>NC_081390.1:867500-3452500 GCF_030684315.1 Stegostoma tigrinum | reverse complement strand
TGTTGCCAGGACCAGGAAACTATGCTTTAAATTAATTAACTTCAGACCTTTGTAGCTGTTCATTTCCGTAAACAAACATTTTAATATGCAGTAATTAATTAAATCTGCCAAGCCTATCCCCACCTCCAAATGATCTTACAGCATTCTCTCTATGTTGGCGTCTTTGCTGAGCAAGCATACAGCAGGAATGGCACAGTGTTAAGCTTTCTTATTTCCACTTAACTCAAATATTTCTCATTTATCAAACATTTAATTTAGTGATTGTAGCTTCTCTTTCACCTCTTTGGGGATTCTGTCAGCAGTGTTATATTTTCTTTTAAGGATAGCCGCTGCAGAATTAAGCAACATCATCTTATTTCTACTGCTCAACATTATTTTCTCACTCTTGCTACTCATTTCAATGTTTAATTTTATTGTACACTATAATCAGATCAGAATTTTTACTGGATGGGGATGGGGAGGTCAATACTAATGTGTTTTAATTTTTATTCAGCCTGATAAAACTGCTGAACAGTTAAATATTCTGGCACGAACCAGACAAAAATAAATCCCCATATTAAAACTGATTTCTTGCATTAATGCTTCATATTAGTTAATTATATTGCTCTGTGCAAAATTAAATATTTAAGTAGTTTTTTTTAATTGTTGCTTTATGCAGTAATGATTTTTAATAACGTACCCTGTCTCTGGAGGAAATATTTTTGCACATAATCTTCTTTGAGAGTATGGACTAAAACCACCAGGTTAAAATTCACTTTGGGTAGTAACATGACATTGTTGACATTGTACCAACTGCACATTAGTTGTCTGGTTTGATATTCAGCTCATTGACTGCAATGGAACTGAACATTGAGTATGTGTCTTGTGGTATTATGGCAGTGTTCCCACCCCTGGACCAGAAAGTCACAGCAAGTCAAAACAGGGTGATTTAAAATAATTATAAAGGGAGGGGATGCAATACCACTGAAGATGAGTTGTCGCTCTGCCATTGTTGTCCTTGGGTTAAGGACAAGTTGTTTAATGGTAGAGTAAAACAGCTACTGTTATCCTTTTACTGGCCTTCACTGTTTCCCCAAATGGCAAGAGAAATTCATTGGGTGTCAACTGGGTGATTTCATTCTGATTCTGCCACTTGAGCCGTACCAAAGGGTTTAAGGGCAGTCAAACTAAGGTTAAGTTCCAGTGTGCACATAAAATTTACCTGTTGGTCACTGGCAATATCTTCAAGATTAGATTGTAGTAATAAATATCAGGAAGATCAAAGCCAACAGCAATCTTGCCTGCCAACTGAATATTCCTGCCTTGCCTCTCTTAGGGAGGTCTTATACAGTTAAGTGCCTCCAGGAATATTAATGATAGCGGTGAACCTTCCCATAGTATTGCAGACCGCAAAGGAATTGGAGGGATGGGGGAGACTTCATCTCTACTAGCCACTCTCCATTACAGTCAGTGCACCTGGAAACAGTGATAGATCTTCACTCGCTTTCTTTCATTTTCTCACATTACTGCCCAGGCATAAAATTCCATATGGAAGTTCATTTCAGATGCATTGCCCATTTGTTGAAAGAATTACATCTAAAAATAATATTAACAAAAAGAATACTGTATTGCAGAAATATAACTTCACTATTCAATGCATTTACTATTCCAATGTAACTAGAATAATCTGTCAGTGAGTCCAACCTGAGAATAGATTCTTTTCCTTACAATAGTTCCTGTTATAAATTCTTACAGAGAAGGACCCAAGAGAGATTAGGAGCCAATTAGTCATGCATCTGAGAAATTATACGTTTTCCCCAATAGTAAGATAAACATGTGGGGTGACTCTCATTGTTCATGACGTGTGCAACTTTCAAAAAATTCTTCAAAAGTAGATTTTCCAAAGGAACATCGTCTTACTAAGTTAGTTAAGCCATTGCCGTAAAGCTACAAAATCTGCTTTCCTATGATATCCGTACCAAACAAGCCTTCCAAAAGTGTATAACTCTCAATATTGCATTGTGACACAAAAATCATTACCTTTATGAGATAGTTTAGTCATCCATGTTCTTTGGCCACCAAATCTGTTGCAGTTCTCCCATTCAAAATACTCCAACTTTGAAACACAGATACTTGTAGTTAGCGATACTGGGAACTGCAGATGCTGGAGAATCTGAGATAACAAAGTGTGGGGCTGGATGAACACAGCAGGCCAAGCAGCATCTTAGGGGCACAAAAGCTGAAGGGTCTAAGCCCGAAACGTCAGCTTTTGTGCTCCTAAGGTGCTGCTTGGCCTGCTGTGTTCATCCAGCCCCACACTTTGTTTATTTGTAATTAGTAATTATCTTAACATCTATATCATGTCTACACCTGCCAGTAATATACCCAGCAGTGGCCCAGGATCAGCAAGAAATCATCATGTAGAGAGGCAATAAGTAAACTTGATGGGATTTGTCTTTTACGTTCCCAAGTCATGGCTTCTCTGCCCATTGCTAGTGGATCATATGAATAAAAATGGTCTAATAATCAGTCATATGTCAGGAATTGATTAACTGCATTGACTTTCATTTATGAGAAACATGTTATATGTTTCAAACAGTTGTCTAAACAAACTGACTGATTTCTGTGTGCCCAGACCGCAAATCCAAAGCAAATTTACTGGCAGGCAGCGTCACAACTTTTTATACACAAAACATATGGAGTCCTTCAAAGTGAAGTCTATGAAAGGAAGATACACATACAGCAGCATAAGTTTGTAAATTGGACATTTGCTGCAATTTAATGGCCTTTATTGGTGTCATGGCAGGAAGGCAGCATTCAGCCTTCTGACAATGGTCTTAATCAAGGCAGAGGTGGGAGGGTGGTAGAGTTGCACCCCAAAGCCTACAGCCTGAATAAACACCTCTAGCACCTCCAAACTCACTACAGGAGACTACATTAAATTTGAGTTTCTCAATGAGCATATCACTTCACATTGGAAAAGAACATAACAACATTAGAACTAAGAGCTTGAGAAGGAAATTCTGCCCATCGAGCCTACTCTGCCATTTAAAATGATCACAGTTGATCTTATCTTGGCCCCACTCCCATTTTCCTGCTCCCTCTCCATTACCCTTCCACCCATTATTAATTTTTTTTAAAAAACTGTCTATCTCTTCCTTAAATTTATTCAATGTCCCAGTATCAACTGCATTCTGAATTCCACAGATTCACAATCCTTTGGGAGAAGTCATTTTGCCTCATCTCTGTTTTTAATCTGTTACTCCTTATCTTAAAACTATGACCTCTCATTTTAGGTTGCCCCGCATGAGGAAACGTCCTCTCTATGTCTGCTTTATCAATCCCTTTTAGATCTTCTCTCATTTTTCTAAACTCCAGAAAGGCTGCACCCATCCATAGATTGGTTGTGTATTTGTACAGGGAAGACTGTATCAATGCATGCAAAACATGTGGGTCAACGCACATATCGAGTAATTGTACCAGTAAAAATGGGCATAGGGACAGAATGCCTTCGTGCACATATATAATAGCTATAGCAGTGTAGGGACTTTGTGCGCACCATGCACAGGACTCCATTTAAATAGTTAAAATTAGAAAATTCAATCCAACTCATGCACATTTGGAATTTCAAAACAAGACACCCTAAAGCTCTTTCCAGTCCATCTTCCGAAACTGCTTATCTGAGACACATCAGGAGCAGAGCAATAGTTCCCAGCAGAGAGCAACTCTTGAGTTTGGAGCATCTCAGACTCTAATACCATTTGAACTGTTTGGGTAGTTTGCTGGGCATGTTTGCAGAAAGGTTTATCTTTCCTTTTCGAAATGTCACTTAACCATAACATAGCTGAGATGAAAGTGACAAGGGATAATTGGTGCTTTTGTAGTTGATTCCTCCACACTTCACCAAATTGACTTTCAGAATCCAACCTGCCATCAGCAGCATTCTCAGTCAATTAGGTAAGTAACAGAAGGAACTTCCTGTGGCGTCATGGGTATACACAGAGACATGTTTGCAGTTTGCTGAACATTCACAGAAGAATGACTCACTGCACTGTCACTCATTCTACAGATACATAAACTATAAAATTATTTGCTTAAATGCCCCATGTTGACCTTAATAAGATGGTATCATGTACCTATGTACCCATTATCTTGAATCTATCAAGATGACTTTGAATCAGATTTTTTTTTATCAGAATGTTTTATAATTACATTTATTGTAATGTATTCAATGATACAACAAAGTCACCTTGTTTGTCTCTCTTCTCTCCCCTCCTCCTTGCTGGATAAAGTTGAGATTGAACCAGCAGTTCACTGTTTTGACAAAGCGACCATCTTTAATCTCTGAGCAAATGGATGTTGATCATCCAGCAGGGAGGACTTTACAGTGAAGACCAATCCTCTTCCTCCACTTTGTCTGCACTTTGGGGTTCTCAAGTCACCTTGTCGCAATTGGTAATTGTTTCTCCTTTCTGATTCGAAAAAGTTTAGGGTTTAAACCCAATTACAAGGCTGCAAGGGGAAGATTTACAGACCTATATATTTAAAATCCCATTCATTTTGAAGGAATGTTAACCAAGCTGGTTCTGTGATGAGGAGATAGCAAGAGCTGCAGATACTGGAGTCAGAGTCAATACCATGTAGAGCTGGAGGAATACAGCAGGTCAAGCAGCATCAGAGGAGCAGGAAAGTTGATGTTTTGGGTTGGAACCATTCATCAGGACTCAGGACTGATGCTTCCTGAATAAGTGTGTAACACAAAACATTGGCTTTCTTGCTCCTCTGATGCTGCCTGACCTGCTGTGTTCCTCCAGCTCCACACTGTACTGGTTCTGTGATGAGCTCCAAAAGCCTGTCGGATGATGGAGGCCAATACATACTCTGCGCACATTCACATGTAGTCTCCTCCTAGGCTGCAATCTGGGAGTTAGAACCAAAAAAATCTGCACTTAGATTTCTAATCTAGGATATGAATGAATTGCATCCAATCTCATCAGAAAATGTACTAGGAGGTGCTGAACACATACCAGTAAACTACACCATTGAGTCTTGGAATGAAACATTTTGTGTAATTTCACCCTCATACTTGTACTTCAGGGACAGCAAGTTATTTTGATGACAATATGTGTAAACCAAGACCAACTGAGTGCAGTGTTAACCAGATTGGCCTGTTTGAAATTCTTGATTTAGGATTTAGTTTTAATTGCTCTTAACCAAATTTGAATTTCCCTAGAGATGTTGATCTGACACTTGAATGTTTGTCATTCTAGTGTTCCTAAATATGTGCCTCTGTATGTAAGCGCTCATGCACTCTTACACTGAAAGTGTGAGGAGCTCAGTCTAGCACACAGTGACATTTTGCAGGGTATTTCAGGGACTGGGGGAAAGGATGCCTGGAATTTTCAGCACAGAACTTAAAGTCCTGTTGGAAAACATCCAGAAGAGGAAAGCTATCCCATAGCTATAGGAGGGAAAGATACTATCACATCCTTTTCAATTTCCTGTCTCTCTCTCTCTCTCTCTCTTTCTCTCTCCTGAAGCAGCCGATCCATACAAGTGAACAAGGAATAAGCCTAGGCCATTTGGCCCTTCAAATTTGCTTCACCAATCAAGAATGTCTTGACAGATCTGAGCTTAACCTCAACTCTACATTCTTGCATAACCCAATAATCCTTCATCCTATAGGTCATCCAGAACCCATCTACCAATGCCTTCAAAATATCCAAGATTCTGTATTCATGGCCTTTTAAGGAAGGGAATTCCAAAGACTCCCAACGTTCTGAGGGAAAAAAATTCCAACATCTGTATTTTAAATGGACAGCTTCTTTTTTTAAACTATTGCCCTTAGTTCCAGATCCTCCCACAAGATGAAACATCTTTCCAACATCCACCTGCCAATATTGTCAGGATCTTATTTTTCATAAAGTCATCTCTGTCTCTTCAATAGTCCAGAGGTTATTTGCCTAGCCTGTCTAACTAATCGAAATACTGCTCTGTCTTATCTCATATTGCCCTCCTATTCCTCTAGACAGACCAAGAGGGACCCCCAGCAACCTATTGATGACCAAATAAACCCAATCACCTGGTGAATCTAATAATCTGGAATGTTTACTCTTTTAAGGTGAAGTCTTCAGAGTATTTGTTGATCTTTGGTCTTGTTTACAACAGTTTGCATTTTGGGGAGGATATTAGTTGAAGTGTTTGCCAGTAAAATACAAACTCAGCCTCCTAAATGAGCACTTGCAGAGATTTGAAGTAGCGGTGAGTCCATTAACAAGCTTCTGGTTGTCTGTTCCTGAGCACTTTTCAATTCCTTTCCAAGATGACATCCTGCCCTAAACACAGGCTAAACTGGCATTGCTGCTCAGGGCAATATCTTATCCACATTGTAGGATCTTCAGCTGTGCTGCTGAAAATCCTCCCCTCATGTTTTAAAACCTGTGACCAGAAATGTTTTTAATGTGGGTTATGCTTCTGCATAAAAATTATGTTCAAAGGTAATAGAAGATACAGATTGGGTGGCAATCAGGGGTAAATGTACAAACGCTCCAAAAATTGCAAAGGCCCAGAAAAAGGACTTTGTTTTCTGCTGGACCTGAATGTCTGGTTGCAATGTTGGACACAAGAAAATGGAGCAATGGAAGACCATTCACCCAAACATCATCATGGCTGAACTTTGTCTTTAACTTGACTTTCCTTCTCGCTTCCTCATTCCCCTTGATTCCCTGAGGGAACTGTCTATCCCTGCCTCGACTACGTTTAATAATGGCTCACCCACTACTGTCTGAGGTTAAGAATTCAGAGTCACAACCCTTTGAGTGAAGAAATTTAGTTTCCCTGTCTTACCCTGACATTGTTTCCTATTTTGTGTTTGAATGTGCAGATAGAAGCTCATTTTTTAACACTCAGGACCTTGCTAGCTGGGCCAGCATTTTTGCCACTGCCTGAAATTTTGTAAACCTTTGAGTCTACCCTGTACATCCCCTTCACAACTTTGAGTTCTGATGAAGAGTTGCTGGGCTTGAAATGTTAACTCTGCTTTCTTCCCATAGATGCTGCCAGACCTGCTGAGTTTCTCCAGCAATTTCTGTTTTTGTTTCAGATTTCCAGCATCCACCATTCCGTGTTTTATTTAACCCTTCAGGGTATTTGAGTTTCAATGAGAACACTTCTCATTCTTCTAAACCCCAGTGATTGCAGCACAAATTATTTAGTCTTTCATGGCTATAGGACGATCTTATCATAGCATGAGACACAAGTAATAAACCTTCACTGTATCATCTCCACTGAAATTACCCTTGCTTAACAAAAAAACAATGTGAGATGTCCCTGGTTTAGTCTGACCTAAGACCTATACAAATGTAACAAAGCTTCTTTATTATTTTAAACAAATGCTGTCCTCCATCCCAGTCAACTGCATCTACATTTTCACAATCTTCCCAACCATCACTACCCCTCTAATCTGACACACCCAACTCAAGGAACAGAAGCAGCGAGAGCTCAGTGTGAGAGTTGGTTTGCTTGTTTTAATGGGTGAGAATATTTTTGGGCTGAGGGGTTTGATAAATAGGTACAATTGGTCATTGAGACTTAGACATATTATTGCCATTTGAGGGGAACTGACTTAGACATAGAGTCATAGAGATAACCAGACAGAAACAGACCCTTTAATCCAATTTACTCAAGCTGACCAGATTTCCTAAATTAATCTCATCCCGTTTGCCAGCATTTGGCTCACATCCCTCCTTATCCTTCCTATTTATACACCCATCCAGATGTCTTTTAAATGTTGCAATTATATCAGCCAATTCAATGCAAAAATGCACCACCCTCTGCATGAAATTCTTGCCCCTTAGGCCCCTTTTAAATCTTTCCATGCTGACTTTAAATCTATGTCCTCTAGTTTTGGACACCCCTATCCTCGGAAAAAGACTTTGGCTATTCACGCTATCCATGCCCCTCATGATTTTATAAACCTCTATAAAGTTACCCCTCAACCTCTGACATTCTGGGGTAAATAGCCCCAGCTTATCCTGTCTCTTCCTACAGCTCAAACCCTCCAATCCTAGCAACATCCTTATAAATCTTTTCTGAGCCCTCTCAAATTCAACACAGAATTGAGCACAGTATTCCAAACGTGATCTAACCAATGTCCTCTATATCTACAACAAGACATCCCAACTCCTATACTCAATGCACTGACCAATAAAGGCAAGTGTACCACTTTCAAAGAACTATGAGCCTGCGTTCTAAGGTCCGCTTATTTGGTAACACACTCCAGGACCTTACCATTAAGTGTATAAGCCCTGCCCTGATTCACCTTTCCAAAATGTAACACCTCCCATTTATGTAAATTAAACTCCATCTGCTACTTGTCAGCCCATCTGATCAAGGCCCTGTGTACTGTCCACTCGGCCACCAATTTGGGTGTCATCTGCAAATTTACTAGCCATATACCTCTGATGTTCACATCCAAATCATTTATATGGATGAAATTGTCCAAAATTCCATAATCCTTTAAGCCACAAGAATGGGTTTTCCACAAACGATGGGAGAATCTGTTTTGCAAAAGAGACACTCCTTGTAGGAGTGGTTTGGAGTTACGCTGTCAGGAGACCTGCTTTCTGATAAGCTATTCAAGTCAACCTGTTTACCTGTTCAGTTGGATGTAAAAGATCCCTGACGCTCATTTAATGGAATGTCATGTATTTCTTCTAATGACCAATCAGACATTATTAGGAAGTGAACAAATAAAAGTGAATCTATCTCATTGTTATTTGTAGGAGTGTTCTGCGTGCAAATTGATGGCTGCATTTGCTACATCAGTGACATAATTTTGAATGTCTTGGGACCTCTGTAAATGTCATACAATCAAAAGTAGAAATTGCTGGGAAATCTCAGCAGATCTAGCAACATATTTGGAGAGAAAGCAGAGTTAAAATTTTCAGTCCAGTGGCACTGTACAAGTACAAACATTTGGACTGAAATTTGAGTGAGATGCAGTGACCTCAACTCCTCTCCCCACCATCCTACCTAAAAGTGTACTGTGAAGATGCCTCCAGATTTCTGGCCAACTTTGTATTTTATGGCCATCGGACTCTTTGGAGTGGAAATCCTGCATTCAATAGCTGCCAAGCAACCAACCAAATGGCTGGCAGGTCTCTTCTCCCCAGCAGCGCCACCAGATGCAGTCGCCATTCATGGGATTTCAGGCAATCCAAGTAGATAAAGAATCATGGAGCTTGGGGCACTCATGTTAGTTAAAGAGTTCCCCAGGATGAAGACAGCAGGCCCAACAATGGATTGAGTGTCTGGAATCAACTGGATAGGGGGGACGAGAAATGCATGGGCTACCTACATTGTGATGGAGCCTATGATGGACACAAGGTGTCACTGTCTAAGCACAACCATGATCTATTGGATTTTGCCTGGCAACCTGTGCTCTTGGTACAGGCTTTCCCCAATGTAGAAAACATCCCAGTGGCAGTGGGCGTAAGTCCTTAAGTTGTCATTACTTCCAATGGGCATAGGAGGTAAGAGACATCCCCTCTCCCCTACTGTGGTGACGACACTTGGTACTAGCCCAACCCGGACAGGGAACTTCCCAGCAGCAGCCATTCAAATGTCACTCCAAAGCCAATATTGGTCTGCAATTAAACAAGCCTCCTGACTCCTCTTCAACCAGAGGTGAAATGGGGGGAAGGGAATGGGCAGATAATTGGCATAGCAAGACCGTTATGGTGCCTAGTTTTACATCATCCAGTTGGCCTGCCAACCTGTCCCAGAAGCAAGCATTGAATTTAGTTGTTAGTTCTCTCTAACCAAAGAATAGAAGTAAATCAGAACTCTGGCATGTCAGACATCATGGCGAATCCACTATTGCAAAATATCAAATAATATGTATCAAAAGCTGTGACATATAATTATTACGGCATGATTTGTATCTGAGAGCATGGTATATCCAAGAAAATGGGACATCAAAGATGGTCATCAATAACTGTTACATATCAGAAACAATTTTTAACATAGAAAAGAGATACATCAGTAACAATGTTGTCAGTAGAGATTCTCATTTAATATCACAAAATGAATAAACAATAATTGTACTTGCACTCTGTACAATAACTCTGAGCATATAGATAATGTGTAGAGATAATGTGTAATAACAATATGATGGCATGTTACATCGTTTGAAACTTGGAAACAGTCGGATGAAATGTGCTCTGCTGATCTCACTCAAGAATACAATTCCTAAAGTTATTTAATGATAGACTATATCATGAAAAGTTTGAGAATAAACTGTAGTTTGCATTTTCTCTTTTGAGCTGCACTCTGAACAGGTTGCATTGATGAAATCATGAAGTGATCGGCTACATTTGTTTTCACGGTGATTATGCTAACAGTGCTGAATAAAGTAGGCTGTGAGTCTTTCTTCCATCTGCCAGACAAAAGATTTTAATCATTAATCCATGAGCAGCCACCGAACATCAGTGAATTGCAAATTACAGGCGTTTTACTGTCTCCAGCATTTCACATTCTCACTACTTCTGTCACTCATTGGTTTATATGCAGCTTTCATTCCATCCATCACTTGCCTTTCCACAGTCATACACATTTGCGTCCGTAATTTTGTTGCTTGCTCTCCTTGAGGCACCTTCTTCCCTAGATCATTTCATAACAGTGAAACTGTGAAGAGCTCTGTCCAAGTGACTGTACGTGAGTGAACTTAAGCTGTGAACTTCAATGTGTGATTCCACCATCCCAGTGGAAAACAAACCACAGCCAAGTCCAATCCTACAGTTCTCTGATAGCCGTATTTAAATGGATTCCGGGGGACTTTTTAGATCACGATCAGAAATAGTAAAGTATAGCTTTAGTAAAGTATATTACATTTTAGACTGAGTGCATCAGATGTTGGGTATATTCAATGGTGAATTCAGTCCATTTGATGCTGGCAGCTTGAAATTCAGGCAGAATGACTGTCTCCTGAACTAGGTGTGTTGAATGGTGAAATGGTTGAGGTAGATGGTAGACTAAGTGTGTTGGATAATGGATTGGGTGTATTGGATCATGGATTATGGAGTTGGATGGTAGAGTGGGGTTTTGAATTGTCAACTGGGTGAGGTAGATAGTGTTCTGGGTATAATGGATGGTGGGCTTGGTTTGTTGGATCGTGGACTGAGTGTGCCGCGTAGTGGATTGGGGTATTGGATGGTGGACCTGAAGCACTTGGAAAGTGGACTGAGAGTTGGATAGTGAATTGGGTGTGTTTGATGATGGACAGGGTAAGTTAGATCATGGGCTAGGTGTGTTGGATAGTGAACTGGGTGCATTGGATAGTGGATTGGGTGCATTGGATAGTGGACTGGGTGCGCTGGATTGTGAACTGGGTGTGTTGGATAGCAGACTGGGGGAGTTAGATAGTGGATGGGGGAAGTTGGATCATGAACTAGTTGTGGGGGATGTGGACTAGGTGTGTTGGATAGTGATTAGGTGTGTTGGATAGTAGACTGGGTGTGTTGGATAGTGATTAGGTGTGTTGGATAGTAGACTGGGTGTGTTGAATAGCAGACTGGGTGTGTTGGATAGTGATTAGGTGTGTTGGGTAGCAGACTGGGTGTGTTGAATAGCAGACTGGGTATGTTGGATAGTAGGCTGGGTGTATTGGATAGTGGCTTGGTGTGTTGGATAGTGGCTTGGTGTGTTGGATGGCGAACTGGGTGTGTTGGATAGTGGCTGGGTGTGTTGGATAGTGGCTAGGTGTGTTGGATAGCAGACTGGGTATGTTGGATAGTGGCTAGGTGTGTTGGATAGTAGACTGAGTGTGTTGGATAGTGGACTGGGTGTGTTGGATAGGGGCTAGGAATATTGGATAGCAGACCGGGTGTGTTGGATAGTGGCTCGGTGTATTGGATAGCAGTCTGGGTGTGTTGGATAGTGGCTAGGTGTGTTGGATAGCGGACTGGGTGTGTTGGATAGCAGACTGGGTGTGTTGGATAGTGGCTAGGTGGGTTGGATAGTGTACTGGGTGTGTTGGATATTGGACTGGGTGTGTTGGATAGTGGCTAGGTGTGTTGGATAGTAGACTAGGTATGTTGGATAGAGGCTAGGAATATTGGATAGCAGACCAGGTGTGTTGGATAGTGGCTCAGTGTGTTGGATAGCAGACTGGGTGTGTTGGATAGTGGCTAGGTGTGTTGGATAGTGGCTAGGTGTGTTGGATTATGGCTAGGTGTGTTGGATAGTGGACTGGGTGTGTTGGATAGTGGCTAGGTGTGTTGGATAGTAGACTGGGTGTGTTGGATAGTGGCTAGATGTGTTGGATAGTAGACTGGGTGTGTTGGATGGCGGGCTGGGTGTGTTGAATAGCAGACTGGGTGTGTTGGATAGTGATTAGGTGTGTTGGATAGTAGACTGGGTGTGTTGGAGAGTGGCTTGGTGTGTTGGATGGCGAACTGGGTGTGTTGGATAGTGGCTGGGCCTGTTGGATAGTGGCTACGTGTGTTGGATAGAAGACAGGGTGTGTTGAATAGCAGACTGGGTATGTTGGATAGCAGACTGGGTGTGTTGGATAGTGGCTAGGTGTGTTGGATAGTAGACTGGGTGTGTTGGATAGTGGTTAGGTGTGTTGGATGGCGGACTGGGAGTGTTGGATGGCCAACTGGGTGTGTTGGATAATGGCTAGGTGTGTTGCGTAGCAGACAGGGTGTGTTGAATGGCAGACTGGGTATGTTGGATAGCAGACTGGGTGTGTTGGATAGTGGCTACGTGTGTTACATAGCAGACAGTGGCTAGCTGTGTTGGATAGTGGCTAGGTGTGTTGGATAGTGGCTTGGTGTGTTGGATGGCAGACTGGGAGTGTTGGATGGCCGACTGGGTGTGTTGGATGGCCGACTGGGTGTGTTGGATAGTGGCTAGGTGTGTTGGATAACAGAGTGGGTGTGTTGTTTAATGGACTGGGTGTGTTGGATAGCGGACTGGGTCTGTTGAAACATGAAATGAGTGAATTGAAGAATCGACTGGCTCAGTTAGAGAACTGGGGGAATGGGTTTCTCTGCTGAACAGTCATCAGGACACAACGTCTTCCTCAGCCAGTAGGATCTATAAATGACATGGGAAATTTCCTTCTTCACACCACAACCTCTTCCCAGAATTATTAAAAATGGCACTCATGTATATTTGCAAAAGGAAACTAGCCCTGTGTTATTTCTAGTGTGACTGCACCATTATCATCACATCTTTCTATTTATTGATGTGAACCTGAGTGATAAAGTTAACCAGCTAATAATATGAAGTCACTTATCGGGAAAAATATATTTTACATAAAAGCAGCAGAAAAAATAGAGCTATACGTCCATTATTTGGCTGACAAAAATAACAATACCTTCCATGCTACAAAATCTCATAAGAAATTGAGAGCTTTTCCGGACAATGCAGTTCTAGAATGACGATAATGAACATCAAACTCTTCCATTTACCAACGCATTGCCTTGCAAAGACAGTATTCACAAAATTAAAAACAAAAACTGAGTGCAGTGGAGGCCTTCAAGGCAAAGATCGACAAATTCTTGATCTCAGAAAGAATCAAGGGCTACGGGGAGAGTGCAGAGAAGTGGAGTTGAAATGCTCATCAACCATGATTTAAATGGTGGAGTGGACTTGATGGGCCAGATGGCCTTACTTCCACTCCTATGTCTTCTGGCCTTATGGCCTTATTATATTTTAAATTTATTGTTGCATTGTAAAAGAAAACTGATGAATAGAAAGATGGGCTAACCCAGCAAAATTTGGAATCTATAAAGGAGAGAACCAGAAGGGGAGCTTCAAATCCTGTCTGCACCTAATCTTATACTTTGACAAAAAACACTAAAGAACTTTCAAAAAAAGCAGAAATGTTACAATATATTGGTGAGAATATTTGTATAATCAGATCAGTTAAAACTAAGTGACTTTGAGCTTACAGCAGAAGCTGCATCTGTAATAAAAAGGAGCGAGGGGGAGAGATAGGTTAAACAGAAAGGGCAATGTGACTAAGACAACAAGGTGTAGAGCTAGATGAACACAGCAGGTCAAACAGCATCAGAGGAGCAGGAAAGCTGACGTTTCAGTCCTGGACCCTTCTTCTGAAATTGGGGAGGGGAAGGGGGTTCTGAAATAAATTGAGACAGGGATGAGGCAGATTGAAGATGGATAAAGAAGAAGATAGGTGGAGAGGAAACAGACAGGTCAAAGAGGCAGGGGTGGAGTCAGTAACGGTGAGTGTAGGTGGGGAGTTACAGAGGGGATAAGTCAATCCAGGGAGGGCAGACAGGTCAAGGAGGCGGGGTGATGTTAGTAGTTTGGAGATGGGGTTGGGGTTTGAGGTGGGAGGAGGGTAGAGTTGGGAGGAAGGACAGGTTAGGGAGGTGGGGCCAAGCCGGGCCGGTTTTAGGATGCAGTTTGTGGGAGGAGAGATTTTGAAGCTTGTGAAGTCCACATTGATACCATTGGGCTGCAGGGTTCCCAAGAGAAATATGAGGTGTTGTTCCTGTAATCTTTGGATGGCATTATTGTGGCACTGCAGGAAGCCCAGGATGGACATGTTGTCGAAGGGGTGGGAGAGGGAGTTGAAATGGTTCATGACTGGGAGGTGCAGTTGTTTGTTGTGAACTGAGTGTAGGTGTTCCAGAAAGTGGTCCCCAAGCCTCCACTTGGATTTCCCATTGTAGAGGAGGCCACATCTGGAACAGTGGATACAGTTTACCACATTAGCAAATCTGCAAGTGAACATCTGTTTGATGTGGAAGGTCTTCTTAGGGCCTGGGATGGGGGTGATGTGGGAAATTTAGGGGCAGGTGTAGCACTTCCTGTGGTGGCAGGGAAAAGTGCCAGGTGTGGTGGGGCTGGAGTGGAGTGTGGAGCTGACAAGGGAGTCATGGAGAGAGTGGCCCCTCCGGAAAGTAGATAAGGCTGGGGAGGGAAAAATATCTTGGGGTGGGGTCAGATTGCAGATGGCGGAAGTGACGGAGGATGATGCGCTGGATCTGAGGGCTGGTGGCGTGGTACGTTTGGATGAGGAGGATCCTGTTTTGGTTGTTATTGCAGGGAAGGATTATGAGGGATGAGTTACAAGAAATGCGGGAGACATGGTCGAGGGCATTCTCGACCACGGCAGGTTGATGGTGTTGTGGTCCTTGAAAATGAGGACATCTGAGATGTTTGGGAGTGGAATGCCACATCCTGGGAGTGGATGCAGCTGAGGAGAAGAAATTAGGAACAGGGGATGGCATTTTTGCGGGAGGGTAGGTGGGAGGAGGTGGAGTTCCCAGAGATGGAGACAGAGAGGTCCAGAAACAAGAGAGAGGTATTAGAGATGGTCCAGGTGAACTTAAGATTGGGGTGGAAGGTGTTGGTGAAGTGGATGAACTGTTCGAGCTCCTTGTGGGAGTATGAGGCAGCACCGATACAGTCATCAATGTAACAGAAGAAGAGGTGGGGTTTCGGGCCAGTGTAGCTATGGAAGAGCGATTGTTCGACCTAGCCTACAAAGAGGCAGGCATAGCTTGGGCACATGCGGGTACCCATGGCCACCCTTTTGTCTGTAGGAAGTGGGAGGACTTGAAAGAGAAGTCATTGAGGGTGAGTACAAGTTCAGCTAAGCGGATAGGGGTGTCGGTGGAGGAGGACTGGTCGGGCATGCGGACAGGAAGATGCGGAGGGCCTTTCGACCATCTGCATGGGGAAGTGTCTAGGGACTGGACATCCATGGTAGAGATGAGGCATTGGGGACCCGTGAATCAGAAGTTTTGGAGGAGGTGGAGGACATGGGTGATGTCATGGACATAGATGGGGAGTTGCTGGACCAAGGAGGAGAAAATGGAGTTGGGAATAGGTGGAGATAAGATCAGTGGGGCAGGAGCAGGTAGAGACAATGGGTTGACGTGGGCAGTCAGTTTTGTGGATTGTGGGAAAGAGATAGAAATGGGCGTTGCAGGGTTGGGGAACGAAGAGGGTGGAGGCTGTAGGTGGGAGGTCACCTGAAGTGATGAGGTTGTGGATGGTTTGGGAGATGCTGTTTTGGTGGTCGCATGTGGGGTCATGATTCAGGATGTGGTAGGTGGAGATGTCAGAGAGCTGGCATCTGGCCTCAGCAATGTAGAGGTCGCTGCACTACACTACAAAATGCCTCTCTTGTCCATAGGTTTTATGGTGAGGTTGGGATTGGAGCGGAAGGAGCGGAGGGCTGCACCTTCTGTGAGGACAGGTTGGAGTGGGTAAGAGGAGTGAAGAGGTTGAAATAATTGTTCTGTGAGGCAGAGGCAATGTGACTAATCTTATTTCTTGACAAATCTGCATAAGTGACAACAGTTCCTTGATTTGAGGATGATATTCAGTCTATGTTATTGATATCTGCCATGGTTCTTCATGTACCTGAAAAAACACTGGTCTTTGGGCGCATGGGAAAGGGTTTGGGCACATGGCCCACTCTATAGAGTGGATTCCAGAATGCAGGATTTTCTCCTCTTTCTTCCTGTATTTGCTGCTGGTCTGCCTTATTACTGAGTCTTTTGAACTAGAACTGTAATGTAGCTTGATTGGCAAGCTGTTACTGTTCTGAATGATTGGTAGCAAACTTCTCCTAGATGTTTGTGTCAATGTTGCCAACTTCATGAAGATCTTCAGAGTGACCTGGACTTGTGCATTAAAAAGCAGAATTTTTTTTTATCCCCGATCATTATCCAATCATCCTTCATGCAATAACAAAGTGTGGAGCTGGATGAACACAGCAGGCCAAGCAGCATCTTAGGAGCACACCTGCTGTGTTCATCCAGCTCTACACTTTGTTATCTCGGATTCTCCAGCATCTGCAGTTCCCATTGTCTCTCATCCTCCATGGAATGTTTGGCTAACACTTTTTTTTAACATGGACCATCAATGCACTGCACTTAGTTCCTTCTTAGATGATCAGTTGTGAATGGCAAAGCCTTTTTAAAGTTATGCACCATATCTAGTTCTGAAATGACATGAAATAGACATGAAATAGATTACAAACACATTTTTATTTGCCCTGCGATGTTCCTAACAGTAGAGCTGACAAAGTAAATTGAAGGGCATTTCTGGCTAAGTTTGCAAATTCGTTACACATCATTCCATGAGAGGTTACAGAGGAGATGGATATGTTTTCTTTTGTGTAATACAGCAGCTTTCAGTGCTTCTTGTGGTCTGTCTTCCACCGGACTTTGTGATCTTCCCCCAGAGGGAGAAAGGAAGCACTAAACAAAGCCTCAGTGCCATTAACAATATGTAAGCATACAACAGATTACACTCTCTACAAGATGCCAAAGGGAACAAAAGCAAGTATTTGTGATGGTTTGAATAGGAGCAGCCCTTTCCCATATTGCAGACATACGACTGGAAGCTGCTTCCCATCTGACCTCAGGAAAGCAGCTGGGTCCTAATGCCTGAGGTGGCCTCTTTGCAAACTATAAAGCTGAGCCCAGCTCAGTGAATTCCCAAACCCCGCAACACAGGGTAGTGGACTCTTACAGAAGAAAAGCTGCATCATTTCCTCAAAACAGGGAACATCAACCCTTGCAGGAAATTTCTGATAGTTGTTTTATAGAAAGGATTAATGGATATCCCAGTGGCAGCATTCAAAAGGTTAAGAATATACTTAAGTATCAGTTACTGCACCCTGACAATGAATACAGTAGCATCCCTTTAAAGGTTAATGAAATAACATGTGTTCAAATGCATCAGACAACAGCCTTTCTCTTGCATTAGTGTGAAAGGTGCGGATGAGGGGATCTTCCATCTTACCTGGGCAACTTGAATCACAGTCCTCTTTCATACTGGCTCTGTAACTTCTATACAGACCAAGGAGAAGATGTGACATCTGAGGTAGCACCAGTTCACTCCTCATGCATTGCTATTGTGTCGCACGAAAAACATGTTTGTATTTTTGCTAGCTGCTGGATTCCCTAATTTAGAGTTTTATTCCTCCCTATTGCTGAGCACTCAGTGTTAAACCCTGACAATCCCGACTCAATATCACACATTAAACTATATCTGAACCTAATTATCGTCAGAATGAAACCATAAGACATAGGAGTAGAAGAAAGCTATTCACTCAATCAAGTCTGCTCTGCCATTCATTGAGATCTTGTCTGATGTGATAATCTTCAACTCCAATTTCCTACCTTTTCCTCATAGCCCTTGATGATCAAAATGCAGTCCATCTCAACCTTGAATATATTCAATGACCCAATCTCGACAAACCGCTGTGGTAAAGAATTCCACAGACTCACTACCTCCTGCAAAACAGATTCCTCCTCATGTCTAGCTTAAATGTGCAGCCCCTTATTTTGAGATTGCATCCTCTAGCTTTAGACTGTCTCACAAAAGGAAGCAATGCCTCCATGTTTACTCTGTCAGGATCTTATAAGTTTCAATAAGGCCATCTCTGATAATTGAAGATATCCCAGCTACTGTTGAATTTAAATTGAGGCTACCATGTATTATGAATCCCTAATTGCCTGAAGGGTAATTGAGAATTGTAGCTTTGGAGTCATATGAAGGTCAGGCAAGGACAGCAGATTTCCTTCAATGAAGCGCATTAGTGAATCAGATGGATTTTTAATTGGCCATCAATAGTTTACCAGATTTTCATTGAATTCACATTTCATCATCTGCCACAATGAGATTTGAATTGATGCATCCAGGACTTGAGCCTAGGAACCCATGCTACTACAAAACCATCTCCCCGGATGCACCTGTCAGGCACTTATTATGACCTCCAAAGAGTCCAATAACAGTTTAAAGAGAAATTTGAACTTGCAGTACTAGAGTCATAGAGTCATATGGCACAGAAACGGACCTTTTGGTCTACCAGTCCATGCTGAATATAATCTCAAAAAAAACAAGTCCTGCTTGTCTGCTCCTGGTCCATATTACTTCAAACCTTTCCTATTCATGTATCCGTCTAAATGACTATTAAACATTGTAATCGTATCCACACCCACCACTTCCTCTGGAAGTTCATTCCACACATGAATGACCCTCTGAGTAAAAAATGTTTCCACTACGCCTTTTTTAAATCTCTCTCCTCTCACGATCAAAATATAATCCCCAGTTTTGAAACTCCCCACCCAAGGGAAAAGACACTTACCATCACCCTATCTATACCCCTATTGATTTATAACCTCTATAAAGTCACCCCTTAACCTCTTACCCTCCGGTGCAAAAAGTCCCAACCTATTTATCCTTTCTTTATAACTCAAACACTCTATTTGGTGAAAAGGTAACATGTCAAGATTTCATATTTTGAAAGATGTTTTACTGTAACATTGACTAAAAGCCAATCACTATTTATTAAATGTTATTTTCCCTTCAGAGGCAATTTGTAATTAAAACCAACAACATAGAGGTCACCCCTTTCTGCTGTTACTGGCGACCAGAAAGGTCAATTTTGTTATGTTTCTCAATCTCTTAAGTAGCTGTTCCCTTGTCTTCCAACCAATCCAAAGTTTCCATGGCTTTTAACTTCTGTTATTTTCCTTTCCCAGTACCTTCATTAAGACCCTCCATATAGTTTCAGCCAGATAAAACATCCATATTTCATGTTATGAATGGTAAATCCAGGGTTTTCTCTGCATAAGGTGCAGGCCTGCTCCATCTCTAGCTTTGCTCTCTTTTCAACTGCATGCAAATCTCCTTTTAATCTGAATGATTCCAGAATTTTTAGGAAAACTTGTAAGGTGATTTCAAAGTAACTTCTTTCACCCTTCCCTCCACAGCAATACTAAATACACCTGGTATTAATCTAAGTGAAAATAGCAATCCATTATTTCCAATTGTCACATCTTTTCAGCTTAGAATCAAAGCATCAGGTTTCATCAAAACTGTTTATGACTTGATGCTGATCACATTTTTATAGGTTTCAAGAGGTTTGGAGTCTTCTCATTGTGAGTTAGAACAACAATCCATGTCTCACGTGTTCACATATGGCACAGCTCTTTCTATGACACAATAGAACATAGAACATAGAACAGTACAGCACAGAACAGGCCCTTCAGCCCACAATGTTGTGCCGACCATTGATCCTCATGTATGCACCCTCAAATTTCTGTGACCATATACATGTCCAGCAGTCTCTTAAATTACCCCAATGACCTTGCTTCCACAACTGCTGCTGGCAACGCATTCCATGCTCTCACAACTCTCTGCGTAAAGAATGTGATGCCTCTGTTGCTGTACCAATAAACAGTTCCTTAAAAATATTAATCATGTACCTCACACTTGTAGCACAATGAATTAAATGCATTTGTGTAGTCTGATTTAAGAATAAACAAATTCCTCAACCTAATCTATGAAGGACAGATTAGTTCTCCGGAAGACCCCAGTGAAACTGAAATACCATACTTTGAAAACACTATTTATAACTTCATCTGTGTCTATTAAAGCTTTCTAATGCAGTGGGTCCATCAAATGACTCAGACAGCAATGATGGTTGAACATAAAGTCAACATGCTTCAAAGAACATAGAACATAGAACATAGAACAGTACAGCACAGAACAGGCCCTTCAGCCCACAATGTTGTGCCGACCATTGATCCACGTATGCACCCTCAAATTTCTGTGACCATATGCATGTCCAGCAGTCTCTTAAATGACCCTAATGACCTTGCTTCAACAACTGCTGCTGGCAACACATTCCATGCTCTCACAACTCTCTGTGTAAAGAACCCGCCTCTGACATCCCCTCTATACTTTCCACCAACCAGTTTAAAACTATGACCCCTCATGCTAGCCATTTCTGCCCTGGGAAATAGTCTCTGGCTATCAACTCTATCTATGCCTCTCATTATCTTGTATACCTCAATTAGGTCCCCTCTCCTCCTCCTTTTCTCCAATGAAAAGAGATCGAGCTCAGTCAACCTCTCTTCATAAGATAAGCCCTCCAGTCCAGGCAGCATCCTGGTAAACCTCCTCTGAACCCTCTCCAAAGCATCAACATCTTTCCTATAATATGGCGACCAGAACTGGACGCAGTATTCCAAGTGCGGTCTAACCAAAGTTTTATAGAGCTGCAACAAGATCTCACAACTCTTAAACTCAATCCCCCTGTTAATGAAAGCCAAAACACCATATGCTTTCTTAACAACCCTGTCCACTTGGGTGGCCATTTTAAGGGATCTATGTATCTGCACACCAAGATCCCTCTGTTCCTCCACACTGCCAAGAATCCTATCTGCCAAGACTCTGTGGTCAATGCATCTGAATCTTAAATAAGTCTAAAGTTATCTCCATGATCTCATGAGGGAGACAATTCCATTGCATCCCAAAAAATTTCTTAATATTAGAACCAAATTGTCCTTTCACAATTTAAACCTCCTATTCTGTCTTCTGATAATTCAATTTGCGATTTAAGATCAAAGATTTATTTTTGATTCATCATCCCAGTGTTCCAATGGCAGTCATAGTGCCTTGGCTATTTAAGTTGGCCATGATACTTGACATAAATTGACATCTGGGCATTCATATCATTTTCTGTCTTCCACTCTGTCAATATAATTATAAATCAATATTGTTCTACTTTGTTTATTGGTGATCCAATGATCGGGTACCCTAGGTGCCAAGTCTAGTAGCAGCCCAGATCTTTCTCAATATCACTCTCCTCCAATTCCACACTTCTTACAGATCATAAATTTCACTTTCAAATTGCATATGTCTCATTGTTGTTTGTGTTAGATTGCAGCTGACACAGTCGTGTTGATTATTAGCTTATATTTAACTTTTTGAAGTGTTTGGCTTCTGCTTTGAATCTCACTGCTCCCCTTCCACTTACGCACCATCTAGAGTTCAATCAAATTGCAATCAAATTTTCAGTGTTAGTTATTAATGCAGATTAGCAGGGGTCAAGAATTAACCCAAGAACCCAATCCTCAACCTCAGCAGAAGACGAGCAACTTGTGACATTGTTTTCACCTCTCAAGTTCTGCTCTAACAAGTGGATAAAGAAAAGGCTCTTGAAGAATATTAAACTCAGCACAATGAGGCAAGTGATGTTTTCAAATCAATTAAGTGCCTCAATAGGAAACGTCAGGTCTGTTCCCTACCTTGAGACAGAAGATTGATGGAACTAAAAAGGGAGAGGAATTTTCATTTAATTGTCAAGAAGACATGTTTAAATTACTTAGCTGCAGTGATGAGCTGAATTTGATTTCATGCAACAAATGAGACAAGTCAATGTTAAGTAAATGCAAATAACTTGTTTTCAACTTTTAAGCATTTACAGGTCTTGGAACTTGCAACCTGAAAGACCCGTGGTGCTTTCAGAGTGCCTGCGTTTGTTTACACAGCACCATGGCCTAGGGCAAGTTAGTGTTTCCATAATGGCACCACTGGGATACAAAGTAGGCTTCATGTCATGTTTTTTCCATAACCTCAAACATCTGTCCTCAGCTACCATGCTGTCAGCAAAGGTTAACACGATATATAAATGTTTCTTGAGACAACTTAACATTATCATAGCTATTGAGTTACAATGACACAGTGTAGAATGGTGATGTTATATTCCGGTCCTTCAGACACTGCTCAGTGCTCTCGGCATGAGGCTGCTAACCCCAGTAATAATGTTTGTTAAAAAAAACACCATAAAAGAAAAAAAATGTGTTGCAAGGTCGTAACACGTCGAAGGGTCCAAATGACATCTCATAAGTGACTGCAAAGCCTGGGAATTTAATCAAAGTTGTCGCAGTGCCTTGAGTCAATGGATATGTGTTACTTTAAACTGCAATATATTTACATATTAAAGGGAAATGGTCTGAAAGCTTGGAAGAGCCAGAACTATTGAAGGTCAGAGATAAACTTGCATTGACAAACTAAAATAGCGCTGAAATAGAAATATGGAATGCGGCACGTAACTCAAATTAATATGACAGGGGCTTTAGTTTGTCTGATGCTACAAAATAAGCTGCATCATGAAATAAATAACAACTTAGGTTGTTAAGGAATACATTTGCAAAGTAAAAACATGCTCTGTATATTAATCATCAGGTCTTGCACATATTAAAAGGGACCAGTAGCCTCAGCATATTTTGCAGTACATTTTATTGGAAACATTAAATGCTGGAAATATCAAACGCTAGATATTTTAGTAAATACCAGAGGTATTTGTCCAGAGTACAACCAGATATTTTACTTGTTCAGAGGAATGTCAGACATGTTATATATTATGCACTTTATGCTTTGTAAAGATGACCAGGGTCTGTGTATTCAATATTTTATTCACGACAGTAAATATCAGACTTTCGATAAGTTATAGAACAAATTATACCCTACATGTACTTTGGTGGATGCTAAACCCTGCTATACCTAATATCAGACCTTGGATAAGGAATATTAAACTCTGTGTATTTTATGAGTTAAGTCAAACACTGATATTAAATGAATATCAGACACAATTTATTTTATTTTGCTTATCATATAGAGTTCATATTGTGACTAAGGTAGCTTTTTGGATCAGATAAAATATATTCTGAGCTTTATGCATAAAGATATCAGTTCTTTTACTTGTGAGTGATAACGGCTATCCAATGCTGTAGATATGAGATACAACATATAATATTTAGTATACTAAAGTGGTTGTTTTTGGCTGGTACAGATTGGATGGGCCAAAGTGCCTTTTTCTGTACTATAGACCTCTATGACTCTAATGTTGAATATCACTTATGGAGCTAGCATCATTATGTACTGCACCCAGAGATACCAGCTCTTGGGTTCGTGTGCAACTCACAACCCCATTACAATTTTTTCATCCAGGTCCCCATCCCTAAAAGTGATTGCCGTTGAAGTGTTAGCATTCATCCATAACATGGAGTCTGTCTCATCAATGTGTTTTTGACACCTTGTTTAGAAGCATGAAGTGAGTTCAAGGATCTAAGAACAAGTCTCACCATTCAGGTAAGGGACTTATGCTGAATATCATCCTCCAGTTTACACTACCTCAAGAGGGCAAAACCAGTTGCCATCCAATTTCTAGGTTTAGTTTTTATGTTTTAGATTTTCACAATTATTCTTTTGTCATCACCTGGTGTTATTGTCTGATCATCATATGTCATGCCCAGTTTACCAAATCTTTCTTCATGGGACAGTCTCAGCATTCTGAGGAATATTCGCTGCTCTATGACAATGAGATAAGGAGACCAAAACCCCACAGAGGAATCCAGGAACAGACTAACCAAGCTTCTTAACAATTGAAGCAAGGCTTCCCTGCTCCTGTGCTTGAATACTCCTGTGATAAAAGCTAACATTCTGTTAGCTCACGTTCTGTTCACCTTCCTAATAGCTTGCTGCACCTGCACGTTCATCTACAGAGACTTACTGGCAAGAACACCTCATTCCCTTTGTATATCTACATTCCTTAACCTCTAATCATTCAGCCCACCACCATCTCACTCCATTTTTTGAAAGTGCTACTCCACTAATCCTACTTCTTTACTTGTTCCCAATAACCTGGCAAATAGCTTTCTCAAGTTTGAATCCAGTTTCCTTTGGATGTTGTCGTTGAAACTGTTTCTGGCAACATTTCTTGCAGTGCATGTGTTACAATTTAACAGCTCACTGTGAGCCACATGGTAGCCTAGTGCTGAGTGCTGCTGCCTCACAGCACCAGGGATGTAAGTTTGATTGAGCCTTGGGTGACTGTCAGTGTGGGCTTTCCTTCCACAGTCCAAGGATGAGCAGATTAAATGGATTGACCACACTAAATTGCCCCATAGGGTCCAAGGATGTGCAAGCTAAGTGGATTAGCTATGGGAAAGATGACATGAATGGGTGGGATGCTCTTTGGAGGGTCAGTGTAGATTTGATAGGCTAAATGGCCTGCTTCCACACTGTAAGGATTCTATAATTCACTGCGTTAAATAGATTCTCACCCCTACTCTGAATCTATTGCCATCATCTGGGTGGGGGTAGCTTTTATAAGGGGGCATAGTTTTAAAGTGAAAGTAGGTAGATATTGAGGAGGCGTCAGAGGTAGGTTCTTTACTCAGAGAGTGGTAGGGCCGTGGAATGCATTACCAGAGAAGGTAGAGGAGTTGGCCTCATCAGGGGCATTTCAGCGGCTATTAGATAGGCATATGGATAATAATGTAAGGTATCGGTGGAGGTTAGATAGACCTTAGATGTCGGGTAAAAGTTCAGCACAACATTGTGGGTCGAAAGGCCTGTGCTGAGCTGTACTGTTCTATGTTCTCAGTTCAATTTCAAAGCTGTATCCACTGATAAGCAACCCTCTTGACTCTTGGAAATAATTTCTCCTAATGTATTCATCAAAACCAGTTATAATTTTGATCAAAATTTATCCTTAATTCTAACTGCTATAAGCCAATAATACAAAGAAGTGATAGGGTGTTATATATAGAACGATACATATATAATCCTCCTGGATCTCCTGTTAAGCGTTGAGTGGCAGTGTCACTTACTCCTGCTGGCCGCTCACAACACAGACACTGTGCTTTCAGCATCATTACAGAGCAGACAGCCTTACTCAACCAGAGACATCGGTGGTGAAAAATGTGTGTTATCTTTTAAGACAGTAACCTTAAGAGTGCACTGTCAAAACTCACACATGAATAATGACCACTTGAGCATGGCATGAAAGGCTGACTACTACTCTAAGAAAGAGTCTTGTCTTTTAGCAGGAACAAAGATGGAAAGCAGATCAAGTGGGCACTATAACCAGTCTCCTTGACCCAGGTTAAGGACTCAAAGCTCATCAAATCCAAACAATGCAAAATAACAATCAACAAAGCTCTTAGAACAGTAAATGCTACAACCAAATTGATTCTGGAGGAAATCAGGAGTAAATTGTATTAGGGTTGGTGCAAAGCAGTGGGTCCCTGATTCTCCAGCATCTGCAGTTCCCATTATCTCTAAATTGTATTAGGGTTGGTGCAAAGCAATGGGTCCCTGATGAAATTCTCTGCCACATTCCCAATATACTTCTGTCTTGACCATTTTACTTCAAACATGGCAAGGCTATCCAACCAGCAGAACATGGGCATCACTTAAAGGGTAATGTCTGGCCCGGAGCTGTCACTGGGATGTACATACAATTTTAACAACTACATCTCCCTGTGTCTGCGTGGGTTTCCTCCGGGTGCTGCGGTTTCTTCCCACAGTCCAAAGATGTGCAGGCCAGGTGGATTGGCCATGCTAAATTGCCTGAAGTGTTCAGGGGTGTGTGGGTTATAGGGGGTGGGTCTGGGTGGGATGATTCAAGGAGCAGTGTGGACTTGTTGGGCCGAAGGGCCTGTTTCCACACTGTAGGGAAACTAATCTAATCTAATCATTGTGGGCCAGCAGGAATTGAAATATGCTTGGCAAAGAATTTATACAGATTTCTTAGTTGGTAAGTAAATTGAACAAATTAAACATAGAATCCATACAGTGCATATAGAGGCCATTTGGCCCTCAAGTCTGTACTGACCATCCCACCCTATCCCTATAACACCACACTTGGGATAGTTAGCCCATCTAGCCTGTATGTTTTGGTGGACTGTGGAAGGAAATTGGTGCACTTTGTAGAAAACCACACTCCACACAGGCACCCAATGCTAGATTCGCACTCAGGTCCCCAGTGCTGTCAGACTGCAGTGCTAACCACTGTGCCACCCTATTAATGCTGTTTATATCTTTTAGGTGAACTGTAGAAATTCATTAAGGGGCCAGAGATTTGGACTTACTTCGCACAAAGGTGATCAAGTGCTTGGGACATACGGGTGAAGTGTATGAAAGTGGAAAGCCCCAGAATTACTTGAGCACCATTGCTGTAGCAAGAGAGGAGATTTAGGATTTTTCTGCAACGATAAGTTGAAGTGTTCTCAATTTTCTTCTTTATCCAAGTGCTTTTAGCTATATTGAGTTTGTCATGATCGTCTGTTGTTAATTTACAAATTCCATCACCTGATTGTTAGAGATAATGGGAACTGCAGATGCTGGAGATTCCAAGATAATAAAATGTGAGGCTGGATGAACACAGCAGGCCAAGCAGCATCTCAGGAGCATTGTTATATTTTTTTTTGTTATATTTATGATTGTTATATGTGAGACCCGGACTAAATTAATTTCAAAAGGATAAATACTGATCTAACATGGCTTCCATGATCATAGAACAATGAATTTAGATATGTCCAGGACGCCCATGTGGAATAAACAAAACAGTCTGCACTATAATGACCATTTTGTCTAAAGCTATCTAAACTAGACAACTGAGTGTGGAGTAAATCATATCTCTGATTTCAATTCATGTGATAATTGTATGATAATTTCACATTTTCGGGGATGAAATGCTCAATTGCCAGTTAGCCAGATTGGAAAGACAAGGCAGCCAGGCTTGGGAATATACAAACAAACTATATTTCAGTAATTGTTTTTGAGTGCAGATCAGGCATAAGGAAATATGAATTTGTAACAACAAAAGTTGTATTTCTCTATTCATCATGGAAGACATCTGGTGAAAAAAAATGAAGCAAGACAAATTATATTGAGAGCCCAAAGATATTAACAAACTTAAGGATACCCGTGAACAATTAAACCACTATAGTCTCATGTTAAAAATATATCATCAAGGACACAAAGGACTTTTAAATTTTACAACATTTATTCTTCTTGACTGTACCAAGCAACATGTACTGTTCAAATTTTACACCAATGATTTTGTTTGTGTTTGATGTCAAGCTTTATTTTTGTGGCCCTAGAAAGTAATAAATTTCCTTTTTCTTTCACTCAAAGAAATCTTCCAATTGCACCTTCATCCTGCACAGTATGCTGTTTGAACTGAAGTCTGATTATTTTAATAAAGCTTTAAAAAAGTGCTAGCAGAGAGGGGGTTAAAAGCAGACAGACAAATTCCCCTTCTTCACCTGATCACAAGAAATTGCCAAGGTTGTTTTGGGTGATTGTGCTAACATGTGGCATTAGCCTATCAGGCAAAGAACACACAATATATCTGTGATAACAAGGTGATAACAACCCTTCAGAAGGGTCTAGGCCTAAAACATCAGCCTTCTTGCTCCTCTGATGCTGCTTGGCCTGCTGTGTTCATCCAGCTTCATACCTTGGTATCTCAGGTTCTCCAGCATCTGCAGTTCCTACTATCTCTGACACAATATATCAGTGTTCAGGTTTCTTTGCATTAGACAATAACTGTATGAACATGTTCTGCAATTCTCACTCTCTCACAGCTCTTCCTGACACGTACCTCCAAGTTTCTGCTGTCAGTCACTTCCTTGTCTCACCCATTGATTTCCAGATAAGTCAAACAATGCAGGTTGACTTAGTTGCTGGTGTTCTTTATCTCTTCCTGTCAAAAATGCGACTTTCTATGAAACCATCTTCCCTTTCCTCATTGATCCCTACAGGGGCATGCTTTCTAGGGCACCACCAACATTTCCAGCACTACTCAATATTGTACCTGCAACAGAATGTAACTCTACCATAGGTTATTCACTGATGTTAGAACTGTGTCCATACTATAGAAGTCATTGCTGGTTAAACTTGTTTTCAGACATGCTGTTGTTCAAAAAGTTGCTTCACAAATACAAATTTTGCTTTCAGTAGAAATTTCAGCCATAGGAGCTTCAACTCCACAGAATAGCTTCGGCACCACTTAGGGGTTAGAAGTAGTCAAACAGGAGGTTGGAAGAACACAGCAAGCCATGCAGCATCTGAAGGAAACGGCTGGATGTGAGGATAGGAGTAGCTGTGCAACAAAGTGGAGGGGGTGTGGTACGGGGTGGAGGCAGAATGATGGTAGGAGGTACGATCTAGTTGGTCGACAGGAGGGATGAACCTGGTGAAGTAACTTTTCTGAGGAAAGCTGACATTTATGAAATTGTATTAATTGGAGCATTTCCTTGATTAAGAGGATCAATGTTGATATCATTAAAGGAAGAAAGAAATTATACAGTTTGTCATGATAGTGATAAGTATGTGTTGCTAATTTACAAATTCCATCGCCTGATTGTTATGTGTGAGACCCTTGTTCAGAAAAAGGAACTGAAGAAGAGCCCTGACCCGAAACAACAACTACTCTGCTCCTCTGATGCTGCCTGGCCTTACTTCTTTGTTTTGACCACTGCCTATCCTACTAGAAATAAGGGGTGAATGTGTCATGCATCTGTCCCCTCCTTGGACACACTTTCCATATTTAAGGGCAAGGATGTTGCACAAAAAAGTGCATTAAGTTTAAAATTTCAGGGACTTGTACGCAGGTGACAGTAGTTTCTTGAAGAAAAAGGGAGGCCAGGATGCTAATTATTGGTTGTCAAAACACTTTAAACTCCCATCGGTTTGACCACTGGATAAACTTTACACTTTGAGAGTGAGAAGAAAATTTGGGCTATATAATAGATATCGCTGAAATAGCTGAGCATGAAATTAAAAGTTAACTAGCCTAGGAATTATATGTTGATTTGATGCTTAATGTGTCCATTGTTGAGCTAGATGAATCTGTCTGGAAGCAACAAGGTATTAATTAAACTAAAGACTAAAAGCAAACATTGTACTTGCCATTCCATCATGTGACGTAGAACCCTGGATCTTCTACTGGCATCACATCAAAGTATTGGATTTGGATCGAAAAAACTTGAACGTCCATTAGGAGAATTTAATGGTAGGGCAAATCACACATCGTGCATTCTTCATTATTCTTGAGATATATGGAGATTACCCTCCAAAAAAATGATCATAGATGGCCAGGCCACAGATGCCACATGAATGATTTAAAAAATCATCAAAATCACATGCAATTTAGGTCAAACTCAGACAGTAAAGCATTTACCATGATTCATCCATAAAGCAATAACAGTTGAGTACAGGTCACAATAAGTAATGCTTCAACAGCCCTTGGCACTGGTCAGAGTGCAAATTCGATAACAAGCCCTTGCCAAATGAAACAGAGAATGTTTTTTTTTCAAATTGGGATGCCCTGTCTCCTATTATGGACATGTTAAAACAAAAAGCACCAGCCAGCAGTTGAAAACTTATCTTGTGTAGTTACTAGTATTTGTTCTTGTATTATATGGATGTTAAGTCACCAGGATTGACTTGGATGTATCTGAGGATGCTAAGTAAGCCAGGATGTAGATTGCAAAGTTCCTGACCATAATATTACAGTTCTCTTTAGCTGTCAGTGAGGTGCAGAGAACTGGAGAGTTGCAGGTGATATATTCTCATTCAAAGTCATTGACTGCAAGCAGGTCGAATAGCTAATGGAGTCAGCAAAAACTTTTCAAAATGATAATCTAAAACAAAATTATGTTGAGGTTAATTCATCCTTAGTGTTTGCTCTTAATTTTGGCAAATCTGAGTTTACTCTCTGTAGGGAAGTGAAGGCCTACAGGAAATGTGATTGAGGTGTTCAAAACTGTGAGGGATCTGAATAGGGCAGATAGAGAGAAGCAGCTTATATCACCAGAGATGTTGAGGAATAGATAGCACCCATTTAACCTGATTCTCAAAACAGCAAATGGAAGCAGTGAATAATTGGGATTCACAATGCATGGCCTATCGGTGTTGTAAAAGATGATTCACTCACCTTTCAAAAGCAAATTGAATAAGCACCTGAAGACAATTCAATTGTGCAGAGCTCTAGAGACATTTGTGGCAGGGTTTAGGCTGTGGGACAGTGAGTTTTTATTTCAAAGGAGTGCAGTAAGCACAAGCAGGGCAAATAGCTTCCTCAGGCCTGTAATCATTCTGTGACTCTATGTTTCAAGGCAAAGATGATACACCAAATCATTCCTCCTAATTTGACACCAATATGCCAATCTCACTCATAGGCATATAATACAGAAAATGGGAAAATATGATTCTTTGAAGTAAGTATGCTTTTCTACAATTTGCATTCAAATAATTATATGCCAATCATCTGCAAGCCTTCATTGTTTACATGTTATAACTCACTTGGAGCTTCCTAGTTGTTATATATAAATTATCCAAACTTCCCGTACCTATTATTTAATACACCATTTGAATACTTTGATTAGATTGCGACACAGTTCTCAGCTCTGGGTATTCAGTATTCTGTAGGATTAATTCTATGATGAGTTGCTTCTGTCAGGGTAACTGTGTTTGAAGAAACTGCAGGTTAGAGATATTATAACAGGATGGTCCCAATTTTGAACTCACACTTCCCAAACAAATAGTTGAATTAATTACCAGAATTTATAGAATTGAGCCCTTTGCATATAGCAATTAAAACCTTGCGATTAGATTCTGGGGTAAATACAGTCCCATGTATTTATTATTTGACATGGAGTTGTTCTGAATGCTAGTGATTAGATGGTAGTGTGTACTTCACCATTATTTAGAAAATAAACTGGGCCGCATGAATTGACTGTGGCCTGTAGCTCAGATTTTGTTTTGTCTTTTTGGAAGAGCAATCACAGGTTCAATGGGCCAAATAGCCTCTTTTTGTGTTGTACTAGTCTAAAATTCAGCAAATCAAGATTCCTTCGGACAGGAAGTTACACCACGACCGCATCTGACTACGCAAGTGGGCACAAAAAGTCACTTGGAACGATTCAAAGCAGAACGAAGAGTTCTCCCGGAGTCTTGAACAACATTCCCCTTTCAACCAATAACACCCAAAAAAGAACGGACTATCAGATCGCTCATTCACTTGCGACTGCTGGAATCTTGGTGTTTGCAGATTTTTGTCTGCATTGCAACACTTTAAAATCAAGCGCCAATTATCCTGCACTTGGAGGCAGTTGGAGGACGCGAAAATTGCCCTGGATGTTCAAAGTCTTTCTTTGCAGGTTTCCTATCTTATTTATTATTAATTTAGACCTCCTCTATCTTTATTGGAATCCATACAATTATTCACTCTCCGAGATCCATAACTATTGTATATGTAAACTGTGGGGTGCTAATGTATGGAGTAAACACTAAACTGTTGGCTCTGTATCAGTTTACCCCTTTCAGAGTCTGTTGCCCACTCCTCCACCTGCCACAGGTTGGGCATAACTTCTCATCTTTCACTTTCGTGTAAATTCTTATAGAACAAAAGGCGAACGCGCGGAACAACGTCAGTGTATGTGCTGTGTTGAAAAGAGCACAAGTTCTCATTAAAAATCTCGACTAAAAATTAACTTGGAAGAAAACAGATTTGATACAACATGTCCTGTTTAACGGAGACCTGGTATCAGTGGCTGGTTAATGATTTCAGGCAAGTCATGCAGTTTCATGGATTCGGATGTTATTTCCTGAGTTGAATGGTGGTGTCCAGTGCGTAGTACGCCCTCTCCACCCGCCCCACACCCCCACCCCATTTAAAAAAGCATACAGTGCTAAGCCTTTTATGTATCACTTCACAAAATGCAATAACCTATGCTATGAAACTGCATGATGTGATGTTGTTTATGGTTTATTGCTCAATGTAGGCAGGACAATACTTGTACTACAAAACTGAAAAACCTCCATAGGAATGTGACAATGTTGAGAATTGCTGGGAAGAAATAAAACTGGAGATTAAATAGCTCCCCTTGAACTGTATTGAAACAATTAGACTTAGTCTGGTTTTGCTTGTATTACCCGAGGCCAGAATTTTGCAGCTTGACACTCTCCTCATGTGATACAATATGTATCCCTTTTACCAGGCCTCAACAGCATATTCCTTTGACATGAGAAGTGTAACTCTGCCAGTTTATATTGTACCTTTTGTTTTAATACAGAATACTTTAAAATGTGAAACGTATTAAATGAGTAATAAAGGAGTAGAATAGGGCATGTAACGGGATTCCTAAAACACGGAGGGTTTTGAAAGGACCAGCAATGAATTGCATCGTTAGGTCAATTAGTAATTAGATCAAAATCTTCGAGTCACAGTGAGGATGGGTGAGTCTTGGCAGCTTGTTTTTGATTCAAAGTATTGTGGCAATTGATAGAAATAAATGTAAAATTCCATGGATGCCGGAAATGTGCAGAACATAGGGGAAAAACTTAACCCCTTGGATTTTAAACATTAACTCTATTTCTCGCTCCACGGATGCTGTCAGACCTGTCGAGTTTGTCCAGCCATTTCTGATTTTGTTTCATATGTCCAGCATCTGTTGATCTAAGTTTTATATCAATGTATCAAAAGGATATTATTCTGTGACAAAGGATTTTGACTTCCTCCAAGACTTTGTTTCATAATATTTATTGATGTTTTAATTCCTTTACACTTTCACGTGATGTAAATGCCACTGATGTGGCCTGTATTTACTGTCCATCCTTAATTGCCCTTGAACCGTGTAACTTGTTAGGCCATTACAGAGTGCACTTAGTAATCAACAACAATGTCGCGGGCCTGGAGTTAAGTGCAGTGAGAACCCAGTAAGGACAACAGATTTCCCTCGCTGAAGGACATTAGGGCCACCGGACTCCAAACGTTAACTCTGTTTTCTATACACAGATGTTGCCAGATCTGCCGAATTTCTCCAGCAATTTATGTTTGAGATTTCCAGCATCCACAGTTCCTTATTCTATTTTCGTGAACCAGATTTCATTTTAAGGACAATCGATTGTGGCTTCACAGCAACATTACAGAGATTAACTTTCATACTTCATATTTATGAATTGAATTTAAATTCTGCCAGTTCCTGAACCTTTGTCACAGAATTCCTACAGAGCAGAAAGAGACCATTCGACCCATCAAGTCTGCACCGATCCTTCCAGGACCATTCCACCCTGTCCCATCCCTGTCATCCCCAATGTGGTTATTTTTACCATGGCCAATGAACCCAATCAGCACATCTTTCAACTATGGGAGGAAACCCACGCAAGACACAGGAAGAATGTGCAAACTCCACACAGGCAGTTACTCAAAGTTGGATTTGAACCCATGTCCCTGGCTCTGTGAGGCAGCAATGCTAACCACTGAGCCACCAGATCATTAACCTGGACCTCGGCCTTGCGGCTTGCACTTGGCCTTCATGTGCTCCGCTTGGTGATGCATGAAGTGGTTGGTGCCAGCCGTTTGTGGATTGCTAGGCCAGCAACATTAATCGTATTACCGCCCTCTTCCCAAGTAAATTAGCTTGTGGCTCAGTGCTAGTGCCCCTACCTCTAGGCCGGAGATCCCAGTTCAAGTCCCATCTACCTGAGATGTGCCATAGCAGCATAATGTTATTGAAATGGCGCAAGGAACAGATCGATCTAACATCGTTAGATGCCGAGTGCGTCCAACCTAATGATAGGTAGAAAGTGCGAGTGGTGTCCATCTGGAGAATGGGTGCTGCGGTTGGAAATTTTCTGTGCTACATGCACTTCTGTGGTTTTAGGTTTATGACAATATCTGCCCCAGAAGGTTCAGGTGAAATAAAATGGCCTACAGTCCGCGTGGAGAATCTAAATACCACTCTCAATATACAGCGGGTAATGATGGACGTTTCACGACAGATTCCACAATCTGTTCAGAAAAGGGGGTTGAGGCCGAGGCAACCCATTGAAATTAACGAAGCGGAAGAATACAAAAATTCAAAGAGGGGCTGTAAAACCTACATGAAGGAACATTAACAGTCCCAATAACTTATAAAACATAAGTAATCTCATAGTAATAAAACGAACGCAATGAAATTCTACATAAAAGAAGCTTATTGCGGCCATATATTTCACCAGCACGCTTGGGACTACTTTGGACTATTTCTTTTCACACGGTGAGCGGAGTTCTCTGGTGCTATTCGGTTGAAAAATCTGAAGTTAATCTGAATCTCTGATTTTCTATAAGAAAATACATGGGGCATAAAATGCAAGAAAATGTAGTTCACGACACTTTAAACTACAAGCATTCAGAGCCACAAGAACCTCGGCATTTAGTGAGATGTTCAACAGATTCCACTGAATATAAATCATTGATGAGTTTTCAAAGATACACAGATTTCATGACTATTTACGCCATCCTTTGCAAACTATGATTAATAAGGCAAATTTATAAATAATTTGAAGTGATCCTTGTTTTTTTTGAACGATGACTATTGTGATAAATGCATGTGCCTTGTAGATAGATGACTGTTAAATCGGTTTAATTGTTGTTCTAACCGATTTATCAAAGTTTGAAATAAATTATCTAAAACTGTCTGAATGGCACATGAATACAAACTCCTTTTTAGCAAATATTTATACAGGTTTTTATTTGCCTGTATTAAACTCTATAATATTTCTATTTAAATATTTGTTTTATCGAATCTAATATATAATCTTCTACACATGCATGTCAAACACATTATTATAGTATATTTGAAATAAAATGCCCCAATGGTTATTACTAATAGAAGTAATAATTAATATTATTATCGATTTTGGGTTTGAAACTCATACAGGTTTGATGTAAACAGCACTTATCTCATTTTTCCTTGTAACTGTACCGCTGTGCATATTCATTTAACCAGAACTGGCACAGAGCTGCTTGACTGAGCCGTTTTCTCCTGTAACACAGGCTACATGTGTGACATCTTCGGTTCTGGACCATAAAAACTGCAGTAATCTACAATGTGTTGCATGCTTAAATAGCTGAGTGGCGTTTTTGCTGCTAATATTTCATGTCAGGCAGAATTTCAGTACGGTAACACGAAATCAATGACCTAAGCAGGACAATGTAATTAGCGAGCAGCAGAGATCTGCCGTGAAGTCCACAAACAAACACACACGCACATACAGTGAGAGAGAGATTATTGAATTAAATAAGCGAAAGCTTTAATTCTCATTTAAGTTTAAACGATTATGACAAGATGGCCAAACCACCCCTTCGATATCAGCACGGTGTTTGCTGCTAAACGTGTGAAATGTAAAAGAAACCGCTTGAAAAGTCACCAAAAAGTTGCTATCACTAACGAATCTCGGAAAAGAACTTTGAACGAAGAAGCATTTCGTTGTATAGGAGTTAAGAGCATTTTTTTAAAGGAGGAATTATTTACAAAAAAAAATAATTTGGAACAGCAGAAACTTCATTCTGGTAAAATTTATTTGCAGCATTGATCTTTTGGAGCTGTTTGCATATTTCAGTCTAAACTTGTGAAACAACATTATTGTTCGCCAATAGAGAGTTTTTGGTAACAAAATAGAAGCTATTTGCAAATGACACTTCACTTGGAATTCTTATGGACCTCTCTGTCACGGTTATGAGATTTCTCATTATTTTATTTCATCCTCCCTATAAAGCATTAAAACAACCCGTGAAATGTGACTGAGTGGCGTATTGGAACTTTGTAACAGGGTGACAAAAGAATTTTGTTTTTTAATCTGTTGGTATCACGTGGACACTGGGCAATAAAACTACTTAATTTTCAAGATTCCTTTAAATGAGTTCAAGTGTTGACATCTGACGCTTTAACCGCTGTAGCGATCAATCTCCGTAGGCTAAGGTGAATCAAAAGTAGACGCGGGTTCATCAGCGAGAAATGTATCGAAAAGCCGGTCACTTCTCTACCTCTGTCGCTTTCTGATCCCCGAGTAAGGGGCAGGGATAGTGTTGATGATCCTTGAACAATGTTGGAGGTTCATAAACAGCATTGGGTTAGTACAAAAACCAAGGATTTTGTTTATAAAAGAAATGAATAATTTCCACCGCCTTAAGTCATTTCAAACATTTGATGTAGACCACACATCTCTCTCCGTGTCAATATCAACGGTCACACTTTTATTTCTGTCCCCGTGGGTTTCATTCACTTAACCGAGTCCAGCGGGGCTGTCCCACGACGTGAATAGTGTTGTAAAAGATTAGCGGTTAAATGTAGCTCTGTGATGCTCCTTGAACTCTCTGAGTTTGAACGGTGCGCTCAAATGATATAGGCCAGGTTCAGACACGCCAAGTCAGACACAAAATGTTTGAAGGTAGACTCGAATATGTTTGCGCCAGAGAGGTTATTCACTCAAACCTACAATCTGTATAAGTCGCGAATGTACACACTTTGCATGCCTGAGTGTAGGTGCATGTTGTTACCCTTGTTCAGTCTGTAGTAGTGATACAGAACTGTTAACAACTGACTGGAATCAAGCAATGAAATACATCATTAATGGTCTCATTTCGTCGTTAACACAACTGTAAGCAAATCAAATTTGGAAGGTGCAGTGTAATCAATTAAGCCAGGACAAGGCTGTTTTGCCCATATATCTTACATATTAAGTGGAAGGGACATTGCTGCCTGAATAACAAATTGCGACAGCATTTGGGATCATTCTAACGGTTCAATATTGATTATAACCCCAATTTGATGTCTTTCTTGTTTTAAACAGGTAAAGAAAAATCGCGCGTCCAATTAATTTATTTCTCGTGAACTCAAAAGTGTCTTTATTTCATTCTTCAACATCTTTTTTCTAACTTCCACGACTTTCCCTGCTAAAAAGGGGAAGTTTTTTTTCCCAGGCGGTGCGCTGCCTTCTGAGAAACGGGTATGAGATGGGTGCGTATTAAATGGCAGTGCTACGGTACTGACTTTTTGTTCCTTGTCTCTTCCTAAAACTATCCCGATGTGTAGCTTACAAATCTCAGCTAACCACCCGTGCGACTGGCAAGCACGCACGAGAGAACGAAGGTGCCACGTCGAGATGGGATTCTCTCCCCGTGTCAGTGATCTTAAATCAGTAACTCTCTACTAAATTGGAACGCTTTACGCTGTGAAGAGATCCTCGGTGAAAAGCTGAGGGCAAATAGAGAGACAGAGAGAGTAACTGGCAGGGAATAAAGCAGTGAGATGAAGAGATGGGGAAATGCGTTGGACTGGACCTGTGCACACACGGACGCAACACACTGTACAAATGTGTTCTACACCTTCTGTCATATATTGTTGACTATTCCCTCTCCTCTCTCAAGTCTCTCCCTTTACTAAGCTGACCAACATTAGCAGGTGTCCCAGTCCTGGGGCCTTTGTATGTGTTTGTCGCTTTCTAAGTGCCCTGCAGTGCCACCTTATAAGAGGCCAGGTGAAGCCGTGCAGAACTAAGTTAGCTTGGTGCAGTGCAAGCGCCGAGTTAATGAACTGGAAAACTCCGGGAACGCGTCACTCTCACAACAGAGAGAGAGAGAGAGAAAAGTTAAGCTTCAAAGTCCACAGTCATTTCTGAGGGGAATCGGGTTACGGGTGTCATGGAGACGGGACCTGAACCGTTTCTCCCGCCGTTTGTGCTGGTCAAGATAACGGGGCGGGCGCAGCCGCTCACAGCGCTGTGCTATCCGGGGGGTGGGTTGGGGGTGGGAGTGCGCGGGGACCTGGAACTGAAGCAGACAGCATTACACAGATTTACAGTAACTTCAAACGTGATTCCTGCTCTCCCTTTACTTTGTCATGCTGCCCCTTCTGGCTACAGGCTAAATAACATGTAGCAATTTCCAGCATCACTTCAGATATCAAACTGCTTTACATGCCTTTCTTTGCACATGCACAATTTAAATAAAACACAAGCTGGAACAAAGATTGTTCCAAAACATCACATCGAGAAAATATGTGCTAGAAATGATTAAACGATTAAGTAACATGGAACTTGTTAATGCATTGAATTTCAAGATTATTTTATTCCATTTTCAATGCTAAGAATGATGCCTACATGTTCTTCGTAATCTAATCCGCGCAGAATTTAATGCTGAGCAAACTACTATTTCAAATACAAACCACACTAACAGTTCCTGCATAGCCGTTTTCGGTACATTACTGTCGGTATATAATCGCCATTTCAGCAGGCAAAATTGATTCGACTTGGCATTTATCCCGTCCTTTTTTTCCTGAAATTCTACGCAGTTGAATTAAATCAGTTTGCAAATGTTTCTGAAATCAGTTTTCCCGCGTGCCAGTAATCCCTGTTCAAATTGCAGATTAGATGCGACGATTTCGTTAATAATTTGCTGCTACCTGCGGGCCTTGCTTCACCATCAGTGTGTCCACCATCTACTGCGTTCAGGCAAACAGTCAAGGGCTCTTGGGTGGTGGGGGAGAGACATTTCCCGATTAATATCCCTTCTAAAACTCTACCTGATTTACAAACACACAGGCACAATCGCGCAGAGGCCAGAAGGCGGGATGGGATGTAATGATATTTAGAAATCTGGGACCTGTAGACTCACGTATCAATTACACATCTGGCTTCCCACTTTCAGATACTGGATTTCATTTAATTTTCTACCAAATAATTTTAAGGTGTATTAAATGAATACGAGGTGGCAATTTTGCATTTATCACTCAGAGTTATATTCCCTACCTTCAGCTCTGTTTATTCTGCCGAACTTTCCAATGTGATGCTCGAAAAGTAGCAATTCGAACATCTTTTCCATTGGAATATCTGCTCACGGCACACGGCTATCCTGAACTCCCTGGAAACTAAACTATCTCACTCCAGCCCTGTATTATAAACGGCGGGGTCTGTGACAAATCTACATTTTCATAGTTCATCATTTCAACGTTAATCAAGTAGTTAGAGAGACCACTTAAGCAACTTTCAATAAAGTTCTCTTGTTACTTTAGGACGGCGCTACTTTTGAATTCATGCCTATGTTTACACAAAGTTTGGTCTATCACAGATCTCGTCTTCAGACAATAATAAGGTCCGTCCTATGCGATTATTGTAACTAGTACATCAGTAAAACGAGTGTTCTTAAACAGGGGAAATATATCAGGCGACCTAAAACCACTGATGGCGATTTTTTAAAAACTTAGCGTTTATATTCTGTGTCACTTTCTATATATTATCTTTGTTATCTGGTTCTGCTACCTGAGAGAGAAAAACAAAATCCGATTTCTCAAGAATGCGTGAAAAGTCCATTTGGGACGGTTTGTTGACGGTGCCTATCTGGTTACTTTGACCCGCACGTTTGTTCATTTTCCTGCTTATAGCTGCACAAGGCATTAGTGTCTCAGTTGTTAGATGGCAGTTTCGTTCACCGCTTGTGCAGCCTTTCTGCTGGGGAGACTATACGCACAGAAATATAGAAACCGGCCAAACGCACACATCAATGAATCTACTGGCTGAGCCAACATCGAACGCGGCTGAACGGTGAAAACGGAACATAATCTGCGCCCGAACTTGGCATGCTTGTCACGCCAAGAAACTAGCCCCTTTTTTTGTTCAGTTGAGTACTATCAGGAAATCATAGCTGACATTTCCGAAATTATTTAGAATTATTTCTAAATTTCTGTTTCTGTATTATTTCTGTTTTGTCTATTGTTGTCCTTTTGTCAACCAGCTCTAATTGCATCGCCTCTGTCTCATTTGCATCAATTAAATGCGCGGTTCATTCGCTGTTTGAACACCCTTTTGGCTTGTGTGAATCACTTGGTCTGGGAAAGGGAGGGTCAGTTCTGGACTTTAACCGTTCACGGGTTAAAATTCGATTTGCGTTTACACCTAGTGGCACATGGGAATCGAATGGGAAGGTAAAGTGGGTGATACCTTTCTTTTCTCGGGGAGGGTTGTGACACAGGGTACCCTGGGTGGGTGATCAGAGAGGAGCCGTAAGTGAAGCGCCTCGACAGGCCCAACTCAACTTTGCTCAAAATGCAAGAAGGTGATGTTGATTGGAGATTGAAAGTTTGCTGGACCCACCCACTGGCCTCTTCAATGCAGTAGCGGAACCAAGGCCAACCCTAACTGGAGCACCTACCTAGTCTTCAACAGTCACACCAGTCCGGACTCCAACCTCCAGCTCTGACCCAATCCAACAGAGAAACCGCTCGAATATGGTCCTCCTCTATTTTATGAACAACAACTGTTCGAATGCTATCCCCAACATTAAACCTTGAACTAAATCAACCTCAACTTTAACTGTGACCCTAACTCCATCTCTAAACGCAGCTTTAGCTCTGTTCCGGCATGACTAGCTGCAACCAATCAAAACCCGAACCTAACCCGAACCTTAAAATTCTACCCAACCTGCAAACAAACCCCAATCCTGTCTCCAACGTTAACTCTAGTCCTGCACTGGCCCTGGCCTTAATCCAGCCCAATATATAACCCTACGCCCACCCTATCTAACTGTAAATCAACCCCAATTCTAGCCGTAACCCTAACCTAAAACTAACCCCAACTTTAGCTTTAATCTATCGTAGCCAAGTGCAAGTCAATCCAATTCCATACCCAACCCTAATCTCAAATTTTAACCCTAATTCTACCCTAACTGCAAACCAAATGTAGTACTAACCGCAATCCTAACCTTAATCCTATCCCCAAACTTCACACTATTATTTTCCCCTAAGTGCAAAGAGACTCGAGCCCCAAGTTTGACCCGAATCTTAACGCTAACCCTAAACTTCCCAAACTACCTGCAAAACAGTCACAAACCAAGCTGAAGCCCTAAACTTAATGTTAAGTCCAACCTTAACTCTAATTCTACCTTGACAAACTGTAAACCGATTCCAACTCTAACCGCGGCCTTTATCTTTATCCAAACCGCAAACCTGACTCCAGCCCTCATCTCAACGGGACGACGAACTCTCATACCACATGCAAACCCGCCCCCTCCCATGTCCAATTTCAGCACCAATTCCAGTATTAACTCTAATACTGACCCAAGTGTCAAACCTCAGGAATGATCCCAAACAATTAATTCACTTTTGTTTGTTATTCTCTTTCCTTCGAAAATAAATGACTTTTTTGCGTTCATATTTAAATAAGCATGTTTTCCCTGCTTCCGTTTATTAATACATTGATTATGGGGTTAACCATTCGGGACCTGCAGCGTTTTGCTGCGGTTCTAGTTCACTGTACAGAGTGTGTGTGTCACTACAAGATACGACCAGCCGCTCTCTCTCATTTCAAATACAGTTTGACCGCAGAAAGCAACCAATCAGTCTCTTCATCTGGTCAAACTAACTGCGCCTCTGTCCGCTCCCACATTGCGGGGGGAGGTTGCGTTTTGTTCTCCGCAAAACCTCCCTTAACCCATGCCATATACCGACTACCAATGACGCTCCCCCCCCCCCCCCTTATCTCACACACACACACACACACACACACACACACACACACAGAGCTCCATCTCCAACTTTCAGGAAGTTGTTTAAAACAGGCGCACTTCTAAAATACAAATCTCAGAATAATCAGTGTCTTAAACCCACCTTTCCCCTTCCCTTCACCTGTCCCGACCGAAAGTGAGAGACATTTCCAATTCCGTTTCTGCTTTTGGTCATCGGCCTCACCCTGCAATTAAGGAAATTCCTTTCTGATTTCGCTTTTAACGTTCATTAATCTCTCCCCCTCTTGTTTTTGTTTAACCGAATCTACACGGAGTTTCAGGTTTGCTTCCATCACTGTGTAACTTCAGTTAGTTGCAGGCACGACGAGAGAATAAGGTGGTGGTGGCTGGGGGGGGGGGGGGTGCAGAGAGAAAGAAAAAAAAGGACAGACACCCAATGTTTGGGTGGGGCGGAGAGGGGTTATAACGCCAGCGATACGACTACAGCTAAGGAAGCAGGGAACACGACCGTGAGGGGCGAGGAAGAGGAGAAACCAGCGAGAAAGTTCGGGAAGCCGGCAATATTCTGTGGAATCAGATTGTTAAAACAATGGCTCAGAGGACAGGGCGAGCAGGTAGGATGAGCCATGTTGTCAAAACTGATTATCTGATCTGGGGAGGGAGGGGGGTCATAAAGAAGTGAGATTGCTTCTCTGTTTTTTGACTCTATCTATTTCAGCATGTAATAAACTGGGGTTAATGCCGTCAGCTTTAACCCCCTATTTTTTTCCTAAGGAGCTGAGGACTTGGTGCAGTGAGGGGTGAAGGAGGATGGGGGTTGATCAGTCGGGCACTGGACCTCCCCTCGGGAACATTGTTTTCACTTCACACAGACGGAACAGGAGTGTCAGGCCCTTCACCACCCCCTTCCTCCCAGTCCTGCGTTGACCAGCTCATCACACCTTTAGGGTGTAGCTATGTTGCCTGAAATGGTGTCGGGCTTAATTTTGAAACAATATCTTTCCCCTCAACTTCAAAGGTTAGATACTTGACAGGTCTGTTTCTGAGTCACTGCAGACTGTGTTGGTAAGTCTCTTAAAGTGTGCAGTATAAACCAGTTCCCACTCTTGCAATAACACTGAACGTTATCACGGTTCTGCTGCGGGTTTTATTAACGTCTGGCCAGCATTGCCTAGCTATTTTAGATTTCGCATAATTATTCTCATGTCAATTTGGCTGCGTCTTAAGCTATTACTTTAAGTACATCACGTGAATTATTTCGCCGCATCTCCCAAATATTTGTCTTATATATACATATATGTATATATATATTCTGAGGCTTTGAATGCGCCTCATGTTAAACTGTCGCTGGCATTCCCTGATCATTTGTTAATAGACGTTTGCAGCATTGTATGAGATTGTAACTGACTCGCGGAGCACTCCCACGGCCTGCCTTCGATTTATTAATTCAGAAGAAACCGGAGGCAAAAATAAAACGCCTCAAACATGTTGTAATTTCTTCCTCGGTCAAGTTTAGCTTGAAAAACACATACGCTGTCTGACAATCCGACTTCCCTTTCCGGGCTTTGAAAGAATCAGGAAAGGGGACAGTATAATATTGTAGCCGTAGAAATTGCACCAACAATTGGATGGTCAATGGCGGATCCTTCTTAAAGTCAAATTAAGAGCCCAATACAAAACCGCTGTAATGATCTAATTAATTATGACAAAATTAAAACAGAACAAGTGAAAAATCAATCTCCGATCATGTCGAGTGTACAATTAAATTGATTGTCCATCTGGCTTCGTTCTACACCCGTTATGAATATGCAATCTGTACTGTCGCCAATTCCGAGACCCCCAGGATTAATATTAACAGCACCGTCTATTTACTTCCAATTAGATTGCGGCGACTTAACCTGCGCGATTTGGATTAAAACAAAAAAAAATCCAGAGATGAAGGAGCAAAAATTGTTTCTTTCACAATAAAGATCTCCCCAATCTCCTTTCAGTAAGAGAGTGCCAGCCGCGAAGATAGAATTTTTGTGAATGAGATTTCTGTCTTTCGGCCAAAGGATGTCTCGATCGATACTCTGCAGGCAATCCGTTTCCCTTCCGTTGCGCTTGCCTTACCACGGCTATTCTCCCGGAAAGAGAGGCCACTTAACGGCTACGGGGAGGACTCCTGCAAATGCAAACTTCACTTTCCTACAAACTGCAACCACCCTCCGCCCCCTACCTCCCGGAGAGTCCCTGCACACGAGGGAAGGGTTCTTTTTCTCAAAAAAAGTGAATGCATCGGTACCCCGTTACATTTGCAAATGTGTATGTGGTCATCAGCACAGGGCAGGATCCTGGACTCAACCCGAACATTATAACATAACGCACAAATTGGTTTGGGGCATTTTTAGCAACCATGTAATATTGCAGACACTGCGCAAGTTAAGCATTTTGAGCGGTCGTATTTAAAATGCAGGGCGAGATTTTAAATTAAATTCTTAAAATTTCATCCAAATTGAGGCGAGAATCCCCAGTTGTCAATTGCCTCTCTGGCAGTGGTGTGGGCCATAATCGACAAACTTTTCCTCAAGTCCTCTGTTTTATTTTGGAAGGCGCATGCTTCTACTTTTAAACATATATTGCAACGTTTAAAACAAATGCTGCGTTGCAGCGAAGCAAGCCTGGGCGAGTTGATGTTACGTGACGCTAATTAATTTTACATAAATACGAAGTCACAGCTGTGTAGCAATTATTTTCAATGATGAGTAACTCCGAATCTTTATTTCTGGCTGCTCTGTGTGTGTGTAAGCCACGGCCTCAAACAGCAAAGCTGAGAAATAGTACCTTAGCGTATGCAGGACACTCTGTAAGACAACGGTGTCCATTGTTGGGGAACTAATATTTCAACTCCAAAGGCAAATACTCTTTCTCAGGTTCTGGCACCCAGGCAGGGTGATCATGGGCGCGACCCTTTTAGTCTAAGGACACCGTGGCAACAATTGCTCTGGTTAAACGCTAACGAGTGTGTTTAGAAATATTCTCAACAACTGCTTCTCGTTTGATTGCTGGCTTCGCCTAGAAAATCAAAAATAAATGACGAATTCGCAAGTTCGACTTCTCATATGATATATTAATTGACAGACTAATTGATCTATCGATAGGACAGATTGATTGGCAAGTTGCAAATAGAAATTGTGTTTGTCCTACTAGGCTGATCTCCTGGCGTCTGAAATACCTTTTTTTACACCAAGGTAAAGCAATGAAGGCGGTAGACCTGCATTTTACTCCCCCCCCCGCCTCTCTCTCCAATGTATAAAACTTTCGTAATACCATCCCAATCCTTACTATCAAATTCAACCAGCCATCCAAGGTGCAACCATACAAATGTATCCGATTATGAAATTTCACTCCCAAATTATCAATTTATAATCTCCCATGGTTTACCTGACTGTTCAATTCTCGGGTTAAGTAAACACCATCTCAGAAACCGTTCACTTTATCCCGTTTAATGGATTATCGCCGCGTCAAGATATCGAATTACACACAATGCAAATGTTCTTTTTTTAATATAAGAAAAGTCAGCAAGATGGTTAAGAGGTTATGTGCTAAAACTCACACCCACTGGCACCGGGTCCTATGGCAGTGTAAGACCCATACATCGATCGTTAAAGTTGCCTCCGACACAGGGAGCTGAACGGAGCTAAAGGCAGATGCATTCTGAGTTTTCAGTGACTGACCAGCACCTGGCTGGAAGGGAAGGGGGGAAGTGGGGAGGGTGGTGTTGTTGGAGGAGGGGTGAAGGGAGGCGTGGGTGTTGGGGAAGTGGGGTGGAGAAGGTGGAAAACCCCAGCGCACAGATTTTGAGGGGTGGGGGCTGAGGGTGGTTGGAAGAGGAGTGGGCGCTCCATCCAGTCCCGTCTCCGACTGGAGACGCTTGGTCGCAGTCAACCAGCAGCAGCTGATGCTAAAGACGAATGGATTTCTGTCACTCGCTCAGGCGGCTTTTAATTAGGGGGTCAATTTTGTGCGCGCGCGTGTGTGTGTGTGTGTGTGTGTGTGTGTGTGTGTGTGTGTGGTGGGGGGGGAGATGTTAGTCAAGGTGGGGGTTGTTGTCTAATCTCCACTATTCCCAAATTACATTTCCCCACTAAACAGCAACTATCCAAAAGAGGACTCTCTGATCGAGAGAGGAGAAACATTATAATGCAAAGAGTTTCAAACACAGCCATTGCCTCCAGAAACTGCTCAGATTACCACTTTGTTGAAAAACAGTGAGGTCAGTCTGTGGCGCGTTATACAAATCCTATACATATGCACTACCATCTTAAATATAATCCAGCCAGACTCAGACAAAAAAATATATTTTATCCTTCTTTGCGGCTTCTTGATAATTTCAATACCTCATCCTCTTCCTACCCGGGTTTCCGTTCCTGGTTTAGTATTCTGCTACCTCTGATTTCTTCGGCGCATTACATGTAATTCATGCTATTGCGTTGACTTTTAAATTTTATTAGGGGCAAGATTCTTTTCAATTCTCTCCCCGTTTTTCATCTTATTTTTTTCCCCTGATTTATTCCCCTCCGCTCGACACACACCCAGGAAAACTGTCCGCGCTAAATCAGCAAATTCACAGACTCACAGGTGCGCGTTTTAAGTCCTTACACATCCCCGGGCATCTCTCTCTCTCACTCTATTTGCAAACATGTGTTGTGGAGATGGAGAGCCTGGGATCCGCCTGATTTCTGCGTGGAATACACGGCTTTCTTAATCAGTGAGTGGTTATGTATATTTAGAACATACATGTGCATGAGGAAGGTCGATATATTTACTTTGAGCCCAATTTCCTGGTCTATCAATTTACCAGTGTGCACATGTGTGTTGATATACATATGTACATAGGTATATGTCGATCCATATTTGTGTATACGTGCCGCAAATGAGTTTCTCATTATGATGAAGTATGTTTAACTGTGTATATGTACTTACTAATATTTGCTCGTGTCTGTGTATTTGTGTTTATGTACTTGCGCAAGTGTGTCGATTCTAGGTTTACTTCTAGATTTGTGTCAATATTCATCGTGTATTAATATATGCCTGTGTAAAATTTGTGGCTGTGTACATATACATGTCTGTGTTTCAATATTGTTTGTGTATTTATAAATGTGAGTGGAAATGTCTGCATATTAATCTGCATATGTGCGTCATTTGTGTGCTTACATGTCAATACATGTATGTCAATCATTTTTTTTTAGATGTTTGTATGTCTGTCTAATGTTGTTTCTATATGTATGTGTGTGTGTTGCAGCATAGTCTTGCTACAGGTGTCTTTAGCACCGGCGTTTTGCAGGTAAGATCCGCATGCCTGGCTAACCGTATAGCATGGTGCATCCACAGAATGAACAAGCCCAGGATGAAACACATTGCCAACATATTGAGGGTAGGGTTGCTGTTGTTGAGGTGATTGAAAGGAGATCATACTTCAGAATAACATCTATCCTATTGGGTTTTCTTTTATTGATGATGTTATTACCATGGATAGGAAACTATAACAGAAGCCTTCGGTGGACAGAGTCTCCAATTCTGCAAATATTCATTTTTGTGCGTATCTTTATAACAAGCTTAGTTTATATTTTAAATGGAAAGGGTCATTTAAATTTGGGGGGGCATGGGTGTTGAATCAAATGATAACCAAAAATCGAAGTTTCTCTGGACATTACATATTGAAGGTTGCAGTTATATTACGCCTAGCTAACACATTAATAGAACGTGAATTTGGGATGTAATCCTTTGCCCGGGCCGGCCAGATACAAAACAACATGTAACATTTTCTGCTCCCGATTCCGAAACGAAAAAAGTGTTAATTGTGAGGTGGCTCCAAAGTACCTCTGCACGTGCGCTATTAACATTCAAAGCAGGCAGATGCAAAAAAAAGAGAAAATAGGCTATTACCGATGTAGCGTGACCAGATTGGGTATAACATTCATTTTATCCCTGCTTCCTGTTTCAACGATATAGCCAGCACTGTAAGGAAGAGGGCAATAATCTTGGGGAGGGGTTCGAGACAAGTGAGGAGGGGGGAATAAGAGGGATTAAGGAGAAGGGAAAAAAACTAAGTTGCTTTAGGCAAAATGTTCTCCGGACTGTGAAATTGCCGCTACATTTGCGAGCAGAATGCCTCAACTTTGCTAAAACGCGCATATCCAGCAAACCCAAACCTAGTCAAGGGCACAAACTGGAACCATCCGCTCATTAGTGTCTCGCCAGCACATCTTAAAGCACTTCTAATTCTGCTTGTCCGTTTGTTTGGGGTTGACTGGGGCCTATATGTTGTGGTTGGACTGCATATACATTAATCCGAGGGTGTGCCTACATTTTTGGATCGGCAGGCACACATAGAACCAATCTTAAGACTGTGTAGATGCGTGTGTCCATCTATCTGTAAATACTCAATGAAGCTTAGTTAATACCATCTTTCTTTTCTCATTGTCCATCTCTGTAAGGGAAATCATACCTATCCATCGGGAGTGTGCAACTTCCACACGGCACTGACACTGTCTCACCACTCCCCCTGTCCCGTGAACCGACACCCCCCAACACATATACCCCCAAAACACCCAGTATTATCTCTTAACAGTATAACGTTTGCAATACCACCCACCAGGTCCCAACATCACACTACAGTTACCTGCTAAATGCATTGGCAAGATGTTTCAGAAAGGAACGGTGCTTGTGTGTTTGAGGAAATAAATTGTGACAAGCTCAAAATCATTCACCTAAAATGAAAGATTGGTCATTTGCTTTTTTTCACGGAGAACTTCAAGTGGAAACCATTGTTTGAGCAAACACACATGTATATCGTGAACATCCAACTGCAGCCCGAGTAATTTCCAATTCATTATCCTCCCGTACTGTCCACTTTTATATTTAACTTTTAAACGCTTCACATCAAAGGCAAACACACCGTCACGGGTAATCCCACGTGTAAACACCGAAAGGCGTCAAATCGAGCCAGTTTATTTACACCTAACACGATTATAGAGTTAAACAAGTGAACGGACAAGAACAGTCTGGATACAACATAGCATCAAGGGATTTGCCTCTCTCGCATAGTGTATCAAATGAAATGCGGATTGACTGCAACCGGGCAGGGGCTGGTTTCCAGAATCTCCACAGAATGTCCTCTCTCCGCTACACACTCCTTGTCCTCACCCTCCCTCCTCCTCTTCTCCACACTACCCCCCCCCCCACACAAAAAAAGTTTATTTTTCTTTAATTTCCGTTGGGCGAGACGGCACATTTCTTTGAAGTGCAAATAAAGCGAGAGAGGCTTCCTGTGAAATAGGTTAATGAATGGCTGTACAGCGGGGTCACCCAACCATCACTCCCCCAAATCCCTTCCAAGTCTCTCCCACCCTCTTGTCAGACTGGTATCCAAAGTTTTGCAAGTTGCGCCTCAGATAATAGAGTCGATTTCCTGTCCGCCTTTGGTCATGTCGTTTACTTATTTCTTAAAATACCGACTAACGGACTGCCCTAACACCTAAGTCAGCTTGCAGTGTAGTTTAACAGAACAAAGCCACTGTTTGAAATCACTTCATTGCCGCCTATCATACACCGATTAATACTCCAAGATGCGTTGGTGCCCCTGTTCACGACTAAATAAATCCAGCACCGTGCGTTGCTACAGTCTCAAAGGGTATTGTAAAAATAAATACAAGGACTGATCAAATGTTTGTTGTCGGAACCGTCCCGCGGAGAAAAAAGTGTCACTTTTCTCTCGCGGGTGATGCAAAACATTATTTTAATAAAAAAAACCCAGCCCGGGAGTTTGAAAGCACCATACTTTCCAGTGACTATTATAAGGTCAACTTGAAAATTCTTACAACTGCTAAACTGGACGCACCAAAAGAGTTTGTTAGCAATGGGGTTGGGCAATAATTGCAGCAAAAGTGACACAGGATCTCGCCCCATTGCGCTATTTTCCGCCTTCATCGTTTTGAGTTGTAAATGCTTGTCCCCGGGTTGCAATTCCGAGTTTCAAGCCCTTCCTGAAGCGCAGTGACCATTCCCTGTGCCCCAGTCCCACTAAAATTAGAGCCTTGAACAAACTCCTGCGCTCGGTCAAATGAATTTCCGCGGGATCTTCTCGAATGATCTCTCGAACGGGATGCCAGTGCCATCCTCACATTTAGTTGGGAAGGGTAAAACATCAAAATTTGACTCTGTCTCCTGGAATCCATCCCAGCGAGAAAAAGAAATAAAGATCCAGAAATGTTCCTAGCTACAGAAATGCTCCCTAACTGTCCCTCCGTGCCCACAGTTAATCCCGTATTATACTGTTTTATATTAATTGCATTTTATTATCATTGATCAGCAGCTAATAGCGCCTGCACTATTTAAGCAAGTATTAAAGTATAAGCCTGAATTATGTGGGTTGAGCTGAGTTGAAAGCGTTCCTTAGCAATACACGAATTTTAGTTTTGGACCTGGACTGTGCTTGGATAGATATTGTGCAGGGTCACCGCCGGCACTTCTCAAGCTGAACAGTGAAAGCGGGAATTGTTTGCAAACTAAAATTACTTCAACTACAGAAATGGAGCTGGGGGTCTGGAGTGAGGAGGGGGTGGCGAGGGAGACAATACACGAAGGAAAGATTTCAATTACAATATGCAGCGCACGATGACAGAAAATCGTTTGAAAACAAGCGGCTTGATGACAGATTAAATGATTTGTCACCGAGAAATCAGACTGTTGACTCCATTCCAAGAAGGACTGCAGTAGTAAATAGCGAAATTAATACAACTTAACAGCGAGTAGCCTTTATACCCATATTTGTATCGAATAATCTGATTGAGAAAAGATCAAACGGAGATTCCATTCACAGTCACTTGCAAATTTATGGCCAGAAAGAAATCAAAAAAGTCATGTTGGCCAGTGTTTCAGGGAGTTATACTTTATATATGTGATATATTTACAAAAATAAGGTTTCTATTGTGTCCCGGGAGAGTGAGCGCTGAGCTCAAGGAACTGTGAATATTTCCAACTTTGAACTCACCTACAACCTTTTACTGAAGTGATCTGACTTCAGAGAAGTTAGAAGCCAGCGCCACCTGCAGAACTATGGGCGACACGACGCCTAACTCACTCCATTTATCGCTCAAAAACCTTGCACATACACAAATCATTTCTTTACAATAAAACAAATAGGCACCTGAAATATTCTGGTCGGCGAACAGGCAAGTGAAGAAATGAAACGCACATTAACTACCCATTGCAGAAAGATTATGGCGAATTCTGAAAGCTATTAAGAAGGAATGAGTTTGAGGCTTTAGTACTTTTGCATGGTCGGCCCATGCTATGCGACTGAAATTGCTGTGGGTCACTAAATTGATGCGTCTACACATGGACTCAGTGAAACGTTAAGAGCAAACATTATTAATAAAAAAAAAACTTCAGAGAGACAGGGCAAAGTGTGATTTGTAAACTCTGTTGATATACCAGAAACGTTTATTTTAAAAAGGTCTGTCAATCTAATTTCACTTTCCGCCCCGTATAGACAGCTCAGGTAAACTAACGGGGTCTGTGAGGGGGAGGGGTGCGGCGGCTGGGGCTGGTTAAATAACTTGATTGCACAGAAACACCGGTTAATATAATCAGATATGCAAACAACATCTCAGGAAGTGGAAGCACCATAGTTGTCGTTTGATATATATCCTTCTTTGGAAGCGGCTGATTGCAATAAAGAGTCAATCTGTTTAAAACAAACAGATGTACAGGGAGAGCCTGTTCCCGCAGAATTCAATTTGGAAATAAGACAGGAATACATATGATATGTTAGAGGAAAGTGCAGAGACCCAGATTAAACGAAATACAGAGAATGCGTGGAGTTGCTCTTGATTAAGGTCTGTCTACTTATTATTTTCGTCCTATCGTCTTGTTCATGTCAAACGGGCTGTTTCGTAATTCAATTCCCCAAATAACATCGAAACTCAGATTCCGAATTTAGGTTTTGTATTCGTGCTAAAGTGTAAGATTGCGCGGTAAGCGTATGAATGAGAATTGAGTGTCTATGTGCCCAGGTCTATGTGCGTTGAGTTTGTGCGTGCCTCCGTGTACATGAAGTGTATATGCGTCTGTCAATGTATCTGGAAATCGTGTGCGAGGTATGCATCAATGTATTGGCAAGTGTATGTGTTTGTATAACTCTGTCTCTACGCGTACATGCGACGAGATGTGTCTGTGTATGTGAGCACGTGCGTAAATGCGAGTGTGCGTGTAGCGAAGAGTGTTTGTGGTGTTGTGTGAATGCGTGTCTCTGTATGTTACTTCATGGCTCTATATAAATTAATGTATATGTGCGCGCCCCTGTAAGAGTGCATTTATGTAAGCGTCTCTGTCTCTGTCTGAATGTATGTGTTCCTGTGTATATATGTGTTGCATATGTTCGTATATGCGTCTGTATATGTATGCCTCTGTGTATGTGAGTACCTGTCTGTGTGTGTCTGTATTTGAGTGCGTGTCTCAGTGTATGTTTGTCTGTTTCTCTTTGTATGTGCAGTTCTCTGTTTGTTAGTGCATTTTTGCATGAGTCTGAATATAAATGTGCGACTCTGTACACTAATGTGTATCTGTGTTTCTGCATATGTGAGTGAATGTGTCCTTGTGTCTGTATATGTGAGTCTGTGTCTGTATATGTTTGTGTATGTATGCTCGTGTCTGTATATGTATATGTGTGTGTCTATGTGTGTCTGTATGTGTGTGTGTGTGTGTATGCGCGTCTGTATACGTCTGCGTGTATCTATTTATTTATGTGTTTGCGAATGGTGACTCTCAACACTGGCAGATCACGGGACCTCCTCATTTGGGGTCCAATCTGCGCTGGCGAATCACAATGTGTTGTAATCTATTGGCTTTGTCTGACAAGTCATCCATCTTTCTAAAGGGGACTGGAGTGGCTGGAATCTGCGCAGGGTTTTAGAGAGAGCCACGCAGAACCCGGGCTCCAGTCTGTACTTCAAAACCTGCAACCAGCACCAGAAACTAACCAGAGACACGCTCTCTGGCTCCATTGGGCACTACCGCCCTGCAGAACGGCCTGTTACCCTTGCGCAACTCAGGCACCATCAGTCGCATCTGAGGAGACAGGGCGAAAGCAAAGGATTTGAGTGAAGGTGTACAGAAATTTTCAGAGGGACAGTGAAATTGCCAAAACGACGCATTGCGCGTTCATTTCCCGTCACTGCGTGAGCGCTTCTCTCTCTCTCTCTCTCCCCCTCTCTCTCTCCCTCTCGGTCTCTAAACAGTCTATAAATCCGAGACTTGGTTTCCGACTGATTTACTCCAAAAACATTGCAGAAAACTGGACGGACATGTGTCTCACCTGTGCGACTGCCGACCTATCTCTCCCTATCTCTCCGTGTACCGGGAACAGCGAGTGAGGACGCCGGCCGCCAGTTACAACTTTCTTTCCCGGAGTAGTTTTAGTATTTTCGCTCGACGCCACAGCTGAGAAGGGGCGGAAAAAAAAGAGAGAAAAGTTGTTTTTGTTTTGTTTTGTTTACAGTCAATGTTATTTTTTTCTGCATTAACGTAAGCGTTTAATTAAAAGACGAGACGGCGGATTCAGTCCCCTTCATTTCTGTAGCGTTGGCACTCATGGATATACATTGTAAAGCAGATCCATTCTCAGCTATGCACAGTGAGTAAGAGATTAATTGTACTTTGTATTTTCTAACGCCAGTTTTAAATGAAATATTAGTGCTGCGAGGCGCAAATTAATAAAGCTTTCTAATTGTAACTGCTAATATATTTATTTAGTACAGAAAGGTAACGAGATGCACATTTCATAAAAGGGCGATTTTATTAATAAAGGCAAGGACTATTTACTTGACAAAATGTCACTTACATCTAAATATACATGTCCGGGTTGTTTACGTTGGTAACAGAAAGATCACGGCACATATTAAACTGAGAATTTGAGGAATACTAAGCAGACCAAATATAATTGCACTGGAAAAATAAAAGGGGATGGTTGAAGCTCGCGGGAGTTGTGTAGCTTTTAAGAAGGTCATTCAACGAGTCTCTCCCTTGCACTCTCTGCTCGATTGTAAAGGGAGAGTGAGTGGTTTTCTCGCCAAACATATTACCCAGGTTTCGCTCACAAATATCTTCTAACATTCGGCTTGTCACGTTGCTTTTTACCAGTAACTCTCAGGTAGAAGATTCTCTCTTTTTCTTTCTTCCTCTCTCACCGTCCTTCTTGAGAATTTGTGTCTCCTCGCTTCCAGCTGCTTGTAAGAGATAACATTTACAAGGGAGCCCCGACAGTTCGGGTGGCAATGAAATAATCTTTTCATACAGCCAGGATTTGACAAGTGCCGGGTCATCCCGTTTCTGATTTCAGCGTTCACCACGTGTAGGGCCCCATAGTATTAGAAATCTCTCAAACACTATAAACCGAATCACTGCACTAATATATATATAGTCAAATAGATATCTTTTATTGCACTAGGTTGGATTATTAAAATAATTTGTAATTTGTACCAACCTCGATAGAATTTTAACGTCGTGTTGAGAGGAAAATAACTCGTTTCACGTATTGTCATTTTCTTTGTAAAGGTAAACGCACACTTATAACGCCAACAGAAATAACAGCGTAAAAGGCTTTTAAATTATTGATTCTAATCTTCCCTTGATGATGCAGCTTTCAAATAATACCGAATCTAAGATATCAAAGATGGTTTGAATTATTGATGCTGAATCAGATAGGAGTTTTGCCAGATAGTAACTTCAAACCACATCTCGGCAGAGTAAAGGAAAAGCGCGAACAAAACAGCTATCATTAGAGAGCACTTTACCTCACTCTCCCAGTTGTATTTTGTAGGACAGATTGGCAAATGCTTTGTTTCCTTTTTAAAATAATCAAATTACAATGGGAATCGAGTTAAAATGTGTTGGGAAGATCGAGAAAGATTTTAAAGAGTTTTGTTTTAGAATAATCATTCTGTACAAGATTGTCCTACACAAATCCATATTTATAATCTTTCGGTCTGTCTTGATTTCGGGTAATTCAGAATTAGTTAGAACGATGTCACATCATTGAGTTAGTGTTTGAAGCGAAGGAATTGCGTTGATGTCGAAATAACCGCGGTCACTCCAGTGTAAATAAACTTCAGACAAGTACACTGCGAGCAAGGAGATCATCATTGTCTCCTTCTTGATCCAGTGAATCACACAAGTCTTGTAAATAAGGCGAGGCGTTTGATACGATTCCTTCTGTCCGTTATTAAACAGCATGGCCACAATAAATAACACAACGTCTGAAGTTAAAGAAAATAACACTAGACAAGCGACACGTTATTTAGGACTAGCTGTGTGTGCAAGTTTTGAAACGTAAACAATTGGTCCACTTAATTAATCGGTGCCCAGCATATGCACCCCATTACAGATTGTAACTTATGTGTTCTATATATATTAACAGATTGGCTGATGCATTTATAAGTCATATAAATCCATAGATCCCTTTTTAGCTTTACAGTGCCCCAAACTGAAATTGTCTACTTTTTTAAAACAATTTTCCACTCAGTGAAATTGCTGATTGTCACCCGAGCAAAGCAAACTGTACCCCCGATAAAAAGATCTCACCAACACTCCCATGCCCCTCCAAACCACGCACACACACACACACACACACACACACACACTACAGGAGCAGAAGAAACCGAGACAGAGGAATTTTCAGACGCCTCCTCCGAAGCCCTGCAGCGAGGGAACCCTACACATTTGTAATTCTCTGTTTTCCACACTCTAACCGCGCAGATACCAGCGTGCCGTTTAACAAACAGATCATCTTACCGCCCCGTCAAACATACACGCACACACTCACAATACAATCAACACTTGGTCCACAAATGAAAATGGAAGCTAATTCAAAAGTGGTAAACATGGATTTTTTTATTAAAAAAATCCTGATGATCCTCAATTTTCAAAGTGCAATGAATATTTCTGCTTGTTAAAACTGCCACGTCTTATTGTGTGAGGTACATTAATTTAATCCGGTATCAGAGATTTTAATGTATAAATATACGGGCTTTGTATTCTGTAAGAAGGCAGAACGAATCAATAAATGGAAGTATTGTAGTTTTAAAATAAGACATTTCATGTGCCTTTATGTATAATTTAATGTGTGAACTTTAAAAATGTATCGCTGTTTTACTACACGTGTCCACATATATGTAATTTCTTTATTCCATGCTTTCGATTTTCTTTCCTCTCGTTCTCTTTTCTCTTTCTATTCCCATTTCCTCCCGCCCTTTTTTCTCCTTCCATTATTTTGTTGCTTTTGCGCCACTCCTCCCTTTTCTCCCTCTCTCTCTCCCCCCTACCCTTGTCTTTTTTTGCTCTCTTTCAGGTTGCAGTTCTACCTGGGATGAGTTCAGTTGTGTGTGTTTTGCAGGGCATGGGGGTGTGAATCAGCTGGGAGGAGTATTTGTGAACGGCAGGCCCCTTCCCGACGTGGTGAGACAACGCATCGTAGAACTTGCACACCAGGGAGTCAGACCCTGTGACATCTCTCGACAACTGCGGGTCAGCCACGGCTGTGTCAGCAAGATACTGGGCAGGTGAGGGGGGATACTGCCAGAGACAAGGGGCAAACAGAAATTAACGTAGCCAAGAGAGAAACAAAGGTTAATACAATTCATAAACCTACACAAACACATGATCCCGGAACTAGTATGAGAAATTGGTTAGTGGCGCTCTGAAGTGAAAGGACCCCCACAATAAAGTCAATTTATGCTCCAACCTACTTACACTGATCAAATTCACACCACCACTAATTACAATGCCGTTGGCAACGAAAGTTGAATCAATTAGCAGCGGAAATTTGGAAAAAGAAACTGTTTTAACAACACTAATATAGGCAGTGTTATCAAAGTGGCATACTGGGTCTAGTAACGGCACTACAAACAGTCCAGTGTAAATGATATGGGTAATCCAGGAGGCAGACAAGGTACAAAGACAGAGAAACACTCCCAGGACAAGAAGGTAGCTAGATGAACCATCAGTTAAGATGTGCCAAATCGGACCTGAACGCGAAATCGAGCGTTATTTTTCGAGCTGGTATGCCCCATTGTGAACACACTCCAGTTTTAAGTAGATCAGATCCGCCTCTAACGGAAGAAATCACTTACAAAGCAGGAGTGGAATAAAACGAGAGTGTTGGGGGGAGGGGGCGGTCTGTGGAGAATTTGTAGCTCGTTGCCAGGGCCTGTGGGGTTGACGTGGTTTATGCAAATATTCACAGATTCAGTAGAACAGGTGGAAATAGGGGGTGGACTGTATTTTTTGCAAGGTTTTAAAATACTCCACTACCTGCGATTTTAATCCCTGACCATTATTTTGGGAGTGGACGAGAAGGTAACATATTCTTTCGAAACTTCAGAAATGTCCATTTCTCAGGCAGTTATGCGAACAAGTCAGCCATTCAAGAGAAACTGAAATAAATAATGTTTTAATATCACAGAAATAAACTGGAAGTTAAAATCTAGGCCCGGAATAGTACGTGACGACTGATATTTCACTGTGAAACGAGCCATTTGACAAAGCCAGACTTAGAAATCTGAGTGACGTTGAAACAGGAGTCTCAAAAGTGTAAATCTTATAAAATATCACTGCAGCTGACTCCCGTTTTGGAGTCGTCACTTTAATTTTTTAACTTGCTTTCTGAAAGTTATTGCATTTAGACGCTGAAATTTTCCTAAGAAGTCATAGAGACACAAGAAAAGGGAGGCAGAAAAAAACACAAGTTAGAAATCCCTGGTATCACGCTGGGCATTTAGTGCCCAGTGATCACTGATTGTATTGCACCCGGAGTGGAAACATTACTGTGGTGTTGGAACCATTCTAATACGATTGGGGCCATTTGGGAATACACAGCGCTGGGAGCGGGTGGAGATAAAGTGGTTTGGCGTTAACCCCACTCGTCATTGCTTATGTGGCGCCAGATTAATAGGTGCCCAGACTCTGTATTTTTCCGAAGGCTGGTATTTGTTTACGCGGAGTGTGTTCAGACCTGGAAACGTTTTGAATCTCCACTGTGCGGCCACTGATCAGGAGAATACCACCAGCGCTGAATCTCAGCCACGCTGCCCAGGTCGGCTTGGAATGTTCCCTGGTTTACGCCGTTTCAGATCCTGAACGAATCCATGCTGGAGTTAAACCCGCACTAGAATTGCAATCGCATTGCATTGTTATTTTCATTCGACCTTCCCCATGCCACCACACTGCCCCCCACCCCCGCCCCCATTTACAGCCCAAATCGAACAGCGCACAGGGGGAGGCGAATGGTATTTTTTCCCACTTCAACAATGCGAAACAGTTTGATTTTAAAATAATAACCTAACCTGCATCGCTTGCACAACCCTTTACCATGAAATGGACAGAGGGTAGGAGGTTAGCGCTCGGTGACAGTGGGATAAAGGGCAATAATTATTAACTGTGAGAGCTGTGGATCTCAGTTTCAGATAATGCAGGGGGGATCGTCTCCAGATCGTGGCTCTCAATTTCTACACTGTCCATTCTACTTAAGATCCCTAAACAGGACACAACGACTCAGAAGCAAACAAGCTTTAACACAGACACATGCATAGAGCCGGGGAGAGCCTCCACTCTCAGCTCTTCTGCCTTCTGTCCCGCTCCCTCGGGCGGAAAAACAGTCGGCAGAACAATCCAGAAACTTCGCCCCCTCCGCCACCAAAGGCAAAGTGGCAGCTTCAATGTTTAATTTTAATTGTAACCTTTATAAAACTGTCTCCCCCGGTGAGGAGAAGAAAATGACGCATAGGGTTGTATTAAAGCTTTCTAATCTTTAAGCGAGCTGACGGGTAGTTAGAGAGTAGGGAGGACTGTAGCGCAGACAGGTTAATACCTTTGCATACATACACTGACTTATTTGTGTTTCAGTATGCCATATTCATTTTATGGGGCTGTAAATAACGAGTGAGGTCGAGTTTTGTTGTCGTTTCCCTAAATTCAATTATATAAGAGATAGAACAATTGTGTAATTAATATCCATGTTTAATCTAATTGTTGATTGCGGGAACTCCACAGCGGTGCGGAAATGACAGCATTCTTTGCTGAAGTTTTACTTGTCATATTTTTTTCGCTTTTCTGGTTCGTCTACCCTATCAGATATTATGAGACGGGCAGCATCAAGCCCGGAGTCATCGGCGGCTCAAAACCCAAAGTTGCGACCCCGAAAGTCGTTGATAAGATAGCGGAGTACAAGCGCCAGAATCCAACCATGTTCGCTTGGGAGATTCGCGACCGACTACTGGCCGAGGGGATCTGTGACAATGACAGCGTGCCCAGTGTGAGCTCTATCAACAGGTACAGGCGTGAGACTGGGCTCCGACAGCCCTCAACAAGTTAAAGTAGCAAGTCTTCATTTATAATACTGAAAAGAGTCAGCAATACACAGAGCGAACGAATAGCTAACCAGGTTTCAACGCTCAGCGTTATCTTCAGTTAGAAGGATAAGTTAGAAAGTAGGTCTGTTTCACTGAGGGAAACAATCGTTTTCAATCGCCACTAATAACTTCACAATTAAGTTCAAGGAAGTGAGGAAGTATTTGACTAAACCGCGCGCCGCTATAAATGTAGATTGGCCTGAGCAGGACATTTGGAAAAGCGGTGGCAGGGGGCGAGAGACAGACCGTGGAGACTGTTCATATCAAGAAAAATTAAACTTTAATTTTGCAAGATATAGGACGGTGTGCAGTAATCTGCCTCATTGATATAGTCAGAAAGGACGGAATGTTCTGTCCTGAGAGTTAAAGAAATATCCGTTCCTAACTCAAAGGAGTTCAGGAATAGTATCTGTTTATACAATATACCAATATAAAAATACCAATCTGGAAATACACACAATCAGCTAACCACATTTTTGCATCACTCCTGAAACGTGGGCTCCTAATGGGAACATATTAAATCTATATCAGAGGCGGCGGTCTCCTTTCTGAACTCACCTGGGATCATAGCGAAACAGGCAGCTATATCAATGAAGGGCAGGTGAATAAGACCCGGATGCACTGCCCCTTTTCGCTGTTTAATGTAATTGCAAATTGGTGGAAATGTAAACTATTAGGGAGGCTCTATAATACCATTGATTTAAAGATTACAGCCTGGGCGGTGCTTCTACAGAAACCCCCTGAGTTTTGCTGGAGGGAAGAGCGGCAAGTGGGGAGAGAGAGCCCATTCCATATCATCACAGGCAGGCGGGGGGTGGGGTGGGGGAGGCTCTGTAATTTTTTTGCGGGGGGAGAGCATTTTTTTTTCGCAATAAAATAGGCCAGTTTGGACGATCGGCGTGGGTGAGGGGGAGCGTTGTAATCAGCTAGAGCCAGGGGCAGATTTCTTGCAAGGAGAGCGAGAATTTTAGAATTCACAGAAGACCCTTCTCAAATTTGCACTAGATAAGTCGGGTCGATTAATTATTGTTATTAGTTAGACAAGTTGAAAAGTTACTGGACAGAGAAACAAAAAAAATTGTACACGACTTTTATTTTTTTCGGTGTGCGTCTTTGCACTCCCTTCACTGCTTGACTTCTGTTTATTTTCTCTCCTCTTTCGCTCATGCTCTCTCTCTTTTATCTTGTTAATTTTCTGACGCTTAATGAAGTTTTGCTCAGTCCAGGTTAGCGGTTCTGAAATCTGGGAGGAATGCAAAAGCTCTTTATAAGTAAATGGAGCTGGCTGGCTCTGTGAATGTGCACTTTGTCTAAGTTCACTGAGGTCCAGCTATATGAAACCGCGCCTCTACATCTGCAGTCTTACCTGAACACACAGGCATACACATGCCGGTACTGAAGTGGACTGTTCCCCTGAAATGCTGAACAGACTGACAACTCTTGTTTGTGCATTTTTCTTTGAAAAAATGAGATTTGCTTAAACCTATTCGGCAGCCTCTCGTAATTCGCCCCAGTGCGCTTCAGCCGGTCAAATCCCTAAAATGTTGAGACTGGACAGTTAAGAAAGCGTCTTACTTACAAACTGTATTCAGAAAGCTTCCTCAGGATTGTTCTGCGTTCCACTCCCGCCAACATATAATGCCCGCTACCTTTCCCCGATAATAATCCTCACTTATTATTAATTCTCGGTGCTGAGCCGACCGTGTTCCCTTCGGTGTGTTCTGATTTTGTAACATTAGAAAAAGAATTTAAGGTGGGGAAAAAAAACTCGAATTCGGAGACACGCGAAGAGGAAATCAAAAGATAAAGCAAGCATTTTAAATTTTCCGCTTATAAAACAAAACTGAGCCACACAATTGTATAGCATTTATGTAACGCCTCTAATTTTTCAACTCCCCACACAACCATCTTGAAGGGAGCGGGATCAGACGCACATGTTGACTTTTTTTGGGGGGTGTAATTTCTGTACGGATATACCCAGGACTAGTGCAGGAAGAGACTGGAGAGGAGACTAATGAATGCATTCTCTACAATATCTTAGATCCTTGGTGGAGAGAACACGGCAATATTACTTCGATACCAGTATCTGGAAAGGGTTTATTTATCTACGGCCGCCTCACGCCGTGACCAATAATAACCGGCTGTAACTCGATTAAAATCAGTTTTTTTTATTTTTCTACCTCTGGAAGTAGCACTTTTCAGATGTCTAACAGGTGTTTCAAGCAGCGGCTCGCTGTTATTTCAAAGGGAGGGGATTCTCCTGATTTGAGAATGAGATTTACCAGCTAATCGTGCCCCCTCCCCCTCCGCCCCCGCCTTTGCCGGCCGAGTTCGTTCTTCCTTTCCGCCGGACTGACCTCGCAACCGGCCGCCAAACATCTAGCCCAGCCCCGCAGTATTTACAAAACATTGCATTCTGCTCCCCTCCCTTCTCTTTTTTTAAATTTCCAAACGATCAGAGTCAGATTGCATGCATTGAATAGAGGGGGGAGGGGAGGAATTGAGAAATAAAAGATAGTTCGTGGTTGAAAATAACAACCTGTGGTATTCGGGGTTGGGGGGATGAAGAGGCGATTTTGTGAGTGTGTTGGAATGCTGGGCTACGGATATGAGCTTTCCCCGGTCTGTATTCGCTACTGTTGCCACCAGCGACACATTTTACCCGATCGCTGGTAGCGATTCCACACAGTATTTAAAGGCAGTGTGTTTAACATTAAAACAGAGTCTTTTAAAAAAATTGCATGGCAGTACAGTCTCTCACAAGGGCAATTTGTGTGGATTAATTGCATTACAGCATGTTGGTAAAAGTTTTCGGTTTCAATTAAAACTGGAGGTGGAGTGGGAAGAAATCGAGTTGGCTGCGAGAACTGGTGTGACAAAAAAAATTAGAATCCAGAAAAGAAACAATTAAATTAATTCCCCCCCTTTCCCATCTTAATAAAAGGGCGTTGCTTTGCGGTGTCGCCTTTTAATTCAGTATACAACGATTATCTCAGATCATTCCATTGGCAAGTCCACTTTGTAGCTAAACGCTGTCCTTGCATGAATTTTTAAAGATTACAACTAGACAAGGCTTCACTCTGTCGTTACATTGCAGTCAGGAATAAGAAGCAAACGGCTGGTGGTCATTAAAAAAAATCCAAGCCCTTCTTTCGATGCTTATTGATTCCGACTCAAAGCAATTTTAATATTTCTTCAGGGAATTTTCCGCAACGGCCAACTCATTAATTCGCCCTTCTAAATTGCTTATTCAATATCCAGGACATGGATTCCGAATAAAGTCGCTGAATTTATGTGGCTGGCGCAAGTCAATAGGTCAAATAACAGTTATGGTGGAATTTGGGAATCCAAATCAAATATTGATACATGTTTTTTTTTTGATAAGTCCTGTAGCTTTTGTCGTGTAACCCCAAGGACATTACCGCGGAGATTGTGGGCGATCTTGTGGCCATTAAAATCAATGAGTGTTTGATGTATATCGACTGTTTTATATGAACTCCTACCAGGGATCCCAAGTGTTAGAGGTCAGGCAATAACATAGAGGCGGGGGCTGGGTGGCAAAGGCAGCTTTAAGAATTAGCTAAAGCAGACTCGCCGGCTACAACGCTCGACGCGAGGGAGGGGACAATCCCACAGTGTGTTGTGATCGTTGTGCGCATCTCCAGGGTAACTACTAGAGTAGGTTTGGGTGACCTCCGCAGTCAAGACTCCGGGCTGGGTTATCAGCTTAAAGTTCCCCCTTCCTCCCAAAACACACACACACAGATCCTGTGAAGTAGAGGGTTGGAGCCGTGAATCCTCCCATAGTCGACCAGTCCTGGAAGACTTTCATCATTCTTGCTGCGGGAGCTTAAAGTGGGGATTAAGCTCCGGGGCAGTTAGGGACGGGGAGAGTAAATATCAAATGAAAGAAGTGAGGTGAAAACAAGCAAAAAAAATCTATATATATATTTAAAAACCGTATCCCTCCTGCGTTAAATCATTTGCAGACCCCAAACTATAAATTGAGATGAGAGATATTAAGGGGGCACGTCGAACATTTTAATTTTTTTCGCCTTTTCAATCTATTAACCACAACTGTTTTAAATCTGCGAGAAGTTAGCGTTGTTTTTAGACAGGGCCTTTGTTGTAAATTTCGTTGTCGGAATAAATCTCGACATAAATATAGCTTTTCTTCCCCTTTACTCGCCTTGCCTTCGCTCAAACGGTAACATTTGCTCGGCGCAGAACGCGCAGACCCAGTTTAAAATACCTCGGGAGTGAGCCCCTTTCAAAGTGTCATTAGTACAGACGATGGGAGAACGACTTGCAAACAGCATTACAGAACTATTGCATTCCTGTCACAAATAATTTATGGCTTTCCATTTGCATTACTGGCCTTGCAACTAATTCCCAACTTTTCTCCAGCCGCAGATCAATTAAATCACATCCTTTTTCAGCAGGTCTAGGCACCTCACGCAGATCTGACTCTGGGAGTTCTGCCTGGGGAGCCTGGGCTGCCTTACACGCGAGACAACTAGATTAGACGTGACCAGGTAGAGTCAGTCGCCCTGATCATTGAGGTGAATTGATGTGATTTCATGGTTTGTTTGCAGGATCATTCGGACCAAAGTGCAGCAGCCTTTTCATCCCTCACCGGATGGGCCCGCCACAGCAGTCGCTGCACCAGGCCACACAATAGGTAAGAAAGCAAACAGAGCTGGCAAGCAAATGATAATCATTTCACACCTATCAGTACTACACATTTCCCTATCACCGACCTACACTCCTGCTCTCCAGTCCATGCTGCTCTTGGCTGCATGTGTTGTTGATGTGGAATCTTTTCCAGGCCAGCACAGCTATTAGATAAAGAGTCATCTAGACTAGAAACCAGTAGCTTGCTAACTCTCAAATGTGATAACATGGTGTAGAGCTGGATGAACACAGCAGGCCAAGTAGCATCAGTGGACCAGAAAAGCTGACATTTCGGGTTGAGACCCTTCTTCAGAAAATTGGGTCTAGGCCCAAAATGTCAGCCTCCCTGCCACTGCGTTCATTCACTCTACACCTTCCTATCTAGATAAGAATGACATATTATCTTGTCTGAAAAGTATTAGTGAAGCAGATAGGGTTTTATGACCATTGATATCATCATCATCACACCCCAGATTTATCATGTGAAATCAAATTTCAACAGCTGCTGTGGGATTTGAACCCATGTTCCCAGAGAATTGACCCTGAGTCTTTGGGTTGGCTACAAAGTGACATAACCATGACACTACCATCTTCTCCAACTAAAGAAGACCATCACTACTTCAGATAAGGTGCAGAGGAGATTAGCTTGACAGTTATTCAGGGTACAGGCCATTCGTTACTTGGAGAAGTCAGAGAAGATGGGAATGTATTTCTCAGAGCTGGAAAGGTTAAAAGGTGAATTGTTCGAGGTGCTCAAACTATGAAAGACTTTGTTTGTGTTTGCGAGGGGAGATTGCTTCCAGAATAAGTTGATATGCAGAAAAATCAGATGATAGACCTGTTTATTCAGAGAGTTGTCATAAACAAAAAAGGGTGAACCTTATATTAGCACCTTTCATTAGCACAGAATATCCCAAGGCATGTTGCTGCCAGTGACATATTTTAGAATTGTAGCCATGGTTCTAAGTCAGGAAACATGGCAGTCAGCCTCTACACAGCAAGAATCCAAAACCACAACATGACAGTGATCACCTGAGCAGTTTTTATGATGTTTAAGTATAAATATTAATTAGGATGGGAGGGATAACTCCCCTGTGCTTCTTGAAAATAGTGCTACATAAATATGTCCATTCACCTGAGTTGGCAGACATGACTTCAGTTTAGCATCTCTGACTGTACATGCACCAGAGTGTCAGCATCACTTTTTCTATGAATATGCTGGCATGGGGCTTGAACCTATAACCTGTGAGTTTGACGCAAGAGGGCTGCTAACTGAACTACAGCTAATTTGGGACAGCCAACCTGAAAAAAAAATACAGAGGAAGCAGATTCAAGAGTTAATTTAAAAAGGATTGGATAAATACCAAAAGGGGAAAATTTATAGGAGCTAAGGGGGAAAAAGAACAGGTGCACACTACAAATTAGGTAATCCATTCAAAAGGACTGAATTTTCTCTTTTTTTGTTGCATGTAATTCTCTACCAATATTGATATGAAAATGGATGTTTTTAAAAGGCATACACACTGGACAGGAAACTAAACAAGAGCCAGCAATCCTGAGTATTTCATAATATGCACTGATATAATCTGTAAAAGTACTGTGTAAAATGCTACTTTTACCAAGATACATAAAGATATTCAATTGATTTGTACAAAGATGATGCATTAAAACCTGCAAATCTACATTGTTCCCAGTTTGTAAGGTACTTGTAAAGATGGCTTTACATGTTTAATTTTTAAAATTAGAGTTAATCTGTTATTGTTTTGCAGTCATTGAAACATCAGAGACTTGTAATCCTATAACACAGTTTCAAAACTTTTCATTTTCAACAGCTTATCTTGAAGTTCTATAGTTATTAGAACAAAAAGGGGACGTGGAGGTCATTAGGAGCTCTAACAAACACGAGTGACAGGAATAGTCAGTTGAATGTGCAACCATACTTAGGGCCCCTTTGGGTACTGCTGCAGTATCTTAAGTAGTACTCTGGTTTATCATCCCAGTTGAACGGTGACAATTTGACAGTGTGGCACTTCCTTCTACACTTCACTGGATCATCAGTTTGGACAAGGGGATGGAATTACTGCAAGGGTTTAGGAGTAGGACAGGGAGACCGAATGGTTCAGGTACATAATTTTTTGAAATTTGCATCGCAAGTGGACAGGCTGGTTAAAAATGCATTTGGCATGCTGGCCTTCATTGCTCAGACATTTGAGTACAGGAGTTGGGACTTCATGATGAGGTTGTACAGGGCATTGGTAAGGCAGCTTCTGGAGTACTTTGTGTAGTTCTGGTCACCCTGCTGTAGCAAGGATATTATTAAATTTGAGGGGGACTCAAAAAATGTTTACCGGCATGTTGCCAGGAATGGAGGGTTTCAGTTATAAAAGGAGGATGGATAAGCTGGGACTTTTTTCACTGGAGTGTAGGAGGTTGAGGGCTGAGCTTATAAAGGTATATAAAATCATGATGGGCATACATAAAGCAAGGGTCTTTTCCCTACATGGAGAAGTTCAAAACTAGCGAGCATATTTTTTAGGTGAGAGGAGTGAGTCTTATTAAGGACATGAAGGGCAACTTTTTATACACAGAGAGTCGTTCAAGTGTGGCATGAACTGCCAGAGGAAGTGGTAGATGCAGGTACTGCTGCAACATTTGAAAGACATTTGAGTAAGTACATGAATGGGAAAGGTTTAGCGGGATATTGGCCAAACTGAGGCAAGTGAGACTAGTTTAGTTTGGAACACGTTCGGCATGGTTTGTTTCCATGCTGTATGACTCTAACTCTGACTGTAACTAGTAGATTCCCAGTAAGTTGGCGTGTACAGCTTTTTAGACAACTTCTCTGGTACCTCTGCTTATTGTCTGGAAAGGGTCAATTGGGGGTCACTGGGAGAACTCCTATGATTATTACTGGGACATGTGCTGCATTTTGAAGTGGATCTTGTGTCCATCACTCTCCAACCAGAAGGTGAGATTGTCACCAGGTACATTAAGCTAGCAAATCTTCCATACCAATGGGGCATTTTCCATTTCTCACATCTTCTGACTTCTTGATTTAAATTTTTAATTCATGGGAAACATTTGGGAGGTTACTATGCAAATTTACAGCTATCAGGAAGCAGTATCTTTTTGTACAGTTATTAAGTTTTACTACACTCTTCCCAGGATAGATTCCAATGAGATATCCCATGAAACCAGGTCTGAAAAGATGGTCCTTCTTTGTTTTTGAAAAAAAGTTGATTTTTCTATGGATTTGATTGAAATAGTTTAGTCACATAATCTATATATAGTACATAGTGATTGTAAAGCCATGCATTGAGACTCCCACATTGCAACATTTGTAGCAACCATTGAAATGTAAGCAAAGAAGTGCAGCTGCTGAAAATCTGAAAAACAAATAAAAGGGCTTCTCTTTCTACAGATGCTGAGTTTCTCCAGCACTTTCTGTTTGTCTTAATTGCAACTATCTGTTTGAGCAGAAGATCTTCAATCACAAAGCTAGTGACTGCAAAAATTCTGTTCCAGTTCCTCAGAGCTAGGAGGACACTAGCCACAGAGCACATTGCAAGCATGGCTCTGCAGAAGTAGTACGTACATTCAACAATCAAACTTTCCTCAAATATGAGCCTAAATGCTGTCCAGTGGGCTATCCAGTATTGGAGGCCATCACAGCCAAACCTGCACCCATCTAACCCAATGTTCAAAAATGCACAGCGTAAAAACCCTGACTTTGCATTTCTCTTCCAGCCATAGAATGAGAGGATAGTTTGTGGGACATTCAACCAGCCTTGTTTGGGTTCAGTTAACTCATAACAGGCTGGGAATCAAAACTGAGATTATATCCAAACGACCCAGCTTTGCATTAGGTAGGCAATTCAGTCAGTAGACCTTTGACAGATGCTTGTACATTGAGGAATTCAAGGCCAATGCAGCCAGGTATAGATGGGAGTTTATTGTCTGGATGGGGAGACATTTACTGTGGATGTGGTGAGAACTTGTCAAACTTAAAGCTGGGGATCCAACTGTTTTCTACTTCTTTTCACAGAAAGTGGTCTATGAGGAAGATTTATAGATATCTTGGCTTGGGTAATCAGTGTGATTTACAGTTACAACACAGCGAGACACCATATATGCATGCCCAAAATGGGGCAGTTACTGATGACAAGATCACACAGATCTAGCTGAACAATACAGGCCTGAAAATGTAGACAGGGGGCCGATTGTCTCCCCTGTCAGTCACACTGCTGTTATTAGTCACATTGTATAATGCATGATATATATATGAGTTACATATAAGTAATTAGATGTGCATATATATATATACATATCCACATACATACGTATGTTGTACAAACATGCGGAGAAACACAACACAAATTTAACATATCCATGGTAAGTGAATGTTTCTTTTTAATTAAAGCATTAACACATTGTGAAACTCTGCTGGAGTAGCATCATTTGTGTGTTTATTGCTGATATGAGAGGCCATCCTTTTTATTTTTGATTTGCACTGTACATTTTAAGAGTAAGTTAATACAATGAGGTTGAGACCAGTCAACAGCCTCAGCAGCATTTTGGCATCATTCAGGGAAGGGGGGACCCTCAGAGGTAATCAGCTGAAGTGGCAGCGTCCTGGCCTACACTGATGTCCCATTGCATTGCAGGAGGCATAGGGGACCAGCTGACCCATGTTTTGTCCCTTGCCAGGATCAACAATGAGTAAAACAAATGGCTATCTAATGGTAGCTATGGAACTGTCACCCACCCTTTCCTGCTGCTAGCACTGGGCACACAAAGTTATCTGCAATGCCAGTCAGCAGCCCCTGTTCTTGGTGAGGTGTCTACAAGGCATGTTGGCTAGGAGTGATTGTTGAAGGGCATCGGACATAATCAGTGGACAATAATACTGTAGAAGTGATATATATCTGCACCTGGATGTGCTGAGAGAGGGGGAGACTGATACTGTCCAGTGTTCAACCAGTTCAGTGAAATGCACTTGCACTCACAGCCATGCTGCAGTTGTGATCAAGACAATTGTTGGCTCTTAATTATTTAAAAAATTATAGTTAAATTTTTCTCAGCTTCATGACAGCCATTAAGTGTGATATTACTCCATGATATAAACGTAAGCAAAGCCCTTGCAGTTGAAACTTAAATCAAAGTTGGTTTGATTTATTGTTGTCACATGTATCAAAGTACAGTCAAAAGTTTTGTTTTGCATGCAGTACAGGCAGATTATAACGCACAAGGAGAACATCTTAACCTTTGATCCTTGATGCGTTTTCTGGTGCATTGAGAGAGGCATGAAGGTGAAAAAGGTTAACGGACACGTGGCTACATGGATGGGGTGCTGAAGGACTTTTGGAACATCAAGGGAAAAATTTATTAATCTATGAACTTGGGATTCTCCATGAACTGTGCTGCTTTTAACATTCCTATAAGTATCATTACATACAGTAAAACCAATCATCCCTTTGAAGGCAATAATATTGACTCAAACCAGTTTTATTATCAGAGAGTGAATGTACAATCTGAAATTAGACTTTTCTTTTTTATTTAAAATTTTTTATTTTCCCAATTTTGTCTCCCCATTCCTACCAGATATTTCCTCTCACTGGGCTGCAGATCTTTTGGGAACCAGCTGCCCTCCAATACCTTGCTCGAGAGGCCTTTATTCACGTCTGAACCTTGACAGTGAGTATTGGCCAGCTATTCATTCCTGGAAGGTATCACAGCTGATAATTTTTTAATGGGTTGCAGAATGTAGAGTTCTGTGGTTAAGTTAACATTATTGACTTTGAGAATGTGGTGGTGAGCAGCCTTCTTGAACTGTTGCAGTCTGAGTGTGGTTTGGGTACACCCACAGTACTGTTTGGGAGGGAAGTCCAGGAATTTAGAAGAATGGTGAAGGGATGGCAAAATAAATTTAAGACAGGGTATCATGGAATTGGGAGGGGAATTTGCAGGTAGTGGCATTCTTACACATTTGTTCCTCTTGTCCTTCAAGGTTGTAGAGATTGTGGGTTTGGGATGTGCAGTTGAAAGACCCTTTAAAGATTTACTGCTGTGCATCTTGTATATGGTCGGTAGGGATACATGTTGTACTGTTGATAGAGGGAGTAATTGTTTAAACAATTAATGGTTTGTCAAACGAGCAGACTATTATGTCATGGATGCAGTTGAGTTTTTTTTGAGTGTTGTTGGAGCTACACCCATTGAGGCAAGAGGGGTTATTCAATCAGAATCCTGACTTGTGCCCTGTAGATGGTGGACAAACTTTGGAAAGTCAGGAGGTGAGTCACTCGCCAGAGAATTCCCAGACTCTGACCTGCTCTCGTAGCCACAATATTGATGTGGCTGGTCTAGATCAATTTCTGGAACCCCAGGATATTGATGGTGGGAGAATGTCTTTGAAAGTCAAGGGGACATGTTCAAGTTGCCCTGCTTGAAGATAGTCATTGCCTGACACTTTGAGCAGAGCACATAGTACTTGCCACTTATCAGTCTGTGCCTTGTTGTCTAGGTCTTGCTGCACAGAGGCACTGACTGCTCCATAATCCCAGATCTGAATCCCATCCCATCTTGACGCAATAGTCGCACTCCATCCATTTAGTGATAAAGGTTGTGGGTTAATGATCTGGTGTGGGAATCTGAATGATATTTTCCATCTCTCTCCTTAACTCATCAATACTCAGAAGAATTGAAGCCCTCTAATATTGCCCAGTTAACTATTGGTTAACTTATTACAGACAAATGTAGTATTTGAAAATCCCTAGCCTCTTTGAATTATTATTACATCAGAAAATACCTCAGCACTCTTGGCAATAGGCAAATTATATTTGGTTATACTTCATGCTGATTAACCTCCTTTATGAGCCATAAAGAATATTGACCACTCTCATTCATGACCATTACAAACTCAGTTAGTTTTGCCCAAGCCGGCTGGAGAGAATAACAGGTTAAGTTGTTGAATGCACTGTGCAACACAAGTTTAAAAAAAATATTGATTTCTTTCAGTCCCAAGCACAAACTCTCCGCCTGTGTCCTCAGCATCCAATGATCCCGTGGGATCGTACTCCATCAACGGCATTCTGGGCATTCCACGATCGAATGGCGAGGCCAAGAGGAAACGAGATGAAGGTAAGAGGGAAACATGATCCATCTTTTTGTACTGTCACCTGTAGGGCAGCTAGTATTTCTGGCACGGTGTCTGCATGCTATCCATCTGCTCTTTAATCATCTTCTAGTTTACATAAGGTTTGGGCTGTTGGCTGCAGTGAGGCTGCAGATGGGGTTTAATGTTTATTATAGAATTCGATTCTGCAACTGGGTTTGTGTAATGTGATCACTTAAGGGGTGTTATTCATTAAGGGTGTACAGTTGGAGATCAGTGCAAGGGCCTATAGTTCTAGCAATGGAAATTACAAGCTCATGCCATTGTATGACCTTCCAGTGCTGGTTAGCATTGGCAACTCACACATTTAAAGAAGTGAATGCTTTCTGTTGATGTTTTGTGTGGGAAGGTCACTTCATTACAGTCAAGAAGGAGTTAAATGTATTCCTTGCTTTGTGTGGAGATCCGTCCGCTTCTTTGGTACAATCTCTGTTTAGACAGAGCATCAAGAATTATTTCAGAGGTGTTAACCTCTTGGGCACTCAAAGGTTATGCCATGTACTGAGCAATTTTTGTTTCTGTTGGAATTGCAAAAGGGATTTTTCTTTGACCTTCTGAGTGTAAATTTCAAAGTAAATGATCACATATTATGTTACATATTCCTCTGATGTCATGAATGGCACAAAGTTACTTGATGCGAATAGCGTCCCTTGGCTAAGGAAGGACAAAACTATCCTGCTCCTAATCACCTTCCAATGATTCCAACTGGAATTGGATCTTGGAAGACACAATCAGGCCTGTTGTTGCCCATATTTGTTGGCCTGCTGACACTCACTGCCAAGATTTACACACAAAGAATGGGCAGTGGAGTGAGTTATTGGAGGACATTTAGCGTGAGTTAAGCTAACTGCTGAACACGAGTCAGTGCCTTCAAGACAGGAGGAGATAAAAGTTTGCAATTTTGGAAAACTAATATATTTTGTGAACTGTTGGTGTTCGACCCCTTCTCTTGTCATCACAAAATGCCCTCCTTTGCCCTAAGATCTTAAAGTCAGCTTCAGTCCCATGGTTTCAGAAAATGTTGAGGCTGGCTGCTAGTTTCAAAGAGTTAAATCTTCTCCGTTACCCTGTATCAAGAATTCCAGGTGAAGGGACAAGAGTCATTGTCAATATTCAAAGGGGATGGGAGACAATACTCAGGTTTTCTCAAAATAGGAACCATCTGATGCTACTCTTGGATTTGAGAGTGGCCTTTGACTGTAGATAGAGCTAAGGGAGATTTTGGTTGGTATTTGCTGGAAAAAGGAGGGTACATGTTGTTACATGGAGAAACTCTGTCTGTATTTATTTATGAATGCCAATGCATCCACCCTTGCTATTTTCTAAGCTTGCTGATGGATTTTTTGATCAAACATTATTTATAATAAGTATACAAAAGCATGTAAGACATGTTTTCAGAAACAATAATTGCTGATTTTTATATCTTGATTTATGTATTCTTGTTACATAAAATATTGCTTTAGAGTGCTGTTTTATTTTGAACTAACTCAATTATGATTTGGACATAGTCTGTGCAGTATATAAACTATAGGCAACCCGATGCTAGTGTAAGTGTGCATGGTCTAGCAGGTTCATCATAGTGTTAAAACATTGCGCATTTTTGCTTGTGACAGTGCTAGTATACTTAAAGTGGCAAGGCATTTAAGGTAGCTTGATTCTCACGGGGAAGAATATCACGCTCATGATCAGACACTCCCACTCTGGTAGCAATCTCCATTTTAAACATTCCTCCCAGAGCTTTCATTTCCTCCATGGGACTTAGCCCTCCCTATAACCTGTGGCCTCCACCAGACTCTCAAATCCCCGGGAACTCAGAATTCTGTCCATTCTGCACATCACTGATTTCCATTGACCCTTCCTTGAAGGCTGTGCCTTCAACCACTTGTGCCCTAAACTCTGAAATTCCCTCCCTAAAGCCTTTCTGATTCTATCTCCTAACCCTAACCCTCCCCAGCAGCACCTGTTGTGTTTTAAGTTGACCACTGCCATCTCAAGGGTAATTAGAAATAAGCATTTGAAGTTGGCCTTTTCTGTGATACCTACGTCTCATTAAAGAATAAAAAAAACTCTCCTCCAGTTATACCCTACCGATTTGACCAGATTATAATTAATCTTCCTAACATTTTGTGTGGCTTAATCTCGAATGTTGTTTGATGAAGTACCTCAGGATGCTTTATTAAATTAAATGCATTATATAAACGTGAGTTATTGTTGTAATGGCTTCAGAAACAAGAGCCCTCTATCCCCTCAATCAGTGTGTGGTATGATACTTGCAGGGTTGGCCTTTACTTTACCCACTGTTGTTACAGCTATGTTTTGCTCGTCTGTCCAGGTTCTGCCCACTGCAATCATCCCGTTACAGTCAATGTTGGCATTGGTATTTGCCTGTGTAATTCAGACTGAGATTTTCCTTGTCTCCAGATGGTGAGAAGTAGTGCAGAAACAGCTGTAATGCTCCTTACAGTCAGTGCCTCTTCACCAGCCAGACTCACCCGCAAAGAATGGTGTCTTGACTGGGGTACCAGGGGAACCAGAATGTGAGAGTAAGTGGAGGTGGGGTGGTTGGGTGATGACTAAGTTTGGAGGTAGGCGGTGGGAGGCCGGTTGTCGAATCATAATCAAGAGAGAATCACTGGAGGAAAGAAACGTCCCCATTTCCCTACAGCATCAACAACAGAAGAGGCAAAGTTGGGCCTTACCCAATGGAGAGAATAGGTTGGGCAATGAAGGGACTGCAAGGGGAAGGTAGTGGACCACATTGTGCAGGGGTGGGGTGGGGGTGGGGTTGTTGCAGTGAGAGGAAGTAACTGAAAGGGACAGCTGAGCGTTCTATTTCAAATAACTGACTGTGTGGCTCCTTATTCAACCAGCACCTAGGCCAAAAATAAAACAAGCTTTCTTATGCAGATTTTATAATGAATTCCCTGAAGATTCTATTCAGCCTCATTCCCCCTTCCCCCAACCCATACCCAACCGACCAGAACACTGACCAATCAAACTCACCACCACCACCACCATCACCAAACCTCCCCCCCCCAAAAAAAATAATAAAAATCTGGCTTCTCTTTCTGTGAAGTTTATTAATTGAGTCAATGAAGTGCCTATTGAACAGAACCAGGGTTTCCCACTCATAGGCCTGACCTACACTTTTGTCACTGTTGTCTTATACAATTAATCTTGGATGAAATGATTAAGAAGAGTTAGGATAATTACATGTCAAGATGATGTAGCAAGCCACCCAGGTCAGCCGCGGAAAGCAGCACTGATGTGTTAGATGCTTTTACTCCATTTCTAAGAGAGAAGGCAGAAGAAATGATTTTTTGCCTGGAGCCTTACAGATTATAGACTCACTGCACACAGCACAGCTCTCCATTTTAATTTTATTGAATAAACATTATTATAAGTAGAAAAAAATACAAAAATCAATCAATTCCGACACATTCATACTGTACAACAAATGAGCTGTATATGAGCCTGACGCCGAGGCAGGGTTGAGTGCTATTATATGATTACAGAGCCACTGAACTTTCACATCGCACAGAGAAAATTAAAAAGAGAGAGAGTGGAATTACAAACAAATGAAAATTAAACCCGAGAGTTTTAAAACTGCCAACAATCAAGCCAGGGGACGCTGTGTGTCTGTGAGGCAGAAGACCAGCAGCATTCGCCAGTCAAGCTTGTCCTTTTCACAAAGTGGATTCCAGTCAAAATGCCTGTCCTAATCCTTCTTTACTGGACAGAGTGTGTGGCTCTACCGCTGTGTTGATACAGCCATCCCCCACCCCGGCAATATACGCTGTGTGGACATTGCAAGCTATTAGCGAGTAGTTACAGTGATAGTTACAATTCTTCCACCAGTACAGGCAATCGCCGACACACGATATCCTGAGCACAAACTTCACTTTGGAACATCCCGTGATCTAAAAGCAAGATGGCCACACGTAGATCAACCTCCAACTGGCACGTTGTTTTTGTTTTCTGTTTATAATACTTAGATTCACCCTGGCCAGGAAGCAACTGGAGGGGAGGGAAAAGAAATAGAGGGGTCGGGGGGAGGGGAAATCGACAAACGTCGATCAAAAAAACAGTTAAAATTTACCCAGCTATTGTTACAATCATTCATACTCGCACAGACTGGTAATAATCTACGTATATTCCAATACACCCGTGTTTCTAATAATACATATTTACACGGAGACATGTTCCGGCTCACCGCAGGCTGACCTTGACAAATGTTGACATTTGAAAGACTGAAACCATAATACACTCCATGCAAGTGCTAGGAAGAGCCCAGATGTCAGGCTGGCTTTCCTTCATTATCTCCCAGTTTCCCACAACCTTAGGAGGATCTCCTCCCCATTGTCAACCATTGCGTCCCCTCTTGCAGTTTCACCCCAGCTCAGGCACTGGGAGGTAAAACGCACTTTTTGCACATTTGCAAAATAAGCAAGACCTGGTCATCACGAGAAGTTGGTGGAGAAATCCGATGGGTTGTAGAGTTGCTGCACCCTCCAAAGCTAACTTGAGGGCACCAGCAGGTTAATGAATGTGTTAGATCCAATATTTCTGATCACCACTCTTGCACCGTAATGAGGCCCAGCTTGAGGCAACTGAATCAGAAAGGTTTTCGCAGGCTTTGTTTTTTGGGATAAAAATTAACTCGTTTAAAATGGGATTTCCTTTGCAGCCATTGTTTCAACATTGCTGAGTGTTAGGCTCTGTGTTCGTATAACTGCTCAGAGCATTCATTTGCTGCAGTTTATTAGTGAAATGTTGCCATGTATTCAGCAAGGTGAAGTTACTCGCTATGTAACAGTGTGGAGTTGCAGTTTAAATGTCTGAGTGAAGGTTATTGTGCAGAGTTATTAAATTAGCAGGCTGAAGATTACTTACTGTGTTGAGTTTCTAATGTAACTGCTCAGGATGAGGTTTACCATTAAGCAAGAGAAACTGCTTGGAACCTGACTGCTGTTTACACTGACATTACCCTAGAGTCTCCAATGAGGTAAAATTCAGAGGATGAACATTCATAGCAGGACAAACATTTTTTGATTTGATTTATTATTGTCACATGTACCTAGTTACAGCGAAAAGTGAAAACCAGAAATGGAGGAGGTGGGTGGAGATGCTGTCTAATGTGGGCAGTGTGGCTGACAGAGGGAGGTCAGGTGATAACACCTTCAGAATTATGTCTAGTCAAAGTCCAAACTCCCAAGTTTCAAGCCTTCTTGAATTGGCAGTGCCTCATCTCCTTGCTGGCTCTGCACATGCCTGTTTTGGAAAGAATTCCACTTGTCAAGGCCAAAACCTACTTCAGTTCAACTCGAGCAAAATCTGGCAGGGGTGGACACTGCTCACTTACATAAAAGGCCGTAAGAATTTCATTTTGGAAGTTGGCATCCGACCAGTTTAAGGTCAATAGTGACTCTGGTTGGGCCCATACCTCCGCCTGTCCCCTTTCACTCAAACAATCTGTTATCCATTGCTATGAATTTAGTCACAAATAAATAATTACGGGCAGTATAGAAGACTCTGATTTAGCCCTTGCTCTTTTGTTTTAATCTTTCTGGTAAGTGGGGTGGGAGATTAATCTTTAATTCCCAGAAACTTCAGGATTGTCTCAGAGTGTTGGAACCCTACACCAGTCCTAGTGAGTTAGCAGCCAGTATTAATACAAAGCAGCGTGCCCTTATAGACTGACACAAACGTTGTGCTTTTACTACTGCACAGAATCTCTTTTTAATCAGCAGGGTCAACCTCTCCCACATCTGTCCACCTGTTCTTTGGTGATTATTGTTTTGATTTTTTTTTCTTTTGGTTCCTATTTATTTGGAAACTTAGGAAATCAAATATCTTGAGATGACACTGAAGTTTAGCAAGGCTCAAACAACCCGCAGAACCTCAGAAAGGTTACTATAGAAACTGTATGAATCACGCTGTCTGTTAAGTCACCTCTCATTAAAGCATGTTTTTGTGTGCCTATAAAGGATCGTGTTGTGAGGAATGCAGTGTAGTTCCATTAAAACTCCAGGAGTCATTCACAGTCAGCCCAATCACTTCCTCCTTTTTATTGGGAAATCAGCACTTTTTTTCAAAAAAGAAAACAAACGTTTTTCAGCCACAATAGATTGAAAGCTGCTGTAATTAAACGGAGTTTTGTCAAACCTACTGGGTACTGATCATTCTAATCTTCCTGCCACAGTTAGGATAAACTCTTTCTTTTTCTTCCTTTAAGCTTTCTTCTGGAGAAATTGACTCCTTGCTGGGCCACAATTGCACAGGCTGCCGCGCCCTGTTGGCTATTAGTCACATTGGTAATGAATGTCACAGGCTGTTCGGCCGCAGGTTGCATCACAGCTGAGCCCAATCCTACCACTGTCCAATGTTCAAATACAACACAGTGGTCAGAATGGATAAAACTATTTTAGTTCTTTTTGTGCTCCTCCTAAACCAGGGCACCAAACTCAATCATGGGGCCTGAGACAACTAGCCAGCTTGAACCAAGATCCTTTGGTCTACAAAGCTCAGGTGCTAACTGAGTACATTTCATGAAAGTATTTAGTGAGCAGCCATGTTGATTATTATCACAGGGAAATAATGGTGTCGTGGTAATATCACTGGATTAGTAATCTACAGATCCAAGATAATGTTGTCGGGACATGGGTTTTAATCCAATCAGGATGGTGAAATTTACATTCAACATTAAAAAAATTCTGGAATTAAAAGCTACTCTAATGGTCACATGTAAGCTTTACCATAAAAACCTATCTGAGGGTGTGTATGGCACAGTGGCAGCGTCCCTGCCTTTGAGCCAGAAGGCCCAGGTTCAAGTCCTGCCTGCTTGAGTGGGTGCAGATTGGTTAAAAAAATCAACAAACCCACCGATTGACTAATCAACTTTAGGGAAGGAAATCTGCCATTCTTCCCTGCTCTGGCCTACATGTGATTCCTGATGCATAGTGATTTGGCTGACCATTAACTGCCCTCTGAAATGGCCCAGAGACTCAATCAATTCAAAGATTGATTGGGCGTCAGATGCTGGCATTGACAATGATGCCAATATCACATAAAGTCATACAGCACAGAAACAGACCCAATAGTCCAACTAGCCCATGCCATACATAATCCCAAATGGAACCAATGCTCCTGGCCCATATCCCTCCAAACCCTTCCTATTCATGTACTTATCCAAATATCTTTTAAATGTTACAATTGTGCCCACAGCCACCACTTCCTCAGGAAGTTCATTCCACACGCGAACCACCCTGTGTAAAAAATTTGCCTCATATGTCTTTTTTAAATCTCTCTCTTCTCACCTTAAAATGTACCCCTTAGTCTTGAAATCCACCATCTGAGGGAATAGACAACAACCATTAACCTTTCACTTTGGCCTCAGCTTTACTTTGATTCACATATATGCTTTATCAAATGAAACTGATATTTACTCAGCACTTCTCATATCACACTGCAAAAGTACATTTTTGCACAATTACATCTTGAAGTTGTGTGGTCATTATTACCGAAATCAGTTCAGCAATTCAACAGCCTTGCTTTGAGCTTCGAACACATAGCCTTCTGTTTCAAGAATTGGGGTGACCCAACTGTGCCAAGCTGATTGAGCTATGGATATTAATGCCAAATATTACTCAGCTCCAGAGTAAGACATGCTCATTTGCTGCTGGTAATTTCTTTGTGTCCAAGCTGATGCAAAAAAATGAAATCAGGGAAAGCATTTTCATCCAAAGGACATTCAAGTTGGTATGTAGCATGTTGTCAGGAAAGAGCAAAGTTGAGCATTTTAAAAGGCAAGTCGATGTTCAGGAAACAAGAAGGCAGGGCCTGTAATTACCTTTTTACTGTACCCAAAAAAAAATCCTTAAATGTTCACTTTCTGATACTGCAGAGTATGTGCCCTTCAGTAATAACAATGGAGCCTCAACAATGATGCGGTTATACTGGAATATAAGAAAATCACAATTAATGAAGGTCATTTAATTCATCCATCCAGGAAAATTATACACTTTCCCCTTCGCATAATTCAATTATTTCAGAATTGATTCAGAGGGGGTTTTTTTGTCTTCGCTGTGCTCTATGTGGGAGTCCATTGCAAGTTTTGGTTCCCCTTTTAGTGTGACATTGATCTTAAATTTGACCTTTATTCACTTCATTCTGTCTCTCTCATCGCCCTCGCCTCATAATTCAGCTTAATGTAATTTTCTGGACTCCCCGAGTCTGTCCTTGTGTCTGGTTAAGTACAATGGAGCATATGCATTAAAATATTGCACTGGATTATACATATATTCTGGAGTGACAACTGAATTATACACAACAGAAAATATATGCTATGATAGGAATATTGACAATGTACACTGCAGTATGCTAATTGCAATGTGTATATAGAGTTTTTTTTGCAGAATGTAGAGTGGAATTTGGGTTTTGGAGTTGGCAGATTACAGGATAGCTTAATAATCAAACACTGACTTGCGTTAAAAATTGAACTGTTTCCAATAAGTTGCATTAAACAACGTAGATACAACATCAAAACAGTCATTTTATTCTGTAAAATATTAATTCATCTGATAAATTGACATTGAAAACCTCAAATTAACTGTATATGCTAGAATATGTCCATTAACATTTTTCCAAATGGAGTTGTATGTAGTAGGGTACATTCACTGGAACATGCCCATCTTGAATTCATTCTCACCTTAAAATTCACATTATGATGTGAATGTTGGGATGCAGACACTGAAATGAAAACAATGCAGTTTGTGGACTGGAATATTAACAATTAAGTAAACATGCTGGAGTATTAGGTGAGGAAGAATGAAGTATAAATGAAGTCTGCACACTGTGGTTTGAATACAGAGCTATATGTGAACTGGAGTATATTTGTTGCAGTATGCACGTGGGACTATAGACGGTCGTGCATGCATGCTCAGAAGTATAAAATTGAGTACGTCGACGACAGTATCTACTCCTACGTTTCTTGAGCTTCCCCTGTAGTTTCTCCTGAAGCCACTTTTCAATTTTTAAAAATCTTATTGGAGTGCTAACTGTGGGCTTCGTGGAGTGAGATTTGTATGGATTGTCAATGTGTCAGAGCTTGACTTGTTTTTTTTCGGGAATTGTCTAACAGAAGAAGTTCAGGGGCTGGCAAGAGAAGTAAAAGAGCAAGGTGTTAAACGTCAGTAGGGACTGCTGGGTGATGGACTGCACATTTGCTCAATGCATCTGTTTCAAATGATTTGCCTAATCTGCAGTTTCCTTGGGTTTAAATCTCGGGCACATTCTTGTCAGTTCATGCTTGGTGGGAAGGATTAGGGATGGTTCATAGGTCAGGTCAATCAAAACCCTGCCACGAGAAGGAGCTTTAATCATGTGACTGCACTTCTAATTCAACAGGAAGCAGATATGGTGTCTTGCAATACCAATAGGCCTAGTAAAGGCTCTTGTGGCAATGTGGTAGTGCTCCTATGTCCTCCTCAAGAGGACAAGGTTCAAATCCCACCTGCTCCAGCAGTGTGATAGCATCCCTGAACAGATTGATCAGGAAATTATCTAAGAACAGGCCTGAAACACCAAATAACATAGAGGTGATATCCAGTACTTAACACAGGTCAATTCAATTACACTTCCTTTTCTTAATCTAATTGTTACTTAAAATGAGGTCTATTCAACAACACCAGAAAAGTTACATTTCTGTAGCACATTTGACACGATAAATCGAGCCAATATGCTTTGCAGGAACGTTATGAAACAAGACAGAAGCCACAGGAGGCAAAATCAGGTCATGTGACCAAATGCTTAATCAAAGAAGTAGATTTTAAAAGAGCAAAAGGAGAGGTGGAGAGGTGTGAAGAGGGATTTCCTGCATGGAGGGCCTTGGCAACTGAGGGCCCTGACGCTGATAGTGGAGCGATTAAAATTGTGGATGCTCAAGAGGCCAGAATTAGATGAGTGCAGATGTCTCGGAGGGTTGTGGGGCTGCAGGAGATTACACAGATAGATTCAATTAAAAACATTGATGATTGAATTAGTAAAACAGCATTGCATTTTAATGGTGGCCTTAATTAACATTTCAACACGTCAACCCATTCTTTCACAGCACCCTCTACCTCCTTATCTCTCTCATTCTCTTCTATCCCTTGTACAGGCTTTTAAGATCTAACTCTGCTGTTAGTAGTTCTGATTTACCTGACTTCTTCCTTTGTCACTACTTTTACATTTCTTTCCTCTCCTGCTTGGTAAAAGAAATATGGGCAAGAGAGACAGAAACAAGCACAATGGGCCAAATAGCCTCCTTTTGTACCTTTGGGTAAGGTTTGGCCTCTGGTAGTTTTGATTTTCTAATTTTTCCCTCATTTCCACCTGTTCATGCTGAAAGAATCTAATATAAATCACCCCTCTTGTCAATGTGAACTGTTGAAAGGTCATCAAGCAATTTCATGACAGAATCCATGTTTCCAAATTTGGGCTGTACCTAGAGGGAGCACTTTGCATGTTATAGTGAGGTGAAAAACTATTATGGGCAGTTCTGTCAGTGATATGGTGGCAGCTTGAGGTGAGAAATTAATGATAATAAATATAAAGTGCATTGGTTAAAATGTGATTTTAACAGTAATGTTTATGGTACACACATCAAGTGTAATGAAATGCACATTTTTAATTTGCTATAAATTCCTGCCGAAATTAGGTATACCCATTTATAATAATCTTATTAAAACAGCTAAATAAATGGTTAATGCTTGCATTAAAATGTTATGTGGCTTAGCATTGCCCATTAGCAAACCTACTCTTTAAGACCAGAGTGATGTTCAATATTGCTTCATCAGTGACTGTATTGTTGAGTTAGAAATTCTAAACTTAAAGTCAATACTGACAAATTATTTAAGTCAGTGGTATTTTCTAGAGTGATTTCGCAAAACAAGTGATGCTCCTGAAAGGGAATTCCTCATTAAATTGATCATATTCATAACCATCATCACTGAGAGATGAATTTGAGAAGAAGGGTTGCTCCCCTTCCCGAACTATTGCTCACATTTCGAGATAACAACAAAAATATCAACTTACATTTATAGAGCACCTTTACTACAGAAACCAAACGGTCCAAATTATTTTATACTGCTGACCTGTGGTGATCCTTGGTTCAGGGATTATTTGCTCATCTTCCTCACACTAGTTCTTATCTAAATCGGCAGTGGGAAGGCCTGAATACATTTTCACTGCACAGACTAGTAATCCAGAACCCCAGCCTAATATTCAGGAGATAAGAGTTCAAATCTCTCCAAGGCAGAGTGGGTAAAGAGAATTCTGTAAAAATTTGGAATACAAAGCTAGCCTAAAGGCAACTACATAACCACCGTCAATTGTCATAAAAACCTATCTGGTTCACTAATGCCCTTTCGAATCATAAAATCACGGAATTATAGAACCCTTACAGTGTTGAAAGAGGCCATTTGCCTATCGAGTCCATGCCAACCCTCCAAAGAGCATCCCACTTAGACCCTATCCCTGTAATCCCACATTTACCATACCTAGCCCACCTAGCCTGCATTACCCTGGACACCATGGGACAATTTACCATGGCCAATCCACCTAACCTGCTCATCTTTGGAAGGGAATCTGCTGCACTTACCTGGAATGGACTACATATGACTCAAGAACCACAACAATATATCTGCCATCTTAGCAATTAGGGATGGGCAATAAATGGTGGCCTAGCTAGCAACATTCACATCCCATAATGGATAAACAAAATGGAGCAAATTAATTCAGAAAAGGATGATCTTTATTTAGTCCTGAAAACAATTTAAACATCAAAGTGCTGTGGAACGTTGATATCACCTTTAAATGAAATGAAGATTTTGAGTCAGTTTTAGCCCTGTTAAATGAAATAACATGGACAACTATTAAAACAGACACCAGATTAGTTGCAGAAAATAGACTCAATCCTATCTTTAGCAATAGAAAATGCTGCAGAAACTCAGCAGATTTAGGAGCACCTGTGGAGAGAGAAGCAGAATTCGCTTTTTGAGTTCAATATGGCACATCAAGAAAACTCAAAACATTACCTGTTTCTCTCACCACAGCTGCTGCCAAACCTTCTCAGTTTTTACAGAATTCTCTGTGCTTGTTCCAGGTTTCCAGAATCCACTGCACTTCATCTTTATTCAATTTTATCTTGGTTGATCTCAATGAGGAACCACGTTAGAGAATTGAGCTGTTATTATCACAGCCTTATCTCTGACTTTCGGATGAGGCCTTAAGCATGACTTTCTCAGAAATTACCTAAATAAACCAGGAATGATATTAACAGTCAGACCCTTAGACATTTGACTGTGCTTTCAGTTACACAGAAATATGAAGAAGTACAAATAAAACTTTTAGGGGAACAACAATGAAAATATTGCATGTAAATAGTTGTTTATGTTGATAAAGATGTAGGTTCTGGGCAGCTGGTGGCACAGGAAAAGGAGTTTCAATGGATCTGTTACAGAGACAGTAGGAACTGCAGATACTGGAGAATCTGAGATAACAAGGCGTAGAGCTGGATGAACACAGCAGGCCAAGCAGCATCAGAGGAGCAGGGAGGCTGACATTTCGGGCCTGGACCCTTCTCTGTTTTATGGATTTCAAAATAAACTTATATTCACTAACTGCCTTTGAATACCATAAAAACAGTTTGCTGGTGGCATCATTAAAAACTGTACATAGTTCACAATATTTGAGCTTTGTCTACTGTTTTGTGCTTTTCTTTAATTTACTCACATAGCGGTAGCACAATGCCAAGGGTATAGCTAGGTTTCATTGTTCTACCTTTTAGCTTCATTCAAATTTCAGTTCAAAAACAAAAATATAATTATGCAGCAACCAAAATCTCTCTCTCATATGTTAATAAACCAAGGGTATTTGGATAATGAAGAATCTAGAGAAATCAAGATTCCTTAGCTTACTACTTTTGTTTTGGTAGCTGAAATTTCTAATGTTCAATATAATATTTGTACGTTAATAAAACCACTACACATTGACATGACTAAACATCACTTTAAATCAAATGTGTCTTTAAATACCTTTATTAAATGAATGTCTCATACTTGCTCAACAGGCTGTGCTTAAATTTGATATTTTCTCCCCAGCTGAAATGAGGTCCCGCAGACTTAGTGGGTTCAGTGCACACAATTTCCAACCATGCATCAGTAGGATTCTCTCACTATCAGTAAAATGATGTAAATGGAGTTGAGTGTTTTGCAGTTTTCCCAGATGGTTTCAAAATAGGCTGATGAATGAATCCTGAGGTAAAGTTTCAGAAAACTTAACAGCAGTTCATTTTCACTTGAGAGAGAGTGAAAATGAGAGTCAGCTATTCAGATAATGGGAGGGAAATCCATGTGGCTGAGAGTTTAGCTCAGTCAAATCCAATATAGTTACACGGATTTAAAATTGGACACACATCTGTAGGTGTTAGAAAATGAAAGAGAGAAACAGAGTGAGAAAGATAGAAAGCAATGGGTGCTGCAATCATCTGGGCTTTTTTTAGAGTCACGGAAACCCTACAGTCTGGAAGCAGGCTGCTCAGCCCATTGAGTCGATATCAAGCCTCCAAAGAGCATCCCACCCAGAGGCACTTCCCTATCCATTCCCTTTAATCCCGTATTTCGCATGGCTAACCCACCTAGCCTGAACATCCATTGTCACTATGGGAAATTTAGCATGGTCAACCCACCTAACCTGCGCATGTTTGGACTGTGGGAGGAAACCGGAGCACCCGGAGGAAATCCACACAGACATGGGGAGAATGTGCAAACTCCACACTGGCAGTTGCCCAAGGCTGGAAACAAATGTAGGTCCCTAATGCTGTGAGGCAACAGTGCTATCCGATGAGCCACTTGTCTGAACTGAAAACCAAAGTTATTTACAGTAAACAAGGGTAAAGGATTTGCATTTATAAAATATCCTTCAGAATCTCAGGGCATCATAAAGTGCAAAGTTCACGAAAAAAGTAGCACAAAACAAGCTCCCATAAACACAAATGGAATAAGTAGAGTTTTATTGATGCTTGTCAAGGAATATCTATTAGCTGAGGCATCATGGAAATGGTGGTAATGTCAGTGGACTAGTAATCCAGCTCTGGGAACTTTGGTGCAAATCCCACTGTAGCAGATGTTGAAATTTGAATTTAATAAAGCCTGGAGCTAAGAGCTAGCCTAATGGTGACTGGCTAACCATTGTAATACAAACACCTCTGGTTCACTAATGCCCTTTAAGGAAGGCAGTCTGCTGATCTACATGTGACTCCAAATGCACAACAATATGGTTAACTTTTAATTGCCTTCTAAAATGGATGTGAGAGTCAGTTTGTCCAAAAGCATCTTAGGGACGGGCAACAAATGCTGTCCTTGCCATCAACGCCCACATATCATGTAATAATAATTTGCCCCCGTGGATTTTCTTTAATTGTTTGGTGGGATAATAAATATTGCCGTGGTTTAACATTACATCCCCCAGACAGCACCCCTTTAGTAGATTCATAGAGTTGTGCAGCATGGAAACAGGCCCTTTGGTCCAACTTGTCCATGCCGACCAGGTATGGTAAAGTAATACAGTCCCATTTGCCAGCATTTGGACCATATTCCCCTAGATCCTTCCTATTCATGTACATCCAGATGTCTTGCAAATATTGTAATTGTACCAGTCTCCACCACTTGCTGTGGCAGTCCTGTATATGCACCACCCTCTGCGAGATAAAATTGCCTCTTAGGCTCCTTTTATATCATTCCCCTCTCACTTGAGCATCAGATTTTGTGCCTAGTTTCAGGCCTGACACTTGAATACACAGATAACAATGCAGAGGTGAGTGTGCTACCAATAAAGCTACCAAGCTTGACACTTGTAGACACATATTCAGGACTTGACAGCAATTATCTTTAATAGATATATTTTAGTTAATGGGATACTTTATTTTTCTTCATGTCTTATTTGATACTGTAGTTTGATATTGGAGCTGATTTTTGCGAACAAACAACAAATTTGGGATTTAATCCTCAAAAGTATAGCAGCTTAATTAGAGTCATAGACTCATGCAACATGTAAACAGACCCTTTGGTTCACACCAACCATGTTCCCAAACTAAACCAGTCCCACTTGTCTGCGTTTCTCACAAATAAAATTTATTCATGGCAGCGTGTACTTTGCTAGTACGTGCAGGTCGATAGAATATACTGGAAATTGTAGTGGTGAGAGTGGGAGCAATGTGAAGGAAAACAAATGAAAGGAAATTATGGAACAGTTTAAAGAAGGAATGCCAATGCCTCGATTGCTCTATTGCTGAAACCCTCATCAAGGCTTTTGTTACCTTGGCTATAGAATTGTTGCAGTGTAGAAAGAGACCATTTGGCCCATCATGTCTGCATGGTGGGAAAATGGAACCAAGTGAAACGCTCATTCAGAGAGGCAACTGTCTGTGTGGAGTTTGCACATTCTCCTCATGTCTGCATGAGTATCCTTCAGGTGCTCCGGTTTCCTCCCACAGTCCAAAGATGTGCAGGGTAGGTGCAATGGCCAGGCTAAATTGCCCATAGTGTTCACGGAGGTGTAGATTAGGTGGGTTATTGGGGGATGAGTCTAGGTGGCATGCTTTGAGATTCAGTGTGGACTTGTTGGGCCAAAGGACCTGTTTCCACACTGTAGGTATTCCATAATAAACACCACACACAACAGGGCAGCAGGAGGCTGACCAATACTCCCTCCCAAATTGTTTTTAGCTGTGTGGATCTCCTGAGGTGCAGCAGAGGCCTCTGAAACCAACTTGCTCAGATCTAGAGAAGAACCTCAGTGCAGCTGAATGGCCATTTTCATAGAATCCCCACAGTGTGGGAGCAGGCCATTCATCACATTGAATCCACACCAAACCTCCAAACAGCATCCCTCCTTCTCTTTCCCTATTCCTGTAACACAGCATTTGCCATGGCTAACCCACCTGGCCTACACATCCCTGGACACTATGGGCAATTTAGTATGGCCAATCCACCCTAGCCTGCACATCTTTAGACCGTGGGAGAAAACTGGACCACTTGCAAGGACAATGTGCAAACTCCACACAGTCATCCAAAGCTTGAATTGAAGCTAGGTCCTGCAAGGCAGCAATGCTAACTCCTGAGCCCCAACTGTGCCCCACAATTTCGTCTGCCATTTTCTCAAGAAGAAGGACAGCACAGTTTTTGGAATGAGCTCAAGTTTCTAGAGGGTGCTGGTCACCCAGGAGACAGACTGTTGCAGTAATCTAGGCTAGCAATTTAAAGTAATTGGCACAAAAAGCTGGATTGTTATAAGAAAAATCTTTTACATTCAATGAGTGGTTATGGTCTGGAATGCATTTCTTGAGCGGGTCGTGTATTCAGTTGAAGGATTGACAAGGAAACGAGATTGTTATCTAGAAAGAAAGAATGCACAGACAGTTGCCTGAGGCTGGAATCAAACCCGGGTCCCTGGTGCTGTGAGGCAGCAGTGCTAACCACTGAGCCACCGTGCGCAGCAATACCACATTTCTGTGTATGCTCATTCACTGCTCTACCTAGGCATGGTGTTCACAATAAATGCAGCCTAGCAGAAAGTAATGGAAGTGTTCAATAGGTCTTGCAACATCGATGGATAGACAAACAGAGCTGACATTTCCCATGAAGACCTATCATCAGAGCCAAAACCTAGAAAGATAACAGGTCTTAAACAGGTGAAACTGGTGAGACTGGGATAAAGAAGAAAAAGGTAGGACTTTGTTAAGAATGTAAGAAGTGAGAGATTAAAGGACAAAAGAGTTGAGGTTGCAAAGCCAAAGGGAATGGCAATGGGTAAGGAAAGAAACAACAGTTGTATAGGGGAAGTGTGAATAACAGAATAATGCAGAGCCACCACCTGAGAGAGAAAAAAGAAATCAAAAGAGAAACCTAGACTAAAATCAAAATTTAGTTCAAAATTATGGTCTGAAATGGTCAAACTTAATGCTAAGTGGGAAGGCTATATAGTGCCTAATTGAAAGAGAAGGTACTGTTCTCCCAGCTTCATTGGAACAGTGCAGCAGGCCAAGGATGGAGAGGTCAGTGTGATACCAAGATAGAACTGATAGAAATGAGAGTTCACTGGGCATTTTTGAGGTTATGCTTATGGATTGAGTGGAATTGCTCTGCAAAGAGGCACCCTATGTTCATTTAGTCTCCCAATTTGAGTTAACTTTACTAGCTTTATTTAGCATGAGTAAAGTGGAAAGTTTACAAGTCTCCATTTATGGCACCATCTTAGGGACAAATGGTGACTAGGTACAGATTTGTGAGTACAAATTCTTAGGGAAGAAAATGATTAAATAAAGAAACAAAAGTCCAGCATTACAGACCTTCAAAAGTACCAAAAAACAAAATGAATTAGAAAAATAAAGAGATAAAAAGTTCAGAATAACAGCCCTTCCATGATAATATAGTAAAGGAAGGAAAAAGAAATTAAAAAGAGAGAATTTAAGACAGACAAGAGAATTTAGAGTATATTGCATTGTAAGAAATAAATAGACTGCACTAAATTGAAGGAAGGACATTGTTTCACATGAAAGGAATGTTTGGGGTCTTGAATAAAAATGATAGACGAAATGAATAAAGAAGCTGTTATATTTCCTATGATTTCATGGAAAGGTCCCATGAAAAGGTCCCATTAATTTCTTTTTCCTTCCTTTACTATATTTTCTCTCTCAGGTGGTGGCTCTGCATTATTCTGTTATTCACACTTCCCCTATACAACTGTTGTTTCTTTCCTTACCCATTGCCATTCCCTTTGGCTTTGCAACCTCAACTCTTTTGTCCTTTAATCTCTCACTTCTTACATTCTTACATAGAAAATGATGGGAATGATGGAAGAGTGGTTTGCTGTGTCCGAGAGGGAATAGTCCCTTCAGAAATAGAAGGTGCGCGGAAGGTGAATGTGGTGGTGGCTTCGTGCTGGAGGTGGCAGAAATAACTGAGGATGATGAATTGAATATGGTGGTTGGTAGGGTGAGAAGTGTGTACAAGGGGAACCTTATTACAGATCCGGGAGAGAGGAGAAAGATGAAAGCAGAAGTGTGGGAAATAGAATAGATATGGTCAAGTGTCCTGTCAGTCACAGTCAGGGAAATCTCCAGTTGTGAAAACAAGAAGACATATCAGAAGCACTGCCATGGAAGATTAGGCCGTTGGAATAGATGAGACAGAGATTTTATTAAAAAGCAATGAAATGGATTTAAGCTTTTGAGGAGGCAGAATGAGGAAATGTAGTTGAGGTAACTTTGGGAGTCAGTAAGTTTGTGTTGTATACATCATGATAACCCATCCTGAAGAAATGGAGTCAAATAACTTGAGAAAAGGAAGAGTCACACACAAGTGGGTAAATTCTAAGCAGCTGTCAGAAACTTCGAGGTAACTGTTTACTGCTGTAATCTCCATGGCAACACTTCTACCAATGACAGTCCATTTGCCAACCAATCAACACCACTTTTTCATGAAATATAAATTGTTGTTCTCTTCAAGATTTGGTATTTTTGTGAGTAATTGCAACATGAAAAGTTTTCCTTTCTTTAACAACCTTCAGGTTCTATACGACCAAGCAGTTATTTCTATGATACCCATGCCTGGGGCATTCAAAAAGCATTATTTCAATAAAATCCACTATTCCATGTAACCAAAAGGCACATTTTGTGGTCCAGCATCCAATCCTATTAAAGCTGCATTTCCTCAGCCTTATGACCAATACTAAAGCACGGGGAAAAGTACAAAAGTGTAGAAGATTCAAAACTAAAAATAATGTTAGCTGCAGCCAGCATTTGGCTGGAAATTATAAGAAGTCTATGAAGGGTAGAGTAAAACACTTGACTATGTCAAGTGTTTGATTGGAATCAAAGACTGTTCTAGCCCAACATAACCTTGGTGAATGACCAAAGATGCTGAATGAAGAAGTTGGAGTTATACACTCTCTCATTACTCTGGCCATGTTAGAAACTCTGAAGACACTTGTTTCCACATATTCCTATCTCCTCATAAAGGTCTGTGCAGTTCTCAGTGTATGGGAGAATTGCCGAGTGCCAGACTTTTACGTTAGAAAAGAACAGCATTCTCTATTGTTAGGGAGGAACTATCATTAAGATGATGTAACATCTGTGGCATGTAGGAGGTAACAACATCAGCATTCCTGTTGTGACCTTCAGCTGTCTGTTTGTAAGTTCTAGGATTTTGTTCATAAACCTCTCTGACAATGTCTTCACCTTTCTCTTCTCTAAGAAATTATTTGAAATGTACCTCTTTGGCCAAACATTTCCTTCCCTTTCTTAATATTGCTTTCTTTTACTTGGTGGCAGCGTTTGACTGACAACTCTCTTCTGAAGCATCTGAGAACAAGTTACTACCTTACCTGTGCTATAGAAATGTACATTGTTGCTAACAGGGCTTTCAGTCAGATATATCATTTGAGATACTTCATCATGTTGCATGGTTCCCTTTCCCAACTGAACTGTCTCCCCTCCTTCATCCCTGAAGATGCAATGACCTATTTAGCCATGACATTATCTGCCCTGAATGCCAGTGTTTGTAAATCATTTGATTGTGGGATATATCATGGCTGAGCTAGGAACAGCACGCGGTTTTCCACATAGTTTAACAGGGCACTTGCAAATTTATCCTTGCCCTCTCACTCAAATGGTGCTGAGGCTAACTCACTGTCTTATCCTTACTGTTGCCACAGCTGTGATCAGCCAATGGTGGAGTGAGTGGGAATGAAACACAGTTTCTTTTCTGTTCTTTTTTGCTCCAGACATCAATGCTTATAAACATCAGGACATGAGAGCAAACTGCGTTGGTGTTTGAAAGATTAATTCTTCACTCAGTATTTCTACTCAGAAAAATTCAAGATTATCTGAATTAACTAGAAATCAAAAGTTCTGGAGAAACTCAGTAGGTCTGGTAGTGTCTGTGGAAAGACCAATGGAAATCACATTTCCAGTCTTCTCTGTTTCTGTTTCCACAAATGCTGCCAGACGTGTTGAGTTCCTCTAGCACTTCTTGTTTTATTTCAAATCTCTAGTATCTGCAATAGAATCATAGAGTCATACAGCACAGAGACAGACACTTTGCTCCAAACAGTCCATGCCGACCATAATCCCAAACTAAACAAGTCCCACCTGCCTGTTCCTGGCCCATATCCCTCCTAAACTTTCCTATTCATGTACTCATCCAAATGTTGTTTAAACGTTCTAATTGCGCCCAATTCCAACACTTCCTCAGGAAGTTAATTCCACACGTGAACTACTCTTTGTGTAAATAAATTCCTCCCATGTCTTTTTAAGATCTCTCTCCTCTCATCAGTGTTTCCAAATTTAAACAACTTGTGTTGATCCTCCAAAGCTAAATGTTTTCAGATAAAACTTGACATTAATATTGTACAGTTCTGTGTACTGAAACAACCCTGTGATTCTGTAAACAATGCAATGAGTTATTATAGTAAATGATTAGGTTTTAAAGAGCATCTTAAAGGAGGAGAGAGAAGTATAGAGGCAGATGAGTTTAAGGAGGGAATTCAAGAGTTTTGGGTCAGTCAGCATGGGCACAAAACCTATGGTGGTCTTGGGGAAAGAAGGCGAATAAAGTGCAAGAACTTAACATTGAAGCAGTGGTACAATCTTGAAGGACTGCAGGAGGTTAAGGAAATAAAAAGGGGTGAGGTTATGGAGAGATTTGAACATTCACAAGATTGGTCCCCTTTGGTTACAAAGGAGCTACCTCCATTACAATGGCAAAACAACAATATAAAGGGGTGTTTTGTCCGTAGGATAGCTTTGAACTGAAAAGTTTGACCTCACCTATTTTGGGAGAGGACCCTCAAACTAAACAGGGAGGTGTTAAAATTTCAAAGACAAGATGCTGTGATAAAAGAGAAAAAAATTGTATATCAGTAATTGACAGTGTGGAGACTGACAGCCCCCGGTATATATTGGAATGTTTTATTTGTTCCTATTACCTTTGTTTGTAAAACAGAAACCAATTTGAAAATGTAATTTGCAAGAAGAATGGACGTAGGTGGGAGTCTGGCAGTGTGGTTGAAACACTGACAGCCATAGCGAAAGCAGTCTCAGTCCTGACTGCTCCCAGGCTCCTGACACGAAGGTGAAAATAAATTGCATATTCAATCACCTTGGGTTAATATAGCTCCTGCCACACACCACCTCAAAAAAACAAAAGCCCTTTTTTTTCACATTATACAGAATGCAGTGCAAAGAACTGAGAACTGAGTTAGTGACCAAATTGGAGTCATTAATTCTGGGCTAATGTGGGAATCATCTCTTACCAATTTCCGAGGATATGAGGGACCTCGGTAAAAGGTTCAGAGAGGGACAATGAGATAATGTAGTGCGACGTCTATTATGTACATGGTGTCTTTGGAGAAAGCTTAGGGGACACAGGTGTCATAAGGCCCATTATTTCTGCCTTTGTCATGTGTTATTGTAAATTAAAAGTAGCATGTTACACTCTGCGGCTATTGGAAAGGAGGATTGTGATTGTTCCCACAGCAGAGAGGCAACTCCACTGTGTGTGAAATGTGACATTTAAAACAAAATTTGCAATTCCGCTGAGAAAACCTATTAATTCGCAAATTAAGATTTTTTTTGCCTTTCTGATAGCGAACCAATTGAAAAGACAAAAAGAAAATAGCCTAAAGGATAAGTCGTATTCTCTGTCTCAGCAGAAGTCTATCTGTTTTCTGATGTGGCAGCAGAAACAGAATTCAGTTCTCCCATTGAGTGGCGTGTGTGGTCCATCAGATTTAATCCTTTAACATGGAGCATTGCACATTTTCCAGATAGACCTGTAATTGCAGTTAGTCAGAGACCGTCACTCTGTGCTCAGCTTCTTTTGGTGCAAGTTTGAAAATATCGCTCTGTGGGGTCAAAAGTTCTGGAAGGGTTTTGATGTCTGTGGGGTTGGGAGAGAGTAGATGTAACTTTGAATTACCCACAGGGGAAAATAAATCACGTGGAGAATAATATTGGAATGACCGGCTTTATTCTGCCCTTCACTCCTTTCTTTACTTCGAGATGTTGGGCTCCCTAAGAATCTTCAAGGGTATTCCTTATATTTCTGCTCAGGCTTTTCACTGTGGTATATTAACAAATTAATGGAAGTGATGAGAGTGATCAGTACGCAGAATAGTTTAACTCTGAAATTAGCACCCACGGTTTTTAATAACGAGTAACGAGAAATATCCTTAATCCAATGATACTCTGTGGATTTTTACTTATGAGTCCACATTACTGTTTACCTAATAAAAACCAAAAGAACTGCAGATGCTGCAAATCAGAAATGAAAACAGAAGTTGCTGGAAAAACTCAGCAAGTCTGGCAGCATCTGTGAAGAGAAATCAGAGTTAACTTTTCGAGTCTGGTCAGTTCTGAGGAAGCGTCCCTGGAGTTTAATGTTAACTCTGATTTCTCTTCACAGATGCTGCCAGACCTGCTGAGCTTTTCCAGAAATTGACATAGAAACATAGAAGATAGAAGCAGGATGAGGCTATTTGGCCCTTCAAGCCTGCTCCACCGTTCATCACAATCATGGCTAATCATCCAACTCAATAGCCTGTTCCCCTGAACCTTTGATCCCATTCACCCCCAAGTGTCATATTTAGCCACCTGTCAAATATATTCAATGTTTTGTTATCAACTACTTCCTGTAGTAGTGAATTTATAGGCTCCCACTCTCTGGGTGAAAAAATGCCTCCATCCTAAATGGTCGACCCCGAATCCTCAGACTGTGACCCCTAGTTCTGGACACACCCACCATCGCAAACATCCTCACTGCATCTACCTTGTATGGCCCTGTTAGAATTTTATGAGGCTGCCTCATTCTTCAAGGACCGCAACGTCCCCTCCGCAGTGGTCGAGAACACCCTTGACCGTGTCTCCCGCATTTCCCGCAACTCATCCCTCACACCCCACCCCCGCAATAACCGCCAAAAGAGAATCCTCTTGGTCCTCACATACCACCACACCCATCTCCGGATACAACGCATCATCCTTAGCCATTTCCGCCATCTACAATCCAACCCCACCACCCAAGACATTTTTCCATCCCCACCCTTGTCTGCTTTCCAGAGAGACCATTCTGTCCGCGACTCCCTTGTCTGCTCCACACTCCCCTCCAACCCCACCAGACCAAGGACTTTCCCCTGCAACAGCAGGAAGTGCTACACTTGCCCCCACACCTCCTCCCTCACCCAGGCCCCAAGAAGACTTTCCACATCAAGCAGATGTTCACCTGCACATCTGCCAATGTGGTATGCTGCATTTGCTGTACCTGTTGTGGCTTCCCCTACATCAGGGAAACCAAACGGAGGCTTGGGAACTGCTTTGCAGAACACCTACGCTCGGTTCGCAATAAACATCTGCACTCCCAATTGCGAACCAATCCAACTCCCCCTCGCATTCCTCAGACAACATGTCCATCCTGGGCTTCCTGCAGTGCCACAACAATGCCACCCAAAGGTTGCAGGAACAGCAACTCATATTCCGCTTGGGAACCCTGCAGCCCAATCGTATCAATGTGGATTTCAAGAACTTCAAAATCTCCCTTGCCCCGGCCACATCTCAAAACCAGCCCAGCTCGTCCCCACCTCCCTAACCTGTTTTTCCTCTCGACTATCCCTTCCTCCCACCTCAGGCCGCACCTCCATTTCCTACGTACTAACTTCACCCCGCCCCCTTGCCCTGTCCGTCCTCCCTGGACTGACCTATCCTCTCCCTAGCTCTCCACTTATACTCACCTCTACAGGCTCCATACCTGCCCCTTTAACTTGTGTGTCTCCTCTCCACCTATCTTCTCCTCTATCCATCTTCAATCACCTCCCGCTTTCTCCTTATTTATTTCAGAACTCTCTCCTCATCCCACTTTTCTGATGAAGGATCTAGGCCTAAAACATCAGCTTTTGTGCTCCTAAGATGCTGCTTGGCCTGCTGTGTTCATCCAGCTCCACGCTTTGTTATCTTGGATTCTCCAGCATCTGCAGTTCCCATTATCTCTGATGTCATTAATTCCTACTCTTTGTTTCCTTTCTGCCAACCAGTTTTCTATCGATCTCAGTACATGTCCCCAATCCCATGTGCTTTAATCTTGCACAATATTCTCTTAGGAGTGTCTTTGTCAAATGCTTTCTGAAAGTCCAAATATACTACATCCACTGGTTCCCCCTTGTCAACTCTACTCATTACATTTTAATAGAATTCCAACAGATTTGTCAAATATAATTTCCCTTTCATAAATCCATGCTGACCCTGCCTGACCCTGCCGTTGCTCTCTCCGCTATAAAATCCTTGATAATGTATTCCCCACTACCGATGTTTGGCTTCCTGATCTATAATTCCTGGTTTTCTCTCTACCTCTCTTTTTGAATATTGGAATGACATTAGCCACCCTCCAAAATGGCGTGACTGTTCCAGAGTTTATAGAATCTTGGAAGACCACCAAAGCATCCATTATTTCTAGAACCACTTCCTTAAGTATTCTGGGATGTAGATTATCAGGCCCTAGGGATTTATCCGACTTCAAACCCATAATTTTCCCAGCACCATTTCTCTACTAATATTGATCTCCTTCTGTTCTTCCCTCTCATGAAATCTTACATTCTCCCACATTTCTGGTGTCTGATTAGAGTCCACCTCTGTGAAGACAGAACCAAAGTATGTACTCAGTTGGTCAGCCACTTCTTTGTCCCTTATTATACATTCCCCCGTTTCTGTCTGTATGGGACCTGCATTTGTTCCTATGAATCTCTTTCCCTTTGTGTACCTATAGAAACTCAGAGTATCGGTCTTTATCTTCCCTGCAAGTTTACTTTTGTACTGTATTTTTCCCTTCTTAAATCAATCCCTTGGTCCTTCTTTGCTAAATTCTAAACTTCTTCAAATCTTCTGACATATTATTTTTCTTGGCCAATTTATATGCTTCGTCCTTGGATCTCAAATTTCCTTTGTAAGTCATGAATTGGCCCTCTTACTCATTTTACTTTTGTGTTTCAGTTCCCTCATGCGCTCCTTGGATGTCTATCCACTGTCATCCCTTTAAGTAACTCTCTCCAATCAATTCAGGGCAAACTCACGCCTCATCTCTTCATAGCCTCCTTTATTAAGATTCACCCTAGTCTCCGAATCAACTACTTCACTCTCCATCTTGATAAAAAATTCTATCATGTTACTGCCTTTCATCCCCAAGGGGTCTCACACAGCTAGACTGGCAATGATTTCCTTCTCCTTACACAGTACACAGTACTCAGTCTCAGGTGGCCTGCTCTCTAGTTGGTTTCTCCACATTTGGTCAAGAAAAGCACTCTGTATACACTCCAGGAATTCGTTCCGTATGGCACTGGGGCTAATTTGATTTGCCCAATCTATGTGCAGATTAAAATCATCCATGATCACTGACATTCGGTTATCACATACATCTCTAATTTCTTGGTTAATGCCATTCCCAACGCCACTGCAGTTTGGGGGTCTGTAAATGACAACCTGCAATGTTTTTTTGTCCCTCAGTATTTCTTAATACAGACTCCACATTGTCAGAGTTAATATCCTTTCTCACTATTATGTTAATTTCTTCTTTAACCAGCAATGCCACTCCACCACCTTTTCCTTTTTGCCTGTCCTTCCTGAATATTGACTACCTTGGGACATTCAGTTCCCATCCTTGGTCACCCTGCAGCCATCCCTCTGGAATTCAAACTATACAATACCTGTTTATATCGATCTGTGCGATTAGTTCGTCCACTTTATTGCAAATGCTCTGCGCATTAAGGCACAAAGCCTTTAAGCTCATCTTTTTACCATTGTTTGTCTTGCTCTTATTTTTCTCAATAGTTCTGTTTGAATTTTGTCCTTGGTTTCTCTGCCTATCACTGTTCTTATTCCCTTTTCTATCCTGTTGTTTTTGTCCTTGCTTCCTCCTTCTCTGACTCCTTTCACAGGTTCCCAACCCCCTGGCATATTGGTTTAAATGCTCCCCCAAGGACATCAGTCCCAGTCCTGCCCACGTATAACCCATCCAATTTGTACAGGTCCCACTGCACCCAGAGCCAGTCCGAATGCCACAGGAATCAGAAACCCTACCCATGACACCATCTTCTCAGTCACGTATTCATCTGATATATCCTGTCATTTCTCCTCTGACTAGCACGTTACACCGGTAGTAATCCTGAGATCACCACCTTTGAGGTTTGATTTTTTAGCTTCCTTCCTAGCTCCCTGTGTTCTGCTTTTAGGACCTCATCCCTTCCTATGTCATTTGTACTGATGTGTGCCACGACCACTGGCTGTTCACCCTTCCCCTTCAGAATGTCCTGTACCCATTCTGAGACAGCCTTGACCCTAGCACCAGGGAGGCAATATGCCATCCTGGAGTCTCGTTTTTGGCCACAGAAGCATCTATTTCCCTTACAGTTGAGACCCCTATAACTATTGCCCTGTTACACTTTTTACCCCTCCCCGCTGCAGCAGAAACAACCATGATGCCTGAAGGGTCTAGGCCCGAAACATCAGCCTTCCTTCTCCTCTGATGCTACTTGGCCTGCTGTGTTCACCCTGCTCTACACCTTGTTATCTCATGGTGCATTGAATTTGGCTGCTGCTGCATTTCGCTGAGAGGTCATTCCCCTCAACAGCATCCAAAACAGTATAAGTGTTTTGCAGGGGAATGGCCACAGGAGATTCTTGCAGTGCCTGCCTATCTCTCTTGCTCTGTCTGGAGGTCCCCCACTCCCTTCATGCCCACAGAGGCTGAGCCTTCAGTGTAACCATCTCTCTATACATGTTACCCACGATACTCTGTGCCTCCTGGAAGCCCCACAGTGTCCCCAGGTGATGGTCCAGCTCTGAAACCCGAGCTTCCAGGAGCTGTACCTGGAGACACTTGCTGCACACATGCTGACCTGGAACTGACCCCTGCCTGACACATGGAGCATACCAAGACTTTGAGCTCTCCTGTTGTGGTTTACCTTTTTAAATTACACCTTGGAGAGTATTTTACATTAGATTAAATCAAATCCAGTTATTTGTCACCCTTTTATTCTGGGCTGCAAAATAGTCTTTCAGTTAGAAGCTTTAAAAAAAAAGCTACTTTAAGTAACAGAAGTTGTAAGGGTTTACCTACTTTACCCAACCTCACCAATCAGCTCTCTCCCTTGTAGTCATCTGCAGCAGGGTGAGAACACTTGCTTGTGTTCCACACAGTAACCTTTTTTATCTTTAGAGAAAGAAGGAGGGTCAGAAACACTGAAATAATGTTTTGGGTTTAAATGTCCTTTGACAACACTCCCTTCAAAGCCACTGTTTGGTGGTGGTGACTACACCAAAGCCTTCAACCCAACCACAAATCTGCATCCGCACAGCCCTCTACTGGATACTTGTCTTCACTGAACTTGGAAGGCGTCTTGCTGTGGTTCTCATTCTGGTAGTGGTGACTGCGCCAATGCGGGTCATTTCCCCAGCCACCAATCAGAGTTGTCACAGCCCTCTATTTTTGCTTCAGTGATAGTAGGATCTGCAGATGCTGGAGAATCTGAGATAACAAGGTGTAGAGCTGGATGAACACAGCAGGCCAAGCAGCATCAGAGGAGCAGGAAGGCTGACATTTCGGTCTTGGATCCTTCTTTCATGCTGCTTGGCCTGCTGTGTTCATCCAGCTCCATACCTTGCTTTCTCTGTTTTTATTGCTGTATACCTAACTATGTCATAACGTTACAGGCGCCTTACTCAAGTAACCTTATTGGGCATGACTGACTATTAAGCATTCCCTTTTGGAAGTCACTGCCTTTTGTTGTACACACTCTGCTGCATTTTCATCCAAATTGCCAAGCGATGGTGAGCCTGGCATTTTTGCTCACCCACAGTGAGAAATTTCAAGACTGGATATTTGAAGACACATCATCAATATCAGCATCACAGACATCCTGGTCTCATTTATTATGGGTTAAATCAAAATTAAATTACAATTAATTATTAAGTTAAATTGTAGCAACAATCAGGAAGGTAAATGGTATGTTGCCTTTACTGCGTCAATATTTGAATACAGGAAAAGAAATACCTTACTGAAATTGTATAAGCACCTTGGTGAGACTGCATCTAAAGTAGGTGAGTGCAACAAATTCCACCAAACTGATCCTGGGATAGTCAGAGTGTCCTATGTGGGCACTGGGCTTGTACTTTGTAGAGTAGAAGAGAATGAGAGTTAATCTGTATGAAACATACAGAATTCTTACAAAGGTGGCACAATGGCTAAGTGGTTAGCATTGTTGCCACACAGCGCAAGGGACATGGTTTGATTCCACCTGTGAGCGACTGTCTGTTTGGAGTTTTCACCGTGTCTGCATGGGTTTCCACCAGGTTTCCTCCCACAGTCCAAAGATGTGCAGGTTAAGTGAATTGGCCATGCTAAATTGCCCATAGTGTTCACAGATGCGCAGGTTAAATGTGTTAGCCGTGGGAAATGCAGGGTTAAGGGAAAGTGTAGGAGGATGGTTCTGGGTGCAATGCTCTTTGGAGGGTCAGTGGGACTTGTTGGGTGAAACGACCTGTTTCCTCACTGTAGGGATTCTCTGACTCACCAAGGTAGGAAATGTGTTACCCTAGCCAAACAATCTAGGAGCAGGAGACATATTTTCTGAGCAGCACATTTAGGCTTGAGATGAGGAGGAGTTTCAAACATGAGCTAGTTGAAATGTAAAAAAAGCTAGAGGGGCTGAGTGTTGCTATACATAGAGTAAAACATTGCACTATACCTGTTCTTATATCGTTTGGGTTAAATATAAAGTGGAACATTCTCCAGAATGAAGGACTCCAGGGTAAGGTATTTAATCCCAGTCTACAAAAGTGGCCACTGATATTGAAGCAACTTTCTATTCTTACCTCCTGTCAATGAAATGGATAGCTCAGGGATTATTTATCTCAAACTGCTGAGATCTCAGTTCTGACACCTCTCACTGGCTGCATATATGGGGCTTGAGATGTCTAAGGAGAGAAGACATTCAGCCAATCAGCAGATAATGATTTGAAATAAGTCGTTGAGGATATGAAAAGAGCCTCACTCCATGCCTCTCACCATTCTGTAGAAACTGTCTGAGTGAACAATGCTCTTGTTGGTTGCGGAAGCTTATTTACTGTAGAAGGCACCGTACTCCTCACACAATTCATAGATATAAACTGGCTGTCAAGGACAGGATTACTGACTCATGTTTCTCCTCCCATAGCCCATTGATACTGAGACAAATTACCCAAGCCCTTCCCCCAGTTCTCAGAGGTCAGCACAAAATGGGACGGCATGGTGACTCAGTGGTTAGTACTGCTGCGATTCCATCCTTGGGTGACTGCCTGTGTGGAATTTGCATGTGCTCCCTGTGTCTGCATGGATTTCCTCCGGGTGCTCCAGTTTCCTCCCACAGCCCAAGGAAACGCAGGTTAGGTGGGTTGGCCATGCTAAATTTCCCTTAGTGTCGAGGGATGTGCAGACTACATGGATTTACCCATGAGATTTTCAAGGTTACAGGAATAGGGTGGGGGGGGGTGCGCCTGGGTGAGATGCTGTTCAGAGGGTTGATATGGACTCAATGGGCTGAATGGCCTGTTTCCACACTGTGGGGATTCTATTCTATGAAAGTAAGGATTGAGGCTGGAAAGTTCCCATTCCATTTTTCAAGTGCAGTTGGCCTGATACGACAAAGCTTGTTTTTCCAAGACAATGTGGTAGCAAATCATTCCTGGATCCAAGAGAGTCTTCCCACAGAACGGATTGAATTGCTGGTCGTTTCTCCTGCCTATTGCATCTCTGTGCCCACAAGGATGAAAATACACAGTGTAAGAAATTGATATTGTTCGGTGCTGTTTCACTAAATAGTAAAGGAATGTAGCAGTTCCTCCCAGCTATAAATGCCACACCTCATTAACCCTCAAGTGCCACTTGTACAATAGGCTCGATAGATTGAAATTGCTCGTCATAGATGTCTGGTTGCAGAGGATGCATATAGTACCCAGAGTGTTCTGCATTCTACTCTGCAAAATACCTCACCATTAAGTCGCTTAAGGCCAGGGACACTGGAGTGGAACAATCACTGAGAGACTTGAAAATTTGAATCAGACCCATAGAGTCAGATGTGTATCACTTTAGTGCTAGGTGTTATTATCTCAGTATCCATTTCAGACAGGGCTATGTTCGTCTCACTGCGAAGGAGCCACGGTTTGTTTAAATACTGTGATGCATTTAAGAGAATGGTAGGATAATTTTACATCAGGGATCAGGCTGACTGCCCTTCTCAACCATTTAGAGTGTACTTAAGGAAACCTCATATGAACAATTGGGCTCTTAAAGGGTTTGAGGGATATTTTGCTGTTTCCTTTGCTTTCCAGTTTTGCAGCGTGTTTATGTGGAATACAAAGCAGCAACAATTTATGTTGAGTTTGGACTTTTTCAGCAAACTGAAATGAGGAGGGTGATGGTATTATTGCTGGACTGTTGATTCAGGGACCCAGTAGTGTTCTGGGGTACCAGGTTCAAATCCAGCCACTGCAGATGGTAGAATCTGAATTCAAGAGTTTAATAATGACCATGAATTGATTGTCAGAAAAACCCATCTGGTTCACTAATGTCCTTTAGGGAAGGAAACTGCCATCCTTACCTGGTCTGGCCGACATGTGATTCCAGGCCCAAGGCAATTTGGTTGATTCTGAATTGCCCTTTGGGAAATTAGGGATGGACAATGAATGCTGGCCTGGACAGTGACACACACATCCCATAAATTAATTAAAATCCCTGGATTAACCTGTGTTCATGGGTACAGCCCTTAGTTGATCAGACCTCATTGGTTAGGATGCCATAAAATTTGGGACTCGGGGTTTGTGTGTTCTGGTCCCTTTGACTGTACTGTTTACACATATAGTGCACCTCATTCAGGATTCTGGCTTATAAAACAGTCACAAGTATTTGACTCTGTGAAGTTCCAGCAAAGTTACAAATGTACACACCCAGCAGGAACATAGTGGTAATAACACTGGACTAATAATCTCAAGCCCTGGGTGTTCAAATCCTGTCGTCAGATGGTGATAATAAAGTGTGAAGCTGGATGAACACAGCAGGCCAAGCAGCATCTCGGGAGCACAAAAGCTGACGTTTCAGGCCTAGACCCTTCATCAGAGAGGGGGATGGGGTGAGGGTTCTGGAATAAATAGGGAGAGAGGGGGAGGCGGACCGAAGATGGAGAGAAAAGAAGATAGGTGGAGAGGAGAGTATAGGTAGGGAGGGGATAGGTCAGCCCAGGGAAGACGGACATGTCAAGGAGGTGGGATGAGGTTAGTAGGTAGGAAATGGAGGTGCGGCTTGAGATGGGAGGAAGGGATGGGTGAGAGGAAGAACGGGTTAGGGAGGCAGAGACAGGCTGGGCTGGTTTTGGGACGCAGTGGGGGGAGGGGATGAACTGAGCTGGTTTTGGGATGGGGCGGGGAAGGGGAGATTTTGAAGGTGGTGAAGTCCACATTGATACCATTGGGCTGCAGGGTTCCCAAGCGGAATATGAATTGCTGTCCCTGCAACCTTCGGGTGGCATCATTGTGGCACTGCAGGAGGCCCATGATGGACATGTCATCTAAAGAATGGGAGGGGGAGTTGAAATGGTTCGTGACTGGGAGGTGCAATTGTTTATTGCGAACCGAGCGGAGGTGTTCTGCAAAGCAGTCCCCAAGCCTCCGCTTGTTTTCCCCAATGTAGACGAAGCCACACCGGGTACAATGGATACAGTATACCACATTGGCAGATGTGCAGGTGAACCTCTGCTTAATGTGGAAAGTCATCTTGGGGCCTGGGATGGGTCTGAGGGAGGAGGTGTGGGGGCAAGTGTAGCACTTCCTGCGGTTGCAGGGGAAGGTGCCAGGTGTGGTGGGGTTGGAGGGCAGTGCGGAGCGAACAAGGGAGTCACGGAGAGAGTGGTCTCTCCGGAAAGCAGACAGGGGTGGGGATGGAAAAATGTCTTGGGTGGTGGGGTCGGATTGTAGATGGCGGAAGTGTCGGAGGATGATGCGTTGTATCCAGAGGTTGGTGGGGTGGTGTGTGAGGACGAGGGGGATCCTCTTTGGGTGGTTGGGGCGGGGGCGGGGTGTGAGGGATGTGTTCCGGGAAATGCGGAAGACACGGGCAAGGGCGTTCTTGACCACTGTGGGGGGAAAGTTGCGGTCCTTGAAGAACTTAGACATCTGGGATGTGCGGGAGTGGAACGCCTCATCCTGGGAGCAGATGCGGCGGAGGCGGAGGAATTGGGAATAGGGGATGGACTTTTTGCAGAAGGGTGGGTGGGAGGAGGTGTATTCTAGGTAGCTGTGGGAGTCGGTGGGCTTGAAGTGGACAGTTACAAGCTGGTTGCCTGAGATGGAGACTGAGAAGTCCAGGAAGGTGAGGGATGTGTTGGAGATGGCCCAGGTGAACTTGAGGCTGGGGTGGAAGGTGTTGGTGAAGTGGATGAACTGTTCGAGCTCCTCTGGGGAGCAAGAGGTGGCGCCGATACAGTCATCAATGTAACGGAGGAAGAGGTGCGGTTTGGGGCCTGTGTAGGTGCGGAAGAGGGACTGTTCCACGTAACCTACAAAGAGGCAGGCACAGCTGGGGCCCATGCGGGTGCCCATGGCCACCCCCTTTGTCTGTAGGAAGTGGGAGGAATCGAAAGAGAAGTTTTTGAGGGTGAGGACGAGTTCGGCTAGGCGGATGAGGGTGTCGGTGGAGGGGGACTGGTCAGGCTTGCGGGACAGGAAGAAGCGGAGGGCCTTGAGGCCACCTCCCAGTGTGCACCTCCCAGTCGCAAACCATTTCAACTCCCCCTCCTATTCTTTAGACGACATGTCCATCATGGGCCTCCTGCAGTGCCACAATGATGCCACCCGAAGGTTGCAGGAACAGCAACTCATATTCCGCTTGGGAACCCTGCAGCCCAATGGTATCAATGTGGACTTCACCAGCTTCAAAATCTCGCCTCCCACCACTGCATCACACAACCAGCCCAGCCTGTCTCTGCCTCCCTAACCTGTTCTTCCTCTCACCCATCCCTTCCTCCCACCCCAAGCCGTACCTCCATTTCCTACCTACTAACCTCACCCCACCTCCTTGACCTGACCGTCTTCCCTGATCTGACCTATCCCCTCCCTACCTCCCCACCTATACTCTCCTCTCCACCTATCTTCTTTTCTCTTCATCTTTGGTCCGCCTCCCCCTCTCTCCCTATTTATTCCAGAACCCTCACCCCATCCCCCTCTCTGATGAAGGGTCTAGGCCTGAAACGTCAGCTTTTGTTCTCCTGAGGTGCTGCTTGGCCTGCTGTGTTCATCCAGCTTCACACTTTTTAATTTTGGATTCTCCAGCATCTGCAGTTCCCATTAAGTCAGATGGTGAATTTGAATTCAATTAAAAATTCTGGAATGAAAAGCTAACCAAATGGTAACCCATTGCCAGATAGTTCAGTTATGGCCTTCAGGGAAGGAAATTCAACATGCTCATCTGGTCTGGCTTATGTGCCACATGTTGACTCTTAATTACTCTCTGAAATGGTCCAGCAAACCACTCAGTTCTATGAAACTGCGACCAAGACTAAGCAAAGGAATAAATTTGGATAGACTACCTACCATTAATGTAGGCAGCAGAAATAACAACCCTGTGAAGTCGTCCCTGCTGAGGGTATTTACCTGGACACCTGAGATAGCTGTGTCACAGATTAGTAAAACAACAACCTGAACGAGTAGCGATCGCTTACAATGTCACTAACACTGCTAATACCATTTTGGCATGACCTGACACAGTGGTGCGCTGTGGAAAGGAAGTACCTTGACTCCTTGCCTCACGAATCCACACAGAATCAAGGTCAAACATGAGTAAGGAAGCCTTGGGCTGATTGCCGAACATCACCACCAACACATGTTGCTGGAAGAACTCAGCAGGTCTTGTCGCATCTGTGGAGAGAAAGCAGAGTTAATGTTTTGGGTCCAGTGACCCATCTTCAGATTATTGTAGGAAACAGGCTGGGTCCATGGCAGGTGGTGCAGGCACCATCAAGGGGAAGAAATGCATTTGAGTTCTTCTTTAGCAATCCATGTGCCGCAGATGTACATAACAACAGGGGGGAGGATGACCCCTGCACAGCCATTGTGCAGATAATGTCCCTTATTCAGATGAAGATATCCTCCATTGTGTTGTGTGGTACTATCACAATGTTAAATGGATTGGACTTTGAATAGATCCAGCAACTCAAACTTGGGTAACCATGAAGCACTGAGGGCCATCATCAGCAGAAGAATTGACCTGCAGCACAGTCAGGCCATTCCAAGATTGTGGTGGAGTCACAGGGCTGCATGCAGGCTCTTACCTGGAGCTCATCTGCTCCTTTCGGCTTTCTTTGTTCTTTACGCGTATGCTTTTTTTCTTTCTTTTTTTGTTTTTCTTTGGTGGGTTAGTGGGCAGTATCAGCACAGCATTGAGAGCAGGCCATGCATGGGTTGGCGGGAGTTGAATGTGGCTCCTCCCAATGTTTGGGTCTGGTGGCAGTGCCAAGGACTCCTAGTTGCAGGATGCCCAGAGCGAGGACTCCTAGTTATTGGCAAGATGGCAGTGGAGCCAGAGACTCCTGGTTGATAGGCGAGTGTGGGTTCAGCATGGCACTTGGCAGTGGCATTGGTGTGTTGTGCCCAGTGGTGAAGAGATGGTGCCTAAAGAGTGGTGACTGCTGCACTCGTGGGTCTGGTACAGGTGGCGGTGAGGGAAGTCGGCAGCACAGTTGTTGTTAGTAAGGTGGCTCAGGACTCATGGTGGGAGGTGGCAGAAAGAAGATAGATTCTCTTTCAGTTACAAGAATAGAGATTGCTGCTAAAGCTCAGCGGGTCCTGAGGCATCTATGAAGAGAAATCAGCGTTAACACTTCAGGTCCCCCATTACGTCTGTTTTACTCATTTTATTATAAAGTCGAAGAGCCATACAGCAAGGAAACAAATACTTCGGTCCAATCAGTCCATGCCGAGTATAGTCACAAACTAAACTAGTCCTACCTGCCGGCTCCTGGCCCATATTCCTCCAAACCTTCCCTTTTTCATGCACTTATCCAAATGTCGCTTAAACGTCGTAATTATACCAGCATCCACCACTTCCTCAGGAAGTTCATTCCACATGTGAACCACCCTCTGTGTAAATAACTTGCCTCTGATGTCCTTTTTAAATCTCTCTCCTCTCACCTTAAAAATGTGTTCCCCTGGTATTGAAATCCTCCATCCGAGGGAAAAGACAACTCCCATTAACTCTATGGCACCAAATTGTGGCAACATTTGAAGCTTTTCACTGTATTTCAATGCATTATTCACTGTAAAATGCAAGTGGCAATCAATCATTCAATTCAACTCAACCTGCAACCTCATGACATTACATATCACCATTCTACTATTACTATTCTACTAAAACTGAAAGATCAACTCTGGTTCAATGAAGAGTACAGGAGGGTAGATTAGGGACAACACCAGGCACTCCTGAAAATGAGGTGTCCACCTGGTGAAGCCAAAAACACAGGACGACTCGCACACCAAAGAGCAGATGCAACAAGGAATAACCTGCACACTGATGCTCAGTTTAGGTACAGCCAGGGCCACTCAGCATGTGCCTTTAAATACAGCCTGTATAAAAGGGCTGAACTCCAAAGGTGAGATGAAAGTGACAGTCTTTGATAGTATCCTTGGTCTGAGTAGGGTGTCAAGGAATCCTGGTAAACTGAAGTTAATAGGAACTAAGAGGAATGCTGGTGGGAGTCATTCTTAGCACAAAGGAAGTTGGCTGTGGTTGTTGGCAGTGGATACACGGGAACACTACTACCTGAAAGTTTCCCACCGTCCTGGCTTGGAAAAATATCGCCACTCCTTTTGTGTCAATGGATTAAAATCCTGGAACTCTCCAATCAGCATGCTTGCCCAACCTAAACTCCAAGGATAGCAGCAGTTGAAGGAGGCCATTCATCATCACCTTCCCCAGGGCAATTAGGGATGGGCAATAAATACTGTCCTAATTAATGATACTCACATCCCCAAGAATGAATTTAAAAATATACTGATCTCTGTAATACAGCTTTCTAGCACAGTGTTATGTCATCTGATATGGCATCACATCATCAACAGACACCTTCTCATTATACTGCAATCCCAAGGTGATTTAACAGAAGGGTAATAAAAAGAAGCAAAAATACCCAAATAATATGGCTTTAATTTGGTGCACTTATGGGACTTGAACAGAATAGGAAATGTTCAAAGACTGAACACGAGGAAGTTAAAAAGTAGGCTCACAAACTATGCTGCAAGTTAAATCATGGAGATGTTATTGTGTAAAGGAGTATGCATGCCTTAATGCAATTGTATAGAGCCTTGGCAAGATCACACCTAGAATATTGTGCATTTTTGGTCTCCTTATCTAAAGAAGAACATAACTGCCATAAAAAAAAGTGCAGTGGAGGTACACTAGATTAACCTCTGGGATGACCAATTGTTTTATGAAGAGAGATTGAGGAAATGTGGCCTATATTCTCTGAAGTTTTGAAGAGTGAGAGTGAGCTCATTAAAACTTGCAAAAGTTTTACAGGGTGAATGTATGTGAGCATGTACGAATGATATTGCCTCTGAGTACTGAGCCTAAAACTCAAGGGTACAGTGTTCGAAGAAAGGACTTAGAAACGGAGGAATCTCTTCACTTAGATGGTATTGAATTTGAGAAACCTGCACCACAGAAGATTGTGGAGACTTACTCAGTAGGTAGGTTCAAGACAGAGATCAATAGATATCTGGATACTGCTATTATCAAGAGGTCGGTGGATAGTGTGGAAAAGTGACATTGAGATGATCAGCCATGATCTAATTGAAGAACAAAGCAACCTCAATAGGCTTACTGGCTATTCCTGCTACTATGTTCCTATTCTTCAGAAGCACTGCATAATATTTCTAAGCTGAAGTGGTGCGAGTTTGAAAAAGGCAGATCTGAATACCGACATGTTATCAAAGCACCCACCACAGCTGCAAGCTCCAACATCCCCAGGTGTGGACTTGCTGTTAGCTGAGGTGGTAGTGTTGAGATTGGACATGTTTACCATGGTTTGTTCCAGGTGGATGTTGGCATCAGCTACAGTGTCAGTCTTTTGGTGGTCAATGTGTGCATCGAACAGATACCAGTTGGTCATCATTTTCATCACTGAGCATAGTGGCGTGAAGAACTGAGCATCACTCAGGAGTTGTTCCTGGTGAGGCTCTGGAAGGGGTAGATGTTTTAAAATATTACTGTACATCTTGTAATTATTGCCCTTGCTAAGTTCAAGAAGTAACATCCACTAATAATTCAGCAACTAACTCAATTTAGAACTGATAATGATAGTGTGTGACAATTCAGGATAGAGTGATAGTGGCAATTGAAATCCGTCACTATTAGTAATAGTGACTGACAATTCTAGACAGATAGTAATAGCAACTGATTCAATTCAGTGAGAAGAGTAATAACGATTGACAATTCAAGACAGATAGTAATAATGTTAAATTAAATTCAGCATGGATAGCAGACAATTGAGCACAAATAGTAATTGTGTCTGATTCAATTCAGGACAATATGATTTTTGTTACCTCCCAGTCCATAGCCGAGAGATGTCTGGGTCAACTGTAACATACTCACTGCTAGTCTGCCTGAGAGTAGACAAATCGTCTCAAACCAGGAATACACCTTGGATCTTTTATGGGTGTTGAGGCTTTGAAACATGCAAGGTTTTTATTGAGTAAGATTGACTGGAGATGAAACCACTTCAAACTTTCATACGAAAGACATCAGGAACCTTTCCAACACAGAGTAACGTGAGAGTGGAGTGGTTACACTGATTAAGGAGTCACTTGAGCTGTGAGATCTGTTTCTGCCAGCACAGAAATGGTTAAAGAAGATATTTATAGAATCATAGAATCATATAATAAAACATGAGATGAGTAATGAGATGATCTGGCTAAGGAGTGCATGTGGGAGATCATTGATTTAATATTATTATTAAGGGAGAACTGAGCAGCAATTGTATTCACACTGAGATTGTTTAAACTTGTTGAGCTGGCTTACACAGGGTTTCAAGCTAAAACACTGTGAAGAGATATGATAGTTTAGATAACACATGGAATTGCACACTTAATAGAGATAAATATGCTCATTATTATGAAAGTCTTGTTACCAGTTACATTGTGAAAATAATTGACTCTCCAGATACATAATTATGTTACGTTATGTAAAATTTATACATGAAAATACCATATGACTATGCTATGGTGTGAAAGTGTGTGTGAATTGATGTATATTTATATACAATATAGGCCAAAGGAAAGAAAAAAATCAACATTTATTACAGTAAGAAATGGCAGGCACCCTATATGCATTAAGGAGCAAGATACATCGACATTTTAACATTTTTAAAGCATCAGTTGATGCTTTCAGCACTATTACATATTACATATATGCACATTACCGTAACATAGAAAATTAAGTTTAACTAACTAACTTTTAGGTTTTATAATCAATCAGGAGTTTATAGTTCTCTTTGAAAGTATACAGACACTTTTACATCTCTCCGAGTGTGTATTAACAATGAGCTGGTCCTAGGGAGTGCAAACTCTGTGACCCTCCTACTGTGTGGAAAGACTCGGATACTTTTAGTGCGTACAGGCTCTGCAATGGTGCTGGGTTTGTCCTAATGTGCGCAGAGATTGTGACTCCCCTAGTATGTACAAACACTGAACACCTTCTAGTGTGTACAAACACTCAGTTCCTCCCAGTGCTTACAAAGTCCTGGTATAATAAAAATGATATTAATAAATTATTCAGAGATAATGGGAACTGCAGATGCTGGAGAATCCAAGACAACAAAATGTGAGGCTGGATGAACACAGCAGGCCAAGCAGCATCTCAGGAGCACAAAAGCTGACGTTTCGGGCCTAGATGAAGGGTCTAGGCCCGAAACATCAGCTTTTGTGCTCCTGAGATGCTGCTTGGCCTGCTGTGTTCATCCAGCCTCACATTTTGTTGTCATTAATAAATTATTAACAGTTATGATCAACATAAACAAGAATATGAAATCTGTCCAAACATTGAGAACATCCTAGTGCTTAAAAACTGTTCTAGCATCTATTCTAGCATGGTCCAGCATTATGACTGCCTTTGTGTATACAAAGACTGAGGCCATCCAACATGAACAAATATTGAGACTGTCCAATGAATAAAGTATATACAAACATTGCAACTGTACAAGTGTTTAAAAACACAGAGACAGCCCAAGTGTGTACGACTACTTAGACAAACACATGCTGAGTCCAACCATGCAGTAAGCTGATATTTACATAATTTCAGTGATCTGTACTATCTGGTGGCCACTCCATGCATAACCTTGAAAATGAAGACAATGATCTGCCTGCTCCACCACTTTGAAGTTGGACTAGGAATCAGCATGTTAGTCATCGATGAGCAGCAGGCATGAGAGCAATACAGGGCACAGAGACACAATAACACGTGCCCCTGAGGGGAATGAATGGCCGCCAGCACATAAATAGTGAGGAGGAACTGATTAACGTTATCTGCTGCACTAGGTGCTTTGGATAACATTGGCTACAATGATGTTCGCAGAGTTGCCCTTTCCTCTGTTAACTGGTTTTCACACATTAGGCAATGGAAGCACAAAAATGTAATTAATAGCCATATTTCATTGACGTGATTGTGTAGCTCTGACTGTTCTAATGGCTGAAATATTCACTCCTTAAGTGGTAGTTGACAATAATAACTATATGTGAATAGTTGGGCCTTATCATCAATAATGTCAGAATACAAAGGACAGTGAACTGGGATCTGGTGAATTCCAGATCTATCATATGTTTTTGTCTAGTGTAAGTATTAAATAAAGGTCCACCAGGTTGTTTGAGCATGATATTCAGTCTAGGTCTAATATATCTAAAATCTGATCTTGGTTATTGTATGTGGTAGCAGTGGTAGTATGCTGTCAGTGAGCTGTTTGCAAGGGGCCCCAGCCAATGCTGATGAAAGCTGGAAAATATGAAGCCTTCAGCTTCCATAACACACCAAAGCATCCAGAATCCAGTCGTGATAGTAGCGGATGTAAAAAGATGTAAATACACAGGAAGCCGATTACAGTAGGTCTCCAAACGAAGGGTCTAGGCCCGAAACGTCAGCTTTTGTGCTCCTGAGATGCTGCTTGGCCTGCTGTGTTCATCCAGCCTCACATTTTATCATCTCCCCCCCCCCCCTACAATGGGATGTGTTGCCTTAAGAAGAAATGTTGGCCAGGCTAGGCTTGTAAGCACCAGAGTTTGGAAATGTAAGAGATCCTGATGGGTCATGACAGGGTGGATGTTTCCACCTGCAGGTGAATCCAAAAATAGGAATCACTGTTTCAGAGCAAGGGGTTTGTCCATTTAAGGTGCTGGGGCAATTTTTTTTCTGTTAGGGGATCAGGAACCTTTCTCAAAAGGTGTTGGAAGCAAAGACCTTGAATGTCTTGGAAGACACTGGGAGATAGTTTCTTGATAAGTGAGATTGTGGGTGGGGGGTAGTGGTGAAATTTTATCATGAGCAGGCAGGAATGAATAGCAGAGCAAGTTCCAGGGGCTGAAAAGCTTACACTTCCTCCCAACTTGTCTGATAGTGTGTATGTTTGTTTGAGCCAATGCTCGCTCTGCTCCCATTGCTGACCCATTGCTCCCACTGCTGTTGCATTCAGTGTGGGCTCAAAGAAGCATAGATCCTGTTCAAGAGGTTTAGCTGTTCTTACTGTATGACGAAGACAGTACAGCTCATTGAAGTCCAAAGATGCTATACTATTAATGCCTTTGCTGCAGCATGTCATGTATATGGCATACCAATTCGCTCCTGCCATTCAAACACAAGAATATGAAATGCAGTTGGAGGTTTATTTATTTTTCCATTTCCAGAAAGTCCCCTACCTTTATTTGATAGTTGGTAGTGTTACGCTAAGATCTCAGTGAGGTTCCCCAAGTTATTACAATGCCAGATAAGATACTCCAAATTGTTTCTTTATTCACCTTTTGGTTGGTTGTAATAAGATTAGTCTACGAAGTCTCCTCTCTGTTGAGAATATATCTCCTGCAGACCTGAATGAACTCATGTTTTAAAGGTGCCAATTTAACTAGGCTTCCTAGAGTTTAAAGAAAGTGAATTACTAAACATGAGAAGAAATAATATTGCAACACACATTCACACAGGTTAGAAATGAAAAATGTCTCCAAAAACAGTTAAAAGATACACGTTTCTGCCTCGAGATCATTTGTGAAGTGTGAAACATTGATAAGTCAAACTGTTGATTTCAGGATTTGTGGCTTTACAGACAGTTTGGAATCCTTTTGACCTGTTTGCTTTTGCCTGGTTTACAGGCTGCTGGCTTGTAGCTCTCAGAGCAAGATGCTCCTTTGCCTGCAATTCTGGGGAGATTTGTGGATGGTTCTGTGACTGTGATTTTTACCAAAAACTCATACCAAATTCAGTCGAACACATGAGTATCTCAGGTCACTGGTGCACTTTCTTCCCCGAGCACACACAGACCAGTGTTGGTTGGATTTTAACCCCTGTTCTCATGTACTCTTGAAATGAGAAGACACAAAATATGTCCTGCACTCAAACAGCCATTTTTTTTCATCATTTTCACAATCTAAGAAAACGGTCAGGAGATTTTTCTTTCCATTTAAGTCGGCTGAAGCATTTATACTAACTTAACAGGTGTGACTTTCCGTGACCTCTCTCTTTCCAGACAGCCACTGAATTTACGTGTACAGTCATTTGTTTGGCTGTAACAGTCTTCTCTTAATAAAATAAATCTCGGAATAAAGGTTCAATCTGCCCTTAGGTATCTAAGGTTATAACTGTGCGGTTTCTCCATCATGATCGATTTGTCAGATTTTCTCTCTGAGCAGATTGAGGGTTTTTCTTTTCCCAATAATACCACATGTACACTTGCTTTACAAGCAAATTAGACTGAACATCCTTATGCCATAGTGATGTCAGGAAATATTCTAAATGCCTGTGCATCAAATACTGCTATAACTATGTCTAAGGTTGCAGCTTCCTTGCTATCTGTCACAGGATTGTGATTCAAAAACCTAACCAGAGTCTTGAGTAGATCTCTTAAACTGGCACATAAGGCCAGATGATGCAGGAGCAGAAGTAGGCCATTCAGCCCATCAAGTCTGCTTCACCATTCAATCAGGTCATGGCTGATCTGAAAATCCTCACCTCCAATTTCCTGTCTTTTCTCCATAACCCATGATGTTTTTACTGATTATAACTGCAGTGTTCTGCCTTGTCAGAGATATCTTCAAGGTGAAATGTTTAACTGGGAACTTGGTCTGCCCTGAGAGATGATAGGGTAGGCAGTGGTCTAATGGTACGATTGCTACACTGACCTGGGTTCAAATTCCACCATGGCAGATGGTGGAATTGGAATTCAATAATAACCTGCAAATGAGATGACCATGAAACCATTGTCGATTGGAAGGAAAAATCCATCTGGTTCACTAATGTCCTTTTGGGGAAGGAGATCTGGTGTCCTCACCTGGTGTCGCCTACATGTGACTCCAGACCCCACAGCAATGCGGCTGACTTTTAACTGCCCTCTGAGCAATTAGGAATTGACAATAAATGCTGTCTAGCCAGCGACACCCGCATCCTTTGGAAAAAAAGTATCTCACAGCATGTACACAGGGTGATTACAGAGGTGTCCCAATCAACATTCATCCTCCAACCAACAGTGTGAACACTAATGATCACAATCTCATAGCCCTTTTTGGGACTTTACTGTGTGAAAATTGGATTCTGAAGTTTCCTAACTGACAACAGTGACCATATTTCAATGGCTGGAATGCTGTTAGATGTACTGGAATATCCGCAGGACTGTAGAAAAGTTACAGCATAAAAAGAGGACATTCAAGCCAGCCTATCTTAATTCCCCTTAAAGCACACGGTCCATGGTCTTGTAGGTCACACCAATTCAGGTTTCTCTTAACTAAACTAATCATTACACTGGGCAGAAGTTTCTACTTCCCCAGATATCCTCGCTAATCCTTCTACCAAACGCCTTAAATCTGTGCTCCCTGGTCATTGACTTTTCTGCTATTGGAAACAGATCTTCCTTGTCTATTCTGTCCAAATCAGTCATTATATTTTAGCCCTTGAGTAAGTCACTCATCAGGCTCCTTTAATGTATGGAAAACAACCCTACTCAGACCAACCATTCATCATTGCTGAAATTTTCACGTGTCAGCAATGTTCTTGTAAATCTCCACCGTATTCTCTCTCATCATTACTTCTTTCTCTAAATGTTTAGGCCAGAACTGTACACAAAGCCCAACCTGAGGCCTAACCAGCACCTTATGCCCTTGGGCCATGATAAGCACCATGCAGATTCAATTTCTTTGTATCATAGTGTTGTCCTATCCATGTTCTTGAGTGGAAGCTATTCCATAAAACAAAGCTGTGACAAGTTTTGGCAGCCTCCTGCCAAGCAGGCTGGCATAGCTTGGAACCCGCTGAACTGACTTAAAAAATGTCTCAATCCGTTACAGAAAAACAGCAATGACGGCGACACTGACTTGCATTTAAATAGTGCATTTACACAGCAAAATGTCCCAATTTTACAAGTAGAGGCAGATGATTAACTGAAATGCCGTGCGCTGAACAGCCAGGCCACAGTTATTGCTGAATTCTGCCTCCCAGCGCTGTTACATATAAAAGTGAGGTGGGTTCTGAGCTGGTGATTAAGTGTGAAATGGTCAATGTCAGAGGCAAATTGGGATTATCAAGATCTCTAGTGTGACATAAGGATGCTCCCTATGGAAAAGTGGGGCTTCACACAAATAAACATGACCATTGATCTTTAGAAATAGGGATGTTAATCAAAAGCTGAAACCTTTCTGATTTGCATTTAATTCAGGGAATCACATATGCTAAACATAGGAAAGTCAAAGAAACTTTTTTAAGTAGAATAATAATAGGATCTCTTATTAAAGAAAATAGCAAACATTGCATTTAATCTTAGGAATTATATGACATGTACGTCCTATAACAGCATGAATTGTTTGGATTATTTTTATTCCTGTTGTAGATGTAGAAAGGATGTTTCCTCATGTGGGACAACATGGATTGAGAGGTTAAGGGGAAACAGATTTAAAATAGAGTTGAGAAGAAGTTACAGTGTGTGGTGGATGCTAGGACATTGAGTAAGGGTTATAGAGAAAATGCAGGGAAGTGGAGCTGAGGCCAAGATTGTATTAAATGGAGGAGTAGAGTTGAGGGCTGAATTGCCTGCTTCTGTCCAGAACCTATGTTCTGGGGATGTGGGCATCTCTGGCTGGACCAGCAACCATTGTCCTCCTACTGTTGCCCTCGAGAAGATGATTATGAGCCACCTTTGTGCATTGTTGCAGCCCTTGGTGTACAGGGATACTCATGGTGCTGTGAGGGAGAGGCTGCTAAGATTTCCCTAAAGGACATTATTGAGTTAGCCAATTGAGATTTTTACAACTTGATAGTTTCATGCTGTACTAGCTTTGTATTTCCTGATTTAGAAAAATAAATTGAATCCAAACTCACAAAAGGCCAAATATTTGAACTCATTTCCCTGGATTGTAATCCAGGTTGTGCATTAAAAGTCTAGGAGATGGCAGCATGCTGTCATAATGAATGGGACCAACTGATGGCTATAAGATCACAAGATTTTGTGTGTAAGTCCGTTTGTGGCAGGTAGGACTTGAATGTCGTAGCGTCCCATTCGACCCCTCGACTCCTTTCTGGGCCTCTGAAAACATCCCACCCAGACCCACCCCACTACCCTATCCCTGTAACACTGAATTTCCCATGCCAATTCACCAATGCACATCTTTGGACAATGGGAGGGAATTGGAGTACCCAGAGGAAATCCCTCACATTCACATGGAGAATGTGCAAACTCCACACAGATAGTTGCCTGATGCTCCTGAGTACTGCGAGGCATCAGTACTAACCACTGTGTCACCATGCCACAACAATCTAGGGCCTTCTAACTTAGAGGTGCAAACACTACCACTTCATCACAAGAAAACAATGAATACGCAAGCATGAATTTTAGATGTTTTGTACTGATGAGTTGATCAGACAACTTGGGTCCAGTTTGGAAGCTGTCGAATAACTAAAAAAAAAACGATCTGATCAAACTAAAATCTGTTGTTTCTGTCAATTCCGCCCTGATTATCTATAATCTATCGCCATATAACAAGATTCAGTGCTCCCATAGCTATGTTAAAACTCACAAGGAACAATAGAAATCTGAAATTCAGATCTGAGAAATAAAGTCATTCTTAGGAAATAGGTTTTGAAACTCAATCTCAAATTCTCTTCATCTGTTCATATTATTTTGGACAGATATTTTTAAAAATGTAGTCAGTGTCTAGCTTGGCTAAGCATGATTGTTGCCAAGTTGGAAATTGTAGCTTAAGGCATCACTACCAAATCGTTGTACGTTATCTAGGTTAACACTTCAGTGCTTTACTTTGTTAGAAGTCCTGTCTTTCACTTACACTTTTAACTGAAGATATTCGCTCGTTTGGTAAATGGAGGAAGATCCTCTTGTACTTTTAAGAAGGGCTGAAGAGTTTGTGTATTGGTCTGGTCAACATTTATTCTCAACCATATTGCCCTATTTACTGGTTGTTCAAGTCATTGCTGTTTGTGGAATCCTGCTGTGTGCAATTTGGATGTTATAGTAGCTACCAAAGCATCTGTGAATATCCTTCGAAACTGGATGATTAGGCTATGAAATTTTCTGAGACTTCCTGATGATATGGAAGGTCTGATAGAAATGTGTGTTCTTTCAATTGTAACCTCAAATTGTTGAACTCTCTGATTTCAGCTGAGTTGTGTAAGGGTTGAAGCTAAATAAATTCTTCACCAAACATTTCTCTGAAATTGATTATGTCCTGGGGGTATTAAGAAATAAGAGCTTTCATAATCTCCAATGTATAGCTATCGAACAGCAAAGGTCAGTAGCGAATTTGGCATTTGATTCCCTTTTCCAGGCTGTGACCTTAAATGGCTAAGGTTCTCAAAGCTGCTGTTACCATTATATTTCTCCCCAGCATGTAGCTGCTGCATATCTACCTTACTATTTGTTACCATTCCTCTTTCTCATGGTGAAACACTGTGGATGTACAACTATGTTTGTGTATGACAGACAGCAAAGGAGCACCCTTTTCAATTTACCCACGATGTAGAAGGCTGTAGAAAAGGCCACTTTACCAAAAGCTGCTTCGTTGACACAAATGCAGAGAATGTTGGAGAAACTCAGATGGTCTGGCAGTATCTGTGGAGAGAGGAAACAGAGTAATGGAGTCAACTGGCTAAATTAAGGAAGGGTGTTTCTGATGACCCAGGAGTCCAGAATTTGTGACCACAGTCTAAAGACAAAGAATAGGCCATTTAGGACTGAAATGGGGAGAAATGTCTTCAGCTGGAGATGAGTAAACTGTGGAATTCATTGCCGCAGAAATCAATTAAGACCAATTTTTTTTTCACAAAGGAGTATGATAGTTCTTAGGGCTAAAAGGTTGAAAGGATATGGGGTTACTGAGTTGGATGGTCAGCCATGATTTTACTGAATGGTGGAGCAGGCACGAAGGGTCAAATAGCTCACTCCTGCTCCAATTTTCTATATTTCCATGACTGAAGGTTCAGCACTGGAAATGTTCTATGAGTATGGGGAAGAAGGAAAACTCTACTGGAAGGGTGTACAAACTGCCCTGTAGCAGCTGAGTCAGATTTCAGCAGTGTGATGGGCAGAGTTCAGTTTGTTTCCAATGACCCATTGTCAGAACTGAAAAATGAATGTGTCAAAATGTAACTCTGTTTCTCCAGCACTTTCCATTTTTGTGTCGGATCTCTGGCATCCAAGGTTTTGGTTTAATGAGCAGATTGGGCAAATATTCTTCGGAAACTGTAATCTTCAGAAGGAACAATAATATACAACAATGCAGAGGGGGAAGGTGTATTGTTTGGGAAGTCTGAAAGGAAGTGTAGAGCCATGACAGTTGGACCATTCAAGAGTGGGGCCAGCTCAATAGAGCAACTAGTCTTTAAATGTGCATTGATTCAACTGGTCCTTACCTTCCCATTACAAAAAACAGAGTTGATTGTGAGTGAGAAAGGAATTTAATGACATTGTGTTTTGTGTCAAAGCGTGTCTCAATTTTCTAAGCTGAAGATTATGTTATCTCCTTCCCTTTTGATTATTGATAGTTAATGGAGAACAGATTTTTTAAAACAATCAACCTGTTCAGATATGTACTTAACAGGCAGATGAGACTTGAACATGGATCTTCCAGTCCAGAGGGAGAGAAATTGCCATTGCATCCCAAGGCCACATGTTTCTAACCACTTACTAAAAAAAATCATCCTGTTCAGACATATGTCTGTGCTGTGTCAAAGTTTAACCCTGACCTTCTTGCCCAGAGGTAGGGACAATACCCTTGTGCCATCAAAACCACTATGTTTCCTAATATGTATAAATTGTAAATTCAGCCCAGCTGAGCCTCTCAGCTGCATGAACAAGGATCCAGCTGAGAACATGTTTGTACAACCATCTTTTAAATAAAGTACAGTTTACCTGATGTCATTGATAAGTCACAATACCCTCTGGTTAAAATTTGATAAAAGCTTTCATAGGAGAGGTAATGTTGAGCTCAATAAAAAAACACCAAAATTAAGAGACTATAGATGACCATGAAATCATTGTCAATTGTCACAGTAACCCAGCTCTTCACTAATGCCCTGTTGAGAAGGAAACTGCCATCCTGACCTGGTCTTACCGACACGTGACTCCAGACCCACAGTAATGTCCATGACTCTTAACTGCCCTCTGGGCAATTAGGGATGAGCAATAAATGCTAGCCTATACAGCAGTGCTCACATTGTGTGATTGAATTTTTTAAAAATCCTCACCACAACTTCCTAACCTTGCCAATTATTCTACCCCACTACCTGGCCAATACCTCAGGTTAAATCAGACTGTTTACAAGTTTAATGGGCTATCTGGGCTGATCTTCTCAACTGAATTCCTCTTATTAAGGATTAAAAGCACCTGCTCATGATATTCATTCATGGCATGTGGGCAGTGCTGTCGAGGCCAGCATTAATTACTGCCCCTAATTGCCCAAAGGGCAGGTAATAGTCTGGCACATTGCTGTGAATCTGGAGTCATCCGTAGGCCAGACCAGGTAAGGATGGCAGATTTCCTTCACCAAGGGACATTGGTAAACTAGATGGATTTCTATGACAATTGATTGCTGTAACTTGCTTGCCTCAGGCCAGTTATATTATTGATTTCAAATTTCGCCACCTGCCTTGTCCATAGTTTAATGCACAATGAATATTATAGAAGGTTTAACGAGCACAAATGCTTCATAAATTTACTATGTATCACCCAGGGATTAATATGTATTGCGTAGATTGAAGAAGAACTTGCATTTTTATAGGGTTTCTCATGAGCACAGGTCATTTCAAAGTGCTTTGCAGCTAATGAAGTACTTTTAAAGTGTAGTAAACCAGGAAATGTAGCAGTCAATTTATGCACAGCAACATCCCCCCAAAGAGCAGTGTGGGTTTATTTCTGTTTGTTAATGTTGATGAAGGGATAAATATTGCTCAGAAAATAGATTTGCCAACTCTTGTGGGACAATTTCCACAAGATTTTATTACAAGGTCTTCCATCTTCAACGTAGGCAAACAGCTAACTAAAGTGTTGAGAGAAAATTTAAATGAAACAATTCTTTCAGTGCTCATGTGATTTTTCTCCTGGTTTCACTCCCAATAGTGGCTGAGAGATTAGCCTATAATTTGTTCAAGTCCTGTAACATTGGCAATGCAATCATCAAAGTGTGTGGTGTTAGTGGAGGTTCAGGAATGCTCCAAACAGCCAGAATTTAATAGTCTTAGAGCCATACAGCACAGAAACAGACTCTTCAGCCCAACTTGTCCGTATCGACCAGGTTTCCCAAAATAAACTAGTCCCATTTACCTACATTTGGCCCATATCCTGCTAAACCTTTCTTATTCATGTACCTGTTCAAATGTTTTTTAAATGCTGTAACTGTACCTGCATCAACCACTTCTTCTGGCAGCTCATTCCATATACGCACCACCGTCTGTGTGAAAACGTTGCCCCTTAGGTCTCTTTTAAATTTTTCTCCCCTCACCTAAAATCTATGCCCTCTAGCTTTTGGACTCCCTACCCTGGAGAAAAGACCTTGGCAATTTGCTTTATCTATGCCCTTCATGATTTTATAAATCTCTATAAGGTCCTATGGCCCTCAATGTCCTATGTCTCACTGAGTGAAGTCCCAGTCTATCCAACCTCTTAAACCCTCCAGTCCCAATTATGTCCTCATAAATCTTTTCTGCAGCTTTTTCAGTTTAACAACACCCTACCTCTAACAGAATAGTGTTGAAAGAAAAACAATCACCTCTGCTGCAGGAATCCGAAACAGGGGGATGCTAGCGCAAAGTGTTTGATGTCAAGAAACACTTCTTTATGCAAAAACTGACAGAAATATGAACTCTGTTCCCCCAGAAAATGGTGGAGGTTGAAGTTAATTTCAAAAGTTTGAGTTTGACATTCCTTTTATAGTCAAGGGTATAAGGGGCCAAGTTGGGTAGTTGGTGAATAAATAGACATCAGCAAAGATCTAACTTGAAAATTGGAACTGGCTTGAAGGATTGAATGGTCCATTTCTGTCACTTATGTATCAACAACATACACAAGTCAGAATAAAAGCTAACACTTTTAGATGAGTGTAAAGTACCCTGATCTGTGTTGTAATTCATTCTGTGATAATATTGCATTTCTCACATTGACTTTCTCTGATCCCTGTTGTAAGATGACCACACTTCCATGTTGGCTATGGGGTAAATCTGTGCTGTAACCGACTTCCCACAATGATGAGATGATGGAGAGATGAGACAGAGGGCTTTATTCCCTTACTCTTGGTGGAAGTGAAGACTAAGTCTAGAATGAAAGGCAAATATCTAATCCCTGCATCACCTTACCACTTCATCATAGAATATTCAATGAGAGTGGTTTTTAAAGAGCATCTTCTGAAAATCACCTTTAAGATTCAAGCTTTCTGTAAAGTGTTTTCAAATTTGCTCCACCTTGAAAGAGCATTTGTTAAATGCTTTACTGGAGTGGGGGTCTTGCTGACAAGGGCAGTATTTGTCACTCCTCCCTAATTGTTCCTTATCTGAATGGTTTGTTCGAGCCACTTCAGAGATCAGGTAAGAGTCCATCACATTACCATGGATCTGGAGACACAAACCGGCTGAGAAGCAGCAGAGATCGTAGGAACTGCCGATGCTGGAGAATCTGAGATAACACAATGTTGAGCTGGATGAACACAGCAGGCCAAGCAGCATCAGAGGAGCAGGAAAGCTGATATTTTGGGTCGCGACCCTTCTTCAGAAATGGCCTATTTCCTTTTCTTAAGGGGAATCGGTGAACCAGATGTTGACAATAACATGTGTCACTAGGCAGGGAATTCCACAGATTCACAACCTATTGGGTGAATAGGTTCCTCCTCAACTCAGTCCTAAAAGTGCTCCCTGTTATTTTGAGGCTATGTCCCCAAGTTATAGTTCTGGGATACTAAGAAACCCAAGGGAGAATGACTCCACCTTGCTCGTGAGAATTCAGGCTCATGGTTCTACAAGCCTGAGCAACGCAATCATGATACAGTCATGATGCCATCAGCAAAAAAAACTAGCAATGTTCTCCAGGTTATGAATGGAATAAGATTGTAATTTCTATTGTGATTCTTGGTTACATATCCTTTGTCTTTTTCCATGATTTGTACTCTGCCCTGGTTCAGCTGAACTGAGTGCCCACAACCTTCTAAGTACCACATTGAAGATTTATCCATTATTCGTAGATAAGCTGCAACATTCTTGACTTTTCACAACGTGTCCCCATGCACCCGTTCCAACTGGAGTCAGTGTACAGCAATGGGCAGTGCGGACCACAAAACTTTTTGATGTAGGGTAGCAGAAGTAGGCTGTTCAATGAGATCACAACTGATCTGACAATCCCTCAGTGCACTCCGCTGCCTTTTCCCCATAATTCCTGATTCCCTCACTGATTAAGAATCTGCTTCAGCCTTGAATGTGTTTAAGATCTGGCCTTGACAGCCTTCCGCAGTGAATTATCCCACAGATTCATTATTCTCTGAGAGAGCAAATTCTTCCACATTTCTGACTTAAATGGGTGACCCCACACTCTGACATTATGCCCTGTGGCCTGAGACTCTCCCAGGAGGGGAAGCAACCTCTCAGTATTTATCTTGTCAAGACCCCAAAGAATCTTCTTTTTTTCAATAAGGTCATCTCTCATTCTTTTAAACTCCAATGGGTATAGATGCAACATTTCCTGACTACCTCCAATGCCATTATATATTTCCTTAGCTAAAAGGACTAAAACTGTCCAATTATTTTCGTTATGTCAGCCTTGCCTTGAATGGTTTCAGCAAGAATGCCCTATTTTTATGCTCTACTCCCTCTGAAATAATTTGCCTGACCCATTACCTGCTGAATTTAGCCTTTAATGATTTATGCATGAAGAATCCCAAATCTTTCTGTGCCACAGCTTTCTGCAGTGTTTCTCCATTTCAGTAATATTCGGCTGTTCTATTCTTCCTGTCAAAAGTGCATAAGCTCACATTTCCCCACATTATGTTTTACTTGGTAATTTGTGCCCACTACTCTATTGTCAAACACTTCTCTGTATCAAGGGGAACGAAGGCATGTACCACTCTCTAATGCATCCCTCTCTCATCTGTTGATGTTGCATGTTCCCCACCCACCCCCAACATCCACCCCGTCCAGACTGTGATCAATATCACAAATCAGGAAGTATTGTAGTCAAAATCTTTGGGCATTCCTGATCATAAGATCTGAACAGGACCCTCCCTCTTTACCCCATGGCAACTTCCAATTCTAAATCACACTGTGTTGCTTACATTGATAGCAGAAAAGCACAAAGCAAATAACACCAAGTTAAGGCCATTCAGCCCATCAATATTTCTGCCTATGCCACCCAGATTATTTCAAGGACACCATTCTTTATGTAAAGTAGTTCTTCCTAATATTAATGTTAATTTATTTGGTTTATCTACGTTATATTTATGTGCTGTTTTGTAGTTTTCCGCCTCACCTTTCCATTTAATATTTCTATACATTTTCTACACGTGCTGCCTTCCTTTTGAAACATCAACACATGGCCCAGTGGTTCATTCCTTTTATATTCGGATCTTGCTTCTGTCTGTATTTGTCAGCCACGGACCAATGGGCAGCACTCTAATCTTCAAATATGGGTTCAAGTCACACTCCAGGGCTTCAATAGAAGAAGTCAAGGGTGATGTACCACCGCAATGCTGAGGGTTCCAGACCCACCAATCTGCATGGAGGTATTATAGGATCATAGAATTATTGAATTCCTACAGTGTGGAAAGAAGCCATCATGCCTGCACTGCCCATCTGACGAGCATCCCACCCAGGCTTGCCCTCCCACCCTAACCCTGTAACTTCGCATTTTGCCTGTCTAATCCATAGCCTGTACATCCCTGGATTCTATGGGCAATTTAGCATGGCCAATCTCCCCAAACTTTGCACTGTGGGAGGAAACTGGAACACCTGGCAGAAGTCCACTCAGACAGATCCACAAAAGCCTTTCTGTCTTCTTTCTTTCTGCGCATATTGAGTATCGGAAACCTGCCAGGCTCAGCTGGGTTTGGGAGATTGTGGAGGAGCAGGCGGGTATGATTTTTCAGGGTGAAGTGGCATTGGTGGTGGCGTAGGGCAGTGAAGATTTGTTTGTTGCCTTATAGTACTTACCTAATTAGGTTGACAGGCCCAAGTTTCGATTAGCTATAACTGATATGGCTGGCTCCCTCTTCTCCATGATACAGAGCACTCAGAAAGAAATCATGTCAAAAAGAAGTCAATTACTGCTGCTGACGTTGGTGAATTAATAGAGCAGCTCACCAGCTGTAAAAATGAGTCAGGCATTAATTGAGCCTCAGCATCACTAAGGCCATGCTAATGATGGCGTCTGTGGCGCGGATCATGTTCAGACCTGCCGAGCACATGAGTGTCAGCCTTGTTGTTCGACAGTGTAAAATTAAATTAATAAATCCCGAACACATGGAAACATAACATGAAATTAATGGCCTTTGGTGCCAGATCTGATGCAGTCATTTGCTGCCCGCCTTTCCGCACCACGGACTTCATAAATGTGAGCAGTTTCTCAAAACAAGGCTGGTTGTTGTACAATGTAATTTCTTTTCCCTGTCTTGCTGTGTTCTTTCAGAGTTAACACAGGCGTTCCTTGTTAAAACTTGAGAAGCCAACTCTTATCAGAGGCTTGGTAGAAGTAAGCATGACTTTGCAGCATTGAGATGGTAAAATCGATGTTCAAACCCACCACTTTCAGCCCTTTTTCTTTTTTGTGCTCCTATAAATAAATTCAGGATCACTTAACAACCTGAAGAGGCTTTTACGCTGAGGACCCTTCCTCCTTTTATCCATCAATCCTACCTGCCCACCTTCTCATCAGATCCTTCATCAAAAAGCTTACTGAGGTGGAAGTTTTACCTGGTGTGTCATTTATTAGAAAAAAATCAATTAAAAATAGAGTCATGGAATTTTATAGTAGAGAACGAGCTCACCAAAGTGTTGTTACACACAATGGAAAACATTCCTCTGGTTACTACATTGTCCAACTCAGCAGTAAACATTGCAAAGTACTGTTAAGACATGAAGTAGACACAAACACAATCACAAACGTTTGCCCTCTTCTCACTTTCCCAAATAAGGCTACGTTTCCAAAAGGACAGCATGTGATTTAAATTAACTCTTTTTTGCCTTTTCATTCTTTTAAAGATGGCATACCATGTCCCCAATCAATGAGGAAGCCAAAATCTGAGACATGTGGCTACTCTGATCAACACCATCATTTATATTTGGTTTGGCTGTGACTTTTATGTCAGATAAATCTGGGGAGCTTTAAGGCTAGGTAGTGTGGAATCTTGAATCAGCTGTAGTTTGGGAAGTCTATGAATGCTCAGGAAGTAAGCGTAGGACCAGTGAAGGAGTAGGTTTCTTCCCAAATTATATTGAGTTAGTTTATTTTGACCGAGGATCCATAGGGGCACTTGTGTTTGGATACAATGATCTAGACTTAGATGGTTGAACATCAATAAGGAACAGATTATAAACAGTTTTTGCAATCATCTAAGGAGGAGGAGAGTAACTAAAATAAATGTTGGTTCCTTGGAGGTAGAGACAATATAAATTACTGTGGGGAATGAAGAGGTGCAGAAGTGTTAAACAAATGTCTTCTGTTTGTGTTCACAGTTCAAGACATGAATATCAGACCAGAAATAGAGTAACAAAGGGGTTAAGAACAGAGTGGGAGTTAAAGTAATCATTGTCAGGAAGAATAACATTCTGGATAAAATTAAGTGAATAAAAGCCAATAAATATCTCAGACTTGATGGACCTCATCCTAAAATTCGAAACAAACTGACCAGGAGAAATAATGGCTGCACTACATTAAACTTTCCAAAGCTGGAAAATAAATCCAACAGGTCACGAGTTCACAAATGTGTAACAATCTCTGCAATAACACAAGCTTTTAAAATAAGTTTTTGAAAATATATTTGAACTCTCGTGAACAAATAAAAGGAATTGTATGACATGATTTCAAGTTTTAGTCTTTTACCATAACAAACAAACTGAAAGGAGCATCAACTCAACAATACTTAGTAGATAAATCATACACTGAGCTATAGATAAGGCATTGACCTTTAATAACCTTTCAATATAATTTAAAACTCCATGCCTGCTATAACTCACTGCCACAAGAATTGCAGTTTTTCTGGGGATTCCCAGCTTTAAGTGGGACAGCTTCTTCTTGTTTTACTGAGCTTTAACACAAATGATCATCAAGACTTGTTGCCCGCAGTTTCTGAAGAAGTTCTAAATCATTTACCAGCAGCCAGCTCCCTCCAGAGATTCTTTTCATCCCTGCTAGCGACACCAAAATGAATCCTAAAGGTTCCTTAGATTACAATGGGATACGTCTCAGTAACTGGAGACCGTCTTTCCTCTCTGTTGATCATGAGAATTGCTGCTCTTTTGTTTTTTTCTGTGACATCGCTTTTCCTTTCTCTCTTTCTTTTTATCCTTTTTATGTCTTATCCAAAAATAAAATCAGAGAGGGGAAGTTTATCTACGGTGAGCACAGATGCTCTTGCTTCTGTTTCAGATGTGAACATTTTAGAGTATGGTCCTAATAAGTCTCACCATGGGCCCACCTGTCACTGTAGTAATGGAACATCCAAGCATGTTGTCGGACAGAATTCGAAGCAGGTTATATGCACTATCAATTTTACCTGGATTTCAAGGCACAATGCCAAATCATAATCATCTTCTATAATCTTGTATTTATCACCTATATCTCATAAAGGATCAAAATCAGGAGCAGCATGGCGGGTCAGTGGTTTGCATTGCTATCTCACCGCACTGGGAACCCGGGTTCCATTGGGACTGACTGTGCGGATTTTGTACACCCTCCTCATGTCTGTGTGCATTTCCTCTGGGAGCTCCATTTCCCTCCCACAGCCCAAAGGCGTGTAGGTTAGGTGGATTGGATGTGTTAAATTGTCCATAGTGTCCAGGGGTGTGCAGGTTAGGTAGATTAGCTATGGTGGGGTTATGGGAATAGGGTGGGTGGGTGGGATGCTCTTCGGAGTGTCGGTGCATATTTAGTGGGCTAGGTGGTGACTTTTCACATTGTAAGGATTCTATCATTGTTCAACAGAACTATTGAACACCAGAAACCATCTCATTTACCAATGTTCTTTAGAGAAGGAGATCGGCCGTTGCTCTTTACCTAGTCAGGCCTACATGTTGCTACAGTCAGGCAGTAATGTGGTTGATTCCTAACTGCCCTGTGGAATGCTCTGGAAAGTCACTCAATTCAAAAGCAATTAGGGATTGGCAACTGAGAGTGCTGGTGACCCTCACATCCCCTGGAAGAATAATAAAAGGAAAACCTGATAAAAACACAACATTGTAAATACCATGTCAAATAACTTTCTACATGCCATTCAAGTACTATTCTATCTCCCATTGTCTTATGCCACATCAACAGTCTTCCTTCAGTGGCATTATAAAATGTAACTCATCACACCCAGCCTTGAGTAATAATTGTGATTTGATGTTTAGTTTGTATGGGTTTTTGGAATTCTAAGTTTCCTCTCAGTGACAGCTCATTTTACCACTGGTGGATTCATTTTCTGGGAGATGTCATGGCAAATTTCCTTTTTTGTTTTGAGTTAGTTGCGCAGCTCTTCAATGCTCTGGGCTAGAAAATTGTACACTGAGTCTGGTCTGGTCAACGTTGCCAAGTACTACATTGTTAATCAGGGTGTTGATCTTGTAACACAGTCTTGGAATTACTCTGTTTCAGGATTTTAATTCAAGATGTCCATCCCCTTTCGTAGCCGTAGCTTTCAAATGTTCAAGTGTGTAAGGCTAATCTCAACAACTGAATTATCCTTTTCCTGTTAAATGCGAATTTGCTATTATCTTCAAGTTTCTTTCTATGATTTAAAGTTCAGAGTTTCACCTTTTTCTCAGAAATAATTTTACATCTCCTTGGTTGTCTTAAGAATCTAATTAAAATCACAACAAAGTTGAGTCAAAAGAAATCCTGTTTGGCTGTTTTTTAGTTAGATTTACAAGTTCCCTTAAATTCTTTTTGTTGTTTGCTGTTCCACTCGACATGAACTCTATTAAAATCACTTCCTACAACAGCAATTGCTTCTATGTTCTCAAGCTTAATTAATGGACATAAATCTTCCTTTTAGATCCATGATGTTAGTATTAGTTACAGCAGGCACATTTGATTTGAAGCACTGTTTTTGTTTATTTTGCCATCATCACTTTTGACTGGTGCTGCTATCTGTGCTGACAACTCAGATTTAGGGTCTTTCTACACGTTTAAATCAGGAAACTGCAGTTTTTTTCCCAGCTGTTATTAGCATTTGGTTTCTGTCCAATGATCCAGCATCTCTTTTAACATCATATTTGAGCTTTTAACATTTTGGACACATCTTCATTTAGGAATAGTCATGTCTACAGTAGGAGTACATACAGTTACTAATTTCTCTAAATTATTTGTTTCTGCTGTGCATTTTCAATTTTGGGTTTACAAGACTTGACTCGCATCACGGGAGAAGGTAGCATTTTATCTCCACAAAGATAACATAAAAACAAGTCACAATTTCAACATACTTGAGGTGTACACTTTATACACTTGAGCTGCACAAAATCGTGAGGGGCACAGATAGGATGAATGCATACATTCTTTTTCCTAGGGATGGGGAATTGAAAACTAGAGGGCATTGGTTGAAGGTGAGAAGGGGAAATGTTTAAGAAGGATCTGAGGGGAAACTTCTTCATGCAGAGCATGGTGCACATATGGAATGGGTTGTCAGAGAAAGTTGTTGAGGCAGGTATAATAGCAACATCAAAAAAAATTGGAAAGGTACATGGATAGGAAGGTTTTAAAGGGATATGGACCAAATGGGGGCAGTTGGAACTAGCTGAGTGGGCATCATGGTGAACATGGACTAGTTTGGGCCAAAGGGTCTGTTTCCATGCTTTATTTCTCTGTGACTCTATAACCTCCACAGTTACGATAAATCACATTTACAGTTAAATTTATGAAAAAACACAGTTAAATGTCCACAGTTTAATGTTAAATGTCTTAGTTCAAACATTCTTAAACAGTGTGCCTTCTAGAGGGAGTCTGTTTTCAAATATCAGCATTGGAGCAAACCCCATTTTTCTTAAAATATCATCCTGTTTGCTTACTTTGCTGCGGAAAAATGTAGAGACATCTCCGTGAAATACAGCATCCTCATGAGGCTCTTTATTTTGATTTTCTTGATTGTCGATTCGTTCAGAGGTATTGATTTGCCACAAGCATCAGTGACTGATGCAATTTTTTTCTGCATCTATGTGCTCCCACAAAGTTTACTATATTTGCTTTTAACTTACATCAATCAGACTTCAAATGTGCTTTCTTATGAAAGAAAAAATAGTATTGCTTCCTGTGAATCATACTTATTCTCCACACTGTCTATTCAATACTATGATGAATGTTTGCCTTTTTATTTCTGCTTTTTCTTTAAGTAACCAGAATTCTGCACATGATCAGATCTATGACAGAAGGGAGAGACCTAACTGAGGTATATAAGATGCTATAGCAGTTTGACGTGAAGGATGTGGAGGAACCTAGAATGAGAAATCACAGGTTTAGGGTAAGGAGTGACAGATTTAAAACATATGACAAGGAATTATTTCTCTCAAATCTGTGGAATATACTACTCCAGTGCTGTGGGCCCAGGAACACTGAACACAGTTAAGGAAGAAATGGATGTATTTTTAATTGGTAATGGGTTAAGCATAGTGGGGTACGGCCAGGAAATTAGAGTTGAGGCTAAGATGAGAGCAGCCACGATCGTATTATATGATGGAATGTGCTTGAAAGGCTGAATGGCCTATTCCTGTTCCTGGTGCTTATGCTCTGTTATTACTTGAGATTCTTGTGCGGGTTTTCAGTCAATGGCCTGTGGTTACTCATATGTTTCAAACACAGTTTGTCACCGCCATCCTTGATTGCAGCAACACCTACCTGAGAAATTTTATATTTTTTGAAGTGGTACCTTATTCTAAAGGGACATATATTAAACTCTTGCATTAAAACTACCTGCCTAACATTTTCAATATCTTACTCAATTTTTGTAGCCCTGTGCCATAAATAATTTATTACTCTTTAGCAAATTCCACAAATAATTGATTCTGTTTCTTTGTCATCTCTAAATTTTTGTCTGTAAGCTTCTGACACCATCTCTTATGGGTTGGGAAGAGCATTCCACACTATTATAATCACTCGATTATACATTTGAAGACAATTAACTTATTTCTTACTTTTCCTCCACAAACACAGCATGCAGGAAGACTTAAAATTTCCTTTGGCTAATGTATCTACGTGGCAGTTTTCTCAAATGACACACAACATGCATTTCGTATTCTCACTGAATTTTGGCATGAGGTGGATATTCTCTGTCAAATCAAAGACTGGAAGTAAATCTGGCTTATTGTCATATTTCCCTGGTTTGCCATGTTTCTTTAATCTAAACTGTTCTTTTGGTTCAGTTCAATATTTCTCTTTAATTTGTCTCTTCCTAGATTTTCTTTTCCCCTTCGAAACACATTTCCCTATTTTTTTGTTTTGTAATTCAAATTTTCATACTTTTCTTTTTTCAAACTTTTTGTTTTATTTTTATGTTTTCTTCAAAGTTCTGTCTTTTTGACTCCAGTTTCAGTTCTTTTTCTTTTCAACCTGGATTCTAATGAACTCAGTGCATAATTATCGATATTATTGTTTAATTCCTCAAGATTCTGCATTGAGGCAGTCCTGCAACAATTTCAGCCCATTGGTGCCTACTTTTCATTCAAGTTCCAGTTTTCCTGCCATCACCTTCAAATTATCAATTGTTAATTGTTGAATGGCATTCACAGGCAGCTACTATCATTCAAGAGCAAGCTCAATAATGGAATTAGTCATCTTAACTTGTAAATAAATACAGAGAAACAATTGTGAAGTGTTATCTGTTCAAACTTGGGCAAATTCCAGTGTACTAAGTTCCAGTCTCTGGGTTCACAATTCACAAGTACCCACAATTTGTTACATTCTCTGCAAAGACTAGTAATAATTTTAAAAAATCTGTTTGAATTTTCATTGGTGATCTGAGGCGAATCACACGACAAGATTTCAAATTTGTTTTTTTTACTGTAACAAACAAATTGGAAGGAACATTGACCAAACAATACTTGGCAGCAGATTGTAGTCAACTGCAGTTGAGATATACCTCCGTAAATTTTTTACAAGTCCAAAAATTCTACAGCTTAGTCCTATTCCATTGTCTACTATCATCATAGTTGCAGCTTTTACAGGAAATAGTCAAATATTGCTCCCAGCTTCTAATAGGTGCAATTCTCCTATTTCTTCAAGTCATGATGTCAAGTGACTGTCAAAATCTGCTTCATTCAGTTTCTAGACTTCCTGAGCTGAATACCAGTAGTAAGGCCCGCACTGATGACTCTTTCTCTTACTACCTGTTTCCTTAAATTGTTGGAAGATACATCTCTTTGACCAAAGACTAGATTTCCTCACATATCTCTGTTTCATAGACCAGAATGATAAGATCCTTCTTTCTGCTGATATCTGAGCTGCTGTCCTCAGCCTCTTTATGAAGCCCCTTCCTCTTCTTACTATTTAGGAACACAGAGAGGGGCAGGCTGCAAAGCTGCTCTCGTCTTTCTTACAGGTGTGACCATTTTTCCTGCAGTAAGTTTCACTCTGGTCTGTCTGTCCCCACAATATTCTAGTCACCCAGGCTTGAGTAGAATTTGAAGCAGAGATAATGGGACCTGCAGATGCTGGAAAATCCGAGATAACAAAGTGTGAAGCTGGATGAACATAGCAGGCCAAGCAGCATTTTAGGAGCACAAAAGCTGACGCTTCGGGCCTAGTCCCTTCATCAGAAAAAGGGGAGGGGAAGAGGGTTCTGAAATAAATAGGGAGAGAGGGGGAGGCAGATTGAAGATGGATAGAGGAGAAGATAGGTGGAGAGGGGCAGATAAGTTAAAGGGGCGAGGATAGAGCCTGCAGAGGTGAGCGTAGGTGGGGAGGTAGCGTACCTCCATTTCCCACCTACTAACATCATCCCACCCCCTTGACATGTCCGTCCTCCTTGGACTGACCTATCCCCTCCCTACCTCCCCACCTACACTCACTCCTACAGGCTCCATCCCCGCCCTTTTAACTTGTCTGTCCCCTCTCAACCTATCTTCTCCTCAATCCATCTTCGATCGGCCTCCCCCTCTTTCCCTATTTATTTCAGAACCCTCTCCCCCTCCCCCTTTTCTGATAAAGGGACTAGGCCCGAAATGTCAGCTTTTGTGCTCCTAAGATGCTGCTTGGCCTGCTGTGTTCATCCAGCTCCACACTTTGTTATCTAGAATTTGAAGCAGACACTTTTCGCTACTCCTTTTTACCTGCAATAAGAGAGGCAGACCCACAACATAATATAATGCATTCATAACAATGTAACAAAATCTTCTGGCAGTCTGAGCAATGTGGGCTATGATGGGATTGGTGACAGAATAGTGCCACAAGTGTAATGAGGCCTTTCTTGGAGTCGGGAGCATCTTTCTTCACTTATTATGCTTTTGACAAGCAGCATGATGAGTTTCTTGCTCAGCAATGGCCAATTATCAATTAATAGGAATTATTGCCTATTAACCAGCTTATTAATAACCCACTTGCCTCATGAAAAACACCTTTGTTTCTTAGCCAAAATTGACAAACAAACTGGATGTTGAGAAACATCGGCATTGAAACCAGAGCAGGGACCTGGCCACTTCAGCTTGCCACTTGATCTAAAGGACTTCTGTGCTGAACACTGGGTACCAGTGTCTCAAGGCACACTCCATTGGTACCAGCCACATACATCCCATCTCTGAGGACATCGGCCTCTGACATTTGCTGATCTCTAAGAACAACCAAAGGCACACCTCGTCTCAAATAATGCTGATCTCGTTAATGCTGATCTCGCCTACCACATGCCCTGTGCATTGTAACCCCTATGCCTCTGACTAAGTTTTTTTGATCTGTGCATCCATGTTTTCTGTGATCTGCTTGTACTGCTCATAAACAAAACTTTTCACTGTACTTCACTACACATGACAATAAATTAATCAATCAGTCAATCTCAGGTTTTCTTACAGGATGCCTCTACAATGGCAGCTCTCATTGTAATGCTTCAGGTAGGACATTGTGTGCTCAGGGGCACACACCCACCAGGGCTGTACCTCTGGGCTGTTTGCTCACTCACTCTGACCCTACCTGGATTATGACAGTATTCCTGCCTTGCATTGTCTTATCTTTCCTTACTGCATGTTGCCACTCTACCAGAGATACCAGGCTCCTATTACTTCTGCTTTGCCTGCATTTAGAGGAGATACAAAGGCAGGAAGCTTGTCAGCAGGCTTCAGTCAAGTCAAGCAGATGGGCTTTGCTCAGGGGATCTCTGCGCAGTGAATCAGGAGCAGCCTCTAGTACCAGTCCTGATGGTTAGCCTGCCACTGGGGGCAGTAACAGTCCAGCTACTTTCCACGTAAGAAGTGAGGAACAGAAGGTTTTTTAGATTACCTACAGCATGGAAACAGGCCCTTCAGCCAACAAGTCCACACCGTCCCTTGAAGCATCCCACTCAGACCCAACCCCCTATAACCCACACACCCCTGAACATGATGGGCAATTTAGCATGGCCAATGCACCTACCCTGCACATCTTTGGACTGTGGGTGGAAACCGGAGCACCCAGAGGAAACCCACAAAGACACAGGGAAAATGTGCAAACTCCACACAGACAGTCACCCGAGGCTGGAATTGAACCTGGGTCCCTGGTGTTGTGAGGCTGCAACTGGTGTGGCAACTCATTCTGTAACATTAAGGTTCCAACCTCTTTTGGCCACGTCATCTGTTTAGCTACCCTTTCAAAAGAGGGAAAATACCCTTTGACTCCATCCCCATCAAATTTAGGCACTTAGCATTGATATTTGGCTAAATCAAACCCCTCATTGGAATCGGAATCATTTTTCGACGTTCAAGTCTTTTCAATTCCAATTCCCTTGTTTCTCAAGTCTTGTTTTCTCTACTAATTCCAAGAGTATCTCAGCCACTTCCAACTGGGACATCCCAATTTCAGTTTTCCGTTCCACAAGTTAGAAAATCACACGAAGCACAGAAAAAAAATCACCACAGCTACTGGAGTACGTACATATTAATTGCTAACTTCAGAAAAATGTAAACCCACAGGTCACTAACTCAGTTTGTATCACAATATTAATAGAATATAAAGAAGATTGCACATCAGTGCATTGTGTGATATGCAGAAAACGTAGAGATTGTGAATGACATTTTTATTTGATTTGATTTGTTGTTGTTGCAGCATGTACCCAGATGCAGTGAAAAGTGTTGTTTTGCGTGCTATAGGCAGATAATACCATACAAACTGCATCAAGGTAGCAGAACAGAGTACAAATACACTGTTACATCTCCAGAGTGAGTGCAGTGAGAGAAACTATTTATCAGTGTGGGTCATTTAGCTTCAGTGGCTGATATGCAAGCAGAGTGAATCCAACAGTGGACTCAGTTCCTGAACCAGCTGAGATGACCATGAAGATCCCTCCTTCCCTACCTTGATCCTCACCTGAGATGTTGTGATCTTCAGGTTAGATCACTGCCAGTTGTCCTTCTCTGTAATAAGAGAATAGCACTATGTTGGCTTTACCTTTACTATGGGTTGATGAGTTACAATATATACGGGACAGAGAGAGAGAGAGAGAGAGAGAGAAAGAAACAGAGAGAGAGAGAGGGTGGAATCATATTGGATTTTTAGAGGTGTGGGCTGTGGTCAGATGTTTGATAAAATCAGGCAAGAAGTTCAGCAAGGTTCGTATCTATGTTGGGAACAACTTCTGCTGTCATTCATCATCTTCACTGGCGGGGAGGCATGCTACTCACTGGGCTGCAGGTAGTTGCCAGTAAATGAGATTATTTCTTATTAAACACCTTGACAATGCCCCAGCTCACGTTGTTAATATTCAGCTTTCAATCTTACTAAATTCATCAAGCAAGATAAATATCGAGACAACTCAACATGGAGCCACAAATGGGCACTGGTGGTTTCAGCTCGCTACTCGTTTCCTTGCATTATGGTTCATTTGCTCTTGGTTTGTGTTCCATCTCCCAGTGCCAGTGATACTGCTGGACAACCCTTTGATAGCTACCCTTTCAACACAGAGGTCACCAGTCAACCAGGATGTTGTATGAGGAGAGCCAAAGAGGTCAGCCTGACCCAGAGCTGTGTATGTGCATTGTTTGCCTCAGTTTTGCATGGTGCAATAAGCTCTCAGTGCAGGGCTCAATTGCTTGAACCTCTTCAGTGGGCCCTGAAGTGATGCCGGAAATTGTGTAATAATGCCATTCAGCCCCACATTGAGAGATGAGCAACCAGATACACTGCTAAAATACATGGATTTATACAAAAGTTCAGAATCATTTATAAGCTGTTTTTTCCCATGCCAACAGAGTACCCTCGATTGGGTTCTTCCACTTTCCCTCCAACTCTGTCTTAGTTTCGTCCCTGGATTCACATCCAGGGTGGGGATAAAGCCTGTTTGGCAGTGGAGCCAGTTGACCTGGCAGTTTGATTGCATGATCCCAGGTCCACTTGTGTCTAGACGGGCCAGACATACTGAGGTTTCTCTTGCCAAAGGCAAGCTGACCAATATCAGCTTTAAATGCCAAGGTTCAGAGGGTGGCAAAGTGGATGTGGAGGGTCTGGCCACCTCTGCAGTGTTCTAACTGGAGAATTCTCAGGGCCCTGTGTTTTGGTGTCTCCTCTGGTTGGTACCTCCTGGCTCCACCCTGTGCCGTTGTGATCGAAGGACAGCTGGACTGTTCTGGTGCCCCCTCCCCGACAAACGCCATGCCTCCCATGCTAGGCGATAGCTGGGGTGATGGAATGCAGTTGAGTGCAGACCCTGAGGCTGCTGGTCCGGACTCTCCATGGCAGTGGAGGAGGTCCCTGATAGCTGATACCACATGGTCCTCGCCTGCCTGGGGCTGATCTTTGGCACATGCCTAGTCTTTGGCAGTCCTCTGAGTGCCAGCGGCCAGGCCATCCCTTCCTTAGCCAGCTGAAGTGCTCCCACACTCATGAAGCTTACAATACTCACTGAGGTGTTGATATCTAAGTTGGGGTGGGATGCAGGAGGCAGGCTTGTTGATGCTTTCTTGGTCTTCTAGCCCTCTTCTCCTTGTTAGGCAGCTGAACATTTCTCTGCAGAGGGCATTCTGGCTGGACCTGTGATACCCAGAGAGAGAGAGAAGGCATCACAGCAGTAGTTCGAACCAGTGTTCAGTGACTGATGCGGACAGCAGGATTTATGTGTGAGAGTTGTGTTGTATAGTAGAGTAGTAGAATAGTTTTCCAAATTGCTGGGACGTGGACTGGTCCTAATCTTGCCCTGCAAAGGCTAGGATTCTCCCCTTGTACAGGGCTTGGAAGCAAATGTTGGGCACTGTTCTAAAGATGATGAGGGCACAAAGGATGCTGGTGTTTCATCAGATATCCGCTAAGTGGTACAATAGGACCAAAACTGGGCATGAGAGATGCTATAAAGTAATTAATGCAACAAATTTGGCCCAACATTGTTCGCAACTCACTCAGCCTCGCTGTGTAAAAACTTGAAAACAACTTGACACAACTTGGATTAAAACAAAAATGTATAAGATTCAGACTGTTTGTGTATCTATTCATCATATATACAGGAGAGAGTGAGACTCTGAATCCGTGTGCTTGAATTTGTATAGCAGAGAAAAAGGCTGTTGGTGGATCAATAAGTGATGTGCAGTAGAAATGAAGGCCGATATATTAGTGTATTATAGTGTAAACAAGACAATGATTCTCTGTGAATCAGTGTTTTATAATATATATGGGAAAGGGAGCGTATGTGAAGTAGCATATTACAATATAAGCTGGTACAACTGCAACATTTAAAAGGCATCTGGATGGGTACATGAATAGGAAGGGTTTAGAGGGATATGGGCCAAATGCTGGCAAATGGGACTAAATTAATTTACGATGTCTCATGAGGATGGAAATGTTGAACCAAGAGGTCTGTTTCCGTGCTGTACATCTCTATGACTTTATATGCTGCAGAGAGTCTGTGAATCATTACATTATAGCTTCTCCAGAAGAGGGACAAACTTTCTTCAAAAGTGTATTATAATATTTGCAGGAGAGTGACTGTCTGTGAATCAGTGTATTAAATTGTATAAAGGGGAGAGAGTGCATGTGAAGCAGTGTATTACAAAATAAAGTGAAGAGAGTCAGTGTATTATAATGTGAGCGAGATGGTAGAAGATGAAGTCGCCCTGTGAATCGAGTAGTGCATTATATACAGGAAAAAGACAGTATGTGAAGCAGTGTATTACAATATATGCAGCAGAGAGAAAGTCAGTCTATCAGTTGTTATATACAAGGAAGTGAAAGACTTGGTGAGTCAGTGTACTAATGTTTAGCCAGGAAACAGAAAGATAGACTGTCTGTGAAGCAGTGTATTTTATTACAGACATCATGCTTTAATTGTTAGAGAGCAATTGTTATAATATGTACAGGATTGTGAAAGACTATGTGAGTAGCATTTTAAAGTGAGTACAGGAGAGAGAGAGATCATGAATCAGTGTTTTAAATTCAAGAAAGAAAGTCACGCTATCTGAGAGTCAGTGTATTAACCTACACCTCACGAGGTAGCGTGCTGGAAATCAAGGCCTGCTATGCCGGAAGTCAGCACAACTGTGATTTTATAAATATACTTCAAGATTCTACAGTTCACCTGTCAGTTTAGACCCATGTGGACAGATTGCATAAACTAGTTTTCTGAACTTAGCAAGATTTCCAATGATTACAAATGGATAGATTCTAGTGACAGGTAAACAATAATGAAACTTTACATATAACTCTACTAATTACACTCTAATTCCCTTATAAATACCCCCTACACACACATACAGACTAATGCAAAAACACGGTGTTTTTGGTGGAGGACAACATTGGAAAGGCAGTTCAATAGTTCCCTTACCACAGGGTTCTTTGAGACGATCCTATTGTTTGTCAGGATTTGCTGTTTAGTGATCTCTCATTTTTCCAGATACATATATTTGCCTTTGGCATGCACAGAATGACTGCTTCACAACTTATAATGTCCCTGACTTATTGGTTAGCAGTAACAGCTTACAGCAACTGATGAGGGAAAATAAATTGCCTTTCTTCAGGCTTTAGTTTTTTTTCACCAGAAAGACAGTCCCTTCCCTTCTGGAAGTCTGGTGGCTTCTGGCTAATTAGTCACTCCCACAAGCTATTGAGCTACCTGGGAGCCAATCACATAGTCGTTGACAAGCAGACCTTTGTTACTAACATCTGGTCATCACTCCACAAACGAATCAACTATTTGTTGCTGGCTGTATCTCTGTAATCTCTGGTTGCAGTTCATCTGGGACAATACCTCCCCCACTGGTCGCACAATCAACAGCATAAGCCGTACTTACAATAATTGCCATAAAAGTGCAGCAATCCTTTCCACAATCCTTAGTTTTTAAAACAGATTTTTTTCCCATTTCAATCTTGAATCTGAAATATAGAAAATAAAAAGATGTAATCTTCAAATGCCTCCACCCTTAGGAGATGCAACACCATTTCAAAAATGCATTTCATCACAAAACAGGTGAAATACAATCAATAACACACAAGATTTATATCCATTCATGCTTCCTGTATCGCTATAGCCTTGTACAATCTTAGCATTACTTAAATCTTCAACATTTTAGGCTCAGGTAAATGCATCTGCTATTAAATTATTTTTTCCAGCAGTGTGAATAATCTTTACATTAACTAGTTGAAATAAAAGCTTTCACCTAAATAATCTTGCATTCTGAGTTTTAAACTTTTCAATGAGTGCCCTTGTATTGTGATCAGTGTAAACTAAGATTTCTCTGTTACCATGCCAGACATTGACTTCAAAGTGGTGAAGGGCTAATAATAATCCTGGAGTGTCCTTTTCTACAGTCAAGTACTTCTTTCAGTAGTGGTTTAGTTTCTTAGTGAAGTAGACCCCTGGCTTTTCTATTCTTGATTCATCATCCTGTGACAAGTCTGCACCTACCTCCAAGTCACTAACATCAATCACCATTTTGAAGAATCTCAAAAAAATCAGTGTGGCCAACACTGGTTCATTTATTTGGATTGCTTTCAGCTTCTCAAAACCTTGTCTGACATTCTGCTGACTACACCACTTTTACTTGCATCTTGAACAAATTTGTTAAAGGCATAGCTATTGCGCTGAAATTGTGCTTAAATTTTCATTAAAACCAGCACTTCTGTAAAATAGTCATGATTTTTAATTTTAGTTTAAGGAACATGGAGGCTTTACTTTCACCATCCTTGTTAAAACCCGGTCTTGTTTGACCATTTGTCCCTGGTAAGTTACTCATGATTTTCCGACTTTGCTTTTGGCTAATTTTATAACTGAGCCTGTCAACTGTAATTGCTCAAGCCGGTTTTCTCCTCGTCTCACATACTCTGTCCAATAACTGCTATATACCAGAACACCATGTAATTAAAGTACTAGGTTACAAACCTCAGCTGTGACTTGAATCACAAGCCTCTGGAATGTAGCTGGGTTGTTCTTTAACCCAAATGGCATCAGTCAACATTGGTACAATCCATTTGATGTAATGAAAGCGGATATTTCTTTAGCCCTTGCTATTAAAAGCATTTGCTGGTGCTCCTTCAATAGATCAACCTTAGAAAGGAACGAGGCAATGGCAACCCTATCAATATGGTCTTCTAACCATAGAAATTGGGATGAATTGATCTTCATGACTACATTGGTTTTTCTTCAATGTACACAGAGGCGAGTTGATCCATCCAGTTTAGGACGGACCAGCACCAGTGAACTTCAGCCATGACCAGGTTCAGTTAAGGTTTTCAGCATATGTTGAATCTCCATATCTACTTGATATTGTTTCTCTGGGCTCCACCAATTGGGATATTTTATCGGTCCTGACTCTTCTACATCTATGCCATGCCTAGCTAATGAAATCGACCCAGGTGTGCCTCTACAGATTACCTCATCCCTCCTCTGTTGTTTTACAAAATCCTCCCATGTCCTTGCATATGAAAATACAGTTAATAACTGTCCCAGTAGCACACTGTCAGCTTGTTGAATTATAGGAGGTTCATTTTGAAAACCAGTCTTTTTCCCTCATTCTTATTACCTGTGTCACTTTCCATTACTCCTGCCACCCAACACACATGTTCCTTCTTCTCTTCTTTTTATCATGTTTATGTACCATAAACGATTCTTCTTCCTATGATCAGGAATATTTATCAGCTAAGTGTCTTGAATATACCTCCTAGCAACTTTATATGGACCAGTGAATTTCACTTTCAAGTATGCAACATTATGAATACTTCATCTCCCTTTCAGCCATTCTAACTGCTGAATGTTTATCTATCTACTCTTTCATTTTCACTTGCGCAACTTTCAAATGCTCTTGTGCTACCCCAAATGCTCCGGGTGAGTCTTTCAAGAGACATGGACATGTAATCCAACATTGGACATTCATCTTTTTGGTTCAAGAACTTCTCCCTAATCCATCCTATTTGACCTCAAATTTAATGACCATGTATCTGTTAAATGGACTCAATCCAGCAGATTCATTTGGAGAATCTCTGCTAGAAAATAATAAGAAATCTAATCCTATGTGCCAACTTCATTGGCATTTGTGAATGTGTGCCTAAATCATGGTTTTGAGAGTTTATTGATTTCTATCTACCCAAAATCTCATCTTCACAATCAACTCCAAAATCTTACCAATGACCAAGGTCAAGCTAATCAGCCTGTAACTTCTTCTCTTTCGTCTCACTCCCCCCTTAAATAGGGGGGTTACATTAATGACTTTCCAGTCCTCTGGGACCCTCTCTGACTCTGATGCCTGAAAGATCACCACTTACACCTGCACTATCTCTTCAGCTATCTCCTTCAGAACTCTGGGGTGTAGTCCATCTGGTCTTGGTGATATATTCACCTTCAGACCTAAGTTTTTATAGCACCTTTTCCTTGGTGATGGCCACCATCCTCACTTCTGCCTTCCCAACTGCCTTGAATTTTTGGGATATTGCTCATGTCTTTCAGTGTGAAGACTTGCACAAAGTACTTATTCAGTTCCTCAGCCATTTCTTTGATTCCCCATTATTATTTCTCCAGCATCATTTTCCCAGTGGACCAATGTTCACTTTTGCCTACTTTTGTCCTTTATATATCTGAAGAAACTCTTGCTATTCTTTTTATGTTACTGGCTATCTTAACTTCATATTTAATCTACTCCCTGCTTATTTCCTTTTTTTATTGTCTGTTAGTCTTTGCAGGCTTCCCAGTCCTCTGGCTTACCACTGCCCTTCACCTCATTATATGCTTTCTCTTTTGCTTTCATGCTGCACCTGATTTCCATTGTCAGCCATGGTTGCCTTTACTCCCTCTAGTCTGCTTCTTTTCCCTCGGGATGAATTTTAGCTGTGTCTCCTGAATTACTCCCAGAAACACTGGCCATTATGGTGTCACTGTCTTTCCTGCTGGGCTCCACTCCAGGCCAATTCTGGTCAGCCTTGCCTCATGCGTCTGTAGTCACCTTCATTCAGCTGTAATACCATTACATCTGATTCCACCTTCTCCCACTCAAATTACACAGTAAATTCTATCATATTATAGCCACTGCCTCCTAGGGGTTCCTTCACCTTAAGCTCCCTAATCAAGTCTGCCTCATTGCACAACACTAAATCCAGAATTGCCTACTTCCTAGTGGGCTCCCCCATGAGCTGCTCCAAAAAGCCATCTCATAGACATTCCACAAACTCCTCTTCTTGCCATTGACGACCAACCTGATTTTCCCAGTCCACCTGCATATTGAAATCCCCCATGACCACTGTAACCGTGTCTTTCTTTCACACCTTTTCTGTCTCCAGGTGTATCTTGTGCCACAAATCCTGATTACTGTTTGGAGGCCTGTTCCCCAACTCTACCCTCACAGATTCTGCGTCATCTGGCCCTCTGTCTCAGACATATTAATTTTTGTTGTGCTACTGTCTTTATTTCTTTACAATATCTGGATGGTTACCACTATTCAATGAATAACGATCCATTCTTCATTCTTAGGTCTATGGCAAGCTCTCTACTTTCTCATCAGATCTCTATTTTATAAAAAGTAGCACTCTGGAACTCCTTCGCCCTCAGCTTCAGTGTGAGCTGCCTGTGCTAACTTACTTAACTTTGATTCTTGAGCCTCAATGAATGAAAATGTTCTGAAAAGTTCTTTCAAATTATTGCCATTCTTAAAAAAAGTTTCAGCCGCCCTGACATCTGCTTGTGGTATCACTGTGACTCTTTAGTCATGGACTTCATTTAGCTCTTGTCATTCCATACCATAGAAAAGGGAGATATAGAGTATCTGTGAATCAGTGTGCTATATTGTCTACTGGAAAGAGAGAGCATGTGAAGCAGTGTATTAGAACATATACAGGAGTAAGACTCTGAATCAATGTATTACCTACAACATAGAATGTCGGTGAATCAGTGTATTATAATTCTTACAGGAGAGACAGAAGTTATGAAGCAGTGTAATGATAAAGTTGCCAGAGTCTTTCCAGACCCATAGGGCTACTCTCTCTTTAGAGAGAAACAATTGGTGGTGGTTTAATCTGAGGATCACTACATGTCTGGTGAGGGGCGGCGGAAGAAGTAACCTCTGCCTCTGTGGGAAATGAGCTCATGCTGGTGGTGTCACTCTGCATTACAAACTAACAGTCCAAAGATTTGCAGGCTAGGTGGATTGGCCATCTGAATTGCCCGTAGTGTTCAGGGGTGTGTGGGTTAAAAGGGGAGAGGTCTGGGTGGGATGCTCCAAGGGGCGGTGTGGACTTGTTGGGCCGAAGGGCCTGTTTCCACACTGTAGGAATCTAATCTAACCATCCAGCTAAGTGAGTTAACCAGCAGCTCCCCCACCCCACCCCCACCCATGTAATACAATGCACACAGGAACAAGAAAGACTGTCTGTGACTCAATGTTTCAAAGTATATTGTCAGAGGGAGAGAGTTACTATCTATAAATCAACGTAATGTATTATGTACAGGAGAAAGGGAAACTGTCTGTGCACCAGTGTATTATCACATATACAGGAGAGGGAGACTGTGAACCAGTGTATTATAACACATCAAACAAAGTGAGAGTGATTGACTATGAATCTGTTTATTATGGTATGTTTAAAAGAGAGACTTTAGGTGATTTGGGTATTTTAACATTCACAGGAAAGGGAGAAACTGTTTCTGAATTTGTGAATTGCCATTGTAGGAGAGAATGAGCGCCTGTGAATCAATAAAGCCAAAAAATACTTGTGGAGAGAGAGAGAATACTAACTGTGAAACAGAATAGTAGTATATACATGATAGAGGGAGACTTTGAATAATTCCATTAGAATACTTCCTGAAGAGAGCAACTAGTTGTGAATCACAACAATGTACTACATACGGGAGAGAGACAGACTATCTGTGATTTATATTATATTCTACACAGAAGTGAAGGAATGAGAGGTTATGAATCAGTGTATTAGTTTGTCTACGGCAGAAATAGAAATTGCTTGTTATTAAACTTATTACAGTCCTTATAGGATAGAGAGATACTTTGTGTGAATCAGTGCATTATGGTTTTATGCAGGTTAGAGAGAGAGAGACTATCCTTAAAGCAGCATATCAGAATATCTACAGGAGAAAGAGAGATGCTGGGGACCTCTGGAGCTGGCCTTCTCCTTATCTCATGTATCATTCCAAAATATCAGTACATTACCACAATATCATGTAAATAAACTGTGCAGCTACAGACCTCAACTATGACTTGATTCATAAGTCTCTGGAATGTACTGGGGATATTCTTTAACTCAAATGAAATCTTTCAACATTGGTACAAGCCATTCAGTGTAGAAAAAGTATATATTTCTTGCCAGTACTCCTTTAGTAGATCAATCTTAGAAGGAATAAGGGCCTGCCAACATCTTCAATATAGTCTTCCCACCATGGGACTGGGCACAAATCTGGCTTTGTAACTGCATTTACTTTCCTTTAAAGTAAACAGAGGTTTGTTGATGCATTCAATTTCAGAACCAATATTATCGGTAAATTCCAATTGTTTTGACGTCGTTCAATCAAATGTTTTTCCAGTCTCTGTTTCGAGTTGAACTTGTTTTCTCTGAACTCAACTGATCAGGTTGCTGTTTAATCTGCCCTGGCTCTCCTATGCCCACATCATGCCTTGCCGATGTATTCGTCCATGTTTGGAGATTATCTTTCACTTCCAGTAGTCTAAAAATATTCTCCCCTTTAACTTGCTGTGTTAGCTAGTCATCAGGAAGCTCACTTTGAAAACTGTCTACCTCTATTTCTACCCAACTCTCAACATCTCCATGATCATCCTGCAGTCTTATCACATAACACACTTTTTCCTCCTTATCCTCTTGTCTACAATATCTTTTCATTGAATTTGAGTGACCCATACTTCCCTTAGCATAGTTATGAGCTTGGATGTTTAATTTGAAGAAAAACGGCAATGTCTCCTCTTTAGACAGAAATCTTCTGTATTTCTTGCCTACCCTGCGTACCTCTTTTGCACACACAGGAATGTTTACTTCTAAGTTCTTAATTGTGTTTAAAGCTACGATCTGATCCATGGCTTTCTCTTTTGAGTTTCCTTTTCAGACAAATTTCATTGGTTGCCCTCGCAACTTCCAATATTCAGTACGAATGTGTTCCACCTTGTTACAACAAAAGCATCTCAGCTCAGTGCTTTTCCTTCAATCCAAGAAGGAATCCTTGGGACACAACCAGTGATCCACTCCTTATCTTAGCTACTTGCGTTCCTCTCATTCTCCCATTTTTTATCCTTTTCAAAGTAATGAGGATTAGTTCTATGAATTAGCTCATTAATGGTCTCTTTCCAGCAGTGCAACATTTTGGCCCTCAACATGTGTTCTTATTACAGATAGTAGTGGTGCTTAAATTCCTCTTGGAGAATAATCTCTCTAAGAGTGAGAGAAGACAGTCTGAGAATAAATGCACAGTAAAATATGCAAGAGAGAAAAATCATTCATGAGTTATAAATGTGTAATATACACAGGAGAGAGGGAAGCCTGCCCATGAAGGAGTATAGTATAATATATACATGAGAGAGAGGGTGTGTCTGCATGAATCATTGTAGTGCGATATATACAGAGATAGACTGTGAATCAGTGTATTATCATAGATACAGGAGGTGGGGGGGTGGGGGGGTGGGAGAGTGTCTTTGAATCATTGCATTATACTATATGCAGGAAGGAGAGAGACACGTCCTGTGAATCAGTATATCATAATATATACAGGTCAGAAACAGGCTGTCCTTGACTCGGTGTATTTTATCCAATACAGGAGCGAGTGAGAGACTGTCCATGGTTCAGTGTATTTTATTGAATTGTTTGAATTGAATGTGAATCATGAGAGAGAGGATTGCTGTGAATTAGTATATTACAACAATGAGAGTAGAAAGAGATACTCTTTGTAAAATGTAAATTTACAAGAGAGAAACTGTATGTGCATTAATGTATTGTAGAACATAAATTTGAGAGAGACTGTGAATCGGTATTTTATAAAACATACTGTTGAGACACAGACTTGTCTGTGAGTCAGTATATTTTAGTGTAAACAGGAGAGAGAAACTGTGAATTAGCGTGTAAGAATACATCGAGAATACACAAGGAGACTATCTGTTAATCTGTGTATTGTAATACATAGATAATAGAGAAAGAAACTACATGTGAATCGGCATATTTTCATAAGCAGGACTATCAGGTACTATGTATGATTTGGCATGTTATACAGGAGTAAGACAGACTGTGAATCATTCTTTTATAATTCACAGATAGACTGCATGCGAAGCAATATATTATTGTGTATAATGTTGAAGGAGAGACTCTTTGTTAATCAATGCATAGGCCCTGTGTAACTTACCTATGCCACCCCTACTTCTGAATTCAAATCCTCTTGAAATGAAGGCCACCTCACCATTTGCCTTCCCAATTGAATGCTACACCTGCCTGTTTCCTTTCATTGACTGATATACACGGACACTTAAATTCCTTTGTATGTTTATAATTTCCAATATATCACCATGTAAATCATATTATTTCTGTTTTTCAAGATCCCTGAAAGACACAAGGAGTTGCCACCTGCCACCTGGAAAAAGACCCACTTATTTGCAATCAGAACTCGTAAAAACTGCCAATGCTGGAGACAGAGATAACACAGTGTGGAGTTGGAGGTACACAGCTGGTCAGGCAGCATCAGAGGAAGAGGAAAGCTGACTTTTGGGTCAGAACCCTTCATAAATGGGGTACCATTTCTGAAGAAGGGTCCCGACCTGAAACATCAGCCTTCCTCCTCCTCTGATGCTACCTGACCTGCTGTGTTCCTCGAGCTCCACACTGAGTTATCACTTACTTCCACTCTCTGTTTCCAGTTTATCAATCAATTCTCAATCTGTGCCAGTATGTTACGCCCAATCCAAAGTGCTTTAATTATGCCTACCATCCTCTTAGGTGGAATTCTTCACCACAAAAGGCTGTTGAAAATGGTTCATTAAATATATTCAAGGCTGAAGTAGATTTTTGATCAGTAAGGGAATCAAGGGTTATGGGGAAAAGGCAGAAAAGTGGAGTTGAGGTTTATCAGATCAGCCATCATCTCATTGCTTAGTGGATTAGATTTAGCGGCCTGAATGACCTATTTCTATTCTGGATTGTAGTCTTACGATCATATTAACTTTATCAAAATCCTTCTTGAAATCCAAATATACCCCATCCACTAGTTCTTCCTTCTCTATTCTATTAGATGCATCCAGAAAAAACTCCAGTATATTAGTTAAGCATGATTTCCCTTTCATAATCTGATGTTGACTTTGTCTAATCCTGTTAATGCTATCCAGGTAAATAAAAACGGTAAGAACTGTGGATGCTGTAAATCAGACACAAAAACAAAGTTGATGGAAAAGCTCAGCAGAGTTGCTGCTGGGCCTGCTGTGTTCATCCAGCCTCACATTTCATTCTCCTGAGACGCTGCTGGGCCTGCTGTGTTCATCCAGCCTCACATTTCATTATCTTGGATTCTCCAGCATCTGCAGTTCCCATTATCATTGATGGAAAAGCTCAGCAGAGTTCTGAGGAAGAGTCACCGGACCCGAAGCATTAACTCTTTTTTCCTCCACAGACCTGCTGAGCTTTTCCAGCAACTTTGTTTTTGTTCATGCTTTCCAGGTGTTCTGTTATAATGCCTTTTACAGTAGACTCTAGAATGTTCCACATTATTGATGTTGGACTAGCTGTCTGTAATCCTTTGTTTCTTCTTCCCATCCCTTTTAAAATAGTGGTGTTATATTTGCCAACCTCCATTCTGGAGAACTGCTCCAGCATCTGTAGAATATTGGAAGATAACCATCAACACATCGAATATATCCAGGGCTTTAGCATTTTGGATTGTAGACTATCACACTATGGAGATTTGTCAGACTTTAACCACATTAATTTCTTTTTTAAACTGATGTTGACTTTCTTCAGTTTGTTCCCCCATCCCCACTTTTCCCTAATATTTCTAGGACAGTATGTATCCTGTTTTGTGGAGACAGAACCAAACTATGTGTTCAATTCTTCTGTTGTTTCTTCGCCATTATAATTTTACCATTTCTGACCATAACAGACCTGCGAGTGTTCTTGCCAATCTTTTTCTCTTCATGAATTGATAGAAGTTTTTATAAGCACTTTTTATGTTATTGCAAGTTTACTGTCCTACTTTATTTTCCCCGACTTGATCAATCTTGTTGTCATTTTTTTGCTGAATTTTAAACTGCTCCCCGTTATCAGACTTCCTGCTTCCTCTGGTAATTTTAGATTGCTGTGCTGTCGATCTAATAGAATTCCTAATTTATTTTGTAAGTTTATTTTATTTTATGAATGTATTTATTTATTTATTTTCAGTTTTACTCTCACAGCATATAAGAATGAATAATTATTGTAATTCATGCATAAGTTCCTTAAACATTATCATTGACTATTTGCCATCAACCTTTTTTGTAAAGTTCCCCAATCTACCATTGCCAACTCATAACTCCTACCCTTTATTTAGATTCAGAACCCTAATTTCAGATTCAGTTTCTTTACTCCCTATCTTAATGAAAGATCCTATCATTCTTATGGTTGGTCTTCCAGAATGGAACCCACTCAACAATGTTATTAATTAATCCTTTCTCATTGCACAATACCCAGTCAAAGATAATAGTAATTTCCATAATGTTTTGGTTTAAAACATATCATATAAATATGCCAGGAAATTCTCCTCCACAGTATTATTGTTTGTTTAGGTTGCCCGGTCTGTATGCAGATTGAAGTCATCTATGATTATGGTTGTAACTTTATTGCATGCATCTCTAATCTCCTGTTTAATTCTTACCTTTACATCTCTGCAACATTTTGTTTTACTGATTTCTTAATAGTCAATGCCACCATATTTTCTGCCTCTTAGTGTTTCTTATCTCCACACATATAGATTCTGCATGATGATTTTCTGAGCCAATATCCTTCCTCTGCATTGCATTAAAATATCGCATTAAATGTCCTTTACTAACAATGCAACACCCCTCCTTTCCTTCTTTGTCTGTCTTTCCTAACTGTGAAGTACCACTGGATGTTCACTTTCCATGCTTGGTCACGCTGCAGCCATTATTGCAAATTTATCATATAATTGTGCTGATGATTTATCTACATCACGGTGAATGCTTTGCATCTTAAGAAGCAAACCCTTTAGACTTGTCTTTCTAATCATGTCATCATCTTCGCTTTATTTCACACTATGGTTCACTAGTTTTATACCCTTGTTTTTCTACTTCCCACTTTTACTTCTTACTTTTTTCGTCTTTAGTTTCTATCCTTGTTTCTCCCTTCTCTATCTACCTGCTTAGGTTCCTACCCCTGTGCCATTCTAGATTAAGCAAAACTTAACATTTGCAAACAGCACCCTCAAGGGCATATGCATTGAAGAGAGAGAGAGAGAGAGAGAGTCTGTGAATGTCTGTGTCATACTACACAGAAGCGAAAAAGAATGTGAAAGTCCATTATAATATTCTCAAAATTGAAAGCGAGACTTTCTGTTAATTAGTGTATTGTAACATAGAGAAGAGGGAGAATGTGTGTCATAAATCAGTTCATCTGTGAATCAGTGTACTATAATACAAAGAGGTGAGAGACAATCTTTGAAACACTGCATTATAGTATTTACAGAACTGTATGTGAGTGTACTGTAACAGGTGCAGGAGAAGAAGAAACAGTGACTGACGATTTTGTATATACAGGAGAATGAGAGACTGTCCATAAACCAGTACACTGATTATACACTATAACAAACACAAGCATGATGGAGACTGTGCAACAGCGCATTACAATGCATAAAAGAGAGACAGAGAATATATGTGGATCAGTGTGTTGTAATATATACAACATTGTGAGATACTACCCATGAGCCAGTAGGTCAGAGAGAAAAAGAAACTGTCCGTGCATCACTTTATTATTATCCATACAGGAGAGGGTGAGTATCTGTCCATGATTCAGTGTGTTTCAGTATTTATAGAGAGACTGCTAATCATATAGAGGGAATGGCTGTGATTCAGTGTAATATGAAACATACAAGAGAAAAAGACACTCTGTATCACTGTATCATGATATATTAAAGGAGTGAGAGATTGTCTGAGTCAGCACGTTATAAAGTATATCAGGGAAAGAGAGACTGTAAATCTGTATTGTAACACAAACTGCAACGATAGCATTTACAAATCAGCGTATCATGGTCTGTTCAGAAGAATGGTAGCCTGTGCATCAGCATATTGCAAAATATATAATAAGCAATATTGTGTGAACCTGTAATGATACGTACGGAAGAGAGGGAGATTGTCTATGACTCAAGTGTAATGGGGAGAGAGAGAAACATTCTGCCAAACAGCATATAATGATAGATGTAGAAGAGAGTTACTGTGTGAATCAGCATATCATATATAAAGGAGACAGTAAGACCATATGTGAATCAGTGTATTATAGTTTATACAGGAAAGAAAGCGTCTCTGAATCATTGCACTCTGAGATATACAGGAAAGAGCGGAGACTGCCTGGTGAACAATATATAAAGTGTCATATAAAGTAGGGATAAAGTCACCATAGTCCCACACTCCCTGTACAAAGAGACAACTCGTAGTGAGTTTAACCTGAGGGTTACCCCTCAGGCAAAGGCCAAGGATGGCCAAGGATGGCAAGGATGGGAAGGAGGGCCATCATTGTAACCTTAGTCATTGTGGGAAATGGACCCAAGCTGTTGGCATCAAATTTGCAATGCGAACCAGCCACCCAGCCAAGTTCTGAGGAAGGATTCCAGACCCAGAATGTTAACTCTGTTTCTTTCCTTCACAGATGCTGCCAGACCTGCTGAGCTTTTCCAGCAATTTCTGTTTTGTTTCCTGTTTTACAGCATCTACAGTTGTTTCATTTTTTTATCCAGCCAACTCCAAAAAGTGTAATCCCATTGTCCCATAAGAGAGAGCCGACTGGTCGTGATTTAATCTGAGGGTTGCCACACCTCAGCTGAGGGGAGAGGTTGAGGAAGAGTGCCCTTCATAGTGACCTCAACCTATATAGGAATTGCACCCACACTGTTGACATCACTCTGCTCTCAACCAGCTGTCCAGTCAACTGAGCTAACAGGAGAGAGAGCAACAGTCTGAATCAATGCATTGCAGTACATACAGGAGGAGAGAAAGAGTCTATCTGTGAAAATGTTATGTAATATGTACAGCGGAAATGGAGAGAGGTAGTCCATGACACAGTGTATTATAATACATAAAGGCAAAGAGTGGCTGTAAACAGCATACTACATGACACCTAGCAGAAGGAGTGACTGTGAATCAGTGTTCTATTTATATACAAGAACAAAAGTAGATGATGAATCAGTGTTCTGGAATATATAGAAGAGAGAGAGTGCAATAATGATTGTGAATCAATATAGTGATATACATACAGGAGAACTAAGAGAGACTGCATTAAGATAAACAGGAGAGAGGGAAAACTGTCTGTCAGTCTCTATATAGTAATGCATATAGGAGATTGAGAATGATTGTCCCTCAGTGTTTTATAATACCCAGTGAATCAGTGTATTCTAATACATGCACGAGAGGGAGAGAAAGGGGAACATCTTGTAGGGGTGTGCCTGACATGCACTATGGTGTAATGTGTAGCACAATGGGGCGACAGGTGTGCTGAGGCCCATTCCAATGTCGAGCTCATCTCCAGTCATCTTTTGAACTTTTCACAAACAACAAGGTAAAATTCTTGCTAGGCAGTGGCAAAATGTCAACCGATCCTCATTTTTGCTTGATAAACATATTGTTAACACCACAGCTTGCCTTATTAATATTTACACTCACATCTTACCAAATTCATCAAACATAGAATCTCGTCAGGGGAACTAGAGTGTCTGCCTGGTGAATTCAGCTGACCGTTTACTCTGAAATACATCCATATTGACTATGACCAAACTATATGCGTCCATGGGCACCAGCCACACAGACATTTCTCTGTGGATATTAGCATTGACATCTATCTACCAAATATGACATTCCTGTTCCCTGCATTGCACTCTCGAAGCACAGACTTGCATTGCAGGATGCAGCATGGAACTTTATGCTCAGGGACAGGCATCCAGCTCGCAGACTGGATTAGGCTGCATCTCAAGGGTGTTCACTCGCTCTCTCAGTGCTCACTCACTTGGCGTCTACCTGACAGCATCCTGGCCTGCCAATTAATGCAGAATTAGCTTGCCCAGACAGTGCATCCATCTCACACCAACCCCATGTGCTAGCCATTTATAAAGCAAATATACAACATTTGCAGCATGAAGACCTCCCAATGAAGGCATCCTCCAAACAGTAAGCCAAGGTTTGATACATGCAGGAGAGGGAAAGAGTCTTTCTAAGTTTCAGCATATTATGAAAAGTACAGAAGAAACAGGGACTCAGTGTTTTATAATACACAGAGGAGAAAGAGAGACTGTCTGAATCTCTATTATAATATGTACAAGCTGGAATCAGACTGTCAATCAGTGAATTACAATGTATACAGGAGAGAGACAGACAGACAGACAGACAGGAAGACTGTCCATGAGTCAATGTGTCATAATATATAAAGATGACAGAGAGACTGTCTGTAAATCATTATAATATGCACCGGACAGAGATAGAGAGTCTGTGAAACAGTATGGTCTGTGATATTTCAGTGATACAATAATACCTGCAGAAAATGGAGTCCGATTGTGAATCAGTGTATTATAAAAGCTATAGAAGACAGAGACTGTCAATGAATTTGTGTGTTAATATATACTGAAGAGACACTGATTGTGAATCAGCTTATTATATTATATACAGGAGAAAGATTAATAGAGGCTGTCAGTGAATCAGTGCAGTATACAGAAGACTGAGAGACTGTGTCTCAGTGCTTCATAGTTTGTATGTGACAGTGGGGGACTGTTTATTGGTGTGTTAAAATACGTACAAGAGATAGGAGAACTGTCCACGTATCAATGCATTATGAGGACATAGAGATAAACTTCCTGTGAATCAGTCTATTAATGTTAAATACAGAAGAGAGAGAGAGAGAGAGAGAGAGAGACTGTGTATGAAGAAGTCTATTACAACCATACAGGTGAGGTGGAGACTGAAAAGTGTATTATATGAAATTCAGGAAAGAGAGGGGAACTTTTTCCAAGAACTAGTTGATTATACGACAAGCATGGGAAAGTGTGAATCAGCGTAGTATATATTGGATTGAAACAGACTGACTGAGTCGAGTTTTAAGACGTATACCAGACGGAAACACCCTCAGCTGCATTTTATAGGGCATCCCAGTCACCTGTCATTCCTTGACTAAGGCTTCAGAGGGAACCTGCTCACTAAAATGCGAACTGCCTCGCACCCTTTAATGCCTGAAGCAGTGATATTGGCTAAGTTTGAGATGTGTACTCATTCCCACAACACCACCTTTACCACCTACCACCAGTCTGTAAAAGATGTCCTTCCTCAGAGATCGAGCTGCGGCCAGTGTTGACACTACAGACAGTCCCTGAAGAAGATGAGCCCTGAGCAATACCGTCCTTAAGCCACCCACTATCCAAGCAGGTACCTACAGTAGGCAACCTACTGATCACGTTCCACTACAAATTTAATCTCCCCTTATTCACTGAACTCCTCAGCTGAGCAGCAGTGTGCCGTTTCCCCACACCATCCTGATAAACCTACCACTCTGGGAATAACCGCAGAGGATTTGCTGCAGGGGATTGCCAGGCGGAAGCATCCACTCAAAACCATTCTCTCATCTAACTAACAAAAAAAATTGAATTGTAATACAGCATGAAGCAGAAAGCGATTGTCCAGGAAGCACAGTGTACTTTATAAATATGGGGAGGAATTGTCAGTCGATCACAATATTTGATAATGCACCCGGAAGAATGAGACTGTCAGTGAATCTCTATTAGAGGATACATATAGGGAATACTGCCAGTACAGTATCTAACAATAACAACAAAGAAAGGGAGTATCAGAGAAACATTGTTACCATTATTGAATAGAAGGAGAGAGACTCTTTTTCCTGCGCTGGCTCTCCAAAGGAACAATTTACCTTGTGCCATACTGAGCTTATAAAACACTGCTTGAGTGAAGGCAATTGCATAGCCTCACTCAGGACATAGAACATAGAACATTACAGCGCAGTACAGGCCCTTCGGCCCTCAAGGTTGCACCGACCACTGAAACCAATCTGAAGCCCCTCTAACCTACACTATTCCAATATCATCCATATGTTTATCCAATGACTATTTAAATGCCCTTAAAGTTGGCATATCCTGAACAGATGGACTTTAGGTCAGCCCCATTCTCTCTGTTCTCCCTGTTTATTGGGAAATGACAGCGGGTGGTATTACAGCAGAACTGTTCATGCAGAGACCTAGATAATGTTCCGAGGGTAGTAGGAACTGCAGATGCTGGAGAATCTGAGAATAACAGCGTGTGGAGCTGGATGAACACAGCAGGTCAAGCAGCATCAGAGGAGCAGGAAGGCTGATACTTCAGGTCGGGACCTTTCTTCAGAAATGATTTCTGAAGAAGGGTCTAGGCCCGAAACGTCAATGTTCCAGGGACCCAGAATCATGACAGATGGTAGAATATGATTTCAATAAAAATATGGAATTCGAAGTCTAATTACAATCACAAAACCATTGTGGATTGTCAGAATAAACCATCTGGTTCATTGATATCCTTCAGGGGAGGAAACTGTCATCTTTACCTCATTTGGCCTACACGTGGCCCCAGACCCACAGTCATACGATTGACTCTTAACATCCCTCTGGGCAAATAGGAATAGGCAATAAATGCTGGTCTGGCCAGCAATGCCGTCATCCTGTGAATGAATTAAAAAATGCCTTGCATATAATCTAGAGCATAGTATGTACACTGGGCGAGAGACTTTGTGTGAATTTCAAAGTGAGTACATTGCAGAGAGAATCTGCAACTTGATTGTAACAAGGCCAGCCAGTGGACGTCACAGAAAATGAATTCCCTGATTGGGTGTGTTAATCTGGTCTAATTGGGGAGTCCTGGCTGACAGATATAAACAGGAGTGTCAAAAATCCAGTTCACTCTGGGATCTGGCTCTGAGGGAGCTGGATCAGTTTCAAGGACTCTCCACATGTAAATAAACGGTGAATTTGGTGACAGGATACTGGCCTTCGCAGAGTTATTTCAGTGGTGATGAGAGAAAAGCATGCTCGCAAAGTAATTCACTCACAACAGGCATCTTTGAGTTAGAGTGAGCATTTCTGGCATTGTGCCTTTATTTGGGAAGCTTGCCTTGTTTGATCCTGCTGTCAAGGAGTTAGCCCAGTATGTGGAAAAAATGTGTTAGTTTTTTTTCTGGGAAAATGACATTAGGATAGGTAAAAAGTAATGAGTAATTCTCCTGTCAGCTTGTGGACCTGCAGCTTTTTCAGTTATTTAGGAGCCAGATTTTGCCTGAGGCATCAGATATTAAAACCTTTCAAGAATTGAGGGATTTAGTTAAGAAATATTACGATCCCAAGCCTTCCCTAATTCTGAGATAGTATTGGTTGTACTCAGCAATTTGAGAACCAGGGGAATCCTTATGGGAATTTTTGAATAGATTCAGAGAACAGAGGTATGTGATTTTTGTCTAAGCCTAATGAGATGCTGAGAGATTGTTTGGCATGTGGGATTAATGATGCGACTATGCAAAAAGTGCCTACTAGACTTCAAGCAGGCGCTACAACTGGCTTTACCATTGGAAAATGTGGCAAGTGGAGCATATGAGTTGAAGGGTATTCTGATAGAAGAAGACACCCTTGTCAGTTCACTGAGCTTATAAAACACTGCTTGAGTGATGGTAATTGCGTAGCCTCACTCAGGACATAGAACATAGAACATTACAACTCAGTACAGGCCCTTCGGCCCTCGATGTTGCACCGACCACTGAAACCAATCTGAAGCCCATCTAACCTACACTATTCCACTATCATCTATATGTTTATCCAATGACCATTTAAATGCCCTTAAAGTTGGCTTATCCTGAACAGATGGACTTTAGGTCAGCCCACAGCAAAACCACAAAACAAAGCCAAGCCTCAGCCAAACAATTAAAAATTTCTTCAGGATCTGGGCCGGCAAGGCATTATTGTTGTTACTGGTATCCAGGAGAGTGCACACCCTGAAAAATCCACCTACATCTAGTTGGAACAGTTAAACTACTGAGCAAAATGCAAACCAGACCAATCAAAATAACTGTCTGGTTAAATGGTCACCTGGTTCTAATAGAGGTCGATACTGACATGGTTATTTCAGTAACTGCAGAGCCAGTCTTTAACAAAATTTGCTCTGGATTCCAACCCTTTGGCTTGTGCAAGACCTCAGCTAGACTGAGAACCCATACTGGGGAATGTTCATAGATTAAGAGTTTGTTTCAGTCTCTTATGAGAAGCAGCTGGTTCAGTTACCACTGATCTAAATGGAAAGCTCAGGCCCAAGCTTAATGGGGTGGAATCGGTTGATTCACCTCGATTGGCTGAACACTTTTTGATTCAAAAATGGCTGTCTGAGTGAAGTCCTAATACCCTGAAATTTTTCAGGCAGTTCTAGGGATTATCAAGAGAGCCAAGGCCACCTTGTATGTTGGCCAGGAAACAATTCCACAATTCGGGAAGGCCTAGCCAGTGCCATTTTCCTTGTGGATAAAAGTAGATGGAGTAATCAGGAGGCTGTAAAGTGAAGGAATCATCAAACCAGTCCAGTCTATGAAATGATCGGCACCAGTTGCACCGATTGTGAAGCCCAACATGGGAAATGCAGCCATCGAGGACTTTCCACAGTTATCTTTTTGCTTTTAACACTGACCAATAAACTGTAGCAAGAGTCGTCTCCTTAAAACCATCTGAGAGTCAGCAGATCCGTAGAACACCAAGCACAAATGAAGGAGGGTTTTCCAAGTCTTCAAAGGCATCCATTGGAATGAAATCCAATACAATATCAAAAAAGCTCATGCAAACAACCCCTTGTCTCTCCAGCTCTCTCTTCGTCATTGCCCAGGATTCTTTTCTTGCTGCTTAGTGCAGCATTTCTTGATAGGTGTCATGGGATCGATTTACAATCTTTCCTGCAGAAGACATCAATCCTGTAATCATCTGCTTCCCAATTTCACTGAAGAATAGCTGGTTTGTCTTATCCTTCAATAATACCTCAAATGCCTGACGCACACAGTGTAGCTTTGCCAGGAAGTCCTCGTCACTGCAGCATTCCAGATGCTCCATTCTATATGATCGGCAAGCAACCCGATCATCTCGAACAATCTGCATGGCTTCTCCATAGAAAGCAAACAATCTGGACGACTGAAATCTCTTCTCATTGAATGATAAAGAATCAAATCGCTGCTGAAAAGAACGAGTCTTCTGACATCACACTGATGACATAATCAAGATAATATTGTCCGGAATACTCTCCATTGGGAAGGCCAAAACCCCACGCACTCAAAATCAATTTGCCTTTGTGGGGATTTTCAACAAATGGGAAACTGCTTTCGCAGCTGGATAAATACTGAATCCCTTGCATAGAGGATTTGTACACAAAGCTAGCAAGGGAGCTGCCCTTCACAAAGTTGTACATGAAACATATGTACTTGTAATTGTAGATGGTGAGGATTCTCAGAACTATGCTACAGTTCATACCCATAAGGGTTTGTACCAACATATGAAGCTGCGATTTGAGTCATCGTCAGCCTGTGCAATGTTTCAGTGGATGAAGGAGAGCATTTTACAAGATCTAACCCAGGTTCCTGTTTATCTAGAAGATGTGCTAGTAGCAAGGAAGACCAATAAGGAGCACTTAAAGAACTTGGACATAGCCCTTCGATGTTTCTTGCAGCTGGGCATATGCCTTAGAAAGGGAATAAAAATGTTTTGATGGCCATATTTGGTGCCAGAAATTTGCATCAATATCTTTAAAGACGTAAATTTGTAACAATAACAAACTATTGTTAAGTCTACTTAAAGAGGCCAAGACAGTGCCACCCATAGCTTCAGGCTGAATTCAGTAGTGGACTCTAATACTAATGTGTCTAATTACAAGTTGGAACAGCACCTGGAAGGCTGAGTAGCAAATGTGGATGCATTGAGCCATGCCCCGCTGGCAGATTCATCACCGATGATACCACCACTGAGTCCAGAATGGTTTTAAATTTTCTGGATATACTGCTAGACACAGCTGACTATAATAGATGTTGGGTACAGAAAGATCAGCTTCAGACAAAACTGAAACAGTTGGCAGTGAAGGGGAAAACCAACGAGCCATCACAACAGGACTTAAGCTTTCTTGGGCCCGGAAAGACCAGATCATGGTGGAGGACAGCATATTGTTATGGGGAGCAAGGGTGATTGTCCTGAGCAAAGGTTGCCATCGGATACTGAGGTTTCCAAAGTGAAGATTTTGGTGAGACATTATGTCTGGTAGCCAGGTTTGGATATAGTTGCGTTAGTGGGGCAGTGATCAGAGTGTCAACAAGGACAAAAATTACTGCCAGCAGCTTCCCTACATTCGTGGGAATGGCTGGGTATACCCATGTCAACTTTATATGTCCTTTCATAGCTCAATGGTCTTAGTCATTGCAGACGTCCACTCAAAGTGGCTGGACATTCATCGAGTTCAGTTGTCAAACATGGAGATGATGATAGAAAAACTGCATAGATCTTTTACAACAGATGGACTTCCAGAAGAGTTGGTTACAGATAATGAGCCATTGTTTATTAGCAATGAATTTGAATATTTCCTAAAGTCAAATGGTATTTGACATATAAGGAAAGCTCTATACCATCCATCATCCAATGTTATAGCAGAAAGAGCAGTCCAAGTTTTGAAGACAGGCTTAAAGAAACAGTCTACAGCTTCCCTTGATACCAAACTGTCCTAGTTCCTATTTGAGTTTAGCACCACTGCTCATGCAACTACACGGATAGTTCCAGCAGAATTGCTACTGGGGAGAAGATTCTACATCAGGTTAAATCTGGTCTTCCCCAACCTGGGATGGAAGTTGAAACAACATCAGGAATGCCAGTGCCAGACACAAGACTGGCTAAGTGAAAGGGATAATTTACTCTAGGGGACAACGTTTGGTGTAGGATCAATGGGAATGGCTGTGCATAGTTAAGAGGCATGGTCAACGCGAGTTCAGGTCCAAGTGACACATAAAGTTTGGGCTGGTGTGACAGGCCTGAATAAGCACATGTGGACTATATAAAAGCTGGAAGTCCACAAACAAGGGCAAAACATGCCCTGCTCCTCAACAGCCTTTCCTACTTCTCTGGAACCTGTGGGTGCTCGCTTTCCATCAAGCATTGGACATATCTTGGAAGCTGAGTTGGACATGGCAGATGTCACTACCTTAAAGCCTTTATTGCATGAAGAGGAGAATGAATTTCATCTGAGATGCTCTGGGCACAAGAGATGAGCTACTTTGCATTACATACTGCTCATATCAGAGGTAGAGTTGGAGAAACCTGACCCGTTGATCAAATGCTCCAAGAAGAACTACAAAGAAAAGAGAGCCGGCCTATGTCCTTGGACTCAGAGGGGAGGGACCATAGTGATTGTAATGAGGTTAGACAGGTAGACCTCATAGAATATGAGTCCCCTGATTGAGGTGTTACCCTGGTTCAATCAGGGAGCCCTGGCTGACAGAGATATAAACAGGAGCCAATTAATGTGGGGTTGGAAAAGCACAGTTGGTCAGGCAGTATCCAAGGAGCAGGAGAGTCAATATTTTGGGCTGAAACTCTCAGACGTTCCGTTCATTCTGAGAGGTGGCTCCGCGGGACCTGGATGAGCGTCAAGGACTCTCTGCATACACTGACATGTCTCCACATGTACTGAACAAGGATCTGAACGTCCACCTGCAATTCTATAATGCTATGAGGTTTGCACATGGGTGAATTTACCTTTAGTGGTGAAGGGATGGTGGGTGCAAAGAGTTGGGATTTTTTGGCTAAAAGTGAAGGAGTTAACCAATGTTTGAGGTCCATAAAAATCAGTAAAAGCCAGCAGTCACTTTTGCATGCAATTAACCATCATTTGATTATATATGGTGTGTAGGGAGAGGAACGGTGTGTGAAACTGTTACAATCTTTACACAAGGGATTTCAGTGAAATACAGTAAGCTTTAATAGGCACAGGACAATAAGACGTGTAGAGAGAGACAGCGACGTTCTGTAAGGTGCACTGTATAATATTTACTGCAGAGGGGCTGTCAGTGAAACACAATGTGCTAAAACACATTATTACATAATACCCAACACCAATGAGGCATAGTGTATTATCATATGTGACTGTATGAGCAAGGAGCAATTTCCGGTTTGTGAAAAACAATAGATTTAACTCTATTGAGGAGAAGAGAAGCAGGTTTTGAAATCTGATGTGTTCTAAAGTTTAGGGAAACATATATTCTTTGAAAAGTAGATACACGAGACACTGTCAGTGAAATACAGCACATTGTTACATTTACACTGAAAAAGACCATCTTTGAAACACTTATACAGAAGCGAGGTGTCAATGAAATACATTTTATTGTGAAATACACAGACAAGATGTTAGCATTGAAATGTAGTGCGCATGAATGAAAGAGACACAATCAGTGCGACACACTGTATTTTATACAGGAGATAAAGACTGTCCTTGGAACATGGTGTAATATAATGGAGATAGGGTGAGATATTCAGTGCAACACAATCACAGAGGGAGACTATTCAGCCCATTGTGTTGGCTCTGTTTAAAATAGCAATTAATCTTGTACCGTTCCTCCTTTTCACATAATATGGAAGTAGGTAGCAGAGAATAGCCTTGACTTATCAACCTCTGGATGACAGGCCAGGCAAGTTACTTCTACATCTCTCTGTGAATAGCCGCTGCCTATCCAATGCAGCGCATAGTATATGTCGGGCATGGGATTGTCAATGTAGTGTAGAGTATACAAGAACAGAGAAAATCTGTGAGCCCATGAGGCACAGAATACTATAATGTGCACCAGAGAATGAGATTGTCAATGAAAAAAAGAGTTTTTAATAATATATGCACGAAAAGATACAAACTATTAGTGAAACTGTGCATTGCAATATATGCAGGGTGACACCAGTGAAACACAATGGTCCAGATTGTCTGGTTTCCAGAGAGTCAACGTTGGGACGGTTGTGCAGGTCTCTTCAAAGGTCCAAATGCATGACTCCATGGGATTTTCCTGGAAAGCTTCCAGTGGGCAATTACCCATTCCCTGGGGCACTGCATGAGTATCTCCGACCCTGAGTTAGAGACAGACACATGGGAGGATGTGACTGACTTGAATAGTTACCCAGGAAATATTAGGTAGATTTAAAGCATGTTTAATGAGAAAACTAACAGCCTCCAACTCTCTCTTTTTCTCTCAGTTCCCTAACTCCCAGCTGTCTTGTGGAAAAAACCCAACTCCCTAATTTCCCCGACCTTCTGTCTGCCTTTCTTCGGACATCCTCCGCCCCTCCTACCCCCCACGCATACTGACCCAACCATTCCACTCGACCTCAATACAATGCCACACACCTCAAATTCTTACCCCTAATCTGATTTGACCCAATCTCTCCATCCTACCCACCTGCCCCCTGACATCCCACCCATTTTCCAACCTGTCCTTTACTCACTGATCACCTTTACCCCACTGAACACCTGACCCATTTATCACCTCTCCATCTTACCCAGCTGCCCTCATACCCAGTTGCTATTTTACCCGCTTACCCACTTAACTGACCCACTCTACGCTCTTATCCACTTGCCACTCAACTGCAAACTCCGATGTTCACACAACCACACTGAGACCTACTGGAAGATTTAAATTTACAAGAATATGGCAGCTGCAACATAAAAAAAGAGCACAAGGTTTCTGTGGCTCAAAAACAAAGTTGTTGGAAAATCTCAGCAGGTCTGGCAGCATCTGTGCAGGGGAAAACAGAGTTAACCTTTCGGGTCCAGTGACCCTTCTCAGAACAAGGGTTCTAAAGACCCTTGTTCTGAGGAAGGGTCACTGCACCTGAAATGTTAACTCTGTTTTCTCCTCCATAGATGCTGCCAGACCTGCTGAGATTTTCCAACAACTTTGTTTTTGTTCCTGATTTACAGCATTTGCAGTTCTTTTGGCTTTTATTTAGGTTTATGTGGCTGTGAGGATCTCTGAGATGACTGAGTGTGGAAGGATGCCCCATAGAAAGAAATAGCTGAAAAATCGGAGGGAGGTAAATTGGTAAATTTTTTTCTAGCCACCACCTGAGGTAGACTGGGGGATGTAGTCTGATGTATTATGTATCACACCAATGATATAGTACTGGCTTTCCAAAGAAGTAATTTATTGAGTTCAATGGCCCAGACATTTTGGATAATAAGAAAGCACATAGAAAGGTCAGTTTTAGACCTTTGATTACTGTGCTCTGTGTCACCACACCAGTCTGTTACTATTAGTTATCTGCAAAATGCAGTGCATTATAATATTCACCATAAGCAGGACATCAGTGAGGCACTGTTTATTATACTATATACATGAGAGACTAACTGTTATTGAAACACAATATTCATAATATATATAGAGATAGATAACCAGTGGAAAGAAGTTTAAGGTATAACACACAGGAGATGGAGACTCTCAATGGGACAGGGTGTGTTATAATATGTTGGGGAGGAGGGGGCTTAGATGTTGGTTAACTGAGTTGGATGGATAGATAATTAGCGATGTGAAGTGATTCCAAGAGCTTGGGTTCAATTCCTGCATTGGTTGAGGTTACCATGAAGGACTCAATGGAGTCAAGTTAGGTAAAGGGGAAGCTCAACGAGATCTATGTGTTCTTGTACATCAGTCAATGAAAGCAAGCATGCAAGTACAGCAGGCAGTGAAGAAAGCTAATAGCATGCTGGCCTTCATAACAAGAGGAATCGAATATAGGAGCAAAAAGGTCCTTCTGCAGCTGTACAGGGCCCTGGTGAGACTGCACCTGGAGTATTGTGTGTAGTTTTGGTCTCCAAATTTGAGGAAGGACATTCTTGCTATTGAGGGAGTGCAGCGTAGGTTCATAAGGTCAATTCCCAGAATGGCAGGGCTATCATATGTTGAAAGATTGGAGTGACTGGGCTTGTATGCACTTGAGTTTAGAAGGATGAGAGGGGATCTGATTGAGGCGTATAAGATTATTAAGGGATTGGACACTCTGGAGGCAGGAAGCATGTTTCCGCTGATGGGTGAGTCCAGAACCAGAGGACACAGTTTAAAAATAAGGGTTAGGCCATTTAGAACAGAGTTGAGGAAAAACTTCTTCATCCAGAGAGTGGTGGATATATGGAATGCTCTGCCCCAGAAGGCAGTGGAGGCCAACTCTCTGGATACTTTCAAGAAAGAGTTAGATAGAGCTCTTAAAGATAGTGGAATCAAGAGTTATGGGGATAAGGCAGGAACAGGATACTGATTGTGGATGATCAGCCATGATCATGATGAATGGTGGTGCTAGCTCGAAGGGCCGAATGGCCTACTCCAGCACCTATTGTCTATTGTCCATTGTCTATTGTCTATTGTCTATTGACTCTCTTTCTCAACCTTTCCCTCTGGTGACCCTCAGGTTGAAGCACCACCAGTCATCTGTCTCTGGTGAGAGAGCAGCACTTTGGTTCAGTAGGCTTCTGGAAAGTTAGTAACAGAGTGACAGAATGATTGCAGCACATGAGATGGCCTTTCAGTCTTTCATGTCTGTACTGTTCTCTGAAGAAAGAATTTACCTCGTGCCACATCTTGGTCTTCTCCTCATAGTCTTGTATATTTTTCCTAATCAGATAATGAAGAAAGTAACTAACAGAGGCTGGCTTCAACTCATTGACTCTGGGTTATAAAGCCCAGCATACTTGCAATAGACCATGTAACTCCCATTATTTGCCTGGAAGCACCATGCTTTGTAATGAACACAGGGACAGCCTGGCTATGAGTTACAATGTACTAATATATATAGGGCAAAACATCATTGAAACTAGATATTATAATTTATCCACGAGGGAGACTATCAGTAAAATACAACGCTTGAATACAGGAGTTTGGCATGGGATTAAGTCATTTGGATTTTCAGATCTTCAGTAAGATCATGGCTCAACTCTATTTTGTTGTCTGCCCCCTTCCATTTCCCTAGACTTCATTGTAGATCCAGACTCCATCTAACTCTACCTTGATGCAATCATACAGCCCCCACTCCTCTTCTGAGAAGGGAGTTCTGTATTCCCCCAGTTCTAGACTCTACTACAAGGGAGAATATTCTCTCAGCATCTACCATTCTACTATAAAAAGCTCCATCCCATCAGGAATAATTCAAGTGAAACTTCTTGAAACTGTTTCTGATGCTATTTTTTTTTCTTATGTAAGGTGTCACAGTATTTTTAAACCATGTACAGGATGCAGGCTGTCAGTGAATGAAATTCTATCCTAGGACACATTGAGAGACACTGTGTCATTGCCTGACTGTCAATTCAAGAATGATGCCTCCTCAAGGTCATCAATTTCTGCCATCAGTCTTCATGTGACTGGACAGGCATTAATCTCCATTAGTGTTCATTGTTCACTTGGGTGCACTTGGTGTATGTTTTCCACCAACATTGTTTTAGAGGGTGGCTGCAGGCTGGAATGGATGTCATCTTCTCTGCAAACTAAAGTACTTCTGGAACAGAAAATAAGAATGCATATTGGCAAGAAGGAAGTGGACTTCTGGAAATGAGATTCCTGCATAGCACTGTGAACTGCAGGTAAATTGGCTGACTTCCCTATGTACTTTTCTGCTTTTTTCTTCAAAAGATCATTCTCATTATGTAGGCGATTGTCAACATTAATAATAGCTGGCTTGAGAGAGTTCTGCAAAGTTAAATGAAGACTTTTGTCCTCTATCTCAAGATCTTCTTTGTGTAATACATGGTCACCACTCAAATACTGAATAAAGTTTATCTCAACTAATTGTTCACAGTGATCTTAGAGCTCAGAACATTTCTGTAATGGAGAGAGTTTACCTTAATCAAAGTGTCATTTTGTTGTACCACTGGAAGGAAACATGATATTTCTGCATTGGACTTACACAAGACTATTGTAGTCACTCTTTTCTGAAGGCATGGAGTTGTGGGAATCAGCTAATATCTGAGCTTTGAGATCAGCAGTCTCTTGTTCGTTAGACTGCTTCAATCTTTGATGAATTATATCCTCCTTTTAATGCTCAAATTTAACTTTTGCTAAGATTCTCAAGCACAAAAACTATTCAGGTTTGGGCTTTACCTTGTTGACTAAAGTAAACCTTAAGGGCTTCCACAGCTTGCTGATGAGAGCCATATGAACAAAAAAACAAGATGAGGCTACTTGGCCCTTCGAGCCTGCTCCACCAATCAATAAGATCGTGGCTGATCTGATTGTAACCTCAGTTCTATACGCCTGCATATTCCCAATAGCCTTACATCCCCTTGATCATCAAGAATCTATCTACTGCTGCCTCACAAGTGTGATCACTAGTTCTAGATTCTCTTACAAGTTGAAACATGCTTTCAACATCCACCCAATCAAGTCCTGTTAGGATCTTATATGATTCAGTTGAGAAACTTCTGACTCTTCTAAACTGCAGTTGATATAGACCTAGCCTGTCTAGCCTTTTCTCATGAGGCAATCTGCTCATTTCTAAGGATTAGTTTAGTAAACCTTCCTTGAACTGTTTTTTATGCATTAACATGCTTCCTTCTCTAAATATGGTGACTGTAGTAACTGTGTGCAATGCTCCAGATGCAGGCTCACCAATAGCCGATATGACTGAATTATGCCCTTACTCTTCCATTCAATTCCCCTCACAATCAACTACAACATTCAACTAGCTTTCCTGATTACTTGCTGTATCTGCATTGTAGATTTCAGCAAACTATTTTGTACATAGAGTTTCTAAATAATGCTCCCTCATGATTGAAGCTCATTTTGAGCCCTTAGCCCCTTAACTATCAGGGTATCTACACTTCATGGCTCTTCAGGGCACTTAGCTCATAACACTGGAAGACCATTTGCTTCCAGGTGAATTTCCTAAAACTTCGCCAAGGTTTTATTTATCTCTAATGAAATCTGTAATGCGATCTGTGGGAGAGTCAAGCAGGACGTGAAACATTAGCTCTGTTTCTCTATCTACAGATGCTGCTGGACCTGCTGAGTTTCTCCAGGACTTTCTATTTTTATTTCTGGTCATCTCTAATAGATATTGACGGGGTCTAACCTTGGAATCTTTTGTCCTGTCCCTCTGTGTCTTCTGCTGCTTGCACTCCCACTGTAGTGACATAGTTGCTCTGTTGATACTTGTCACCCTCTATATGACTGGGTGGACTGTGATCCCACCAATGGGATTTCTTAAATGTGTTGTTTATGTTCTGTTTGTTCATGTGCTTGTTGAATTTTTGGAGGGCTCCTTTTTATTGCCCACATCTGTAAATTCGCTGAATGATGATACTCCTTCACTTGCTCGGGCGAAATGTATTTGCTAGAATCTTGCTGCATTTTCTGCAAAGAGCTTTCTCCTACACATTACTTCAGTTGGCTGAACAACTGCTTTGCCATGCAGTGTAATGTCAACTGCGTGGGTTCAACCCTTGTTCTGGCTGAGGTTACCGTGAATGTCCCAGCTTCTCAATTTTGCCCCTTGTCTGAGGTGTGATGACCCTCAAGTTAAATTCACCACCAGTCTTCTCTCTCTGATGAGAGAGCAGCCCATGGCCTCTAGGACTGTGATAACACGGTGTAGAGCTGGATGAACACAGCAGGCCAAGTAACATCAGAGGAGCAAGAAAGCTGACGTTTTGGGTTGAGAACCTTCTTTACAAATGGGGGAGGGGAAGGGGATTCCACCTATCTTCTCTTTTATCCATCTTCTATCTGCCTCTCCCTCTCTCCCTATTTATTTCAGAATCCCCTTCCTCTCCCCCATTTCTGAAGAAAGGTCTCGACCCGAAACGTCAGCTTTCCTGCTCCTCTGATGCTGCTTGGTCTGCTGTGTTCATCCAGTTCTACACCATGTTATCTCAGATTCTCCATCATCAGCAGTTTCTATTGTCTCTGTCTCTAGGACTGTAGCGGCTTTACCTTTGTTATAATACATAGAACAAGAGAGAAACAGGTTGGTTTTTAAACAGTTTATGACTTGCAAGACATAGATGATGAAATTCATCATTGTCTCTAATGAGCCTGGTCAACCTTGGTCTAACTGAGAACTGGGATCTCAGACCCAAGGCTAGATTCATGATTTATCAGGTAGAGGTGATTCCTGTGGTTCGATATGCAACAGTACATACTTCAAAGAACTGGAGAAACACCACCAGCAGTACTTTTGCAAGATCCTCGAAATCCTTGTAGGTAAGTAGCCTTCACTGCCAAGCTAGCCTTGAGGTGCTGATCACTCAAGAGTAGCTCCACTGGATGGAATGAGTAGATTTTACAACTTAAATAGAATTCCAGCAGCAGCCATTCACGGCAAGAGACTCCTAGATGGACAATGGAAATACAAAGCATCCTGAAATAAGTCAAATATCATCACTGTCTCATGTGAGATCCTGGCTTGTGACCAATCAAAACGGAGAAGGCTCATTCCGGAAGGTATTGAGCTCTATCTGGAGACTTTGTTAGGAACATGTGGAGTTAAAATGTTGGAGGGAGAGCACAAAACAATAATCTACTCTTCCAATTAACCCTTTAGCACCACTTGAGTGGGGAGGTGGTGATCTAGTGGTATTATCAGTGGACTGTTAATTCAGAGACCCAGATAATGGTCTGGAGTTCGTTCTGGGTCCCGGGTTCAAATCCTGCCAAGGCAGATGGTGGAATTTGAATTTAATAATTCAAGAATTAGGAATCTCATGATGACTATGAATCCTTTGTTGATTGTCGCAAAAATCCATTTGGTTCACTAATGCCCTTTAGGGAAGGAAACTGCCATCCTTACTTGGTCTGGCCTACATGTGACTCCAGACCCACAATGTGGTTGACTCTTAACAGTCCTCTGGGCAATTAAGGATGGGGCAATAAATGCTGTCTAGCCAGTGATGCCCTCATCCTATGAATGAATCAAGGAAAAAAAACTTGCCATGCATGTGGCAGAGCCTGTTGGTCATGTGAAAGCCGAAAGAACTGCGGATGCTGTAAATCAAGACCAGTGACAGAAGCTGCTGGAAAAACTCAGCAGGTCTGGCAGCATCTGTGAAGAAAAAAAATTAGTCTGTTCTGAGGAAGGGTCACCGAACCCGAAATGTTAACTTTGATTTTTTTTAGTTCACAGATGCCAGACCTGCTGAGCTTTTCCAGCAACTTCTGCTTTTGTTCCTGCAGGTCATGTATTGAACTAACCATCATCTCAATATCCAACCAAACCAGAGTGAAAGCAGATTCATTTGACCCTGTGGGACTGTTTTAGAGAGGAGAGATTATAATATAGTGAAATATAGTTAATTGTAACATTCACTGTCGAAAGAAAATGCCATTGGAACACCTTATATATAGAGAGGGTGATGCATTGCCAGTGAAAAACAGTTTGATATTAAATATGCAGAGAGAGAGAGGTTTTTTGTCAAATAAAATATATTTTAATATATAGAAACAGAGACAGTTAGTAAGTTCAGAATTACAGAATGTTTATTGCACTAAATGAGGCTAGTCAGCCCTTCATGTCTGTGATGGCTCTTTGAAGGAACCATTTATTCAGTGCTCTTTGCCTGTAACCCTGCATATTCTTTCTACACAGATAATAAGAATTTAAAATAACAGAGGGTGGTTTTGATCCGGCCACTAGGTTATGGCCCAGCATACTTCCACTGCACCACACTGCTACTTGTGACTAAGTGCAAATCCCAGTCTTTTGCAGTATACACAGTAACAGACTGTCTGTGAAGCAGTGTATTATAACACACACAAGGATAGACTCTATCAGTGCAGCATTATTATATTGTGTACAAAAAAGAGACAGACCATTAGTGAAACATGGTGTGAAAGATTATTAGAATAAACATCTTACATTTTTCCCCTGTCTGGTACAGATTGAGAAACTCAGAGCACACAGCATTTTTTCATGTTTTGTTTCTGATTCCAAGTGTTCACAGGTGATGGCAGTCGCTGATCTTTGAAGGTCTATCAGACTGGGATCAGACTGTGTGACTATTTCCAGTGCTGATCATTGCAGGCCTGAAAATGCTTTTAGACAATCCTAAGGCAAAGAGCAAGTTGCAGAAAACTATTGATAGAAAAGAGGTGAAAATAAGAATAAATCAGGTAATTATCTAAAGGACTGAGATGGACAATGAATACTTACATGGAGAACAGCGAGATAAATAACAATACAATTACACTGACCATAAATCTGCAAATCTGACAAGGGACATGAAGCAAAAATAAACTATCGTGTAAATATGCAAAGTTCAAGAAGTTTTCAGGATATGAAAGACTATCCAGAGGTAGCTAACTAGCATTACAAGTGTTCAACATCCCTGCTTGAAATATTGACCATAAACCCAAAATAAACTAGTTCCACTGCCTTCTGGCAGCATCAATGAGAAAGAAACAGAGTTAACATTTTGAGTCTGGTCTAACTCTTCTTCAGAACTGCCGGGATGTCCTGAGGATGAGAGAGAAACTACATAAATACAGGTTGTTTCTTTCTTTTAATTCAGTAATGTTTTCAGCTTCTACACTCAACAGTCCCTGCGTATGTATGCTTTCCAGTGAATGTTTGAAAAACTGTGAGCCTGCAAGTCTGAACTAAGAAATACTGGTCTATACACTGTCATAGTGTAATTAAAGCACAGGTTTATTGGTTAGAGCAAGAGATGCAGAGTGTAAGTGAGAAAGAACTATTTTATTCAGAAAGTGGAGAAGGCCTACAACTCACTGTTTGGAGGCTATTCAGCCCATTGAAACCAAACTAGAGTCCATAGAACAAGACAATCAGTCCTACTCTCTCAGTCTCAGTGTATAGCCCTCAAATTAATTTCCCTTAAGTGCCTATCCCATTTCCTTTGGAAACTGTTGATCATTTCTGTTTCCATCAACCTCCTAGGTACTTTTTGAGGTGCTGAATTTCAGATAAAACCTTCAAAACCAAAGCCCCCCTACCGTCTCAGGTGGTTGGAGAAAAGCCCCTCGTGCAATCTGCTGATCCATGCCTGTTTATGTGCTCTCAACAAAGGCCAATTTCACTCCCATCATTCCAGGTTTTGGACTGTACACAGGCAAAGTGAATGGGAAAGGCACAAGTATTGGGAACGTTTCCATCCTCAACCACAGTTGACATTTTTCTAAAAATCCTTCTGGGACTCATCTAAGCATTTCACCTTGAGATCAACCATGAAACAGAAAGCCATTGTAGTAGCTGATGTACAAGGAAAGAAAATCAATCTTGATAAAATTCTCCTCCAAGCCACTCACCAATCTGAGTTGGAAATATATCACTGATCCTTCAGTGTTGCTGGGTGAAAATCCTGAAACTCCCCACCTAATAGCATTGAGGATCTGCCTGCAGAACTGCAGCATTTTAAGATGCAGTCACCACTACTTTCTCGAGCACAATTAGATATTGGTATTAAATACTGGCCCAGACAATGAAACTAAATCTTATGAATGCTTAAGAAGTAAAAATCAAAATGTTTTAAAGACACTTGAGGTTTCCTCTTGAGTCATAGAGTCATAAAGCGCAGGAACAGACTCTTCAGTCCAACCAGTCCATGTCAAACATAGTCCCAAATTAAACTAGTCCCAGCTGCCTGCTCCTGGCCCTTTTGTTCCAAACCTTTCCTGTTCAGGTACTTATCCAAATGTCTTTTAACTATTGTAATTGTACCCGTATCTACCACCTACTCTGGAATTTCATTTCACACACAAAGCACTCTCTGTATTTAAAAATTTGCCTCATCTGTCTTATATAAATCCGTCTCTTTTCAACTTTGAAATCCACCATCCTAGAGAAAAGACAGCTAGCATTAACTCTATCTATACCCCTCATTATTTTATAAACTTCAACAAGGTTGCCTCTCAACCTCCAGTGCTTCAGTGAAAAACATTGTGCTCCTAAGATGCTGCTTGGCCTGCTGTGTTCATCCAGCTCCACACTTTGTTATCCCAGCCTATCCAACCTTTCTACATAACTCAAACCTTCTATACCCAGCAATGTCCTGGTAAATTTCTCCTGAACTCTCTGCAGCTTACTATTATTTTGGCAATGCAAACTGACTCGAGCAAGTTTTGTGCATGGTTTGATCTCAGTCAGAAAAGTGTATAAATCCGTTAGAAACAATTCAGAGAAGCTTCACTCAATTGATACCTGGGTTGAGGGGGTTATCTTTTGAGGAAATATTAAATATGCTGGATCTGTATGTACTGGAGTTTTGAAGAATGAGAGGTGATCTTATTGAAAGAAATGAAATCCTGAGAGAACCTGACGGGGTAGATGCTGTGAAGATGTTTCTCTTTGTGGGAGAGACTTGAGGCATGTTTAAGAAAAAGGAGGCTCCCAATTAAAATGGAGATGAGGATTTTTATTTTCCCTCAGATGGTTGTGAGGCTTTACAATTCTTTCTCATAAAATCGGCAAAGGCAGTGTCGTAGAATATTTTTGAGAGTAAGGTAGATCGATTCTTGACTGACATTGAAGTTAAAGGTCATAGGGGATAGGTGGGAATCTGGAGTGGAGGCCACAACAGGTCAACCATGATCAAATTGAATAGCAGTGCCTTTGAGCAGGTCTAAGGGCCTGATTGGCTGACTCCTGCCCTAATTTGCACATTCAGATGTTCTGGAATCCAGCCAAACTGAAAAAAAAGGTGACCATGAGGGGGATGTGAGGAAGCTTAGCACATGATAGTCATGGACCTCCCACAATGTTGCTCATTATGAATTTGATAACAGAAACATAAACCTGAGTATCAGCAAGCCTTGCTCCCTACTCTCCCTCCCCCTGCTAAACTCAATATGATCATGGCTGATCATCTAGCTTCGTACCCTGTTTCTGAATTCTCCCTATAACCTCTGATCCCTTTAACCTTAAGAATCCCAAAAGCATGGAAGCAGGCCATCAAGTTCACATCAACCCTCTGAACAGCATCCCACCTTGCCCCAACCCTACCCTATCCCTGTATTCCCCTGGCTAATTCAGCTAACCTATACATCTCTGGACACCGTGGGCAATTTAACACGGCCGATCCACTTAGCCTGCATATCTTTGGACTGTGGGAGGAAATTCACACAGATTCAGGTAGAATGTGCAAACTCCCCTCAGAACGTTGTTCAAGGCTGCACTTGAACCTGGGGCGCCCGTGCTGAGAGGTAGCCATGCTAACTGGCGAGTTACTGTGCCACCCCAAATTAGCAGCTACCATAAGCTACTTAATGATATACTTACAGCACAACATATTATCTGTTGCTAAAGTGGATTAAAAACAAAATGAGGCCATTTGGAGTTGATTTGCTCTCTGGTTAAATAGTCATTGGTTAAACATATCAAAGATAATGGAATAGTGTAGGTTAGATGGGCTTCAGATTGGTTTCACAGGTCGGCGCAACATCGAGGGCTGAAGGGCCTGTACTGCACTGTAATGTTCTATGTTCTATGTCCTATGGTTAGGGAATGTTTTCGATCAGGATGCACTTGTCAGTTTCGTGTTGTGGCACAGAACCAATCACATGTTCCAATTATTTCCCATCTGTATCAGAACATGATTGTGTGGTGCATGATGCCCTTCAAGTGCTTATTGACACTTTAATACATTAAAGTTGCTTTCCCTTACAGCAAGACTGTTTCCTCTGGATCCAAGTGTTCAACCAGTTAATTCAGAATTCTGCTGGTAAAGTGGATTATGTCACGTTAAAGCTAAAAGCTTAACTGTTGAAAAAACAAGTCCCCAGGCCAAAACTTAATTTTCTTTGATCAAGGAAACCTACGCATTAGGATGTGCTTGTCAATTCAGGCTGGGGCAGAGAACTGAAACATTTATTACGAATTGTTCGTGTGACATCTCCATTGTGACTCTGTCTTGGGACGAACAGGCTTATACAGACAGATGTAAGTCTACAATTCCAGCGTAGTGCACTGATATTTAAACCTAACTGTACCTAAAAGCTGAACTTGCAACACTCTTTAGTAACTAAAACATTTGCTAAAAACATGCAGAGAAATTAATTTCAAAACCAAGCCTCTCCAGATTGCATAGGAATAAATCAAAGACTTACAAAGGACTGCGGGATCAACTATAACTGACAAATAGTTAAAATCAGGCACCAAAGGTATTCAAATAAAGATTGTTGGAAAAACAGCACCAACACTTTTTTCTTTATTATTTTTAAATGGTGTCAGAGAAATTTGCATAAAACAGTTTGTGACACCTGAAGTGTGACAGAGAGCTGCAGTTTGATGGACAGCAAATTCACTGGTATGTAAAGTTTTTTTTATAATATTGTGACAATTTTCCTTTAGCGCTGTCAGCAATAAATTAGTGAAAGTTGTGTTTTTATAAATAAAGAAAGGATTTTTAAGTCACTTTCATAATCTCAGTCAAAAAAGGACCTTGGATGTTGTAACAGAGGAGGTGGCCTAGTGGTATTATCTCTGTAATGGTACTCCAGAGACCCTGATAATATTCTTGCAGACCCAGGTTGAAATCCTATTGTGGTAGAGGGTGGAATTCAAATTCAGTTTTTGAAAAAAAAGACTGGAATTGTCAAAGATCAGAAAACCCCACCTTGTTCACTAATGCTGTTTAGGGAGGGAAACTGCCATCCTTACCTGTTCTGGCCTATGTGTGACTCCAGACTCACAGCAATGTGGTTGACTCCTAATGGCTCCCATTATTCTTCAAATAATGTCATGTATCTACAACGGTTTCAAATCCCATCTGAAAGTACATCTGATAGTATCTCTGACAGTATACCACTCCTTCACTGCTGTAATTCTACGACATCTTAATGCAGAGAAAACACAATGGGTATGATAGCTTTGAAAATTTATCCCTAGAAAAGATATGTTTGGCTTGGACAGTCATGTAAAGGGCCTGTTATATGGCACAAAGAGAGTGGGGTTGAGAGTGAGACTAAAATTGACTACACAAGATGAATTTTCACCCTGCCCTCCCCAGGTACAAAGCACTAGACATTAAATTGGGTCAGTAGTCCCCATAGCTTACCTACAGTGTTCCCGGTCCTTACCTCAGAGCAGACCAGCATAGTATGTGCACTCACAATGGCTGCCATGGAAACAAGTTGGGATTGGGGGAAGTTTTCAAGTGGAATGGTGGCTCACGGGTCAGCACTGCTGCCTCACAGTGCTAGGGACCTGGGTTCAATTCCACCCTTGGTGACTGTCTGTATGGAGTCTGCATGCTCTCCCTGCGTCTGTGTGGGTTTCCTTTGGGTGTTCCCGTTTCCTCCCACAGTTCAAAGATGTGCAGGTTAGGTGGATTGGCCATGCTAAATTGCCCATAGTGTCCAGAGATGTGTTGATTGGGTCAATTGGGAAAGTGCAAGGTTACAGGGATATGGGAGAAGGATGTGTCTGGATGGAATTTCTCTTTGCAGGTTCAGAGTGGACTCAATAGGCTCCTTCTTCCACATGGTCGGAATTCTATGTAGTCTGTATGCCTCGATTTCCTCCCACAGTACAGGCATGGGGAAAGGAAATCAGATATCATAGAGCAGTAGATAATTGGGCTTGCTAGTTTTTCCAGCAGAGATAGGGAACTGTGCAAGAGGCTCCTGAACTGATTCTTGTTGGCATTAACTTGGCAATCTGGGTTAAACGTCAACGTGACGCTAGCAGACCTTTCAGTTTTATTTTGTTTTCCTCCCACTACTTTCAGTGTCTAGTCCCTATCAGGTTTGGACCTATACCAGAGGCCCGTTAAACTCACACAACTCATCTAAATTTAGGTAGGCATTTGAGTTCAGGTCAGAACTGAGCAAAGCACAATTCAAATCTATGAGTGGTAAAGGAAAATTAATGCCCTCCCCCTTCCTTATTTTTAGACAATATTTGATAACCTGATGACAAGAAACAAAGATGAACAAGAAGCATTAAAAGGAGTTTTCAAAATCTTGATTGGTTGATAGATTGCTTTCTCCTAGCTAATGCATTTGCATTTGACCAAATTACAATTAAGAAACTTGAATTAAAATTCACAAATTTGCACACCAGTCAATGAGCTGGAGGTAATTTGCATTGAACTTGAATAGTTTACCTGGAAGAATTTGAATATTAGCCAATTTATACTGCAAGAACAATTTGAAAGAAAAAGACATATTGCAGAAAGAGGTGTTATGAGGAATTGAGACACAGAATATTTGAGAAATAGTGGCTTTTAGTGAGTCCAAATGACATCAGGCGATACAGTGGCATGACAATATAATTATACATGTTTATAAAAAGGATCCAGTAGATATCCTAGAGTGTTTGTTTTACTGATTAGTAATTATGCTCTAATGGGGTTTGGAAAACCAGGGTTTGTTCTACTACCAGGATAATTATAGCTTTTAATAAGGAAGTGGGAGGAATGTGGAGCTTTGGTGTATAAGAGAGTGGCATGCTGGGGCGGCACGGTGGGGCAGCACAGTGGGGCAGCACGGTGGGGCAGTGGTTAGCACTGCTGCCTCATAGTGCCAGGGATCCAAGTTTGATTCCACCCTTGGGTGACATCTGTGTGGCGTTTGCATATTCTCCTTGTGTCTGCGTGCGTTTCCTCTGGATGCTTTGGTTTCTTCCACAGTCCAAAGATGTGCAGGTTACATGGATTGGCTGAACTAAATTACCATAGTGTCCAGGGATGTATAGATAAGGAGAATTAGCAATGGGAAATGCATGGTTAGAGGAATACGGTGGGCCTGGATAGGATGCTCTTTGGAGCGGCAGTGTGAACTTGATGGACTTAATGGCTTGCTTCCACGCTGGAGGGATTCTATGAGCTTCTATGAGTGGAACGATTTAGGCAAGATGGAATCCCCAGGGTTTAATTTCACTCCTTTTCTTAACAAGGTGCAAGGGCTGAAGTGGAGCCAAGTGCACCTCCAGTAGGCTCTGGCCCTCCTGGGTCCCTCACTCTCTGTTGATGTCTGCTCTCCTCCTGCCCCCATGTATTGCCTTCCAGGCTGTGGCTCTGGCCTATGCCGCTTCTGGAAAGCTGCTCCCAGTTGGCCTGTCTGGGGAATGGGAAATTCAGCCAGTGTCTCTAAATTATAGCTGTGCATGCTTCATAATTCAAACAGGTGACCATCCAGAACTAACCACCAGGTGACGTCAGGAAAGTCAAGATAGAACTCAACTCCATCCTCAAAATAAGAACCCTTCACTCACACAGAACTTTTCTTGCACTCGGAACATCTCAGAATACTCCACAGCCAATAACTATCTCCAAACAGAGGGAAGCAGGCTATCTCCCCTTGACATTCAATGACATTACTATTGTTGATTCCCCACTATCAACATTGACCAGAAACTGGAGCAACAATATTAATACTGTGAGAGCAGGCCAGAAGCTAGAAATTCTGCAGCGAGTAACTCACTGTCCAGCTCTCCATAACCTGCCCATCATCTACAAGGCACAATTCAAGAGTGTGATAAAATATTGCCTGTTTGTCTGGATGGTTGCAGTTCTAACAACTATCATGAAGCTGAACACCATCCAAGACAAAGCAGCCCAGTTAATTTCATTACATGCTTCGGCATTCACTCCCTTCACCATCGACACTCAATTGTAGCAACGTGCACCAGATGCGTTGCAGTGACTCACATGTGTTTCTTTGACAGCACAACACCTTCTGAACCTGTGACCTCTGCCATTGAGAAGGACTGGGGCAGTGGATACATGGGAGCACCACAACCTGAAATTTCCCCTCCAGGCCACTCACCATCCTGACTTGAAAATATATCACCATTTCTTCAGTGTCTTTGGGTCAAAATCCTGCAACTCTATACCTCCCAACATCACTACACCATGGGTACTGCAACAGTTCAAGAAGGCAGATAACAACCACCTTCTCCAGGATGTTTCGCGCTGGGGAACAAACGGCTGAGACTGTGATGCACAAATTCTGTTACTGAGTGAAAAAAAAATCTAATTTACAGAGAACAAACCTCCTGCAAACCTCAATGAGCTCTTTCGACATTTAGAATTTGAGAAACTGAGAAAACAAAATCCCATTCACTGTACTTCAATTTAAAAAAAACCTTTTCCCTTGCTAAGATTTTATTTCAGTAAAGAGAGAGAGAAAGCGTTAGTGAGAGGGTATTTTACATTCCCCAGCTTGCACTTCAGAAATACCTGCTGTAGGTTACCTTTCTTTAGTTAATCCGTTGCCAGTGCTTATTCATGACTTTGTCTCTTCCTGATTTGATTATTCCAATGTTCTCCTGTCTGACCTCATATTTTCAATTCTCCATGAACTTCGACTCATCCAAAACTCCACTGTCCACTTCCTAACCTGCTCCATTACTCCCTTAATTGCTGAGGTAGAACTCTCCCCTTCACTTCAAATTAAAATTCTCATCCTTCTACTTAAATCCCCTTCACAGACTTCTCCCTGTCTCATTTCATGTTTCACAGCCCGAATCACCCATCTCACTCCCTATTGCTGTGAACATCTCTCTTCCTCTGATTTTGGCCTTTCATGCTTCTGACTTTCACTATCCCATTTCCTTTAAATCCACCAAACCTCATTGCATTAGCACTTGTTTTTCCACTTTCAAGACCAACCCTAAACCACATCTCTTTGTCTCAAAAAGCTGTCAAGCCCACCACCTTGATTTGGTGCTCGTTAAAGATGCCATTGTAAGATGTTACTTGTGTTGTTTGATATCCAGGAGAGAGAATATAAATATTCAAAGGATAATCCTACGTGGTCCAGTGACCACTGCTTGGCATGTTCCTGAATTATCCTCTGAATGGAGGATATTTTGCATTGGGAACTTAGATATTGAACTCTATAGTTTAAAAACACCCTCAGGATTTGACGGGGCAAAGGCTTTTCATGTAATATTGAAGCATATTGTTTTCAGTGCGTGTTCCTGTCATTGATGGATGCCAGTGGATATATGATATATAAAATGTATATAGCCTGGTAGCTAAACTGCACAAGCTGCTCTGGATCTTCAGTCAGATAACTGCTGATTTATTACCTGAAGCAAATACCTCCATAATGTGGTGGCAGTAGACGGACTCTGGACAGTCACATTCCCACCATAGAGAGACACTTTAATATTTGAAAGCTGTTGGTCAATCAATGAGTAGGTAAATGCTCAAAGGCTTCAAGCAATAGGATTTCACAGTCTCCTGTGGGAAGGTCAAGACCTGTCGAGTGTCAAACCTGTGGCAATGTGACTTGCCTCATAATTTGATTGTTTGATCTAATATACTCCCTGACGCTGCTTATTGGAACACTAATACTGACTGATGTCAAACCGTACAATGTCAAGTGTGGCAGCAATCAATATAAACACTGCCTGAGATCATTCAGTACAGTTCATTCACATCATCATCACCATCATCATCATCATCTCACCACAGTCAGACCTAGTATGGGATGAGCAACTCTCACCATTTAGTGCACTGCTGTGTTCAGCCTGGCTTATTTAGAGTGGGTATTCAGTGAAAATCAAACACAGAGATCTATTTGGACAAATGTCTTGTTATTAAGTCAGTATATATTGTACAACATTTCTTGAGGATTGGAGAGTGAGATAAGGAATTAGTGTCTATCACATTTGGAATCAGTTTGCTGTGTGATTGTACTACTTCGTACCTTCACTTGATACATTTATGGAACATAAATATGATAACGGAATGACGATGAACAACAATAAACTAATATTTCAATCAGAGAAATTCAACTTGGACTTTTTTTTAAGGACTGAAGAGTTGCAGGTGAAAATTTATTCTTGTTGCATGTTCCTGTTCTGATGCAAGTGGTAAAAACACTTCTATCTGAATGAGGGTTGTGCCTTTAAGATACACTTACATGTTTGAGCACCATCATCTAGGCTGACCCTGTAGTGCAGTACTGAAGGTCCGGTGCACTTTAGGAGCTGCTGCCTTTTAGCTACCCTCTTTTTAAAAGTTTCCATGGCCACATTTTGCAAAAAAAGCAGCAGCGTTATCTTCAATGCCCTAGTCAGTAGTAATCCCACCTACAGCATGCCTAAAACAGATTGTTTGGTCATTATTTCATTGGTGCTTGCTGTTCACAAATTGGTTGTTGTGTTTGCTACACTGAAACAGTGACTAAATTTGATAATTAATTCATTGGCTGAAAAACACTTTGAAATGTCACAACAAGCACTATATCAACACAAGTCTTCCCTTACAGCACAGAAAATGTTCTTAAACATTCAAAGGAGTTCTGCAAGAGATATATTTGGATATATTTGGACATGTGACCAAAGAGATTCACACATCTTTTTTATTTGGTCCTCTATGCAAATGAGGGATATACTTGCAGACTGGATTCAGAATTGTCGAAATAGTCGGTGCAGAGATTGACTGATTTTTGTGACTAGAAGTCTGTGTCCCCTGGGGTTCCACAGGGATCAGTGATGGGGCTCTTGCTGTTGGTTGTTTATGTAAATGATTTTGACTTGAATGCAGGTAGGTTTATCAGTAGATTTTCAGATGATTTGAAAGTTGATCGGCGGTAAATAGTCTTACATTACAAGAATATACAGGTTGGATGGTGGACTGATCATTGACAAACGGAATTCATTCTGAAAAGACTGAGGTGAAATACTTGGGCAAGACAAACAAAGCAAGGAAATACATGCTCAATCCTTTGAGTTTATGAGTTAGGAAGCCACGTTGAGGTTGTATAGTCTCTTCTGGAGTACTGTGTCCAGTTCGGCCACCCAGTTATCAAAAGGATATTTTTAAGCTGGAGAAGATTCAGAAGAAATTTACCAGGATGTTGCTGAGTGTGGGGGATAACAAGCTGGAGAGCTGGATGAACAGCAGGCCAAGCAGCATCAGAGGAGCAGGAAAGCTGACGTTTCGGACCTGGACCCTTCTTCAGAAAAAGTATGGAAGGTTTGAGTTACAAAGAGAAAGCTGGATAGGCTGGGACTTATTTCACTGGAGCGTAGGAGATTGAGAGTGACCTTGTAGAGTTTTTAAAATAATGAAGGGTATAAATAGAGTTAATGGGAGTTGATTTTTCCCTATGATGGGTGATTTTAGGACTGGGGACACAATTTTAATGTGAGAAGAGAGAGATTTGAAAAAGATATCGGGGCAAACCTTTTACACAGAGGGTGGTCATCTGTGGAATGAATTTTGTGAGTAAGTGGTGGATGCAGGTACAATTACAAGGTTTAAAAGACATTTGGATGAGTACCTGATTAGGATAGATTGGAGGGATATGGTCCAGGTGCAGGTAGGTGGGACTAATTTACTTTGGGATTATGGCCGGCATGGGCTGATTAGACCAAAGTGTCTGATTCCGTGCTGTAAGACTCAGTGACTCTATGCGTCGATAACTCTATGATTGATGGTAGGACCCTGGGAAATACTGAAGATCAGAGGGACATTAGTGTGCAGATCAACGTGTCCTTTCAGGTAGCAAGACAGGTTCATAAAATAGTTATGAAGGCAGATGAGATAGTTGCCTTTATTAATCTAGGCACAGAGTTTAAGAGCAGGGAGGTGATGCTGTAACTGTATAAAATGTTGGTTTGGCCACAGCTGGAGTATGTGTGTAGCTCTGGAATATGGATGCAATAGCAGTGGAGAGGGTGATATACCAGGATATTAACTGGCTGAAGAGTTTTAATTATGAAGAAAGATTAAAGAGACTGAAGTTGTTTTCCTTCGAGCAGAGACTGAGGGAAAACTTGATTAAGGTGCATAAAGTTATGAGGGACATGGATGGAGTAAACAGGATGGAACTTCTTGGTGGAGATTTAAGGCAAGGAGCAGAAGGTTTACAGGGCATGAGAGAAAAAATATTTTCACTCAGAAGGCGATGAGAATCTGGAACTCACTGTCCATAAAGGATAATAGAGGCAGAAACCCTCAGAATATTTAAGAAGCATTTAGCTGTACTCTTACAAGGGTGAGGTATTCTAGGCAAAATGGGATTAGAGTAGTTAGAAGATTGCTTTTGAATGATGCAGACTTGATGGACCGAAGGGCTTTTTTCTGTGCTGCAGACCTCTGTGACTGTATGACAATGGAAGCAATCCAGAGAATGTTAAACCGGTTGATTCCTGGAATGCAAGGGTAGTGTTGTGAAGAAAGATTGAGTAGGTTGGGCCTGGTTAAAGTTTAACAGAATGAGAGGTGGTCTTATTGCAACATATAAGATTCTGAGGGGGACTTAACAAGGGGTTAACTGAGGCTCCGTTTTTGGGGCAATGGGACACAAAGGGACACTGTTTAAAAACAAGTCTACCCATTTAAAATGGAGATGAGGCAGAATTTCTTCTCTCATGGAGTAGTGAATCTTTAGAATGCTGTATCCCACTGGAGGCTGTGCCACTGAATATATTCAGGGTCATGGGGGAGAGCCAGGAGAATGCAATTAAGGTCACAGCCTTGGAGCAACCTTATTGGGCCAAATGGGTGATTTCTTATGTTCTAATGCCTGTGTAATGTCCTCATTGTTGCATGCCTGCGGAAGCAACAAATGGCAGCATGTGTATGAATTACTTAAGAGTCTTAACAAGAATTGGCACTTGCCTGAAAAACAAAATATAGGTTATTACTAGCGTGTGATATGTACAGATTACATTGACTGTTCAGACATCACCACAGCGACTGTCGGAAGCTGGAGGTGATGCATCTGATCCTATCCAAGTCAAGAGGTGGGCTCCTTATTTTTTCATGCAGGGCTGTGAGATGTCATCAGATTGAGTAGAACATCATGCAGATTTGAGCATTAGCTCATTCAGCTCCATTTCCTTATACAACATCATCTCATGAGCTGTTTCCCCAATGAATCACACCTATACACTCAGGTATGTAACTACTTTTACATTTAATATAGCCACATCTCCTCCAGCACTCTGACTTTGCAAATTCAGGTGGTCTGTATGTTTCACAATCCCTGACAAAGCAATCTCTTCAGACTGGGAAGATGAGGAGGTCTTTGGCTTGAGGGCTGTTGGTTTTGAATTAGATCTTCTGTAAAACATTTCTTCACTGGAGGACCTCTTATCTCTTGGGTGCCTTTCATGGTTGATTTTGTTCTATTTGGTACAATACCTAATCTGGAAGACTTTATTTCTTGAATTATTTTTGCAGGAGAGCCCCTCCTTGCTAACTGAGGCAGTTGCCTCATAACATGATCGAGAGGACCTTTCCAACGTTGATAACAGCTGCTCTGTAGAAACAAGTACTTCCTGCCTTGTAGTTTCCTAGATTTTCAGACCATGCAGTTTCTCCTTTTTGACTAGGCCCAGAATCTGCAGACATTGATCTGTTTTCCACAGAGTGACCTTCAGGTCATCTCCATTTTGTTCAAGAAAATTGTAGTCCTCAGTCTGCTGATACATCTTGCAGAGTAGGTTGGGTGTCTTCAGTGGTCATCTGTGAAGGTCTTCCTAGTGTCCTAGACATTTTCACATCCTCAATCATGGTAGAAAGCTGCTGTCTACTTATCATCTCCCCTGTCACTGGTACTAATAATTCTTTGGAAGGCAAAGCTTTGAACTCTTGCTGCTGACCTTGTGTTGGGTTATCTCCTGAAAACAAAGTTACATCTGTTGTATCCGTGATAATGGGAACTGCAGATGCTGTAGAACCCAAGATAACAAAGTGTGGAGCTGGATGAACACAGCAGGCCAAGCAGCATCTCAGGAGCACAAAAGCTGACATTTCGGCCCTAGACCCTTCATCAGAGAGGGGGATGGGGAGAGGGAACTGGAATAAATAGAGAGAGACTCCCCCTCTCCCTATTTATTCCATCTCCCTCTCCCCATCCCCCTCTTTGATGAAGGGTCTAGGCCCGAAATGTCAGCTTTTGTGCTCCTGAGATGCTGCTTGCCCTGCTGTGTTCATCCAGCTCCACACTTTGTTATCTTACATCTGCTGTGTCAATTTGTTCAACAAGCTACTTTGCTTTCGGTTAAAAGAATCATCAATGAGCTAAAGTGAGTGCTACTGCTTAGACTTATTCAAAGTATTTTCCTCTCCTAGCAAACATTATTCATTTTTGTCTTTTAAATTCTCTTCATTAATGATTTCTTAGAGCATTGAATGTGGAAGTTGGGACATAATGTTCTGTCTCTGCAGGACATTGGTGAGGCTGCTATTGGAGTTATGAGTACAACTCTGGTCACCCTGCAATAGAAAGGATATTATTAAATTGAAGAGGGTTCGAAAAAGTTTTACCATGATGTTGCTTGGACTGATAGATTTGAGTTGTAAGGAGAGACTGGATAGGCTGGGTTCTTTTGCCCTGGAGTGTAAGAGATTGAGGGGTGGCCTTGTAAAGGCTAATAAAATCATAAGGGGCAGAGATATGGTGAATAGCAAAGGTCTTTTCCCTGGGGTGGTGGAGTTCAAATCTGGGGGGCATATTTTTAAGGTGATAGGGGAAAGATTTAAAAGGGAACTGAGGGGAAACTTTTCCACACAGAGGGTGGTTCGTCTATGGAATGAACTGCCAGAAGAAGTGGTTAGAACAAAGAACAAAGAAAATTACAGCACAGGAACAGGCCCTACGGCCCTTCAAGTCTGCGCTGATCCAGATCCTCTATATAAACCTGAAATAACACGGTGCAGAGCTGGATGAACACAGCAGGCCAAGCAGCATCAGAGGACCTGGAAAGCTGATGTTTTGGGTCGAGACCCTTCTTCATTTTCTGCCCTTCACCATCTGGAACTCCACTAACCTTAGTGTCATCTGCAAACTTGCTTATCAGACCATCTATTCCTTCCTCCAGATCATTTATGTGTATTACAAACAACAGTGATCCCAACACGGATCCCTTCCACTACAATTCTCTGTCTCCTGTTGCCCAACCAGTTCTGTACCCATCTAGCTAGTATACTCTGGACCCTATGCGACTTCACCTTCTCCGTCAGCCTATCATGGGAAACTTATCAAATGCCTTACTGAAGTCCATGTATATGACATCCACAACCCTTCCCTCATCTATCAACTTTGTCACTTTCTCAAAGAATTTTATCAAGTTGGTAAGACATGACCTTCCCCACACAAAACCATGCTGCCTATCACTAATAAGCTCACTTTCTTCCAAATGTAAATAGATCCTATCCCTCAGTGTCTTCTCCAGCAGCTTCCTCACCCCTGATATCAGTCTCCCTGGTCTATAATTACCTGGATTATCCCTGCTACATTTCAACATCAACAATTCTCCAATCCTTCAAGACCTCACCCATGCTCAAGGATGCTGAAAAGATATCTATTAAGGCCCCAGCTACTTCCACTCTCACTTCCATCAGTAACCTGGGATAGATCCCAGCTGGACCTGGGGATTTGTCCACCGTAATGCCTTTTAGAATATCCAACACTTCCTCCCTCCTTATGCTGACTCGACCTAGTGTAATCAAACATCTATCCCTAATCTCAACATCCGTCATGTTCCTCTCCTCAGTGAATACTGACGCAAAGTACTCATTAAGAATCTCGCTCATTTTCTCTGACTCAATGTATAACTTCCCTCCTTTGTTCTTGAGTGGGCCAACCCTTTCTCTAGTTACCCACTTGCTCCTTTTATATGAATAAAAGGCTTTGGGTTTTCCTTAACCCTGTTTGCCAAAGATATTTCATGACCCCTTTTAGCCCTCTTAATTCCTCATTTCAGATTAGTCCTACTTTCCCGATATTCTTGCAAAGCTTCATCTGTTTTCAGTCACCTAGATCTTATGTATGGTTGATGCAAGCCCAGTGGCAATATATAAAAGACATTTGGATAAGTACATGAATAGGAAAGGTTTAGAGCAATATGGGTCAAATTCAGGCAACTGGGACTCATTTATTTTGGGAAACTTAGTCAGCATGGATGCGTTGGATCAAAGGGTCTGTTACCATACCCTATGACCCAGTGACACTATGAGTCTAAGATAGGAATGAAAATCATTTTCAACAATCCTGTAGAATTACAATCTTCTTTCCTGTTGACAGTACAGAACATTTCTCACATGCCAACATAAGTAATCCTAAGCAGCACCTGCTCAGTGAAGCCCAGTTTGGGTTTGACAACATTAACTCTGTTCCTGACCTCATGACAGCCTTGGTTTAAACATGGACAAAGAGTTGAATCCAGAAGTGAGGCAAGAATAATAATCCTTGACATCAAGGCTACATTTGACTGAGTATGGCATCAAGGAATCCTAGCAAAACTGCAGTCAATGGGAACCAGGGAGCAAACTGTCTGGTGGTTGGACTCTTACCTGACACAAAGGAAGATAGTTATGTTGGTTGGTGGTCGGTTATCTCAATTGCAGCACATCACTGTAGGGTAGTAGCTTCGGCCCAATTATCTCAGCTGTTTCATCAATGCCCCTCCTCCCACCATAAAGTCAAAAGTGAGGACATTCGCTGATAACTGCACAGTGTACAGCACCTTTCATAACTCCTCAGATACTAAAGCACTACATGTAAAAATAAAACAAGGCCAGGAAGATATCCAGGCTTGGGCTGAAGCAAACAAGTAATATTTGTGCCACACAAGTGCCAGGCAATTACTGTGACCAATAAGAGACAATCTAGCTTCCTCCCCTTGACATTCAATGGTGTCACCATCTCTGAATTCCCTACAATCAACATCCTGAGGATTACCATTGACCAGAAACTAAACTGGACTGACCATAAAATGCAATGGCTATGAGAGCTGGTAAGAGGCTAGGAATACTGCGGTGAGTAACTCCCTTCCTGATTCTCCAAAGCCTGTCTGCCATCTGCAAGGGACAAGCCAGGATTGTAATGGGATATGAAACCCTGCTGCCTATCACTAATAAGCCCATTATGTTCCAAATGTAAATAGATCCTATCCCTCAGTATCTTCTCCAGCAGCTTCCCCTCCACTGACGTCAGGCTCACTGGTCTGTAATTACCTGGATTACCCTTGCTCCCTTCTTAAACAAAGGGACAACATCAACAATTCTCCAGTCCCCCAGGACCTTACCCGTGCTCAAGGGTGCTGCAAAGATATCTATTAAGGCCCCAGCTATTTCCTCTCTTGCTTCCCACTTTCCTGGATGAGGGCAGCCCCAACAACACTCACAAAACTTGACACTATCCAGAACAAAACAGCCCGCTTGATTGGCACTATATTGACAAACATTCACTCCCTCCACCACCAATGTTCAATAGCAATGATTTGTACTATCTAAAAGATGCACTGCAGAAATTTGCTAAAGATCCTTAGACAACACCTTCCAAACCCAAGACCATTTCCATCTAGAAGGACAAAGGCAGTAGATATATGGGAACACCACCAAATGCAACTTCCCGTCTAAGTCAGTCCCCTTCCTGGATTGGTAAAATATTGCTGTTCCTTCACTATCACTGGATCAATATCCTGAACTCCCTCCCTAAGGGCAGAGAACAGCACATGGACTGCAGCTGTTCAAGAAAGCAGTTCACTACCACCTTCTCAAGGGCAACTAGGAATGGGCAATAACACTAGCTTGCCAGTAATGCCCAAGTCCTACAAGTAAATTGTAAAAAAAAGACATTTTCTTCTTTCTGGGTCCTGCCATTGGCGTCAGAATTCCAATCAGAGCGGGTGCTGGTTGCTCCTTTGTTGTTTGGTTGACTGAGGTTGGCTTATAAACCTATTGCTGTCTTCGGAGTAGTCAGTCTCCTGGTCCTGCAATGATATGGAAGTCAAGCCTCTTGTGAAGATGTGATGTGACGATGCTGGTGTTGGACTGGGTTGGACAAGGTCAGAAATCAGATGACACCAGGTTATGGTACAGCCTGACCTGGTGCTGTGTGATTTCTGACTTTGTGGAGACGAAAATGTGCGATACGCTGATTGTGAATTGCACACACCATTTCAGTTCTCTTATATTTGTGGTGTTGCAGTTTTACTTGCACAGTATCTTTAGCCTTGGAAGTGAATCCACATAGTTTCATCTCCATAATTTCTGCTTCTCCTTCTCGGACAGTGACACTCACTCCTGTATCAAGCTTAAAATTAGTCACCTGTCTATTAACACAAATAAATGCTGTCAAACTCAGGTGGGTTGAATCACTTGTTTCTGCTAGCAATATCTTTGATATAGAATAGAACATATGGAATAATCTATCCTTGTCACATGAGCTATGGTGCAGAAGTGCAGGAGTAAAGTGAGAAGTTTAAAAAGTTGCCTCTTGTGTTGCCATTTTAGGTACAAATGAAGAGGTACAAAGCTTAGACACAAAAAGTGGAATAAAAACGAAAAATAGCTGCATGACTCTACAATGATTCATAGAATAAGTTGGAAATAACACATAAGAGTAGACATTACAGTTAGATAAACAAATGACAGAAAAACGTTACATTGCAGTAGCTCAGCGCAGGGGTTTCAACACATGCTCGGACAGCTCACGCCCCGACCTTCACTCCGGGTCTGCTTCCCTGCCCTGACCTTCACTCCAGGTCTGCTTCCCCACCCTGACCTTCAACCCGGGTCTGCTTCCCCACCCTGACCTTCACTCCAGGTCTGCTTCCCCGCCCTGACCTTCACTCTGGGTCTGCTTCCCTGACCTGACCTTCACTCCGGGTCTGCTTCCCCACCCTGACCTTCACTCCAGGTCTGCTTCCCCACGCTGACCTTCGCTCCGGGTCTGCTTCCCCGCCCTGTCCTTCACTCCGGGCTTGCTTCCCCACCCTGACCTTCACTCCGGGTCTGCTTCCGCACCCTGTTCTTCACGCCGGGTCTGCTTCCCCTCCCTGACCTTCTGCTCCCGGTCTGCTTCCCCAGCCTGACCTTCGCTCAGGGTCTGCTTCCCCGCCTTGACCCTCACTCTGGGTCTGCTTCCCCGCCCCGACCTTCACTCCATATTTGCTTCCCTGCCCTGACCATCACTCCGGGTCTGCTTCCCCACCCTGATCTTCACTCTGGGTCTGTTCCCAGCCCTGACCATCACTCCGGGTCTGCTTCCCCGCCTTGACCTTCATCCTGGGTCTGCTTCCCCACCCTGACCTTCACTCCGGGTCTGCTTCCCCACCCTGACCTTCAACCCGGGTCTGCTTGCCCACCCTGACCTTCACTCTGGGTCTGCTTCCCTACCCTGACCTTCACTCCAGGTCTGCTTCCCCGCCCTGACCTTCACTCTGGGTCTGCTTCCCCGCCCTGACCTTCACTCTGGGTCTGCTTCCCTGACCTGACCTTCACTCCGGGTCTGCTTCCCCACCCTGACCTTCACTCCAGGTCTGCTTCCCCACGCTGACCTTCGCTCCGGGTCTGCTTCCCCACCCTGAACTTCAACCCGGGTCTGCTTCCCCGCCCTGACCTTCAACCCGGGTCTGCTTCCCCGCCCTGTCCTTCACTCCGGGCTTGCTTCCCCACCCTGACCTTCACTCCGGGTCTGCTTCCGCACCCTGTTCTTCACGCCGGGTCTGCTTCCCCACCCTGACCTTCTGCTCCCGGTCTGCTTCCCCACCCTGACCTTCGCTCAGGGTCTGCTTCCCTGCCTTGACCCTCACTCCGGGTCTGCTTCCCCGCCCCGAGCTTCACTCCATATTTGCTTCCCCGCCCTGACCTTCACTCCGGGTCTGCTTCCCTGCCCTGACCATCACTCCGGGTCTGCTTCCTCGCCCTGACCTTCGGTCCGGGTCTGCTTCCCCGCCCTGACCTCCACTCCGGGTCAGCTTCCCCGCTCTGACCTTCACTCCGGGTCTGCTTCCCTGTCCTGACCTTCACTCCTGGTCTGCTTCCCCGCCCTGACCCTCACTCCGGGTCTGCTTCCCCACCCTGACCCTCACTCCGGGTCTGCTTCCCCACCCTGACCCTCACTCCACATCTGCTTCCCCACCCTGACCCTCTTTCCAGGTCTGCTTCCCCCGCCCTGACCTTCACTCCGGGTCTGCTTCCGCACCCTGACCTTCACTCCGGGTCTGCTTCCCCGCCCTGACCTTCACTCTGGGTCGGCTTCCCCGCCCTGACCTTCACGCCGGGTCTGCTTCCGCACCCTGACCTTCACACCAGGTCTGCTTCCCCGCCCTGACCTCCACTCCGGGTCAGCTTCCCCGCTCTGACCTTCACTCCGGGTCTGCTTCCCCACCCTGACCTTCACTCCGGGTCTGCTTCCCCGCCCTGACCCTCACTCCGGGTCTGCTTCCCCACTCTGACCATCACTCCGGGTCTGCTTCCCCACCCTGACCTTCACTCCGGGTCTGCTTCCCCGCCCTGACCCTCACTCCGGGTCTGCTTCCCCACTCTGACCATCACTCCGGGTCTGCTTCCCCACCCTGACCCTCACTCCGCATCTGCTTCCGCACCCTGACCTTCACTCCGGGTCTGCTTCCCCGCCCTGACCTTCACTCCGGGTCTGCTTCCCCGCCCTGACCTTCACTCCGGGTCTGCTTCCGCACCCTGACCTTCACTCCAGGTCTGCTTCCCTGCCCTGACCTTCACTCCAGGTCTGCTTCCCCGCCCTGACTTTTGCTCTACCACGGCTTCTCCAAGCCGACCTTTGCTCAGGGATTACTTTGCTGCACTAGCCTCTGCTCCAGGACATGCCAACTCCTCCATTCCTCTCTGGGGCAGTCAAAACCCTAAGTTGAAAATGAATGCAGCATAGAGGAGAAAAAAGAGAAACAAATGAAAAAGAATGGCAGAGCAGAGGATCTCTGTCTGGATTGTCTTCCTCTGCCACTATCTTACCATCTTTTATCATGGTATATGTTCTGTCCCATTAAGCTCTCTGTGTGTGTTAGGCATTGGACTGTTGCTTATCTAAAGCTGTGTTCGACTTGTGCAAATCCTTTGGAAATCATTTTTAGATTTTCAGATGACACATTACTTGCTGACAGCTGCAATAACCACTTGACCCTGTGAATCTTTTTTCTTTCACAGCATCGACATTGGCTACTGGTATCTGCTGTTTGGTTTACTCTTTGTGTTGACTTGTCATGCAAGTATAACTAATGCATAACTTCCCCAACTCTTGAATTCAATTCCCTTTTGCAATAAAGCATTACATTCTATTTGCACTCCTGATTACTTGCAGTACCTGCATTCTAACCTTCTGTAATTCATGCACTATGACACCCAGATCCCTCTGCATCTCAGAGCTCCCACCATTTAATTACCAGCTTATAAATCCTGGAAGTGCTCTACGGATGACAAATTGGATGAAAGTCAAGAATTTGAAAATGCAACGAATCTTGAGCTGGCAGTGTTTGACAGAAATGTTATTTAATTGCTGAGGCAGAGTTGAATCACTTGTGGTATGTGGATGTGGAAGATCTGGGGTCATCGGGATGTGTCAGGGAGTCGTGCATTTTTGTTCATTCAGAGCACTGCATTGTCAAGTCAGCTCAGGTTGTGTCTCTGAGGTTACCTGATAACCTGTCCGAAAAATACGTTTCTGGAACAAATTCTCTTTCGCGTGATTCTTGTTTAGGTCTGTATTTTCAGAAAGATTTCTTATGAGCAAATGAAAGGCCAGGCTCTGGCTGCTGGAGATACAGCTCCCTCTCAATCTTAACATTTTAAATCAATGAGAAAGTGAATCAGGACCCTGTCAATACCTGGGAGAAAGAGATATGGGATGTATTATTAGTGTCACTGGACTAGTAATCCAGAGATGTGAGTGAATGCTTTGGGGAATAAGGGGTCAGATCCCACCATGGCAACTAGTGGAAGTTAAATTCAATTAAATACAGCTAGAATTGGAAACTGTTCTCAGTAATGGTGACCATTACTGTATAAATTTGATGTGAAAAAAACACCCATGGCTCATAGTGTTCTTTAGGGAAGGAAATCTGCCGTGCTTATACAGCCTGGCCTACATGTGACTCCAGGCTTACCACAATGTGATTGTCTCTTAACTTCCCTCTGGAATGGCTGAGCAAGTCACTCAGTTTGAGGGCAAATAGGAATGTGCAACAAATGCTAGCCTTGCTAGCAATGCTTATATCATGTGAAAAAATAAAGAAAAAGAAATGGAGACATTTGTGACAACTGCCAGTTACACACAGTGCTGTAGAGAGAGAAACTGACAGAAAGGGCCAGCAGGCCTACATACTAGATTGAGTTGGAACTTGCTGTAAACAGAGGCAGGTTGATCTGTACATGATTTAAATGAACTGGTTTTGACTAACACAATGAATACCATCATCAAGCACAAATCCTTTCTGCACTCAAGGATTAGTTAGCAAACATCTTATCAGCTGTGACTATTTCTGCTCATTTAGAGTGTAAGGGCTTTCCATTATCACATAGCACCTTTCACATTATGAGGAAATCCCAGTATGCTTTACATCCAATGAAGTTTATTTTGAAACCAAAACAGAGAATCCTGGAAATACTCAGCATCTGTGGAGACAGCCACAGAGAAGAAAGGTCATTGACTGACATACTAATTGTGTTTCTTCCCCATCAGTATTTTAGGAATTTCTAGAATCCACAGCAGCTAATTTGTACACAGATCAGATGAAGACAATTAATATTGACAGTCTCATATATGAGGTCAAAAGCTGCATAATCAGCAATATCAAGTGATATCAGATCACCATGTGAACGGGGAATCTGATTGAAGAAGTTTCTCATACTCAACCATGTCTCACCACTGCGTTCAAATTGTTAATAAATGTTCATCAGTTCTCACTGGTATGATGTGTCTAGTCCTTGTTTGCCAAAGGGTCCTGAACACAGCTGTAGTATCCACACAGATAACGCTCATGTTTCTGAGTCCAGAGGCTGTGAGATTGATCAGGGTCTCAACCAGAAACTTGAGCACCTAATACAAGACTGACACTCTGATGCTCTATTGAGGGACAGCAAGGTCCGATAAGAAGGAATTAGATCATTTATTTTCACCACAATTATTAGACAAGGTGTTGGGGCAAAGTCTCTGCTGCTTCTATGTATAATGCCAGAGCTTCTTATCCATCCACCTGTGTTGGTAGAGAGGACATCTACTTGTTAACAAAAACTATTTCAGACAATTATCAAGATTATTTCTCAAGTCTTTGGAGCGAAGACCTCACAATCTCCTGGCTGGGAAAGCCTGAGCCACAATTGACATGAATAGCAATGATCCCTGAAGGGATCAGTGAGATTTGCTGTAGCTGGCATGGAGGGAGCGGGTGAGCAGAGTGGGATTCATTGGAATGAAGTCAAGATTCAAGTATTCCACCCCGTTTAACCTCAGCAGGTTTGTGATATAAAAAGACAGGAGAAAATAACTGTGTTGGTCAGGAGCAGTGCAGCTTGCTGTCTGAAGGAATCAGTAACACAGAGATGGGGAAGCTTCAGCTGAAACAGTCCTTCTGGGCCTGTACAATCTGCAGTGCGACATTCAGTAATCCCCTAGAACTGTGGATTTGACCCCATGGCTTAATTCACACATCTTTTTCAGTGCTATGACATACACTGCTGGAAGGCTATACATCAAAAACTGGCTGATGTGAACGCAATCTCAGGGGCTACGGTCGAAATGATAAATGTATCTTTACCTCTGCTGCACCCCCAACCCCCCATCCTTCCTGCCCCATGTGAGGGTTCTGACTGCTGACAAGCATCTACTGACCCCTGCTGGATGATACCTATTTGTGTGGATGGCAGATGGACATTTGCCAAACTTGATGTATCTGGGGATAGCAGATACTGGAGCTAAAATAGTGATAAATAGGAAGGTTATCAAATATTATCCATTAAACAATTTGAATAACGGTCCTGAAGTGAAGTGCATTGTCACTTACAGTGAAGAGGGAGATATTTATTATTCCAAAGCAACCCGATGATGTCTCAAAGCGAATTTTGACCAATCAAATAGTTTTGAGGTGTAATCCCTGCTGAAGTCTTGAAAGCAACAGAAGCTAAATCATACATAGCAAGTTCTGCAGAATGCCATATAATACGTGATTGGTAATCTGATTTTGGTTGGTTGAGGGATAAAAATTGAATGGGGCAAACACTTTGTTTTAAAAAGAAAGATCACAGTAGGTAACAGTGGAAAGATGGCATCTCCAATGGTGCAGTACTCAATCATATGTCACTAGAGTGACAGTTTAGATTGAGCTTCTGGACTGGGACATCAATCTCTGATTCAATGACTGATTAGCCTGGGGTCCAAGCAAGGCATAGAGGTGTGCATAGCATGGAAGGACGCTATTAAGCCCACCAAGCCCATACTGGTACCCATGAAGCAATCAGGTCAGTCTTACTTTGCCCCTCAGTCTTCGTACTCTCGAAAGTTTCTTTCCTCCAAGTCCCCATCCAATATCCCTTAGAAATCATTAATTGTCTATACTTCCATCATCTTTGTGAGCTGCAAGTTTCAGGTCATTACCACTCGCAGCATAAAAAGCTTCTTTCTCACATTTACCTTCCATTTACTGGTATTATCAGCCAATGGGATGAGTTTTCCCTTGTCTACCTTATTGAAGATCGCAATTGTAGATCTCAATCAAACCTTCACTTAGTTGCCCTTGTTGAAAGGAGAAAAATCTCACTTACTGAAACCACACTTTCAACCAAAGTCCCTCATCCCTGGACCCATTCTGATAAAACTCCTTGTGTCCTCTCAGGGACTTTCACATCTTTCCAAAAGTGTGACACCCAGAACTGAATATTTTAGTTAGGCCCTAATCAGAGCTTTATAAAAGTTCAGCTCAACTTCTTTGATTTTGCACTCGATACTTCTCTTCATGAAGTCCTCAGTGAAAAATCATCGAAACCCACTGAATCCCAATTATTAACATGAGGAACATCCAGTACTGACTGGAAACAAGCTTGCCCATGATTGTATCAGGGCAGATCTGACAGCAGACTGAGTTAGTAAAATACAGGGCTCCAAATTGCAAGGGGACCTTATAGGGGAAAGATCATTTCCTGGAGTGGGGCTGGTGAGGCAAGACCTGGTCTTATCATCGTTGTCACTATCTGGTTTCAGTCAGGGGTAGACGTGGCTGGGCATGTTCTTAAAGGTTTCATTATAATCCCTCCTGCCTACATCCTTCATATGCCCATGGACCGCCATTAACCCCTGCCATCAAACAACTCAGCCTTCCCAGGGTCACTTGGCAGAACAAATTCGGCTGAATGGTTGGTCAAATAGTCTTTGGTCCCAAACTCCGGAGCTGTGTCACAATTGTATATGACCATCTCTGGTTCCTTGGCAGAGTATTACACAATTATTTTAATGCTACTATGAAATTTCTCTTCAGCTGCCTGCTTCGGTGTCCAGATTTTGATGCATGAACTTTATACTCAAAGATACAAGTTAGGAGCAGGAATAGACCACGCAGCTCCTCAAGACTGACCTGCTGTTCACTAAAATCGCAGATGATCTGACTGTGCTCTCAACTTCACTTTTCTCCCTACCCCGATACCTTTTAATTTCTTTATCAGTCAAAAATTAACTCACTCAGACTTAAAAATTGTCTTCAATGCTGTCCCATTATTTTGGGGGCAAGAAATTTCCACTGGCCTATGACCCTCTTGGATAATAAATTAACTTGACACATATGGGACAGCCCCAATTTATAAACTGTGTCCCATAGTTCCAGTTTCTTCCACAAGGGGAAACATCTGCTTTAATAAGATCATATTTTATGTGCCTAATCTCCAACAGATACAAGCCCAACCTTTCTAACATTTCCTCATAAGACAACAGCCCCTATCCCAGAAATCAGTCAAGAGAACTTTCTCTCAACAGCTTCTAATGTCCTTCAGGAATGTTTGTTTCCAAAGACACTATCATTTGGTTTCTTGTGCTATTTTTGAACACCTGGACCGTCTGCTCAGCCAGACATTTTGAGAATGTGCGATAGGGTGCTGTGTGATTGTGCTTTACCCCATTTGTCTCAATTAAGGTCTGAAACTCCCCACTAGAAGTGCATTCCCATTGTCTGGTTACATAGACCTCAGGTATACCATGTGTTCGAAAAAAATGGTGGAGTTTTACTGTGGTGTTTTAAGAGGTAGTAGAAACCATTTGGTGCATGTTGATCCATTTTGAACAGGTCTCATTATTGTTAGAATGGACCTGAGCATGGAGCCCTGAATGGTCCTGTGAAATCTGCACATACTTGCATCCAGGGCCTCCTCAGTCATTTCCATGGGTGCAGTGAGGCTGCTGGCAAGGCCTTGTGGCTTTCCCAGAGAGTTTTCCACTTTGACCAAGTTTTCATTATCCATGTCTATGTTAGGCCATGACGTCTTGCCAGCATTTTCATTTCAGAAATTTCTGGGTGCCATTTTGAAGTATTGAATGTTAGCCTGGACATGGGACAACCACCTGAGTTCCCCATAAGATAATGCCATCTTTCTCAGTTTCTGATACTTTCAGATCTAGGATTGCAACTCTTCAGTAAGATATTCTTGTGATTCACCATTTAGGATGAAATGACATAGCTTCACCAATGGGGTCCTTTTGGGTCCAAGCCTCGTTATGCTTGGCCAGTACTGGTAGGGTATCCAATACATTCATGATAACTTCATCCATCTTCAGTTGTAAATGTAGGCAGTTGGGTAGCGGCTGGAGGCTCAGGTCATCCACATTGGCTATATTTCTCCCTGGAACATCCTCTACGGTATATTCAAAGGCAGCTAGTAGCATTGTGCAGCGTTGGATCTGAGCTGATGCAATGGGAGGAATTGCCTTGTCTTCCTTGAAGAGGCCCAGCTGAGGTTTGTGATCAGTTACTATGGGAAATGCCAACCATAGACATATGAGTGGAACTTTTCCACTGTGAATCCATAGCCAAACCTTCCTTCTCAATCTGGGCCTGCTCCCTTTCTGCCTCCACCAGGGTTCCTGATGTGTACATCATTGGACATTCTATCCCAATTCCACAATGGTGCAACAAAACTATCCCAATCCCATAGGGGCATGTTACAACGAGTGGGTTTAGCACTAATGTATTTGTTGATTGTAGTTGTTGTTTGATGTTTGCAAAGGCTTTCTCTCGTAGCTTTTGCCATGACCAATTCTGAATTATTTTACCAAGACATGGATGGGTGCCTGGACAGTAGCCCGGTTGGGTATGCATTTCCTATAATTATTCATGAGACCTAAGAAAAACTTCAAATTCATTGCATTCCATCGAGTTGGAGACCTTTCTGCGTCCTTCACCTTCTCTTCAACAAGGTATAATCTGACTTTGTCAACCCTGTGCCAAGGTATGTTACCTTGTCTACCCAGAACACACATTTTTCCCTTTATAGTCAGATGTAAACCTACCTCCAAACTCTTCAAATGTTCCTTAGCAGTAGGTCCTAAGATTAAAACATCATCCAGATAGGCTGCCATTATAGACACCCTTGTAGGATGCTCTCCATCACCCTTTGAAAGATGACACAAGCCGAGGTAAAGGCGAGTGAGCATACTCATGCAGTCTTTTGTGAGTACTTATAGTGACATTGGAGGTAGCTGTGGCTCGTATCCAATTTAGGAAATATGTGGGCCCCACACCAGCTTTGCATTTAAGTCTTCAAGTGTGGCATAGTGTATCTGACCAAGTGGGAAGCTCTGTTGACTGTGAACTCTTAATCCCCGCAGAGATGGACTGGGTTGTCAAGTTTTACAACTACAATGTGTTTGGTGGCACTTTTTATCATCCTGAGGTCCTCTTGGAACTGTCTGGGATACTTCCCAGTGACTTCATGTAGATTGCCGGATCCATTTTAAAGATCTGTTGCCAATCCAGGTGGATTACCTGTAGACAGTTCCTTCCCAAAGTTTGGGACCTGGCTCTTGTACTACCATGAGGGAGAGTCAAACTGTTCATTGCCCTGTATAACTATGCCCATTAGAGTTCCCCAAAGGTTTTCTCCCCAACAATAGATACAGCTGTATCTGTATTTACCTCCATGTCTAAGGGGCAGCTGTTTACTGAAGTTTTATCGTAACTGAGGCCACTTTGGGAGCAGTGATGTCATTTAGCTGTATCGGTTCCTCCTTCGTGGGCTGATTTATTTATAAAACCCTGTCTTGAGGTGGCTTTGCTCTTCAGCCTGGGTGCTAAGCATTTCACCTGTGATGGTAGTCTTGTCTGGGGTGAACTCTATGACTACAAGTGTAGCATGGTTACTCTTACTTCTCACCATATTGTGAAGAATCTCATCCACTTCTGGAACCTTGCATCCTGTGGCTCCAATTGACCTTTCTTGGCAACAAATGTTAGTCCTGACTGTTGACTGCTGGGGTTTTGGGTCTGTGGTATCAGTGTGGCCCAAGATTGAGAATGGACCTGAAGCTTCCGAATCTCTTTATCCACGTTTTCGTGAGAAGGGGCAAATTCTGCAGCTCCCTTGAGGTCTTAATCGGGTTCAGTCAGTAGATTCTTCTGGGCCGCAATATTATTCACTCGACAAACTAAGTGATCCCTTAACATTTCCCAAAGTGCTGACTTGTAATCAGTGTTCTGCCACTTCCCACAGTCTCATTAAGAATTCAGTAACTGATTTCTAAGGAAGTCTACTTGCCATGTCAGGCCTGTAACACTGCAATATAACAGATGGTTTGGTGTCATAGTGGTCTGCTACTGTTTCTATCAGTTTGTCAAATGTTTTTGACTCCGCGGGTCCCTTTCTATGCCATTGTCTGTAACAATGGGAACTCATACACAGCCAGCTCCACAAGAAGATTAATTTGTGATTCTCCTTGGACTTTCTAGAGGTTATCAGAATATTCAAGATACCCAGTAAGAGAATAGAAGGGTCTAGGCCTGAAATGTGAGCTGTCCTGTTCCTACGATGCTGCTTGACCTGCTGTGTTCATCCAGCTCTACACCTTGTTATATCAGAGAATACGTAACTCTCGTTATTAAAAAGATAAACATCGTACAATAAGAATGATACAATCACACCAGCAGCTCATGGCCTCCTCTACATCGGAGAAACAAAGCGGAGGCTTGGGGACCGCTTTGTGGAACAGGCTCGGTTCATAACAAACAACTGTACCTCTCAGTCACGAACCATTTCAACACCCTTCCCACTCCTTGGATGACATGTCCATCCTGGGCCTCCTGCAGTGCCACAATGATGCCACCCAAAGGTTGCAGGGACAGCACCTCATATTTTGTTTGGGAACCCTGCGGCCCATTGGTATCAATGTGGACTTCACAAGCTTCAAAATCTCCCCTCCTCCTACTGGTTCCCAAAACCAGCTTGTCCCCACTTCCCTAACATGACCTTCTTCCCACCTATCCCTAGCTCTTATTTCAAGCCCCACCCCATCTCCTGCCTGCTAGCCTCATCCCGCCCCCTTGACATGGACTGACCTATCCCCTCCCTAACTCCCCACCTACACTCACTTTTACTGGCTCCATCCTCGCCTCTTTGACCTGTCTGTCTCCTCTCCACCTATCTTCTCCTCTATCCATCTTCGATCCGCCTCCCCCTCTCTCCCTGTTTATTTCAGAACCCCCTTCCCTTCCCCCATTTCTGAAGAAGGGCCTGAAACATCAGCTTTCCTGCTCCTATGATGCCGCTTGGCCTGCTGTGATGATCCAGCTCTACACGTTGTTACCTCAGATTCTCCAGCATCTGATGTTCCTACTATCTCTCCACAGAACATTACCAGGTCTCTGAATTAATAGCCAACACATAATCTCATCATCTCCCTATTTTCTACTTTAGGTCAACTTTAAAATAAAATACTAGCCGATCCACACTGAATTGAACTGAACAAAAAAAAATGTGATAACTGCAAGCAGCACCGTGCAGTGTCAGAAAGTAACTGTAACTGCTGGTTGAGAAGGTGCCGAGGTCTATTATCATTTTGCACTAAGAGCTTGTGGAGCTGGAGTGAATGATAAATGCCTTATATCGATTGTCCTATGTAGTAGACCCAGGCTGATAGAGAGTAATTAATGACTCTATTTGTTTCTGTACCGAGGAGAACAATTGAGTTTGATACAGCAACAACTGGTGCCAGTGTGAAAGGCCCCAAGGGAGTCGTCCAGGAAAAGCCTGTACTGAGACAGCAACACAGATCTGTGGCCATATCCCTGAGATGCTATCTATATTGTAACTGATACAATTTGACATGGAAAAGAAAGTACAAATGTGTTGGTTGAGGCCAACAAAGATTTGTTTAATAGATACGCGAGAGCTGACCGTAAAGAAGATATGTATATTCCTTAGTGACTTGGGCATAGCTCTAGCATTGTTCTCTGAGTTAGCCTTAAGAGTACCTTTTAAAAAGGTTGCTGTCAACAATTTAAAATTAATTAATTTCCTCATTAACCCTTTCACCCTTAATAATTATGCTTCCATGAATTACAAATGTCCAGATTGGAAGACATCAACTGCATTTCATAGCACAATTAATCAGAGTTCACAAATTTAATAATACACTGCTGCTGTTGCTGCAGCAACAACAAAGTACATTTATATTGCATCCTAAGTGAAGAAAAATGTCCTCAGCCATTCAAAGTAAAGGCTTATTCAGGGGCTTTCTGCAAGGCTGAATTTGTTGTCAGTTTGCTGCTTGCATGATAACAAGTGAACTGTGTCTGAAGCATGTGATACTAGACACCAACAATTACGTGCCCCTCCCCCCTTAATTAGCTAATAACGTAGGACTGCTCCTTGTAGTCAATTGTTCAGTGTATAACTCAATCAAACTCATTTGATTGGATCTGAGTCTGTAACTCAGTCTAGGGTATTCATTATTCTACATCCAAACCCCTCAATTAGACCCCAGATGTAACTCAGTCTCTGGTTTCCGTTAAACCACCTGAACCCCTTCATTAGATGCCAAGCTGTATTTCACCCTACACGTCTTGAAATGACTCAGATGTACATTGCCATCATGATTAACCTCATAGCCAACATCCTCAATGAGCCCGCTTTTATAATCTTAAACGTGTAGGCATGTATGTGTGGACCACACACTGCGCACAGGGTTCTGATATTGACCCCACACAGACTAAAGTAAGAAGTAAAAGTGGTAGGTTCAATACAAATACAAGGAGAAGGTGTTTTCTTTCTCCGAGTTGGTTTAAGCTCATCTCCTGGCCTAGCCAAGGAAAGGTCAAGCCTTGAAATGGAACAGCAATAACACCCTGAAATAGTACTATCAGTGAAACATGATTGATCAATTGAATTCCATAGCAGTGAAAAATGCGGGATTAAGTAGAGTATTATACGCACAATGAGTTGAAGCATGATGTTCATTTCAAGTTCATTTCTGGAGCCTTTGCCATAAGATCAGGCAATCAATAGGGCCTTGCATATCATATATCACCCTGCATTGAAAAGAGAACATAATCTGCAGCAAATTTAGAATGACAGATTTGTTGGTATCAGAAGCCCCAGACTAAACTGAGAGTGCCACATCCTGCACTGAGAGAGATGGCTGACAGTTGGAAGAGATTTAAGAGGCTGCTTGTGATCGAGGGAAGGAAAGACACCATGCATTAGAATCAGGTGCAAAAACAAGAGGGGGGGCATTCAGACAAATGGAGCAAGATTAAAGGCAGGCCAGCATCTGTGCCTCCTGCATTGGACTCAATCTTGGAAAAGAACAATTTAAAACTGAGATTTGAAATATGAAGAGTTTTGATGATAAAATGCACGTTCCCTATCAATATAATAGGTAATGTTATATTCAGCTTCTGTGCAATAGGTATTGAATTTATGCAAGGCTTTATGTATAAAGAGCAGGGGGCAAGTTCAACAAGGAATGCTTACAGGAAGAGTTGCTTGCAAACTTAGACACTACATGTCGTCACCACAAGAATCCTCTGTGCCTGGAGGTGGGAATGCCACTTAATGAGGTAGGGTGGTGACATAGCCAATTCCTACCAATTTCCAATCTTCGATTTAGGCAAGAATTGCACACTTGAAGAAATTAGGGGACCAGTTAAGGGCTGGGGTCTAAGCCAGCTGCCTGTCACCATGTGACGTGCTTGGCAGATCCAACTGTGTGTGGAACTTGTCACTTTGGTGAGGGACGCTGCCGGATCGAAGGACTGGACTTTTGAGGATGGGTGCCCACAAGGAGCCAACTCTTACCATTGGTATCCCCCCCCCCCCCGATCTGAAAAATCCCATTCCGCCACAGATCACTTACCTTTATTCTAGGTCACATGGTGATCTGTGATCTCTGAGGCAGCTGCTCCATGCCCAGAGACTTGCATATCATTGCTGAGCGCACAAGCTGATGGCCTCTCATTGGCCAACAACTCACTCTGGGTTGGATTTCAGACTCCAGAAGAACCCCAGTGGTGCCCTCCTCTCCACGTTATAGGCATGTGTTTCAATGGGCCTTTTGCTGAAAGACATAGCACAGATCTCCTGTTGGGTTTCCAGCCAGCAGTTGAGATCCCAGATTTCACACCATGATTCAGACACACATTCCCAACTTGTGCTCCTGTCTATCTTGACTGAAGCATTGGGAGATAGCTGGAGGGCAGTCCCTACCTCTGGGTGTTCTGTGGATTAGGGGGTGAATTGCTCACAATGCTAGCCATGTCACTTGAAATAGATATTTTCACATTACCATGGTCATCGATGTTATCACTCAACTCTGGAGCAGGTAAGACTTGATCCAAGGCTCCCTGGATGAGAGGTTGGGACGCTGTCACTGCAGTGCAAGAACCCAACAGTGGATATAGTTATTTTAATCAACCTGTTCAAAGATGTTATGACACATCTTTAAGCAGGTGGGATTTGAACCTAGACACTAACACGGTGAGACTTTAACCATTAGAAAAGGCTGAACCTATTGTGGATTTTTATCTCTGGAATGGCGAAGATTGAAGGGCGATTCAATAGAAATTGTTGAGATTATGAAAAGGGTTTGATTGGATACATTCAGAGGAAATGTTTCCAATCATGAGCGAACATAACATTAAGCTTTGATGTTGAAGCAGTGAGGAAATCATTTGAATATAATACAAGCATGTAAGTAAACTGGAGTACTGTGTGCAATTCTGGTCACTCCACCAACGAAGGACATGATTGCATTGAAGAGGATGCAGAGGAGATTCACCAGGACCTTGCCTGGGCTGGAGAATTTCAGCTTGAAAGACAGATGCTGGATAAGTTTAGGTTGTTTCATTTAGAGCAGAGAAGGCCAAGAGTCGGGATAGCCGTTAGAGATGGAAAAGATTGAGCTTCATGGACGGGATGAATAAAAAGCAGTTGTTCCCCTTAGTTGAAGGGTCAATAGCAAGAGGGCAAGAGGCTCAGAGGAGATTTGAGGAAAAAGTATTTAACCTAAGGGATTGTGGGAACCTGGAATGCAGTGGGAGGACAGTAGATGTGGGAAACCTTACAGCCTTTAAAAAGGTATGTGGTTGAGCACTTGAAATAACATAACATTCAAGGTTTAATGCTGGAAGATAGCATGATATCAACTACCACAATGCTAAAATGAGTTTAATAATATAGATGGTGGCGAGAATCCGGAACTCTTTGTTAGGGTGCCAGATGCAGAAACCCTCTTAACATTTCAAAAATATTTAGATGTATACATGTGATGGCAAGGCATTCAAGGCAATTGGCCAAATACTGGAAAATAGGATAAAAATAGTTGATGCTTGGTTCTAATTGACACAGTGTCAATGGGCTGAAGGGTCTTTTCCTGTGAGCCGTAGATGTCTCTGACTCTATGAGTCCATGATATAGAGAAAGGAATGGAGGGTTATACTGATAAGGTAGATGGAAGCAAGTGAGCGAGTGTGCAGCATATATGCTAGCAGAGGCCAATTGGGCCAAATGGTCCATCTCAGTTCTGTACATTCTCTGTATTTTTACATAATTAATGGAAGGTTCACCCATTTGTAAGTGCTTGGGTGGGTTTTACAGAAGTGAGGCATAAAGCTGTAAAGCAAGCACCAGAGCCTGCCTTCACTGGCCTGAGAAATGACCTTACCTTTTACATCTGGAGCCCTGTACATGCATATTTAATGATAAAAGTGAGTCAGATACAAGTCACCAAGATCTTCACTTGTGGCCAAAAAGGTCTTTAGCCAAGATTTTCACATTTTCTTTGGACTAAATATGGAAGAGTTTCCTCGAGGGAAAACTACGGCCTGCAGAGGTCATGGAAGCCTGCTGCATCTTCCAACAGTCAGGCTGCTGGAAGGATATCATTCAGAATTACAACCCCAGAGCTGCAATCTCCACTGGCCTGGAACTGCTGGCCAGTCAGATGTTCAAAGCTCAAGAACTAACAGTACCATAGTGGTGACTGGGATATCCAGTGACCAGAACTCCAGATGGAAGATCATTACCAAGAAAATTAGGTGCTGGGATTGGGGTACCAGAGAGAGGTGTACAAGGGAGTGAAGGAGGAGCTTGGGGCTGACTCTCAGCAGTCAACCCCTACCCTTAGTCGAGGCCCTTGCAGATTGAGAGACCCCAGCTGACAGCTTGGCTACGCTCGGTTAATGGACAGGTAGGCTGGCTCCTTCTCATCCTGCCTGAAGCCAAATTATTTGCAGCCTAGCTGCATTGAGGCCCTCAAGCCATTAGGAATTGAAGACTTCAGCATCTCAATTGGTCGTGGGGTGGCAAAGTTAAGCTTGGGACATCCCCCCACCCCTGCCACGTCCAATGTCCTCCCCCACTTCCAAGTTAAATTTATGCAGAACTGGGTACCTCCCTGATGTCAAACCACCTGATTGTCCTCTCCTCCAGCCAGCTTTGCCTCGTTTTTCAGGAATGGAAGATTCTGCCCATTGATCTAATTTGACAACAATCAGCATTAACAACAAAAAAAACTGATTCTAGTCACTGCCTTCTGCAGAAAGCAAAGTGTAGGCAATGAAGGTTTGTCTGTGTGATGAACTGCTAGAGGAAGTGATTGATGCAGGTACAGTCACAACATTTAAAAGAAATTTGGAAAGGTACATGAATAGGGAAGGTTTAGATATATAAATGGGCCAAATACAGGCAAATGGGACTAGTTTAGTTTGGGAAAATTGGTAAGCATCGAAGAGTTTGACCAAAGGGTCTGTTTCCATAGAATCATTCCGTGTATGATTCTGGGAATCAATAAATTCTGACATAGCAGGCATCTTTATGAAGAACAGAGAACCGAATTCCGGCTCTTTAACAGAGGGGAACATCAACCACAGGCTTGAGAATTAAACTAGAAATTAGGTCAGGAGCCGGATCCATTGGAGAATTCCTGCCCCATTTATTGCTGAAGCAAAGGGCTTTCAAGAGGTTGGATAGTTGTACTCATCGATTATGTCCTAGTGGGAGTTTGGAGGAGGAGCTGGTAGATGGTGCGCTCCTGGACAACTATCTGATATACTCAGCAGAGCCTCCATTTGCTGAGGGTAGGCATAGATGCCAACCTGGCCCACAGGAGCAGCATGGTGGTCAGTGACTATTACTACTGCCTCAGAACGCCAAGGACCTGGATTCGATTCCAACCTCAGGTGACTATGTGTGGAGTTTGCACATTCTCCCTGTGTCTGTGTAGGTTTGGTCCAGGTGCTCCAGTTTTCTCTCACAGTCCAAAGATGTGCGGGTTAGGTGGATTAGCCATTTAAATTGGCCGTGGTATATAAGTGTATGGGATATGGGCCAAAAAGTATAGGCAGGTGGGACTAGTTTGGTTTGGGAACGTGGTTGGTGTGGATTAGTTGGACCAAAGGGTCTGTTTCCATGCTGTATGGCTCTAAGGATGTGCAGGCTAGGTGGATTAACCATGGTAAATTAGAACTCTAATTCTGTAAGTGTGGGATTATGGCGATAGGACAGGTGGCTGGTTCTAGGTGTGACATTCTTTAGGGGGTTGGTCCAGACTCAATGGGCTGAATAGCCTCTTTCTGTAGGGATTGTCTGATTCTGAAGTGTTTTCTGTTTTGCCCTGCAATCTGGCATAGCACAACTCGGCTGAGAATGTTCAAGGAGCAGTGATATAATGACCTGTGTGGCCAAGCATTGGGGGATTTGTCGGTAGTAAATCTGTTACCCATCCCAGACCATAGCTGCCACTTTTGAACAGCAGGTTTTGGATTCATCACTCCACACCCAGTTCTCTAATCCAAAGGACCTGCCCTCAGGATTTGGACTGGAATCAAATCATATGAAGATGGAATAAGGCTCTACTCAATAACTTGTAGAGAAAGATCTGATTTATAACTGAAAGAGTTGTAGAATTTGGGAATCAGAGACAAAAACAGAAATTGCTGGAGAAACTCAGCAGATCTGGCAACATCTGTGGACAGAGGAATAGAATTAACATTACGGGTTCAGTGATACTTCTGCAGATATTACTTCTGATTTAACCTGGGAACACCTCAAGAATTGTCAGGTTCTTCTTAATTTCATCTTTTTACAGGATTCAATCCAAAATGTTTCCTCGCTGTGTTCATCTTTTGGGAAGTGCACAGAGATTAAGCAAAAGCCTTTTCTCAAGGGTGATAATTCGCAAATATGGTATTACTTGCAATTTTGGAATGAAATGTCAGGCTCTGTATCTGACACGTGTCCCATTTTGGACTGACACCAAAGTTGAATTTTACCCCATTGCTTCCCATTCAGGCAGTGGAACTAAAATATCAGTTACATCATCAACGCTGTTATATTGTTGTAAGAAATGTCTTTGGCATCTGGTCTGTCAGAAAATTGAGGATTTGAATTATAAGGAGAGGCTGGATAGATGGGACATTTTTTTCCCTTGAGTGTAGAAGGCTGAGGGGTAACCTTACAGAGGTTTATAAAATCATGACAGGCAGAGATCAGGTGAATAGTTGAGATCTTTTCCCCAGGGTCTAAAACTAGAAGGTGGGTAGGTTTAAGGCGAGAGGAGAAACATGCAAAAGGGACCTGAAGGACAGTTTTTTTTTCACACAGAGGGTGGTGTGTAAGTTGAATGAATTCCAGAGGAAATGTTAGAGATAGATACAGTTACGCCATTTAAAAAAACGTTTGGACTGCTACCTGAATAGAAAAGGTTGAGAAGACTATGAGCCAAACACAGGCAAACAGGGGCTTTCCTGCTCCTTTGGTGCTGCCTGGCCTGCTGTGTTCATCCAGCTCTTCACCTTGTTATTTCAGACTCCAGCATCAGCAGTTCTTACTGTCTTCAAATGGGATTAGTTCAATTTCAGAAACCAGGTTGGCACGGACAACTTGGATCGAAGGGTCTGTATGACTCTGTGACTCTAAATTTAGATCAAGTCTCCAAGGCAAGTAAGGACCCTGTGAAACTGTCCTGTTGTATCCTATTCTAATCTCTAACTTTGTTTCGGGACTGCATAGTCCAGGCTATATACTTTATGATAGAGGGAAAAACCATTTATAAAGAAAATATAGTAATACCGGGAAATGAAGGTGTTGGAGTTTACTGGTCCTCCATTTTGAAGTTCCGAGACAAGTTGGACAATTCCGTGTGTCTTTAAAAAGCATTCCTGTGTTTTTTTTACCACCTGTCTTGCAGCATTTCTCAAGGGCAGGAGTCTCTCAAGGGCAATGTTAAAATTCTTTAGCCCATTGTGGAGCAGTGGGCATTTGATTTAAAATGTTAAGAATATCCCCTTTATAATTCAGACAAAAAAAAACATAAAATGCAGTTTGTGTCCTCTTCCTTTTAGATACCCAGGATGCCTCCGGGCCGAACGGTGATTCTCAGGGAACTGCGGAGAGTGTACGGAAGCAGCTGCGGAGTGAAGCATTTGCCCAGCAGCAGTTGGAGGCCCTGGAACGCGTCTTTGAGCGGCAACACTATTCAGACGTTTTCAACGCTGGCGAGCATATCAAATCAGAGCAGGTGAGATGCTGTACAACTCAAAGGTATTTTGTGCGAGAGGTGTTTGTCCTTCATGCTTGCACACACGCAAACGAGGAAACATTCAAAACTTGCAGTGGTTCAGCCTGTAGCAGATGCATCTCTGAATCAGGTGGGATAACAAGGTGTAGAGCTGGATGAACACAGCAGGCCAAGCAGCATCAGAGGAGCAGGAAGGCTGATGTTTTGGGCCTCAACCCTTCTTCAAAAAATGAAGGGTGTAGACCTGAAACGTCAGCCTTCCTGCTCCTCTGATGCTACTTGGCCTGCTGTGTTTATCCAGCTCTACACCTTGTTATCTCAGATTCTCCAGCATCTGCAGTTCCTACTATTTCTGAATCAGGTGGTTCAGCACCAAATTCTGTGACTTGAGCACAATAATCTGGGTCTAATGCTCCCAGCGCTGGTCTATGGGAACCTTGCATTGTTGGAGATGCTGTCTTCAGACATTAAACTGAGGCATCTCCAGATTTTCAAGTAAATATAAAAGATCCTATAAGGAGAGCAGGGGAGTTCTTTCTGTTACCCATGAACAATAATCTCTCACAATGATGGAAAATAAAGTAAATTTTCTTTTCATTATTACATTGTTACTTTGTGATCTTGCTGTGCACAAGATGGCCAAGTGGTGCTATCACTGGAGTATTAATCTAGAGAACTAGGTAATGGTCTGGAGACCGGGAGTTGAATCCGATAAACCAGAATGGTGGAATTTGAATTCAATAAAAATGTGGAATTAAGAGCGGAATGATGACTATGAATCCATTGTCAACTGTTGGAAAAACTCATCTGGCTCACTCATGTCCTTTAGGGAAGGAAACTGCCATCCTTACCTGGCCTGGACTACATGTGATTCTAGACCCACAGCAATGTGGTTGACTCTTCACTCTTAAATTAGGGATGAGCAATAAATGCTGGCCCAGCCAGTGACGCCCTCATTCCATAAATGAAGCAAACTTTCCTACTTTTTTATTCAATTCCCCTTGCAATAAATTATAACATTTTATTAGTTTTTCTGTACACTTGTTGTACTTTCATTCTGGTCATTTGCAATTGGTGAACTTGGAACGCTCAGATCCCTCTGCATTTCAGATCTCTGCAATCTCTCACCAATTAGATGATATACTTTGTACGCTTTGTGTCAAAATGGATTGTTTCACATTTTCCTACAATGAACTCTATCTAAGGCCATAAGACCATAATAAATAAGAACAGTAGAAGGATGTTTAATGTCTCAAACCTGCTTTACCATTTAATAGTATAATAGCTGATCTGACATTCTTGATGTTCATTTTCTGCCCTTTCCTTCTATCCCCTAATCCCCTGACTAATCAAGATTCTATCTATCTGTCACAGCTTTAACTAAATACAGAGACTCTGCCCCCACAGTTCTCTGTGGCAAGGAATTCCAATGACTCACAACTTTCTGAGAGAAGAAATTCCTCCTGATCTCAATCATAAATTGGCATCCCTTAATTCTGAGACTGTACCCTGAAATTAGCCTCTCCCATGAGGGAAAACATCCTTTCAACATTTATCCTGCTAAGTTCCTTTAGAATCCATAGGTTTCAATAAAATTATGATTCCTATATTTTGCCAAATCTTCACCCATTCATTTAAACTGTTTATATTTTTTTTCCAGTGTCTTAGGTTCTCTTCACAAATTACTTGCCAACCTGTCTTTGTTTCAGCATCAACTCGATAACCATACTTGCATTTAAGTCATTTATGTTATTTGTAAACAGTTGAGGTCCCAGCATTGATCACTGTGGCACAACACTCGCCATTGCTTGCCGACCTGCAAAAGACCCACTCATGCCAACTCTCTGCTTCCTGTTAGCCAGCTAATCTTCTATCCATCCCAGTGTGCCAGCCCCAACTTTCTGAGCTTTTACCTTCGATAATAACCTTACTAAGTGCTTTCTTGAAATCCTAAATTACCCTTGAGCCAAGCAATATCTCAATTTTACAAATCTCATCCTGGTTTACATTTCAAGTCATGGCTCCACTACTCCCTATCTCTGTGATTTGTGCGGTCTCAAAACCTTCTGAGATATCTGCATTCATCTATTTCCAGCCTTGAGCTTTCCCAAATTTCAGTCACTCCACCATCTTCATTTGCCTGGTCTCTAAGCTCTACAGTTACCCTACCTCCACTTTTACACAGTTTGATGTCTCTTGCCTTGGTCAAAATTCTTCATAAATTGTACTTTTGTAATCTTTTGTCCAACTATCTCCTTATGTAGTCCATGCTGAAATTTTCTTTTTGATTCTCCTGTCAAGTGCCTGAAATGTCCCATTATGATAAGGTGCAATATAAAAACATTTTGTGGTCAAACCCTTTCTTGCATACATATCTTCATTATCTGCTGGGCCTAAGTGAAGACTGCTGAAGCCTACAGTAACCATTATATTATGAGACCATCATTTAAGTGGGGCAGTATAACTGAATTCAGTGCACGTGGAAAACTTTAAGATAGCACCAAAAAGTGACCATGAAAGCAAGTGTTGTAACAATCCAACTGAGTCACTAAAATCTTTAAGGGCATTATACCTAGCTTTACCCATGCAAGCCTTTCGCCTCCTGCTGCACAGTTGACATTTAATATCCTGAAGATGACTGGTAATGGTCATCAAATATCACCTCACCAATATTGCCATAACCTAAGAATGAATTCTAAAATAGCAATTGTTACCTATCTGTTATCCTGCACATCACCGAACTGAACTCCTCAATGTATCAAAACTCTCTACATGCGTCTGCCGTGACTCATAAAAGTCAGTTGATGGGGCACAGTTGAGTACAAGCTATTAACTGCTTGCCATTTTTTCTACAACCCATTTGAACCCCTTAATTCCATAGTTTTGTGTTCGTCCATCCTGCTGTCTGCCAATGCAAATCCAGTTCATACTTCAAAAGCAAACAGATTAGTTAGGAACAACTTCACCTGGATTTTGCACTGTTGATGTAAACTTCCTTAGTGGCCTGTTTGAAAACAGTTGCTAACAAGTCTTTTTAAAAAGCTCAGCAACTGATTTAAACAGAAAATAATACGGTGATAGCAAAACCAGTCACCTGTCACAATGTAAAATATTAAATCCCAGCTTTGTTCTGGTAAATCTGTGCATGACTCTTAACAAGAGACCAGAATTAATGAATAATAACATTGCTGATGAGTCCTCATGTTAAACATATGATGCACAATTACAAAATGAAAGTATATTTATTAAGTTTACAATAAGACAACTTCCAGATCAGATAATTTATGGAATTTATAAGGAGAGAATTTTATAATTTTTGGAGTTTATTCTCACGGTTGACACTGAGTGTTTGCAAGGATAGAGTTTCTTATGAGAATGCTTATATTGAGACCATTTATATGACGCACTTGATAGTGAGAGAGATTGCAGTGACAAAGTTTACAGCAAAAGTTCAAAGTGAATATGTATACTGCAAGAGAGATTGTGAAGCAAATATTTTGATACATCGTATTGTGAATGTGTCATGAGAGTTTACAGTGAAAATGTTTGATGAGAACGTTATGTTAAAAGTTTGTATTGTAAAAGTCTGAAATGCAAGATGTGATGAGGAACATGAAAGAACTTGCAATCAGAGTTTCTAACTGTGACTAACTTCAAAAGTGCTTAATTACTTGTGAAGTGCTTTTGAAAATCCTGAACTTGTGAATAGCACATGATCAAGCAACTTTCTTTCCTTTCTCGTTTTCTTTTTCAAACCTACCTTCCTTTTTTTTAAATTTTCTTCTTAATTTCTTTTACTCCCACCCTTTCTTTCTTCCTTCCTTCTATCATTTCATTGTTTCTTTCACGATATCTTTCTCGATGTGGGTGTAAGGGGAAAGCTTGCACCATTTACAGTCTCAGTTATTATGCACATCTGAGCTTAAAAACCTTTTTTGAGCAGTGACATAAAACAGGATGTATTGGCTTGGCTGCCATTTCACTGCAGCACTTGGTATTCAGTCCCATTGTTGCCAATTAAATTAAATGTCAGACACTACATAGAGTTGACATTGAGAGTTGATATTGAGTTTACACTGTAACTTGGCTTACAGTGTGTGTGCTAGTAATAGAATTCACAGGGAGACAGCTGATAATGAGTGAGTTTAATACAAGAAACTTTGAAAATTTAGTGTCATTAAACATTTTGTAAAGGCTGGACCATACAGCAAAGGAGATTGAAGGGAGGTAATTTATAATGAGCAATTTTGTAAACCTTGTTCCTTCATAAGAACTCTCTTAACTATATCCATCACCATCTTTTTGCCCTGTCATTTCTTGTGGTCTCTTACTCCAATGGTCTCGTTCACTAACCAGGCTATTTCTGTGCTCTTGTTTCTGTATCTCCCATTCACATTTCTCTGTACCTTTCCAAACTCACTTCCTTCTGCATGAGTCTCTGGACAAATAAAGCTCTTCCTGCAAGTTGCTTTCTACTTCCCACTCTCCATTGACCACAATGCCTCTACAACTGTCTATTTCCCTAGCTACACACCTTCCATGGGCCATTGATGCCCTTTACTGTCTCCAATCCTTGATATCCTCCAGTACAGCCACCAGCTCGACTTCTCTTCAAAACAGTGAAAATTTAAGTCTACCTGATGACAGCTGACTTTCCAATGTTGCCAGTCCACATTTAATAGAATCCCTACAGTGTGGAAGCAGGCCATTCTACCATCGAGTCCACATCCACCCTCTGAAGAGCACCCGACCCAGGCCTGTCATGTCCCTGTAACCCTGCTTTTCCCATGGCTAACCCACCTAGCCTGCACATTCCTGGACAGTACAGGTAATTTAGCATGGGCAATCCACCTAACCTGTATGCCTTTCAACTGTGGGAAGAAACCAGAACACCCAAAGGAAACCTATGATGACACAGGGAGAATGTGCAAACACCACACAGAGAGTCATCCAAGGCTGGAAACAAACCCAGGTCCCTGGTGCTGTGAGGGAACAGTGTCAATTACTGAGCCACTGTGCTACCCCCACTCTTCAACAAATTCCACTTTCCTCTTGCAAAAACATTAATAATTCAGAATCATTCTGGACCACTCAGTCAAAGCCACATTTTCGCCATCATTTATTGAAACCCCTGTCCCCTGCCCTTCTACCTCATATCTAACTAAAGATGAGTGTCATGTGAACATTTATTTTGAAAGAGTTTTGTTTATTTTGAACTTATAGTGTGGAGTGCTTTCAATGACTGAGTTTATTTTCACTGAGTTTATAATGAGTGTTTATAGGGAAGGAATTTATAGGAAAAAAGTTTATAGTTGTTGAATTTGTATTTAGTTTATGGTGTTTGAGTCTTTAATGAGCTTATGGTGATTAATCACTTTTATAATGAAAATTAATGGTTAGGGAGGTTGTATTGACAGAGATGACAGGAAGAGCGTTGTTCTAAATGAATTTGCACTGAGAAAAGTCACAGTAAAAGAGTTTATAATGAGGGAATTTGTACTCAGAGTTTATAGTGACAGTGTTAAACTGAGATAGTTTATAGTGAGAGAGTTTGTCATCGGTAGTTTTGGTGCTAAGGGATCAAAGGTTACTGGGAGAATGGGGTTGAGGAACTTACCAGCCATGATTAAATGGCGGAGCAGACTTGGTGGGCCAAACAGCCTAATTTCTGCTCGTATGTCTTCTGGTCTTATGTGGCCCATGCCAAATTTATCTTGGTGAGGCCTCTTGGAGCACAAACTGTAAGTGTGCAGAGTGGGTCAATTGTAACACTAATCAGCGTCTAACACTGATTTATTACCAGTGCTGCCATTTTGGATTTCACACCTCTAGGTAACACTTCTTCCTAGACTTACACAAATGTTCAGAAGCAGGAAGAAACACTGCCAGCACTATTTGAACCAGCCAACAGAAACATGCAGGTTATTTATTGATTTGTTGTTTTTTATTCTTTCATGGGATATTGGCATTGTTGACTGGGCCAAGCATTTATTACCTGTGCCTAAGTGCCCTTGAGAAGGTGGAGGTGAGTTGCCTTCTTAAGCCGCTGCAGTCCATGTGTTGTAGGTAGACCCTCAACGTTGTTAGATTATAGAATCCCTACAGTGTAGAAACATGCCCTTTGGCCCAACAAGTCCACATCGACACCCAGCCCAGACCCATCCCCCTATACCCCACCTAATGCACACACCCTGAATGCTACGGGCAATTTAGAATGGCCAGCCCACCTAGCCTGCACATCTTTGAACTGTGGGAGGATACTGGAGCATGAGGAGGAAACTCACACAGACACGGGGAGAATATGCAAACTCCACACAGAGAGTCGCCTGAGGGTGAAATCGAACGTGCGTTCCCGGTGCTGTGAGGCAATAACACTAACCACTGAGCCACCGTGCCACTGTAGGGTGGATTTTATTGAAGACATCAAAGCAGAAGCAGTAGACACAGTGACAAGCTGTCGTAATGTCTACAGAAGAGCCCAAAACAGGAAATTGCATCGATGCTGGACAAGATTAATGAAAAAAAACTTTTTCCTAACTTACAAATTGTAGATATAGATGCAGATTTTACTCTTTTGGAAGCTCCATGATATAAGTGAATTTGCAGTAAACTGAACCATATTGTGATTGACTGAAGGTAAGCTGCTCAGAGGCAGATGGAGGAGAAGGGTCCTCTGGAGAAAGAATAATCCAGCTAGGTTTTTCAGGACCATTTCTTCTGCCCTAACCTAAGCCAGCAATAGTCACCTTCAACTGACAGTACTCAGAACTGCAACAGTGTCTGAAACCAGATCCACAGATTCAGACCAAGGTGTGAAAGCTGCAGAACTGACTGTGACCCTGAATCACTTTGCACAAGATCCTTCCAGATTGGTATATGCTGCATTTTAAAGGAAATCTAACTTAGGGATTTGGATATTGTTGGCTGGGTCAGCATTTATGGCCCACCCCAATGTGCCCCTTAGAAAGTGGTAGTGAGCTGCCTTGTTGAATCATTGTCATACACCTGGTCCAGTGCATCCACATTGCTGCTAAGAAGAGAGTTCTAGGGTTTTGGCTCGGTGATAGTGAAGGAACAATGATATATTTCCAAGCGAGGATGGTGTGGGCGTGGAGATGGTGTTGTTCCTATGTATCTGCTGACCTTCTTAGTTGTTGAGGTTGCGGATTTAGAAGGTGTTGTTGAAAGAACCTTGGCAAATTGCTATTGTGTGAAGACAGTACACACTGCTGCAACTATGCATTGGTGATAGAGGGAGTGAATATTGAAGCTACTGGATTGAAAGGTCTTATACTGAGAGTTCATTATGAGAATAGTGCACCTGATTGAGGGGATTGCATGTTAGAGGTTGCTTTTGAGTGTTGTTGCAGCTGCATTCTTCCAAGAAAATGGAGACTGCTTCATCACAATCCTGACTTGTACCTTGTAGATGGTTGACACGCTTTGGTGGAGTCAGAAGGTGAGTTACTTGCCACAGAATTCCAAGCCTTTGACCTGCTCATGCAGTCACTGTATTTTTTTATAGATAGTAGGAACTTCAGATGCTGGAGAATCTGAGATAACAAGGTGTAGAGCTGGATGAACACAGCAAGCCAAGCAGCATCAGAGGAGCAGGAAGGCTGACGTTTCGGGCCTAGACCATTCCTCAGAAATGGTTCGGTTAAGTTGTTGATCAACAGAATCTCTGATAATAGTGAGGTATTCAGAAATGGCAAAATAGTTGAATATTAAGTGGAGAGTTCCAGCCTCACACCGATAGGTTCTTGTGCCCATTTTGCTGATCCTGTTTATGATCAGAACCATGAGATAAATCCAAGTGCTGCTGCAGTGAGAAGCAGCATTTGAGGCAGGGTCTCTTCGTTGTCCAGGTATGGAACATTGGAAAGTGGCAGAATCAGCTTCCTGTTTCAGCATGTGCAGGTATCATGTCAGAGAAACCTGGCTACAGTGTTAAATACCTCACAATTCAAGGAATCTTGCTATAACCAAAATGTCAAAGTCTTTAGCAGAGGGTAGAAGAGACAATATGTGTCAATGAATCACTGGGATTTAACGTTCTGCTAAGTTTCTTCCTTTGACATCTCTCAGTAAAGTCAGGTGCACTATTCTCATAATGAACTTTCAGTATAAGACATCTCAGTGTCTACTTTCTTATTATACACACACTTTGAGTGTGAAAATAGGTGGAGGACACCCAGGTGTCTGCTAGGCACATTTATCACAGTAATAGAGGCAGCACATAAAGCTAGGGCTATATGCTAATAATGATTGTGGGAAACAAGCCTACAAATATATTATTGAGTTGCTGCATGTCTCAGCAAGTGACCAATGTCTGTATGAGGTTAGCTCTTCCCCTTTCATTTCCCTGACTGGCTTGATAAATCCCTGATCTTAATGGCTGTACCTTCTTGACTGCCAGGCACTGGAGGATTCAACAGATTGTAATGAACTGGGACAGTCAACTTTGGTAAGTGCTGACAGGCTACTCTAGAGCAGGCAAAGCAGCAGAACTATTTCTAGAGCATACCAATCACTGGCTCAATGTTGTCCCTTCATCGTAGCATGGTTCCCATGTGCAGGGGCGGGTCAAGGGCCAGGCATGAAGATAGTAGCCCTTTTGTCCCTGCAGCCACTTTTCATAGAATCCTTACAGAGCAGGAGCAGGCCATTCGGCCCATCGAGTCCACACCAACCTTTCAAAGGGCACTCCACCCAAACCCACCACACCTCTCCCACCCTGCATTTTCAATGGCTAATCCACCACCCTGCACATCCCTGGACACTATGGGTGGTTTAGTATAACCAATCCACCTAGCCTGCACACCTTTGGACTGTGAGAGGGAACTGGAGCACCCGGAGGAAACCCACGCAGACACAGCAAGGACTCGCAAACTCCACACAGTCGCCTGAGGGTGGATTCGAACTCCAGTCCCTGGAGCTGTGATTCAGCAGTGTGATCCATTGAACCACTGTGTTGCTCTCCACTGAGCCACCATGCTGTCAACATGGTAGATGAAAGGTTGATGAAACAACAAGAGGATGGAGTCAGAACGAATGAAACATGCACTTGTGCCAGGTTAGTGGGCCTTCAGGACAACATTGACCACAATATCATACAACCCTGTCATAGTAACCTCTGCAGTACATGTCAAATCTTCAACATGGACATAACTGTCATGTGTGGGAACATCACTCACTGCGTGCACAGCAGATACTCATGTGACTTGGCCAACGTTGTCTATCTCATATGCTGCAGGCAAAGATGCCCTTAGGAATGGTACGTGCAGATGCTATGACAATGGATGAGTGGACTCTGCAAATGGACGAATGGACATAACCAGTCAGGGATGTTCCCTCCTGGTGATCACGGACATTTGGTCTCCAATCTTCGGGTAAACATCCACCAAGGCGGATGTTGGGATACATAACAACGCAGAGTCACCGAGCAGAGGCTGGTAGCCATGTTCGGTACCCATGAAGATGGCTTCAACCGGGATCTTGGGTTCATGTCACACTACCCGTGACCCCACCACACTATATATTTTCTCACACACACACACACACACACACACACACACACACACACACACACACACACACACACACATAGACATACACACTCACTCACACACGCAGTCACTCACCACACACACACTCACGCATACACACACACGCACGCGTGCACACACACATGCACGCACACACATACACACACACACTCACCCCCTTGCACACACTCTCTCTCACACACGTACACACATGCACGCAGTCTCTCTCTCCCCCCCACTCGCACACACAAGCAAATCTATGGGGTGAATTTGCGTTTGCAGATATATTTTATTTTGTCCAAAAAGCACACAGTTTATAGACAGTCAGTCAATGTGGCGCTTTATAAATTCCTACTTCAGAAATAAAACCAGTCTGACTCCAAAGTAAAACACAGATTCTAAACAAGGTCTCACACCTAACATGATTGACCTAAAATGTCACCTCTTCTTTACACTGATAAAACTTTTAGTTCTCTCAGGAATGTGAATTGAAAGGAATTTGGGGATGTACATATACATATTAATCAATTAAAACCTTCCAGCTGATTAAAGATTTAATAGCACCTTAGGCTTGTATAGTACATTCTCATCAATGTTGTGAACCTTTGACTTATACTTATAAATTCTGAGTCTGATAGTATCTTTCTCACTAACACCTGAAGAAGGACTAAGGCTCCAAAAGCTTGTGTTTTCAAATAAACCTGTTGGACTATAACCTGGTGTCGTGAGATTTCTGACCTTGCCTGTGTGGAGTTTGCACATTCTCCTCGTGCCTGCATGGGTGTCCTCTGAGTGCCCCAGTTTCCTTCCACAGTTCAAGTATGTGCAGTGATAATGGGAACTGCTATGCTGGAGAATCCAAGATAACAAAGTGTGGAGCTGGATGAACATGTGCAGGTTGGGTGGATCGGCGTTGCTAAATTGCTCATAATTTCCAGGGATGTGCAGATTAGGTGGGTCAACCATGGGAAATACAGGGTTACAAGGATAAGGTATTGGGTTGGGTCTGATTGGGATGCTGTTTGGAGGGTCAGTATGCACTTGATGGGCCAAATAGTCTGCTTCCACACAGCAGGAATTCAATGATTCTGTGATTATATGTCATCTTCTTGTGCTGGCCAGTATCTGTTGTCCATCCAAAATTGCTCATAAAAGGAGTGGCATGCTATGCCATTTCAGAGGGCCGTGAGGATTGAAGGAGGTGCTTCATGTCTGACCTGCTGTGTTTTTCCAGCCTCACACCTGCAGACTCTGGTTTCCAGCATTTGCAGTCCTTATTGTCTCTAGGGCACCAGAACTTGCTCACTAGGGCTGTGACTAAGTAAGCAGAGTCTTCATCCCTGTGTGAAGGGCTGTATAATAAAATCAGAAAAATTATGAAAATAACATTTCTCTTAAAAAGCTTTCATCACAGTTTGGAAAAGCAGATTTCTGATGTTGACCTTTGACCTGACAAAAGAATGACTGAGTACACACACATATAGATCAGATATTGAGTGTTAAATGAATACCCCGTATTCAAAGGAGGGAATTGTAACTCAGAGAATCTGTCTGGTCGAGTGAATTTTGCAGTAGGTGCTTCAACAACACACACTGCCCCTTTGAAGTGAAGCCCCATGTGGAGACTGTTTGTCTTAATGCAAAAGAAATTACATTGGAATGTCACTATGAATCTCCAGCATCATAAATGAGGGCTGTGGCCGTATACAACTTTTTATAGCTGCTGCCTTATTACAATGGATAACCTTTATTTACTTTCATTAGACTATTAAACAACAAGAGTCTATTAATTTTTCATCTGAAACTCCATCCGAGCCCATAAAGCAAACCAGTTGCTTAATTGAGTTCATTTTAATTTCCCTCCAATCGCACTGAATTACTCCAGTGATAAATCAGAGGGACAGGCCTTACCCCCAGTAGAAAGCCTAATTTGCAGCTAATTAGAAAACTGATTCCCAGTGAAAGATCAATACCACACCGAATTGGAAATGACTTGCAATCTCCGCCATGGAGACTGAAAGAGCGAGTGAGAGAGCGAAAAAGAGCACGTGGAGAAAAAGAAAGCCATGTGTCTGGAGTGCAGGGGCGAAAGAGAATCAGTCTCAATCTAATGTAATATTAATGAGGACAGTTGGCTTGTTGGTCGTTTGGTTGTCTTTTTTTATCATCTTTGTAAAGGTAGCTTTGAGACGTAGCTGTCAGTTTGGATGGGCGCTTGATATAGTCGGACGTGCTTTTAAATTCAATGAGTCACCATCCCGCACTCCTGTACTCAGTGGTTTCTCTGCTCAGAGCCAGCCTTGCTTTGGGGAATTGCAGTTATGCAATTGAATGCCATTAAGAAGAACGCATCGCAGCATCTGGGCGACAGTTGAAGGAGAGAATCCAAGGTTAGCTATTGTTGATTGAGACAAGACAAGGTCAGTGAAAGGCCTATCAGGACATGGATGTTTGGGGTATCACTCCACTTAAGGACCATTACAAAAACGTGCCATAAAACTGCAGATTTTTTTATGTATCTTCCTTCCAACTCTTCCTTATTCCTGTTCTTCAGTCTCCTTTTGTTCCCCATCTGTTCTTTGATTACTCTTTGGCTTTTCACTGTCTTTCCAGCCTCCTTCCTCTTTTATCCTCTTGTCCATCACTGATAGTCAGTGTTGGGGCTTGAATTTTTCTTTCAAATCATTTGCAATTTCTGTACTCATATCCAAGATTATTATGACAGGGTTGGGTAGTAATACTTTGTTAGGGGATTAAGGTATTCTCAGTCTATTAGGAACCAAATTGGCCATGAACCTCTGGAGACTGTAGAGGATATAGGCCAATAGCTCAGGAAAGATGGAGGGAGAAAATGGAAGAGGCTATCTTCTCATAGAGTCATAAGGTCATACAGCGTGGAAACAGACCCTTTGGTCCAACTCATCTATGCCGATCAGACATCCCAATCTGATCTTGTCAGCATTAGCCAGCATTTGGTCCATATCCTGGTAAAGCCTTCCTATTCATTAACCCATCCAGATGCCTTTTAAATGTTTTAATTATACCCACCTCCAACACGTCCTCAATCAGCTTGTTCCACATACTCACCACCCTCTTGTGTGAAAAATTTACTCCTCAGGTCCTTTTTAAATCTTTCCCCTCACACCTTAAACCCATTGCCTATAGTTTTGGACTCACCCAACCTAGGAAAAAGGCCTTGGCTGTTCACCCTATCCATGCCCCTCATGATTTTATAAACCTCTATGAAGTCACCCCTGTCTCCAAAGCTCCAGGGAAAATAGCCCCAGCCTATTCAGACTCTCACTGTAGTTCCTCCAGTGCCAGCAACGTCATTGTAAATCTTTTCTGCACTCTCTTGAGTTTGACAACATCTTTCCTATAGCAAGGAGACCAGAATACTATACGCAGTATTCCAAAACTAGCCTCACCAAAATCCTGTATAGCCACATGACATCTCAAATCCCATATTCAGTGCCCTGACCAATGAAAGCAAGCATGCGAAAGGCCTTCTTTGCCACTCTCTCTACCTGCAACCCCACTTATGGAATTGTGCATTTGCACTCCTAGGGCTCTTTGTTTGGCAGAACTCATGAGGGCCATACCATTAACTGTATAACTCTTGACCAGGCTTGTCTTACCAAAGTGTAACCCCTTACGCTTATCTAACATAAACCATTCTACCACTCTTCATCCCATTGGCCCATCTAATCAAGGCCCTATTTTCCGCTGAGATAATCTTATTTGCTGTCCACTACACCTCCTATTTTGGTATCATCTGCAAACTTACTAACTGTAGCCCTATAATCACATCCAAACCGTTTATATATATCATGAAAAGCAGTGGACCCAGCAATGTCAACCTTGTAATTCCAATCAGCTAAGCCGTGAATGGATCCTTCCAACTTCAAGGGGCCAAATCAACCTGAACTCCTTAGCTTCTGCGAGACACTTGAAAGGGCATAATACAACTCACTCTAGCAGAGGCCTTGCTGTTTGAGACTTTGTAAAATCATTTTGGGAGTATGGTAATCACTTTAGAAGGGGACAGATTAACTTTTCAAATTAAAGTGGTCTTAAGTGGGAGGTAAAGGACTGAAAATTAAATTTATGTTGTTTATTTGAACTTTTGGAGGACTCCACTATCTCTTGGACTGAAGAATTGGCTCTGCTTGTGTTTTTGAAGATTCTTTGCTGGCTTGAGGCTATACATTCAGCAACCAGACAGGCAGCAAAGACTTTTAGCCCATTACTCTCAACTGTATTTGAGCTCATGCCCCAGAGATGAAGGACCACCTCACCCTCTGCCTCGTTTTGTGTTACATTCATGTGAGACTTCCCGCATTTGAACTGAACACTTCACCTGATATACTAATGCCAACCCTATACCTGCTGCTTGTTTGAGATCCTATTGTAACATTACTGTGAGCAATAAAGGTAGCCCCGTGATACGTCAGTGATATTCAAGCCTCAAACTCTTTCTTCCCCAAGTTCAATGTCTAACCCAGCAACTTGAAACCAAACTCCTGGCTGACCATCTGGTTAGTTATTGAGGGAATTTGGTGCTTTCAAAGGTAAAGTATTTTTTGGAGGGATACTACCCTTTTCAGTGAATGTGGAGTATCCCATTGTTTTGAAGAATACATAAATATGCCTGTACCAACTATATTCAGTCTCTTATTGCCAGTCTTATTGCTTCAGCGGCTTGTGAGACTTCTAATCTCTCATTCCTCAAAAACCAATGGAAATAGAATCTTTGGATATATTTAAAGAGAGATAAATAGCTTTTCACCCATTTGCTTATCATGAGTCTATCAGGTGTAGGCGGAAATGTAGAGTAATCAGACTAACCATGATCTTAGTGCCTTGCAGAGCAGACTCAAGGGGCCGAGTGGCCTACTCCTTTTCCTCATTCATATTCCTGGATGTGCTTACAAGTCACTGCTAGCAATTTTCTATATCTGACTCCCAAGTCTTTGCTGTAACCCTATGTTTCCTTCCCAGAGTCAATTATTCTCTGCAATTCATTCCCAAGTACATGTTACGCTCTGTATCTCATTCAAAATGTCTGTTACTCTCAGTGTCTCTGACCCAGTTCTCTGTTGTTTCTGTCTCTCTCTTCAATTCTCTATTATGTCACACTGATTGAATGTAAAAGAATTGCCATTCTCCAGCAGTCTCCTCTGGGTAAATTAAAGACAAAGCGTCTGTTATTTTTGAGGGCAGGTTCGAGGGATTTGAGGCCTGGTTTCAAGTCCCTCCTGCTCAAGGCGGAGGGGGAAGCGTAAGAACATTTCTGAACTGGTTGATTACAAATACAGATTAAATAAAAAAATGCATGAAGTTATGAAAGGTGATGCAAGTCACTTGCAAGGAAATCCAAACCAAACTCTTGTCAATTCTCTCTTCATTACACCATGTTTGTGTTTCTCTCAGGCTAATGAGTATTCCCTCTCTGCCCTGGCCTCTGGATTGGAAGATGTCAAAAGCAGCCTCTCAGCCGCGGCCACTCCTGACCTTGGGACCAACGTTTCAGGACCCCAGAGCTACCCTGTTGTGACAGGTAAGGTGGCTAGCTCATTTGCCAGCTTAGAAGAAAGAGCGAAAAATATACATTGCAGGGCAAAAACATTCGTGGGTCACAGGGAACATTCAAAGTTGCATTGTTAACTCAATTGTTATTGTTGATGGACAGTCTTCTCCCTGGTCACCTATTCACTGTTGCATTTCCTTCAACATGATTTGTGCATGCAAAGTTTAAATGTAACTCAAATCCTTCAATATTTTTGCTGGATTGGCTAATAAAGGGTTAAAGATATTTGAGCAGTGGCAGTCTGAGAACATTCATTGGTTTCTTCATGGGATAGCCACTATACTAGCTCTGAACTAGACTTTTGTTTCTCCCATGTAAAGATCTAGAAGGCAGAGATCAAAAGCCCACCTCTCAATTCATGAAGAATTCTCTGGGAAGTTGTATCAGAGGACTGGATGTGCATGATTTTTGATTAATTTCATATGCTAATTAACTTGGAATGGATTCTAATAGATGATCACTCAATAAATGGTTAGATGTGAGAAGGAGTGTAATTAACCATTCTGAGGAATCATTAAACTAGACTCAAAACTTTGACTCTATTTCTCTCTCTACAGATTCTACCAGACCTGCTGCCTTTCTCCAGCACTTACTGCTTTTATTTCAGTTCTCCAATATCCACAGTATGTTGCTTCTATCCTAGGTAATGGAAGGATAGATGGTTGGATGGGTAGATGGGGAGAAGATTTAAGGATGGAGGATTAGATATATGTATTGCTGGCTTGACTTGTAATAACTAGTTAAATAGCTGGCTAGAAACATTAAGATATGGGCAAGGAAAGTGAATGTGTGAGTGGATGGTGAGTGGGAGGTAGGACAAAAGGTAAATGAATGGACAGTGGAGGGAATGAATGTGAAGAAGGATGAATAAATCATGAGGGTGGATAATTATTTTTCTTTATTTGATAATGTAAATTGGGCATTGTCAAAGATAAAGCCAGGATTTATTGCGCATCCCTAAACAATTAACCTTGAACTGAGTGATCTGCTAGGGCTATTTCAGAGGGCAGTTTAGAGTCAACCACATTTCTGTGGGTCTGCAGTCACATGTAGGCCAGACCAGGTATGGATGGCCGATTTCCGCTCCTGAAGGACATTGGTGAATCAGATGGGGTTTTATGACAGTCTATGCTGGTTTCATAGTCGCTATCACTGAGACGAGTTTCTAATTCCATATTTTATGAATTCAATCTAAATTCCAGCAGTTGCCTTATTTTTTGGGATTTGAACCCATGTCCCTAGAATTTTGGCCAAAGCCTGTGGGTAACTAGTCTAGTACTGTTACTACAAAAGTACTATCTCCTAAGTAAGAAATGGTCTGGTGAGTATAAGAATAGATATTTGATAGATTCAACACCATCCAAAATAAAACAGCCTGATTGATTGGCATCCTTTATACCATATTCATCATTAACTCCCTTCACCAATGACTGACAGTATGTACCATCTATAAGATGCCTTGTACCAACTCACTAGTACTCCCTTGTCTGTACCTTTCGATCCCACAAGCCCTGCCATTTGAAAGGGCAATGTCAGCTCCGACATGGGAAACCACGTCCTGTAATCTCCCTCCAGGCCACCTGATATCCTTACTGGGAAAATACCGCCATTCCTTCATTGCCTCTGGATCAAAAGCCTGGATTTTCCTCCCTACCTGCGCTATCTGTACTCGTCTCTACACCCCAGGAACTGCAGCAGTTTGCGAATCCAGCTGATCACAAACCTCTCCATGGAAGTTAGGGATGGACAACAAATGTTGGCCTATCCAATGGTGCCTGCGCCCCATGAATGAATTTTTAAAAAGGCAAAATAATGGATTGAGAGCTGGATGAGATGATTACTTGATGGATAATTTGATTGAATGGATGGCTAGTGACAAGGTAGAATTCTGGCTGGATGAATAAATGGGTGGGTGGGTGGATGTTTTGATGGTTGGATGAATGGAAATGTGTGCCTCAGTGGATTAATGGATAAATTGAGAGGTGCATGCATTGGGTGAGTTTTTCTGTGTAAAATGATTCTTTCAGATGGAGAATAGAATCACTTTTATTTTTTTCACGCTCCATGATTAATAAACAATGGTATGGCTTTTTCAAAAGCAGACTGCCCCTGTTCATTCAGAAGCCGCAAGCTGTGTGTTTAATAGGGCTTGTTGCCAAGAGCTACATTGCAATTCACGATATTGTTTGTTTTGCATGTTGTTGGAGCAAATTGATTACCTTTGCCACATCATGTGCAACGAAGGATAAAAGTGTGGGTACAGCCATGGAGAGCAGGAAAGAATAAATTAGATGTTTTTAGCCAAAGTGATGGTCAAGAGCTTCAGTGTCCTGTGGGGGAGCCACATTAACGTGGTGAATCTTGCTCGTGGCCTGGAGAGTATACATAGTCGTAGAATCCCTACAGTGTGAAATCCAGCCATTCAGCCCATCAAATCCATACTGATCCTCCGAAGAGCATTTCTCCCAAACCGACTCCCCGACCCTATCTGTGTAACCCTGCTTTTTACATGGCTAATCTACCCAGCCTGCACATCTCTAGACACTATGGGAAATTTAGCACGGCCCATCCACCTAACCTCCACATCTTTGGACAGCGGCAGGAAACCAAAGCATCTAGAGGAAAACCACGCAGACACTGGGAGAATCTGCAAACTCTACACAGAATAGAATAGAATAAAATAGAATATCCTTTAATGTCACGGGTATTCAGTACAAAATACAGTGAAAAGTATGCACCGTTGCCGTACATGGGCACCATTCACATTAACTTAGAATAAAATAAAAATAGATAACTTAGAGAGAATCCAACTTTCCCTTCTCCACTAATCCTGCTCTGGTCTTCCCAGCCCCCGCTATGCTGCCACCTGGGGCCCACTCCATGCAGAAGTGACAATCCTACTCCAGGCTTCGTAGGCTGACTGATTCTGTAGCCACACTGACTCTGAAGATGCCTTCATCACTCCAGAGCCCATCGAAGCCATCTCTTGCTGAAGAGCTGTCCTTATCAGATCAGTTTGAGAGAGACAATGTCCCAAGGGTGAAATTGAACCCATGTCCCTGGTGCTGTGAGGAAGCAGTGCTAACCATTGATCCACCATGCCGTTCCATTAAATGAAGATAAAATTGGATTCGGTTACAGTGCTCCCTTGAGGATAATAGCTAGCTGGCAAACTGGCGTTTCTGGCAGCAGGCCAGAAATGGGGGTGGGTGTGGGGTGATCCCACTGTGGCAGGTTATGGGACCTCCAGCAGCAATTTACTCGTGTCAGGCAATGAAATAGATTCCATCAGGACCGCTGACCCCTTAAGCAATCCAGCAACCAATTCTAACTGAGAATGGAGGATGCTGCAGGGATACTCTACCATACCAACCACATGTGAGTGGCCTGGGGTTACTGGGGAGGTCAGGCACGAGGGTACGCAGTGGGGTGGCACTTTGACAAGGACTGGACAGTTGTTACTGAAGTGCAGCCTCCCCACCATGGGTCATATGGTGTTTGAGTAAGAGGGAAACCCTTTTGTAAGGCCTTCAGAATGCTACTAGATCTCCAGAGGTGGTCTCCCACTGTGGCAGGAGTTGGACCCACCATTGGCAAAATAGCCAGAAGCTGTGGGAAGAGGCTGTTGACTGTTTAATCGCCTCAATGGACTGGAAGACTGGCCTCCACATTCTCCACTGGTGGTAAAATGTCGTGGCAGCTGGGCATGACGGTGAGTATTCCACTCTCTGGCGCCTCGCACCAATAGTTGGCTTTCTTAGGCACCCTGCAGAAACCCTTTGCACTGCCTCCATCACCATGCCATCCCTCTGCCTGATCCCAGTCCCCACAATGGTAGATTGTCTAAAATCGGATGGTGGTTTTGTGGGAACTTACTATGTGAAAGTTGGTTGTGCTTTTCCAATATTGCAACTACACTTTGAAAATCAGCTGTGAAGCATTTTCTTGCCCTTGCCAGTGCAAATTGTTCTTGATTACAAACAAAGAACTCCAAAAGATTGAGTTCAGAAGCCAATTGTCCCCCCATCACCTTCAAAAGTGTGATATTACAGACCATGAATCCATATTGTTCATATCTGGCATCACACTAAGCCAGCTCTTGTAGTTTTTCAGCATTTACTGTACACAAAGCCAAAAATGATGGAAGAGCAATGGAGAAAGGGTTGCCAGGCAGGACTGGAGGATAAGTTGCTCTGCCTATGCCTTGGTTTATCTAATATCAACAAACTCAGGAATCAAACTTAGTGTTGTGCACCCTGATTTCTCCACTGCACAACACACTGCCCCTCTACTGACTGTAAAGCTGGCAGTAGTCTAGCTTCCTGCAGATGAAGTGGGCCCGATATTATCGATGAACCACAAAGATACAAGACCAACTAACAGACAAGGAGTTAAATTCAATAATGCCCAGTTGTTAGTGTCAGGTTAGCGTGAGAGTGCTTTATTAAAATTCACATAATTAGACACAAACCATCAAAAAAGTGACAGTAAATGCACTCTGTCATAAAGGGCACTGTTTGAAGTCTGAAATGATATAGTGCAGCAATGTGACAAAGCAGTGCCTTATCTTATAAATATGTGGATTGATGATTTGACTAACTGGTTAGGCCAGAACAGAAAAGAAAGGACTATTTCTTCCTTTGTTGTTGAGATGCTTCTGGGTTTCATGCTTAATCATTCATGGCCTTCATGCTCACCTTGCAGCACATGGTCACTGACTAAAGAGCTGAGAGATTTTCTTTCAAATTTTATCTTCCTTTTTCTTTTTGCTTGTGGCCTGTTTATGTATTTGGATGAGTTTTCATCTTCATTTCTTCCCCTATAAGCAACATTTTCCAGTCAGTTTAAGATCAAGATTTGCTCCTCACTTTTTTTGCCACCGTTCTGGACACAAAATCACTGAAAGTGCCATTGGAACCCGTGCCTGATTCATGCAGCCCAGCTAGCTAGGACCATTCAGCTTTCCAGAGTAGAACCTGTCAGGTACCATGCATTTTGCACATTGCACTGATTGCACTGAATCCAAGCAAAATCATGGAACTCCGGAACCACACTCTGACGTTTGCCATCACTGTTTAATTATTAGAACCATCAAAACAGAAAAATGCCATTCAGCACCTCCCCCAGTCTTCTTGGGGAAGTGTGGGAAGAGGAGTGAGCTACTCAGTTCCTTGAGATTATTTCACTTCTATTCTTGGCTGATCTTTGTCTCAGCTTTATTTCACCAACTTTGCTGTGTATACAATGATGCTTAACAAAGGTCTACCATATAGAGTCCTGAAGATGTTATAGGTTCAGCAACAACAGCATCTTGAAGGACAGGAGACCATTAGGCCATGAGATTAGGAGCAGAAGTAGGCTATTCAGCCCATCAGATTTGCTCCTCTTTCTTGCTTTTTTGCCTTGAGAATCTGAGATTTCCACTTTCCTTTCTGTGAAAGTTCTTTAGAGTGGACCTTGACAGACCTTCCCCTACAGTCAGTTGACTTATTTTCAAAATTCCACATCAATTCGGGGGCACCTCAATCAGCGCTAAGAGAGATCCCACCATCCTATGGGAAGGAATTACCTAGGGATCATAAGATATTGGGAATCTACAACTGACTGTACGTCTATTAGTTCTGAGAAAGGGTCACCGACCCGAAACGTTAACTCTGATTTTTTTCTTCACAGATGCTGCCAGACCTGCTGAGCTTTGCCAGCCACTTCTGTTTTTGTGCATCTGTTATCTCCTTCCATATAGCAACCTGATAAGCACACATGGTTCCCTCCCTCACCAGGCAGCAATGATTCCACCAGCAGTCTGTTTGCAACCCATGTGTTCCAGCAGTGGAGATCCCTGACTGTGCACAGGCTTATAAATTACCAAAATTGCCTCATTTGAGAGATTTTGCAAAGATATGTGACTGCCATAATCTTGACCACTCTTTCAGCGTTCTTATAGTCAGAGAAACATCGACCAGATCGATCCCTACATGCAGCTGTGCGTTCTCTCTCACACACACACACACACACACACACACACACACACACACACACACACACACACACACACACACACACACGCGACAGATAAAGCTATGCTTTCTCTGGCTTGGCAGAGGCTGAGGGGAGACTTGAGAGAAGCCTATGAAGTTAAGAGGTGCATAGATAGCGACGACAATCAGAATCCTTCTCCCAGAATTGAAATGTCTAATATTAGGGGGCATGAGTTTAAGGTGAGAGGGGGAAAGGTTCAAAGGGAATGTGAGGGGTAACTTTTTTGCACAGAGTGGTAGGAGTCTGGAATGTCTTGCCGGGGTGGTGGTGGAAGCAGACCCAATAGGGGCACTTAAGGGGCTTTTAGATTAGCACATGAATATGCAAGGAACAGAGGAATATGGGCCAAGACCAGGCAAAAGGAAATAGTGTAATTTGGTGTCATGTTTGGCACAACATTGTGAGCTGCAGGACCCATACCTGTGCCGAACTGTTCTATGTTAATCAGAAAAGGAGCTAATTTGGACATGTATCTTATTGTATATAGTACTTCTGCGCTGGGATTTTCATTAAAATAAAGACCAGAAGGACGAAGATACAATTCACTCCTTCTGAGTCCAAGATTGCGTCCAGGTTGAGCATCCATCAGGAATCCCAATGGGAGTATCCTCAAGAACCCTTCTTGTACCTGAAGGTACCCACCTTTTGCTGCAGAGAGTAACTAATGCAGCAGTTCATTGGGTGAATCTGCCAACAACACAACAATGTGTTTGACAGGAGAGCCTGGAAAACCTCCTTAATCTATCTCTCATGATGCACCTGATTGCTCATTGTACAGAATTATACTTGTCCTGTTGCAAACTGTTGTAGTCCACCACAATATTGACTAGTACCTCACTTGAACTCTGGTGGCATCTGCAAGCTTGGAAAATGTATCCATGCTTCTAAAGTCCACATTAATATGAATTGTGAAGTCGTCTCAGTCTTGATCCTTGTAAGACCCCATTTCTCATCTTTCTCCACTCTGAATAACTTCAGCTATTCTTGCCTTTCATGGTGAGTACCCTCAGTGACTTACACGTTTATCCTTATTTTGGGCCAGACTTGATCAGTTGCTCTCCCAGCTTCCAATCAGGTCAGGGTTGGAGTTCCACAGGATGCATTCGGTAACAGGTTAAATGCTTTACAAAATTACTAAAAATATATCAAGTGTTTCTGTTATGAGCATTCAATGTTCTGAAAACCTGAATAAAACCAAGACCTGTCCTTCACATTGTTCACAAGTACAGCCTCTCGACTATTCCTTTCTGACTCCAGTGCGTACAATGCAAACGCAGTCTCAATTTGATCACCCTGATAAAGCATTTTAATATTTTCACATGAGTTCATCTGTTTAGATCAGCTTAGGACAAGATCTCAAGATGTTTCTTCAAACTCTGTACACAATGATCTCACAGCAGAATTTCTGCCCTAAGCTCCTCTTGTTGCCACCTTCCAGCAGAGACGCCATCACACAATGACTGAGATCACAGCTACATCACCCATGCTTTAAACGCTCAGCTGCATATTCCCTAAACCCTATCTGTCCATAAAATTAACTGCTCAGACCTGTTGGGGACAACTGCTATCCCTACTCTTATAGGTGGGCACCATGGTTGTGTTTTGAAAATATGAAGTCATGCATAACCCCAAGAGAATTCTATCATCCAGGTCAGCAAAGTGAGCTTTATTGCAAGGAGAATGGAACAAAGAAACAGAAGTTTTCCCACAGCTGTACAGGTGAAACCACATCTGAAGTACTTGTACAGTTGAAGCCTCTGTTTAGGAATGGAATCTTATTGCAGTTGAAGCTGTTCAGAGTAAGCTGTGACTCCTGGAATGAAAGGTTTTCCTATGATAAAAGGCTAAACATGCCATGCATGGTTTCACTCGACTTTAGAAGGTTAAGAAGTGATCTTATTAAAGCATGGAAGTTTCTAATGGGGCGTGATAGAGTGAATGCTGAAAGAATGTTTCCCCTTGTTGAAGACACTGGAACTGGGAGGCATAGTTTAAAAATAAAGGGTCTTCTCATAGCCATGGAGTTGTAGAGTCATACAGCATAGAAACAGGCCCTTAGGTCCGCCATGTCTATGCTGACCAACAGAAATCATTCTACTATATTAATCTCATTTACCTGTACTTGGTTCATAGCCTACACTGCCCTGGCATTTTGTGCAATGGTCCACATGCTTCTTAAATCCAGCGAGAGCACATGCCTCTACCACCCTCACAGACAGAGCATATCACATTTCTCCCGCCTTCTTCATGATTTTTTAATTTCCCTGAGTTCTGCTCTAAGCCACTTACTCCTCACCCTACACTAGCACCCCCTGCTCTTAGCCAAGTTTGCCACGGGGAAGTGATTATCATGATCGATTCTGGCTATGCCTTTCATAATTTTGTATACCGCTAACAGATTCCTCCTCGGCTCTGTCTGCTCCAAGGAAAACAAACCCCAGCCTATCTAGTTTCTCCTCATAACTGAGACTTTCCATCCCAGGCAACATTGTGGTGAACCTCCTTTGTACCCTCACCAGTGCAATTGTGTCCTTCTCATAGTGTGGTGACCAGAACTACTCACAGTTTTCCATCTCTGACCTAACCAATGTTTTAGAAAGTTGTAACAAGACTTCCCTGGTTCTGTATTCTATGCCCTGGCTAATGAGGCAAGCATCCCACATGTCTTCCTCACCAATTTGTCTACATGTGCTAACACCTTCAGGGATGTATGGACTGTATACCAAGGTCCCTTTATTCCTTAGTACTACCTGGATACCTACCATTCATTGTGTAAATCCTTCCCTCATTAGACCTCATACTTAGCAAGAATAAATTCCATCTGCCATTGCTTTGCCCAATTTACCAGCTGACTGGAATTGGGCTGTAGCCTGAGACCATCCTCCTCACTATCAACAACACGACCAATTTATGTGTCATCTGTAAACTTACAAATTATATGTTCTACGTTTGTATCCAAGTCATTGATGTATATAATAAACTGCAAGGGTCCCAGCACTGATCCCTGTGGTACATCCGAGATAACAAGATTTGGAGCTGGATGAACACAGCAGGCCTAGGCCCGAAACGTCAGCTTTCCTGCTCCTAAGATGCTGCTTGGCCTGCTGTGTTCATCCAGCTCCACACCTTGTTATCTCGGATTCTCCATCATCTGCAGTTCCTATTATCCCCGTGGTACATCACTGGTCACAGGCTTCCAATCACAAAAATAACTCTCTACCAACACCCTTTGCTGCTTATTTGCCAGCTAGTTTTGGATCCAGTTCGCCAATATGCCTTGTTTTAAACTCTGTTTTAGATGATGATGAAGAGAATTTTCTTTCTCACATAGGCTGTTCATCTGTGAAATTCTTTTCCCAAGAAACCAGTGGAGGCAGGATATTTCAATATTTTTAAGAGTTAGATAGATTCATACCAGTTGTATGATGGTAGAATTGATGTGTAAAAAGAGATTAGACTGTCTTCACAGAAGTTGAGAAGAGTGAGAGGGGATTGCGTAGAAACTGATAAAACTTTAATAAAACTAAACAGGGTAAATGAAGAATGTTCCCAATGACTGGGGAGACCAGACCAGGAGTCACATTCTGAGGATACGGAGTAGGCAATTTCAGACTGAGAAGAGGAGAAATTACTTCACCCAGTCAAAAGTAAGCCTATGGAATTCTCTGCCATAGAAAATGTTTGAGGCCAAAATATCAAGTGTTTTCAAGAAGGAGTTAGATATAGTTCTTAAGGCTAAAGGAATCAAAGCATATGGGGAGAAAATGGGGACAGTGTACTGAGTTGGATGATCAAACACGGTCATCTTAAATGGTGAAACAGGCTTGAACGGCTGGATGGCCAATTCTTCATCTGATTTTCAATGTTTCTATGATAAGGGAGGTGGGATACAGTAGGCTGGAAAGTAAAGATTACAACCAGACCTTCCATAATTTTGTCAAATGGTGGAAGAGTCCGAGGGACTGAATGACCTATTCTTACTGCCATGTTGAATTGGTGTTTTCTGGCCCTTTTCGAAGATCCCTTCATTCCTCAAATGTAGTGCAGCTTTTGAAAGAGCAACTGCAAGACTGTCTCTGCTTTCCACATCTCTGTCAACTGGGGGATAGAACATAGATCATAGAACATTACAGTTCAGTACAGGCCCTTCAGCCCTCAATGTTGCACTGCCCTGTGAAACCAATCTAAAGCCCATCTAACCTACACTATTCCATTATCATCCATATGTTTATCCAAAATTGCAGTATGGATTGCAGTATGGGCTTTACTTTCTTCATCCATCAAGACCTTTAAGATCTTTTGTCTGTGCGGTCAGTTTGTCCATGCAGATGGATCTCCACTGTTGCTGGTTGGCACTAAGGACTGTATAGAACATAGAACATAGAACATAGAACAGTACAGCACAGAACAGGCCCTTCAGCCCACAATGTTGTGCCGACCATTGATCCTCATGGATGCACCCTCAAATTTCTGTGACCATATGCATGTCCAGCAGTCTCTTAAATGACCCCAATGACCTTGCTTCCACAACTGCTGCTGGCAACGCATTCCATGCTCTCACAACTCTCTGCGTAAAGAACCTGCCTCTGACATCCCCTCTATACTTTCCACCAACCAGCTTAAAACTATGACCCCTCGTGCTAGCCATTTCTGCCCTGGGAAATAGTCTCTGGCTATCGACTCTATCTATGCCTCTCATTATCTTGTATACCTCAATTAGGTCCCCTCTCCTCCTCCTTTTCTCCAATGAAAAGAGACCGAGCTCAGTCAACCTCTCTTCATAAGATAAGCCCTCCAGTCCAGGCAGCATCCTGGTAAACCTCCTCTGAACCCTCTCCAAAGCATCCACATCTTTCCTATAATAGGGCGCCCAGAACTGGACGCAGTATTCCAAGTGCGGTCTAACCAAAGTTTTATAGAGCTGCAACAAGATCTCACGACTCTTAAACTCAATCCCCCTGTTAATGAAAGCCAAAACACCATATGCTTTCTTAACAACCCTGTCCACTTGGGTGGCCATTTTAAGGGATCTATGTATCTGCACACCAAGATCCCTCTGTTCCTCCACGCTGCCAAGAATCGTATCCTTAATCCTGTACTCAGCTTTCAAATTCGACCTTCCAAAATGCATCACCTCGCATTTATCCAGGTTGAACTCCATCTGCCACCTCTCAGCCCATCTCTGCATCCTGTCAATGTCCCGCTGCAGCCTACAACAGCCCTCTACACTGTCAACGACACCTCCGACCTTTGTGTCGTCTGCAAACTTGCTGACCCATCCTTCAATTCCCTCGTCCAAGTCATTAATAAAAATTACAAACAGTAGAGGCCCAAGGACAGAGCCCTGTGGAACCCCACTCACCACTGACTTCCAGGCAGAATATTTTCCTTCTACTACCACTCGCTGTCTTCTGTTGGCCAGCCAATTCTGTATCCAAGCAGCTAAATTCCCCTGTATCCCATTCCTCCTGACCTTCTGAATGAGCCTTCCATGGGGAACCTTATCAAATGCCTTACTGAAGTCCATATACACCACATCCACAGCTTGACCCTCATCAACCTTACTAGTCACATCCTCAAAAAACTCGATAAGGTTTGTAAGGCATGACCTACCCCTCACAAAGCCGTGTTGACTGTATTTGATCAAGCCATGCTCTTCCAGATGGTCATAAATCTTATCCCTCAGAATCCTTTCTAACACCTTGCAGACGACAGACGTGAGACTTACCGGTCTATAATTGCCGGGGATTTCCCTATTTCCTTTCTTGAAGAGAGGAATTACATTTGCCTCTCTCCAGTCCTCAGGTACGACTCCAGTGGAGAGCGAGGATGCAAAGATCTTCGCAAGTGGCGAAGCAATTGCATTTCTCGCTTCCCAAAGCAGCCGAGGACAAATCTGATCCGGGCCTGGCGACTTGTCAATCTTAATGTTTGACAAAATTTTCAGTACATCAGCTTCCTCTATCTCTATCCATTCCAGCATGCACACCTGCTCTTCAAAGGTTTCATTCACTACACAGGTCGTTTCTTTCGTAAAGACAGAAGCAAAAAACTCATTTAGGGCTTCCCCTACCTCCTCAGACTCCACACACAAGTTCCCTATGCTATCCCTGATCGGCCCTACTCTTTCTTTGACCATTCTCTTATTCCTCACGTAAGTGTAAAATGCCTTTGTGTTTTCCCGGATTCCTTCTGCCAAGCCTTTCTCGTGCCCCCTCCTGGCTCTCCTCAGACCATTTTTGAGCTCCTTCCTTGCCTGCATGTAATCCTCTCTAGCTGAACTTGACCCTAGCTTCCTCCACCTTATGTAAGCTACCTTCTTCCTTTTCACTAGAAGCTCCACCGCTCTCGTCATCCAAGGTTCCTTTATCTTACCCAGTCTTGCCTGTCTCAGAGGGACATATTTACTCATCACTCCCAACAACTGTTCCTTAAACAATCTCCACATGTCTATAGTGCCCTTACCATGGAACAACTGCTCCCAGTCCATGCTTCCTAACTCGTGTCTAATCGCATCATAGTTTCCTCTTCCCCAATTAAATATCCTCCCATTCTGCCTAATCCTCTCCTTCTCCATAGCTATGTAGAATGAGAGAGTGTTATGGTCACTATCACCAAAATGCTCTCCCACCACAAGATCTGATACCTGCCCCGGCTCGTTTCCGAGCACCAAGTCTAGAATGGCCTCTCCCCTCGTCGGCCTGTCAACGTACTGCGTTAGGAAACCCTCCTGAACACACCTTACAAAAACAGCTCCATTCAAACCTTCTGCTCGAAGGAGGTTCCAATCAATATTAGGAAAGTTAAAGTCACCCATTACAACAACCCTACTGCGTCCACACTTTTCCAAAATCTGTCGACCTATGCTTTCTACAATCTCCCTGCTGCTATTGGGGGGCCTGTAGTAAACCCCTAACGAGGTGACTACTCCCTTGCTGCTCCTAATTTCCACCCACACTGACTCAGTAGGCAGATCTTCCTCGACAATGGAAGCTTCTGTAGCTGTGATACCCTCTCTGATTAGTAGTGCTACACCCCCTCCTCTTTTTCCCCCCTCCCTATTCTTTTTAAATGTTCTAAACCCTGGAATATCCAGCAACCATTCCAGCCCATGAGAAACCCATGTCTCTGTTATGGCCACAACATCATAGCACCAGGTACTGATCCATGCTCTAAGTTCATCACTTTTATTCCTGATACTCCTTGCATTAAAGCAAACACACTTTAACCGATCCCTTGGTTCCTTCCCAGGAAAATCCTTCCCACTAGCTGGTCTACCTCTTGCTACTGCCTCACCTGCATCAACGCTCACCTCTGGTATACAGCTCAGGTTCCCACCCCCCTGCCATACTAGTTTAAACCCTCTCGAACTACTCGAGCAAACCTTCCACCCAGGACATTGGTCCCCTTCCAGTTCAGATGCAACCCGTCCTTCTTGTACAGGTCCCACCTTCCCCAGAAGGCATCCCAATTATCAACATATCTGAAACCCTCCCTCCTACACCAGCTGCGTAGCCACGTGTTCAGCTGCGCCCGCTCCCTGTTCCTCACCTCGCTATCTCGTGGCACCGGTAGTAAACCAGAGAACACTACTCTGTTCGTCCTGCTCTGCAGCTTCCATCCTAACTCCCTGAAATCACTTTTTATATCCTCAAACCTATTTCTGGCTATATCATTTGTGCCAATATGTAACACGATTTCTGGCTGTTCACCCTCCCCTTTCAGAACTTTATACATATATAAAACATATATAGTGCTGTTCTTTCCCAAGGTATTGAGCTGGGTGCTAGAAAATGCTAGAAAAGCCCTTCCGATTGCACCTGGCAGCAGCGAAACAACTGGGGATCATTCCCGTGTGTTTGCAGGTGAACGTACTCACCGAGCTATTTATGTCCCAGTGGCTGTCCAATTTTGTCAATACCTGCTCAATAACCCAATAGCTATTGACCCACGTACTACTGTAAAAACCTCCTGTCTTCGGCTCGCTACTCCCCTTCTCTCACAGAGCCATAGAGATCTGCAGCACAGAAAAAGGCTCTTTTTCCCATTGCATCTGCACTGGTTAAAAACAACCACCTTCACAGGACTTCGAGATTCAGCCTGTTCGTGACTTCATCTGCAGAGGCATGGAAGTCATTGGGATTGCCATTCGCCATCAGTTCTGACCCATCAGCAGTCTCAGAACCTTCATACCTGGCAATATCTTCCTTGTCATTGAGCGCCTTGGTTTGATTATACATGATGATGGCACTAGCTACTCTAACTTGGGAGTCAGCTTTTGTATTTATGAACGACAGTGGGAGCCGACACACAACATTTGTCACATCAGAATTTGGCACAGTACACAATGAACCCACACTGCCCTGTGACTGTCTGTCTCAGGATCAGAGAAAAGTTCTGTCAGAGAAAGAGGCCATTCAGCCTATAGTTGGCTGTGCCAGCTGAATAAACTATACTAATCCTACATTCTCAGACCTAGCCTTGGGTATATACAATTTAGAGACAGGCCAGACAGAACTTAATTAAATGATGCAACAGATTTGAGGGGGTGGATGATCTCCCCAGTTCCAAGTGAGGCTTGTGTGAAGCATTAACCCTAGCATTGACCAGTTGGGCAAATGGGGCAGTTCCTAAGCTGTAACTGATTCCAAGAGACTCTGACACTGCAGTGTAGTCTGATAAACTATTGCTGAATTTAATAGATTTTTTGATGAGACATCAGTGGTCCACAGTTCAATACAACATAATTGTCTAAAGGAACCCTGGTGTTCTGACATTTTGACTGTTTTTTGCTTTACTGGGACCTCTGAAAGGTAAAGGGCACTGTGCTTTTTCAATAGGGATCAACTTGGCCCAGCTGTTAACAACAGTCACGAGGCAAGAGATTCTTTCATGTCTCAACTAGGACTTGATCACAATTTGAAGGTTGTCACTCAACCCCAGAGTGTTGAATGACCAGAGCTATTGCTCTCTGGGGTAAACTGTTAAATTCAGGATCCATTTGGCTTATGGGGGGAATGTACAAGATTCTGTGGCACTGTTCAAAGAAAAGTAAGGGTTTTTCTGATATCCTAGCGAAAATTCACCCCTTAATCAACTAGACTGAAAGAGATTAAAGGAACATTCATCTTATTACTGTTTGTTCAGCCTCACTGCATGTAAATTGGATGCTGAGATAACAGTGACTGCATTTCAAACATTAATCATTGACCGTAAAGCACTTTCCAGGTCCAGTATGTGGTCCTGATACTGTTGACGATATTTATGTTTCTTTTACAAGTAACAGCAATATTGTGAGGATTGGAACATTGGATTAAACTATCGGCTGTTTGTTTGTTCAATATTCAATAGATGGAGACATTATTTTTGAAATTAACGTGGTCTTCTTTCAATCAAAGCATTCCAAATAGGATTAGACAACTATCACAAAGGGAAATTTGTGTGGAGTTGCAGGGAGAAGTTAAAAGAATGGCACGATGTAAGCTGCTTTCTCTGAGGACCAGTATTGGATGGACTGAATAGCGTTCTGCTGTGCTGTTATATTTCTGTGGTTCTGTTTTGAAAAGACCTACATTTCTTTCCAGCACAGTAACTGTCAGTCCAGTATTATGGAAAACTGGAAATGAGGTTATTAAGAGTGTTCTCTGTTAGGATAGAAATTGATATTCACAATAATAACAGGTCATGTTGTTTTACTGGTTGGTTCTGAAGAAGGGTCACTGGACCTGAAATGTTAACCCTGCTTCCGTCCCACACATGTTGGACCGGTTGAGTATTTTCAGAAATTTCTGATTTTGTTTCTGATTTCCAGCATCTACAGTTCCTTGTTTTTTTTTTGGCAGTTTCTTTTACTCATTGCCATTATTACTTACTCCCCTTTCCAAATTTCCTTCCCAACCTCTCCTGGTTTGATTGCATTGTCCTCTGTAAGGTATTAAGCAGTAACCTTTAGACGGTAAAGAGGGCCTTTGTGGTGCAGTGGTCATGACTCTACCTCTGAGTCAGGAGGCCCAGGCTCAAGTCCTGCCTGCTCTGGAGGTGTATGATAACATCCTTTGGACAGGTTGATTGGAAAATATTAAGACAGCAAAGAGAACAATGGCAAACTTAACATCAGGACTTCTGAAAATCAGTTGCCTTTCAGATTATGTCATAAACATTGTGTTAGTTTGTGGGCAAATGTCATGAACACAAAGAACATTCTCCACATCTGAAACTATTGGATACGTGTTGGATATATCTGAGATTCTGACCAAATCAATTATGGAAGATTGACTCTGTATTATTGGGATGCCAAGCGGTAAAGGCATGGTCCTTGTGCAGAACAAGCACTGATGTTAGAAAGGATAAGATGGTGAATGAGATTAGTCAGTGGTGATTATAAGAAACCAATCTTGCATCTTCAGATGTAGATCCAACTTCCTTTTAAATAAGTTGAGGTTTTCTGCCTCAACCCCCAAACTGAGCAACAAATTTCAGACCCTTGCCATGCTCTGGGTGAAAATGTTTTCCATTATGTCCCCTCTAATGTTCATTCTCTGTCTCTCATCTGAGTTTTTCCATCCACTTTTCTTCGGTTGTCAGCGTTATGCTCTATTGGTGGGGTGGTGGGAGGGTGCATTTTAAATACAAATAAAATTAGTGACAGTTGCATCTCCTTTAAGACAGTATCTCATCTCCTAAGGTTAGAAATGAATCTCTGATGAAGTGGTATTTGGTGAGGACCACTGCTACCCCTACTGTTGTAGGTGGACACCGTGGCTGTGTTTTGAAAATATGAGGGTATGCGTAACCCTGAGAGAATCCTATCATCCAGCTCAGCAAAGTAAGCTTTATTCCAAGGAGAACTGGACAAAAAAACAGAAGTTTTTCTACTTAGATAACACAGCGTGGAGCTGGAGGAGCACAGCAGGCCAGGCAGCATCAGCGGAGCAGGAAAGTTGACATTTCCGGTCAGGACCCTTCTTCTGAAGAAGGATCTCGACACGAAACATCAACTTGCCTGCTCCTCTGATACTGCCTGGCCTGCTCTGCTCCGCCAGCTCCACACTGTGTTACCTCTGACTCCAGCATCGGCAGTTCTTACTATATCTGAGGAAGGTTTCCTCCAGTTGTACGGGACACTAAGACCAATCTGAAATACTTGTACAGTTTGGTTCTTCTTATTTAGCAAAGGGATATAATTATATTGTTCAGAGTAAGCTCTGACTCCTGGGGTGAAGGAGAGGAGGAGAAGAATGATTGTGAGAGATATATTAAGGATAGGTTTGGTTTAAAGGTTTCACAAGTTTGAAATCCTGCAGTAGGTAGAAGGGAAAATAGTTATGGGTAGAGAGCCGAGAAACCAAACAGATTTGCAGGGATGGAGAGAAAGAATGGATAGATTTCAAAGAGCATTTAAGGGATTCAAGTGGAGAAGTCAAAATAATTTTGAAATTGTCCAGAATGCTCTGATATTTACACAGGGGCAGGAAGGATATATTAACTTTCAGGAAGTAATGTGGGTCATAGGATAGAAGGTAATTATTGTGAATGGTCAGAAAAATAAACACTCTTCAGCCTTGAAATGAGACAAACAAAATAGGACCTTAAGAGACACATCAACTGAAATAGACAAAGGCAAATAATGAAGAATATTTGGATTCAACCTGAGATACAATGCAAGAAAATATAAGGATAAACTGGCAAAAGAAATGAGTTAACAAAAGAGATGTAAAAAAGAATGTTTCTCCTGGCAGGGAGGAGATGCAAGATCTGAAAGATGAAGTTGCATTGGCTTATCTGAAGTCCATATTATATTCCCAGGTTCCACAGCAGAGCGGGATCCCTTGTCTTTGCTGGCTGTGGACTGTCCCGCAGTAAAGTAACATTAACTAAAAGGAAGCAACTCATTATTCATCAAAATTTTAACAAGGACTTTAGTGAAAACGGATTGACTGGAGATGTTGAATCATAGACAATTATAGACCAGAAGGAGTTGATCTGACCCATTAAATCAGTGCTGGCGTTCTGCGATAGAGAAGTTACTTTCACTGTGAAAGATGTGAGTACTCTTAGTGGGCACCAGGAAATGCAGGGTGCTGATTTTAACACTTTGGGTGAGGTGGGGGCACATTTGCTCCATTGGGCACGAGATCCAGTTCTTCAGAGTGGCCAGTCAAACAAATGGCTGGCAGTTCTCTTGTCCCTGCAGTACCACTGAGTATTGTGGCCTTCCACTGGGAATGCAGACAGGCTTCATGAGAAGGTGAGCCATGAGTGAGCCTAGGTGAAGGTGATGAAACAGTGCACCGGAGAGCTGGTGGAGGGGTCGGTTTGGCTAGAAAAGGAGTAGGAGTGTGTGGGAGAAACCCGAGGATTGGGTTGTGAGGGCTAGGGTGAGGTGAGGATAGGCTGGTGAGTGGTCTCTGAATGATACAGGACCTCAAAGGGTGCACCGTGCTCCCTTCCAGCACCTTGCCTGGTCACAGCGGGGTAGGCTGGATATCTAGAGCCGGTGCCTCCCTCTGTGTGTAAAATCCTAGCAAGAAGGAGCAAAAGCATTAAGAAACCGCAGAATGCCCATTAGTTGGATATTTAAGGACTTCAGTGGCCGCACAATCAAGAAGACTGCGATCCTATCCCCCCAATCCGCTTCTGATGAAAGGCATTGAGGGTGAGAAAGGGCAAGAAGGTGGCAATAAGAATGGATTCACCGATTGCCAACTGTTGTCCGGCCCCGATGAGAATTTGGGCATTGAGTGATTTGAAGCAGAATTGCGGATGTACATCAAACATCCAGTGTCCTTTTCAGGGCTGTCGTGTCTCCATTCCCTGTACCTTCCCTCTCTCCTTTGTGCATCTGAACTTTGAACATGGGCCTTCTTCCAGCAAATGCACTGCAGTCGTTCAAGCAGACAGCTCACCCTCATTTTCTCGAAGGCAGCCAGGGACAGGCAATAAATGCGGGCCCAGCCAGTGATGCCCACGTCCTTCAAGAGAATATAAAGAACATCGCAGAAAGTGGCACAGTGTCTCCTTGAAATAACTCTGAAGGATTTAATGCTGGTGTTGGCTTCCAGCTTCTGGATGAGGACTAGTTGGTGCCTGCATGTTTTATGAAGACAGTTAATCAGATGCCAGTCTCTAAACAATCACAGAACAAAGCAGCAAGAATGTGAACATTGCTTATCTTCATAGAAATCCAGTCCTTTTCCACAGCAAAAACTGAGCCCAGCTCAGCACTAACCTGTGCCCATAGAAAAGGGACTGGGAAGCAGTTGCAGCTGGAATCTAATGTAATGGGGGCTTACCTGCTCGGTTTTACTGGAGATTAAAACACAGGCAGTGGATACAAACAAAATCATTGTGGAAGAATAGAGGTGACAGAGAGTCATCTTTGGTTACTGTATAAACAAACTGCTACACACGTTTTCTAAACAGCGTGTCTAATTGTTCTTGTAAGATTATACCCAACTGTATTCTCGCCTTGCTTGCGAGTCACTGAGCTGGAATGCAAGTGTCCTCTTCATTCTGTCAGTTGGTGTTAACTCTCTGACTTACCAGTTTCAAACAACAGCCTGCACTACCTTTTGGCCTTTGGAGCTGGGAGCTAAAACCCACAGGAACCTCAAATTGTTGGGGAATCTGTCAAAGGGTATTACCCAAATCAGGTCAAACATCAAACAAATAGGTCTCACCACATTACCCATTTTATTGAGTAAGCTTTCAGTCACTTGCTTCTGACAGCTCTTTCGTTTGCACATGGTGCATTGTTCTTGCGAACCTATTCGTGAGATAGTTTGCATTGTGTTTTGCTAATAAGGGTTCCAGGCAAATGCAGATTGTTTAGGCTATTGACTGCTTCTGACTCCTGGTTGCATGCAACTGTGCTCCTTATGTGAGTGTACTCCAAAAATAATTTATTGGCTGTAAATTTGTTAGACTGTGATGAGGCTATACCAATCTAAATCTTTTTTATTCCATTTTCAAATTAAAATTTTAAACCATCCAACAAAAGTATATTTTTTAAGTATGTCCCAGATAATTGTTGGAGCAGCATCGACTGGAGTCAGAGGAAATTGGCAAGAAAATCGAGAATTCTGTTGGTGATTCACATTTGTCTGGACAGTCTGATAAAGGCCCAAGAAAGACAAAGGATTCTGAAAGTTCTGACTCATGTTCCCACGTACCTAAGGTTAATAGTTACCCAGGAAACGTTAGAGAATTAAAAACCGGTTGTAGCTCCTGGATAACAATTAAAGACAGCCTGTGATTCATCACTCTCGCCCAAACTAGAACACCTTTCCCACTACCCCCAGCAAGCACCACATCCCTCACACTACCCAGTCTTGCATCTCCCTTCCCCAGGTGGATGTCTTCATGTCCAATCATCCCCTTCCTGGACCCAGAGTTCCACTCTGACACCCTTTCCCTGACAGCATCCACCAGCCCTCTGCCAAACTGATATCCTCCCCACCCTGACCTGACTCGGTTACAGCAGGAGCAAACCCAACTCTGCAATACTCCCCACTGACAATCCCCCCAACCTGTCAAACCCCTGACCCAATGCCCTCCCCGTAGACCTGATATCTCCCACAGCCTGACCAAACAGGAAATCTGGCAGCCAATTTGTTTTCAGGAAGGTACCACAAATAATAATGTAATAAATGACCAGATAATCTGTTTCTTTGTAATTTTATTTGGGCAATGACTTTGGATCGAACCACAGGGCTTTCTACATTTCCCTCCGTTGGTAGTCAGGGCTTCAGCTAAATGTCTCATTTAAAAGATGGCACCCTCTCAATACTACGGTGGAGTGTTGGTCTCGAATTTTGCTTTCAAGGCTTGCTGAACAGTGGTATCTGAGGAACCATAACCCTTTCCAGCAACACTCAAGGCATTCTCCAAGAACCTAGGCCCTGGCCACTGACATACCTATGGTTGTCTCCCTTACCGATCTTTTCTTAGTACAACTTGTGAAGATTTGTTATCTTGGAGTGTGGCTACTATCAGTGACAATAAAGTTTATTTAAAATGATTACAGAAGGTCTATTAGAAACATTAGAAGCCATAATGCCTGACACAGAGGCGAGGTGACAGTGCTGTGAACTGAACTATGGCTGTGTGTGTGTGTGTGTGTGTGTGTGTGTGTGTGTGTGTGTGTGTGTGTGTGTGTGTGTGTGTGTGTGTGTGTGTGTGGGGGCATGTGTTTGCATAACAGTTCTGTGTGCAAGCATATGTGTTTGTGTGTGGGTAGCTGTTCATGTGTGTGGGTGCTTCCACACTTGTTTTTTGGATGTGTGCCTGTGCAGATGCATGTGTGTGTATATCTGTCTAAGTCTCAGTATCAATGTGTACGCATGTCCTTGATAATTGGACCTTACTCATTTAGCAGCTCATGAGATGACATTCTAGCCTGGATTTGTCTCCTCTGTGTTTTGCAGAGAGCACAAGATAATAAAACATTTGCAATTTATTAATCAACAGTCTAATTATTGGTCAGTGAATGATATTTTCTCCTGGTCTCTTAATTGTTTTATCTATTGTGCTCTGTTTAGTACCATAGATCAAACAGACTCATCAGGGTGATTATCTGAGACTGTTCACCGAGGAACATGAGGAGCTAGGGTCAGACCATCATCATGGCTGGTACAAGACATCCACGTGTGGGGCACAGGCACATTCATTCTCACACACATTCACACTCACAAACATATACATTTACGCTCATAAACACACACTTGCACACACGTGTGCATTTCTGGAAGTCTGACACTCACTCACAAACTCATTGTAGTCTCACTCTCTCAATCTCAAACATGTATGTACATAGTTACATTCAAGCACTCAAACATATATCCTTCTGATACAATGAGAGATTGATTCACACATGCACAGACACACACACACACACACACAGACACACACAGACACACACACACACACATACACAAACATGCACAGACACATATGCCACCCAAAGGTTGCAGGAACAGCATTTCATATTTAACTTGGGAACCCTGCAGCTCAATGGTATCAATGTAGACTTCACAAGTTTCAGAATCTCCCCTCCCCCAGCTGCATCCCAAAATGAGCCCAGCTTGTCCCCGCCTCCCTAACCTGTCCTTCCTCTCACCTATCCCATCCTCCCAGCTCAAGCCCCACCCGCACCTCCTACCTACCAGCTTCATTCTGCCTCCTTGACCTGTCCGTCCTCTCTGGACTGACCTACCCCCTCCCTACCTCCCCACCTACACTCATCTTTACTGGCTCCATCCCCGCCTCTTTGACCTGTCTGTCTCCTCCCCACTTATCTTCTCCTCTCTCCATCTTCTATCCACCTCCCCCTCTCTCCACATTTGTGTCAGAACCCTCTCCCCCTCTCTCATTTCTGAAGAAGGGTCCAGACCCGAAATGTCAGCCTTCCGACTCCTCTGATGCTGCTTGGCCTGCTGTGTTCATCTTGTTAGATCACATACATTAATGTTTGGTTGTGATTTCTTGCTTGTATGTAAGGTTTGTTTCTTTTCTTTTCAGGCCGTGATATGGCAAGTACAACTTTACCTGGCTACCCTCCACATGTTCCACCGACTGGGCAGGGCAGCTACTCCACCTCCACACTGGCTGGCATGGTACCAGGTAACTCAAACATTTACCGAGAAGCCTTCAAGTGAATGGTGATGAACGTTCAGCATTGTCCTGGGAAATCTTTCTCTGTGGCTGTACCCCATTTCTCGGAGTGTGCCAGGTTTGCATGTTATTTTTGCAGCTGGATAGTCACCAGCAATGAGAGAGTGACAGTGCAGGCATGATGAGTATTTCAAAGAGTATGAGATGCAGTAGAACTGCTGGATGGTGGCTGGACATTTCAGCTGCAGAGCAATGTTAATGGGTCCAAAGTTGTGGTATTGTCTGGGACACCCTATGGAATGATGTAGAGAAAGGGTTTTGAGATTTTGGCTACTTATTAATTTGTAATCCATTCATTTTTGGTTAAAAAGAAGTGATAATCAATCTCTTTGAAAGAAAAACAACCTAAAGGAACAAAAAGGCAGTTGGTGACCCTTGCTTCAATGCAGAGTGAAAACAGTGCCTTGATTAAGCTGGATTCCAATTATTTGATATCAAAGAGTTGAATCATAGAGTTTTGTAGAGGAAAGTCAGTGGCCAATCCCTCATATCTCTGCGAAGGAGATATTCAGACCAAGCCCCTTTCCCTTGCTTTATCCCTAAACACTTCACTTTCCTATTTACCCATTTTACTTTTATTGTCTACAATGAGTACTATTTCTACAGGTTTTCTCTTAACAGACATAATCATAAGAACTAATTACATCACAGAAGGAGGCCACTTGGCCCATCATGTTTACACTGACTCCCCAAATGGACATTATGACTTAGTACTGCTCTACTGACTTTTCCCTGTAACTTTGCGCATTATTTCTCTTCAAATGATCACCTCTGCCCCCTTGAATGTCTCGATTGACACTGACTTCCACCACACTTTCAGGCAGGCACTCCATACCTTAGCTACTTGCTACGTGAAAAAGCTTTCTTTCCTCAACTCATATTCAGTCCTTTTGCAAATCACTTTAAATCTTTGCCCTCTTGTTTTTGATCCTTTGCTGAGTGACAAAAGTGTCTCCCTATCGACTTTATCCAAACTCCTCATATTTTTGCAAAACTTCAGTCTCATCTCCTTGCCAAAGGTAACAGACTGAACTTTTCCAATCTATTCATGTAACTAAAATTCCTCATCCCGAGTACGTGCACTAACCTCTCAGAAAGCATAGCAAAGTGTGGACCTGGATGAACACAGCAGGCCAAGCAGCATCTTAGGAGCACAAAAGCTGCTTGGCCTGCTGTGTTCATCCAGCTCCACACTTTGTTATCTCGGATTCTCTAGCATCTGCAGTTCCCATTAGCTCTCTCAAATAGCATTTTCTGTTAATTCTTTGGTGATGTTCTTGGACTGATTTTGCTGTAGTCTCGTGGGTCACTCATGAAAGAGAAACAACTAGTGATGAGTTTAACCAGAGGGTCACCACGTCTCAGACAAGATGTGAGGTTGAGGAGGTACCTCAGCTGGTATGAGAATTGAACCTGCATTGTTGGCATCACTCTGCATTGCAAGTCTAGCCAACTGATCTAACCAAGTCCCATGGTTCTGGTCTCACTAATCAGCAGGAAAAGTTTTCTATATTCATTTTAGCCAATGGTCTTCAAAACATGACCATTCCTTTTTGACCTCATATTAAACTTCTTTGGCTTAATGAAAAGAATTTCAGTTCAACTAGCCCTTAAAGTTTTTGAAAAATGTTCTGTATCAAGGTATCACCTTTTCAAAAGATTGGCCAAACTTCTGGATCCCTTGAAGTGAAGGAATGTCACCCATTATGACTTTTGTTAAATCAGGAATGTTAGCCTCAGAGCCTGTTAGAAGTCATTGTGATCAGGACTGCATTTCGAGGCACATTCATCAGAAGATTCCTTCAGAATAGTGGGGCCTAGAAAGGGCTGGTTCAATTTTGCTTGAGAGGAGCTAAACCAGTGTAAGAACGTGAAGATCCAGTGTAAAGCAAGTTTCCAGATGAATCGCTGGGATGGATAAGGATTGACAGGATATATTAAGTGAGGATTTATTCCCAGGTTGGTAAGGTCTCATATTAGGGGACACAGTTGCAGAATAGGAGGTCAGCTATTTATCTTAGAATCCATCCAGCATGGGAACAAGCCCTTCAGCCCACAAGTCCACACCAAACCTCAGAGCATCCCACCCAGACCTGTCCCCCTAAAACCCACCTAATCTACACCTCCCTGGACAGTATGGGCATTTGGCATAGCCAGTCCACCTAACCTAGGCATCCTTGGACTGTGGGAGGAAACCCACACAGACAAGGGGAGAATGTGAAAACTTCCCACAGACAGTCACCTGTGAGTGGAATCGAACCCAGGCCCCTAGCGCTGTGAAGGAGCAGTGCTTACCATTGAGCTAACGTGCAGTCCCAAAGTATCATAGAATCACTACAGTGTGGAAGCAGGCCATTCGGCACCGACCCTCTGAACACCCAGACCCATTCTCCTAACCTTTCCCTGTAACTCTGCTATTCCCGTGGCTAATTTAGCTAACTCACACAGCCATTACACACTATGGGTAATTTAGCATGGCCAATCCACCCTGACCTGCACTTCTTCGGACTGTGGGAGGAAGCTGGAGCCCCCTATGGAAACCCAGGCAGACACAGGGAGAATGTGCAAACTCCACAGAGACAGTTGCCTGAGGATGGAATCAAAGGAATCAAGCCCCAGGCTCTGCGAGGCAGCAGTATTAACTACTGAGCCATGCTGGAAACTATACTGAGCTGAAGAAGAATTTCTTCACTGAAAGCATGGAAATTCTTTGGAATTTTCCACTGTGGAGAGCTTTGGAGGCTGCATCATTGAATGTATTCAAGACAGCGATTGATAGGTTTCTGGATTTTAAAGTCAGCATGGTGAAGGATTTTATACTTATATCCTCTGGTCTGGGATATGGGAATCGTGCAGGAAAATAGTATGGAGGTTAGAGATAAACCATGGTCTGTTAATTGGCAATGTAAGTTCAAGGGGCTGAATGGCCTATCTTGCTTCTGTTTCCTATATTCTGCAAGCTTCAGTATTGTTTAAAAATCGCATTGGAAATTGGTCCTGCTTACAAAACTGGACATGCCTATAGACTGAACCAGTTACCATGGCTAAACGCCATTAATCACTTACGGGCATCCCATGGTGAAGATTCTTTACATTAAGTTCTTTTCAGACACACAGAAACATGTTTTTAAAGTTGATCAAGTTTACTTAATTTAGAATTGGTTTCTTAATATGTGGTGGACCTGACAATCATATATTAAAGCCTCAAATTTATTATGATCAACCCATTTTCAGCAATAACTATATCAATAAAACTGCACCAGCATTATCAGTCTTAAATACATCAAACAGTAATTGTTAATGCAAAGAAAGGAAACAATCATGTTTTATTACATTTTATTACACCTCCCGATTGTGCTAGTTCATGGAAGATTTTATGTTTGTTGATTTAAAAAAGAAAGATTTGCATTTATATCATACCTATCAGGACCACAGGACATCACAATATGCTTTGCAACAATTAAGTGCTTTTTGAAGTGTAGTCGCTATTTTAATGGAGGAAACACAGCAGCTAATTTGCACACAGCAAGGTCCCACAAGCAGCAACATGATAATGAACAGATAATCTGTTTACTTGATGTGGATTGAAGACTAAGTAGTACCTAGCATACCAGAGATAACTCCCTTGCTCTTCTTTGAAATAATGCCTTATAATTTTACTCCAAATTAAGGGGCCAAGTGTTGAAATGTTAATACTGTTTCTCTCCCGACAGATGCTGTCAGTCCTGCTGAGTTTATCCAGTATTTTACTTGAGACTTGTAAACCCACATGAAAGGGCAAATGGATTTTGAACAAAGAACAAACAATGACACAGCACAGGAACAGGCCCTTTGGCCCTCCTCACCTGCGCTGACATATTTTGCCCTTCCATAGTAAAACTGTCTTCACTTACAGGATCCATATCCCTCTCAGGAGCAAAAACAGAAGTTGCTGGAAAGGCTCAGCAGGTCTGGCAGCATCTATGAAGAAAGAAAAATCAGAGTCAACGTTTCAGTTCCATTCTGTGGAAGGGCCACTAGAATACTTTTATTTCGTACCCTTCTAACCCTTCCCACTCATGTATTTGCCCAAGTGTGTTTTGAATGCTGCTATTTTGTCTGCTTCCACCACCTTTTCTGGCAATGCATTCCAGGCGCTCACCACCCTTTGTGTGAAAACATGCCTCGCACATCTCTTTTAAACTTCTCCCCAGCACCTTGAATCTGTCTCCCGTGGTAATCGACCCCTCCACCCTGCAAAAAAGCCTTGTACTTTCCCCTCTACCCATGCCGTTCACAATCATATAAACGTCTGTCTGGTCACCTCTCAACCTCCTACATTCCAGTGAAAACAAACTCAGTCTATCCAACCTTTCTTCATGGCTAAAATCCCCCGTACCAGGCAACATCCTGGTAAAGCTTTTCTGTACCCTCCCCAAAGCATCAACATCCTTCCAGTAGTGTGGTGACCAGAAATGTACACAGTATCCCAAGAGTGGTCAAACCAAACTTCTATAAAGTTGATTTTGATTTAACATTTCAACTAAAAGACAGAGCAGTGCTTCGTCAGTACTTCAATGGAGCATCAATCTTAATTTCTGCACCCAAGGATTGGATTGGAATGGAACTTAAATCTACAATTGTGGGAGCGAGTGAATGTAAACTCAGTCAATTAAATATATATGAAATAAAAAGCTAGGATTGGTTATGGTAAGTATGAGCTGCTAAATTGCTGATGTCATCATTAATGTTAGGAGGGAGACCTGCCATCTTTACCCAGTATGACTTTCATGTGATCAATGACAATTTTTCACTGCCCTCTGAAATTGCCCAGGAACTCATTTAGTTGTTAAGAAAGTGGCTGGAGTGTCAGTCTGTGTTAGATGCTTAATTCCCTGGATTCTGGCTATGATCTAGGGCTGTGATTGGGCTCCTCTGATTTGGCCTGTGGCCAGTCACGGGACTGTGTACAGTCATGGGATTGTGTACAGTCATGGGACTGTGCACAGTATTGGTCTTTTCAGTTAAGGAAAGATGAAAATGGGTTGAAAATGCTTCAAAGAACATTTACTCAATTAATACCTGGAATGAGTGAGTTGTCAGAAGGGAAAATGTTGGACAGCTAGGCTTGTATCCGCAAGAATTTAAGATGAGTAAGGAGACATGATTGAGACATTTAAGATCCTAATTGGGTTTTATAGAGTGGTTGTAGACAGGATGTTTCCTCTGATGGAAGAATCTAGAACAAGTGATCATTGTTTAAAATGAAGGGGTTGTCCATTTAAGACAGAAACAGAGGACATTTTTAAGAGTCTTTGGAACTTACTTCCTGAAAAGGCAGTGGAAGCAGAGTCTTTAAATATTTTTATGATAGCACTATTTGGAAGGGAGTTCCAGGATTTTGACCCAGCAACAGTGAAGGAACAACAATTCAAGTCAGAAAAGTGTGTGGCTCAGAGGGGAACCAGCACATCATGCTGCCCTTGTCCTTCCACATGATAGAAGTTGCAGATTTGACGGGTGATATTGAGGGAGGTTTGGTCGGTTACTGCAGAGTATCTTGGAGATGGTACACTCTGCTGCCTCTGTGCTTCGGTGAGAGGACTGAATGCTGAAGGTGGTGAATGGGTTGCCAAACAAGCAGGCTTTTTAGTCCTGGGTGCTGTTTTTCATGTATTCCATGACATTTCTGACTTGTGCCTTATAGATGGTGGAAAGGCATTGGGGAGGCAGAAGGTGAATTACTTACTACATAATACAATAGCCTCTGAACTGCCCTTGTAGCCGTAATACTTACATAGCTGTTTCAATTCAGTTTTTGGTCAATTATGACCTCCAGGATTCTGGTAGTGGGTGATTCCGCATTGGCACTGGTGTTGAACATCAAGGAGTGATGGTTAGATTCTCTGTCATTGGAGATGATTATTGCCTGGCACTTGTGTGTAACAAATGTTACTGGCATCTTATGAGCCCAAGCCTGGAAGTTGTCCATGTCTTACATTCGCAGGGACATGAGCTGCTTCAATATCTGAGGAGTCATGAATGTTGCTGAAGAATAAAAAAAAACATGATCAGGTAGAGCCAACATAGTTTTGTGGAAGGAAAGTTGTGTTTCATTAATTTATCGAGTGTTCTGAGGAATTAAAAAGCAAGGTGGTTAAAAAGAAACCTGTAGATGTGGTACTCTAAGTTTTCACAAGGCCTTTCATTTGGTGCTGTCTCAAAGTTCACATGGAAGGTGGTTACATTTTACCATGGATGAAGGATTGGTTGGCTAACAGGAGGCAAACAGTAGGGCTAATGGCTCGGTTTTTATTTGGCAAACTGTAACAAGTAAAGTTTCACAGGAATCAGAGTTGCACCCTCGATAGCTACAATCTATATCCTTTACTTTGATGAAGGGAACAAAGATAACACAGATACATTTGCAGATGACACCAGGATACATCAGAAAGTAAAGCTGGCAGGTAGAATATAATGTGGACAAACATTAACTTGTTAATTTTGGCCAGAAGAATTGAAAAGCTGCATTTTATTTAACAAGAAAGACTGCAAAGTTGAACAGTTTTCTTTATTTCTTTATTAATCTGCCTTTCTAGTCTATGTTTTGATTTATTTTTTCTGCGTTTTAAGATGGCACTGGAGAGTAGCAACACTATACAACACTTTTCACTGTATTTTGTAACAAAATATGCATGACAACAAGTAATTGTTTTTAAGTAAACAGAGTGCTAGCACATGACTCACAAAAAGCCAATGCATGGGTGCAACAAATGAGAAGGGAGTAAAGTGTATGTCATTGCATAAAGCAAAGGAAATGGAATATAAAAATTTGCAAGTTTTCATGCAACCTTGTAGGATCTTGCTGAGACTGCTTCTGCAGTGCTATGTACATTTTTGGCTATTTAAAATATAATTGCATTAGAAGCAGTTCAGAGGGGGTTTACTCAATTGCTTCCTGAGATAAATGACATCTTATGAGGAAAGGTTGAACACATTGGACCTACACCCATTAGAGTTTTGAAGAACGGGTGGTGATCCTATTGAAACACACAAGATCCTGAGAAGACTTGAAGTGTAGGTAATTGGTAGATGCTTCCTCTGGTAATAGAGACTAAAACTAGGCAACACAACACACAATTTAGGCATGAAGTTGCCCTTTTAAGAAAGAGATGAGGATAATTCTTCGGTAGAGTATCTGATCGAACATCATTTAGAAATCCAAATATGCTACATCGGCTGTTTCTTCTTCATCTATTCTACTTGTTACATCATCAAAGAATTATAATGCATTTGTCATTAATGGTTTCCCTTTAGTGAAGCTATGGGGATTCTGTTTGACTAAAATATGTATTTTTAAATGATTTGCTGTTACATCCTTTATAATAGACTATGGAATTTTCACAAAGATAGAAGTTAAGCTAGCTGGCCTATAGATGTCTGTTATTGTCTCCTTCCTGTTTTGAATAATGATATTTCATTGGCAGCCTTCTAATCCTCTGGGACTTTTCCAGAAACCAGTGATTCTTAGAAGATTACTACCAGTGCGTCCACAATCTCCGTAGCTATAACTTTTACTATTGTAAGATGCATCCAATCAGGTACTTACTGGCCATTAGACCCATCAGTTTCCCTTATAATTCTACTAGCTATTGTGTTTCTTCTTTCCTAACTTTTACCCATTGTTTATATAATATTTTTTGAAATACCATTATTGTTTTCCATCTGAAGATTGGCACAATTATTTATTTAACTCTTCTTCCATTTCCTGGTTCCTAATTATTCCTTACCCGTGCTCATCCTTCAAAGCTCACTTCGGCCTTATTCTTCCTTTTTTGTACTTCTAAAGAGGGTCTTACTATCTGTTTACACATTATGGGTGGCACGGTGGCTCAGTGGTTAGTACTGCAGCTCCACAGCACCAGAGAGCAGGGTTTGATTCCAGCCTCGGGCAACTGTCTGTTTGGGGTTTGCACATTCTCCCTGTGTGTGTGTTTGTCTGTGTGTGTGTGTGTGTGTGTGTGTGTGTGTGTGTGTGTGTGTGTGTGTGTGTGTGTGTGTTGTGTGTTTCCTCAGGGTGCTCTGGTTTCTTCCCACAGTCCAAAGATGAGCAGGCTAGGTGGTTTGGCCATGCTAAATTGCATGTAGTGTTCAGGGTGTGTGGGTTATAGGTGGATGGGTCTGGGTGAGATGGTCCAAGGGGCAGTGTGGACTTGTTGGGCCAAAGGGCCTGTTTCCACACTACAGGGAATCTAATCTAATCTCCTGGTTAGTTTTCTCCCTCTTTCTTATTCGTCATTATGTTCTTTTCTCAAAAAAAGAACACTTTTCCAATCCTCTGATTTATGCTGAAATGTTTCCACATTGTACATTTTTCCTTTCAATTTGACACCAAATTTTTGACAGACAAGGCAATGAACTACAACAGAGAGCAAATAAGTAAGTGGAAGTGATACCACAACTAAATTGGCCACAATCTTATCAAATGGAAAAAACAGGCTCCAAGCTTACCGTGGGGATTAGAATTCCGAAATACAGGATGCAGCTGGCCTCTGTGATATTGAAAGCAGCAAATTGCATCCTGCATGAGGCTGTCGGGACAAGGAGATGAAAGTCATCTTAAGATTTGTAAGTCGCAGCACCACGGTTCTAATTTTAAGGCCGATGTCACTGAAATTCCAAATGATAGACCTAAATAGGCCAGAGGATACAGCAGCAGAATTGGGCCGCTCAGCCCATTAAGTCTGCACTGACATTCAATCATGGATGGTATGTTTTTCAATCCCGTTCTCCTGCCTTCTCCTGTAATGTTTGATCTGTTTACTAGTCAAGAACCTATCTATGTCTGTCTTAAATACATTAAATTACTTGGCCTCATCAGCTATCTGTAGCAATGAATTCAAAGGCATGGAAACATATCAGGGCCTTATGAGACCTTACTGACTACTTATCAGGCCACATTTGGAGTACTGTGAGCAATTTCACAGAATCTGCAAATTCGTTACCTTCTGAATGAAGAAACTCTTCCTCATCTCAGATCTAAAAGGATGTCTCTATATTCTGAGGCTGTTCTCTTAGGCCTTAGTCTCTCCTATGAGTAGAAATGTCTTCTTCACATCCACTGTATTCAGGCCTGTCCGTATTCTGTGAGTTGCAATCAGATTCTCTCTTGTGCTTCTAAACTCCATCAAGTATAGGCTCAGAGTCCTCAACCACTCCTTATATGACAAGCACTTCATCCCCAGGATCATAATTTTGTAAATCTGAGAAGGCTCTGATATGTTTCTCTGCCTTTTGACTTATTGTGTGGCAGGAAAGGCAGAGAGACATGGGGAGCAAAAGAGATGACAACAGGCATAAGATGAATAGTAGAGAGGTGGTTACTAATGTTAAAGAAAGTAAGTCACAGAGAGGAAAACAGGGATAAGCTTGTGTTAATGTGGAGACAATGACCTGGCCGGCATTAACAGAAGGCAGGCAGTTGGGAAAAATCCAATGTTGGAAAGCAAATTTAACATGCTTGATGACTATCTAGAATGAGATAAGATAGTTCCTTCCAGTCACATATCACCCCAGAGCTCATTATCCAACTCACATTTTCCTGAACCATCGATAAACACTGTTGTGAGCTGTGCAGCTGCTGTGGAGCGAATCTGGTTCCCTGTACTTAACCTGCGGTTCAGGTTCAAGAAAAGCATTTCAGGGTCACAGAATAGAAGAAAGCCTGTAATTGTTTAAATCACAATCTTGAGCTTGAGTCACAGCCTCTCTATCTCCACCCCAGGACTTTTACTTGCATGCCAATCAATCCTTGCAGTCAAGTCCTAGGAGCTTTCAAACTTGGTGTGTGGAACAAACATTGGCAGCAAGTCCTGGATGAGACCAGATTACTTGTTCCAGGGAAAGTTGTTATACATTATTGAATCTTCTGGCTTCCCCCTTTTGTGTGTCAGGTTTATCAAACCCTACTTACTTGTAACGAGAATAACACTTCTTTTAAATTATATTTGTACTTAATTGTCTCACTCACTGCATATAAACAGATTCAATCTTTTGATTATAGTTTTGTTTCTAACATATGGTGTCTGTAGTTAGATTTGAAGGCCTTACAGGTAACACTTCTGATGGGGAATTGTTCACACAGGAGGTCAGCTACAATTGTTCCATCCAGCAAATTACAGGAAACATTACAGAGAATGTGCATTCCCAAATAGAGGCACCACAGCAGGAGTGATATTAGTAAAATCAATCCTGTAACCCTCATCAAAGCTCTCACTGCAGTGCAAGGAATACAGTTTTGCATTTGTTTAAATTAAACTGTCTGATAGTTTAACTAAAGAAGCTAAGCTTCATATTGTGTGCAGTCATGAGGAGCTTTAATAGAGATTGAATCAGGAAGACCATTGACCATATCTGAACCTGTTTGTTGTCATCATGTGCCCACTCTGTCCCTCTCCCCATCCCATTTAAGAAGAAGGAAACTTAGCAGCCTTTGTTACATTCCTTCCCTAGAGTGCAGGAAGGGTCCGGAAATGTCAACTTTCCCACTCCTCTGTTGATGCCTGGCCTGCTGTGTGCCTCCAGCTTCACTCTGTGTTATCTCATAGCCGACCTTATAGAGGTTTACAAAATCATGAGAGGCATAGATAAAGTGAATAACCAAAGTTTTTCTACCCAGGGTTGGGGATTCCAAGACTAGAGGGTATAAGTTTAAGGTGAGAAGGGAAAGCTTTTAAAGGGACCTGAGGGGTAATTTTTTCACACAGATGGTGGTATGTTTATGAAATGAGCTTCCAGAGGAAATGGTAGAGGCTGGTACAATTGCAGTTTCAAAGACATTTGAATAGGTACATGAGTAGGAAAGATTTACAGGGATATGGGCCAAGCACAGGCAAATAGGACTAGTTCAGTTCCAGAAACCTAGTCAGCATGGATGAGTTGGTCGAAGGGCCTGTTCAATGCTGATACTTGTATGAGTCTAATTTGGTACAGACCTACCCTGCCTGTGATTATCATGAAGAAGAGGAAATCAAAGAAATGACTGGGCTTTTACCATGCAAATGTAATATTGTCTTTGACATTTTTCCTAATTAACGACAGTAATAAAATATTTAACAGAAATACTCTGTCTCATTCATGGGTCCATCTCCAACTAAATTTCATCAATCAAACTCACTGGTGTATATCCATGGTCTTAATCCTTGAGAGTGATTCCATTGTGTCCATGGACAATGTTACTCTTCATTTTTAACTCCAGTAGTGTTGGCACTTCCCACATAGGATCAGCCATGATCCTACTGAATGATGGAGCAGGCTTGAGGGGCCAAACACCCCTCTCCTGTTCCCATTTCTTGTGGCCTTTGTTGATGTGTAATTTAGTTGCATTGATGCGGCAATAGTCTGCTGCAGCAGCAATGCCTGTTGCTGCCGCAAGGGGTAATTGAGGCAAGTGTCAGATTCATTTGATGGGGATCTCCAATGGGACATGCAATGGGATGGGATGGAAAGGCATGCTGCTGGAATATGATGAAGAGGCTGGAAGAAGGTTCATGTGGACTAGTTTTGGGCTTATTCTATGTTGCAGATTTGATGTAGATCAATGTAACTCGAAGACCAGAGGTGAAACCCACGAGGGCCAGTTGGGGCAGGCGATTGAGGTGAGGGTGAAATTGGAGGCTCCAGCTTAAAACTCTGCCCTTGACACTCAAAATATGGATGGAACACTTCTTTCTCATGTGTTAAACCCTACCTCTTTACAGAAGGATACTATGGGGCAAAATCAAACCATAGCAGACACCCTGGCAATCCTAAAGCAACATGGCAGACCCCCACAGGGGTTTCACATTGGTTTAGGTACACCTGCCCTCCCAGAAAGTTAATTCTGTCAAATGCATCACGTTGAACTCACCACCAGACGTCCCTCTCTAACGAGAGAGCAGTCCAGTTAGTCCTCTGAGACGATGGCAACTTTACTCCATTGAACTAAATAGGGCTCAGGCAATTAGAATTCTAAATGTATTACTTGAAACATGTTGTTTCACTCTCATTAAATTAATTTTTAGCATATCTGAAGCATTCCTCTGGAAAATCGTTCTTCACTCTTTTCACTCTTCAAGGAATGTTCTATGTCCTATGTTTTGTTTGCTCCACTTTCCTGTCTTTCCCCAAAAACCCTTGATTCCCCTTCCTAATTAATAATCTGTCTATCTCAACCTTGAATATACTTAATGACCCACCCTTGACAGCTCTCTGTGGTAAAGAATTCCACAGGTTCCTTCCCTTCTCAGAGAAGAAATTCCTTCTCATCTCTATCTTAACCGTGTGATCCCTCATTCAGAGATTATGCCTCTGGTCCTAGATTCATCCAAAAGGTGAAACAACCTCTCTATATTACGCCTGTCAAGTCTTATAGTCTTTTACAGAAAGTGATGTCTTAATCTTTGTTGGACCTGATGATGAGTGAAACATCGAAAGTAGCAGAAGGAGTAGCCCATTCAGCCCTTCAGACTGAAACAAGCCTGATCACCTGGTATCAACCCAACATCTCAGCTTCAGAACATCTGTTCAGGAGTTTCTCAGAATTCTGTCCTACCCTTCAGCTGTTTCACCTTTCTTCCATCATAAAGTCAGAAGTGAGGATGGATACTCAATAGCAAACAGTATGCAGCCACATTCATGACTCCTCAGATACTGAAGCAGCCATGTCCAAATATAAGAACTGGACAAGGTCCCAGTTTGGGCTACAAGTGGCAAGTGTCACCAACAGAGTGGAAATGGAGTGAATTTAAATTATGATTGCTTCATTTATCTTAGGATCAGGGCAGTGAGCTAATGTTGGCTTTCCTCTTTTCCCTTTTTATTCTATCTCTAACTGAGGTTAGCTAAAAGGTGTTCCCAAAACCTTGTTTGTGATCCCATGTTTCAAAATAAACCCTGAGGGTAACTGCTTAAGATGAAGTCAAAGATTGGATTTATCAACAAAACATTCAAAAACATGGGGGTAATTGCTTCACTGCTCCATCCATGCACACCCACACTCAGGAATTTTATTATGGCAGGACAGTAGAGATGATTTACAAATTTCAAGTGTTGGATTAATCCAAAGTTATTTTTAAAAATCAGTTCACATGAGTTACAGCTTGCCAGACAGTAATGCCCAGTAATAGGTCCCTTGGTGAGCTGGGCTCAATGATGTCCTTTCTTGCAGTAAAAGTCTCAGCTTCTTTCCACCTAGCAGCACCGAGATAGAGATGGAGTCCGAAGAAAGCTGCCAACTCAGCCTAGACCCCTGCTCTCCCTGTGAAGAGCAACTGACTAGGAATCCCAGTATTGCATAGTTGAGCAATTCAGCAAACTCCTATTTCAGTCATGAGACAAAGTCAGACATCATCTCTTATGTGTGTTATATACCTTTATTTTTAATCCAGGCCTCCTGTCAGTGTATATACATTATGCTTATTCTCATTCTCATTGAGTCTTCTGGTTGGTATCACTGTTGCCTTGTGAACCTCCATGATGAAAGGTTCCATGATGAAATTCCAGCTCAGGGTTAAGGATGCCCTGCATTGTTGATGGTGCCAGTCTTTATGATAAAATGTTAAACCTAGTCTCTGCTAAATTGTGGAGGGAGTAGGGGTAAAAGATCTCATGGTGCTATTTTGTGGAAAAAGCAGAGGAATTATGCTCAATGTCTTACTTATTTTTATCTCCTAGTCAACAACATTGAAAAGAGACAGATTATTTAATTATTCTCACTTTACTGTTTATGGGATCTTACTGTGTGAAAATTCACTGCTGTATTTCCTGCACTGCAACAGTGACCTCACTTCAGAAACTCTTTCCAATGAGTTCTAGCAGCAATTCAGTGTTAGAGCTAAACCAAAGTAATAAATGTAAGAGAAACAGGCCAACCGTGGACACACAACTCACAACTCAATGAAAAGTCTCCATTTTCTGAAGAAGGGTCCCAATCCAAAACGTCAACTTTCCTGCTCCTCTGATGCTGCCTGGCCTGCTGTGTTCCTTCAGTTCCACACTGTGTTGTCTCTGACTCTAGCACCTGCAGTTCTTGCTATCTCCAAATTATTTTCTGCTTTTTTTTAAAGCATTTTCTTCCTCCTTTCTTTCCTTAGGTAGTGAATTTTCGGGAAACCCTTACACCCATCCACAGTACACAACCTACAATGAAGCCTGGCGTTTCACTAACCCGGGATTACTAAGTGAGTATTTTCTGGATCATTGCTGTTACCAGTTTGTTCCTCTTGCTCCAGAAAGGCCTTTCTAAATGTGATACATGTTTAAGAACTATGAACAACTAGATTCATTTTTAAAAGCTGGGCGAATGCACTGTCAATTCTACTGCTTCGGTTTTCCTATATATTTTGATGGTTGTTTCACTTTCCCTCAAATAAATATTCATTTCAATTGCTGAACTAATTTATATTTGGGCTTCCCTTGCTGGATCAGTGAATTAGTGCACTCCAGCGAGTAGGATTGTATCAGGACCCTGTCCAATACTGAGTTTGATGATTTCAGCTATGACAGCAATGATGGTGGTGGGATTTGTAAAGGGGCAATGGTAGTCAGTATTGCTCGCTGAGCCAGGATTAACCAGGTAGGCTTCCCAAGATTGGCTGCTACCCCATTATGAAACAGAGGACATGATCAGGATGCACTGTGAGGGCTCCCACAGTTGATTAGCCTGCCGATTATTTCTTTTTACCTACTTGTGAGCTGTGCCTCAGCAAGCTGTTTCCATCTCTGAGACCTGGCCCAGCCAGGGGTCAGAACATTCAAACTGCACAATTTATAACAAATCCATTTTGTAGCAAATTACTGGGTGTTCAGTTAGATTTTTGTTTGACCCGCAAATACCTGGATTTAAAAATAGACACAATGTTACTCAACAATTTTACAATTGAAGCCCTTGTCATCACAGAGAATAGGAACTCTGTTACTGTAATCAAAGCTACTGTTTGCTGTGAACAGCCAGGGAATGGAACATTATGCATTTCAGATACCCAAGGTCCACATCAAATGCTTTTTGCTTCATCCTAGAATGAAAGCGAGGTATTCTTTGCTCCGCCCCTACCTAAGAAGAATGACTGCAATATTTCCCACTCCAGTCATTGTCTGTATGAACCCACCCATCAATGTGGTTTGTCGGTCTAAACCATATAGAAACTAGTTTGCAAATGCTCTAACTTGTTTCTTATAGACATGCAGACAGCAAACAGCAAACAGAAAGAGCTTTGTCCTGCTAGTCTGTGTAGGATTTGAGTTCAGGTCCCAGAGGTAAAGTGATAGTGTCTCACAACAGTATTCAGCCCATTCTGTTTAAAGCTGCTTTAATCTTCTTGGAGGGCTTGCAAAATGATGCATATTCTTTCTTATTCTAGTTGAATAGCCTCACTGATATCAGCAGTGTTGTTGGTACCCAATCCCTAAACCCTGAGACTTCACACTGAGAAGTCTTTAAGCAAACTCATGGCTAAAGGGTTTGGAGTTAAACTCACTTTAAAATTCTCATCCTTGTTTTCAAATTTCTCCATGATCTCAACTCAAACTATTTTCATCCTCCTGGCTGGCTCAGTGGGTAGCACTGCTATTTCACAGTGTCAGAGACCTGGATTCGATTCCAGCTTTGGGCGACAACCTGTGTGGAGCTTGCACGTTCTGTTGTGGGTTTCCTCCGGGTGCTCCGGTTTCCTCCTGCAATCCAAAGATGTGCAGGTTAGGCAGATGGGCCGTGCTAAATTGCCCTATAGTGCCCAAAGATGTGCAAGCTAGGTAGATTAGCCATAGGAAATGCAAAGTTACAGGGATAGGGTAAGGGGTTGTATCTAGGTGAGATTTTCTTCAAAAGGTCAGTATGGACTCGATGGGCTGAATGGCCTGCTTTAGGGATTCTCTGATTCCTCTTCTTCTGGCTAGTTGCATGTTCCCATCACTGATGACTGTGCCTGAGTGCACAACTGTGGTCTTCCCTCTTAAACTCTCCACCTCCATACCTCTCCCTGCTTAAAATGCTCTTTAAAACTTACCAATGGACCAAGCTTTATCATCTGTTTTAATATTCCCTGAAGTGGCTTGGTGTGTTTGATCACACTCCTTTGAAGCACCAAAAGATCAGAAGTAGACCATTTGGTCCATTAAGCCTGCTGTGCCATTCAGTGAGATCATGGCTGATCTGGAAATCCCCAATTCCGCTGTCCTGCCTTTTGGAGTGCTATACAAATGCAATTTGTTGCTAACATAAAGCCTTGGAAGTGAATTTGCTCTGAAGAGGGCTTACTAGTTTGATTGGACTGTCAGAAATCTGCGACATGACAAAAATGAATTCCACTATTATTGAAACCATTCTGAGCAGTGCCATTTGGCTCTGGCACACTGTCCGCTGCCAACTTGCTCGGCTGTCTTTCATTCACGTCTATTCAATATCGTCCCTATTATCGGTATTGCCACATAATTCTGTAAGTAAAAATTGAGGCCAATTGCCACTCTTTGCCCAGCATTTCCTGGGAAGATTCAGAGCAGAATTGGTAGAAATCTGAGAGGTGCCAAGAATGTCAAAGACTGATAGGCAAGGAGAAGATCTTACGAACATACCAATTAGGAGCAGGAGTAGGTTATTTGACCCCTCCAACCTCATGCATCATTGAATATAAGCTGATTTTGCCCTCAACTCTATATCCTCACCTACCCTCAATAACCTTTGCTTTCCTTTATTAGTCAAGAATCTCTGTCATAAAAGTATTCAGTGATCCTACCTCCGTGCTGTCTTGGGAAGACAGTTCCAAAGACTTTTAAACCTTTGATAGAAAGGAAAAGTTAGGCACTATTCAACTTGGCCCATTTGGATACAACTGCTGTTACATCCTGACATCATCATTGTCTATCAGCTACACCCAGTTGGAGTAGATAGGGGTCTGGTGTGGTGTCACTGGACCAATAATCCTATGGCCAAAGCTGATGATCTGGGGACATGGGTTCAAATGCCAGCTCAGTCACTGGGGGTCATTACATTTGGCCAGTAAATCTTGACTGTAAAGCCTGTCTCAGTAATGGTGACCATGACAGCAGTCATCAATTGTTGTAAAAACCTGCCTAGTTCTCGAAAGGAAATTTGCTGTCCTTACCCGGTCTGGCCCAAATGTGACTCCAGGTCTGTAACAATTATGGTTGGGTCTTGAATTCTGTCTGAAATGGCCAAGAATAAGGGAGAAGCAATGAAAGCTGGCCTTGGCAGCTGTGGCCACATCCCATGAAATTATAAAAAGGAGCCGGAGAGGAGGAAGTCCCCTAGTCAATTTGGGGTAAAGAAAATTCCTGAGGAGATCATAACTGGGGTGGATGACAAATATGTCGGTGCATAAAAGCAGACCTGGGCACAGCGAGCTGATTGTCCTCATGAAATAACCAAGTCAAGCTCACTTACTCTGAGGTGGGCACTGTTTGCTGATAAGTTTTATATGTCCTTCCAACTGGTCCATCTTCTCCTGTGTTAACTTTCAGGTTCCCCTTATTATTATAGTGCCGCATCCAGGGGTGCTGCACCCCCCACTGCTGCCACTGCCTATGACCGCCACTAGTTACTATGGCAACCACATGAAACTGCAAGATGAATCTCTTGGGCTCCACATTGTACCAGTCTGATCAATTTCAACAGTTGGGATGAAGAACTGGAAAACTTAGAAAACAAAATTGTTAATCTGTGAGAGTGGAGGAAGGACAGATAATTGAACATCCATTCTGAGCAACGTGGAACACCCTGAGTTTGGCTGTTTCTCCTTCAAACTGTGGTGCCATTGGTATTTTTAAACTTTTGGCTTTATTTCCCATTTCAGCCCCAATTGACTGGACTGGAAAAAAAAAGATAAAGAAAAGGAAACAAAATAGCTCATATATAGATATATATATATGCATATATCGTAATGAATGGATTGATTTAAGAAAAACATTAACAAAAAAAAGCTGCTTCAGTGCTTCAAAACATTAACTTGGCATTTGGACGAGCTCGTGCTCCCATGTTTAATTTGGTGATTGCAATGATTCCAAATATATCCATAGGCCTAATGAAACAACAATGAAAGAACATCTGTTGTTTACATGAAGACCATGTCTGGGAAGGCAACAGCAACATGACAACTGGTGGGTTAATCAAACGGACTCATTCCTCGCTGCATCATGTTTACAAGACAGCCTATCTCAAAACTCTGGCTGAATGTTGACTCCTGGTGTAATGGATGGAGGGAATGCACCATACACTCTGTAGCCTTGCTGCCCACCCCTGTGTGGCATCCTTGGCCCTTCCTCCCCTCACACCTGCTATCCCCGCCCCCCCACTTCCTGCTTAGGGTCGGGGGAGGCTCTTGCTGGTACTTATGCCATCTCTTAGTTGCCCCCTTGGCTGCACCACTGTCCCTCACATCCCCCCTCCCAGACTGGACCCACCGAGCTCTGTTGAGCTCTCTGCTCCTGGCGATTCTCCAGATACTTTGGTTCCTACGACATACAGTCTTTTCAGGAAATGACCAAAAGCAGTAAGCGCTACCTGTGAGAAGTACCCGAGAGCCACACTTAACCATTCAAACCCTAACACACTTAACGTGCAACGATTCTCAGTAAATTCGATTGTGTTTCACTTCCGGAGTTGATGATGGAAGGGATAGAATGAAGACCGAAAAGCAGTTTACTTTCTTCAACAGATTGACCTTGGATGAATGAAAGGAAAGGCCACATAATAGCTGATGTTTCCATGTACTTTTTTTGCACTAGCTCTCTGATTGTACCAATTATGGCTGCAATGGGTTTGGAGTTGGTAAGGGGCACCGATTTCTGCAGTAGAACGACATCGTTAAAAATGCTTTCCTTTCTAAGAAAGAAAAGAGTCAAATGGGCACTTAATTGGCTTGTATTTTGAGTTTACAGTTACTGCACTCCAGTGGTGAAAGGTATTAATGAAGCCTGTAGATAGACATTACAAAATAGCTATATGCTTTGGCAGTCACAGTAAACCCTGCCTTCTGACTACCTGCCAGAAACCAGAGCTTCCATACACAACAGAATTAAGAGCAAGGTTATCTTAGAATGATTCTGATGGTGGGGTAAAGGGGTGGAACATTCACTGAGTTGTCCAGATTATTGCTTGTGCTTATTGTGGTGGTACAGATTGACAATGTGTTCTCCACTACACATACTTTAATCTGTACACTGACATAAGAAGCCAGTGTTCTGGAGGTTGCTTTTCTCTGCGTCATCACCACTTCTTATCTGCATGCGAGTGCAAAAAAAGAACAGGCATTTCACATACACACATATAGATACACAGACACACAAATACACTCATACAGATAGACATGCATGCACACACATATAGGCAGGCAGGCAGGCATATAAACAGGAACATTCTGACAGACACACAGGTACGCACGAACAGACAGGCATACAAACACACATATAAGGAGAGACATACAAGTACACACACGCGCGCACACACAGAACAAGCACACGTACATACAGACAAGCAAATGCAAATACTGGTGGATCTCTCTTTCCCCCGTTCCGCACCCTCAACAGAACTCCAAATACAATCCTTACAGAGTCACAGACAGCACAATATTCACTGCCACAGCTCCCCAGTGCTTTTGTTTGTCTCTTTCCTGACCTGTTCACAAAAGCAGGTACAACCCACTTGGGTACAACTTTATAAAATTAATTGGGGGCTGGGGGTTAGGGGGAGGAGAGAGAGGTTTGGGGGACTGGTGCGTGCGATGGAGAGTCAGAGGCAGGGGTAGGGAGGAAGTTGTCAAGAAAGAGACACACAAACGTGGCATGGTAAGGGACAACCTACATGGTACTGCACTCTGAAACAACTGATTAAAAAAGTGAATGTAATTTTTATTGCAACATTTGCCAAAGACTCGGTTATTATTAGGTTTTTATTTACAGGATGTGTATGCATTGATTGTAAATCAGTATTATACTACTACATAAGAGATTTGGAATTTATATGATAATATGCAGCTGAATCTTCAATGTGCATATTATATGACAATAGAACTGTGTAGAAAGAACTGTGGAAAATAATAATCCCAGCAATTACGTAATGTATTGTTACTTGCAAAGGAAGGATTGCTGCTTTGTAGGATGATATTTGCTTATAATGTGAAGAAATTCCTCTTGTATATATACGTCACAGCTGCATCTATTAGAGAATACACTGATACAGCAGTGTCTTGTAGATTTACTGACAAAAGACAAAAAAAAATCAGCACCTGTTCTGTTAAAAGTGTTTTGTGTTTCCTACAATGTTCGAATAAAGCACAGCATGGCCCTTTATTCTGGTGGGCACACAGTGCTGAGGAAAGGTAGTCTTTCACACTGGACTTATAATTTTTATTTTGTTTTTGTTTCATTAGAAATGAGAGAGAGGAAGGAAAAAGGGTTCTTTTAAAAAGATTCAGAGATTCAACACTATGCAAATTTTAAGAAGTGCTGTGTTTTTTATTCTGTTGTTGTGTTACACCGATATCCAACTTCAACTTCCTTGTGAGACACACATGCAAACACACACACACGCACATGCACAACACACACACACATGCATGCACGACACACACAACACACACCCACACACGCACACATGCACAACACACACAACACACACGAGTGTCAGACATGGTTGGTAGAATGAACAGGGTTGTTGTGACCTGACTCGGTTCTGGAGGCTGTTCAATCGCAGAGATCACTTTCCTTGTGATTCGCTCGCTGTCAACTGGACCTGTGTTCTGACTGAGGCACCTGCCCTCACCTCCGTCGGAGCTGCTTTTTCTCTTTTTCGTAAAAAAAACACGAGCAAACTCTGTGACCATTAGATGTTTAGTCGCAAAACAGAATCCAGCAGAGATCATTGTGATCAACTCTTGCATGCTGTTATCACACTTGCTTACCCAGTGGGATTGGGTGAAAGGGGCATGGGCGGGAAAGCCTGGTGGGGAGGGGTGGGGAGGGGTTACAGAGGGTTGGGGTGGGGTGGTGGTGGGGTGGGGAGCAGATGGGGAAGGGGAGAACTTGGACTCATTTTGGACAAAAGAAAAACTCACTTATCTCAACTGAGAACGAAACGCAGATTGTATGACTTTAAGCATCCATCGGATGGACTGAGAAAGAGGGCTTGTGATAAAAGAGTTGCACTTCTTAAGAGAATTTTAAAAATATTTTAAAAAAAACACAGAAATTCAGTTTTCTTTTTGGTTGGGATTAAACAGTCAAACTGCTGGATTTCCCAAGGGACTGATGGTGGCGTTCGGGGAGGTGCATAGGACTTGGCGGGGGGGTGGTGTTGAGGGTTTGGGAAGGGGAGAAAAAGTGGGAAAGTGTTGGGCATATCATCACAGCCCAGTGAGAAGTGAGTGAAAACAAAATGGTTGGATAGCTGGATGGCAGGGAGCTGGGAGTGTTGACAAGGCAGCTGCCTTTATTCAGTACCTATTCATTGGAAACTCCCTTTGCAAAGCTTGGCAGTAGAGGCATGGTGTTGTCACTACTCTTAGAGACAATTTGGAAGGTCTACAAACTGACCCATGCGGCTTTCATTAATGGTTCTATTCTGTTCAGATTTCTTTGTGGCACATGAGAAATAAATTCTTTTGTATGTCTCCTCTGAGTTTTGCCTCTTATTAATTGGGTTCTCTTTGTGATAGTGTGATGCATAATTAATGGAACATGGCTTTGGAGATTCATTTTTGCTTTGTAATACCACTGTTAATATTTATATGGATTGATTATAATGTGGCAAGATGTAAACTTATCTACGTTTGTGGAACTTTATAGCAATGCAAAATATTATTTAAATGCAGAAAGAGACTGCAAAATTGTGCACCACAGGGAGATAGGAGGTCACCTGATACATGAAACATCAAAATATCAGCATATCAGCAGCAAGTATTTAGGAAGATAAATGAAATGATGGCTTTTATTGGATGGGAGATCAAATCTATAAGTAGAGTATTATTATGACAACAAAAACAAAGTTGATGGAGGAGCTCAGCAGGTCTGGCGGCATCTGTGGAGGAGAATACAGAGTTAACTGTTCAGAACTGGGTCACCGGACCTGAAACGTTAACTCTGTTTTCTCCTCCACAGTTGCTGCCAGACCTGCTGAGCTTTTCCAGCAACATTGCTTTTGTTCCTGATTTACAGCATCCACAGTTCTTTTGGTTTTTCTTTGAATTATTATGACATCTGTGCTGGTGAGGTCACATCTGGAGGAGATATACTTGTGTTGGAGGCAACTCAGAGGAGGTTCATTTGATTGATTCCTCAGCTGGAGAGTTTGCCTTATGAGGATTAAGGTGACCCTAAACTTGTTAGACATGCAAGGCCTTTTAAGGGACAATGGGAACAGCTCCAGAGTTGATTGAGAGTAGCTGATGCTCATTGGGCTTTGTCTTTAAGAACTGAATTCTTCTCTGTCCTCCGGTTATGTCCATGTCCAAGTGTCTTTGGAGAGGGAGCGTGTGGAGCCCACCAACACCTTTGAGGCATTTAGAGAGAGAGTGGGCACTGGAAATGGCTGGAGCCCATTATCTCCCCCACAAACCTGATTTCGAGTTGACAAAGTAGTTTGTTCGCTTCACTTTGTTTAACTTTTTTATTATTTTTGCATTGCCCCTGGTGGGCAGTGCTTGTTAATTCTTATTTCATTTAGGTAATTTGGTGGGGGACTATTCAAAACAAAAATGATGAATTCTTGTCTCTTCCACAGCTACATCCATGCACAGGTGTCCTTGGCCAGAGAGCACACAATGTGCACTAGGCCCCTCAAAACGTTTGGAAAGCAGTTGGCACCTCAGGGGCTAGAGTTCATTATCTCTGTCTCTAACACTGTTTTGATTTAGACCCTCCTTTGTGCATCCCTGCCTGATTTTAGTTAATATTACATAGTGTTTGCTGTAACTTGTTAATTGGGTGTTTAGTTTGCTCAGTGGCGGATTTAGTTTAACAAAAAGATCTGGATTCGTCCCGAGTGTGGAGTTAGCTCTGGCAAAGGGAAGAGTCTGGAAAGGAAAGGTGGAGACTGGTTTCTGTGCTAAACTGTAGATTTACCATGAATCATTGTAAATGCCTAAAAGCCTTTCACTGCCTAATTCATCAAGTGGATATCAGTGTGTTAAACAAAACTCACTGGAGTTTCAAAGAATGAGAGGTTACTTATTGAAATTACAAGATTCTAATGGGCAATCAGAATGTAGACACTGAGAGAATGTTTCCTCTTGAGGGGAAATCTAGAATGAGGGGGCACAATTTCAAAATAAGGGGAGAGTTAACCTTGTGAATTGTTGGAGTAGCAGAGGTTACTGGATACATTCAAGGCCAAGCTAAATGTTTTTAATTGTCAAGGGTGTCAAGGGCCAAGAGGGGCATTCAGGGAGGCAGAGCTAAGATCACAGTTCAAGTCAGCCATGGTCTTGGTGAAGAATGAATTGAGGAGAAATGGCCAACTCCTGCTCTTGTAATCTTTTGTCTAATGGAGGCTGTTGTCAGGGATTTGATGCATCATGTTTGGAAATGAACATAGCCCAATGGTGTTCATCACTTAACATCATCCCATCTTTAATTGCACACAGTACAGCACATTAACTGTTTTTGCAGCAATAGCATTCAGATTCCTTTTCCTGTTGAGGAACCTATTTCATGCTTGGCTGAAAATTCGGCAGTAACAGCAGCAAGACCCTTCACAAACATCCGTGCCTTTTCTAACTCTCCTACCCAGTGCAACAGATGGCTAGATCCCACTGGGCTTTATAGCTGAGCGTCAGCTGGGGTCTCCATCTATGCACCATCCAACATCAGGCCTGGAATGGTGGTGTGGAGTGGGAATCCTGGTGAATGATTACAGAGGGTCTGGGGTCAACTGAATCTCTCCAATGGTAAAGTGTTCATAGAGAATGCAGGGGAAATAGAGAAAGTAGAAATTCATACCTAGATAAAAAAGATCGTTTTTTACACAAGAGACAATGTAAGAACGGATAAATTAAATGGGGACATTATTCGAGAGAGATACTAGCACTTTATATCCAGATTTGCAGGCTGTCTCCACCCTGGAGCTATAAGTTATAGGACCCATTATTTTGTCTCCTACAGGCAGCAGCATTGATCAAGGCACAATGTCCATCTGCATTCAGTATATAACAGATGCATCACTTTGGCAACCTGGCACCCCCCATTCAACCCTCTGTAGCAAGTAATAAATGATTGGCAACTGCTTTCGCACAATGCTTGATGTGTTGCACTGACATTTGTAGAACTTCCTTTTTAATCATAGAATCCCTACAGTGTGGAAGCAGGCCATTTGGCCCATCAAGTCCACACCGACCTTCCAAAAAGCATCCCACCCAAACCAAACCTCCCATCCCTGTAACCCTGCATTTCACATGGCTAACCCACCCAGATACTGATCCCTGAACACCATGGGAAATATTCCATGGCCAATCCACCTAGTCTGTACATCTTTGGACTGTAGGAGGAAACTGGGGCACCTGGAAGAAACTCAGGCAGACACGGGGAGAATGTGCAAACTCCACACAGACACAGGCAACAGAGGGTGGATTTGAACCTAGGTCCCCAGTGCTGTGATGCAGCAGTGCCATCCACTGAGCCACATTAGAATAAATGTGATGTTAGTCAAGGTGATTCCATATTTGAACAACAGGGTTTTCAATTGTAAAACATGCAAAGATGAACACTATCTGGGAAAACACTCAATATTGCTCCAAAGGGCAATATCTGATTCCTTCAGCTTCAGCTGTTCCTCTGCTGGGCAACTGAATGGCACCACCAGATGTTTCTGCTGCTTCCGACAGAAACTGTGTTATACGCAATGAACAATATTTTACCCATAACTAACATCACGAAAAGAACATTCATTCTTATCCCCTTTCTATTAGAATGACGGACAACATTGGATAAACTTAGCAGGATGGGAGAAAGCAGAGTTAACAGTTCAAGTCCAGTGTGATTTCTTCTAAAGAAATGTACCGAACTCGAAACAGTCACTCTGTTTCTTTCTCCACAAATGCTGCCAGACTGCTGAGTTTCTTCAGCATTCTCTGTGTTTGCCTCAGATTTCCATCATCCCCTGTGTTTTGCTTTTATACTATTAGAATGACCTTCCTATTCCTAAATTAGCTGCCAGGCTTTCTAAATTTCAACAGTGTCTCCACATCAAAAAGTGCTTAATTAGCTGTGGAGTATGTCAATAGGAATCTGTATAAATGCAAGTCTATTCTCCAGCAAGGTAGTACTTTGGAGTCCATTAGAGAACCTAGCTGAATACAATTAGATGACAATCTGCAGCACAGGACAGGGAATGTACACTAACTGACCATATGATGTAGATCAACATTCAACTTATCCAGTAGAAGAGAAATTCACTTTCTGTTTTACTAACTGCACTAATGTAATCAAGAAGATAGAAATAAACTACATTATCAGACAGCAGTCTGTTCCAATTAATAATGTACAGCAGTTCAAAACAGTATGCCTTCAGGTCCTGTGGCTTCAAGCCTACTCTCTGTTCACAATACAATGTATACACAAAGGTACAATAGGTACTGGATCAAAAAACCAATATTTGATACTTCAGGTCAATTAGCCTGTTCTCAGCAATGTGAGCTTTGAAATGCAATTTCAAAGGTAAACAGTGTTTTCACAATGTAATGTCTGTCCCGGTAAAAATAGTGCATCGCACCTTGTCATGCTTAGGTGGCATTCTTGGTTCTCTCCCACCATTACCACAGTGGACTCCAAGTTCAAATCCAACTGCAGAGATCTGAACATCGTTTGCAGACTAACATTTCAGAGTCAAACTGTGAGAGCATGGCACCTTCGGAAGATTTTACCTACACTCTTGGGTGAATAGAAATAATCCTGCAACACAGTTCATAAAGTCATACACGCACCGAAACAGACCCATTGGTCCAACCAGTCCATGATGATCATAGTCCCAAACTAAACTAGTCCCACCTGCCTGAGCTTGGCCTATATCCCTCCAAACATTTCTTATTCATGTGCTTATCTTTTAAACTTAGTAACTGTGCCTGCATCCACCACTTCCTCTGGAAGTTCATTCCACACACAAACCACTTGTGTAAACTAATTGCCCCTCATGTCTTTCCTAAATCATTCTCCTCTCTCCTTCAAAATATGCCTCGAGTCTTGAAATCCCCTACTCTAAGGGGAAAAGACACTTGTCATTCACCTTATCTTTATCCCCCATGATTTTATAAACCTCTATAAGGTAACCCCTCAACCTCCTATTCTCCAGTGAAAAACATCTCAGCCTACCCACTCTCCCCTTATAACTCAAACCCTCCAATCCCAGCAACATCCTAATAAATCTCTTCTGAAAGGAGAAAATGTTTCCTCCTATGTCCTAGCTTATAATTATCCATCAAACAACCGATTATCATATTGAAGTCTGTGGGACTTTACCCATATACATTTCAACTGTGATGTTAAAAGCACAGTGATGTTTCACATTGTAGATGTCTTTCTATGTGATCAAATACCTTCCTACCATTTCTTCTCCAGATCTTGCTCCACTGATAAAAGAACAATGAACAAAGAACAAAGAAAATTACAGCCCAGGAACAGGCCCTTCGGCCCTCCAAGCCTGCGTCAGTCAAGATACTCTGTCTAACCTGTCATCTATTTTCTAAGGGTCTGTGTCCATTTGCTCCCTGCCCATCCATGTACCTGTCCAAATATATCTTAAAAGACGCTAATGTGTCTGTGTCTACCACGTCCGCTGGCAATGCGTTCCAGGCACCCACCACCCTGTATGTAAAGAACTTTCCACACATATCTCCCTTAAACTTTCCTCCTCTCACTTTGAACTTATGACCCCTAGAAATTGAGTCCCCTGCTCTGGGAAAAAGCTTTTTGCTATCCACCCTGTCTATACCCCTCATGATTTTGTAGACCTCAATCAGGTCCCTCCTCAATCTCCGTCTTTCTAATGAAAATAATCCTAATCTACTCAACCTCTCTTCATAGCTAGCACCCTCCATACCAGGCATCATCCTGGTGAACCTCCTCTGCACCCTCTCCAAAGCATCCACATCCTTTTGGTAATGTGGCGACCAGAACTATGCACAGTACTCCAGATGTGGCCGAACCAAAGTCTTATACAACTGCAACATGACCTGCCAACTCTTGTACTCAATACCCCATCCAATGAAAGAAAGCATGCCGTATGCCTTCTTGACCACCCTATTGACCTGCGTTGTCACCTTCAGGGAACAATGGACCTGAACACCCAGATCTCTCTGTTCATCAATTTTCCCGAGGACTTTTCCATTTACTGTATAGTTCGCCCTTGAATTTGATCTTTCAAAATGCATCACCTCGCATTTGCCCGGATTGAACTCCATCTGCCATTTACCTGCCCAACTCTCCAGTCTATCTATATTCTGCTGTAATCTCTGACAGTCCCCTTCACTATCTGCTACTCCACCAATCTTAGTGTCATCTGCAAACTTGCTGATCAGACCACCTACACCTTCCTCCAAATCATTTACATATATCACAAACAACAGTGGTCCTAGCACAGATCCCTTTGGAACACCACTGGTCACAAGTCTCCAATTTGAGAAACTCCCTACTACTACTACTCTCTGTCTCTGTTGCCTAACCACTATTTTATCCATCTAGCTAGCACACCATGTGACTTCACTTTCTCCATCAGCCTGCCATGACCCCTACTGAAGTCCATGTCTATGACAACTACAGCCTTTCCCTCATTAATCAACTTTGTCACATCCTCAAAGAATCCTATTAAGTTGGTAAGACATGACCTTCCCTGCACAAAACCATGTTGCCTATCACTGATAAGTCCATTTTCTTCCAAATGGGAATAGATCCTATCCCTCAGTATCTTCTCCAGTAGCTTCCCTACCACTGACGTCACGCTCACCGGTTGATAATTACCTGGATTATCCTTGCTGCCCTTCTTAAACGAGGGGACAACATTAGCAAGTCTCCAGTCCTCCGGGACCTCACCCGTGTCTAAGGATGCTGCAAAGATATATGTTAAGGCCCCGGCTATTTCCTCTCTCGCTTCCCTCAGTAACCTGGGATAGATCCCATCCGGACCTGGGGACTTGTCCACCTTAATGTCTTTAGGATATCCAACACTTCCTCCTTCCTTATGTCAACTTGACCTAGAGTAAGCAAACATCTATCTCGAACCTCAACATCTGTCATGTCCCTCTCCTTGGTGAATACCGATATAAAGTACTCATTAAGAATGTTACCCATTTTCTCTGACTCAGCGCATAACTTTCCTTCTTTGTCCTTCAGTGGGCCAATCCTTTCTCTCGTTACCCTTTTGCTCCTTATATATGAATAAAAGGCTTTGGGATTTTCCTTAACATCCTGATGCATGACTTACTTAGTTTTTTCCCAACTTCTTTTGTTTGCAACGAATCAAAACCTGGGGCGGAATTTTCCTCACCCCTCAATGCCATGGGGCATGGTGAGACGTGTGTAAATATCAGCATTCCCGACATTGAGATCAAAATATCCAACCTATTAAATGCTGAGATGAGATTTTCGTGAGTGAGCAGCAAACAACCCATTTCATTCTCATCCTCACCACAACAAATCTCATCTCATTCATGCTGTCTCATGCAGTGGATAGAAACTGAGCACTGACAATTACCAATGTGGAAGTCTGGTGATTCCAGCTTGCCCTTTGCCCTTGTGGAGCTCTATCTTGGACTCCCGGTATCACTTCTTCTGGCATGCTCCATTGGCAGAGTCCTGATATACCCCACATCCATGGACATTGGCATCTGAAACATCACTGTCTCACCACCATGGCACATCTCTGATTCACTTAGTTCCACCCTTTTAATGTTGTATTTCAAACGCACCCTTCACCCTCTCATTGCAATGCCGCTTCCTGAACAGTTTACACAAAGCGATGGGCATTCAACTCATGGTTCGGACTAAGGTCCATCTCAGGACTCCTCACTCACTCTATTAGTGCTTACTCACTTTGTGTCTACTTCAAAGCTTAAGGAATATATGCTTTGCCTTGCCTTGCCTTGCATTTTTCTACTTTTGTTCCCGCAGCCAGAGGATACAATGCTTCTATCCTGACTTACCTTGTAGTGGAGACACAAAACCGAGCAGCTTGTCAGGTTGCCAACAGTCATGAGTCGGGGACTGGATATATTGCTGGGTGGCACCATGCTACGTCAAACATCATCAGTCTACATGGCATAATATATTGCATGTGCCAAGCGGCTATGTCTCAAAGTTTAAAGTGGAGCAGTGTTCAGTCAAATGCCTTTCAATCCAGGGGCTTGGGCAAAGCCAGTCAGATTTCAGACAGGGTCAAAGCACCAGTCCCCATACACTCTGGGGGAGTAGGCCACAAGCAACCCTGTGGGGCCAGTGCAACCTCAATGTTTAGCATTGCTATATCACAGCATCAGAGACCTGGGCTCAATTCCACCCCGGGCGACTCTCTGGGTGGAGTTTGCACATCCTCCTTGCGTCTGTGTGGGTTTCCTTGGGATACCCTGGTTTCCTCATGCAGTTAAACAATGAACATAGAACATAGAACAATCCAGCACTTACAGGCCCTTCAGCCCACAATGTCATGCCAACCTATTATCCTACTCATAGAGCTATTCCTATAGAGTTGTGGTATAACCTCAATTTCCCTGCCAATGAAAACCAACACACTATGTGCCTTCTTTACAACCCTACCAACTTGGGGAGCAACTTTGAGGGATCTATTGACGTGGGCTCCAAGATCCCTCTGTTCCTCCACACTGCCAAGAAACCTGCCATTAACCCTGTATTCTGCATTCAAGTTCAACCTTCCAAAATGAATCACTTTGCACTTTTCTGGGCCAAATTCTGTCTGCTGCTTCTTTGTACAGCTCTGCATCCTGTCAGTGTCCTGATGCAACCTACAACAGCCCTACACACTGTCCACAACTCCCCCAACCTTTGTGTGATCGGCAAACTTACTAACCCACCCTACCACTTCCTCATCCAAGTCATTTGTAAAGACCACAAACAGCAGAGACTCCAGAACAGATCCCTGCGGAACACCACTGGTCACCAATCTCCAGGCTGAATACTTTCCATCTACTACCACTGTCTTCTATTGGACAGCCAGCTTTGTATCCAGACAGCCAAATTTCCCTGAATCCCATGCCTCCTTACTTTCCGAATGTGCAGGTTATGTGGATTGGCCATGCTTAATTGGCCATAGTGTCCAGGGGTGTGCAGGCTAGGTGGATTAGCCATGAGAAATGCAGCATTACAGGGATGCGATAGAAAAGCTGGGCTTGGGTATGACACTCTTCTGAGGGTTGATGAGGACTCAATGGGATGAACAGCCCTATGCTTCTATGATGTGAGTCCAGGGATTCACCGGAAGGAAGATAGGGTGCTATACAGATATCAGTCAGGGGTCTGGTCATTCATTACACAATGTTGTCCAACTCAGTCATTCAACGGGGTGCGCCACAGTCGATCCTGGAGTTCAGCTGCAAAAAATCAATGAGTGGGTAAACATGGGGCCATTACTGCATAGAGGCTGCAGGGGATTAGAAGCAGAATGTGGAAATGCAGCAGGGATGAGAATTGTGAAGGGAGGGGCAACTCAGTCTATAAGGGGTAGATGATAGAACATTGAAGGAAAAAAGAGTAGGGTCATGGTGGAGGGCATTGACAGCCAGCAACTCCCTTGTTTGGATGAGGGGGAGGTGCACTACTAGATGTGGCATGTTTATTCAAGGCTAGTGGGTGGATGGGCTAAAGATGGAGGTTTAGGTAAATGGTTTTGGTGGGAACATGAGGAAGTTCTGAAAGGGAATGTTTTCCAGTTGGGGCTTGACCAAGATGGAGAGGTCCAAGCCTGAGGCTTTCTGACTCAGTAATCACCACTTGCTTCCATCATGCCATGAATAACATATGGCCAATGGAGATGGAAATGGCTGTGTCCACAGCCAGAATGGGCAGGGCTAATGCTTTCTTCTGTGAGTGAGGCTTTAATTTCAAGTAATGTGAAGCCTTTCAAAGGGCAACAGTATCACACAGACACATACCCAGTCCAGGAGCAAGCATTACCGGCTCTATGTGAACCTCAGGCATGAACTTACTGTATGCAGTCTAAATCCTTCACCAGATTGTCCAACATTACTAATCAATTCCACTCATGGCCAGCATGCACTGGCATTGATTTATTACTTGGGAAGATACTGAGCAAATGGCAATCACCTATTATTTACCCACTGCCTGCACATGGTCAGCAGCTACTCACCTCACACCTTGGTCTATTAAACATTGTGTAACACTAAGGATGATGAAGCTCTGTAACGTTGTAGTTGCATCTAAATAGAACTCTGCACATGAAGCTGACGATGAAAAGTGAAGATGCGCTTACAATGTGATCCTGTATTGACATCAACATGTCACCCACGCACCTTCTTCCAATCCATGATGTCTCAGTGTAGTCCTGGGGTACACAGCTTGGTGGAGGGGCTCGTCCCAACAGTGTCTTATCCAGAAGCACATGCACCCTCCTTCACTTGAACTCCTACAGAGCCGACAATGGTAGGCAGTGTGGAGTTGGAGATGGCTAGTTACCTCTGGAATGTCCTGAAAGGAAATTTCTGGGTGGCCAGTTAGCGGCACCTCCTTTGGCAGTTTGTTTACAGACACTGTCCTGTCTCCTTGTGAGGAAGGGTGTCTTGGAGTGAAGTCAAGGTCCCTAGTTCCCCTTGATATTCGGGCTGAGGGCCAATGGCCAGAGTGATGGACAACAGGTTTATGCGCATATCCAGCACACACTGAGTCTGCTGGATGTGGCTTTTCATGCCAGCCTTCAACCTGTCCAGGGAAGCAGCCAGGCACTCATAGTCCTGAGGCAGTAGAATCCTTACCCCTTTGCTGAAGCTCTATGGTCTGTGTCAGATTGCCAAGGGCCCTTTTCAAATCTGGCTCCTGAATCTCTATGTGTGTGTCAATGAAGTTACGAATGGCCATGGAAAACAATAATCAGTGGGAGGTTTTCTTGTCCATGTTTAATCGGAAACCACAAAACTTCATGGCGTCCAGAGTCAATGTTAAGGATTCTTAGGACAATTCCCTCCTGATTTTATACCATTGTGCTGTCACCTCTGCTGGTTCAATCCTGCTGGTGGGACGGGACATATCTAGAGATAGTGATGGTGGTGTTAGGGACATTGTCTGTAAGGTATGATTCTGTGCATATGACTATGTCAGGCTGTTGATTGATAGCCTGTGAGATATAGTCCTCCCAATTTTGGCACTAGCCCCCAGACATTAGGGAGGAGGACTTTGCAGGGTCGACAGGGCTGTTTCTGCTGTTGTCTTTTCCAGTGCCTGGGTTGATGCCAGGTGATTCGCCCGGTTTAATTTCTTTTGAGTCTTTGTAGTGATCAATACATCTGAGTGGCTTGCTTGGCCACTTAGAGGACAGGTGGGAGGTATACACATTGCCAATCATACGTAGGCCAGACCAGGTGAGGATGGCAGACTTCCTTCCCTAATGGGTATTACTGAGGAAGGTAGGTTTTTCCTGACAATCAACAATGGTTTCATGGTCATCAATAGACTTGTAATTCCAGATGTATTTGTAATTGAATTCAAGTCCAACCATCTGAAAGAGAGATAGTAGGAACTGCAGATGCTGGAGAATCCTAGATAACAAGGTGCAGAGCTGGATGAACTCAGGAGACCAAGCAGCATCATAGGAGCAGGAAGGCTGATGTTTCAGGCCTAGACCCTTCATTAGATTTTTCTGATGAAGGGTCTAGGCTCAAAATGTCAGCCTTCCTGCTCCTATGATGCTGCTTGGCCTGCTGTTCTCAATCATCTGAATAGCTGGATTTGAACCCAGGTCTCTAGAAGATGAGATAGCAGGAACTGCAGATGCTGGAGAATCTGAGATAACAAGGTGCGGAGCTGGATGAACACAGCAGGCCAAGCAGCATCAGAGAAGCAGGAAGGCTGATGTTTCAGGAAAGGTCTAGGCTGTGCACCTAGTTATCTCTAGAACGTGAGCAGAGCTTCTGGATTAATAATCGAGCAATACAACTGCTATGCCATCACTTCTCCTGTATATATCTTTTAGCTTCCTATATACTGGATACGTTCCCTTTTAACTTTGTGTGTGAACATCCACGCTGCATCTTTGTTATATTTCTGCTGGCTTGCAGGTAAGAAACATAGTCTTTCTTTCACTAAGAAAACCTTGTGACTGGTTCTGGATTCCTAACTGTGAGTAGTTAACAACATTTTAATGGAGAAAGATGTAAAATAGTTACATGCCCTCACTGCAGCTGACCAAGAAATTTGAAATTCGGAGAGCTTGTTCAGCCCTTCTGATAACACTATGTCACTGGTACCAATATAAACCACATCATCAGATTGCCCACACTACCCCTGCAAGATGATGTCTAGTTTTTCAGTGGCATTCTGGACTTGGCACCAGGGAGGCAACATCTCATCCTAGGTTTACATTTACAACCATAGAAATACCAATTGGATCCCCCAAGTACAGAATTCCCTATCATTATTGTTTTCTTCCTCTCCACAAAATACAGCCAAGCCAGCTGCAGTACTGAGAGATTGACTGCAATGACGCTCCCCAGAAGAACTGTCAGCACCAGTATCCAGAGCCAGAAGCCAGTTGGGGAGAGAGATATTCTCAGGAAACACTTACATGCTTTGCCTGATCATCATCAATTGCCTACTGGTGACTCATTCCTTTTTTCAGCACAGGTTTAGTTTGTGGGTAATCCTCTCCAAACATGTATGGTTCACACAGCTCTGAATCCTGGAGTTTGAGATCCTTCAGCCGATGGCTTTTCCTGATTTTTCAGTGCAATCTCCCAGCACTGGAAGTTATATTCAGAAGTGCCACAACAGCAGGAAAAAAAAAACACAGCAGAGTCACACTCAGTCTGTGTCAGACATAAGGTGTGGAGCTGGATGAACACAGCAGGCCAAGCAGCATCAGAGAAGCAGGAAGGCTAACGTTTCGGGCCTAGATACTTCTTCAGAATAAAAAATGCTCAATCTGTATCACTCTTGTTTTTGTGGTAAATTTCTGGAGCCATTTCTTTAGACCCTTCAGGTTGTATTTTATGTCCATTTGAACGGTAAGGGTAGAATAGTAGGACAGGGGTTCAAACCCGAGATGGGTTTGTTTAGGGCTAATGACAGGGAGCTCCCCTTCATACACACTGAATAGTAAAATAAGCTTCAAAACAGAGGAATCACAAAGTCATAGAACATACAATATAGAACATAGAACATAGAACATTACAGCACAGTACAGGCCCTTCGGCCCTCGATGTTGTGCTGACCTGTCATACCAATCTCAAGCCCATCTAACCTACACTATTCCGAGTATGTCCATATGCTTGTCCAATGACGACTTAAATGTGCCTAAAGAAACAAACCCTTTGGTCCAACCAGTCCATGTTGACCGTGAATCCAAACTAGTCAAGACACACCTGCCTGCACTTGGCCCATATCTCTCCAAACATTTCTTATTCATGTACTTATCCAAATGTCTTTTAAATGCTGCAACTGTACCTGCATTGACCACTTTCTCTTGCAGTTCATTCAACACATGAATTGTTCTCTGTAAAAAAATTGCCCCTCATGTCTTTCTAAATTTCTCTCCTCTCACCTTAAAAGTGTGACCTCTTGCCTTGAAATCCCCCATCCTAGGGAAAAGGCACCTATCATTCATTTTATCTCTACACTTCATGATTTTTTAAACCTCTATAAGATCACCCCTCAATCTCCTGTGTTCCAGAGAAGAAAGTTCCAGCCTAACCAGCCTCTGTTGAAACCCTCCACTCCTGGCAACATTTTGGTAAATCTTTTCAGAACCCTCTCCAACTTAATAATATCCCTGAAACCAGCTCAGAAACAATCAGACACAACAATGGAAACCTGTTACAAACTCTCTCACTGGTCTTCCTGAGTTATAATCAGTTATTCTGAGGTCATTAATGCCAACAATTACAAATATTTGTAATGTTTGGACAAATATTTGGTTAGCATTTCAATCAATGGTGTTTTAGGTTGTATAATCCTGCACCAGAGCACAAGCCATTCGGAAGAAATTGCAATCACTGAGCCCATTTTCTTTGATCCACTCATTTCAATGGATGGAAATTCATGGGCAGTGTGAGCTTTAGCTTTCAGTGTGCTCTCGCAGCAGGCAAGGTTCTGCACCAAGGCGAAACTTTCCCCTTAATTGCACTAAGTGAAAATCAAAGAAGCTTTGGGAATTGATAGTTGGGATTGTGCCAACATCATGCTGAGGAAGCAAGCAATCAAGGGTGTACAGCATCGTTTGGTGGATGTTACAGAGTTTTGTTTCATTACTAGTGATGGAGACAGGATGAAACTTTGCAGAATCTGCCCCCAGGAGATGCAATGGGTTAGACAGAGTCCGTAATAAAGCAGATTATACACAGCTCTGTGGGAAGAGCACAGCAGCTTTTGGGAATAGATCCAACGCTCCCATGACTATGGAAGAACAAATGCTTAGGGCTTAGTAATTTTAGTTATCTCTTTTCCTTATGCACTCACAATCTAAGTTGAATCCTCCTTGCATCCATTTCACACAGATCCTGTGTATTTTATTTTAATTGAAAACAAAATCATTTCAGCAAACACTTTGAACAAATTAGAGCACAAAATCCCAAAACATCTGTGTCACCAGAATCTTTTACAATATATAAATATGCCATTCTGTAGAGGGAGCTAACAAACACGCACATCATTGACAAAAATGCTTCAGTGGTGATTAGGTGAAGACACTCTTCCATGATTAAGTACAATACCCAATGTCAAAAATAGACTTGTCAACTTTTCCATGTTAGTTAGATAGTTCCATTCAATTATTAGTCATTTTCCATATAAATTTGCCTTTCCATCTTGTTAATTAATATTATGAGGTATGGTAGTGTGATAGCTTTGTTACCAGACTTCCAATTCAGTGACCTGGCTTAATGATCCATAACCACAAGTTCAAATCCCAACACAGCAGCAGGGGAAATAAAAAATTCCAAAAGTGATATAAAGCTGAAATAAAGAAGGTTGTGTTATCACCTTTAGAATGATGTCCCTTCAAGGCATCCACATGCAACCAAACCAAGTAACCAGATGTTGTCATATGATTACAGGCAACAGACTGTCTGCATTGTAGCACTTGAGACACAGAATGTCCAGTGATTAATCTGTACTGTATATGTTAGTTTACTGTAAATAAACCCACCAGAGATCTTCAAGCATATAAAATCCATGTATATAATTTGAGTTACTTTTGGATAACAACACATTATTATTTCAAAGAGCAGTTAATATTAATAATGGTGATCATGAAACTATTGGATTCTCAAGAACTCCCATCTGGTTCATTACAGAAAATGTTTTTTAAGAAAGGAAAACTGGTTGCTCTGTTCTGTATATGGCTCCAAACCAGCAACAATGTTGTTATATCTTCACTGCCCTCTGAAATGACCTAACGAGTCACTTAGATCTCAAGAAAATTAGCAATGGGGATAAAATACTAACCTTGAGCAGTACCTTCCCAACTGAACGAATAATTGTTTTTTAAAAGGCTTTCAAGCACTGACCATGTTGAATGTATTGGCCAGCTAGTGTTGTGTTATATTTCATAATCAATGTATTAGTTTGCAGTTAACACAGTGTGTCAGTATATCATTCGGAAATGCAATATGTCAGTATGATATGAGGAGATATATTTATGTAATCAGCATTGTACCATATCATTTAACCTCACGGTATAATAGTTGGTTTACTATCTCATTGAGATCATTTGAAGCTTTGACATGCTATTAACTGTAATCTCCTGTTATAACCAAATAGCTTAATACCAGGCCAGACAAGTCTGTGTCTGTGAATGCAATAATTGAAAATGTTGTAATGAACAGTTGTAACAAACATTGGTTGTACTTTTCAATACCACATTAAGCTTCATATGTTATAAGGATAGCATAAGTATTTCCATTTCGGGTTAAAATATCCTATTGGAAGTAAAACCCACAGCATTGTGGCAAATTTGATGTCTATAAGGTACGCCAAAATCTTGGTAGCAGATATTTGGAAAACTAATTGAGGTCCAACTGGGCACTAGCTTTAAATAAGAGTATTTGGGCAAAGGGACAGTTCCCACCTAAAACAGCATCAATTTCAATGAGTATAGGCTGATGTAAAGATATGTGGATAGACCATTAACTCCAAAGAACAGCAGGAAAATTTCTCTTTTTTAGGAATTTTTAAGTCATTTCAAGAAAACATAAATTTCCAAGATTGCATCACTTAATAATAAAAATCTGCAGCCTACTTTTGAGTCAACATGCTTTGATGTGGATCTCAGATGGCTGAAAGCCGAGTACACTCTGTTTTTATTAGCACAGAAGCAATTACCTCTTTCAAAGCAATATCAGCCATAGAGTTCTTAGAGATTGAGCACTTTTAAGTCACACTGACAAAAGGTCAGGGACATATAACCTAAATGTACTGTGCCAGAGATAGTAGGAACTGCAGATGCTGGACAATCTGAGATAACAAGGTGTGGGGCTGGATGAAAACTGCAGGCCAAGCAGCATCAGAGGAGCAGGAAGGCTGACGTTTTGGGCCTAGACCCTTCTTCAGACGAAGGTAGGAATTAACTTCTGGATTGACAGTGTCCTGCTTCTGTTGTACAGGTAACAACCTCAAGAGCCAATTGACAATTTTGTTACTAGGTGCCAAAGCAAAATCCATGAAAGTAGCTTTGCTGAAGATGAGCTCTCAATGTCATTGAATCAGCAACCACATGCACACCTATTAAAGCCTTTAGTAAGGATCTTCTGGACAAGAAAAATGGCCATACCATTGACTGGATATTTGAGAATGGGTGTAAATATGAGTGCCACTTATATTTACATAATTTAAGAGCAGCAAACACTATCACTACGGAGAGCAAAGCACACCAAATCAATAAAATCTGTAACAGGTATGGTTTGTCACACTTATCCAGAAGTCATCCAGGTTTTCTTGATATCTTCATCATCATCATCACCATAGAATCCCTACAGTGTGGAAACAGGCCCTATCAGACCCGTGCAACGTTGGCAACAAGGGAAACTGGGCATGCGCAGAATGGAGCCAAGGGTAAATCCTGGCCTCAGAACAAAATATAAGTGACTAACAAGATGATACTACATCCCAACTCTGGCAGCGAAGTCGGTGTTAAGTATTACACAAGTGTAAGCACAACGATGAAGTCCAGAATCAACGAAGGGAAAGGCTAATTTCAGAAGATGATCAAGTCTTCTATGCAAGCTGGTTCCACTCATAAGTCCATTTTTACACAAGTCAGAACACAATGCAGGACAACCTAAAGCAGTTGTTTGTAAGTTAAGAAAGTTCATAAAAGAACATACATAACAGCATAAGAAATAAGAACAGGAGTAGGCCATTGGCCTGTGGAGTCTTCTCCACCATTGAATACAATCATGGCTGATCTTTTTGTAGACTTAGCTCCACTTACCCACCTGCTCACAATAACCTTTAGTTCTTTTACTGTTCATAAGTCTAACTATCCTTGCTTAAAATCATTCAATGAGGTAGCCTCAACTGCTTCACTGAGCAGGGAATTCCACAGATGAAATGAAAAAGTTCCCTCTTAGATCTTAAGCATGCAACCCCTTATTTTGAGGGTGTGATTCCTAGTTCTAGTTTCACCAAGCAATGGAAACAACCTCCCAGCTATTTTATTTTCGTTATTTTATATGTTTCTATAAGATCCACCCCTCATTCTTCTAAATTCCAATGGGTATTGTCCCAGTCTACTCAATCTCTCCTCAGAAGGCAACACTCTCAATTCCAGAATCAACCTAATGAACCTCCTGTGCACCCACTCCGGTGTCAGTACATTGTTTCCTGAAATCTTCTACCTGCTAGTTGGCCCAATGACCCCATAATGCCAAGACTACCAAGATGGACAGATCTGAGTCCAGTCACAATTCATGAGATTCAAACCACACACACTGTGGCGGTACACGCTGGGCCTGGGGCAATCAAATTAGTGAATGATCTGCAAGGATTTGACTTTGAAGTGAGACGTAAGATTTTTGCATTATATAGCTACATTTCTATGCATTGGCAATGAAGAAGAGAGTATCATCCCTAACACAAGATACAGTTGGAAGGCAAGTGCAAATGATCTTATTCAGTGGCTAATTGTCTAATTATACAATAAACAGGATTTTTTTTATTGTTACTCGGAGGAAAATGAAAGAGATACAAAATGTAAACTTGGTACCAGGATGAGTGTGATTGAAATTAACTCAATATCAACCCACACAAAGACCAGAATATTCCTCTTGATCTATACTTTGGTGCTGCAGACTGCAAAATTGATGATGTTCTGAAGAGCCAGTATAAGCAATCATAATTGGCAACTGCCAAAGATAAGCAATAATAAAAGTTGCAAAAGATCATTATTCAGGGATGGCTTTACAGAATTAAACAGGCACTTGATAAGGTTTCTTCATTTGATCATACAGAGATGAACTTGGAATATCATGACAAGTCATTTTCAAGGGCAAACAAGTCCTAAAGCCAAAATATTGCACCAAGACAGCATACACACGTTACAGCAGAGAGCCATGTATACTGAATGACAGGAAGATTCTCACATCAGCCTGTGTACTGACCAGGGATGAATCAGGATATTCAATCACTTGTGAATACATGTGAAGCAATATCAATCATATCAAACCCAGCAGTAGAAGAAATCTCTACGGTCTCATGATGCTGCATACATGTAGCAACAAGTTATTCACAATGTATAAGGAGGAATATATCCCTGTGAGGAATGACCTTCAAATTTCTTATTGTCCAACATCTTAACAACTCAATGCATGACCATCATTGACGTGAGGAGCTCTATTTTAAGTTTATTTGGTTTGGTGTAACAAAACGTTTCTGGAAATAGACCTTAAATCATTGGGAGGCCATTTCAGACCATGTGCACTGTGTGGGGAGTGACCCAGAGCATGTCATCACCCCATTATCTTTGCTAAAACAGTCTGGCAGAATGCTTGGTATGTACCATCAAATCAATGATCATCCGGTGTTAAGCAATAAAGCAAGATTTTTGAATTACATTTCTGCATTTCTTTGCATTGGCAACGAAGAAGGGAGCAACATCCCGAACACAGCATACAGCTGGAAGGCAAGTGCGAAAGACCTTATTCAGTGGCCAATTGTCAAATTATTCAATACACAGATTTTTTTTACTGTAACTCAGAGGAGATGAAAGAGATACAAAATAAATTAGCAGGTAGAGAAGTATAAAAGAAATTCAAATGCAAATACCTGGATACCAGCAAAGGGTTCTAAAACGTGCAAACGGCACATATGATTATATGAAGTAATTTATTGATTGGGTGGCTATATTGCAAAGGAACAAAAGTTAACTCAGATTAATGCTTGAGACACCAGTAATGCACAGTCAGTAAGGGAGGGAAAACTTCAATGGTGATGATTAGGTGGCAATGTTGAGTCACAAAAACCAGCAGCTCGACAACTAAATTGTCAACAAAGTAGATTAGATTAGATTCCCTACAGTGTGGAAACAGCCCCTTTGGCCCAACAAGTCCACACTGTCCCTTGAAGAATCCCACCGCCATCTCCCTATAACCCACTCACCCCTGACCACTACAGGGAATTTAGCATGGCCAATCCACTTAGCCTGCACTTCTTTGGACTGTGGGAGGAAACCGGAGCACCCAGAGGAAACCCACGCAGACACAGGGAGAATGTGCAGACTCCACGCAGACAGTTGACAGAGGCTAGAATCGAACCCGGGTCCCTGGCATTGTGAGGCTGCAATGCTAACCACTGAGCCACAATGCCGCCTAAACAAAGATAACAAAGATAACAAAATAACAAAGAAGAATTAATGCCTATCCAGATCATCACAGCAGTGGGAATTCTCAAGCCTCCAGTGCACTACATTGAAGTGTGAAATGTTAAACTTGAAAATTCTTTTTTACCCAATTTAAATCGACAGCATGCACCTATGTACAATCATATATACCTGAAAGAATATTTGTTTAACTTTGGATAAAAGGGGGATGTTGTGTTGCCTCATGGTTTGTATATAATTAAGAAACACAAAAGTCATTGAACCCTTCAGAGAAGTGCTCATGATATGTACTTTTGCATGTGACCTGAGAATATAAATGTTTTATACGCCATCTTAATTAAGATCACTTGAAGTATGACATGCTATTGAAAGCATGCTCCTCTGCAATAACTGAATAGCTTAATATTAGCCCAACCATTGCTGAATGTAATAATTGTATATGATAGCCAACTGTGGTAAACATCTGTTGGATCTTTCAATACTGCATAAACCGAGTTTCTTATGTTACGAAGGGCATCCTAACCACTGCCATAGCAGATAAAAAGTATTCCACTGAACTCCAGAATCTACATCACATGATTGCCCTGAACAGCAATGTTTTGATCTTCTATTAGATTTTGAACACAGAAGATCAACTTGCAAGAGTGATTCGAAGGTCACTCAGGTTGCACAGGTCTGAATGATGTACCATGGTTCAAGTGAACAGTTCTCTATTCTGAAGTAGTTAATTGACAGAGCTATTACAACAATTAGCACCCTAGTGATTTCGAATCACAAGCTGCACATGATGTCTAAGCTTTGGAGGCGTATCAGTGTGGTAATTAGGCAGGTGAATTAGGTTTCAGAGTAACAATTCACAAAGGAGGGTAAAATGCTTTCCAAAGCATTCCTTTTATACTTTTCACACAGATGGCTAGGTACCATTCTAGTGCTTCGTTGGAATCCAATGATGGAAAGCACTTAGGAAAAGAGTTAGGAAATGAAAGTCAAGTTTGATGGGGGCACAGTAGAAAGGAAGATTGCCTGAGTTGGAAAGGAAGTGGTCCTTTGCATGGTCATCAAATTATATGTGGCTTAACTTTGGGTTGGACAATCATTTGAATTGCAACAAGTAGAGGACATGGAAGCGTTGACTTGAAGTGATTCAGTTTTCCGTCATAGCCACGAGAAAAGACTCCTGCCACCTTCCTCGCTATCCCAATATCCATTGAATGCTTCAAATCACTGAGATAGAGCAATTAGGTAGTCAGACAAACTGACAGATAGTTAGGCATGCAGGATGGAATCTTTTCAATCACTGAATGCCAAGTTGTTTGGTAAAATGTGGTGAGATCGGAAAAATGACATTCTCGACGGTGAGGTGAAAAAAATCAGGTTTTCTACCTAAGGTATTCCAGTGAAGTGAAAATCTGACTAGGAAGCAGTGAGAGGCCTACTTCCTTGCATTAGTATTTCATGCTTAGCGAATCTCACCTCAGAAAGATGCAGTTTGCCATTTTCCAGGTTGAGAAGAGAAACTACTGCAATAATTCCAAATACAAACATCAGAGTGGGTAACTGGCAGATCCAGCTGGGCACTTTGTCCTCCAAGACTTCATCTTGTCCAAATTCTCAATACCTCAGGTCACACTTCATGTGCGTAATCACCCATAAGACTTCATCCATAAAGGTTGGCATCAGCAAAACACCAGCCTCATGACATCATTATGCCACATCTCCAATTCACTCAGAATGCAGCTCACTGCTTCAATACTGCTCTTTGGAAGATGCTAGTACCATTCATTGCAATGCTAGGCTGCTCTGGGCCACAAAGCTGGGCTACTTTGTGTGCAGAGACAGGCTCACACCTTAAACATCAGAATAGAGTGCGCCTCAGGGCTTTGAGCTTATTCTTTTAAAACTCATTCACTTTGTTCCCACTTGGATGCTCAAAACAGCTCTACCTTCCCTTTTCAACTTGTGCATTACTGCCTCATTTAGGACTTACAGACTCATGGTATTTCTTCTGGCACAGACACAAAGCCAAGCAGCTTGTTGTGTTCCCTGCAGTGATCAGCCAAAGGGGTAAACATATTACTATGCAGCAAAGTGCTACATCATTATCACACCTGCACCATGTGGCAAACACACTGCATGTGCTTCAAGCAATTGGCCCCGTCTGAAATTCTAATGTGAGCAGTCCTCAGTGTGGGCAGGGGAGCTGACAACAGTGAAAGTGCCCTGACAAAGCAAGTCAAAGTTATTGTTTGATATCAATCTAGGAGTTTGTTCAGTTGGCCACTTGGAGCCATCAAGGTAAAGGGGCCCATATAATTCCAGTCCAGGGAATGGGCCATGGTCCTGCAGTTCAGGTGTACAGGGTGTAGAGGTAAGTAAGTCAGGGCTTTGGCCACTATCAGTTGGTGTTGTTTTTCTGACTTGATCATTGGATTGGGTCCATGGGATCTGATGTAGGAAACCCAATCGCTCATCTTCTATGGAATTCCAGGTGGATGAGAGAGGGACTGAGGAGTTCCACTCTGTTTAGAGGTGATGCTCAGAATGGCGACCAGCGTTTCAGCACCTTTCAACACTGGGGTCACCAAAGGTCATAAGATGCCCTCCTCTACATCAGGTTTACCAACAGAGATCGGTGGGGGGGTGCGGTTCCTGGTGGATGGGGTGGGCTGCAGCAACACATTGTGAGATGCACTTCCTGCTGACGGTGTTGACCGGGTTCACAGCCAGGATTTAAGTACCGGCCAGTAACATGAATATCGGAAGTTCCCAGCAGCAGTCAGCATGCCCGAGTGCAGGATTGTGTGCGTATGTCACCCTCAGATATGGAGTGTGCAGAATGAGATGGGCAGCAGAGAAGTGTCAAGAAACTCACTACATCTCCTGGAGAGAACCCCTCCAGTGATCTCAACAGAGCAGGCACGCAGCTGAATTTTGGTAAAATGTAAAGTACATAGGCAGACAAACAGGTAGATTGATGGAGAAACAGACAGACAGATAGACAGACAGACAGACATTGTGATGGACAAACAAACAGACAGATAGACAGACAAATGGACAGATTGATAGATAGATGCACAGACAGTCTGATAGATAGACAGACTGATAGATACACAGACAGATAGACAGGGTTTTAGATAGATAGATAGGTAGATAGATGGATATTTAGATAGATAGATAGATAGATAGATAGATAGATAGATAGATAGATAGATAGATAGATAGATAGATAGATAGATAGATAGATAGATAGATAGATAGATAGATAGATAGATAGAGTCATACAGCACAGAAATAGACTCTTCAGTCCAACCAGTCCATGCCGACCATCATCCCAAACTAAACTAGTCCCACCTGCCTGCACTTGGCCCATTATCCCTCCAAACATTTCTTATTCATGTACTTATCTGAATGTCTTTTAAATGCTGTAACTGTACCTGCATTGACCACTTTGTCTGGTAGTTCATCCCACACATGAACCGGTCTCTGTGTGAAAAAAGGTTGCCCTTCATGTCTTTTTAAATCTTTCTCCTCTCACCTTAAAAATATGCTCTAATTCCTGAAACCAACCACCCAAGGGAAAAGGCACCTGTCATTCACCTTATCCATACTCGTCATGATCTAAATGTAGGCAGACAGACAAACAGACTGGTAGGTGGATAGGGGAATACATGGATGGTTGGTCAGACAGTTGGATAGTTAGGTGGATAGATAGAATCCCAGATCAATGGGGAGATGGGTAGATCGATAGTGAGCATAGTAAGTGATATGTGTACTGAAAAATCATCATGACAGCAGATACATAATTCTAATTATATAAATAAAACATTTTATTCATAATTACAGGTGATAATTAAAATAAATTAAATATAAACAATAAAAGAATTGCACAAATATGGTCATTTCAGCAAATAAATTCTTACAGTATATTGCAAAATGTACACTTCCCTATTTTACAGAGCAGGACTATGTTTAGTGTTGAAGTCTGTAGATCATATATTAACATGGGAAACGAGAACTGCTTGCTCTATAGCTGGAAAACTGTCTTCAAAACTGGGCACAACACTGGATAGGAAGGATATATCTGCCGCTGAGGAAGTGCAGTACACAAATACTAGAATAATCACATTGCCTTGTTGCTAACACAGAAATATTTTCCTCCATTTGGCATAATGGGAGCCCCAAGGGTTAGAACAGACCCTTGTGGAGCTCTATAAGTCATTACTTTCAAGCTCACTCCTTCTATCTATTGAGCTACTTCTCAATCTAATTAACTAAATATGCATTAACTTCATAAGCCTTAATCCTCTTTGGAATCCTCATGTGCGGAACCTTATCAAATGATTCCTGAAACACCAAGTAGATTGTATCAGCAAATCTTGTGAGTCACCTCCTTGAAGATTTCAATGGATTTATGAGGCATGACCTACGCTTCTAAACCCATACTATTTGTCATGACCTCTGAGCTGCTTTGATGAGCTGTTGTGCGGTGGAGGTTTTGAATGATGCGTAGGGGGTTTATATTATACGGCTGTAGAACAAAAGCTCATAAATAGGAATTTCACCCCTCTTGTGTTAGCAGAGCTCTGTGACCTCAGGATGGCACTTCTTCTAGAGCTTCTAGCAGAAGCTTAGAGGTGTGCACAGTTCTCATGGGGATGTGTCACATCAATCATGCCAGAGACATTTGGTGCCTACCTCCCATATGACACCAGGCTTCCACAACCACATTCAGTATTACTGTTCAATGACTGCCATTGCAGCAATACGCAAAACCCTCTCTCCCCCCAACCTACCCCACCGACCCCACAGAGGATGGATCCGTTCAGGTTGCCTTCATCTGCAGATGTGACTTTCTAAATCTTTTCTGAGCAGGTCATAAACTGTAACAAATTGGTCTATTAAAAAGTATTGGATTCCTATATCCAAATGAAAATGTTTTGGCTGTGTGATAGTAATCTTTGAGATAGAGACAGGTTGCTCAAGCATCGGACAACTGGCTCCAGTTTCCCACCTGTGATGCTTAACAAGTGTTGCCCATGTGACAACTACCTCAATTAAATGTTGTCATCAATTAGCAGCCCAGACATATATGTTGATTTGTAACTGCACCAGGTACAGCAAACAACTCTACATGCTAAATTTTCAAGTAAATTCTGCAATATTGAAGCTGAAATGTTCTTGTAATATTTTTGTTCATAAATTTTATGAACAAAAATAAATAAATTTTCTGAATAAATTATATGTTTGTGAAAAAAAATGGCTCTTGTTGAGAAGAGGCACATATCTGGCTAATTTCTGACCTCAGGGAGTGCCATTTGGTTAAAATATTATTTTACAGTAAGAAACAGTGTAAGGAGGAAACTGTTAGCTAAATATCTGTTTCACCACCTCCATCAGGATGAAAAGAAATTGCTTTTCGGAAACAAAGACATTCATGAGGGAAAAAAAATGACTTTATGGCTTTATTTCTTAACTTGTACTAAGATCATTTCTTTTTGAATACAGCTGTCTGGTGAACTGCACCACCGATATAAGTTTGTAAAAACTGCACTAAAGTGTAAAATTCTCTGGTGCAGGCCATTATGTGGCTGAACCAAATACGTCACAGGATATGGTACGCCAACAAGTGAATATTCAGGAGTTGTGCATGACACGTTAATTATAATAATCTTATTTATAACAAATCGTGTATCTAATCATGTGTGCTGAAGTGTAAAGCCGTAGTGCCATCAGGTTTTGTTGATATGCCAGTGGATGTGAATCCTTGCAGCCAATATCATTACACATAACTGATGTAATTAGGAACAATGTATTCATGTACAGCATGATCACATTTGCAGAATCTGTATCAATAAGGAGTTCTCAGCTGTTTTAAAATTTCTAATAGAAAGGAGCTATTGCATGTGAGCCTTCTTCTCTCTGCCTGCAAGAGTAAGCTAATTTGATTGCAAAATTATTCTAATTAAAACAATAGCCAATTAGAAGGCGTGTTAAGTGCTAAGCCATTGACAGCATTTTGCATCAAATCTCAATGTTTATTTTGGGTTGCCTGGCCCTCAATTTCCTGTTGTTTTCTTCACAACTCTTTCTTTTATCCTATCTCTGGGCTCATCTGAAAGCTTCTCAAGAGCTGCTCTGGTGAGATCTATGACTGGTACAGGGGCAGAGTGAGAGACAGAAGGAGGAAGGTGGTGGGGTTGGGAAAAGGAGAAGGGAGATGCAAAGTTGGGCAGGAGGACTGGGGAGAGATGAGAGGAAAGGAGAATGGATGGGGCATACGGGAATGGAATGGGAAATGAATGGGGAAGGTGTGGGTAGGGGGCACAGAAGTCAATAATGAGCTACAACCAAATGACATTGATTCTGAGTGCCACAGGCATAGGAACAGGAGATTTAATCTTTCAAAGCTTGTCTTCTATTTCATTGGATCTTGGTTAACCCACTTCGCTTCACATTTGCTTATTACGACTGTCTAGTAAACAGTTATCAATCTTACTTTTATCCTCAGTTAATTCACTTTTAATGTCCTCTCATCATCATAAAATTGGCTTCTAGACTCGCCCAGGAATTCTGGGTTGGACGTGTGGTATTAATGTCAATAGCAGTTAGATGCAAAGGCAAAACAGCAGCCAAGGTCTCTGGTTGTCTTTGAAATGCAGCAACTCAAGATGAAAACGGAGGTGAGTTTGACATTTGATTAAGGGATATTTGGCTCCAGTTGATATGCTTCATTGACAGTGCCAGCCAATACTTCCTATATAGGCCAACACATCCAGATATATATACTTCTGCACAACTCTGCTAGCGGGAATCTCACTTATAGGAGTAGAGGAGAGAAACATAATTAAGGTTAATCAATTCTGCTTGCATCACCAGGTTAATATATTATTGAATTGAAATACGTACGGAGAAATAAATGAATGGAAATTTAGTAAAATTCTAAATAGTAATGTGCAAATTAAAATTGGAATCAATTCAGGCATGTTCAGCAGGCAGCACTTTGTACTGTACAAAGAGCATCTGCCAGGTCCAGGACAGGGCAGCAAAAGGTTAATCATGTGGCTGTTTTACTGGAGCTTGGAAAGACATTTCACTTGCAAATTGTAGATAACTAAGCCAGTGAAGAGCAAACACATTCACACATCAGCTGGGTATATGGATTTCCTCAGCATTACTGAAGTCTGTTTTTTATCAAGTCTATTTATTGGCACATAACTTTCACATAACACTTCCACATGAAGATCAAACATATTATACATATCAATCAATCAATCAATCTATCTATCCATGCATTTAATTTTCTAAGTATCTATGATCTATGTATGTATCTATCCATCCATCTATCTGTCTATCTATCTATCTATCTATATATTTATTGTGGATATCAAGCCACAGTGTAAAATACAATTGTGCCAGTTGTGAATTTACTTTTTCCTGTTTGGTTTAAGTCTTGTAAGTCCATTTGATACAGAAATGAGGAGAAATTCCTTCTCTCAGAGGGTAGTGAACCTGTGAAATTCTTTACCATAGAAAGCTGTGGAGGCTAGCTGATTAAGTATATTCAAGGCTGAGATGAACAGATTTTTTTAAATTGAGAAGAGAATCAAGAGTTATAGAGAAAAGGCAGGAAATTGACATTGAAGATGATCAGATCGGCCATTGATTAGCAGAGCAGACCCAATGAACCTGAATGGCCTACTTCTGTTCCAATGACTAATTGTCTCATTGTTTTGGGTGACAGAGAAATGGGGAGAAAGAACAGTGAAAAACAGTAGCAAAGCGAGAAAGCAGGAAGTGGAAAATAAAAAATACAATGAAGCCAGAGAAATAATATTTGCCCCTGTCTTTTCCCTGGGAATGTTCTTGTTTAGAGCTACTTGTTTTTTTGATTGAATATGACAATGACGCTACAATAAAAATAGATAGATAGATAGATAGTGAATAGATAGACATGGATGTGAGTAGATGTTGATAGACAAGCAGACATATAAGACACACATTATTAGTAGATAATAAAATGTGAGGCTGGATGAACACAGCAGGCCAAGCAGCATCTCAGGAGCACAAAAGCTGACGTTTCGGGCCTAGACCCTTCATCAGAGAGGGGGATGGGGGGAGGGAACTGGAATAAATAGGGAGAGAGGGGGAGGCGGACCGAAGTTGGAGAGTAAAGAAGATAGGTGGAGAGGGTGTAGGTGGGGAGGTAGGGAGGGGATAGGTCAGTCCAGGGAAGACGGACAGGTCAAGGAGGTGGGATGAGGTTAGTAGGTAGCGGGGGGTGCGGCTTGGGGTGGGAGGAAGGGATGGGTGAGAGGAAGAACCGGTTAGGGAGGCAGAGACAGGTTGGACTGGTTTTGGGATGCAGTGGGTGGGGGGGAAGAGCTGGGCTGGTTGTGTGGTGCAGTGGGGGGAGGGGACGAACTGGGCTGGTTGAGGGATGCAGTAGGGGAAGGGGAGATTTTGAAACTGGTGAAGTCCACATTGATACCATATGGCTGCAGGGTTCCCAGGCGGAATATGAGTTGCTGTTCCTGCAACCTTCGGGTGGCATCATTGTGGCAGTGCAGGAGGCCCATGATGGACATGTCATCAAGAGAATGGGAGGGGGAGTGGAAATGGTTTGCGACTGGGAGGTGCAGTTGTTTTTTGCGAACTGAGCGGAGGTGTTCTGCAAAGCGGTCCCCAAGTCTCCGCTTGGTTTCCCCAATGTAGAGGAAGCCGCACCGGGTACAGTGGATGCAGTATACCACATTGGCAGATGTGCAGGTGAACCTCTGCTTGATGTGGAATGTCATCTTGGGGCCTGGGATGGGGGTGAGGGAGGAGGTGTGGGGACAAGTGTAGCATTTCCTGCGGTTGCAGGGGAAGGTGCCGGGTGTGGTGGGGTTGGAGGGCAGTGTGGAGCGAACAAGGGAGTCATGGAGAGAGTGGTCTCTCCGGAAAGCAGACAGGGGAGGGGATGGAAAAATGTCTTGGGTGGTGGGGTCAGATTGTAAATGGCGGAAGTGTCGGAGGATAATGCGTTGTATCCGGAGGTTGGTAGGGTGGTGTGTGAGAACGAGGGGGATCCTCTTGGGGCGGTTGTGGCGGGGGCGGGGTGTGAGGGATGTGTCGCGGGAAATGCGGGAGACGCGGTCAAGGGCGTTCTCGATCACTGTGGGGGGAAAAGTTGCGGTCCTTAAAGAACTTGGACATCTGGGATGTGCGGGAGTGGAATGTCTTGTCGTGGGAGCAGATGCGGCGGAGGCGGAGGAATTGGGAATAGGGGATGGAATTTTTGCAGGAGGGTGGGTGGGAGGAGGTGTATTCTAGGTAGCTGTGGGAGTCGGTGGGCTTGAAATGGACATCAGTTACAAGCTGGTTGACTTCACCAACACCTTCCACCCCAACCACTTCACCAACACCTTCCACCCCAACCTTCAGTTCACCTGGGCCATCTCCAGCACATCCCTCACCTTCCTGGACCTCTCAGTCTCCATCTCAGGCAACCAGCTTGTAACTGATGTCCATTTCAAGCCCACCGACTCCCACAACTACCTAGAATACACCTCCTCCCACCCACCCTCCTGCAAAAATTCCATCCCCTATTCCCAATTCCTCCGCCTCCGCCGCATCTGCTCCCACGACAAGACATTCCACTCCCGCACATCCCAGATGTCCAAGTTCTTTAAGGACCGCAACTTTTCCCCCCACAGTGATCGAGAACGCCCTTGACCGCGTCTCCCGCATTTCCCGCGACACATCCCTCACACCCCGCCCCCGCCACAACCGCCCCAAGAGGATCCCCCTCGTTCTCACACACCACCCTACCAACCTCCGGATACAACGCATTATCCTCCGACACTTCCGCCATTTACAATCTGACCCCACCACCCAAGACATTTTTCCATCCCCTCCCCTGTCTGCTTTCCGGAGAGACCACTCTCTCCATGACTCCCTTGTTCGCTCCACACTGCCCTCCAACCCCACCACACCCGGCACCTTCCCCTGCAACCGCAGGAAATGCTACACTTGTCCCCACACCTCCTCCCTCACCCCCATCCCAGACCCCAAGATGACATTCCACATCAAGCAGAGGTTCACCTGCACATCTGCCAATGTGGTATACTGCATCCACTGTACCCGGTGCGGCTTCCTCTACATTGGGGAAACCAAGCGGAGACTTGGGGACCGCTTTGCAGAACACCTCCGCTCAGTTCGCAAAAAACAACTGCACCTCCCAGTCGCAAACCATTTCCACTCCCCCTCCCATTCTCTTGATGACATGTCCATCATGGGCCTCCTGCACTGCCACAATGATGCCACCCGAAGGTTGCAGGAACAGCAACTCATATTCCGCCTGGGAACCCTGCAGCCATATGGTATCAATGTGGACTTCACCAGTTTCAAAATCTCCCCTTCCCCTACTGCATCCCTCAACCAGCCCAGTTCGTCCCCTCCCCCCACTGCACCACACAACCAGCCCAGCTCTTCCCCCCCACCCACTGCATCCCAAAACCAGTCCAACCTGTCTCTGCCTCCCTAACCGGTTCTTCCTCTCACCCATCCCTTCCTCCCACCCCAAGCCGCACCCCCCGCTACCTACTAACCTCATCCCACCTCCTTGACCTGTCCGTCTTCCCTGGACTGACCTATCCCCTCCCTACCTCCCCACCTACACCCTCTCCACCTATCTTCTTTACTCTCCAACTTCGGTCCGCCTCCCCCTCTCTCCCTATTTATTCCAGTTCCCTCCCCCCATCCCCCTCTCTGATGAAGGGTCTAGGCCCGAAACGTCAGCTTTTGTGCTCCTGAGATGCTGCTTGGCCTGCTGTGTTCATCCAGCCTCACATTTTATTATCTTGGAATTCTCCAGCATCTGCAGTTCCCATTATCTCTGACACATTATTAGTAGTTTGGTTTAGATCAATGCAGTTCACCAGTTGAATAGTGGCCAGATTCTTCCACTGAAAGGTGGCACCATTGACTGTCAAGGGGCAGTGGTTGGATTGTGCCTTATTGGAGATGGCCATTGTTTGACATCTGTGTGATTCCAATCTCACTTGTCCCTTGTCAGCCCCAGCCTGGAAATTGTCCAAATCTTGCTGCATTTGAATATGGCCTGCTTCAGAATCTGAGGAGCCATGAATTGTGCTGAACATTATGCAATCATCAGCAAACATTCCCACTTCTGAATTTATTTTGGTCATTAATAAAGCAGCTGGTTGGGCCAAGGACACTACCCTGAGGAACTCCTGCAGAGATATCCTTGAGCAGAGATGCCTAACCTCCAAAAACCACACTCATCTTCCTAAGTGCCTATGTGTCTATCCAGTGAAGAGTTTGCTCATTGATTCCAATTTGCACTGGCTCCTTGCTGTCACACTCAACCAAATAAAGCCTTGATGACAAGGGCTGTCACCCACACCTCACGCCTGGAATTCAGCACTTTTGTCCATGTTTGAACCAAGGCTATAATGAGGTCAGGAGCTGAGTGGCCCTGGTGGAACTCAAACTGGGCATCACTGAGCAGGTTATTGCTGGGCAGGTGCTGTTTGATAGCACTATGGATGACACCTTCCATCATTTTACTGACAATCGAGAGTAGACTGATGCAGCAGTAGTTGGACATATTGGATTTGCCCTGCATTTTACATACAGGACATACATGGATAATATTCCACACTCTCGGGTAAATATACTATAACCGCTTAGCCAGTGGAGTGTCAAGTTCTGAAGAACACATCATCAGTATTTTTGCTGGAATATTATCAGGGCACATAGTCTTTGTAGTACCCAGTGCCTCCAATTGTTTCTTGAAACCACATGAGTGAATTGAACTTGCCGAAGACTAGTATTTGTCATGCTGGAGATCACCAGACGAGGATCCTCCACTCGGCATTTCTAGCTATCGATCGTTGCAAATTCTTCAGCCTTATCTTTTGCGCTGATGTGCTGGGCTCTTCCATCATTGAGGATGCGGATGTTTGTGGACCTTCTTCCTCCTGTGAGTTGTTTAATTGTCCACCACCATTCACGACTGGATGTGGCAGGACTGCAGAGTGTGGATCTATCCTTTGTGGAATTGCTTAGCTCTGCCTATCACTTGCTGCTTCTGCTGTTTGACATATGAGTGGTCCTGTTTGGTAGATTCAGGACATTGACACCTCATTTTTAGGTACACCTGGTGCTGTCCCAGCATACTTTCTTGCACTCTCCCTTGAATCTTACAGGAGTCACAGGCTCTGGGCAAAGGCACTATGCAATTATGAAAGTGTACAGCAAGGTTTAGAATAGATGAAAGTATAAACCATGGAAAGAAGTAACATGAGAAGGGTGTTTTCCATTTCAGGGAATTATGTGAATGACAATGGGAGGCATGTTCACCGTCTGGATCTGAAGGACAGGTAGGCGAACATAGATGACTAGGAGAAGTGTGATTTCTTTGTAGTTAACAGGATAGACCAATAGGAAGGAGATGTAGGTATATAGGGCTTACTGACACATTCAGTCTGAAGCTGGGAGCTGCTGGAGAAGAAGTACTTACTGTCACCTCTCAGCATGCTGGAAATGGGATGAAAATAGTTCGTCCCGCACCTAGATTGCATGGAGTAAGTGACTCAACCTGTCACCACTCATTGTTCACAGATAATGGGGAACAACATAGGTAATTTATTTCCTGAAATATGGAGTGTTAAATCCTATAGAATGCATACACCATGACCACTCTGTATCATTCAATCTCTCTGAAGGTAGCAGAGATACAGTCACTGTTGGACAGCCCTGGCAGCAACAAGTTTGCACAGAGAAGGATCCAAACGTTTGGGGTCCTCATCCAGGAGCATCAAAGATGCTCTGGCACACAAAGCCATGTTAGCAAGTTTGCTGATGAAATCAAAATTGGAGATGTAGTGGACAGTGAAGGAGGTGGGGAAGTCCACAACTAGAGGGCATAGAATTAAGGAGAGTGGGGGGGAATTTAACAGGGACCTAAGGAGCAACATTTTCATGCAGAGGGTGTGCATGAATGGATGAGCTGTCAGAAGAGGTTGTGGAGGCTGGGTACAATTTCAACATGTAAAAGGCATCTGGCTGGGTTTATGAATAGGAATGGTTTAGAGACATGCAGGCCAAATGGGACTGGATTAAAATAATATATCTAGTCAGCATGGTTGAGTTGGACTGAAGGGTCTGTTTCTGTGCTGTACATAGAACATAGAACATAGAACATAGAACAGTACAGCACAGAACTGGCCCTTCAGCCCACAATGTTGTGCCGACCATTGATCCTCATGTATGCACCCTCAAATTTCTGTGACCATATGCATGTCCAGCAGTCTCTTAAATGACCCCAATGACCTTGCTTCCACAACTGCTGCTGGCAACGCATTCCATGCTCTCACAACTCTCTGTGTAAAGAACCCGCCTCTGACATCCCCTCTATACTTTCCTCCAACCAGCTTAAAACTATGACTCCTCGTGCTTGCCATTTCTGCCCTGGGAAATAGTCTCTGACTATCAACTCTATCTATGCCTCTCATTATCTTGTATACCTCAATTAGGTCCCCTCTCCTCCTCCTTTTCTCCAATGAAAAGAGACCGAGCTCAGTCAACTTCTCTTCATAAGATAAGCCCTCCAGTCCACGCAGCATTCTGGTAAACCTCCTCCGAACCCTCTCCAAAGCATCCACATCTTTCCTATAATAGGGCGACCAGAACTGGACGCAGTATTCCAAGTCTTTATGTGTGATGACTTTATATGTACACATTGATTCTGCCTGGTTGAAACTGGTGTCATTGGCTCTTTGTACGTACCTCAATTATATAGTGTAGCCATGATCTTCTGCAGGATGGTGTGACAATGCATCAAGCACTTCCACACACAGAGACACAAACAGATGCAGTAAAGGTACACCCACCAATCTTTATGTAAAAGTTTACAATAACACCGCCTTCTTCGTCTGTGGCACTAATGTGCCTTCAATCTGTTTTCCTTTTTTCTCTCCCTCTCACACTGCCCCTGTGTAATAGCTGGCAGCTGGGGTGGTGGGGGCCTGCTTGTTGTTGAACGTGAGATAGTAGGAACTGCAGATGCTGGAGAATCTGAGATAACAAGGTGTAGATCTGGAGGAATTCAGCAGGCCAAGCAGCATCAGCGGAGCAGGAAAGCTGACATTTTAGACCTAGGCCCTTCTTCAGAAAAAAAATTTTCTTGCAAAGCCTTCGATGCTAAATCATTAGCACAACAGCATGAGTCCATCATCACAATAGATATGATACCAACAGTTTAATGCCACTCGATTTATTTCATTTTAACAATACAATGAGTGTAAGTCTATCTATCAGTTCTACAATATTAGCTCGACAGGAGGTTGGTTCGCTCAGTTGGCTGGTTAGCTGGTGAAAGATGTCAAAACATGGGGTCAATTCCTGCACCAGCCATGGTCACCATGAAGGACCCACCTTCTCATCTTTGCCCGTTGCCTGAGAATGTGACGACCCTCAGGTTAAACTTATCATCAATGGTGTCTTTCTCTCTATAGTGAAAGAGTGGGACCATGCTAACTTGACGTTATGCCAGAACACAGCAACGCTTCATGCTTTACTGTTCTCATTCTTGCTGAGTTGATCGATTATAGCCAGCGCTTCATCCACTGAAAGAGAAAAGATGGCTGAGAACCCACTTTAGTAGATTGTATCTAAGGGGGTTTCTAGGAACTTATCAACGTTCCATCATTGTGGCAGTCAGATCCTAAGACATTCAGAGGCAATAACACCACAAATTGAAAAAAGGAAGAAAAAATATTATAAGGAAACTCCCTGTTGTATGAAATGTGGGCTGACATTTCTCATTATTTTAATTGTCTTTCTGATCAGCACCATCAGTATAAATGCAATATGGTGTTCAGGTTAACGGGACATTAAACACTTGTGGCTTCGTTATATATAAAGTCCACTCATAATAATATCATTTCTCACCGGCCACCCATAGGTTACCTTCTATATTTCCTTTAGAGAGAAAACATAACTGGAATGTTTCCAGCTTGGATCCTCACAGACAGTGAATATATCAGTCAGCCCAGGCATGCCACACTTCTCTCATTTCCATAACAGCATCCTGTTATATCCTGTTACAACTGCTGCTGAAATTTTCCAGACACAATTTGCATCAGTTCTTCCAACAGGCTCAAGAGGAACATTCAATTTAAATCTTTTAAGAGCTGAAACAGATTTTATTATTGGCAACTATATTGAAATACCAACATTATTATCCACTAATCCACAGACGATTACTGTGTCATGCATTTCTTTAATTCCATCTAATATGAACTGATATTAGGAATTTATATTGAAAATGAATGACTATCAAGATCCCCCATGGTGTTACCGGGAGTGAGGTGTTCATATTTTCCATATTTACAATAGCGACTGCACCTCAAATTAGCTCATTGGCTGGGAAGCATCCCGGGGCTATGAAAAGCAATACAGGAATGAGAGTTCATCGAGTCTTACAGCAGGAGGCCATTGAGTCCGATACTCCTGTACTAGTTTTGTTGGACCTTGTTCAAAGAGATTTGTCAAATCCTTGTACGTTATTTTACATTGAAAATCAAGAACTTTGTTACACACACACATTCTGTGCCTCCTAATTGCATGTAAGTCTTCTCATCTCAGTAGCCAGGGCTCAGTTTTATAGTACCCTCTTGAATGGGCCGATTTATCCAATCATTTGTATTAAGCAGTCACTGAACACTCAGGGAATAAATCAGTGCCTGAACAAATGTTCCATTTTAAAAAGAGAAATTGTCATTAACAAGGGGGCCCATTAACTGGTGTGTACTGTAGTAGAAAGATGATAAACATCAGTGCTAGTGTCTGATAGAAATTCCATGTGGAATAGCAAGGGGAAGTTTAAAAAAAATCTGCTCGATGTTAAGGCTGACTTATTTGTTTTATAGTTGAGAATGCTGTCTGCCCTGAACCAATTCCTTCTTTAGTATGTGTTCTTCTCTGGTTGTAATTCAATTCTCTCCCTATTGTTTATTTCATAGCTCCCCAGTGAAGTGTCAAAGTCAATGTTCTGTCAGCCTTTAAGTGTCGTATATGTTTGTCATTCAGCCCTTGTTAAAACTGCTGCCTCCGTTCTTCCTTGGCCTAGAATTCCCTGTAGTAAAATTATTCCATTTAGATGGAAACTTTTTGTCACTCTCTGTCTAAATTGGCATATCTGGCTCTTTTGCAGAAACCAATAAACTGTGACCTTGATGCATCTGTCAATCAAATTCATCTTTACTGAGAGAGCCAGATGACAACAAGGCAGAAAGGGATCAGCTGATTGGTGCTCATCAGCAAGGCATTACAATATCCACCTGTCACTCACCATGCAACCAAAACACTCTCCGGGTCCCATCACTAGGTTGTGGTTTCCCAGAAAGATTTTTGTATTGTTTCTGGCATTTTTATTCAAGTTTGCAAGGGCTTGCAACCATGTACAGTGCATGTAACAATGAGAATGGAAAAATATTTCAAATAAAGTTGACCAGCAAAAAACAGCAGCTCCCAGCCAGACCAGACAGTTTTACACTCGCTGAATACCGGTTGGTGGATGGCAATTTTCAGTGTTATTAAGTTTAATTAACGTACTGGGACCAATAAAATACCACAACATTGCACCAGAATGGTGTGTGATTAGTCTGGATACTTCTGAGTTGCCTCAAGAATTAAGTCACACACACCCAACCGGTTCCCATCAGAGAAGAAATCGCAATTCACTTATCTGTGACTCTGTTCAAGTTTTACAAACATATGTTATTTCAGAATTGCTAAGGTTAAGAAATAAACAGAAACAGACTAGTGGAACAGGAATTGGCCATTCGGCCGTTTAAGTCTGTTCTGCCATTCAATATGATCTCTCCATACCCTTTGATCCCTTTAGCCTTAAGGACTATATATAAATCCTTCTTGAAAGGATTGAATATTTTAACCACAAATGTTTTCTGTGGCAGAGAATTCCACAGACGAATCATTCCCTGAGTGAAGAAATTCATATCCTGAGAGTGACTTCTGGCTCTGGACTCCCTGGTTAGCAACAACATTCTTCCTGTGTTTACCCTATTTAGTCCAGTTATTATTTTATAGGTTTCTATTAGATCACTCTCAGATCAATTCCATCATCACAGGAATCAGGTCAGTAAACCTTCATTGCGCTCCGCCCACACCCAGAACATTCTTCCTCAGATAAGGAGATCAGAACAGCACACAATACTCCAGCTGTGATTTCACCAAGGCCAGATACAATTGCAGAAAGACATCCCTGTTCCTGTACTAGAATCCTCTTGCTGGGAAGGCCAACATACCACTACTTTTCTTCTCTGTTCGCCGCATAATTAAAAATCCAATGTGACTCAGTTCACACAAGCAACTTAAAAGAGAAAAGATGATGGGTCGAGCTCAATTCCTATTGGAAGTCATGAAGGTGGAAAACAGGAGGTAGATAATAAAATGTGAGGCTGGATGAACACAGCAGGCCAAGCAGCATCTCAGGAGCACAAAAGCTGACGTTTCGGGCCTAGACCCTTCATCAGAGAGGGGGATGGGGAGAGGGAACTGGAATAAATAGGGAGAGAGGGAGAGGCGGACCGAAGATGGAGAGTAAAGAAGATAGGTGGAGAGAGTATAGGTGGGGAGGTAGGGAGGGGATAGGTCAGTCCAGGGAAGACGGACAGGTCAAGGAGGTGGGATGAGGTTAGTAGGTAGCTGGGGGTGCGGCTTGGGGTGGGAGGAAGGGATGGGTGAGAGGAAGAACCGGTTAGGGAGGCAGAGACAGGTTGGACTGGTTTTGGGATGCAGTGGGTGGGGGGGGAAGAGCTGGGCTGGTTGTGTGGTGCAGTGGGGGGAGGGGACGAACTGGGCTGGTTGAGGGATGCAGTAGGGGAAGGGGAGATTTTGAAACTGGTGAAGTCCACATTGATACCATTAGGCTGCAGGGTTCCCAGGTGGAATATGAGTTGCTGTTCCTGCAACCTTCGGGTGGCATCATTGTGGCAGTGCAGGAGGCCCATGATGGACATGTCATCTAGAGAATGGGACGGGGAGTGGAAATAGTTTGCGACTGGAAGGTGCAGTTGTTTGTTGCGAACTGAGCGGAGGTGTTCTGCAAAGCGGTCCCCAAGCCTCCGCTTGGGTCTAGGGTCTAGGCCCGAAACGTCAGCTTTTGTGCTCCTGAGATGCTGCTTGGCCTGCTGTGTTCATCCAGCCTCACATTTTATTATCTTGGAATTCTCCAGCATCTGCAGTTCCCATTATCTCTCAAACAGGAGGTAGTACTGTTTAGAGATGGCAAGGTAGATATGGCAAGAAATTGTTTAAAATAAAATATAGAAACCTCAAAGAGAGAGATAAGTATCTTAACAATGTTCATGTATTTGGAAAATAATTATCTGGACAGAGTGGGAGAATTAACAAGTTCTAACAGTGTTGTGGATACCTCTGGTGTGTTTAGTGCATAGTATTTAATTTTAGCAAGTAAAGTTTAACTATAAAAATAGAATAAATGAGTTTAAAGCAAGTTGGAGCCTCTCAGACTTCAATGAGTCTTGATGGGTTGAGAGTTCAACAGCAAGAAAGGTAGGTGTACAGAACAGCAAGTGGGCTTGCTTAATTAGGGTTACAAAGCCATAAGAGTCATACAGCACAGAAGCAGACCCCTTGGTCCAACTTGTCCAAGCTGATCAGGTTTCTCAAACTAAACTTGAGGTTTGCCTTGCTTACATTGAAGGTATTGCAAAGTGATACTTTGTTTTGTGAAGTTGGACCAAAGTAACTTAAAAGCATTTAGTGAAACTGGAAAGGTTATAATACCTATTTACTTCATTGGATCAGAGAAGAAATTGCACAAGAGGAATAGTTAACTTCAAGGTTGGTTTGAGCAAAGCTCTGAATAGGTTACACTGTTGTGCAGATGGGTGGAATTTAGGAAGGCTTAATGTTTTCAAATTATCTGGGTATTTGAGAAAGTTAGTTGCAGTTTGGAATTTGTGTGGTGTGCAGCTAAGAGATAGCTGAAGTAAATGATACTCAGCTAGGCTGATGCTGTAAGCAATGTAAAAAACTAACTTCATCATTGACCATGTGGAATGTGAGGAAGTATTAATCTCAGTATGAATTTTGTGAGGGAACATAAATTTGAAGATTGTCTAAATTGAAATGAACGGATGAATAAACATTGGTTTTTCACAGGACCTTAAATTAAAGAAAACAACAAGCAGATTAGCCTGGAAATTTTGGAAAAATAACTAGAACAAGAGACTGAAACCTCTAGAATCAAGAGTTAATAACGAAAGCTTTATCACTGAGAAAATCAGAAGGTAAGGAATTCTTCAGAAGACTATAGAATACTTCAGTGTGATTCCTTTGGAAGTAATTTAGTTAGGGCAGCACTGTCACTCAGTGGTTAGCACTGCAGCCTCACAACACCAGGGACCCGGGTTCGATTTCAGCCTTGGCGGGCTGTCTGTGCGGAGTTTGCACATTCTCCCTGTATCTGCGTGGGTTTCCTCTGTGTGCTCTGGTTTCCTCCCACAGCCCAAACATGCACAGATTAGGGTGGATTGGCCATGATAAATTACCCATAGTGTCCAGGGATGTGTAGATTAGGTGGATTAGCTATGGAAAATGCAGGGTTACAGGGATAGGGTAGGGGTGTGGTCTGGGTGGGATGCTCTTCAGAATGTATACTTGATGGGCCTGCTTCCACACTGTAGGGAATTCTATAAATCTATTGTATGAACTAAGTAATTTCACCAGTATTGTGAACCAATTCATGGACTTAGAATGTTTAGGATAGGGAGATGGCAGTATAGTGGTCATGTTTCTTGATTAGAGATCAGGAGGGCCAGCCTAATGTTGTAGGCATATGGTTCAAATCCCATCAATTCCAAGCTGGTGAAATTTAAATTCAATGAGTAAAACCTGCATTTGAGAGTTAGTCTCAGTGATGTTGGCCATGAAATGCTCTTTGATTATTGTTAAAAAAAGACATGGCTTCCAGAAAGATCCTTAGGGAAGGAAATGTATCATACTTACCTGGTCTGGCCTACATGTAAAACCAGACCCACAGCAGCGCATTTACCTCCTTTAGCAAGTGCATACTAATATACACATATAATATGTGCAATTTTCACTGGGGAAGTCTGGGCCAGGTAGAGTCAAGATTGTTGATCCCAGAAACAGAGTATAGATGGCCACATGGCAAACGAGTGCCGGGCTGATGTTCCACCTCTGTTCTCTGAGACTTTGCCCCAGTTGCTTCTGACACTGTTATGCTCACACACCTCACCTTCCGCTGAACTACACCTTTATGGTATCACAATGCAAATACATTCTTCCCAATCACCTGCACAGCCCATTTTCCAACTCAATGCCAATTCGTGATCCCAGTTCACTCCCATGCACATTCAGGGTCACTATCCCAAAATTACCTAAATAGCAAATCTTAGCCCCTCTATTCATTCAAAGTCAACTCATCTTCCCCAGTGAAAATTGTACATGTTGTATGTGTACATTAGTATGCACATACTAAAGGAGGTAATTGCATTGTTTTGGGTCTGGTTTTACATGTCGGCTAGATCAAGTAAGTACAGTAGATTTCCTTCCCTGAACGATCTTTCTGAAAGTCAATTTTTTTAACAATAATCAATGAGCATTTTATGACCACTCACTGTGTCCTCATAGCCACTTATCCAGTGTCAACCAAGGACAGACTTTAAGAGTTAGGTAGGAAATCATACAGGAGTAAGCTATTCAGCCCCTCAATCCTGTACACGCTTCACCTGAGAAGAATCTTCGAATAATCTATCTCAGGTCTTATTTACAGCCACTTGACAGTGAAAAATGTGTTAACGAAATCTATTGAAAGTTTTTAAATCTCAAGTGATTAATCACTCATGAAAGAGAGACAGATAGTTAGTGTGTAAGACAGAAAGATAGGGCAGAGCAGAAGAAAATCTTGTTCAATTTCATTCAAATTTCATTCAGCCCATATTTTAAATAAAATCACTTTGGGCTAATTTGAGCGAAGATTTCTTGGTGTTGCTGATCAGGACCTCCTGGCATTGATGAAGAATTTGATTGCTAACATGAGACATAACAGCCACAATTGCTAAGGTCCAGTCTTTTGAAGCAGCTCAAGATGGTGGAAACTTGACAGTGAGACACCCCTTCCTGGTAAGGCATTAAAGTGGTGTCAGCTTTAACTACAGTTACTATGGAAACCCAAATATAGAAAGTTGGGCTGAGGCACTGAAATAAATTAACATAGCTCCAATTAAATAACTTAGGAAAGAAAGCCGGTTGGGAGAGAGGAATAATAATTCAATATTTTTCTTCGGAATACAGAAACTAGAAGGAATGTATTCAGCGAGCACATACTGCAGTGTAGTGAGACCTTGGCTGGTCTCTGCATTAGCCATTTGGCCATCTTGTTCCATAACGGTCCCTGTCAAAAATCTACTATTGACTCTTCTGCAACAGCCTTTTTGAGAAGAAGGTTCCACATTTCCACCAAGTTTTGTCTAGAAGTATTTGCTTGTGCCATCACTGAATGGACTCACCCCAATCTGAAATTATTTCTCCTTTCTTCTGAGCTCACCCACTCAAATAAATAATTTCACTTCATCTATCTTATCTGGACCTTCAATTATTTTAAACACCTCCATTAGGGAAATGGTGGAAAATAAGTCACTAAATAATCCAGAGACCAGTGATAATGTTGACCATGTTCATTACAGGTAGAGAATGATAGATTTTGAAATATTAAAGGCATCAAACGATATGAGTTGTGGGAAAATGGTGTTGGGAAAAATAATCAGCCAGGATCTGGTTGAGTTGCATATGGTGGGGCCAAGTGGCCTTCTCCTGCTTCTATTGCCTATATTCTTATATTTTGGAGACTTGGATATAAACCTCACTAAAGCAGTTGGTGGAATTATGTTCAATTATTTAAAAAGTATATCTGGAATTGGAAGCTAAACTCAGTAATGGTGATTATGACACTGTTATCAATTGCTGCAAAAATCCATCTGGTACACTAATGTCCCCTTATATCTTAGCTGGTCTGGCAATCAAAATGGTTTACTCTTCACTGAACTCAATGAACAATTGTAAATGGGCAATGAATGCTGGCCTTGTCCATGTCCCAACAGAAAATGAAAAAGAACACTTTAATCTTCTATACCAGAGGAAATATAAACTTGTACAGCCATTCTGCACTATCCCCATCTTAGTGAAATCTAATAGTTCCCAGAGTTTTTTCAAGCTGAGACTTGAATATGGTGACTGATCATCCATAGCTCTCTGTGGGCAATAATTCCAAAGATTCACAAAACCCTTCGAGGGAAGACATTTTCTCCTCATCTCAGTCCTATATGACCAGCCCCTCTTCTTGAAATAGTGGCCTCACTTTTCACTTCCCTTATAGTGTTGGGAAAAATGGTGGAAAGAACAAATAACTAGGTGAGCTAACATCATTGAAATACATTCCCACTTCCCACCATCTCAGTTATTGCCACCAGTTATGGCTTTTAATTGACAATTGGCCTGCCAAGGGCTTGATTAACTTTGTTCCCAGTGAGAAAGCAAAGTGATGCACAGGGGAATAAAGTCGTCTGCCTGCTGCTGGACTTATGTTGGAGGAGGGCCCAATCTACCCCAACATTTGTGGCAATTGGAGCCACCAGAGTGGGGCAGATAGGTGGCTGTTGAAAGCCTTGTCTCTGAACATTTTGACCCTGCTCTCTTCAAGATTCATCCTGCTATTCCACAGGAAATCTTGTACCTTCCTGCTGGCCCCAGTCTTCAGTGCTGTTCTCTGGCCAGCTCCCTGGACCTAGTACATTTCATTTCTGCTCACAGTGGCTGCCAACCTCCATTTGTCCGTCAGATGTTGGCAGGCCAGGACATCGCTGTCCTGGGACTTTTGGTCAAGATGTAGATCTGCTGGCCACTTAAGTGTTTGATTGCTAAGTTGTTTTCAAGTTCAACCTGAATTGATTTGACTGTTTGTAGTCACATGTATCCGAGTACAGTAAAAAGTTTTGTTTTGCGAGAACCACAGGCAGATCACAGCAAACAAGGACATACAGATCACAGGATGCTGCATGCAAGGTTGTGGCTGTATAGGAGGTATGCAAAGCAAGATCAACATTAACAAGGTAAAAAATAACATTATTAGTAATTTTTACAGGCTTAGAATTTAGGTTGAAAAGTACAGAACATTTGTAAGAAATGTGAGAATAAGATCTACTTGCAGACAGCTCGCAGTAGCCCAGTGTCAGTGCCAACTTGAATTCCTTCTTGGAATGTTGCAGGGTGGTAGGTAGCTACTTGAGGCATATGGTTACAAGGGGAGTTGACAATAAAGGAACACAGATATGTGTCCAAGTCAGGACATTGTGTGACTTAGAGGGTAATTTGTTGCTGAAGGTATTCCACGCAGCTACTGCCTTTGCCCTTCCAGGAGTGAAAATCTTAAGAATGCAGAACCAATGGTTCTATGCAGTTCTCCTTTTGCAGTACACCATGTTAAGGAGTCATTTCAACCAGTTTTCCCCCTTTCCGGAATGCAAAAGCATCTTCTGCTCCTTGCTAGGCTAGTAACCCAAAGACCCAGGCTAATGTTGTGAGGACAGGGTTTCAAATTCCATTCTGGCAGCTGATGGAATTTGGATTCTGTTAATAATGTGTGAAATTGAAAAAGGAATCTCCGTGATCATGACCGATTATAGGCCGATTAGCCTAACCTCGGTAGTTGGTAAAATTCTAGAATCCATTGTTAAGGATTAGATTTCTAAATTCCTGGAAGTGCAGGGTCAGATGAGAACAAGTCAGCATGGATTTAGTAAGGGGAGGTCGTGCCTGATAAACCTGTTAGAATTCTTTGAAGAGGTAACAAGTATGTTAGACCAGGGAAAACCAGTAGATGTTATCTATCTAGACTTCCAAAAGGCCTTTGATACGGTGTCTCACTGGAGGCTGCTGAGCAAGGTGAGGGCCTGTGGTGTTCGAGGTGAGCTACTGGCTTGGATTGAATATTGGCTGTCTGACAGAAGGCAGACAGTTGGGATAAAAGGCTCTTTTTCGGAATGGCAACCGGTGACGAGTGGTGTCCCACAGGGTTCAGTGTTGGGGCCACAGCTGTTCACCTTATACATTAATGATTTGGATGAAGGGACTGGGGGAATTCTGGTGAAGTTTGCCGATGACACAAAGATAGGTGGACAGGCAGGTAGTACTGAAGAGGTGGGGAAGCTGCAGAAAGATTTAGACGGTTTAGGAGAATGGTCCAGGAAATGGCTGATGAAATTCAATGTGAGTAAATGTGAGGTTTTGCACTTTGGAAAAAAGAATACAGGCATGGACTATTTTCTAAATGGTGAGAAAATTCGCAAAGCAGAAGTACAAAGGGATCTGGGAGTGTTGGTCCAGGATTCTCTAAAGGTTAACTTGCAGGTCGAGTCCATAATTAAGAAAGCGAATGTGATGTTGTTGTTTATCTCAAGAGGTTTGGAATATAAAGCAGCGATGTGCTTCTGAGGCTTTATAAAGCTCTAGTTAGGCCCCATTTAGAATACTGTGTCCAATTTTGGGCCCCACACCTCAGGAAGGACATACTAGCCCTGGAGCATGTCCAGTGGAGATTCACATGGATGATCCCTGGAATGGTAGGTTTAACATATGATGAACGGCTAAGGATCCTGGGATTGTACTCATTAGAGTTTAGAAGGTTGAGGGGAGATCTAATAGAAACTTACAAGATAATGTATCGTTTAGAAGGGGTGGACGATAGGAAATTGTTTCCGTTAGGCGGGGAGACCAGGGCCCGTGGGCACAGCCTTAAAATTAGAGGGGGTAAATTTAAAACTGAAATGAGATGTCATTTCTTCAGCCAGAGAGTGGTGGGCTTGTGGAATTCATTGCCACGGAGTGCAGTGGAGGCCGGGACGTTGGATGCCTTCAAGGCAGAGATCAACAAACTCTTGACATCACAAAGAATCAAGGGCTACGGGGAGAGTGCAGGGAAGTGGAGTTGAAATGCCCATCAGCCATGATTTAAATGGCGGAGTGGACCTGATGGGCCGAATGGTCTGACTTCCACTCCTATGTCTTACGGTCTTATGGTCTTATGGACCATGACAAAAATAATCAGTTGTTGTAAAAAAAGTTCCATCTGATTCACAAATGGCCTTGAGGGAAGGAAAACTGTCATCTCTGTACAGTGTTGTCTGTACGTGACTCTGGGCCCACAACAATAAGATTGACTCTGAACTGTGTGCTGAAATGGCCTGGCATGAAGGGCAATTAGGGACAGGTAGCCAACTACATGCTATGAAAAAGTGAAGGAAGAATAGGAGATGGTATAACACAGCTAGAAATCCTTGCAAGCTGCCCCAGTCGGGCAATTCAGTATTCAGACTAAACCTGAAAAGAATTATTATAGTATTGGAGCTTTCTGTACACCAATCAGTGACGCTTTCTTGTGTTATAAAACATCACGGAGGCAACCTGACGAAACATGAAACATAAATTCAACTTTCACTTTGGTTCTTCTTTTCATGTTAAAGCCATTGGGGTGAAACCTTGAGAATGTCTTCTCTGTGGAGTTGGGGGTCTCTCTGCTGCTTCTATTGCTGCTCCCAGAGGAGTAGAACTTGACTTGACTCAGTGTCATAATTCTTGCCAATCTGCTTTGTCTCTGAGCCCATCTCTCCATGGCATATTCCCCTGCCCTTTGAGTTCCAAATGCTTTCTGTCAAGACCCTCTTGTATCTAATTGTCAAAACAGTAATTACTCCCCTTTTCCTTGTCATGTGTCAGCCACCTCTCAAAGAAAAGATAACTTCTACAATTAGCCAGGGAGTTTGAGGCAAATCCTTGGAGGTGTTAAAATAAAGGATCATATTACAAGGGATATGTTGATACCTTTAAGTGCTGTTTTGGACTAAACTATAATGAAATACTGAGCAATTACAGTGTTGATAGATATTTTCACACCCTTGTGGTTATCTTATCTGAGCTGCTGAATTAGCCTAATATATTGGTATGAAAAGTATAATCTTGTGTGTGATTTTAACACCCTCTGTGATGAGATAAGAACAGAACAATTCTACTTTTTTTGCACAATGCCTAAATTTAATTCCATTTAGGGATCATTCTGTGATTTATTCGTGGTTTTGACCTGGAGGGTGGGCTTTGCTAGCTTGGGTTCAGGGGATGTAATCCCTGCACCACAATGGGTAGCTCCACAGTGCACCCAGTATTGAATGTCATTTATGTGACAGTGGAAATCTCCAGGCAGCTCACTGGCAAAGAGCAGCTTCATTTTTAGAGTTATCAGGAAGGAGGTATGCAATTGGCAGGGAGGAATCAAGTGATTAATGGAAAGTTGGGGCCAAAGGACTGGAATGACTTGGACAATTGGAGGATGAGGGACAAAGAATGTGATCAAAGAGGCAAAGGACAATCAGATGGGAGGGAAACGATTAAGTAAGGTTCTATATTTGTCAACAGCAAGGGGTGAAGTGAAGAACAGAACTTCTGCCCTCTTAACTTTATATTCAGATGTGCACATTTAAAAAAAACTTGTTTTTTGGTGGATATCTATAAAACTCCCTTTAAGAGCTTTCAGCCATAGAGTCACTGTCATAGAGTCATACAGCATGGAAACAGACCCTTTAGTCCAACCAGTCCATGCTGACCAGATATCCCAAAACTAGCCTAGTCCCATTTGGCCCATATCTTTCAAGGCTTTCCTATTCATGGACTTATCCAAATGTCTCTTAGTTGTTGTAACAAACAAGGTGGCGGCAGATTGGGATGTTCTGTTTGGAGCTCCTCTGCTCGCCAGTCACTTTCACCATTTTTTCCTCCTTTGTTTTCTCTCCTCTTTGTGGTTCTCCCTACATCCCCACACGGAAGATTGGAGCTGCAGAGTGAGTGGGCCGGAGTGAGCATGGGCCAAGACCTGATGAGGATGGGGGACAGCACGGGCCGAGCCCCATGATGGGTGGGAGAGAGCATGGGCGAAGCCCCGCAGTGGATGGGAGAGAGCATGAGCCAAGCCCTGTGATGGATGGGAGAGAGCATGGGCCAAGCCCTGTGATGGATGGGAGAGAGCACGGACCGAGTCCCACCATGGATGGGGAGAGCATGGGCCGAGTCCTGCCGTGGATGGGAGAGAGCATGGGCCGAGTCCTGTGGTGGTTGGGAGACAGCATGGGCTGAGTCCCATCGTGGATGGGAGAGAGCATGGGCCGAGTCCCGTCGTGGATGGCGAGAGCATGGGCCGAGGTCCATCGTGGATGGGGACAGCATGGGCCAAGCCCCAGGGTGGCTGGGAGAGAGCACGGGCCAAGCCCCATGGTGGATGGGAGAGATCATGGGCCGAGTCCCCCAGTGGACGGGAGAAAGCATGTGGTGAGTCCCCCAGTGGATGGGAGAGAGCATGGGTTGTGTCCTCCAGTGGATGGGAGAGAGCACGGACTGAGCTCTGTGGTGGATGGGGCCGAGCCCTGTGGTGGATGGGAGAGAGCACGGGCCAAGCCCCGTGGTTGATGAGGGATAGCATGGGCTGAATCCCGCAGTGGATGGGGGAGAGCATGGGTCGAGTCCCACGGTGGATGGGGGAGAGCATGGGTCGAGTCCCACGGTGGATGAGGGAGAGCATGGGTCGAGTCCCATGGTGGATGGGAGAGAGCATGGACTGAATCCCACGATGGATGAGGGATAGCGTGGGCTGAATCCCATGGTAGGTGGGGCTGAGCCCCATGGTGGATGGGAGATAGCATGGGCTGAATCCCACAGTGGATGAGGGATAGCATGGGCTGAATCCTGTGGTAAATGGAGGAAAGCATGGGTCGAGTCCCGCCATGGATGGGAGAGAGCATGGGCCGAGTCCCATGATGGATGGGAGAGAGCACTGGCCAAGTCCTGCCATGGATGGGGAGAGCATGGGCCAAGTCCTTCCGTGGATGGGAGAGAGCATGGGCCGAGTCCCGCCATGGATGGAAGAGTGCATGGGCCGAGTCCCACCGTGGATGGAAGAGAGCATGGGCTGAGTCCCACTGTGGATGGGAGAGAGCATGGGCCGAGTCCCATGATGGATGGGAGAGAGCATGGGCCGAGTCCCATGATGGATGGGAGAGAGCACGGGCTGCGTCCTGCCGTGGATGGGGAGAGAATGGGCGGAGTCCCTTGGTGGATGGAGAGAGCATGGGCAGAGTCCCGCCATGGATGGGAGAGAGCATGGGCCGAGTCCTGTGCTGGGTGCAACCGAGCACGGGCCGAGTCCCTCCGTGGATGGGAGAGAGCATGGGCCGAGTCCTGTGGTGGATGGGAGAGAGCATGGGCCGAGTCCCATCATGGATGGGAGAGAGCATGGGCCGAGTCTCACCGTGGATGGGGAGAGCACGAGATAAGTCCTGCCGTGGATGGGGAGAGCATAGGCCGAGTCCTGTGGTGGAGGGAGAGAGAGCACGGGCCGAATCCTGTAGTGGACAGGAGAGAGCATGGGATGCATCCCATGGCAGAATCGGCACGGCCAGTATGTCCTTGTGCTCTGGCACCTGCAGGCAGACCGCCATTGGCAGTGAGCCGTGGAGCAGCTTGAGGGCCTCGAGGCCAGAACAGTGCGGGAAGGAAGCCCCGGACAAGTGCACAGGCAGCAAGCTCTGGGCAGAGACCGATGGAGGGGACAATCCCTACCTTAGAACACTGTAACATTAAACTCGTAATATTTTCCTATTTATAACGTATTTTCAAATCTGTAATTAAGCAAAATCTTTTATTCCTCTGCTGTATCCAAGAATTGTACCCAGGTACTTCTTCCAACAGTTGCCAGAAGAAGGCAGACAATGTAAAGCATGTGACAATAAAAGGAGATTGTATTGTTTTGTACACGCATCCACCACTTCCTCTGGCAGTTCATTCCATGCACGAACCACTCTCTGTAAAAAAATTCTCCTTGTGTATTTTTTTTTTAATCTTTCTCCTCTCACTTAAACTTTCAGAAAATTTTGCTGAATGCAGTCTTCCAAAGAGGCACACATTCTCCCCTGTTTCTTAGCATAGAGCTCATTTCTGCGTTCACTCCTACGGTGGCTAAAGTACACAATCTCAATGAAAAATTCTTCCCGCTTACTGTGTCATTTTGACTAAGGTAATGATCCTGAGGGGGGTGATGTTCTTCTAACATTGGCTCCACCCATTCTACTCAAGTTACAGAAGGTCTGTGGGCGGAAGCAAGGAGTTTTCAGAGGGTGCAGATGTACCTGTACAAGTTGCCTGAGTTCTGAGTAATTATACTTGATATATCATACAATAAACCTTCTTGTTCTCTAAGAACACGCTTCTTCTGTAGATTCTCTTGCAGTGGTGTATTCTCTAGTAATCACTAAATAGGCCCATGACAAAGCAATCACAAAGGAGAATTTGTGACAATGAGCTTTCTCAGACTACTGTTACCCAGTGTCACACACTGGCAAAGGTAACAAATATTGCAAGTTTCCAACTGGGAAGATACAATCTAGCCAGTGGCACACACTTTTTACAATACAATCTGCACTTTGATTTGTATTTGAAAGAAATTAAATTGCCAGCACTATGATACAATTGGTAACATCTTCACTCTTTTCCCCTAAAGGTGAGTGTAAATGGAATGGAGGGAGTCACAGGCTGGTAACAGGACACAAGGTGAACATACTTTTCATTATCTTTATACCAGTTACCTGTGCTTCAGTAGAAACCGAAAGAACTGCAGATGCTGTGAACCAGGAACAAAAACAAAGTTGCTGGAAAAGCTCAGCAGGTCTGAGTTTTGAGGAACCTGTTGAGCTTTTGCAGCAACCTTGCTTTTGTACCAACACTTAAAGTTGGCAGCAGAGGAATTGGCAGCATTTGGGCTCCTCGGCCCAAGGCTCATCAATACATCTGCTCTTTTGCACCAGAAACCACCAACCTTTTCTCCCTATCTTTTCATTCTAAGATTTTAAAGTGTTTTTTTTTCTGAGAACAATACATTTTCTGGAGCAGCTGAGAGCCAGAATGGAGCGGGCTGGAGAGCTGGAGTAGCTGAGGCCTGGAGCAGCTGAGAGCTGGAACGGAGTGGGCTGGAGGTTTGGAGCAGAGCAGACCGGAGGCCGTGAGCAGCTGACAGCTGGAGTGGAGTGGGCTGGAGGTTTGGAGTAGCTGAGAGTTGGAGCGGAGTGGGCTGGAGGTTTGGAGCAGCTGAGAGCTGGAGCGGAGCGGGCTGGGGGCCTGGAGCAACTGAGAGTCAGAGTGGGCCGGGCTGAAGGCCTGGAGTAGCTGAGAGCTGGAGCGGAGCGGGCTGGAGGTTTGGAGTAGCTGAGAGCTCGAGCGGAGCAGACTGGAGGCCGTGAGCACCTGACAGCTGGAGTGGAGTGGGCTGGAGGTTTGGAGTAGCTGAGAGTTGGAGCGGAGCGGGCTGGAGGCCAGCAGCTGAGGGCTGGAGTGGGCTGGGGGCCTGGAGCAACTGAGAGTCAGAGTGGAGTGGGCTGAAGGCCTGGAGTAGCTGAGAACTGGAGCAGAGCAGGCTGGAGGCCTGGAGCAGAGTGGGGACAGTTGTTGGACTGGGGTGTGGCATGGGCAGTCAGACCATGTGTGGAAGCCTGGTGCTGTGCTACTGTAATACAATATTTATTTGTAATTTGTTGATCTGACGCTAATGTTTATCCTTTTAACTCTTATCTTTAACTTATACTATAAATCACTGTATGGTAATGCAACTCCTTTTCTTTTTAGGTCTGAGATTCGTACCTTGACACTTTTTACCTAAGATAACGCCATGAGAGGTGGCATTGTAAACTTTTCACTGTATGTCTTTTCTTCTGTACTTGAGTACGAATGATAATGAAGGATATTCTATTCTGTTCTAAAATACCAATCCATTTTTGCCTATTTTTGGGACATTGTTACCAATGCTGTCATTTATTATTCATGTCTCAATGCTCTGCAGGAGGTAGTGATGGGCTTTTATTTTGAACATGTGTCAGTTTAGGCATACTGTTATTAGAGGATTAACGCAAAACCTAACCGGACAGGGAGAGATTTTTGAGTTTCCGCCATCTACCAAGTGGTAAAGAGGGGCCAGACACACTGAGAATGAGTGTCCAACTGGATAAACAGGTAACCAGAACTAGAACTGCAGTCTCCACTCCCTGTGTCTGTTCTAGAGTGACATTCAAACTCCTCTGATCCTTAGCTTAAATGCAGGAGTCCAAGCACAAAACCTGAGGCATTTCGGTTGAAATAGTTATTTATGCAACACATAGGCAACCACTGGGACAAGGTCAATAGTATATCCAACTTATTTAAGTCAGGATAACAAGGTAGGTGTAGAGCAGGATGAACACAGCAGGCCAAGCAGCACCGAAATGTCAGCTTTCCTGCTCCTCCTTTGCTGCTTGGCCTGCTGAAACAATTTTAACCTCACTGCGAAGCCATTTCTGAAGAACGGTCTAGGCCCGAAACATCAGCTCGCCTGCTCCTATGATGCTGCTTGGCCTGCTGTGTTCATCCAGCTCTACACCTTGTTATCTCAGATTCTCCAGCATCTGCAGTCCCTACGATCTCTTATTTAAGTAGGGATAAGGAATAGATTATCAAATGGACAAATTTGTTTTTATTCATTTTTTTTGTGGTATGTGGATGTCGCCGGTTGGGCTCAGCATTTACTGCCCATCCCTAGTTGCCCTTGAGAAGGTGGTGGTGAGCTGCCTTCTTGAACCGCTGCAGTCTTTCTGCTGTGGGTTGACCCACAATGCTATTAGGTGGGGAATTCCAGAATTTTGACCTAGTGACAGTGAATGAACAACAATGTATTTCCAAATCAGGAACTTGGAGTGGCGGTGTTCCCATGTATCTGCCGCCCTTGTCCTTCTAGCTGGAAGTGGTCGTAGGTTCAGAAGGTGCTATTGAATGAGTTTTGGTGAATATCTGCAGCACATCTTGTAGATAGTACACTACTGCTGCAACTGAGTGTCACCGGTGAGGGAGAGGATGCTTGTCAATGTAATGCCAATCAAGCGGCTGCTTTGTCCTGCTTGGTGTCAAGCTCCTTGAGTGTTGTTGGAGCTGCACTCATCCAGGCAGGTGGGGATGATTCCATCACACTCCTGACATGTGCTTTGTAAATGGTGGACAGGCTTTGAAGAGTCAGGAGGTGAGTTACTCACCACAGTATTCCCAGCTTCTGGCCTGGTCTTGTGTTTATGTGGTGAATCCAGTTGAGTTTCTGATCAATGATAACCCCCATGTTGTTGATAGTGTGGGATTCGGTGTTGGTAACACCATTGAATGTCAAGGTGTGGTGGTTAAATTATCTCTTATTGGTGATGGTCACAGGCTGGTATTGGTGTGGCACGAATGTTACTTGCCACTTGTCAGCCCAAGCCTGGATATTGTCTAGATCTTGTTGCATTTGAACATGGACTGCTTCGGTACCTGAGGAGTCACGAATGGTGCTGAACATTGTGTAATCATCAGTGAACATCCGTACTCTTGACTTTATGATGAAGTAGCTGAAGATGGTTGGGCCTAGGACACTACCCTGAAGAACTCCTTCAGAGATGTCCTGGACCTGACATGACTGACTTCGTACAACCACGACCATTTTCCTATGTGTCAAGTATGACTCTAACCACTGGACAGTTTGCCCCTAATACCAGTTTTGCTAGGGGTTCTTGATGCCACGCTCAGTCGAATACAGTCTTGATTTCAAGGACTGTCACTCTTACTCTCACCTCTGGAAATCAGCTCTTTTATCCAAGTTTGGACCAAGGCTGTAATGAGGTCAGGAGCTGAGTGGCCCTGGTGGAACCCAAACTGGACGTCGCTGGGCAGGTTATTACTGAGCAGATGTTGCTTGATAGCGCTACTGATGACACCATCTATCATTTTACTGATGATCAATAGGAGACTGATGGGACAGTAACTGGCGGGATTGGATTTGTCCTGCTTTTTGCATATAGGACATACGTAGGTAATTTTCCACATTCTCAGGTAGATGCCAGTCTTGTAACTCTGCTAGAACAGCTTGGCTAGTGGAGCAGCAGGCTCTGGGACAGCTCATCATTTATACCATTGCTGGAAAGTTGTCAGGGCCTGTAGCTTTTGCAGTATCCATTGTCTCCAACCATTTATTGATATCACGGGGAGTGAATCAAATCGGCTGAAGACTGGTAACTGCGATGCTGGGGACCACTGGAGGATGCTGAGATGGATCATCCGCTCAGCACTTCTGGCTGAAGATTGCTTATCTTTTGCACTGTACGTTGGGCTGTTCCATCATTGAGGATGGGGATATTTGTGGAGCCTCCTCCCCCAGTGAGTTGTTTAATTGTCCACCACCATTCACAACAGGATGTGGCAGGATCACAGAGCTTAGATCTAATCCATTGAATTGTTTAGTTCTGTCTGTTACTTGCTGCTTATGCTGTTTGGTGTGCAGGTAGTCCTGTTTGGTAGCTGTACCAGATTGAAAGCTCCTCTTCAGGTATGCCTGGTGCTGCTTATGCCCTCTTGTCCTCACCATTGAACCAGGGTTGATTCCTTGGTTTGATGGTAATTTTTGAGTAGGGGAATATATCAGGCCATGAGTTACAGATTATGATAGAGGACAATTATGCTGCTATTGATGGCCCTAGGGAGGATGGCATGTGGCAATCATCTGGAATTTTCCTTGCCCATGTTTAACTTGAAGCCATGAGACTTCATTGGGTCCTGAGTTAATGTTGATGTCTCTGAGAGCAACTCCCTCCCGACTCTATACCACTGTGCCGCCCTCTCTACTGAGTATGTCCTGCTGGTGGAACAGGAGATATCCAGGGATGGTGATGGTAGTGCCTGGGACAGTTTCTGTAAGGTATGATTCTGTGGGTATGACTATGTCGGACTGTTCCTTGACTCGTCTGTGACAGAGCTCTCCCAGTTTTGTCACTAGCCCCCCGATGTTTATGAGGAGGACTTTGCAGGATCGACAGGGCTGCTCTGAGTGGCATGCTAGGCCATTTCAGGGGGCAGTTGAGGGTCAACCATATTGCTGTGAGCCTAGAGTTACATGTAGGCCAGACAAGATGAGGGCAGTAGATTTCCTTCCCTAAAGTGCATGAGTGAATCAGATGGTTTTTCCCGACAATGGGCAATGATTTCATGGTCATCAGTAGATTCTTCAGTCTAACTGAAATCAAATTCCACCATGCGCTGTGGCAGGATTTGACCCTGGGTCCCCAGAACATCACCTGGGTCTCTGGATTAATAGGTAAGTGATAATACCACCAAGCCATTGCCTTCCCTATTTAAAAATAAAACATCAGGAATCTGTTTAAAATCATGTATTTAAGACTTGAATATACCCCTTCTTCATCAAACATTTAAAGTGCCAGCTTGCATATAGAATATAATTTAAACATTGTTTTCAGCATGAGGTGGCAAATAATGTCAGAACAATTTATATTTTTAAAGCTTTTCTCTCTGCATTTATTTTTACTCTCCTTCTCTAATGCATCTCTGTGGCTTTTGGTGTTTTTTGGTCAAAGTGAGTCCAGACCACGCTGTTTACTCATATGAGCACTGAAATTGTTTTTGATGATGAAAAGAGGCTCAGATGGTCCGGTTACTCTGCGAGTCATGACTTGAAGGTTCATTGATGTCTGTCACCGTGCTGAGCTTCCTCAGACTGCTTAATAGAGCACCCATTGAGAGGAACAAGTGATAACCTATTTCCAGCCATGCACTTGCCAGGGCTGGAACAGAGAAAGGTATTGCAAGTTCTGAAATGCGTCCACCTCCCTATGCTGGTAAAAAAAATCTAAAATTAAGTTCCCACTGCACAGAACCCCACCATCCCCCTTTACTATCTTGCAATGCAGAATGACATGGCTGCTGCGACAGAGTGTTGACAGCAGGCACAACATGGTTGTCCAACTCTGTTGCAGTTTGCAAGATGGAAATGCTGATAAGCTGTCAGGCCAGGAATAGAATGCAGCCATGCAATTCAGGAACGGGGTTGGTGCAGTTCCCAAATTTGGAAGGTTTTTTTTGAAAGAAAGGACGTCTTGCAATGCATCTCATGGCCTCAGTTCCAGAGTTATCAACAGCCAACTAAGCGTTGGCTCTGCATGCAATAACCAGTTTGCACGCAATAAGCAGTATGGACCAGCTCAACTGCATTTTAATCCATTGATTGAGGGATAGATATTAGCAAACAACACCAAGGATTATTCCCAAGGTCTTCTCCAAAATAACATTACTGGTTCTCTTCCATCCACTTGTGAGGGCAGACAAACAACCATGAGGTACTGTGGTCATGTTATGAAATAGATTATCCCGGAGATGGGCATTCAAATCCTCCATGGTGCTTGGGGAATTTAAAACCAGTTTACTAATTTAATAGACAATTCACAGTGGCAACCATGAGTCATTAAAGTTGCTGTCAAAGCTATTTTGGTTCATTATTATCCTTTAGCTATTCTGTGCTACACACATGGGCTGGTTAGCCTCGATGGGCCTTTGCCGAACAGGTTTATCCCAATAGCATGATTCAATTTCTGCACTGGTTGAAGTTCCTGTGAAGGGCTCTCCCTCACCTTTCCTCTTCCTGATTCGTGGTCGCTCTCAAGTTAAACTGTCACCAGGCTGTAATGAGAGAGTAGCCCTATGGTCTTGTAGACCTATGGTGACTTTACCTATATTATTCAGGATGGCATGGTGGCTTAGTGGTTAAAGCAGCTGCCGCACTGCTGGGTTCGATTCCACCCTTGGGTGACTGTCTGTGTGGAGTTTGCACATTCTCTCCCTTTCTGCCTGGGTTTCCTCTGGGTGCTCCGGTTTCCTCCCACCATCCAAAGATGGGCAGGTTAGGTGGATTAGCCATGCTAAATTATCCATAATGTTCAGGGATATGCAGGCTATGAGGGTTAGCTTTGGGAAGTGCAATGTTACAGGTATAGGATTGGGGGGTGGGGGTGCATCCTGAGGTGGTCATTGTGGACTCAATGAGCTAAATGGTCTATTTCCACACTGTGGGGATTCCATGATAAGTGAATCCTGACTGAATTGCAATATCATTGACACTTAACTGTCCTTTTGAAATTGCTACCAATGACTATCATAAGAATAATCCTGGTCAAACCATCCAATATTAACCTGGACAGAGGTTTGAGGAATGAAAAAGGCATAACCATGAACATTTGGCTGAAGCTGATAGAAATTTTCAACAGAGTAGTCACTGAGCCATATTTTATGCACTTCAGACACCAACATCACCATACTTAGGTATATCTTGGGAAGGACAGAGCCATGAGAGAGGATGTAGTCATAAGAGAGTGGCCCTGAGAGTTCTCAATACCAATTTAATGTCCTCAGGCCAAATGTGTGCAAGGAATGTCCCTTTCAGTTATCACCTACCACACAGTGCTAACCCCTTACCTCAACTGATGAGTTTTTACTCCTCTGCACTGAACACTACTGGAAGAAGCACAGAGGGTGGCGAGGGCACAGAATGCACTCTGAGCTGGAGAATTCCATGTCCAACACCATTGGTGTATCAGCACTCCAGTGTCTTTCTGAGAAGGTAGAAATTGAAGAATATTTACCAAACTGAATGTATAACAGCACAAAGTCAGTTTGACCCTAACCACACTGATCTACACGTCACGGATGCAGCTATCTGTATTGGTATTGCTTGGATCAAGAGTTGCACAGTCTTTTTGAAGACAAAGTCCCATCTTGATACCGAGGACATTTGCCTATTGTGCTATGTTGTGCTGACATAATGTTGAACAGAATAGATTCAGAACAGATCAAAAGTAGGTATTGATGAGGCACTGTGGGTCATCAGAAGCAGCGGAATTGTACTTACCTGCAAACTGTAACATCATAGCCCGACATATCTCCCACTCAACCAGTACCATTAAGTCAGGCATTTAACACCAGTAGAAGTGTAGGACAGTACACCAGGAGCAATACAAGACTTACCCAAAAAATGAGGCCAGTCATCTCAGAACCAAGGGCTCCTCAGTGTCATGACTAGGCCAAATTATCTTCAATTGTTTCATCAAAAACCTCCATTTCTATTGTAAGATTAAAATTACAGATGTTTGGTGATAATCATTAGATTATGCCCTCCATTCATAAATTCTCAGGAGATAAAACTGTCCAGATCCAGGCTTGAACTGATATGTGATAAGTAAAATTTATGCCACACAAGTACCAGGTAATCTGGAGAGAATCTAACTACCTCCCCTCAACATGATGGTGTTAGTATCGCTGCATTCTCCCCTTCAATAATGTATTGGACTTAACCTTGACCAGAAACAGAACTGAGAAAGACATATAAATATGGACAAGTCAGAAACTGGGGCAAGTAACTCACCCCCTGACACTCCAAATCCTGCCCACCTTCTAAAAGGCACAAGGCATGAGTGTAATGGAATATTCCCCACCCATGAATGAATGCAGTTCCAGTAACATTCAAGAAGCTTAACACCACCGTAACAAAGCAGCCTGCTTGACTGGCGCTCTATCACGACCTGCAAATGTTCTTTCCCATCGGAGTAGTGTGAGCATTCCATGAGATAGACTGCAACAGTTTGCCAATGCTTCTGCAACAGGACCTTCCAAACCCATGATCTGTGCCACCTAGGAGGATGAGGGCATCAGGGGCATTGGAACACTAAGTTATCTCCAATAATATCTCTAAAACCTTCCTTATTTATATATGCAACCAGGAAGAGTTTAAAGGAATAGGGGCCAAATAGGACTAAATTAATGTGGAATATCTGGTCGGCCTAGATGAGTTGGACTGAAGGATCTGTTTCCATGCTGTACATCTCTGTGACTCCTTGGCTCCAACAGAGCAGCTTGACTTGGGGAATATGTCATCGCTCTTTCATGATCCTCTTTACCCACTAATGGCACGGTTGGTGTTGCAATGCTTCTTAAAGGTTGGTCAACCCCACCTTCTCGCAGGCAGATAAAGGTGGGCAAGAAATGTTGGTCTTGTCGGTGGCATCCAGGTCCCATGTTCTGGGCATGAGCTTGAACCCAGAGGCTTTTTACTAGGATAATAAATAGACATAAATAGTAACACACGCATAAATACATGGTTATTATCACAACTCTCCCCTTTGTGAGATAGAAGAGAATAAACAGTCATATTGGCTAAATAAACTGCAATTTATCTCACTGTCATAGCAACCAAGAATGGATTATTGTAACATCAATAGTTGAAGAGCATGTTTCATTCGATATATTAGCTTACAAGTACTTTGATTCACATTAACCTCACATTTAACGCAATACTTAATCAAACTGCTTTCTTGAGGGCTTTTGAATTTTTAAATAAAAAGATGTTTAGAGAAATTGTTGATAATTTAATCTGAACATTCGTTATTAGGCCTGGATATCCCACACAAACCAGCCATTTGTTATGTGCAGTGTTCTTCGAAAACATTGGAAGTCTCCAAATTTAATATAATTTACAGTCCTCACAGGACTTATTAGGTATTGAATATGTTGTTTAATGCTGTAATTCTGGAGTGTAGTTACAAACATGTGATTCATTTCACTGATACATATGTGTTAATAGCATTAGTGAGCTAATAAGGATAAGTACATAATGAGCTGGCACAGAGTCTTTTTGGTGATACAATTAAGGTTCTATTACCAAGACTGTTCAATAATGTTATACAACTAACTGCATACTAACAAGTTAATTTATAACAAGGACTGTCAATATCTCCTCTTCGAGTTTCTTTAAGGGTTTCAACAAGGCAAATGTGATTTCCCTTCTTTTGTTCAAAGAAAGCTGATTGTCTTATGATCCACAATGAATCTGTGAATCACCTAAATATTATTGCAAAGCAGGTCAGTGACAGCAACAACATAGTAATCTGTCTTTCTCTGCTCAGAAACATTTCAGCTCCAGGCATGAACCAGCTGACATAAACCAACCAGCCAGCCCACAAGCTGGTCTCAAGTGCTGCCCCTCTCTCACCCACTCCATAATGTGCCCTTCAACCCACCCACTGTTTGCCTCTGTGGCGCATAGAGAGCAACTCTCCTGAAAAAAATCTACCAGTAGTGATCCATTGGATCAAGAAATGAGAAACACAGGAAGTCACTAATGAGTTTCTTGTGACCTGCACCCCTCTGTTAAATGACAAGGCTTTGAACAACCAAGCTGAGAGCAATCCTTGGCTAAACAGGTTCAGGACAAGCCAGAGCTCCTGTGCAGATTTAACCTTGGCCTTAACCATAACCGTAGGGTGACACAGTGGCTCAGTGGTTAGCACTGCTGCCTCTCAGCACCAGGAACCTGGGTTAGGTTCCACCCTCAGGCGACTGTCTGTGTGGAGTTTGTACATTCTCCCCGTATCTGCGTGGGTTTCCTCTGGATGCTCCGATTTCCTCACACAGTCTAAAGATGTGCAGGTTAGGTGGATTGGCTCCACTGAATTGCCCATGGTAATGGGGGATGGGTCTGGGTGGGATGCTCTGAGAGTTAGTGAGAACTTGTTGGGCCGAAGGGCCTGTTTCCACACTGTAGGGGTTCTATGATATTAATGCAGCTAATTCCACAGCAGGAGCCACAAAAAAAACCCTTCATGCATCCCCAGAGAGCTCAAACAATTCTGCACATCACAGAGGGCTGTTAACCCTACAAAGCAATTGGTGGATTGATTATCTTAAACTCAGAAAACAAAGATGATATTGCTCAGCTGCAAGATTTTTCAGTTGCAAAATAATAGCAACTATAAATAACAGCTCAATATGTGGTTGGACTGTGCCAGAATTCTGAAGATTTAACTGAACTACCAAAGATGGGTGAAGGCTGACCTTAGATTAAAATGAGGCTTGACTAAGTCTCAACCCGAAACGTCAGCCTCCGTGCTTCTCTAATGCTTCTTGGCCTGCTGTGCTCATCCACCTCTGTACTGTGTTATCTCATGTTCTCCAGAATTGGCAGTTCCTACTATCTCTTGACTAAGTTTGGCTACTAAAGGTTTGCCAAGTTTCTTGGTGATTATGATTGGATTTGAACAGGAGACTTGGTCAAAGCTGCCAAGATTTGGAAGGCCTACTGAAAATAGAATTGAGTTGAGCAGATCTGACCCACTATAGGACTGGATTGGGCTGAATTTTGTTGGCTTGGATAACAACATGAAATAGACTTTGATGGTGATGAAAAGCAATCCTACAGTGGTGTATGACCGGTGTAATGCATTCAGTATAACAGTGTTAGCAGCTGTTTAAGAAACAGGTTTCTGTCATTGTGCCTGTTGTATCTGTTGTAACTGGTAAAGAACTGTTGGCTGCGTACCATAAGTTAAACTGCCATCAATGTTAAAATGATCAAAATAGTTGTTTAATTTTTATGAATTTGATGCAAGAGCTTTAATCTCACTCTAGTGTAAGCAAGATGAGCTTAAATACATATCTCTTTAAAATTTAAAACTTGGTAAGCCTTGCTGTCTGGCATAGATTACATCATGGATGCACTTCCACTGGTAACATGCATTCAGATATCTAATCAAGACTAATCTTGTTGCTCGATGAAATAGAAATTAGAAAAGTACAGTAACTGAGAGTATTTATTAGGGGTGATCGCGGCCATTCCAGCACAGTCCAGTACAACTCAGACACCTCTTATGGCAATTAAGGATGGACAACAAATATAGGCCTTGCCGATGATGCTTCCATATTTTGAGCATCTGGCACCATTTGATAAGGTCATGGTTGGTCGTTGACCTGAGCTCCACATTGTTGGCCCTCATTTCAAGGGGATTGGAGTAAAAGAATAGGAAGTCTTATTGCAACTATACAAGGTGCTGGTGAGACCACATCTGGAGTACCATGAAGGGATTTGGCCCCTTTGTTTAAGGAAAGATATTATTTCAATGGAAGCAGTTCAAAGAATGCTCATTAGGATGATCCCTTGTGTAAGGGGATTGTCTTATGAGCAAAGGTAAAACAATTTGGGACTTTATTCATTGGCATTTAGAAGAATGAGAGGTGGTCTCATGGAAGCATTTAGGTTTCTTCAGGGGCCTGACAGAGTAAATACTGAGCGGATGATTCCCCTCATGCGATAGTCGAGGACCAGCAGGTATAATCTCAGAATTAAGGGTTGCCAATTTAAGATTGATTTGAAGAGGAATTTCTTCATTAGACAATTGTGTATCTTTGGAATTCCTTGCCACAGAGAGCTGTAGGGGTAGAGTCCTTGTGTATATCTAAAACTGAGATGGATAACTTCTTGATCAGTTGAGGAATCAAGGGGAAAGCACAGGAAGGGAGAGGTGAGGAATATTGGATCAAGCATGATTCTACTGAATAGTGGAGCAGGCTTAAAGGGCCAAATGTCCATCATTTGTTCCCTTTTTTTTGGTCTTGTGGTCTTATTCCTAAATGATCCCCATAATTATGGATTTCCCCAGTCGAAAAAAACATAAGAAAGGGTAAGATTGAATAAGGATTAGGAGGTCAGAGGGGAATTGAAATGTCGGTCGAAATCGTTAATCTTGATTAACTATTTGGAACAGAAGCTTTGAATGCAGAGAAACAAGTAAACCTTGACAACAAAGATGATAGTGTATTGAGGGCTCACCACACTGATCCCTGCAATATGGGACTGAGGCTTAACTGGTGCAGAAAGGATGCTACCCCTGGGCGAAGGTCTGTAACTGCGGGAGAGGGTGCAGACTCAAAACAAGGGGTAGACCATTCAGGACTGAGATTAGGAATAATTTCTTCACTCAGAGGGTAGTGAATCTTTGGATTTCTCTCCCCTCAGGGCTGTGGAGACCCATTCACATTCAAGACAGAGATTGATGGATTTTCAGGTATTTTTAAAAAATCATGCATATGGGAATACTACAAGAAAATAGACAGAGCTAATTGATCAGTGATAGAGGTTGTGAGGGGCTGAAGGACCTACTATTTTCTATATTGCTATGTTGCTAAGATTAATAAATCCTGAAAGAATGGGGGGTGGTAATGAAAAATATTTACAGAAAAGGGAAAGGCTAAGAAGATATTATAGAATAAGCTAAGCTGCTGATGTGAGGCTTGGTCATGATAGCTATAGCTTTCCTCTATATGAGAACTTGGGAGACCAGATATGCATACATGATCAAAGTTCCTTCTAAGCTGTGTATCCACTTGGCTCAGAAGGTTTGCGCACACATGTTGGCTTAGAAGTCGAAGTGCCAGCATTAAACAAATATACATGAAGTGGCCATAAATGGCATTTGAGGCTTTGCAGACTGAATATAGGAAGGTAGGTAGGAGGTTAAAAAAAGCCTCAAAGGTAGTAATCTCTGGATAACTTCAGGTGCCACGTGACGTTAAGAATAAGAAAGTAATGTAGATAAATCAATGGCTGAGTAGATAGTGCAGGGACAGGGATTCAGAGTTTTGGATCATTGGGATCTCTTTTATGGCAATAAGGTTTCATCTGAATTGTAGAGGGACCAATATCCTGGCAGGGAGATTTGTTAGTTCTATTTGGGAACCTTTAAGCTAGCAGGGAGTGTGGTGGCAGGATCCTCATTAGTCATGACAATAGAAAGACAGATCAGGATGGTTCTGAAGTTAAACAGAGCAAGTTACTTAGACAAGGCAGGCAAGAGCAAGTCAGAGAATGAAGAAACTCTGAACAACTGAACTGCATTTATTTCAGTGCAAGGGTTCAGACAGGTAAGGTGGTTGAACTCAAGGGATATATGGGAACATGGGACCGAGACATCACAGCTATCACAGAAACATGGCTGAGGGAGAGACAGGATTGGCAGCTCAATGTTCTGGGCTTAAATGCAATAGTGAGAGGAAAGGACTAACCAGTGATAGTCAGCTTGGCTTTGTGTATGTGAAATTGTGTCTCACCAACTTGACTGAGTTTTTTTGAGGAACCAAAAAGAAAGATGAGGGCAAGGCAGTAGACATTGTCTATGGCTTTTAGTGAAGCCTTTGACAAGGTTTTGCATGGTAGAATGATTAGTAAAGTTAGATCACGTGGGATTCAGAGACAGCTTGCCAATTGGCTACAAAATTGGCTTGATAGTAGGAAACAGAGGGTGGTGGTGGAGAGTTGTTTTTCGGACTGGAGGCCTATGACCAGGGGGTGTTCTGCAGGGATCTGTGCTGGGTCCACTGTCATTTGTCATTTATGTAAATGAATTCAAGGAAAATTTAGGAGGGATAGTAAGTTTATAGATGACATCAAATTTAGTGGTATAGTCAACAGTGAAGAAGTTTATCTAAGATTGCAGCGTGCTCTTGATCAATTGAACCAATGGGCTGAGGAGTGGCAGATGGAGTTTAATTTGGATAAATGCAAGGTATTGCATTTTGGTAAAGCAAACAAAGGCGGGGCTTGCATGGTTAATAGCATGACCCTGGATAGTGTTGTTGAATAAAGAGAGCTTGGGGTTCAGGTACGTAGTTCTTTGAAAGTTTTGTCATAGGTAGACAGGATGGTTAAGAAGATGTTTAGCTGGCTTGCCTTCATTGCTCAGGCCAGTGTGTACAGAAGTTGGGATGTCATGTTGAGGTGGTGCAGGATGCTGGTGAGGTCACTTTTGGAGTATTGTGTACAGTTGCGGTGGCCCTGGTATACAAATGATATTATTAAAATGGAGAGGGTCCAGAAAAGATTTACCATGATGTTGCCAGACTGGAGGGTTTGAGTTATAAGGAAAAACTGAATAGGCTAGGATTTCTTTTTACTGGAATGTAGGAGGTTGAAGGGTGACATAATTGAGATTTGTATATTCATGAGGGGAATAGATAAGGTGAATAGCCAAAGCCTTTTCCCTAGGGTGGGGGTCTTCAAAACTAGGGGGCATATTTTTAGGGTGAGAGGAGGAAGATTTAAAAGGGAACGGAGGGCAATTTTTTTCACACGGACGGGGCTCGTATATGGAATGAATTGACAGAGGAAGTGGTTGATGCAGGTAACACTTAAAAGACATTTGGACAGAAACAGAAATAGGAAAGGTTTAGAGGGATATGGGCCGAACACAGGTAAGTGGAATTAGTTTAGAATGGGAAACTTGTTCGGCATGGATGAGCTGGATCAAAGGGTCTGTTTCCAAACTATGTGACACTGTGCCTCTAAGGGCCATACTTAATGGGGAACACATGAGGGTGGCCAGTGGTTCATGAGTTCAGCCAGGCTAAAATGGAAAGGATACAAAGAGGAATTGGGAAGACATGACATCCGGGCTGGCTAGCCACTGGAAATAGGGAGTTATTTGGTGCGCACTGCTACTCAGTAATAGCTTTATCCTTTATTACATTATACCTTCCTCCTTTTTGGTGTGTTTAGGTTAAAGCATAAAGTGAACAATGAGGTTTTTGTCCATTATGATCAATTTTTGTATATCAAATCATATGCAGTAACAATATGACTGGAGCGAGGTCATTTAGCTGTCTCTAGTGGTAGCTACAGTGGACAGAAATGTGGCATCAAAGACTGGAGTAGATGGAAGAGGGGATGAAAACAAAAAATGATCAAAACATGGCTAACAGGGAAGGGAGAGGAGAAGCAGCCACCACGAATAACAAGTGAACAGAATACAACCTTAGGTTCCAAGCATGCTTGACAGAGAGAGCAGCATAGCTTGGATCATTAACATGGATTAGGAAAGTGATCAGTCCAATACAGTATGCTCAGGGTATTACAGTAGGTTCATTGTGTGCTATGTTTATCTAATTAGATTCTGAGACAGAATCGTTCCATACTAGTGGTCCTGCCTATTAGATGGATAGCAATAGTTCCTGCCGACTAGTATCTTACAACTACAACAGCTTTAGAATAGAATATTTTATTAGAGTCTGTTTAACATTGGGCAACACTGCTATGGGAAATACTCCAATTTATGCAGTATATTCCACTGAAGGTTTATGTTCTAGTAATGTTGGCTGTAGAATAAGTTGGGAACACTGTGAATTCCTTTGCTGTTCTTTGAAATGGTGTTATAGGATGCTTTACATCCACTTGAGTCTGCCCATGAATTCCCCAACAATCAACATCATGAGGGTTACCATTAATCAGAAGCTGAGCCTGGCTCGCTGTATAAACACGGTGGCTACAAGAACAGGTCAGAGACTAGAGAGCCTGTAGTGAGTAACTCACCTCCGGACTCCCCAAAGCCTGTCCATCATCTACATGGCACAAGTTAGGAGTGTGGTGGACTACTCCCCATTTGTCTGGATGAATCCAGCTCCAACAATACTCAAGAAATTTGGCACTCTCCAGGGCAAAGCAGCTGCTTGACTGCCGTCGCATCCACAAAAATCCCTGCAGCCACCATAGACGCTCAGTGGCAGAAATGTATACCATCGACAAGATTCAGTGCAGAAATCAACAATGCTCCTTAGACAGCACCTTCCAAACCCACACCTTCCATCTGGAAGGACATGGGCAGCAGATCCATGGAAATACCTTCAAAATGTTCCTTAGGCCACTCACCATCCTGACTTGGAACTATATCACCATTCCTTCACTGTTGTTGAGTTTAAAAGCTGGAATTATTTTCCTAATGGCATTGGGGGTATGTCTACAGCACATGGATGTCAGTGCTTCCAGAAGGCAGGTCACCACCACTTCTCAAGGGCAACCATGGACAGGCAATAAATGTTGGCACAGCCAGTGAAGAGTGAATAAATAAAAAATGAAGGGGCCTCATTTTAATGGTTAATCTGGAAAACAGGGCTTCTAGAACTGCAGCACTCTAATACAACTGCACTGCGGTACCACCTGATAATATGTTAAAGTCTTTGGCATTACGCTATGAATCCATAATTTTCCATTTCAATTGCAGCTTATATGTGGGGAAGAGTAGCAAGAATGATGAAAACTACACAAGGCCAAATTTCCAAGCAGAGCCAGACCCACCATCCTCAGAAACAGTCCTGAAGCAGCCACAGGGTCTGCCGGGTCCTGAGGCAATTTGGTTTAAAGGTGCACTGCGATACTCTGGCACTTTTCCCCCAGCTGTCATAAAAAACATGATTGTTAGATGCTGGAGAGGAGGGGTGATCGACTTCCCTCTTTTTAATCCTTTCTCGGTCAACCACGTCAAATATTTTGGCTTCTCTTTTAACATGTACCTATCATACTTCAATTAAAACATAATTAACCAGATGTAAATGATGGCATCAAATCACTAGGTTTTTTTGAGTGTCAGAAACAGAAATTTCACCACCTACCTAAGACCCTCCTTAAAATAATAAAACTGTAACATTAATCACACGCATAAACACGGGTAATAGGTTTAACCTGGAGAAAGTGTCTGGCAAGAACTCGAAAGATATGTTCCAGAGTTTTGTTTGAAAAGAAAATCTTTGAGTCGTTACCTTGTTGGAACAATGGCGTTTATTACAAATGGGAGAGAGTCTCAGAGGACTGCTTCAAACTGAATAAAACCAAAGCAACTGCAGATGCTGTAAATCAGAAGCCAAAACAGAAATTGTTGGAAAACCTCATCAGATCTGGCAGCATCTGTAAAGAGAAATCAGAGTTAACATTTTGACTGCAGTGACCCTTCCTCAGAAATGAGACCTGCCTCACTACTTAATGGCCCCTTGTTGTTGCCACTGCTCTGTTTCCAAGGGAGGTAGGTTTGGCACCAGTTAGCACCCTCCTCAACTGGGAAAGTAAGTCAAACCATTCTTTCCCAGTTCTGAGGAAGGGTCACTAGACCCGAAACGTTAAGTCTGCTTTCTCCCTCACAGATGCTGCAGACTGCTAAGCTTCTCCAGCAACTTTGTTTTTGTTCCATTCTTTTCCATTCTTTTGAGAGTTTAGAATTACAAGTACCAGACCGAGGCACAGAAATTTGATTCACATCCTGCAGCAGTATTGACGTTTGTAGACCATGAGTTCTCAGTAAATAATTGTTATCCAAAAACTGCTTTGTTGTCTGGCAAATTTTTTAAGCTTGAGAGAGACAGGGAGGCTTCTGGCTTTTTCTTTTTATCAGTTCATAAATCCTTTTCTCTTGGTTTTGCTAATCAAAGAATGAGATCATAGAATCCCTACAATGTGGAAGCAGGTTATTCAGCTATCAATTCCGCACCAACTCTCCAAAGAGCATCCTACCCAGACCCATACCCCTACCCTGCATTTTCCATGGGTAATCCAGCTAACTTGCACATCTTTGGACTGTGGGAGGGAGCCAGAGCACCTGGAGGAAACCCATGTAGTCACAGGGAGCCAACTGCCCGAGGCTGGAGATGAACCCAGGTCGCTGGCACTGTGAGGCAGCCGTACGCCACTGTGCCACCCTAAAATTAATATGGAATATATATTCCTGAGTCTGCTCCATTGTCCATCCAAACTGAATACTCAGCTGATAACCTTTCACCTCTCATTTTGTAACTTTTTCATACAAATGTGAATTATAAAAAAGACACAATTATCTTGACACTGAGTCAGTCAGATGGTTTTAATCTTAAGGTAACGTGGCTAACTCAACGCATTAAGTTTGTTTTATTTCTTAGAGATTCTCTGGACTTGTCTCAATCTGTGATCAGAAGCTATTTTAGTTCAAATCCTTCTCATAAGCAATGTTTAGTCTGTGAAAGGTATAATAATCAGTTTTAAAAAGAGGTGATGGTGCAGTGATAATGTGCAGGACTGGCTATTCCGAATCCCAGAACAATATTTGAGGACATGGGCTTAAAAGGTAAAATTTGAATTTGAGAAAATCTGGAATGAAAACCTAATCTCACGACAGCAAACTGTGTTTCCCTCTTAACTATTCCATGAAATTAGGAATGTGTAATAAATGTTGGTCTTGCTAGCTATGTCTACATCCCTTAAGCGAATAAAAAAAGTCAGATGATGGATGTTTGATATTGACAGTCGACGTTTGCTACAAGACTGTTACAATGAAGCAACAAAGAAAGACCTTTAGCCCTTAGCCTGCACACCCCTTACCATCGTATGCGCTCTGCAAACCACCTCAGTGGCACTTTATTACTTTCATTGCAACTGAAACTCTCTACCCCCTCCCCATGAGTCATCATACCCTTCATGCCAACCAATGCTATGATTCTATCAATATAATTTGCAGCACTGCTTATGGGCCCTGATACTTTTCATGCCAAACTGTACCTGTCTTACCACAGTCTTTTAGCTATCATCCATGCCATCGTAATGCCAAGTCCTGAGCTTTTATTCATTACCACAGGTTGGATGTCAGAAGGCATGCTGAAACAATAAGTAAAGCGCTCAATATCCGTTATACTCCTCACTGTATTGAAGAAAAACCTCTCATTTATAACGATTCAATCATTTAATACATTTAGTTCCCTTCAGGTATTTAATCCTTTTGATGGTGTAGTGGTAGTATCACTGGGATTGAGACTGTCACATTACATTCTGGTTACAGAATTGAAAGAATGCTTTGTCTAAACATTAAGCTGGACATCAATGTCTGAAGAATATGGAAAGGTTTCTGATGAAGAGGCTGAAGAACAAAATGAGGAGAAAGAGGTTGCAGAAGCCATTGCAGATTGTGATGATGAAACAGAAGAAGAACAGACTGAGGAACCCATAGGTTTGTAAGAAATTTGATGAAACAGAAAAACAACAGACCAAGGAACCGATAGATGTAAAAGATGGCTTGTAATGATTTAGAAGACTGCAATTTACACTGAATGGGAAGGTGGACTACATTGAGATGAGAGACCATTGAACAGCATGAACAAGCAATTCACTTTATTCTTTTTGAAGGTCTAGTAGTGTAAAAGTTTTGTATGTAATTTACATTCCTTCAAGGGAAATAAATGTAAGTTTGAAATATTTAACATGACTTTTTGTGAAACTTGTCATGTAAACCATAAAATGCTTCCACAAAAGAAAAATCCAGGATGAAGTTCGGTGAACATGAGTTCAAACCATGACAGCTGGTGAAATTGAAATTCAATCGCTAAATCCGGAACCTAACACTAGTTTCAGTAATGGTGGCCATGAAACTATAATCAGCATTAAAGACTTTACTTCATTACTGTCTTTCAGGGAAGGAAGTTTGCCCTCCTGACTTGGTCTGACCTATATGTGACTCCAGATCCACATCAAAATGGTTGACTCTTTAAAGCCCACTGCAACATCATAGCAAGTGTCTCAGTTTCATCAAACTGCTACATAAAGTTATAAAGGTGTATATCTGAATGGACTATCTGGCATTAACCTACGTAATAGGATGGACAACTCCAAACCTGTGAACTCTTGTAAAATTCTCCTTACTACCATCTGAGGTCTAATGCCAAAACTGAGAGAACTGCCTCACAGACTGTTCAAACAACAACCTAATTACTCACAAACTCAATTCTTACAATGTCTCAGACAACACCATCAATTCTGAGAATGCCCTGAGCTATAATTTTACTTACAAGTCTTTTGTAACCCTCAGCTTCATTTCTACCAGGGTCAGTCAGCTTCAGGCCTCATTTGGGATTTTCTCCAAACATGCACTGAAAACTGAACTTTGTAAAGTGAGGTGACAGTGACTGCTCTAGACAGCAAGGCAGCATTTAACCAAACAGAGCGTGAAGGAGCCCAGGTAAATCTGGAATCAATGTGAATCAAAGAGTAGGCTCTCTGCTAACTGCAATCATACTTGGCACATAGAAAGGTGGTTGTGGTTACTGAATACCAATCATTGCAGTCTTAGAACATCAGCGACTTCACCAATGACCTTATCATGATGATAGAATGGGGATAATTGCACAGTGTTTAAAAATATTCACAATTCCTCACATACTGAAGGAGCTTGTATTCATCTGAAGCAAGACCTCTAGACAGTATCCAGTTGTGGATTGACAAGTGGCAAGTAACATTTGTGCCATACAGGTGCCAGGCAATGAGTATCTCTAAGGTGAGAAAATATAACCATCACCTCTCAATGTTCAATGGCATTCCCATTGCGGAATCTACCACTTGCCCAAGAAGGTGTTGCACTACCAACTCTCCAGGTCAGTTCAGGATGGGTGATCAACACCCATGGTCTGTTAAATAAACATTTCCTTAAAGCACTTGAACTCTTATGAGTACAAATGTTTGTATTCATAGCTTCACATCAAAGATAGGCAATTTCCCCTTGTACAATTGTAACTATTAATCAAGCTTTGAATTTAAGTGTCCCCGTTCGGTCTAATACGAACAGGTTGCGGAAGCAGTCAATCAGCACTACTGCTATGATATTTATTTTTCTTCATTTATTGAACATGGGTGTCACTGGTTAGGCTCAGCATTTATTGCCTGTCCCTTGATTCCTTTAAGAAGCTGGTGGTGGGCTGCCTTCTTGAACCACTGCAGTCTATATGCCGTAGATTGACCCACAGCCCCGCTAAGGAGGGAATTTCAGGGTTTTGAACCAGCGACAATGAAGAAGCGGTGATATATTTCCTGGTCAGCATGATGAGTGGCTTGGAGGGGATTACAGCTGGTGGTGTTCCCATGTATCTGCTGCCTTTTCCCTTTTAGATAGAAGTGATTGTGGATTTTGAAGGTGCGATCAAAGGATCTTTAATGAATTTCTGCATGTATCTTATAGATAGCAAATATTACTGCTCCTGAGAAACCATAGTCAAGGAAGTAGATGTTTATGGACATAGTGCCATCAAATAGGCTGCTTTGTCCTGAATGGTGTCAAATTTTCTTGACTGTTGTTGAAGCTGCACACATCAGGCCAATATAGAGCACTCCATCGCACTCCAGACTTATGCCTCGTAGATGGTGGACAGGCTTTGGGGAGCCAGGAGGTGAGATACTTCCTAGCTTCTGACTTGCTGTTGCGGCCTTTGTATTTCGTGGTGAGTCTAGTTGAGTTTCTAGTCAATGGTAACCACCAGGATGTTGATAGTGGGGGATTCAGAGAATGGAACAGAATTGGATGTCAATGGATATGAGTTAGATTGTCTCTTATTGGAGATGGTCATCACCTGGTATTTGTATGATTAGATTAGATTCCCTACAGTGTGGGAACAGCCCTTCGGCCCAACAAGTCCACACCACCCCATGCAACATCCCACCCAGACCCATCCCCCTGTGACCTACAAACCCCTGAACGCTATGGGCAATCTAGCATGGCCAATCCACCTAACCTGCACATCTTTGGACTTTGGGAGGAAACCAGAGCACCCAGAGGAAACCCATGCAGGCACAGAGAGAATGTGCAAACTCCGCACAGACAGGCGCCCGAGGCTGGAATTGAACCCGGGTCCCTGGCGCTGTGAGGCTGCAGTGCTAACCACTGAGCCACCATGCCACCCCAAATGTATGGCACAAATGTGACTTTCTGCTCATCAATCCAAGCTTGGATTTTGTCCAGATCTTGTGGCAATTGGAAATAGACTGCTTCAGTATCCGAGGAGTCACAAATGGTGCTGAACAATGAGCAATCACTGGTGAATATTCCCATTCTAATCTAAGAATTGGTTGAAGACTGGTATCTGTGATGCTAGGGATGACTGGAGGAGGCCGAGATGAAGCATCCACTCAGCACTTCTGACTGGAGATTGCTGCAAATATTTCAGCCTTTTCCTTTGCACTGATGCATTGGGCTCATCCAACATTGAGGATGAGGATATTAGTGGAGCCTCTTCCTCCAGCGATTTGTTTAATTATTGACAACAACTTATGATGGCTGTGGCAAGGTGGCCAGTGTATTGATTATAGGAGTTGGGACATCGTGTTGCGCCTATACAGGACAATAGCTAGATTGCATTCAATTCTGGACTCCCTGCTATTGGAAGGATGTTGTGAAACTTAAAATGATTCAGAAGAAATTTATAAGGATGTTGCCAGAGTTGGAGGATTTGAACTATAGCAAGAGGCTGAATAGACTGGGGCTATTTTCCCTAGAAGGTCAGAGGTTGAGCGGTGATGTTATGGAAGTTTATAAAATCATGAGGGGCATAGATAGGGTGAATAGCCAAAGTCTTGCCCCAGGGTAGGGGAGTCCAAAGCTTGAGGGTGTAGATTGAAGGTGATAGGGGAAAGATTTCAAAGGGACCTAAGGGACAACTTTGTGGAATTCAAGCCCAGGCTCTCAGAACATTAATTAAACAACGGCTGTTATTGTCATGAATTGAATTTCTAGTTTAATAGTCTATATATCTCTGAGCGGCTGCACTTGGTTTACTGGATGGCAGGATGTGTGAGACTGCTGGTGCCATTGATAACAAGCACACAAGCATCATATCTCAGACAAAAGCCTTTATATGTATGTGTTTGTATGTGTGGATATATCTGATCTATAAAATGGGCTGCCGCTTATCTCAGAATTAATGGGAACTGCAGATGCTGGAGAATCCAAGATAACAAAGTGTGAAGCTGGATGAACACAGCAGGCCAAGCAGCATCTCAGGAGCACAAAAGCTGACATTTCGGGCCTAGAACCTTCATCAGAGAGGGGCTGGGGAGAGGGTTCTGGAATAAATAGGGAGAGAGGGGGAGGTGGACCAAAGATGGAGAGAAAAGAAGATAGGTGGAGAGGAGAGTATAGGTGGGGAGGTAGGGAGGGGATAGGTCAGTCCAGGGAAGACGGACAGGTCAAGGAGGCAGGATGAGGTTAGTAGGTAGGAAATGGAGGTGCGGCTTGAGGTGGGAGGAACGAGTAGGTGAGAGGAAGAACAGGTTAAGGAGGCAGGGACAGGCTGGGCTGGTTTTGGGATGCAGTGGGGGGAGTGGACGAGCTGGGCTGGTTTTGGGGTGCAGTGGGGGAAGGGGAGATATCTCACTTAGCTAAGATTAATGCCAAGAGCATAGTGTTTGATCCAACTGTTCCAGTTGAGACAGATTAGACTCCTACCTTCTTGCCATACCTGTGGTTATAAAAGCTGTCAGCATTGAGCTGTTATTCAATTATTGCCAATTAATTGTCTTCATGCACAGGAATCATGAAGAATTTATCAATATATTTTATACTGAAAATAACTGGATAATGCAATAGAATGCACCTTTCTGAATGGCAGGGCAACACCTCCTTATATCACTCATCTCATATTGGCAACTGATCTATTTGTAGTAAATCAATAATGGGCAACTAAAGGGAACAAAGCTTTGTTTATTGATGGGTGTGCTCTTGAACAGAATGACAACAAGCCCTTCTGCCTCCATTGGATTCCAGCTGGAACAAGTGGTTTGTGAAATAGACACTGCTGCACTGACTGAGGGGTCAAAATTCTCAGCTTAAACTTCCTATTGACATTCCAGTCCATGATCACGATTGGGTACCCAATCCCAATCCTAACCATAACAATGTTTTTGCTGACAATCTTGGATTTTTATAAATCCTGAATTTTTATGAAACTTCTCAGGTATTACAGTAATCACTTTGCATGTGCAAATCCAGAATTCTTCCTCCTGTAAAGACACTGACCATTTTCATAAAAGTGGGAAAGTGGGAATGTATAAATTCCAATTCATACCTCCATAGTTCACAGACGCTGTTGCTATGTTAAAATGTAGCTGCCTCTGGCTGGTCTGACTTTCATGATTGGGACGTTCAAAACACAATTCGTACAGTTTATACCTGGTAAGAGTGGGTCGAATGTCACCGGAGTTATTTGTTGAGTCAGGGTGCCCTTTCAAAGAGGGGAGGTAGACTATTGGATATTGTCCAGTTCACCTTTCAGGAAATTCAGCCCCTGTTTGAAAGTGTTCAGCTGCCTTTTGAAAGAGGTAAACTGATCCTTGGAATTTTTAAAAGTTGACCTGAATCTGCACAAGAAGGTACGTAAACTCATTGGAGCTCACAAAATCTTTGGAACTATTAAGAGTGCTATCATGGAGTTGTCAATGGAGTCGTCAAGCTATCAAGATATTTAAACCTCCTGATCTTTAAACATTTGAAATAAAATTCTGGTGCATTTGAACAAAAATCAGTGCATAATATTTTGTTAGTCTTTGGCATTAGCCTGAGGGTTTTCAATGCAGGATTAAGGTGGCATGACAACTTTTCATGATTACAGTGAGGTGCCCTTTCATTTAATAGGTTAATTGACAGCTCCAAGTATCTATGAGCACTTCAAACTGGAACTATGAATTTTAACGCTAAAGGATTAAATGTTGTAATTATGTTTCAATCAATGTGATTTTTAAAAAAAATAAGTGAATCTTTTCCTTCAAGGAAACTAGAACTAGGGGTAATTGTTTCAGTTGTCAATAAGATAACAGCCCATGGTGTCAGGGGTATGGTACAAACATGGCAGAAGACAGAGAGAAAGCAATAAAATGGCCTTTTTCAGGATGGTAGCTGGTGATTCGTACACTTTGACAGAGGTCAGTGTTGGGACCGCCACTATTCGCGTGAATCATCAACAATCTATACAAAGGAACTGAGGGTATTGTTGCTAAGTTTACAGATGACACTAAAGTAGGTGGGGGTAATGGATGGACAGATAGCGCTGTGGATGCATGGAGGCTGCAGCAGTCTTGGACGGGCTAGGAGAGTGGGAAAGAAACAGTGGCAGATGAAATAAAATATGAGAAAGTGTGAGGTTATGAACTTTGAACAAACAAAGAAGAAACAAAATTACAGCACAGGAACAGGCCCTTCAGCCCTCCAAGCCTGCACCGATCCAGATCCTCTATCTAAACCTGTTGCCTATTTTCCAAGGAACTGTATCTCTCTGCTCCCTGCCCATTCATATATCTGTCTAGATACACCTTAAATGACACTATTATGCCTGCCTCTACCACCTCCGCTGGCAACGCATTCCAGGCACCCACCACCCTCTGCGTAAAGAACTTTCCACACATATTTCCTTTAAACCTTTCCCCTCTCACCTTGAAATCGTGACCGCTAGTAAATGAGTCCCCCACTCTGGGAAAAAGCTTTTGCTATCCATTCTGTTTATACACCTCATGATTTTGTAGACCTCAGTCAGGTCCCCCCTCAATCTTTGTCTTTCTAATGTAAATAATCCTAATTTACTCAACCTCCCTTCATAGCTAGCACCCTCCATACCGGGCAACATCCTGATGAGCCTCCTTTGTACACTCTCCAAAGCATCCACATCCTTTTGGTAATGTGGCGACCAGAACTGTACGTAGTAGTCCAAATGCGGTCGAACCAAAATCCTATACAATTGCAACATGGTCTATACAACTGTCCTATACAAAGGCTACACAAAGTCCTATACAACTGTGACTATGGTCAGAGCATAGAACATAGAACATAGAACAGTACAGCACGGTACAGGCCCTTCATTCCACGATGTTGTGCCCACCCATTTTCCTACTAAGATCAAACTACCCTACATTAAACCATCATCCATGTGCCTATCCAAGAGTTTCTTAAAAGTCTCTAAAGTATCTAACTCCACTACCACTGCTGGCAGCGCATTCCACACACCCACCACTCTCTGTGTAAAGAACCTACCTCTGACATCTCCCCTATACCTCCCCTCAATCACCTTAAAATTATGCCCCCTCGTGATAATCATTTCCGCCCTGGGGAAAAAGTCTCTGGGTATTCACTCTATCTGAGCCTCTCATCATCTTATGTACCTCTATCAAGTCACCTCTCGTCATTCATCACGCCAATGACAAAAGCCCTAGCTCTCTCAAGCTTTCCTCATAAGACGTGCCCTGCAGTCCAGGCAGTGTGGTAAATCTCCTCTGCACCCTCTCTAAAGCTTCCACATTCTTCCTATAATGAGGTGACCAGAACTGAACAACATACTCCAAGTGTGGTCTAACCAATGGTTTCATAGAGCTACAGCATAACCTCACAGTTATTAAACCCAATTCCCCTGCCAATGAAAGCCAAAACACCATACGTCTTCTTTCTCACCCTATCAACTTGGGTAGCAACTTTGAGGGATCTATGGACGTGGACCCCAAGATCCCTCTGTTCCTCCACACTGCCAAGAAACCTGCCATTAACCCTGTATTCTGCATTCAAATTTGACCATCCAAAATTAATTAATACACACTTTACTGCGTTGACTTCTACCTATCCTTGTGCAGCTCTGCATCCTGTCAATGTCTCATTGCAACCTACAACAGCCCTCCTTGCTGCCCACAACTCCACCAACCTTTGTGCCATCAGCAAACGTACTAATCGACCCTTCCATTTCCTCATCCAAGTCATTCATAAAGATCACAAAGAGCAGAGGCCCCAGAACAGATCCCTGCAGAACACCACTGGTCACCAAGCTCCAGGCTGAATATATTCCATCTACTACCACTACTCTGTCTTCTATTGGACGGCCAGTTTTGTATCCAGACAGCCAAATATACCCAAATATCCCATGTCTCCTTACTTTTGAATGAGACTAGCATGGAGAACCTTATCAAATGCCTTTCTAAAATCCATATACATCTGCCCCGCCTTCATCAATGTGTTTTGTCACATCCTCAAAGAATTCAAAAAGGTTTACGAGGCATGACCTGCCCCTCACAAAGCCATGTTAAGTGTTTCTAATCAAACTCTGCTTTTCCAAACAATCATAAATGCTAATTCTCAGAATCCTCTCCAACAATTTGCCCACCATAGAAGTAAGACTGCCTGGTCTATAATTCCCAGAATTTTCCCTATTCATTTTCTTGAACAAGGGGATGACATTTACTACTCTCCAATCATCTGGTACCACTCCAGTGGACAGTGAGGACACAAAGGTCACTGCCAAAGGGGCAGCAATCTCTTGCCATGCTTCCCGTCATAAATCTTGGGCCTATCCCATCTGGCCCAGGGGGCTTATCTATTCTCATGTTTTTTTTCAGAATTCCTAGCACAATCTCCTTCCTAACATCAACTTGTTTGAGCATGTCTGCCTGCTTCATGCAGTCCTCGCAAACGTCAAGGCCCATCTCACTGGACTGAAGCTGAAGCAAAATATTCATTAAAGATCTCCCCTACCTCATTTGACTTCATGAACAAGTTCCCTCCACTATCGCTGATTGATCCTACGCTCACTCTGACCTTCCTCTTATTCTTCACAAAAGCATAGAACACCTTGGGGTCTATCCTGATTCAGACACGCCAAGGCTTTTTCATATCATCTTCTAGCTCTCCTAAGTCCATTCTTCAGTTCCTTCCTGGCCACCTTGTAACCCTATAGAGCCCTGTATGACTTTTGCTTCCTCAAACTTAAGTAAGCTTCATTCTTCCTCTTGACTAGATGTTCCACATGTGTTGTCAGACAAATAGAAGCATCGAATCTTTTCTAAAACAGCAAAGTCTTTAGAAATCTGAAAGGGACAGAGGTGTCCTAGTCTAGGATTCTGTTCAAGCAAATATATAGCTTTGGTTGGCAGTTAAGAAGCAAAATCCAATATTAACATCCGTTTCGAGAGGGCTAGATTGCAAGAGCAAAGATGTATTGCTAAGGCTGTATGAAGCTCTGGTTAGCCATATTTGCAGTATTATGAGCAGTTTTGGGCCCAGTATTTGACAAAAAGTTGTTCTGGCCTTGGAGGGGGTCTGGAAGAGGTTTACAAGATCCTAAGGATGAAAGTTTGTCATATGTAGACTCTTTGAGGATTCTGGATCCCTGCTCTATGGTGTTTGGAGAAATGAGGTGGCATCTCATTGAAACTTCAGAATACTGAGGGACCTCGACAAAGTAGAGATGGGGAAGATCTTTCCACTTGTAACAGAGACTAGGACCTGAGGGCACAGCTTCAGAGTGAAGGAATGGCCATTTAAAATGGAGATGAGGAGGAATTTTTTTCAGCCAGAGGATGGTGAATTTGTGGAATTCATTGACAGAGTAGACTGTGGAGAGCAAGCCATTAAGTGTATTTAAGACCAAGATGAATAGGTTCCTGATTGGTTGGGGGGGGAAAGATTATAACAAGAAGGCAGGAGAATGGTTTGAGAAACATATAAGTCATGATTGAATAGTAGAGCAAACTCAATGGGCTGAATGGTCTAATTCTGACCTTATATCTTATGGCCTTATCATCAGCCATATTTAAAACGATTCTGGAATTTTCTACTCCGGACGGCAGTAAAGACAATGTGACTGAATGTAGCGAAGGCTGAGTTTGACCAGATTGTCTAACTGAGGGGACATCTAGTCTGATTGAAAAATAATCACTGCAGCAACATACCCTGACCAGTGTGCAATGGGTAAGTTGGAACTGTCCTTGTGCCAACTACCCAGGTTTGCATTTCCAGTGACCAGGCATCCGGAACATTCTGAAAATGCTTCTACTGCTGAGTTAGAGTTAAAATCTGAGTTAAACTTTGTGATTTCTGACTTCTTACCCAGATCGTTAGCCAGGAAAAGTTAGCAGGTTTAAAACCTGCTTTAACTTCCAGAAACCAAAAAAAAACTGATCTTCTAATCTGATACTGACAGCCCACAAGTCCCTATTCCTACATTTCCCAACCTGACTTTACCCTTTGACCACGACACCAACCTCATCACCCACACCCTTAAGACCCAGCAGCCCACGACATGCCCCATTGACTTGACATCTCTGACTCTCCCAAATCCCCTTAACTTGACCAACGGACCTCTCAACCACCTATTAGCCACTTGTGCCCTCATGCACCACCATGAGCCTCCACACCCCACAACTCATGACTAAACCCCTTGCCTGTGCTATCTGATACCTTCACACACTACCCTGCCTCCCTCAAGCAAGTGCTACTGTTACCTACCATCTGTCACCTTATCCATCATCTATTTTTCACCATAACCCCTTATCAATCTGTGACTTTGTTGTCCTGCTCCCAAACCAAATCCTTCACTCACTTTGCCTACACACTGACTCTATCTGTAATAACTTGTCAAAAGTCCTTTGGGGACATTTAGATTCTAGAATGCTGCAGTTATTGGCTTAACAAGAGGGAGTGGTTTGGATTTGACCAGCAATCTTGCACTGTGAGGATGGACTCACAGGACAAGCCCACTCTGCATTTCTCAAGAGATTCATTGTGGATGGCTGGGCCTGAAATGAAGAGTCCCTTTGCTAGGCGAGAAGAAAAGGAGCCTTTTAACAATCTGGCTGCAATTGCCCTTGAGGCCTATAAAGGGGTCAAGAGAACATGCAGAGAAGTAGAATTGAAGCCATAATCAGATCTTACTGAAGGGGCCATAACCCTACTTGTGCTCCGATTGTAATGTAATGTCCCACCACCAACTACAGCAATAATTTGGTTGTCTATGTCTGAACAGACATGTAATCACCTGTCTTTATCACCACATATATTTCAGCACTTGCATATCTTTTCATATATTTTCAGCACTTGTATCTAACATAAGAACCACCCAACTGAACAACCTGCATCTCCCTCTGAGTAAACATTTACCTGTGCAACAGCTGGGCACACTAATAGAAGTTTGATTCTGCACCAAGCATGATGTTGAAATGTTGAAGTCCTCATTCATGTCTTTGTTGTCCTGATGATACCAATGCTTTCTTGGCTGATGCCCTCTCATCATCACAGTTAATAACACCATCACAGTGTAGGTTTTATCAATAGGCGTACAGGGTACAGGAGCATGGAGGCAAAGCTGAAGTTTATAAGACACTAGTTGGATCTCAGTTGGAATATTTTGAACAGTATTGGGCACCACAGTTTAGGAAGACTGTAAACATATTCAGGCTTGCAAGAGTAAACCTTCAGGAAACTTTTATGAGAATTGGCCCAGGGCCGGGAGAATGGCTGGTGTAGTGGGATTGTCAGAAAATGGGGACATAGGTTTTGACTATCACATGATAGGACTTAATAAATTTAAATTTAATTTAAAAATGAAAGCTGGTCCAATGATGACCATGTAATCACTATCAATTGCAGTTAAAAGTCCCATCTGTTTTACTAATATTCTTCAGGGAAAGAAATCTGCCATGCTGATTCGCTCTGGCCTACATGTAACTCCAGAGCCACAACAATGTGGTTAATTCTGAACTACCCTCTGGACAATTAGGATGGGGCAAGAAATGCTGGCCCAGCCACTGATGCCCATGCCTCATAAAAGCTGAAATAAAAATGTGTTATGAAGAAAAGTTGGTGAAAATAGAATTGTTTCTTTTAAAGAGGAGAAGGCTAAGAGGAGATTTGGCAGAAGTTTTCAAAATCATAAGAAATCTGAATGAAGTAGATAGGATGAAACTATTCCTTTTATAAAATGATTGAGAGTTAAAAGGAGCAGATGTAAGGTAACTTGCAAATTAAGTAAATGAGATGTGATTTTTTATTTTCGCACAGCAAGTATTTAAATTCTGAATGTTTTGCCTAAAAATGAGGTAGAGGCGAGCACAGTGGAAACATTCAGGAGGGCATTAGGAGATTACTTAAGTAGAAAAAGATTCACGGTTGTGGGGAAAAAGAATGGTACTAAATTGTGATGCTTATTCTGAGAGCTGGTGCAGATGCAATGGGCCGAAAGCTTCCTTCTGCGCTGTAGAAATTTCTGATTGTTCTCTTTTGTCAGCTTAGCTCATGTGAACCCCTTCAGTTCACGCCCTAGCTGGTCAGATGTTCCACTCACCTATTGCCTCTCTGATGGCTGATCTACATTATCCAGCAATGCTTGGATTTTAAAATCTTCAGCGTTCCCACAACCTCACACAGTCCAAGATTAGTGATTGTCCTTTAACAACTCTATGCTCTTCCAATTCTGGCCTTTTGTGGAGGGAATGGGTGAGAAATGGGCATGAATTGGCATGAGGTTGGAGTGACCATAGGTAGTAGGCCAGGGACACAATGTGGCTTGAGGAGGGCGTTCTGAATTAATTTTTCAGAAGGTTTTCTCAGCCAGAGTCCAGTTCACGACTTTGCTGGGGGTCATGAGCTATGAATTCTTGGAAATTTGTCCCAACTCCATCAAACTTGTGGGAAGCTAAGAAGACCCATTCTTGCCACTGGTCTGACCAGAAGTATCGATTGTGCATTTATGACCCAGAAAAATGCACCCCTGAAAACCAGAAATTTTGGGAATGGAGTCCCAAATCATGGAATTAAATCATTGCCACCATTTTCCACCTAAGCCCAGACATTGCCTGATTTTCATCAATCTGCCATTGGTGGTTGGTATCCAGCTATCCTAGACCTAAACTCTGGAATTTTTTCTGAACCTCTTTGTCTTTAACCTTTATCACCTGCTTAGTTCTGAAGAAGAGTCATATTGGATTTGAAATATTGACTCTGTCTCTCTCTCCATCTCTTTCTTTCTGCCTGTATTTGCTCCAACATGTTCTGTTTTTATTTGTCTTTGACCACATAGATTTTGTCCACTTGCTCTAATATCTCTTTAAGCAACTCAGTCCCAGATTTCCTAAAATTAACTTCCATGAAGTACTTTGAGACATTGTTATCACATTAAAGGTGTTTTTTAAATATCTCAAAGATAGTAGGTACTGCAGATGCTGGAGAATCTGAGATAACAAGGTGTAAAGCTGGATGAACACAGCAGGCCAAGCAGCATCAGAGGAGCAGGAAGGCTGATGTTTCAGGCCTAGAACATTTCTGAAGAAGGATTTAGGCACAAAACGTCAGCCTTCCTGCTCCTCTGATGCTGCTTGGTCTGCTGTGTTCATCCAGCTCTACACCTTGTTATTATAAATATCTCAGTTCTCTTCTGGAGGTCCCCAGTATCGCATGTGTCAGCCTTGAACCAATTTGATTCACACCATCTGATGTCAAGAGACAGCTGAGGTACTGGACACTGCAAGGTCCATAGGTCCTGACAACATTTCAACAAAAATACTAAGGTTTGTGCTCCAGAAATATTCTCTCAGCAAGTGGTCCCATACACTGGCAACGTGCTGACTATGAGAAAAATTGACCAGGTAAATACTGCCAACAAAATCCAAAACAAATCCAACCCAACCATTCAATTCTTGATAGTTAGCAAAATGATGGACTGTTTTATCAAGTGACACTTACATAGGAATAACCTACTCTCTGATGCTCTGTTTGGGATTTGCTATTACAGCTGTGATACAAGCATGAAGAGAACCGAAATCCAGAAGTGAGATGTAAGTGGCTGCACTTGACAATTCAGTATTTGACCAAGAGTGTCATCAAGGAACTCCTAGGAAAGCTGGACACTATGGGAATTGCTTGACTGGCCCTAGCCCTTCATATTCAACTGCACTGAGGACTATGATGAACTGACATTTATGTGCTGTGTGCATGCTGACTGCTCACATTGCTAAGGACCTGTTCTGTTTCTAATATTCTGCACACAATTTCACTGGAAACATGACCAATGGATCCAGCCATAATAAGGGATCACAGTGCAATGAAAGTCTCAGAGAAATTGAGGAGGAATCCAATGTGCCAGCGAGCCCAGGTCCAGTCACAACAGGAGTTCTCCTCAGAATGCGGAGGAGGTATCAGAGTTAAAGGTTCTATTGTTCTTGGTGTCATTTCCTTCAGGTAAGCACATTGTATAGCTGCTGTAGAATGTGATGTTTCAGGGCACTGTCATAGCTTTGTGTGATCTGCTGGACTGGGACTTGTTAACTGAGGGAGTGGCTGGCCACCTTTCCCACTGACTGTCAAGGCGATGGCTGTAATAGATTTTTATGCAACTGGCTGTGACTAGAAATCTACTGGGGATCTGTGTGTGATCTCTCAATCCTCAACCCACCTATGTATCAAGGCTAGAGATAACATAGTGTGGAGCTGGATGAACATAGCAGGCCAAGCAGCACCATAGGAGCAGGAAGGCTGACATTTCGGGCCTAGGCCCCATTTTTGGAGAAGTGTCTAGGCCCAAAATGTCAGCCTTCCTGCTCCTATGATGCTGCTTGACCTGCTGTGTTCATCAAGCTCCACACTTTGTTATGTCAGATTCTCCAGCATCTGCAGTTCCTATTATATATGCATCAAGGCTGTTACTAGTGATCACACCTCTTTATCTCACCGACAAGATCAGTGTTGCAGCTCAGGCAGTGGCCTTTGCCAACACAAGTACAGAGAGCTATAGACTGTACAGACATTGTGCTGAGAACACCATATAATAATGTGGCTGACTCCAGTATGGGAAAAGTACTTCAGTTCATAATGTACCCATTATCTGTGATCATCCCTACTATATGCTAAATGTTTGCAGCCCTAACACTGATCGTACATTGTGCCCAAATCATTGAGAGTATCCAGGTTTCTACTTCATTTCAAAGACTGGATGCCTTACAAGGACAGTTAGTGGGAGACTGCTGCTACCCTGTCCATCCAGGGCTGTTGACTTTTGTTATACATAACCCTGTCTGAGGCACAGAGTAGATGCAATGCAACCCATTCTACCACAATAAAACAGAAAGAGATCTCCTGGAGTTGAGGTTCCAGTGCTTGGATTGGTTTTTGCGGACTTTGCAGAGCAGTCCAGGCAGAGAGTGCAAACAGAAGAGGGACTGTGATGTGATGAACACCGAAGAGCTGAGAGAGACAGCTGTCTTGCAAGGAAGGAAATGAGGACACTGAGCAGGAGGGACCTCCACCTTTAGCATGATAGAGTTCTGCCGTGATGGCAGATAAAGCCAGCCAGCACTGAATTGACACCCACTTCCAGCAGATGTGCGTTGAGTCAAATGATTATTCATTGACCATAGAGTGTTGGTCAAAGGTAAACAGCCCCTGTTCCCAGAAACAAATATGGCTTTATCGTGTTTGCCTTTTCATTGGTCTTGCTGTTGTTCAATTCTTTGAAGGCTCTCCAATATGAGACGCACCCAGATTGAACTGGGATGCTACTTCCAATGCCCCCTATATGCCCAGAGAAGCTGTTTGTTTTTATGTCCCTTTCCCTAAATGTACTGTAGGAGATTATTTATGGTTGGCAGTGATTAACCTGGTACACAGCCAGTCTTTAAATATGGCATTGGTCATGGCAGGAATCCTGGATGGCAACAGCAAGTATCTCTATTGTTAGCATGTAAATGATAGTATAACACAGCACTGCACAGCTTTGGAGTAAGACGGGGAATGGTACCATCCATGAAACTCCCTGAAATCGATGCTTCACCAATTTTTTGGTGAAATAGAGCCCCATTCTTCAAGTCGATGACCTTCCAGAGCAGCCATAAACATGAGATGGCCACTAATACATCTAATACAAGAATTCAGGAAAAATATTTTTACCCAGAGAGTAGTGAGAATGAGGAAATTGTGATCACGGGATTCGTTAAGACAAATAGCATGAATTGTACAATTGCAACTAGCTAATCACATTGTCGAGTGAAGTATGCAAGTTTATATTGATAGAACAAAACAAAAGAAAATTGTTGGAAGCCTGTGCAGAGTACTGACCCCAATGTATACTTGTTGACATCAATGGCCTGGCCTCTGTTCTCTATGTTCTACATCATTCATGTTCAAGAAAAGCAGCTTTTTACGAGATGCTGCTCTCAGTCCTCATCCACAGAAAGTTATAGCAGTCTCGATGTTACACAGCTGAGCAGAGAATTCCTGATCGGTGATGTCAGCCTTGTTCTACCAAACCTACTTGTCTATCTATGCCACATGCCCTCAAAATACACAGATTATGCCTTAATGGAGTTGTATAAGCAACAGCAAGACAAACCAAAACAAAAAGTCTAGATTATTTATTTCAGTGACAAAGTTTCAGTTTTGATCACTGGTCTATAGAAAATTCATTGATCCTAGCCAGGACAATCATTAAGGTGGGGGCAAGACTGCTCTCAATGTCTTCAATCCCTATTCTGATTGAAGATGCAAAAGTAAGACTTGGAGCAGCTGCTACAGAATCCTGTTTGTCATTAAACAACTCAGCGCACCTTCCAGAAAATAGCAGGAGCTATCTTTTGCCTCAGTTCTGTAGCACCATTGAAAGGAAGGGCAAGAAAATTGGCTGTGTGGCTATCGGAAATGCCACTTTAAATTAGGCACAGGAAGAGTATGACAGCAACCCATTGTGAAGATCTTTCCTGACTTATGCTCAGCCATCACTGTGATGTCTGTTTTCTGCAGGAGGCTTGACAGTAATACACTCTGTGATAAGGCTGAGTAATGCAATATGGAGAGTTGGATTTTGAATTGCCACATTAGCTCCTTGACTCCAGGGTTAATATGCTGCCTTAGTTTTCTCTACCCTGCTTTCCATCCTCGTGCACTCTGATGCTTTACCATATTGTCCTATTTTATATTGCCTCATTTCCATGCAGTTCGAATGTTCACCCACAGGCCTACCACAGGCAAAGTTCACCCAGCAAGATCTGAAGAGCTTGTTAACTAACGTGGATTTGAAACCCAATGCTACTCCTTTTGCTCTGACAACTGTTTCAATTTGTGAATGAAAGCAACACCACCGCCCCCCGGCAATGTGTCGTGCAAAATTTGGTGAAGAAGTAGCTTTCAGCACAACTATCAATGTAAGGAGGAAAGAGTCTGCTTCCTGTTGCCATTCAAAGTGGGTGGAGGGGTTAAAAATGCAGAGGTAGAGGGCAGATCTCAAAGAGCGGAAGGGGTTTGCCTCAGTTTAAATAATGCCCAAATATCGATCCAAAACACTGAGAGGTGCTGTTCCGTTGAGCCTCCTACGTTCATGTACTCAGGAATGAAGTATAGGCTGCCTCAGAGCCCCCTCCCCCTCACACTGTCAGGCCAAACACATGATGAATTGCCCTGTCAATGCAATTCATTCAGGGACCAATTAATTCTGCAGAAATGAACTGGAGCCATCAGTTGGTGAAAAACTCACTGCAAAGAAAGGGAAGCTCTGTAGCGCTGGAAGTTAGTCTGACAGAAATTGGTCATTTAATGCTTTAGCGCACTGGAGACAGCCCTGTCATACACAATGCCATGGCAGGACTCCCCTGGTACTTTATTTATTAATTATCCTGAGCAGCCAGGGCATTTAACTGTCTCACTCCAGACCCATCAAGTTGACTTCTTGTCATTTTTTTTTTCACAAACAGATCCTTAAGCTACTTGGAGGTTAATGGAATGAAACCCTCAGCTTTCCAAAAATGTAAAATTTTTTTTTGAAAGAAGTGCGCAAATATCATTTTCTTCATGCAGAGTTTTTTTCTGTCTCTTCAGTGGCAGCTGGTGCTCCTGTGAGTGAACATTTCGGGTTAAAGCTCCAATATTAAAGAGATCCTTCAATACAGTCCCCTGGTGACACAGATCTTAAAGGCAACTTGTAACCAAGGTAAGTGGGCCAATAGGTTGGGTCCTTGTTCTGTACTGAATTATCTGATTCCTACTGACATGGTAGTGGGCATTAGGCCTCAGCATCTCTGGGTCAGAAAGGGTAAAGAGCTCTTGTCCTGAAGAGTGCTCAGTTGCCTTCAGGAAGTGCATGCTTATGGAAACTTGGTGAGGATTTAGACCCCTTCATAACCAACATCTTTCCCATTCTAACCCACTAGGTTTCAGCGTTATCATTGCTGGCCCCTCACAGGCAAGGATGTCTCTCTTACACTCTCAAAGAGAGTCCATAGGTGGCTATACATATATGTGCAGCTTCCACAGGCTCTATAATAACTGGGGCAGAAGGTGGTCACAAGAAGTGGTGGGTGGGCATTGGTGTTTTTGCCTGGCTTCCGATTTTACCTGGCAGTAAGTCTCGAGGTGCTTGCCAGATGCTTCTCTTCCACTTTGGATAATCTTGGACCAGTGATTCCCAGGTGAATGTGGGAATGCTGCACATTGCCAGTGAGGCATCGAGGGCCTTCTAGTCTAAACTGCATATCATACACAACCTAAGCTCGGGCATCAATAGTAGCCATTTGCAAAAGTAAAGAGTGGCAGGTACCCATGTACCACTAACTCAGAAGCCAGTGACTTGAGGGAGGAAAACAGGAGCAAATGGACGAATAAATAGTTTAATTCAAAGCTGATCCCTCGGAGATTCCAATGTTTCATCACTTTCTTTTTCACTCAGCCCCTCAATGCCTCTGCTATTCTCTTCGATTTTTCGTTTCTTTAATTTCAATTTCATTCTAATTAATTGACTGTGACACAGCACAATACTGCAGGTGGAAATTGCAAATAATCACTGGGAAGAGCCAGCAGGTCTAGCAACTGTGGAGTGAGAAGCAGAGTTAATATGTCATAAATATCACTGCTCTTTGGAATTGTGTTAGAATGACTTTACTGTTCTATCACCCAGCAGTGAAATGTCCTCAAATTAAGATTGGCCTTATTGACACTCCTGGCTGACCTATATTAATATAACACTTATCACTCTGACTTGCAATTCTTCTGCAAAGGCTCTGATGCACACAGCTAACACTATGTCACCAAGTTGCAAGGAGCCATAGAAATTACCTTTAAAAGTGGTCTGACAAAATCTTTATATACTTCAGCACAGGAAAAGGCCACCATGCCCACAAAAAATCTATCTCTTCACTTCAACTTCCAATTCTACTCACCCAGTGACTCTCCCTCAACTTTACTGTTCCACTTCCTTTTTGAAATAAGTTAGACTCTCTCTCTATATTTCAATGGCCCTCTTGACTACAAAGGGGGTACCTCTGAGGATGTTAGTGCAGCCTCAGCAAAAGTGGAAAAGGATCAAAAACAGAAGTAACATTATTGAGGCATCTTCTGAAAACAGAGATTGAGGTGAAAGGAATTTTAATCAAAGACTAGACTAAAAGGGTTATCTTTTGAATAAGGCAGATAAAGTCTCTTTTGCACGGCCTCGTTTAAGAAATGCTTTTTGTTAAAGTTTTGCGTCTGAAGTCATCAGCTTGTGTTAGTATGTAGTTCCATGTTCTTTGACGACTCTGTGGTGCCTCATACAGTGGACGATTTTACAGATGCAAGTCATTGAGAGTCAGCAGACATCATAACCAATGGGAAATAGTGCGATACTGGATTCATTGAACAACAGATGAATTTTGAACAGAAGACATTGGACTGTGATCAATAGCAGGACAAATGGCTGCACTTTCCCTTCTTGTTGCATGGGTCACTGGGGAGAATTACTGCCTATAGTGCTGTGGGGGTGCTGCAATGTCATAGGTGCTACCTTTTGAACAAGACAGTGAACTGTTCTCTGCCATGGCACAATAAGGAAGGAATTTGTTCGCTACATGAACTGTATTTTGAAGATACTTCATTGGCTGTGCAGCACTTTGGGAGCTTGCGATCACCAGGACTAATTGATATGAAGACCATACAGTCAGTTAAAATAATCTGGATAGATTTCTACTGGAGAAAAGAATGGAAGGGTACGGGAATGCACTTAGATAGCAATTGCTATGAGGAGCTTGTATGGAGGTTATTAACTAGTATGGACCAGTTGGGCTGACAGCCTGTGCTGTAAATTCTACCCAATGTGTGATTTCACAGGGATGCCTTCAAGGCAACGGTTCTGTAGGAGTTAATATTCATATTACATTGGTTCCACCCATTTCATGAAATTACAACAGCCAGTAGGTGGAGAAAAAGTGCTTGACTCCAGTTTACAGAGGCCGCAGATATATTTGTAACCTCTCCCAAAGGCCCTAGCGATCACACCTGACAAGTGTAATTGTATTTCCTGCTATCTTGGAATAAACTTTGTTATCCAAGACTGATGCCTCTTGGTAGACACTCTGTGGTGGTGAATCCTTTCCTGGCCAAGACAATGCAAAGACAAGGGAGGGTTGGTTGAAGCGAACTACCACATACTGATAGAGGTGGCATAATAGCCAACAGTAGTCATCGGGAAAAATGTTGCAATGTTACAATGTTGTGGACTTTGACCAAAATGGAGAGAAAATCCAGCAGATCCAGGAATATAGACAAAAAAAACTTCAAACCTTCAGACTTTACTATTTTAGAACATTATTGTTTTAAGAAAACACAGACACCCAAACATTAGCCTCAGACTGTGGTGAATGAAACAAGGTCAGCCAGGTGGACTTCGACTTCTATAATAAGATTTCCCTCATTGGGCCTGTTAATCTGGTCCAGTCAGGGAGCCCTGATTGACAGATGTAAGCAGGAGTGTCAGAGGTTCTGTTCACTCTGGGAGCTGGCTCTGAGGAAGCTGGATTAGCATCAAGAACCACATGTAAATAAGGGGTGAGTTGGTGACAGAATACTGGCCTCTGTGGAGTTATTTCAATGACAACGAGAGAAAAGTACTCTCCTGAAGAAGTTCACTCGCAACAGTTATCTTTGAGTTGGGGTCAGCATCTCTGGCATCAAGCTGTTATTTGGGATGTTTGACCCATTTAATCCTGAAGTCGAAGACTGGGCCCAGGAAAGAATGCATTTTCTTGCTAGGAAAATGAGCAAAGAGTAATTCTCCTGACAGATCATTGTCATGCGGCTTTTTCAGTTATTGGGAATCCAACTTTCCCTGAAGCACAGACATTGGTACCTTTCAAGATCTAATAGATTTAGCTAAGGAATATTGCAACCCTAGGCCTCCTCTAATTCTGAGATGTGATTATTTTTACTTGGCAATTTGAGAACTGGGGAATCCATGTTAAGATTTTTAGCTAGGTTAGGATTTCTGGCAGAGGCATGTGATTTGGGTTTAACCCTTAATGCGATGCTGAGATGCCACTTAAAATGTGGGGTTAATGATGTAAAACTGCCTCCTAGCTGAAGCCCAACTGGCCTTCAAATTGGCACTACAACTGGCTTTGTAATTAGAAAATGTGGTAGGTGGAGCTTTTAAGTTGCAGGGTATTCTGATGGAAGTGGACACCCTCGCCAAGCCGACTGAGCTTGGGGAACACCACTTGTGTGAAGGCAATTGCATAGCCTCACTCAGGGCATATCCTGAACAGGGGGACTCTAGGTCAGCCTACAGCAAAATCCCAAAACAAAGCCAAGCCTCGGCCAAATAGTTAAAATTATCTTCAGGATCTGGATTGATAAGTCATTGTAGTTGCCGCTGGTACTTGGGACAGCAAAAGAATCTCACCAGACTGAAAATGAGAAAGAGAGTTCATCGGCCAGTATCCAGGGGAGTGAAAACCCTGAAAAGTCCACCTACATCTGGTTTGGAAGAGTTAAATTTCTTGGCAACATCCAAATCAGGACTGTTCAAACTAAGTGTTTGGTTAATTGATCACTCGGTTCTAATGGAGGTCAATACTAACGCAGCTGTTTCTGTGACCAGTAACAAAATTTGTTCTGGACTCCAACCCTTAGGTTTGCACAAAACCTCAGCTAGACTCAGCTCAGGAACCTTTACAGATTAAGGATACAACTTAATTTCTGGTCTCTTATGAAAAGTAGCTGGTTCAAGTGCCATTGATTACAGTAAAAAGATCAGGCCCAAGCTTGATGCGGGGAAATTGATTGTGAAAGATTCACCTTGATTGGCTCAACACTTTTCAATTAAAAAATGGCTGGCTGAGTGAAGACCTAATTCAATACCTGGAAGCTTTTCAGGAAGGTAGAGGGGCTACTAAAAGAGACAACACCACCTTACATGTTGACCAGGAAACAATTCCACGATTCTGCAAGGCCCGCCCAGTGCCATTTACCTTGTGGGTAAAAGTAGACGGAGAAATCAGGAGGCTGGAAAGTGAAGGAATCAACAAAGCAGTCCAGTCTGTGGATCAGGCAGCATCGGTTGTACTGATGTGAAGCCCAGTAGGTTGGTTCACATTTGTGGCAAATTTAAACAAATAGTAAACCACTTTTCAAAAACAGAAGTTGATGGAAAAGCTCAGCAGGTCTGGTAGCATCTGTGAAGAAAAAAATCAGTGTTAAATTTTCAGGTCCGGTGACCCTTCCTCAGTTCTTTTGGTTTTTATTTAGTAAACCACTTTTGGTAGTTGGATAAATACCCAATCCTGCGCATAGAGGGTTTACATTCAAAGCTGACGGGGGGCTGCCCTTCAGGAAGCTGGACATCAGCCAGGTGTGCTTTCAATTGTGGTTAGGCAAGGATTCCCAGAGAAATCCTACAATTAGTATCCATAAGGGTTTGTTCCAATACATGAGACTGCCATTCCAACCCTCTCCCCCTCCCCCTTTTCTGATGAAGGGTCTAGGCCTGAAACATCAGCTTTTGTGCTCCTAAGATGCTGCTTGGCCTGCTGTGTTCATCCAGCTCCACACTTGGTTATCTCTATTACCAGCCTGTGTAATTTTTCAGCCGATAATGGAGAACATTTTACAATGCCCACCCCCTGTTGCCATTTGTCTAGATGACGTGTTAATAACAAGGAAGACAAATAAAGAGCACATATAACTTGGATATAGTCCTTAGATGTTTCTCCCAGGTGTGCGTACACCTTAGAAAGGAACAGTGTGTGTTCCAGGCACTCTAAGTGACCCACTTAGACTACAGAGTTTACAAGGCTGGGTAACACCCGTTGGAAGATAAAGTGAGGGTGATCAACTTTGCCCTGGTTTCCATGTCTGTACCAGAGCTTAGGTCTTTCTTGGGCTGGTGAACTATTACAGAAAATTCATACCCTGGCCTCCATCCTGGCACCTTTGTATGCCTCTTAAAAAGAGATCGGCCTTGGAAATGGTTGCGTAGCTAAGCCATAGTTTCAGGCAAATGAGAAAACAGCTACCATCTGTTAAGGTGTTGGCACACTCTGATCCCAAGTGAGATCTGATATTGACATGCAATGCTTTCCTCTATGGCATTAGGGTGGTATTAGCTCATATGTGATCCAGTGAAGAGGAATGCCCAATAGCACATGCCCCAGGTTAAATCCGACCTTCGCAGACCAGGGTGGGGAGACTGAAACAGCATCGGGCACACCAATGAAAGACACAATAGACAAAGTGATTACTTCAGGGGATGAGATTTGGCGTGGGAAAAATGGGAATGGCCAAAGTTGGTAAGAGCTGTTGTCGACACTAGGTCAGATCCTGTGATGTTTCAAGTTCAGATAGACACAATGGTCCTGAACAAGCATGTGGACCATATAAAAGGTGCAAACTCACAAATGGTGCAAAACGTGCCTGGTTCTTTGGCTACCTTTTTAACCGTTTGGGAACCTATGGGTTCTCCATTTCCATCAAGCGATGAAGTTACCTCAGATTTTGAGATGGTCATGTGAATGTTGCTGCCTCGACGCTTTTGCCACATGATGAAGAGATTTAATTTCTTCCGAGACGCTCCAGGAACAAGTGACAAGTGCTGTGTCTTACACACTGCTTATATCAGAAGCAGAGTAGAAGGATCCTGAACCAATGCCCCAGGATGAGCTACAAAAAAAAAGCCTATGTCCTCAGATTCAGACTCGGAGAGATGTAGTGAATGTAAATAAGTCAGGCAGGTGGACCTCAAAACAATAAGAGCTCCCTGATTGGGGCTGTCAATCTGGTCCAATCAGGGAGGCTGGGTTGACAGACAAATGTGAGTTTCAGAAGTTCTGCTCACTCTGACAGCTTTTCTTTTTATTCATTCACAGAATGAAGGCATCACTGGCCAGGAGCTTTTATTGCCCACACCTAATTGCCAAGGGGCAGTTAAAAGTCAATCACATTGCTGTGGGTCACATGTAGACCAGATCATGTAAGGATGGCAGTTTCTTTCCCTAAAGGACATTAATGAACCAGATAGGCTTTTCCTGAGAATTGACAATGGTTTCACAGTTACCATTAGCTTCTTATATCCGGATATTCATTGAATTCAAATTTTACCATCTGCCATGGCAGAATTTGAACCCAGCCCTCAGAACATGACCTGCCTCTCTGGATTAACAGTCCAACAATAAAACCACCTCCCTCTGGCTCTGAGGAAGCTAGATCCGTGTCAAGGACTCTCCATGTGTAAATAAAGAGTGACTTGGTGATAAGATATTGGCCTCAGGAGTTATTTCACAGACGTGACTACCAACAGAGAGATACAGCAGCAGCCATGGAAACAGCAAAGAGGCAAACTCAGCACTTCAAAGGTAAACCTTTATTCTGAAGCTGTTAAGAAGTGTTAGGGAAGAGTGTCGGTTAGCAAGTGAGAGAAAAGACAGCCACTCAGAAAATACAGCTACTCTTGCTAAATCATGTAAATCTTGTAAGAGGTGACCAGAGGCTCCAGAAGATAAATTTAGAGAAAAGCAAACAACTTTATGAAAAGAAATGGTATAAAGATTGGAGAGGGATGGGAAGATACAGCTGTAAGCAACTTTGAAGGCGCTAGGGTGTAAAATTAGACAGGACTGCAGAATCAAGAAGGCCTCAATTTCTTTAAACTGAAATTGTGCAAATTTGAAAATCTAGTGATAGAATCTAGTTGCAGAAGAAAAGGCATTAAAATTTAAAATTATAGAAGGGCTCAGACATTACGCTAAAATTTTAGTGATGAGATTTGGAAAATCTGCAGCCAGAGAACATCATTGAAAAATTTGTGTAGAGGAAAGGGCTTGGTGTTTCAGGCACCAAGTAAATAAGGAAAATATCTATTTTATCTAGATGTGGGAAAATTTCATGCAGGCTGCAGAAGTGGGTTGCCACGATTTTGATTATAAAGGTGGTGGCAGATCCCATGATAATGTCATGAAATTCCAGGATTCAGTAATGATACAGTTTTGCAAAGAAACAGATTAAAAAAAACTTCAAAAGAACAGCCAGTAATACAATGTTTTACTGAAGCATTTAATACAGAATTACAGAAGTACATAGTTTAAAGGCCCATGAACTAAAGGAAATACAACATTACTGTGGTACTAATTCTAATGAGATCTATGATCTGAGATTACAAGTAATAGTGGAAGGATACAGTATTAAAATAAATTTACGGCGATAACATTATGCAACATTTTGAAAAATGGAAAGAAATATTTCTTAGCAGATTCGGGATCATAGATTGACTTTACCAAAGACAGGATTAGACTTCAAGGAAGTGACAGCTTTAAAGTACAGCAGTACTTCAAAATTTATAACGAAAATGGATGCTGAGCAAGTGAAAACGCCATTATATTCAACAGGTAAGATTGCAGATGATGATGATATTAACAGACAAAATTATCAAAGAGAGTGCTTCTAAACATATCCTAAAAGATTTTGGCAATTGTTTCAATGTAAGAAGAAATACAATTCTTAAATGAATGCCATTTAATCAAAGAGTTCAGTCGCTATGAGAATCTGTAAACAATTTCGGCTATGAACTATATAGATTCATGGACAATATTAACATATAGCTTTGAAATCAGAATTCATAACAGGTAAAATTATTGTTGGAATTCTTGCTGAAACTTTGTCAAAAGAAGATTTAACTTTTGAGAAAGCTAACCAAATCATGCGGGGAGCAGACATCGGAAAATATTCATGGGAGAGAACCAACACTACCTCCATATGGCAACAGGGTCTATTCAATTTATAGGGTGTGAACATTCAAAGGCATGTGACAAGCCTACACAAAGAACAAGTAAAACTGTTTCAGAGATAGTAGGAACTGCAGTTGCTGGAGAATCCAAGACAACATTTCTGAAGAAGTGTCTAGGCCTAAACCATCGGCTTTCCTACTCTTCCGATGCTGCTTGGCCTGCTGTGTTCATCCAGCTCTGTACCTTGTTGTCTCGAACAAGTAAAACTGTTGGTTCTAAAGGCAATGTCAGTGCTGAGAAGCAGCAAGATCTCATAGGCAGAGGCAATGTCCAGCCAGCCCTAAGGAATGGTACACTAAAAAAAAGTAGGTCATTTCCAGAAGATGTGCAGAAGTAAGATGGTTTTAAAAGAGCAGAAGGACTGGTAGTTACACAGAGGTCTGCACAATTACAACACCCACAACCATTTGAAAAGATCACTGCATTTGCGATATCTCCATTGATGAAAACACTTGAGACATTCCTCAGGGAACTAAATAATACTGATGAGCCAGAAGAATTAGAACCTGTCAGTTTTAATGGCCATTTTGTTCAATTTAAGCTTGATTCTAAGCCACAGTCTCTACTCTACCAGACTCATTACCATTGCTGAAGAAGTGGCGGTTGTTCAAAATCAACCAACTTCAATTTTGAGCATGCAAGTCCAACTTCGTTGGAAGTGTTGGAGAAGATTACAGCCGCCCAGAGATCAGCAAGTCCAGAAGAAACCATCTGCCCAAACACTGGCCCAGAAACAAATTGTTATTGACCCAACAAGCAAGATGAAATCAGTCAAAAACTTCATTGGACTTCCCAGACTCATGGCGGAACCCAAACAGATGAAACAATCCAGCAACATTACAGTGGTAGAAGGGAACTATTTATAAATGTCATTGCAGAGGGACTCATGGATGACATAGGAATGGTGGAAATGGTCAATTCTGTCTTCTAAAACACTAAATGCCAGTGACAGGGATAGTCCACAGGGAGCAGCAATCTTCCAGTAACATGATTGAGGGTCTGAAAAAGCATATTTCATGAGCCAGACAACCTCAGAGATTGAAGATGTTCAGTGCGAGAAAGCTAAGCTGCAAATGATACTATGGGGGCCAGATAAACAGCCACACAACCAAATCCATGTCCACAGCTAGCATCCAGGATATTGCAAAAAAGAGGTGATCTCTTCCAATTAGAAAGCATTAGTCTGATCAAGAAATTGGGGATTTTGCAAGGAGGAATATATTTATTTCAACAGTACAGTTGATCTTCAGGTATGACACTACCCTGAAGACATTGCAGATGTTCTAGGCCCAACAACTTCAGCTGCTTCATCAGTGACCTTCCCTTCATTTAAGGTCAGAAATGGAAATGTTTGCTGATTGCACAATGCTCAGCAGAATTTGTGACTCCTCATATTGAAGCAACCAGTGTCCAAAGGCGCAAGACCTGGACAATATGCAGTTTTGGACTGAAAGTGGCAAGTAATATTCTTAAAACACAAGTGGGTCATTTGTAACATAACAGAATCAAACATCATCCCATAACATTCATTGGTGTTTTTTTTGGTTGCTAAATTCCCCATTATCAACATCCTAAGCATTGACCAGAAGCTGAAATGCACTAGCCATATAAATACAGGAACAGGTTAGAGACTAGGAATCCTGCAGATTGGCAGGGGGGAGGTATCCTCAACAGCAGGAAGGTAGGTGCAAAGGTAGGAAGGAGATACAGTAACCAGAAATAGCAAGTTGAAGAGACAAGTCAGGCTGGAACAGGACTGTTGGATTCAATTGCATCTATTTCAATGCAAGAGGGCTGACAGGTAAGGCTGATAAACGCAGGGCAGGGATAGGTACATGGGGCTGAGGTATTATAGCCGTTACAGAAACTTGGCTAAGGGAGGGACACAACTGGCAACTTAATGTGCCAGGGTACAGGTCCTTTAGGCAGAGGTGGAGCAAAGAAGAAAGCGGAAGTTGCATTTTTGCTTTAAGGGAGTATCACAGCAGTAGTCAGAGATGAAATAACTGAGGGATCATCCAGTGAGGCCTTGTGGGTGGAGCTAAGAAATAGTAAGGGGATGTTGAAATTATTGGGCTTGTACTATAGGCTCCCAAATAGGCAATGGGATTTAGAGGAACAAATATACAAGGAGATTGCAGAGACTTGCAGGTAAAATAGGGCTGTCAAAGTGGGGGATTTTAATTTTCCTAACATAGGCTGGGATTCCTATAATGTTAAGGCCTGAGATGGGTGGAATTTGTTAAATGCGTTCAGGAAAGTCTCCTCAGGCAGCATATAGAGGGTCCTATTTAGGAAGGAGCAAGACCTGACCTACACTTGGGAAAAAGAGCAGGATGGGTGACTGAGGTGACAGTGGGGGAGCACTTTGGGACCAAAATAATTACAGAGAAGGACAAAACTAGTCCACAGATTAAAGTTCTAAATTGGGGCAAGGTGAATTTTGATGGGATTAAACAGGAGCTTGCAGGGGTTGATTGGAGCACTTTGTTTGCAGGCAAAGGGACCTCTGGCTAGAGGGAGGTGGATAAAGGAAGAGTTTCAAAGCTCACTAAAGGCTTGCGTTATGAAATGCAACATAGATGTCAACATGTGAAAGATCTTCATTCCAGAACAAACTAGCTTGTAAGAAACTCCTCCAGGAAGGGGCACAATTTGTTGGTAACACCCATCGGCATGGGAAGTGCAGAAAAGGAATGGCAGAGAGGAATGCCAATGATCTCAAAGCCAAGGGGATGAATTCTACCTCCAGGAAATACCTGTCATATGCATGGTTCTAGATAAGGCTCAAGGATCCAGGTTATTAATTACACAAGGAGCACAAACCCAATGGCCAGTGATTTGAGATTTCCTAGGTGGACATTTGAACTTGTTAGCAAGTAATTACCGATGACAACTGCTAAAATATAACAAGGATTCTTAGACAAAACCTTTCAATCCTCTGACCAAATTCCCTGAAGGACAAGGGCAGCACATACATGAGAACAACACAATGTGCAAGTTCCTTTCCAAACTACTGTCCTTCCAGATTTGGAAATATATCACTGCTCCTTCAGTGCTGCTGGTCAAAATCTCGGACTTCCCTCTCTGAGGGCATGTGGACTGTGATGGTTCAAAGAGGCAGCTCCCCACCAGCATCTCAAGGGCAACAAGGAATGGGCACCAAATAATGACCCAGCCAGGATTGCCAACATCCCATGAGTGAATTAAAAAGAAAGATTAAACAAAACAATTGGGAGATTAAACTTCATCTAAATAAAGTAGTGGGCCAACAAAAGCATCAACACAGAATAATGTCCTCTGAGAAGAACATCCAAGAAATACAAGATCCACAAATGGACAAATGGTCCCTAGACTAGAATCAACAGTCCTCAGGGCACCTCATTGTTCTGATTCTAAACTGTGTGAGAAAAGTGTGAAAAGTTAAGACCCCCTGCATTTGTAAAGCCAGAGGTTCTGAGACAGATGGGGCGCTGGTAAATGTAACGTATTAACAATGAGGTGAAAATAGCATGGGCGCTGATGGTGTACAAAGTAAAAATTCCAACATGGTTGTTGTTCATCTTACATTGGCTCCATCCATTTGACTGATGTGGCCCAGTCTATAAGTGTGAAGGCAAGGAGTACTACTCTAGTGTTTGGAGTGAGCAGATGCATCTGTACCAACTGTCTGAGGCCCACATAATTATACCCAACCAAACATACTGGTACGTATTGCTATCACTTAATAAATGTTCCTGTTATCTCGGAATGCTGCCATTTCTGTCAACACTTTCTAGTTGTGTATCTCTATCATTAATCACCGGAGAGGCTATAGACAAAGCAATGTCTAAGGGCAATCAACAGCAATAAATACCTCTTATATTCTTTACCTAGTACCACATGTAGGGAGAGCTGTCAAATGCTACAGGTGCCAGGAGTGGTCATCTGGGAAAATACCACACAAAACCAGTCATCAAAACACAATCTAAAATGGAATCTATGCACAATTGTGCCAATGTGGCTTTGAAAGCTCAATCAGAATGGCTGAAGGTTCATTGGAGATTTTAAAAGAGGGATGTTCTTGTTTTATGGAAGAGTTAGTTAGGACTCTAAAACCAGAAGAAATAGGGACAGGAGTTGGCCACACAGTTCCTTGAGCCGCTCCACCATAATCCAACTTTCCTTACGTTCATTTTCCAGCAGTTTCCCTATGATCCTTGACTCCCCAACTGATGAACCAGTTTTCTAGCAAATGCAGTTGGATCAATATCCTATCCCAAGGCCAGGATCTTTTCTCACTGCTCTCATTTTGTAACAGGATTCGAACAGTGCTCTCAATTATTTATCAGAGCTTTGCTTAATTTGCATTTCTGTACATGGAAAAATAGCTATTCATGATTTTAACTTGGCATTAAGCTTTTCCCCTTCAGAGTCCAAGTGAAACCATATTAAAGATACAATACCTTGTGAAAATTTCCTTAATGTTTCGGCTTTGAGAGTAATCCCCTCTGATGTACCTGAGCTCCAACAATATCTCCGTTTTCTCAACGCCTAGTGTTGTATTTCATTGAACTAGAGCCTCATAGGAACCATCAGTGCTCTGATCCCTTAACAGAGTGGTCAATTTTTTGTCTGTAAACCTACACAATTAGATTTGCCAAGCTGTTTAATCATGTAGGGCATTATTGTAAATATCATTGCAACTCTGAGTTATTTAGCCATGAACACCTGGTAGCATGTTCTCCTTATTCCCAGGGCACGGAGTTCAATTGCATTAATTTAAAGGTTGCCCAATCTTAGATAAATAAATAATAGAGACCTGAAATTAAAACAAGGCTCTCCGGAACTGGTAAATTTGATGGTTTTAGCTAGAAGGTTCAAAAGTTTTGCAGAGGTGAACTCACATGAATTCCTTGCTGTTCCATCGTCTTCACTGACAATGATCAGTTTGTAATGTGCTTCCAGAATTTTCTGATTTCACAGTGGGATTTGGGATCCAGCATGAGGCAGAGACTAGGGCACACGTACCTCTTATTGAACATGATCCCACTCGGCCTTCAATCCTCATGTTGCTCTTAGTTATCCAGTCCTTAAGCTTTGGAATCCCCTCCCAAAAACTCTCCGGCTCTCTTGTTTCTTTTGCAACCCTCCTAAAACCTACCTTTGTTGCTAATTCATATCCTAATGACGGCTTCCTTGGTTCAATGCCAATTTTGTGCTGGTCACACTTTTCTGAACATCTTGAGATATTTTCCTACATTAAAGGTATTTTATAAATGCACATTTCTGTTAGATTCACTGACTTTACCCGAACGTAACTTTTGAAAATTATGCAATTTACAAACAACCTGAAAGATAAAAGAAATGGTGATAAAAGGACGGAGATTTAAATTCATGGGCCTGAACTGAAAGCACCTGCCTGCTGATGGATATCATTTTTATGCAACTTCTGATCCGTTCAGTCTTTGATGCTGATTTTCTCATTAGAATGAGCTGATAAACTGTGACACAACTATTCATAAAAATTCTATGTGTTTATCTAAACTCCTGATTAATAGTATTGCTGTCAGTTTACAATTTGAGAATGGCAGTTTCAAAAAACTTATAGCTTTCAAAGTAGGGCATGTCTGAGGGAGTCGAACAACAATATAAGGCTGACAAAATATCACTTAATGCCAACTCTTAATCACTCATTCATCTTACAAACCTCTCCCCATTCCTCAACATTCTTTCTTCAAACTGTGCTGCCACTTTGACCCAAGAGAAATCCATCAAACATACAACTTAGCTTCCACTCATTGATGCTTAATGTGATCTTGACCACAAGCAGAAGCACGGCTGCACATTCAGCAGAGGCTATCTCAGTCTAAGATCTTTGTTCCCCCCCCCACCTCCCCCCCACCAAAACCCCGGTAGCAACTCTTTGTCGGAAATGTGAGAGATTTACTGCTGGTTTAGTGTCAGAAGGAGTGAAAGTTGGAGAGGCTGGGGTAGTGTGCAAAGTGGATTGAAGAGAGATTTGGTGGAGGTGTACAATTTATGACTGGTTTAAATAAGGTAGACAAAACAAAGCTGTCCCCATGAACTGATAGAACAGGGATGTGAGGACACAGATTTGAACAAGAGGAGAAAAGGAAGATGTATCCTGAGGCACATGGTGATGACCTGGAATTCATTGTCCTTGAAGGGAGAAGGGGAGGAGCATAATTGTGATATCTGCTCAGTAATAATGCCATCCAGACCAATGGTGGTATAGGTGCAAATCTCACCACAAAAATAAGTAAAATATAAATCAATTAATGAAGCCTAGAAAATAAATCTACAGTTTTAGCAATGGTGGCCATTACAACTATCCATAAGTGTTGTAAAGTCCCATTCGGTTCACTTACATTCTTTAGATAAGGAAATCTGCCATTTCTTTGGCTTAGACATGACTCCAGGCCCCCGGCAATGTCATTGATACTTAACTATCCTCTGAAAGGGCCTGGCGAGTCATCGTTTCAAGGGCAATTAGAATCAGGCAACAAGTGCTAGCCTTGTCAGCAATGCTTATATCTCATGACTGAATAAGAGGGAAAAATATACAGTTTTGGTGTTATATTTTAATCTTTCAATTATAGCTCACATCTTACAATGCTTGAAAAAGAAATCAGAAAAAGTTATTTTTGGAAAAAGTTGTTTCTTTTAAGACAAAATTAAATGGTGGTGGCTGAGGAATGACCTTTATACAGGTATATAAAATTTTAAGGAGGATGGATAGACTAAACAGTCAAGGACTTTTTTCCAGGGTAGGGGAGTCAAAAACTAGAGGACATGGCTTGAAGGTGAGAGGCAAAAGATATAAAAGGGACCTGAGGGATAACCTTTTCAAGCAGAGAGTGGTGCGTGTATGGAATGAGCTGCCACAGGAGGTGGTGGAGACAGGTACAATTACAGCATTTAAAAGGCATCTGGATGGGTACATGAATAAGAAGGGTTTAGAGGGAGATTGGCCAAATGCTGGCAAATGGTGATTGATTGAGAATACCTGGTTGGCATGGATGAGCTGGAGCAAAGGGTCTGTTACTGTGCTGTACAACTCTATAACTCTGAGAGGCGAAGGAATTGGGCCAGAGATCAACATTTGAACTAGCAGGAGGGGTGAGGAGTTCAAGGAGCAGCGAATGGCTGACATTAAGTTAGAGACTGCAATACCTGTAAGTTACAAGTGGAGAAGGTTGAAGGAACAAACCGTGCAGTTTTCAAGGTTATTTTCAGGGACGGGGGAACAGTACAACATATGAGGTAGCATATCAGCCATCACTTTGTTGAATGGCAGAGCTGACTGAAGGGTCAAATGGCCTAATTCAGCTCTAATTTCTCAGATGATCGCAGAACCAGAAACTCACTCCAAACTACATTCTGCAGCACTATTTGCAAATGTAATCATTACAGTACTTCTATATTAAAGAATGAATATCAGAGAAAAAAGGAATTGCCCATCACCAATCTACTCTTCACTACATTACAAAGAGAGCTGGATGTGAATATAAAACAATAATCTAATTTTGAGCAGTTTACAGTATTATCTAATCCTAACCCAGACTGGGCTTCTGACTTGTGCTTTACTGACGTATGAATGTTTTTTTGTTATTTAGCTATATTAAAGACTATAACATTGAAAAATAAAACATTTTCAGTTGTATAAGGTTATTTCAGATTGTGAGAGAAACACATTACACTAATAAATTTACAAATGATCAAATTGCCTCAATTTGATAGGTAGCAGAACTTTACAAATCTGCAATGCAGACTATAGCAAGCGATGTCCAGTCTGCACCTCACAGTGTGGTGTTTCCCGCTTTAATCAGATTGTTCTGAACCTCTGCATAACACAGGGATCAAGATCGAGGGGAAGGAGTAAGCATGTTGTGGGTGAGAGGAGGTTAACTGGGCTACACGGCATGCCTGACTTCCCCTGTTTATCTCCTTTAACCCCCACCCTCCTTTTAATTTGAACAGAAATTCGACAAGCCTCCTGAAAAATAAATGAAGATTACTCATGTCGGTTTTTTAAAATTTCTTGAGGCTGATTGGTGCCCTGTGTGGACTTGTTAAAAGTTAATAAAAAGAGAGATACGGGATGCGAAGCAGAATATAATTAATTAAATGAGACTAATTAGGAACATGAAACCAGGTGCTATGCAGAAACTGACAGCCAAAAGACAATGTGAAAAACTCCAGTTAAGGGTGTTACATGACAGGAGCAGGAACAAAACAGAACTTTCTGCATGTTGCTATCTGAAGCCTCCCCAGGGTCTCTGAGTGAAATCGTAGACTGCTGGGTCCTATGCCTTTATTGTTGTCAGAGATCATTTTTTTTGGCGCTGGTGATAACACAGGCTAAAATTTGCTAACTAATTACTCCAACATATGCCCAATGTTTGCCTCACTGTTCTCTCTGTATCAATTTCTCTGCATATTTATTTCAAATGAAATCTACCATGAAGATTTTCTGTCAAACTGAGAAGGTCTCTAGTGAGGTACAGAATAGATTAACAAACGGGCAACATTGACTTCTATTGAACCAGTAGTTTTGGTTAAATGCACCCAGTATTTTTGCTGCCTCACCGTAGGAGAGTGCGCAATGTGGGATAACAGTTTTCTAATGCACAACTAACCAACTGCTTTTAATACAGGACCTATGCAGTTAACATAAGAGAAGGAGACACATGCAGCAATACAGCTGGCTCTGATTTCCTGACACAGACACACCCTGAGATAATGGGAACTGCAAATGCTGGAGAATCCAAGATAATAAAGTGTGAAGCTGGATGAACACAGCAGGCCAAGCAGCATCTCAGGAGCACAATAGCTGACGTTTTGGGCCTAGACCCTTCATCAGAGAGGGGGATGGGGAGAGGGAACTGGAATGAATAGGGAGAGAGGAGGAGGCGGACCCAAGATGGAGATAAAAGAAGATAGGTGGAGAGGAGAGTATAGGTGGGGAGGTAGGGAGGGGATAGGTCAGTCCAGGGAAGACAGACAGGTCAAGGAGGACCACCTATCTTCTTTTCTCTCCATCTTCAGTCCGCCTCCCCCTCTCTCCTTATTTGTTCCAGAACCCTCACCCTATCCCCCTCTCTGATGAAGGGTCTAGGCCTGAAACGTCAGCTTTTGTGCTCCTGAGATGCTGCTTGGCCTGCTGTATTCATCTAGCTCTATACCTTGTTATTTCAGAACCTGAGCTCATCATGATTGAGGCAATCAGCAAAGAGAACACAACATTCCTGAAAGACGTACAGGTCCACAGATCCCTGAAAGTTGCATCTCAGGTGGGTATGGTGGTTAAGAAGGCATATAGCAGACTTGCCTTCATTCACTGGAGCATCAAAAATAAAAAATTAGCAAGTTCTGTTACAGCTGTATAAAATTTAAGTTAGGCCACAGTTGGAACATTGTGGTGCAGATCGGTCACTACATTAACCAGAAGCACCTGGATGCTTCAGACAGGCAGAGAAAATTTACCAGGATGTTGCCTGTTATGGAGGGGCTTATTTATGAGGAGACGCTGGATAAACTCTGATTGTTTTCACAGGAAAGATGGAGGCTGAGGGCAACCTGTTAAGGATCTACAAAATAATGAGAGGAATAGATGTGTTCGATGGATAGTCAGAGGCTTTTTCCTCGTGTGGAGAAGTCACAGAGGCACAAGTTCAAGGTTAGAGGGCGAACGTTTAGGGAAGGAGTTGGGAAAAGTTTTCCACCCAGAGAGGGTGGTGGGTGCCTGGAATGCACTGCCAGTGGAGATATTGGAATCAGCTATGTTAGCAACATTTAAAGCGTATCGTGATCGACACATGAATGGGAGGTGAACAAAGGGATGGAAATGCCACATAGTCATTAAATAGTGGGTCTGAATCAAGATTAGGAATCAGTGTAGGTTTGGTGGGCTAATGGCCTTTTCCTGTGCTGTATTGAATTATATAATTGTATAAATCTATGATGTAAGAAAATACGATAACATCTTTCCTTTCCCCTTTCCCTCCTCCTTCCTTTGAATCTCTCTCCTTCTTTCCTCTTCTCCCCCCTTTCCTTCCATCCTTCATTCCTCCTTCCCTTCCTCTCCTTTAGCATCTGATAACATGACAAACATTAGTGGTAAGCTGTAGGATTGCATAAGTTTTAATTCAATAAAAGATGCTCAAAAATAATAAACAGAGACAAAAAATATTGAGGATAGAGTAGCAAGGAATATACAAAAAGGTAGTAAAAGCGTCTTTAAATGTGTAAAAAAGGAAGGGAGAGGACAAAGATAGAGAATAAGGCTGAGGAAAAATATAACAGAGAACCAGAAAACTGGCAGAGGAGTTGAATAAATAGTCTCATTAATTTTCATGGTAGAAGACACACATAACATTATAAAAATCTAATTTATCAAAGAGCTAAAGGGCAATGGAAATAAATACAACAACTATCATCTTACCAACACAGTTGTGAACATAGTCCAGTTTATCACATAAACCAGCTTGCCACCCATTGACATCATCTATAATTTCCACTGCCTTGAGCAAACAACCAACATAAACAAAAACCCTTCCCATCCTGGTTATACTCTCTTCCATCCTCTTCTGTTGGGCAGAAGATATAAAAGTTATTGTACACACATGAATAGATTCAAGAACAGCTTCTTCTCTGTTGCTATCAAAGTTTTGAGTGGATTCCTTTACTGTTACTGTTGATCTCTCTGTGTAACCTTCTCGGCAACTGTAACACTATATCATGCACTGTGTTTTGTTACCCTGATCTGCTTGTATAGTCCGATCTGCCTGTAATGCACTTAATCAACATTTTCACTGTACCTCGGTACATGTGACAACAATAAATCAAATCAGATCAAATAAGAGGACAAGTTCTAGCGGTACTAATAGGGCTAAAGGCTGATGAGTCTCCTGCACTTAATGAGCTGAATCTGCAGATATTATAGGAAATAGCTACAGAAGTAGTGATGTTCTTGTAGTAATCTTCTGGGAATCTTTAGATTCTTAGATTGGTAAAGTGCTGATGTAACTCCTTTATTCAAAAAAATGACAAGGGCAAAGCACAGGGACCTATAGTCCAGTTGGTGTAACAATTGTTGTTAGAAAATGTCAGAGTCTATTATAAAGGATGCAATTGAATAGTGTTTGGAAATACATAATATAAGCAAGCAAAGTCAGCATGGCTTCATGAGAAGGAAGTCTTAATGTCTGATAAATGTAATAGAGTCTTTGAGGAGACAATAAGTAGAACAGATTGAGGAGAAGCAGTGGATGTAATATATTTGGGTTTCTAAAAGGCATTCTAAAAGGTACCATGCACGGGACTAATTAACAAAATAAGAACTCATACTTTTGAAGCAAGTATATTAGCATGGATCAAAGATTGGCTAACTAATAGAAGGCATAGTTTAGAGCATAGAACATAGAACAGTATCGCACAATACAGGCTGTTCGGCCCACAATGTTGCGCCAACCTATTATCCTACTATGATTAATCTACCCTGCGTACCCTACATTTTATTATTCTCCACGTGCCTACCCAAGAGTTGTTTAAAAGTCTTTAAAGTATCTGACTCCACTACCACTGCTGGCAGGGCATTACACACACCCACCACTCTTTGTGTGAAAAACCTACCTCTGTCATCTCCCTCTAATAACCTTAAAATTATGCCCCCTCGTAATAGTCATTTTTGCCCTGGAAAAAAGTCTTGAAATATCCATTCCATCTATGCCTCTCATCATTCATCAAATCACCTCATATCCTTCTTCGCTCCAATGAGAAATGTCCCAGTTCCCTCAATCTTTCCTCATAATACCTGCAATCCAGTCCAGGCAGCATCCTGGTATATCTCCTCTGCACCCTCTCTAAAGCTTCCACATCTTGCCTGTAATGAGGTGACCAGAACTGAACACAATATTCCAAGTGTGGTCTAACAGAGTTACATAGAGCTGCAGGATAAGCTCACGGCTCTCAAACTTAATTCCCCTGCCAATGAAAGCCAACACACCGTATGCCTTCTTTGTAACTCTAGCAACTTGGGTAGCAAATTTGAGGGTTCTATGGATGCGGACCCCAAGATCCCTCTGTTCCTCTGCACTGCCAAGAATCCTGCCAGTAACCCTGTATACTGCATTTAAATTTTGACCATCCAAAATGAATCACGTCACACTTTTTTTGGTTGAATTCCTTCTGCCACTTCTTTGCCCAGCTCTGCATCCTGTCAATGTCCTGTTGCAACCTACAACAGCCCCCCATGCTGTCCACAACTCCATCAAACTTTGTGTGATCGGCAAACTTACTAACCCACCCTTCCACTTCCTCATCCAAGTCATTTATAAAGATCACAAAGATCAGAGGTCCCAGAACAGATCCCTGTGGCACACCACTGGTCACCGAGCTCCAGGCTGGATACTTTCCACCTACTACCACACTCTGTCTTCTATTGGGCAGCCAGTTTTGTATCCATACAGCTAAATTTCCCTGAATCCCATGGCTCCTTATTTTCTGAATGAGCCTACCACATGGAACCTTATCAAATGCCTTGCTACAATCTATGTATACCACCTCCACTGCTTTACTTTCATCGATGTGTTTTGTCACATCCTCAAAAAAGTCAATAAGGCTTGTGAGTCTTATTGTGACTCTATATTCTGCTCGCAAAAAAGACCCTGAACTACCTGTTTCCTGCCACTTCATTGCACCACCCTGCTCCCTGGCCAACATCTCTGTCTCTGGCTTGCTGCAGTGTTCCAGTGAAGCCCAGCGCAAGCTGGAGGAACAACACCTCATTTTCCGCTTGGGGACCCTACAGCCTTCCGGACTCAATATTGAGTTCAATCATTTTAGGGACTAAGCTTTCCCACGTCCTTGCCCTCCATCCCACACCAGGACTTGTTACCACATAGCCTGCCATTACACACCCCCTGTTGTTAGTCTCTAACAGTCCCCATTAGCAACTATTCACCCTCCCAACCTGATCGTTAGCAACTCCCTTGTCTGTCCAACTGTCATTCTGTCTCTTTGGGCTCTATCCTATCATTTACTCCCTACCCCACCCACCTCCATATTTTCTGCATGTAAACTGACGTTTTCCCAGTCACCATCAGTTCTGAGGAAGGGTCACTAGACCTGAAATGTTCACTCTACTTTTTTCCCTTCACAGATATTGCCAGATCTTCTGAGCTTTTCCAGCAACTTTGTTTTTGGTGCTGATTTACAGCATCCACAGTTCTTTTGGTTTTTATTTAGTGAATTTTATTGGAATGAAGAAAGACTGCAGAAGTCTGCAGCATGTAGGAGCTTGGCCACACTTGTGCATAAACCACAAAATGCTTGCATACATTTTCAGTAGCTAGTTAAAAAAAAAACAAATGGTGTGTTGGCCTTTATTTCAAAGAGGATGGAGTTTAAAAATAGGGAAGACTGACAAATTAAATGACACTAGTCAGGTTAAAACTAGAATATGGTGAACAATTTTGGCCCCTCATCTAAGAAAAGGTACATAGGCATTGGAGACAGTCCAGAGGAGGTTCACTCAGCCTGAGGCATGTTGTCATAAAAGAAGACCACTTTTTGCCAATTTTATTTTTTATTGAAAAAGAGGCATTACATCAAAAAAAGAATTAAATTTCCAAATAAATTCAGAAGAACAGCTTGCTATTGTGAAGTATAAGTTAACTGTAATTATTTAGTGCAGACACCAGGTCTCTCATGAGGTCAGGAGCAAAGTAGCCTTGGTGGAACCCAAACTGAGCATCACCGAGCAGATTATTGATGAGTAGAGATAACAAAGTGTAGAGCTGGATGAACACAGCAGGCCAAGATGCTGCTTGGCCTGTAGTGTTCATCCAGCTCTAGACTTTTGTTATCTCGGATTCTGCAGCATCTGCAGTTTCTTTTACCTCTATTGATGAGCAGATACTGTTTGATAGCATTGTTGAGAGTCCTCCTATATTCTCCATTGAACTAGGGTTGATCCTCTGGCCTGATGGTATTGGTTGGGTGGGGGATATGAAGGGGCATTAGATTACAGATTGTGCTTGAGTACAATTCTGCTGCTGTTGATGGCCGACATGAATGCCCAGTCTTTATTTGATAGATCTGTTCAAAGTTTGCCCAGTTTAGCTGTGTGCTAAAGTGATAGCGCCACATATCATGATGGAGGGTATTCTCAATGTGAAACCAAGATATTTTCTCCACAAGGACAGTACAGTGGTCACTCTTACAGATACTTACCAAATGCATCTACAGACAGCAGACTGGTAAGGATGAAATCAAGCGTGTTTTTTCCTCTTGTTGGTTCCCTCACCAGTTGCCGCAGACCCAGTCTAACAGTTGTGTCCTTTAGAACTTGAACAGCTCAATCAACACTGCTTCTACCAAACCAGTCTTGGTGGTGAATGTTGGAACCCCCACCCAGTGTACATTCTATGCCCTTGCCATCATCTGCACTTCCTCCAAGTTCAACATGGAGGAGTTGTGATTCATCAGCCATGGGAGGACGGTTTGTGGTGATCACCAGGAGGTTTCCTTTCCCATATTTGAGTTGATGCCATGCAACTTCATGGGGACAAGAGCCAAAGTCAAGAATTTCCAGGCCATTTCCCTCCCCTCTGTATACCACTATACTTCCACCTCTGCTGAATCCATCCTGCTAATGAGATGGTGGTGCCTGAGACATTGTCTGTCAGGTATGATTCAGTGAGCATGACTATGTCAGTGTATTGCTTGGTTAGTCTGTGAGACGGCTCTCCCAATTTTCTGTGTTTGTACCAGATTTCCAGGAGACACAGGTTTTGTTTCACCGAAGACCACCATCCTATGGTACCATTCTGGTAAATCTCCTTTCCCCTGTCTAAAAGCATTCACATCTATCCCACAGTGTTCAAATTGTTCATGTTCTAGAATGAGCAGGTTAGTTTGATATGGATGTGCTGGTGTTGGACTGGGATGGACAAGGTCATAGTCACACAATGCCAGGTTATAGACCAACAGGTTTATGTGAAATCAAGAGATAACAAGGTGTGGAGCGAGATGAACACAGCAGGTCAAGCAGCATCAGAAGAGCAGGAAAGCTGACGTTTTGGATCTGAACCCTTCCAGACCGTCTTCAGAAAAAAATCTTTATTTTCTGAAGAAATGTTCCGACCTGAAAGGTCAGTGTTCCTGCTCCTCTGATGCTGCTTGGCCTGCTGTGTTCATCCAGCTCCACATCTTGTTACCTCAGATTCTCCAGCATTGGCAGTTCCTACAATCTCTTATTTAAAATCACAAGTGTTCAGTGCACATCCTTTGTCAAATGAAGTGAAGAGATACTCACAGGCACAGAATTTATAGGCAGAGAGGTTAAAAGATCAAACAAATGGTGTGGGTGGAGTGTCGACAAGCTGAATAATAAGCCTCTGCAGGTGATCAAAAGTGTCAGACAGTGTGAGTAAATTTTTGCATGAGATGCTCTTCACCACAAACTCCGCACCCCAGACCCTTGCATTATATTTTAACCCCTAACTGCCTTTGGGAAAGTGGTGATGTGACTCCTTTTTGGATTACTATACTCCATGCGGTTTTGGTGCAGCCCCTGAGTTGGGGAAAGATTTGAAGATTTTGATCCAGCGACACCAGAAAAATGATGATAGTTCTAGTAAGGACGGTGTGAGGCTTAGAGTGAAACTTCCGGCTGGTGATGTTCCCATTTACTTGCTGCCCTTGGCCCTTTAGGGTTGGGTGTAACTTCTGAATAGTGATGAGACTGGTGGCTGATTGTAGAGAAACTGGCTCCCTCCTGTTCAATTTAATCAAGTTAATACAATAAATGGATTTAATTCTGAACAAATACCCATTACTTTGGAATTAACTGGGTTTTTTTGAAACAGCTGAAATGAATAGCTTTCACAGTGGAGTACGGCCCTCACTACGGATGAAAGATCTTTCACTGTAAAATTAGATCAGATGTAATGAGTGGACAATCTTCACTTTTCTCAACCCGTTGCATTTAAATGAACTATTTATTGTTCTAGGACAACGCACAAGTCATTTGTTTTGATTGAGGAAATTGTCTCGCTATATTAGTGCAGACAATTTCTATTCGGCAGGTAGCTGATTGCACAGTTAAGAACATTTATTCCTGAATAAATATCAGTTTGTTCGAAAGGCTGCCTTGACTCCTGAAATGATGCATATTGTGCAGCAATGAATCGCTTGTATTCTGAAACTGGCCTATAGCTCTTCATAAACCCCTTTCTCTCTGGGATTATGCCCACTATGTTGAGGTGAGTTCACCTCAAGAAACCATCATTGTAAACAACTGTTCAGATTTAACTTTCAGTGGGAGGAGCTTTTGGACTGAGATTGATGACCCCTGTTCCCCCCACCTCAAGTTTAAACAACTTTAAAATGGAACACTATTCCTTGGTCGAAGATTGCTAACTTCAGTTTACGGGTTGTACTGAAACCAGGCAGCTGACAAATCAAAACAGATGCTTTTATTCTAGGACACTGTAATCTGTAATCAATATAGAAAAACAGAACACAGGAGCAGCAGTAGACCATTTGGCCCTTCTGGCTTGCTCTGCCATTTAATACTCACACTGTTTACAGTTTCCCTCAATATCCTCTGAACCTTTTAGCCCTAAGAATTACATCTAACCTGTTCTTGAAAACATTCAATATTTTGGCCTCAAATGCTTTCTGTGGCAGAGAATTCCATAGGCTCCCCACTCTCTGGGTGAAGAAATACCTTCTCATTGTTTTCTTATATAGTCTACCCCATATCCTTACACTGTGGCACTGGTCATCAGAAAAATACCTCCTGCATTTACTCTGTCTAGTCCTGTTAGAATTTTAGAATTTTCAATGAGAACCCACACCCTCAATTTTCTGAACACCAGTGAACATAGCCCGAACTGATCCAGACTCTGTTTATATATCCTGCCATCCCAGGTGTCAGTCTGGTAAATCTTTGCTGCCCTCCTTCCATAGCCAGAACATCCCTCCTCAGATAAGGAGACCAAAACTGCACACAGTTCTCTCAGTACTCTCATCAAAGACTGGTAAAATTATAACAAGACATCTCTTCTCCTGTGCTCGAATCCTGTCAACAGGCCATTCACCTTCTTTGCCACCTGCTGCACCTGAAATGCTTATTTTTCTTCTTGAAATGTTAACTGGCCATGCTAAATTGCCCTTAGTATCCAGAGTTGTGCAGGTTAGGTGAATTAGCCAAAAATATGCAGGGCTGCAGGAATAGATTAGGGAATGCATTTGGGGCAATGCTCTTTAGAGGGTTGGTGTGGATTCAATAGGCTGAATGGCCTGCTTTCACACTGCAGGGATTCTATGGTTCCGCGTTTACGTTGAGATGTTCTGAGCGTAGGGGTTGGATATTGCATCTATCTGGTCATGACAGTGAAAGGAAGTAAGTGGGTTTTAAAGAGTTAAATACAGGCAACTCATTTCCAATACATCATCAGCATCTGTCCTCTTAAGATCATTGAACCCTTACAGTGCAGAAAGGGGGGCCATTCAGCCCATCAAGTCTGCACTAACTATCTGAAGAAAATCCCACACTATCACTGTTCACCCACATTTACCATGACTATTCCACCCAAGATGCTACTGGGCAATTTAACATGGCCCATCCACCTAGCCTGCACATCTTTGGACTGTGGGAGAAAACCAGAGCACCCAGAGAAAACCCAGGCAGACACGGGGAGAATGTGCAAACTCCACACAGGCATTCACCCAAGGTTTGGATTGAACCCAAGTGCCTGATGCTGTGATGCAATAGTGCTGACCATTGTGCCACCGTACTGCCCTGCTTTTCACAGAGCCACAGAAATGTTGCAGTGCAGAAAGAGACCATCCTGTCCACTGTACCTGCATTGTCTTAAATGAGCTTCATTACCTAGTACCATTCTTTGCCTTTCTCCATATAGGTTTGGACATTATTTTTATTCAAATAATAACATAATACCCTCTTGGGTGCCTCAATTGAACCTTCTCCACCACATTTCCAGGAAGTACTTTACACTTCCTTCTTTTGCAGATCACTGATTTTTGCACCTTTTTAATTCTGGAACTGTTTGTCCTCGTGTGTTCTATCACACCTCTTTCTCAGCCTTTTCTTGTCCAAGGAGAACAGCCCCAAAGTCTTCATTTTATCCTCACAACTGAAGTTTCTCTTTTCTGCAGTGAGGGGAAGGAAGGGGAAGCAGCCAGCTTCACATGGTAAGTCCCCTTTTCCAAACTTCGTGTCGGCCAAAGGAGCAGGCTGCTCCCCCATGACCCTCAAAGCAGCCTTCAACCTCCTCCTAACCTTCAGCCTCAAGGCCTCGCTATCTCTCCAGCTCCTACTGAATGGAATTGAATTAGTTTTACTGTCATACGTATTCACATGAGTTCAGTGAAAAAGTGCACAAGTCACCACTTAAGGCTTCATCTTGCGTACAAAGGTCCCTAGGTACAGCTGCTTCAGTTATGGCTCTTACCAATTGGAGGGGTAAAAAGCCCAGCATTGCAGATTTTAGGGAAAAATGATAAAATGGAGAAAGAAAAAAATTTCAAAACAATGGCCTTCCATCCCAGTCCGTACTGGCGCCTAGCCTCCAGTCCACACTGGGCCTTGCCTCCAGACTGCGCCAGGCCTCATCTCCATGTTCACAGCACCGGGAGAGCATTCTGGAATCACCTCAAGACCAGAAGTCCATACGGAGGTATTGCCAGGCCAATAGACCACCAAGTATTGCTGGAAGACCATCACACCGGACCAATAGACCAACATGTACAACTAGAAGACCACCAGGCCAGGCCAATAGACCTCCACATGCCACTGGAAGACCACCAGGCCAGGCCAATAGACCTCCACATGCCACTGGAAGACCACCAGGCCAGGCCAATAGACCCCCACATGCCACTGGGAGACCACCAGGCCAGGCCAATAGACCTCCACATGCCACTGGAAGACCACCAGGCCAGGAGGCTGTCACACCAGGACAAGAGGATGCCTGATCAGTTCTATACTGAGGCCAGGAGGCCCCAGGCCAGAAATTTCAAGGCCATGGGGTCTGAGGCAGGGAGGCCGAGAAAAGGAACGAAACAGAGACAAACGATGTTAAAAAGGAGAGGAGGCAAAAAGAAAGTGTACGGGCTGTGAATGAGTTTCAGCTGAAATGTTCTACTTGCTGCCATCTTGAATGCTGATGATTGATACCATCTTTCCTTATTTACCTTCCAAATAAGAGGAGGTGATGACATTGTGGTATTGTGGTATTGTTGTTGGGCTGGTAATCTCGAGACCCGGGTAATCCTCCAGCAACCCAGGTTCAAATCCCTCTATAGTGGAATGTGAGTTCTCTTTTAAAGAAAAAATTGGAACTAATGAAGGCCATGAATCTATTATCTTTCATCAGGAAAACCCAATCTGGTTCTCTAATGTCCTTTCGGGAAAGAAACTGCCAACCTTACCTGGTCTGGCTGACATGTGACGCCAGACCCACAGCAAAGTGATTGACTCTTGATTGCCCTCTGGGTAATTAGAAATGGGCAATAAATGCTGCCTAGCCAGCGAAATTCTCATCCTATGAATGAATAAAAAAAAACTCTCACATTCAAGATTGCTTCCACCAATTCTTCTCTCAACTTTCTTTGCTCCGAGGAAAACAACACCAATTTCCCTAAATAAATCTTGGGTGGAAACTTTTGTTGGTGGTGTGAGTAGGTGCTTGGTGGCTGCAGAGCCACAGCTGGACTCATGCTGCAACTTCTGAGTCAGGGCAGTTGGAACTTCTGCCTATCAAACAACTATGAGGCCATCAGCACGTCCTTGTTTGTAATGAAGACCCCAGGGCAGGAGCTGATTGGAATGTGTGTTTTTCTTTCATTCGCTCATGGTATGTGCACATCACTGGCTGAACCAGCATTTATCGCTGTGCCTGGCTTCCCTTGAGAAGATTTTGGTGAGCTCCCTTCTTGAACTGCTGTAGTCCACTTGGAGGCATTAGCTCAGTGGTTAGCACTGCTGCCTCACAGCGCAGGAACCCAGGTTTGATCCCAGCTTTGGGTGACTGTCTGTGTGGAGTTTACATATTCTCCCTGTGTTTGTGTGGGTTTGCTCTGGTTTCTTCCCACAGTCAAAAGCTGTGCAATTTTGGTGGATTGACTCCATAGTGTCCAGGGATATGCAGGGTTACAGGGATAGGGTGTGGGAGGTTGGGCCTGGGTAGGAAGCTTTTTGGAAGGTCAGTATGGGCTTGATGGGATGAATGCCATACTTCTGCACTTTATGCATAAAAGGATTTTATGTGCTGTGCTATGTAGACCTACAATGCCCCTACAGGGAGGGAGTTCCAGGATTTTGACCCAGTGACAGTAAAGGAATCGTGATATATTTCCAAGTCAGGATGGTGAGTGGTTTGGAGAAGAAATTGCTGGTGGTGGTGCTCCCATGTATGTGCTGCCCTTGTCCTTCTAGATGTGGGTTTGGAAGGTGCTGTCTGAGGATCTTTGCTGAATTCTGCAGTGTATCATGTAGATAGTACACACTGCTGATAATGACCGTTGGTGGTGGAGGAAGTAGAATGCTTGTGGATGCGGTGCTAATCAAGCGGCTGCTTTGTCCTGGATGGTGTCCAGCTTCTTGAGTGTTGTTGGGGCTGCACTCATTCAGGCAAGTGGGGGATATTCCATCACACTCCTGACTTGTGCCTTATAGAGGCACCTTGTCTGGGTGTCTTCAATTTCAAATTGATCTAGTGTGGATTAGGATGTCCACCTTTCTGGTCTAACTGGAAGGATCTTATTAAGTAGCCAACATGAATCTTGTCATTTTCCTGTGGCTATTTAAATGCCAGGATATTATGACCCTCATTCAAGGTCACCAGACCCGAAATGTGAACTCTGATTTTTCTTGACAGATGCCGCCAGACCAGCTGAGCTTTTCTAGCCACTTCTGTTTTTGTTCCTGATTTACAGGATCTGCATTTTTTTTTGTTTTAATTTGGGACATTTTAGGGATGAGGGTTACTGGGATAAGTGTCAGGGAGGTCAGGAGTAAGAGTGGAGTGGTGGGTATGTGTTGCTTTTAGGGGATATCCCCCGTGTAATGTACACGCTGTCATTCCCACTGACAAGGAGCGCAGGCAGTTTTTGCCTCTGGGGAAGCCAAGCTGTGTCAGGCCTGGCTCATTTCGGCAGCGGCAACAGGGTTCCTGGAGTGTTTCTGTACGGGCCACTTTCAGGCTTCACGGGCAGCTGGGTGGGAAGCTTGAGTATGGGCCGTCTCACCCAGAACTCAATTCTCATGGTGACTGGACATCGGCAAGCATTTGGTACACAGCCACCTGATCTAATTTATTGCTCTAAATAAAAACTGAAAGAAGAAAAACAAGCTGCTGGAACCTCAGAAGGCCTGGCAGCACCTGTGAAGAAAACAATCAGTTAATGTTTCGGGTCCGATGATCCTTCCTCAAAACTGTTCTGAGGGTGGGTCACTGGACCCGAAATATTAACATTGACTGTTTCTTCATAGATGCTGCCAGACCTGCTGAGCTTCCAGCAACCTCTGTTTTTGTTCCTGATTTACAGCATCCGCAGTTTTTATTTTAGAGTTTTTAAAAACTGAAAGAACTGCGGATGCTGTAAATCAGGAACAAAAACAGAGGTTGCTGGAAAAGCTCAGCAGATCTGGCAACACTTGTGAAGAAATATCAGAGTTAATGTTTCGGGTCCGATGACCCTTCCTCAGAACAGTTCTGTTTTTGTTTCTAATTTATTGTCCATCCTACCTCCTACCTTGATCTTCCGGTATCCAAAGATTCCACCCCTTGTAAGTAAAATCCCCAACCCAGAGGACCATCTGGCTGCATTGTCGTCTGTAGAAATAGCTTGTGGGTCACCCGTCAGATGAGAGACAAGGTCCACGAGAAGGAACCATCTTCTTAATCTCAATCAGTGTTTGAGTTGACCCCATGTCATTGGCCTGACTCTGCATTGCAAACTAGCCATTCAACCAACTGAGCTAGTCAGCCTTCAAATTACATTAGATCACATGTCTCAGTGTTAAACTCCATCACAAATGTTTCTTAGCATCCACATACTCAACATTCCCTTCGGCAGCTTTAACTGTTCCTTAAATTCCATCTGCAATTGATAGTCCACTCTACTGACACATAGATGTCCTAATGCAGCCAAAAGACACCATCAGCACTGTTTTCCATTGTTCCAAGTTTGGTATTGTTGGTAGATTTTGAAATTTTACTTTACGGTTTGGATGTTGGAACACAGTGAGACTGTTAATGATGCTTGGGAGCCATGACTGTTTACCATCTCATAGGTAACTATTTCTCTTGGGCTTAATGTTTTCTGTTCTAAACTACACCTTTTCACCAAATTGACACTGGACCTTGAATTGAATTGAATTGAACCAGCTCTTTGTCACATGTACTTAAATAAGTACAGTGAAAAGTTTACAATTATAATTTCCAATGCCATCTTAGGCACAAAGGTTCTAATTCATGTAACTCGGTTTCATTAACCATCCTTTTGTGTGGTTCTTTGTGAAACTCTTCCTTAATACCTATATAGCCCAAATCCACCACATTCCCTTCCCAACTTTCTGTGTTACCTCAGCAAAAAATTCAATGAGATTAGTAATAATGCTTTTCATCTTCAGTGGCTCTCATCAAAATAAGTCTCTCCAAGACCCGGTAATTAATTCCTTGAATATTGTTTTGAAAATTGTACCAGCTGCTGGTGTTAAGCTGGCCAAACCGTAAATGGGGTCCTGCCCCTGAAAGCAGCAGCTTCTCTGAGTCCTCAGATTTTCTGGGCTCCTTCAGCCAATCCTGGCCACACCTGCACCCTCGTCAACTCCCCATAAATATCAGGGCCATAGGTCTCTGGTTTCTTTGTTTCATCGAATGTAAAGAATGGCTTTGGTGCTTGATCACAGCACATTGTACTAGAATTAATAGCTTTCATTTTAGCATTTATTGCGTTACAGTGAAATGCTTTCACTCTATAACAAGGTCCATTAAACAGGAAAAAAATAGCTTTTATTGGGAATATGGCCTACAGTGTTGGAATGCTTTACAGAAAAAGGGCCAATTTATTGAATCAAACCTTTTTGATACCAGACCATGGTGTAATGAATTTTTTTTATATATTCTGGCAAATTCCATTTACATCGATACAGCACTCATTCTGGAACAAGCTTGAGTTGTCCTGGATTGAACAGATTATTGTCTTTTTTATTGTCTGGTAATACAGATCCTTTAGCCAATAGGCCCCATTCAACCGAATTGACTGGGAAATGAAACATATTGGGCCGTCAGAAAACAGCTTTTTATCTAGAGAAAGGTAGACAGGGTCTTGACTGGAACTGAATGCTAGGGTTTGGATTATTACACTCACAATATATGCTCTATTTACATGCACAATATCATAAAGAAACAATGTGGACTGCATTTTAAATTGTGACATGCTGGAAGTGGTTTGCTAGCTTGTTGAAAAATGGAAGTCAGTTCTGTGTACCTGTCAGCAACTTTTGAAACCCAGTCAATATGTTTCCCTACGGCTTCCTGATAAACGAGTGCCATTCACGGAATCGTAGATTCATTGAAACCCTGCAGTGTGAAAACAGGCTATTCAGCCCAGCAACTCTACACAGACTCTCTGAAAATTAACCCACTCAGGCCCACCCTTACAGCCCTATCCCTGTAACTCTGTATTTCCCATGGCCAATCCAGTTAACCTGCATATCTTTAGATTGGATGTGCCAATCACTGCACATTGTACGAGAATTAATAGCTCTCATTTTAACATTTATCTTGTTACAGTGAAATGCTTTCACTCTATAACAAGGTTCTAGTACACTCTATAACAAGGTTCCAGGACAACATGCAGTCATTGGTTATGATTTTGACTCTAGAACTTAAAAGCAGACTCCAAACATATAGTTTATGAGAGTTCTCAGCTAAGAGGCAGATCTCAGGAACCGGTAGAATGGAGTCCCGAAGACTGTATCTTGAACCAGTCATACCAGAACACACTCAGGGAGGTAATTGTGAGACCCTAGAGGAATGTACTATTCTGTAGTAATTGAAAAAGGTCACTGGAAAACCAAAAAAGTGTCTAGAAATGGTACATGCAGGAAGAGCATAGGGAAACACTCTTCATCCAAGTGATTCAAAGACATAATCAAGGCAGAAAAAGAGCAGTGGTGTGTTCATCCACACTTGAGTACGTTTCATTCAGAGGCTGTGGACATGACTGGCTGAACCAGCATTTATTGCCGATTCCTACAATTATCCTTGAAAAGGTTTTAGTGAGCTGCCTTCTTGAACCACTGTAGTCTATGCACCGTAGGTAGATCATAACGATGTCAGAGAGGGAGTTGCAAGATATAGCTCCAAGCGTGAATGGTGGACTTGGAGAGGAACTTGGAGGTGATTGCATTCCGACACAGCTGCTGCCCCTTTCCGTCTGGATGGTAGTGGTTTTGAATTTGCATAGTACTGTCTGAGTAGCTTTGATGAATTTCTGAAGTGCATCACATTGTACACACTGCTGCTACTGAGTGTCAGTGGTGGGGGGAGTGGATATTTGTGGATGTGGCTCCAATCAAATGGGGGCTCCCCTGCCCTGGATGGTGTCAAGCTTCTTGAGTGTCATGAGAGCTGCACTCAACCAGGCAAGTGGGCAGTGTTCCATCATACTCCTGACTTGTGCCTTGAAGATGGTGGACGGGATTTGGTGAATCAGTGTGTAAGATCAGGATTCACACAGATCATGCAACAACCCAGCTACTCACACTACTCTGAGACTAATAAAGTAGGATTTCACCCATGACTCACCTGACTCAAGTAAGCAACATCGGATCTGTAGTTGAGAGGCTACACTGGAGGATCCAGGGCTCAGCATAATCTTTTCAGCTGGATGCAGATGCTGAAACAAAGGGCTATCATCAAATGGGACTTCTGGTATAACAGCAGAGAGTATGTGAAATATTGGCAGGTGTGCCTGTCAACTGCGTATCCTGAAAGAGAAACTGAAGGAGGCTCCATCCGGTGACAGAGGGAGATAAACAAAACAAAGAGAATAAAGAACAACGCAGCACAGAAATAGGCCTTTCAGCCCTCCAAGCCTGTACCAGCAAGTTTTGCCCTTCCATAATAAAACTGTCTTCACTTACAGAATCCGTATCCTGCTATTCCCTACCTATTCATGTATTCATGCAGGTGTTTCTTGAATGCTGCTATTGTGTCAGCTTCCACCTCCTCCAGCAGCATGTGCCAGGTACTTACCATCCTTTGTGTGAAAAAATGGTATGACTGGGATGGTGCACCTGTCATAATGTAAAGCATGGTGTCTTAAGGAAGCTCAGAGAGGACCGAACCCTCCCATGGAGCAGAACGGTGAAGGGTCACTTGGTTTTCATTTTCAGTATCCCGGTCTCTTAATGCTTTTATGTCTTTGTCCATAAAAGAGGGGCCAGCTCCATCAAAGACAGTTTTGTGGTTCAGTTCCTGAGATGAATTTTGATTACAGGCTTTATTAATCAAATATAAACTCCATCAACTGTTGTGTGGGAATTGATCCTGTTCTCTCCGAAGTAGCCCAAGCTTCTGGATTTTAAGTCCATTGAAATTTCCATTTTGTCACTATCTCCTCATGGTATTGTTTTGGCGCCTGTCTCCCAGGCTTCTGGGAATGTCAAATTCATTCCAAGTGAGCATTTCTCATCTCCAAGTAACTAATCAGCATTCAAGGGCTGAGATGGCCCACTGGAGATTTTGACCTTTACTCATGAAGCCTCCTATGCCTGTTCATTCCATCTTGGGGTTGCTGCTGTGTCCTGCTAACTTGTATAGCTGCTTTGGAGCTACTGTTTCTCCTTCTACAAGATTGTTCTTTGTTGAGGATTGCCATATGGATTTCTCCTGCATGGTTCATCAATCTTCAGCTCTTCCTGGCATCTTAAAGAGAAGGCAGATGAAAGCTGAGTCTGAGATGCGGTGCTAATCAAGCGGCTGCTTTGTCCTGGATGGTGTCAAGCTTCTTGAGTGTTGTTGGGGCTGCACTCATTCAGGCAAGTGGGGGATATTCCATCACACTCCTGACTTGTGCCTTATAGAGGCACCTTGTCTGGGTGTCTTCAATTTCAAATTGATCTAGTGTGGATTAGGACGTCCACCTTTCTGGTCTAACTGGAAGGATCTTATTAAATAGCCAACATGAATCTTGTCATTTTCCTGTGGCTATTTAAATGCCAGGATATTATGACCCTCATTCAAGGTCACCAGACACGAAATGTGAACTCTGATTTTTCTTGACAGATGCCGCCAGACCAGCTGAGCTTTTCTAGCCACTTCTGTTTTTGTTCCTGATTTACAGGATCTGCATTGTTTTTTGGTTTTAATTTGGGACATTTTAGGGATGAGGGTTACTGGGATAAGTGTCAGGGAGGTCAGGAGTAAGAGTGGAGTGGTGGGTATGTGTTGCTTTTAGGGGATATCCCCCGTGTAATGTACACGCTGTCATTCCCACTGACCAGGAGCGCAGGCAGTTTTTGCCTCTGGGGAAGCCAAGCTGTGTCAGGCCTGGCTCATTTCGGCAGCGGCAACAGGGTTCCTGGAGTGTTTCTGTACGGGCCACTTTCAGGCTTCACGGGCAGCTGGGTGGGAAGCTTGAGTATGGGCCGTCTCACCCAGAACTCAATTCTCATGGTGACTGGACATCGGCAAGCATTTGGTACACAGCCACCTGATCTAATTTATTGCTCTAAATAAAAACTGAAAGAAGAAAAACAAGCTGCTGGAACCTCAGAAGGCCTGGCAGCACCTGTGAAGAAAACAATCAGTTAATGTTTCTCTGAAGTAGCCTGAGCTTCTGGATTTTAAGTCCTGTGAAATTTCCACTAAGCCACTATCTCCTCATGGTATTGTTTTGGTGCCTGTCTCCCAGGCTTCTGAGAAGGTCAAATTCATTTCAAGTGAGCATTTCTCACGTCCAATAACTAATCAGCATGAGTCTGAGATCTCACACCGCTGCTCACACGCCACTGCCACGAAGATTGACGGGCATGCCAGCTGAGTATGATGGATGAGCTACACTTTATGATGGAGTTGGCTGACACCATCTTGCTTAAGTGTAGGAAACTACAGGGCCAATTTGCTCTGGAATCATAGAGTTATACAGCATGGAAACAATCCAACTCATCCATGCCAACCAGATATCCTAAATTAATGTTGTAATTGTACCAGCCTCTAGCACTTCCTCATTCCATACATGCACCACCCTCTGTTGGAAAAAGTTGTCCCTTAGGTCAAGTAGTGCAAAGTAAAACGACTTCCTGGTCTAAACTTAGGTTAATCGCATATTAGAATCATGTTACGGGTCACAGTGGTCTGATGAATATTCTTACAGAGACATTAAGGAAGACCTGATTATTTGGCCTACCATCTCTAAGATTCAAGCTGTTCTGCCCACAAGCCTACAGGATTATACTACAGTGGGTAATGCATATGGAACTTCTCAGTATTAACCTTTCATTCCTACATAAAACTGGATACGTGTTAAATACAAGGGTTGGCTAACTGATCACTTTCCCGTGCATAACCAAAGTGACCCATAACACAGTAGATGCATTGACACTGAAATCAGCAGCTCAACTACCATTTTTAACAAATTTGGGCACAGTTGAACTTGTCACCAAGAGATGATGTTTCCCTTCCCATAATAGAGTGGGCGTGGCCAAGAAAGGTGGGAATGGGCAGACCTCTTTAGAAGTAAGCAGTAAGGCAGGAAGGAAGCAGTGCTGATCATCAATCAGGAGGTGCTCACTGCACATTGCTGCCACCGCAGACTGTTAACTCAATTCCTCCTTGCCACCTGTCTTCCAAAACCCAACTCACTCCCCCCACTAATCCCACCCAAACTTGAACTCTAAGATATCCCTCCCCAACCCAAAAGCCTGGATACCTACCTGTCGACAGCTACCATCTGTTGCTCGAACTCCTCCTTGGGAGCCCCAGTAATGGCCATGACTGAACTCTGGTGTCGGGACAGGAACAGCTCACACTGAGGGCTGTAAGTTCTATTGTGTCCCTGGTTTCACTTAGCTCTGACACGTTGAGGCAGAGAAACACACTGGTCAAATGTCCCATTCAGGGTTGGTGAGGGATGGGGGGAGTGTGCCAAACAATCCACTAACACCCTCAACAAAATCCAGCCCACTTGCTTCAAAATAAAAGTGATCCGGGAACCTGGGCTCCTGCAGTACAAATGTTGCCCACGTCCGCATCAAAGTCTTTTTGTGGTTGTTCATGAGCTGTACACTGACATAGTCTTTGGTTTGTCAATGATCCTCCTGAGTAATATCCAGATGCATTAATAACTGCATATACAGTCAATGGGGTGACAAGTTGGCTCAGGGGTTAGCATTGCTGTCTTACCACACCAGGGACCCAGGTTCAACCCTGCCCTCGGTAACTGTATGTGTGAAGTTTGCACATTCTCCTCGTGTCTGTGTAGGTTTCCTCCGGGTGCTTCGGTTTCCTCCCAAAGCCCAAAGCTGTGCAGAATAGGTGGATTGGCCATGCTAAATTATCCTGTAGTGTCCAGGGATGTGCAGGCTAAGTGGATAAGCCAAGAAAAATGAATAATTACAGGGATAGAGTGGGGGGGAGTCTGGGTGGGATGCTCTTCAGAGGATTGCAGAGGACTTGATGGGTTGAATGGGCTACTTCCACATTGGAGGGATTCTATTCTACTCTAATGACACCCTGCACTTATGGGAAGCCAGATGACCATCAAGCACAAATAAATGTTCACTCATTCTGATTGGTGCCCTGCCAGTGAAGTTCATATAATTTGCACACATGCCAAAGAAGAGATCTATCATTTACCTCAGGGACATATGTGCAGCCAATTGTGAGATTCTGCAGAGCTCTGGAAGGATCCAGGGTCAAAACAATGTGAAGGGAGGTTGTGCCTATGACAGTAACTAGTGAAGCACAACCTGCTGTTGGGAACAAGTCTCATTCCAGAAGGTTGTCAGCACCTGGAGTGACACCCAGACACACCTGAGGCACTGCTTTTCTGCTGCAGGTTTAATCCTCTTCCAGTATACCCTGTATACCAGGTATGGTCTACTACAAACTCCATCTCTCCACTGAGCTCCTCCCTGCTGAGGAGCAACAAGTCTGTGAGGAGCAGGATGGTACTGCTGCTGTTTCTGATCCTGCGATCCTGTGATCCGATGTAGCAGAGCCTAAGCACCATCCATGCCTAACCTGATAGATAATAACACCAAACTGTAGGTCAGAATTCAGAATTTTCAAAACGAAGATGTAGCCTCTAAGAGACAAAGTAATGTCTGGCTTGTCTAAATTAACCTCCCTGCACAAGTGCTGTGTACAAACTCTCTCACAACAGCAGGTATGAAAATGTTTGTGAATACTTATTAACATATTACCCAGGCATGGTTTTGAGCCTTTACAGTTGTCACCTTTTCTCCATCTTGCCTTTGGTGAGTTTTAGGAAAACCAGCAATCTCTAGAAACAAAGTAAACTCCAACATTCATGATAATATCACTTGGATTGACATTACTTGAACATTTTATCATTGAGAATCTACCTCTCTCAAGGAGCTCTGTGCGTGGAAAGCACAAAATTGGCAAGTTGAGCCCAACTTCTTGATTTGCTGGAATCTTTCTTTCATGAATTTCGCATTTCCCCAAAAACCCTATCTCATCCATGATAAAAACCACTGCTGAGGGCTGTTCACAGAGAATCACCAAATTGTGACAGTGTGGAAGGAGGCTGTTGGCCCAATGAGTGAGCCTGCGTAAGTGACAATAAACATGCCACACACACTCCTTCTGTGTCAATAGTTCAACCACTATGAACCATATAAGCTGCTGCCTAAATTCGCACTGCTCTGTTGTGGTTTCAGTATTGTTAGTTTTAACGTCGAGAAATAAAACGGCTCCTACTTATTACTTTTGAACAGTTGCTTTCACACCACAATGCTACAGCTATATTCATCAATAATGTACAGAATTCTAGGTAGAAAGGAATGACATTAAAATAACACATCTCACAATTCAAGGTCACTTCAAAGTACTTTACAGCCAATTAAGTATTTTAGAAGTGTTGTCATTGTTGTAATCTGGGAATCACTGATTGAATTTCCCGTAAATTAAGTTACCAAAGAAATGGATGACTTTTCATTTCAGATACCATGTGTCAGCATTGAAAACTGCCTGTTCAGCCAGGGCAAGATTTTATTGCAGATTAATGTTTCCTGTAATCACCCACAAGACATCATTTTTTAAAATGGATTTTGTGCATTAGCATTCATGTAGTCGCTCTGAAAGAGATTACCAATTTGGTGTCAGTCACCACTTAATTAGGCACTGGGTTTGTGTTCAAGTTAAAAAAATAGTCCACATAGGGTGTAATAAAAACCTGTAGATGCTGGAATACTGAAATAAAAACAGGAAAAGGCCATCAGTACTTCTCAGCAGCTATGAAGACCAGGGAGTTCATATCTGAATAACATTAAATGTTGGCTTCTGCACAGAAGCTGTCCAACTTACTGAGCATTTCCAGAACTTTCTGTTTTTAATACAAACCAATCTACATCATATTGGTCCCCTTTCACCTAGGGGCTGACTGAGGTGGGGGTGGGGGTGGGGAATATGTGGTGATGGATGCAGTTAGCTTTGCACTGCATTCATCGAGGTTCAATCACATCTTCATGGTTCAGCTCCAGAACTCTTAAAATTACACACTATTTTTCTGATGGAAGACAGATGTTCTATTTTAGCTCCGTCTACCTATTTCTCCCTTTCTTCTTAAGCCACTGAATTTAGTCAGATACATTGCCCGCCAATTATCTACTAACATTCCCAGGGAAGAGAGTTTCCTTCCTCATCCACATTAAGTTCCTTCTAATGAAAGCGTTCATTTTCCTCCCCAGATGGCTGCTGCAACTTTCACAGAATTTCATTATCCTGAAAATATCATTGTTTCATCCACCAGAGCAAACCTCATGACAAATAATGCCACATCTTCCGTCTGCGCAGTACAGCACTGAAGCCCCAGTGCTGTGTGAAATTGGGAAGCTCATCCTGAGGAGACATTGTCTGACCCATGATGGCGCCAGCAGAGGAAGGTGTTGCATTGCGTATACACTGGGCATCATGACTTGATCCTCTGACCATGGCCTGCGTACAGACTACAACACCCTGCAATGCTGCAGCAGATGACACAAGTTGCCATGGTGCCCTGAGACACCCTTATTCACTGGCAACATTCTACCCGCTTCTCTGTGATATGTTACATTGAGGATGAAAGGCTGTGGACCTCCTGCACTCTCCCTGCATTAAGGGGGCACGTTGCATTTGGATGCAGCTCAACATCAACTGGTACTGAGTTTCCTGATGCTGAGTTTCTCATCCATTCATCTGGATGCTCATACGGCAGGGGGCACCGGGACAACAACAGCTTCTGTGCCAGTGGAGACCATTTCAATAGGTCCATGCAAAAACAAAGCAGCAATAATGAGATCATGTGGCACTTACAAATAACATTGAGCCATTGTTCTCAAAACATTGAATATGGAGGTCTCTGACGATGACCTCAATGGGATGACTCTTTGTGGACCTTCTACATTGTAGACCTTGTTCAGATGTATACCTTATAAGCCACATGGCCTACATACACTAGGCGTCTGTTAGTGTGGTAAGAAGAATGAGACTTCCTATCCCTGCCCCCCAACCTGCATTCCCCACACACACAGCCTTGAAAGACAGCATTGCATGTAAGATTGGGTGCAGATATTTTATAGCCCAAAGTGTGTACAGTGGCTCAGTGGTGAGCACTGCAGTCTCACAGCACCAGGGACCCAGGTTCAATTCCACCCTCAAGCGCCGGTCTGTGTGGAGTTTGCACAATCTCCCTGTGTCTACACGGTTTGCTTCTGGATGCTCTGGTATCCAAAGATTTGCAGGTAAGGTGGATTGGCCATGTTAAATTGCCTCATAGTATCCAAGGAAACACAGGCTAGGTGAACCATAAGAAATGTAGGGTAAGGGGGTGGGATAGTCTTTTGGGGGGAATCAGTGTAATTTTGATGGGCTGAATGGCCTGCTTCCACACTGTTGGGATTCTATGAGTCGCCCACTTTCATAGTTATTGTTCCTTCTGCATTCCAGCATTTTGACTCTAATCCCAATATCAGATTTCCTGAACATCCCCACCACAGCAGTGATAACCACCCCCTCTTCTTGTAACTTCAGTGCACAGATTCTCAGGATTGAGTATGGGCCACTTTCTTGACTGGCTTGGAGTGAGAACCACAACTGGTAACTAACCAGGCTTATGATTGATCTCTATGCAATTCCTTACCGCTACTACCTGAACTGGCTGCGCAGGACCTGCGGGATTGTTTGTGTCCCACTCCTTGCACTACAGTGATATGGAATCCCTAGCCCTGAATACCTCTAGTTACTGCCTGACTGTGTACAATCCCTTGGACAGTTTTCACACAATGCCCTTGACTGACTGATGGCAGCCCCTCTTGGCTTTACTAGGACCTTACTGGTGGTGCTGGCTCGAAGGGCCGAATGGCCTACTCCAGCAGCTATTGTCTATTGTCTATTGTCTACTCCCCCTTGACTTTGAGATATGGTCATTTGGTTGAAGCACATGCAGAGTGTTTGCTACATATTCATATGCTGGGGCTTGGAACATTGACATAACATAGAAACATACAGTAAAATATTCTCCCCCCTTGACTAACATTTTTGCCAAAAATCATGAGCTGCTCTGCTTTCTGCCTGGTTTCAAAGGCAAGGAAAGAAAGAAGTACTTTGAGATTGCAAGTCTTGAATGATGTGCCAGTACTGTGAGCGTCTAAGCAGGTACCAACAGACTCAAGGACAGCTTCTTCCTCACTGTTATTAGAATTCAGAATGGACCTTTCAAATTTCAAAGCCAATTTAATCTTGCTCTTTGTGCACCTTCTTTGCAGCTGTAACTTTGTATTCCTTGCATGGCTCAATCACCCTACAATCATTGTACAGTATGATTACCTGTACAGCATGGAAAACAAAACTTTTCACTGTACTCAGGTACATGTGACAATAATTAATCAAATCAAAAAAAAAGGAAAGGTATAAAGTGAGCGAGTGCTATGAGAGCAACGTGAGAACCTTTGAGATGCATTCTATTCCAATGTATGCAATAGGTGTCTCGCCTGGCAGACAAAAAGGCCTGGTAGCAACATTGCAAAGTAAGACATCAGTGAGCTCCAAAGTACACTGTTGAATTGATGGACTGTATTGTAACTGAGATCCATTATCATGTGGTGAAACTGATGTTTTCCCAATGCCAACCTGTGTAGATGGTGGACTCAAGAGGTCACTACCCATGGAATCTCGGGGAATTCTTGCCGAGATGATGCCTGAAGAGAAGCTAGGGTGCGAAAAAGCCGCTGGCTTTCACATTGAAAAGTGTTAGTGAACTGCCTAGTTTCTCTCTACAGCCTGAGGTATTAGCAAACTGCTTAAAAATATGGTGAAATCAGCTAACAATGGGACATTAATGTATGCAAATAGGCCTCTCACTACTTGCTAGTGAGATTCTCATCTTGTCATTGAAATCTCAGACCAAAAGTCAGACATTATTTCTCCAAAAACATCATTTTGTCATCCCACCATATATTCTACCTGTCTCGCCATTTCTTGCGCGTTTTAATAAAAACACACACTTATCTATGTGGAAGTTCATTTCCAGTTACACTTCCGTTCTGCAGGTTTATTTATATTCCCTGCCCTTTGTCAGCCTACCTGGTTATTATTACATGCTGTTCACCATGTGCAAATTTGCTGCTGCATTTCCTACAATACAGAAATGATCATACTTCAAAAGTGCTCAATATGCTGTAAAATGTTTTGGAATGTCCTGAGATCATGAACAACACTATCTAAATGCAAGTTTATTTTATTAGCCTTATTTAATCCTGTGCAAAAAATAATCTTCTCACCTGTCTTTGAGAGGTCAGAATTTTGATTAAAAGAATTATAATTTACTGAACACCCAATATTGAAATTGCATTTCATAAAGTGAAAATGACTTGAGTCCTCTGGATTGTGATTTTGATGTGTGTTATTTAAATTATATACATGTGTTTTTGTGCAAAGGACTTTTTATTGAATTCCCCACACTTTGAGCTTCAAGCTCCCAAAGTGAAAATTTACACTTTAATACCAATCAAAGGTCATGGGAAATATTGTAATATCAGGTGCTTACTCATACCTAGGAAGTCCAAAACTCACATTATGTTGGAACCTCAGAGCCATCAGATAAGGAACTTTTAGTTGTACTATAGCAGAGGTTTGAGAACGAGAAAGAGAGGGGGGGCTACTTGAACGTTTATCATTGACACAATGGCTCAAATGCCCTCCTCCTGTGTTGTAAGATTTCATGGTTCTGGATAGTATTCAAATTCATGTCACAAAAAAATAAGAACAGTTTGCCAACCATTCAGGACTGCATATTTCTTATTCATTTTTGGGACATGGGCACCACTGGCAAGACCACCATTTATTGCATGTCACCAGTTCAAAGGATCACATAATTGTTATGGTGCAGAAAGAATCCATTTGGACCACTGTGCTGCACTAGTTCTATCCCCCTGAGCCAATCTCTTGCCTTTTCCCCATTTCCCTGCTCACCATTTCCATCCAACAGTTGTCTGTTTGGAACACCTGAGTGACTTGCTAGGCACTTCAGAGAGCTGCTCATATGTGGAACTGAAGAATATTACCAAATCATTTGTGTTTTTGCAATGCTCTGTTAAACTCAATCAAACTTCTATTGACAATTCTTACAAAAAATTCTATATTTTTGAATAAATTCAATTCTAATTCTCACATGCTATTGATGGGGCTTGTATGCACATTCTATATCTTATTAATGTATAAACAGTTTTGGGTAGGTAGCCCAATGACATAAAGGGAAAGAAACTATAGTAGCAGAGGGCTGATCTTTCATCACCAAGAGACAACTGGTGGTCACTTAACTTGAAGGTTGGAACTGCTGGGTGAGGGGAGAAACTTTTGTGGTTACCTCAACTAGTGTGGGAATTGAACCCATTGTTGGCATTATTCTACATTAGCTGCCCAGCCAACTGGGCTAACCAACTCCCAGCCCAATAATATTATAATTGCATCATAAAAGATAAGGTGAGTAATGCATTCATCATAGATTCTCCCAGACATGTGGACATCTGGTTTTGAGATTCTCTGTGATTGAGGTTTTGACGGCAATGCTTTCCAATTCAATAGGCACCCTGAAAGGAGCACTGCCCCTTTAAGTAATGGGTAAAGAAAGAAGGATTTTTTTCGTAATTATTTGTTGGAGACTTGGACTGTGTATCATCATTAACTGACTAAATAGTGCTGGTCACAGACTCAGGTTGTAGTAAACGGTACAATTAGTGCTGTGTGGAGTGAACTGTATTCAATTTGAAATCCTTCTCTCTTAATACATCTACTCTGATCACAAGGATTGCTGAGCTATGGACTTACATTCAATTAAATGAATCAGGTTAATTTGAAGTTAAAGTGAACATGTTAATCACAGAAAGGAACCTCTCTGATATGTACCAAATTATTGGATTAGATATGTGGAAAATATTAGCTGTAATTTGAAATGCACATATCAAAACTCAAATAACTAACAATAAAGGTTTTCCGCTGAACAGGACTCTCTCCTGTAATTGCCATTCCGCGCAAATTCACTTTTCTACTGTTATTCATTTGGAAACATACAAGTGCATTTTGGTAAACATGAATTATTCATACAAAACCACATGACTTTTGATTTTTTTTGGTCCAATAACTATTTTTAAGGAGCTTTGTGTAACAGACAGCTATTTCTCCAGATCTATATTTCCAACTGGTTATTCCCAGTTCTTGGTTTGAAATTCCTTGAACACCCTTTCCACGAAAGCTATCTGAGCAGCCTAAGGCTTGCATTAATGGGCTGTCACAGATTTTACACTGTCAATGAAGAGATCCCTCCTTTTTGATTTGATTTGAATTGATTTATTATTGTCACATGCAACTCAGTCCAGTGAAAAGTTTTATTTTGCGTGCAGTACAGGCAGATCATGCCGTACAAAGTGCACTAGGGTAATAGAACAGAACAAAGAATACAATGTTATAGCTGCAGAGAAAGCGCTCAAAGACCGATATCAACATTAAACTTAAAATTGAGAGGTTCATTCAGAAGTCTAATAACAACGGGATGGAGCTGGTGTTGAATCTGTTGGTACATGTGTTTAAGCTGTTGTATCTTCTCCCTGACGGAAGAAATTGGAAGAGATTGTAGCCAGGGTTCTTTGATTATCTTCATTATCCTGAAGCAGTGAGAAGTATAGATGGAGTCACCAGATAAAAGGTTGGCATGTGATAGATTGGGCTATGTTCACAACTTTCTGTGGTTTCCTACAACTGCGGGTGGCAACCTGTGTCTCTCTTGTCAACTTGAATGTCTTTATTTAATCATTGACCACAAGGCAGGGTATTCATGGTATAGTCACATTAGAAATGAATATGTTCATAGTGATTTACACGGTTGTACAATTCCGACACCAATAATATATGTTACCAAGACTCTGAGAAGATGAATAGGATAGAGTCAGATATGCTTTATTGTCACGGGTACTTCAGTACAGAAGCCCAGGAGTACAGTGAAAAGTTTTACAATGCCACCTCTTATGGCACTATCTTAGGTACAAGTAGCTAGGTGCAAACCTTGGTACAAGAAGAATAAAAAGTAAAGTAGTTGCATTACTTTACAATGTTTAAAGAATAAGTTAAAAATAAGGCATAGTCAAAGGATTGACATTACAGTCAGATAAAAATACCCAATAAGCATTACATTGCAGCAGCTCAGCGCACGTGCACTCCCAAGTGGGCTAACTGACCATGCCAGACCCCGGTTCAACAACTGTGCTCGCTCGGCACCAAGTCTCCAGTCCACTCTATCCCAGCTCGTAGCTGCTCCAAGATAACTTCCAAGGCTGCTTCTCCTATAACAGAGGCAGAGTAAGACACTCCAGCCGGAGCTCCTGTGCTCTTCTTGTTCTTTTTCTTTTTTTCTCTCTCTTCATATCTTTACCCCCTCTGCATTAGGGGAATAGAGGAGCTAGTGAGCCCTGGAGTTGAATCCCAAAGCAGCAGTAGACGCGGGGAATCAGTTCTGGGTGGAGTAGAAGAGTAGGAGGGTTGATGACCTTGTGATGCTGTGGCTGGACTGTTAATCCAGAGACCCAGATAATATTCTGGGGACTTGGGTTCAAATCCCACCATGGCAAGTAGAATTATGAATCCATTAAAAATGTGGAATTAAGAGTCTAATGATGCTCATGTGTCAATTGTTGGGGAAAAGCCCAACAATGAGTCCCACAGCAAAGTGATTGACTCTTGGCTGCCCTCTGGGCAATTAGGGATGGGCAATAAATGCTGCCTAGCCAGTGATGCCAACATCACATGAATGAATAAATTTGGAAAAAAAAGCGGTCATCTGCACTCTGTCCTCTAGAATATTAGTAAAAAAAAATTAATAAAAATATAAGGTCTTATAAAAGGTCAAAACAGAGGTGCAGTGGACGGAGTCTAAGAACAATCTACCTAGGTACAGCAACCTCTAGAATGCCATGCAGACACCCAATGCCCACACCCCAAGGTAGGCAGAGTCCACGCAGACAGAATTACACAGGTCATGGCTGAACTAATAAACCGCAACTCCATTTTCTGCCTTTTCCCATAGTCCTCGATTCCCTTACTGCTTAAAAATATGACTACCTCTGCCTTGAATAGACTTAATGATGCAACCTCAACTGCCCTCTGCTTTAAATAATCCCACAGACTCTCTATCCTCTTAAAGAAGAAATCGCTCCTCCTTATCTCTGTCTTAAATGGATGATCCTATATTCTAAGATTATACCCTCAAGTCCGAAACTGTCCCATAACGGGAAACAACCTCTCCACATCTTGTATGTTTCAGTTAGGTCATCTCTCACTCTTCTGTATTCCAACAAGTACAGGCCCAATCCACACAACCTCTCCTCATAAGACAGTCCCTCAGTACCTGGTATCAGTCGAGCGAACATTCCCTGGCCTGCCTCCATTCCCTTATCTTTCCCTAGAAAAGTGCTCACAGCACCTCAGTGGTTAGAACTGTTACCTCACAGCACCAGGGACCTGGGTTCGATTCCATCTTGTGGCTACTGTCTGTGTGGAGTTTGTGCTTACTTCCTGTGTCTACGTGGGTGTGCTCTGGTTTCCTCCCACAGTTCGAAGATGTGAAGGCTAGGTGTATAGGCCATGTTAATTTTCCCATAGGGATGCCTAGATTAGTGCGATGGGTCTTGATGGGATGCCCTGATGGTCAGTGTGGACTTGTTGGGCTGAAGGGCCTATTTCCACACTTTAGAGATTCTATGTATTCCAACTGTGGTCTGGCCAGTGTCTTGCAAAGTTTCAACAAAACTCCCCTATTTTTATACTCCATTCCCTTTGAAATAAAAGCCAACACATCATTTTCCTTCCCTGTTACTCATTAAAACTGTGTGCTCACTTTTTGTGTTTCATGGTCGAGGACTCCAAAATCCCTTATTCCGTTTAAGTCCATGGGAGAAGCACAGTCTATAGTGATGGCAATATTAGCACAGATCACATATCTTCCTCTCCCCCTGACCAACCTCAGCATGAGAGATCAAATTAAAGGGTATAAAGTTCATGTCTGTGCTTGAACCACCATCACGAGAATAGGTTGTATGGTCCTATCAAATTGCCTTGTTTGGGACCTTCATATACCCACATTTATGACATCACAAGAGTGTATTACGCACATTGGCATTAATGTACATAGAACACCGAACATAGAACAGTACAGAACAGTACAGGCACTTTGGCCCACGATGTTGTGCTGAAATTTTACCCTAAACCTGAGGTCTGTCTAACCTCCACCCCGACCTTATACTATCATCTATATGCCTATCTAATTGTGGTTTAAATGCCCTTAAGGAGGCTGACTCTACTACCCTCTCTGGCAATCCATTCCATGCCCCATCACTCTCTGAGTAAAGAAACTACCTCTCACATTTCCCCTATATCTACTCACTTTAAAACTATACCCCCTCGTAATAGCTACCTCCACCCTAGGAAAAAGTCTCTGGCTATCCACTTTATCCATACCTCTGATTGTTTTGTACATCTCTATCAAGTCAACTCTCATCCTTTGTTCTTCTAAAGAGAAAAGCCCTAGCTCTCTCAAACTTTCCTCATAAGACCTTCCCTCCATTCCAGGCAACATCCTGGTAAATTTCCTCTGCATCTTTTCCAACGTTTCCACATCTTTCCTGTAATGAGGTGACCAGAACTGGACACAATACCCCAGGTGTGGCCAAACCAGGCTTTTGTACAGCTGGAGCATAACTTCACGGCTCTAGAACTCAATCCCACTATTAATGAAAGCTAAGTTTGTCCTTCTTTCTTTAATTGGGTTTTAGAGACAAAGTTAAGTATTTGACGTTTTTTTTCTCTTTTAATGTAAATTTGAGTCAAAGTATAGAATTAACTGTTGAGCTTTGGTGAATGTACCAATGTGATTTACTCCACACAAAGGGTTGATCATTTGGCAAATTTATTGCTTGTGTGATGAATGAAATGTTGCACTTTGGAATTTGACAATGCTGAACGATGTATATAAAGAGTAGGAATTCTTGGAAGTCTGCTGTATTAATCCATCTTAGAGAGCTGCTTGGAGTAGCAGATCTGAATTTTAAATCATTTCTATTAAAAGAGACAAAATATATCTTCCTTTCTCAGCAATGCTCAAGTTTTTGTGCATGCAGTCTCTGGGTTGTGAATGGGGTCTGGTCTTGCGTCCACTTGCAAAGTCGATTTACACACAAGTTGGACAATTAATTCAAAAGATATAGCAGCAAAATTAGGCCTTGCAGCTCATCAAGTCTGCTCTGTCATTCAATCCTGGTTGAAATGTTTCTTAACTCCATTCTCCTGCCTTCAAATAGTATCAAACAGCTATTTGTATACTTGTAACTTGGGTAAGTTAGGAACAAGGGCAAGCTAGTAAACTTCTCCCAACACTGTATATCTAAGATGTGCCAATTTTCAATTTCAAATGTATTGTCAATGATAGAGCAAGACCCAATCCTATGATTGAATGGCTGTGCAAGGTGAGATGGAACATGTTGGTAACATGGTTGCTAATTTATGCTCAGCCTTGCACCGCACTTGGCCTGAAGTGTGCAAATTGTTGTTATTTTTGAGTTAAACTGTTATTGTCAATATATTGCCTCAACAGATATCTCATCATAAATAGTAATCAGTTGAAAAACACCCATACTGCAAATTCACTTAAGCAGGAGTAGTTTGGCAATACAATTTAGCAAAGCCACAAAATGCGTAATAAATCTATCTGACCCTTCGAAAGTGAGAAGTTTGCCCTTATGCATGGTTTTAATTTTAGTGTGCCTTCATCCCAAAACCCCAAAAACCTCAGTTCTAAGGCCAAATCCCTCTGCTCTCAGTGACCTTACTACACACTAGTAGCCACTGAAGACAGTGAATCCTCAAAAGCAACCTCACTGGTCGAGCACATGAATATTGTGGGGTTCCAGTGACTTGTCTGATTTTCGTGCGAATATCTGGCAGTGTTGTGTTGCTTCAGGTCCAACCCTCAACATACATATCCACAAACTCAAAATGACCAAAGGGTAAGAATTGGCATGCATAACAAGACTAACGATATCACAAAATGCAGGCCTTATTGATGAAGATTCTAAATTCATATCCATTGCACCTGCCACAAAGCATGACTGAACTGCTTTAGTTCATAGCGAGTTGAAAATAGACAAGTCCAGCAAGCATTTTAAGTACATTCTGTGGGGTGATATGTATGATAATGTTCATCCTCATGGCTCTGTGTACGTACGGGCTGCCCAATATATAAAAATGACCGCTTTACGCTTTATCTTATCTATGACTTGAAGGTTTTTCAGCAGATTTATTGTTCAGGTAGCTGATGCAGTTGTTGACTTGCTTACTAAGATGGTAAGTTTGTTTGCAAACATTTCATCACCACAACAGGTAACACCTTCAGTGCACCTCTGGTGAAGTGTCGGTGTTCTGTCCCACTTGTTATTAAGGTGTCTCGGTTTGTTGTAGTGGGTGACATCACTACTGGTTTATATATCGGGTCCAGCTCTACCTGTTCATAAATGGAGTGACGGTTTGAGTGCCAGTCCTTCAGTAATTCCCATGCATGCCTTTGCTTGATTTGTTCTAGGATGGCTACATTGTCCCAGTCGAATTGGTGTCCCTCTTTGCCCATGTGTACTGAAATGACTGATAGTTGTCCCTTGGTGGCTAGTTGGTGTCCATGGATCCTGACAGCTCTGTGATTGCAGTTTAATCCATGTAGACCAGGACCAAGAAAAGACATGCCCTACACGAGAAACTGACTAACCTTACCCACAGCAATGACACAGGCAGAGCGGACACATGGATAAGGAATCTATCTGACCAGCCAATCACAGACACCAAGAAAGTCATCCTGGTAAACTACAATCACAGAGATGCTCATAAAACCAACTTCTTGGCTGCACTGAAATTTACGATAAAAAGCAACGGTTTTGCTGAAGAAACCCAACAAGACAGTTACACTAAAACTGCCACTGACGAGAATAAAGGATCCAACAACCACAACTAACTGAACTGATGTTATTTGCAAGATACCATGCAAAGATTGCCAAAAACATCACACAGGGCAAACCGGAAGGAAACTAGCCGACACGATCCATGGACACCAACTAGCCACCAAGAGACAACTATCGCTCATTACAATACACATGGACAAAGAGAGACACCAATTCAACTGGGACATTGTAGCCATCCTAGGACAAGCCAAGCAAAGACATGCACAAGAATTCCTTAAGGACTGGCACTCAAACCGGAACTCCATTAACAAACATGTAGAGCGGGACCCCATATTCCAAACACTAAGAAACAAATCTGGAAGTGATGTCACCTGCCACAGCAAACCTAGGCATAAGTAGCAAGTGGGACAGAACACTGACGCTTCACCAGAGGCATAGTGATGATGTTATCAAGTATGGTCTCGAAGCATTTGCGAATGAACTTACCAGCTTAGTGAGTAAGTCAACAACCTTATCTATGACAGTTTGCACCACATGGATAAGCTGAATGGTTGAGCAAATTGCTACACAGAGTCCTTGCCAAGTTTGCTATATATACCTCCATACTTGCGTGTGTCTTATAGAACTTGGATATTAATAACAATGCAATATCGACATGCTCATTTGACATGGTTAGCCTACTCCCCTGTATACCACACAAAGAAACTGCAGACACATGCACTACAGCACTATATTAAGGCAATATAGACTTACCACCTTTGTGTGGATTAGTATGCATTAAACTTAAGAACCAGCAACTCATACAGTTGAACTCCATTTTAACATTGTGTGCCGAAATGGAAGATATTTCCTTGGGATCCTCACTAGGTCCAGCTCTCACAAACATCTATGTTTGGTTCCGTGAGAACTTGATGAACCTCATGAGTTTTGATGAAGAGTCACTGGACTCGAAGTATTAATTCTGCTTTCTATCCACAGATGCTGCCAGAACTGTTGGGTTTCTCAAGCAGTTTCTCATTTTGTTCCATGAGAAATGTGTCTTCTGTAAATGTGTCTTCTATACCTTCTATGGGGAAAGTTGATGCTCAGGGAGATCTGGGTGTTCAGGTCCATTGTTCCCTGAAGGTGGCAACGCAGGTCAATAGGGTGGTCAAGAGGGCATATGGCATGCTTTCCTTCATCAGACAGGGTATTGAGTACAAGAGTTGACAGGTCATGTTACAGTTGTACAGGGCTTTGGTTCAGACACATTTAGAGTACTGTGTACAGTTCTGGTAGCCACATTACCAAAAGGATGTGGATGCTTTGGAGATGGAGCAGAGGAGGCTCACCAGGATGTTGCCTGGTATGGAGGGCACTAGCTATGAAGAAAGGTTGAGTAGATTAGGATTATTTTCATGAGGAAGACTGCGATTGAGGGGGGACCTGATTGAGGTCTACAAAATCACGAGAGGTATAGACAGGGTGGATAGCAAGAAGGTTTTCCCAGAGTGGGGGACTCAATTACTAGGGGTCATGCGTTCAAAGTGAAAGGAGGAAAGTTTAGGGGAGATATGAGCTGAAAGTTCTTTTCTCAGAGGGTGGTGGGTGCCTGGAACGCGTTGCCAGCGGAAGTGGTAGACGCAGACATGATAGTGTCTTTTAAGATATATCTGGACAGGTACATGGATGGGCAGGGAGCAAAGGGATACAGACGCTTATAAAATAGATGACAGGTTTAGACTGAGGGCCTCTGATTTGGGCAGCACTGTGTTTCAGTGGTTAGCACTACAGCCTCACAGCTCCAGGACCTGGGTTTGATTCCACCCTTGGGTAACTGTCTGTGTGGAGTTTACACATTTTCCCTGTGTCTGCGTGGGTTTCCTCCAGGTGCTCCAGTTTCCTTCCACAGTCCAAAGATGTGCAAGCTAGGTGGATCGGCCATATTAAATTGCCCATAATGTTCAGGGGTGTGTGAGTTACAGGGGGATGGTTCTGGATGGGATGCTCCAAGGGGCGGTGCGGACTTGTTGGGCCGAAGGGCCTGTTTCCAAACTGTAGGGGATCTAATCTAATCTAATCTTGATCAGCGCAGGCTTGGAGGGCCAAAGGGCCTGTTCCTGTGCTGTAATTTTTTTTGTTCTTTATAAAATGACATCTAACCTCCTATCCCTTGAATGTCACCAACATAATGATAATCTGTTTACTATATGTACATCCACAGCTGCATGTAAAAATTTCCCAACTTAACTTCATATTCTCCATCTGTGACTCAAATTCACCATCGAAAAGAAATAATCAAATGAGCTCCAGTTGAGAAATCAGGTGGGGTTCTACTGTCATTTGCAAGCCTACCTTGACTGGTCAGTACACAAGTTGGAATCCTGCAGCTCAATTACTTATAAGGTTGGGCTGATTGGAAACTTTGTACATAGAGCCCAAGACATTGGTTCACCATGCAAGGTTGATGCAGAAATAGGGCACATTAGGGTATTCCAATTTCACATAGTATAACATGCTGAAATGTCTACCTCAGATTATTCTGGAAGGGTAAAGTACTTCAAAACTTTGAACATCAGTTAAAGCTATCTGTTTCATGCTGCTGCTGTGCAGTAGCAACACAAATGTATACAATAAGATACTGCTGTCAAGGCAAAAACAATTCTGCCTATCATAAATGTGCAATATTGAATATGAGATTTAATGCCAATGTGTTGCTAGGTATGTAGCTGTACATACTAAAAACTGGTTGATCATATCAAACAACATGTCCTGCAACTGTTCACAACAAGCTAGGTACTGATGGTACCCAGCCAGGCACTGCCTGCAAAACCGGAAGCACAATGTCTGATGTTAGACCTGATTCATGATTGGACATAATTTGCATTAAAAACTGTGCATAGACCAATAATAATGCTGACAACTAATTCTGATTGTCAGTTAGATGCAACATGTTGCAAATTTGTGTGCACTAGAAAGCTGCACATATTAATACAAAATGTCATGTTCCTTGCAGGAAGAACATGTATGTGGCTTCAACTCAAGAAATAGATGCCATCCATTCAATTCTCAGGTCAATGGTTTGACCAATAATAGTCAACACGTGTAGTTTAGAAATTTAACAAAGCCTGGTATTTAACTGTTAATCATTATCCAATTGGCACATTCTCCATGATAATGCTCTTAGCTTGCCAACCAATCAGTACACTATTCTCATACAGTAGAAATGATGTTTCCCCTTTGCTTTGGTAGTCTTGCAAATTGCTCTGATGAATGCGAGTCAAAAATCTTTGTTCCTCTTTCAGTAAAGCATAGTTTATTAGGAATAATTGTTGGTATGAAGGTATTTCAGAAAGAAAGTAAGATTCAATTAATTTCATCTTCTGTTTTATAAGCGCATTTCCTTTATTGCATTAGGACCAGAACAGATAAGGAATGGAATATCACCAGAAAACTGAGGAAGGGCTTTGTGCTGGAGGGACAGTGTGTGTATGAGAAACTGTGTGTGTGCATGTGCATGTATGCGTGGGTAAGGCAGAGAGCATGTGTCTGTGAGGAGAGAGTGCGTGTGTGAGAGAGAGTGTGTGTGAGAGAAGGAGAGAGAGAGTGTGTGTGAGAGGAAGAGAGAGAGAGAGTGTGTGTGAGAGGTAGAAAGAGTGTGTGAGAGGAAGAGAGAATGTGGGACTTCATCTCAGGGTAGTAAAAGCCCAAAAAAAATCTCCATTTTTTGAGCAGAGATTTTTCTTTAAGTTTGTGAAGGGAGTACGTTTGCTCATTTGCAATTGGCTAACATAAGAAAGAGCTTTCATTAAATAATACCTTTCATGGTCTCAAAACATCCCAAAATCAATGAAAAATTTCAAAGTCACAGGTGAAATGTCCACAAATGCAGCAGGTGATTTGCACAGTTAGCCATAATAAACAGTAGTGAGCTGATAATGTTTTAACAATTCGAGTTAAGAGGTATATGTTGGTGGGACACTTGGAGACCCTTGCTGCTCCTTCAAAAAAATGCTGTGGAATTATTTATATCCTCTTGAAATCTTGGGCAATGTGTCCTTATATCCATATCAATTTAAGAGTGCTGTGCCATCATAGGTGAAAATGAAATAATGTCAAACTGTGAGCAGATTTATGTTAGGCCCAGGATGGTGAGACGTTTCTTCTGGGAGAAGACTGTGGATGGGCGAGATCTATCATTTGAAGAGCAGAGAACAAAACTTGAAGAACTGCAGATGCTGGAAATCAGAAGCGAAAACATAAATTGCTTGAAAAACCAGCAGGCCTGGCAGCATCAGTGGCAAAAAACATGAGTTCTGAAGAAGGGTCAATGTTAACTCTACTTTCTCTCCACAAATGCTGCCAGACCTGCTGAGTTCTCCTGGCAATTTCTGATTTTGATATTGAAGAGCAGGCTGGAATGGAGAGACAGACACTCAGAAATAAGGGAGGCTATTATAAAAGGTAAAACTGGGAGACAGGAAGCTTATGATCTACTGATGGAGCAGCTGAAGGTGAAAGTTAGGGAAATTAGTGATTGCTGAGGCAGAGCTGATGGGACCATTAGTACTCTGGGCTTCAGAAGACTTCCTTGGCCACCTAATGTTGACTAGCAACAACCTGTGATTTATGCAATGATGATTTTGTTGTTAGCGACAAGATGAAAGAACTTCCAATTTCATAACAGCTTTCACCTCCAAAGTTCCAGAGTGCCTTGGAGCCAAGGAATTGTAGGATTCAGGGATTTGTTGTGTGGCTACTGTATGAGTTTTCAAACATTGATACTTCTCAGATGTTACCTTCACCGTCAAAGAAAAAGGTCATATATGCTGTGGAGACCTTCTCTTCACCACAGTCCTGCATAGATTAAGATAAATTTGAGTTACTCTATGACTTATGAGCAGGTCAATCGGCCCCTTGAGCCATTTGGCTGATCTCGGTGTGACGTCAGCTCTACTTACTTGTCTAACAACTCAACATCGTTTGATTTCCCTAGTCAAGCAAGAACCTATTGAAATCAGCTTTAAAAATATCCAACGACCCTGCCTTCACTGCACTACACAATGACATTTGGAGAGCAGAATAATTCTTCTGCTTTGTTAGGATCCATGCTGAATGAAATCCAATCTTTCTTGCTATGTGCGTAGCCTTTTTATCGTCATCTTACATTGATTCTGAATTACCCTCTTCTTTTTACATTGCACTTCCAGCCTACTACGAGATAAATCTGCATGAATAATCGTCTGCTGTGAATCTATTCAGGCATGGGTATCTGACATCTGCAACCTCCTATTTATAGCCCTGTCAGGTAATTGACAGCCTTACTTATATATAACACTTGAGGGTAATTCACAGTCAGTCTCATTGCTTACCTTAACATTTCTGTTCTAATCAGATACTTTTAGCTACAGATCTTTTCACCTGCCTCAAGTCAGGGGCATCAACTGCATACTATATTCGGACTCCATACCACAGAAGTGAAGGTCCTGGATGGTAAAGGCTGAGTTTAATGGCAATGGATATGATAATGAAATGGTGATTTATGTCATGGTATAACAGTGACATCAACAAGAGGCTGTGAGGAAAGGATAGAACAGTCTGCACTAGAGAGAAATGTATTTTGCAGAGTTCAGTATTATATACGCTTTTCTGTGGATTTTCACTTTGCTGCGGCAAAGATATATGAGTGCTCCTTTGATCCTGAGAGCGATGTCTGCAGGAATTCTCAACTCCTGGCAAGTCTGTTCATGACAGTAAGGTTAGAGGAGAGGAACCAGACAATATGCAATCCAAAACAAGCCCTCAGTGGCGATCCAGGTGGAAGATATCTGTGTGAAATCAACAGCTGCAATAGTGGAGAAAGGCTGCAGCAGTAGGGAGACCTCCTGTTTCCTTGCCACTGGAAATGGATCTATCTTCTGTCAAGCATTGCATGACTGTTGATGCACCATAGCCTTCCCATGTTAAAGGATGCCCTGTGCAAGGCTTCTACCAAGAGGAATGATATTTCAAGGCCATGGACAAAAAAATAGCTGCCGAAAGTGTGGTCAGAGATGTGACTCTCAGATGGGCCTGCACAACATCCCACAGAACACATGACAATGGACGTGGAATTTCCCAGTTGCACAATCTTACTGTTTAGCCAGTGATTACTGATTGTCGATTCTGCCCACTGACAGACAACAGCAAGGGAAATGGTTACAGGCCACAAGTTACCAAAGAAGGCAAGAATAGCCGCCTCTCCAATGTACAAAATAGAATGCTAAGCTACAAGGTTCTTAGTAACACTAAACAAAGGCTGCCAAGCATTTCTATATCCCCTCCCAGTAGTCACTTTATGATCTAAAGGGCCTCCATGGTAATACTAATCTTTTTGTGACCCCTTCAATGAGGTTTCACTTTGCTTAGTCCAGAAGGTGAGCTGATGCAGTTTGCCTCAGGTATGTGGCAAATGTGACTGAGCCACTCCATTGAAGATGAGCTCTGACTGGATTCAATGTTGTACTGTAGTCTTACTCCATCTATGTTTCTCTGGAAAACATAGAAATAGTTGCATAATAAATAGTTCAGACAGCATCAGGGGAGCAGTAAAGTTGATGTTTTGGTTTGGGACCCTTCTACAGAAATGGACCCAACCCAAAACATCAACTTTCCTACTCCTCTGATGCTGCCTGGCCTTTGTGTTCCTCCAGCTCCACACTGTGTTGTCTCTGACTCCAGCATCTGCAGTTCTTGCTATCTCTGCATAATAAATAACTGTTTCCTTTGCATAACAAAAGAGGGAAGAGCATTTATATAGCATCTTGTACGCTCAGAATACACCAAAATACCTTTTCTGAAAATATCGATATTTTGATTTCTCTTATTTCTCAGTTATTAGTTTTAAATCTGAATTAGTTTTTTTTTGTTAAGCAAAAGGATAAGACCCGAAAGCAGGTGAATGCCACCAAACAGCCGTGATCTCTTTAAATGGCAGAACAGGCTTGAAAGGTCGAATGGCCCCTGTTCCTATTACTTATTAATTTACGGGATGTGGCTGCCACTGTCCAGTCTAGCATTTGCTGCCCACTTCTAATTGCCCTAGAGAAGGTGGAAGTCAGCTGCCATCTTGAACCACTTATACAGACATCCACATTGAAGTTAGTGAATGCGTATGAGGGTTTTGACCCAGTGACACTGGAGAAACAGCGATATATTTCCAAGTTGGCTTGGTAAGTAGCTTGGAGGGAAAACATGTTGTTGGTAGTTCCATGTATCTGCTGCTCTTGTCCTTCTAGAAGGTAGAGGCCACCAATTGGGAGGTGATACTAGAGTAGTGCTTCTGGGAAATGGTGCACAAAGTTGCCAAAGGGCACATGTGATGAGGGGAGTAAATACTGAAGGTGTTACATCATGTGCCAAAGGGCTGTTTTGCCCTGGAAGATATTGAAATGCTTGAGAAGTTTTGGAGCTACCAAAATCCAGTCGCATGAAGGGTATTCCTTGTCACCCCGACTTGCGCATTTTGATAGCAGACTGACTTTGAGGAGTGAGGAACTCCAAACTCAATGGTATGTTATTTGCCTCAGGGTTTACAGCCACATAATATACATGGCTCATTCAGTTCTGTTACTGACAGTAGTTACCCACAGGAAGTTGATGAGAGATAATGGGAACTGCAGATGCTAGAGAATCCAAGATAATAAAGTGTGAAGCTGGATGAACACAGCAGGCCAAGCAGCATCTCAGGAGCACAAAAGCTGATGTTTCGGGCCTAGACCCTTCTTCAGAGAGGGGGATGGGGTGAGGGTTCTGGAATAAATAGTGAGAGAGGGGGAGGCAGACCGAAGATGGAGAGAAAAGAAGATAGGTGGAGAGGAGAGTTTTCAAGGCTGAAGAGATTACAAGAGAGTTGCAGTTGGAGAGTGATTCCCTGTGTTTGGTCCGGAGGGAGGAGGGTAACTTCTTCAGGTTGATTATGGTTTTTAAGTGATGGAATATCGATGAATGTTGAAAATAGCTGGTTAGATTCTCTTGCTGGAGATGCTCATTAGGTTTGCACAATGCAATATTAATTAGCAATGAGGACTTTTCTGGCATAGGGGTAATTTCCCTCCCTCTGAGATGGAAGGCATCCACTCAAGTTCCATCTACCCTGGAAGTGCATCTCCACACAGCTGAACAGATTGATTAAAAAATAGTCAGATCGGATCATTTACCAGGAGCTGTCTAATCCATTGTTAGGGCTCCTGTGGTTCTTGTGATAGTGTCTGGGTTCAAGGCTCACTTGCTTACAATGTGCCCCAGAACATTCCTGAACAGGTTGATTAAAAATAGCTATGAGGCAGTCAATTTAATCCCACAAATGGCAATATAATAAAGAACAAGCAATCTGTTTTGGTGATTTTGGGCAAGAGATAAATTCGGCCAGGATGTTAACTACTCTTTGGAATAATATTGCAACGTTTTTAATTCCATCTAAATTAGTTTTTATTAAAAGAGGGATCGAGTTCCGGAACCAAGAGGTTATGGTGAAGCTGTACAAAACTCTGGTGCGGCTGCACTTGGCGTATTGTGTACAGTTCTGGTCACCGCATTATAAGAAGGATGTGGAAGCTTTGGAAAGGGTGCAGAGGAGATTTACTAGGATGTTGCCTGGTATGGAGGGAAGGTCTTATGAGGAAAGGCTGAGGGACTTGAGGCTGTTTTCATTAGAGAGAAGAAGGTTGAGAGGTGACTTAATTGAGACATATAAAATAATCAGTGGGTTAGATAGGGTGGATAGGGAGAGCCTTTTTCCTAGGACGGCGAGCACGAGGGGGCATAGCTTTAAATGGAGGGGTGAAAGATATAGGACAGATGTCAGAGGTAGTTTCTTTACTCAGAGAGTAGTAAGGGAATGGAACGCTTTGCCTGCAACGGTAGTAGATTTGCCAACTTTGGGTACATTTAAGGCGTCATTGGATAAGCATATGGACATACATGGAATAGTGTAGGTTAGATGGGCTTGAGATCGGTATGACAGGTTGGCACAACATCAAGGGCCGAAGGGCCTGTACTGTGCTGTAATGTTCTCTGTTCTATGTTCTATAAATGGGCATATGGGGTAACAGTTTAATTTTCATCCAAATAATGGCATCTCCGACAGTGCAGTGTCCTCTCTAAGTGCCAGGTTGAAATGTGTGCTTTGATTCTCTGCACTGGGACAGCTCAGATGTGGGAGTGTTACTACTAAACTATACCAACTAGACTGGTAGGTACAATGATTGATTGAAATATTGTTGAAATGTACCTAGCCACAGAAATCAGAAACTAACTGACACCCATTCTCAGGACGGTATGTGGCATTTCTCCCAGCCAGGGATTGTGATGCAAAAGACATGTTGGTATTCTTAGATGTCTTCAATATTCTTAAAAATTGTTGCAGGAGTGCCACTGAGTAGAGTTTCCAAGATGCCAGCGATGTGCACATTGCTGCATTTGGAGAATTCAGTAGCATCCAAGAAACCATTTCTATGCCTTTAACTTTTCCCTTCACAGATGATGGTGCTAATCTATTGACCAGCTACAATGACTACTTAATATTTTGTTAAGTTCCTTGCCCCTAAATAAGTAGCAGGTCTTCTTCAGAAAGCATTTATTCCTCAGAATATTATTAATAATTATTATTAGTTTATCATAATTTGTTAATCATTGTTAAGTGCTTATTATTTGTTCATAAACAGCAAGTGTGAAGAGATTGGTGAGAGAAAAAAGAGCAAATTGTCCTCAAAAAATACACTGTAAAGTTTAGTTACGCATTAGTTTTGATCTATGTGCAAGAGCAATTTGCAATATATTACATAGGATTGAAACGAACTCGAAAGGGCCAAAATCAACAGATTAAAACATTTCTCAAAATGAGCAGCCAGCGAGCCAGACTGCCAAGTGCAGTGGTATTTGCAAAGTTAAATCATCATAATATCCATTGACTGAATACCGACAAAATGTAGGCAGGTGGTAGGAGGTCATCACATTGTGCATTAAAGTTTGTGAATGCAATGATGAGTTTAGCTAATCCATTCATGCTGCAATTCTATTTATGGCATGTGTAACAAAAGCAAACAAAAGAGTACTTTTAAGATTGTCAATCAAAGGGAATTCATGATGTTGCCCTTGGCTTGATCCTCATGGTCTTTTGATTAGTAAGATGGTGCAACATGTGCTGGTATGCTATACTTGACCATTTGACTTACAAAAAGACATTTCTATGAGTTTTGTTTCAGGGCACATACATATCCCTGGCTTCTTGTGTAATGCTCGGAAGACAATCACTAACAGATGCATTGGCAGAAGGAAATGGTAGGTGCATAGGCAGACATGACTGATAGATACATTTTCAGAAGCCATTGACAGGTACACTGGTGATTTTGTTGTCAGTTACATTTGATACTAGTGACTGACATGAAGATTGTCAGGAGTAATTATCTGATGTGATGCAAAGAGTGACCACAGGTTTAATACAAGGAGTAGTTCACAGTTGTGACTCTGGATTGGAGTAACACAAGACTGACTGGCAAGGACAGCTGAAATTTACAAATGTTGGATAGAATTATTGATGGAATCTATTTGTGTACAACTGACATTTTGATATCACTGATATACGCTTCAGATTAGTGCATAGAAATTCCACTGCACAAAATATCTTGACCAATATTTAACTTGTACATGAAAATAATAAAAGAATCAACAAAGAAATGAGAATTCAGCCAAGAAGGAAACTGATAAAGAAAGGGAAAGTCAAGTATGAAAGTAAATTTGTGAGAAACATAAAAACAGATTGTAAAATCTTCTTAGTATAGAAAGAGGAAAAGATTAGCAAGGACAAATGTGGGTCATTACAGGTAAAGAGAGGTGGATTTATAATGTGGACAAACTGAGTGAATACTTTGAATCTGGTTTCAAGTGTAAAATTTTGGGTTTGGCAGCCACAGATATCTACGATAAAAAATTGACTGTTCGTATCTTTAAGGTAGTTAATTAACAAGCAAAGATATGATAAATTAGCTTAAGAGACAGCAGCAGTATACAACCCATGACAGTTGCAAATGATTTACTCTCACACAAGATTTTAGTAAATGAAATTAGAACACATGGGATTGAGGGTAACATGCAGCTGGCATGCTTTGACAACTGATTAATGGACAGCAACAGAGAGTGGGAGTAAGTGGGTCATTCTCAGGTTGGCAGGCTGTGACCTGGGTGTTGCAAATATTGGTGCCTGGGCTTTAGCTGTTTACAATGGGGAGATCAACTGTATTAGGTTGACGTTTGTTGATAACATTAAACTAGATGGAATTGTGAGGAGTAAGGAGGTTGTAAAGATGCTTTCATAGGCTAACAGAGTGGGCAAGAACATTGGCAGGTGGATTATAATGTAGAAAAATGTGAAAATTATCAACCTTGGTAGATTTGGGACTGTATTTTCTAGAGATTGGACAAAATTCTTAAGGAGATCAACAGGAACATGCAGGAAACATGTTTCTCCTGGCTGGAAGTTGGGGTCAAGAACAAGGGGATGTAACTGTAGGATAGGGAGTAGGTCATCTTAGACTGAAATGGGAAAGAAAATATCTTCACTCAGAAGGTGGTGAATCTTTGAAATTGTTTATCTGAGGGTCAGAAATTGAGTACATTCAAGGCAGAACTCAATAGTTGTTTATAGAAAATGAGGGATATGAGGATCAGAAAGGAAAATGGTGTCAAGGCAGAAGATGAGCCACGAATCTAGATAAATGGCGGAACAGACTCATAGGGGCAGAAAGTTGCATTTTCCTGATCCCATTTCCACTGTTTCTAATTTCAAAATAATGTTCTGGATGAAGGAATCCTTTCTCTTGGAAAATTTATGAAAGGTTCTCCTGGTTTTGTTTACCTATCTTTGGAGATGACATGGATCTGAAGGGGTGAAGGAGGTGGATACTAATTATTCAGTTATGATACTCCAGACCTCCTAATGCATGGTGTTCACTTGATGGACCAGTTACTTTTCAAGTTGCAAGTTTTGAACATTCACAGACTCACACTGGGCCATGCCTCTTATCCAGCCTTAATGTCAGCACAGTCAGACTTCTCTTTGGCCAAAAGCTGGGAAATGCAAGCCCATTGTGCATTTTTAATTGACCTTCCTACTGTCTGCATCATCATGTCTGTACTGTTGGGATTGGAAAATTAACCCCATGGGAAAAATGGTACATGAACTATCGATTTCATCAGCATATCGTCAATGTACTATAATATCAGGCACAATGTTAGCCACCCTCTGTTTACAGCATGAACATTCGCCAACTACAGAATTTCCAGATGGTTTGTCTTGATGCCTAATGAAGGGACAGAAACCTGGAGCATATGATCCATCCAACCCAGTGGAAGATTCGCACACAGTGTGTCTTTCCGTCTGTCAGATGATAAGCTCGGTTAAGCTCATTACATACAGCTGTGATATCCTTACCCGAGTTTAACAAAGCATAATTCTAATATTTGTGAGCAGTTTCAATAAAGCTAATCTATCTAAAGGTGGCATCTTCAACTGAACATTTGGTCAGAGACATTGAACGGTGTCCATACAATCACAGAATTGTCACAGTGTAGAAGTAGGCCATTCAGCCCACCGTTTCTGCACCAGATCTTTAAATTAGCATTTCACCCAGTATCAGTCTCCTGCCTTTTCCCTGTAACGCTGAATATTGCTCAATTTCAGTTTAATCCCCTTTGGAAAACCTCAATTAAATCTACGTCCACCACAATCTCAGGCAGCACAATTCCAGATATTAACTACTTGCTGTGTGGGAAAGCGTTTCCTGATATCATTTTTCCTTCCTTTGCTGTGAATCTGAACCCTCTTGTTCTCGATACTGTCAAGAGTGGAAACATTTTCTCCCTCATCACTCTCCCTTGACCCTTCATGATTGTAAATATTTTAATCAGATTACATCTTAGCCTTCTCTTCTCCAAGGAGAACAGCGCAGCTTCTCCAATCGATCTTCACAAGTTAGAATCATAAACTAGTGGGCATTGTTTAAAAATTTGGGGTTGCCAATTTTAAACAGAGTTTAGGCAAAATTTTCTCTCAGAGGGCCATGATTCTTTGGAATGCTCTTCCTGAAGAAGTTGTGGTAGCAGAGTCCTTGAACAGATTTAAGGTAGAGGTGGATAGATTCTTGTTAAGCAAGTTGGGAACATGGGTATCAGAGTAGGTAGGAACGTAGATTTGAGCTAGTTCAGCCATGATCTTGTTGAAGAGTGGGGCAGACCCAAGGGACCAAATCACCAACTTCGGCTCCTTCTTCATTTGTTCATATGTAAATTCCCCATTCTTGGAAACATTTCATGAAACAGTCCCAGAGCAGCACAGTGGCTCAGTGGTTAGACTAGATTCCCTACAGTGTGGAAATAGGCCCTTCGGCCCAGCAAGTCCACACCGCCCCTTGAAGCATCCCACCCAGACCCATCCCCCATATAACCCACTCACCCCTGAACACTACGGACAATTTAGAATGGCCAATCCACCTAGCCTGCACACCTTTGGACTGTGGGAGGAAACCGGAGCACCCGGAAGAAACCCATGCAGATACAGGGAGAATGTGCAAACTCCACACAGACAGTCACCCGAGGCTGGAATTGAACCCAGGTCCCTGGTGCTGTGAGGCTGCAGTGCTAACCACTGAGCCATGGTGCCGCCTGATGTTAGCACTGCAGCCTCACAGCACCAGGGACCCGCGTTCGATTCCAGCCTTGGGAAACTATCTGTGCGGAGTTTGCACATTCTCCCCGTGGCTGTGTGGATTTCCTCTGGGTGCCCTGGTTTCCTCCCACAGTCCAAAGATGTGCAGGCTAGGTGGATTGGCCATGATAAATTGCCTGCAGTGTTTGAGGTTGTATGGGGGATGGTTCTGGGTGGGATGCTCCCAGGGGTGGTGTGGACTTGTTGGGCCAAAGGACCTGTTCCCACACTGTAGGGAAACTAAATCTATCCTGCCCTCTCTCCAACACCTTCATACCCTTCCAAAAGTGATGCCCAGATTTGAAAGCAATTAATTGCCTGAGGCCAAACTATGTGCCTATGTCATTTCAACAGAATGTCCTTGCTCTGCTAATATGACCCTAAATGCCACTATTAACAAACTCTAGGACGCTACGTGCTTTATTAACTGCTGTCACATGCTATACTCCTGCAGCTCCGTGAGCTCTATTCTTCACTATTTGCAGAATAGAGGAAAGCGTTACGAGTAGTGATAAAAACTTATGGAACATATCTCAATGCCATGTCCTCTATTGGCCAATAAAATTGTCTTTTCTTCTTTCTGCCAAAAAAACTTCAGGATTTGGGCTAGTCAGTAACAGTGGAAAAAAATGATCATTAAATCAGGTCTAAAGAGCTAAGGATGTGGGATTTGTTCTTAAGAATAGCCATAGGCAGCTCAAGTCACTAAAATTCGGAACACAAGACAATTTAAAAGGAAACAAATACAGGTTTTACATAAGGCATAGGAGAAACATGAGTCATTCAGCCCATTAGTCTGCTCCTCCATTCAATGAGATCATGGAGGATCTGATAATTCTCAACTCCATTTTTCTACCTTTTCCCCATAACACTTTATTTCACTTCCTGATGAAAAGTCTATCTCAGCCTTGAATACGCTTAATGACCCAGCCTCAACAGCTTTCTGAGGTAGAGAATACTGCTGATTCACAACCCTCTGAGAGAAAAACATCTTTCCTCTATTAAATGGGTCACCCTTGAGTTCCAAAACGTACAGAACTGAGAAATAGTTAGATTGAACTCCTTTCAAAGCTTGTTTAAATCACACTTAACGAGTACACAGCACACGATAAATGGAGGCATTGAAGAAGACGCAAAGCAGATTCGCAGGTGTGATAACACAAAGAATGGTCTGAACAAACTGTACCTCAATTCTCCATAAATGAGGAGTGAGGCGTGATCTAACTGAATGCTGCACAAATCTGAGCAAGGTTGATAGACAGGGTGCTTCTTACTTTAGCAGAATCAACAGAGGAGGACAGTGAAAGAATATGTATAATGTTACAACATAAGTGCACCAAACAAAAGGCTAACAACTCTTGGAACATGCTCAGACTCTTTAAAATGTAGTGGTGTAAATAAAAACTATCACTTTTACTGTTGCATTTTCTCAAACTGTCTCTGATACAGATAACCATCCAATTCCACCAACATCTGTGATAAGAGTTGAAACAAAATTCCAGGGCTCCAGATAACCTGTGATTAGACATGTGCATAGAAAATTGACTCTACAGTCACTGTGGAGCAATCAAATAATGATCATACACCCTGCAACTAATCAATGGACTGAGAAGGAATGACATGAGGATCATTGCTATGCAGCCAAAAGATAAAAAGCTGTCAATAAAGCACCACTGGAGTGAGACTACCAAGGAGATTCCCCCAGAAAACAGATCAGTTCTCATTAGATCAGTTTCAATTGATCTGTAGTTAACCTAGATAAATAGGGCAGCATGTTAGATCAGTGGTTGGCAGGGAGTGGTGGAAGGTTGTTTCTCAGCTGGAGGCCTATGGCCAGCAGTGTGCCTTTTGTCATTAATATAAACGATTTGGATGTGACTACAGGAGGAATGGTTAGTAAGTTTACGGATGATGACAAAATTGTAGTGGACTGTGAAGAAAGTTATCTCAGAGTACAATGGGACTTTTAATCAGATGGGCCAACTGGTTGAGTGATGGCAAATGGAATTTAATTTAGATAAATGTGAGGTGCTGCATTTTGATAAAGCAAATCAGGGCAGGAGTTATCAACTTAATGGTAAAGTCCTGTGGAGCATTGCTGAACAAAGAGGCATTGGGGTGCAGGTTCATATTTCCTTGAAGATGGACTTGCAGGTAGAGAGGGTGGTGAAAAAGGTGTTCATTATGTTTGTCTTTATTGTTCAATGTATTGAGTATTGGAGATATTGTGGCTCTATAGAATATTGTTTAGGCCACTTTTGGAATACTTTAATCAGTTCTGTTCTCCCTGCTGTAGGAAGGACAGTATTAAACATGAAAGGGTGCAGAAAGAAATTGCAAGGATTTTGCCAGAAGTGGAGAGTTTGGATCATAGGGAGAGGCTAAATAAGCTGGGACTATTTTACCTGGAGTGTCTGAGACTGAGGGCTAAACTTAGAGGTTTATAAAAATCATGAGGGGCATGGATAGGGTGAATAGCCAAGGTCTTTTCCCAGGATATGGGGGTCCAAAACTAGAGGGTATAGGTTTATGGTGAGAGGGGAAATAAATAGATGGGACCTAAGGGCAACTTTTTCTCACAGAAGGGGGTGAATGAATAGAATGAGCTGCCAGAAGAAGTAGTGGGGGCTGGAACAGTTACAACATTAAAAAGGGATCTGGATAGGTACATGAATTGAAAGGCTTTAGAGGGACTGGGCTAAATGCTGGCAAATAGGTTGGCATAGATGTATTGGAGCAAAGAGTTTGTTTCTGTGCGGTACATCTCTATGACCCTATGCTGCCTCATAGTGCTGGGGACCCAGGTTTGATTTCAACCTCAGGCCTCTGTCTGTGGGGAGCTGGCACGTCCTTCCCCACTTCTGTGTGGGTTTCTGCCAAGTGCTTTGGTTTCCTCCGCTAGACCAAAGATGTGTGGGTTAGGTGGACTGGCCATGCTAAATTGCTCTGTCGTGTCCAGGAATGTGCAAGTTAGGTGGGTCAACCATTGTAAATATGGATTTGCAGAGATAGGGTGGGCATGTTGGACTCGGGTGGGATTCTCTTTGAATGGTTGGTGCAGACTCAATGGGTTGAGTGGCCTATGACCACACTGCTGGCATTCTAAGACATAGATTAACTACCTGAGGTGGCTTGTCTAAAATTGTGTTTTAATTCATTAAATTGTGAGCAATTTACTTGTAATTATCAATAAATTATCAGACTTTGTATCTGAAGCACATGGCAGTTGCCAATCTATTCAGTCAAGAATTCAGGACGAGCTTCTTTGCCAGGAGACTGATAAGAGTGTGAAACTCACCACAGCAAAGTGGTTAAGGTGAGTTGTGAGGATCTATTTCAGGGAACCTGGATAAACATAGGAGGGAGGGAGTAATAGCAGACTACAGTGATAGGGTTAAATGGAAAATAATGGTGGAGGATGACATGGAATGATATAGATCACAGTGGGCCAAATGACATGCTTCTCTAAAATTGAACATTCTGTTTAATGACATTCACCTTCCTGATTAAAAATCTGTCTATTTCACTGATCTGTTTGTACTGGCTTTGAATATTGCACTCCCATAAACACATCTGATGCTCAACAATATCATGGATAGCTTAACCTTATTAATAGGGACCACTCTTAAAGCTATTCAACTTCGCGTGTATACAAGCTCACTTATTCTAATGTTGGAGACAAGCTTGAAGTCTTTTTCACAGTGTAGGAGACGGAAAAGTGCAAGACCTCCAGGAAGTTAATACACAAATAACCAAAGGACAATGAAGATCATGCTCATGTAAGGTATTCTCCAAACCCTTTCATAGGGTAATGTTTGCACAGAGCAAGTGGGTGATTTTAACGTACATTGGATGGTGGTGATTCAGTCGCTGTCCACACCCAGTCAATAACACTGAAGGAGCGGTGACCGATGGTCTTGGACTTATGATGTTAACATTGAATGCTCAAGATGCTGGCACTAACTGGGGATCATTAGAGGAAACTCACTATGAGGCAGCAACTTAGTCACTGGGGAGGCAATGGCCTAGTGGTATTATCTCTGAGCTGTTAATCCAGAGACCCAGATAGTGTTGTGGGGACCTGGGTTTGAGTCCTGCCATGACAGATGGTGGAACTTGAATTCAATAAATATCTGGAAATAACATCATGATCACCATGAATCCATTGTCGATTGTTGGGGAAAAACCTGTCTGGTTTACAGATGCCTTTTAGGGAAGGGAAATTGCCTACATGTGACTCCAGACCCACAGCAATGTGTTTGACTCATAACTGCCCTCTGGGCAATAAATGCTGGCCTAACCAATGATGCCCTCATCCCATTAATGAACAAAGGGATAAAAATGTGTGATAGCAGGGAATTATTTGGGGCAGATTCTGATCATGGACTAAGTCTACATCTTAAATATAGGACTGGAAGCACAGCAGGAGTGGGGCAGGTTAGATTTGTTAAACAGAACACTTAAGACCATAAGAGTTAATGCCAGAAGAAATAGGAGCTGGGTTAGGCCATTCAGTCCCTCAAGCCTGCTTCTCCAGTAAGAGAATCATGGCCAACCTGACATCCCTCATATCCAATTTCCTGCCTGAAATAACTCCATGAAGGCTGGTATCATGTCACCAAGTTGCCCTTTCTTTATGCATGCATTGTACATAGCAGTCAGAGCTGGTTCTTATAGTGAGCAATACCCTGACACTCCTGTGTTATATCTGTCAGCCAGGGCTCACTGATTGGACGAGGTTAACAGCCCTAATCATGGAACTCAGATTCAGAGATCCAAATGGCTGACGTTGTTACAATCACTACATGCCTCTCCCTCTAAGTGCTGGAACGTTGGCCATTCTTTTACCTTTGGTTCTCTTGGGGCAGTTTCACACCAGGTCCAGCTCCTCCAACTCTGTCTCAGATGCTGGTGGTGTGTAACGAATTGTGTCCCACCTCTTGCACCCAGAGCATCTCAGCCAAAACTCATCCACTTTTCCATCGAGACTGCGACATCTGCTGTGCCCATCCACAAACGTTACTTCAGCACTAGATGGAGATAGTGAACATTTGTGTTCTGACAGCCTTGCCTGATGTTCTGAGGGACCTGGCTATGTTTTGCTCCCACCCCATTTGCGAAGTTGCCGCTTTCATATGGCCTTTGTACGTCATGGGACATGGCCTTGCGTCGACCATGCCTTTTACCCATGCAGGGCCATTCCTGTGGTTTCAACACCAAACTTTGTCCCCTAATGTAAACTGCCTCTCTCACTTAGGGAGTTTATCTGACATTCACCCTCCTAGGTTCAGGATAATCAGATATTACTTGGAGCAGAGTCTTCTCCCCAGCCGCAATTCTGCTGGAGCTATCCCTTCTGTGAGGGGTGGTCCTATAATCAAAGGAACTGAAACAGTTTGGTATTGAGTGAAGCTGTAGGCTGTCTCTTTAAGCCTGCCTTCAAAGTTTGGACTGGTCTTTCTGCCAGATCCTTGGATGATGGATGGTATGGAGCTGTCCTTCCATGCAGAATGCCGTTCAAAGTTTGGAAATACCCAAATTCCCTCCTGGTAAATGATGGCCCATTGTCTGTGACCCACACCTCTGGGAGTCCATGTGTTATGAACGATGCTCATAACTTTTCAATTGTTGCCCCCGTGTTTGAAAAATGATCTCTGCGTACGCCCAACCACTTTGAATAGGCATCCACAAAGACTAAAGACTAGAGCCTATGAAAGGGTTGGTGTAGTGGTGTATAACCGAGTCCAGGCTTTACCCAGCCATTCCCACGAATGTGGTGAAGCTGCAGGTCGTAGTTTTTGTCCTTGTTAACAGTCTGGGCACTGCCCCATGATGTGGCTATGTCAACATCCAATCCTGGCCACCAGGCATAATGTCTATGAACATCTTCAATTTTGACACCGCTGGATGACTCTGGTGGAGTTCAGCCAGTATCTTGCAGCAGCCTTTGCTAGGGACAATCACTTATGCCGTCCTTCGCAGTGATCTGGCCTGGCCAGGACCATAAAGGTTTCAGTTCCAGTTGTGAGGGCTCCCTTGTTTCCCCCATCACGACCAGCTTTTTTAGTTTTATTAGGGTAGGATCTTTTTGTGTCCACAGTCTGATATTGTCAGCATTGAGTGGAAAAGTGTCCAAAAATGGGCTACTCCAATGGCAGAACCATCAGTACTGGGAGGTGGCTCAAGGCATTTGTGTTTGCCACTTGGCCTCCTGGACAGTGTTCCAACTTGTAATTCTACGCAGTCAGAATTAAAGCTCACTGCTGAATTCGACCTGAAGTTATAGGCTCTTCAAGCCACCTTAACAGGGATCTTTGTTCCTTTACTATTACAAACTTATGTCCATAAATGTACTGGTGGAACTTTCTCACACCAAAAGTGACATCTTAACCTTCTTTTTTTAGATGGGCATCTCTTCGGTCAGTTTTAGCCAAAGTGTGGGAAGCACATGCTGTCGAACATTCCTCCCCAGCACTATCCCAATACCGTACAGGGAGACATCGCATGTCAGCACCACACCTCACTTGAAATCATAGCGGGCCAACACCTTAGATGATGGTAGCTGCTTCTCCTATTTCCTATAGGCTACTTCTTAGCTGCGAGACCATTTCCAAGGCTGAGCATTTTCCCAAAGCAAAGGTAAGGGTGGCAGGATGGAGGCCAGGTTATGTATGAATTTTTTATAATGATTCACTAGCCCAGGGAAAGCCCTGAGCTCTGTAACAGACCTGGGGGCCAGGGTACCTTTGATCGCCCTCATTTTATCTTCCATCAGACGTAATCCAATCTTGTCAATTCTGTGGCCCAAGATTCCCCTTCTGTCACCATATTCTTACCAGACTGCAGGGCTGCTCTCTCATGAGAAAGAGACAGTTGATGGTGATTGAAACTGAGGACAATCATACCTAAGCCAAGGGAAGCGGTTGACTTTCACAATATCTTCATAGTAACCTCACCCAGTGCAGTAATTGAGCCCATGCTGTTAGTGTCACACTGCTTCGCAAAGCATCGGTCCGGCCATCTCAGCTAAACCAACCAGTGGCCCATGTAGTTCACTTGGGATGCCTGGAGCATACATTTTTCTCTCCTAAGGCATAGCCTTGCCTTGGAGAAATATTAAGCACTATGCCCAAGCTCTCTAAATGTTCTTTATTGATCTTCCCAGTTAATAGTGCTTCATCTGGATAAATGGTGACCTGAGTAGACCCTGTAAAATGTTCTCCATTGTCTGGTGGAAAGTGACACAGGCTGGCGATACCCCAAAAGGCAGTCTCGTATATTGATACAAAGCTTTTTGGGTATTAATTGTTGCATACTTCTGGGAATCCTCATCCAATTACAGTTGCAGGTATGCATGGCTCATGTCCATCTTTGTGAAGGGCAACACTCCGTCCCCCACACAATAATTTTGTGTATAAGTTGTCTATACAAGAGATTGGGTATTTATCCAGCTGTGAAAGGTGGTAGATCATTTGTTTGAAATCTCCACAAAGGCAAGCCAACTGGTCAGACTTTACAATCAGCACAACCAGAGATGCCCATTCCACAAACCTGACCAGCCCGGTGTTTCCTTCATTTTTCAGCTTCCTGATTTCTGCCTCTACTTTTGCACAAAAGGCAAATGGTGCAGGATTGAGGTAGTAAGAGCCGCAGATGCTGGAGCCAAAGACAACATAGTGTGGAGCTGGATGAACACAGCAGGCCAGGCAGCATCAGAGGAGCAGGAAAGTTTTTGTTTTGGCTCAGGGTCCTCCTTTAGAAATGGCCTTGCTGAAGCATGCATTTTCTTCTTAGTCATTATGTAATGTAGCCTTTGGCCCTTTGATAGTCCCTACACCCTTCCTGAAAAGCCCTCACGAATTTAATTAGGACTTCACTCAATCAGTCATTCTCTCATCGAAAAACATTGAGCCAATCAAGTCGAATCTTTCTCAACCAATTTTGCCCCAACTAGCTTGGGCCTGAGCTATTTTGCTGCAATCACTGGTAACTGAACCAACTGCTTCTTAGAAGAGACAGAAGCTGAAGCTATACACTTAATCTGTAAAGGTTCCCCGGTAGGGGTTCTCAGCCTGGCTGAGGTCTTATGGAAATTTAAGGGTTTGAGTCCAGAACAAATTTTGGTAAAGATTGGTTGTGTGATCACTGGTACAGCTGCACCTGTACCAACCTCCATTAGAACCAAGACCATTTAACCAGGCATTTTTTTTGGATAACACGGTGTGAAGCTGGATAAACACAGCGGGTCAAGCAGCATCAGAGGAGATTCTCCAGCTTCAGCAGTTCCTACTATCTCTGTGACAATTTATTTTGTTTGGTTCTGGTTTGAAACTTTCTAAGTGATTTATTGTTCAAAACCAGATGTAGGTGGACTTGCCAGGGTGTGCACTCTCCTGGATACTGGCCTATGAGTTCTCTTACTCAAATCAGGGCTAGTGGGTCTCCTTTGCTATCTTGGGTCTGCATACAGCAGCCACAATGGCTGATGGCCCAGATCCTCCAGAAAACTTTAACCAGTTAGCCGAGACTTGGCTTTGCTTTGGGGTTTTGCTGTCGGCTGACCTAAGGCCTCCATTCAGAATATGTCCTCAGGGAAGTTATGCAATTGCCTTCACTCAAGTGATGTTCTCTGAGATGCCAAGAAGAAGAAGAATACCTTTTCCAGGTTTTCAAGGGCAATGCATATCCAAAGAAATGGGTAAGAAGATGTCTACTCGAATAACATCAGGAAGATACTACATGTCCAGACACATTCATTACACTGCCCTACGTCAGGAACACATTGGAGCTCACCACAAGACTCCTACGACCGCTGGGCATCAGAGTGGCACACAAGCCCACATCAACCCTATGACGACTGCTCACCCATCGTGGACAGGACCAATGTCATCTTCAAGATCCCCTGCAGAGACTGTGAGAAACAGGACATTGGACAAAAAGGAAGGACACTAACAACAAGAGTACATGAACACCAATTGGCTACAAAAAAATCACGACCAATACTGACTCACCTCAATCCACATGGACACATTGAACCACCTCTTCGACAGGACCAAGATGCTGGGACAGGCTAAGCAGAGACAAGCATGAGAATTCCTAGAAGCATGGCACTCCACGAAGCATGCAATTAATAAACACATTTCTCAACCCCATATACATTACACTACGAAGGAAAACCAGAAGTGAGGCAATCCATCTTAACGGACCCCAGAGTTTAAAAACCAGGCTGGGAAAGGCAGCAACATTTCATCAGAAGCTACACTGAGGATGTTACCCAGCACAGTAACAAAATGTTTGCGAAACAAGAAACCAGCTCGGCGAGCCAACCAACCTCAATACCTGCAACCCGAGCTACAGATCTACTCCAAAGCCTTTGTGACATTCTCCGAGCTTAGTTGGCCTGGCGATTCAATCAGAATGCCCTGTAACATATATGCTCCACTTGCCACATTTTCTAACAACATAGCCAGTTGTGGGGCCTGCGTGAAGTCGAGTTGGGCTTTAGCGAGTAGGCGCTTTTGCACAGTCACATTATTAATCCCACATACCAAACGGTCTCTCAGCATCTCACCTCAGGTTAAATCAAAATCACATGCCAAACATCTTAACTCCATCAAAAATCCCAATACAGAACCCCCAATTCTCGAACTGTTGTGTAAAACTGATTGCATCTCAGAAGTAGAGGAGGCTTAGGGTCATTATATTCCTCAGCTAAATCTAACAACTCTCAAAAGATTTTAGTATCTGGTGCCTCCAGGAAAGTTAGGCTCCAAACAACTTCAAAAGCTGCAGGTCCAAATGCTGCCAGGAGAATTACTCAATGCTTCTCATCTGCCCCAATGTCATTTGCCTGGAAAAAAAATACAATTTTTCCACAGAGATAACAAGGTGTAGAGCTGGATGAACACAGCAGGCCAAGTAGCATCCTGGGAGCAGGAGAGCTGATGTTTTGGGCCTAGACCCTTCTTCAGGATCTAGACCCAAAACGTCAGCTCGCCTGCTCCTATAATGCTGCTTGACCTGCTGTGTTCATCCAGCTCTACACCTTGTTATCTCAGATTCTCCAGCATCTACAGTTCCTACTATCTCTGAAACAATTTTTTTCACATTCTGGGCCCTGGATTGAAGAAGTCAAACTTCCCAAATAATGGCATAATGCCAAAAATGCTCAGCCTAACTCAAAGTCGACTGTTGTGAGTAAATTTCTGCAGGAGCGCACTTTGCTCTCATCACCACTGAAATGGCTCCATGGAGGCCGGTATTCTGTCACCAAGTCACCCTTTATTTACACATGGAGAGTCCTTGACGCCGATCCAGCTTCCTCAGACCAGCTCTCAGAATGAACAGAACCTCTGACACTGTCATCCAGGGCTCCCTGATTAGACCAAATTAACAGCCTCAACCAGATAACTCATATTTTACATAGTCCACCTGGCTGACCTATTGGTGTATTTTTGGCAGTTCAGACTCAATGGCCCAAAAGGCGTCTTCTGTCCAGTATGATTCTAAAGCCGTTGCTGACTTCACCTCAATATAATAGGAACTCAGAGCTATAGAACAGGATTTTTATTCATTCAAGGATGTATTATTATTGGCTAAACCAGCCCCTCCTTAATTGTCTTGAGTAAGTGGTGCTGAGCTGCCTTCTTAAACTGCTACAGCAGTTATAAATGTGGAGGACAGGCCTACAGTGCTCTTAGGAAAGGAGGCCATGGCCCATTAAGATGACGAATTCCACAAGCGAATTGTTTCCTAAAAACTGCAGTGATTTTTAATTTTTCTGTGATCTCTGGATTTTTGTTCTTATCCTAATGATTACTTGTGAAAACTGTCGCCTCTTCACTTGCCTGAATAGTAAACACTCAAAGTACCAAGATGCAGAGGTCAGCACGGAGTTCCATGTGGAGAGCAAACAACGTTAGAGACACTTCATTGATCAGAGCTTAACATCCATTCTCGAGAAACATCAGTAGCTTTTCACTTTAAGTAAGACATTGCCTTGCAGGTTTCTTTCTAAAACAGGCAGCTCACTGCTTTAATACAGAAGCATTTACACTCGAAACTGAAACAAGCATTGGGATGCTGCTGCTGCATTGCTATCTTTTACTTTAACTGCCCTGTATTACTACAAGCATTGGTCATACCTCCCTTGTTACACTCCATGCACCTTCAATCGGATGAAAGACAGGATCTAATGAAGAACATGTTTGCCCGAGGGGAATTCCTGCCGAAAGAGCTTGTATCCAAGTATAGTGGACAATAATTTGGCATCTGACTTGCTGCAACAGAGCAGCAAAGCTATCCATTTCGGTGTCCAAACGCAGTCTCCAGATCCTCACCCACGGCACTGTTATTGGCCTGTCTGGACTTCTGTCACTTAGAGAGATGTAACTTCCTCTCCAAACAAAGACAAGGATCTCTAACTATGTGCTAATGTTTGTTGGCTGAACCACTCTCACACACTCTGCCCCCTGAGAGCCTGTTCTTAATCACCAACCATATCTTGCTTTTACTCAAGTACAAGCGGTGAGCAGACAGCCCAATGGGACATGTCCTTAAGCAACAGAACCTCTGAGGATGAATTTCAGAGGACACTTTGGCCAAGGATTTCACGTGCAGCCTCCACTAGCAACAAGACACTCTTTCTTGTAACTTAGCTAGAGCATATTCAGGACACTATCTGGTGCACACTTCACTAACACATCTCCTCAGCTAGTTCAGGAAGAAACACCTGAGGTCTCTGATACTCAGAGTACAGCTAGAGAACAGGCACTTACTCAGTTCCAGGTAGGAGGCGTGCCCGTGCACTGGCCCAAAACGATATGCCTCAGCTCTAGAGATAGCCAGGAGAGGAACGGGCAGCATTGTTTATTAGACTGGAGTGAGAACTGATGGAATTTGACTTGCTTCAATTGACTGTGCTGGCTCCAATCCTAAGCATATTGGACCTGGGACTCCAGTGCGCCGCCTACATGTACACAAAAGCAAAGTCTTCATTTATAAGTTGCTCCTTGTCTGCAACATGCACTAAAGCCTTCTGTTTAGCCATAAGCAGCCCTCAAACTGCTGTGAATTCAAAAGCAAGCCACCAAGCTATAGAATGCCCCTGATGTAGCTCAGGGAGACAATGGGTGGAGCCTTGCAAGGCTCTGAGTGATGTGGGCTATGGCGAGATGGATAGCAGAAGTGGTTGAGAAGGTCTGACTCACCATCAATACCATCCCATTTTAGGATTTTCCTCCAGCGGTGAGCCAGGATTCACACAAATCAGCAACGCATTCCCAACTGATTCTTATGATTGCTTGCTAAATACCGTGTTAACAATCTAACTCAAGTTCCCCACAGATTAAAATCTTACCAAAACCACCATCATGAAACAGCAACAAGTTTGAAATTAACGCTGCACAGAGCAGTTCATGACCTTCCTGGTGGCTTGAGGTGTTTCTCAATTAGTGATGAAAAATAATGTTAGTAAAGGACAAAGAATTAAGCAGAGATTCTTTCAATAAAAGATAATGACGTTTAATAAAAGTGTATTTTATATTATACATAAACATATTATATGGTTTGCAATATGAAGATGTTTTATAGCATTATTTATGCATTGTGCAATATGTAAATGAGATAAATGAAGATGTACTTTGCATAATATAAGTGCAAATAAAATGAAAGTTCTTGACTATCTTCTGCATGTGGGGCCTTTAATTCTGTAATTCTCTTTATTTCATACCTTTGATTCCAGTGAATATTCAGCAATGCTTTACTTCAGGTTTGTTGGATCTTTAAACCTATTCAGGCCAGATCTCTAGGTTACTGTTAAATAATGTTTATTAACAGATTACACATAATAGTCAGTTTACTGAGCAGTATTCCACATGCTGTACATTTTTCAATCCCCTGTTACAACATAGCACATGTAAACAGAGGGGACAGTTTAAATCTCCGATCACTTCAGAGTCATCTATACATTCATTAAACCATATCTCCAAAATCTTCATTATAGTTTATACTGTGTAAGGGCTTTAGGACTCTGGAGCAACCTTGCAGTAAAGCCATGGAGTTGCTCCTCACTGGGCATAAAGAGTGCAGCATGGGTGGAGTTAAAAATGGCAGGTGCAATATATGTGGGGTTCAGCCAAAGCCTAAAGTGTAGCTACGTGAATGTTAACAGCATGAAGAGAACTATAGAGGGTAGGCCAACTCACATTGGGCACTAGAGTTTATGGATTAGTGTTTAAACAACAAAACAGAAAGACTAGAACCTGGAAAAATTTGGAATACCATGTATTGTAGATGTTAATCGTATGCAGTAACAGTCTTTGTGCTTTTATTCACAGAATTACAGATCACAGAATTGGGGAATATGGAGGCCATCCAGCCATTGTGCATGTATTCTTCAAGTAAGCATCATTACTTGATGCAAATCTCCTGCATTTCTCGACACCTTGGCACAGTATTTCTATTGAAATAATCATCCAATGCCCCTTTTGAATACCTCAACTGACCTGCCTCCATCATATTTCCAGGCAGTGCATTCCAGACTCTAATAACTCACTATGTGAAAGAGATTTTTTTCTCCCTTGCTTCTTTTATACATTGATTTAAATCATGCCCTCTGTTTTCTTTTCTCCTTTTAAGAATGGGAGGAGCTTCTCCCTTTCTGCTCTATCCAGCTCCTGAGTGATTTTGGAACTTCCAGCAGATCTCCTTTCAGCCAACTTGTCTCCAAGAAGAACAGTCCCAACTTCTTCAATCTACCCTCATCACTGAAGTTTCTCATCCTTAGAGCCATTCTTGTCAATCACCCCTGCACTGTTTTGACATAGTCATAACTTTTCTACAATGTGGTGCCAACAATACTCCAGCAGAGGTCTAAAAAATGTCTTACATAAGGTAAAGACCACCTCCTTGCTCTTGCACTCTACCCCTTATTAATAAATGACCTTGACCTTGCTTTCTCCACAACCAGTCTAACTTGAACCCAAACCGAGAGATGAGAGCATAAAACAACACAACAAAGGCTTTCAACATCTCACCTTCGGACTAAGTAACTTACAACCTTCTGGACTTAATATTGAATTCAGATTGTGAACCCGCCCCCATTCTTTCCCTTTCTTTTAGCTTTACTTGTTTCATTCTCTGTCACCATGTCTTCTCTCCTGTCCCCTCCCCTCCCCAGGGGGACCGTCTGTTCTTTCCAGTTTGGCAGTTAGATTCTCACATCCTGATCATTTAATCTGCACTATCACCAGCCTTTCTTACCGCAATACTCTATCCCCCCACACCCCACCAATATTACGTAAATTCCCCCTCCACATTTCTCATCAGCTCTGACAAAGTGTTACTGAGACTCAAAACAATAGCATGCTCTCTCACCATGAATGCTGCCTGACCCATTGTGATTTCCAACATTTTTGTTTTCAGAAAGGTTTCAATCACTGAGATCAGCGGCATTTCATTTTGAAGCCATTATGTAACAAATCTGTTCTTTTTACTCCAATTTTATTTTCTACATGCATGAAGCAGACTGGATATGACAAATACTGCAATGTTGGTTTCCAGGAATCCTATATAGAGAAGTTAACAAGAGGATTAAAAAATGACAGTCACCAAAAGCAATATAATTGAGTTTATGCTGTAAGGTGATGTGACTAAAACTAAGTCACGAGCACAAGAAAGACTCGGTATTATGTTCTCCATTTCAAACATTTAGCATACAGGCTATAATATCATCATGGGAACTAATCACGAACGGCAGCACACTCTGTTGGCTCAGATTTTAATGGTTGTGGACAGGGGTTAGAAAAGCTCAATATCTGAGCTCACCTTCCTTTGATCCATACACTGAAGCAGAACCTTCAGTAACGTTCAGGAAAAATGTACTGTCAGGGATTTTGGATTTAAATTACACCCTATTACGGAAAGGAGACTCTACTCATGACTAAGTTACACATCAAAGCGAATAAGATATCCAGGCCACAGAAGTCGGACTCCTGATGTTTGCCAAAATGTTTTCTATTTTCACCTTGTCGATTTATTCTGTTTACCGGCCCCTTCTTCAGCAACTGAAATCACCAGCAAGAAAATGCAGGCCAGGAAACCACTGTGGCGAAAGCAATGAGTATCGTTGTGAGTTGCTAGGTGTCCAGTGGTGACTCAGGAGTCAGCCAGAACTTAGACCAGAGATAGTAGGAACTACAGATGCTGGAGAATCTGAGATAATAAGGTAAAGAGCTGGATGAACACAGCAGGCCAAGCAGCATCAGAGGAGCAGGAATGATTTTTTCTGCCGCCTCCACCTCTGCAATTACTCCTTTAATCTTGAGCCTAACCTTTGCTCTACTGACCCCTCCTCCCGCCTCCAACATTCCCCCTCCTCCTGGGCATCATCCCAAGGCCTCCTACCCTCCCTCGATCTCTTCATCTCCAACTGCGGTCGAGACAACAATCGCCTCAACCTCTCCACCCTTCTCACGCACTCCAACCGCTCATCCACAGGACGTGCAGCCCTCTACTCCCTCCACTCCAATCCCAATCTCAACATAAAACCCGCGGTCAAGGGAGGCGCAGCTGTAGTATGGCGCACAAACCGCTGCATCACCGGGGCCAGATGTCAACTCTCTGACACCTCCTCCTACTGCCCCCTGGATCATGACCCCAATCCCCAAACACCAAACTATCATCTCCCAAACCATCCACAACCTCATCACCTCAGGCGACCTCCCACCCACAGCCTCCAACCTTATTATTACCCAACTCCATACCGCCCGCTTCTATCTCCTTCCCAAAATCCACAAACCTGCCTGCCCTGGTCGACCCATTGTCTACACCTGCTCCACCAGACCTATCTCTGCTTATCTCAACACCATTTTCTCCCCCTTGGTCCAGGAACTCCCCAACTACATCTGTGACTCCAGCCACGCCCTCCACCTCCTCCAAAACCCCAATTCCCTGGTCCCCAACACCTCAACTTTATCATGGTCATCCAGTCCCTATATACTTGCATTCCCCACGCAGTTGGCCTAAGGGGCCTCTGCTTTATCCTGTCCCACAGGCACGACCAGCACCCCCTCCACTGACACCCTTATCCGCCTAGCCGAACTCATCCTCACCCTCAACAACTTCTTTTTCAATTCCTCCCACTTCCTACAGACAAAGGGTGTGGTCATGGGTACCCACATGGGCACAAGCTATGCCTGCCTCTTTGTAGGATACTTGGAACAATCCCTGTTCCGTGGCAATACTGGCCCTAAACCTTCCTCTGTTACATCGATGACTGTATCGGCACCGCCTCATGCACCCACGAGGAACTCAAACAGCTCATCCACTTCACTAACTCCACCCCAACCTTAAGTTCACCTGGACCATCTCTGATACCTCTCTCTCCTTCCTGGACCTCCCTGTCTGCATCTCTGGCAACCATCTGGAAACCTATATCCATTTCCCTTAGCTACCTAGAATACACCTCCCTCCCACCCACATTCCTGTAAAAATGCCATCCCCATTCCCAATTCCTTCACCTCCGCTGCATCTGCTCCTGGGATGAGGCATTCCACCCCTGGACATCCCAGATGTCCTGGTTTTTCAAGGTCTGCCACTTCCTCCCAACAGTGGTTGCAAACGCCTTCGACCGCGTCTCCCGCATTTCCCGCAACTCATCCCTCACACTCCCTCCCGGCAATAACAACCAAAACAGAATCCCCCTCATCCTCACGTACCACCCCATCAACCTCCAGATGCAACACATCATCTTCTGGCACTTTCGCCATCTACAGTCTGACACCATCACCAAAGACATTTTTCCCTCCACACCATTATCTGCTTTCCGGAGAGACCACTCACTCCATGACTCCATTGCCCACTCCACACTCCCCAACAGCCCCACCACACCCAGCACTTTTCCCTGCAACCACAGGAAGTGCTACACCGGTCCCTACACCCCCCCCACCCACCCTACAACAGGCCCCAAGAAGACCTTCCAAATCAAACAGATGTTCACCTGCACATCTGCTAATGTGGTATACTGCATCCGCTGTTCCTGTTGTGGCCTCCTCTACATCAGGGAATCCAAGCGGAGGTTTGGGGAATGCTTTGCAGAACACCTATGCTTGGTTTGCACTAAACAATTGCACCTCCCAGTCATAAACCATTTCAACTCCCCCTCCCATTCCTTAGATGACATGTCCATCCTGGGCCTCCTGCAGTGCCACAATGAAGCCACCCAAAGGTTGCAGGAACAGCAACTCATATTCCGCTTGAAATCGGCCTGCAGCCCAATGGTATCAATGTGGATTTCACAAACTTCAAAATCTCCCCACCCCCAACTACATCCCAAAACCAGCCCAGCTCATCCCCGCCTCCCTAACCTGTCCTTCCTCCCACATATCCCCTCCTCCCCCCTCAAGCCCCACCCCATCTCCTACCTACCAGCCTCATCTCGCCCCTTGACCTGTCTGTCCTCCTTGAACTGACCTATCCGCTGGCCCATCACCCCACCTACACTCACCTTTACTGGCTTCACCCCTGCCTCTTTGTCCTGTCTGTCTTCTCTCCACCTATCTCTTCCTTCATCCATCTTCGATCTGCCACCCCCCCTCTCTATTTATTTCAGAATTCCCTTCCCTTCACCCATTTCTGAAGAAGGGTCTAGACCCAAAACATCAGCCTTCCTGCTCCTCTGATGCTGCTTGGCTTGCTGTGTTCATCCAGCTCTACACCTTGTTATCTCAGAGCTTCGACCAGCTTTCTGCTCTTCTCATCATTGCTGTCTAACTATTAACGTATGTCAGCCAAAAGATTCAAACGCCTTCAACTCCAATTTACAGCTGAGGAATTTTTCCAATGGTCCCAAATATCAGGCGACTGCCCATCAGAAACTGAAATGTCCTGGACAATTTCCACATCATCGTTGTTTCAGAGCTTCTGAGGGATCTCAAATCACCTCCATCAGGATGAGTCCTGTCTCCAAAAGAACTCCCAAATGAACTGCAGAAGTTGGAAATCAGAAACACAAACAGAAATTGCTGGAAAGGCTCAGCAGGTCTGGCAGCATCCACAGGCAGAATTCAGAGTTGACTCTTCTTCAGAACTTCAATCTCAGACTGTCTTGGAGAACACAAGGTCTGTGCCATGGTCAATGCTTCAGAATATGGGTTTTAATTGGAATGTTAGCTTGACAGTTTATGAACAAGTGTGAAGCCAGCTAAAAGAAACCATGAGGACAATTGAGATGGTCTGTGAAAAGGCAGAGGACATGATTCACTAAACAGCAAGTGCATTACCAGTACAAGACAAAAACAGAGGAGCTAATGGGTTAAGACGGGTTACCAGTACTAATGACAGAAAAGCAAAGAGATGGGTAGAATCGGCACCCTGGCAAAGCGAACAAGGCTTGTTTGGCCCTGAAGAGTGGGTAGACCCTGAGCATGATGCCCATTCAACCAGCTCTGCACCAATAGGAGCTAAATAAACACTCTGTGACAGTTTTCACTGAGAGAGGGGCCAAGAATGTCCCAGAAACAGAGGTGTGAATGCCTAGTAAGGCTGGGGAGTCGAAAGAAATTAAGAAGATTGTACTGGAGAAATTAAAGGGGCTGAAATCTGATAATTTCCCAGGAACTGACAGACTACCTCCCAGATTGTTGAAGGTGGTGGCTGCAGAGATAGTCAATGCATTGATGATCATCTTCCAAAACTTTACCGATTCCACAATGATTCTTGCAGATCGGATGGTAACAAATGTCATCTCAGTTTTAAGAAAGGAGTGAAAGATTTAAAGAAAAAAGGGAATTCTAGACCTGTTAGCCTTTATCAGTAGTGGGGAAAATGATAGAATCTATTATTAAGAATAAATAGATACCTGATTGAAAAATATGATCAGGCAGTCAGCATGGATTTGGGAGTGGGAAATGCTTAGATTTCCAAACGTTTCAGATAAATTCTCCAATAGAAGGCTGGTTAGCAAAAGTAAAGCACATGAGATAGAGGACATGAATTCATAATTGTCTAATGGAAAAAATACATAGAATGGAAAAAAATGTATCTTGTTTCACTTGAGAGGCCATGACCGGTGGGGTACCACAGGATTCAGCATTTGGACCCCAGCTGTTCCATCATTTCCATCAATCACTTCAAATTAAGGAACAAACGTAATATTTCCAAATTTGCAGTGGTTACAAATCTGGGAAAGTACGTGGTGAGGAAGGTGTTAAGTTGCTTCAGGAAGACCTGAACAGACTTAGTGAATACGTAAGAACATGGCAGATAGAATAGAAAGGGGGAAACATGTGAGTTTATCCACTTTGATACAAAAACGGATGTGCAGACTATTTCTTAGATGATATGAGGATAGAAAGTGTAGATGTACAAAGAGACCTAGATGACGTTGTATATAAATCCCGAGAGGCTAATGTGATAGAGCAGGAAAAGAAGAAATTTTAAGGTCTATGGGGAAAGGACTGAGGAGTGCAAATAATTGGATATCTTTTCAAAGATCTGGTAGAGGCCTGGTGGGCCGAGTGGACTCCTACACTGTGTGACCCCATGATTGTGTAAGCATCAGGCATCATCTGGCTCCACTTACAATTAATAGATGGAAAACTGATGAGTACAGCTACAATTTATCAACATACACGCTTGCAAGTTACATAAGGAGCGCAAATTGTGTAAACAGGTCTTATTACCTTTAACAACCAAGCTTTCAGGGGAGCTCCCGCACTCAGTGTTTCCTATTGCAGTTGTTTAGATTGTACTGCTGGCTGATTAAATGGTCTGTGGGGCAAAAATTAACAAATTGGCTGTTTTTATCTGCGGTTTAATAGAATCCTGATCCAGGCATAAAATCTATCGACAATCCAGTTACATGTCTATAAGGTTGCAGCAGAATGGAGCACACAAGGAGTTTTGAAAGATCTACAGTGAATTCCACCACTTTTGGCAACTCAGCTCTGAAGCCTGAGAAACAATAGCTGTACATCTGTGTTACAAAGGTCAGCTTTTTCCCTTTTCACTGAGGGTTGTCTCTCCGAAGTTGATGTGAGATGGGAAAGCAATTTGGATTGACATTCTTGTCATTTTTTTGTGGGAACTAGTTGTTTGTAAATTGATTGCTCCTTTGCTTCCACTTCAAGAGTACTTTGTTGGCTTTGAAATACTTTTGGTTCACTTGAAATCATGAAAGGCACTGTCGAAATGGACGTCAGCTTCCGACAGACTTTAAACAAACACCTTTTCCTCTCAGAGATAATGGGAACTGCAGATGCTGGAGAATCCGGGATAACAAAGTGTGGAGCTGGGTGAACACAGCAGGCCAAGCAGCATCTTCTAAGAGGCTGCTTGGCCTGCTGTGTTCACCCAGCTCCACACTTTGTCACCTTTTCCACTCAGATCAGCAGGGATGCTGATAGATATGTTATGATGCAGAAGGAAAACATTTGGCCCATCGTGTCTACACTGTCTCTCTCAGCATTTTTACTTGGAGCCATTCTCCTGCCTTTTCCACATGACACTGCACATTGTATCTATTTTTGAAGATTATTTAGTGGCCTCTTGAGTGTCTGATTTGAACTACTGCATCCACCTCATTTCCAGGCAGTGCATTCCATACAAACATTCATTCTGTGTAAAGGTTTTTACTCTTTCAGAATAACACTTTAAAACTGTGCCGGCTGGTTCTCTATCCATTTACAATGGGAACAGTTTCTCCCTAAACGCTGACAAGGCCGCTCATGATTTTGAAAACTTGATCAAAGTGTCTGTTGAATTACTGATGGTTAAGAATTAAATATTTTCCATAGAACTCCACTACATTGTTTCAAAAAATGGCCTGTGATCTCACATTCAGCTGAAAGAGTAAATGAGGTCACTGGTTTATTATCTCTTTTAAAAGACAATCCCTCTGTTAATGTAACATGCCCTCAGTACTGCAATCTAAATGTATATATTCCTAAGATAACAATGTGTAGAGCTGGATGAACAGGCCAAGCAGCATCAGAGGAGCAGGAAAGCTGACATTTCGAATCTAGACCCTTCTTCAGAAATAGGGGAGGGAAAGGGGACTCTGAAATAAATAGGGAGAGAGGGGGAAGCAGATAGAAGATGGATAGAGGAGAAGATAAGTGGGGAGGAGACAGACAGGTCAAAGAGGCGGGGAAGGAGCCAGTAAAGGTGAGTGTAGGTGGGGAGTTAGGGAGGGAATGGGTCAGTCCAGGGAAGATGAACATGTCAAGCGAGCGGGATGAGGCTGGTAGATAGGAGATGGGGGTGGGGTTGAGGTGGAGGAGGGGATAAGTAGAAGGAAGGACAGGGTAGGGAGCCGGGGAGGAGCTGGGCTGGTTTTGGGATGCAGTGGTGGGAGGGGAGATTTTGAAGCTTATGGAATCCACGTTGATACCATTGGGCTGCGAGGTTCCCAAATGGAGTATGAGTTGCTGTTCCTGCAATCTTCGGGTAGCATCGTTGTGGCACTGCAGGCGGCCCAGGATGGGCATGTCCTCTCAGGAGTGGGAGTTCAAATGGTTTGTGACTAGGAGGTGCAGTTGTTTAGTGCGAACCGAGCATAGGTGTTCTGCAAACTGGTCCCCAAACCTCCGCTTGGTTTCCCCAATGTAGAGGAGGCCACAACAGGAACAGCGGATACAGTACACCACATTGGCAATTGTGCAGGTGAACATCTGCTTGGTGTGGAAGGTCTTCATGGGGCCTGGGATGAAGGTGAGGGGGTATGTGTAGGGGGCAGATGTAGCACTTCCTGCAGTTGCAGGGAATAATGCCGGGTGTGGTAGGGCTGGAGGGGAGTGTGGAGTGGAGGGGGGAATCACGGAGAGAGTGGTCTCTCTGGAAAGCAGATAAGGGTGGGGAGGGAAATTGTCTTTGGTTGTGGGGTCAGATTGCAGATGGCGGAAGTGTCGGAGGATGATGCATTGGATTCGAAGGTTGGTGGGGTGGTACGTGAGGACAAGGGGGATTCTGTTTTGGTTTTTTTATTGTGGGGAAAGGGGTGTGAGGGATAAGTTGTGGGAAATACAGGCGATGTGGTTGAGGGTGATTTTGTTAACTGTTGGGGGGACGTTGTGTTCCTTGAAAAATGAGGACATCTGTGATGTCCAGGAGTGGAATGAGTCACCCTTGGAGCAGATGCAGCAGAGGCAAAGGAATTGGGAATAGGGGGCGGCATTTTTGCAAGAAGGTGGATGGGAGGAGAATATGTTCATGACTCTTAATTGAGGCTTGAGCCCACAACTTTGTAACTCAGGGGTGATTCAAACTGAACCATCACTAACACTCCTCCTTGTATGAATTGTGTTCTGATCTCAGATTCATGAAAAGTCAAGCCCTGTGTTTATTAGACAACTCAGCATCTTTATTTTACAATAGCAGCAGCAGCACTATTATTGGACTGCAACCTTCCAAATAAGAGTCATTTTGGACTCAAATTATTAACTTTGTTTCAGTTCCAAAGATTAAACCATAAGACATAGGAGCAGAAATTAGGCCTTTCAGCCCATCGAGTCAGCTCGAACAGTCAATCATGGATGATAAGTTCCGCAACTCCATTCTCCTGCTTTCTCCCCATAACCCTTATTCCCCCTGATAATCAAGAACCTACCTGTCTCAGACTTAAATGTACTCAATGACCCGACCTCCACAGCCTTCTACGGCAGTGAATTCCATAGATTCACTACTCTCTGGCTGAAGAAGTTTCTCCTTATCTTCGTTCTAAAAGATCTTCCCTTTACTCTAAGGTAGTGCCCTCAGGCCCTAGATCCTCCTGTCAATGGAAGCATCTTCCTAACATCCACTTTGTCCAGGCCATTCAGTATTCTGTGAGTTTCAATTAGATCTGCTCTCATCCTTCTAAGCTCCAATGAATATAGTCCCAGAGTCCTCAAACGTTCCTCATATGTTAAGCTTTCCATTCCTCAGACCATTCTTGTGAACCTCCTCTGAACCCGCTCCAGCGCCAGAGATATGGGGCCAAAAACTGCACACAATACTCCAAATGTTGCCTGACCAGAGCCTTATAAAGCCTCAGTAGTGCATCCCTGCTTTTGTATTCAAGTCCTCTCGTATTTTCAGCATGTTCCATTTTTCTTCAGAATTCTAGCATCCTTAGTGTTTTATTCTCATGATTGTCTACTTATCCAGCAAGAATCAGACTGAGTGGGCCAAATGGCCTCTATCTACACCGTAGGAATTCTAAGATTCTATGGATGTATGACACACATATTAACTTATACTCGTCCGCTACGGTGAACAATATAGTCTGTTATTAAGAGCTACAGGAGTCATTACATTGATACTGAGATTTAGCTAATACTGAGTGTAATGTGGAAAATGTTTATTCACAACCTAGTTAGAGCCCGAGTCAGTGCAAAAATGCACAGTGCCTGTTCTCAATAATTTCCATCCTAGTCCTTGGGAGCCATGGATTGAAAGATAACTCACCAACAATTATATGCGGTTTCATGCAGTTCTGGTCTCCCTACGATGGAGAGGATGCTGTGAAACTTGAAAGGGTTTGGAAAAGATTGATAAGGATGTTGCCAGTGTTGGAGGGTTTGAGCTAAAGGGAGAGGCTGAATAGGCCGGGGCTATTTTCCCTGAAGCTTTTGAGGCTGAGAGGTGGCCTTATAGAGGTTTATAGAATCATGAGGGGCATGGATAGGGTAAATAGGCTCAGGGTGGGGGGGCCCAAAATTAGAAGGCATAGGTTTAAGGTGAGAGGGGAAAGATTTAAAAGGGGCCTAAGGGATGCCATTTTCAGGCAGAGAGTGGCGCACGTATGGAATGAGCTGCTGGACGAAGAGATGGAGGATGGTATAATTATAACACCTAATAGGCATTGGGATGTGTATGTGCTTAGGAAGGGTTTAGAGGGATACGCTGGCAAATGGGAACAGATTTATTTCGGATATCTGGTCAACACGAGTTGAACCAACGGATAGAACATAGAACATTAGCGCGCAGTACAGGCTCTTTGACCCTCGATATTGTGCCGACCTGTGAAACCAATCTGAAGATCATCTAACCTATGCTATTCCATTATCATCCATATGTTTATCCAATGACCATTTAAATGCCCTTAAAGTTGGCGAGCCTAATCCTGTTGCAGTCAGGGCAGCCCACTCCCTTACTACTCTCTGAGTAAAGATCCTACCTCTGACATCTGTCCTATGTCTATCACCCTTTAAAGCTATGCCCCCTCATGCTAGCCATCACCGCCAGAGGAAAAAGCCTCTCACTGTACACCTTATCTAATCCTCTGATCATCATGTGTGTCTCTATTATGTCACCTCTTAACCTTCTTCTCTCTCACGAAAACAGCCTCGGGTGACAACTTTCAGAGATCTAAGCACATGGACACCGAAATCTCTCTGCTCATCCATACTACCAAGAATCTTACCATTAGCCCAGTACACTGTACTCCTGTTACGTGGATTTGCTTCCATGCTGTATGTATCTATGACTCTATGACACCTTCCTTTCCTACTTATAGATTGTCCTTAAAGCCTCACATTTTGACCAGATCTTTGTTCACCTGTCCTAATATCTGTTTGTTTGAACTCAGGCCCAAACTTCATTGATAACATTTCTGAAAATTTATGAACTTCATGCTGCAAAACCTTGAGAACATTAATTGCATTAAAGGTGCTATACGGCCACAAGTTGTTATTTCATTGATGTGGAGAAGAAATCAGGAGCAAAGTCTTATATCATTATTACAGAGGGTATGAAAAATCCTATGTCATAAATTAACTTTCCCCCTCTGAGGATAAATATATACATTGAGGTTGATATGGCAACATGAACATTCCCAATCTGAGGCTTTGACTGCTGGGAAAACATATCATGAAATCTCCAGGACTCTGTGATTTTCCAGGCTAGTGATTCATAATATGTGTTTCCTGGGGGTGAGGCTCTGGAATGTGAGTGAATGTTCAGGAGATCAGAAGAATTACCCACTTGGGAAGACTTCATGTACTCGCTATATAGTTTCTACAGCGCAGTTACAACTGCTCTCTGTGCATACTGTACACTATAGGAAAAGGCAGCCACTTCCCTGCTTGTCACAGTACCAACAACTGGGAGGCAATGGTCAAGTGTTTTCACTGCAAGACGATCAATTTAGAGACACAGCTCAGGTCTTGGAGATCTGGGTTCAAATCGTGCTATGACAGTTGGTGAAACTTGAATTCCATTTTAATAAGGCTCTGAAATTAAGAACCAATTGTCAGGAAAAATCCATCTGGCTCACTAATGTCTTTTGAAGAATGAAATCTGCCGACCTTACCTGGTCTGGGCCTCATGTGACTCCAGACCCAGAGCAATGTGTTTGACTCTCAGTTGCCCTCTGAAATGGGTCAGCCAGCAACTAAGTTGTACCAATTGCAATGAAGTCTCAGCACAGAAATGAGACTGGACAAACTACTTGATCATCTCGAAAGGCAACAGCAGAAACAGCCCTGGCGACCCTGTAAAGTTACTAACATCCGGGGGCTAGTGCCAAAATTGGGAGAGTTGTCTCACAGACTAGTCAAGCAACAGCCTGATATAGTCATATGTAAGACCAAACTTTACAGACAATATCACCATCCCGGATAGGTCTTTACCTACTGGTAGAACAAACCCAGGGCAGGTGGTAGCACAGTGGCACACAGTCGGGAAGGAGCTGCTCTGGGAGTCCTCACCATTGACTCCAGATCCCATGATGTCTCAAGGCTTCAGGTTAAACAGGGGCAGGAAACCATCCGCTGATTACCCTATACCAAACTCTCTTGGATATTTATTCAGTGCTCCTTCGTGTTGAACAACACTTGGAGAAGGCACTGAGGGTAGCGAGGACACCAAATGCATTCTGGGAGAGGAATATCAATGTTCACCACCAGGAGTATCTTGGCAGCTGCACTGTTAATCAAGCTGGTCAGGTCCTAAATAACTGCTAGACTGGGTTTACTGCAAAGCAAGGGAATCAATAAGAGAGAAAAGCATAATTGACTCAATCCTTACCAATCTGCCAGCTGCAGACATATCTGTCCATGACAGTATTAGTAAGAGTGACCACCCACACAGCGCTGGTGGAGACGAAGACCTGTCTTCACATTAAGAGTAACCTCCATTGTGTTGTGTGGCACCATCACTGTGCTAAATGGGACAGACTTTGCACTGATCAAGCAACACAAGACTGGTCATTCGTCAAGTGCTGTGGGCCATAAGCAGCAGCAGAATTGTACTCTAGCACAATATTCAACTTCATGGCCCGGCATATCCTCCACTCAACCATCACCATAAAGCCAGGGGATTAACCCTGGATCAATGGAGAGTGCAGGAGGACATGCCAGGAGAAGCACCAGGCATAAATAAGATGTCAAACAGGACTACATGCATGCCAAGCAGTAAAAGGAGCAAGTGACAGACAGACCTAACTGAGCATGAGTGTAGCTCCAACAACACTCCAGAAGCTTAATACATTCCTGGACAAAGCAGCCTGCTTGATTGGCACCATTGCTTCTACCACTGACACTCAGTAGCAGCAGTGTGTATTATCAACAAGATGTACTGCAGAAATTCACTAAAGATCCTTCACAATTCCTCCCAAACCGTGAACACTTCCAACTCAAAGAACAAGGGCAGTTGATACACAGGAGTTCAACCACCTGCAAGTTTCTCGCCAAGCCACTCACAATCCTGACTTGGAAATAAGTTGTTGTTCTTTCACTGTCACTGGGTGAAAATCCTGAAATTTCCTCCCTAATGGCACTTTGGGTCAACCCAAAGCACATGGACTGCGGCAATTCAAAAAGGCAACTCTCTACCACCTTCTCAAGGGAAACGAGGGATGGGCAATAAATGCTGGCCCAGCCAGCAATGATCACATGAATATATACAAAACTCCTACAACTACTTTGCAGCATATGCTCAAAGTTCAGTTATCATTATATAACTTGCACTTACTTGATGTCTTTCATAATCCCTGGGCATCTAAAATCAGTCTTTAGTTAATTAAGTGTTTGAGCGTTCTCACTGTTGTAGCATAAAAAGAAATGGCAGTCAATTTAAGGATGGCAAATTTGCACCAACGGTAATGAGTTAAAGTACCAGGATGGAGAGAAAACCAAAACTGGTTTGGCTGTATCTATGGGCAAACAGAGTTAATGTTTTGACTCCAGCATGATCTTACTTTGGAACAGAAGAGAGAGAGGAAAAGTGATGTGTGGAGCAGAAGGGACAGTGAAAGATGAGAGGTTGAGGGAGATTTAAAATCAAGGGTGTCAACGAACCATAGTAAAATGGAATCAAAATGGTTGTGGAAAGCAGACAAAGCATAGATTCAGAGTTAGTAGCAGAATAGTCAGATTTAACTAAAAGCAAAACAATCAAAATAAGACACAAACACTGAGGAATAAAAAGTACCAAACTGGAGGAGGGGGTACATGGTCTGAAGTTGTTGAATTCAATGTTGATCCCAGAAGGCTGGAAGTGCTCAAGCATTTAGTAAGAAAAGGAAAATAATGTGGATACTGAAAATTTGGAATAAAAACAGAAACTGCAGGAGAAACTGAGCATGTCTGACAGCATCTGTGAAGATAGAAACAGAGTTAACATTTCAAGTCTAATATGACTCTTCTTCACAGCAGTTCCAAAGAAGAGTCATATTGGACTCAAAATGTTAACTTTGTTTCTGACAAATCCAGAGTCAAAGAGCTTAGCCCTTAGTTTGGCGTTGCTCCTTCAGTAATCTTAGAAAAATAAACAAGACACTAACTAACTCAGACACCAAGGGAATTCAGAATTCCCACTTTCTTCTTATTGATTGCAAGTAACTAGGGAACCACTGACTAAAAGAGACAGAAATTCTAACCTCCAAGCTGGCTATTTTCGATTAGCAAGCACAATCTACTGCAACTCTCAATCGAAAGGAATTGAGCAACCTACAAATATTGAAGTCCTGTTTGTGACTGTGTGTGCACAAATTCTGTCATTTTGAACATCCTAGCTTGCTCCCTGGTATCATATCAACCGTCTTTTATTTCAAAATACATTTTCTCCAATTTTAGTCATTGGCATCACAGAATTTGGCCCAAAATGCTGCAGCAAGCTTTTTGACCGAAATTTCCAAATGTCAAATTCCCTGCTCTCGCACAATAAACCCACAAATCTTCCCTCTTCAGCTATTTATTCCATTCTATTTTGAAAGATACAATTGAATTTGTCTGCACTGCACCTTCAGGCAACACATTCTAGATCACTGCAAGCCTGTTTTACCCCAAGTCCCATTAGATGTCTTTTGCCAATCACATCAAATATGTGCCCTCTGGCTGCTTCTGTTTGTCTGCAGGTGCAGTAGGTGGTAAAGAAGATAAATGGTACATTGGCCTTCTTAAAAAGAGGACTCTAGTAAAGCAGCAGGGATATCTTGTTGCAATTATACAGGGACTTGGTATGACCACATCGGAGAATTGTGCGCAGTTCGGTCTTATCTGGAAATGGATGTTCTAGCTATGGAGGGGGAGTAATAAAGATTTACCAGACTGATTCCTGGGATGGCAGGACTGACATATGAAGTGAGACTGGATCAGTTAGGATTATATTCTTTGGAGTTTAGAAGAATGGGGGAGAATGTCATTGTAGCTCTAAAATTCCAGCAGGGTGAGACAGGATAAACACAGGATGTTCCCGATGACAGGGGAATCCAGAGCCAGGGGTCACAGTTCAACAATAGGGTAGAGCACTTAGGGTTGCAATGAGGAGGAGTTTCTTTACCTGGAAAGTAGTGAGCCTGTGGAATTCTCTACCTCTGTTGTCTGCAAAACATTCATGTTTTCAAGAAGGAGCTAGATATCGTTCTTAGAGCTAAAGGTATCAGAAGGTATGGGGAGAAAGTAGGAACACAGTACTGAGTTGGATAATCAGTCATGATTATTTTGACTGGTAGAGCAGGCTCGAATAGCTGCATGGCCTACCCCAGTTCCTATTTTCTATTTCTATGTCTGCATCTCCTAAGCATCTCCTAATAACCTTCACTCATCAAACAGGTGTAATGCCAGTTTTTCTAACTGTCCATGCATCTTTTTAAAAAATTCTATCATGGTACATGGGCATCATGACAAGACTGACATTGGTTGTCCATCCCCAATTATCCTTAAACTCAGTGACTTGCTGGAGCCATTTCAGAGGGCAATTACGGCTCAATCATATTACTTTTGGTATGGAGTAACATGTAGTCCAGACCAGGTGAGCACAATAGATTTCATTCTGTTGCGAATAATAGGGAACTGAGGGTGTTTTTAAGCAAGTGGACAATGATTTCCTGGTTCCCATTTGATTAGCTTTTAATTCCAGATTTACTCATTAAAATTAAATTTCACCGTCTGCCATGGTTGGGATTTGAAACCTTGTCCCAGGGTTTCCTCCAACTGTTCCAGTTTCCTCCCACAGTGCAAAGATGTACAGGTTAGGTGGATTGGCCATGCTAAATTGCCCGTAGTGTCCAGGGATGTCTAGACTAGGTGGGTTAATTTTGGGAAATGCAGGGATAGGTTATGGGTGGAGGATTCGGGTGGGATCCGTTGGAGGGCCAGCATGGATTCAATGGGCCAAATAGTCTGCTTCCACTCTGTAGGTGATGTGTAAGTATGTGGTTTTCTATTCAAAATGTATTTAGGCCAGACCTCAGGATGTTTCTTTAAACCGTATTTGTTAATACTTTATAGGTGGCAATCTTTCAACAAGCTTTGCCATAAGCAGCTCTAGCTCCAATCTCCTAGCAGAGTCCCTGTCACATGGCTTCTGAGGTGACAACTACATCGCAGCATACCTCACAGGCTCAAATGTAAATTCCTTAAAACAAATTTCGTTTAGGATTGTGGTTGGTCTGGACTGGTTGGGCCAAAGGGTCTGTTTCCATGCTTCACGACTCTATATCTCCATAGTCATGGGGCAGAATAGAGTCAAATTTGACACTATGGGTGAGTCTGTTTAGCATATATTACAAATTTTATTTGTATCTATGTCAAAGAAAAAAAAAATTAACAGAGGTGTAAAATGTGCTGTTATCAGCAGTCTGTCACATCACACAAAATCAAGCCCTACTCCAGCATGGACCGAATGCTGAAGACCATGCCTTCAGTATGTGTAAAACATAAAATAATGGTCTAATTGAAAAAAGCAATAATTGTCTAAATCAGTGTGTCATGCCAGGAAGGAATGCCTGTGTAAGATAGAGTTAAGAGAATGAGGCTGTGAAACTACCTTGAATTTTAACACACTGATGTTTTGAAAAAAGGGGAGAATTTATTTGACAATGCATCTGTCGTGAGACAAATTTGTCAAGCTCTGTCTGAAGCGCATTACTCACTGTTTGAAAATGGTCAGTGAGAGCAGCGAACATTTATTGATCCTGCAAATTAATGTTTCCTGGCACACAGATCTCACCTCCCTCCCCTCCTCCCTCCCCTCTCTGGGGAAACCCATTCGGTTCGGCTCATTCTGAGCTATCTTCATGCAAATAGAAAGTGATCTCACCAGGCAGAAAAGTCAAAGTGCTTAATAATTGTTCAAAAGTGACTAGATTAATCTAACACAGCAAGGAAAATGTGCAGAAAGCTAGAGCCAGTGACACTGTCTGCAGAATACATAAAGAGGTGTGAGGCACCCTTACGAGGGAATTTTCCCTTGCTTGTTTAAAAAGTGAGATTCATGGTGTCCAGTCCGCCAAGGGCCAGAGAAACTCTTCTCACACGGTATTCTGTTGTTCACCTCACGACACAGCTTTTCAGCTCCTCCCTTGTGCTATCACATGGCAGGATAGGTGGCATTCTGAAAATTCTAGCATTGCCAGAACTTTATGACGTTCAAAGCACTGGCACTGCGTTCAAATGAAGAACAAAGAGCTGTACAGCAGAGGAGCAGACCCAGGGTTTCCTCCGGGTGCACTGGCTCAATCTCACAGGCCAAGGATGTAGGGTTAGGGTGGTCTGGTCATGCTGAATTGTTCACAGTGTTCAGGGATGTGCAGGCCAGGTGGGTTAGCCGTGGGAAATGCAAGGTTACTGGGAGAGGAAAGCAGGGTTGGTCTGGTCTGATGCTCTTCTGGCGGGGTGTCAGTGAGGACTGGATGGGCCAAGTGGGAGTCTATGAGTCTTTCTAAATCTAAAGAACAGCTGCGAACCACTTCAGGTGTTGCAAGGGAGGAATGGCCCCCTCAAGACTGTGATATTTGAGCACGTTCATTGAGGAACTGCTTGGCACACGGGGTGGCCTGGAGGTACTGGTGGGCAGGTGGGCAGTTATTTTTCTTTCTAACCACTGCAAGAGATGACATCAGACACAGCAAACCCAGGCACAGCTAGGCAGCTCTGGTCAGTGCCTTGCCCTGGGATAAAGGCAGTGTCGAGCAACACAGGAAGAAAGTCAGTGATGTTGTGTGTGATATTCTTTCTGTTAGCTCAAAAACACAACTCCATATAACTCATTGCATCCAACTTACTGCATGCATCTGACAGCATGCTTCATTTTCACTCAATGGCTTTGACACACTTCATCCTCCCAATCTGCTGAGCTGTTCTGCCCTCTCCTCTTCCTCCCCACTCATATACTCCTGTATCGCCACTAACTGCTCCTCTATCCATTTCCATTGTAATCAGTCCACCCCTTTATCTCACCTCAGGAAAAATTGGCCCAGGCCCAGCTCAGCGAAAGTGCCATCATGCACCGCCTGATGTACCTGTTACCCCTACACTGGTAGTACCTTATCTGCAGAATAGGTGGCACAGTGGCTCAGAGGTTAGCACTGCAGCCTCACAGCTCCAGGGACCCGCGTTCAATTCCAGCCTCGAGCAACTGTCTGTGTGGAGTTTGCACATTCTCCCCGTGTCTGCGCGGGTTTCCTCCGGGTGCTCCGGTTTCCTCCCACAGTCCAAAGATGTGCAGGCTAGGTGGATTGGCCATGCTAAATTGCCCATAGTGTTCAGGCGTGTGTGGGTTATACGGGGATGGGCCTGGGTGGGATGCTTCAAGCGGTGGTGTGGACTTGTTGGGCCGAAGGACCTGTTTCCACACTGTAGGGAATCTAATCTAATCAGAACTACCAGTGACTCAACCCTTGGACTGCAAGAACACAGATCTTTGGACTCTATGTAGGACTCAGTGCTTCACTGAATGTGACCAATCCTCTGAACTGGAGTCAGCTCAGCCAATTGACTGACTGGAGTGGTACATACTGACTGAGCATATGTCTCCCTTCACCCCATGAAGAACTTCTCTCTTTTGAGTTTTGGCAGAGTATTAAACACTCCTGAATTAAAGAATTCTGAATTTGAAATCTTAACTGTGCTTCTCTCTCGACAGATGCTGCTGAGTTTCTCTACCAATTTCTGTTTTGGCTTCAGATCTCGAGCATCAGTAGTACTTTGTTTTATTATATCAATAAGTTGAGTTAGGCTATTAATAATGTGAAAATGCATGGAAATAAGTTAGTCCCTGCTCAATAGTGAGACTCCAAAGTTTCAATTTAAAGCTTAAGGGGAAAATTGAATAAGTGCTTCTCACTGTTGAGCTACTGGTCTTACCATTGGAAATTTCCGCCTATGTACTTTTTTATCATTAAGCTTGAGATTAATTCGCAGTTGCCTCTGCCATGTTCCCCCTTTCCTACCAGGTCAACTGCCTCTAAATGATTCCCCTGCTTGAGTCTGGAGCTGGTATTTCTTCTAATTTCTCTCCTATATACATTCATTAAGCTTGTCAATTCAGATTCAATTCTTTCTCCCTTGGCTCTATTCCCATTAAATTGGTGACAATCTAACTTCCTCTCCTGCCCTCCACCCCCCCCCCCCCCCCCCAATCAATGATATCCGTAAGGATTGTCTTCCCCTCATCTTATCTACCTCTGACTCTGGAGACACTGTGCCTTGGAAGGATTGATGATCATGGACTTTCTTGCTGGTCTTCTCTGTAAAAACTTGAATGAATCATCCTCATTGGTGATACTTTCATCCACATTGCAAGGCTATTTACAAAAGGACATTCTTCATCTTACCTCAAGGCCTTTTACCAATGACTTTTCCTATCAGCACCAAATTTTCTAATCATAAATTTTTATTGTATGTCTGAGAAATCCCAACCTGGGCCTGCTCTCTAGAGCTCTTTTGGTTGCCAATTTTGCCAGACCTTTCAAGATAAACATGCATATAATAAAGTAAAGACTTTATTGTCATTTACAGGCTTTTGTTTTGTTCTCCTGCCCTGGTCATTGGTAGTTTAATATGTCCAAGGTATCTCCATTATTCACCTCAAAACCCACAACTCTGCTGCCATAATACAACATTGCATTGCTCCATTGATCATGTAACCCTCAAGCCCATATGGCAAAATGAGGCAACGTAGCATTCTCAGATTCTGGCTAATCCTGTGTCATCATTAACTTTTCAATTTTGCAAAATCAATCTTTGGCCACTTCAATCCCTCGTCTTTTATCTTGGTCGCGAATTCTGTCTGATATTAACATATGCCATGGGTAACAAAATTTGTCTGTCTTTTGATCTTTTCATTCTTCACCATGCTTTCATCTTTTATATTCATACTGAGAATTTACGAGACAGCTTACTTTGTTAGAATTTATACTCAGCCCTCTTTTCTTATTTTCACTCATTCATTTTATATTCTACCCTCTGTAAAATTCAATCCTTTTAACACTCCCCTCTCCATATTGTACTTAAGCCATTTCCCATCGCTGATTTCTATTTGTTCTTGGGATGCGAGAGGCAAGGCCAGCATTTACTTTCATCTCTAATTCTCCAATGAAAAAGTGGTCAACCTTCATTTCTAGTTAAGCAGTTCCTCAGTTTTAATATGCTTCTCCTTGTTTGCAAATGTATTTATGGCCTTGCCCCTTCCTGTCTCCAATTTCCTCCAACCTCATAGAGTCATACAGCACAGAAGCAGGCTCTTTGGTCATCCAGTTCATACCAACCACAATCTCAAACTAATCTTGTTCCACTTGCCTGCACTTGGCCCATACTCCTCCAAACATTTCTTATTCATGGACTTACCTAAACATCTTCTAAATGTTGTTGACTGCATTCGCAATACACTACTTCATCTGGAAGTTGATTCCACACAATCTTTGTGTTAAAAAAATTGCCCTCATATCTTTTTTAAAGGTTTCTCCTGTCACCTTAAAAATATATCCCCCAGACATGAAATAGCCCACCCTCAGGAAAGACACCTGTCATTCACCTTGCCTATGCCCCTCATGATTTTATAAACATCCATAAGGTCACTCCTTAACCTCCTATGCCCAGTGGAAAAAAAATGCCCCAGGCTATCCGATCTCTCCTTACAGGCATGCAAGTATTCTCCAGCATCTGCAGTTCCTACTATCTCCTTATAACTCTCTGAGATACAACTACTCCAAATTCAGTCTCTTGAACATCTCCAACTTTACACATTCCACCTCTGGTAACTGTTCTTTTAGATTCCTAGGCCATAGCTCTCACATTTCCTCACCAATAAGCCTCTTTGCCCCAGTTCCCTTCCCTCCTTTAAGATGCAATTTAAATCCTATCTCTTTGGTTCTTTATCCCAATATCACCTTATTTTGCTAGGTGTCAAGTTTTGCTCAATAATTCCCCTGTGAAATGCCTTGCGTTGTTTTATTACATTAAAGATGTTTCGTAAATGCAAATTGTTAAAAAATTCACAAGGAATCTGAACCAGCCACCTATCAAGCAACTTAACCTTACAAAATAAAAACCGAAAGAACTGCGGATGCTGTAAATCAGGAACAACAACAAAGTTACTGGAAAAGCTCAGCAGGCCTGGCAGCATCTGTGAAGGAAATAATCAGAGGTAACGTTTCGGGTCCGGTGACCCTTCTTCAGAACACCAGACCTGAAACGTTAACTCTTTTTCCTTCACAGATGCTGCCAGGCCTGCTAAGCTTTTCCAGCAACTTTGTTTTGTAGTTTAACCCTACAGTTTGACTCATCATAGAACATTTATAAATCCATGTCTACAGTATGTGCATAATACATTTATGTACCTATATGTATACAGTTGAGTTGGTTATATAATGTAAGTTATGTAATCATATTTTAATCAACATTCATTACAATCGATGACAGCTAATTTATTATTTTTCATTTAACAGATTGATGTCAGAAAATCTGTGTTAATTGAATTTTTTGTTAAAAAGCTAAAATTTCCAAAGGTTCTTTCTGTGGTGTATTACAGATATGCTCTGCAGCAAATGTTGCAGCACGGGGACATTTCTTGCTAAGTTATTGGAGAGTCAGAAGATGGTCATGGAGTCATAGAAACCCTACAGTGTACAGCAGGCCTTTTGGCCCATCGAGTCCACATCAATCCTCCAAAGACCATCCCACCCAGACCCACCATTTCCTATCCCTGCATTTCCCAAGGCTAGCCCACCTATCCTACACAACCCTGCACACTATGGGCAATTTAGCATGGCCAATCCACCTAAACTGCATGTCTTTGGATTGTAGGAGGAAATCGGAGCACCTGAAGAAAACCCACACAAACACCGAGAGAATGCGCAAACTCCACACAGATAGTTGCCCGAGGGTGGAATTGAACCCAGGTCCCTGGCGCTGTGAGGCGGCAGTGCCAGCCACTTAAACATTTAAATTTCAGGTTTTGAAAGTGAATAATTTTATAAAGTTGAGCCAGAGTCTGCAAAGCATCAGGGAAATGGGGAAAGATGCTAAAGTCCTAAACATGAAAAAGAGTTTTAGCTAGGCCTACATTCCGTATTGTATTCTGACCTTTATCTAATCAAAGATAATATGTACAATACTGAACTTCTTCAATGTGGAGACTGAAGCCTTCACAAACATTAGTTAACCTACTATTAAATTAAAATAAGTAGCACATAAGTCATTTGGAAATATCAGGCCATCACATTTTAGCTGGTTAAGTCTCTTTCACTGTTATTATAGTGTACATATTAGCTTACCTATTATTAATATATTGGAAACCACTACTAAAAGAGCAGACAGAATTATTTTGAATACTTGTGAAATCACAAGCTGGAAAGAGCTGTGGTGCATGTTTGGAAAATGTATCAATTTCCTCCTTCATTATGTCAAGGGAGGCTACAAAAGAAAATTTAACTACAACCAGGCTGTATTGAAGCAACAATCTTTTAATTGCTAAGACCGGACATTCTCGACTTGCAAAACAGAAAATTTGTTTTGTTTTGCCACTAATATAAATTCCTAATTGATCCCAAATCAACAAATGTGCAAGCTCCCCGGGCCTTTTGCTTTTCTTTATTAGGTCACTAGCCTCTCCTGTTCTTGATCTCAAACTCAACATGGCATGTTACAGCTCAAATCATCTTCCCCCACCCTGGCACCTCCATCCTCCCACTCCCCCCACTGCAAACACACACCTCGGGGCCAACATCATTTCCAATTGCGAACAAATGCTGTTGATTTCCATTAATTTGCAGACACTAAATTTGCCAATTTTGAGACTTTCTCTGCTGCTCGGAGGCAGGTGGGAGAGTCAATTTGCTTCTCATCTGTGGCAGTTAAATTAAATGGAATCAGCCTGATCATTCAAATCAAGGAATAGGCCATAAAGCAATTAAGGTTTTCTAATTCCTTGCCTCGAAAAAGGGGCAGTGAGCCTCTCAAGATAATTAACTATATATAATGAAAATCCTTTGTTGCCATTTACAGTCTCTTTTTTGTTCCCCTGCCCTGTTCATTTTGTTGTTGGAGCAGCCCTCCTCCCTTCTGTGGTCTCAATCCTGGATAAAAACAGACCTTTAGTTAATAGGCTCTCTGTGGGCAGATGAGGTCTATTAGGAGGTTAATTTAAAAATTAATTTTGGGCAGAACAGCAGGACATGGGGAGACAGAGGGAGTGTTTTGAGCCTGTTTCCCATTGCACATTCTGTGTCATCCCAGTGGAAAGTCACAAAGGATCTCTCTGATCCCTTGTGGGGCTATGTGAGGACAGTTTTCAGGGAGGGTATTGTTCAGAAATCACTTTTTTTTAACAAGTTTATCATTTTTCTTGGTTGGCAGCATATGTCTGTGCCACAGATTTCTCGGGTGGGAAGGGGAAAGGAATATGTATTGATACCAAATTCTCAAGTCGTTGCATCGGGAGGGATGTGGCATGGCTCCAAAAACTATGCCACCTCTCTACCCCCATTGAAAGGAGGCTATCATGTGTCAGTGCACACTATGTATATTGATAGTCTTTTAAAAAGCTAGGATACAAATTTGAATTTGAATCTCTCATTACCGAACCTGCACTCTCCAACTGGTACTAAAGCATAATGCCCAGAGGCCCAACACCCAACCCCACCCAACCACCCCTTCTAGTTCAGGAGATCCAATATAGCTCTATGCCTCTGATTAGCCACTTCACACCCACTGGAGTTTGTGCCTAGAATCTTTTTGCTCGAAGAACTTCAGGAGCTTGCTGTCAATTAAAGAATTGGTGAAAACCTAATCAGTGTACTTATCATTTTATTGTGAAAATTTGATGCTTTAACATGTAAAATTCCATAATCATTTATTTTACTCACTATGTTATATCTACAAAGTAGTGTTAGACTCAGTCATGAAACATAGAGTCATAGAGCTGTACAACATGGAAACAAACCCTTCAATCTAACTCATTCATGCCATCCAGATATCCCATATTAATCTCTTCCCATTTGCCAGCATTTGACCCATATATCTCTAAAATCTTCCTATCCATATACTCATCCAGATACCTCTTAAATGTTGTAATTGTACCAGCCTCCATCACTTCCTCTGGCAGCTTGCTCCATACATGCACCACCATTATTCATGGGGGAGGCAATGGCCTGGTGATATTATTGCTGGACTGTTAATCTAGAGACCCAGATAATGTTCTGGGGACCTGGGTTCAAATCCCACCACAGCAGATGGTGGAGTTTGAGTCCAGTAAATATCTGAAATTAAGAATCAAACGATGACTACGAAATCTTTGTCAATTTTTGGAAAAATCCATCTGGTTCACTAATGTCCTTTAGGGAAGAAAACTGTCTTCCTTACCTGGTCTGGTCTACATGTGACTCCAGACCCACAGCAATGTGGTTGAGTCTAAACTGTCCTCTGGGCAATTAAGGATTGGGCAATAAATGCTGCCTGGTCAGTGACACCCTGATCCCATGAATGGATCGAGAAAAAGAAACTCTCTACATGAAAATGTTACTCATTAGGTCCCTTTTAAATCTTTCCCCTCTCACCTTGAACCCAAATCCTCTACTTTTGGAGAACAGATCTTGGCTGTTCACCTTATCCATGATTTCATAAACCTCTGTAAGGCCACAGTTCATTCTCTGGTGCCTCGGGGAGAATAGCCCCAGTCTAAAAAGCAAACACATTTGATCAGAAAAGGCGTAATGAAGTCAACATTAAATTAACATCCTAACATATACTTTCCTTTCTCCCAATTTTGAGTATGTTGTTCAGGAGGCAGGGATTTTACCACTGGCCATCTCCACACCAATTTGTACTTTGACTCACTCCTCAGGAGATGCATGTATGAAAATTCTCCAGTATCTCTTACACTCCTGCCTTTTGGTTTCCCATTCGTAACCTTTTATAAATAATTTTCTTTCCCTGCTCACACTGAAGAGACACTTTCTTTGGGATGATGCAGTAACTTCACTAACTGTTCCTTCTTCCCCTCCATCAGCTTCTCCCATCTCATTCAGTGACACCACAATAGGCTTCTCTTGGTGTTTATCATCTAATCCAACTCCATTCAAGTCTCTCTTCCCTTCTATCTTATCATCTAGTGATCAACCTTACTCTTTACTTCCAGACTACCCCCTTCTCCATCATTACCCCCCACAACATTCCTTCTATTTGCCGTCAACAGGTAACCATCACGTTTCAATCTCTTTTCAGCTACTTTCTACAATGTTCCAACAAACTTCCTATAACTGGTCACCTAATGGAATGTATCCTGATTTTTCTCCTTTTGCATTACTCTAGACATCGCTGTTAGCCTCAGCCCCTTACTAGTATCCAGTTATTGTTCCTCTTTTCTTGGTGTTGTCCAGTTTTCTGCACCTTTTTTTTTTAAATAGAATCCCTCCAGTGTGGAAGCGAACCATTCAGCCCATCAAACCCACACTGACCTTCCAAAGAATGTTCCACCCAGACCTACCCCATTCTTGTAACCCTGCATTTCCCACGGCTAACTCACCAAACCTGCACATCTTTGGACTGTGGAGGGCACACTGGGCCACTGAGAAACCACAATGTCAGCCTGGGATACTGCCATACCAAGCAGCCGAGAGACCAAAAATATAATGAAGGTTTATAATAATCTAACAGCTTTTCAGGTATCCTGAAATATCTTTTAAAAAATAAACTAATACACTCTTGAACGAAAGATAGGTCTATGATAAGGACAAAATGTGATGTGGGGTGACATGCTCTCCCAGGATTGGGTTCTGAAGAAGGGTCACCGGACCAAAAACATTAACTCTGCTTTATCTACATAGTTGCTTCCAGACCTGGTGATTTTTTCCAGCAATTTCCATTTTTGTTTTTGATTTCTATCATCCTCCAATCTTTGTTTTTTTTTCTTATTTTAAGTTGTTGAAGAGAAAAATAATCTGGGAGTGAGATCTGGAGATCAAATTCTATTTTTTGTTTGGCTGAGCTTCAGTGACATTCAGTGTTGCATAATAATCTCACTGTATTTTATAAACTTACCGATTTTAGTTACCTATTCCATTCCTAAAGCACCTCTTTTCATTGATTCTACCTCCATCTTACCACTCACTGTTCCTAGAACAATTCACCACTACCAGGACAACCAGAATTGACCAGCATCCTTTTGCCTGTGCCATCTTGGACAAGCAAGCACTGCCAGTCCAACGCTGTCCAACAAGGTTACTGATGCTTGCCCCCATACTGACTGAGAAAGGAAAATTCACACCCAACTTTTCAGGCAGTTTCCTCAAAGTCCTACAGAACAGGATGGTGCAGTGCAAGGAGTCCACTTCACACCAGGCTATGCCAGCCTGGACGAGATTCCCACCCAGGTCAGTGTCGTCTCAGCTGTCTGGAGGGATGCCCAGAAAGCAAGTAGTCTTAGTGTCCTTCTCCTATCTGCTGGAGTGCCACCATCATCTTTCTGATACCTCACTCTTTCTCTGCTGCTGGACCCACCTCCCTCCAATGCTCACGATCTATCACTCTCCCCATTGCCTGCAACCTCTTCCCTCACTCAGTGTCACTCACCACAAACCTCGACACCACTAACCCTGTATGTCCCTGTGTTCCGCCTACTCACTCACCCTGGACACCTCTCCAACTGCATGAACAGGAACAACAGTGCCAAGATACTGGCCTTTGCCTCATTCCAGGGGGGAAGCAGCCCACAACAGGACAGAAAGACTCGGGATGAATGGCAGGCTGCCTGACATTTCACTCCTTACTCCATTTGCGTCTGTGCTAACCAGCACAGCAATACAGCAGGTATCTCTGGCTGAGGGGGCAAACTGCAAAAGGGCAAGGCAAGGCAGGGGTGCTGTGAGTGTCCAGGTACAGTCAGAGTCAGTGTGGGCTGTAACAGTGCGTGAAGAGTGCAGAGATACAGCCTGATGCAATCCCTGTTCTGGGTGTGTGTCCCTGACCAGATAGTATCCTTATCGCAGCATTACAATGACAATTATGAGCTGCCGCATTGAAGAGAGGAATTGTCTTGCCAGAGGATTGGAGGGTTATTAGAGACATGTGTCAGACGCCAATATACGTGGACATGGGTGTGTGTGATTGGTGCCCATGGAGCTGTTCCTGAGATGTTAGTGCCTGGACGGCTGACACAGAGCAGGCAGTGAGGTGAGCTGGCCAGGTCCACACTCTAGTTTGCATTTTGGGAACTTTTGGTGTCTAGCTTGGACTACCCTCACGATTCTGTCACATTTTATGCTGTAACTCCTGTAAGATTCCATCTTCCCAAACTTCACACAGCACAAAAGGCCATTTAGCCCAATATACTTGCGCTGTCTCATTGAAAAAGCTACCCATTTGTTTCCAAAACCTTGCTGAATCCACATAGTTGCTTCTATTTTCAATTTGTTCCTCTTTCAGGTAGATTATAACTGCTTGCTGCATGCAAGAAAAATCTCCTCAGCTTCCCCTCTGGATCTTTTGCAAATTATCTTACATCTGTGTCCTCTAGTTATCAAGCCTCCTGGCAGCAGAAACAGTTACTCCTTATTTACTCTATCAATTTGGATCATTTTGAACAGCTCCATTACATTTCTTTTAACCTCCTCTGCTCTGGGGAGAGCAATCCATTTTCTCCATTTCTCTCCACAATTAAAGATACTTGTCCCTAATACCATTTAAGTACCCATTGCACCATCACTACGGTGTGCAAGAAATTTTGGCATAATAGGTCAGGGTGGATGATCCTGATTTATATCACAATGGTTTGCATCTGTGGAATTACATTTTCTCGTGTATGTGTGTGTTTATATTGCATTTGTTTGTATCCACATGCATGTATGCTACTGCACGTGTGATCATTTGTATGTATCCATGTACTTCCATGCGGGTCTGTGCAGGTGAGTGTGTTTGTGTCTGTGAATGTGTGTGTTTGTCACTGCGTTGTTACAACCGGGTGAGAAAGAACAAATCAGCTCCCTTCTTGTCAACCTCCCTGGATAGTTGCATTGAATGTTTAAATCTTTTTGGCAGAGACCTACCTTTCTCGGATTAAAACACAGCTGGCTATTTTCTATTGTAGCAGTAAGCAGCCAACTGTAATGTTTTCTTCACCAAAAGAAGAACAAGTTTATTACCTGCTCACTCCGTGAAAAAGTAGTAATGATATGATATCAAGCATATGCCCACCTTTATATACACAAAGGGAACAATGTCCAGTACAAAAGGGAGGTAAAAGAATATACAGTTTAGAGACAATAGGATTCTTGAGATGCATTTTCACACAACTCCTGTGGCTAGGCAATGCCAATGGCCATTTGAAGTGAGCGATTCTTGGTTTTTCTGTAAAACTCATTTCTGTGCACAAATGTCACAGGTGTTAGTTTGGGTTGGAATTCAAAGTCGATAGTCCGTATTTGATATTATCATAACAGTGTGTACATGTTGTGCATATGTGTGTGTATGTGTGTGTGTATGTGCGTGTGCACTCGTGTGTGTGTGCACACGTGTGCGCGTGTGTGCACGTGTGTGTGTGTGTGTGTGTGTGTGTGCGCGCAGATGGATGCATTTGCACACATGAATGCTATGTATGCCAGCGCGTGTGCAAATGAATGAAGCTTATTTCCATCACAGAGCAGAGTGAGAAATTCTGGTTCATTTATCAGTGCATTGTGAATGATTGTACTCTGTGGTATACTAACATGCCTGATATCTACTGTGAGATATGTTTGGTTGGTTTAGAAAACAGAAAGTTGCTCGATCAGCTTTTTTACACAGGGCACTTCAACCACCTCATTTTGATATAAACGAGAGTGTCACCAGTTCCGAATTCCTTTCCTGGGCACATTGCTGCTCCTCTGACTCCTGCCTCATGCAGATACCTATTCCTTTGTTCACCACTATTGGCTGAGCTTCCAGCTTCCAAAGTTACAAGTTCTGACTCCCTGCACCATGTGCTCTCACCTCAAAGACCCTTGTTAAAGCTTAGAACCTTCTCATACTGAAGTATGCATTGAACGCATTCAATAGTTCTTCATAACACACTGCATTTTCAAAGCTGAGGGTGTTGCCAACTGCCCAACTGTCAAGAACAGAAGCTCAGAATTTGGGAGTCTGCACTAAATGTTTCAGTGGGGGCAGGATATGAAATATCCAGGTATTGACATTGTGGATTTGAAACAGCAGTCAGAAGAAGACCTAAATACGTTCCAAATGTTACAAGTTATTGCAGATCTATCCCTGGCAGTGATTCATTTTGTCTCCATGACTATTTAAAAACTAGGATAGGTGGCTCTGTGTTGGGAATCCCTAACAATGGGCCAGTACCTCTGAGCTTGAGTCCCACACCAGAAACAGTCGGCCATGTAGTGTTTGTAATGTGATCAAACAGCGTATACATCCCCTGAGTGGACCTGTGGCAGGTGGCAAGATTAGGGCTCTCCCTTGCTCCACCAACCTGCAGGAGGCCATGACAAACCATTGCACACGCTAACTTAGAACCACGGGCTAACCTAATGGAATTCTCTGGCTCAATTGTTGCAAAGGAGGACAGACAAACAGTAAGGCCTGGGACAGATCACACCAAATTTTGTCCGGTACCGGATCTGTGGATCTGAGAGTGACGTAATGTGAAGGAAATTCTTAAGTCAGCCCATGATATGTCCCTGTTTAGGTTTGTCCTGCTGTGAGCAGAGAAAATAAGATGGGAAGCTATTTGTGCTCTCTCCAAATCAGATTGGAATTTTACAGCTTTGTCTTTCCGGTGGTTGGTGTACACATATTTCTGAGGCCAATAGATTTGGTGAGCTTGAAGTTAACTAGTCGTGGTTTGATTGTTAGGATCTTAAGTCAGATGGATGTATATTTAAAGCCCCTCTCAAAAGAAATGAGCATTATCTCTAAGCTAACACTTCTTTCTAGCTAACTGAAAGGGGTACTGCATTGCCTTTCAGATAAGGCATTAAACCTAGGTCCAACCTTGCCTTTCAGGAGGACCGAGAAGATCCCGTGGCACAGTTACAAAGATGAGCAGGTGTATACTTCCTAGAGTTCAAACAGGAATAGAAATGCACTCATCCTGACCTCATTGCTTCCTGTGGAATCTTACTGTGCCATTTTGCTTCCTCTCTTTCCCTACAAAAGTAACAAGCAAATCCAAACTTACTTCATTTTCAGACCTTGAGAAGTCTGGAGATAACAAAGTGTGGAGCTGGAGGAACACAGCAGGCCAGGCAGCACCAGAGAAACAAGAAATCTGAAATTTTCTGAGGAAGGGTCCCCACCTGAAATGTCAGCTTTCCTGCTCTTCTGATGCTGCCTGGCCTGATGTGCTCCTCAGCTCCACACTGTGTTAACTCAGACTCTAGCAACTGCAGTACCCACTATCTCTTGAGGAGGCTGGAGGTTTTGCAAGTTGCTATGGAAATGCAGACTTGTTTATTCATTTTTCAGGTTGGGGAACTGGTTGCTGGGACATGACCTCCCGGATGTCCATACTTCCATTGCAAGGGCCAATGAAGATGGCAGGTAATGGAACTGTGTTACTGTGACTTGTAGAGATTGACAGCTTGGAAGGATATTACAAAAGGCAAATAGAGGCCAAAAGGTCAGTTGGTAATAAAGAAGAGCCCAGAGATCACAGAGGCCAACAAATTCTGGAACTTCTCAGCCCACTGTCTTCCTTAGCGATGAGTACAGCAGGAAGTGCCATGCCAGAGTGTGACCCCTGAGGTAGACCACCAAAGCATAAACCAAAACCTAATGTTTCAGACAGTGAGAGGTTCATTCCACCATTCCATGACCCACCAGCTCCCTGCCAAACCTGTTGTTCATTCACCTTTTCCAGAGAAGAGCCCAGTTTATACCCAGCTCAGAAGTCATCCCAGGCTCAAATTCTCCCATGAACATACGCCGTGAGTCTAGGTAAGCTATTCAACTTTGGCAGGCATCACCATGTAATACCCACCTGATTCCCTGACATGAACGCTTTGAAGGGCAGTTGAAGAGTCCACCTGCTGGTTCACAGTCAACAACTCAATGGTGGGCCCTGGATCTTTCCTGCCACTTTTAACTTGAGTGCATTAATGCCCCTTCGCACAAAAGCATCTCGGGACTCATCCAAACTCGTAGCTTAATTCTGTTGACCCTGAGTCTCCCCAAGGAGACAGAAACCAGCCTGAAAGCGGCTGTCCAGCTTTCGAGGAATGACTCAATCACACAACACAAACTGACAATGCCATATCCAGCACAGTGACATATTGGCATGTAGATCAGAGACTGCTTTCTCTATGTCTGTGAGAAAAAGCCCACAGTCATCTGTAACTTGGTGCCTGTTGAAAGTCTGCTGTTGATACATCACCCCGGGCTGAATTGTCACATAAATAAGTTTGTTTCTGAAATGCAGCATTTCTCCATAAGGTGAGATGACTCACAAACATCATGAGGAAGCAGCAGGGAGGCAGCCCACCTGTGGGGAGAGGGGGATCTCAGGCTTGGACACAGCCCAAGTCTCTGCCTCTGCCTTCTGTGCTCATCAGACTCTTGGAAGCCTGCTGTAATATTGTGGAACAAATGGGTTTTAATCTGCGCCTGCTGCTCTCCTTATCAACGCCGCTACTCAAAGCTTGTCTCAAGGCCGGCATAGCTCTAACAATTTCACTTTCCTTGTGCACGTGTAGCAGCTGGCAGAGTGTGTGGCAGAGGGAAATGTGCAGAAGCACCCTGGAAATTTCAGCACTGGCTCCATTACTACAGGCAATGCACCCCTCAGCGAGTTTGTGGAGACAATCTTACTCAGTCGGATTGAAGAACGCTGCATATGGAGCCTGTGTTGGGCCTGTCTAACTGGAGGCGCTGCACAGCACACCAATAACACGGACAGTCACCGATCCAGAAAACAGCTGCTTCCAACCAAACATTTCCGTCCCCCAGTTAACACTCCTTTCAGAGAGCAAGCCATTTGTCTTCAACAATTCTCTCCTCTCACCTCTCTTCTCCTGAACGTATTGGCTCAGGTTGGTGATCTTTCCTGAAGCTCCCTGCTTGAATCCCGATTCCCACCGTCTCTGTTTTTAATTCGTTAGCAGGTTGAGGGTGTCATTGGCTAGACCAGTATCAATTACCCACGGGACAGTTAGGAGTCAACCACATTGCTGTGGGTCTGGAGTCACATGTCGGCCAGACCAGGTAAGGATGGCAGCTTCCTTTCCCAAAGGAAATTAGTGAACCAGGTGATTTTTTTTCCCAAAGAAGTCATCAGTGGTTTCATGATCATTATTAGATTCTTCACTCCAGATTTTTATTGAATTCAAATTCCACCATCTGCTAAGGAGGGATTCGAACCTATGTCCTCAGAACGTTAACTGGGTCCCTGGGTAAATAGTGCAGGAATAATGACATGAACCCATCACTACCACTGTGCTGAAATGCTATACTTATGTCAAAAATTGCATAGTATGTGACTATCTGACTGTTCTTCCTTTTCTTTCTCGAAGTGATGATATATTGGTCTTCCTAGTGACAGGATTTGACTACAGGAGCAGAGATGCCATGTTGTAATTCTACAAGGCATTGATGAGACCACACCTGAAGTACTGTGTATAATTTTGGTCTCCCTATCTGAGGACAGAAGCTCTGGGTATGGGGGGAGAACAGCAAAGATTTGCCAGACTGATTCCTGGATTGAAAGACTCATATATCAAGAGACATTGGATCAATTAGAACTTTGTTCAGTGGAGGTTATAAGAACAAGGGGGTGCTGCAATGAAAATTACAACAGGGCAAGACAATGAAAATGCAGGAAGGATATTCCAAAAGATGAGGAAATTCAAAACCATGGGTCATTGTCTAAAGATACACAGAAAGCCATTTAGGGCTGAGATGAGAAATTTCTTCATCCAGAGAGTGGTGAGCCTATGAAATCCTCTGTTGCAGAAAGCAGTTGAGGCCAAAATGTTGAATTGGGAGCTAGATATCATTTTTGGGGCCAACAAATCAAAAGATATGGGAAGAAATTGGGAATAGGAGACCGAGTTGGATGATCAGGCATAATCGTATTGAATGACAGCCCAGGTTTAAGGGCTCAATGCCCTACTCCTGCTCTTATTTTCTATGTTTCTACAAATGCAACTATTGACACAACACAACACCTTCCTTTAACGACACTCACCACTGTGTATCACTAGGTTCCATTCTGATCTCTCCAGTTATGGCCAAAAAATTATTTGTGACCACTTTGCTTACTGTTTCTACTCCATAACCTCCAACAATCCCACCCCCAATCCCCCACCTCCCCAAGACTGAGTCTTCTGGCCTTCCTATTTCTCACCTACATTTTGCTTCTTAATGACAACATCTGAAAATGATGAAAGCCAATTCTACATCATTTTAAGTTCTCGTGATTCCTCCACTGTGTCTAAGCTCCTGGACTGCTTGTCTAACATCAGAACCAGATGAGCATAATTGAGGAAAATTATTTTTCTTGTATCTTTAAATGTGCACTGCCTTTCTCTAGCTTATACCTCCATCATTTTAATAACCAACAATGTAAATATTATAATATTTTGATATTGAGATAGACCTTGTCAACACTGATCCAATAAAAAATGCAATACCTGCTACTAATTAGATTTTAAACTGTATTTTCTCCTTTCTGATTGAACATTACATTTACACTCACCCGAAAGCACCTCACAAACACTTAATGAAACATTTTACATGCCTGATGCTGTAAATTGTTAATGAATACATCTACTCCTTCAGTAGATCAGCCTGGAGCAGTCAGTGAGTAGCTATAGCATCACAGATAATATTGCTGGCCAGTGCAGAGGTAATCTGATCATAGAATTAAAGGGAGAGATTTTTATCTCGATAAGCTGGCTTACTTGGTTTGGATGAGGTGTTAGTGTCTGACAAATCTGTTTACCTCAACTAAACATAGCTACAGACTGCGCTTTTTTTTATTGTTGTTGATGGCAGGGGGAAATTATCAGGTAATGGACCTTCTCACAGGAGGTGGATTTCAACCTTGACCTCTGGTCAGCTGGGATTCCTAAGTGAGGCTTTAACTCAGCATCAACATCAGGGATAAGGTCCAATGGAGTCAGTGGACAAATGTCTACCTCCTTGTTCAGGGTGCTTGCCTGGGGAGCCTCCATGATCGTCATCCACCCTCATCCACACCCCCTACCCCAACGATATGCTCAAGGCCCCCAACCTCCCTACAAACCACAAAGTCCCCAACACCCCCTCCTCAGTCTCCAAACACCAATACTTTCTACAGCATCCAAGTGCCCTTGACACCTACCACCCCTCGCCTCGAGGCTTTTTAACTCTGTTCCCCCTTCCAACCCCTGCCAGATTAGGTTCGCACTTACCACACCACAGGCCCTCCCAACACCTCCTCTGAGAACTGTCAAACCTTGCCTCAAGAGACCTTGTTCAACCAGTCCACGTTAATCTCTCAGTCATCTTCCCAATTGGTTGACAATTCACCCCAATTCAAGCACAATTTTATGAGAAAGGGCTTTTGTGATGCAATGGTAGCATCTTTACCTCAGAGTCAAGAAGGTCTGGGCTCAAGTCATCCTACTGCTCCCTGCCGAACTCAGACCATTATTAGGTGAGAAACTCTTCAGAGATGTTAAAACACCAGTGTATGGGGTGAGTCTTAAGTTATTGGATCATCTCAAATTGTTGACTGATCAGCAATAGGGGAAGCAATGGTCAAGTGGTATTATCACTGGTATGTTATTCCAGAGACCCAGGCAATGTTCTCGGAGTCGAGGTTCAGATCCCCCTATGGCAGGTGACAGAATATGAATCCAATAAAAAAATTCTGGAGTTAAGAGCCTAATGATTATCATGAACCCAGTATTGATTGTCAAACAAATCTATTTCACAAATGCCCTTTAGAGAAGGAAACTACCATCCTAAACTGTCTGGTAAGGTGATATGTGACTCCTAATCAGAAATGTGGTTGACTCTTAACTGCTATCTGCGATGGCCAATAAATGCTAGATTAGCCAGAGACACACTTAACCCATGAATGAATTTTAAAAAATCCCAAGTCTATAGGATGAAACAATATGGGAGACCATTTGATTCATTGAGTCAACTCTGCCAATAAATGGCTGATTTGATAATCCTCAGCTCCACTTTCCTGTCTTTTTCCTCACGAACCTTAGTTCACATTACTGATTAAAAACTCAAGTTCAATATATTTAATGACATAATCTCTCCAGCCCTCTGATTCCACATATACACCAATATCAGAGATGAAATTCCTCTTCATCTCTGCCTTAGTTGGGTGAATCCTTAGTCTGGCATTACACCCCTAATGCTAGACAAAAGGAAATAACTTCTCTGCATCTAGATAGTCAAGCCCCCTAGAATGTTACATGTTTCGATAAAGCCATCTCTCATTCTTCTAAATGCCAAAGAGTAAAATCAAGCAAGTTGAAATTTCCTCCTTCCACACAACAGTCTAAGAGCAGGTTAAAGAGGCCATTTGGCCCCATGATGCTTGCACTGTTTTTTAATGTTGCAGTTAGCCCAACTCCCTGTTATTTGTCAATGTAACTGCATGCTTCTCCCTGTGAAGCCCATACCCAGTTGCCTTTTGAAAGTTATGGTTGCATCTGATCATCTTACAATGGCTCGGCAGTAAACTCAGCCCCAGCCAAGAGGAAGGTCAACAGTGAGTGCAAGGTTCATGGGTCTCACACACTCCCACCACCACCCTGTGCTCAAATAGACAACACAGAGAATGACCACTGCTCCGACTGCAAGCTGACCTTCCATCGTTTCAGTCAGCAAATTTATTCTTCGTCGGGAGAGTCACAGTTAGGATGTGATTGCACATTTCTTAAAACCAGTATCATTTATTTTTGGCTTGTGCATGTTATTAATGAAAACTGTTCCTTCTGAGGAAGCTTTTGACAATAGTCCACCTGGTCTTAAAATATTTAGAAATCTTTCTGATGGATTTCGATGTAATGCCACCTATTATCCCAATGTACCTCGGTAGCTGAAGCAGCAATATCTGTCTCTAGCTTCAGTGCTGCTAATGCCTGTTGTATTCACCATCTTATTGTCATGATTTGGGGATTCTTACTTCCAGAGGAGAGAAACATTCAACAAATCACAATCATGGAGTTACCCAATTTGAGATAATTGAATTGTAGTTTTCAAATTAAGTGGAGTGTATTGCTGAGCTTTTTTAGCCAGGCTACATTTGTTCTAAATTTTCTCGAAACCAACTGATTTGCTCGGAGAGATAATGGGAACTGCTGATGCTAGAGATTCCAAGATAACAAAGTGTGAAGCTGGATGAATACAGCAGGCCAAGCAGCATCTTAGGAGCACAAAAGCTGACGTTTCAGGCCTAGACCCTTCATCAGAGAGGGGGATGGGGAGCTTGGAGTGGAAGGTTTGAGTTATAAGGAGGGGCTGGATACACTGGGACTTCTTCCCGCCGATGTATATAAATAACAAGAGGGACAGATTCTTCACTGGAGGCGCACTGACGATGTTACCGACCAGGGAAATGAAATGTTTACAACCAACCCCATTGCCTCAGTGAGCATATCTACAACCTCATCCACAGCCTGAACTACAAATCTTCTTGAAAACTTCAGATAAGATAAATAGCCAACAGCATTTCCCAGAGCAGGGGAGTCTGAAACTAGGGGGCAAATGTGTAACATGTGAGGGGAGAGATGCAAAAGGATTCAGAGGGGCAATTTTTTTCACAGAGAGTGGTGAGTGTTTGGAACAGGCTTCTTCCTGTCTACTCTGTCCAGCCCACACTAGATTTTGAATATCTCTATCAGACCTCCTCTCAGCCTTCTCCTTTTTAAGGAGAACAGTCCCAATTTCTTCAATCTATCCTCATCACTGAAGTTTCTCATTCCTGGAACCATTCTTGAAAATCAATTCTGTACTCTCTCCAATGCGTTCACATCTTTCCCATACTGTGATACCCAGAAATTATGCACAATACAGTAGCTGAAGTTTAACAAATGTCTTTTACAAGTTCAACATTTCCTCCTTGTTCTTGGATGCTATGCCCCCGTTAATAAAGCTGAAGATATTGTATGCTTTGTTATCAACTGCTGTCTCCACTTGCCCTGCCACCTTCGATGATTTGTGCACATATGAACTTGTCACTCCTTTCTTGCACTCTCTTTTAGAATTCTTTTTGCTGTATTTTTCTCTGCCTCAAATGAAAAGTAGGTGACTCTGAATGACATATACAGAGACGCACCTTTGGACTATGAACTGCAGGTGAACACAGTGATCCTGAATTTTAGCTGTCAGCCTGCCCTTGAACATCTTCTTGTAATTTTAACGGAAGTTGGGGGAAATAGCTAGACAGTGTAAGTGACAGTTTATAATCACAAATATTTCCCAACAGAGAATACCTCTGAAAACCCAGACAATCAATTTTATTCACTTTATCTCTTTGCCCCTTTTGGTTCCTGAAACAATGGGGTTAACCACCCACATTTCAGACAAAAAACATCAGAAGATCATTCACAATAAATGCCATTCAGCCCATTGATCCAAATCTGCCATTCAATAAAATGATGCCTTATCTCTAATTATGTTTTACACCCCATGACACGCCTGGAATCATACTGTATGTAAACAGATCCTTCAGCCCAATCCATCCAAGTTTCCCAAACCAACTCAACTACAGTTCGAATATATCAGCTTCTATTTTTACAGTTCTATTTGTTTTGCTATTTCCCCTTTTCTTTTCCCCTCCTCTTGCCTCTGGGAGATACACCAACGAGCTACCTTCTGAAAAAGGGAAATCCTCCTCATCAGTATCTTAAATGGGAAGCCTTTTACATACTGTGCTCATGCTAGATTTCCCCATAAAAGGAAGCATTCTCTCAGCTAGCGCCCTTCCTTTTCCCCTCAGGATCCTCCATGTTTAAATAGCATCATTTTTCATTCTTCTGAACTCCAATGGGCATAGCCCCAACCTGCTCAGCCTTTTCTCTTAAGATAAACCTCTTCATCCCAGAAACCAGCCGCGTGATATTTTGGTGCAAGAGGGCAGCATGTGGAACTAAAAGAAGAAAAGTAAAATCCAGGTACACCACAGATAGAGTTGGCTATAATCCAGTTGCAGATGAAACAATTTGAATTAAAGCTCCAAATATGTCCAAAGAAATAAAAATGAGAAAATAGTTTGAACTTAAAAGGGAGGGAAAGTAAAGAGAAAAGTGTAAAAAAATGTTTTCCTCCTCACTGTTTTAATTTTTAGGCAGAGGCTCTGCTTGTTCTAGATTCTCCAACTATTCGGAACATCCATTCCAGATTCACTCTTCAAGTCCCCTCATGTTGGTAGTTTTCATATCAAGCCACATCTTCATTTCAAAAGTTCACATATCCAACCATTGTTCATAAGACAACCCTGCCATTAGCCTAGTAAATGTTTTCTAAATGGCCTCCATTTGCTTTTGCATGCTTCCTTAAGTGATGTAGTGAATGCTTCACACCGTATTCCACATATAGTTTCACAAGTGTCCTGTAGGGTTAATGCATTACCTCCTGACTTTTATATTCAAATGACCTCACAATAAATAATATTCCATTGGCTTTCCTAATTAATCGCTTTACTTACATGCTATACTTTCACAATTCATGCAGCTATAAACCTAGATCCCTTGACATCTCAGAGCTCTGCAATCTCTGACCACTTTATTCTTTCAGCCAAAATAGATAATTTCATATTTTCCCACAATTTACGCCATTTTCCACATCTTGCCCTTTCACTTAATTTATCTATATCCCCCTGCAACATTCTCGTGTCTTCGTCACAATTTACATTCTTGCCTATATTTCTATCATCAGCAAATTCAGCAATTATAACTTCAAACCCTTCACCCAAATCATTTATCTGGAAGGCAGTGGAGGCCAACTCTCTGGATACTTTCAAGAAAGAGATAGATAGAGCTCTTAAAGATAGTGGAATCAAGGGTTATGGGGATAAAGCAGGAACAGGATACTGATTGTGGATGATCAGCCATGATCATAATGAATGGTGGTGCTGGCTTGAAGGGCCGAATGGCCTACTCCAGCATCTATTGTCTATTGTCTAAGATAGAACAGTACAGTACAGCACAGGAAGGAGCCATTTGGCTGAAGATGTTGTGCTAAACATGATGCCACATTAAACTAATCCCTTCTTCCTGCTGTTGGTCCACATCCCTCCATTCCATACATATTCATGCACTCAACTAAAGGTCCCTTAAATGCCCTTATCGTACCTGCCTCCACCACCACCCCTAGCAGTGTGTTCCAGACTCCTACCACTCTCTGTGTAAAAACCGAGCATCTCACGTCTGCTTTGTCCTTCAAGTCTTCTCCCTCTCACCTTAAATACATGCTCTCTAGTTTTTGATATTTCAATTCTGGGAAAAAGATTCTGACCATCAGCCCTGTCTATGCATCTCATAATTTTATAGGCTTCTATCAAGTCTCGCCTCAGCCTCCACTGCTCCAGAGAAAACAACTAGAATGTTTCTAGCCTTTCCTTGTAGCTCATAATCTCTAATCCAGGCAGCATCCTGGTAATCCTCTTCTGCACCCTCTTCAAAGTCTCCACATCCTTCCTGTAATGAGGCGACCAGAATTGAATATAAATACTCTCAGCGTGGCCTAACCAAAGTGTTATAAAGCTGCTATATGGCACCCTGACTCTAATGCTTAATTCCCTGACCAATAAAGGCAATAATGCCATATGCCTCCTTTACCACCCTGCCTACTTGCATGTCCATTTTCAGGGAGTTATGGACTTGAACTCCAAGATCATTCAACTGTATGTTTCTCCTTAACATTTTATCTCGCAGAATGTAGCACCTCACACTTGCCCAGATTAAACTTCATCTGCCATTTCTCTGCCCATATCTGCAACTGATCTGTATCCCACTGTCTGCTTTGATAACCTTTAACAGTATTCACAACTCCACCAAGCTTTGTATTGTCTGCAAACTTAATAACCACCTGTCTGCATTTTCATCCACGTCATTTACGTTAATAACACAAACGGCAGAGATCTCAGTCCGGATCCCTGAGAAACACTACTCTCACCACCATATAAATTGCTGCAAATTGAGGCCCCAGTACTGAACTTGTGGCAAACCACTCAGTGCATTTTGTCAACCAGAAAAAAAAAACTTTCTTCCTACCCTCTGGTTCTGATTAGTTAGTCAATTTTGTTTCCATGTTGATGTGTTATCTCCTATGGCATGAGCTGTCTTTATCAACAAATGTCTTTGATTTGGCACCTTATCAAATTCCTTCTGGAAATCTAAGGATGGTATATTCACTGATTCCCCTTTACCATTTTACAGGTTATTTATTCAAAAAGACAAATGAGTACAGTGAAGCTTAACTATGTGTATAACTTAGAGTTTGATAACTGGGGAGTTTTATGAAAGGGTGAAAGATGTATTTGTTTCATTTTGCTTTTCGATTTCTACCCCTGTCTCCCTGTCACAATTAGTTCTTGTTTTACTTAAAGAGAAAGGAGCTTGTGGTTTGGTGAGTGTCTGGTAAATGGTTAAAATTACTTCTATTCTTATGTTTCAAAATACCACACAAATCAATGTTAAAGTTAATAAAATGCATCATGAATAAGTATAAAATCAGGTTAATTAATTAAATAATTAGTAAGTTAGAACTCATTAAGGATGGCCAGACAGGTGATGTGTCTTGCCTGAAGCATGTGGGAACTTTTGGATACCATTATAATCTAGGATAAACACATCCACAGTAAGCATTTGAAGTTGAATCAGCTCTGGCTTAGAATTTGTGAGCTAGTGGATGAATTACATATATTCGTACATGTCAGAAAGGGAGAAAGTCGCCTGGATCCTTTGTACCAGGAGGCAGTGATAGTTCTTAGCAGACCGGTTTCTGATTTGGTTAGTGGTAAGGGGCAGGAGGGAGGACTGTGAGTGATACAGTTCAGGAGGTTCAGAGGACAGGAGCACAGGAGTGTTAGCTTCTGCAATTTTCCAGTATATCTTGAAGTCTAAGCCTATTTGAATGAGATAGAGATTGCAAGTTGGATGAGCTAAATGACCATGGGACCATAGTATAAAGTGTTGGGAGAGCAACGAGAAACATAGTGATAGTAAGAGATAGTATAGTGAGGCAATTGAGATTGTTCTCTACAACAATGAATAAGAATCCTGAGGGTTGTGTTGTATGTTTGGTACCAAGATATGAGGCATCAGCTTAGGGCTGGAGAGGGACTTTACAGTGGGAGATAAAGGATCCAGTGGTCATGGTTTATGTAAATGCCAACAAACATTTTATTGAGAAAATGTAAGGAATTAAGCACTAAATGTAAAAGCAGAACCTATAAGATTATGACCTCCAGATTATTACCTGAGTCAAATGCAATATAGTGCAGGAAGAATAAAATGAGAGAAATGAATGTATGGCCTAAAGATTAATGTGGAAGATTTGAGCTCCATTTTGTGAGGCTCTGGTACTGGTAGTGGGGACATGGATGTTATAGCTCTGGGATAGTCTACACCTTAACCATGCTGGAGCCACTGTTCATTCAAATCACGTACCTGGGGAAGAGAAAATGTTTTAAACTAAGTAGTAATTTGGGAGATGAGCAGCAGGAAATGGCAGGAAGGGGCAGAGAAAAGAAAATTAGGAATGTAGCAACAATCAAAGCTTGTTTTTACAGGGATAACAAGTAGGGGAAATGCAACAGCTCTCAAATAGAGTGTGTGTAGCATTCACAACAAAGTAGACAAATTTATAGTGTAATAAACACAGAACTATAGATGCTGAAGATCTGAGGTAAAAATGGAAATTGATGGAGAAACTCAGCAGATCTGGTAACATCTGCAGAGGAAAAGCAGAGTTGACATTTCGAATCCAGTGACCCTTCTTCAGTACAGAATGTTCAGGAAATGCTAACTCTGCTTTCTCTCTACAGATGCTGCCAGACCTGCTGAGTTTCTCCATCAGTTTCTGTTTTTGTAATTGATAGTGCACATTCAAATAAATAAATAGAATCTGACAATCCTTAGAAAATGTAGCCACAGGGTGAAAATGATCAGCTCTTGAATATTGAGTGGCCTATGGAATTCAAGAAAAGGAAACCGCATAAAGGTGAGGCATAGTGCTGTTAATCTTTTCCCCAGGGTAGGGGAATCCAAAACTAGAGGGTATAGGTTTAAAGTGAGGAAGGGAATATATATAAGGGGCCTAAGGGTTAACTTTTTCACACAGTAGGTGATGTTTAAATTGAATACGCTGCCAGAGGAAGTGGCAGAGGCTGGTACAATTAAAATATTTTAAAGCATCTGGATGGGTACATGAAAGGAAGGGATATGGGCTAAATGCTGGCAAATGGGACTAGATTAATTTCGGATATCTGGTCAGCATGGACTAGTTGGACTGAACAGTTTGTTTCTGTGCCGTACAGATCTTTGAGTCTACTCCCTTGTAAGAGTAGTCTACAGCTCCCTGACAGTAACCACAGTGCGGAAGAAAGTTCACAAGGACAAATATTTGGCTTGAGGTAAAGGAATAGAAAAAATATAACTGACTTCAATCTGTGCATAATATGGAAAAATGTGCCTGCAGTGCCCTGGATGAGAGGTTCATAGACTGCATCATTGATAGTTTCTTAAAGCAGCACATTCTAGAATCAACATCACAGCAGGTTCTATTAGACTTCATACTGAATTAATTAATGGCCTCAGTATAAGGGCACCCCTATGTAGCAGAAATATAATTTTACATTCGGTTTGAAACAAAGGTTGATCTAAAACTTATATATTCAACTTAAATAAGGACAGCTATGTCGACATGAAAGCTGAATTAGCGGAAGTAAACCACCGCACTAGCCTAGGTGACAGATCAATACAGGCAGGCTGGCATACATTTAAGGAATATTATTCAAAACACTCAGAGTAAGTATATTCCTATTATAAATAAAATATTATAAGGGGAGGGCCCATCATCGACACTTAACTAAGAAGTTAGGGAAAATACCAAACTTAATAAGTAATCAGAAGGAAAAAATTATTGTTTGAGAGGGAACTACATGAAAATGTCAAAATATACAAAAAAGACTTTCTCAAGATAGTTAAAAAGGAAACCAGCAAGCAAGGTGAGTGTTAGCCCTTTGGGGAGTGAGAAAAGGGTGCTAACAGTGGATACTTAGGACATGGTGGATGAAATGAACAAATATTTTGCTTCTATCTTTACAATTGATGGTCAAAGAAAAATTCCAGTACTAACAATAAGTAAAGAAGTGAAAGGGAAAGGGAAATTTGGAGAAATTACAATCACAAAGGAATTGATACAAAGCAACCAGATGGAACTGCAGCTGACCACTTTCCAGGTCCAGTTGACTTCATCCTATGGTCTCAGAAGAGGTTGTTAATGATTTGTAAATAGATGCATTGGTGTTAATCTTCCAAAATTGCCTAGGTTCAGCAAAAAATTCACGAAAAGTAGCAAAGATAACCCCCTATTCAAGAAGGGAGGGAGGCAGAAAAGGGGAAGCTTGTTGTCTATCAAGTAGAAAGTGTTCGATTTGATCATTAAAGAGATTGCAGCAGCCACCATAGAAAATCTCCAGGTAATTGGAATGAGTCAGGGTGGTTTTGTGAAAGCAAAGTCATATTTAACTGATTCATTTGACATTTTGAAGAATTAAAGTGCTGTAGATACAGGGGTGGGAGGGAGGGGTGGGAGTAGATGTACTGTACCTGGGTTATCAGAAGACATTTGAAACACTTGCACATTGAATGTCATTACCAAGAATTAGAACTCATAGTGTAAAGATAATGTATTAGAGTTGACAGAATAGCAGCTGTTTGGAAGTAATCAAAGCCTGTGTAAATATTTCTGTCTGATATGCAGGATGCAACAGTGTTGCAAGGATTGGTGCTAGGGCATCAACCTTTTACAGCTTGTATCAATTATTTAGATGAGGGGAGTGGACTCACGGTAGCTAAACTCACAGACAACTCAGGGAAAGAACAGATCCAGCAGATACATCGGAACACTGCCATCTGAAAGTTTGCCTTCAAGTCATTCATCGTCCTAACTTGGAAATACGCTGTCATTTCTTTACTACAGTAGAGTCAAAATCTTGGAATCTCCTCCCTCCGCCAAATGGACTGCAGCAGTTTTTGAGGACTGCTCACCACCACCTTCTCAAGGGCAATTCGAGAATTAAAAATAATTTTCCACAGAGGGAGTGTCCTGAGTTTGGAATGCTTTGCCTGTAAGTGTGGTGCAGGAAGATTCAACTGAGGCATTCAAGAAGTTGCTGACTTAATCAGAAATGACCCACGGGGTTAGAAATAGGGTTAGGATTAGGGAAAAGGTGTAAGCTTGGTATTAAGTCAAAATGCTCAGAAAACTACTTTAGAATGATCAGATGAATGGCCTTCCTCTACAATGTAACAATTCTGTGGTTTCCTGGTTCTTGATGAGATTAGGGATGAGCGATATATGCTGGCCCAACCAAGGAAGTCCACTTCCCCTAAAGGGATGGAACCCACCTGTGAGAATTGCAGATGGATGCAGATAGATGGAATGAGTTTTCTTCTTATTTATCTATTTCTTTCTAACCAACCTGTTCAGAGATGCTGAGTTCAGCTGGGCAAAAATTAAGGTGCTCAACAGCGCCACCATTACACTCAAACAGGAAATGATAACAAGCCACCAGCAGTGACCGCTAAAGGTACTGCAGTGCAGAGCAATGTTAACCCTAACTTAGCTGGAAAAAGCTTGGGGTTGGCTGTTTAAAAGCACAAAATAGTATTTAAAATCCTGCAAAAAAATTGCAAAGTAGCCGCAATATTCCCACTATTTTATTTGACAATGACAGACCTTTGCCCTGAAGTTACTTTGTTCCAACTTTGCATAAAACTGCACTTTCTGACTCAATATTTCTGAGCCAGATAAACGAGCTTTTAAAACTAAAAAATTTCTGTAGTTAGTGAAAGCCTCCATTGGCTGACCACGTGAAGTGTGTCTGACAATCATCTGAAAAATCCAGAAAAAAAATGACTATCAATTGACGACCAATTACGTGTGAAGATCAACTTAAAGTCATAATTTGGAATTCATGCTCTTAAAGCAATGAAGGAGAGAGAGACTAATGATTTATTCTTAAGCAGATGTAGATAAAAGAGGCACCATTGCTACTTCACAGTAGCACAGCTAGCTGACAGAATAATTGAGCTCGTGGTAGCATCCACCCAAAATAGAAGCATTCCAAAAAGACCTCTTCGATTTTCGTTGTGGAAGCAGTCCTTCAAAGAGATAGTTTGAAGCCAAGCTACTAGATAGACAGAGTCAACAGACAATGTGTAATTCATCCACCATTGGCCAATGCAAGCCTATTAGGGAGTAATGCAAGTAATGCTGTTTCCCCCTGCTCTACACACTAGACCTTGTTATCAGATAACAAGGTGTAGAGCTGGATGAACACAGCAGGCCAAGCAGCATCAGAGGAACAGGAAAGCTGACGTTTTGGGCCTGGACCCTTCTTCAGAAAATGTTGTCCTTGTTATTCATAGCCTGCCATTACATACTACCTGTTGTTAGCTGTTGCTAGCCTCCATTAACGACTACTCATTCTCCTAGCCAGATTGTTATCCACTCCTTTGTTTATCCAACTGTTTGCTCTCTTTGGGCTCCATCCTTACCAGTCATTTACTCCTTATGCCTCCCATGGCCCTATCTTCTGCATATAAACCAACATTTTCTTAGCTACCATCAGTTCTGTGGGAGGGTCACCAGAACGTTCCAAAGCATTAACTCTGATTTCTCTTCACAGACGTTGCCAGACCTGCTGAGCTTTTCCAGCAACTTCTGTTTTTGTTCCTTATATTGCAGCATCTGCATTTCTTTCAGTTTTTAATCACAGGCCTGTCATTGTGCAAGGACATATCCTTGGCGACCATTCACAGAACTGTCAAGATAATGTCAAGGATCACAGACCACAGATCATCAGAAATCCAATGCATACAGTGGAGAAGATCCCTCTCAACTGAGTAACACAGATCATCAGCCAACACGGTGTACACACTATGTTGAATTGAATACATATACCCATTCTAAACTTATACATGTGGAAACAACCTATTGGCAGACACGGCTGCCTCAATACTTCGAGGAATACATGATGCCTTGATTGATAGAATGGGACTGTCGAAAGCTGTCCAGCGATTCATTACCCAATATGGCTGTCAGGCAAGAAATTCGAGTACAACACCCAATTGATGGCACTGATAGAATCTAGCAGGAATCATCAGCATAAGCCCAGTCCAAAAGCCATATCAAGCACAAACACCCAATCGCTATTCAAATGCTACATTAGAGCAATACCTGAGTGAGAAACACTGAGTAACCTCACTGTGACTCAAATTTGGTCGAAGACACAATGCAAAGGACAATGAACCAGTGTTCAGAAAACATGCAGGAGTAAGGGTCACTGGACAAGCAGCACTAACTCTGTTTTTGTTTCTTTACCTGATGAGCTTTTGTTCAGAAAACATGCAGCACCTTCCAGAAAATACCATTATGACTATGTCTGGGGATAAGCTGATGTATTTCAGAGACCTATAAACCTATTCCTTTACTTTAAAGTAGATGAAAGTTTGTTTTATTTTGTTGTCATGAAAATAAGTTTATTTTATTTAGAGAAAAAAGGGGAATGCTGTGAACTGATGACAAGAGTGGGGTATCTTAAAACTGCTGTCCATCATTCCAAGTCTCAACAGTGTATGATTTGTTGGTCCCATGGTCTGTTGGCAATCCATTAACAACAGTGATAGGAATGAGAAGTATTATACTTCTCTCCCAATGAACATTATCTGTACATGGTCTCATCTTATAGATTCATAGAGTCATACTGCACGGAAACAGACCCTTTGGTCCATGCTGAACATAATCCCCAATTAAACTAGTCCCACCTGCCTGTTCCTGATCTATATCCCTCCAAAGCTTTCCTGTTGTTGTACTTATCTAAGTGCTTTTTAAACATCATGACTGTGCCTACATTCACTTCTTCCACAGGACGTTCATTCCACACACAAACCACCCTCTGTGTGAAAAATTTCCTCCTCATGTCTCTCTTAAATCTCTCTCCTCTCACCTTAAAACTACGTTCCTAGTCTTGCAATTCCCCCACCCTAGAGGAAAGACATCTGTCATGATTTCATTAAATCAATAATGTCAACTACACTCCCGTGAAAAATGTCCCAGCCAATTCAGCTTTACGGTATAACTTAAGCCTTCCATACCTGGCAAAGTTGCTGGAAAAGCCCAGCAGGTCTGGCAGCATCTGTGAAGGAAAAAAAAGAGATAATGTTTTGGACAACATCCTGGTTAATCTGTTCTGAACCATTTTTAGCTTAATGATATCCCTCCTGCCCAAGTTTTTAGTTCACCAATCCTTGTATGTAATATACCCAGTACTTCTACAAACTGAAGCAGAACCAATGAGAAGATTTCATCAACTGACCTTAAATGTGTTCATCATCCATTTAAATGTCATTGATGGAGCAAGGGGAGGTATCCTCCTTTATGCTGCTGAACACAAGTTTAAGGGAAAGTACTGACTAGAGCAGAAGGCAAGAAGTGTCAGGTCAGGCGCCTAATCATTTTTACTCATTGGCATTACAATCTGAATATTCATACTTCCAACACAGCATCCTGATGACCATACTTTCAGCAAAGTGTAGTTCAGTGTGGGCTGCACTGCAGGTAGATGTGTAGATGCCATTTCTTTTTGTTCCAAGATTGTAACAACAAATCTACAGGTGTTCTGGAGCAAAATGAATCAGCATCAATGTCTCTCACTTGCAGCCTACCTGAGCAGCTTTCCTGTAAAACTCGTGTCTTATGTCCTTGCATATGTATATTCTCAGTTATCCTTCCAAAAAATAGGGGCTAGCAATTCTGTCCTCTCTTTTGGCATTCATAAATTTAATCAAATTCTGTTTTCTGAGCAGTTGAGGAATTAACTGAGGGGATAGTCAGAATTAACTAAACTGGAAGGAGCCAGAGTTAACTAAGGGAAAGGAGTGATGTGACATAGTGATGTTACAGAGACTTTCAGGATTATATGGTAATGTGGAGCTCTCACGTGAAGAATCAGGCCTCCAGCTCCAAGCTCCTGCTCTGTAGCTCTGGGAATTGGTGGCTGGGGTTGTGATGGGGAAAGATGTTGGAATTGCAGCCTGAGATAAAACAAATATGCCAGTCCTGCAAATAGAGGTGTGTGGTCACCGTTAGGAATCTGTTTAAACAGGAATAACCATTTTGTGCCAAGCTAACCCCATTGCTCATACTAGCTCTTAATTTTATGCATTTGCAAGATGCATACTTAAGAAGGAGCAGCTGGATCATTGAAAGGAAAGGAGATGATACTATTTATCATGACTGTTCCAAATCAGCACAGTGTAAGTGACTGACTCCCATTTGAGGACTCTTTGGTATTAATCTTAATGTGTCACTTTTATAGGGCGATTTGTAGAGGTGTATCAGGGCACAAATGCATTTTGTCCCTTTTGAGTTCCTATAATTATTGTATTTTGATCTTTTTAACTGTGTCTTATTACAGCAAGCTGACAATGAAAGTGTGATCGCAGCCAGAAGCAGTGGAGAGCAGATGGTTAGAAAAGGGCACCAGCACTCAAATTGATTTCTTGATATCTGCGCCACTCATCTCCATTGTCCTCCTAAACAACTCATCTAGAAATTCATTTCTTCTGAGTCAAGCACTGATAAAAATCACTTTCAGGCTCCTGTTTTATAGAGTGATTCATCTAAGCTGATTCTACTCCCAATCTATATGTTTAAAAACTTCACATGTCCTGAATGGATCTGTCATTTATCAGTACTCATTCAGGTGGAGTGGGTACATAATGCTACTAACAAAAATAAAATTTAAATCATGATTCTTTCAAGAGTGGATATACGGAGGGAAGGCAGTGAGCAAGTGGAGAAAAGAGACTGAGGATCAATGTGGAATGATCTTGTTATGTCCAAATAAACTTGCAAAGTGATAATATTCAGATGCTTTTTTTTTTCTAGATCTTCTACAATATTCCAGTCAAAGGATAGTAAGAGAGCTTGTGGGGTGGCTTTGTTAAAATGTGTATATTGCAGAGAATGAACCATCTTGTGTTCAAATAGCAATTGCAAGTATATATCAGGATATATCGTAATTATAGCATCACAACACAGTGAACATCTGCATTATAATGAGTGTTGCTGAAAGAAAGCTAAGGATCATCAGTCGGACTCTCTTTGTGGCACACTTACTTGGACTGGAGGCTACATGTCTGAGCACACTGAATTTTGTTTTTTACAGGCTGAAGGAGGTTGTACACACACTGTGACTGAGAAAAACACATGACAGCCATTTGCTGGTTCATTTCAAAGGGCAATGCATCAACTAATCAGAGCCAAACTTGTTGGTTTAAATTTAAAATTTAAACAAAGGCTGGCAGTAGACCATCAACCATGATTAACTCATGATTTCTACAAGGCAAACTCTTCTATCATTTAGAGTCAACTTACCAACTAGTCAGCATTATCCTCTCACACATTATATATGTTTGCTTTCTTTTTAAGTTAGTATTCTTGCAAATGGTCCTGAAGAATATACAATGAAAGCTTTGACAAACTGTGTCTTTTCTTAGCAATGCTAAAAAGCCTGTGATAACAAGTGATTGAGTGTTAAAATAGCCACAAAATTATCTCCAAGCGTTATTGTTATAAGTACATTGTTATCAAATAAAAAATAGCTCAACAAATTCCAGTGTGACCTGGCATTACCTGTGTGTGCTAAAAATATGCAGCTTTTGATCTTGTCATCAACTAGCATTGAATATTTGGCACAAGAGTTGCCATTTTCTACCTTGCTGGTCAAGTCAACTCCCTTTATTAATGTGTTCAACTGCTGAGGGATTTCCCCACCTGCATTCTTTGAAGGGATCCATCCAATTTGCAGATTTTCTGCTTTTTCCTATCTTCGGTCAATTGCTAATTTCGTCAGAGTTCATAAATCATAGACACTTAGACAATTACAGAACAGGAGGAGGTCATTTGCCCCATCCTGACCATAACAGCCAGCAAAGATCTGATTACACAAGCCCCATTTGCCAACTCTTGGCCTGTAGCCCTGGTGACTATGGCAATGCAAGTGAATATCTAAATACTGTTCAAATTTTACAAGGGTTTCTAATTCAACAATGCTTTCAAACACACACTGCTCTTGTGACCATCTCATGAAATAATTTCTCAAGTAACCTCTTAGACTTTTATCCCTTACCTTAGATCTCTGCCCCCAATTATTGATTCCTCTACTAATGGGAAAAGTGTCTAGCTATCCCTCCTTTTATGCCCCTCATAATCATATATCTTTATCGGGTCTCCTCTCAACCTCTCTGCTCCAAAGAAAATGGTTGCAGTCTGTACAATCTTTCCTGGTAACTCAGACACTTCAGCCCAGGCAGCATCCTAGTCAATTTCCTGTGCACCCTCTCTAGTGCAATCACATCCTTCCTATAATGTGGGGACCAGGCCTATACACAATACTCCAGTTGTGGCCTAATCAGTGTTTTATACATAAACTCTTATCTGTTGTATGCTGTGCCTCGGCTAATGAAGACAAGTATCCCATAGGCCTTCTTAACAACGAGGTGTTGGAAATGTTGTCAAATTTACAAGCATTGACTGCCATTGGGGCTTGTCTGGTGTCATCACCTGCCCACAGTTAATGTTAGAAGGTCGTGGGGTGTGCTGCAGCATGAGATGGAACAGAGACAGCGCTGAAGACAAGTTACTCATTGAGGCAAGAGGAAGGTGTTCGTTGGGCTTCACTTCCCCAAAACTGTATAGAAAACAAGAATGGTGAATTTGTTGGATGCATTTCACCACAGGCATGGTCACACAACTGTGCCAGCTTCTGTTAATGGACATCAAGCCTCAGACCAGGGCAGTCATTGCCAGTGGGAATCAAGGTTGATGGATCCCTGAATGTTGTCACCAGCAGATTCACTCAGGCCAGAACATAACACAGTATCAGGAGGGTAAACAGGAGAATGGATTCCCTTGCTATCCCTTTAAATAGAGTAGTGGGCAAATGATTTGAACAGGGTTGCGGAGAAACTACCATCAACTGTTCAAATAAGACTGTGCACACACTGTATCACAACGGCAAGGTGCATCAGACTGATAAAAGGTCAGATTCACTGCTATCATCCTTCTTGCTGGTATTAGATATGATGTGGATGCTCACCTGATGAAGGAGCAGTGTTCTGAAAGCTTGTGGCTTCAAAGAAACCCGTTGGACTATAACCCGGAGTTGTGTGACTTTGGATTTGGTATTAGATACCCTATGCCTAAGGTAAAAGGTAGGCTCAATCTTGATGAGCAGTTAATTGGTTTCCTTTATTTCTGAAGAAAGGTCTTGACCCAAAAAGTTAACTTTCCTGGTCCTCTGATGCTGCCTGGCCTTCTGTGTTCCTCCAGCTCCACAGTCTGTTATCTTTTACTTTATAGCTAATCACTTTGTTTCAAAGATGAAAGGCTGTGTCTGGTGATACATAAGCTCAGTTTAAGGGTAAACTCATATTATAGCCACTGAAAACATTCTTACACAACGCTGGTAATATGCATAGAAGTGTAACCAATCAAAAACTGGTTTGTTCCTTCAAGGAATAGTCCATTATGGATACTTTCTAGTCAACTTGTTGAGAGATGTTATGACATATCTCTGGAGCAAGTTGGTCTTGAATCTGGGCATTCTGACACAGAGGTATGAACACTACCACTGAATCACAAGAGTCCTTTATATCCTGATGGGCACAGCCTGTCTCATGATATCAGTTAGCCTTCCAAGGCCTACGACAACAGGTATCATTTAATGAATGTGAGGTTACTAAGTGACATGCCCAACATAACATTGCTGAATATATTGTCAATAGTCCTGATGCCTTCGTCCCGCATGACTTGACTGGACGAGTTATCATAATGTTGAATCCAGGGGTCACTGTTCAGAGATGGGGACTATAGCTCTACCCTTTGCTGATGGGGCCCCTCAACCATTTGGCCATCTTGAAGGCCTAGCCCTTGCTCTCACAGGCTCAGTTCAGGAAGAGGAGGAGAAAAAAGGGACGCAGTTAGCGCGTCCATGTTCTCGATGAGCTATTTGCAAGGATCTCGCTAAATGCCAGTCATCCTGAATAAAATCACTACCTTCTCCCCACCCCATTCAATAAACAAAGTCGACTTTGCTACAATCATGAGGTAAAAGACAGGACAAAATAATCAGTACATATAAACACAGATCTAATTCTCCAAAGATAGTAGGAACTGCAGATGCTGGAGAATCTGAGATTTCAAGGTGTGAAGCGGGATGACCCGAAACATCAGATTTTCTGCTCCTCTGATGCTGCTTGGCCTGCTGTGTTCATCCAGCTCTGCACCTTGTCATCTAATTCTCCAAACAAGCCCAAGCTTAGCACTCTTGCAAAGTCCCTTAGGATTTGTCTTGTGGGTGCCCTTTCTCATCATAGTGCTCTAGCTTAGTGTTGCCCCAGTGACTGCAGGTAAGTTTCAGAGGATGTGCCTGCAGATGGCCTAGAAGGAAGCCCGTGAGTAGTGCTGATCATTAAGGATCTAGCTTTGGACCGCAATGTCTTGATATGGGTGGCAGCCTCGGCTGGCTGATTGACTGGCAGAGTAGGTTCAACAGAAAGACAGCTGTGTTACAATTATGAAGTTTACAGGAGTGACTGTCAAGAAAGCTAATATGTATTTTTACCTGGAAGCAAGGCCATTGTGAGCCATGTGCCAGTCTAGCCTGGGATTATAAAATAATGCACAAGACCTTAAGGTACAATTTGATGAAAATCATTGAAGATATCCCCGGTGCCCTGGCCAGTATTTGTCCTTTGATCAACATTATAAAAACACATTATGTAGTCATTATCACATTGCTGATTGTGAGAGCTCACTCTATACTGATTATCTGCCATGTTTCCTGCATTACAACAGAGGCTACTCTACAGAAGTACTGCATTGACTTGAAGCACTTTAGGGCATCTAGTGGATCTGAAATCTGCCTCATAAATGTATGCTTTTTGTTCTTTTATATAAATGCTATCTGCAGATATATACACACACACACCAGGCTCCACCTGACTTTCAGTCTGTTCCTATTTGTAGGAACCCAAGTGCTCGCCCAGTTGATAACCAGCACCTACAATCAATATATAATTAACATCATTTAGTGTGGTATAATATACTCTGGAATCAGGAGTCACAATTTAAGCATACGAGTTTGGCCATTTAGAACTGAAATGAGGAGAACTAATTTTGCCCATAGAGCTGTAAACCTGTGGAATTCTTTGCCACAGAAAACAGTTGAGACCAAAACATTGAATGTTTCAAAGAAAGAGTTAGATAAAATTCTTAAAGCTAAAGGGATCAGAGGATATAGGGACATAACAGGAACAGGGGGCTGATTTGGATTATCAGCCAGCCATGATCATGTTGAATCGGAGCAGGCTCAAGAGGCTAATTGGCCTATTCTTGCTGCTATTTTCTACATTTGTATGACCTACTGAGTTTCACTAGCATTTTCTGGGTTTGTTGCATGCTGTAGCATCCATGTGTCACACCACAGTGCCATGTTTCAGACATTATTTGCTCACCCTCTGTAAAAAGCACCCACATTCTGTCCTCTGTTCGTATAAGCCCTGCTTGCACCCCGACACTCACCAGGGTCTTTGCTTCTACTGATGGCAGGAATTAGATTACCTTCATCACCCCTTCCTACTCTCCACTCCCCCAAGCACTGCCTCAAACTAATATATTAAGCTTCTGTGCTCTCATATCTCAAGGTACACCTTACACCTTGTTAACTTGTCACTCATCAGATCTTCATCACGGATCAAATAAAATGTTTCATTCTGTTCTAACTAGCTACTGTGATAAGTTGTGCAGTTTTCTGTTTCCCTGAATTATATACTTGCACGCTGACTTTGCAGTGCACAGGCCTCAGAGAAATTATAACGCACCATTATACTGAAAAGACAAACTTTAGCGGCAGGAAGGGATTGACTTATGAAATGGAAAGCTCAAAGGGTGTTTATGAAATTGTATTATTCATCTGTCATTGTCAATTTCTTCCCAATCCTGTGTGGCCGAGGTACTCATTCAGTTTCAACAAAAATGAAGCCAAATCCATTTCTGAAACTCACATGGCAGATTTGGGAATGCAGCAAAAATGCAAGGTGGGACCTGTGGGACAACAGGTGAGACACAGTGAGAGAGAACAGAATTGAAAATTACCATCCTGTAATTCTTAGTCTGGCCCATCAGTAATATTGGGTATTTCCCAGGCTGGGGACTAACTCGATTTGTGAGGCATCTTTCCTTTATGTAAGCTTTATTTTCGCCTTTTGTTCCGAAGAACTTTCCCATTACGATGTCCTGAAGTATTTTAAAACTGATGTGGATTTTTTTTTGAAGTGTGCTCTCTGCTGTACTGCGGAGAAACAGAGCAGTCAATTTTCACACAGCAAGATCCCATTATATAAATAACAGCATAGAATTTCCAGTGCGGTTAGCTGCAAGTAAAAGATACCACAGAAAATTACCCTGATCTTCTTTAAGAACGTCTTGCATTTTGTTTTTCTTTTATATTCATCTGAGAGGCCAGGCAACATTTTAGTTTAACATCTCATTTATGCCAGGACAGGGTAGTCAGAGACTCAAGGGAACTCAGGAAGCAACAAAAAACAGCACAAGTTGTAAGTAATGTACAATTCTGGTCACCCCACTGTAGGAAAGATGTTGCTAGACTAGACAGGATGCAGAAAAAAATTTACAAGGATGTTGCGAGGACTAGAGGATTTGAGGTATAAGGAGATGTTGGATGGGCTATGACTTTTTTCTCTGGAGCATCAGAGGCTGAGCTGTGACCTTATAGAGATTTACAACATCATGAGGGCATGGATAGGGTGAATAGCCATGGTCTTTTTCCCAGGGTAAGGGAACTAGAGGGCATAGGTTTAAGGCAAGAGGGGAAAGATTTAAAAAGCATCTAAGGTGCAACTTTTTCACACAGAGGGTGGTACATATTACGGAATGAGCTGCCAGCGGAAGTGGTAGAGTTGGGCACAATTGCAAAATTAAAAAAAAAATCATTTGGACAGGTACATGGGTTTCAGAGCTTCAGCAGCAGCCTTGCATTTGGGAGGCTGATACAGCAAGGATGACACAGTTCTAGATGCAGGGATGATAGGCAGAATGCTGGCTGTCAGACAATTAACGAGGATCAGGTAGATGATGGGGGAGTTCATTTAATGCATCTTGCTCCCAAATGGCACTCAGTCCTGCATTCTTAACTAGTGTAGACATGTTGGGCTGAATGGTCTCCTTTTACTGCAGTTCTACAGTCCTGGTAAAGGAGACTGCTCCCTCAGGGGTACAGCCAGTGTCCAGTTCACTGCACAAGTAAAAGTAAAGTCAGCATTGTCTTACCAAATCATAACACTACTCTCCCATTCGAAAGCAATGACTGGTGGTTGTGGTGTTGGTCATCGGACCTCAAGTAAGAGAAGGTTAACAAGGAAAGTCCTTCACAGTGACCTCAGCTGGTGCAGGAATTGAACCCACAATGATGGCATTACTCTGGTACTAGCTCTGTATGTCACCCTGCATTGCAAACCAACTGTCGAGGCAACCAAGCTAAACCACAGCACTAAGGACAAGGGGCAACATGGCTGTACAGGAAGGAACAGGACAAGTGGGAAAGTAATGGGGAATTCTATTGTTAAGGAATTAGATTGGCACTTCTCCAGTCCCAGATTAGTTTCAGGATGGTATCCTCCCTCTTGCCAGGGTTCCAGATGTTGCTGAACAGCTGCAGCAGATCCTGAGGAGGAAAGGTTAACAGCCAAAGGGTGTGGCTCATCTCCTCACCAACAGCAAGGGCTAAAGGAAGGTTGAGGTTCAATGAGCAAGATTTAGGAAGGAAGGGAAAAGCAGGGGCTCACCTCCAGATTGGCCCCCACTGCCATGTGATTGTGAATGTGGAAATAGGAAGAGGCAAATGAGTGCATGGCTAGAGAGATGGTTGAAGTCAGATGGCTTTAATTTCTGGGAGCAGTTCTGTTTCAGCATTACGTGGAGCCCTGCCTTTGAGGAACAGTATGAAAGCTTAAGTGGAGGATGCAGAAAGGAAATGGGAGAACGTAACAACTGAAAGAACTGTGGATGCTGGAAATCAGAAACAAAAACAGAAATTACTGAAAAAAACCCAGCAAACCTGGCAGCATCTGTGCAGACAAATCAGAGTTAACATTAGGGTCCAGTGACCCTTCCTTGGAATGGATGGTATTTAGCTACTGATAGTGGGAGGCAACTCCTTTATCTGTCCAACTCTTCCCTTTCTTTGAGTTTTATCTCTACCTATCGCTTACACCTTACCCTCACCACCAGTGCTCTCTTCTGCATAGAGGCCAATATTTTCCTAGCTTCCATCAATTCTGAAGATGGATCACTGGACCCGAAATGTTAACTCTGATTTCTCTCCACAGATACTACCAGACCTGCTGAGCGTTACCAGCAATTTCTGTTTTTGTGTGGAAGATTATAAACTAGGGATAAGTCACTTTATTGATAGTCTGGAGAAGACGGAGTAGATTCCCTTGGAACAAAGAGAGTGACTAGAGGGAAAATCAAAGATAAGGGAGAGAGAGAGATAGAGATTTTTCCCACTGGATGATGGGTCAACATCACTTGGCAAAGGAACGTAGCCTGCCCTGTCTTTTCCTTAGCAATTTGAGCTGATCTGAAATTTACTGCCAAGTGGATAGTGGAGGCAGAATCAATTAGGACTTTAAAGGCAGCATTGAAAACTCATCTGAAAGGAAGATGCAATTAGGACTTAGCAAATTGCTCATGCATAGGGCCAACATGGATTCAAAGAGCATAATGGCCTCCTTCTTTGCTGTAGCCATTTTATGCTAAGGATTTTAAACTGTAACCAATAGTACTGCATTGAAATTTTACCAAGTGCTTATTGTGGAGCTCAAAATCATCACCCCCCCACCCCCCCTCCAATAATGATGAGACTAAAGTATTAACATGGAGGGAGCAATAACATGTTGTATACATAAGATTTGGCCCATAATGTCACATGAGGAGCCTTTCAGGCCAGAGGTCTTGAGGGAAGAGATTGCTGAGGAGATCTTTGACTCTGATGTACCGTTACCACAAGGCATGCTGGACCTTGGGATTCTGATCTCCAAAGAAGACCAGAAAACCCTTGGACTGTTGGACAAGCCTTCAACTTTTTTTTACTCATTAACTGGGTCAGGGCGTTGCTAGCTAGACAGCATTTATTGCCAATCCCTAATTGCCCAGAAGGCAGTTCAGAGTCAACCACATTACTGTCTCCTGATTCAATTTTCCATTACCAAGGCCCCTCCTTACCTGGAAAAAGAATAATACAATACCTCAAATTCACAAGGAGGATGGTTCGAAATAAGTTTGAATTTAGCTGGCTGTACAGATATCTACAGATTTGTGGATGACTGGTTCAACATCATAGTCTTAAAAGAAACCTGGTTGAGGGGCAGTGGCAACTTTTTTTGTCTTAATGAAGCCTCCCTATGTGATTACGTCTTTCACCATTTGCCCCTTTGAGACTGTTGTGGTAGAGGTGTGATACTTAGTATCAGACACACCTTGTTCGGAACCCCCTCTCCTCTGGCACTTTCTCCTTTGAACATGTAACCTGCTTCCAAATCTCTTGTCTCTCTTGCACCAATCTTTACTTCCCAACTATGAAAACATATTTTCTCACCAAGGTGGTGGCTCTACAAATCGAGGATGCATTGGTAATCATTTTCCAATGTTCTGTAGATTCAGGATCAGCTCCTGTGGATTGGAGGGTGGCTAATGTTGACCCACTTTTCAAGAAAGGATGGAGAGAGAAAACAGGAAATAATAGACCGGCTAGCCTGACGTCAGTGGTGGGAAAGATGCTGGGGTCAATTATAAAAGATGAAATTACGACTCATTTAGGTAGCAGTAACAGAATAGGTCAGAGTCAGCATGGATTTACATAGAGGAAATCGTGCTTGACTAATCTCCTGGAATTTTTTGAGGATGTAACTATGAAGATGGACAAGGGAGAGCCAGTGGATGTAGTGTACCTGGACTATCAGAAAGCCTTTGATAAAGTGCCACATGGGAGATTAGTGAACAAAATTAGGCCACGTGGTATTGGGGGCAAAATACTGACTTGGATTGAAAATTGGCTGGCTGACAGGAAGCAAAGAGTAGTGATAAACGGGTCCCTTTCGGAATGGCAGGCAGTGACCAGTGGGGTACCACAAGGCTCGGTGCTGGGACCGCAGCTGTTTACAATATACATTAATGATATAGATGATGGAATTAAAAGTAATATTAGCAAATTTGCTGATGACACAAAGCTGGGCAGCAGTGTGAAATGTGAGGAGGATGGTATGAGAATACAGGGTGACTTGGACAGGCTAAGTGAGTGGATGGATGCATGACAGATGCAGTTTAATGTGGATAAATGTGTGGTTATCCACTTTGGTGGCAAGAACAGGAAGGCAGATTACTATGTAAATGGAGTCAAGTTAGGTAAAGGGGAAGTACAATGAAATCTAGGAGTTCTTGTACATGAGTCAATGAAAGCCAGCATGCAGGTACAGCAGGCAGTGAAGAAAGCTCATGGCATGCTGGCCTTCATAATACGAGGAATTGAGTATAGGAACAAAGAGGTCCTTCTGCAGCTGTACAGTGTTCTGGTGAGACCGCACCTGGAGTATTGTGTGCGGTTTTGGTCTCCAAATTTAAGGAAGGACATTCTTACTATTGAGGGAGTGCAGCATAGATTCACGAGGTTAATTCCCAAAATGGCAGGACTATTGTATGCTGAAAGATTGGAGCAACCGGGCTTGTATACACTTGAGTTTAGAAGGATGAGAGAGGATCTGATTGAGACATATAAGATTATTAAGGGACTGGACACTCTGGAGGCAGGAAGCATGTTTCCGCTGATGGGTGAATCCAGAACCAGAGGACACAGTTTAAAAATAAGTGGTAGGCCATTTAGAACAGAGTTGAGGAAAAACTACTTTACCCTGAGAGTGGTGGATATATGGAATGTTCTGCCCAGGAGGCAGAGGAGGACAAGTCTCTGGATACTTTTAAGAAAGAGATGGATAGAGCTCTTAAAGATAGTGGAATCAAGGGTTATGGGGATAAGGCAGGAACAGGATACTGATTGTGGATGATCAGCCATGATCATAATGAATGGTGGTGCTGGCTCGAAGGGCCAAATGGCCTACTCCTGCGCCTATTGTGTATTGTCTATTGTGTATTGTCTATTGTCAACACAATCAACCTCCACCACACTGTCTAGCAGTGCATTCTAGACCCTAACTATTACTTATGTAAAAGATTCCCTCTTCTTACTTTTGCTCCTAGACTTGCGTCTGCTCATTCCCTATCCTGCTCAGAGTGGATTCATTTCAATATATTTCCTCTGTCCAGACCTCTCATGATTTTGAATACTTCAATCAGATCTCATCTCTAACCTATTTTTCTTGAAGACTAATAGCCAAGGTTCTCTGATCAATCTTCATAACTAAGCTTCATATACTTGGAACCATTCTAGCAAAACTTTTTTACGTCTCCCTAATACCTTTACACTACATCTGACATACAATAGACAGAATTAATAACTCTGAAGAGGATTCTCATAGAAACCAATATAATTCTAACAGGATAACAAAGTGTGGAGCTGGATGAACACAGCAGGCCAAGCAGCATCAGAGGAGCAGGAAAGTTGACATTTCGGGTCGAGACTAAACATCAACTTTCCTGTGTTCATCCAGCTTCACACCATATTATCACAGATTTATGAGCCTGTGGAATTCTTTGCCACAGAAAGTGGTTGAGGTCAAAACATTGAATCTTTTCAAGAAGAAGGTGGGTATAGTTCTTAGAGCTAAAGAGGTCAAAGAGTACGGACAGAAATTGGGAACAAGGTACTGAGTTTACAGCCACGTTATTATCGGCCAGCAAAGCAAGCTCAAAGGGTCAAATGGCCTACATTGCTCCAATTTTCCCTGTTGCTATTTTCAATGGTCTATTCTCACTTTGTAAGAAATTCTTCAGTCTTTGGATCGTGATAGAACACGTTGTGTGCTGGCTATGTTAAATCTCATAGCAAATATTATCAAGACTGTGTCTTTTTAGTTTTGAGCTTTGTAAGACTGTGGACCAAAATGAGTGACGCCTGTTTTGAAACCCAGAGATTTACACTGTTGGCTCATTTGTAAACAAATAATTTGATACCTATTCAAAGCCTGTTTGCGTGGCTGTGGGTTTCAGCAATGTGCAAGCAAACTGGAGCCAAGGGTACAAGTGAAACCGACTGGTTTGTGGGCCTAAGATCAATCATCAATGACAAAGTTTCTCTGTCTGCAAACAACTATGTGATTGTTTATCAGGTTGCTAAACAGCTTGGGCTGTGAGCAAGGAAGAGAGAAGCTTTGTCAGACTGGAAGAGAAACTAGCAGATCTAGGCTGCATGGTAGCACAGTTGTTAGCACGGCCGTCTTACATTGCGAGGGAGCCAGGTTTGATTCCAGCCTTGGGCCATTGTCTGTGTGGAGTTTGGATATTCTCCCTGTGTCTTTATGGGTTACCTCTGGTTTCCAAGATATGCAGGCTAGATGCATTACCCATGCTAAAAATTTTCCTGAAATGTCCAGGGATGGGCAGTTTAGGTGAGTTATCTGTCGTAAAAATCACATGTGGTATTATAAAGTAGAGATGGATCAGGATGCGATGATCTTTGGAAGGTCAATGGGCCGAATGGCCTCATTTTGCACTGTAGGAATTCTATTCTATTCAAAAGGTCTCTCTCTACAGTAAGCCGCTTTAAACCTGAAGAAAACCAGATTATCTTATGAGCAATTCTTGTCAGATACAGAAGATTTTTCTATGTTCTCTATCTACCTGAGTCTGAAAATCAGACAGTTTGTGGATTTTTTTGCATTTCTTTTAAAATGCTTTAAGTTTTATGATAAATCCAGAAATAAAGGGGCTTGATTTCGAGCATGCTACCCCAGTGAGGTATAAGTAAGTTCTTTATGAATTACTCATACAATTTGCTTTGAAACCTGTGGTATTAAGTTATTGCAGCTACATTAGCCAGATTAAAACATTGCTCTATGAAACAATCATGTAAACCCGTTACTGGATGGAGGACTTAGAGTGAATTGCAAACACTCATTTTGAGACAGTGTTGTACATAGGCATGAGCTGAGGGATGAGAGGGAAAGAGGATTGTTAATGCAGCAGGAAAGTCCTAAAGTCTCCAGAAAATTAAAAGTAATCTCCAGATCACTGCAATGCCTCAGAAAATCACAGCTGGCACCAAAATATTTGTATTGTTTTATTTCTCTTGAGCATTTTCACTTAGGTAAACTATTTGTTGGACAGTGAAAAATCATCAGCTGGATGACAAAGGACCAGATTTTGCTCGCTGGCACCTGGTTGAGTGCTCCATTACTCAGGCGACATTATTCCCTAACATCAAATTCCTGATTGGGCAGGAGATTGGACATTTGTCACACTGGTGGCACAAAGCCCCTCCAAGGAGGTGGCAGTTGTGAGGTGCAGGAGGCAGCAATATTGGGGCCTGCTGCGGCTTTGTTGAATGGAACAGGCAGCGTTTCAGAAGGCCTGAAGTTTGACACAAAGGAAAGTGGATTGAGCCCACAGAGGGAAGGTCAAATGTAATCTAAGGAGAATGGATACAATGATTTGGTTCATTGTAATTTGCAACTGGTTTTTCAATGTGAGAGCGATCTGGTGCATATTTTGCAAATAAAAACAAAGAAACTTTCTGATCCCCCCTTCCAATGATCCCAGGAACTGCGCATTCATACACTAGATAGTTTGGATTAGCCAATTTCCAATTTGAGAATGTCACCCACATTATTCCATGTGGGTAAGGAGGTTCCTAAGGTGTCATTAGTCAGTGTTGAGAATGTGAGATAACAAGGTGTAGAGCTGGATGAACACAGCAGGTCAAGCGGCATCATAGGAGTCGGAAGGCTGACGTTTCGGGCCTATACTCTTCTCTAGGCCCAAAACGTCAGCTTTCCTGCTCCTATGATGCTGCTTGACCCGCTGTGCTCATCCAGCTCTACACCTAACTTAGATTCTCCAGCATCTGCAATTCCTACTATCTCTGAAACAGTGATGAGAATGCTTCCACTTCCTTTGCCATCCTTTGCACTTCAGAGGCATCAGAGTCTTAAAATATCACCTGGGAGCATAATTTTAAAGTCCGGTCTGCATCAGGGCCTGAATGCACTGACATTTAAAACTCCAGCCAACACCCTTGAATTTCTGATTGGCCAATGGCAGGTGCATGGAAGTGGAAATTTGGACATAGGAGAGGCTGAGGATGAAATCTCCAGACTTTCATGTCCAACCCTAAAGAAATTAGGCACAGTGATTTGATTCACTGTCATTTTCAACTCCTCTTTCAACGTGACAGCATAACCCGTAGGAGCAGGAGAGTGCCATTCAGCCGATCAACTCTGCTTCCGTAATCAATGAGATCATGGTTGATTTGATAATCCTCAACTAATGATCTCCTACAATCTCTTTCATCAGGCAGCAGGTACAGAAACCTGAATAATGCACAAGCAGCTTCAAGAACAGCTTCTTCCCAGCCATTATCACTCTGAATGAACTCTCTAGCCTCAAGTAACACTGACCTTGCTAACGGTGATGTGGCCTGTCGCATGCCCTAGCCAATGTAACCTGTATGCCTCTGCTTAAGTCTTTTAGATCTGTACATCCTTTGCTTACTATGACCTGCCTGTACCACTCGTAAACAAAGCTCTTCACCTGTATTTCGGTAAATATCAATAAATCAATCAACCAATCAATCAATCAGTCTCTACTTTCCTACATTTTCCCCTTAACCCTTGATTCCCCTCCTGATTAAAAATCTGTTCAACTCAGCCTTGAATATTCGTAATGATCCAGCGTCAACAGCCCTCTAACGTGAAGAATTCCACAATGATTCACAATGCTCCGAGAGAAGAAATTCCTCCTTTTCTCTGTCTTCAATGTGATTTGTGAAATCAGCTTCAAAGGTTTTAGACACTGTATCTAAGTGGCTGAACAGCAGCTCACCTGCAAAATCCTGTTTTCCCAAATCTAGCTGGTTTGATGTACTATACATGGATCATATTTTTAATGACAATCTATGTGAACATATCAGCCAGAGAGTGGTGGGCCTGTGGAAGTCATTGCCACTGAGCGCAGTGGAGGCCGGGACATTAAATGGCTTCAAGGCAGAGATTGATAGATGCTTGATCTCGCAAGGAATTAAGGGCTACATGGAGAGTGTGGGTAAGTGGAATTGAAATGCCCACCAGCCATGATTAAATGGTGGAGTGGACTTGATGGGCTGAATGGCCTTACTTCCACTCCTATGTCTTATGGTCTATAATACTCAGAATCAGAAAATGATAAATATATTTTAGATTTGTATGCACCTTTGATCGTGACAGAGATGTAAGTACTTACTATTCCATAGATTCACATAAAATTTACAGGCCAGTCAGCCTACTGGTGTTTATGCTTTCCACAAACCTCCATCTACTTTATTTCACCAAAACCTATACCTTCTTCCACTGTGTTTTTATCTTGCCACTCCCTTCAATATGTCCATGTTACAGTAAATGGAGAAAGGGTATGCAATCCTCAGGATATCAACATAGGTGAACAAAGTGATATTTTTTGTGCACCTATTCAGACTGGTGAAAAATACCAGCTGATCACTGGCTATGGACCTGATGTTCTCACACAATGCTTTGCCCACTGCGGAAACAGCAGCCCCACAGAACGGATATAGAGTAAATGCCACATTGCCAACAGAGCGCATGAATCAAACCAGCTCCCCAGTTCCTGGCAATGACCCACCTGAAAAGGGATGGTGGAAGCACATGAATATGGGGGGGAAACTGATGTCACTTACAGAAGGTTGGCTCATCCATGTGCGAGCCCAAATCTCAGCTTCATAAATCTGAGAAACTCACTAATAGATCAAATATGGAATTCAGGAGAAATTTTATCACTAGGAAGGTGGTGCTTGCAATTTGATGGGATGGTTGCAGTAAATAGCATCGATGCATTGAAGAGAGAGCTAGATTAGCTCAAGGTAGAGAAAGGGAGGGAGGGTGAGATGAAGAGGGATGGGTGGTGGCTCGTGTGGAACGTAAATATCAATACAAACCAGTCACACTAAATTGCCTGTTTCTGCGCTGCCAACTGGGCCTAATTCATCATTATCGTACTCTGCTTCATCTTCATCCTTCTGAAGGCAGGCAGAGAGGTGTCAGCAGGCTGCCTGAGGAAATTGCTGCAGCACAGAAGGAGTTAACATGTGTCTGTTCCACAGCAGAGGCTAATCAAGCCTTCTCATCCAAAGCTTGTTATAAACACTGCCAGAAGCAGCCACACAGGGGCTGATTCCTGCCTTTCCTCTGGGACTCTTCAATGGACTTCAGAGGCCAAATGAGGTGTAAGTCTATTAAAATTAAAGCATTTGTGCACAGATCACTGTCCCACTGAGTATTACTGCTCTGCACGTGACACTCAGGTATAGTTAATTTCTCACTGACAAACAACAGCCAGGCTTGATAGTAAACACACGCAGCAGATTCCCTGTCAAGGCTGTAATGGTGCAGTTAACTCAGTCTGAGAACCGTTCTTCCTTTACAGATAGCACTAGGGGTATTCAGGCACTCACTGAGAACGTCAACTGCTCCCACCATAGGAAGCCCTTGCTTTACAGTAGAAAACCCTCATTTTAACCTAATCTGCCCACAGGGAATGAGCTTTGAGTTTACACCGTTTCTGATGTTAATTTCCCCTCAAGTCAATTCACTCAATGCATCTTTACCAAACATGGTTTCACGTGTAACATTCATTGGCAGTGGGCACAGTGAGAGAGAAATAATCGTTTTGTGGCCTGTTTTGAGAAGTGGTTGTGACCGGCAAGGCTAGCATTCGGTTTACATCCCTGTTTGGCCCTAATTAAGCAAGTTAGTCGGTGTTGGACTGGAGTCACATACCAGAACAGAGCAGTTACAAAGATAACATGTTTCCTGACGAAAATAACTTTTATGAACTACATGTGTTTTTATGGCAATTGAACAACAACTTCTGTTACTTTTTCATATCTTTCATAATCTAAACTTAAATCTTCAAACTGCTATCAGAGATAATGGGAACTGCAGATGCTGGAGAATCCAAGATAACAAAGTGTGAAGCTGGATGAACACAGCAGGCCAAGCAGCATCTCAGGAGCACAAAAGCTGACGTTTCAGGCCTAGGCCCTTCATCAGAGAGGGGGATGGGGAGAGGGTTCTGAAATAAATAGGGAGAGAGGGGGAGGCGGACCGAAGATGGATTGAGGAGAAGATAGGCAGAGAGGAGAGTATAGGTGGGGTCGTGGGGAGGGGATAGGTCAGTCTGGAGAGGACGGACAGGTCAAGGAGGCGGGATGAGGTTAGTAGGTAGGAAATGGAGGTGCGGCTTGAGGTGGGAGGAGGGGATAGGTGAGAGGAAGAACAGGTTAGGGAGGTGGGAAAAAGCTGGTCTGGTTTTGGGATGCAGTGGGGGGAAGGGGCGAGCTGGGCTAGTTTTGGGATGCAGTGGGGGAAGGAGATATACTCTCCTCTCCACCTATCTTCTCCTCTATCCATCTTTGGTCCGCCTCCCCCTCTCTCCCTATTTATTTCAGAACTCTCTCCCCATCCCCCTCTCTGATGAAGGGTCTAGGCCTGAAACATCAGCTTTTGTGCTCCTGAGATGCTGCTTGGCCTGCTGGGTTCATCCAGCTCCATACTTTGTTACATTCAAACTGCTATGGTGGGATAGAACATATTGTGAGCTAGGTTACGAGCTCAGGGCCATTGGGTTTCCAGAATTACTGAATAGTTTATGGCACAGAATGAGGCCACTTGGCCCATTAAGCTTATGCTAACATTCTGTATGAGCAATTTAGCTAAACATACTCTCCCACCTTCCCCCCATAACTCTGAATGTTATATTTTCATAAAGTTGATTGGTTGAATTTGACTACACTACCCTCTCTACCCCTTTCAGGGAATTGATTGGATTTCATAAACATTCGCTGCTTGAAAATGTTTGTCCTCATGTTGCTGGTGGTTTTTTTGACAGTCACCTGTCAAATTACCTCTTGGCTTTTCGCAAAACCTCATCATAATTAGGCCACCATTGCACCTATGGCACAGGGAGTGACCCAAGACCATAAGACATAGGGCCTGAATTAGGCCTTTCAGTTTGTTGACACTGCTCTGCCATTCAACAAGATCACACCTGACCTGATAAACCTCAACTCCACTTTCTTGCCTTTTTGCATATAACCCTTGATTCCTCATTGACTAAAAGTCTGCCTATCTCAGCCTCGAAGATACTTAACATCCCAGCCTCGATAATCCTCTGTGTTAAAGAATTGCACAGATTCTCTCCCCTTTCAGAGAAGAAATTCCTCCTCATCTCTGTCTTCAGTTGGTGATTCTGAGGTTATGGCCTCTCTCAAAAGGGGAAACAACCTTTCTGTATCTCACTAAAAATTTTGTATGCTTCAATAAGGCCACCTCTCAATCCTCTAAACTCCAATCAGTAAAGGCATAGGCTACTCAAACTGTCCTCAGAGGAAAATTCCTCAATAACCTTCTCCAGACTTCGTTCAATGCCAACATGTCACAGTATTCTAGTTGTGATCTAACTAGTGACTTATATTGTTTTAGCAAGACTTCCTTTGTCAACATTCCATTTGCCTTCCCAATTATACACTTTTTGTAATTCATGCATGAGGAAGCACAAAACTCTCTTGCAACATTCCACAGTCTTGCTCCATTTAAATAATATTCACCTCTTCTATTCTTCCTTTAAAAGTGCATGACCCCACATTTTCCCATTTTATATTTCATCTGCCACTCAATTAACCTTTCTTCATCTCTCTGTAGACTCTTCATGTTATCCTCATCACTTGCCTTCCAACCTATTTTTGACATTGAAGTAAAGTATGTATGAAGGAAGTTTCACTCATTGACAGTCCCTCTTCCACTCTCAGGGTGAGTCCATAGGTGGCTGCACAAACTGTTGCGGCTACCACAGACCCTGCTACTTTTGGGCCGAAGGTGATCAGGGGAAGGGGTGGGTGGGTCATTGGTGCAGCAGCATGTTCCTTTTGCTGTTTTCACCTGGCTTTTACTTTTTCCTAACCATAAGTCTCAAGCTATTCCATTTATTCCCGGATGCTCCTCCTCCACATTGGACTATCTTAGGACAAAGATTCCCAGGTGTCTGTGGGATGTCACACTTTGCCAGTGAGGCCTTAATTCACTGAAGTGCTTCCTCTGTCCACCTGGGGCTTGCCTGTTTTTTTGAAGATGGGAGTAGAGCACTTGCTTGTGGAGTCTCGAATCAGTCATGTGGACAACATTCCCAGCCCATTGTAACTAGAACAAAAGAAAAAAAAGAGAAGTACGACACAGGAACAGGTCCTCCGGCCCTCCAAGCTTGTGCCGATCATCACGCCTTGACTAAACTAAAAAACAAGCGTTCTGCCCTAATTCGGTCCCTCTCCCTCTATTTCCTCCCTATTCATGCAACCATCCAGAGCCCTCTCAAATGTCACTAATGTGCCTGCTTCCACCACCTCCTCTGGCAGTGCATTCCAGGCTCCTACGACACTCTGAAAGAAAATCTTTCATCGCACATCTCTTTAAACTTTTGCCCTCTCACCTTGAACCTGAGTCCCCTTGTAATTGAAACTTCAACCCTGGGAAAAAGCTTCTAACTATCCACCTTATCTATGCCTCTCATAATTTTGTGGACCTCTATCAGGCCTCCTCTCAGCCGCTGTTTTTCCAGTGAAAACAATCTTAGTCTTTTTGACTTTTCCTTATAGCCAATACTCTCGTCACTGTGCAACATCCTGGTGAACTTTCTCTGCACTCTGTCCAACACTTCCACATTCTTCTGATAATGTGACAACCAAAACTGCAAGAAATACTCCAAATGAGGCCTAACAAGGGTTTTATATAGCTGCAACATGATTTGTCAACTCCTGTACTCCATGTCCCGGCCAATGAAGGCAAGCATGCCGTGTGATTGCATAGACAGGAAGGGAGTAATGGTGGAGAAATTTGAGAAGCTATGTTAAAGATGGGCTGTGCAGTGGCACAGTGCTTAGCACTGCTGCCTCGCAGCACCAGGGACCCAGGTTCAATTCCACCCTCGGGCGGCTGTCTGTGTGGAGTTTGTACGTTCTCCTTGTGTCTGTGTGGGTTTCCTCCAGGAGCTCCCGTTTCTTCCCACAGTCCAAAGATGTGCAGGTTAGGTGGATTGGCCATACTAAATTGCCCATAGTGTTTAGGGATGTGTAGCTTAGGGGGAATGGGTCTGGGTGGGAAGCTCCAGAGGCGGTGTGGGCTTGTTGGGCCAAAGGGCGTGTTCCCACACTGTGGGGATTCTATGATTCTATGCCTTCTCAATTATCTTTGGCCACTTGTGTTGCCACTTTTTGGGAACTGTGGACCTGCATGCCCAGATCTGTCTGCATGTTAATGTTCCTAAGATTCTGCCGTTAACAGTATAATTCACATCTAAATGTTATCATCCAAAATGGACCACCTTGCTAATCCATCCGTATCCTGTTGTACCCTTTCACAATCATCAGCATTATCAGCAACTCCACCTATCTTTGTGTCATCCACAAACTTACTAATCAAACCACCCACAATTTCCTTCAGATCATTTACATAAACTACACACAACAGAGGGCCTAAGACTCATCCCTGTGGAACACCACTAGTTACCGGTCTCCATTCTGAAAAACACCCTTCCACCGCTACCCTCTAACTTCTATGACAGACAGTTTTGTATCCATCTAGTCAGCCCACCTTGAATCCCACGTGATTTTAGTTTTTGTACCAATCTGCTATTTGGGACTTTATCAAATACCTCACTAAAGTCCATATAAACAGCCCTTCACTTATCAATTATCTTTGTTACCTCTTCAAAAAATTTGATTAGGTTGGAGAGACATGAGCTTCCCTCTACGAAACCATGCTGCCTGTTGCTAACTAGCCCATTTTCTTCCAAATGTGCATATATCCTGTTCCTCAGTATCTCCTCCAAGTGCTTCCCCAGCACAGATGTCAGCCTATCATTTTCTAGATTATCCCTGCTTCCCTTCTTAAACAAGGGAGCAATATTGACTAATCTCCAGTCCTCTGGAACTTGTGGTCAAGGAGGATTTGAATATACTTGCTAATGCCCAAGCTATTTCTTCGCTTGTCCCTTGCAGTAACCTAGGATAGATCCCAGTTGATCAAAGATGCTGGGGATGTTGACCTGATTGAGGATGCTGGTGTCGGTGCATCTTTCTTCCCAACGAATTTGCAGGATCTTGCATAGCCAGTGTTAGTGATACTGCTCCAACACCTTCAGATATCTGTAGTAGACAATCCACGCCTCAGGGGCATATAGGAAGATGAGGAAAGGGTGACTGTCTCAAAGCCCAGAGGTGGCTGTGTTGATGGAGATTAATACTGATAAGTACTTTAAATGGATCAGTGCTGCAAGCATTTCACCAGTTGGGGCCGTCATAATCAGAACTCAAAGGTTTCCCAGTACTTTTTCTAGCTATTTTGGCTATTTCGGCTACTCAACAAATCAGCTCCTCTCTGGTCTTTTCCTTACACCTCCTGCAACTTGCCAATCAAGTAACCTAAATACAATGGGGCAGTTCCACACTAGTTCAGATATGTTTAGCGCCAGAGGCATTAGCCAGGGAGGGAGTTTATTTTCCGATCCTCTGGAAAATCCATGCATTTTATCTCCCTGGTGATTTGCCATGCTTTGGGAAGCCTTGTTCTGTTTGCCTGCAGGAAGAAGACACAGAAGGAATGATTTGTTAGCTGAGCAATAAAGCAAGGCTGATAAATATTTTGACATGTTGAACACTGTTTATTGAACTGGGGTGGGGGGGTATGTCGGAGGAGGGGATGTGCTTAAGGATCAGAAAGAGAGAGAGAGAGGGAGAGGGTGAAGCGATGGTTGAGTGAGTGTGAATTAGAATCCACAGCAAACATTGATTGAATTGAGAGGAGGCTGAATTTAACGCTGTTATAGCTGTCAGTACAATCTAAGGAGACAGCTTTTCACTCGTTTTAATGTCAAGAAGAGAAACTCTTTGAGTGTCTTCAATCGGCTTTTTTTTACACTGGGGGTAATAGGAGACTGAAGAGGTCAGCGGAGCAGTAGTGTTTTCTGACCCTTAATCTCCTTGAGTGACATTTGCCAGTCAACCTAAGCTGTTTTGTGATAATAGTTTATTGACTTGGCTGCCACTCTCGCACCTCAGGCACTTTCAGGTCGGCAAGCTGTGTCCTTCCATCGTGATTCAGGCAGGGAAGGAGTGGGAGTGGTGAACCTTCTGGAATGACCAGCGCTGTGGTCTTATGTTTGTGGGATCTTTTCTCTCCCTCATTCTATCTCTTTTCTCCCTTTGCTTTGCAAAAGTTCTGTTTGAAGTTGGTCGAACAATAGCATTAATAGCAGCAGCCCTCTGTCAGCTTACTGACGTGGTGTGAGAGTTTACTTACCGAGTATCTCAGTCATTTAGCTGTGCTGCATTTGTGTATCTGTGTTTGTATATGTTTGTCTGTATGTGATTGTGAAAAGTATAGTGAATCTGTGTATTGTGAGTGTTCTGTACCTGAGTGTGAGCATGCTTTGTGTGTGTGTCTGTGTGTGTGTCAGATAGAATGAATCTGTATGAATGTGTGTTGTACCATCTGGGTCTGCCATGTGTCTGTATATATGTGTCTGAGAGTGTATCTGTACATGTGCAAGCATGTTTATGTCTGAACGTGGATGATGTCTGTTTGCATATGTATCCCACATTAGTATTTGCAGTTCTTGTCTGTAAGTACATATATGTGGAATTGAACCAAGGTGCCCGGTGTGATAAGGGCCCAGTGCTAACTACTAAACCACATGCTGTCTCTTTTTGTAGAAGCAGGCTATTTGGTGCACTGAGTCCACATTGATCCTCCAAAGAGCATCCCATACCCCATTCCTGCAACCCTGCATTTCCCATGGCTTAACCCACCTAGCCTGCACATTATGGGCAATTTAGCATGGCCAATCCACCTAACATGCACATCTTTGGACTGTGGGAAAAAACTGGAGCACCCGGAAGAAATCTACACAGATGTAGCAAAAATGTGCCAACTCCACACAGTCAGTCACCTGAGGGACAGTTGGTCAGTGGTCAGCACTGCTGCCTCACAGCACAAGGGACCCCGGTTCAATTCCAGCCAAGGTCAACTGTCTGTCTGTGTGGAGTTTCCGCATTCTCCCTGTGTCTGCAGGGGTTTCCTCCAGTTTCCTTCCACAGTTGAAAGATGCACAAGTTACTGTGGATTGGTCATGATAAATTGCCCCAATGTGTCCAGGGATGTGTAGCTTAGGTGGATTAGCCATGGGAATTACAGGGTTATAGCGATAGGATAGGGGGTGAGCCTGGGAGAGATGTTCTTTGGAGAGTTAGTGAGGACTTGTTGGGCCAAATGACCTGTTTCCAAACTGTAGGGATTTTATGAAGACATATGTACCTATGGTATGTGGATGAATGTCATACATGTCAGTGCATTAATTTTGTGCATATGTAGTCTATGTCTGCAAGTATATGAATGTGGTTTTTGACTGTAAGTATGTGACTGCGCATATGTGTGTCTGTGTGTCCCCATGTGTATGTGTGTGATTCAGAATGAGTATGATATGTGTCTTTATGGATGTATGTGTATGTGTATTTCAGTATGTTCCTGGTGTAGGAATGGTGTAGTTCTCTCTAATGTTTCCTGCCGCTGTGAGGTTCTGTATATCAGTGTAGACCCTCCAAGCACAAACACACACAGCTTAGAGGGAACATTGGGTGGTATGACCTTTATGTATATGGGAGTGACATGGGTCTGTGTGTGTGGTGTTGCCTATCACTCTGAAATAACTGTCATCCCAAATTCTTTATGGTCCTGATTTTAATTCCCCCTGACTGGTGGTGGTGCCTTCAGTTTCCCAGGCACTAAACTCTGAAATCCCATTTCAAGCTCTCAGTCTTCCTTACCTTCAATTAGATGGTCCGTAAGCTAAAACTGCTCTAAAATCTGCTTATGTCGCTCAAAGTCAAAATTTATCTGAGACGTTCTGTCTAAAAAACTGAATTAGATTAGATTACCGACAGTGTGGAAACAGGCCCTTCGGCCCAACAAGTCCATATTGCCCCTTGGAGCACCCCACCCAGGCCCATCCCCCTATAACCCCCATGCCCCTGAACACTATGGGCAATTTAGCATGGCCAATCCACCTAGCCTGCACATCTTTGGACTGTGGGAGGAAACCCACGCAGACACAGGGAGAATGTGCAAACTCCACACAGACAGCTACCCGAGGCTGGAATCAAACCTGGGCCCCTGGTGCTGTGAGGCTGCAGTGCTAATCACTGAGCCACAGTGCTGCCCTCTACAGTGCATCTTGCAGATGCTATATGCTATCCATGGGAAAATTTATATTGACTGTAGAACAGAGGCATGACGGCAACTTCTACATGTGTGGAAACAACATGACCGTGGGTTGTTAAGTGGTAATGTGAAAGACGATGTTGTAATGTTCGAAGTGTTGGTACAAGTGATATCACAGAGGGAAGCAAGGATAAGGAGCAAAAGTTATATGGAGTCATTACAAAAACACTCATTGATATTTAGGTTGGTGACAATTCTACTGTTCTGTCACACCTGTGTAGAAAGGATCCAAGAGATTTTTGATCTACAAGCGATTCAATGTTATTGGAGGACAAGTGCCTCAATGAAGTTAAGGCCATAATCAGTCACAATCTTATTTAAAAACCAAAAGAACTGCTGATGCTGCAAATCAGGAACAAAAACAGAAGTTGCTGGAAAAGCTCACCAGGTCTGGCAGCATCTGTGAAGGAAACTAGGTAAACGTTTCAGCTCCGGTGGCCTTTCCTCTGGTTTAATATTGGAGCAGATTCAAAGGGCCAAATGACCTTTGCCTGCTGCTTTTTTTTAGGTTCTTAGTAAGTTGTAAAGATTAAGTAGAAATTTAATTGATTCCTTTACAATAGTAAGGGGCTTGAACATATATACAAACATATGGCTTCGGAGCAAGTGCAGGATATTTGACCCTCAAGCCTGCTCAGTCATTCAATGAAATCGTGACTGATGGTTTTGCATTCTCAATCCCACATTCCCACCTACTCCCATAATCCAGTGACTCCTGTTATTCGGTCATGGAGTCACAGAGGCCTACAGCAGGGAAAGGTCTTCAGCCCAATTTGCCCATGCTGCCCATTTTTCACAATTTAAACTTATCTCACTTGTTTGCACTTGGTCCATATCCCTCCATTTCAATCCCATCCATGTACCTGCCGAAATGAGTTTTAAATGACAAAAGTGTACTTACTTCCACCACTACCCCAAGGACCCACCATCCTGAGTGTGGAAAAAGTACCCCTCTGGACCCTTTTGTATCTCAGCCCTCACCTTAAACTTCTGCCCTCTAGTTTTAGACTCCCTTACCCTTATTGGCTATCGGCCTTATCGATGCCTGTCGTGATTATAGCCAAGAATCAAACTAGCTGTGCTTAACGAGGCATTTCCCAGTCTCTTTGGTTCAGAGGCAGGGAAATGAGCCATAGTGCCACAAGACCTCTTAAGAAATAGTAGATCAGCAATTATGTTTATATTAAAGACCACAAGAGTCAGAGGATATGGAACTTGTCGGCAGATTGCAGATAGATAAAGGAACTGCAGAATAGTGATGATGGAGTACTTCCATTTCCCTAACTGCACGAAAAGAGACAGTAAAAGAATAGATTACTTGCTAGCATAAGTGGTCTTGCAGCCCTTGATCACCCAGAGTGCGCCATTACTAATGTTATTAGATTGAATAGGCTTTTTGTAAGGCTGAAGGAATAATATCTACGATTCTCTCCATGTCCATAAGCAGCTTCAGATTACTGAATGTTAAATCCTTTGGAATGATGCCACACAATGTTGATTTGTTTCACCCTGCTTCAAGCAGAAAACCAATGTTAACATTTTCTCTTTGCTGTTCAATCAAAGCGTTCACATTTTCTTAGACAACAAAATGTGAGGCTGGATGAACACAGCAGGCCAAGCAGCATCTCAGGAGCACAAAAGCTGACGTTTCGGGCCTAGACCCTTCATCAGAGAGGGGGATGGGGTGAGGGTTCTGGAATAAATAGGGAGAGAGGGGGAGGCGGACCGAAGATGGAGAGAAAAGAAGATAGGTGGAGAGAGTATAGGTGGGGAGGTAGGGAGGGGATAGGTCAGTCCAGGGAAGACGGACAGGTCAAGGAGGTGGGATGAGGTTAGTAGGTAGGAGATGGGGGTGCGGCTTGGGGTGGGAGGAAGGGATGGGTGAGAGGAAGAACCGGTTAGGGAGGCGGAGACAGGTTGGACTGGTTTTGGGATGCAGTGGGTAGAGTGGAGGAGCTGGGCTGGTTGTGTGGTGCAGTGGGGGGAGGGGACGAACTGGGCTGGTTTAGGGATGCAGTTGGGGAAGGGGAGATTTTGAAACTGGTGAAGTCCACATTGATACCATTAGGCTGCAGGGTTCCCAGGCGGAATATGAGTTGCTGTTCCTGCAACCTTCGGGTGGCATCATTGTGGCACTGCAGGAGGCCCATGATGGACATGTCATCTAAAGAATTGGAGGGGGAGTGGAAATGGTTTGCGACTGGGAGGTGCAGTAGTTTGTTGCGAACTGAGCGGAGGTGTTCTGCAAAGCGGTCTCCAAGCCTTCGCTTGGTTTCCCCAATGCAGAGGAAGCCACACCGGGTACAGTGGATGCAGTATACCACATTGGCAGATGTGCAGGTGAACCTCTGCTTAATGTGGAACGTCATCTTGGGGCCTGGGATAGGGGTGAGGGAGGAGGTGTGGGGGCAAGTGTAGCATTTCCTGCGGTTGCAGGGGAGGTGCCGGGTGTGGTGGGGTTTGAGGGCAGTGTGGAGCGAACAAGGGAGTCACGGAGCGAGTGGTCTCTCCGGAAAGCAGACAGGGGTGCGGATGGAAAAATGTCTTGGGTGGTGGGGTCGGATTGTAGATGGCGGAAGTGTCGGAGGATGATGCGTTGTATCCGGAGGTTGGTGGGGTGGTGTGTGAGAACGAGGGGGATCCTCTTTGGGCGGTTGTGGCGGGGGTGGGGTGTGAGAGACGTGTTGCGGAGAATACGGGAGACGCGGTCGAGGGTGTGCTCGATCACTGTGGGGGGAAAGTTGCGGTCCTTGAAGAATTTGGACATCTGGGATGTGCGGGAGTGGAATGTCTTGTCGTGGGAGCAGATGCGGCGGAGGCGGAGGAATTGGGAATAGGGGATGGAATTTTTGCAGGAGGGTGGGTGGGAGGAGGTGTATTCTAGGTAGCTGTGGGAGTCGGTGGGCTTGAAATGGACATCAGTTACAAGCTGGTTACCTGAGATGGAGACTGAGAGGTCCAGGAATGTGAGGGATGTGCTGGAGATGGCCCAGGTGAACTGAAGGTTGGGGTGGAAGGTGTTGGTGAAGTGGATGAACTGTTCGAGCTTCTCTGGGGAGCAAGAGGCGGGGCCGATACAGTCATCAATGTACCGGAGCAAGAGGTGGGGTTTGGGGCCTGTGTAGGTGCGTAAGAGGGACTGTTCCACGTAACCTACAAAGAAGCAGGCATAGCTGGGGCCCATGCGGGTGCCCATGGCCACCCCCTTAGTCTGTGCCTGCCCCGGTCGACCAATTGTCTCAGCCTGCTCCTGCCCCACCGAACTCATCTCCACCTATCTGGACTCCATTTTCTCCCCCTTGGTCCGGGAACTCCCCACCTACGTCCGTGACACCACCCACGCCCTCCACCTCCTCCAGGACTTCCAATTTCCTGGCCCCCAACACCTCATTTTCACCATGGACGTCCAGTCCCTATACACCTGTATTCCGCATGCAGATGGCCTCAAGGCCCTCCGCTTCTTCCTGTCCCGCAGGCCCGACCAGTCCCCCTCCACCGACACCCTCATCCGCCTAACCGAACTCGTCCTCACCCTCAACAACTTCTCTTTTGACTCCTCCCACTTCCTACAGACTAAGGGGGTGGCCATGGGCACCCGCATGGGCCCCAGCTATGCCTGCCTCTTTGTAGGTTACGTGGAACAGTCCCTCTTCCGCACCTACACAGGCCCCAAACCCCACCTCTTGCTCCGGTACATTGATGACTGTATCGGCCCCGCCTCTTGCTCCCCAGAGGAGCTCGAACAGTTCATCCACTTCACCAACACCTTCCACCCCAACCTTCAGTTCACCTGGGCCATCTCCAGCACATCCCTCACCTTCCTGGACCTCTCAGTCTCCATCTCAGGTAACCAGCTTGTAACTGATGTCCATTTCAAGCCCACCGACCCCCACGGCTACCTAGAATACACCTCCTCCCACCCACCCTCCTGCAAAAATTCCATCCCCTATTCCCAATTCCTCCGCCTCCGCCGCATCTGCTCCCACGACAAGACATTCCACTCCCGCACATCCCAGATGTCCAAATTCTTCAAGGACCGCAACTTTCCCCCCACAGTGATCGAGCACGCCCTCGACTGCGTCTCCCGTATTCTCTGCAACACGTCTCTCACACCCCACCCCCGCCACAACCGCCCAAAGAGGATCCCCCTCGTTCTCACACACCACCCCACCAACCTCCGGATACAACGCATCATCCTCCGACACTTCCGCCATCTACAATCCGACCCCACCACCCAAGACATTTTTCCATCCGCACCCCTGTCTGCTTTCCGGAGAGACCACTCTCTCTGTGACTCCCTTGTTCGCTCCACACTGCCCTCCAACCCCACCACACCCGGCACCTTCCCCTGCAACCGCAGGAAATGCTACACTTGCCCCCACACCTCCTCCCTCACCCCTATCCCAGGCCCCAAGATGACATTCCACATTAAGCAGAGGTTCACCTGCACATCTGCCAATGTGGTATACTGCATCCACTGTACCCGGTGTGGCTTCCTCTACATTGGGGAAACCAAGCGGAGGCTTGGAGACCGCTTTGCAGAACGCCTCCGCTCAGTTCGCAACAAACTACTGCACCTCCCAGTCGCAAACCATTTCCATTCCCCCTCCCATTCTTTAGATGACATGTCCATCATGGGCCTCCTGCAGTGCCACAATGATGCCACCCGAAGGTTGCAGGAACAGCAACTCATATTCCGCCTGGGAACCCTGCAGCCTAATGGTATCAATGTGGACTTCACCAGTTTCAAAATCTCCCCTTCCCCAACTGCATCCCTAAACCAGCCCAGTTCGTCCCCTCCCCCCACTGCACCACACAACCAGCCCAGCTCCTCCACTCCACCCACTGCATCCCAAAACCAGTCCAACCTGTCTCCACCTCCCTAACCGGTTCTTCCCCTCACCCATCCCTTCCTCCCACCCCAAGCCGCACCCCCATCTCCTACCTACTAACCTCATCCCACCTCCTTGACCTGTCCGTCTTCCCTGGACTGACCTATCCCCTCCCTACCTCCCCACCTATACTCTCTCCACCTATCTTCTTTTCTCTCCATCTTCGGTCCGCCTCCCCCTCTCTCCCTATTTATTCCAGAACCCTCACCCCATCCCCCTCTCTGATGAAGGGTCTAGGCCCGAAACGTCAGCTTTTGTGCTCCTGAGATGCTGCTTGGCCTGCTGTGTTCATCCAGCCTCACATTTTATTGTCTTGGATTCTCCAGCATCTGCATTTCCCATTATCTCTCGTTCGCATTTTCTTCTTTGGGAGGTGGAACTGGCCACAGTTACTCACTTCTTAGTCTAACTGCTCATATCTGACATCAGTCTCCGAAGTTTTTTTTGTACCTTCTTCAACATCAGCTTATCCTTAAGGGATTCTGAAAAGATAATGTCGAGAATGTAGAAAATGTAAATTAGTTTAGCCTATCGCATAGCACTAGAGCCCGAAGACTGTACTTTTAGTGCTATTCAGGGCAAACATTGGCCTAGGTGCTTTGGATAGTTTTTTTCAAAGCAGGTCAGAGGCTGGGAATCTGGCAGTGAGTAATTCACCTCCTGCCTCTGCAAAGACTGTCCATCATCTATAGGATGCAATTCAGGAGTCTGATGGAATATTCCCCACTTGCCTGGATGAGTGTAGGTCCAACAATAGTCAAGAAGCTTGACTCAATCAAAAACAAAGCAACCTACTTGATTAGCACCACATCTACAGTTATCCTCTCCCTCCACCACCGATGGTCAGTAATAACAGTGTGTACTATCTACAAGATGCACTGAAGAAATTCACCAAAGATCCTCAGACAACACCTTCTAAACCCATGATAACAAGGTATGGAGCTGGATGAACACGGCAGACCAAGCAGCATCTTAGGAGCAGGAAAGCTGACGTTTTGGACCGAGGCTCTTCATCAGAAATGGGGGAGGGGAAGAGGGTTCTGAACTTGAGTCCAGATATGGACTCCATTTTCTCCCCCTTGGTCCAGGAACTCCCCACCTACATCCGTGACACCATCCACGCCCTTCACCTCCACCAGAACTTCCAAATCCTCGGTCCCCAACGCCTCATTTTTACTATGGATGCCCAGTCCCTATACACCTGCATTCCCCATGCAAATGGCCTAAAGGCCCTCCGTTTCTTCCTGTCCCACAGGCCTTACCAGTCCCCTTCCACTGACACCTTCATCGGCTTAGCTGAACTCGTCCTCACCCTCAACAACTTCCTTTGGATTCCTCCCACTTCCTACAGACAAAAGGGGTGGCCATGGGTACCCGCATGGACCCAAGCTATGCCTGCCTCTTTGTAAGTTAAATGGAACAGTCCCTCTTCCATGCCTACACTGGCCCTAAACCCCACCTCTTCCTCCATTAGTTTGATGACTGTATCTGCACTGCCTTGTGCTCCCACGAGGAGCTCAAACAGTTCATCCACTTCACCAACACCTTCCACCTCAACCTTAAGTTCACCTGGACTATCTCTAACACATCCCTCACCTTCCTGGACCTCTCTGTCTCCATCTCGGGCAACCACCTAGAAACTAATATCCATTTCCAGCCCGACTCCCACAGCTACCAAGAATACACCTCCTCCAGCCCACATTCCTGCAAAAATGGCCCTATTCCCCCATTCCCAATTCCTTCGCCTCCACCGCATCTGCTCCCAGGATGGGGCATTCCACTCCCGTAAATCTCAGAATCCTTGTTTTTCAAGGAACGCAACATCCCCCCCCTGCATTGGTCGAGAACGCCCTTGACCATGTCTCCCGCATTTCCCGCAACTCATCCCCCACACCCCGTCCCCACAATAACATCCAAAACAGAATCCCCTTCATCCTCACATACCGCCCCACGAACCTCCACATCCAATGCATCATCCTCCGACACTTCTGCCATCTGAAATCTGACCCTACCGCCAAAGACATTTTTCCCTCCCCACCCTTGTCTGCATTCTGGAGAGACCACTCTCTCCGTGACTCCCTTGTCCGCTCCACACTCCCCTCCAGCCCCACCACACCCCACTTTCCCTGCAACCGCAGGAAGTGCTACTCTTGCCCCCACACCCCCTCCCTCACACTCATCCCAGGCCCCAAGAAGACTTTCCACATCAAGGAGATGTTCACCTGCGCATCTGCTAATGTGGTATACACATCCACTGTTCCCGTTGTGGCTTCATCTACATTGGGGAAACCAAGCGGAGGCTTGGGGACCGCTTTGCAGAACACCTACGCTCCGTTCACAATGAACAACTGCACCTCCTAGTTGTGAACCATTTCAACTCCCCCTCCCATTCCTCAGATGACATGTCCATCCTGGGCATCCTGCAGTGATACAACAATACCACCTGAAGATTGCAGGAACAGCAACTCATATTCCACTTGGGAATCCTGCAGCCCAATGGCTTCAATGTGGATTTCACAAACTTCAAAATCTCCCCTCCCCCTACCGCATCCCAAAACCAGCCCAGCTTGTCCCCACCTCCCTAACCTGTTCTTCCTCTCACCTATCCCCTCCTCCCAGCTCAAGCCGCACCCCCATTTCCTACTTACAAACCTCATCCCACCCCCTTGAACTGTCTGTCCTCCCTGGACTGACCTATCTCCTCACTGTCTCCCTGCCTACACTCACTTTTACTGGCTCCATCCCCACCTCTTTAACTTGTCTTCTCCTCTCCACCTACCTTCTCCTCTATCCATCTTCAATGTGCCTCCCCTTTCTCCCTATTTATTTCAGAACCTTCTTCCCCTCCCCCATTTCTAATGAAGGGTCTAGGCCTGACACGTCAGCTATTGTGACTCCTAAGATGCTGCTTGGCCTGCTGTGTTCATCCAGCTCCACACTTTGTTATCTCGAATTCTCCAACATCAGCAGTTCCTATTATCTCTGATACACCTTCCAAACCCATGACCACTTCCATCTAGAAGGTCAGGCAACAGATACATGGGGACTCCGCCATCTGCAAGATCCCCTCCAAGCTGCTCACATATCACTCTTCCTTCGGTGTCACTGGATCAAAATCCTTGAATTACATCCCTCAGGCCATTGTGGGTAAACCCACAGCAAATGATTAGCAATGGTTCATGAAAGCAGTTGACCACCACCTTCTCAAGGACAATTAGAAACAAAGATTAGTTGAATTAGTTCTATGCTTTCTGGTGGACAAATGAGGTCATAGTAGATCTGCAGCCTGCTACACACATGATACTAAACTGCATTTTGATTTTGGTCATATATAATGGACAGGCTAAATGCTTTCCTCTGAAATGGGAATTCAGACCTCGCAAGTTCAATTCACAGGAACGCAGCTTGAAATGAAACGTCAGAATCTGAGTGCATACCTGATACAAATAGCACACTTATTCATGAACAGTCCTGGAGTACTCAGTCACCATCACTGGCCTACCAACTCCCACCCAAGATAACAAAGTGTGGAACTAGATGAACACAGCAGGCCAAGCAGCATCTCTTAGGAGCACAAAAGTTGACGTTTCGGGCCTAGATCCTCCATCATTCTGATGAAGGGTCTAGGCCCAAAATGTCAACTTTTGTGCTCCTAAGATGCTGCTTAGCCTCCTGTGTTCATCCAGCTCCACATTTTGTTATATCTTGGATTCTCCAGCATCTGCAGTTCCCCATTATCTGAGATACCAATTCCCACCCATTTGTTTCAATGGCCTGAATAATTCAGAGATGAAGCGGCAATGTTTTCTCAATCATGCATGACCTTGGGTGAGCTCAAGTGCTGTGTGAGTAGGTAAAAGGGTGGGAGCAACTCAGCTAGTACCCCCCACCTGCTTCCATTTTTTAAAATTAAATAGAGCTTGGGTTCAAAATGATTGGCCACATACCAACATGATTAGAAACTTATTGACTTCATGTCCACCTCATGCTTCTTTGTGCATTAGGTTTGTCTCAAATTGCTCTTGCCAGTTTTCTCCTCCCCTTTCTGAAGAAGAGGGACTCGAAAAATTAACCCTGCTTTCTCTTCACAGCTGCTGCCAGACTTGCCAATAATTCCTGTTTTTGTTTCAGATATTCTGCCGCTCTTTATTATATTTTACCTCTTCCGCTTTGCCTCCTTCAACTTCCTTTGCAAAAGTTGGCAACTGCTTAAAAACTAATTTCATTTTTTTGGTACTTACCTAACTATTCATCGAAGAGTGGACCAGCTTCCTGAGGTTGATGAAATCCTTGCAGAAAGACTTGAGTCATGATTTCACTGAAAAGGCCAATGTGATTGTGGGCCTAATATTTGTCCAGAGCTCAGGACTCTCTGATACTGCAATGTCCATACATCTGCATTAATGTGTCTTGAAAGCAATAGACTATGATTGTGGACAGGAGTTAATGACCACTATGGCGTTGCAGAGGAATTGTTGCCTTGTGAGACTCAGTGACCTTTGTTACTTCCTAAGAGGAGAAACAAAAAAAGACCATTTGCCTAGTGCATCAAATAGGATTAAGCTGGGACTTGCTTTGATCAGTGTTTAGAAGGAAGGTGTTACTCGATCACAGGCTTATCAGAGCTGAAGCTTTGCAGTTTTCAAGTGACCTGGATACTGGCTGGATCTTGCCTTACAGAAGGCAGACTGCCTTGAGTTAGAATGTGCATTACACAGAGACAAAAAGGTGCAATAAATAGAGAGTCACTCGAGAGCATCATTAAGGAAAAGGAAGCTAAACACTGAAATCAGCACAATCTAGATCTTTAAGAGTTAAATAGTTGGTGGAACTAAGTACAAAGATTTGAAGGTCTCAAATCAGCTCTCCGAAATTGGAAAATCAACTACCTCATTGTTCAGGTTTTCAATTTACCCTGATGTTGTTCTTAATCCCCATGCAACAGTCCTCATATCAGAAGATTTTAAGCTGAAAATCACTTGCTAATTTTGGCAGATAAATACTTAAGCTATTGGTTTAACATTGGGCCCTCCTGAAATTTAAATTGTAAATTGACAGAGTTGATGCCGAGAATTATCCAACATACCACATTACTGCCAACTTGCTGTTACATGTCTGCCACTTGTGGTGGTCAGAGGAGTAATTTGAGGTCGTCAAATAAAAACAACACTGGAGAATCATAGAATCCCTGCAATGTGGAAGCGGGCCATTTAGCCCATCGAGTCCACACTGACCCTCTGAAGATCATCCCACCCAGGCCAACCTCCACTACTATATAATTCTGCATTTCCCATGGTTAGCTCACTTAGTCTGTACATCCCTGGACACTGTGGGTGATTTAGCATGGCCAATCCACCTGACCTGCACGTCTTTGGACTAAGGGCGGAAACTGGAGCACCTGGAGGAAACCCACATAGACACAGAGAGAATGTGCAAACTCCACACAACAGTCACCCAAGGCTGGAATCAAACCCAGGTCCGTGGCACTATGAGTCAGCAGTGCTAACCACTGAGCCACCCGAAGCATTCTGAGCATCTTGCAATCTCAGTTTTTGCAACCCAAGCAGCTCTGACACTATCTGCCCTTCTTTTCACATTTGTAGGAATGTTCCTTTTCTATATTCCAGCCATCTCTTCTTTAAATGCAAAGGGAAAGTTCAGAGGATGCCAGAAATCTGAAATCACGCTGGCCAATACTGGGATAGAAATGGCTGATTTTTGGATGAGCTGGAGTTTAATGAAGGCAGAGGATTGGCTGTGTCTGCTATTAAGTCTCCCATTCTTTGTAAACCTAAATGAACTTTTGTTATGAACAAAAACAGAAGTTGCTGGAAAAGCTCAGCAAGGCTGACAGCATCTGTGATGAAAAAAATCAGAGTCAACATTTCAGGTCCAGTGGCCCTTCCTCAGAACTTTTGTTATAACTGTAAATCAGAATTGGTTAAAACATTAAGTTTCTGGCCATTACAAAGTATAATAATCTGGGGTAAATTTTGAATCTGTGTGGTGTCAACTGTTGGCTGCTATATTGGTGGAACTGGAGATTTACATCAAGAACTAGAATTCCCTTTTTGGTTTGTGGTCCATGATTAGCAACAACAATTTGCCTAACTCTTGTTTTCTGCTTTATACAGTGATCCCATGAATAGATCTCTAGTGATTCTGTGTTTACAGATTTTAAATGTACTCTGGACTAAGTACAGGAGGACCATCCCATGGAATTAGGCCTGTTTGATTATTACTTGAGCAAATTTGTTACTGTTTGGACTTGACTTACTGTTGTAGATGAAATTCAGTGTGAGGATGACTAGCTTAGAGAGAGGAAGTGTTACCCAAAAGAGGAAACATGGAGAAATTGAGATAGTTTGGAGTAGATAAATGGAATGCGTGCAAGCAAGTGCATAGTTTCAAAATAAAATCAAAAAGTCTAATTAAATGCTGACCATGTAAAGGCCATTTCAGATCATTGGTGTTTAACAGAATTGGGAAACAGAAAGTAACGTAGTAAACACAATAAATTTAAGAAGATATATTTCCATGTCAGAATGCCACTACTGAGCATCAATGATGGAGGGAGAGGATGCTCATGGATGCAGGATCAATCAAGTGGGTTGCTTTGTCCTGGATGGTCTTGAGTGTTGTTGGGGCTGCACTCATCCAGGCAAATGGGGAGTATTCCATCACACTCCTGACCTGTGCCTTGTTGATGGTGGATAGACTTTCAGGAGTCAGGAGGTGCAAGTTGTGGTTATAAGAACGTAAGTCTGATGAAAAAATTTGACTACTTGTTGGGAGGGGAATTCCCTGCTGGAGGAGTGGTGCAGCTGAGCCACCACTGGTGATGAAGGCAAGAGCTGAGACTACATTTAAAAAATGATTGCTTTTGAGTGGCTGCCTCTGGCTATTAGGCTGGAATATAAGATTAGGGAAGTCTTACTGCAATTGTTCAAGTTGCTGGTGAGACACTCTGGAGTATTGTGATCAGTTTTGGTCCCCTTATTTAAGGAAATACACCCATTTCATTGGAGTCAGTTCAGAGAAGGTTCGTTAAGATGATCTCTGGTTTGGACCGATTATCTTATGAGCAAAGGCTAAATAGGTCAGGGCTGTACTCACTGGAGTTTAGGAGAATGAAAGGTAATCTTGTTAAAACATGGAGGATTCTTAAGGGCTTTACAGGGTAAATGCTGAGATGATGCTTCTGCTCAAAGGAGCGTCTATGATCTGAGGACATAGTCTCAGAAATTTTTGGAACTCTTTGTCAGAGAGAGCGGTAGGGGCAGAGTCCTTGTGTAGTTGAAGTCAAGATAGATCAGTTGGGAATCAAGGTCATGGGGCAACAGCAGGGAATTGGACATAAGGAATGTTAGATCAGCCATAATCCTATGTGAATGGCGGTGCAGGCTTAAGGGGCTGAATGGCCTAATCCTGTTTCTGTTTCTTTTGGTCTTATTCATGTTATTAAAATCATGCCCACATTAACTGATCAAAGTTCCAGAAGCAGTGGCCACAACAGGGACTGAAACAGGAGGAAATGTTCTCGGTGACGCACATGCCACACATAACCAGAAGTATCCTGTATTGACCATGGCTCAGTTGGTACCACTTGTGGCTCAGAAGTACAATGCTCCAGGTTCAATTTCCAATCCAGGACCTCAGCGTAGTGAAGCCCAACACAAGCGAGGAGGAACAATACCTCATTTTCCACTTGGGGACCCTCCGGACTCAATACTGAGTTCAATAATTTTAGGGCCTAAACTCTCCCATATCCCAGGCCCCCAGCCCATGCACCAGGCCTTGTTACCACATAGCCTGCCATTATACACCCCCTGTTATGAGTGACTAACAATCCCCATTAACAACTAGTCACCCTCCCAGCCTGATCATTAGCAACTCCTTTGTCTGTCCAACTGTCTTTCTCTCTCTTTGGGCTCTATCCCACCCACCTCCCTATTTTCTGCATATGAGCTGACATGTTCCCAGCCACCATCAGTTCTGAGGAAGGGTCACTGAACCCAAAACATTAACTCTGTTTTCTCCTTCACAGGTGCTGCCAGGTCTGCTGAGCGTTTCCAGCAACAATGCTTTTATTCCTGGACTTCAGCATGTTCAACATGGTTGACACACCAGTGCTGCACAGTTAGAGATATTATCTCTTATGATCCGGTTAAAGGGTGACAACATTTTAAAAATGGATACATTTCCAGAATGACCAACAGAAATAACCTAATGGCAAGATTTCATGTTTTAAGACTTTTACTGACACAAACAAATTCAAACAAATGTTACATAACCAATGTATGAAATTATTGAAAAGGAACTTTTCTAATAACAAATACAATTGAGATATTCTTCAACCCCATACACTGTGCGATCTCACTTCTGTGTATCCTTGTATGTTTCTCCCCACTGCCCGCAGAATCAATCTTCCCCTTGACTTCTGGTCAGAACGACTGGAGTCCTTTGAAAGCTACCTTACTCAGCCTGGGTCTCCCAGAACCTACTTTGACTAGCAAGGCCCACCTTGGCAACTTTTCTGATCTCTAAATCCTCCAAACTTCCATCAGTTCAATTTCCTTTCTTTTGAAGGGGAAAGGAAAGCAACTCTTGCAAGCATGCTACTGGATTGCCAACCCAAAAACTTTATTTCTGTGCTCTTCATGGCAATTTCTCTTTTGTTTTTCCACAGAAAGCAGTTAAAGCTAAAACACTGGATGATTTCAAGAGGGATTTAAATGCAGCTCTTTGGGCTAAAAGAATCAAAGGGTACGGGGAGAAAGCTGGAACAGGTTGGACGATCAGCCATGACCAGACTGAATGAGGTGGCACCGTGGCTTAGTGGTTAGCACTGCTGCCTCACAGCTCCAGGGACCTGAATTCAATTCCACTCTTGGGCGACTCTGTGTGAAGTTCTGTGTGCATGTTCTCCCCGTGTCTGTGTGGGTTTCCTCTGGGTGCTCCAATTTCCTCCCACAGTCCAAAGATGTGCAGGTTAGGTGGATCGGCCATCCTAAATTGCCCATAGTGTTCAGGGATGAGTAGGGTGGGTTATAGGAGGACGGTCTGAGTGGGATGCTCTGAGGGTCAGTATGGACTTGTTGGGTTGAAGGTCCTGTTTCCAAACTATCTGGTTTCTATGAACTTTTATGACAATGTTTATGAATGGCAAAGCAGGCTCAAAGGGCTGGATGACAAAGTGTGGAGCTGGATGAACACAGCAGGCCAAACAGCATCTCAGGAGCACAAAAGCTGATGTTTCAGGCCCAGACCCTTCATCAGAGAGTGGGATGGGGAAAGGGAACTGGAATAAATAGGGAAAGAGGGGGCGGCGGACCAAAGATGGAGAGAAAACAAGATAGATAGAGAGGAGAGTATAGGTGGGGAGGTAGGGAGGGGATAGGTCAGTCCAGGGAAGATGGACAGGTCAAGGAGGCGGGATGAAGTGGTAGGTAGGAAATGGAGGTGGGAGGAAGGGATGGGTGAGAGGAAGAACAGGTTAGGGAAGCAGAGACAGGCTGGGCTGGTTTTGGGATGCAGTAGGGGAAGGGTCAAAATCTCCCCTTCCCCTACTGCAACCCAAAACCAGCCCGGTTCTTCCCCTCCCCCCAGTGCATCACAAAACCAGCCCAGCTCGTCCCCTACCCCCACTGCATCCCAAAACCAGCCCAGCCTGTCTCTGTTTCCCTAACCTGTTCTTCCTCTCACCCATCCCTTCCTCCCACCTCCGTTTCCCACCTACCACCTCATCCCACCTCCTTGACCTGTCCATCTTCCCTGGACTGACCTATCCCCTCCCTACCTCCCCACCTATACTCTCCTCTCTACCTATCTTGTTTTCTCTCCATCTTCGGTCCGCCTCCCCCTCTCTCCCTATTTATTCCAGTTCCCTCTCCCCATCCCCCTCTCTGATGAAGGGTCTAGGCCCGAAATGTCAGCTTTTGTGCTCCTGAGATGCTGCTTGGCCTGCTGTGTTCATCCAGCTCCACACTTTGTTATCTTGGATTCTCCAGCATCTGCAGTTCCCACTATCACTGATTCAAAGGGCTGGATGAACTGTTTCTGTTCCTATTTCTATGTGTCTATAATTCTCTCCGTCTTTATCTCATGAAATCAGCTGTCTCATTCCTCTAACTTTCTGTGAAACGGTGTAAAAGCTGTTGCTTGATTTCAGTAGACTTCTGTTTGAGTTTCAGCCCCATTGAGACCAAACCACATAGTCTAGTCTCCAAATTAAAGTACTTCTGAAATCCTCAGTTATGTCTTAAGTTAAAGGAGACATTTAAAAACATAACCTTCTTGTAAAATGCAAAAATCATAATATGCCCTTCAAATTCACTGTTAAACTTAGGGTTCATCTGTTGGATCCCATGGCACTAATTCCAAAAAAGAGCAGGCGTGTTCTCCCTACTGTCCTGATCTATATTTATCGTTCAGTTAGCATTACAAAATCAGATTATCTAGTCATTATCACATTGCAATTTGATGAGGTTTGCTGAGTCTACATTGACTGAATATTTCTTATGACTTCCTTTCTGATCCTATATATGGCTGTGCCTTCAACTGTCTGGGCCTTGAACTCTGGCATTCTCTCCATTATCCCCACTATTGCTGATATCACTCTACTCCTTTCAGACAGTCTTTAAAACCTTCCTCTTTGATAATATATACCAAATGGAATGCAGCAGCTCAAGAATGCACCTCACCAACACCTTCTCAAGGGCACTTAGGGATGAACAATAAATGATGGCCCAGCCAGCAATGCCCATATCCTGTGAATGAGAAATATAAAATGACTGATTGAAGTCAGTATCAAATCATGTTTGACAATGCTCCTTTGAAGGGCCTTGGGGATTGTTTTTTGCAATGTTAATTGGTGCTATGTAAATGCAATCTGGTGTTATTGAAGTGAGTTCCAGACAGTGCCAAATTTTAAAAATTTTAAAAAGCCTGCAGTCCATCATGACCAGCAACCTATAATGGGTCACTTCAGGCCCGTAGGTTTTTCCACTTTAGACAATCAAATCACTCTTGTTTGATTCGCCTCCCTGTAATAAAATTATTTGGAGCTGTACTTGATCTGAGTTAAGTTTCCAATAAACTCTCCTTGACTGGCTAAGAGAAGACAATCTGTAGTCATCATTCACATTTTGTGCACTAACTTGTTTAGGTATTAGTGGAACACTTTCCAATCCCCTCTGGCAATTGTCTATTGTTTCACAGGATTATTCAAGCATGCTATGCTTATAAGATTGAAGCAATGCTGGGAGCATGGAGATTGTAATGTCTGATCTGAAACTGCCTCAGCAACATCCCCTCCCTCCTGCCCTTTCCAACGCGCAAACCCCTCCACCTTTGACAACCCCACCCCCGGCCATCCGGCTGACCAACACAAAACACCTTTAACAAATAAAATCGGGACCATTAGCTCAGGGCTGGGGGCTTAGAATGTCCCTCATTTCAAGCACGATTAACCTAAAATGGAGAGCTTCAGGATCAATAGTCGCAGGCTGATCCAGAGGGGCTGTCGAAGTGGCTATAGTACACATATGGTAATATCCCAGCTTAACAACATCTTATAGGATTTACTGTTGCCTTTTTGGACTGGTATGAATAACAAGCAGTGAGCTGCCCCTGGGAGCCATCTTCTCTCATTCTGCCTTCAATTAATCTTCTGGGGGAGGAGACCATTTAATGCATTGTGAAGGGGGATGGAAGAGCAAAATATGAGCTGTGGTAATACAGTAGGCCTATTACATATGGGATTATTAATAGTGGCACTTAAATTTGATGATATGATTCTTTTCTTCTTTTTTGGTCGATGTTTTTTTCTCCCCCACTGTCTAACTGGAAGTGCTCAGCAGCAGTTAACCAAAAGCAAGCTACAAAGGGAGGGATCAGGGCCCAGCAATGTAATTCACTCTATTGTCTAAAACTGCTGGCTTTATCATGCAAATAACAAGTGTAAATGGCAAAATCCCCAGCCAGTGCTTCAGCAAAATGCAACTTTGCTCCATCTCAAGCTGGTGCTGAAGAATTTATTGGGGAAGCTCAGTTCTAATTTAACAGAAACGGCAGATGAAAGAGCCACTGGGGAGCAGCTCTCACCGTCAACTCTCGCGACCACTCTGAACAAGTGAGAGGGAAGCTGCTCCGTAAAACCTACAGAAGCTTTTATATGTCCACAGCTCTTCTGCACCGAAGCAACACACCACAAAGCAGAGATCGTAGGAACTGCCAATGCTGGCAATCTGAGATAACAAGCTGGATGAACACAGCAGGCCAAGCAGCATCAGAGGATCAGGAGCAGTTTTCTGAAGAAACGTCCCAATCCAAAACATCAGCTTTCCTGTTCCTCTGATGCTGGTTGGCCTGCTGTGTTCATCTACACCTTGTTGTATCAGGAAGCAAGCTCTTCCCATTAATACTTACTGTCCACTTCTATAAGCCATACTGTTTACCACCAATTTCGAGGGTACCCCAACGCAACTGTCTTTATCATTGAGCATTGAGTGTTTCACTGGCCATGTGGCCATGAATATTGCAAATCCAGGTGAGAGAAGAACTCACTGTTGGCAAGATTCCCCAAAGCCTGGTTTCTGAAGTCCAATTTAAAATGAATCACAGCCGAATCTGCCGAGCTTCAACAAAGTGGGGTTTATTACTACGTTCAAAACCCAGGGGGTCCATTTATGGCAAACATTCACACACAAGTGCAAATAAGGAAGAAAAGCAAAGGAAACTACAAATAGAGTGGCACAGTCATATAGCACTGAAATAGACCCATCAGCCCAACTCGTCCATGCTGACCAGATATCCTGAATTAATCTCATCTCAACTGCCAGCATTTGGCCCATATCCCTCTAAACCCTTCCTATTCATATACCCATCGAGATGCCTTTTAAATGTTGTCATTGTACCAGCACCTGTCACTTCCTTTGGCAGCTCATTCTATACACCCACCACGCTCTGCATGAAAAAAGTTGCCCTTAAGTCTCTTTTCAATCTTTTCATTCTCACCTTAAACCTATGCCCTCTAGTTGTGGGCTCCCCCACACTGGGCTAGAGAACTTGGACATTCACCCTGTCCGTGCCTCACATGATTTTATAAACCTTTATAAGGTCACCCTTCAGCCTCCAACGTTCCAGGGAAAATAGCCCCAGACTATTCAGCCTTTCCCTATGGTCCAAGCACTGCAACCTGAGCAACATCCTTGCAAATCTTTTCTGCATGTTTTGAAATTTCACAACATCTTTGCTGCAGCATGAAGACCAGAATTGAATATGGTATTCCAAAAGTGGCCTAACCAATGTCCTGTACAGCTGCAACATGACCTTCTTACTCCTATACCCAATGCACTGACCAATAAAGGCATTTGTACCAAATGCTTTCTTCACTAATAAGAGACAAAAGAACTAGAGCTGCTGGGATACAAGGTAGACAACCAGGAGGCTGGAAGAAAACAGGAGGTCAGGCTGCATCTGGAGGAAAGGAACAGCCAATGTTTCAGGTATTACCCTTCTTCATGGCTGGATATAGGGGTAGAGGGAGCTGCAGATAAAGGTAGGGCGAGGGGTGGAGGTGGAATGATGTGATAGGTGAACACTGGTCGTAGGTATGACCTCATTGGTCAATGGGGAGGCTGGTTGGTGATGGAAGGAGGGGTCAGAAGGTGGAATGGAAGGGAAAAGGCGGGGCTGGAAGTGCAGGCAGGTGGGTATGTGACTTTAAATTGGAGAACTCAATTTTGAGTCCTCCGGGCTGTAGGATTTCCAAGCAGAAGATAACATGTTGTTCTTCAAATTTGTGTTTTGAGTCACTGCGAGACTGGAGGAGGCTGAGGATGGACATGTAGGAGAAGGAGTGGGATGGGGGGTTGAAATGGGCGGTGACCGAGAGGTTAGGCTCGCCATTGCGGCTCAAGGGGAGACACTCGGTGAAACAATCACTCAGTATATGTTTGGTCTCACCAATGTAGAGATGATCACATCAGGAGCACCAGATGCAATAGGCTAGTTTGGAGGAGATGCAGGTGAAGCTGTGTCTCACTTGGGAGGACTGTTTAGGGCCCCGGAAGAAGATGAGGGAGGTGGTGTGTGGGCATGTGTTGCATCTTTTACAGTTACAGAGGAAGGTATCGGGTGTTGGAGTGGTTGGTGGGGAGAGTGGTGTGAACAAGGGATAGGCGAAGGAATGGTCCTTGTGGAAGGCATAGAGGGGGTGGGGAGTAGAAGATGTTCTGGTTGGTGGGGTCTGATTGGAGTTGGCGGAAGTGTTTGAGGATGATACATTGGATGCAGAGGCTGGTGAGATAGAAAGTAAGGACAAGGAGGCCCTATCTTTATTATGTTTGAGGGGGTGGGGCAGTTAAGAGCTGTGGAGCAGGGATTGGAGGAGGAACGATGGAGCACTGTCTGGATGACAGAGCCATGGGTATGGAGAAAGAGCGTCATTTGATAAAGGAGGACATCCAGGACTCTTGGAAGTGGAACGTCTCCTCGTCAGAGCAGATATAATGGAGATGGAGGAATTGGGAAAATAGGGTGGATTTTTTGCAGGAGTGGGCAGAGGTGTAGTCTAGGTAGCTATGGGAGTCTGTGGGTATATAGTAAATGTTGGTTCATAAACTGTCGCCAGAAATAGAAAGAGAGATGTCAAGAAAGTGGAGGGAGTTGTCTACGATGACCGAGTGAATCTGAGAGCAGGGTGGAAGTTGTTAGTGAAGTTGATGAACTGCCCCAGTTCAGCCCGGTACAGGATGCAGCACTGATGCAGTCATCGATGTAATGGCGGAAGAGTTGGGGAACAGTTCTGGTGCACGTACTGAAGAGGGACTGTTCAACATAACCTTCAAAGAGGCAGGCGTGGCTAGGGCCCATGCGAGTGCCCATGGCGACCCCATGGATTTGGAGAAGTTGGAAGAATTGAAGGAAATGTTATTGAAGGTGAGAATGAGTTCAACGAGTTGGAGAAGGGTGATGACTGGATGGCTCTTTTGGAGAGGAGAAAACTGAGGGCCTGAAGGCATCCGCCCTCGCCCTTCCAGTGTGACAGCAACTTACAACACAATTTGAAGAGCAAAACTTTATCTTCCGCCTGGACATCCTACAGGCCGGACAACTCAACATTGAGATCTCCAATTTCAAATAACCTTCCCCCCAGCCTCCTGCTCCCTTTCCAGGCCCACTTCCTCCCTTCTAATCCATCTCTGCCCTACCTTCCAGCTACCAACCGGATTTATCCCTCCCATCAACCAAACAGGGCATACCTACCACCAGTGACCATCTGTCAGCACAATTCCACTATAACAACACCCCTTTCACCCCTCCACCACCTTTATCTGCAGCCCCCCGACCCACACATCCAGCCCTGAAGAGAGGTAATACCTGAAATGTTCACTGCTCCTTTCCTCCAGATGTTGCCTGGCCTGTTGTGTTCTTCCAGCCTCCTGTTTGTCAGCCTTCTTCACTATCCAATCTACCTGTGAATCCACTTATGAGGACCTGTGAACCTGCAACCCAAGGTCTCATTGGTCAGCAGCACTCCTCAGGACCTTACCATGAACGCTATAAGTCCAGGCTGTTTGTTTCTCAACGTTAAATGTTGTTCCACAGCATTTCTGTAAAGCACCTTTAAGAAAATAAAAAGTTACATATCTGTAAGGACATCAGAGTAAATTTATTGCCTTTTTATATAATGTACACAGAGAAGTATCCTCCGTCATGAACAAGGTATCTTGTTCTCTAATACAAAGAAAGAACTTGAATTTGTAAAGAAGATGCATGGTGTCAAGACATTCCGAAACAACCAATTGCATAAATGTTACAATTGGGCTCTGGATATTTATGACAATTAAGGAATGAAAGCACACTTGTGCAAACTGGTGAACATTTGTTGAATGATTTAAGCATTAATAAAAGCAATGATGGCCTCGTGGTACTGTACGTCTGTCCTACATCCCGATCAGAAGCTCAGAGTCTCACTCCCATGTCAGGGCTTGATGTTCACAAAAAATACATTTGTGATGCGGATGAACAGGTTGATCATCAGCTGACTGGATGGCAGGTGGTAACTCAGTAGAGTTTCCTGGTCGACCAACTGTAGGTGGCAATGGAAGACCACTGTAGTACCAGTGGGGTTTAGGTGTAGATCGATCCCATGGAAGTGCATGGACCAATTCTTAGACATGAGGATGGGATAAAAGAACAACGGCCAGAGACATAGCTCAGTGGATCTCCACCAACATCTTCTTCCGTCTACTCCCATTTCCATGTGATCAGACAGTACTGACAATGCACTCCATTGATTAATGTAAGATCTTTAAACTCCTTACGCTACACCTCCCACACCCCTTCCCCATCCCCTTTTATTTGAACCTTGAACTATTGCTATCCAGATGCCTGGTTGGGTAAATGTGGAGAAGATGTTTCCACCAGTAGGAGGAACTAGGGCCGAAGTCACAACCTCAGAGTGAAGGTACTACCCTTGAAAACTGAGATGCGGAGGAATTTCTCGAGCCAGAGGCTGGGGAATCTGTGCAACTCATTGCCACAAAAGGCTGTGGGGACCATGCCATTCAGGGTTTTATTTAAGACAGAGGCAGATAGATTCTTGATTGGTAAAGGGATCAAGGGTCACGGGGAGAAGGCAGGGGAATGGGATTGAGAAACATATCAACCATGATTGAATAGCAGAGCAGCCCGAATTGGCTGAATAGCCTAATCCTGTTCCTATATCTTACAGAGTTTTTTTTATCATCCTGTGACCCACAGGTCATTCACCATTCTGAAAATCTCAGTTACCAATGGCATCAATCTCCAACAATATTCTCAGGTTATTTGGAGGAAGTGAGAAACACATTTGCTTCAAGAATACAAAGTGTAGAGCTGGATGAACACAGCAGGCCAGCAGCACATCAGGAGCATATTGTGTTTGTGCTCCTGAGATGCTGCTTGGCCTGCTGTGTTCATCCAGCTCCACACTTTGTTATCTTAGATTCTACAGCATCTGCAGTTCCCATTATCACTAACACATATGCTTCGTTATTTTCTCCCTGATGATGCAGCCTGGCATGACAGCTTCTCCCAGTTTCTCCCAGCTTTTTATATAATGTACACAGAGAAGTATCCTCCATCATGAACAAGCTATCTTGTTGTGGCTTTGATGATGGTTTAAAGACAAAATCAGTGAAGGCTGATCAAAGAAAGAGAGATTCAAAGGACCAATTATCAAAACCCAAGCCAATAAAAATCTAGGAAGAGGAAGAAGGTGAAATTCTCCTTTGCTCACTGAGGAATAGTTAAAGCACTTTCAGTCCCCATGAAGAACTTTGCTGCTGCATCATCAGGGAGTTCAGTGTTAACATCAGGCATTCCATTGACAACAGGCAGCATGGCGATAGGAAGGACATCTGGTTTTGCTACTTCTCTGATACTCACTCTCTGGCCGACATATTCCAGTGATAAACAACGAACAAAAACAAAGTTGCTGGAAAAGCTCAGCAGTTCTGGCAGCATCTGTGGAGGAGAAAACAGAGTTAACGTTTTGGGTCCAGTGACCTTAGGGAATTGGACCCAGACCTGAAACGTTAACTCTGTTTTCTCCTCCACAGATGCTGCCAAACCTGCCGAGGTTTTCCAGCAACTTTCCTAATTTACAGCATCTGCAGTTCTTTTAGTTTTTACATTCCAGTAATACTGTCTTCACCACTTTAGTTGGGGCACAGTATTCACCTGTGATTTCTCCTGCTGTCCATTGCTTTTCTTCTGTTAACTTCCTCCAAAGAGTGAATCCTCCTCTGTTGCTTGATAGTGCCATGTGACTGCTACCTTTTTTATTCACTCATGGATGTGGGGATTGCTGGCTGAGACAGCATTTACTGACTATCCCTGGCTGCCCTTGAGGAGCTGGTGGTGAGCCATTTATATTAGCTGCTGCAGTACATGCTCTGTGGGTTGACACACAATTCAGTTAGGGAGGGAATGCCAGGACTTTGACCAAATGACAGTGAAGGAATGATAATTTATTTCCAAGGAAGGATGGTGACAGACTTGGAGGGACACTAGCATGGGGTGGTATTCTCATGTATCTGCTGCCCTTGTATGACCCATATGGAAGTAATTGTGGGTTTGGAAGGTGCTGTTTTTCTGCAAACTTTCTACAGCGCATCTTGTAGGTGGTACACACAGTTACTACTGAGTGTTGGTGGTGGAAGGAGTGGATGCTCCTTAACACTAACACTTAACACTAAGGGGCGGCATGGTGGCTCAGTGGTTAGCACTGCAGCCTCACAGCGCCAGGGACCCAGGTTCGATTCCAGCCTTGGGTAACTGTCTGTGTGGAGTTTGCACATTCTCCCCGTGTCTGCGTGGGTTTTCTTCGGGTGCTCCGGTTTCCTCCCACAGTCCAAAGATGTGCAGGCTAGGTGGATTGGCCATGCTAAATTACCCATAGTGTTCAGGGGTATGTGGATTAGAGGGGGATGGGTCTGGTTGGGATGCTGCAAGGGTTGGTGTGGACTTCTTGGGCCAAAGGGCCTGTTTCCACACTGTAGGGATTCTATGATCTATGATCTACGATCTATGATCTGTGCTTGTGGATTTAATGCTTATCATGCGGGCTGCTTTGTCCGGGATGGCTTCTTCCAGGGGCTGTATCCAGACAAGTGGAGAGTATTCATAAAGTCAGGAGGTATGGGATACAGGGTGATTTGGCTGCCTAGATTCAGAATTGGTTGGCTGACAGGAGGCAGAGAGTGGTTGTAGATGGTAAGTATTCTGCCTGGAGATCAGTGCTGAGTGGTGTCCCGCAGGGCTCTGTTCTTGGGCCTCTGCCCTTTGTAGTTTTTATAAATGACTTGGATGAGGAGGTTGAGGGGTGGGTTAGTATGTTTGCTGATGACACAAAGGTTGGAGGTGCCGTTGATAGTATCGAGGGCTATTGCAGGCTTCAGCGAGACATTGACAGTATGCAGAGCTGGGCTGAGAAATGGCAGATGGAGTTCAACCTGGATAAATGCGAAGTGGCACATTTTGGAAGGTCGAACTTAAATGCTGAATATAGGATTAAAGGCAGGATTCTCGGCAGTGTGGAGGAACAGCGGGATCTTGGTATTCAAGTGCATAGCTCCCTCAAAGTTGCCACCCAAGTGGATAAGGTTGTTAAGAAAGCATATGGTGCTTTGGCTTTCATTAACAGGGGGATCGAGTTTAAGAGCCACGAGGTTACGCTGCCGCCCTACAAACCCTGGTGAGACCACACTTGGAATATTGTGTCCAGTTCTGATCGCCCTATTATAGGAAAGATGTGGAGGCTTTGGAGAGGGTGAAAAGGAGGTTTACCAGGATGCTGCCTGGACTGGAGGGCTTGTCTTACGAGGAGAGGTTGACTGAGCTTGGACTTTTCTCTCTGGAGAGAAGGAGGAATAGAGGTGACCTGACTGAGGTGTACAAGGTAATGAGAGGCATGGATAGAGTCGATAGCCAGAGACTTTTCCCCAGGGCAGGATTGACTGCCACGAGGGGTCATAGCTTTAAGGTGTTAGGAGGAAGGTATAGGGGAGACATCAGAGGGAGGTTCTTCACCCAGAGAGTTGTGAGCGCATGGAATAGTTTGCCAGTGGTAGTCGTGGAAGCAGAAACATTAGTGATATTTAAGCGACTGCCGGACATGCACATGGACAGCAGTGAACTGAGGGGAATGTAGGTTAGATGATTTTATTTTTGGATTAGGATTATTCCACAGCACAACATCGTGGGCTGAAGGGCCTGTACTGCGCTGTACTTTTCTATGTTCTATGTTCTAAGTACTCCATCACACTCCTGACTTGTGCCGGGTTGATGATGAACTGACTTTTGGAGTCAGGAAGTGAGTTACTCACTGCTGTATTTTCAGTCTCTGCCCTGCTCTTGTAGCCAAAATATTTATATGGATAGCCCAGTTCATTTTCAGGTTAATGGTCAATATTGCTGTGGAGCCTGGATTCCTTGTGCATGTTTCAGATAATCCTTTTGTGAAACAAAGTGTTAGTTTTCTGCAGAAGTTCTTTTGCCTTCTCTTCAACCTTTTGCAACATAAGCAGATCCTCAGGAATCGTCTAAAAATTCACTCAATTTATTTGAGGATACATGTGACGCCAAATGTCATTGCTTTGTTCTGGCTGCGTCATGCAGCAGCATGATGCCACACAGTGCTGTGGGTAATTTATTTGCAGCAACGTTCATCTTCTCATTCTAGTTGCTGTGAGGAACTGCAGTCGCAGTTTGTAATATTGCAGCCTGGAGACGACGCACAGTTTGTCAAAACTTCTCATATGAGATGATATGCTGGATTTTAGGAATGTTGAATTAGTTATGATCCAATTCAGTGGCAAAACAGGCTCAAGGGGCTGAATGCCCCACTCTTGTTTCTATTTCTTACGGTCTCGTAAAATCTACTTATTCCTCCCTCAAATCCTAATTCCATTCTTTGTCTGACAGCATTTTCCAGTGAAACTCAAACACTCTTGCGTAGCTCCAGTCCCAGTTTTTAAAATCATCTTCCTCAAACTTTTATCAATAAACTAATAGAAGCAATTCAGAGAAAGTTCACTTGGCTGATATCAGGTATGGAGGGACAGTCTTATGATGAAAGATTGAGTCGATTGGGTTAGTACTTGTTGAAATTTTGAAGAATGGGAGCTGAACTTATTGAAGCATTCAAGCTTCTTCGAGGCCTTGACAGGGTAAATGCAGAAAGGTTGTTTCCCCGTGTGGGACAGTTTGTTTAACATCAGAGTGCATAACTCACAGTAAGGGGTCTTATGTTTATAACACAGAAAAGGAAGATTTTTTTTCTCTCAGAAGGTCGTAAATCTGTGGAATTCTTTACCACAGAGAATTGTTGAGGTTGAGTGATTAAATATGTTCAAGGCTACGATTAACAGATTTTTAATCAGCATAAGGGAATCAAGGGTTACAAGGAAAGGCAAGAACATGGGATTGAGGACTATTGGGTCTACCATGATATCATTGAATGTCGGAGTTATGCAATGGTCTGAATGGTCTACTTCTGTTCCTATGTGTTGTGGTCTTATGGCCTTAACTGGGTTTCTGTGAGATTTTGTTTTCGGAACCCTTATTTTCATACATTGCCTTTCTCCAATTCTCAAGTCTTCTTCAATAATAATATGTGGGTTCTCTTCAACAGAGCTATCAGAGCTATCATTTATATCATCTACAAAGAGCAAAATATGATTCAGAATTTCCTCCACCAAATTATCAATGCTAGTGTCATCTTCAATCTTTTCCCTGCTTTCCTGAAAGAGGAAATTAAGATCCAGCATATAATCTTACAGCTAGTCACCTTCACTTTTGTTACAGTTCTCTTCCACTTCATCGAACCATTCCTCAAAGAAGAATGAAAGATCCATGATATCCTCCTATGGATCACAATGGATCACAACCTATTGAATGAACTTACATATCTTCTGCAGCTTGCTAAGATTTTTTGTAGCTTTAAGATCCAAGAACCACTCAGTCAAGGAGGTTCACAAGGTGGTTTGGGGAAATTTTGGTTCAGGATTGAGATCCATCAAAATGAGTTTCAGTCAGAGGTTGGGGTGTCAGACCACCAAGCTGTTGGCGTAGTCATCATTTCATAGAGGACAACCAGAGTTTGTTAGAGCAGACCAAATGAGAAGTGACAAGTTGCTGACAGGTAGTAAGTGACATTCGCACAAAAAAAATGCCAGGCAATGGCTATCTCCAATAACAGACACTCTAACCACTATCCCTTGACATTCAATGATGTTACCATCACTGGATCTTCCACTATCAACATCCTCAGGGTTACCATTAATGAAAAACTCAACCGCATTTGACACATAAATAAAGTGGCTGCAAGAGCAGGTCAGAAACCAGGAATACTGTGGAGGGTAAATTACCACCTGATCCTCCAAAGCTTGTCCATAACACACAAGTTAAGGGTGTGAGAGAATACTCCCCACTTGCCTGGGTGGGTGCGGCTCCAACAATATTCATGAGGCTTGATATCATGCGGGACAAGACAGCCCACTTGATTGGCACCACATCTACAAGCTTCCACTCACTTCACCACTGACAGAAATTCACCAAAGATTCTTAGACAGCTACTTCCAAACCCACAACCACTTCAATCTAGAAGCAGATAGAAGAGAACTCCACCAACTGCAAGTTCCCCTCCAAACCACTCACCATCCTGACTTGAAAATATAATGCCATTCCTTCAATGTTGCTGGGTCAAAATCTTGGAATTCCCTTCATAAAGACATTGTGGGTCAAATTACAGCACATGGACTGCAGCTGTTTAAGAAGGCAGTTCACTATCACATTTTCAAGAGTTGCTAAGGACATCCCCATCCCACAAATGAATAAATATAAAAAAAACTCCACAGTCTCATCTTCCCCTCTTCAAAAGTCTCTGTTGTTATCAACATCTCCTCGTGTGGGATATTGGGTGATCTACATTTGAGTTAGATGTGATGAATTGTCAGGAAAGGACATTAGTAAACTTTTCAAATCATTTTCTAAGTCTGATATAGATAAAAAAAACCCTACTTCCGACTTGTTAATGGTTTGTTATAAAAATCATTGACCCATGATAATAAATATTATTGTTAGCCCTTTCAACAATTTATTGCATTAACTAAAATAGTACACATATTGAATAGACCCATCACCTCAAATTGTCACCTAACTAATTAGATTTCATTTTAAAATTGCAAGGGCACAGATCTCTAACACTTTAACCTGAGGGCGATTGAAAATTCTGTAGGTAGCGCAAACAGACTGGGGGAAGGCCATATGAGGGAAAGTGGTCATATGGTAACATCTCCTGGAATATGGCCAGCCAGAGTTGGCAACCCTTGCTGCTTGCTTTGCGAAAGCTGAAGGTTGAAGGTTCCGTCAATCATTATTCATGCAGGCTAGACAGTACACTTAAGACTCTTTTCACATTGTGGTGCTTCAAAAATGCTTAAAAGGTGGTTGAAAGATCTGAGTGAACAAAATATTTTCTTAAAAATATGCCTGTGCAAGATCTGAAATGTGTCTTTGGGTTTTGCTGCACACAAAATTTTGAGTACAGATTCAGAGCCCATTGCAAGCTGCATCAAATGCTGACGACTGGCTTTCTCTGATCTTTTGTGTGGGAAAGTGTTTCTGTGAACTATTGCAATTAACTGAAGAATCGCAATAAAACATAAAGACCAGCATAAATGATTTACTTCCGAATTTGCTTGATCATTCACATTGCATTACACCGTATGTCCATCATGATATTTGTGCTGGTTTTGAGGAAACACCTGAATGTAAGGTGTGTGTTTTATATCTGTATCACATTTTTCATTTTAGACTTTGGATTTTGAACTAGTGGCATGTGCATTTTGATCTTGGTGAATGAGGGTGTTTAACAATTACCTTTATAGTATTTCCGGAGACTTTTTTAAACCAGTATGAGAAAGGCAGTCCCTGGAGTGATAATGGACATTTGGTTGCATTAGGAGAGTTTTATGAGATGGAGAAATAAATATTGAGAAGAATCAGTTTACATTTAGAGTCAGGAGGTTTTTTTGCAGATAAGGGAAAACCCTAGTTTGGAAAGATAGGAGTTTCAGTTCTTAAAAGTTCTAGTTGAAATAAGATGTATGATAGTTTCTCCAGGAGAAAGGAGTTAGTTCAGAAAAGTTAAGGAATAGTTAACTTAGTGTAAGGATTCTAGTTTAAAACTTCCAAGCCAGAAGTGTTTTGTTAGAACCCTGAAGGGACTATTTGAAGCTGATAAAGTCCAAGCTCAGTTGCATGAATAATCAAGGAAGAGGTTAACAACCTCTCAAGACTTGAAATTAAAAAGCACAGTCAAATTAAATTAATGCATGTGACAGAGAAGTGAACTCTCTCTGATATATGATGGCTATAACACAATAGTATTGGGATAAATAGGATTTTATTTTTACCATGTGTTTAAAAATATTTCAAATCATGCTATATAAAAATAATGTGGCTTACTCTATTTTATTGTCCTCTGTTTTGTGTAATAAACAAACATTTTATTATTGAAAGCAAATCTATAGAATTGTCAGCAAGTGGTTCAGTGAAAGACCAGCTCTCAAATAAGAACAAAAATAAAAATGATCTGTTAAGGCAGGTTTCAGTCTAGAATCTGACTATTCCAGTGATAGCATCATGTGGGATCATAATAACTCACACACGCAGCCCTGTAATTGCTGAGTGGATGGTACTACAAGGTGATGAGGGTGCCGAGATGGTTGGTCAGATCACAATCGAGTCAGATGAGTATCTGCTGTGTTCATGATAGGTGGTATTCCCACGTGTGATGGTAGTATCCATGTAGATGATCTGTAGCCGAGTTATATGATGCCATATCAGGGTTGTATGGTGTGGAGGTCAATGTTGTTCTGAAGGCTCGGTAGTTAGCTGCAAGTGATGGTCTGTCTAAGGTTTGGCAGTTGTTTGGCGGTCCCACCATCCCACTTGGGAAAACCATCCACCATGTACACGGCACATACTTACGTGACTCAGTCAATGTCATCTACCTCATAGGCTGCAGGCAAGGATGCCCCAAGGCATAGTATATTGGCGAGACCATGCAGAAGCTATGAATTTGGATGGATGGACACTACGCAACAATTGCCAGACAGGGGTGTTCACTCCCAGTGAGGGAGCACTTCAGTGGTGAAGGACGTTCGGCCTTGGATCTTTGGTAAGTTTCCTCCAAGGCGGACTTCAGGCAACGATGCAGAATCACTGGACTGAAACTGATTGCCAGTTCCATACCGATGAAGATGACTTCAACTGTGAACTTGGGTTCATGGCATGCTACATGTAACCCCACCATTTCGTTCTGTATTTGTAAAATCTCTGACTGTCCTGTTTTGACATCATCACCCTGATAAATTGTTACCTTCATTAATTTGTACAGTTTGAGATGACTTGTTACTTTGGTATGCAACTCTTATACCTATCATGTTATTCAGCAATTTGGTTTGTCTCCAGCTCCATCTTACTTCTAATCTTTTCTTATTATCCCTCTGCCTCAGCTAATCAGATTATAGGTCACTTCTTCATTTGTGATTCAGCTGTTGACACTTTACTCACATCATTTGATGCTTTTGATTGCCTACAGAGACTTGCTTTCAGCCTGTCGACATTCTGCTCCCACCATTTGTATGAGCTTTTCATCTCTCTGCCTATAAATTCTGTGTCTATGTGCTTCTCTTCACTTCACCTGATGAAGAAGCAGTGCTTCAAAAGCTTGTGATTTCAAACCAACGAACCTGTTGGACAATAACCTGGCGTTGAGTGACTTCTGACCTTGAGCAGGAAATAAAGAATAGACTTAAATGGGTTATTTTTCAGTCAACAAGATGTTACAAATGGCGAATCACAGGCATCAGTGCTGTATGGCCTCAACTGTTTACAATTGTTGTGAATGACATGTGTGGGTGCAAAACTTACTGATGGCACAAAGGGGGATAGGAAGTTTGCAAAATGGATTGAGACACAGAATGTTCATTTCTTAAACTAATTATGGAGGCAGCCTGAAAAAACCAGGAGGAATCTCATTTGAGGGTGGGCCTGGTTTTTCAACTTGATTATGTGCATTTAAGCTGATTTTATATTTATGAGTAGACAAAATGTCAAATTTTAGAGGTGGGTGCATAGGAAGTTCAGAGGACTGTCGTCATCTTGCAGGCTTCAATTCATCGCCCTTCATCCCAATTTCTTGCTCCTATTCTACAGAAACCTCCCAGTACCCCTTACTTCACTTTGAGCACTTTTTTTTAATGTTGAGGCTCCTTTTAGATTACATTTCCATCTTACTTAATGCCCCATTTAAAGTGATCCTCATGGGGCCCCATTCTTGCAGGAGGCAATATTAATGAGCGCCTTGCTGTGCTAAGTTGAGGGTCAGGAACCTTTACCTGCCTAAAAGTTTCTGAGAGCTTAATGGCAAAACTTTAACCCATGAATGGGAATCAGAAATTCAGCCTTCTACCCAATTAAGTTCCCATGTTTCAGAGATAATGGGAACTGCAGATGCTGGAGAATTCCAAGATAATAAAATGAGAGGCTGGATGAACACAGCAGGCCAAGCAGCATCTCAGGAGCACAAAAGCTGACGTTTCGGGCCTAGACCCTGAAGGGTCAGCTTTTGTGCTCCTGAGATGCTGCTTGGCCTGCTGTGTTCATCCAGCCTCTCATTTTATTATCTAAGTTCCCATGTTTGTCTGTTTAAAGGTTTCAGGTGCCCTGAAAGTTCAACCCAAGGTATCTGGAAGGGGCTCGTTTAACTGAGTGGGTTAAACAAAAGACAGGTAGTATGTAATATATGAAAAGTGTGAGCTTGTCCACTTTTAAGGAATAGTAGAAAATGAGCACATTTCTTAAATGGAGAGAGATTACGAAACTTTAAGGTACAGAGGGATCTGGGTATCCTGGTACATGAATCACATAACTTTAGTATTCAAGAGCAGAAAGTGGGCAGGCAATATTGCCATTTGTTGTAAAGGGAATGGAATATAAAAGTAGGAATGTTTTATAACAGCTGTATATTGTGTTGGTGATGCCACATCTGGATTATGATGTACAGGTATGATTTCCTTATATCTTAAAGGACATAACTGCATTTGAATGCCTTTCAGAGACAGATACGATGGGCTATTATCTTATGAGGAATGGTTGGACTCACTCAGCCTGTATCCATTGGAGACTAAAATAGAAATTGTTGGAAAAGCTCAACAGATCTGGCAGCATCTGTGGAGAGAAATCAGAGCTAAAGTTTCGGGTTGAGTACTCTTCCTCACAACATTGGGCTTCTGTAATTCCTGTATCCATTGGAGTTTAGAAGAACAAGATTCAATCTTACAGAAGCATATATGATCCTAAGGTGCCTTGGCAGAGTTTATGCCGTTATTATATTACCCCATGTGAGAGAGACTTGTGCCAGAAATTAATACTAGGAATACATTTGTCTCAAAGCTGAGGATATTCTCTGTTGTATTAGACAGTACAGATTGATGAATGGGATAAACTTCAAACTGATTTAGCAACACAACACTCACAATCCATGAGGCACTGTGGGCCATTAGCAGCAACAGCGTTGTATTCAATCTCATAGTAACACATATTCCGAACTCTACCATTACCATCAAGCCAGGGGATGACTCCTGGGATCAAATCTTATCTTATTTTTCCATTTGGTGGGGTCCAGTCAACTGCCACTTCAATGGAGTGGTCATCCTCTGCAGGCGTTCATTGTGAGATGGATGGAGGGCTACCTTTGATTCTCTGCCAGTTTGTTGGGTTCAGTCCTCTCTTTCCTTGCAGGGCAAAAAGGCAGAGATCTGCCAAGTGACAATGTTTTGCAGGGGAGGTGATAGCTTGGTGGCATCATCCCTAGTCTATTAACCCAGAGAGCCAGGTAATGTTCTCGGGACCCAGGTTGAAATCTTGCTGTTCCGGAAGGTGGAATTTGAATTCAATAACAATCTGGAGCTAAGGACCTAATGATAAGCATTAAATGATTATTAAAAACCCACCTGATCAACTAATACCATTTTGGGAAGATAAGGAAGACCTACCTGATCTGGCCTCCATGTGACTCCAGATCCATTGGCAGTAGGTGTTGGCCGAGCCAGCAATGCCCACATTCCATGAATGAATTAAAAAAGGTGAGCAGCAGAAGGATAAAATTGTGTATATAGCCTCAAAGCCTAATGCAATTTATTCCTGGTGACTGAGGAAATGTGTTCACTTCAAGAGAAGATAATATTTGGAAGTATTTGCTGGTTTAAGAAAGAGAATTTGATAGGAGGAATATTCGCCAAGTGTTGAGGTTACAGCCTGGGTGTAGGATGTGGGATGAATTAGAGCATTCTTTCAAACATCTGATACAAGTATGAAGGGGCTGAATGCCTTCCAGTACACAGAGGGTTAAAGATCGGGAATTTAAAAATGATACAAATGGAATAGCATTTTGTAGGACATACCACTTGTTACTGAAATGTAGGCTTCTCAGGATTTCCTCTAGTGAAATCTGTCATGCCTATTTTGCCCAAGTGGTTCCTGCTTTCTGATCTCTGACACAAAAATGGGTTTTGCGTCTCCCAGAATGGCTGCAGTGCCTGTGGGCTACCACGTCCATCAGCTGGTGCCATCTTTCTTCCACTGAAGAGAGCACGTCTGCTACTGCAGCTGATTGTTTCCTGCAGCTGATATTTGTTTTGTTTTGACAAAGCGATAATTCAGTGTTTAAGGCGATGTCAGACTAGATGAATCTTTGTGGCAGATAATGCTATTTAATCTTCTTTGCCTTACAGAGGGATAACATAGATACAAATCCAGCAGCTGAATGGCTCAAAGGACATTGGCAATTATATATCTGACACCTTCAGGTTTTTATGTACATTTTTCTACTTTAATCCCTGAAGGAGACTTCACAGCACAGAGGACAAAGTCATGGCCTCATTCCTGGACTCTGTGAGCACTTATCTCAGACGGAAGTGACTGATACCACTGACTCTGGATCTCAAAGGTCAGCCATCGCTCTGATCCCTGAACCCATTCCTGGGTCAATGAGAAAGAAACCCTTTGGCTTCAGCAACACACCACACATCGTTGTTGAAGTATCAGAAGATAAAAGGAGGAATAAGTTATTCAGCCCCTCAAACCTGCTCTACCATCTTAAATCATGACTGATCACATACCTCAAAGCCATATTCCCATGCTTATCCCTCAATGCAATTAATAACTTGAAATCTCTGTCTTGCGCTTACTTCATGACTGAGCTTCCATCATGAATTAGCCTCTCTGTGAAGACATTCTTTCTTATCTCAATCCTAAATGAGCTGCCCCTTCCTCTGAAATGTGCTTAATGGGGTCTGTTTGGATTATTGGTCAACTGCCTATTCTGCTTGCAAGATGGCCCCATGATTTTGAAGCTTGTGAGCCATTTTCATTCAGGAGAGCTGTAGATGTTGATAACCATCTATCATAATTCACCAACACCTGCCTCAGGGAAATAGGCTGGAGTTGCTGCCAAGAATCCAACCTGCTGGAGCGAGGAAATTGGACAGGGCTGGGGAGTAGAGTTTCATTCAAAAATGGTGCAGCTCCTAATGCAGTTACAGCCCAGGTATGCACCCCAGCACTTTGATACTCCACAAAACAATTCAACTCTGACATTTGATGTGCATCATCACTGGAGTTGTCTTTTTATGCAAGCTTGGGATCTGTGCATCACTGGCCAGACCAGAATTCATTGTCCATTGCTAAGTGCCTTTAGAAAGTGGTGGCCAGTTGTCTTCTTGAACAACCATGATCTATGTGGTGTCAGAAAAGCCAGAGTGCTGTTATGAAGGAAGTTCTAGGATTCTTACTCAGCAACAGTGAACAAACAGTGAAATACTTCCAAGTTAGGATGGTATTTGACTTATTTGGAAGGGAACTAGCAGATGGTGGTGTTCCCATGTATCCGCTGCCTTTTGTCTTTCTAGGTGTTAGTGGTCATGGTTTTGGAAGGTGCTACTGAAAGAGATTTGGTAGTGTATTTTGAGGATGGTACACACTGCTGCTTCTATGCAATGGTTTACAATGGAGTGAATGTTGAAGGTGAATGATCAAGTGGTGATCAAGCTACTTTGTCCTGGAGAATGCCAAGGTTCTTGAGTGTTGTTTGTTCGACTGAATGCATGCAGACAAGTGGGGAAAAATCCATCATACTCCTGACTTGTATCTTGTAGAATAGGCATTTGGAAGACAGGAGGCAAGCTATATGCTACAGAATTCCTAACCTCTGACCTGCTTTTGGGGTTAGGAGAATGCCATTGAATGTCAAGGGGCAATGGTCAGGTTTTCTCTTGGAAATGGTCATTGCATGGAACTTATGTACCACAATTGTTACTTGCCACTTAATAGAGCAAGTCTGAATATTGCCCAGGTCCTGCATCATATGGACAAGAGCTGCAAAAGTATGAGCAATCCGGAATGGTGCTGCACACTATGCAGTTATCAATGAATATCTCCACTTCTGACTTAATGCTGGAGGGAAGGAATGAAGCAGCTGAAGATGGTTGGGCCTCAGTAACAACCCTGAGGAACGCCTGTAGAGATGTGCTGGAGCTGAGATAATTTACCTCCAACAACCACAGCCATCTTTATATGCACCAGATATAACTCTAACCAACAGAGGTTTCCTTCTAACTCTCAGTGATTCCAGTTTTGCTAGAGATCCTTGATGCTACACTTTGTCAAATGCTGCCTTGATTTCAGGGGCAGTCACTCTAACCTGACTCCTGCAGTTTAGCTCTTTTGTTTGTGTTTGAACCAAGGGTATAATGAAGTTGGGAGCTGATTGGCCCTGGCAGTAGCACTGAGCATCAGTGAGCAGGTTATTCCTTTACCCTGCTCAGTAGAACTTTTGACCATGCAATTCCATCACTTTGCTGATAAGAGTAGACTGATGGGATAGTGATTAGCTGGATTGGAATTGTTCTTCTTTCCATGCACTTCATGTATGTGGGTAATTAGAGTCATAAAGTCATAGAGATGTACAGTAAGGAAACAGACTCTTCGATCCAACTCGTTCATGCTGACCAGATATCCTATATTAATCTAGGCCTATTTGCTAGCATTTGGCTCATATCCCTCTTTCCACATTATTTGGTAAACACCAGTATTGTAACTGCATTGGAACAGCCTGGTGTTGTGTGGGAGGCTGAAATCAGAAGCAGTGAGGTTCCTGATATAGATGCAGCCCAGATCAGCTATTTGGTCCGGAGATACCTTTCTAGTCATTTGAGTCTCACGAAAATGATTCAATTCTAACTGTACTCTTTCATGACCCGTGCACCTCCTTTCTAAAATTCATTCACGGTACGTGTCTTCACTGACGAGAGCAGCATTTATTGTTTCTCCCTAACTGCCCAAGGGGAGGCGAGTGAGCTGCCCTCTTGAGTTGTTGCAGTCCAAGTGGTGTAAGCCCATCCACAGTGATGTCCCGAATGGTTCTAGGGAAGTCAATGATAGTGGAGGAATAATAATACAGTGCCAGGTCCCATGCATCTGTCTCCATTGGTCTTCTTGGTGGTACTGCAGTGCCTTAGAGAGAAGTTGCTTTAAGCAGCCTTGCTGAGATACTGATGTGTCTCTTGTTTATAGTGCACACCACTGCTAATGTGTGGCAGAGGAAGTGCATGTTGAAGATGGTGCATGCAGTGCCAATCAAGTGGACTGCTTTGTTCCGGATTGCGTCAAGCCCCTTGAGTGTCATTGGAGCTGCATCCATCCAGACTAATGGAGATTAGTCCATCACAGTTCTGATTTATGCCATTCATAATAGATGTTGGGCAGGGATCAAAAGCAGGAGCTGCAGTTGATCCTACAAAACTATTGACTCAGCTCAGTTCACATAATTCCTCTTGGGTGAAATATTGGTACAGAGCAGCCGAGAGCTCCACTTACTGATTGAAATAACCTGCAATGTGCACACGCACCCTCAGATTTTGTATCTGGAATCAAACGAATCATCTGCAAGCTGACAGATCTTCTGCTCACCAAACTTTGGAGATTTTAGAAAAAACATTTTCCTCATTTTCCTTTAAGATGTAATATGTTGGCCATTTTGCTATCGGTTGATGCCAGGGCTATGATGTTGCCATTTTTATTTACTGCAACTGATGCTGGCACCTTGGGTTTTCCTGCTGGTAGATAAGGTGAGGAAACTCGAGCAGTCATGAATAAGGTCCTTCTGCCAAACCATCTCTTGAATGTCAGGCTCTGAACTACATGGGCGAGAGCGATCTTGTCAATCAGAGTCATGAAAAGCCAGGTCTTTGCACAGTCAAACTCCACCGCCAGGGTCAACAGTACAAATCACTAGTGCATCAACAATACTGCACATTATCAAGGACTGTCCCACCTCCAGACTGACCTGTACCGACTCAACAAATGAGGAGGCCATCGTTTAGCTTCAGAGATTTGCATTTGCTAGATAAATAAATGGTACCCATGTAACTTGAAGGTCGGTGAGATTACATTAGATAAATAACCTTCATCTACTCTTACAGAAGCTGCCAGCATTCAATATAAGTTCACATGAATCATTCCAAGATTGGGAAACTAAAGTTGCCTGTAGAGATTTGTGAAACAGGGGCTTTACTCACTGCCAGAGAGAAGAAGAGAAAACTTAATGGAGATTTTACAAATTACTTCAGATTTTGGTAGAATTAATGAAGTAAGACTTGATTGTACAGAACAAGGTATCATTGATTTAAACTCATCACTGAGAGCACATTTTCTCAGCTAGAAAATGACTAAGCCCACAGGTACGCCACACCCTGTTGTAGTGCCGCAGACTGCAGAAAAATTTACTGCTGCCTGCTTATCATAGTGATCATTGTCTGCAGTTTAGCGCTGAACACACATTGTTGGCTTGCTAAGATAATGGCAACTGCAGATGTTGGAGATTCCAAGATAACAAAGTGTGGAGCTGGATGAACACAGCAGGCCAAGCAGCATTTTCGGAGCATAAAAGCTGACGTTTCGGGCCTAGACTTTGTTGACTTGCTGCATGCTCAGGAAGGGATCCAGAAGTCCTGCAAATAACTCCCTAAAGACATTGTCATATACCAAAACCAAATAGACTAATGCAGAGAGAGAGGCGTTACTGCAGGATGCTGTGGTGTCATGTTCATGTCATTGGTCCAATAAACTGGAACCCCAGGCTAATGTTTGAATCTCACCCTAGCAGATGGTGAATTCTGATTCCATAAGAAATTCTGGAATTTATTAAATAGCTAATGGTTACCATGAAACAATTGTTGATTGCTGTAAAAGCCCGAATTGTTCAGTAATGCCCTCTAGGGAAGGAAATCTGCTATCCTTACTTTGTTTCACCTACGTGTTGCTCCTGAATCATAGCAATGTAATTGCAGCCCTAATGAAAGGTAGAACCCAAAATATTGACTTGTTGTTTCTTCCAGATGCTGCATGGCTTGCTGTGTTCTTACAGCCTCCTGTTTGTCTAACTTGGATTCCAGCATCTGCATTTTTTTTGAGTGTATAACTCTTAAATGCTATCCTGGTAATTGGAGATAGGCAATGAATGCTGGGTTAGCCAACATCCCCTGTTTCCCATGAATGAATCAGGAGAGAGGTCATCTTTGCATTAGGATCAGGACTTACACATCATTCCTCTGGATTTTAGTCCCTAAATGGGCAGCAAACCTCTACCATCCTCCATGGTCCATCACAGTCTCATTCACTGCAGCCTGGGTAGAGTTGTGCTCTTGAAGATGCTGTTTAAATGTACTTCACAAGGTCTTCCATGTGGGCCTCACCTTCTTCCATCTATGGTATCCATTGCCACTCTGGAGGCATAAGTCCGGGTGGTAAGAGACATGTTCTGCCATTATCGGTTGTCTCTCTGTCATGATGACCTGTAGTTGCTTCTGACAAGTCAACAGCTGTTTTAAGGCATTAGGAACCTGGAGGAGCCTTATGATGATGTCATAGAGCTGTGCATCACTGAGAATGAATGGACAGAGTCTGAATAATCTGGACGAACACAGGAAAATCTCAGGCCAGACTATAACACGGGCATGAACACTTAAAGAAAGTGAATTAGTCCTTGTCTACTGGAGCTATGAGTCAGAGCATGGTCTGTCTATGATCGTATCCGTGGCAGTATTTAGTATTAATGTAAAATAAATAGGGGAAGGGGGGGCCTGTTAATCCAGAGACCCAAATAACATTCTGGGGACCTAGGTTTAAATCCCACCTCACCAGATGATGGAAATTGAATTCAATAAAATATCTGGAATTAAGAATCTAATGATAAACATGAATTCATTGTCAATTGTTGAAAAGACCCATCTGGTTCACTGATGCCCTTTAGGGAACAAAACTGGCATCCTTACTTTGCCTGGTCTGGCCTACAGGTGACTCCAGACCCACAGCAATGTGGTTGACTCTGTACTGTCCTCTGGGCAATTAAGGATGGGCAATAAATGTTCCCTAGCCAGCGATGCCCACATCCTGTTTATGAATAAAGAAAAGATTGAACTCGAAGCCTGATGATATTTTTTGACTTTGCCTTCTCCTCAACCAGTCTGTAAAGAACTCAAAGCTCAGTATCAAGCCACATAAGCCACTGATCACTGATTTCAGAAAAAATGGAGAAGAACATGACTCCATCTACATCAATAAAACTGTGAGTGTGGAGAGCTTCAAGCTCCTCGGAGTGACAACTGCCAACAATCTGTCTTGGGCTTCCCATGTATGTGTGATGGTTAAGAAGGCACAACAAGGCCTCTTCTTCCTCAGGTGGCTCAGGAAATTTGGCATTTCTATAGGCACCTTCACCATCTTCCACTGATGCACCATTGAAAGCATACTGTCTGGGTGCTTAATGGCCTGGTCTGGCAACTGCTCTGCCCAGGATTGTAAGAAACTGCGAAAGTTGTGTGCACAGCCCAGACCATCACGGAAACAAACCATCCATCAAAGATCCATCGCACCTCGGCAATGATCTCCTACTACCCTTTCAGAGAGGCAGAAGATACTGAAGCTTGAACACATGCACCAGCAGGTTCAGGACTGCTTCTTTCCAGCTGTTATTAGTCTGATGAATGGATTCTGCACCTTAAATGATGCTGACCTTGCTAACGTTGATCTTGCCAGGCGCATGCCCCATGCAACGTAAGCTGTATGCCTCTGTCTAAGTTTTTTTTAATAACCTTTGATCTGTACATCCTTGCTTACTATGATCTGCCTGAACTGCTTGTAAACAAAGCTTTTCACTGTGCTTCATACATGTGACAATCAATCAATCAATCAGTGTGTTAGTAGCACTTCCACATTGGTGATACCCGCTATCCTTGTGCTGATAAAAATCTGAAATGGACAGAGTTGATGAAAGATGTGCTACTTAAATGCCACTTCTGCTGTTTCTCTTCTATGTCCCATTGGCATCGATTACTGTTGGTGCTAGAATTCACAACTGGAATCATAGGTTCACTCTTGTGTCGATGGTGTTAGACGCTTGATCAAGATGGAGCTGCCGGAATATTGATGCTGATTTTCTGAATGTCAATCTTCACATCACTGTCTCCAGAAATATTGTTTCTAAGATAGGGGAAACAGTTGAAATCGTTAATGTTTTGTGGCCCAATTGTGATGGGTGCCTTTTGCTGCGTAGTTCGAATTGAATATGACTACATGAGAACAAGTTATAATAGGTCAAGGCATGTGAGAGCATCCTTCAAGGTCCAAGTCAATAGGAATGACTGCAGAGGAACCTTGTTACACCATAAGGGTTGTATCAACCTTGAGAGCAGACTGGAGTATAGACAGATTCCTGTAAAACATGATAAGGGAAAGACCTAGAATTGAAGATTCCTGTATATTGTACACAAATGAAATGTAAACAATGTATGAGTATGAAGGCTCATGATTTTCTGTGTATAATGATCAGATGTGGGACAGACTGTCAGACAAAATTCTGTTTCAGCATGTTTAAGACTGGGGTTATTTGAATAAACATGACATTAACTTCATGACATGGCGACACAGTGATTCAGTGGTTAGTACTGCTGCCTCACAGTTCCAAGGATCCATGTTTGACTGCACCCGTGGGTGGCTGTCTGTGTTCAGTCTTCCCGTGTCTGTGTGGGTTTCCTTTAGGAGGTCCAGTCTCCTCCCACAGTCCTTGGACAGGCAAGTTCAGCCGTGGGGAATGCATGATTACAAGGAACGGTTACGGGGATTGGTTTGGGTAGAACACTCTTCACCAGGGTTAGTGTTGACACGATGGGCTGAATGGCTGGCATCCACACAATAGGGATTCTATGATTGTAACTAGAGTCATAGAGCATGGAAATAGACACACTGATCCAACCAGCCCATGCTAAACTTAATACGAAACTAAATTAGTCACACCAGCCTGCGATTGGCCCATATCTTTCCAAATCCTTCCTGTTCAAACATTTATCTAAGTGCCTTTTAAATATTGTAACTGTGCCCCCATCTACCACTTCCTAAGGGAGTTCATTCCACACATGAACCACCTTCTGAGTGAAAAATTTGCTCCTCATATCTTTTTTAAATCTCCCTCCTCTCACCTTAAAAATATGCCCCCTTAGTCTTGAAATCCCCCATCTTGAGGAAAAGGCAGCTACCATTAAGCCTATCTACACCACTCATGATCTTGTGGTCTGTGAAAGCATAATTAACCATAAAAGTTGTCCATTCCTCATTGTCTTGGCCCTCTCACAGCCAATATGCAGGCCAACCTTGTCACCACCGCTGTCAAATGTAGTGGTCATATTTTGGATTTTTCAGCCAATGTCCACTGTCATCTGCAAAACCAAGACTGTCAACCAGTGGTGTCGCAAAAGGGACACCAACATCTAAGCTCATCATCATTATTCCCATGGTAAATTCAGTAACTGAAAGGAATGAGAGCACTCTCACCCTGTAAACAGCCTGCAATACTGCAGAAACAGCGAGTGCCCATCCCAGTAAACAAAGGATGGGCAGCACTTCTAAGATGTACAATTGTAGGGACTAGAAGAAACTGAAAAAAAAATCCTTAACAACAGATTTATCACCACAAATGGAACTTGGAAACATATAGCACTCTTCCAATGTGAGAGGTGCTTCAGGCGCTGAGAGACAGATGAGAAATCATCGACTTGATGTTTTAGAAATCAGTGAGGTGCAGTGAACAGGCCAAAGATGAATCAGCAGTGAGTATGCGACAATCATGTGCTCCTAGTAAGAAGAGCACCAATTCTATGAAGGTGGCCTTATCCACCATAAATGTTGGAATCCAGTAAGTCACACCATCATCACGACCTTAACCAAGTAAGAGAGGCAGACAGGAAAGTCAAGTCGAGACCGCACCAGTTCAGCCATGACCTTACTGAGTGGTGGACCAAGGTCAAAGAACCAAATGGCCTTCTCTTGCTTTGAAGTTTACTGTTCCCATGTTTCAATGCCAGATTCCACTCAAGGTACGTCTGCAGTGAACGTAATGAAAACAATTAACCATGGAGTTAAATTCAAGGATGCTATCCCAAAGTGGCCTAATTGCAATGTCATAAAAGGTTCAGTGATCTCAAGTGTCCTCTGAGCCCATATTTGGCTTTTCTGTCTCAGCTTTCTGTGGGTCCCTGACCCTGTACTAACTCTGGCTGCTTGTTGTCTTCACATTATAGCCACTTGGTTTGGGCCCAATTACTGGCTGGAAATCTTCACCCACTTGAATCCTAGTCATCACTTGGAGCAGTTGTCCTCTTAATTTAGGCTCAGGCTGGATGACCAAGAGCTCAATGCTGGTGGGTGCAACTTTGAATGTTATACGAACACTTCAAATCGAAATTCCATTCGGGGATGCCAATGTTATCCATGCTTTGGCTGCTTTTGGCCAATTTATGTATTAAAAACACTTTGTCCAAATGCTCCTGATGGTGAGGCAGGCAAAGGGACCCAAAACTTGGTTTGACATTTAACTCAACTATATGAACAAAACATTCCTTATTAAAAACACCATGTGGAGATTTTCCAAATTCCCACAAAACTTACTCTCTTTCTCGTTCTATCTGTCTGAAAAAGGGTATTACCAACAATCACTCACTGTTTGAGCTGGGCCATTGGAATCTCCTTCCTCTCTGATGTTGGGCTGGCTCTCTTCCACAAAGCTGGATCCCACAGGTCAGGGCTGTTCTTCCCCTGGGTCTCCTTGGGTTGCTGCATAGGTTTCTGTCACAAGTCTTGCTGCGGGTCTTCACTGAGCGTCTGGCTTCCAAGTGTGTGTGATTTATCAGACTTTCCAGAATGTTTTGTGACTTTTGGCCAATGGGGTCATGAGCAGATCCAAAGCATCCAATGGGGTCATGCGAAAACCCTTCACTGATGCCTTGCCGGTGAGATGTAAAATGCACATGGTCAGACAATGGTTGAAAATCTGACTGATACTTCTCCAATGCACAACCCTCAGGCTAGTTGTAACTGACTCCCCCTAAAACTTTGTAACATCTTTTCCCCTGGTTTCCACTGTTTCCAGTAGCCAATAGCTTGGCCAATTTAGTTTGGCCAATTTTATGTCAGGCCTGATTACTCTGGCTGCAGAACAATTTAGAATGCCCAGTTTTGGCCCATGGTTGCTGGGTCCACAATTGAGGTTGGTGATATTTGTGGAGCCTCCTCCTCCAGTACTTGTTTAAAATTCCAGCACCATTCCAACTTAATGTGACAGAACTGCAGAGCTTCAATCTGATCCATTGGTTTCGGGATTGTTTAGTTCTGTCTTACCACTTTATGTTTATGCTGTTTGGTATGTAAGTAGTTCTGTTTGGTAGCATCATCAGGTTGACAACTCTGTTTAGGTACAGCTGGTGCTGCTCCTGCCACGCCCTCCTGCACTCTCCATTGAACCTGGGTCGATCTCCTGGCTTGATGGTTGAGCCATTCCATGAGGTTTCAGATTATGCTGGAGTATAATTCTGCTGCTGCTGCTGCTGGCACACAGTGCCTCATGGATGCCCTTCAATTTAACTTTGAATTTCATCATCTGTTATGGTGAGATTCAAACCAGTGTTCTCCAGAACGTGAGCCTGTCCTTATGGTTTGCTAGCCTATCACAACATGCCTAGAACATCACTTCCCCACTATATGCCTGCATCTCCTGAACTCCTTGGAGGAGATGGTGGTTTGAAACAATGGGAGGGACTGAAGTCAGTGTAACAGGAGTCACTGGAATTGCAACAAGTCACTGCTTAATGCAAATCCCACACAAAAATCAGTTCCAGGCACAAATTAAAATCTGCTGTTGGCATGACTGAGCATCCACCCAACCCTTCCTTTCCTCAAACCCATCCTCCCCTCCTACATTTTTGACTTTCAGAAATACAAGAGGTGCTACCTGGTCAGCCAGCACGGACCGAGTCTGTCCACTAAAGGTGCCCTAACTGTTGTTTAATCTGAGCATCAGAATACGAATTCATATACTGCACATACCTTAGAAGATAGGATATAGCGAGGATTACAGATGGCGAATGACTAGTGGCTATAGCTCAGCCAGGGAAAAAGGGTAGTGCACTTGTCAACTCCCCAGAGAGTAAGGCTGCTGACAAATTCACGGTCAGAAGGCTTGGATGAGTAAGGGCTGATAAGTGTGTACACAGCCCAACTAATCATTGAAGAGGTGCATGAATGCTTCCATTTCCCAGCTCATCACAGGGCTGACATTAGCGTCCATTCTATCCATGCTGTGGTTAAGTGAGAAGTCATGAGGCTTCATCCAGAATGCAGTGTTTGGTGGACAATGTTTCAACATCAACATACAAAAGCCATGAGTGGCTCAGAGGTTAGCACTGCTCTGTTACAGCTTCAGGGACCTGGGCTCAATTCCACCCTCTGATGACTGTCTGTGTGGAGCTTACACATTCCCCTTGTGTCTGCGTGGGTTTCCTCCGGGTGTTCTGGTTTCCTCCACAGCCCAAAGATGTGCAAGTTCGGATTGGCCATGCTAAATTGTCCATAATGTGCAGAGATGGGTTTGGGTGGGATGGCATTTGGAGAATCAATGCAGACTTGATGGGCTGAATCATCCACTTCCACACTGTAGGGATTCTGTGAGACAATAATCTCATTGCCAAATTCAGTTTTGGAGCAATCACCCCATTTGGTCTGTTAGTGGTAAATTTAACAACAACTTTAACCACATCGATTTAATACTTAATCTGACCTACAGCAATACCTTGCAGCTTTTTACCCATTCGGTGCCTTTAATAATTGCACTGTTGTACCAAATTGATCATGTTACAGGCTTGTCTCGTCCTTAGAGTTTAAGGTCACTTACCCTTTGCTTACTGCAAATAAACTTCACGCTAGTCCTTAAAGCTTAAGAGGATCCACATTACAGATTATACGTGTTCCATTACGCCCCTTTTCTTCTTCAGATGCTTATTTGCTTCTTACAAACATTGCTTCGCCCGAACCCCAATTTACCAGGTGCCCTACAGTTCACAACAACCTACTGTTGCCTGTAGCCAGCCAACCCAAACAATGGCAACTGTGCCAGTTTGATCTATTCCAAAGTGGGCACTCAAGGTCCGTTAATGCTTGAGAGTATCCTGAAGGTCACCCTGGGGCCACCTGCGAGGTCCAGTAACCTCCAACCAGGCATTCTGCAGTCACTGGGGTAATTAAATAAGCCAACTAAGTACTTAGAGAATTCACAAAGGCTGAATGCTTCCACCTCATTCAGGCATTATTGGAAATTTGTCGAATAAAGTTGTTTTGAATTTTTTTAGTAGTACCTTTTAATTCAAGATTTGGTTCAAGTGGATGCTGCAATGTCCCAAAACAGAGGGAAGGAAACATTGAAAATTTTTCAACTTTGGGCACCAAGGGATTATTAATATGGGGATCCAGAATCTGATTGTTTTTTCATGATGAGCTAGATGGTATAAAAGGTCCTAAGACCCTTCTCAGATTCTCCTGTGAGCTGGCCCAAAATATAAACCTCTGGAGCTGACATTCCACATGATACATTTGACGTGTGAACTGAATTTATATATAGTTCAAGTATTCTGGCCTCAATGGAACAGTTTGGAAACATCTGCTGCCATTCCCAGCAACAGATAATAGAACTTCCTAAGTGGACACTTAGTGAGTGATTGCTGATGGCAACAGCTATGAGATTGGATGTTCCACCCTAGTGAGATTGAATCTCTCCAACTTGGAACTGGACATAACCCATTTAGGATTTTGGATCATGCAACGTGCTGTACAAAATGCGATGACTGACTATTTTCCTTTCTCGTGCCACATTAGTGAGACTTCTACCCCAGGTACAAATATGCCTTAGGGACAACTGTGAATTGATAAGAAATTGGAACAGACAAAAGTTCTGCTCAATAGGTGTTTATTTTCTCATTGTATTGTTCCAGTGTTTATCGTGGTACAAATACATGGGGAAGTGACTGCATGGTGTGCCTGATGGAGATTTATCGTTGACCAAAGTTCGGCTTTACAGGTTGACTCATGCAACACCCCCTTCCTCAACCCAAGGGTAAAACATGGGATCAGAATGAAGCACAGACAGAACTCCTGGCTTGTACTGAGACAGCACCTTTCGAAATCTGCATATCTGGCTTCCAGGATATATCAGTTACATGTGAACTGAGACTACTGGTGACTGCAAACACATCAGAAAACTCCCCCAACGTCTATTACTAATGGCCAGGAGTAAAGAATCACTTTGCAATGATTTAAAGTTAGAATCCCACTGTAATGGGTTATAAAAATTAGACAATAAAACCAATGATACTGCTGGAAGCTATCCACAGCTGTTTCAAAGGATTGCGTGATGTGTATTTTGTGTCGAATACTAAATGTTTGAAAATAGATTAGATTATAAACCATAAAATTGTTGCAAATTTGCAACATGATGGCAGGATATTTACGAATGAGGTGAACCATTTGGCTCATCTTAAGTCATCCGTCCAGAGACTCCCAATAGTTTCTCCCCCTACCCAATTCAGCTTTTAATTCTTTCTTAAATGATTCCACAGTTCTTGGCTTCAATATTCAATCAGCAAGTTTATGTATTAACCCTCAACAGGTTTTGAAACACACAGATATCTATTGCTGACTTGTGTTAAATAGTACAACATAATCCCCAAAACATTTTCCTCTCTGATTGACAAAGCTGTAAATTCAAGATCCTCAACCATTCCAGTAATTTGATCTCATTCTTAATCTGGCATATTTTAGTATAACATTGAGGGACTGCTGTGGATGAGAAGTCAAAATGCAGTTGTCCTGAGAGTCCTTAACCCTCAACTAATGTAGCTAATAATAGATAATCAGATGTCAACATTACATTGTTACATGTAAGGGCTTGCTGTCAGTAAATTTGCTGATATGTTTCCGATTAAAATGGGGACTATCCTTCCAAGTAGAAGAATTAACACAGGAAACAATATTTTACACAATGTTTGGGATCAATTACGTTACAGATACCTGGATTCAAATTCAGTAGCAACTCTCAAAAGATGAAAGGAAAGGTAAATAATTTAAGAGATTAAACATGAGAGAGAGGGACTAGGTCAGATTGTGATGTCCGATCGGTGGGGACAAATTGGGCTGTTTCTGTGCTGTATGGCTCTATGACTCTACACAATTGTGAGACACCTAGACTTCTCTTCCATAAAGCCAACCCAGACCTGATAGACCATATGGTATCCATGAATACTGTACTGTCCTGGATCTACAGCCATGGTGTTCAGGTGCCAGTGTTCTACTGGGGTGAACAAGATTAGAAATCACACACCACGTTATAGTCCAAAAGGTTTAATTGAAAACACAAGCTTTTGGAGCATAGCCCCTTCAACGGGTGACATGAGAAAGAAGCACAGAGAACACAGAATTTATATATAAAAGGTCAAAAGCCTCACACCTAACATGCATTGTCTGACCTAAAATGTCGCGTCTCCTTTACACTGATAAAACCTTTAGTTCTCTCAGTGACTTGAAAGAAGTTTGGGGATTTATAAATACATGTTAATCAATTAAAACCATCTAACTGATTAAAGATTTAACTTTATTTATTTTCCTTTATTCATTTATAGATGACAGTATCGCTGACCAGGCAGCATTTATTGCCAGTCTCTAATTGCCCAAAGGGACAGTTAAGAGTCAACCACATCGCTGTGGGTCTGGAGTCACATGTAGGCCAAACCAGGTAAGGATGGCAATTTCCTTCCCTGAAGGACATTAGTGAACCAGATGGATTTTTCCCAACAATTGATTCACAGTCATCATTAGATTCTTAATTCTATATATTTACTGAAATCAAATCCCACCATCTGCCATTGCAGGATTCAAACTTGGGTCCCCAGGACATTATTATCAGGTTCTCTGGATTGACAGTCCAGCGATAATACCACTAGGCAATCACCTCATCGTAGAGTTGTTTAATGCATTCTCGTCAGTTGTGTGACCCTTTAATTTTTTACTTATAAATTCTGTGTTCTGTGTGCTTCTTTCTCACTTCACCTGATGAAGGCTCAGTACACGAAAGTTTGTGTTTTCAAATAAACCTGTTGGACTATAAGCTGGTGTGTGATTTCTGATCTGTCTCTATAAGGCTTCATCCATGTTTGTCACTTATTGAATAGCCATTGCTAAACTTAAAACCTTTTGCTCTTTTCATAGTCACAATTCACAGGAAGATAATTGATTCAAAATGCTGAGCAACTTGTTTTTCTTTCACGACTGAGGCTGAGTATTTCTAGCATCTTTTTGCTTCGATAATAGATTGGACTGATTTGTCCTGCAGAAACATTTTGGTAATACTCAGGCTTCGGCTGATAAGTAGAACAAAACATTTGTGCCTCACAAGTGGCAGGTAATGATCATCTCCATCAAGTGAAGGAACATTTCTTCACATTCAATGGCATCAGCATCACTGAAACCCCTACAATGAACATCCTAGGTGAATGTTGACTAGAAATTAAAATGAACCAGTCAAATACTTAGAGTGGCTACATGAATAGTCAGAGGCTGAGAATTCTGAGCTAAGTGACTGACCTCCTAACTCCGGCCTATCTACAAAGTGACAATGTTTTGGGATGCTGTTATTTGCATAGGTACATGCAGCTCGAGCAACTATAATGAAGCTCAGCACCGTCCAGGACACACAGCCTACTTGATTGGCACCACATCCATCATTTTCAATGCATCACCTATGCCTCAATTCACAGCATTCTGACCTCTGACTCGGAGGTTTCCAGAGCCAGTCTAGAGAAATAGCACAAAATCCAGGCTGATGCCTTGCTGCTGGCCCTTGTGGGTTCAGTAGGTGCTGCTGTCGAGGTCTTGGTGAGTTGCTGTTGTGTGCTCATGCTAGATGCATGCTTGGGACTGAATAGTAATCCCTGACTCACCACGTTTTATAATGTTGTCACTCATGTTGGGAGGCAAGTTTAAGCAGAAGACCCAGGATTCGAGGTGTATCAAGTACGTGAGACTGAGACGGCATTAAGTAAGCTCTTGTCTCCATTCCTGAAGCTGGTGAATTAATAATTGCCACTTTTGGATAGCAGTGGGGAAGCCCCAGTGTCAGTGATGATTACATTTCAATAACTCATACAAGAAAGTAAAACCACATCAAACGGCCACATTCTACTGCAATACCTTTACATTTGCAAATCATTACGGATTTCATATTATGAATTTATTTACACTAATATTCCTCCTTGTGCAAATTTTAAAAATCAGATTTTTACCGCATTACACACTGCTGTCTATAATTTTACAGGGAATTATCTTAAATTTGCAGCCATTTACCCCAATGGGTTTTGTCCAATGCCTGTGTTTAAGTTTTCTAATCAACCTGTTCAAAGATGTAGCTATATTCCTCTAGACCAAGTGGAACTTGAACCCAGGCCCCCTGGCTCAGAGGTAGGGATACTACCACTGTACCACAGGACCCTAGTGCTTGCGTATGCTTCATGTAACTTCCTGCAAGTGGTGACTTATAAAGTTTTCACTGTACTCATTTGAGCATATGTGATAATAACACTAATTCAATTCAATCAATTCGTCTCAATCCAATTCATTATATGTTAACAGTGTACTCTTCAATACCTTTCTCACTCACATATTTATTCAGCTTCCCTCTGACTTCAACTAAACTATTTACTTCAACCATGGTGTGAAAGTTTCTTATTCCTACCACCTTTGAGGTAAATAACTTTCTCCCTTCTTACTGCAAGTCAAATTTTAATTATGGAATTAAATTTAAGAATTGACGCAGTGTTCATGACAATAGTATTACCTGTTTTGGACACTGAACATTGTGCTGAAAAAGTCATTCTATTGAATAACAAAATCCCTACAATGTGGAAGAAGGCCATTCAGCCCATCAATCCCACAATGTCCCTCCAAAGACCATCCCACCCAGACCCACCCTATCCCTGTAACTCTGCATTTTGTATGGCTAATTCAACTCACCAGCACATCCCTGGGCACATTAGGCAATTTAGCACAGCCAATCCACCTAACCTGTACATCTATGGACTATGGGAGGAACAGAGAGACAGTCATGAGACAAGAAAAGGTCAATCATAAGTTAAAGAATGAGAATTTTAACTCCTTTACTGCACTAAAACCCAATGTAGCTCACTCAATGATGAAGTGCATGAGAGAATGGGACTTGGGTGAATTAGGGTAAGGAAAACAGATGTGTGTTTACTTTCAAGATGTTTTAGGGGGGATGAAGTCTCGCTCATGACATCTGATGAAATTGTTTTTAATCAAGATGTCAGATTGGCCAAGGGAAAGTTGGAATAATCAAGGCTAGAGGTGCAAAAGACACAAATAAAGGTTAGAGCAGCAGATGAGTTACGGTGGGGATCCGGTTGGTCAGAGGAAGAAGTTGAGGCAGGATAGAGAGGCCATGTTACAGAAGTGGAAGAATATCAACATGGCAATGGAGTTAATATGGGCCTAGATAGTCATCCCAGGACCAAAAACGATGTCAAGGTTGTGAACTTTCTGCTCAGACCCAGACAGCCACCAGGAAAAAGGATAGAGCCTACAGTGAGGAAATCGAATTAGAGACTCTTAATGTTGCATTGGTGGAAGACTCAACTCCTCCAGGACCAGATTTCAATTCAAACAGTATGATGAAAGAGAGTTCATGGAGGCAGAGTGGGAGATGAAACCAAATCGACTTCAGTGGTGTCAGCATACAATTGGAATGTGACTTTTTTGTCTTGTTAAAACATGTTGTTGAGGGCAGCACACACCTGCCTAAAAGCACAGGGGCATTCATTTCTGTGTATGTATATTGTGTCTGCAGGACTTTAACCTTATGGTGAGTGTTTTACCAATCACCACCTTTTCTATGTGAGTGAGAAACTTTGTTGCAAAATACTAATGGGGCAGGGAAACAATTAAAGTCCATTCTCATAGTTAAACCTTCAGCCAACTCACAAATCATGTCACCCATTTTAGGCACTGTTTGTAATTCCAGCGCCATCAGTACCGACAAGTAATTAGTCCTTGGCTTTGCGGGGACCTTGACAATATGCATCTGGCTCCATAATAAAAGGAGAACAGAAGCCTCTCTCATGACATCTGATGAAATTACTTTTAATCAGAAGTCGATATTTGCAGAAAGCAATGAGACATGTGCTCAGATATTATGATGAGTAGCTCCCTGTTCCTTGGGCCATGTAAAGGAATAACAAAACAGAGGCATTCGTCAAATCAAGAACTCACTTGTCTTTATGGAGTTTTAACTGTTTCTATTTCGGAATAATTGATCGCTATTTATCCTAATGTCACAAGGATTTAATTAGATACAGAAAACTGCGATGAGAATTTATCAGCCTCTCCCCTTCAAAACACAAAGTAGTGACAACTCCTTAAATAGAATTCTTAAGTGTGTTGCAATTGTAGATGCACAATGCACAAGCGATTTAATTTCACTCCAATAAACTCTCATCCACCATGATCATTCAATACCTTCCTAGCCACACAACCACAACAACCGAATTTGAAAAGCACCTTCAGCATAGCAACATGTTGCAATACTGCAGCCTTTCGTCAGAGTTAAGAATCTAAACCCTATGAAACAACATAGAATTCATGGCAAAGTCAAATGTGTTTATGTCTGACTGCATGCATCCTTACATGCTTGTTTGTATGTGTGTGTGTGTGTGTGTGTGTGTGTGTGTACAATGTGTGTGCATGTGTCCATATGTGTCCTTGTATGCACGTGTGTGTATATTTGAATGTGTATGTGTTGGGAAGTCTTTGTTCGATTCTGAGAGCTTCTGAGTGTGAACGCATGTGAGCCTGAGATTGAGAGGCAGATGCTATTGAAGACAGCGAGGGGTTTTGCTAACCAGCTAAAGAGCTGGCAAAATCCCCAGGTTATCTCTTGTTCCAAAAGGCCCTCAACATTATGTGGCAGCCAACGCTGCAGCTCCAAGGGTTGAGAGCTGCTCAATTTAAATAGAATCAAGCAGCTCAGAAACACTCTGGAGATTTGGTGAATGCTGCCTGTGTAAACCTACATTAGCCTTTAGCATCGCTGAGTGATCAAGTTACAGGTGAGTGATGGGAAGAGGGGGAATCATGGGATGGAGGGCATGGAAGAAGTGGGAAGTGGGTAAGGAGGAACAGCAGGAGCAAGTACAGCCTTTGCACTGCTTATTATGAGCAAGCAAACAGATACATCATTTGAATCAGCCAGCCAGTCACTGGGATATATTCACTCTGTACCTGTCATTGCATTGGCACTGACAGAAATGCATGGTTTTGTTCATTTCTAATGATAGGAACCTACTCAATGTGATTCTGCAACCAAACAGTATTTATCAAATAATCCTGAGTGTGCTAACAATTAATAATCAATCACACTCATAATGTGGCTCCTGTAGACCTGCAAGGAGTGGCATGCATCAACACTCATTACAATGGATGCTTCTTTGCAAATAAAAGGACCTTGCACAGTTTTTGAATTTCTCTGGTGCTTAGAAACCTAGAGCACCACCTCCCCCCCCCCACCCTCCCCCCACCCCCAATGTTATCTCCATGGCAATGCATGTGTCAATCAGAGTTGATTTGCCAAATATATAAATTATTGTGATCAACTCTTACGTTCTTTTATTTGTCTTGATATGTGCAAGACAAAAAGCTTTGACAATATGACTATATTCGGCAATATTCACATTCCTTACCACCAAATGTTATGACCACATCCCCGATGAGGTTCCCCAAGTTGTTACAGTTCCCAGATGGGATTCTCCAAACTTGCAAACTCTTGTGTGAGGACGGATGAATTGACTCTCTTTCTTTATTCACCTATCCTATCAGTTGATCGCAACAAGGTTAATTTACAAAGGAACACTCCTCTCTTGTGGATGCCTTTCTCACTGAGAATAATTTATGTTTTAAAGGAAACAAAGTTAACCAGGCTTTACTGAATTAATTAAAGAGTGTATTTATCAGTTAGTAAATATGAAAGACAATAATAACACAGGCATGTACGCATAATAGATATAAGAAGTGAGTCAAAAGAAAGGTTAAAAGACACACAGTCTGGGCCCTGGATCATTTGTGAAAAACAGAGAGTAGAATGATCGTGGTTGAGCTGTCAATTTTGGGATTTTTTGTTGATTGAAATTCTTTTGTTTCTATTTCCATGAGACTGTTCACTAGCAAGCTGGCTTCTAGCCCTTAGAGTGAGAGAATACTTTACCTGTAATGCAGGGGTGACTAATAAATAGTTCTTTGATTGTAACATACTAGTGCTTGAATACAGCTTAGTACATCTGAATTGCTCAGCTCATTGGTATACAGTCTTTCATTCACACATAGATCTGATTGAACTGGGTTTTAATTCCTGTTCTTATTCCTGAATTGAGAAAGGCATAAAACATCAATCATCCGGTCTTTTCTTCCATCATGTGCACAGTCTGAGATAACTCCATGGAAATTGCAGTTTAGTTCATATTGTATTTTTCCCCTTTTAAATCAATCCATTTGAAGTTTACTTGACAACTCAACAGGTGTGACATTGCAGGGTTCCTCTCTCTCTCTCTCTCCACACAGCAGCTGAATTTACATCTACAATCATTTGTTTTGCTTTACAGTCTTCTCTTAAAAATTGCATGTAAACATGTCTTGAACTGATTTGGGCTTACGATCTGTTACACAACACTAGTGACTATGTAGTCATTGAAATTTCAGCCTTTTACATCACAATTAATCAACTTCACAAACATTTGATTGATCAGCCTCTGAAATGTAACATTGTGCCTTGCTGATACTCGATGATGTGACTTTACACTGAAACAAGCCATCTAGTGTCACTAAAGCAAAACCTTCGTTAGTTTAGTCAGTTAGGAATGCTTTTCAATATCCTTAAAGCAAATCAATCCTGCAAACAAAACAAAGATTCCCTATTGATACAATCCTCAAAACATGGATGGGAGCCAGTCTTCATTGCTGTAGTAACTTTTCAGTAAACTGGACAGACCCTGGAGTCAGGTCAAATGAGGCATTCACGGGGCTTTGGATGATTATTTAGATAGATGTGTTGTGGAAGGGAGCAGGAAAAAAGCATGAGATTGACCATCAGTAATAATACTAAATAAATCAGTTAGTTTGGGCACAATGGGCTGAATGGCCTCCTTCAGCTCTGTATCACTTCTATGATTCTGTGACCATATCTTTGAGCTCTGTTAACCTGAGTCTGGAGGGGTTGAGTTGTTTGGTTTAGCCTCTCTTTGGAATTGCCAAAAGAGGCCTGATCTGATTTAACAAGACATGAATGCATACAGCCAGTTTATGTTAGCCCCTCAGCAAAATCAATATTGGTGGTTTCTGTGAGCTTCTCACCATCCAGGCACCTCTATAGATGTAGGAACAGGGCTTGGGTATAGGAAGACATGTATACTGAATCTGGGCTTGCACCTACATCAGACAGAGGCCCAGACTGACTAGGGAAAGGCTAAAGAGCTTTGAGTGGCTGGAGTCATTTCCCATCATAATAAACTCAGCCTCTTTCTCTCTGTCATTGCCAGGACTGAAGTAAATCTGAGTTGTACGGAAACTGTATAATTTCCAACTAATAATGGATCAACTGCCTTTACACCCAATAGATAATATTAAACAGCAGGAAGAATGAAAACAGACACAAGACTTTGCATTGATGCAGTGCTGTTCATGCCCTCAGAATGACACAAAATGCTTGACAGCAAATGGATACTTTTGAAGAAGAACTCCCAATATATAACATGGTCTTTGCATTGAGCTGAATGGGCAGGGAGGGCCTCAGTGTAATAAAAGGCAACATGCCCTGGTATTGCACTGAATAGACCATTACTTTACACTGGAGTGGGCAACAAAATCATAATCTCGGGACTCAAGGGCAAGAGCCCTACTCACTGAGTTACACAAGATGGCAGAATCTCTTCTGCACTCTTTGTGGACTCCAGCTGTGCCAAGTATCGTTTACACACGTGTGACTTGCTCATGGTTTTCGCTGACTGGACTGTAACTAAGTGATTATATCCCTGCCAGTTGTGAAGTAATCAAGATGAACTGCAGAGGTGATAATGCTGCATACACCCAAGAGAGCATGGCAATGATGCCTATTTACTGTTCACTAAAGCGAATCAACTGGTGATATCTAAGTTCAAAATTGCAAATGGAATTCTGTTGGGAAGACTGGTTAGCATTTGTTTTAGATCTTGTGGTATTTCACAAAGAAAACCAGATTATTCAGCCTGTCAACTCCATGCCAGTGCTGTACTCCCCATGAGATACTTGCTGCTTTCAGCACAGCCAATCAACTTTCACTTATTTTCAGCTTCTCTGCCTCCTGAGCATTCTATTATCCATTGCTTTGTCTGCCTAGCTGTCTTAGTCTCTCTGGGGTCCATCTTCACCTTTTTGCTCATTTTTTCCACCCATCTCCCCTCCTTCTTCAGCATAAATACTGATTTCTAACACATTGGCTGTTCAAATCGATCAGTGGCAGAATCTGAGGCGAACATTGATGTCTGCAGTTGATCTTGACAATCAGGCTTCAGTTTCTCTCTCAGTGTCGACAGGGGAGGCAGAGCGATGATGGTCACTGAAGAATGAAGAGGACAATGCCACAGTTCAATGACATCTCACTGTGAGTCCTCATCCAGTCTGTAAGGGCCAACCAGGAGAGCTCAATGTGGGTGTTATGACCTACATGACTCAGAGATCCGAGTGAATGTACTGCTACCACTGCACACTGGACCAAGGCATGTTTAGGATCTTCTTTTATGGGGGAAGAGAAAGGGAAAGAGTTGGGAAAGGTTCTCTGTCCATTTGGTGTTGCGGAGTCCTTGGAGCTCAGGATTATTAAGGAAGGAATGTGCAATATGTAAAAATTCCTTTTAATATGCCTCCGTTTACATGCATGAAAGAAGCTGGTGGGAGAGGCAGGATGCAAGGCAATGTGTCAGATCTGATGATCCTAGTATCTGTGGAGGGTGAGGCTTTGGAGCTGACAAGTTCCAAGTTGAGCGATTCCTTTGGGCGATGAGAAATAAGTGGAAGACATTGGGGGTGGGGGGTGGGGGAAAGAATGCAAGGGCATTTAATACAACTAAGAACGATACATGTTTACAGGAACTGGGGAGAGGCTGTTTGGTCTTCCATGCCAGAACCTGTAAAACGCCAACATTGGGCAACATCCTGTGGTGCCTGTGGTGGTACAAATGTGGTTGGGCATCTCTGGCACTCAACTGAACAGCTGAGCATTGCATTAACCTTTCCTGTTTCATTCCTACTTAAGTGAACAATCTGGTGCTTGCATGGCCTTTCACTAGATCAGAATCTAACCTTGGAGGAGAAAGAGATACCTTCAGAGCAATGTATCCTTCATCTGTATCAGCACCAGCACAGATACTGGACCCAGGTCTTACATTTCAGGCCAGGGGAAGGGCATCCTGCAGGAGGCACCTCACATTCACATGCACAGCTGCTGCTGAGTGAGGCAATCATCTTCCTGAGTCCTACTCGGATTCAGTTCCCAAGAATCCGTCAGATGCTGTTCGTGAGCTTCAGTCAGACCCTGTTCCCAAATCTCACTCAGATCCTTTCCCTGAGTTTCAATTGGGGAGGCAATGGCCTGGGATTTATTATCGCTAGACTATTAATCCAGAGACCCAGGTAATGTTCTGGAGCCCATGACAGATGGTGAAATATGAAATCAACAAAAATCTGGAAAGAAAATTTTAAAAATGACCACAAAGTCATTGTGGATGGTTGGAAAAAACTACCTGGTTCACTGAAGTCCTTCAAGGAAGGAAACTGCCATCCTTACCTGGTCTGGGCTACATGTGACTCCAGACCCACAGCAATGTGGTTTACTCTCAACTGTCCTCTGAGGAATTGGGGACAGACAATAAATGCTGGTCTGGCCGTGACACCCACATCCCTGGAATGAATAAAATAAAAAGTTGGACAATGAGCCCCAGCACAAAGGCGATAGATGCTGACTGAACAGCTCGAGGTGTGTGGAGAGAGACTGGTAAGTATTTGATCTATGAAGGACTTTGAAGGGCCATGAGCACAATGATCACTCCTCTATAAACCACATGATTTCCCCTGTGGACAGACTGATGACTTCCTTGGAGAACCATGCTCAGTAAATTTCAGAGTGATCGTTGGTATATGTCAGTACATAGGGAAGGTGCCATGAGGAGCACACAAGTGCCCACTCTACCTGGCTGGGCTATGTCATTCACAAGCTTTGAGTGCAGCTGATTTCCAACCAAATGGAATTCCAATCGGCTGTCAGATGTTGAATAAAGGGTGGGCATGTCTCTGGTCTGTCAAGCTCAGACTGGAGCCACTATCTCTCTGTCACCCCACACCTCTCCCACATCTCATCAGGAACTGCCGAATTAAAGATTTTCTTTGTCACCTTTGCCCCCCTACTCCTGAAACTTGGCCTCTGTTCTGGGCCTGCCTCCTCATCCCCACATGTTACCACCCCTCCCAGGCATTTCCCAAACACGAGGCCCCTTGTGGCCGTTGGTTCTGCATATGCACAGCTGGTATGATGTTATTACACAGAGCATACAGTGACAGTGGCTACACTATGGGCAGACTCACTGTGTCAGAATCATTCTTTGTGAGGAATTGATGTCACTGCACTTATTTGTACATGTGGAGGAGGCCATTTTGACTCCCATCTTTGCACTAATGCTAATTATTCCAGGGAATCCCAGCATAGACTTCATGGTGTAGGGGAATAGGCACACTGCTGATCGCATGGGAGTGGTAAGTGAGACCCTCCTTAGTTTTCTGGGGTGAGCATGGGGCCTAGCATTGGAATCAGCAGCCGCAACATCAGCAGAGGCGATGTCTGTGAGGTAGGCTCTGCAGCGAAAGCCGGTGCCCTCGTCGTTGGTTGGGTCCAGTGCTGGCAGTGGCAACGCGGTGGCAGAAGGGCATCACATCAACATCGTGGTGGGCCCAGTGGCGACAGATGCAACTCTGTCATTGGTGGGTCCAGTGCAGGTGCTAGTGGAGGAGAATGGCCCAAAGGCAAAAGAAGGCACCTGAAGGGTGGTAATATCAATGCTGGTTGGGAATGGTGTAGATAGTAGTGAGGCCATGGAGGAGGGATGGGAGTGCAGGCATCATCGCTGATAAGGTGGCTCAGGACTGATGGACCGTCTTTAAGCTATACTGTTCTAATTTTTCCTTAATTTTTAAGACTACTTGAAATGCTACTGGATCGTGGAGATGGTGGGGAAGGTTTTCACTGTGTTTTTCTTCACAATAAAATGTGACATTAAAATCATTCATTCATTCCACACTCCACTGCCCTGGTTCTATGCTCAGAAACCAAGAGGCAGGCCAATGGGCAGAATGGGAACTTGGAGACAGCCTTGTCCCAATTGAGAATATCATGGAAGGCTGCCAGGGAGAGAGCAAGCAGCAAATGGGGTCACCTCTGAGCGAGTATCTGATCAAGGGAAGCAAGTCCTCCATCCATCTGCTAAAAGCTTATCAAACCTGATTGTCATGGCAGCAGCAGCGTACCCTGCCATGCTGAAGGGCACTGCCATCATCGCTGTGATCACATGGCACTACCACTCAGAGGATATCTACCAAAGATATCCAGGCCATGGAAGAGCCTGTGTTGGGAGATATCAATATGACCATGGGTCTCCTGAGTCTAAATACTGCAGAGCTTCGGGTGTGCTTCAGTAACAGTGACTTAAAGCCTGATCAAGGAAGGGGGAGTCTTCTGAGGGCCATCTTGTATCTAGCTGCCAACCTCAATGAGCTCCTACCCCTTGGATCATTTCCCACCATTACTCATCTCAACTCTGGGGCCTTGAGGTGAGGTGTGGCACCATGAACAGCTCTTGATCATAGGGCCAGGCCTACTACTTGCCTGACAAGCTCAAGGTTTGGTGGACCTTACCAAAAGAAAAGCAATATAGGATTCTCCAATGAGAAGCCAAGATCCCTGTCACCTCCACAGGGTTTGGCCATAGTGGGGTCTGAGTTCATAACAATGAGGTGGAATTTTCTGCTCCATTGAGTAAATTTGGAATGGCAAAAAAAATGGAAAACTCAGATGAAATGGAGTTCATTTCTCAAAAGGGTAGATTCTTTTTTCCTCTAACTAATTAAGCAATGTAGTACATGAGATTTTGCATAGGAATTTGAAATCTTTCGCAGTGTGTTAGACAGCTTGGTTTAGTATATTTTATGTTTTAAATTTATTTTAGGTAATAGATTTCTCTTTTGTTGTTAAAACCAAATCTGCAGGCTTATGTATTTATATTTCAGTGAAATACTGCCAAGTTAAAACAAAATATGATCTATCAAGCCAGAATTCATTAAGGTACCTGACTTGTACAGTAATAAAATCATTTGTATCATAACAATCTCACTACTAGTTAAACTCACCTTATTTTTACAGAAAACTGAGCAAGTCAGACATTATTGTGGAGAGAAAGCAGGCCATGGTTTCAGGTCCTGTGACCCCTCTTTAGAACTGATGTTAGGTCGGAAATGACGGTAAAGATGCTGAAGACAGGGTGGGGCGAGGCAGGGGAAGGATTAAATGATGGTTGGAGATGGATTCCAGAGAGACAAAGAACAGCATTGTGTAGACAAAGGAGTGACAAGCCTTGGGGTGTGGGAATGGATGAAGAACATGGAAAAGGGTGTTCAGACCTGAAAATTATTCAACTTGATATTGAGTGCTGATGGTTGCAGGGTCCCTATGTAGAAAATGAGATGCTGCTTGCACTGATCTTTAGTGAGTATTGGCCAGGAAACATGGTGGTGTGTCGAAGGGACAGGCAACAGAAAGCTCTGGGTCAATTTTGCAGACAGAATGTAGATGTAGAATGTAGATGTTCCACAGAATGGTCACCATTTTGTCTCGCCCCTTTAGAGAAGGTTATATTGTGAGCAGTAAATACAGTCGATTGACGGAAGTGTAGGTATATCACAGCTTTGCCTGAAAGGTCTGTCTGCCTTTGAATAATGAACTGAATAATGAGGAGGGAGTAAGTAAATTGGCAAGTGTTACAACTTCTGGGATTACATGGAAAGGTGCCTTGTGAGTATGGGAAGGTGTTGGGAGTAGAGGGTGAGTGGACGTGGGTGCCCCAAAGAGGAGGGGAATCTGTCTGGTGGTGACATCCTGCTATAGGTGCCGAAAATAATAGCTAAAGATCCTTTGGTTGTGGAATCTGGTGAGATGGAAAGTGAAGACCAGAGGTGAATTTCTGCAGTGCATTTGTAGATAGAGCACATTGCTGCTACTGAACTTCAGTGGTGTGGTGGTGAATGCTTGTGGATGTAATGCCAATCAAGCTGGCTGTTTTGTCCTGGATGATGTCAAGCTTCTTGAGTGTTGTTGTGTCTGCATTCACCCAGGCAAGTGTTAATTTTACCTTCACACTCCTGACTTGTGCCTTGCATATCGGGATTTGAGGAGTCAGGAGGTGTGTTACTCACCGCAGCATTTCTAGCTTCTGACTTGTTGTTGTAGTCACTGTATTTTTGTGGTGAGTCCAGTTGAGCTTCTGGCCAATGATAACCCCTAAGTTGTTGATAGTGGGCGATTCAGTGACGGTAACACCATTGAATGCCATGGGGTGGTGGTTAGATTGTCTCTTATGGTGATGTCTTAGTCATGGCATTTGTGTGTCGTAAATGTTACTTGCCACTTGTCAGCCCAAGCCTGGATATTGTCCAGGTCTTGTTGCATCTGAACATGAACTGCTTCGGTATCTGAGGAGTCACAAATGGTGTTAAACATTGTGCAATCATCAGCAAACGCCCCCACTTCTGACCTTATGATGAAGCACCTGAAGATGGTTGGGCCAAGGACACTACCCTGAGGAACTCCTGCAGAGATGTTTTGGAGCTGAGATGACTGACTTCCAACAACAATAACCATCTTCCTATGTGTCAGGTATGACTCTAACCACTGGAGAGTTTGCCCTCAAAACCCATAGATTCCAGTTTTGCTAGAACTCCTTGATGCCACACTCGGTCGAAAGCAGCTTTGATTTTAAGGGCTGTCACTCTGACCTCACGTCTGGAATTCAGCTCTTTTGTTCACGTGTGAACCAAGGCTGCAATGAGATCAGGAGCTGAATGGCCCAACTCAAACTGGGTGTCACTGAGCAGGTTATTCCCGAGCGGGTGCTGTTTGATAGCGCGGTTAGTGACACCTTCCATCACTTTACTGATGATCGAGAGGACACTGATGGGGCAGTAATTGGCTGGGGTTTGGATTTGTCCTGCTTTATACGTAAAGGACATACTTGGGCAATTTTCCACATTGCCAGGTAGATACCAGTGTTGTAACTCTACTGGAAAGGCCTGGCTAGGGGAGTGGCAGGTTCTGGAGCACAAGCCTTCAGTACTATTGCCAGAATGTTGTCAGGGCCAGTAACCTTTGTCTCCAACCATTTCTTGATATCATTGGAGCGAATCGAATTGGCTGAAGTCTGGTATCTGCAATGCTGAGGACAGTTGAAGGAAGCTGAGATGGATCATCCACTCAGAACTGCTGGCTGAAGACTGCTGTTAAAGCTTCATCTGTATCTTTTGCACTGATGTACTGGGGTCTTCGATCATTGAGGATGGGAATAATTGTGAAGCCTCCTCCTCCAGTGAGTTGTTTCATTGTCCACCACCATTCACAACTGTACGTGACAGGACTGCAGAATTTAGATCTGATCCATTGGTTGTGGGATCGCTTAGCTCTGTCTATCACTTGTTGCCTTTGCTGTTTGTCGTGCAAGTAGTCCTGTTTGGTGGCTTCACCAGGTTGACATCTCCTCTTCAGGTATGCCTGGTGCTGCTTCTGGCATGGTCTCCTGCACTGTCCATTGAATCAGGGTTGCTCCCCTGGCTTGTTAGCAATGGTTGAATGGGAGATATGCTGGGCCATGAGGTTATAATTTGTGCTGGAGTACAATTCTGCTGCTGTTGATGGCCCACAACATCTCTTGGATGCCCAGCCTTGAGTTGCTAGATCTGTGCGAAGTCAGTCCCGTTTAGCACAGTGATAGTGCCACACTATTCGATGGGGGTTATTTCTCAGTATGAAGTCAGAGCTTTGTCTCTACAAGGACTTGTGGTGGTCGTTCTTGTTGATACTGTCATGAACAGATGCAACTACAGCTGGCAGATTGGTAAGAATCAGGACAAGTATGTATTTTCCTCTTATTGGTTCCCTCACCACTTTCCATAAGCCAAGCCTAGCAGCTATGTCCTGTAGGAGCCAACCAGCTTGATCTGTAGTACTGCTGCCGAGCCACTCTTGGTAGTGGCCATTGAAATCCCTCACCAGAAAACATTTTGTGCCCTTGACATCCTCAGTGCTTCCTCTAAGTGTTGTTCAACATTGAGGAGTACTGATTCATCAGCGGAGGGAGGATGGTTTGTGGTATTTAATAGGAGGTTTCCTTGTCCAATGTTTAACCTGAAGCCATGAGACTTCATGTTGAGTCAATGTTGAGGCCTCCCAGGGCAACTCCCTCGCAACTGTTTACCACTGTGCTACCAACTCTGCTGGGTCTGTCCTGCCGGGGGGACAGGACATATCTAGGGATGGTGATGGTGTCTCGGATGTTGTCTGTAAGATATGATTCTGTGAGTGTGGCTGTTCCTTGATGAGTCTGGGAGACAGTTCTCCCAGTTTTGGCACTAATCCCTGGATGTCTTTACAGAATCGACAGTGCTGTTTGTGTCATTGTCTTTTCTGGTGCCTCGATCGATGCCAGGTGATCCACCCAGTTTCATTTCTTTGAGATTTTGTAGCTATTGGTACAACTGAGTGGCTTGCTAGGCCATTTCAGAGGGCAGTTGAGAGTCAACCATTTTACTGTGGGTTTGCAGGCACATGTGGCCAGATAAGACAAGAGTGGTAGATTCCTTTCCCTGAAGGGCATTAGTGAACCAGGTAGTTTTTCCAATAATCGACAATGATTTCATGGTGATGTGTAGATTCTTAATTACAGATCATTTTTATTATGGAATTCAAATTCCATTATCTGCTGTGGTGAGATTCGAACCTGAGTCCCCAGAACATTAGAGATAGCAGGAACTGCCAATGCTGGAGAATCTGGGATAACATGATGTGAAGCTGGATGAACACAGCGGGCCAAGCAGCATCAGAGGAGCAGGAAAGTTTGACATTTCGGATCGGGACCCTTCTTCAGAAATGGGGGAGGGGAAGGGGGTTCTGGAATTTGCTTTGTGGAACACCTACAATCTGTTCGCAACAAACAACTACACCTCCCAGTCGCGAACCATTTCAATACACCACACCCCCCCACTCCTTGGATGACATGTCCATCCTGGGCCTCCTGCAGTGCCACAATGACGCCACTCAAAAGATGCAGGAACAGCAAGTCATATTCCACTGGGGAACTCTGCAGCCCACGGTTACTAATGTGAATTTCACAAGCTTCAAAATGTCCCCTCCCCCGACCACATGCCAAAACCAGCCCAGCTAGTCCCTGCCTCCCTAACCATTCCTCCAACCTCAAACCCCACCCCCATCTCCTTCCTACTAACCTCATCCTGCACCCCCCGACCTGTCCGTCCTCCCTGGACTGACCTATGCCCTCCCTAACTCCCCACCTCCATTCACCTTCACTGGCTCTAACTCTGCCTCTTTGACCTGTCTGTCACCTCTCACCCTATCTTCTCCTTTATCCATATTCTATCCGCCTCCCCCTGTCTCCCTATTTATTTCAGAATCCCCTTTCCCTTCCCCATTTCTGAAGAAGGGTCCCAACCTGAAACATCAAGCTTTCCTACTCCTCTGATGCTGCTTGACCCGCTGTGCTCATCCAGTTTCACACCGTGTTTCCCCAGAACATTATTGAGTTTTTGGATTGATAGTCTAGGCATAATACCAATGGGCCATTGCAGACTTGTGGGAAAAAGTTCAGACACAGCTGAAGGCCCTGTCAACCCGGGGAGCCGGGAGTCCTTTGTTGAGGGAAAAGGTGGACATTTTTGAGATGCATATGTTGCAGGTTCTTATCAGAAATAAATGCCCCTGAGCAACATCTGCAGAAGCTGGCGGTAGAACAGATGCAACAGAGATGGAGAAACTGGGGGAATGCAATGGAACCCTTCCAGGAAGCAGTGTGTGAGCATGCATATTCCAGGCAACTTTAGGAGTCAGTGGTTTGTAGTGGTTATCAGTGGCCGACCTATCCCTAGAAATGGAAACAGGTGTCATGGAAGGGACAGGAGGAGTCAGGGATGGGCCAGATGAAAGTGAGAGCAGGGTGGAAATTGGAAGTGAAATTAATCATTTTTTACAATTCCAGACAAGAGAAGGAAGCAATGCCAATGATGTCATGGTTGTGGTGAGGGACTTGAGTAGAATTGGACAATGAATGTTTCATGTATTCCAGAAAATGACAGGCATAACTGGGGCTCAAGTGGGTACTCACGGCCATACCTTTGACGTGAAGAAGGTGAGAATTTTGTGAGGCTCAAAGGCCTTATATTGCAGCTCATAGACATTTATTCCTATCCTGCATCTAATGGCTTTTGGTTTCCTTTCTTAGCACTCACCCACTTTGCAATTACTTGGTAATTGCTGGCCTCTATGCCTTGCATTGTTTTTTTTAGAGCAGACGGAGATGCAGCTCGCTTGTCACAGTGGGAACATGGAACATTCAAGGATGTGGGCATCTTACTGTGTGCCAATATAACACTTCAATGTCACACAAACAGCATGCACCCACCCTTCAACTGACAAACACACTGGTGTGCTTCAACCAAATAGCCAGCTCCAAAAATCAAAGTGGACCAATCCTTAATGGAATAGAGGAGTTACATTCAGACAGAGGGTATAGCCAGTCCAGAAGTCAGATGATTCCAGGGCAGGGGTTGGCCACAGTCTCTCAGACGTATGGCTCAGTGAATTAGTTCCTTACGGACATCTCTCATACTAATGGCCAAGTTCTACTCTGGGTCAAGCCAAGTATTTTCTCCTCATTTGGAGTGAGGAGTTTTATGCCCACCACCCGGCCAAGTCTTGACGCTTTTTGCCCAGTTGTGAGACAATGTTCAAGCAATGAGACACTAGAAAGCTTGAGTATGATGGGATGGAGTGGGTGAGGTAGGTGTTCATGCAGATGCAGGCATAGGAGGGGTGTAGCATGCCTTGGGAAGTGCAGAGAGCATGAAAGGGTTAGTAACTTGGGAGGATCAGATGGGTGAGAGCTGCTGGTGGATGTGAGTAATCTGTGAGCTTTGGTGAGAAGCATATGCGGTGGCAGAATTTGACTGAATGTTGGCTCTGTGAGTGCGAGCCAGCAGAGAAGATGGTGGTGATCATCTTGGCAGAGTGCAGGAAGTCATTGACCTTCGTCCTGAACCCCTGGGCGTTTGAGTTGCATGAGAAAAGGTGACATGAGCTACCATAGACCACCACCACGAATGTCACTGAAAAAAAATCCACAGCCAAAAAAAATGGAAAAATTCAGCCCATGGTCCCTACTGATAGGCATTAGTGATGACCTTTCACTCTCATTAGACATGCAGTCATGTTATTACTAATGTCCATTTAAGGTAATTTGCATTTATATTAATTTGCATTTACATTAATATGCATGCATGTTAATGCATCCATCTGGCAGATAATATTTTAACCTGATCCTACAAATCACAGTTTCAAGAAAATGAGCAAGATTGTTATGAGTTTCAGCCTCTCGCTGAACAATGATGAAACTACACTGTTACACGGTCAGTTTTGCAAGTACCAATATATTATCATCAATTTCAGTTTCTTGGCAGTCTTCACATTAACGCGGACCAAATTCTTGGTGAGCAACACTTACTTAACTTACTCATTGCAATTCCCAATTACAGTGGAACTGTTGAAATGGCAAAAAGCCTGAGTGCAGCGAAACTGCAGAAATTATGAAACAGTGAATACGGTGAAACCAAGTACAGTGTAATTACCAGTACAGAGTACCTCCCAAACATGTAACTCCAGAAAGACAGAAATTCCGAAGCATAGTGAGAAATCAATCTAATGATATTCAAAATTTGTGACTACAAATACGTTGAAGCTCCCCGTAAAGTGCATGTGTCAATTAAATTTCAATAACTTTAATTTAATTTAGTATTTGTCTGTAGACTTTGGCTGTTGTAAGCTAACCTGGAAGAGTGTAAGCTGCCACTGGAAGTGGAGCTGTGATATAATTGCCATTTGACAATTCTTGAATGGCTGTGTTGTGTTACTGCTTATATTCCATACCTTTTAGACTGTTGTATGACATGATGATATTGACATTCTAGTATGACCTCTCCTTCACTCACACTCTCAGTGAAATGGAACAGGTTTTGTGGGTTCAGTTACATGTATGCTATGTACAGTAATAATCGGTAAACACAGAACCTAGATATTATATGAGCCTGTGATAGTATAACAATATAAGTAGTAGGTGTTGTTACTTAGTCACAGAGATGTTCACAGTACTCAAACAGACGCTTCGGTCCAACTGGTCCACACAACCAGATATCCTAAATTAATCTAGTCCCATTTTACAACATATAACTTCCCTCTAAACCATTCCTATTCATATACCCATCTAGATGCCTTTTCAATATTGTAATTGTACCAGCATCCACCACTTCCTCTAGCAACTAATTCCATACACGCCACCCTGTCTGAAAAAGTTGGTTCTTAGGTCCCTTTTAAATCTTTCCCCTCTCATCTTAAACCTACACCCTCTAGTTTTGGACTCCCCTGAGCAAAAGACTTGACTGTTTGCCCTATGCACTTCCTTCATGACTTTTATAAATTTCGACAAGGATTTTAAATGTTCTGCGTTTGGGTTGTATACATGACATGGTTTTTCCATTGTAACTCACTGTAAAAACTATTGCAGTCATATTGAATGCAACACGCTGTATGGAGACAAGTTGAACTTAATTGCAGATCAGAACATAGAACAGTACAGAACAGGAACAGGCCCATGTGTATGCTGATTATGATGCTATTCAAAACTAATCCCATCTTCTTGCACATCACTATTCTTCCTCCCCATACCCATCATGATATTTTAGATTAGATTCCCTGCAGTGTGGAAACAGGCCCTTCAGCCCAACAAGTCCACACCGCCCCTTGGAGAATCCCACCCAGACCCATCTCCCTATAACCCACACATCCCTGAACACTATGGGCAATTTAGCACGGACAATCCACCTAGCCTGCACATCTTTGGACTGTGGGAGGAAACCCACGCAGACACGGGGAGAATGTGCAAACACCACACAGACAGTCGCCCGAGGCTGGAATCGAACCTGGGTCCCTGGTGCTATGAGACTGCAGTGCTAACCTCTGAGCCACCATGCCACCCCCTTCTGCAAGGTCACCCATCAGCCTTGGATGCTGTCAGAAAACTAGACCCAGCCTATTCATCCTCTCCCTATAGCTCAAAGCATAAAACCCTGGCAGATTCTTTGTAAATCTTTTCTGAACCCTTTAAAGTTTCACAACATGTTTCCAATAGCAGGAAGACCAGAAGTGCATGCATTATTCCAAAAGTGGCCTAACCAATGTCCTGTACAGCTCAACATGACCTCCCAACTGCTATACTCAATGCACTGACCAATAAGGTAAAGTAAACGCACCAGATGCCTTCTTCTCTATCCTATCTACCTGCGACTCCACTTTCAAGAAACTATGAACCTGCACTCTTTGTTCAGAAACCTTCCCCAGGGTCTTACCATTAAGTGTATAAGTCTTGCCCTGATTTTCTTTTCCATTTGTCAAAATTAAACTCCCTCTGCTACTCCTCGCCCCATCGGCCCATCTGCATAGCACATGTTACATAACTAATATTTAGGACCATACTCAGATTGCACTATATTGACAGTCATGGTTAGACCAAGAAATTACTTTGTGGTGGTTGGGATTGTGTGCTAAAAGTTAGTGTTGATGGCAAATTAGTGGCAACTAGTTAGTGCAAAAAGCTGAATAGGTGATAACAGCAGAGTTCCCATCAGCTACCTGAGTTCAGGGCTGAAATTCCAACAACATCAAGACTTAAGTATTCTTTTGAAGCAATGGGAGTATGTTTTCACTTTATTTAAAAGAAAACCAGGAAGCCGTCAATAATATGATTTAAACCTGGAACAAAAGTAAAAGAATGTTCTATGTGTTTTAAAAGTGCTTAAAAATCAGAATAAAGTTGGAAATCGTGGAGAGGCAATCCACTGGCATTTTGTGAGAACTTCACTTGTTCAACAAAAACATTAATCTTCACTTTCTCAATCAACAAATAGCTGACAAAGGAACAGAAGCAGTCAAACTATTTACTATTTTGAGAAATAATGGATGAAGAAGTGTCAAATCCTCTGGTTGATGATGATCACAAATAACTTGACAAATGTTCAAGATTTTGGAAGATCAACGTAAATCTTGAGTTAACTTCAAGGTACATAGACTTGAATTCATGTCATATCAACAGAAGCCATCTAAAACAATCAAACAATTCACAGGCAAATGTTAATGTTAATGCACAGAATGTAACTTCACTGAAGCTAACTTAGCTGGAAGGTTAATTAAAATGGTCATTGTCTTTTATATCCAGTAGATCCTTCAAAAAACAATCCTGAAAATTCCAAACAATGTTCCCTTGATATTCTGGCAAGGAGAAGGATGTAAATTCTGATGATTATCAGCAACATCTCGAGGTCCTTGACTTTGCAGCAACTATTACTGTTGTCAACAGGCTCGGCAAAACATCACAGTCCTGAATGAAATCTGGCATGTCTTACCCACTGAAAACTTCTCCAATACTTCAAGCCAAATGCAACCCATGTTCTACACAAAATATTAGGCTGAGAAATCTAATTGCCTACAGAAACCCAAAGGCCACACACTGCTCCCAGCAGCAGGTAAGGAAGAGTCAACCAAAGAACATTGTAAAGGAAGGTCTACAAGCATGATGGGAAAGTCCGAGAGGTATCTACAATGTCACAACTTACAGACCCCAGTCAGACAATACATATGGTCAATTTAATATGCCACATGCACACCCGCATTAAAGCTGAAGCTTTTTCCTCCATCTAAGTGTTATATCCCAGAGGGAGTAGCCAACGTGCACTGAATGCCGGGATTGTAAGTGAAAATATTATTCCTTCACACATTTTACAAGACAAACTCAGGAAACTGGACAACATGATGCTGCACACTTTCTAACAGCTATTTGTTTATTATGGACCTGGCATTTCATGCAATGGTATCAGAGGCCTTAAAGATTAATATGGCTCATCAGTATGGACACTCGAAACCTGTAATAACATTGAAACAGCAGACCTAACTATTATCAAGGATTTACACATTATCACAATTAACAAGGTTGTCAGCTGCAAATTTTTCAGGCTATGACATCAAGTCCAGCCAACAGTTTCGAAAATCAAGAGAACATTTTATAACAAGTGAGATTACTCTGACTCATGGTGCAAAATCATCACTGATATTTCCCACATTCAAGGACACAATTACAATCTTTATCACTCTCAGCATAAGTAGTCAATATAGTGTGTGAAGTCAATCAGTTTAAAACAAAAAATGCAGATGTTGGAAATCAGAAACATAAATAGAAATTGCTAGTAAAGCTCATCAGATCTGGCAGCATCTGTAAAGAGAAATCAGAGTTAATATTTTGAGTCGAGTCACCCTTTGTCAGAATTTCTCAGACCTCAGTAATCTGAGGAAGGGTCAGTCAATATGAAACGTTAAGTCCAATTTCTCTCAACAGATATGGCCGGACCTGCTGAGCTTTTTCCAGCATTTTCTGTTTTCAAGGTCAATCATTTATGAATACTATATATGGTAATAACCAGTAAGCACAGAACCTAAAATATATAGAATTGTGCAAAGTTATACCAATGTAAGTAGCTAGTGTTGTTAATTAGCTTCAAAGCATCTTCTCAACATGAACTTAAATCTTTGTGTTAATTCTACATGAACTTTTGGAGCCAAGAAATCAAGTCACAATGACACATCAATCTAGCCAGCATCTCACAAACTAATACATTGATATTTTCCATTTTCATCTTGTGAAGGGTACTAGCTGATTTCCTGTGGTTGAGTTCACTGGAAACATGATGCAATCTTGTTGTGACTCTGTCGTTGAATTGGTAAACAAGGGGCCTGAGTTACATTGCAAGTGCAATGACTTGTACTCTCACCATTGAGTCCGAATTCAAATCAAATGATCTGAAAATAAATATTTGAGTCTTGGTAAAAGTGCCCACGGGAGCTGTTGAGTTAAGGTCAAACACCCAACTCCATTGATGTCTTAAGACAGACTGATGTCTCCTGATCCAGTCAATATCGAGTTCCAGTTCTGAAATGACTGTACTTGATTCTTCACTCTGTGTGGTCGAGTAAGTGCTCCAGCTGGGCCAACTTGCTACTGAGGGATAGATAGTGGGGAAGTGATATTTTTGACCTGTCAATGAAGGAGAAAATATTTATATTTCACTCAAAAGTAATTTTCAATAGGCAGACTGGCTCCTTTACTGCTGTCACTGCCCTGATACAATCACAGGAACAGGATGAGACCTCCAGTCTATTCCATCACTGAATTCACACCATAGAATGCCTAAAGTGTGGAAGCAGGCCATTTGGCCCATCAAGTCTACATCAATCCTTCAAAGAGCATCCTATTCAGACCCACTCTGTAATCCTGTAACCCTGCATTTCCCATGGCTAATTCACCGAGCCTGCACATCTTCAGACTGTAGGAGAATGTGCATACTCCACACAGACAGTCGCATGAGGATGTGATCAAACTGAGATACCTGGTACTGTGAGGCAGTAGTGTTAACCACTGGGCCATGTGCCACCCCAAATTAGACCAGAAAATATCTGTATAAAACCCTTATTTGCTCACCTTTCATCCATGCCCCTAGATTTGTAAATTTGCATCCTAGTTTTCAAATCCCTCCATGGCCTCACTCTACCCAAACTCTGTCATCTCCTCAAGGCCCTTAATCCTCTGAACATCCCGAATTAAAACTGCACTACCATTGGCAGCCATGCCTTCAGTTTCCTAGCTTTAGAGTGCCCTCCTTACACTTTTGTCTGTAACAATTCTAAGAGATTTTATTCCATTAAGGGTGCTATATTAATTTAAGCTGTTGTTGTTGCTCATACTGCCAAACCGTTGAAAATCTATTTGTCCCAATTTGGAAGTTTTAAATTGACACTGCATTTTAGATGAAAATGCATGATTTTTTTTAATAGTCTGCCTTTAATTTTAAGATTGTGCACTGTTGTTCTATATTTCCCACTGGAGGAAGTAATTTTGTTGTATTTCTCTCATTCATCCCCCTAATCATTTTAACAGTTCAATTTAATCGTTCTTTGGCCTTCCAAACTCAGAATGATACAAGGGTAGGTGTGACATAATTCAAGGGTTGTAATTTAAGCTTGCAAGATCTATTATCATTTCACTGAAATGCCTTTGAGACCAATATCTTTCTAAGATGCTCTGACCAGAACAGAACCTGTTCATCCAGTTGTGGCCTGATTAAAGCTCAATATAATGGGAGGTACAGTTTTGCTACTTTTATAATGTGGACAAAGAACATAGAACAGTAGAGCCCTTCTGCCTGCCATATGTGTGCCAATCACAGTGTCATTTTCAATTAATCTCATCTGCCTGTGTATGCTGCATATCCCTCTATTCCCTGCCTGTTCATGTGTCTATCGAAATGCCTATAAAACATTGCTAACGTATGTGTCTTAACGCCTCATGCAGCAACACATTCCAGACACCTACTACCCTCTTTGTAAAAAACTTCCTTGTACATCCTACCTTAATGTTCTTCCCCTCGTATTTGACATTTCCACCCTAGGAGAAAGATCCTGAGTAATGACCCAAACCATGTCTCTCATACTTTTATATACTTCTATCAGGTCGCCCCCTCAGTCTCTGACGCTCTAGTGAAAACAATCCAACCTCTCCTTATAGCTAATGCACTCCAACCGATCTTGGACTCCTTGACCTCAAAGACTGTATGACATCTCAAGGGCACAACTCAGGAGTGTGATGGGATACCCTCCACTTCCCAAGATCAAATTTATCCAGGAGAAAGCATCCCACTTGATCATCACCCACTTTTTTACACCTTCAACATTTACTCCACCAATGTTCAGCAGCCAGTATGCACCAGCTACAAATTGTACTGTAGAAATTATCATAGCTCCTTAGACTGCAACTCCCAAACCCAGAATCAGTACCAGCTGGAAGGACAAGGGCAGCAGATCCATAGAAACATCACTAGCTACATGGCGGGAGAGTAAAAACTGCCGATGCCGGAGTCTGAAATAGCACAGTGTGGAGCTGGAGGAACACAGCAGGCCTGGCAGCACCAGAGGAGCAGGAAAGTTGACATTTCAGGTCAGGACCCTTCTTCAGAAAATAAGCGGTACATAACTTGAAATTGATGATATTCCTATGACATTTCTGCAATTGTCCTTCTCAGCAGTGGAGTTTGAAGGGCTGCTCATGCATTTGAAATAAGCTTGAAGAAGCGTCCTTACCCGAAACATCAGCTTTCCTGCTCCTCTGATGCTGCCTGGCCTGCTGTGTTCATTCGGCTCCATACTAGCTACATGTTCCTCTCCAAACCAATCACCATTCTGAGTGGGAACTAAGTCACTGTTCCTTTTGAGTCATGGGTCAAAATCCTGGAGCCATCTCTCATACAGCACTGTGGGTGTGCCTACCTCTGATGGACTGTAGTAGTTCAAAAAGACAGTCCATCATCACTTTCTCAAGGGCAGTTAGGTAAAATCAATAAATTCTGGCCGAGCCAGAGATGGCTACATCCCCTGAATGAATTAAATAAAAACCTTAAGAGACTTTTCACTATTCAGAATGCTTGATTCAGATGTCTCTGCCACTGCACTCAGCATCCATACCTTCATCACTAATGCATTGTGTACAATTCTCAGCAGCATTTCAACAACTTGCCAAGATTACTTCGAACGCATGAGTTGCCCTTCAAACTCCACTGCTGAGAAGGACAATTGCAGAGATGTCATAGGAATGCCATCATGTTCAAGTTATGTATCACTTATATAGTGCCAATCCATTATTATCAATGAATCAAGGCCCTGTAACTCCCTACCTAACATCATGATGGGAACACTACCAGCACAAGAATGCAGAGGCTCAAGCAGAAGACATGCAACCATCACCTTCTCAGGGCCGCCAGTTTCAACAATAAATACCAACCTTACAATTGTCACCCACAATGGAGCATTTTTTTAAAAAAAACTGACATGAACAACTGTCATTTTTTAACCTTTTTAACCGGTCTGCCACTACTGACACTTTTAACTACACCATCTTCCTCTAATGCCCTCCTTCATGGTTAAGTAGAGTGAGATTTCTTTGGTTCCACTTTTGCCTTTCCAATCAGAGTAACAGAATCTTCAGGGATGGCTTCTCCTTCCATCTTTGAATTCTCCCCCAGGATGTATTCCTGACATCTGCTTTTGACTATCCCTCAGTGTTGTCATCCAAAGACAAACCTCAATCCATCTTATCTTTCCACATCCTGTAAATCAAGGTGTTGCTCTTTCCATTACCCTGTTACAAATTTCCCATTCTTTCTCTTCCTTTCTTTCAATCTTCAAATGACTGGGCCTTCACCCTTATCACCTCCTCCACTTCCTTTAAGACCCTCCTCTACCTCCAACCAACCAAGTCATCCGTATCTCCTTTGGCCTGGTCAATCTTCACTTGATAATGCTTCACTATAGCATCTTGGATATATTGAACGGAGCTTTATAAACACAAGCTTTGTCATTTGAGATAATGGGAACTGCAGATGCTGGAGAATCTGAGATACCAAAGTGTGGAGCTGGATGAACACAGCAGGCCAAGCAGCATCTCAGGAGCACAAAAGCTGACATTTCGGTCCTAGACCCCTCATTTTATTTTTCTGATGAAGGGTCTAGGCCTGAAACATCAGCTTTGTCATTTAACTGTTTCTGAAACTTCTTTTATTGTCACTTCTATATTTTTCTAGTAGCTTTTATGAAACACAAATAATCTAAAAATGATTGAATTTGCATCATGGTCTTTGAGGAGGGGTTGGGAATGAGGTTGTGGGTGGCAGGGCATGTGTGGTATGTACACATAGATTGTCCAAACAGGTGATTTTTGGCACTTCTGAGCATTGTTCAGTCATGTTACTTTTCTTGCTGGTGCTGGGAGATCCCAAGTGATGTAAGATGCCTGCACGATTTTAATGGTCACTGCGTCAATTACCTTCAAACATCCGAGGATAAACCTGGAACAGTCACGTGATTCATCGCAGCCACCACAAAAATGTAAGTGACACATATCGTACCTAAAAAAACCACAGCAAAGTTTGAAATCGTATAAATCCTGCATTCCATCTTTGCATTAAAGCCACTGACTGCCTTTAAAATATTTTTCCCCTCTGGTTTAAAAATTGCCGAGCACAGACAGCTCACAGTAGGGGGTAAATGAGAACTCAGCAATGAATTATCAGACCATCAAAAAGCCCATACTGTGACAAAGTGAAGGAGTTCAAAATGGTGCAATCATCAGGAGCAATCCGAGTGCATTTCGGCGCGTCAAAAGTTTTTTCTTCCGTGCTGCAAAATAGTTGGTGTCTTACCTGCCATCCTTTTTGTGCAGACCTGCCAAAAGTTTCAAAGCTTCTCCCTTTATATTACTGCCTGTATCCCCAGTGCCAAGCCTGTGCTCTTTTATCACTGCTTGCAATGATTAAAGTGCCAGATTGTAAATGCAATCTAAGAGGTTCATTTGGCTATGCGACCATATGGGTTCACAAGCGGAATCGGCAGCTAGACGATTAAATCAAGTATGTCGACAAGATGTTATGAACTGACATCATGCGTATATGATTTTGTGCCATTTGCTGCCATCTGTTTTGACAGCGCTGAATAGACTTTGCTCACTTGCATCGCATTCTCCGCTGCGTTGTGTTCTCTACAAAAGTGCGTAAGGCTCAGGAGAATGGATCTGCACCGCGTTTGATGTGCTTGACATGGAGTCAGATCGGAAAACAGAAGCTGCTGCAACTTGCAATCTTACTGTGGGCTGCTATGGAAACTCACACGTGGGCCATCCTGCACTGATGAGCCAGGAGTTTCAGCGACTGCAGTGGTGCCTGACCCACAGCCTCCACAGATTATTGAAACAGCTTTCGTGGAGCGAAGGGAGATGTAGTTAGTTACAAGAGGATTGTGCTGCTATAGATTCCCATTCAATATCTGTGTATTTTAAGAAATATGTTTGCTTAAACTTGCATTGCATAATTGAGTCGTCTTTAATTTTTACGGAAACGTATTTCAGGGCAAGTTCAAACAACTTTGCAAAACACGTGACAGACTTTTCAAAATATATATAGGTAAACCAGTGGCCTGAACAGAGGAAAAAGAGTAATAGAACATAGGAATCCTGAATGGATAACTGGTAGAAACACATACGGTACACGCATTTATCTCAATTACTTTCCATTCATAAACAGTAGCTGGGTCCACTTTAAATTAAACATAATGCTGTAAGATTGTCAAGAAGCTCAGTACTTATCTGATTGTAAACCACATGGTGGCATCCAGCAGATTCCAAATGACTTATATCAATAATAATAATCATTAATCATTAACAGATGCCATTAGGCCTCAGCAAAAACTATTCCATTTGTGATTGTTTCCTTGAGTCCCATCTAAGTTTGAAGTTGGAAAGGGATGGAATGTTTTTAAACTTTTCAGTTAAGGTCAAACTTGTATCTCTTTTACAGCTTTGTCCAAAGAAATTCAGCAAAAGGCTCATGGGGGTGAATTTCACATCATCCAATCACTTCACCGGACATTACTGCAGTTTTTTGACAAAGTTAAATAAGCCAATCTGGTCTCCTCCAAACAAGTATCCCCTCCAACCCCACCACACCCGGCACCTTCCCCTGCAACCGCAGGAAGTGCTACACTTGCCCCCACACCTCCTCCCTCACCGCCATCCCAGGCCGCAAGATGACTTTCCACATCAAGCAGATGTTCACCTGTACAGCCGCCAATGTGGTATACTGCATCCGCTGTACACGGTGTGGCTACCTCTACATTGGGGAAACCAAGCGGAGGCTTGGGGACCGCTTTGCAGAACACCTATACTCAGTTCACAGTAAACAACTGCACCTCCCAGTCGCGAACCATTTCAACTCCCCCTCCCATTCCTTAGACGACATGTCCATCCTGGGCCTCCTGCAGTGTCATAATGATGCCACCCGAAGGTTGCAGGAACAGCAACTCATATTCTGCTTGGGAACCCTGCAGCCCAATGGTATCAATGTGGATTTCACCAGCTCCAAAATCTCCCCTCCCCCCACTGCATCCTAAAACCAGTCCAGCTCGTCCACGCCTGCCTAACCTGTTCTTCCTCTCACCTATGCCCTCCTCCCACCTCAAGCTGCCCCTCCATTTCCTACCTACTAAACTCATCCTGCCTCCTTGGCCTGTCCGTCCTCCCCGGACTGACCTATCCCCTCCCTACCTCCCCACCCATACTCTCCTCTTCACCTATCTTCTCCTCTATTTATCTTCAGTCCGCCTCCCCCTCCCTATTTATTTCAGAATCCCCTCCGGGGGGGGGGGTAATATCAGGAAATTTCAGGAAAGCACTCTATCGGAGGCAAACTTATACCAATTTCCCCTGCAGTTCAGTTAGACTATCTCTGTTCCCATGGTTGATGCTTCAGTGAGACTGAGGAATGGAGTGTGCAGTAATCTCCTTTGGTCACAGCATTTCTCTTGTAGCTGCTGGACTGAACAGTCATGTCAACTGTAAATCTCTTGTTCTAAAACTACACCAGGATTCAGAAAGGATCTGAAATCTGACAAGGGCAACATAAGCAGGGACATTTCTCACAATTCCTGAATAGTGCATCACAGAAAACTTCAGCACATGTCTTTCACAAAAGGGAAATTCTATTGTCCTTGGTTAGAAAGCCTCGTCATTTGCATGAGCTGACTATTCCAAAATAGAGAGCAAGATATCTGGTATTTACCAATATATAGTTTCACACATAATTACCTGACAAGAAATTCACCATTAAAACAGACTGCAAGGCATGAATAAAAATCTATCACAAACTGCTAACCAGTGGACCATCACTTTCACAAGGCCAACTAACCAAGGTGCAAGGTTTTGAACAAAGATGTAAGACACCAGGATGATTAGACGCTGAAGAGATTACACAACCTGTTTGTTCCTCCTGTAAAGCATTCCTTAAAAACCTATGGGTTTGATTAATTTTTTGGTCAACTCCCCTGATATCTCTTTATGTGACCCAATAACAAATTTTGCCTCACAGCACTCCTGTAAAGTGCAATGTGATGTTATGTTACATGAAAGGTGCTATATAAATGTGAGTTACTGCTGAATATTCTCTGCAATCTGATGTTCTTCACAGACAATTCTTTAAATTTCCTTCTATTTCAATTTTTATCCCCTTTGTTTTTGGATGCATATCCCTTCATGATGGTATCCAATTCCATTCTCTTATCAGATGGCACGCATAATTTCTGCACCTCTTTAACTCTGGGCAATAAGTTTAATTTTAACCCTACCCAGAAACTGAGCAATTAGTAGGGTCAAATTGCCAGAGGCACATTTTTCTGGAGTGTTTGCAAGCTGCCAAGTTTTGATTTGAGCAAGTTTTCCTGAACAAGCAGCAAGGACACTCCACAGAGGTCCTCAATGGACATTTGTGTGTGGACAGTGCACATCAGATGTAACTATAGTTTTTACTAGGAGGCCTCAACAATAAGAAACTACAATGAGGTTCAGGAACAGAGCCGAAAAGGCAACAATTTTCCTTTTTTTCCTTTGTATTCTTCAAGAATCTTTAGAGGACATCATGTTGAGGTTGTAAGAACATTAGTAAGTCCTCTTCTGGAGTACTGTGGGTAGCTCTGATTGCCCTGTTGTAGGAAGGATATTATTAAACTCGAGTGGATTCAAAAAGATTTACCTGGATGTTGCTGGGAATGGAGAGTTTGAGATACAAAAATAGGTTGGGACTTCTTTAATGTGAGTGTAGGAGGTTGAGGGCTGACCATATTGAAGTTTACAAGATCGTGAGGGACATAGATAAAGTGAGGGACAAGTGGGGTGAGTTCAAAACTAAGGAACATACTTTTAAAGTAAGAGGAGAAAGTTTTAAAAAGACGTGAGGTGCAACATTTTTATGCAGGGAGTAGTTCGTGTGAGGAATGAACTTCCAGAGAAAGTGGTGGATGCGGGCACAGTTACAATGTTTAAAAGTAATTTGGATAAGTTCATGGATAAGGAATGTTTGAAGGGAGATAACAAGGTGTGGAGCTGGATGAACACAGCAGGCCAAGTAGCATCTTAGGAGCACAAAAGCTGACGTTTCGGGCCTAGACCCTTCATCAGAAAAGGGGGAGGGGAAGAGTTTTCTGAAATAAATAGGGAGAAAGGGGAAGGTGGATTGAAGATGGACAGAGGAGAAGATAGGTGGAGAGGAGACAGACAAATTAAAGAGGCAGGAATGGAGCCAGTAAAGGTGAGTCTAGGTGGGGAGGTAGGGAGGATATAGGTCAGTCCAGGGAGGACAGACAGATCAAGGGGGCGGGATGAAGTTAGTAGGTCGGAAATGGGGGTGCAGCTTGAGGTGGGAGGAAGGGATAGGTGGGAGGAAGAACAGGTTAGGGAGGCAGGGACGCGCTGGGCTGGTTTTGGGATGCGGTGGGGGGATGGGTGATTTTGAAGCTTGTGAAATCCACATTGATACCATTGGGCTGCAGGGTTCCCAAGTTGAATATGAGTTGCTGTTCCTGCAACCTTCAGGTGGCATCGTTGTGGCACTGCAGGAGGCCCAGGATGGACATATCGTCTAAGGAATGGGAGGGGAAGTTGAAATGGTTAACGACTGGGAGGTGCAGCTGTTTATTGCGAACCGAGCATAGGTGTTCTGCAAAGCGTTTCCCAAACCTCCGCTTGGTTTCCCCGATGTAGAGGCGGCCACAATGAGTACAGCGGATACAGTGTAACACATTAGCAGAAGTGCAAGCGAACCTCTGCTTGATGTGACATGCCCAGTCTAGCCACAACGATGCTACCCGAAGGTTTCAGGAACAGCAACTCATATTCCGCTTGGGAACCCTGCAGCCCAATGGTATCAATGTGGACTTCACAAGCTTCAAATCTCCCCTCCCCCTACCACATCCTAAAACAAGCCCAGCTTGTCCCTGCCTCCCTAACCTGTTCTTCCTCTCACCTATCCCCTCCTCCTACCTCAAGCTGCACCCCCATTTCCTATCTACTATCCTCATCCCACCCCCTTGACCTGTCCATCCTCCCTGGACTGACCTATCTCCTCCCTACCTCCATACCTACACTCACATTTTCTGGCTTGATCCCCGCCTCTTTGACCTGTCTTTCTCCTTTCTACCTGTCTTCTCCTCTATCCATCTTCACCCTGCTTCCCCCTCTCGCCCTATTTATTTCAGAACTCTCTTCCTCTCTCCCATCTCTGATGAAGGGTCTAGGCCCGAAAGATCAGCTTTTGTGCTCCTAAGATGCTGCCCGGCCTGCTGTGTTCATCCAGCTTCACACCTTGTTATCTCGGATTCTCCAGCATCTCTGATACAATGTTTGGAGGGATATGGGACAAGTGCAGGCAGGTGGGACTAGCTTGGTTTGGGAACATGGACTGGTTTGGGCTGAAGGGTCTGTTTCCATACTGTATGGCTCTATGAGTGTAAGTATTACATACAAATGTATGAATGAGGAAGAGCAGAGGTGATCATCTGGAAGCCCACGAGGACAACCTAGACCTCTGCCGCCACAAAACCCCCACACTCCCCCACTCCTACCCCCCCATCCCACCAGCACTTCCTCCAATCTCTTACTTGATTGATCATGAGAATCTATGCAACAGCCAGCCAACAGCTCCCACCATTTGCCTGTGTCTAAGCCGTGTGATCTTTTTCACTACTTCTCAGTGCCTTTCCATCTTAAACCAGCAGGGAGCCAATCAGGCTGCTCTAACTGAAACTCAGGAATTAAACAATCCCAGGTCTCATTTCTAGAGCAGTAGTTGGGTGATTTCTTTAAAATTAAATCCCTGCTCACCCATCACAGATGGATACTGAGGAATGTTTACGTACATGGGTAAAATGAGCTTGTACTCTCTGGAGTGCAGAAGAATGCAAGATGCTGTTTTTGATTTTTTCTGTGCCATAAATATCATTTAGTTCTGGAAGATGCTTGCACAGAGACAGGCACAGACCATTCAACCCCTTGAGTTGATTCCAACATCAGCATAGACATTGGCTGATCTCCCCAACTCCAGTTGCTCATTGTTTTTATCCATATCTCTCACTCACCTCTCTAAGTGCAAACCTGGTGATTTGAACCTTGACCATTTTGACTGTTCCCAGCATGCACAGCTTTCTGAGGAGGGGCCTCCAAATTAGGATGAAATACTGCTTTCACACATGAAATAAGCCCGCTCAAATTCAAAGGTTGTGCACATGCAATCTACCATCTCCCTCCAGAGAGGGCATCTGCCCTCTTGAATACCCTACAGGTTTGCTAACCCGCATTGTGTAAATGGTAGCACCTTTTGACTGATTGCAGTTTCTCTGTATACTGCTGAGGACAGCTCTCCTTTCACTTTCACACATCGCCATTTGCTTGTGCCATGTGAGCAACTGACATATGCTTCAGGGATGACATTGAGTTGTCCTGGTGCCACACGACATTATGGGCACCTGACCGACCGACTCAGTGTTCCCCAACACCACATGCAGCATCTGTACTAAGAAACAATGCAGCCCACAGAGGCTGGTAGCCTGTAAGTCAGTCTGACATCAATGTGTAGCAACGTGAAGGGGAAAGAAACTGACAGTCTCTAATTCAATGCAAGTGAGTGAAAACCAGAAAGCAAGCTAAGACTTGTGACGTGCTCAATCAGTAGATGCCTGAAATGTGTATTTCCCTGTGCTGGCAGAAACATGCAAGTCGTGGGTGTCTCTGAGCACGAAGATAATGTTTTGTAGAGGTCTGGGAATTGGTCTGAGAGCAAGCAGGATGACATGGCAAAGTTGGTGGTTTGCCAAAACAGACTTTTGAGGACAAATGGTCAAGGACGATGTTGCCTGTGTGCCACATGGAAGCAGTTAGATGATGTTTGGGACAGGCATTCAGAGAGGTGCAGCCACACCAGGTACCAGCTGGGAATTAGCAATTTCCAGTTTCTCAGTGAAGGAGAGGAGAATGGGAAGTGGTATATAAATCAGGCAAGTTGCGATTTCAATGAGATGCAACTGCATGAAAATAACCTTAATTTGGATTAGAAACTGGCTTTCTGTAAGAAGGCAACGAGTGGTGGTTGATGGAAAATATTCAGCCTGGAGTCCGGTTACTAGTGGTGTGCCTCAAGGATCTGTTTTGGGACCACTGCTGTTTGTCATTTTTATAAATGACTTGGACGTAGGCATTGGTTGGATGGGTTAGTAAGTTTGCAGATGACACTAAAGTCGGTGGAGTGGTGGACAGTGTGGAAGAATGTTGCAGGTTGCAGGGAGACTTGGATAAACTGCAGAATTGGGCCGAAAGGTGGCAAATGGAGTTTAATACGGATAAATGTGAGGTGATTCACTTTGGGAGGAATAATAGGAAGGCAGAATACTGGGTCAATAGAAAGATTCTTGGTAGTGTGGATGTGCAGAGGGATCTTGGTGTCCACGTATAGACAATAGACAATAGGTGCAGGAGTTGGGCATTCGGCCCTTCGAGCCAGCACCACCATTCATTATGATCATGGCTGATCATTCACAATCACTATCCTGTTCCTGCCTTATCCCCATAACCTTTGATTCCACTATCTTTAAGAGCTCTATCTATCTCTTTTTTGAAAGTATCCAGAGACTTGGCCTTCACTGCCTTCTGGGGCAGAGCATTCCATATATCCACCACTCTCTGGGTGAGGAAGTTTCTCCTCAACTGCGTTCTAAATGGCCTAACCCTTATTTTTAAACTGTGTCCTCTGGTTCTGGATTCCCCCATCAACAGAAACATGCTTCCTGCCTCCAGAGTGTCCAATCCTTTAATTATCTTATACGTCTCAATCAGAACCCCTCTCATCCTCCTAAACTCAAGCATATACAAGCCCAGTTGCTCCAATCTTTCAACATATGATAGTCCCGCCATTCCAGGAATTGACCTTGTGAACCTATGCTGTACTCCCTCAATAGCCAGGATGTCCTTCCTCAAATTTGGAGACCAAAACTGCACACAATACTCTAGGTGCGGCCTCACCAGGGCCCTGTCCAGCTGCAGAAGAACCTCTTTGCTCCTATACTCAATTCCTCTTGTTGTGAGGGCCAGCAAGCCATTAGCTTTCTTCACTGCCTGCTGTACCCGCATGCTTGCTTTCATTGACTGATGTACAAGAACACCCAGATCCTTTACCTAATATGACTCCATTTAGATAGTCATCTGCCTTCCTGTTCTTGCCACCAAAGTGGATAACCACACATTTATCCACATTAAACTGCATCTGCCATGCATCCGTCCACTCACCTAGCCTGTCCAAGTCACCCTGTATTCTCATAACATCTTCCTCACATTTCACCCTGCCACCTAGCTTTGTGTCATCAGCAAATTTGCTAATATTACTTTTAATGCCTTCATCTATACCATTAATGTATATTGTAAACAGCTGCGGTCCCACCACCGAACCCTGTGGTACCCCACTGGTCACTGCCTGCCATTCCGAAAGGGACCCGTTTATCACTACTCTTTGCTTCCTGTCACCCAGCCAATTTTCAATCCAACTCAGTATTTTGCCCCCAATACCATGTGCCCTAATTTTGCTTGCCAATTTCCTATGTGGGACTTTATCAAAGGCTTTCTGAAAGTCCAGGTATACTACATCCACTGGCTCTCCCTTGTCCATCTTCATAGTTACATCCTCAAAAAATTCCAGAAGATTAGTCAAGCACGATTTCCCCTTCGTAAATCCATGCTGACACTGACCTATCCTGTTACTGCTATCCTAATGATACGTCATTTCATCTTTTATAATTGACTCCAGCATCTTTCCCAACACTGACGTCAGGCTAACCAGTATATAATTCCCTGTTTTCTCTCTCCCTCCTTTCTTGAAAAGTGGGACAACATTAGCCACCCTCCAATCCACAGGAGCTGATCCTGAATCTACAGAACATTGGAAAATGATTACCAATGCATCCATGATTTGTAGAGCCACCTCCTTAAGTACCCTGGGATGCAGACCATCAGGTCCTGGGGACTTACCAGCCTTCAGACCTAACAATCTATCCAACACCATTTCCTGCCTAATATAAATTCCCTTCTGTTCATCCATTACCCTAGGTCCTTCAGCCACTATTACTGGGAGATTGCGTGTGTCTTCTCTAATGAAGACAGTTCCAAAGTACCTATTCAACTCTTCTGCCATTTCCTTGTTCCCCGTAATAAATTCACCTGTTTCTGACTTCAATGGCCCAATTTTAGTCTTAACCATTTTTTTCGTCTTCACATACCTAAAAATGCTTTCACTATCCTCCTTTATATTTTTGGCCAGTTTTCCTTCGTACCTCATTTTTTTCTCCACGTATTGCCTTTTTGGTTATCCTTTGTTGCTGTTTAAAGCTTTCCCAGTCCTCTGGCTTCCCGCTCATCTTTGCTATGTTATACTTCTTTTTTATCTTTATACAGTTCTTAGCTTCCCTCGTCAGCCATGGCCACCCCTGCCTCCCCTTAGGATCTTTCTTCCTCTTTGGAATGAACTGGTCCTGCACCTTCTGCATTATATCCAGAAATACCTGCCATTGTTGTTCCACTGCTATCCTTGACAGGATATTGAACCATTGAATTTTGGCCAGCTCCTCCCTCATAGCTCCATAGTTCCCTTTGTTCAACTGCAATACTGACACTTCCGATCCTCCCTTCTCCCTCTCAAATTGCAGATAAAAACTTATCATATTATGGTCATTACCTCCTAATGGCTGCTTTACTTTGCGGTCCCTGATCAAATCTGGTTTGTTGCACAACACCAGATCCAGAATTGCCTTCTCCCTGGTAGGCTCCAGTACCATATTGGAGGCACTCCACAAACTCCCTTTCTTGGGGTCCAGTACCACCCTGATTCTCCCAGTCTACCCGCATGTTGAAATCTCCCATAACAACTGTAGTGATAACCTTTGCGACAGGCCAATTTCAGCTCCTGATTCAACTTACACCCTACATCCAGACTACTGTTTAGGGGCTGTAGATAACTCCCATTATGGTCTTTCTACCCTTAGAATTCCTCAGCTCTATCCATACTGACGCTGCATCTCCTGATTCTATGGCCCCCTCACAAGGGACTGAATATCATTCCTCGCCAACAGGGCACCCCACCCCCTCTGCCCATCAGTCTGTCCTTTCGATAGCATGTATAGCCTTGAATATTCATTTCCCAAGCCCTGTTCACTTGAAGCCGCATCTCAGTTATCCCCACAACATCGTACTTGCCAACTTCCAACTGAGCCTCAAGCTCATCCACCTTATTTCTTATGCTTTGTGCATTCATATATAATATTTTTAATTTATTACTCCCCTCACCCTTCCTATCAATCCCTATTTCACCTGACCATTCTGTATAAACCCTTCTTGAGTTTTCTGCTCGGTTGGTTCTGTTGTCTTTCTTAACTTCTCTTATTTTCACTTTCCCTTTAACTTCCTTCTTACATTTCCAGTTTGTCCCCTGCCCCCCACTACTTGGTTTAAACACACCTGCGTTGCAGTGGCAAACCTGCCTGCCAGAATGCTGGTCCCCCACCTATTAAGGTGCAACCCATCCCTCTTGTATAATTTATCCTTACCCCAAAACATACCCCAGTGATCCAAGAATTTAAATCCTTGCTTCCGGCACCAGTTCCTCAGCCACACATTCAAGTCCATTATGTCCCTGTTCCTACCCTCTCCAGCCCAAACTGGAAACAAACTGGAGATAACCACCCTGGAAGTCCTGCTTTTCAGCCTTCTTCCGAGTTCTATGAGGTCCCACTGCAGAATGCCCCTCCTTTTCTTCCCGACGTCATTAGTACCGAGTTGCACCACCACCTCTGGCTCTTCACCTTCACCCTCGAGGATTCTCTGCACTCTGTCAGTGACGTCCTGGATCCTGACACCAGGAAGGCAACACACCATCCTCAAATCTCGCCTGTTGCCACAGAAACCCCTTTCAGTCCCTCTCACTATGGAGTCCCCTATTACCACGGCTCTGCACGATGTCTGCCTCCTCGGCTCTGCCTTCACACCAATTTTCGATTGGCAGACCTGTCTGCCTCTCAGACTGGCAGTGTCGTCTGTCTCGACAGTTTCCAAGAGAGTCAACCTGTTCACGAGAGGTACTTGCCCCGGGGTCTCTTGTACTTGGATCATCTCTTCCTTCCTCATCGTCATCTCCCTTCTCTCTTCTGGTATCCTCGGTATAATGACCTCGCTGAAGGTCCTGTCCAGAAAATTCTCATTCTCTCCGATGAGCCTGAGGTCATCTAGCTCTTTCTTTAGTGCTGCAACATGCTCCTTCAGAAGCTAAATGTGTGCACACTTTCCACAGCTGTAGGAGCCGGGGGCACCATCAGTGTCCCTGACCTCCCACATCATGCACGAAGCTCACTGAATCAGCTTGGCAGTCATGTCTTCACCCTCTTTAACGGTGGCGTAATCTCCTCACTCAGCCTCTTCACCAAGACTCCAGAGCCAAAGACGCGCACTTCTCCCACCAGACACTTTCCTCAACCCCCTTTTTTCTTGCCGCAAGTCTGTGGACTTTTAATTAGGTTGGAGGAGGAGGGTGGGAGGGAAGCCCTACCATGTAGGACCTGGGGCCTAGAACACGCTTGCTTAAGTAGCACTCACCGACCTTCCCGACTGCCTCTGTGCTGCGACCTTACTTCCTCCCGGCTCCTGCCGCTCTCTGCTGCAAAAAGGCATAGATCTATAGTACATAGATCCATGAAAGTTGCCACCCAGGTTGATAGTGCTGTTAAGAAGGCTTACGATGTTTTAGGTTTTGTTGGTAGAGGGATTAAGTTCCGGAGCCATGATGTCATGCTGCAACTGTACAAAACGCTAGTGTGGCCTCATTTGGAATATTGCATGCAGTTCTGGTCGCCCCATTACAGGAAGGATGTGGAAGCATTGGAAAAGGTGCAGAGGAGATTCACCAGGATGTTGCCTGGTCAGGAGCGCAGGCCCTATGAAGAAAGGCTGAGGGACTTGGGTCTGTTCACATTGGAGAGAAGGTGGCTAAGAGGGGATTTAATGGAGACGTACAAGATGATCAGAGGATTAGATAGGGTGGACAGTGAGAGTCTTTTTTCGAGGGTGATGACTTCAGCTTGTACAAGGGGGCATAGCTACAAATTGAGGGGTGATAAATTTAAGACAGATGTCAGAGACAGGTTCTTAACTCAGAGAGTGGTAAGGGCGTGGAACGCCCTGCCTGCCAATGTAGTTAACTCAGCCACATTAGGGGCATTTAAACAGTCCTTGTATAAGCATATGGATAATGATGGGATAGTGTAGGGGGAGGGCCTTAGATTAGTTCACAGGTCGGTGCAACATCGAGGGCTGAAGGGCCTGTTCTGCGCTGTATTGTTCTATGTTCTATGTTCTATGTTGACACTAATTGATGTCAACATTCTGAAGTTGCCATTCAAGGATTGAGGGAAATACCATGAAAATATTTTGAGATGTTGGGAATCTGATTTTAAATCCTTATCTTATTTTTCACCTTCTCACCATCACCCACTTTGCATCAAGAAGGAGAAATTGCACCCTCTATGCTCTTTCCTGAGTACAGAACCTAGGGCTGGATACAGTGCTTCAGATGAGGTCTGACTAGGTTTCTTCATGGATGGTACATAATATCCTTCCTTTATATTTCAGGCCCCAGAGAGCTGAAGGCCAATTTTCCATTAACTTGATATATGCAAGTCCTTTCTACAAACTTCTACATCCTCTGCCTCAAAAATCCTACTAGTGTCTCCATGGTGCAAATTCTATCTCTTCTCAATGTCTGGTATGTAGCTGTTACAGCTCTTTCTCCATTGTTTTGTTTAAATGTTTGGATGTGGAAGAACATGACCTTTGAGACCATTCTCTGATGGTCTATAGCAAAGCCTTGTGAAAATGTGGGTTTTCCCTGACACTTTATGTCATGATCAAAAGTCAAGAAGATGACCTCATTTATTCTTATTCTGCTTGTGTTGGTTGTGCCCCATATACTTTCCACTGTGTTAAACCAAAATTATAAAGTAAGGAAGGACCATCATTTTTATGGCATTTTTCAAAATCTCTTGGCCGTTAATATACTTCACAACTAAACTCTTTCCAAATGCTAGAATGAGGAGAACTGAGGCAGCCAAGATATGCACAGCAATGCCACACAAACATCAGTTTTTGTGTGGGATTGACTGACAGATATATGCTGACCAGAAAAACAGCTTGCTCTTCATCAAAAGGATAGACTCATTTTAACATCTTATTCAAACAACTGCATTTCTTTCAATTGACATGCTATAATAATGTGGTTCCACAGCTCTATAAGCGCTACCAGTATGATATGGTACGAATATAGCGCTATAAGCTAGCTCACGCAACGTATGCCTAGGGTCTTGTTGAGACAGAGGTCTTGCAGTTTATTAACAACATGAGATAGTTGCGTTGCTATAAGATCACACATCAGCCAGCCAGAATCTTTTTTTTAACAGAGTTGATATGTCTAATACCAGGGGGCATGCATTTAAGGTGAAAGGGGGAAAGTCCAAAGGAGATGTGATGGGCACAATTTTTACATTTAACTGGTCAATTGAACACAATGATTGACTACAATGCATTGAGAGAGTAACTGAAGTAGAAGTGGGTAACTTTATGTCAGGATGTCACATGTTGTAATGTCCTTTAATTACGTTAAATGTACACTGTCCGTCTGGTCTAAAATCTATGCAATAATACAAGAGTTGCAATCCAAAGTTTCAGACTAGACTTTGTGCTCAAGTCTCTTAAACACACGAACCACGTGATTCAAAATCAATCACTGAGTCCACCATACAAAGCTGCCTTCATTCCAACCTCTTGTGCATAGACCATTTTGCAGGTTTTGTATCAGTAGTTGACTTTCTTTTAAAAGCTGAACTTATTCAAGTACCTCAAGTGTTAACACTCAGGAGCTCAGTGCAAATGGCAGGGTAACAAAGAGTAGTTATCACTTCATCAATAAGGAGTGGGGAAGCAGTTATTCAAATTTTTGGTTGTAATTAAATTTGATTCAACGTGTGCCAAATTTTACTTAAACCTGGACTTCAATAAATCAATCACGCTTTAATCTTACCATGTTTTGGACTGAATCAAATGCAGGTATTCCACAAAGATTATATCATGTCACATGAATGCAGAGTTGGGCTGAGAACTATTTCACTAAAAGGCAAAGAGGAAAGTGATGAGAATTCAAATGACGTGATTGAAAAAAAATTTCAAGCCTCAAATACTGACTTTCTTTAATCTCCAGACATTTGTCATAGTTTTGGTAAATTGTCTATGAGCCCGGCTTACTATCTCATTGACTGGAGTTGGAAAGCTTGTGCACGGAATTTGGTCCAAAGGGACAGATGGTCGCCTCAAGGGATATCAAAAGCCTCTGATTTAATTGATTGCCACTTACTGCCCTGCGTTACTGTAGTCCAGAGATCCTATAGTGCAAAACAAAACTTAAAACTATGCTAAGTACTTTGAAAGGCAGCTTTGTTTGGCTAATTTCACTCCAAAGTAACTAATCTATGAAGAAAGGCTGAACAAACTCAATTTTCTTTGGAATAGATATTGTACACAGCTCACAATAATTAGACAGGTAGTCATTGGGTAGGACAGACCTTGAATTTTGAATAAAAAGCATAAGCGTTGTTGAAATTTTTGTCTCGTACAAATCAAGACATAAAACATAGAACATAGAACATAGAATATTACAGCGCAGTACATGCCCTTCAGCCCTCGATGTTGCGCCGACCTGTGAAACCAATCTGAAGCCCATCTAACCTACAGTATTCCATTATCATCCATATGTTTATTCAATGACAATTTACATGCTCTTAAAGTTGGCAAGTCTACTACTATTGCAGGCAGGCATTCCACGCCCCTACTACTCTCTGAGAAAAGAACCTACCTCTGACATCTGTTGAAAACTATCACCCCTCCATTTAAAGCTATGTCTCCTCATGCTAACCAGCACAATCAAGGAAAAAGGTTCACACTGTCCACCCTATCTAATCCTCTGATCATCTTTATGTCTCTATTAAGTCACCTCTTAACCTTCTTCTCTCTAACAAAAACAGAAAACTTGTACTACACTCTCCTCTCACCAAAGTTGCTCTTGAATTTGGTTCTACCATCAGCTCATTTCAGAAACAGTTCAATGCTTTTAAAACTTATTTTCTTAACTAGTTCATTTTCTTATAACTGCACCCTCTCATTATCAGCCTGCCTACCAGATGATGCTATTTCTCCAAGTCTAATTCAGCAAAGTCTCCCCGAAATTTAAATGTCATGTTTCATTGTTCTCAGGAGACCAACCAGTTTCTCTCGACTTTCTGTGTGATTGAAATGTTCTATGCCTGGAACTATTCTGATGAATCTCCTCAGCATCTTCTTACATGCTAGCTGTAAAGTTTTCTCACCTTCTTAATCTCAACAGTACACAGTGCCGTCAATCACTTATAGTGTCATTTTACGAAGCAAGTGTTTTTACTTCTTCAAATATAGTAAGAACTGCTGATGCTGGAGTCAGAGAAAACACAGGGTGGAGCTGGAGGAACACAGCAGGCCAGGCAGCATCAGAGGAGCAGGAAAGCTGACAGTTTGGGTTGGGATCCTTCTTCAGTCATTACAGAGATTTTTGGAGAAGGGTCCTGACCCAAAATGTCAGTTTTCCTGCTCCTCTGATGCTGCCTGGCCTGCTGTGCTCCTCAAGCTCCACACTGTGTTATCAGCTTTTACTTCTTCATCTCCTTGAGTTCTTTGTCAAAAGATGTTTCCAACCCACGTTGTTGTGAGCTTCATTGTAAGCAAGGAAGGGGGAAACGTCCCAATTTCACTCTAACCAGAACATGGATTAAACCTTGTGTTGTTGGCATCAGTCTGATCCACTTTGGCTGTGAAGCCAGCTGAACCAACTGACCCTCCGAAGGTGTTCAACTAGCCCTGTAAACATACTTGATTATGTGTATGTTGCAATCTGGAGCTATGGATAATGATGGTGCAGGTTCCAATTTCCAAAACATATACACTTAATGGTAGGATCCTGGGGACAGTTGCCGAACAAAGACCTTGGGGTACAGATTCAGAGTTCCTTGAAAGTGGAGTTGCAGGAAGGCAAGGTATAAAGAAGGCGTTTAGTATGCTTGCCTTTTGTGTTCAGTACATTGAGTTTAGGAGGTGGGGTGGCATGTTGAAACTATACATTACTTGGGGCACTTTTGGCATTTAGTCTGATCTCCCTGCTTTGGAAAAGATGTTGTTCAACTTGAAAGGCTTCAGAAAAGATTTACAAGGATGTTGCCAGGGTTGGAGGGTTTGAGCTATAAGGACATGCTCAATGGGCTGGGGCTATTTTCCCTGGAGCATTGGTGGCTGAATAATGACCTTATAGAGGCTTTAAAAATTATGAGGAGCATGAGTAGGGTGAATTGCCAAGGTCTTTTTCTTAGAGCAGGGGAGTCCAAAACTAGAGGGCATAGATTTGAGTTGGGAGGGTAAAGATTGAAAAGGGTCGCAAGGGGCAACTTTTACAAACAGAGATTGGTGTGTGTATGGAATGAGCTGCCAAAGGAATGGTGGAGACTGGTACAATTACAAAATTTAAAAGGCTTCTGAATGGGTACATGAATAGGAAGGGTTTAGAGGGATATGGGCCAAATGCTAGCAAACGGGGCTAGATTAATTTACGATATTTGGTTGGCATAGACAAGTTGGACTGAAGGATCTGTTTCTGTGCTGTACACCTCTACAACGCCGTGTTATGGTTGCCCAAGAATCTGTCTCACTCTGACTGCACACCATTGTCATTGTTGGTTGACCATGCCATAAGCATTCCTTCCCTGGCCATCATGTCCCAGAACAGAACTCAATCCCAGAGCTTCTGCCTGAGCATCAGGATGTCTACCCTGTGCTCTGCCACACTTTGCACTTTACTCATAGGAAGATGAATTCAAAGTTTCAGCTTAAATCTGCTCTTTAAAATTTTGACAGAAAGTACATCTACTTTCTTTTCTACACTGGTGTACAATAACAGGTTTAATCTTGTGAATGATATTTCTTAGTTGTCATTATTACAAATTTGTTTATTGATTGCACTGAGCATAATTTGTTGCTATTTTGTTCCAAGTTTCATTGAAAAGGGAAGCATTCGTGGCAAATTGAAGAGGAGTGTTAGATAATTTAGTAAGAGCATCAATATTTCGGAGTGGATATAAACTGGATTTCCCAAATTAATCCCAGGTTGAGGAATGCTAATTATATGAAGAAACTGGAAAAACATGGAAAAACTAGGTAGCATGGTGTCTCAGTGGTTAACGTTGCTGCTTCACAATGCCAGCAGCCCAGGTTCAATCCCTCCCTTGGGCGACTGCCAGTTTGTATGTTCTCCCCGTGTCTGCATGGGTTTCCTCCAGCTGCTCTGGTTTCCTCCCACAATGCAAAGATGTGCAGGTTAAGTGGAGTTCCATGGAAAATATAGGGTTACAGGATTTGAGGATGGGGGAAGAGGTGTGGATGAGATGCTGTTCAAATGGTTAGTGTGTACTTGATGGGCTGAATGGCTTTCTTTCTCACTGTAGGTATTCTATGAAATTGAGATGCAGTCTTTCGAACAGAGAAGCTCAGAAGGCAATTTAATAATGGTCAAAGTTGTTGGGATTTGGCAGGGAAAAACATTGCTTCCTCTTGAATAGTACTTACAAAGTGTGAAAAAAAAAGCGACTGTCTGTGAATTAGGAGCAAAAGTAGGTAATTTGGCCCAGCAAGCCTGCTCCAGCAGTCAATAAAATCATGGCTGATATTTGAGTCTTGAATTTGATAATCCCATCTATCACCGTTAATCTCTGAATTGATTACTGGAAAGGAATTTGTCCACCTTCACTTTAAAAATATTCAATGAGTTGCACAACTCTCTGGAAGAAAAATAATCCTCATTTTCATCATGAAGTTGTGTCTACTACCACAAGAGGGAACATCCTTTCCAATGTCTCCCTTGTCAAGACCATTCTGGCTTTAAGATCAAATCACTCCTCACTCTTCTACACAGTGGTGAAAACAAGCCCAGACTTTTCAATCATTCCACAGAAGGCAGCACACTCATTCCATATGTCAATCTTTTAAAACTCCTCAAACTTCAATTGATTTACTTAAATAAGGAGAGCAAAAATCACCACACACAGTGTTTGATCTGTGTTTACATCAATACCCTATAAAATTGAAGTATGACAGCTTTATGTTTAAGTACAATTCCTCTCGTAACAAAGGAGAGCATTCCATTAGTTTCCTAATCACTTGCTGTATCTGCACACTAACTTTCTGTAAGTTACACACTAGAACACCAAGATCCTCTGCACCTCAGAATTCTGCAGCTACCATGCCTTCAAACTCCTCATCTAACTTATTGATGTAAATTGTAAAAAGTTGAGGACCCAGCTCAGACTGCCGCAGGACTCCAAATGCCATAATAAATTAACAATCCATTTATGCATACCCTGTTTTCTGTCAGTCAATAGGGGAGGTGATGACCTTGTGGAATTATTGCTGGACTCAATCTAGAGACCCTGGTAATGTTCTGGGGTTCTAATCCTCCTAAGGAAGATGGTGGAATTTGCATTCAGCTAAAAGAACTAAAAAAATTTAATGACGACTATGAATCCATTGTCGATTGCCAGGTTCACTAATGTCCTGTAGGGAAGGAAACTACTATCCTTACCTGGTCTGACCTAAATGTAACTCCAGCCACACAGCAATGTGGTTGACTTTTAACTGCCCTCTGGGCAATTAGGAATGGGCAATAAATGCTGGTCTAATCAGTAATGCCCTTATTCCATAAATGAATAAAAAGAAATCTTCAACCTTGCTTATTTGTTATTATGTACACAATAAGCTCTTAGTTTGCTTTATCATAACTTTTCATGGAATCCCTTTATTTTGGAAGCAGGTCATTCAGCCCACTGAGTCCACACCAATTCTCCAAACAACATCCCGTCCAGACTGACTCCAAACCTGCATTTCCCGTGGATAATTCATCAAACCTACACATCCCTGGACACTATAGATAATTTAGTATGACCAATCAATCCTACCTGCATAACCCTGGAGTGTGAGAGAAAACCAGAGCACTTGAAGGAAACCCACGCAGAAAATGGTGAACATACAAACTCCACACATACAGACCCCACAGGCGGAATCAAACCCAGGTCTCTGGCGCAGTGAGGCAGCATTGCTAATCATGCCGCTCCACATGCAACCTCATTAAATGCCTCATTCACAATCCTCACTCTGTTCTGAGGGAGGGTCACCGGACCCGAAACGTTAACTCAGTTTTTTCCTTCACAGCTGCTACCAGACCTGTTCAGGTTTTCCAGCAACTTTGTTTTTGCAGCATCCACAGTTCTTTCAGTTCTTATTAAATGCCTTTTTGGAAATTCAAATACAACACATCACCAGGTTCCCCGTTGTCCCCAGCAAGTGTTACTCATTCAAATAATTCCAACAAATTAGTTAAAACTGATTTCCCATTCACAAAACCATTTTGATGCTTCCCAATTACATTGAGCTTTTCCAAGTGTCCAACTATTATCACAGCAAATATCAAAATAATGTCTTATAATTTCCTGAGATAGTAGGAACTGCCAATGCGGGAGAATCTGAGATAACACGGTATAGAGCTCAATGAACACAGCAGGCCAAGCAGCATCAGAGGAGCAGGAAATCTGATGTCTTGACTCGAAATGTCAGCTTTCCTGCTCCTCTGATGCTGCTTGGTCTGCTGTGTTCATCCAGCTCTACACGTTGTTATCTCCTATAATTTCCTATTGTATGTCTCCTTCCCTTCTTGAATTGAATGGTTAAATGTGCTACTTTCAGTTTGAAGGAACCTTTTCAGAGTCATATGCATTATGTTGGGATGAGCACCAATGCATCTACCCACTATTATCCATCTCTTTTAAGCTTCTCAGATGAAGTACATCAGAACTCAAAGACTTATCAAATCACAGCTTGTTCAGTCGCACTTAGTAATTATAGTTTCACCAAGATCGCCCTTTCCTTCAACCTCCTGATTTACAGACAATACTGGGAATTTTTTTCTGTATCCTCTATATCAAAAACAGGTGCAAAATACTAATTCATTAAATCTTCCATTTCTTTATTATCTATTATAAATACCTCATTCTGTCCCACTCATTTTCCTTACTCTTTTCCATTTTAAATATTTGTCAAAACTCCTGCCTTCCATTTTACATTTCTAGCAAGCTTTGTTTCATAACTGACTTTCTGGCTTCTCATTAACTTCTCAGTCATTCACTGTCGCTCTTTGCAGTCTGATGAAACATCTGACATGCTACGCACCTCTGCACAATTATATGCTTTTTCCTTAAGTTTAGATGGGAAAAGAAGCATGCAAGGGATATTAGCATCTACACAAGGATTTCTACTGTTACAGTGAGGCAGCACGGTGGCTCAGCTGGTAGCAGTCTTGTCTCACAGCACCAGGGATCCAAGTTCTATTCCTGCGTCAGCCAACACTCTTGTGTGGAATTTGCATGTTCTCCCTGTATCTGCTTGGGTTTCCTTAGGGTGTTCTGGCTTCCCTCCACAGCGCAAAGTGTGCAGGTTAGGGGTATTGGTCATGGTAAATTGCCCCATAGTGTCCAGGAATGTGCATGCTAGGTACGTTAGCCATGGGGAATGCAAGGGATAGGCTAGGTCTGGGTGAGATGCTTTTCAAAAGATTGTTGTGGACCTGTTGAGCTAAAAGGGTTGCTTCCACATTATAGGGATTCTATGATTAAGAGGAAGAGTATAGTTAAGAACACAACAGTACACTTTATTCCTGACAATTAAAACTCCAAAATTCAAAATAAGAAAATTATTGCCAAGTTAAATAATTGCCTTATATAATTGTTTACTTCAGAAGGAGAGGATAGTGTGTTGCTCATCTTAAAGAAACGGATGTTGAATTCATACTGGAGACTTACCAGAATTATTATGAGTAAATGAGGAGGATTGAAGAAAGCGATGTGCCTCATGCCGAGGTACAAAGGGGAATAAGTGAGAAGATGTGCCCAGACATTGATGGGGAATAGGCAGACTAGAAGTCATCACAGCTGACAGTCGGAAGAAGTTTGCCCAGTTGCTCTAACAGCAGTCTGCTCCAGCACGGCTATGTCAGTATGGAGTGGGGCTCCTGTGCTTCAGTGGAGCTGCTAACTAACAGCTCTGGAACTAGGTATTCGGTGTGCCTGAGGCTGTAGTTCCCTTCCAAGATACGCCCCCCAATCTTCATAAGTCAGGATGTTGGTAGGGTACATTTAGCCACCTGAAGGGGGTTCTCAATTGACTGATCCTTATTTAGCTACATTTGGCAGATGGGGTACGAATATTGTAATGAACCAAATCCCCCATATTATGGGAAAAGGCTCAAGAGTGGGGGGAAGCTAGTGGACTGGGCACACACATTATTTTATTTGCTCCCCACGCTTGGCAGGGCTTGCAAAAGCCAACTCATTATCTGCCAAAGTTTTCTCAAATTAGGAACCTTTCCTTGAGTTACAACATTCACTGCATTGTTTTTCATTGCAAAAACGCACTTTATTCATAAAAAGAATATATCAACAAGTCAAAGGCTTTCTCCTGCTCCAGGCTGTTAAGGCAGGCCTCTATCTCTCTGTTTCCCACATCGGTGATCATATCCCTGAGGAGCATTGGGCTCTCAGAGATCATCCTGCCTGGTACAGCCACCTTCCTGCAAAGATTCCATCCTCTATTCCCAATTCCTTCGCCTCCGCCGCATCTGTTCCCAGGGTGAGGCATTCCACTCTCGTACATCTCAGATGGCCTCATTTTTCAAGGACCCCAACTTCCTCCACCCGCACCCCCCTCAGTCCCACCCCGCAGTGGTCAAGAAAGCCCTCGACCGTGTCTCCCACATTTCCCACAACTCATCTCTCACACCCCCTCCCGGCAATAACAACCAAAAGACAATCCCCCTCGTCCTCACCTACCGCCCAACTAACCTCCAGATCCAACACATCATCCTCCAACACTTCCGCCATCTACAATCCGGCACCACCACCCAAGACATCTTTCCATCCTCACCCTTGTCTGCTTTCTGTGACTCCCTTGTCTGCTCCACGCTCCCCTCCAACCCCACCACATCCGGCACTTTCCCCTGCAACTGCAGGAAGTGCTACACTTGCCCCCACACCTCCTCCCTCACCCACAACACATGCCCCATGAAGACTTTCCTCATCAAGCAGATGTTCACCTGCACATCTGTCAATGTTGTATATTGCATCCTCTGTACCCATTGTGGCTTCCCCTACATTGGGGAAACCAAGCGGAGGCTTGGGGACTGCTTTGCAGAACACCTATGCTTGGTTCGCAATAAACAACTGCACCTCCCAGTCGCGAACCATTTCAACTCCCCCTCCCATTCCTTAGATAACATGTCCATCATGGGCCTCCTGCAGTGCCACAACGATGCCACCTGAAGGTTGCAGGAACAGCAACTCATATTCCGCTTGGGAACCCTGCAGCCCAATGGTATCAATGTGGATTTCACAATCTTCAAAATCTCCCCTCCCCCTAATGCATCCCAAAACCAGCCCAGCTCGTCCCCTTCCCCCACTACATCCCAAAACCTGCCCAGCTCGTCCCCGCCTCCCTAATCTGTTCTTCCTCTCACCTATCCCCTTCTCCCAGCTCAAGCCACACCCCCATTTCCTACCTATTAACCTCATCCCGCCCGCTTGACCTGTCCGTCCTCCTCGGACTGACCTATCCTCTCCCTACCTCCCTACCTACATTCACCTCTACTGGCTGCGTCCCCGCCTCTTCTACTCATCTGTCTCCTCTCCAGTTATCTTCTCCTCTATCCATTTTCTATCCACCTCCCCCCCCTCCTTATTTATTTCAGAACCGTCTCCCCCTCCCCCTTTTCTGATGAAGGGTCCAGGCCCGAAACACCAGCTTTTGTGCTCCTAAGATGCTGCTTGGCCTGCTGCGTTCATCCAGCTCCACACTTTGTTATGTCGGATTCTCCGGCATCTGCAGTTCCAATTATCTCCGGTACAGTGCAGGTTTGGTCGGAGTGAATCGCTGATCCCAGAGCAGACTGATCTTGTTGGCAATGACTTTAGTCAGGATTTTGTAATCTGCCTTCAGCAGTGAAATTAGTCACCAATTTTTAAATTCCTCCTTGTCCCCTTTCGGCTTGTACATGAGGATGATGATACATTTCCTTCTGGATTTACACATGCTACATGCCAGAAGCGTATTGAGGTATACCTCCAGTGCTTCCTGGCCAATCAAGCCCCGCAGAGAAGAATACAACTTATGCAGTAAGTTGTCATTTCTGGAAGATTCATTCTTTTCTAAAGACTCAAAGGCCTTGGTCAGCTCATCCGGAGAAAACAACTGGTCTAGCCTCACTTTCATACCGTAAGCTAAGACGTCTGTAATAGACACAGGAATGACTGGGAGGCTGCACTGACTGTGAGTTTCATCTCACACAGCCTGGCATAAAAGGATTTGCTGAGGAAGGGTCGCCAGACCCAAAACATTACCTCTGATTTTTTCTTCACAGATGCTGCCGGACCTGCTGAGATTTTCCAGTAACTTTGTTTTTGTTCCTGATTTACAGCATCCGCAGTTCTTTCGGTTTTTATAAAGGATTTGCTGATCCTCACAATGTGAGACTGAGATGATGTTACCGAGCCACCTTCTTCCCTCAGGCTGCAGAGATCGTCCTGTGCACCTTCTGCAAGAAAAAATGCAAGCATGTCTCATCCTACCCCATGGTGCGGATCCTAGACTGAAAGGTTATCTTGGAGGTCTCCAAGGCAAAGAGCGAGACTTGCATTCTCATCACCTCCTGGAAATCTGCCTTATTATTGACACCCATCGTCTGCAGTAGGTTCTGCATGTTTTTCTGGAGAATGGACAGTTTTTCCCCACCTGCCTCTCATTGTCTGAACTCCTTTGAGGATAAAGAACCTCTGGATGTTCCTCTTGGCTACTTCCAACCAGTCCACTGGAGACTTCAAGAGGATTTCAACCTGTGTAATGCCTTTTAAGCTCCTCAATGTTTTCTGCGGTGAAAAGTTTCATATTCAGGTTCAGCCTGCAGGAGACAGCGGTCAGCGAAGAACCACTGACCACTGTTTAGGAAAGATGAGAGCAGAAAAGCAAGGAACAATGGCTTGGTTAACTTAATATTTGTTGTCAAGGAATAACTAGTGTCTATAATTAAGGAGACGGTTACTGAACACCTTGTAAATTTTCAACTCATCAACGAAAACCAATGATTTCTGAAGTGTAAGTGTCATTAAACTTTGTTTTAAATCGGAAAATCACTTTCTTTATTGAGTGGGCTGAAGATGTGGAATATGGTTTTGAAAATAACTCAAGTACCTTTATCAGTGGCTCTCACAATGACTGGATGCCTGTATAATTAATCTCACTTTCTGATCAGTCCGATCATGGTTTCAACTTTACCCAAATGGCTGCTGCACTAAAAGAAAAGACATTGATCTCCTGTCAATATTTTAAATCACCTCAGCACAGAATTCAGAATGATCACCACAATTCAGATTGAAGCTGTCCAAATCATCAATTAACTGGATCAAAATATAATTGACTGTTCTTTTTAAAGAGACTCTTAAACAACTTGATCTACCCTCCCTACTTACAAAGAACATCTGTGTGTATGAGTGTAAGCTTGTGATCCTCTTGTCCATTTAGAGGCATAGGGTAATATAGCATGGAAACAGGCCCTTTGGCCCAAACTGGTCCATGCTGACCATGATGCCTATGCAGCTAGTTCCAACAGCCCATATTTGGTTCATATCCCTCTAAGCCCTTCCCATCCATGTAACTATCCAAACGCTTTTTTTCAAAAGTTGCTATCGTACCTGCCTCAACCACTTTCTCCAGCAGCACATTCCATACACAGACCATTCTCTCTGTGAAGAAGTTGCCTCTGATATCCTTCTTAAACCTATCCCCTCTCACCTTAAATCTATGCCCTCTGTTTTTCAAATACCTACCCTGGGAAAAAGATGTATATGCATTCATCCTATCTGTGCCCCTCATGATTTTATACACCTCAATAAGGTCACATCTCATTGACCTACGTTCTAAGGAAAAAAGTAGAAGAATAACAAAGGCATATATATTAAAAAAAACTGTAAAGACTAAGGGAATACTGATCTTTACAGACATGACTAGAGTACAAAGAGGTAAATACCAGATACACAAAGCCCTAGTTAGATAGCTACTGGAATCACAGTGTTTAGTTCTGGGCAATATACCTTTGGAAAATTGATTTCGAAAAGTTGAAGACTGTGTTAATAAGGCTATATGTTTGCAGCTCCGAACTTTAACTCAGCATTTAGAGTAGCCATCACTGTGAGTTTACTCATGCACTCATTCAGAGCTCACCTCATTAATGACCTGTCCTGCCCTGATGGTGTTATGTTAATTCTACTAATCCAATTCTCCCACTCACTGTGGCTGGATATCAAGAAAACCCAGAATCATCCTCAAAAGCCCACTTGGCGCTCAGATAAGCACAGCCGGTCTGAGGCTGCACTGCACAGTTCCTGATGTTTTCTCTACATTCAGCAGAAAAAAGGAGATTACAACCTACTTTGTGGAAAGGCATCTGGTGATCCTGGTGCATTATGCAAGCCAAGGGAAATATGACATCTTTCTCCAGGCCCCAGGAATGGTCCCAAGAATGGAAAGCTTAACAAATGAGGAATGTTTGAGGACTCTGGGACTATACTCATTGGAGTTTAGAAGGATGAGGGGGTATTGAATTGAAACTTTCAAAATACTGTATAGAATGGACAGTGTGGATGTGGGGTGTTGCTTCCATTGGTAGGAGGGTCTAGGACCTGAGGGCACAGCCTTAGAGTAAAGGGAAGACCTTTTAGAACGGAGATAAGGAGAAACTTCTTCAGCCAGAGAGTGGTGAATCAATGGAATTCACTTCCACAGAAGGCTGTGGGGGCCGGGTCATTGAGTACATTTAAGTCTGAGATAGATAGACTTTTGATTATCAAGGGGATCGAGGGTGACAGGGAGAAAGCAGGAGAATGGGGTTGAGGAACTTATCAGCCATGATTGAGTGGCAGAGCAGACTCGATGGGCCGAATGGCCTAATTTCTGCTCATATGTCTTATGGTCTTACGGACTACCAGAGGAAGCTACAACATCAGACCACGCCAGCCAGTTCTGGTTTTGACATCCTGGTCAGAGGAGGTTCTATTTGAAGGAACGCTCAACACTGTAGGGACAAGGTCAAGAATTTTCTCCTTTTCACCAGAGTAAGTGCTATAAATTTCTCCAAGGTGCTTCACTCATATTCCACTGTACAATCATTTACACACTCACCCTAACTCTGTTACACATTAACTCTTACACTGTTACACATTCATTTTTACTCTGCTACATACATGCACGCGTGCTTGCACTTTTCCACACACACTAAATCTGCTACGCATTCACACCAAGTCATTTACACACTCACTCTTACTCTGCTGTGTGGGTACCAGGTATCCAAGGTGGAGGTCCAGATGAATAAGCAGTTAACTGTAGTCACCACACAAACGTTCAGACTTCTATGTTAGGAGTTATTGTTGTCTAGTTTCCTTCCGGTAGGTAGAAGGAAAAGGTCCTGTGCAACATTGAGGAATTATTTGCAGTTAGTGAGTGGCCAACAACAAGCAATTATTCCCCTTATTGGGGATCTCAGTGCTGCTCAGCGAGAATCTTGTTTCAATGCAATTCTTCTGCAATTTTTCCAGAGTTATCACCATGGGTCACATCATTCAGGCCTCTGTAAGATTCAGCCCTTTCATATTTACATCTGGAATAAGTGCAGAGAGACTCTTGACTACAATCCATTGTGCGGGCTCAGTGGTTAGCACAGCTACCTCACAGACCAGGGACCTGTTTCAATTCCACCCTTAGTGACTGTCTGTGTGGAGGTTGCACATTCTCCCCGTGTCTACGTGGGTTTCTTCCAGATGCTCTGATTTCCTCCCATAGTCCAAAGTTGCACATGTTAGATGGATTGACTATGAAAAATTACAGGGATAGGGTAGTGAGGTGGGTTTGGTTCAGCTGTTCTTCAGAGAGTCAGTGTGGTCTCAGTGGGCTAAATGGTTTGCTTCCATACTGTAGGGATTCTATGTTTAAAATTTATGGTAAGGTTTAAGATACAGCATGAAGCATCCCATATTTTGGCGAAGTATAATTTTCATTGGCTGCTATAGAGGCTTCACTCTTTTTTGCACACGCGCGTCCCACATTCACCTCATTGACTATCTGCTCCACCTTATGCCACCCTTCGTTTCCAATGCTTGTCTGATTCTGCCCCTCACCATTGCTGGAGGAGCTCTCCACTGCTGGGATATTCCTGGCATTGGTGCCCTACCAAAAAGCTGGCTGTGCATCAGCTCAAAGTGCCCTGACATTTGCCCCGCACATGGCTGAGAGGGGGAATTGGCACTCAGTTTTCCTGAAAGGGACTGGCAGAGGAAGCTAAGACAGGAGAGGATGACAGCCCACCCATGGTTACCACCTGGACAATAGGTTATTAAAACTATCTTCACCTACAGGATCCATATCCCTCTATTCCTTTTCCATTCATGTACGCATTCAGGTAATTCTTGAAAGCTGCTATTGTGCCTGCTTCCACCACCTCCTCTGGCAACGTGTGCCAGGCCCTCAACACCCTTTGTGTCACAAAAGTGCCTCACACATCTCTCTTAAACTTCCCCACCTCTCACTTTGAACCAGTATCCCGTAGTAATTTACCCCTCTACCCTGGGAAAAAGCCTCACAATCTTATAAAATTCTATCAGGTCAGCCCTCACTCTCCTGCATTCCAGTGAAAACAAACCTAGTATATCCAACATTTCATCAAAGCTAAAATCTCCCATATGAGGCAACGCCCTGGTAAACCTTTTCTGTACCCTCTCCAAAGCATCCACATTCTTCTGGGAGTGTGCTGACCAGAACTGTACACAATATTCCACGTGGCCTAACTGAAGTTCTATAAAGCTACAGCATAACTTGCCTATCCTTATACTCAATGCCCCTTCCAATGAAGGCAAGCCTGCCATAGGCCTTTTTTTACTCCTTATCTACCTGCACTGCCACCTTCAGTGATCTGTGGACCTGTACACCCAGATCCCTCTGCATGTCAATATTCCTAAGGGTTCGGCCATTCACTCTACAATTTCCACCTGTACTTGTCCTTCCAAAACGCATCACCTCACATTAAATTCCTCCTGCCATTTTTCTGGCCATGCCTCCAACTGATCTATATCCTGCTGTATCCTCTGACAATCCTCCTCACAATCCGCAACTCCGCCAATCTTTATATTGTCTGCAAACTTACTAATTAGACCAGCTACATTTTCTTCGAAATCATTAATGTAGAACATGAATAGCAGAGGTCCCAGCACTGATCCCTGTGGAATAAAAGTATCCTTCCACCGCTACTCTCTCTCTCGTGTGACTAAGCCAGTTCTGTATCCATCTTGGCAGCTCACCCCTTATACCACATGACTTCACCTTTTGTACCGTTCTGCCATGAGGAACCTTGTCAAAGGCTTTACTGAAGTCCAGGTAGACAACATCAACCACTTTTCCCTCATTAATCATCTTCGTCACGTCCTCACAAAGGTTGAACAAGTTAGTCAGGCATTACCTCTCCCCGTACAAGATCATGCTATTTATCGCTCATCAGTCCATTTACTTCTAAATGCTTATAGATCTTGTCATCTTTTCCAGTAATTTTCCTACCACTGGGGTGGGCCTTACAAGCCTGTAATTTCCTGGATTTCCTGATATCACCTGGTTTCAAAGAGGGTACAAAGATGTCTGTCAGTGTTCCAGTAATTTATCCTCCTATCTCCGTCAATTCCGGGGACTTATCTATCTTAATACATTTTAAAATACACCTCTTCCTTTTTAATAGCAATTTGCTTAGAAATTCAACACTCCATTCCCTGAGATCTTCCTCACAAATTCCTTCTCTTTAGTGAACACTAATACAAAGTATTTGTTTAAGACTTCACCTACCCCTTCTGGCTCCACACATGCTTTCCGTCCTTTGTCCTTGAGTGGGCTATCCGTTTCCCTGGCCAGTCATAGGGTCACAGAGACATAGAGATATATAGCTCGGAAACGGGCCCTTTAGTCCAACTTGTCCATGCCAACCGGATAGCCTATATATTTCTAGTCCTATTTGCCAACATTTGGCCCATAACCCTCTAAACCTTCCCAAATCATGTCCGCATCCAGATGGCCTTTAAATGTTGTAATTGTACTAGTCTCCACAACTTTCTCTGACAGCTCATTCCATACCACACCGCCTTCTGAGTGAAAAAGTTGTCTCTTAGATCCCTTTTGTATTTTCCCCTCTCATTTTATCCAATGCCCTCGAGTTGCATGTAGGCTTTGTTGGTACCCATCCTCCTAGACCTTATTCCTTTTTCTTTTTTTCTATTTTTTACCATCCATAGTTAACCAAGGTATAAAGGGGTTGGGTGGTGGTTCAGTGGTTAGCACTGCTACCTCACAGTACCAGGGACCCAGGTTCAATTCCACTCTCAGGTGACTGTCTGTGGAGTTTGCACATTCTCCCTTTGTCTGCATGGGTTTCCTCCGGGTGCTCCAGTTTCCTCCAACAGTCCAAAGATGCACAGGCTAGGTGGATTGGCCATGCTAAATTGCCTGTAGTGTTCAGGGATGTGTAGATTAGGTGGGCTATAGGTCAGTCCGGGGAGGACAGACAGATCAAGGGGGCGGGATGGGGTTAGTAGGTAGGAAATGGAGGTGCGGCTTGAGGCGGGAGGAGGGGAAAGGTGAGAACAGCGACTCATATTCCTTGGGAACCCTGCAGCCCAATGGTATCAATGTGGATTTCACAAGCTTCAAAATCTCCCCTCCCCCCACTGCATCCCAAAACCAGCCCAGCTTGTCCGCACCTCCCTAACCTGTTCTTCCTCTCACCTATCCCATTCACCCAGCTCAAGCCGCACCTCCATTTCCTACCTACTAACCCCATCCCGCCCCCCTTGACCTGTCTGTCCTCCCCGGACTGACATATCCCCTCCCCACCTCCCCACCTATACTCTCCTCTCCACCTACCTTCTCCTCCATCCATCTTCGGTCCGCCTCCCCCTCTCTCCCTATTATTTCAGAACCCTCTCCCCCTCCTCCTTTTCTGATGAAGGGTCTAGGCCCAAAACGTCAGCTTTTGTGCTCCTAAGATGCTGCTTGACCTGCTGTGTTCATCCAGCTCCACACTTTTTAATATCTCATTGGGCTGATTTTAGACGAAAGCAGTTCAAGCCTTGGCCAATTGAATTCTTTGTTGCTCTTCCCAAAAGGAGCTCAAATCTTCCTTATCCCCATCAGTCAGAGAAACTCAACAAATGAGGATCTCTGTGATATTGCTGCTCCCTTTCTTGGCAATAGGATGGACAAGAATCATGGGTGCTAGTATTTAACTCTCAGTTTTACAGTTTTGGGTACTTTTTAAACAAAGCCTCTCTCTGTACAATATTAGATATAAACAAGTATATTGCATAATGGGTGGCATTAAACAGGCTGGCAGATTGGGACATGGTTGAGTTTTCATGTCAGATTAAACAGAGACTGGTGGTGTTTTATTTTGCCTCCAGGCATCAACTTCATTAATGGGATATCACCCCTTAAAATCCATTAAGTCAATTGACTGGACCTGCATATAATCTCATTTAAGATGCACCGTGAAAATGCTCATACCTTATCTGTTCATCCCTGCAGTTATCTGTCACTCACTCTGTTCTCTTTTTGCAATGATGCCTTTTAGAAGTCTTGGTGACCAGTTAAAGTAACCCACAGCATCAAAACATTAACAATCCCAGGCAGCAGGCTGTTGTGCTGAGGTTAATTTGAATAAAAATAAAGGCAAGATGATAATTGATTTGTGCATCAGGGTTTTTGTCAGCCATATTTTTAATAATTCATAAATCAATTCGCATTTCTTTTCCCGATGGAATATTGATAAGACATGCGATTTTTATGCTGATCACTGCTAATTGAAAGCTTACTGTATTCAGCTTTCTGCAGCTCCTTCAAAAGCTTGAGACTAAATCACTTCACCTTTTGGCCATAGCTTATAGCCTGTATCAGTAAAGCAGTTTAGATGAAGCTTGGGGCAAGCTACCAGAGAGGTGAATGGGAAAAGGTCACTGTCTAAGGCCTTTCAGGCATTGTACACTGAGAGACTAGAACATGTAGTACACCTTGGAATGTGTACTTTCCAAAGAGTGTACAGTGGAATCGTCAGGAGTATTAAAAATTTATTGAGGCACGTCAGTGTGGAGCTTTGTATGCATTTAAAAGTTTTTATCCACTAATTTTCAATTTTAGAATCAGAGATGTATAGCATCATTCATGCCGACCGCATGTTCTACATTAATCTAGTTCCATTCACCAGCATTTGACCGATATCCCTCTAAACTCTTCCTATTAAATATACCCATCCAGATGCCTTTTAAATATTGTAATTGAACCAACCTCCACCACTTCCTTGAGCAACTCATTTCATACATGCAGAATCTCTGTGTAAAAAAAGTTGCCCCTTAGGTCCCTTTTCAATTTTTCCTCTTTCACCTTAAGCCTATGCCCTCTAGTTTTGGACTCCCCCACCCTGGAGAAAAGAACTTGACTATCCACCCTATCCATGACTTTCATGATTTTATGAACTTCTGTCAGGATTTTAAATGTTTTGCCTTTGGATTGTACACATGACATGGCTTTTCTATTGTAACTCACTGTAAAAGCTATTGCAGTCATATTGAATGAAACATGCAGTTGGGATACAAGTTACATTTTATTGCAGTATAGAACGTAGAACAGTGCAGCACAGGAAGAGATCCATGTGTATGCCGATCATGATTCTATTCAAAACTACCCCCATCTGCATGCACATGGTCTGTGTCCTTCTATTCCGTGCCTGTCCATGTGTCTGGCTAAAAGCCTCTTAACCTGTGCTACCAACCCCAATGGCAGTGTGTTCCAGGCACCTGCTACTGTCTGCGTAAAAACATCTCCTCACACATCTGCTTTAAACTCTCCCCTACTCACTTTAAACCTATGTCCCTTGGTATTTGATTATGCTGCAATAATCAAGTGGAAATATTTTGTAATGTATATTTTACAAATTTTATGAATAGAAACTTAGAAACATCGAAAACAGGTGCAGTAATAGGCCATTCGGCTCTTCAAGTCTGCATCAGCATTCAATATGACCACGGCTAATCATGCAATCTCAGTATCCCTCTCCCGCTTTCTCTCCACATTCCTTGATCCTTTTAGCTGCAAAGTCCATGGTCAACCCCCTCTTGAATATATCTAACAAATTGACCCAAATAGCTTCCTGTGGGAGAGAATACCACATGCTCACAACTCACTGAGTGAAGAAAATCTTCTTCATCTCAGTCATGAATGGCTTACCCCTTATTCTTAGACTGTGACCCCTAGTTCTGGACTCCTCCAGCAGTGGGGACATTCTTCCTGCATCTAGCCTGTAAAGCCCCATCAAGATTTTATGTGATTCAATGGGATTCCACCCTCATTCTTCTAAATTGCAGTGAGTACAAGCCCAGTCAATCCAGTCTTTCCTCATTTGTCCATCCTGTCATCCCGGGAATCAGTCTGGTGAACCTTCATCAGACCCCATCAATAGCAAGAAGATCCTTCCTGAAACTAGGAAACCAAAATTGCACACAAAAGTCAAACGGTAGCCTCATCGAGGGCGTGTATAACTGCAGCAAAACACCTTTACTCAAATATTCAAATCCTCTCGCTACAAAGGTCAGCATACCATTAGCCTTCCTAATGAAGTTTGCTTTTGAAGAAAAGGTAAAGTACTTGGAATACTCAAAAAAACTCTCATTGACATAACAATTTCTATACAGCCGGGTGTGCACAGAAGTGTGACCAGGCAAAAACTTCGAGTCACAAGAGACAAGAGGTGAGCACAGGCTTTGTTAAAGAGGCAGGTTTCAAGTTGCATCTTAAAGCAAGAGAAAGAACTGGAAAGTTGGAAGGATGTGATAAAGAATTGTAGGTCCTTTCCGTATAGTTGGAGGCACATTCTCCAAAAATGGGGCAATTAAAAAGTTGGGTATAAACAAGTGGCTGGAATGAGAAGAGTGTGGAGATCCTGAAAGGCAATAGGTCTGGAGGAGCGAGGCTATGGAAGGACGTGAATGTGGATCAGAATTTTAAAGTTAAACTTTCAGTGGACCAGGAGCATGTCACCGGGAACGAGGATAATGCACCACATGTGCATTTGGGTACAAATTAAATTTTGGGCAGCAGAGTTTACGAAGGGTGAATTATAGGAGTTTAGCCAAGAAGGTTTTGGAATTATTACGTGGATTTGGACTTCAAAGAAATTCACTGACCTTGAAATGATGAAGTGTTTTCTGATACAGCAGTGCCTAAAAACTTATTATTCAGCACCAGCATTGATGTAACAGAACTGAGTTTAGAAAAGGGGAGCTCCATTCAATAGCATTGCCTCTGGCGTGAGAGTCTTGTTGCTTTTTTTTATTGTTTTAAGTGGAGTTGTGGACTTTCTATTTCTGTATATGTAGACTCAAGACTTCTTGTTTGCTGGATCGAGTCCAACTCCAATGTTTCTTTGTTTTTTCACATGATCCCACACTGCTTCAGTAGATGTGTGTATATCTAAAAATATTTTGAAGAATAAAGTATAATTTTGAAATAAAATAGTGTTCTGTAGGTGTGGAACTGGGAAGAGTAATGAACAATGGAAATGCCTCCAGGCTTCAAAAAGAGATAGGCTGTTAGAATGGGTAGGGACATGGCAAAATAAACTTAGTACAACAAAATGTGAGTGTTACCAATTGGCTGGAGTCACATGTCAACCAGATCACGTAAGGATAACAGATTTCCCTCCGAAAAGGACATGAATGAGCCATATTGGTTCTTATGACAATTAACACTGGTTACATAGAAGGCAATGGGCTACTTTTTAATTCAAGATATTTATTGAATTTAAATTTCATCATTGACGACAGTGGAATTTGAATATATGCCCACAGAATGAGCCCCAAATTGCTAGTCTAGTAACATTACCACTATGCCAGAGTCTCACACTATTAAGTGAAAATGAAGATAATGGATGGATTACAAGATATAAAATTATTGACTCTGGTGAAAAAGCTGAATGTTACTGAAAAGGTGAGAATCTGGGATATGGTGGCCTATGAAGAATTTGAAGATGCTAGTTCACAAGTTGCTGAAGGTTAATCAGGAAAGAAACTTGGAAGGTAAATGACATGTTTATTGCAAGAGGATTTGAGTACAAAAGTAAAGAAGTCTTGTTACAATTATGTAAGGTTTTGGTGAGAGCATAGGGTCTTATTGCCTAAAGGAAGGGTATAGTTGCCTTAGGCAGAAGTTGGGAGGATGGTGCAAAGAAAGATAGTTAAATTGATTCCTGGGATTAGGAAGGATTTCAGTAGAATCGGCCTCTATTGTCTGGAGTTTCAAAGAATGAGAGGTGATCTCATTGAAACATATAAGCTTCTGAAAGGGTTTGACAGAATCAACACTGAGAAGCTGGTTCTTCTGCAGTAATGAAAACTAGGGATCAAAGTTTCATGAAAAGGAATTGGCCATTTAGGACAGAGATGAGAAATTGCTTCAGCCAAAGGACAGTGAATCTTTGAAATTCTCTGTCCTAGAGAATTGTGGATGCTCCTTTGATGAAGGTGTTCAAGATAAGGATTGATAGATTCTTTTTTTGATCGTCAGCGTATCAAGAGGAAAGTGTAAGGAATCACATGCAAAATGGAGCTGGTGCAACAGTTCAGCCATGATCTCCTTGCCTGATGGATCCGACTTGTCATCATTCGCAGCAGCTCACGGATAGCTTCTACTCAGCCATGACTTTCTGCTATGGGTCATTAAGAAAAGAAGAGGCTAATTTTTTTACCCCATATAATTGGTGGCAGGACTACACACCCACCAATCCCATATGGTCGTGAGGGTACAAGGTGTGTTTCCTTTGCCTTTCTTCACTGTCACCATTCTCCATCATCGTTTAGTAGATCAAAGGTTACGGGTAGAAGGTAGGAGAGTGGGGCTGAGAAATATTTCAGCCTTGATCGTATGACGGAACAGACTCAATGGGCCCCATGCCCGAATTCTGCTCCTGTAGCTTATGGTCTTAATGGTCTTATAGATGTTCTACATCTCAAACAGTAATCGACAAGGTTCTTTTCCTTCAGGTTGCCTAGCTTCCATATCTTCCTCCACAGTAAATACTGATGCGAAATACTTGTTTAGTATCTCGGTCATCTCCTGCAGTTCCACATATGGAAGCCTTGTTGATCTTTGAGGGGCTTTATTTTCTCCCTAGTTATTCTTTTTTCCACTAGTGTATTTGTAGAATCACTTTAGATTCTCCTTAACCCTATTTGTGAAAGCTATTTTATGTCCTCTTTCTGGCCTCCTGATTTTCACTGTGAGTATACTCCTATTGCCCTTATACTCCTTGAGGGACTCACTCAACCCCAGCTGAATATTCCTATCATATGCCTCTTTTTTTTTTGATTGGAGCCTCAATTTCTCTAGACAGCCAGCATTCCCTACACTTACCAGCCTTGCCCTACACACTAATAGGAACATACTGCCTCTGGGCTCTGATTATCTCATTTTTGAAGGTGTCCCACTTCCCAGCCATCCCCTTACCTGCAAATATCCACCCTCAATCAACTTTTGAAAGTTCTTGCCTAATAAAATTAAAATTTGTTTCAGAGATAGCAGGAACTGCAGATGCTGGAGAATCTGAGATAACAAGGCGCAGAGCTGGATGAACACAGCAGGGCAAGCAGCATCTTAGGAGCAGGAAGGCTGACGTTTCTGAAGAAGGGTCTAGGCCCGAAATGTCAGCCTTCCTGCTCCTCTGATGCTGCTTGGCCTGCTGTGTTCATCCAGCTCTGCACTTTGTTATCTCAATGTTAAAATTTGCCTTGCTCCAATTTAGAACTTTACCTTTTGGATCCGGTCTATCCTTTTCTGTAACTATTTTAAAACTAATAGAATTATGACCACTGACTCCAGACTGTTCCCCCAGTGACATCTCAGTCACTTGTCCTGCCTTTTTTGCCCAAGAGAAGCTCATGTTTTGCTCCTTCTCTAGTAGATTCACCCACATATTGAATAAGAAACTTTTCTTGTACACACTTAGCAAATTCCTCACCATCCAAGCTCTTGGCACTATGGCAGTGCCAGTCAGTGTTTGGAAAGTTAAAGTCCCCTACCATTAAAACTCCATCTAAATATCTGTACAAATTTTCTTCTCAATTTCCCATTGACAATTGGGAGACCTGTAATACAATCCCAATAAGATGATCATCCCTTTAATATTTGTCAGTTCCACCCAAGTACCTTCAACTTGACTTGCCGGTAGTACAGTGGCTCAGTGGTTAACACCGCTGCCACACTGCGCCAGGGACTCGGGTTCGATTCCACCCTCGAGCAACTATCTGTGTGGAGTTTTCACATTCTCCCTGTGTCTGCGTGGATTTCCTCCCACTGCCCAAAGATGTGCAGGCTAGGTGCATTGGCCGTGCTAAATTGCCCATAGTGTTCAGGGATGTGGAGTTTATGTGGGTTATAGGGACATGGGTCGATGTGGACTTGTTGGGCCAAAGGGCCTATTTCCACACTGTCAGGATTCTATGATTGACGTACTCCCTGGAATATTCTCCTTAACTACAGCCATAATGTTACCCCTAGCCAAAAATGCAACTCCCCTCCTCTCTTGCCTCAAACGTATCTCTTCTTACACTATCTCTCTGGGTTTCTCCCCCTGTCTGCCACTCCTCCAGACTGGCTTAAAGTTTGTAGCAAATCTCCTTACTAGAATAATTGCCTCTTTCTAATTTGTGTGCAAACTATCCTTCTTATACAGATCATTCCCACCCCAGAAAAGATTCCAATGATCCAAAAATGCGAATGCCTGCCCTTTGCACCAGCACCTCAGCCACACATTCATCTGATCTATCCTCCTATTCCAAATCTCGCTAGCACATGGCACCAGGAGTAATCCAAATATTATTACCCTTGAGGACCTACTTTTTAATTTCCTAATCTCTGTCTTCAGAACCTCGTCCCTTTCTCTTCCTAAGCCATTGGAACCAGTATGCGCAACGACCTCTTGCTGGTCACTCTCTCTTTTGAGAACAATCTGCACCATCTCTGAGATATCCTTGACCCAGGCACTAGGGAGGCAACACACCATTCTAATGTCTCGCTGTTGGCCACAGAGACGTCTATCTATGTCCCTGACCAAGGAGTTCCCATCACGATCAGTTGCTTGAAACTTGACATTAGTCTCATTACAGTAGATTCAGTCTTGGTTCCAGAAACCTGGCTGTCAGTGCTATATTTTCCTGACAGTCCATCACCCTCTACATTTTCCAAAACAGCATGTTGGATGAGAGGGATAACAAAGTGTGGAGCTGGATGAACACAGCAAGCCAAGCAGCATCTTAGGAGCTCAAAAGATGATATTTCGGGCCTAGGCCCATCTTCAGAAAAGGGGGAGGGGGAGAGGGTTCTGAAATAAATACGGAGCGAGGGGGAGGCGGATCGAAGATGGATAGTGGAGAAGATAGATGGAAAGCAGACAGACAAGTTAAAGTAGCAGGGATGGAGAGATCTCCTGAGATTTGTCCGGAGGGAGGAGGGTAACTTCTACAGGCTAAGCATCCCTGGAAGAGGCTTCGTAGTGAGGTTAAAATTGTATCAGAGATAATGGGAACTGCAGATGCTGGAGAATCTGAGATAACAAGGTGTGGAGCTAGATGAACACAGCAGGCCAAGCAGCATCTTAGGAGCACAAAAGCTGACGTTTCAGGCCTAGACCCTTCATCAGAAAAGGGGGAGGGGGAGAGGGTTCTGAAATAAATACGGAGTGAGGGGGAGGCGGATCAAAGATGGAGAGAGGAGAAGATAGGTGGAGAGGAGACAGACAAGTTGAAGGGGCAGGGATGGAGAGATCCCCTGAGGTTTGTCCGGAGGGAGGAGGATAACTTCTTCAGGTTAGTCATCCCTGAGAAGGGGGTAGGCAGAGGAGGGCCCCACACTACCTGCCTACCTCTCCTATTTTTCCTCAAGGTAACCCATCTACTTGACTGTATCTGTTTTTTTTCCCATCATCTCGAAACTTCCATCACTTGTTTCCTGCAAATTCATTGTCTCTAACTGCCGCTCCAACAAATCCATGTGATCCAACAGGATTTGCAACCAAACACGTTTTCCGCAGCATAATAATCAAGAACATAGAAATTCTCCTTAATCTCCTCCATTTGACAGGAAAGGCACATGGATCTGCTCAAAGCCATCTCTGCACCTTAATCTACAGATCTAGAAAATAGCACAATCTTACTGCTCTAAAAATACTGCTCAAGTTAACTTAATATATGTTTTATATTTGAAAAACATTAACCAAGTAACAGATCTCAGTAAAACATTAAAATAATCCTCACCCCATTCACAGTTACATACTTACAAAAAAAATGTAATTTATAAGTTTTATAAGTCTTAAAAATAAACAGTTAGCTGATCAATGAAATTCTAACACTCCGAGATGTGAGTAATTCTCTTGGGATCTCTCCAAGTTCAGCTGTGAAATTTCATCCTTTGGTTTTGTTGGACTGAACTCCAGTATCCAGATGACCAAGAAGTTTGCCGATGATGACACAAAATTCAATCAGCTGATAAATAGCGAGGAGGATATCTGTAAACTGTAAGAAAATATCAATGGACTGGTCAGGTGGGCAGAGCAGTGGAAAATGTGATTCAACCCATTTTCACTTGCAGAAGACTAACAAGGCAATGGGTTACTCCATGAATGACAGGATCGTACTGAAACCCAGGATAGCCCTGAAGATCAGAGGAACCTCCGTGTCCATATCTATACATACCTGAATGTAGCAGGGCAAGTAGATAAGGATGTTAAGAAGGAAGATGGGATATTTGTCTTTATTAGCCAAGGCATAGGAGCAGGAAGGTTATGTGGGAACTGTATAAAGTGCTGATTGGGTCACAAGTGGAGCGTTGCATTAGTTTTTTCTAGGAAGAATATGATTGCGTGTGAGAGGATACAGTGGAGATTTACCAACATGTTGCCTGGATCCGAATGATGGAGAAAGATTTAATTGAAGGCTATCGTTGTTTTCCTTGGATCACTGAAGGTTGAGAGAGGACCTGATAGAGGTCATTATTAATGACATATATAGAATGAACTTTTTTTCCCAATGGCAGAGGGGTCAATGACCAGGAGGTGTAAATATAAGGTAAGAAGTAGAAAGTTAAGAGGAGATTTCTGACGAGCTTTGTTTCATGCAGAGAGTGGTATGAGTCTGGAACTGATTGCCTGAAAGATTTGTTGAGCCAGAAATTCTTGCAGCATTTAAGCAATATTTAGATATAAACTTGTGTTGCTATAGTCTTCAGGGCTATGTATCAAACATTGAAAAATCTGATTCATGTGCTTAGATCTTGCTGATGAGCATGTTTACAATGAGCCAAATGGTCAAGTCATACTCTGCAAACATCAATGAGCCTAAGTTATAGCAAGTGATTGTCTGGTTATGGTTCTGACAGAAGTGAATGGGACCGGTTGAGAGCAATGTCACCCAGTTGGCTGATGAAGGGGATGTTGTGGTCAACTGTGTCAACAGGGCACAGATAAATTTCATATTCCAGATTTTTAATCTATCCGTTGAGATTAGATTTAAACCCGTTGTTCTGCATTATTAGCCCAGGTGCATGACCATTATGCTACTGTACCCCTCCCCCTGGATGAGAGTGAATGTTACAGAATGTAGTTGGGAGGAGGAAGAGTGAACCATGGAGTCCAAGGATGTGTAGGTTAAGTGGATTAGGCCATGGGAAATACAGGGTCACAGGGATAGAATCAGTGGGGCGGGGTGGGGGGGGTGCGCGGATTTCTGGGTGGGATGGTCCACAGAGAATTGGTGTGAACTCGTTGGGGCGAATGGCCTGTTTCCACATCATAGGGATTTTACGAAAATTGAAGTGTAAAATGAGGTATTGCAACTTGTGCTAATCTTACAAAATTAATTGCAGTAAGATTTCTTCAATGGGTATTCTCCTACCAAAGGATGACCCCTCCACTTACTGTGATGGGGGAAGGAGTCTAGAGGCTGGAAGCAAATTCCTCAAAGTTCGAACATGTGGGCAATGATGTGTGGCAGTTTTATTTCGGGTGATGGGGGAGGGGTTCCAAAGAGCCAATTGTTTATTGCAGAGCCTTAATTATTCTTGATTCTCGGGAACAATGGCAGGGTGATATGTCTTGTGGAATAGTAAAAGTGGTTAAGCACATCAAAGGTTTCGGTGAGTCTCTCTTTTTATTCATCAAGTCTCATGAACGACCTTTCTAGGATATTTTATTAACCTGCAATGCCAAATGATGATGTGACTCAGGCACTGATGGAGCAAGCAACTATTGCAGGGCAATAATTCACTCAACCTCGGCCAATTAAAGAATAAAGGTACCAGCTGGAAAGTCATACAGACCTGGCCATGGACGGTTTGATCATGCCAAGTTGCAGGAAGATTTTAATTAGGTCTGATTTAGAATCTGCAAGTCAGAGTGAGTGCATTCACAACTGCCCCATTCCCTTTAGAAGTCCATTTAAAAAACTAATCCAACATAATTCAAAGCACAAGGATTTTCTTCCGTGAGAGCAGCAACAACAGTCTGCATTTGTATAGCTTCCTTTGACAGAATAAACTACCCCGAGTCACTTCGCAGGAGCACTATAAAACATCATTTGACACCAAGCCAAGTGCGGAGGTATTAACGGTGATAAACTTGGCCAAACATTTTGAAGATGATCTTAAAGGACGAGAGATAAAGAGTCTGAAAGGTTAAGGGAAGGATTTTCAGAGGCCTGAGGAGTTGGCAGCTGAGACACCAACAACAGAGTGTGAATCAAATAAAGTTAAACAGTTAAAGAGCCAGAATGAAAGGAACTCAGAGATCTTGGGGGGTTTTGGGAATGGTAGTGTTGACAGAGGTAGGTAGGAGTAAGACCAAGCAAAATTATAAATTTTATAATCAATGACTTTGCTTGATGGGGAGCCATTGCAGATTAAAGATCACTAACTGAAGGGAGCTTAGTGCAAGCTAGGACATGGGCAGTAGAATTTTGGATGACTTCAAGTTTCTGGGTCACAGATTGTGGGAGGACAGTCAGGACTGCAGTCAAAAGCAGATGGAAGCCTAAAAAAAAGGCATGGTTAAGGGTTTCACAGCAAATGAACTGAAACAGGGGAAGAATTGTAGAATCAGGTAATGTTACAGAAGAGGAACAAGACAGGCTTAGTGTTAGTGCATACATATGGTCACAGGCTCATGTTAATGTCAAATACAAGAAGAAACTGGATGATATTCAGCAGTTCAAGAAAAAGTTGAAGCAAAGACAGAGTGGGTCCACACTCAAACATAGAGAACAATGGGGAAACACAACAGGACTGGCAGTATCTGTGGAGAAAGAAGCAGAGTTAACATTTCGAGTCTGATAAGACTCTTCATCAGAACTGAACAGTTTGTTTCAGGTTTCCAGCATCTGCATTATGTTGCTTTTATTTGACAGTGCATCCACCTCATTGTCCATTAGATCTATCAATCTGGTTGAGGCCACTGCCTTTGTTGTTTGGCTGAAGGGATCAGAAGCATAGAGAGAAAGTACGAGTGGTATACTGAAATTGTGTGATCAGCCATGATCATATCAAATTATAGTACAGGCTTGAAGAGCCAAATTCCCCACTCCTGCACCTATTTTCTATGTTTCTATGTTTGTGATAGCAATTGTAGCCTTCAAAAATAATCCCAAGGATGTGAATCACTTCCAGAGATCCTGAGAACGTGATCAGGCATTAAGTAACTTTTTTTAAAAAGTGATGATTACCACTTGCTATGATTAGATTAGATTCCCTACAGTGTGGAAACAGGCCCTTCGGCCCAACAAGCCCACACCGCCCCTTGAAGCATCTCACCCAGACCCATTCCCCTATAACCCACACACTCCTGAACACTACGGGCAATTTTAGCATGACCAATTCACCTAACCTGCACATCTTTGGACTGTGGGAGGAAACTGGAGCACCCGGAGGAAACTCACACAGACACGGGGAGAATGTGCAAACTCCACACAGACAGTTATCCAAGGCTGGAACTGAACCTGGGTCCCTGGCGCTGTGAGGCTGCAGTGCTAACCACTGAGCCACCATGCCACCCGTGTTTATTCTTTTCATTTAAGTTGCTGATGTAATGAAACTGTCCCCAATAACTAAACAGGACTGAAAATTTGATCAGAACTGAACATAATGGGCTGAAAAAGGGCTACTAAATGACCGCAATGTAATCACAGAGTGATGAGAAGACAGTAACAATGTAAATGCCACATGAAGTGAATGCAAAGTCCCCAGAAGTTGACTATAAGTGATCAGAAAGTGACTGCAAAACATACAGCAGAGTAACCATGAACTGACCCCAATATCTCGACAGCCATTTCTCCATGGTGACTGCAAAGTGGCAATAAAGTCACTGCAAAAAGATCAAAGAAAAGACTACAGAGCGGCCACAAAGCAATTACAGAGTGGTTTTCAGATAGGTTTATTTATAGATAGATTTTTGCACCATAATAGCATGAATTGATTATAAATCTACAGTTAATTGCCCACGACTGCTAGTAAGAAGCATCCCCTCAGAGAGAAAGATATATTTGCCAGAGTCCTACTTAGACCATAAGGCAGGGTGGTTGTTTAACCTGAGGGTCACCACACCTCGGGTGAGAGGAAGGTTTGAGAAGGAGACCCCTTCAAGGTGTCCTCAGCCAGTACAGGAATTGAACACATGCTTTTTGCAACACTCTGCATCAGCAAGCAGCAGTCCAATCTCAATGACCATGTCTGTGAGAGTATAATCCCTGGCTTTCACGATAAAATTACTTTCCCCTCTCCATCAACCAGCACTTTCGTTTGTATAAAGTAGCCAAGTTGCCAGAGTGCACTGGAACACACCTTGATACAAAGTAGGAATTGGGAATAGGGGATGGAATTTTTGCAGGAGGGTGGGCCCAATGGACCCAAACTATGCCTGCCTCTTTGTAGGTTACATGAACAGCCCCTCTTCCACACCTATAGAGGCCCCAAACCCCACGTCTTCCTCCATTACATTGATGACTATATCGGCACTGCCTCTTGCTCCTCAGAGGAGCTCGAACAGTTCATCCACTTTACCTACAGCTTCCACCCCAACCTCAAGTTCACCTCGGCCACCTCCAACACATCCCTCACCTTCCTGGATCTCTCAGTCTCCATCTCAGGTAACCAGCTAGAAACTGATGTCCATTTCAAGCCCAGCGACTCCCACAGCTACTTAGAATGCACCTCCTCCCACCCACCCTCCTGCAAAAATTCCATCTGCTATTCCCAATTCCTCCGCCTCCGCCGCATCTGCTCCCAGGATGAGGCATTCCACTCCCGCACATCCCAGATGTCCACGTTCTTCAAGGACCGGAACTTTCCCCCCGCAGTGGTCGAGAACGCCCTTGACCGCGTCTCTCGCATTTCCCGCAATACATCCCTCATACCCCGCCCCCGCCACAACCGGTCCCAGAGGATCCCACTCGTTCTCACATACCACCCCACCAACCTCCGGATACAACGTATCATCCTCCAACATTTCCAACATCTACAATCCGACCCCACCACCCAAGCTATTTTTTCATCCCCACCCTTGTCTGCCTTCCGGAGACACCACTCTCTCCGTGACTCCTTTGTCCGCTCCACACTCCCCTCCAACCCCACCACACCCAGCACCTTCCCCTGCAACCGCAGGAAGTGCTACTCTTGCCCCCACACCTCCTCCCTCACCCCAATCCCAGGCCCCAAGATTATTTTCCATATCAAGCAGATGTTCACCTGCACATCTGCCTATGTGGTATATTGTATCCATTTTACCCGGTGTAGCTTCCTCTACATTGGGGAAACCAAGCGGTGGCTTGGGGACCGCTTTGCAGAACACCTCCACTTGGTTCGCAACAAACAACTGCACCTCCCAGTCGCGAACCATTTTAACTCCCCCTCCCATTCCTCAGACGACATGTCCATTGTGGGCCTCCTGCAGTGCCACAATGATGCCACCCGAAGGTTTCAAGAACAGCAACTCATATTCCGCTTGGGGACCCTGTAGCCCAATGGTATCAATGTGGATTTCACAAGCTTCAAAATCTCCCCCTCCCCCACTGCATTCCAAAACCAGCCCAGCTTGTCCCCTACCCCCAGTGCATCCCAAAACCAGCCCAGCCTGTCTCTGCCTCCCTAACCTGTTCTTCCTCTCACCCATCCCTTCCTCCCACCTCAAGCCGCGCCTCCATTTCCTACCTACTACCTCATCCCACCTCCTTGACCTGTCCATCTTCCCTGGACTGACCTATCCCCTCCCTACCTCCCCACGTATACTCTCCTCTCTAACTATCTTCTTTTCTCTCCATCCTCGGTCGGCCTCCCCCTCTCTCCCTATTTATTCCAGAACCGTCACCCCATCCCCCTCTCTGATGAAGGGTCTAGGCACGAAACGTCAGCTTTTGTGCTCCTGAGATGCTGCTTGGTCTGTTGCGTTCATCCAGCTCCACACTTTGTTATCTTGGATTCTCCAGCATCTGCAGTTCCCATTATCACTAATAAAATGTGAGACCCCCTTTTCAATTCTTTGACAAAGCAACATCTTGGAGATGTCTAAAATTCGACATAAGCTCTGGATGCTGGGTCCTTAAACATGACAGAAATTTCTGGAGAAACTCAGCAAAGAGAAAGCAGAAGTTATTGTTTTGGCTCCAGCAAAATTTTCTCTTCTGCAACGTCTTGCCGCTGCTGTTGTTGTGACTTTGAGATGACAATTTAGTCTCTTTTCCCATCAGACAATGCAATGGTTAACGTTTCTTTCTCATTTTTCTTTGGTCTTTTTGGGATTGGCTGCTGCAGATGGTGGTTTTGTTTGGTTGTTCCGCAAGACTCTGAGAAACGAAGGGTGTGCAGTGATCGGAACCGGGTGAACCTCATTGACTATGAGGTCCTTGTTTGGGTTTGTTAACGTGGGCCATTCAGGTGGCACTGTCTGACCAATATTAACAGGGGATTTAGCATCTCCTTTTCCCAGGGGACTGACTCCAAACGGACTGGCCACTGCCCGTGTATTGTGCTCAAGTAAATAAATGGTGACTTTGTGACAGGACACAGGCCTGTGTGTATATATTTCAGAGTGGAATCATCCTCACCTTTCCTATCAAAGCATATCCTTAAAGAGTGAACTGTCAACAACAGTGCTCTGACATCATTGAGATTTTTGAGGAATTTCTTTCACAAAGCTGGTCCCATTTCTTTAACCAGATTGACAATCTGACTCAAAAAAGCTGGTGCAGGAAATGGGGATGTAAAACCTATCAAGCAGGGCTTCCCAAACCATGTGACAGTGAATGAGATTTTGGGATCGCTGGCTCTGGGACGGCAATGGATGCCGAGATGATGAGGCTGAATTGTGACAGTTGTGAGACGCTTTTAAATCACAGAATCCATACAACGTGGAAGCTGTCCACACCAAACTTCCAAACAGCATCCCACCCAGACCCACCCCCTTCCCTAATCCCTATAAATCTGCATTTCCCATGGGTAACCCACCTAGCCTGCACATCCCTGGATACTTTGGGCAGTTTAGCATGGCCAATCCACCTAACCTGCACATCTTTGGACTGTGAAAGGAAACCGGAGCACCCGGAGGAAACCCACGCAGACACAGGGAGAATGTGCAAACTCCACACAGACAGTCGCCGAAGCTGACATTGAAACCAGGTCTCTGGCACTGTGAGGCTGCAATGCTAACCGTACCACCCACAAATATTTCTGTTGATTTCTATTGGTGCATGCAGCAAATTGATCATTTGTTGAGCCCTCATTGTTCCTGCTAAAAAAAAGCTTGTGAACGAGTAGATGCTTAGCATTTTTTCTTTTCGGAAAAACTTCAGCTGTTGCTCCCGAAAACCCACAAGCACCAGCTCCAGACAATTACTGAATTCCCCTGCCCAATGCCACCTCACTCCCATGGCTTCCTCAGCAACTGAAACTGCCCCCACGCCTCAGCAGCCCCCCAATACCATATTCTCACTCTGACATCACCTGCAGTCTGGGGCATTAAAATAGGCTCACACCAAAATACAGCACAGGAATCACAGTGATACAGGACGTGGCACTCTGTTAGGGTTGAGGGACATTATTAGAGCAGATGGTGGAACTTGGTGTCTAATTTTGCTACACTGAGTCTGGATCAGCCCGGATCATCAGTTTACTTAAGAAGCTGACTTAAAAATGTCACTAAAATGATGGAGAACTGAAAACACAAACATTACTTTATTTCAGAATTTGGAAAATGTTTGAAGACCGTGTAGATTTCACACTTGTCTCCTCAAAGTGTTAACTTTGAGACTCGAAATCCAGCAAGTTGGACTCACAGTTAAAGCCTTATCTCTTATGGAGGCAGATATCCACTGGTAATGGGCTCACTGAATCTGGATAGATCTTTATGTAGCACCTTCCATCACAGACAAATGTCTCAAAATATACAATCAGGTGAAGAAAAATGAGTTAACTTCTTACAAATACAGAAGAAAATGTTTGTTTTATCACTCATTATGAGTACTTATCCTTAAAAAATCAGTTGGTTTATTATGATCATTGTAACATTGCTATTTATAGATCGATAGATAATTAGATAATTAGTTTATTGAAAATTCACTTTGGCAGCAGGCACCCAGTTGTGAGGACAACACAAATAAAACAAATAATTGTAGCTTATAACATAATGAGAAACAATTAAAGATATGAACTGAAGAATGAAATGTTAAAATGATTGCACAAGTCTGAACATTGCAGTTTGCAATAATTATCATATGTTGCAGACTGTAGGTCTCCTTCACTTACAGAATAGAAGCAATGGGAGCTTGCTGTGTACAAATTGAGAGGGAAGGAGAAAATTGGTGTGGATAAAAAAAAGTGATCAGTTTTTACTTGATTATTCTTGTTTTTTCCCTGTTGCATTCAAACACCTTGCTTAGCTTTCTCTCTCTCTCTCTCTCTCTCTCTCTCTCCCCCTCTGTCTCTCTCTCTTTCACAGGCCACCAATGTTTACCTGCACCAATGAGACTGGGTGGTCTCAGATCCCGAGAGAAATAGCCCGCTGTAGGATGACTGTTAATGGGTTCGCTAGTCTGGCTGACTCAGCTTCAGGCTAAGCCTGGCCCTGTCCAAAAAGAGAATCATTCAGCAGAGTTTCCTGGATGAACTTTGGACCACCTAACCTGTGGCTTTTTATGGGCGACCCCGTAATGAAGGGAATATTGCCTTCTTGCTGACTGTATCTCCCTGTATACACTTTGTTCTTCAATGCAGTCTTACAGTGGATGAACATAATACAGGGTTTCAGCGACTGCCTACTTATCTAGCCTCTAAAAGTATGTGAGACATGCCTGTGAACAAAGCCCTGTCTCTCAGCTCAGCAGCTCACTGAAGGCTTCTCTTTCACTGGTCACAGATTGCTCTGTGTTTTGTTAATTGACAGACCGAGCTGAATTTGACAGAAAAGGCATGCAGCTGCCTATGGCCCTGAGCTCCCAGGTAGGCCACCTGTCACCAGGGAAATTGTCCGCAATCGAATTATGAGGGGACGCTTTACTTGGTCTCTCATCAGAAACTGTGCGACTCAATCTAAATGGTTACAGCTTTCAATCAACTGATAATGGCTGCCTATCACTGCAAATAGGACTGCCACTGGAGGTCCATGGGATTCAATTGTGAAATGATTCCTGCCACTAGATAGGAGGTCTTGGACCACCCGACCTGTGGAATCAAAAGCAAAGTGACAACAGTCCTTTAAAAGACTTTTGCCATTTTTGTAGAGAGGGCAAGAAGTATGTGATTGGAATGAATTTAAGCTGGCAAGGATATTAGCAATTGCAACCAGTAGCTACTGAGATCAAAAAGGTAAAATATCAATGAGGGAGGCCATTTGGCCCATTTCACATCCAGAAAAATAACCTGCATTTCCTCTGCATGTCTCGCTGGTCATGAAAACCACTCAAGATGATCAGCTTTGCTAACCTCACTGGCAGACCAAGCTGGCTTTATATGGCAGCTTTTGCAGCCTCAGCGTGTCCCAAAGTGCTTTGACAGCCAATGAAGGACTTCTAGTTACCATATTAATGTAAGACCGTTGCTTGCAACATTTCGTCCCAGCATAGATCCTTGTTTTTGTCGGGCCCTCAGTATTCTTCCTCTGCTCCCATACTTGCTTTTATAAGCCTTTTAATGTAATCAAATAATCTCCCTGTTCTACTGCCTCCTGACAAAGAGTATCCATTTCTGTTGTATAACGAAATGCATTAGTTGATAATTTGCTGATGTGACATTGACACTCTCAATAAATGGGGGAAGTAATGGCTAGACAATTCCATGCAGAGACCCAGGTAATGTTCTGGTGACCCGAGATCGAACCCTATTGCAGCAGATAGTGGAATTTTAATTCAACCTAAAGAAAATCTGAAAAAAGGAGCCTAATGGTGCACATTGCTGATTGTCAGGAAAAACCCATGTGGTTCACTAATGTCCTTTAGATAAAGAAAGAGCAATCTGCACCTGCTCTGACCGATATGTGACACTAGATACACAGCAATGTGGTTTACTTTTAAGTGCTCTCTGGCACAATAAATGCTGGCCCAGCCAGTGATACCTACATCCCACGCATGAATAAAAAAGACTGTTCCATAATTCTGAGAAGAGAGGATGGAATAACCTATTGCAGAGATCAGTATTATATTTAACAGTATGTAATATTTCAACTCCCATAGGTTGGAAAATAGTCACTCTTGATTCACAGATTTTGAGTGGAGGTAGTAGAGTCTAAGAGTAACCATTGAAGAGGAAAGATTAAACCTCACGTGCCATACCTCTTGATGGCTGATCAACTAAGGATTATATAAATGAAGATGGATCATTTTCTACAGTTTTATCCCACATCTCAAGCTTCTGATTCTAAACATCAGTTTATCATCTTGTTCTATAATTGCTTACGAGGCCCTTTGGTGATCAAGCAGGACATTGTAATCAAAGGTGAGGTCTGACCGTTTTCTGTAACTTTAGCAAAATTTCTGACTTCAGTCCCACTGAAAAGCAATAAGGTCCAGGAACCCATTCACTCTGTTTATTGTTATTCTTTGATTTGCTGTTTGAATAGTCAAATTTTTGGTTACCTGTCTGCTGCACATTTCATCAACCACTGTTCTGCCCCTGTATAGACTTTGTCGAACTCCTTTGTATAATCCAAAATGGCTTAATGATTGACCCATTAAAAAAATGTTTAGTTGAGGTGCTTCATCATTGTGACCATCACAGAGAAATCACTGCCTCCTTTGTTAGGAACCCATACAGTCTCTATAGTACTATTACATTGATAATACTGGGGAGTGTGTCTCTATGAGAGGGGAGTTTAATTTTACTCCATCCTGCCAAAGATAAAACTTGAAGGTGCCAGTGATGTTTTTATATATTTTATGGTGGAATATTTTCTAATAATAAGATTTTCCTCTAGTACAACAGTACTAAATGCCTGTTAGACTCTCAGACCAGGGCCCTTGACTATTCCAAATAAAAATGAAAAGAACTACAGATGCTGCCAAACCTGCAGAGATTTTCCAGCAAATGCTATTCTTGCCCTTGACTATCTTGTTGGACAGTCTCAACTAATCTAACCATGGGTGTTCTATTATTGTAAGCTACCACCTCCATTTACAAACTCATTTGCCTCTTCAGAGTTTTAAAAACAATTTGATGACTCTTCAATCGATGGCCAGTTTTCTTGGGACTGTGCGAATTCTTCTCAGTTCGATTTCAGATCCTGCATGGAAATGGTTTGAACAGATGTCATATATGTTATTGATTCTGAGCTATCAGTGAATTATCAGTTCTCATCTATTCACCCTCTCTGCAGATTTTTGAATCATGTAATACCCTTGCTCACTAACCCTCGACATGGCCTGCCTTTAATAGCTGCCCTTTCATCCATGCCATTGTCATCCCCAGACTTAATTATTCCAGTGGCTGCCATCCAACACTTTGATTCCATCCCTCTACATTGGCTCAAAGCCTCCGAATTCAAATTCTCATCCTCCCGTTTGACTCATTTTGCAGCTTTATTATAGCGTTGATTCACACTGTTCTGGCTCAAACACAAGAATTACAAGAGGAATAAAGAACACTTTATTGCTATACAAAGCAATGGATATCAAAAAGCTCAATGAACTGATCTGAAACTCTTACAGAGATAGTAGGAACTGCTGATGCTGGAGAATCTGAGATAACACAGTGTGAGGCTAGATGAACGCAGCAGGCCAAGCAGCATCAGAGGAGCAGGAAAGCTTGATGTTTCGGATTGGGACCCTTCTTCAGAGGAAGGGTTCTGAACCGAAACGTCAAGCTTTCCTGATCTGAAACTCTTCCCACTTTGAAATATAACATCGTCACTGCGTAGAGTATCAGCCCAATTCAAAGCACAAGGAGGCACTGGAGTTGTGGTTACATTACTGGGCTATCAATCCTGTTACCCAAACACGGGTTTGAATCTCACTAGAGTTGAGGGTGAAATTGAAATTCAATACAAATCTGAAATTAAAATGCTAGCTGATTATTTTAAAAATCCATCTGGTGCACTAATACCCTTTAGGGAAGGAAATCTGCCATCTGCCACTGGTCTGGACTACATGCAACTCTAGACCAGTCATAGTGTGGTTGGTTCAAAATGCCCTTGGGCAATTTGAAATGGGCAATAAATGTCCACAACCCATGAATGAATTAAAAAATTGTTTGGGAAGAATTGTTTGGCATGGTGTCCTGTCAGAGACATACATAACATACCTAGGTCTGTGCCAAAGAGTTCACATAACTTAGATCCAGTTACTGAAATGTAACAAACTGTTATGTAAGACACAAGTTTCTTGTGTGGAGACTTATATATGGTCCATTCTTGAACACAGACAGCTGAACAGTTCCTTCGATTATCATTGGAAACAGGACTGGGCAGCATGCTACCTCAACCAACAAATCCCTTGCTAAAAACGAAAAGGGGAAAACACCTTCAGAGACACTGAAAATTGCAAATCCTCAACCAGTGAGTGAAAATTTGAGAATCATTGAGTCAACAAACTAAGTGTTGGTACCCAGGTGCACATTTTGTTATAACTTGGTGATAATAATTCCCTTCTATTGACAGGCTTAACACATATTAATATTCATTATAATACCCAGACACTAAAGTCGAACAATACACTGTTTTACTATGGATTATTTAGCATATAAAATAAAGCGGCCAATTGTAATTATAAAGGTCACCTTTCTTTTGCTCTTTACATTTAAATTAGGGACCAAAAAGGGAAGATATGGCTTTAAAACAAAGAAACTGTCTGGGAAGAGATTTGTAGTTTTATAACCAGACAGGGTGGAAAGTATTGTGAATTATATTTGCGATGTTGCTTTATTCAAGCAGTAAGGGTGAATCCTAGACAGCATAGTCTACAGCGATCTCTTTTGATTGGCTTCTCATTCAGGATCAGATTTGTGGTCTCAAGTTGTGGCCCAGCATAGTAACAGCCTCTTGATAGGTCCCTGGACAGGGAACCACAGCCTGTGTACGTGGTCAGTGAACAGAAGTTTCTAGCCTGCAGGGAGAAAGCACCTTAACCTCGCTCTCCATCTTGAGAGGAGAAGTAACCGAAAATCTTCTGATATTGTTCTCGCTCAACATTTCCCCACAAACTGCTCTCTGTAAACCCCTGCAAATCCTTTTTCAAGGAAAAAAGGGGAAATATCACCTTCAGAGGCACTAAAAGGCAAACTAGTGAAAGAAACATTGAGAATCAGTGGATCAACCGACTCTTGTCACTAGCAAGGAATCAGGAGGAGTGAAAGAAAGCTGAAAGAAAACAATTCATTGTAGATCTGTCTCTGAACATTCTTTGTAGCTGTAGCATTGTATCCTGCACTCTGTTCTGTTACCCTGACGCACCTTTACAATACATCTGCCAGTAAAGCTCACAAGACAACACTTCTCACTGTACCTCAGTGCAAGTGATAATAATAAATCAAATCAAATCAAAATCAAATCATTGACATCCATGATCTGAACTGGTGTCACAACTGTGCCTCCTCAACTTTCTTGTTTCCTGCCCCATCTATAATACATGTGTCTTGTTTATCTCTTTGTGGGTCTAATTGGATGTATGAATGGGAGCTTGTAAAAAGTTAAGGCATATAGCTATAAATTAGCAATTTATTTATTTTTGTTATTGGTTAAGAACAGTTTGATTTCTGTAAATAGTTGATTTTTCCATGTTAATGAGAGTACATGGCATGTAAATTCTTTTAACCTGAATTGGACAGTTAAGTAAAATTGAACAATTTGTTGGTTGAATCAAATTTTCACATTTGTGAAAACTCCAGGATTAATGAGCCTTGATTTCCAATGCTTTACCCAGTGAGTCACAACATGGTCGAAGAGATTATATGTACAACATTCATGATCAGTCACCCCAAAAGTTCCCACAGATAATAGGTTCCTCTATGACTGATGAAGTTCTCTTCTTTCGACTGCAGTAAAGAACACCCTTTCAACCTTTCCTCTCATACCTTTCTCTTTTACAAGAGTGAACCTGGGTGCTAAGATAATAAAATGTGAGGCTGGATGAACACAGCAGGCCAAGCAGCATCTCAGGAGCACATTTGTGCTCCTGAGATGCTGCTTGGCCTGCTGTGTTCATCCAGCCTCACATTTTATTATCTTGGAATTCTCCAGCATCTGCAGTTCCCATTATCTCTGAACCTGGGTGCTAGATTGATAGGCCCAGAACCTACTATCAGAACTTTTTCTTTAATATAAAATCTTCCATGGTATATCAAACTCCATATTTAAAACATGGGGGTAAAGATCAGACTTTAAGTTTTGCATTTCCTGTTAATTATTCACATTCTAATAAGGCTATTTCTCAGATTCTCTCATCAATAACTTGTTAAGTAATCAATGGGCTTGAAGGTCAAACCTCAGGACATCCTTTTTTATGTACCAGTTAAAGACATTCCTACTTTAGGCCTCTCTTCCTAGTGAAAATAAACCTATTACAGAAAGCATTTTATTTTACATTGAAATATCATTTGGCCTTGCAAAGTATGCTGGTAAGCTTTGGAAAGTTTGATGTTGGTGGAGTTACAGCAACCATCCATATTCTGACAATATATCTGTATCCTCTTCTTGTCCTATCCGCCATCTCGCTATCCCTGCCACCATCTCTTTAGATTGTAATTGGTGAATATATCTTCAACAACCTAAGCCCCATATTCTGGAATTCTTTCCCTAAGATTTTCTGCCTGTCAATCTCCTTCTTTTTAAGACTCCATTTCAAAGATCCTCAAACCTTGGAGCTGAGAAAAAGAAATTTGTTACAGGATCTATTTTTGTCCGATAATATCGCTGCAAAACAACAGGGACATTTTGAGAGAAAGGCATGTTATAAGGTCATAGTTGTTGGATAAATCCACAAATTAGCACTTCTGAACTGCTCAAGCAACAGGACAAGTCCCTGCTCCTGGTTGAGATCCAGTGACTCCCCTTGTATGAAGTACTTGTTTGGGGAGTTCAGATCAATCACGTTGAGCTATTATAAATATCAAAGTCAAATAGACGACTGAGCCTCAATGTCGAGGCTCCTATTTGATCAATGGGCACTTGACCAAGAGAAGGATCCTGACCCAAAACGTCAACTTTCCCATTCCTCTAATGCTGCCTGGCCTGCTGTGTTCCTCCAACTCACACTGTGTTAGCATGAGAATCACAGCCTGTTTTTGTTCCCGTCAGCACCTTTAAGAAAAGGTGGGGCAAGGGAATAGGTGAAACATACTAGTGATGCCAATGAAATCCTTTCAAATATTTTTGAAATTTTAATCAAATTGGAACCATTTCAGTCTCAGGGAATCCTGTGTCTCAATAAAGCCATGAACAAATTATATGGGCAAAGATGGAAAATGTCGTAGTAAAACAAAGAACTGCGGATGCTGGAGATCTGAAACAAAAACAGAAATTGCTGGCAAAATTCAGCAGATCTGGTAGTTGGAAGAAAGCAGAGTTAATATTTCAAGTCCAGTGATTCTTCATCGGAACTGCAAAATGTCATCAGCTACCATGAAACTCTCCCAAATGGAGAAAAAGCAGAAAGACTTGCATTTATATAGCAATCTTGAAGGGTCTAGGCCCGAAACGTCAGCTTTTGTGCTCCTGAGATGCTGCTTGGCCTGCTGTGTTCATCCAGCCTCACATTTTATTACTTCTGAAAACAGCTAGCTCCTGTAGTTAATTGCAGAACAACCTTCATTGTTGTATCGCAGAGTGCTGGGGCTGTTGTAAATAAGGTTACATTCATAATTGCTGCAGTTGAGCATGTGTTAATCTTACTGAGCACAAAATATAATAGTTCCCATAAACAGCAATGAAATAAATCACAGATAAATTGCTGTTCAGCACATTTAAGTGATTAATATCTATCAAGCGGAAGTCACATTGTGCAGATGTAGCTCAACTCAGAGTAGCGCTTCTAGCATTCCTGCCAACCACTTGCTGTCCACCTCACCCATTAGCGCTTTTACCTGGAAATATAAAGTCACTATATGGGGCAAATTGTGGGGCTCAATGTTACATAAACTGCACCACTATGAGGAATAGTGTCACATGAATGATGTTGACTGTGAGGCAAAGACTCACACAAACTCCAGGAACTGCAGGACACAGCGTCAAATCTCAGACACATGCACAAACTAAATGAGAGCTATTCAATTTGAATTCATTCTTGTTCCTGCAGAATAGATGGAAAAGTGGACAACAGGGGCACTCAAACCAGTTTCAGGAAATAGCTAGCACCTTGGGAATGAATATCTTAGACTGTACAGGCAAAAGTTGAACATAGAGCCATACAGCGCGGAAACAGAATCTTCGGTCCAACCAGTCAATGTTAAACATGGTCCTAAACTAAACTGATCCCATCTGCCTGCTCCTTTCCTATTCATGTATTCATCCAAATGTCTTTTAAACATTTTAACTGTACCCACATCCACTATTTCCTCAGGACAACTTCCACCCATAAACCACCCTCTGTGTTAAACATTTGCCTCTATATCTTTTTTAAATATCACTCCTTTCACTTTAAAAATATGTCCCTTCGTCTTGAAATCCCCCATCCTAGCGAAAAGACAGCTACCATTAACTCCATCTATACCCCTCATCATTGTATAAGCTCCTATCAGGTCGCCTCCCAACCTCCTACACTCCAGTGAAAAATCTCCCAGCCTCTCCAGTCTTTCTTTACACCTCAATCCTTCTACACCCAGCAACGTGCTAATAAATCTCTCTTGAACACTCTGCTGCTTGATAATATTCTTCCAATAGCTGCGTGGCCAGAACTGGGCACAATATTCCAGAAGTGGTGTCACCTGTTTCCTCAATACAATGTAAAAACCAAAAGAACTGCAGATGTTGTAAATCAGTTAAAGTTTCGGATCCGGTGACCTTTCCACAGAACTGCCAATATAACATTCCAAGTCCTATACTCGAAGGACTCAGCAATGAAGGCAAGCATGTCAAACACCTTTTTAACCACCCTGTTAATATGTGAAAGAATTATGTACCTGCATCCTTAGGTCTCTCTGTTCTACTGCCCAAGGCCCTACCATTAATTGTACAAACCCTACCCGTGTTTGTTGTACCGAAATGCAATACCTCGTATTTATCCGGATTGAAGTCTATCTGCCATTTTCAGCCTATTTTGACCCATTTGATCAAAATCCCTTTACAGTCTTGGAAACTCTTCTACACTATCAACTATACCAACAGTTTTGGCGCCATTCACAAACCTACTAACCATGCCTTCTGTATTCTCACCCAAGTCATTCATATAAATGAAGAACAAAAGAGGACTCAGAACCAATCCCTAAGGAATACCGCTGGTCACAGGCCTCCAGTCCAGAAGTACCCCTCCACCATTATTCTCTGTCTTCTGCCATTAGGTTTCCAATTGGCAAGCTCACCCTGAATCCCATGTGACTGAACTTTACAAATTAGTCTGGTATGTGGAACCTTGTCAAAGACTTTTCTAAAATCCAAATAAACAACATCTACTGCTCTGCCATCATCAATCTTTTAGGTAATTCCATCAAAAAAGTCAAGCAAGTTTATGAGACATGACTTTCCTCGCACAAAACCATGCTGACTGTCCCTAATCAATTCTTGTCTGTCTAAATGTCTATAAATCTTATCTTGTATAATCATCTCCAACAATTCACCCACAACCGAAGTCAGACTCACAGCTCTATAGTTCTTGGTTTCTCCTTACAACCTTTCTTAAACAAACAACATTAGCCACTCTTCAGTCATCAGGCAACCTCATCCATAATTACAGAAGATGAAAATGTTTCTGCAAGGTGTCTCGTAATTTCCTCTCTTACTTCCGACAATGTTTTGGGATATCTTAGATCAGGTCCTGGAGATTTATCCATCTTTACAGTCTCTAAGACCTCCCAAAACTCCTCTTCTGTAATGTGAACTGCTTTTAAAATATCAAAGTTTATTTCTGAGCATTCTCTAGATGCTATTTCTTTCTCCACAGTTAAAAGTGATGCAAAATATGCGTTTAGTATCTCTCCCATCTCCTGGGGTTCAACACAAAGACGACCTCCTTGATCTTTAAGAGCCCTACCCTCTTTCTAGTTACCCTGTAGTTTTTAATGCATTTGTAGAATCTCTTTGGATTATCCTTAACCTTATCTGCCAATGTTATCTCATATCCCCTCTTTGCCTTCCTGATTTCTCTCTTAAGAATGTTCCTACACTCTCAATATTGATTAAGAGATTCAATTGAACCATGTTGTATCTATCTAAAATAAGATTCTGTTTTATTATTGACTAGAATGCCAGTACTTTTATTCAACCTTTGTTCCTTAATCTTACCAGCTCTTACTTCACTCTAATAGGAACAAAATGCCTCTAAACTCTCATCATCACACTCTTGAAAGCCTCCCACTTGTCAAGATGTCCTTTTACCCGTGAACAGTCTACTCCAATGAACACTTGAAAGTTCTTGTCTCATACCATTAATTTGCCTTACTTCAATTAAAAGCTTTAGCTTTTATGGAAGACTTATCCTTTTCCACAACCATTTTGAAACGAATAGAATTATGATCGCTAGACCCAAAGTGTTCCCCCACTGTTACTTTAGCCACCTGCCCTGCCTTATTGCCCAATAGAAGATCTGGTTTTGCTCCTTTTCTAATAGGAGCATCCACATATTGATAAAGAAAATTTTCTTGAGCACTTTTGACAAATTCTTCACCATCCAAACCTTTAACACTATGCTAGCCCCACTCAGTGCTTGGAAAATTAAATCCCCCATTATTACAACCTTATTGTGCTTACGTATATCTGAGGTCTCCCTTCATATTTGTTTCTCAATATCCCTCTTACTATTGGGGTGGCCTATAATACAATCCCATCAAAGTGATCTTCCCTTTCTTATTTGTAATTTCTACCCAGGTATCTTCACTGGACAATTTTTCAGAAATATTTTCTTGGCTACAGCAGTAATGTATTTCTTAATCAAAAATGCCACTCCCTCCTTCCATTCTTGCCTCCTTTTCTATCACTCTTACAGCATCTAAAACCTGGAACATCAAACTGTCAATCTTATCCATCTCTCAGCCAAATTTCTGTAAGACCATAAGACCATAAGACATATGAGCAGAAATTAGGCCATTTGGCCCACCAGGTCTGCTCCGCCATTTAATCATGGCTGATAAGTTCTTAAACTAAACTCGTCCAACTAGCCTTCTCTTGACCCATATCCCTCCAAGCCTTTCCTATTGATGTACTTACCTAAGTGTCTTTTAAATGTTGTAACTGTGCCCACATCCACCACTCCTTCAGGAATTTCATTTCACACATGAACAACCCTCTACATAAACATTTTGCCCCTCATGTCTGTTTTAAATATCTTTCTTCATCTTAAAAGATATGCCCCGTAGGATGAAATATGCCTCCTAGGGGGAGGACACCTACCAATAACCCTATCTATACTCCTTGTGATTTTATAAACCTCTGAAGGTCACCTATCAACCTTCGACACTCCAGTGAAAAATGTCCCAGCCCATCCAGCCTATTTTTAAATCTCAAACCACCCACTCTGAGCAACATCCTCATCCTGACTTGGTGAAAATCCAGGCCATGCAATCATTTATGAAATAGATAGAGGCCACTCAGCCCATTGGAGTCCAACCCGGCTCTCAGTAGCATGATGCATTCACTTGCTCTATCACCTTAGTCCTGCACATTTAATCCCATCGAGTGTTCATCTGTTCTCGGTTTGAAATTATTGATTGTTTTAAATCACAAAATGTTTCGCATTTGGACCCCTGTCATCATTCATTGGTGACTGTTTTGTAACTCTGAGCTTCGGTGCTGACTAGACCAGTTGTAGAGAGGTAAGTATTGTTAACTTTAAAACCTTCCAGTAAATCACACCTCCTTGCTTTCCTTAAGTAAGAATTACAAACCACGTATGGTATTGTGGTTGTGCAGCATTCAGTGCCATGCAGTTGGCAAAGAGCTTTTTTCAATGGATGCACTGATAAATATTGAGGACACAGCTGACTGCCTTTCGTTACCTGGGAAAATAAAGACCAACTCATTTATTTTATTGCTGACCTTGTAGACTGTGAATGCTTTTACAGAAGAAGTCTGAACTTCAATTAATTATCAGTGAGCTAATATGTTTGGCTTGGCAACTCCTATCATGGACCTGTTGCTCAGAACAGTCAATTCTCTCGTGCAAGCAGGAAATGGTCTGCTTAGTTCTTTCTCCCTCCCTCCTTTCTTTATGTTTCTAACTGGGTTATGGTTCCAAAAATGCCACTTTCCCTCTGCCATCTGAGACAAGTGGAGCCTATACTTCAGTAAATGTTAATTGGCCATTTGAACAGGGAAGACCTTGTGCAATCATGGAATTATGGTGCAGAAGAGGCCATTCAGCCCATCGTTTCTGCACCGGCTCTCTGATAAGCATAATGATTTTATGTATTCCTTCTGCCCTTTGCCCACAGCCCTACAGGTTGTTTCTATTTAAATAATTATCCACTCGCCTCTTGAATGCCTTTATTGAACCTACTTCTTAGTCTTATATAATCTGTTACTCATCCTAAGACCTACACAATAAAGGTAAAATAGGAAAGTGACATTGAGCTAGAATTTCTATCTATGTCTCTATGTCTGACCTTACAGAACAAACTAGAGGAGCCATACAGCTGATTCCGTCACTTGTTCCTCATAATCATGTGTGCTTACTTGAGTATCCAAATGAGCTATTCTTCATGTGCAAAATGGGAGTAACACACAGACATCCTTTAAAACAGACATCTTCCAACAGATTATTAATCTCACAAGCGAGGGGTCAGGATTTAGCAATGATTTAGTCCCTTTCCATGTCTAAAGCTTTCTGAGATAATTGTTTTTCATTTTTGTTTGGCAGAGTGCAGTAGGAGGAGAGAGCATGAGGCTTTGGTTGGATGGTAGGCTATGAGCACAGGAGGGTTATTGGCTACATGCTCATCACTTTATGGGCAGTGGCTTTTCAGTTCTGGCATTTCAGCACTCTGGTGGACCAGTAATACATGGCAGAGAGGGTGTGAACTTCAGGTGACAGATGCATGCTGCCCTCCATCATGTGGGCACAGGCAATGCCAGTAAATCAGGGAGGTGATGGCCCAGTAGTATTATTGCTAGACACTAATCTAGAGTCCCATGTAATGTTCTGGAGATCTCGGTTCAAATCCCATTGTGGCTTATTTATTGAAAAAATCTGGAATTAAAAAGCTAATTAACCTGGAATTGATGACATTGAAACCATTGCAGGATTTAAAACCAAACACACCCTGGAGAAGGTAAAGTTGTCCTTACCGGGTCTTGCTTCAGTTTGATTCCAGGCTTGCAGATATGTGGATGACTCTTAACTGCTCTCTGGGCAATTAGGGATGGGCAATAAATGCTTCAGAGCTGAAAGTGAGACTGGTGAATGCCCACAGGTGAAGATCAAGAGCAAAAGAAGAAGAGAGAATAACAGAATCAACTCCACCCTCTGATCTTTACACAAAGAACTGATTGAAGTACGATGCCAGTCGGTCTAATTCTCCAGCTTTACTATTCTTGGTCTGTCAATGACCATCATAATGTCCAGTGCAGCAATAAAAGCGACAAAAAAAAGTTTCAAACTAATTTGTAACTGAACTCATGCCGAACAAATATCAACTCATCAAACCTAATCTTCTGTATACCTTTTCCAGTCTTAATGCTCCTAAACAGAGTTCACCATCTTTCTGCAGCAGGTCTGGTGAAAGGCAGCTCATTTTCAGGCAGGGAGATAGTAGCTGTCCCTAGAGACCAAACTCAAGCATTGGCCTAGAAGGCCCAGTGATGGATGGCAGCATGTTAGTGTGGGCTGAGGACATAACAAGGGAACTGGTGGAGTGACGGTGGGAGTGGGGTGGAATCGAGAACACTATCTTTCAGAGGCAGGACGCTAGATTGTTACTCATGGAGCCATCCGACTCCCATTGGTAACCTCTTCAGTCCCATAATCCGAAGCAGATTGCTTGACCGCCAGTGGTCTAGCAGTCTTGCAATCAGTCCATCATTAGCTCTGAGACAGTTTCAACCTTCTGCAGCCAGAAACAGTATTAGCTGTGTTTGTATGATAGTTTGCATCGCTTCCTCAGTGACATAAATGACAGCTGGAGTGGGTGGCATTTAATTTGGCCCAATTACAAAAGAACCTCAGCAGGTCTGGCAGCATCTATGAAGAGAGATACAGAGTTTAATTTGAATCGAATTGAATTGAATCGGGTTTACAGTCACATGCGCTCAAATGAGCATAGTGAAAATTTTACAAGTCACCACTTAAGGAGATATTGTAGAAACAAAGGTACCCAGACCCAGATTCTTCTGTACAAGTCCTTAGGGAAAATCAGTCAGAAAAATTAATGAAGTAAAAAGTCCAGCATTACAGATTGTAGGAATAAATTAGAAAACAGTGAAGTAAAAAGGTCAGAATAGCAGCCATTCCTCTGGGAATTTTCCGAGGATTCTCTGGGAAGCTGGGGAGGAGATGGCGGAGCCTTTGGCCTTGATCTTTGAGTCATCATTGTCTACAGGTTTAGTACCAGAGGACTGGAGGATTGCAAATGTTGTGCCCTTGTTCAAGAAGGGCAGTAGGGATGACCCAGGTAATTATAGACCAGTGAGCCTTACGTCTGTTGTAGGAAAAGTTTTGGAAAGGATTATAAAAGATAGGATTTATAATCATCTAGCAAGGTACAGTTTGATTGGAGATAGTCAGCATGGATTCGTCAAGGGCAGGTCGTGTCTCACAAACCTCATTGAGTTTTTTGAGAAGGTAGCCAAGCATGTGGATGAGGGTAGGGCAGTTGACGTGGTGTACATGGACTTCTGTAAAGCCTTTGATAAGGTTCCACATGGTAGGCTATTGGAGAAAATGCAGAGGCACGGGATTGAGGGAGATTTAGCAGTGTGGATTAGAAACTGGCTTTCTGTAAGAAGGCAACGAGTGGTGGTTGATGGAAAATATTCAGCCTGGAGTCCGGTTACTATTGGTGTACCTCAAGGATCTGTTTTGGGACCACTGCTGTTTGTCATTTTTATAAATGACTTGGACGCAGTCATAGGTGGACGGGTTAGTAAGTTTGCAGATGACACTAAAGCTGGTAGAGTGTGGAAGAATGTTGCAGGTTGTAGGGAGACTTGGATAAACTGCAGAATTGGGCAGAAAGGTGACAAATGGAGTTCAATGCAGATAAATGTGAGGTGATTCACTTTGGGAAGAATAATAGGAAGGTAGAATACTGGGTCAATGGAAAGATTCTTGGTAGTGTAGATGTGCAGAGGGATCTTGGTGTCCATGTACATAGATCCCTGAAAGTTGCAACCCAGGTTGATAGTGCTATTAAGAAGCCATATGGTGTTTTAGGTTTTATTGGTAGACGGATTGAGTTCCGGAGCTGTGATGTCATGCTGCAACTGTACAAAACGCTCGTGCAGCCTCACTTGGAATACTGCGTGCAGTTCTGGTCGCCCCATTACAGGAAGGATGTGGAAGCATTGGAAAAGGCGCAGGGGAGATATACCAGGATGTTGCCTGGTCTGGAACTGAGGGGCTTAGGTCTGTTTTCAGTTGGAGAGAATAAGGCTAAGAGGGGATTTAATAGAGACATACAAGATGATCAGCGGGTTAGATAGGATGGACAGTGAGAGTCTTTTTCCTAGGATGATGATGTCGACTTATATGAGGGGGCATAGCTACAAATGGAGGGGTGATGGATTTAAGACAGATGTCAGAGGCAGGTTCTTTACTCAGAGAGTGGTAAGGGTGTGGAATGCCCTGCCTGCCAATTAGTTAACTCAGCCACATTAGGAGCATTTAAACAGTCCTTGGATAAGCATATGGATAATGATGGGATAGTGTAGGGGGATGGGCTTAGATTAGTTCACAGGCCGGCGCAACATCGGGGGCCGAAGGGCCTGTTCTGCACTGTATTGTTCTATGTATATATTCTATGAGTCATTGTCTTTTCAATAACTCATCAAAAGTAAGGCACTAGCCATTCTCTGATATGGAAGTCAAACCTCCTATCACACTATTTTGAAGATCAGAAGAGCTAAATCAAGTGTCCGATATTTATCCCTCAAACAACATCAATAATTCTAGTCATTAGCTGATTGTTGCTTGTGGAACCTTGTAGTATGTAACGACTGGTGCGGTTCATAAAAGGCTTTTTTTTAACCTTCTTTCTCTCCACCTAGTGACAGAAAGTGAATATATCAGCGTAACCCACAAATAAAACACATGACATGTACCCGTCTTTTGAACAAGTCACAACTTTGCATGTTGCTTAGATGCAACATTTCAGAGGCAGCATTTTTTTTTAGGAGGGTTTTCTTGGAAAAGGATTGCTGAGAGAAAAGAAATAATTCTCCACATTGGCCAAAGTTGTTTTCGCAACTCAGTCTAACAATGGCTACGTGGCCTCAAAGGTACAAAGTACAGGAGCTCTTTTGTCAGCTTTAGGTGTGTGTATATCAGATCTGCACTCATTGAAGAAAAAGGGTGGCCTCACCTGGTGGAAATCTGTTCTTGCAGCCTTCATGCCAAACCCAAGATACACAACCAACTCCCACACAGGCTCTGGTGCTGATTGTAGCATGAGGGACCATAATGGGTCGCTTGGCACACCTATCACAACAGCTTTGAGCTTTTATTGTGTGAGAAGCTTTCGCAAGGTGGTGTTAAATGAGCCCCATCTCCTTGCTGGAATTTATTACATGATAAGGGGAATCAGATCAATAAACTCCCTTTTGTCCCATTATTCCCATCGGTCCTCCTCTCTCTCATTCCACCCTCTGCGCCAAAGATCCTGATTCAAACACAGTGACTATCAAAGACAGCCTTTGCTCACAGTTTCTGCCTTAAATGAACTTCCACTGTTTTCAAACCATAAACAAAGGAAGTACTTCTGATTATAGAGGGGACTATCGTCTTCAATCTAGATGTTTGCTTAAACTGTCTTTGGCAGACAGTGAGACTGTTAACTGCTCTTGCAGGGACTTTTCCAACTGGAATTCAACAATAAAAAAAATTGCATTGGAAATCTCAATTGCTCCTTTCTTAGGAAGCACATAAACCGGATGTCAACAGTGAATTAACCTGAGTTACTTGGAAATTTGGATTAGTGTATAATTTGTCTGATTTGTGGGGGAGGGGATGGAGATATACAATGGGATCCAAAAATGTTGTGGTAATATTTCAAATATCATGTTATGGTGAGTTTAGAAAATCCGGAGCTGATTAAATTAATGCATTTAAAATGTTAAAAGCATTTGGTGGGGTAGATGAAGAAAAAGGACAACTACTCCTAGTGGGAAAATCAAGAATATATGAAATAGGAGCAGGAGTAGGCCATTCGGCCCCTCAGGCCTGACCTATCTTTTAACAAGATGATCGCTGATCTACCTCAGGCCTCAATTCTTTTGTGTCAGCTCCTCATAGATCTACCTTCTCTTGGAATACTTTCAATGAAACATTGTTCAAAACTGCAAAATTTGACTTATTCTGCAGTGAATGAGGGGGCTGAAAGTAACTGTTTTGTTTTCAGCATTGGACCACTGAGAAAAACATCAGCCAGGTCTCCCTCTCTCTCACTGCTATTGGAGTATTCCTCTGAGAAAGTGGGTGGTTAGTGTTTTAATGGATACACATGGTTCTACAGACACAAACCCTCCCAATATTCACGCTAATGGATAAGGAATTGGCACATGAACAGGAAACTGTAAACATTATGGAACTTCAGCCCAAGGAAGAGAGAGAAGTGAATGGAGAAGGGCGAAGGGTGAAGGATGAGTCATGAACATTAATGAAATACAACAAAACCAAAAGTCTTGCAGGCACAAAATCACAGATTTATTACAGAGCAGATGGAGGCCATTCAGCCCATTGTGTCAACACCAGCTCCTGCCTTTTCCTTGTACCCCCCTGTACCCCATTAACAAAAAAAATCCAACACTCTCTTGATTCTCTCAATTGAACCTGCCTCCACCACTTTTGCAGGTATTACATTTCTGACCCTAACTGCACACTGTATAGAAACAATTTTTTTTCTCATTTTACCTTTGCTTCTTTTGCATATCACTTTAAGTAAAGTGGTAAGAAATAAGAACAGCAGCAGGCCATTCGTAGGATCTTATCCGATAGGATTCTGGCTAATCTAGCCCTTTCCTCACATCCACTTTCCAGCCTTTTCCACATGACCCTTCATTGCTGTATTGACCAAGAATTTACCTATCTCAGCCTTAAATATACACAAGGACTCTGCCCCCACAGCTCTCTGTGGCAAAGAGCTCCAAAGATTCACAACCTTCTGACAAAACAACTTCTTCCTCATCTCAGTCTTAAATTGGTGCCCCTTTTTTCTAAGACTGTATTGTCCGATCCTAGACTATCCTATGAGGGGAAACATCCTCTCAGAATTTAATATGTTAAGTTCCTTCAGAACCCTATAAGTTTCAATGACATCACCATTCATGCTTTTAAACTCCAATAAATAGAGCCCCAACATGTTTAGCTTTTGCTCAGAAGACAATTTCCACATACTAGAGATCATCCTGTTGGACCTCCTCTGAACTGCCTCCAATGAAATATCTTTACTCCATTAAGGAGGCCCATATTGCTTGCAATACTCTAGATGTGGTCTCACTATCACCTTGTACAGTTACAGTGAAACTCCTCTACTCTTAAACTCAAACTGTCTTGAAATAAGGACCAACATTCATGGTGGAGGTGGTGGAATGAAGATAGCCTCTCAGTTATACCTTTTTATTCTTGTTACTCTTATCTGTTCAAAGTAGTGGTGTGTTTCAGTGACAGTTGAAGCTTTTCACTGTACAATCCTGTATTATTCACCGATCCACTGTAAAATCAATCATCTAATTCAATTTAACATTCCATTAGCCTTCCTAATTACTGGTTATGCTTTTTGTGTTTCATGCACAAGTCCCTCCAAATCCTTTATGTTGCATCTTCCTTGAGCAGAAGATGGGCTCAGTCTTGATAGACAGATTAGAATAATTACAATTACAGAGAATACTGGAGAAAATCAGACTAAACATTTTGGATCCAGTGCCCGTTCTTCATAACTTCAGTTGCCCTTGAGTTGCTCACATCCAATTTACCACTGTCATTGCACACAGTGCTCCCAGAATCACTTGCTAATGCTGGAATAGTCCAAAATTGACCAGTCTCCCATGATGTCAACACAATTTCTAAAAGGCAGCTATACTCCCGGACAAGCACTATCTGTCTGAATCTACTTTGCACCATTCTTGAGATTTGCCCAGACATGACAGACAAGGGAAAATAGTTGCCCTGTTCTGAGGATAGACACCGGGAGGTCCCGGTCGTGTCACAGAGGCAGGATCACTTATTCCTCCAGGATCAGCTGTAGAAGCCATGACACTGAACCTTACCAGTCTGGAGGAATGCCCATCAAAGCAAGGGAATGTTATTGAACTTCTTCACTCCACCAGGGTAAGTACTGCCCCTTAGGTTAGGGGAGGTGATGGCCTAATGGCATGGTTACTGGACTGTTAATCCAGAGACCCAGAAAATATTCTAGGGACCTGGGTTTGAAACCTGTCATGGCAGATGGTGGAATTTAAATTCAATAAATATCTGAAATTAAGAGTCTAACAATGGCCATGAATCTATTGTCGATTGTCAAGAAAAACCCATCTGATTCACTAATGCCCATTAGGGAAGGAAGCTGCCATTTTTACCTGGTTTGGCTAACATTGTGACTCCAGACCGACAATAACGTGGTTGACTCTTAACTGCCCTCTGGTCAATTAGGGATGGGCAATAAATGCTGCCTAACTATCTCTGCCGTCAACCTGTGAATGAACAAAGAAAAAAAAATCTTCTCTCTGATGCCTAAGATTGGCTAACTAACAGTAAGCAGAGTTGGGATAATGGGAGCATTTTCATATGATTCATGGATGAGGACTTCTAAATCCATTTGTGTTGCACCTCCTCTATTCTTCCTGACAAAGTGCATAACCTAACATTTCCCCATCTGCCCAGTTGTTGTCCATTCAATTAACCAGCATATTCCCTCAGCAGGGTCTTTGTGTCACCCTCACTTTTCCATTTATTTTTGTCTTCTACAACTTTGGTGATAGTGCACTCAGCTTCCTCATATGTATTGTAAATAATTGTGGCCCTAGCACTGATGCCTGTGGCACTCCGCAAGTTACAGGTTGCCACCTAGAAAATGTCCCCTTTGTCCCAGCTGTCTGTCTTCTATTGGTTAAACAGTCATGCTCATGGGTGGCATGGTGGGTCAGTGGTTAGCACTACAGCCTCACAGCACCAGGGACCAGGTTCAATTCCAGCCTCAGGCGACTGTCTGTGTGGAGTTTGCACATTCTCCCCGTGCCTGTAAGGGTTTCCTCTGGGTGCTCCGGTTTCCTCCCACAGTCCAAAGATGTGCAAGCTAGGTGGATTGGCTGTGCTAAATTGCCCGTAGTGTTCAGGTGTGTGTGGGTTATAGGGGAATGGGTCTGAGTGGGATGTTTCAAGGGGCAGTGTGGACTTGTTGGGCTAAAGGTCCTGTTTCCACACTGTAGGTAATCTAATCTATTATCTCCAATTCCATGGGCTCCTATCTTATTAAGTAACCTCATGCATGGTGTCATGAACCGCCTTCAGAAAATCCATAAGACCATAAGACCATAAGATATAGGAGTGGAAGTAAGGCCATTCGGCCCATCAAGTCCACTCCGCCATTTAAATCATGGCTGGTGGGCATTTCAACTCCACTTCCCTGCACTCTCCCCGTAGCCCTTGATTCCTTCTGAGATCAAGAATTTATCGATCTCTGCCTTGAAGGCATCTAATGTCCCGGCCTCCACTGCACTCCGTGGCAATGAATTCCATAAGCCCACCACACTCTGGCTGAAGAAATGTCATCTCATTTCCATTTTAAGTTTACCCCCTCTAGTTCTAAGGCTGTGCCCACGGGTCCTAGTCGCCCCACCTAACGGAAACAACTTCCCAGCATCCACCCCTTCTAAGCCATACATTATCTTGTAAATTTCTATTAGATCTCCCTCAACCTTCTAAACTCTAATGAATACAATCCCAGGATCCTTAGCCGTTCATCATACGTTAAACCTACCATTCCGGGGATTATCCGTGTGAATCTCCGCTGGACGCGCTCCAGGGCTAGTATGTCCTTCCTGAGGTGTGGGGCCCTAAATTGGACACAGTATTCTAAATGGGGCCTAACTAGAGCTTTATAAAGCCTCAGAAGCACATCACTGCTTTTATATTCCAACCCTCTTGAGATAAACAACAACATTACATTTGCTTTCTTAATCACAGACTCTACTTGCAAGTTAACTTTTAGAGAATCCTGGACCAACACTCCCAGAACCCTTTGCACTTCTGCTTTACGAATTTCCTCACCGTTTAGAAAATAGTCCATGCCTGTATTCTTTTTCCCAAAGTGCAAAACCTCACATTTACTCACATTGAATTTCATCAGCCATTTCCTGGACCACTCTCCCAAACCGTCTAAATCTTTCTGCAGCTTCCCCACCTCCTCAGTACTACCTGCCCGTCCACCTATCTTCGTATCATCGGCAAACTTCGCCAGAATGCCCCCAATCCCTTCATCCAGATCATTAATATATAAGGTGAACAGCTGTGGCCCCAACACTGAAACCTGCGGGACGCCAAGTATATATAAAATCCAAGTATATCACAATCTCTGCTTGTCCTTTTTCTGTCCTGCTGCGATCTAACGAAATAATGCTAGTAAATCTCTCCATCGTCGAGCAATGTTGACTCTACTTGATTTTATTATACATTTTTAATACGTCTGAGGAGCAGAGCAGACTTGAGGGCCTGAATGGCCTACTTCTGCTTCAATGCCTTGTGAACTTATGGTCATATAGACCTGTGCTTTAGCTACTCCATTCCTGGGATGTGGGATGTACACAGCATACGGTGAAATTAAGAATATGTATATCACAGGACCCTGACTCGCCTCATCACACTAGACTTCTGCCCATTTCAGCCTTGTAAAAGCTGCAGGCAAGATGGCAGTCAATGGAATATGAGCAGGGCGGAGAGTCAATTCAAGGCTTTAGGTTATTTCAGTCATGTTTCCACTGGCTGGTTGACTTAAAATCAGCCCTTCTCTGGCTCAGTCTTACTTGCCTCATCACAAGAGTGTTATGAAATAGATTGAAATTGATGGCAATCTGAGCTCTGTTCATTCATACATAACATGTACAATCTGCTGATTTGTTGGTACCATCTCATTAGGATGTAGAACAGCCTGACCACCATGAGGTAAGTGAATTGCAAACAATAGTAAAGCTACATATGCAGTACAGCAGAAGCCAGCAAAGAGAAGCTTCTAGGTTCTCAATATTAAAATTACACTCTTTGAGTTTGTCGATCCACACAAAATCAAACACGTACCAGTTTAAGCACCTTACTTAACTCTGTACTATTGGACATTATAACGTAAACTTTATGAGATAACAATGTATAGAGCTGGGTGAACACAGCAGGCCAAACAACATCAGAGGAGCAGGAAAGCTGATGTTTCAGGTCTGGAACCTTCTGAAGAAGGATGCAGACCTGAAACATCAGCTTTCCTGCTCCTCTGACGCTGCTCGGCCTGCTGTGTTCATCCAGCTCTACACCTTGTTATCTCGGATTCTCCAGCATTGGCAGTTCCTACTGCCTCTAACTTTATGAGTTCGCATTTCAGCAGCAGAACATGCAATGCATGTTCCCAGATTCCACGATCTCCAACAGAAGCCAGAGGCCTCTCTGAGGCTTGTTAATATTTGAAATCGCCAGAGGACAATAGAAATTGGGGCATTTGATTATACTCAAGGTAGATTACTAGCAGTGCAACTATTGTCTCTGTAGAAATTGGGGCATTTGATTATACTCAAGGCTGAGCTAGACATAATTTTTGGTCTACAAAGGAGTTGAAGATTGTTGAAGGCAGGCATAGCAGTGCAGTCAAGGCTGCAATTGGACCATCCATTACCTTATCAAATAACAGAGCAGGCTCAAGGGGCTGAATGGCCTATTATTTATTCCATTTCTTATATTGCTACAATCTTACACCCTTGCATTGAAAGGCAGTGCGGTTCAGGAGTAGGGCTTGTTATCATTGAAAGTATTTGCTGAATGCACAGAATTCAAAATCAGGCACAAAGCTCCAAGGACGGAAAGCTGTGAAAATATCAATTACATTTCAACCCATTTCATATTAAAAAAATGAATAACAAATACATTTAAAACTTTAATATAGGAAAGGATAATTCGGTCAGAAAGTTACAGATCCAATATCTTTTCTATCTTTTTTTGTTGCTCCACACCTCACAAAATTAAATGGAAAATGGGGCAAACATCAACTTGCATTTATTATAGTGCCTGTAAAATATGTCCCAAGGCGCTTCACAGGAGCATTATCAACACAGAGTTAACTCTAAATCACATATAAGAATAGAAATTTGGGTAAATTTGTCAGTCATGATTTCTCCTTTAGAAAGCAATGCTGACTATACTTCATTAGAATTAGAATTACAATTAGAATTAGGTTTATTGCCACATGTGCTCGAGTATGAAAGTACAGGAATACAGTGAAAAGTGTACAATGTTGCCACACACAGCATCAGCTTAGGTACAAGCTACCTAGTTACAAAGACAATTCTGTACCTTGTACAGAAATAGACTAAGAACAAAAATAGAGAAATAAAGAAAAAGACTAAAAGTTCCACATTAAAGTTTATATTATAAATTATGTTATGTATTTGTGAATGCTCTGTTATTACATCCTTCATAATGGACTCAAACATTTTCCACTTAATAGATGTTAAGTTAATTGGCCTATAGTTATCTGTTTCTTGTTTCCATCTCATTTTAAATAAAGGTGTCACACTGGCAGATTCTAGTCCTCTGGCAATTTTCTAGAAACAGATTCATGGTAGATTACTAGCAGTGCAACTATTGTCTCTGTAGCTATCCCCTTTATTATCCTTGAATGCCTCCCAAGAGCTCCCTGGGAGATATAGGTCTTTAGCCCCATCAGTTCCCTAGAACCTTTTCTCTCGTAATCGTTATTGTGTTTATTTCTTTTCTTCCTTTGCCCCTGGAATATTTAGTACTTCTGGAATACTATTAGTGACATTCTCCATGAAGATGTGTGCCAAATATTTATTCAACCCCTCTAACATTTCCTGGTTCCCCAGTATTAGCACCAGCTTCTTTCTCTAAGGGGCTTACATTCATTTTGGTTTCTCTCCTTTTTTATATGTTCAATGAGGCACCTGCTGCCCATCTTGATATTACTTGGTATCTTACCCTCAAAGTTACTTTCTCCCCTCTTTAATTTTGGTCATCTTTTAAAACTTCCCGAAACCTCTAATTGAGACTTTTTCCTAGAGTGGAGGTAGCTATTATGAGGGGGCATAGTTTTAAAGTGAGTGGAGGTAGATATAGGGGAGATGTCAGAGTTAGGTTCTTTACTCAGAGAGTGGTAGGGGTGTGGAATGCATTGTTGGAGAGGAGAGTGGAGTTGGCCTCATTGGGGCATTTAAGTGGCTATTAGATAGGCATATGGATGATAGTATAAGGTAGGGTTGGAGGTTAGATAGGCCTTAGGTTTAGGATAAAAGTTCGGCACAACATCGTGAGTCGAAGGGCCTGCATGGTGCTGAACTGTTCTATGTTCTCTAGTTTACTGTTAACCTTTGTCATAATTTTTTTTTCTTTCAATCTGATAGTAACTCCCTGGTTAACCATTATGAGCTTATCCCCTTCCCAGAATTCTTTTCTTCCCACAAGAATATAATTTTGATGTGAGCTATGAACTATTTTTCTGAGAAATCTGACGTTTTTCCAAATTCTATTTGCAGCTAAACTCCTTTCCTCGGCCACTCTACTAAGCTCTGCTATCATTCCTTTCTAATTACCGTTATTTAAGTTTAATGCACTTGTTTTTGACCCATGTTTCTCCCTCTTAAACTATTCACTGTTAAAACAACCACTAAAGGCACTTTATGAAACAGCATAGACAGTATCTGATGATCTTTAGTGAGGCTAGGAAGAAAATATTTGGTCCCCCTGAGATGTCCCAGAAACCTGGACTGTTTCTGACCAGCCTGAGACCAATGTACTGGGATCATTTCCTCTCATGCCCAAGGGTCATCGTTGGCCAGATCAGAGCAGGAGAGGTCAATTGTCCATTAGATAGTTATAGTTGGCAACACGTTGGTAGCTGCAGCTCACCAGAGGAATGTAAGTCAATCTCCTTTGATGGCTCAGGCCTCTCATTAATAAGAACTGTGGGAGTTTTTCAGTATCGGGGGCATCATCTTTACTCTACTAAATACTTGTATGACCTCTTGGATGGACTTAAGATCCCCTGCGACCAACACTTCCCTGCCACCAGCCCCACCTTGGCAATATATATGTCTTTAGTACCTCATTAACACTACATTACTGTTTGTGCTCCTTTCCTACACTCAAATTAGCTGCTGCAGACCCTAAATTACATCAGCGGCTATACAACAACAGTACTCCAGATTCTGTGAAGCAGTCTGGGACAGTATGTGCAAAGATGCTGCTTCATTGCAAGACATTCATTTTGCTTTTACATCTTCAGCAAAGCCCCATGCTGTGCTCAAATGATTCCATTTCAACATATTGGGTGTGTACATTGCTATCTCCTGGCATATTTTAGCAAGCTCCATTGTCTCAAACTGGCTTGATAAATCACAAATGCCATCCTGGACAAACTCTTCAAATAAGTATTCCAATAGACTAAACCATTGATAGCACTTGTTTAATTAATTATCTATGAGTATATTGACCCTGACTTTCCATTAGAAGTTGAGAATTTCAAGTCTTTAATTTTGCTGTGGACCCTGGCAATATATCATATTTCACTGGGCATTTCTTCAAGTTGCTCCGTTTTCTATTGGCTTCTCAACTCTTAAAGCATGCAAAAAGAATACAAGGTTCCTTTCAGAGCGCTATGGGTTGTTTGACTCCAATGTGATTGCTGCAGCAACTATAAAACAAACAAACTTTTCTTAAGGTAAAACTGGTTAAAGACCTTCCTGCAAAAATGCCATCCTCTATTCCCAATTCCTTCACCTCCGTCGCATCTGCTCCCAAGATGAGGCATTCCACTCCCGTACATCTCAGATACACTCATTTTTCAACGATCGCAACTTCTCCCATCAGTCGTCAAGAACGCCCTCGACCATGTCTGCCGCATTTCCAGCAACTCATCCCTCACACCCAGCCCCCGCAATAACAATCAAAGCAGAATCCCCCTCGTCCTCACATACCACCCCAGCAACCTCCAGATACAATGCATCATCCTTCGACACTTCCATCATCTGCAATCTGACCCCACCACCACAGACATTTTTCCATCTCCAGCCTTGTCTGCCTTCCAGAAAGACCGCTCTGTCCAGGACTCCCTTGTCCGCCTCACACTCCCCTCCAGCCCCACCACACCCAGCACTTTTTACTGCAAACACAGGAAGTGCTACACCTGCCCATACACCTCCTCCCTCACCCCCATCCCAGGCCCCAAGAAGACTTTCCACGTCAAGCAGATGTTCACCTGCATATCTGCCAATGTGGTATACTGCATCCGCCGTTCACATTGTGGACTCTTCTACATCTGCAAAACCAAGCGGAGGCTTGGGGACCGCTTTGCATTGCAGAACACCTATGCTCGGTTCGCATGAAACAACTGCACCCCTCAGTCGTGAACCATTTTTACTACCCCTCCCATTCCTTAGATGACATGTCCATCCTGGGCCTCCTGCAGTGCCACAACGATGTCACCCGAAGGTTGCAGGAACAGCAACTCATATTCCGTAGCCCAATGGTATTAATGTGGGCTTCACAAGCTTCAAAATCTCCCCTCCCCCACGTCATCCCAAAACCAGCCCAGCTTGTCGCCTCCTCCCTAACCTGTCATTCCTCCCACCTCAAGCCCCACCCCCATCTCCTACCTACTAACCTCATCTCGCCCCCTTGACCTGTCCGCCCTCCCCGGACTGGCCTATCCCCTCCCTAACTCTCCATCTACACTAACCTTTACTGGTTCCATCCCCACCTCTTTGACCTGTCTGTCTCCTCTCCAACTATCTTCTCCTCTAGCCATCTTCTATCCACCTCCTACTCTCTCCCTATTTATCTCAGAACCCCCTTCCCCTCCCCCATTTCTGAAGAAGGGTCTAGTCCCGAAACATCAGCTTTCCTGCTCCTCTGATGCTGCTTGGCCTGCTGTGTTCATCCAGCTCTATACCTTGCTATCTCAGATTCTCCAGAATCTGCAGTTCCTTCTATCTCTCAAAGAACTTATGGTGTTTAGCTGACTTTGATGTTGCCTTGCGTAACTACCCAACTGGGAAAAAGACAACTTGCATTTGTCTCAAATCATTTTGTGCATTGTTGCCTCCAGCAGGGTGTTTTACCTACTGCAATGCTTATGATCTGATATAATGTAAAAAAAACTGGACATTATTATATGAATATTGTAGTACTGAAGAATCCAACAGTCACTTATTACAACTTACTATTATGCACACATATTAAGTTCCTCAGGCACAATGTCTGGATTTACATTAAGCTGTTACATTGCAACAGAATCATGTTCTTTCAGTGGAATGTAATGCTTAGAGTGATCCCAGGGTTAGATGGAATCGGAGACTTTACACCATCAGGTCCCATTTCGTGATATAATTAAGTCTCCCGGCCCCGCACTGCCCAGTTCTACCTGCTCCCCAAGATCCACAAGCCCAACTATCCCAGCCAACTCATAGTGTCCACCTGCCCCTGTCCCACCGAACTCATCTCTTCCTACATCAACTCCATTCTCTCCCCTTTGGCCCAGGGTCTCCCCACCTCCATCCAGGTCACAGACTATGCCCTCCACATCCTTGGTAACTTCCAGCTGCCTGACCCCCAGCGCTTCATTTTAACTATGGATGTTCAATCCTTATACATGTCCATACAGGCCGACAGGCCCTCAGTTTATTCCTCTCCAACAGACCCATCCAGTCCCCTCCACCATTACCCTTCTCTGCCTGGCCAAACTAGTCCTCACCATCAATAACTTTTCCTTCAATTCTTCCCACTTTCTCCAAATCCATGGGGTTGCCATGGGCACTCGCATGGGCCCCAGTTAGTCCTACTCTTTGTCAGTAATGTCGAACAGTCCCTCTTCAGTACATACACCAGTACTGTTCCCCAACTCTTTCGTTGTTATATCAATCACTACATTGGTGCTGTACCCAGGCTAAACTGGAGCAGTTCATCGACATCGATAACAACTTCCATCCTACCCTCCAATTCACTTGGTCTACCTCAGACACCTCCAGTCTCACAGCGATTCAGAACACAAATTTGAAGAACAACACCTTATCTTCCATTTGGGAATCCTACAGCCCGGAGGACTCAGCACTGAGTTCTCTAATTTCAATTAACCTATCTGGCTATGCTCTTTTCTTTACCTCTCTAACTCCATTTCTGGTGACAGCTTATGGACTAGCATTTCCTATAAATCCACAGATTCCTGTAGCTACCAAGACTATACGTTTTCCTACCCTGTATCCAGAAAAATCTTGATCCCATTTTCCCAATTGATCTGTCTCCGTCTCATCTGCTCTGATGAGAGATTTCACTCCCAATCATCCCAGATATCCGCATTTTTCAAATAATGTTCAGCTGCCACCTCTGTCATCCAGACAGTCCTCTACCATGCCTCCTCCATCCCCTGCTCCACAGCTCATGACCATCGCATTCACACCCCCTTCCCCCAAAACATATTAAAGGTAGGGTTCCCCCCCCCCCACCGTCCTCATTTTCCATCCCACCAGTTCTGCATCCAACATATCATCCTCAAACACTTCTGCCAATCCAATAGACCCCACCACCTGGAACATCTTCCACTTCCCACCCCCTCTCTGCCTTCCTCAAGGACCATTCCCTTTGACACTCCTTAGTTTGCTCCACACTCCTCACCAACCACTCCAACCTACCCGGTACCTTCCCCTGTAACTGTAAAAGATGCAACACCTGCCCACACACCACCTCCCTCACCTCTGTTCAGAGCCCTAAACAGCCCTTCCAGGTGAGACAGAGCTTCACCTGCATCTCCTCCAACCTAGTCTACTACTCAGTGGTTAGCACTGCAGCCTCACAGTGCCAGGGACCCGGGTTCGATTCCAGCCTCGGGTAACTGTCTGTGCAGAGTTTGCACATTTTCCCGTGTCTGCGTGGGTTTCCTCCGGGTACTCCGGTTTCCTCCCACAGTCCAAAGATGTGCAGGCTAGGTGGATTGGCTATGTTAAATTGCCCAAGTGTTCAGGGGTGCGTGGGTTATAGGGGGATGGGTCGGGGTCGGATGCTTCAAGGGGCAGTGTGGACTTGTTGGGCCAAAGGTCCTGTTTCCGCACTGTAGGGAATCTAATCTAATCTACATCCGGTGCTCCCGATGTAGTCTTCACGCCGGTGAGACCAAATGTAGACTGGGTGACCGTTTTGCCAAGCATCTCTGCCTGGCCCGTAACGCCCAACCTAACCTCCTGGTCACCGCCCATTTCAACTCCCCATCCCACTCACTTTCCGACATGTCCGACCTTGGCCTCCTCCAGTGTCACAGTGACTCAAAATGCAAATTTGAAAAACAACACCTTATCTTCCACCTGGGAATCTTACAGCCTGGAGGAGTCAGCTGAGTTCTCTGATTTCAGATAACCTTCCCACCCATTCCCTGCCTCCCCTTCCAGTCCCACCACCTCCTTTCCATTCCACCTTCTGACCCTCCCTTCTAGCCACCAACCAGATTCATCCTTCCCATCGACCAACCAGGTTGTACCTACCACCAGTGTCCACTTACCACACCATTCTATCTCTACCACTCCCCCCACCTTTATCTGCAGCTCCCCCTACCCCCACACACAGCCCTGAAGAAGGGTATTACCCAAAGCATTGACTGGTCCTTTCCCCCAGATGCTGCCTGGCCTGCAGTGATATTCCAGCCTCCTGTTTGTCATCTGCTGTTTTGTTGTCTCTTCATAAAGGTATGTTGAGATATCCCAAAGCATTTTATAGCCAATAAACTACTTTGGAATGCTCAATTTTGGATAGCTAGCGCAGAGTCAATGGGATGATTGGCCTTCTTCTACATCTTGAGAATGTGTGATTTTTTTTGATGTGACTGTCTAGTGATGTCTGACTGAAAGAGGTTCACAAATGATCCCAAAGCAGGCTTGTGACCCACTGATAACATCATTACTGCTGTATTATATGAAACATTGCAAGGTCCAATATTCACCAGAGAGAAACAGGAATACATTGTGTACACATAACGAGATGGTGGTGAATGTGACTTCTTTGGACATCAGGCAAAACCAAACTTGTCCATGTTGATGATGTACATTGCACGCAGGCAGCATTGCCTTGGATCTGCTCTGCCTAAGGGTAAATTATCAGTGTATTATTTGTGCCCTAGCTGTTTTGATAAGAAATCACCAAACAGTCACATAAAAGAAGTACAGAATTACAGTATTGTTAAGATGCAGAAGGAGGGCATTCAGCCCAGGATGTCTGTACTGGCTGTCCAAAATGACCATTTCAATTCCTGACACTCTTCAGCCTTCCCTCTGTAACCCTGTATATTCTCCTTTATCAAATAACAGTCTAACTCCCCTTTGAATGCATTGACTGAACTTGGCCCGACCACTTTCAAGCAGTGAACCTTCAACAAGGTTCCTCATGGTAGACTAATTAACAAGGTTAGATCACATGGAATATGGGGAGAACTAGACATTTGGAATCAGAGCTGGCTAGACGGTTGAAGGCAGAGGGAGGGTTGCTTCTCAGACTGGAGGCCTGTGACCAGCAATGTGCCACAAGGATCAGTGCTGGGTTCACTGTTTTTCATCATTTATATAAATGATTTTGATGTAAAGATAGGAGGTGTAGTTAGTAAGTTTACAGATGACACTAAAAATAGGGGTGTAGTAGACAGCAAAAAAGGTTACCTCGGAGTACAATAGGATCTTGATTAGAAGGGCCAAAAGGCTGAGGAGTACGAGATGGAATTTAATAAGATAAATGTGAAGTGCTGCATTTTGGAAAGGCAAATCAGGACAGGACTTATACACTTAATGGCAAGGTCCTGGCTAGTGTTGCTGAACTAAGAGACCTGGGGGTGCAGGTTCATTGTTGCTTGAAAGCAGAGTCGCAGATAGACAGGATTGTAAAGAATGCCTTTATTGGTCAGTGCATTGTGTATCGGAGTTGGGAAGTCATGTTACAGCTGTACAGGACATTTGTTTCCGCTATTTTTGGAAGTGTTGAGAAAAGATTTGCAAGGCAGCTGCCAGGTTTGGAGGGTTTGAACTGTAGGGAGAGGTTGAATAGGATGAAGTTATTTTCCCCAGGGATGTTGGAGACTGAGGGGTGATCCTTTAGAGGTTTATGAAATCATGAGGGGCGTGGATAGAGTAAATAGGCAAAGTCCTTTCCCTAGGATGCGAGAGTCCAAAATTCGTTTTGAGGTGAGGGAGGAAAGATTTAAAAGGGACCTAAAGGCCAAATTTTTCGTGAAGATGGTATGTGTACAAAAAGAGCTGTCAGAGGAGGCTGGTACAATTACAACATTTAAAAGGCATCTGGATGGGTACATAAATAGGAAGGGTTTAGAGGGATATGGGCCAAATCCTGGCAAATGCAACTAGATTTATTAAGAATACCTGGTCGGCATGGACAAGTTCGACTGAAGGGTCTGTTTCCATACTCTACACCTCTATGGCTCCATGATTCAGTGCATTCCAGATCCTAACCATTTTCTGGGTGAAAAGCCTTTTCTCATATTACTTTTGCATTTTTTACAAATTACTTTCAATCTGTGACTCCCTGTTCTTGATTGTTTACATGTGGGAAAAGTTTCTCTCTCTCTACTGAGTCCTGAGCCCTCATGTATTTGAATACCTCTCGTATATCTCTCTCAGCCTGTTCTTTATCAACGAAAACAATCCTAATTTCTCCAAACTATCTTCATAACTTAGCGTCTTTATCCCTGAAACCAACCACTTCTGCACCTTCTCCAATGCCTTTACATTCTCAACAATACATCAGCTCAACACTGAACTAATGTTTTATTCTAGTTCGACATAACCTCTTTGCTTTTGTACTGTATTCTTCAGTTAATAAGATCTAATTTACTATACTGTTTACTAACTGCTCTTACCACCTCTCCTGACAATCTTAATGTCTTTTGGACATTTCCAGCCAGGTCTCTCTGCTCCTGCACAGCATTTAGAATTACACCTATCAAAACAGGGAAGCTAGATTGTATCTTCACATGACCATTGCCGCCGACAAGGTACATGATCATGTAATGGTAACCTGATTGGGAAAATAGTTGGCACTATCCTCTTCTTTGATTGATTCCAAAGCAATAGACAATAGACAATAGACAATAGGTGCTGGAGTAGGCCATTCGGCCCTTCGAGCCAGCACCACCATTCATCATAATCATGGCTGATCATCCACAATCAAAGCACCTACACAAGTCATGGGGCAAAACCATCAGTTACTCGAACAAGATGTGGTCCTTGTCTTAAATAAGACATTTTTACAACATGATGATAGCTACCTTAGTGAGGTAGACCTCATTCCAACAACGATGAGGGGACCTTGGCTAACAGACCTGTCCTCTTTGAGACCCAAAGATGTTCTGCCTTTCACTACCCACATCCTTATGATTTCATTAGATCAGAAGGTGTTTAATGTGCTTGTCAGCATTAGCCCTTTCACGATAATTGACATTATTCAACAGTACCCTTTCTTTTATATTGCCTCCGGATGTTCTTTCTACAAAAATAATTCACATCATACTTCTCCACTGAAATATTGATTTTCATCTGTCACCTGTCTGTCCATTCTACTAACTTGCCCATGTCCTTTTGAAGGTCTACTTTATCCTCCTTACAGTTCACATTACTTCCAAGATTCACATCATCTGCAAACTTTGAACCTGTGCACTGTGCACTAAGATTTGGTCCGATAATGTATATTAAGCAAAACAAGGGTCGCAACATTGATCCCTCATGGTCACATTTCTAATTTTCTGCCAGCCCAAAGAACATCCAGTAACCATTACTCAGAGTTCCCTGTCAATCGGCAAATTTTACATCCATGTTGCTACTTTTACTCAGGGACAATAACTTTGCTCATTAGTTATTTGTGAATAAAGTATAAATTATTTTTAGAAAACCAATCCACATCACATTGACAGCATTGTTTTCATCAATTCTCCATTAAATTAGAAAAGCATAATTTTCCCTTACAAACCCCATGCTGACTTTCTTTGATTAACCTACTTCTGTCCATATAGTTGTTAATTTTTCCCTGTGTTTCTAGATGTTTATCCACCACTGAAGTTAAACGAAAGAAGACAATGCATCAGGATTGTGGAGCAGCACAATGACACAAATCAAGTGAAATCTATTCTCCAGTATCTGCAGTTCCTATTATCGCTGATAGAATTTTAACCCCACTGCAAAGCCTCTTCTTTGGATGCCTACCCTGAAGAAGTTAACCTCCTCCCTCCAGACAAACCTCAGGGGATCTCTCTCCCACTGCAACTCTCTCGTATCCATCTTTGATCCGCCTCCCCCTCTCTCTCTATTTATTTCAGAACCCCCTTCCCCTCCCCCATTTCTGATGAAGGGTCGGGGCCTGAAACGCCAGCTCTCCTGCTCCTCTGATGCTGCTTGGCCTGCTGTGTTCATCCAGATCCACAACTTGTTATCTCGGATTATCCAGAATCTGCAGTTCCGATTATCTCTCACAAACCAATGCACTTTTCTTCACCACTTTGTGAAAAGCTTCTAAAATAGACACAATATAAATCAGAGATAATGGGAACTGCAGATGCTGGAGATTCCAAGATATTCCAATATAAATCAGGTCAGCCATGAACTCATTGAGTAGCAGAGCAGAATCAAGGGGGCGAATGGCCTATCCCTGCTCCTAGGTTGTAAGTCCACTAACGTAACTTCCCAATTCCACACCAATAAAAATAAAGGCAAATTTCACCACTGTTACTTAAATATCTTTTTTACATAACAACAAAGAAAAACTCGGAGATGATTCAATTAGCTCTGAATAGCTGGGAAATTCTACTTAAACAATAATTGCAAAGTTTTGATTTTTGTCTTGTTTAATGATGAGACAAAAGTAGATTGCTGTGTGAGACCTGTCCTTTCACTATCTGAATGTAAGATGCTTTGGGTGCTTTACCTCTCACCTGCCCAAGGGATTAGTAAAGGCTTTAGTGCCACCTGGTGTTCCTTTACTTCTGTGCAAGTGTCAACTGAATTCTGCACTGAATTATGAGAAGGTGATACAACTATGATTTCTACCTGTGCATGTACAAGATAAATGAAATGCCTGTACTTACACTGAGCTTTGATGGATCACAGTATGTCTGAAAGTACCTTTGATGTGTAACTTCTGTGATGCAGGAAAAACAGAAGTCAATTTGTACACAGCAAGATCCCACAAACAGCAATGAAATAATGATCAGATAATCAATTGCTTTTCAAAATGATATTGATCAAGAAATAAATATCGATCAAAACTGCTGAGAATTCTCGTGAAAATATTCCTCCTGCTGGTGGATTAACTTCGATGTTTATTGCTCAGTTAAAAATATAGATGAAATTTTGAACTTTTTTTTATCAGTTTTATTCTTAGCGAATGCCCCTGCTCTTCCTCAAATATTGCAGTGGAATCTTCTGAACTGTGTCTGAGAGAGCAGACAATGTAAACTTGTGCAAATAATCCGTGCCAGTACTTCAATACAGTAGAATGCAACAGAGGAAGGAGTAATTATGTGCATTAATAACAGGCAATGACAGGAAGTGACAGAATGCAAATCTGAGAGCAAATCAACAGATATGACTGGAGATTGCAAAAATAATAAAAGGATAAAATGTAAGGCAATGTATTTGAATGCAAACAGATAAAACAGAAAAAAAGATGAACTAGGATTACAAATTGAGCTAAATTCGTACAATCTATTGGCCATAAATGAAATATGGCTGCAGGATTCTCTCAACTGAGACCTGAACATTGATGTATATATGTGATATTTAAGAAGGACGGGAAGCTATGAAAGGGCAGGGGAGCAGTTCTGTTGATTAAAGGTGAAAGTACCATTATAGCTTAATTTAGGAAATCAGGATGTAGGACCAGTCTAGGTAGACAGGAGGAATGACCAAGTCAAAAGAAGTCATGTGTAGGAATTGTGTACAGGACCCCTAATAGTAACCATATGGTAGGACAGGGTATCAAGGAAGAAATAATGGGACCTTGACAAAAGGGTACAGCAATTATCATGAGGGATTATAATCTATATAGAAACTGGAAAAAAAAATCAGAAGGGTAAAAGTAGCTTGGAGGAGAAAGTTCATTGATTGTTTCTTAGTTCAACATCCTAAGCCACCGACCAGATAGCAGCTTAGACTGGGCCTGGTATCAGCCAATGAGGTAGGATTAATTACTGACCACATAGTGAACAAAACTCCAGGGTAGCAGCAGCCACAATATGATCGAATTTTGTATACTTTTTACGGAAGGCAAGTGTGAATCCAAGGCTAATATTTTGAATTTAAATCAAGGTAATTACAAGTGCTCGAAAGCAGGTTTAGCTAAAGTGATCTGATGACTTCAGAAAGGTCATTAGAGATGCAGTAGCAAACATTTAAGGAATATTCCAGAATTGAATAGATATATTCCAACAAATAATAAAAATTCTAAGGCATAGACCTACCACCCATAGTTAACTAAAAAGAACGTCAAAGATTGTATCAAACTCAATGAAAAGATACATAATTCTTCAAAGATAAGTAACAGGTCAGAAGATTGAACAGAATAAAAAAAAGCAAATAATTACTCTAAGAATAATGGGAAGGAAAAAATAGAGTATGAGAGAAAGTTAGCCAAAAATATAAAAACAAATGGGAAAAATGATGAGGGGTCTAGGCCCAAAACGTCAGCTTTCCTGCTCCTCTGATGCTGCTTGGCCTGCTGTGTTCATCCAGCTCCACACTTTGTTATCTCGGATTCTCCAGCATCTGCAGCTCCTATTATCTCTGAATGTTACAGCTTACTGTGAGGGGAGTTGAACACAAGAATAAGGAGTCTGTGCTTCAGTTGTACAAGGCATTGTCGAGATTGCATTTAAAGTACTGTGTACAATACTGGTTGCTGCACTTATGGAAGGATATTAATGCTCAGAGTTCAGAGAATGCTTACTAGACTAATACCTGGAATGAGTGAATTGTCTTGGGAAGAAAAGTTGGAGAGGCTAGGCCTGTATCCTCTGGAGGTTAGAAGAGTCAGAAGTGATTTTATTGAAACACATCATAAGATCCTAAGAGAACTTGACCATATGGATGTTGAAAAGAATGTTTCCACTTATGGGAGAATTTTGGGAGTCATAGTTTTAAAATAACGGGTCACCCCTCTAAGACAAAGATGAGGAAACTTTCTTTTCCTCTCAGAGGACAGTTAGTGTTCTGAATTCCCTTCCTCAAAAGGCAATGGATGCAGAATCTTTAAATATTTTTAAGACAGAGATAGATAGATTCTTGATGACCAAAGAGATAAAAGATTATTGGGGTATACAGGAATGTAGAGTTGTGGTTGAAATCAGATTAGCCATGATCTTATTGAATGGTGAAGCAGGTTTCATGGGTGAATGGCTTACTCTTGTTCCTTGCTCAAATGTACTTTCAGATGAGATATTAATCTGTGGCCTCTTGGATAGGCACAATCCTTATCACTGCCTGAGCATGAAAGAAATTCTGACTAAAGATTGTAATTTTAATTCAATTATTATTAATTTTTAAATATTTACATATTATGTTCCAATTTTCAATAAATCTGTTCAGAGTCATTGCAGTCAATCTGGAGAACATGAGGGAACAGCTTGAGAAAACAAAGAGATTGAATTGAAAAAAAGGCAAAAGACTGGAACTCAAACCTTGGATGAATTTAGGAGAAAAAAAATACTGATTTTGAAAATTGCTAAGCTCTCAAAAGGCATTAAAAGTAGACACCAAGTTTCAAAACAAATGATTTCACCCCAGCTTACTGCAGTATAACACAGAAACTGTCCTGATCTCAGCGCTATGAGTATTGCCCAGCTCAGTAATAGCACCAATCATTTACAATTGATTGGGAAGTTTAGCATAAGACAAGCTATATGAATGGTGACCTAATGTGTCAATATTCAACTGATTGATTTCAATTGTACTGAATATCAAGTTGAGAATAACAAAATGTCTTTATGACAGTCCGTTCTGTGATCAATCAAAATAGGGAGTTTTCTCTAAACATTGCAATTTTCCATTGCCCAAACACAACTGGCCTCTGGGTTTTCCTGCTGAGAACTGGTCTTGAACTAGGCATAATTCACACGCGTGTGTTACAGACAGCTGGCGGTAGAAATTTGAGGTGAAGAGCAACTTTGGAGCCAGCTTTAGACTCCCTTTTTACCCAGTGTGACCTACACACATTTTCAAATGAGATGCTACCTCTCACGCATATAGATGTATAAAAAGTGTGAGAAAGTTCAAGTGCTCATTGACTGTGGTAACATATTCAGCTTTTCTTTCTTGAACTAAATTGGAATGCCAATCATTGAACAAAACCCATTGATTGTTCAGAAGGAGAATGGAGAGAAGGACTTGAGCAGGGTAAATAGAAAGAATCTGTTGTTCATGTATTGAGAAACAGTAGACATGGATTAAAAGTCAATAGATAAAGTACCAAAGTCAACATAAGAAACAAGGTCTTGAAGCAGTGAGTGGTTAGGTTCTGGAATGGACTGTTTGACAGGGTGGTGAAGGTAGGGCCAAGGGAATTGGATACTGGCTTGAAGACGCAGTTGCAAAATAAGATTGAGAAGAACTGGATGAGCTAAATTGCTCTTGTATAAGATTGGCACGGACCAAATGTGCCACTTAATTTCCTTCAGTACTGCAATCATGCTATGACTTTTAAGTACTCTGTGCAATCCCCTTAATCCCAAAGGAAACTTCTTCCATGATTTCTTGCCATCTCAGATAAATATCAAGCAAAACTTGAACTTGTTTGTCAAAACTTTCTGTTTTACTCCCATCAGGACAATTGGCAAGAAATACTAATGTAAAAGGAAAGTAGCATTTGAATTGTATAAAAGGAGAGGGCCGATTGCTTGGCAGGTGCACCCAGTTAATGATTAATGACAAGTGACAGTTAACTACCAAGCTTTTATTAGAGTTTAAACCAGACAAGTTGACTGTGATTTGTCAAGACATTACCCTGAGAAATGGACCAGTGAGTGGCACTTTTTGTTGAGTTGGAACAGATACAATATGTCTATATGTCCTTTCTGTCTGCAAAGAGTAGGACTATGTACATTAATCTACGTAGCTTCCAGTATAAGCAAGCCACACAGTGGGCCCAACTAGCCAACCTAATAATCAATCTAACCTTGCATTCTATGTCCCTGCATTAAGTTCCTAAGGAATATGTATCTTGCTTTATGGCCTTTGCCAAACAGTCATGGTTTTTGGAGCTCTATCATTGTAATTCCATGTAATTCAGTTCCACACTTGGAGGTCAAGTTAAACAATTTGCTTTTATCTGCATCATCCATTCTTCAGAGCGCTGTGAAAACAGGGGTGATGCCTCTGGTTAATCTTTCCTGTAATGTAAACAAGCTTACCTCTGCTCGTTATCTTCACAGCTTAGTGCCTCTACAGGACATATATAAATCAGTCAAGAGATTTGTTTGGATTTTCTTTTTGTTCTTGTTAGGTAACTTGAGAGGAAGATGGATCAGAACAGAGTCCTTCTGAGCTGCACCAAGCCAGAAATATTTTTCTTCTTCTATGACACTTTAAGTGCAATGGAAAACTTAACCCTCGTACATAAACACAGTTCATTTGTCACCACATATCCAGAGATGGAAAACGTTTGTTCGGCACAAAGGGAGGTTTTGAGAATCTGTGCTGCAGGGATGTCTCCCAGCTGAAAGAGCAATGGAGTTGCAGCAAATCACCTCATCAACCCCGGGGCTATAGGAAGCAAAAGAATCTCACTTTGAGCTGTCACACTGTGGCTCCTGCTGCACATATGTCTGTCAATCCAGGTTCACACATGAAGAACGGCCACTCATAGATCCCTGAGGGCTGGTGACACACTGCAAACCCACCCCAGGTCAGAGCCAGTGGCTTAAACAGGAGGTTGGTGAGAACAATTGACAACAGATATAGGCAACAGCGTAATGTTTTTATTGCTGGGCTATTAATCCTGAGAACCAACCAATGGGGATGTGGGTTCAAATCTTACCATGGCAGATGGTAGAATTTGAATTCAATAAAAGTCTAGAATTAAGAGTCAAATGATGATCATAAGATCATTCTTGATGATTAGAAAAACCCATCTGATACTAATGCCTTCGGGGAAGGAAAACTGTCATCTTTACCTGGTCTGACCTACATGTGACTCTAGACGTACAGCAATGTGGTTGACTCTTAACTGCCCTCTGGGCAATTAAGGATGAACAAAAAAAGCTTGTCGAGCCAGTAATGGCGCATTCCATAAATGAATTAAAAACTAAAATGTGCAGAGTTTATTTTGAAGAAAAGTCAGACAGGTTTCTCCTGATGTATCACACTCTTGATATTTACTTTGGAAAACTGAAGCACACCTTCACATAATTCTGCTCTGACCAGAAACTTACCAAATGTGATTAAATCTTGCCTCTACATTCCAGTCGTTCATTGGTGAGCACATCCAACCTTGTGCCATCCTACACTAATCAGAAAGAATAAGGACACATAGAGTTGGGGAGTATCAGATCAGCCATGATCTCAACGAATGGCAAATATGATACAATGGGCTGAATGGTCTATTCCTACATATTACATCATCTCAGAAATCCTACAGTGTGGAAAGAGACCATTCAGCCCATTGAGTCTGTACTGATCCTCCAAAGAGTGTCCCACCTAGACCCAGCCCTCCATCCTATCCCGATATTTAGCACAGCCTATCCATCCAAACTGCACATTTTTGGACTGTGGGACGGAACAAGAGGACCTGGAGGAAACCCACACAGACACAGGGACATGGGGAGAATGTGCAAACTCCCCATAGACAGTTACCCAAAGCTGGAATCAAACCAGGGTCTCTGGCTCAGTGAAGCAGCAGTGCTAACCGCTGAACCATTCTACTGCCCAATTAGGTGCTGGGTATGGAGGTGGCAGTGAGGTCATATGATCAATATTTGACTGTCTGGGCTTCAATTTAACAGAATAAGAAGCCTCAAAGAAAATAATGAGTTGACCCATTGGTGTTTACAGCACAGAGGAGTCCATTTGAGCACATCATACCATGTCAGTCAACAAAGAGGCAGTGCACTGCCTCCACGGTTAGCCCTGCAATCTCACAGCATCAGGGACCCCAGTTCAATTCTATCCCCAGGCTAATGCCTGCGTGGGTTTCCTGTTGGTGCTCTGGTTTCCTCTCAGAGTCCAAAGATGTGGATTGGCTACAGTAAAGTGCCCTTAGTGTCCAGGAACATGCAGGCTAGGTGGATTAGCCATGGGAAATGCAGGGTTACAGGGATAGGGTACGGGGTGGGTGTGGGTGGGATGCTTTTCGGAGGGTTGGTGTGAATTCGATGGGCCAAATGGCCTGCTTCCACACTGTTGGGATTCTAAAGTGGTGTTAAAAAAGATCTGACCACAGTCAATTTTCGACACAATGCAAAATCCATTTTACTTTGGATCCCATGGGCTCCCACTTTTCTGTCCAGTCTACTTGTAAGGGACCTTATCACAAACCTTGCTGAAGTCCATATAGACCACATCAAATTGTTGTCAACACTCCTGCATACCAATTCAAAATATTCCCTCAAATTTGTCAAATAAGATGTTTCCTGAACAGGTCTATGCTGTTTATCCTGCGGAAACATTCCTTGCAATCACTTGCCCACTACTGAGGATAGGCTGACTGGCCTGTAATTTCCTGGTCTACCTTTCATTCCTTTTTTTAATAATGGGGCAATATTAGCAGCACCTCACCTGTGGCTAGACAGGATTTAAAAACTACTATCAGGGCCCCAGTGGTCTCATGCCTTGCCTCCCTTGACAGCCTGGGATACATCTCATCCAGGCCAAATGGTTTATCCACCTTTAAGGCTGCGAAACCTGCTGTTTCCCCCACCCTCTCTCTCTGCTAATCTGTTCTAATATTTCACAGCCCCTCAATCCTGAAATCTAAACCTGTTCCAGTTCTGTCGTGAAGACTGCTACAAATTATACACTGAGGACTGTGTCCACATAGAAACACAGATTTGTACAGCACGAAAACAGACCCTTTGGTCCAATTTGTCAATGCTGACTGGATATCCTAATTTAATCTAGTCCCATTCACCAGCATTTGGCTCATATCCCTCTAAACCCTTCCTATTCACGTACCCATCCAGATGCCTTTTAATTGTTGTAATTCCATCAGCCTCCATCACTTCCTCTGGGAGTTCATTCCACACACACATCACAGTTTGCATGAAAAAATTGCTCCATAGATTATTCAAATCTGGATAACAAAGAATGGAAGAGCACCTCTGCCAAGTCCACACAGATTACCTCTATGGCTCCTGATGAACTCTATTCTTTATTTATTTCCTTTTTCTTTTTGCATTTTCTTTTAATTTTTAAATTATCATTTATGATGCCCACTAATACTTCCTGATGTACTCACTTCATTTCCTTAATTTTCTTTTTTAGTTTCCCCACCACACTTCTCATACTCCTCCCAGGGCTCTGTCATATTCAGCTCCCAATTGCTACCATAAGCTTCTTTGTTTTTCTTAATCATAACCTTTATGTCCATTGACATGAGTTTTTGGACTCCATTCCCCTTTAGGTTGATTATTGCAAAGACAGCAAAAACAAAATGATTTGTTTTATTGTAAGAGAAGTTCTTTCAAAAAAGTAGTTGTTGCTGTTTCTTCCACAGAAACCCTTCTCTTAATTAATGGAGACCAAATACCTAATGAATACTGGAGACAATAGTCAATGCTGCAGGCCAATGAAACTTTCTTTCCAATCATTGGCTATGTATTGCTGTTAATTGGACCTCAGCAGTGCTGCCTGCTTTGAATACTGACAGCAGCCCAGAGTATATTTGCTAACAAATGGGGAAAAGCATTATTTGCTGCTGAGTTGGAGAAAGTAAACTACCCATTAGAGTCAGTGTGACAGTACTGGAAAGCAGAAACACTGCCTGTTCAGGGATTTCCCTCTCGTTATTGCATCTTCTCTAAAAGTAAATCACTATAGGTAATCTGTTAATTGCAGAAGTAAAATTCTAATCCAAATTCTAATTGTGGATCTGCTGTTAATTCCCAGTCATTCTGATTGAAATTGGGCCTTGCAGATCCAGCAGCAAACACTTGGGTTAAAATGTCATCTGATCCAAATATCACTGCAAATCTCTTTATGTATTTTTTGTAAATATTTTGTTTATGTAAATCTCTTTATGTATTTAACTGCTATCCTTACCTGGTCTGGCCTATATGTGACTCCAGACCCACTGCAATGTGGTTGACTCTTAAATGCCGTCTGGGCAATTAGGGATGAGCAATAAATGCTGCCTAGCCAGCAACGCCCTCATCCTGTCTGATCCATAGAAGTAAGTTTTTGCCCCCTCTTGCTTCTTATAGAAACATTATGCGTTTTGGAGAATCAGAAGGGAGTGGATGATAAAACATTTGTTGTTAGAAAATGTTGCCTGAGCTTCTTCGATGCTCAATATTTTCTATTGAAAGTTGATTACACTGTAACTTTAGATTAATAAAACCATAAGATATAGAAACAGAAGTAGGCTATTCAGCCCATCGAATCTGCTCCACCATTCAATGTTATCGTGGCTGATCTGATCATTTTCAGTTCTATTTTCCTGCCTTATCTCCACAACCCTTGATTCTTTTCCTGATTAAAAATCTAGCTCAACCTTGAATACACTTAGTGACTGAGCCTCACCAGCTCTCTGCAAACAAGAATTCCACAGATTCACAACCCTCTGTCAGAAGAAATTCCTCCTCATCTCTGTCCTAAAATGTGCAACCTCTTGTTCTGAGATCAAACGCCCCTGATCCTAGACTCTTCCACAAGGGGAAACAATCTTTCCGTATCTGCCCTGTCAAGCCTCCTAGGAATCTTGTCAGTTTCAATAAGGTTGTCTTTTGTTTTTCTATATTCCAATGAGTACTATCCCCTACTTAACCTCTTCTCATACAATACTCCCCCCACACTTGATTCAATCAAGTGAATCTTCTCTGGACTGTCTTAAATGTCAGTGTGATTTTCCTTAGATAAGGAGTCCAAACCTGTTTACAGTATTTCAGCTCTAGTATGATTGATCGATGATACGTTAATAAAATCTGATAACTCATGAGGTAATTGGACTTATGCCATTGGGGCTGCTGATGTGTTTGTTGGTTGTGGGATCTGGAATTAAGTTGAAATTCAGTTTATATAGTGAGATTGGACTAACTCTCAAAGCAAGAATCAAGTCTCTCTTTCAGCCCCATATGTTCACTCTTTCAAATTACTTTGGACATCCCCTTGAAGGGCCCAACCCTTCACAAGACAAAGGAGGCAGATTCATTTGGTGATTGTCCTGGCTCAGTGGTGGCTCTTTCATCTCCGATCTCCGAGTGAGAAAGTCATGGGTTCGAGCTCAACTTCAGAGAGGTAAATGCTAAGTCCAGGCTGATTGCAGAATTGAGGGTGTACTGCACTGTCAGGTTTATAATCTCCCTTCTACCTCCCTGTCCCAGGGTAGGCTTGACCAGCAGTGCAGCCAAAGATTTGTATTTATATTGAATCTTTCTCAAGGTTAGGGCCCCTCAAAGACCTTAACAGCAAATTAACTCAACTCAAAGCAACTTCCTGTCCATCATCAACAAAACACAAGTCAGGAATATGATGAGATAGTCGTAACTGCAGATGCTGGAGAATCTGAGATAACAAGGTATAGGGTCTAGGCCCAAAACATCAGCTTTTCCACTCATCTGATGCTGCTTGGCCTGCTGTGTTCGTCCAGCTCTAGGCCTTGTTATCTCAGGAATATGATGGAATCCTCCTTCATTCCTGAATGGTGCAGCTCCTACAACATTCAGGAAACTTGATATGATCTCAGACAAAGCAGGTTGCTTGATTGGCAGAACATTCATAAGCATTCATTCCCTGAACACTGATGTTCAGTAACAGCAGTGTTCACTTTCTACAAGATGCACTGCAGAAATTCACCAAGGCTTCTCAGGCAGCACCTTCTGAACCCATGGTAATGGCAGCAGCTACATGGGAGATCCACCACCTCCAATTTCCCCTCCAAGCCACTCACCATCCTGACTTGGAAATATATCTACATTCCTTCACTGTCACTGGGTCAAAATCCTGAAATTCCTTCCTAAAGGGCATTTTGGTCAATCTACAGCACATGGATTGCAGTGGCTCAAGAAGGCAGCTCACCACCATCTTCTTAAGGGAAACTAAGGGCAGGATCCCCCTCTTTCTCACATATCACCCCACCAACCTCCGGATACAATGGATCATCCTCCGACACTTCCGCCATCTACAATCTGACCCCACCAGCCAAGACATTTTTTTCATCCCCACCTTGTCTGCCTTCCGGAGAGACCACTCTCTCTGTGACTCCCTTGTCCGCTCCACACTCCCCTCCAACCCCACCACACCCGGCACCTTCCCCTGTAACTTCAGAAAGCGCTACACTTGCCCCCACACCTCCTCCCTCACCCCCATCCCAGGGCCCAAGATGACTTTCCATATTAAGCAGATGTTCACCTCCACATCTGCCAATGTGGTATACTGTATCCACTGTACCCGGTGTGGCTTCCTCTACATTGGGGAAACCAAGCAGAGGCTTGGGGACTGCTTTACAGTACACAGAAGCTCGGTTCACAATAAACAACTGCACCTTCCCAGTCGTGAACCATTTTAACTCCCTGTCCCATTCTACAGATGACATGTCTATCCTGGGCCTCCTGCAGTGCCACAATGATGCCACCCAAAGGTTGCAGGAACAGCAACTCATATTCCGCTCGGGAACCCTGCAGCCCAATGGCATCAATGTGGACTTCACAAGCTTCAAAATCTCCCCTTCCCCCACTGCATCCCAAAACCAGCCCAGTTCGTCCCCCCCCCCGCAACCCAAAACCAGCCCAGCCTGTCTCCGCTTCCCTAACCTGTTCTTCCTCTCACCCATCTATTCCTCCCACCTCAAGCCGCACCTCCATTTCCTACCTACTACCTCATCCCGCCTCCTTGACCTGTCCGTCTTCCCTGGACTGACCTATCCCCTCCCTACCTCCCCATCTATACTCTCCTCTCCACCTATCTTCTTTTCTCTCCATCTTCGGTCCGCCTTCCCCTCTCTCCCTATTTATTCCAGAACCCTCTCCCATCCCCCTCTCTGATGAAGGGTCTAGGCCCGAAACGTCAGCTTTTGTGCTCCTGAGATGCTGCTTGGCCTGCTGGGTTCATCCAGCTTCACACTTTGTTAACCTGGAATATTGTGTGCAGTTGTGGTCTGCTTTTCTGAGGAAGGATGCTCTGGTTCTCGAGGGAATGCAGTGAAGGTTTACCAGGCTGATTCCAGGGATGGTGACACAGAGGTATGAGGAGAGATTGACTAGGTTGCGATTGTGTTCACTGGAGCTCAGACAAATGAGAGAGGGATCTCTTAGAGACTTATAAAATTCTAACAGAGCTGGACAGGGTAGATGCAGGGAGGATGTTCCCTGCAGAACTGTGTCCAGAACTAGGGGCCAGAGCATGTGATTTCAGGTTAGATCATTTAAGACAGCGATGAGGAAACATTCCTTCACCTGTATACTGGTAAGCCTGTGGAATTCATTACCACTGGAAGTAGTTGATGCCAAAACATTGAATGTATTCAAGAGGCAACTAGATATAGCACTTGATGCAAAAGGAATCAAAGGTCATGGGAAGAAAGCAGGATTAGGTAATTGAATTGGACAATCAACCATGATTGTGAAGAACAGCGGAGCATGCTCAAAGGGCTGAATGGCCTCTTCCTGCTCCTTTCTTCAATGTTTCTCTGTCACTACAAGAGAGAGTTCAAAACATAGCTGCACAACAAAACAAGAGTACACATGAAGTGAGGGGCTTTAGTGGTGCAATGGTCACATCCCTACATGTGGGCAAAAAGGCTTGAGTTCAAGTCCCATCCGCTCCATAACATCACTGAGTAGGTTGATTAAAAATACCCAGACTTGAAATTGGTCAAATGGCTATTTGTTGGGAGTGACCATTGTTGTGATAGGATGTGCATGCACCTTTAAGGGGGCATGGCTTCTGCTATTTTTATTTATTATCTACCTCGACATGTTAATTCCGTGACTTGTTGATCAGTCTAAAGCAATAGTCCTAGGAGTAACATGTACGATATATCACTCCTGGTTAAAACAAAAACTGTATGAAAACCTTTTCTTCAAATGAGGAATCTACATTATTGCTTCCCCAGTCCTCATGTGTGATTGCTATATTTTTGTCTAAACGAAGAATAGGGATGGCACCGTGGCTCAGTGGTTAGCACTGCTGCCTCACAGCAACATGGGCCAAGGTTCAATTCCACCCTCGGGTGACTGTCTGTATGGAGCTTGCACATTCTCCTCGAGTCTGCATGGGTTTCCTCCAGGTGCTCCGGTTTCCTCCCACAGTCACAAGACGAGCAGGATGGTGGATTGGCCATGCTAAAATTGCTCATAGTGTTCAGGGGTCTGTAGATTAGGTGTGTTACAGGAGGATGGGTCTGGGTGGGATGCTCTGAGGTTTGGTATGGACTTGTGGGCTGAAGGGCCTCTTTCCACACTGTAGGGATTCTATGATTTTTATGATAAGAGCAATCACACATGAAGATCATTTCATTGTGATCTTTGGTTTTGGAGAAAGGGACGAGACTTCATGAAGACATCAGGAAGAGGCAGACTAGTGAGTGAATGAGTGAGTAGGGATGGACTTCAAGGCAGGGCTAGAACAGATTTCCAATAAATGCTCGTCGGGTCAGTGACCTGACATCTTCAGCCCTCAGAGGCAAGTGAGCACCAGCAGACGTCATCCAGCCCAGGGATGGCCTGTTAAAAATCTAGGTCATTAAATACCCGATTTATGTCCTGATGAGACATGTGCCCATTGGAGGCCAAGCCTTCAGGATGTTCCGGAGGTGAGTTGCCAATCAGTCCCAAAAAAACTTCTGCTTGCCACCCTCCTCCCAACTGGCGTCGCAGTACTCAGTGAGCCTACAGCTGTGGCCACCGTTTCATTGAATTCAGTGTTACAGAGGAAGTACCTGAGGCACTCCCATGTACCCCTTTGGTAATGCCTCCTCTAGCAGTGGGTCTGCAATCCTGCCAAGTTGCCAGCTTTCTGATTGGGCCTGCAGGCTCAAGAGTGCCACCAACAAGTTTAACCAGGTGTCTCCTCCAGGAAATTTTCAAGGGTGGTCTGCCTTGACAGCCAGAGTGCAGCCTGGAGACAGGGATTGTTAGGACACATATTTATATTCCAAGAGCAAAAAAATTCCACATTACAGCTTAGTCGCTGTGAAAGAATGATAACTTTAAGAGGAACACAACCAAAAATGGTAAATGAAGCAGTGTAAATGTCCATAGTAGATGGCTGAACATCAGTAACCACATCACAGACATTTTCCCTCTTACTCCTCTATATGCTAATCTTTATTATTAAGATAATGAACAAAACTGCAGGATCCCACAGCACTGAAATGTAGCAAGCTTCATGTGTTCCTCTTAATAATGTTTGGTTTTGTTGAACATCCAGCTGTGCTCGTTTTTTTAAACAAAACTCAATTTTCCAAGCTCTAACTTTACAAAGAGCGAAGGAACATGCGAGGACACTACAAATAGATCACTGAGTGGAATAAGAGGTTGGGGGGGGGGGGGCAAGACAGAAATGATGAGGAGAACATCCATCTGTATAGAGCACGAATGAGTGCAAAATAACAGTGGTATTCATCCTTCAAACAACATCACACAACATCTCAACAGTTCATTGGGGCTACCTAGTGGTTCTCCCAGATAAAGGGAGAGCGAAATTGATCTAAGAGGCTCTTCCTTATCAAAACTACATTCATATATTAATGGGTTATTTATAAAACTATAACAATATTGTTCATATTTATATCATAAGTATTATACTATTTATTCATTACAATACAGGAGGGCAGATTTAGAGAGGGGTTTTTGCAACAATCTTTGCCACAGATATAGTTTTTGGAGAGTTTTCAGTATTGCAGAAATTAACAAACGGAAAGCAGCAACTTCTGATAGCATTAAGCAACATTGCTCAGCAGAGAGTTCTGAGGCCCTTGTGAGCGTGATACCGATTAACCTTGAAGAGCAGGCTATCGATGCCTGTAAGTCCAGTTGAATGCATTGATTTAACTAGTTTTGAGAGCAAGGAGCTGACATAATGTTATCAATGTTACAGTAAAAGAAAGAATATGAGTCTTGGCCATGTTCTGCATGTGGACAGGCTTCGCGTAAACCTTGGAGATAGAGGGTCTTGAAAGGGAAGAGTGGTTTCACCGAAGTCACTAATCACCTGAGGGAATAACAATTAGTACAGAATCTTTCTCTGTTCAAATATGGGCTAATAATGTAAAAAGATGGATTATTGACAACATTTATGGGCACTGATGCTTTCTATAAGATTGTAGCAGTGTGCAAAGCCATTAGTCTTTAAACAGGAAGCAGTTGAGGTCCAATTGGTTAGGAGATGGATTGATCTGTGGCACCACATGACTTTTATTTGATAGAAGTGAGTTTGTCCGCAATTTGTCGTTTCATCAGGGAGTTGCATGGAGGCCTGATCAGTTATCAGTCCGTGCTGTCTATCCAAGACCTGCAGTGGGGGTGGATCACAGTCAGTCCTGGAGGACAACAGTAAGTCAAGGGGCGTTGTGAGGTGTTACCATTAGACAGTGTTGGTGATGGAAAACTGAGTAAATCAATGCTGGAGATTGGAGGCAGCACCCTGGGATGCAGAGGGCACAAGGGTTGGGAATGTGGGGAATTTGACACGTAAAACAGGCAGCAGTGTATGGAAGGAATGGGATTCTATGGGAAGGGGGTTATTGGTGATCACCATCACTGCGTCCTCAATGCAGGGGGAGTGTATATCACACAATAGGCATGACTAACTGGTGAGGGGCAGGGGTGGGGAGGTAAGTTACAGACATATCTCCATATGGTGGGTAGGAACATGTGGCAGAAAGAGAGATGGGCAGGCTATGGAAAAAGGGAAATGGGGAGTCAGAACAGTGGTTTCTGATGACCAGGCTCAGCCTGAGATTCACAGTGTCAAGCAAAATTGCGATCTTCCATGTTTTGTTAGCTCCTAAATGTGACCTTGGATAGAAATAGGCTGTGAACAACCCACAGTGAGAAGACTCAGTGTTTGTTTTCACTTCTGAATGATGAAGGGCCCTTTAAGGGGCAATAGCACTATTAATGCACTTCAAGGTACAGTTTGAAATTGTTGTTAAGCACAGTATCATGCATGTGAAATGTCCACAGTGTACCACTGTGCAGGGTACAAATGCAAGTCACAAACAGTCTCCACCATGTTACTGTTTATCTCAGCATAACGACAGTGATCACTCCGAACCTGAGGTAATCACCGGTGAATTTGAAAGTGGTAGCTTTGGCCACAAGGCACAAAGACACTGTAAAATCTCACAGGGGCTGCACAGGGGCATGGAACAGATTCCTCTCACCTTCAACTGCAAGTTGATTACAACATGGTCTTATATACAATGATGCCATTCATGGATAATATGGGGCTCAGAGCATGAGCTCTCAGTATTCAAACAGAATTTATAATCTCTTCGTGACATGATTGTTGCTGCAACCATCAGCTAAGGTCCATTGTTGAATTAACATGTACATAGTTTCTGGAATGCTCCATCTCTCACCGTACATAGGAGTACTCAAAGTTATCATTTTTGAGAGCGATGTGAATGCTGACTGCTCACATTACTCAGGACTTGTTCGGTTTCTAATATTCCCCACACATAGAGTCGGTGCATATATCACTGACAGATCCTGTAGCGGCAGGGGTCATTGTCAGCATCGCTGTTAAAACAACAAAGGGCCAGAGAAATGGAAGAGGATCAGGCACACCAGCCGAGGACCAGTAACAACATCCAGCAGCTGCCGAACAGCCTCCACGTGAACAATCTGCAGCTGAAAGTCCCCTCAGATTTTCAGGATAGCCAGTCTCTATCATCCTTGATGCCATTTCCTCTAGATGAGCATGGTGCAGTTTTGCTGCAGACTGAGCGTGCACTGGTGCACCATCACTAATATCTGCCAACTGCTGGAGCAGGACCTTTGACCAGAAGGAGCTGGTGGTCATTCTGTCCCAGTGGCCATCAAAGTGGCAGCTGTACTGAACTTTTATGCAACCAGCTCATTCCAAAAACCCACTAGGGACCCGTATGTGATCTCTTAATGGTTCACCCACAAATTTATCAATGCTGTCAATGATAGCATCAGTGTCACATCACACTGCTTCATCTCATTTCCCCTTGACAAGTTCAGTGTTTTATCCCGGGCAGTAATGTTTACCCCCAAAGTAAAAAGGGTGTTAAAGGCTGGGTAATGACTTTTTGAGAGGCCCAGATCCTAATGCAGCTGAGTTCATCAAAGGAAAGGGATGGCATGGTGGCACAGTGGCTCAGTAGTTAGCACTGCTGTCTCACAATGCCAGACAATCAGGTTCAATCCCAGGCTCATTTGACTGTCTGTGTGGAATTTGCACATTCTCCCCATGTCTGAGTGGGTTTCCTCCAGGTGCTCTGGTTTCTTCCCACAGTCCAAACATGTGCTTGTTAGGTGATTGGTTATGCTAAATTACCCGTAGTGTTCAGGGATGTGTCAGGTGCATAAGCCATGGAAATGCAGGGTTACAGGGATAGAGTAGGAGAATGGATCTGAGTGGGATACTCTTCAGAGGGTTGATGAGGACTTGTTGGGCCAAGTGGCCTGTTCCCACGCTGTGGCAATTCTATAAAATAAAAGTTCCATGAAACATGCAAATCATCTGTGATCATTGGTACTACAACTTCAAAGCCTGCTCCAGGAACTTTGAGAGCTGCCATGTTGGCTATACCATGCTGACTGCTCACCTTACTAAGGACTTTTTTGGAGAATTCCCATGGTCCTGCTGTATCTGAGGAACCAGATGCCTTACCAGGATGGTCACTGGGGAACAGTGCGACTGCTGCTGATAACTCCATCACTCAACCCCTGAGTGATGCTGAGCGTAAATACAATATAGCCCATTCTTCAGCCAGGGATCAGAGTGGAGCGGATGATGGGCCATTGAGGATGAGGTTCAGTCATGTTTGGATCAGTCTTCAGGGACCTTGCAGTCCACTCCAGACAAAGTGTGAACACAGCTGGAACAAGGAAAAGAAAATAAGAAGCTTGGAGAATGAGGACAATATTCCAAGGAGAAAAAAGATAAGGACATTGAACATAAGGAATGACATATTCTGCATGATAGAATGTTACAGCATTAAGTGCTAACAGCCAGACAGGTCTGAACTGATGCCTGGTTCCAGTGAATGAGAGCAGGGTGCAGTTAGCACTCTTTGGCTGTAAATGTATTGTTCGAAAGGCAAGCACTCCCTGTCTGCTCCAAGAGACAAATGCAACTTTTCTGTTTGTTTGCTTTCTTTTCAATTTTGCTGTATAAGAGTGAAAGTTTTGAGTCTTTTGAAGGTTTCCCCATTTGTGATGAACAGTACAATGTTGGGCTACAGTAGATATTGAGGAAATAGCAGGAGTGACTTAGGAAGGGATGTAATATGGGATGTGACTGAGCACAGTTGAGATGTGTGGCCTGGTGCTTACACAACAATAGATGGAGGAAACGCAATTGTATGTGCAAGGAATTATCAGCTGAGTGACCATTTGTCGCTGAGAGGATGTTGGTTTATGGATTCTAAGCCATTATGTTTATGATTTGATTTGATTTTATAGTCATGAGTACCAAAGTACAGTAAGAAGTTTTGTTAATAAGCAGTACAGGCACATCACACCAAGCAAAAGGTGTACATATCAAAAAGATTTACAGGCATACAGGTTACATTATTTGAGGCTAGAATCCATTCAATAGTCTGGTAACAGTTGGGAAGAAGCTGTGCCTGAACCTGTTCATGCATGTGTTCAGCCTTCTGTATCTTTTGTGGTTGTAGAAGGACATTACCAGGGTGCAATGGGTCTTTGATAATGTCGGCCCCCTTTCCACAGCAGCAAGTAGTGTAAATGGAGTCCATACATGGAGAGAGATAATAGGAACTACAGATGCTGGAGAATCCAAGATAACAAGGTGTGGAGCTGGAGGAACGCAGCAGGCCAAGCAGCATCTTAGGAGCAGGAAAGCTTTCCTGTTCCTAAGATGCTGCTTGGCCTGCTGTGTTCATCCAGCTTCACACTTTGTGATCCATGGATGGAAAGTTGGCTTCCATGATGGTCTGGGTTGTGCACACCACCTTCCGTGGTTTCCTACAGCCCTGGGCAGAGCAGTTATCATACCAAGCCATTAAGCACCCGGATAGAGTGCTTCCAATGGTGCATCAGTGAAAGTTGGTGAGGGACCTTATGGACATACCAAATGTCCTGAGCTGCCTGAGGAAGAAGGGGCATCATGTGCCTTTTTGACTGTTGCATCTACATTGGAAGTCCAGGACAAGTCTGTGACTGGTTCACTCGCTGAGCTGGTTTGTTAGTTTGCAGACGTTTCATTACACTGTGGGATAACATCATCAGTGCAACCTCTGCTGAAGTGCCGTTGTGTTTTCCTGCCTTGTATTTATACTTTGGGGCCTGTTGGATTTGATTACCACATTTCCAGTTTTTCTTCACAGTGGTGTATATATAGGGTCTAGTTCTATGTGTTTGTTGATGGCCTTCTAGTGGAGAACCAGGCCTCTGGGAATTCCCGTGCTTGTCTCTGTTTTTTCCTGTCCTAGGATCCTGGTGTTGTCCCAATCAAACTGGTGATCCTCCTTATAGAATAGAGATGAGTGAGTATTGGTCATGTCTTTTTGTTGTTCATGTACCCTTGGGCCAATTTTTTTCTTGCCTGCCCAATGCAATGTTTGTCACAGTCCTTGCATGGAATTTTGCATATCACGTTGGTTATGTCCATAACGGGTATCGGGTCTTTGGTTCGAGTTAGCAGTTGATGTAGAGTTGACGAGGGTTTGTGTGCTACTCTGATGCCTAATGGCCGGCGGAGTCTTGTAGTCAGCTCAGATATGTTCTTGGTATATGGTAGCATGATGAGTGTGTCGGGGCATACTGTATCTTCCTGTCGTTCATGTGAAAGGTATCATCGGATCCAGCTGTTCAGGTATCGTTGTCCTTGTATACTTGGCAGAGGTATTCTTCTTCTTTTGGGTGTAGCCCTGGGTAGCTACAGTGTGTTGCCACTTATTTAAATGGTGTTTTCACACCATTTGTGGGTGTTGGGGTGGGGTTACTGTTGAAATTCAGTCCTTGATCAGTGTGTGTGGTTTTCCCGTGTGTCTTCATCAGGAATTTCCCATTGGTCCTCTGCTCTACCATGATGTCCAGGAATGGGAGCCATTTGTTCTTTTCCTCTTCCCTGGTGAATTTGATGCCGGTGAGAGTGGTGTTTATTAGTTGGTGTGTCTCCTCTAGTTTAATCCATTTGATGATGATGAAAGTGTAGTCCATGTATTGGATCCATAGTTTGGGTTGGATCCACGGAAGGGCCATGCTTCCAAATCTCTGAATCACAGCTTCTGCTATTAGTCTGGAGCCACGTGACCCCATGGATGTCCCTTTGATTCGTTCATAGATCGGGCCAGTAAAGGTAATGTGGGTTGTGAGGCTTAGGTCCAGTAGTTTCAGCATGTTGTCTGTGGAGATGGTGTCACATGGGTCTTGTTCTTTCGGAAGTGTTGTTCGTTTTTCTCTTGCCAGTGGCATGTCTGTTGATGTGAATAGGGCAGTTACATCAAAGGTCACTGTGGTCTTATCATCATCTGTTCTAATATCCTTATGGGATTGGAGGAAATCCTGCACTGAGTGGGTTGAGTGGGGTGACTTGCTGACAAGGTACTTTAGTCTTCATTGTAATTCCTACGCTAACCTGTGTGCTGGTGTGTCTGGGAGGGAGACTACATGTCTGATGGGTACTTCTGGTTTGTGTAGCTTGGGGGCACTGTAGAATCAGCGACAGTAGGGGAGAGGTGGTTATCCCTTGAGGTTTCATTTTTAGGTAGTCTGTTTTGTTGATTTGTCTGTCTGTTTGAGTCTTCTTAGTGTGTAGATTATTTTATTACCTAGTTGCAGTGTCGGGCCTATTTGCATTGTTAGTATGTGTTGGTGTCTGTTAGTAGTGCCTGTGAGGGAGTCCCGTTTGTTTAGTATTGCAGTTATGCACCCTTTGTCCGCTGGTAGTATTAAGATGTTTCTGTCTTTTTTCAGTCCTTCCAGAGCCTTCCTTTCTGATGTGTTGAGAATGTAAAGTTCACTCCTTCTGGTCAGTTTCAGGATCGCCGTCTGTCTTAGGGCTTATTGCGTTTCCTCATTGATGCTGTTGATCTTCATTGTGGATTCTAGTGTGACAAGGAGCTCTGTCCTGTTGGAATCTCTGTGGTTGTAGTCGAGCCCACATATTAAAACAGCTTTCTCTGAGTCTGTTAGTTTTCTGTCTGAAAGGTTCCTTATCCAAGTGTCTGACCTGCTGTGGTTGTCCTTTTGGTGGGTTAGTTTGGCTAGTTTTTCTTGTAGGATCTGTCTTTTCTTGGTTCTTGTTATCAGTTGATTGAAGTTAATGGCTCGTTCTACATCTGTTGTCCAGTCTAGGTCGGTAGCATCTAGGAATATGGATTTTTGACATGCAATTTCTCTGTCATATCTGTGGAACCAATTTGTGAGTCATTGATCATTATCTTCACCATCCTGCAGCCAATGTATTCTGCTGTCCCATGTGTACGTGTGTTGTTGACGGGTGTTCGTATTTCACACTGAGCAGTAGTACCTGGTTCCTGAGGCATCCATGTGGGAAGTGGAGTTGTTTGCGGGTAGCACTCTGACATTTGGTGTAGTTTTCCCATTTCCAGGCCAATTTGAGCATACTTTGTCCATAGTTCTCTAAGGTTCTTGAGTAGATCTGTAGCTTGGGTTGTGGATGCTGTGGTTGGTTCGTTTGCCAAGATGGTTCATTGTTTCCATATGTTTCATTACCCTGATGGGAGGCTCAATACAAATCTATAAAATTATGAGATAGGGTTGACAGTGAAGGTCATTTTCCCAGAGTGGAAGTGTCTAAAACTAGGGGGCACACATTTAAGGTGAGATGGAGAACATTCAACAGAGATGTGAGGGGTAAGTTTTTTTAACACAGAGAGTGGTACATGTCTGGAACATATGCTGCCAGTGGAGATGGTGCAGGCAGATTCAATAGGAGCATTTAAGGGGCTTTTAGATAAGCAAATGAATATGCAAGAAATGGTGAAATATGGACCAAAGGCCGGCAGAAGCGATTCATTTAATTTGACGTCATGTTCAGCAGACATTGTGGGCTGAAGTGCCCATTCCTGTGCTGTATTGTTCAATGTTCAAAAGACAATACTTCCAACGACACAAGACTCCCTGGTTTTGTATCAGTGATAATGGGAACTGCAGATGCTGGAGAATCCAAGATAATAAAGTGTGAGAGATAATGGGAACTGCAGATGCTGGAGATTCCAAGATAATAAAATGTGAGGCTGGATGAACACAGCAGGCTAAGCAGCATCTCAGGAGCACAAGGATGAAGGGTCTAGGCCCGAAATGTCAGCTTTTGTGCTCCTGAGTTGCTGCTTGGCCTGCTGTGTTCATCCAGCTTCACACTTTATTATCATTCCCTGGTATTGTCATCGATTTAGTACTCAAAGCTCTTGACTGGCTTTTAAACCAGCTGTCTTCTGACTCAAAGTTGACAATCGCATTAAAACAGAACTGAACTGAAGTTGGGGTCACTATGATGAGTTCTGATTTTAAAATGATTAAATATTTATACGGAGAATTTTGACTCCTCCAATTGAAGCAGAAGAAAAGCCTCTATTCTGTCGATCACAAACCAATGCTGAAAAAATCAAGGGTTAAACAGCATCAGTGGAGCTCCATGACAGTGAGGGAGGTCTCAGGTCTGAAATCAAAGATTTTAATAAAGCTACTGACAGCAAATAACAGGTTGTCTCCTGAGTCACATTGTGCAAACAAGGAGCACATTGTATATTCATCCCTTGCAGAGAGGCTCAGCGATTGTATGTATAAAAGGAGAGGCAGAAAAGTATATTCAAACAAGCAAAACTTTTGTGAAAAATGTCTTACTGCAAACAGATACACATTGTTCAATAGCCAACATGTTACAGAGTACACACACTAACCGCCCACCCAGCCTGGGATCTGTATTAATCTGCTGACGTGATTTTCAAACCTGATTCATGCTTGTCTGTATGTAAACATTTCTCTTTCAGTTTTCCCTCTGAGCATTGTCCTCCTTGGCCATCTCTGAGCCTTTCCTGAAAGTTGTGTCTCAGTTAAATACCAGTCCTTGGGGCTCAGATCTTAGGTTAAACTGTCCAGCTGTGCATGCTTGAAGAGGTGCAAAAACAAACTCCTTCTGGGTCACAGAAGAAGAGCAGCCATTATTTTATTTAATTCCCATCTCAGCCATTGATATTAAAAGAAAACTGAGTCTCCTCATCAAGGTTCTTTAGACAGCACATATGTTCCAGAAGGACATAGGCAGTAGTTACATGGGAATAGCATTACCTCCAAGTTTCCCTCCAAGCCATTCACTGTCCTAACTTGGAAATATATTATTGTTCCTTCACTGTCAGTAGGTCAAAATCCTGGAACTCGCTCCCTAACAGCATTGTGGGTGTATCTGCACCTAATGAACTGCAGCAGTTCAAGAAGGCAGCTTCCATCACAATGTCAACTGGGGATGGACAATAAGTGCTGGCCCAGCTAGTAATCCCCATTTCCCGTGAATGAATAAAGAAAAAGTGATGATTTGAAGTTGGCAGACTGACAGTGCACCATTAAGGATGTGTGGCAATTTTACCAAATCAGAGCCAAATAGATAGCCTTGCCAGGGTTTCAAGAGAATGATGACTGCAATTTTTTCAGCATTAACTTTAATTGGAGGATAATGAGTAAGTCTCATTATACTGATGAATATGGAACGTACAACAGTACAGCACAGGAACAGGCCCTTCGGCTCACCATGTCTGTGCCGACCATAATGCATTCTAAACTAATTCCATTTTCCTGCATATGGTCTGCACTCCTCCATTCCCTGCCTGTTCATGCGTTTGTCTAAATTCCTCTTAAACATTACTAGCATCTCTGCTTCTACCACTTCCCCAGTAGCACATTCCAGGCACCTCTGAGTAAAAACCTTGCCTTGCACATCTCCTTTAAACTTTTCCATACTCGCCTAAATCCTATGCCTGCAAGTATTCGACCCCAGGAAAAAGACTTCAATTATCCACCTTATCGATGCCTCTCATGATTTTGTATGCTTCTATCAGGTTACACCTCAGCCTCCGATGCTCTAATGAAAACACTCTTCCTGTGGGTAATACACTCCAATCCGAGCAGCATCCTAGTAAACCACTTTTGCACCCTCTCCACAGATTCCACGCTTTTCCGAAAACGTGATGAACAGAACTGCAAATGTGACTGAACTAAAGTCTTTTACAACTGCAAAGTGACTTTTAAATTTTTATACTCGGCGCCTCAACAGATGAAGGCAAGAAAGTTGTATGCGATCTTTACCACCTTATCCATTTCTGTTGCCACTTTCAGGGAGCTCTAGAATTGCACCCAAGATCTCTCTGCATAACAGTGTTCCTAAGGATCCTACCATTTACTGTACATCTTCTTCTTGCATTTAACCTTTCAAAAGGCATCACCTCACACTTGTTTGGCTTAAACTCCATCTGCAATTTCTCTGCCCAACTTTCAAACTGCTCTACTTCCTGCTATTTTTTTTTATAACCTTTCTCTCTAACCATAACTCTACTAATTTTTGTGTCATATCCAAACTTACTAATCAGGTCACTTACATTTTCATTTACGTCATTTATATGTATTGCAAAAAATAAAGGTTCCAGCACTGATCCTTGAAGAACAACACTGGTCACAGATCTCCAATCAGAAAAACACCCCTGCTAAACTATCTTCTTCTGACTTCTATGATCAAGCCAATTTAGTAACCAATTTGCCAACTCACCATGGAGCTCATGTGCCTCAATGTTCTGGAGCAGCTTACTATGAGGGGCCTTGTCAAATGCTTTAGTAAATTCCATGTAGTCAATGTGAACTGCCCTGCCCTCAACAATCATCTTCGTTACACACTCAAAAAAACTCAGTCAAGTTTGTGACACAAGATCTGCCCTACATAAAACCATGTTGACTATCCCTAATAAGTACATTCTTCTCCAAATACAACTGAATCCTGTCTCTAAGAATTTTTTCTAATAAATACGCAACCGCTGACGTAAGGGTCACTAGTCTACAATTTCCTGGATTATCCCTGTCACCCTTCTCAAACAAAGGATCAACATTGACAATTCTATAGTCTTCTAGGTCCTCATCTGTGGCTAAAGAGGATGCAAATATCTATGTCAAGTCCCCAGCAATTTCTTCCCTTTCCTTCCTCATTCTCATTGAATGGATCTCATTAGACCTGGAGACTTGTCTATCTAACAGTTTTCAAGAGACCTGGCCTCCTCATTCGTAATATCATCATGTCATAGAATATCAACATACCCTTCACTAATCTCCACATCATCCAAATCCTTCTCCTTGGTGAATATCATGCATGATCCTCATTAACAACCTCACCCGCTTCCTTTGGCTCCACATATATAATCCCACCCTTGTCCTTGAACGGACCTACTTTTTCCCTAGTTCCCCTCTTGCTTCTAATATACATATAAAATACCTTAGGATTTTCTTTAATCCTTCCCCAGGACAATCCAGGGACTCTTCCTAGCTCTCCTAGTTGCTTGTTTAAGTTCTTTTCCACTGCCTTTGTACTCCTTAAGGACCTTGTTTGATTTGAGTTTCCCAAACTCCTTTTCCTTTTTGATTAACATTTCAATATCTCTGAGATCTAACATTCCCACTTACTATCAAAAGACATGGGCAAGGATTGTATGGAGGATGAGCGAACTGACCACAGCACCATGGGCCAGAGCATCATTCATGGCAGGAGAAAAGGGAAAAATAGTAGTATGGGGTGGCAATGGTAGCTCAGTAGATAGCACTGCTGCCTCACAGCCCCAGGGACCTGGGTTCAATTCCACCCTTGGGCAACTGTTTGTGTGGAGTTTGAACATTCTCCCAATGTCTGCATGGGTTTCCTTTGGGTGCTCCGGTTTCTCCCACAGTCCAAAGATATGCAGGCTACATGGTTTGGTCATGCTAAATTGCCCGTAGTGTTTAGGGATGTGTAGATTTGATGGGTTACAGGGGGATGCATCTGGGTCGGATGCTCTGAAGGCCAATGTGGACTTGTTGGGCCAAACTGTGTTGTTTCCACACTGTAGAGATCTATTATCTATGATCACAGCACCAGGGACTTGGTTCAATTCCAGCCTTGAGTGACTGTCTGTGTGGAGTTTGCACATTGTCAGCCTGCGTTTCCTCCAGGTGCTCCAGTTTCCTCCAATAGTCCAAAGATATGCAGGTTAGGTACATCAGCTACACTAAATTTCCCATAGTGTCCAGGATGTGAAGGCTATGTGGATAAGCCATGGGAAATGCAAGATTGCTGGGATGGAGTAGAGGGTTTGGGATGCCCTTTGGGAGGTTGGTGTGGATTTGATAGGCTGAATGGCCTGCTTCTACATTATAGGAATTTTATGAATAGGGGTTATGTATATTTAGGGAGACTAAGAAAGCAAAAAAAATCAAATGCATCAGTAAAGACCATGTGGTCAATGTGCACTGCTGTACCCTCAAGAATCAATTTCATTATACATTCAAAAAACTCAGTCTGCTCAAGCAATGATATTAATAATGAAGAAATCGAACAACACTTAAAAAAGCTTAATGCAACCAAACAGGGTCAGTGTAGTTTTGTGAAAACAAAATCATGTTTGACAAATCTACTTTAGATCTTTGAGGATATAACAAGCAGAGTTGATAAAGCAGGAATGGTAAGTGTAGAGTATTTGGATTTCCCGAAGTCGTTTGATATGATGCCACATAAAAAGTTCTCACACAATGTGAAAGCTCACAGAACTGGAGGTAATGTAATCTAGAGCATAGAATGAGAACTGTTTAACTCACAGAAAGCAGAGAATAAGGATCGATGTGACCTTTTCAAGTTGGAAACACAAGACTGGTGGAGTGCCACAAGGTTCAGTCTTAATTCTTTACAATCTGTATTCATGACTTGAAGGAACGTGCAGATTGAAATGGATCTATATTCGTTGATGATACAAAAGTAGGTGGGAGGACATGGTGTCATGAGAACATCTGGAGTCTGCAGGCGACATGAATAGGTTGAGTGAGCAGAAGGAAGCTTGGCAGATAGAGTTTAATGTAAGAAAGTATGAGGTCACACACCTTGGTAGGAAGAATCAAAAGGCAGACAGTTATTTAAATTGGGACAGACCCCAAAAATGTGCATCACAGAGGGAATGTCTGTGTGTGTGTGTGTCATCTGAACACTGGATGTATTTGTGCATACGATGCAACATGTTCGCATGCAGCTGCAGCGAGAAGGCAAATGGAACTTTGGCTGTTATTGCTAGAGGGTTGGGCTTTAAAAACAGGGAAGTCTTATTATAACTGTAGAGGGTTGTTGAGATCACACCTGGAACACTGTGTATAGTTTTGGTTCCCTTATTTAAGGAAGGATGTACTGATATTAGAGACAGTTCAAAATCAATTTACGAGGTTAATTCCTGGGATAAAGGAGTTGATCTTGTGAGAGCAGTTAAACAGGTTAGACCCTTATTCATTAGCATTTAGACAAATGAGGGGTGATCTTATTGAAACATGCAGATCCTGACACACTTGACAAAGCAGATGTTGAGAGAATGTTTCTACCAGCAGCAGAGCCTCAAACTAGGGAATGTTATAATGGAATAATGGGACACTCATTTAAAACTGAAATGTGAAGGAATGTGTTCCCCCAGAGTCCAGCGAATGCCTGGAATCTGGAATTCTCTACCAGAAATTTGTAGAGGCACACATCACAAATTCACCTCAATATCCACAGGTCAATGGGAGGCAGAGAGCATGGTCTGCAATAAAGCCCTACCCAAGAAGAATGGGCATGTTGCTTTGCCTTTTCTCAATTCCCATTGCTGGCCTCTCCACAATGACACAAACCCCTCTTAATGGGGAGGCAGCTATGTCACGGGTCACAAGCTGCCCCGCACATGTTTACACCACAGTCACTGTCCAGCTGACTGAGACCAAATCCACCTTATGGAGGATCACCATCACTGAAAACAGGTCTCTACTGTCAACCATCACCATAACATACACACGCTGACAGAACTTCAGCCTGTGACAACTGTCTGTATCCAAGACCAAAATCACCCAGGCTGACTACAGTCATGCAAAAACAGCCTTCAGCCCAATTTGCCAGTGCCGACCAGATATCCTAAATTAAAGTAGTCCCATTTGCCAGCATTAATCCCATATTCCTCTAAACCCTCCTAATTGATGTACCCATCCCGATGTCTTTTAAATGTTATAAATATAACAGCCTCCACCACTTCGTCTGGCAGCTCATTCCATGCACGCACCACTCTTCATGTGAAAAAGTTGCCCCTTAAGTCTCTTTCAAATCTTTCCCTTCAACCTATACCCTCTAGTTTTCAACTCCCCAACCTGGGGAATGAGCTTTGACTTTTTGCCCTATCCATGCCCCTCATGATTTGATAAATCTCTATCAGGTCACCCTTCAGCCTCCAACAGTCCAGCAAACATAGCCCAACTTATTCAACCTCTCCCTGTAGCTCAAACCCTCCAGCCCTGGTAACACCTTTCCAAATCTTTTCTGCACTCTATCAAGCCTAACAACATCTTTCCCATAGGAGGGAAACCAGAACTGTATGCAGCATTCCAAAAGTGGCCTAACCAATATAACATCTACAACATGCCATCCCAACTCAATGCACTGACCAATGAAGGCAAGCATACCAAATGCCTTCTTCACTACCCTGTTTATATTTGAATCCACCTTTAAGGAACTATGAACTTGCGCTCCAAAGTCTCTGGTTGCGTAACTCTCCCCAGGACCTTACCATTAATTATATAATTAGGCTACCCTTTACCACAACCCCACTTTTACCTGGTCCATACCAAGCACGGGATCCTGTTTTGCTAGCGGTCTGGTTTGCTCCCTACTCCCAAGCACCCTCACCCACTCTCGCTTGACTAGTCTGATGGCACCAGCCCCATCTGCTCCCTCTCCACCTCCAGCACCATGCCTCCTAAGCTTGTTGCCAAGGAGTTAAAAACACACTTGGGTTGCTTGGTTACAACACCAGGGCATCGTTTGCTTTGACGTTGGATCTTCTTTCTGCTGTGGACAACAGAGAAGTGAGACAGAGACTGCGGGGGCAGCATAAATACTTTATAAATGTTGATAGTTAAATTATGTTAATTTAAATGATTAGAACAAAAGACTTGTGGGAGGTTTAGGATAATGGGTAAGTCCCGTTCTGCTAATAAAAGAGATATGTCATTGCTGTTGTGGTGTACACAAGGAACCGGGCAAAGTTCTAAAAATACACTCTCCAAACTATTTATGTGTGAGGACTGCATCTCCCTACATCCTCAGGAAGATTTCACTAGATTAATGATGCTCCCTGTCACTGTCCAGCATTCCTGCAGCTGTGGAGCATATACTTCCAAAACACCCTTTTGCCATGAAATGTAAAACAAGGAGAAGGCCAATCACCTCAGGGGCATTTTACAAAAAAGATGACAGGTGCGCACAGAGACTTGAAGCAGGGAATGGTCTGCAGGGAAATAAAAAAGAAACTATTTGTGACAAGAAGGGTCAGTGACAAAGTGCAACCAGAAACCCTTCCATGCGTTTCATTTATCCCATGGGCAAAGTCACAAAGCGTACATGACATTGGGTTCTTGGCAAATGTAACGCATGGACGGACCTGCTGTTAAGTTTCAGCTAAACTGTGAAGCTGTGTGCAAACTATTCCCTTTCAATGAGTATCCATAGGTAGCAGGGAAAACCCATGGAACAGAAGCATAGGGACCCTGGCTTTCACACCTGCACTGTTTTTCTACAACTGATGCCTGCTCTGCTTTGATATTTTTCTATTTGTATATGCGTATCCAGTTCCTCTATCTCAGTAGCCACCTGTGGCAATGTTTCTCTCACTTTAATATTGCAATGTCTGAGAAAAACATGACCACACCAGGAAGAGAGTCATTGGGAACTGGTTGTTGGCTAGTAATGCCTATTGGAAAATCAGGATCATCAATCCTTATAGCAGGCAAATGTTTCTGGAAAGAATTCCTGACAAAATAAGTGAAGTAGGCCATTCAGCCTCTCGAGCCTCCTCCATCATTCAACAAGATCAGGGCTGATCTACTGGAAATTTCAAATTCCATATTCACATAGAACATAGAACATGGAGCATTACAGCTCAGTACAGGCCCTTCAGCCCTCGATGTTGAGCCGACCTGTCATACCGATCTCAAGCCCATCTAACCTACACTATTCCATGTACATCCATATGCTTGTCCAATGACCACTTAAATGTACCTAAAGTTGGCGAATCTACTACCGTTGCAAGCAAAGCGTTCCATTCCCTTACTACTATCTGAGCTGACTCCTGATCATCTTGGATTCCCCTGTGTAACAGAAATCTAACCACCTCTATCTTTGAAATATTCAATGATCCAACCTCCAACCCTTCTGAGGCAGCAAGTCTCAATGTCACACAACTCTTTGAAAAATAAACTTCACCTCTGCCATGAAAGGGTGGTATCTAATTTCAAAATAGTGTCCCTCGGTTTCAGGGCTCTCCCACAACAGGCAACACCTTTTCTGCATCCAGCTTGTCAAAGACCATTCAGGATCTCAAACATTTCAAAGGAGCCACCCTTGGCTCTTCTAAAACTCCAGTGGAAACAGACTCAGTCTGTCCAACGTATCCACATAACATTTCCCTCTGATTACAGATATGATTTGGTAAACCTCCTCTGAGCCACTTGCAATATATTTACATGCTTCCTTAAGTAAGTAAGTATTTGAGATGTTGTCTCACCAACACCCTGCATAAATGAAACATAGTCTCCTTACTTTTATGTTTAATTCTCCTTTTAATAAAGAAGATCATCCCATTAGCCTCCTTAATTTGGTAGAACAATTAGATCCCTCTCCAGCTTGGAAGTCTGCAGTCTTTGTCCATTTCAATAATATACAACTTCTTAATTATTTCTGATAATGTGAACAATTTCACATTAAACCAAATTATACTTCATCAGCCAGATTTTGGCCCTTCACTCAGCCTATCTATACGCAACTGCAACCCCTTTATGTCTTATCTGCAAGATACTTTGGTACCTATCTTGTGCCATCTGCAAATTTAGCTGTAATGCCTTTGCTCCCCCATCAAAGTCATTGATGTAAATTATGCAAAGCTGAGGCCCCAGCACAGATACCTACAGGACTCTACTCATCCCACCCTGTCAATCAAACAATAGCCCATTTGTGCATACACACTGTTTGCAGCCAGCCAATCTTCTCTCCAAGTGAATATGTTTTTTCACTCCATCACACTCTTATTTTTCAGAATAGTACTTCATAGCTCTCGGCTCCATAATATCTACATCATATTTATCATTCAAAGAACTCCAATAGGTTACTTAAATCAGTTAAATCTACAAGAGGCCAATATCCAATCATCCTTGGCATTACAAAAGAGAAAGTGCTAGAAAAGCTAAAGGGTCTAAAAATTGATAAATCTCCTGGCCCTGATGGGCTACATCCTAGAGTTCTGAGGGAGGTGGCTGAGGAAATAGCGGAGGCTTTGGTCGTGATCTTTCAAAAGTCACTGGAGTCAGGGAAAGTCCCAGATGATTGGAAAATTGCTGTTGTAACCCCCTTGTTTAAGAAAGGATCAAGGCAAAAGATGGAAAATTACAGGCCGATTAGCCTAACCTCGGTAGTTGGTAAAATTCTAGACTTCATTGTCAAGGATGAGATTTCTAAATTCCTGGAAGTGCAGGGTCAGATTAAAACAAGTCAGCATGGTTTTAGTAAGGGGAGGCCATGCCTGACAAACCCATTAGAATTCTTTGAAGAGGTAACAAATATGTTAGACTAGGGAAACCCAGTAGATGTTATCTATCTAGACTTCCAAAAGGCCTTTGATAAAGTGCCTCACGGGAGGCTGCTGAGCAAGGTGAGGGCCCAAGGTGTTCTAGGTGAGCTACTGGCTTGGATTGAGGATTGGCTGTCTGACAGAAGGCAGAGAGTTGGGATAAAAGGCTCTTTTTCGGAATGGCAACTGGTGACAAGTGGTGTCCCGTAGGGTTCAGTGTTGGGGCCACAGCTGTTCATCTTATAGATTAAGGATCTGGATGAAGGGGCTGGGGGCATACTGGCGAAGTTTGCTGATGATACGAAGATAGGTGGACAGGCGGGTAGTACTGAGGAGATGGGGAAGCTGCAGAAAGATTTAGACAGTTTAGGAGAGTGGTCCAGGAAATGGCTGATGAAATTCAATGTGAGTAAATGTGAGGTTTTGCACTTTGGAAAAAAGAATGCAGGTATGGACTATTTTCTAAACGGTGAGAAAATTTGCAAATCAGAAGTGCAAAGGGAACTGGGAGTGTTGGTCCAGGATTCTCTAAAGGTTAACTTGCAGGTAGAGTCCATAATTAAGAAAGCGAATGTAATATTGTCGTTTATCTTAAGAAGGTTGGAATATAAAAGCAGCGATGTGCTTCTGAGGCTTTATAAGGCTCTAGTTAGGCCCCATTTAGAATACTGTGTCCAATTTAGGGCCCCACACCTCAGGAAGGACATACTAGCCCTGGAGCGTATCCTGCGGAGATTCACACAGATGATCCCTGGAATGGTAGGTTTAACGTATGATGAACGGCTAAGGATCCTGGGATTGTACTCATTAGAGTTTAGCAGGTTGAGGGGAGATCTAATTGAAACTTACAAGATAATGTATGGTTTAGAAGGGGTGGACGCTAGGAAGTTGTTTCCATTAGGCGGGGAGACTAGGACCGTGGGCACAGCCTTAAAATTAGAGGGGGTAAATTTAAAACTGAAATGAGATGACATTTCTTCAGCCAGAGAGTGGTCGGCTTGTGGAATTCATTGCCGCAGAGTGCAGTGGAGGCCAGGACGTTGGATGCCTTCAAGGCAGAGATCGACAAATTCTTGATCTCAAAAGGAATCAAGGGCTATGGGGAGAATGCAGGGAAGTGGTGTTGAAATGCCCATCAGCCATGATTTAAATGGCAGAGTGGACTTGATGGGCCAAATGGCCATACTTCCAATCCTATGTCTTATGGTCTGTATTTACACCGGCATAATACTTGACACCAGTCTGCCTTTCACAGAAGCAGCTTTCAGAGTGAATAAACCCCTCACACTCCTGTTTATATCTGTCAGCCAGGGCTCTTTGATTGGGCCAGGCTAATAGCCTCAATTACCGAACTCATATTCCATGAGGTCCAGCTGCCTGACCTCATTACAGAAACTATGCTGACCTCACAGAATCCCTACAGTGTGGAAACAGGCCAATTGGCCCATTGAGTCCACACCAACCCACCAAAGAGTATCCCATCCAGACCCACCTCCTACCTTACCCTAACCCTACGGCCAAGCCACCTATCCGGTGCATTTTTCAACTGTGAGAGGAAATCAGAGAACCCAGAGAGGACCCATACAGACGCAGGGAGAATGTGACAACTCCAGGTAGACAGTTACCCAAGGGTGGAATCGAACCCAGGATACAGGCACTGTGAGGCAGCAGTGCTCACCACTGAGCCACCATCCCATCTGACCATTCCCTGATTACCTTGAACTTTGTTAAGTGTCCAGATATAATCTCATTAATGATTGATCTTTACAGCACTCCCATGTCAGATTTCAAGTAAACCACTCTGTTGTTTCCTATTTTCTGCTTCTTCCTTCTTGAATAAAGATGGTGCATTTGCTACCTCATCAGCCACCTCTTTAAGACATGAAATGAAGCCCATCTGGATCTGGAGATGTGCCAGTCTACAATATGTTCACATAGTGCTACTTACCTTGTAATTGTAATTTCATCCAAATTGGTATCTACTTTACACCTCCTAATCTTCAGCTCTCACTAGACTGCGTGGGTTTTCTCCAGGTGCTCCGGTTTCCTCCCACAGTCCAAAGCGGTGCAGGCTAGGTGGACTGGCCATGCTAAATTGCCCACTGTGCTCAGGGGTGTAGATTATGTGGGTTTATAGGGGGTTGGGTCTGGGTGGGATGTTCAAAGGGTCAGTGTGGACTTGTTGGGCTGAAGGGCCCATTTCTGTACTGTAGGGATTCTATGACAATATTTTCTGTATCCTCTGTAATGGAATCAGAAGCAATATATTTGATCATATCATCCACCATTCCCTTTATTATCTACACCTCATCCTCACTTTCCAGAGAACCATCACATTACTTATTCTAATATAAAAGGAAGAGCCAAGGATGGTGGAAATTTGAAAAAGAAACCCAGAAATAACAGTTTTGTGCATAAAATATCATTCTTGCCTTCCCCAGACTGGATGCCTTCCTACTTTCTTGTACAGACACACTTTAGCATGTCTCCTCTTAATTCCTTATGTGTAGTGAATCTATTTCCACTTCAAAAGAACACCTTGGGCTGTAAATTTATCCCTATAAGCCCAATACTCTCTTGTGGATCGTTAGCATATAAGTATACCTTTGAGACACATTTTCATGGTATCATCGTTGTGACCAGAGCATGTGATCGGAGTGTATAAAGGCCACAAATTCCATCAGGGTGGCATAGTGGCACAATACTATTGAAATGAGACGACATTTCTTCAGCCAGAGAGTGGTGGGCTTGTGGAATTCATTGCCGCAGAGTGCAGTGGAGGCCGGGACGTTGGATGCCTTCAAGGCAGAGATTGACAAATTCTTGATCTCAAAAGGAATCAAGGGCTACGGGGAGAGTGCAGGGAAGTGGTGTTGAAATGCCCATCAGCCATGATTTAAATGGCGGAGTGGACTTGATGGGCCAAATGGCCTTACTTCCACTCCTATGCCTTATGGTCTAATACTGTCTCACAGCACCAGGAACGCAGGCCCAATTCGACCCTTGATCTGTGTGGAGTTTGCACATTCTCCCCTTATCTACATGGATTTCCTTTGGGTGGTCTAGTTCCCTCCCATGGTCCAACATTGTGTAGGTCAGGTAGATTGGCCATGCTAAATTGCCCATAGTGTCTAAGGATGTGCAGGCTAGGTGGATCAGCCATTGGAAATGCAGAATTAAAAGGTTGGGGTGAGTCTGGGCGGGATGCTCTTCCGGGAGTTGGTGTAGACTTCGTCAGTCAAATGGCCTGCTTTCACACTGTAGGGATGTTAAGATCTTAGCTCAGATCACTTGATGCATGACACGTGTGCTACTCTTTGCAACCAGATAATATTTTCTCAGGCATACAAGTTCCCTTGGAGGTAATAATTGTTATTTTGTGAGCTGGAACAATCATGTTAGATTCTTCAACACCATGTTACCCAAACGAATTGCTTATGTTACGAGGAATAATGTAAATTTTGGTGCAAAAGGTAAAGGTACCCTGCTGGAAGCAAAATGCAAATCTCTTGGCAGCCGTGGCTTTCTACAAAAAGTGTGCAAGATCTCCATGGCAGGAATTTGGAAACAGAATTGAAGGTCAACCGGACATCAAAGCATTCATACAATCATAAGCATCTGCATCTGTAGGTCGGCATTGAACAGCCAGAAGACAGACTTTCAACAGAAATACGCTGCTCTCGTTTTTTTTTTCAAGTTAAAATATGCCTCTGTTCCTGAAAAAATACACCCTAAATACCTGCACTTCTGATTTATTTTTAAAAGCAGCCAAAAAATTCTCATGGCAGAACTACAACTCTCTCCTGAAAGAAAATACAGCTACAAAAAGTTATAAGTCATTTTCTACCTGAATAGGCCTTACTAGATGTCAGTGGATTCCACCATTTTCTTTCTTCAAATCAAAATCTTCAAATGAAAACAGAGCAACCCATGTGACATCATCCTTGTCCATTGTTGCAAATATCATCCGAGTGCTAAGGCCTGCTATTGAAGCTTAGGAACTAAAATCAACATAGAAACTAGAGCCAACTATCTATCCTGAAACAGATGTGCCTCAGCAAGTGGTGTTCCATGATACAACCTTCAAAAAGCTGCATATAATAGATCAGCAACTCCTTGCATTGATAGACTCACATTTCAGTCCAGAAAAACAAGTTCATCTTGGCTTCCTAATATCTCCTTCCCAGCACTGCCCAACGGTCCAGCATTGTCAGGACTACCTATATATACAGATCTTAGTACCGTCACAGTTAACAAGAATCAAACCCATACCCGTCGCAGAACAGACCACGGATGGCACAATCAAATCAGCTGAGGTGGAAGGTGTTCTTAAAAGTAGTCGCTTTGGTCAGAGTTAGTGCGCACTGTTTCAATCAGCAACGACTAAGCATGAGCATGAGTTGCAAAAAAATCACTATTCAGGCTTGGCCTGACAATTTGAAGGAAGTAGGCGGGGTCATTTTTTTTTTCCAGTTTGACCATATAGAGGTGAATTAGCTCATCATGACAACTAATTTTCAAGGTTAGTCCCAGTACTGGGAGCAATGCATCAAGGATATCATGTACATGTAATACCAGGAACACATGGGTATTGAATGATATGCAGGTAGAATGTGAATCTGTGTACTGGTCAATGAATGATCACAGCTGTTGTTATTATCAGATGATCAAATCCCATATCCAAAACTGAAACCTGACTTGATAGATCATATCCCTGTAAATGCTTCCTAATCATATATCCAGCCAGGTGCCTTTTAAATGTTGTAATTATACCAGCCTCCAGCACTTCCTCTGGCAGTTCATTCCATACACACACCACCTTCTGTGTGAAAATGTTGCCCCTCTGAGCCTTTTTTAACTCTTCCCCTCTCACTTTAATCCTATGCCCTCTAGTTTTGGATTCTTCTACCCTAAGAGAAAAACTTTGGCTATTCACCCTATCCATGCTCCTCATGATTTTGTAAACCTCTATAACGTCACCCCTCAGCCTTCAACCCTTCAAGGAATAAGGCCTCAGCCTATTCAGTCTCCCTGTGTAACTCAAACTCTCCAGTCCTGGCAATATTCTTGTAAATCTTTTCTGTACCATCTCAAGTTGAACAACATCATTCCTATCAAAAGGTGACCAGAATTGTACACAGTATTTTAGAAGTGGCCTCACTAATCTCCTGCACAGCCACAATATAATGTCTCAACACTTTTGTCTCTATTCTGTCTACTTGCAACTCTGCTTTCAAAGAATTATGAAACTTCACCACTAGACTATTTTGTTGGGCAACACTTCCAAGATCCCTACCATTAATTGTGTAAGCCCTGTGCTGATTTGCCTTGTCCAAATGCAGCACCTCTCATTTATATAAATTAACCTCCATCTGCCACTCGTCAGTCTACCATATAGAACCTTCTCAAATGCCTTGCCAAAGTCCATATATACAACTTCTACCACTTTGCTTTCATCAATCTGCTTTGTCACCTCTTCAAAAAACTCAAAGAGTAGAACAAGCAATCTAACAACATAAATTCAAAGACTTTAACCACACAGTAAAAGTATAATTCCATAACTCCCAACACTATCAGTTAAATTAAAAAGAAAAAGAACAGTTCTTGTACAGTATCCATAAACACACCTGGGTGCACTACCCAAAAACACCACTTGTACAGAGTCCCTGCGTCTAGCACCTCAGTCGGATTAAGAGATGAATGATTCTAATTCATAAAATGGAACTGCAGAACATTCAGCATTCAGTTAATAAACTGCTTGGCCAGACTATCACTGTCAATCTGCATTTTCCAAATATAGATAGATTAAAATCATTCTTGATTGCCATCCCTTTATCAGAAGTAACCAATGTTTCTGCTTAGAAACTTTGTCCCAGATTGTGGTTACTGTTCATGGGTTTGTAAACCACTACCATGGGTGACTTCTTTCCCCAGTGATTCTTCATCACCACCCAAATCAATTCAATGTCCTGATTCCCTGATCCAAGGTCATCTCAATCTGAGATAGTAGGAACTGCAGGTGCTGGAGAATCTGAGACAACAAGGTGTAGAGCTGGATGAACACAGCAGGCCAAGCAGCATCAGAGGAGCAGGAAGGCTGATGTTTTGGGCCTAGGCACTTATTCAGAACTGTTTTTTTTTCCTGAAGAAGTGTCTAAGCCTGAAACATCAGCTTTCCTGCTCCTCTGAAGATGCTTGGCCTGCTGTGTTCATCCAGCTCTATACCTTGTCATCTCCATCTATTGCACAATTTCCATTATTAATGCAATCAGCAGGGCTAGCTGCCAGCATTAACCATCTTCTTATTTTTCTTGAATGTCATATACACTTCAATATTCAGGAACCAATCCTTACCATCCAAGCAGCCATGTTTCTGTAATGGCTATCAGACCATATTTATTTATGCCTATGTGCACTTTGAATTCATTAACTTGCCTAAAACTAAAGGCAGTTTTTGACTTTGCCTTCTCCTCGACCAGTCTACCTTGACTAACCTGTTACACTATTTTGTCTTGGACCCAAAATTCCTCACACAGATGGCATCCCAAGTGGTAACATTTTAATGGATTGCCTCAAGCTATACGTTTCCCTGGATTCCACTATTGATAGAGTTGGAATTACCTTTTGAGTTCAGTCCCAGCAGCAACATTTCCAGGTAAGCAGCAAATTTCAACCTGCTGTCTCACAAGATTGATATGAACACTTTTGTTTCAGTCATGGGACATGGCCATCGTCGATTGGGCAAGCATTTATTGCATGGCCCTAATTGGCCTTGAGCTGGTTGCAGACATGTGTTTAGGAGAGAGGGAAAAATTTAAAACAGGCAACCTTTTCACACAGAGGTTTGTGCATGTATGGAATGAGCTGCCAGAGAAAGTGATAGAGACAGCTACAAATACAACATTTAAAAGATATCTGGGCAGGTACATGAATAGGAAAGGTTTAGAACAATATGAGCCAAACACAGGCAAATGGGAATAGCTCAGTTTAGGAAACTTGGTTGGCGTGGGTGAACTGCATCGAAGAGCGTATTTGCATGATGTATGATTCTATGACCCTCTTTGGAAGGCACAGTGGTACAATGGTTAGTGCTGTTGCCTCACAGCACTGGGGACATGGGTTTGACTCTGACCTTGTGTGATAGTTTGTGTGGAGTTTGCATGTTCTCCCCGCGTCTGCATTGGTTTCCTCCTGGTGTTCCAGTTTTCTCTCTCAATGTGCAGTTTGGGTCGATTGGATCTCCAAGGGTATGTCGGCTGGGTGGGATAACCATGGCAAATGCAGGATTTGAGGGATAGGATGGGAGATGGATCTTGGTTGGATCTCTTCAGAGGGTTGATGCAGACTTAATAGGCCAACTGGCTGCCATTTGCAGTGTACGTAAGCGATAATTTGCTGTAGGTAGGCACACAATTTCTGTTAGGGAGGGAGTTCCAAGATTTTCACCCTGGGACACTGATGGAATGGCAATACATTTCCGACATGAATTTCTGCATCCTACAGATAGTACACATTTTTTTCTACTGGGCATCGTTGGTGGAAGGAGTGAATGTTTATGGATGTGATCCCAGTCAAGTCAAATATTTGTTGTAGATGGTGTCAAGCTTCTTGAGTGTTGTTGGAGCTGCACCCGCACAGACAAGTGGGAAGTATTCTATTACACTCCTGACTTATGCTTGTGGATAGTGGATAGGCTTTGGGGAGTCAAAAGGTGAGTCAGTCAGTGGAAGATTTCCCCTCTTGTTGCAATAATATTTATATGGCCTGGGCCTTTGCCCCTTCTCCACCATGTCTGACCTTATTGCAGTGTCTGAGATGAGGAATCCTTTCATCAGCATCATGCTGAGGTTCGGAAAAATGAAGAATGAGATTCAAATAGCTAACGCAGCGAAAGAGGTAACACTTCTAAATACTCTCTGATGAAGGGTCTAGGCCCGAAACGTCAGCTTTTGTGCTCCTGAGATGCTGCTTGGCCTGCTGTGTTCATCCAGCCTCACATTTTATTATCACACTTCTAAATGTGTTGTTAACATGGATGAGGAAAGAACACATTGGCTTTTCTGGGATCCTGTCCCATTTTTCAGATTTAAACAAGACCATGGTTCAAGTTTTAACCAAAATTCTCTCACCAATTTGATTTGTGGTTCAGTGTCAGCTGCAGATAGCTATGAGAAATTGGTTGATCTTTTTGTGTTAGTGATAGATTATATTTTTTGAAGTTGCTTAACCACAGGGTCAGCCTGTTGTCTCCAGCTCTTCTGCAGTGCCTGACATTATATGAATAAAAAGAATAGGACCTTCCATTCATACAAAGTCTTTCATGACTTCAGGACTCTCCAATCTGCTTTGCAGCTTTTTGGAATTGAGTCAATATTGAATTGTAAGAAAAACAGCTGCTCATTTGTACACTGCAAAAGCACCCACAAACAGCAATTATTGCTGATAGCCTGTTTCAATGATTGTGGTTTCTGCATAGATATTGGTCAGGACCCTGGGGAGATCTCAAAAGATCACAGCATCGGAAGATGCCATTCAGCCCTCATCTTTATGCTGTCATTGCCAGGGGAAGATGGTTGCATAATGATAGTATCATTTGAATATTAATCCAGAGGCTAATGGTCTGGAGTCTGGGTTCAAATCCCACCATGGCAGCTGGTGGAATTTAAATTCAGCAAATTAAAAATCTGGAACTGAACCAGTCTCAACAACGGTGACCGGGCTGCACTCTCATTGCTTGTTATAATACACCATCTGCTTCACTTATACCCTTTAGGGAAAGCAATCTGCTGTCTTTGAGCTAGCCTGTATACGATTGCAGACCCACTATGATGTGACTGACTTTTCACTGCCCACTGAAATGGCCCAGAGAGCCTCTCTTTTCAAGGGATGGGCAACAAATGCCCATGTTCCCCTGATGCTCACGTCACGTGACTTTTTTTTCCCCAGAAAGAGCAATCCAATTCGTCTTACTGCCCTGCTCTTTCCTTCTCACACTGCAATTTCTTTCCCTTCTTATTTATAGTCAACTCCATCTTAAGGACTATATAAGGGATATACGTAAGTGTATGTATATACTATTGAATGTGGTTGCACCACACTTTCAAATAATTCATTCCAAATCATAAGAATATACAGCTTGAAAGAAAATCCACTTTTCACTCTGACCACTCAGCCCAAATAACATAAATGCATGACCTCTGGTCATGGTAGCTTCCTCCCTTTTCTTTTGCCTTGTCTGAGTTGACCTCATTTTTCTCTCTAATCAGAAAGACAGCATCTCCTGCAGTGCAACACCCACTTAATACTACACTGAAGTGTCAGCTAGTTTTTCATTTGTGCTGTAATGTTGAACGTATCACTGGGATAGCTTCTGGGACAGTGAATACAGCCCCATATTCTAGGAATGCATAACAGTCTCCTGCTTCATGGTTTGATCAAAATCAAAATCATCTCGTTCCGGGTCTGGTAGCCTTAATAATGCGAGAAAAAGAAATTAGAAAAATGGAATCACCATCAAAATCTCTTAAGAGCTAAAATGTTCTTATACAACTGCCAAGACAAAACACACATCTCAACAATATTTAAAAAGTTGTTTTGTGTTGGTAATTGGCTAATACTGTCTTACAATACATCAAGATTTTAAAAAGACAGAACAAATTCTCCCATCATGATGGTTTCAATCGTTCATGGTGGGGCACTGGACATTAAAAGCTTGTGGATCTCAAGCTTCTTGTTACAAACTCTTAGTTCTGGAAATCCTTTAAAAAAAGAAAAAAAAATCCTACTTAAAACTGTTTCCAAGTCTCTGATATTCTTAATTTTCACAACAAGTACCCATTACCTCACAAATCACACCATTTTCTTGAGCAGAACCCTCAATTACAGGTAAAAAAGACCAGTGGAAAAGTAAAGCAATTGATTGTGTTATCGTATATTTGGACCTGACTGTAAACTTCGTTAAATCATAGAACCTCTACAGTGTACAAGCAGGCCATTCAGCCCACAAGTCTACACTGACCCTCTAAAGAGAATCCCACCCAGAATCATCCCTGCAACACTCCATGTCCCATGGCTAATCCACCTAACCTAATTACATCCCAGGACACAATGGACAATTTATCATGGCCAATCATCTAACTTGCATATCTTTAGACAGTAGGAGGAAACCAGAGCACCCGGAGGAAACTCATGCAGACATTGGGAGACTTAGCCCACCTGATTGCATTTACAACTAAGTAATAGCTATTTTGTTTTAATTCTAACTCCAGTGATCACTGGAACATATATCCATCATTATTCAATTTCCAGGCAAGAATATTTCTGTGATTGCATTCAATGTCTAATAACAAATAATGTGCAGCTGAGTATCAGAGCTCATTGTATCTACCTTGAGTGGGCCATTAATGTTCTGTCTTGACAGAGTAACATCTATAGGGTAACATCTACAATTTCTAGACACTGGTTATTTTTCAGAACCCTTTAAGATTATTCTTTGTCCACCATATTCTTTGATCTGTTGAAACCGAAGTCTATGTTGGTGGAATTCTTGTGGAAAATTTGAGATGGCTGTGAGGGAAATCATTTTCTCCTGTGTTTTGTTTCACCAGAGCTATGGAGTCTCCCTCACAATATGAAGCAACAGTGTACCACATCTTTGTTAACGATAAAATGGCTACAGCCCAGAAGGAAGCCATTCAACCCATTATGTTTTTGCCAGCTGTCTGCTAGAGAACCTAGATATTCTCAGTTCCCTGCTTTCTCCTCTTCACCCTGCAATTTCTGCAAGATGGTTGTGAAGTAGTCTCATCAACTCCGTCAGCTCTGCTTCTTCATTTTCTTTTCTCGTTTTTATTTCTTCTTCTTGGTTTTGTGATTTTTGTTATTTTTTGACTAACTTACCTTCTGGAGAGAGGCATCAGAGTGGCAGTGTTGGGCACATTGAATTTCATGGTTGGCTAGTGTCCAGTGTGAAGCAGCAGCCGGGGGCCTGATGCGGAACTCTTAGTAAGTTTTTAATACCCAGCAAGTAGACTGAAGATAGGACCTGAGGATCAGCGTGTAGACTGAAGGCAACGTCATGGTCTGGAATCAGAGCTTTGGCAGTCTAAGATCCCAGCACCAAGCCCAATGGGTGATGGTGTTGCCCCTGACATCTACACTGATGATGAGAGAAGGGGAGATCGAGCCACCATGGGGAAAGTGTGCCAAAGGGGATCCCTTATAAGAAGTGCAGCCCCAGCATGACTAAGCACTTAAAAAATGAGTGCATTGGTTAAACTTTGAACTTTTTTTTTTCACACTATACTAAGAGTAGCTGTAATGCTTAACCTTTAACTTTGTTCCTTATTTCTTTAGATGTTGTTCTTAAGATTTTGTACTTGGGTACTTATACATTAGATAGCGCCATTTGTGGTAAACGTTGGAACCTTTTCATTGTACTCCTGTGCCTTTGTGGTTGAGTACATGTGACAATAAAGTGTTAATCTATATCAGTACTTTTCACTTCAACTAATTATCCAGTTGACTTTTGAAACCACGAGTGAAGCCCTTGCCACTCCATGCTCAGATTCCAACCACCCACTGCCATAAAACTTTCCTGTCCTCCTGCTTATAATGATTCATTTGCCAATCACATTAAAATTGATTTCTTTTGGGTTCTTGATTCTTCTGCCAACAGCAACAGTTTCTATCTATTTTGTGCAGACCCTTCATGAACCTCATAATGTTTAAAGAATATTTAGGTGTACGCTTGCAATGCCGATGCATACAAGGCTGTGGGCCAAGTGTTAGAAAATGGGGTTAGATAGGTGGCTGTTTATGTCTGGTGTGAACACAATGGGTTTATCTGTGCTATCAGTCTCTATGAAATCTACATTCCACATTTGGTCCGGTCTACATACAACTTTGGATCCTCAGCAATATGGTTGACTCTTATCCGCCCTCTGAAATGGCTCAGCAAGCCACTCAGTTCAAGGATAATTAGGGATGGACAATAAATGCTGGCTTTACCACTGATCCCCAGATTCAATGAATGCATTAAGAACAATCCAAAGTAATAAATGCAAGGTGATATTGTTCATGAGATAGAAATCTGCCTTTTAAGGTGGATGTAGACACTGTAATCCTATCCACCCTGTGAAAATGACCAGGAATCTCTCTTGCAGCATCCTGGCCAACGTTGATCCCTCAACGAAAATCTATAGCAATGTAATTATTTGTTAGTTGTAGTTTTTGGGATTTAGCGGTGAACCAATTGCCTTTTGTGCTTCCTGGAATACAAATACAACCAAATTTCACAAGTACTTTTTAATCATCCATTTATGGAATGGCATCATTGGCTGGGCTAGTTACTCTAATCCGTGAGAATGTGGTGGTGAACCTCTTTTTTTAATTCATTCATGGCATGTGGGCATCACTGGCAGGTCCAGTATTTATGGTTCGCCCCTAATTGTCCTGTAGAAGAGGGAGTTGAGCTGCCTTATTGAACCACTGCAGTCCTTTTGGTGTATGTACACCTACAATGATGCTACGGAAGGTGTTCCAGGATTTTGAGCTGATGGCACCGAAGGAATGGTGATGTATTTCCAAGTCAGGATGGTCAGTTGCTCGGCGGGGGATTTGCAGGAGATGGTGTTCCCATATGTCTGCTGCCTTTGTCTTTCCAAGAAGGTAGCGGTCACAGGGGTTTGGATGGTCCTTTCACAGGGGACTCTGAGAGGGGAGGTTTAATATAGTTAGTTGACTGTAAAATGCTTTGGACTGTTCTAAGATCATGAATGATGGTGCATAGATGAAGTCTTTCTTTCACACAAGATGGCCAAGGTGTGCAAGCTAATGTCGCCATAGTGTTGGCCCTTTACAGGAAGGCAAGCTGAGCTTTACCAAATAAGTGATGGATGCCAGCATGCAGGCTACAAGTTTAGAGGTTAATCAATAGATTCTACCTCCTCTCCCTGACCCCCCCTTCTCCCACCCCACCCCTGACAAATGGATGTGTTGATTGTGTCTAGTTTAAGGGGGCTTTTGTGGCTAATTGCTTGTGTCCCTACCTTTGCCCAGGAGACTCAGGTTCATGTCCCACTTGCTCCAGGGGTCTGTCGATTTGAAAATGTCAGTGTTCTGGTTTGGTGTCACTGACATTATCACTGTTGTTTGGCCAGTTTAAGGTGTGCCCTCCAACTGGTCACCCAAAACGACCAACCAATCAGACACCATCTCCTCAGCCAATTGGAAAATGAGCTGAATCTTCTCACCTGAACTGTCTTTGCTCCCAAATCCGACATTTTTACAAGTGATCAAACAATATCAAAGAAAGCACACCTTTTTACTTAATGCCATGGTGACTTACCTCCTCACTTCCTCCTAGAAGAGACCTGGGGATTAATCCTTAATTCCCCCACAGTCGGGGAGTGTTGGCAGCCGTGGGTATTTAAGCTATTGTACCTCCTGCTCTGCTCAAATTTGGTCACAATTTGCCCTTGGGACCCCGTACCATTCAACTCGTGTTTCTCAATTTTAAAAAAATGAAGTAACCTGCTTTATTTCTTATTCTTTGAATAAGTAAGATTTGCCTCTTGCTGCATCCCATAATCATGGTTTACTACAGACATTTGAACAAATAAAAGCATCAAAAAAGAATTACAAATCAGCCTTATTCGATTTTCTCCCCATTAGTAAATAATTACTAATCAAGCCCTGTAATTAGTGGTGTTCCATCTAGTCAAACACTGAGATTGGTGAATCAGTTAAAGACTGATAATGAATTTCTCAGGCCAGTGCTGATTACTGACGCTAATGCCACCCTTTGCACCCAGTACTGGTTTAGCACAGCAGCTTTAACGGAGCCATTAAAAGAGATTAGGGAAAATTGAAACTGACTTGTTGCTTTTACCTCCCACAGATCCCATCGCACTGTAACTAACTCTTCCAGCAATGTACTGTGCATTGTGCAGCCCATTACCAGGATGCCTTCTCATCCACCGCTCACGGAATGCATCCCAATTAACGCATCAAAATCAATATTGCTTTAAAAACTCACTAAGTGGCCTCTTGAGCATCCTGGGTTTTAATCGCCCACCATTGGTGGCTGTGCTGACTACTGCGTAGGCCCGAGGCTCTGGAATTTACTCCCTACATTTCTCTGCCTCTTCTTCCTATTTTAAGAGACTAGTTAACTCTTACTGCTCTGGCCAAGCTTTTGGGAACCCATCTTGATGCTTCATTAGGTGACTTGGTGACACATTTGTCTGAAAACACTCTGCAATGTACCTTGGTTAATTGCATTCATTGAAGTTGCTATACAAACGTAAGTCATGGCTGTTTTAATATTGTCTCAAGACAAGCCTGCAAAATATTTGGTTCGGTGGCAAGGTTAAGTAGTAAGTTACATGCATAAGATTTGACCAGCCTCCACTCTATCCTTAATAAACTTTACCTGAATCTCTGCTACCTGTATCCCATTTATCCATTTGTCCTCAGGTACCTTCATTGCAGTTTGTAAACAAACTTTGATAGCGGCCCCAGGGAGCATGCTGGGACATTTTACAATGTCTTAAGGTAACTTATAAATGAGACATTTTGTGGCTTTGTTATAACTGAATCAAACCTGCAATGAAGATGTTAAATCCTATTCAATTAACCATCAAGGAGCGCCCCTTCTGATTTTGAGTACCTTTATCCCATGAAAACAATCCCAGCTTCTCCAATCTATCCATGGAAATGAAGCTCCCCATCTCCAGAAAAATTCTCCAATATCTTCTTTACTCCTTTCTAAAGCTTTCAGACCTTTCCCAAAGTGCAGTCTCCAGAATTGGTTAGTTACTTGGAATCATTGAAACCCTACAGTGTGGAAGCAGACCATTCAGTCCATCAAGTCCACACTAATCTTCCAAAGAGTATCCCATTCAGACCCACTGCCCTACCCTATCCATGTAACCCTGTATTTCTCACCTAACCTGCCCATCCTTGAACTGTGGGAGGACACCCACGCAGACACGGGGGAATGTGCAAACTCCTCACATGCAGATGCCTGAGGGTGGAATTGAATTCAAGTCCCTGGTGCTGTGAGGCAGCAGTGCCTACCACTGAAGAACCATGCTGCCCCTTATTTCAGGTGGAAGCAGTTTTAAAAGTACCTATTTCTTAACATTGTCCCTCTATTTATAAAGCCCAGGATCCCATGTCCTTTTTAAAGGTTACATTTGTTGCCGCCAGGACTATGCCCTCTGTTGGCTATATCCCACTTACCCACTGGGGCTGTGTCCCTGGCCTATCTCTGCTGTCAGTCAGACAAAGCCTTGATCTTAATTTCCCCATCCCACTTCCCAAGTTCTCCTGAGGCCTTAGTCCTCCATTCCTTATGAAAGAAATGCCAGTCCTGCATCCGTCTCATGTTGCTGTACTGCTCCAATTCAAGTTGACTGATCATTCATGATTAATGGCACCATCATTGGCTATCATCGTCCTCAGCTGCCTAGGCCCTAAAAGGCTACAATTTTCCTTCTAAAACTTCCCAGCACTTTCCCTTCCTTCAGCTCCTCTTCAAGGCTTACTGTTTTGATTCAGGCTTTGGTCACCTGTCCTAATTTCAAGATGGCGGTGACTGAGTAGCAGCATTTGGGCTCCTGGTCATCAGCTGCATTTTTCCGTACATTTCTCTTTTATCTTCTCTTCTTTCTACTTTTCTTTTCATTACAGTTCTCCTCCACCTTTTGCCCTTGAGAGCTCAGCTGCAGTGGAACCAGTGGCATCAGTGGCAGCAGAGTGTGGGCCCAGTAGCAAGAGATGGGGCTGGAGGAAGGCAACTTTGATGTTGGTGTGCCCATTGTAGGACTTGAGGTGACATCGGCATCAATGGCAGCTCTGATGTCAACATTTCTTACAATGTTACAACATGGCGTTTGTTCAGAAAGTTTGTAAGCTCAATGGATTCCAAGATGGCATCAGACAGGTGGGCATAGAATCGCTTGGGGCATAACCAGTATTTTATACAGGGTTTACATAACTGTTGTTTCTTAACACTATCCCTCCATTTAGAAAGCCCCTGCCCTTTTCAAAGTGGCATTTGTTGACACTGCAAATGAAAGGGGCACACGAGCAGCTTCAATGCCTGTGCCATTACTGTCAGGCCTTCTGTATAATGTGTGTGTCAACAGGTTTCCATGAAAGGGAATGTCAAACACCCACAATTCCATGTTACTCCAATACTCGCTGTGTACTCACTCACTGAAGCAGCCTGCAATGCGCTGGAAATGAATTCCAATACTGGAGTTCCCAGAAGGAGTCCTCACTGACTGATCCACCATGTCATTCAATGTCCCACTCTCGCCGCAAAGCAAGGGGGTAACAGGTTGGTGCTGGAGTGGTGTTCGAGGTGGTGAGGAAGAGAGGCAGTCAGGGAGTCGAGGCTAGTGCAGTGAGGAAAGAGGTCACCAGGGGATGGGGGAATGGAGTTTGGTGAGGGGTGGAGGCTGGGCAGTGAGGGGAACAGGTCACAGTTTGGAGTTGGGGTGGGTGATGGGAAATTTTCATTCTGAAACCTTCCAACACTTTCCCTTCCTTCAGCTCCTCTTAAAGACTTATTGCTTTGACTCAGGCTTTGGCCACCTCTCCTAATTTCAAAATGGTCGTGGTGGAATAGCAGCATTTGGGCTCCAGCTTATCCACTGTTTTCTTCTGTTCACTTTGATTTCTCTTTGTCTTTCCCTCTTCTTTTCTTTCTGCTTTTCTTTATGCTACCGTTCTTTTTTGCTATTTGCCCTCCGGGAGCTCAGTCATGGTGGATCAGGTAACATTGGCAATAGCCAGAGAGCGTGGGCCCAGTGGCAAGAGGTGGCACTGGAGCGTGGCAACTTTGACATTGTTGGGCCCAGCATGGGACCCCTGAGGTGGTAACAGTGGCACAGGCATTGACAGCAGCTCCGATGTCAACATTTTTTCTAAGGGTTACAGTGAAAGGGGTGAAGAGGCCATCAGGTCACATATTGGAACGGGGTGCGAAGGGGAGGCTGCGAATGTGGTGGCAAAGGACAGGCAGCAGCAAGGAGTTTTGAACAACGATGTCAGCAGCACCAGCCTCCAGTCCAGTGCCATTTGGGCGCACACTGATGATGTCACACTGTTCCAGAGCATTGCTGGGTGGTAGAGGGGTTTTATTTTAGCCACTTCCTGTACTGGCTCTTCCACTTTCCGTGACTGTATAACTTTTAATTTATGTTACCCTACTCCTTATACTTCTAGCCACTTCTCCATAAATTTTACCTGGTACATGTCCACCATTCCACCAGCCACTCACCTTGAAGCCTATCACCATTGTCTCGCAGTTCACCATATTTCCTCATTTTGCTGCACATTTTGAAATTGCTCCCCACAGCCACAACTCTGGGTTATTCATATTGATCAAAAAAAGCCGGTTCAAATACAGCGCGCAGGGAATACCACTGTGTGAGCTTCGCCCAGGCTGATGAATAATCTTTCAGAGCTGTTCTCTGTTTCCCAAGCAGTCGTGTCCACACTGCCACAAGTTTTAACTCCATCATCCTCAGCATGACTGTCACTTCAGTTGATGCCTGGGCTTAGATTAGTGTGCAGAGTAGCTGCAATGGCAGGATCAGATTCCACTGAATCTACCAAATGGGATTTAGCTACCTTCAATAGGTATGCACACTCGCAAACTACAAGGCTATTGAAGGGTCAAAATGTTGAAACAATGAAAGCTTACAATATGCTACAAGCCGGCCCAGTCCGCTGAGTGTATTAGAGGCTCAATTGAAACATGCAGATCAATGCCGGAACACGAGATGGAACAGGAAACTCAAAATTTAGATCATCATGTCAGAATCTCTTCAAATAGGCCTGTCACCCCCAAAGAATGTTGCCATGAGTAGCATCTAAGTTAGTGTCAGTTCCATCTGGATTGCAACATTGGGCACTTGCATGACCCAAGCAGTCGAGGCTCTCACTAAAGTAAAAGGTTGGGAATTGGCAGCAGAAGCATTTGGGTGCTGTGGAGCTGCACTTCAGTGCACTGTTCTGGTCTCTATTACATAAAGCTTCAGCAGACATTGGAAACAGGGCTATAAGGCACTGCTGAACGAAAAAAGAAATTGAAAATCAACCTGGATCATTTCATCTCCAGAAATAGAAATCCTCTAGTTGATGTGAGGGAGGTCATTACAGTTATGAAAAATTTTGATAGGACATACTGCAGTAACTCACCCAAACTTCTCAACTACCTCCCAAAGCCATGATCATAACCATCTAGAAGGACAAATGCAGACAAAACAGGGGAATGCCAGCACCTGCAAGTTCCTCTCCAAGCTACAAATTATCCTGATTTGGATATAGATCAATGTTCTGTCAGTGTCACTGGGTCAAAATTCAGGAACTCCCTTCGTCACAGCACTGTGAGTGTGCATACCACACGGAATGCCGCAGTCGGGTGATGTTTTCGGTTCTGTGGCAGACTAAAGTAGGGATCATAAGTAAATCCAATGTGGAATATGAGAGAAAGTATCGAAAGAAATAGTGGAAATTGCTAGCTTCACAAAAAATTGATGCAAATGGGATCGATAACCTGAAGGAGAAGCTGAGGAGAAAAGGAGCTGTCCTTCAATTTGAAAAGGACGTTAATTAAAAATCAAGAGTTTCTGCCAAGGGGTTTTATGAGGCTGAAGTGAATGATTCTTGACATCCTAAGGTAATGAGCTCCAGAAGGCAGGATCTGCTACCTTTTATTTACCTGCCTGCCATCACTCATATAATCCTTACAGTGTGGAAGCAGATCATTCAGCCCATTGAGGCCACACGACCTATCCAAAGAGCATCCCACCCAGACCCACCCTCCTACCCAATGCCTGTCACCCTGCATTCCCATGGCCAATCCACCTCACCTGCACAGTTTTAGACTGTTAGATGAAAATGGGGGATCCACACAGACAGTCACCCAAGGGAGGTCAATGGTTACATCCTCAGGAAGTTGATCATAGGGGATTCAGGGAGCATAATGGTGACATAATAACATAACAGGGAGATCAGGAGTCGGCCATTCAGCCTTTGAGCCTGGTCTGCCATTCAGTAAGATCATTTGATTTGATTTAGGTTCTTTTATCACATGTACTCAAGTACAGGAGTACAGGGAAAAGTTTTCAATGTCACGACACAAGGTGCCATCTTAGCTACAAGTTCCTAGGTACAAAAACTGAAGAACAAGATCGAAAGAAGGAAGGCGTGATGATAAAAGTTAAACATTACAGCTCTTCTGAGTATTAAGTCTTTCTTAAGTGCTTAGTCAGGCTGTGACCACACTTCCTACAAGGGCTTGATCTCCTCTGCTTAGGCATGCTTTCCCCGCACTAGCTCGATATCCCCTGGCTCTTGTCGTCACTGCAGATATTGGGAGACCCTCAATTGCAGCGTTGACTTTGCTCCCAGGATCTCAGGCTGCCAAAGCCCAGATACAGGCATTGTCTGCACAGGGCCTCGGTCTCACCGTCGGTCCACACGCCGGGCATCGGGATCTCACCAAGAATCTGGGGCCAGGCCCTCAGTTGCTGCCCAGCAGTGGATGAGCCTGATACCGCTGCTGCCACTCTCCAGAAGATAAGTCAGCAGAAACAAAAGCTAAAAAAAATGCTAAAACTAAAAGAAAGAGAAAGCATCTGAGGAAAGGAGAAAAAGCAAGGGAAGAAGAGCAGACAGAGTGATAAGATAATAAAATGTGAGGCTGGATGAACACAGCAGGCCAAGCAGCATCTCAGGAGCACAAAAGCTGACGTTTCGGGCCTAGACCCTTCATCAGAGAGGGGGATGGGGAGAGGGAACTGGAATAAATAGGGAGAGAGGGGGAGGCGGACCGAAGATGGAGAGTAAAGAAGATAGGTGGAGAGAGTATAGGTGGGGAGGTAGGGAGGGGATAGGTCAGTCTAGGGAAGACAGACAGCTCAAGGAGGTGGGATGAGGTTAGTAGGTAGATGGGGGTGCGGCTTGGGGTGGGAGGAAGGGATGGGTGAGAGGAAGAACCGGTTAGGGAGGCAGAGACAGGTTGGACTGGTTTTGGGATGCAGTGGGTGGGGGGGAAGAGCTGGGCTGGTTGTGTGGTGCAGTGGGGGGAGGGGACGAACTGGGCTGGTTTAGGGATGCAGTAGGGGAAGGGGAGATTTTGAAACTGGTGAAGTCCACATTGATACCATATGGCTGCAGGGTTCCCAGGCGGAATATGAGCTGCTGTTCCTGCAACCTTCGGGTGGCATCATTGTGGCAGTGCAGGAGGCCCATGATGGACATGTCATCTAGAGAATGGGAGGGGGAGTGGAAATGGTTTGCGACTGGGAGGTGCAGTTGTTTGTTGCGAACTGAGCGGAGGCGTTCTGCAAAGCGGTCCCCAAGCCTCCGCTTGGTTTCCCCAATGTAGAGGAAGCCACACCGGGTACAGTGGATGCAGTATACCACATTGGCAGATGTGCAGGTGAACCTCTGCTTAATGTGGAATGTCATCTTGGGGCCTGAGATAGGGGTGAGGGAGGAGGTGTGGGGGCAAGTGTAGCATTTCCTGCGGTTGCAGGGGAATGTGCCGGGTGTGGTGGGGTTGGAGGGCAGTGTGGAGCGAACAAGGGAGTCACGGAGAGAGTGGTCTCTCCGGAAAGCAGACAGGGGTGGGGATGGAAAAATGTCTTGGGTGGTGGGGTCAGATTGTAAATGGCGGAAGTGTCGGAGGATGATATGTTGGATGATAAGCCCACTCTGCCACATCTTGCAGAGATGCAGATGGCTGATCTAATTAGGGTCTCATCTCCACTTTTATTTCTGTATTGAAGAATCACTTTTGTTGCTGTTGCATTTTTCTTCTCACTTCCATAACCATTGACTCCTTTGTCTTCAGAAATCTGTCCAACTCACCCTTAAGTATCTTCAATGACCCAGTCTCCATTGCGTTTGTGGTGAGACACCAACGACCCTGTGAGAGAAAGAGACTCTCCCAGTCACTGTCTTAATTAACAAAACCTTAACTTTTTAAACCATTTCTGCAGTTCTCCTCCCACCCCACGCACCCCCCCCACAATGTGAATCTTCTCAACACCCAGTCTGTCCAGTCCCCTCAAGATCTTATATGTTTCATTAAAATCACCTCTCACTCTACTAAACTCCAGTTGATACAGACTTTAACTTTTTCAAACTTTCTTGGATAAGCTTTTCATCTCAGGAATCAATTAAGCATGAGGGCAATAGCCTACTGGTATTGTTGCTAGACTACTAATTCGTAAACCTTCATAATATTCTACGAACTGGGGCTTGAACCCTGCCATGATGAATGGCTCAATTTGATCTCAATAAAGATCTGGACTAGAAGAGTTTAGTGATGGCCATGCATCAATTTATGGGAAAAACATATGTGCTCACAATATCCATTAAGAAAGGGAAACTGCTGTCCTTAGCTGATCTGGCCTATGTGTGACTCCAGACCCACAGCGATGTGACTAACTCTTAACTGCATCTGGGCAATTAAGGATAGGCAATAAATGCTGTCCTGTAACTAAATAAAAAAGAATGTAATTATATCCTTGCTGATGTAAGGAGATCAAAATCGTATACAGTACTCCAGATGCAATTTCTTGTATAAGTTATAGAAATATTTAATTACTTTTATATTCCAATCCCCTAGCAATAATGTCCAATATCTCATTTACACATCTTACCATTTGCTGTTGGAGGGGCAGGTGATAGATGAGTGGTATTATTGCTGGGCTGTTAATCCAGAGACCCAGATAACATTCTGGGGACCTGAGTTCGAATCCTGCCAGGGTAGATGGTGGAATTTGAATTCACTTAAAATCTGGAATTAAGAGTTCTATGATGGCCATGAGTCCATTGATTATTGGGGTTAAAACTCATCTCATTCACTCATATTCTTCAGGGAAAGAAATTGACATCCTTACCTGGTCTGGCTTACATGTGACTCCAGACTCACAGCAATGTGGTTGACTCTTAACTGCCCTCTGCGCAATTAGGGATGGGCAATAAATGCTGCCCTAACCAGTGATGCCCTCATCTGTGAATGAATAAAGGGGAAAAAAATACTCTAACTTGTTTGATTCGTGCAGTAGGATTCATGTATATCACCCAAGTCCTATAATCTCTCTGCATCTAAATAATATACTACTTATCTTTTCTTTCTGCCAAAGTGGAATGTTCATAGTTGCCTATATTTTACCCACTTGCATTAGTTGTCTATATCCTTTCACAAACTCCCTCCATCCTATCGACAACTTACTCTGGTGCCATGAGTAAAGTTAGTAAACTTGCCCTTAATCTACATCATTGAAATAATCATAAATATTCAAGGACTCATCACTGGCCCCTCTGGTAGTCCACCAGTAACTGTTTTTCAACAAAAAAAACTTATTTCCTACTTTCTACTCCCTGTTAGCTAACTAATCCTCCATCCATGGCTAATATGCAATACCATACACCACAACTCTTATTATCTGCAATGGTTTTAATAGGATACCTTGTTGAATGTTAAATTAGTGATTAATGTCTATCTCCTTTTAAATAATATGGAACTCCTCTATTCTTCCTGCCAAAGTACCATAAGCTCACATTTCCCTCATTATATTTCATCTGCCAAAGTTTTGTCTGCTCATTTAACCTGTTTATATTCCCCTGTAGACTCTTTGCGTCACCTCATCATTCATTTTCATGTCATCTGTCACCTTAACAATAGTTAGCTATAGTACATTCACTTTCTTCATTCAAGTCATTAATAAATATTAGATTAGATTCCCTACAGTGTGGAAACAGGCCCTTCGGCCCAACGAGTAAATACTTATAGCCCCAGCACTGATTCCTGCAACACTCCACAATTTGAATGGAAAATTCCAACTAATCCCAACTCTCTATTTTCTAATGATTAGTCAATCCTCTATCCATGCTAATATATTACTTGCAACACAACAGGCTCCCACTTAATAAGTGGCAGTTAATTAGTGAACTCCTTCTCGAAATGCAAATATTATATCACTCAAAGAGAGGTTGATGATATTGAGGTTGTTTTCCTTGGAACAGGGAAGGCTAAGGAGTGACATGATTGAAGTATACAAAATTGTGAGGAGTAGAGATACAGCACACAGGAAGAACCTGTTTACCCCTCAAAAAACCAGCGGTCAAAAATTCAATCTAGGTGGCAAGAGGATTAGAAGGAACATGTGGAAAAACATTATTGTGCAGAGGGTAGTGGGTATCCGGAATTTGATGCCTGTGTTGGCGATGGAGGCAAGGACACTAAAATCTTTTTTAAAATACCTGGATCTGAACCTTAAGTACTGTAAGGCGCAGGGCTCTGGACTGTGTGCAGGAAGATGGGATAAGAAAGGACATCTTAGTGTCTATTGGTTGGCATGGACAAGATGAATTGAAAGGCCCCCTTCTGTGTTGTATCATTTCCATGGATCCTATGATTTCTAGTACAATAACTAATTTACCTCCATCTATCCTGCTGTGTTATCTCCTCGAAGAATTCCAATCAATTTCTCAGGCATAATTTCCCCTTTATGAAATCATGCTGGCTCTGATTGGTCATATTATGTGTTTCTGAATGCTCTGTTAATACATCCTATATAACAGACTCTAAAATTTTACTAATGTCAGATATAAGCTACCTGGCCTATTGTTACCTGGTTTTGTATCTCTCTGTCTTTGAATTAGGATAATACATTGCCAGTTTTCCCATCCTGTGGGACTTCTCTGAAGTCTAAGGATTCTCGGAACATGGCTAACAGTGCTTCCACTACCTCTGAAGCTGTTTCCTTTAGTATCCTAGGATGCAACCCCTTAGGTCCAGGGACTTTTTGTCTTTATCACCATTAGTATTCCTAGTTCATTTTCTCTAGTTATAGGTGTCACATTTATTTTGTTCTCAATTTTGCTCCTTGATTATTTAGTATTTTTTAAATGGTATTAGTGTCTTCTATCATGAAGAGTGTTGGAAAGTATTTGTACAACTATGATGCCATTCCCTGGTTTCTTCTTATTATTTCTCCAGCCTTATTCTCTAAGGGGCCTATTGGCTTTGGCTCCAGTCTACTCCACCCATCTCTGTCCTCTTTCCTTTGTAATTACCCTTATTTAGCAAGTTGTTCCTGACCAAGTTACTCAGCCTCAAATTAAACACCAAATTCTACTCTTCTGTGGCCACTGTCCTAAGGCATTTTTACTCTGTGACCGTTCATTAAACCTGCCCCATTACACATTGCCAGATCCAAAATAGCTTGATCCCCGATTGGATCCACAGCATGTTGTTCGAAGAAACTGTCCCAAATACTATCTATGAATCCTTCCTCCTGGCTATCTCTTTGATTTTCCAAATGTTCTTGAAGACTAAAGCTGCCCATGATTAATGTGCTGACTTTTTACAAGTCCTCATTATTACTTGATTTAATCTCTACTCTGCAGTTTCACTGCTGTTACAGAGCCTATAGACTACTCTCTCAAAGAACTTTCATAAATCATCCAAACTCATTAAATCAAGAAAAGATAGGTAGATAACAAAGCGTGGAGCTGGATGAACACAGCAGGCCAAGCAGCATCTCAGGAGCACAAAAGCTGATGTTTTGGGCCTAGACCCTTCATCAGAGAGGGGAATGGGGAGAGGGAACTGGAATAAATAGGGAGAGAGGGGGAGGCGGACCGAAGATGGAGAGTAAAGAAGATAGGTGGAGAGGAGAGTATAGGTGGGGATGTAGGGAGGGGATAGGTCAGTCCAGGGAAGATGTGGAAGAGTAGAGCTGGATGAACACAGCAGGCCACGCAGCATCTTAGGAGCACAGAAGCTGTTTGCTGATGAAGGTTCTAAGCCTGAAAAGTCAGCTTTTGTGCTCCTGAGATGCTGCTTGGCCTGCTGTGTTCATCCAGCTCCACACTTTGTTATCTCGGACAAAGTCAGAAGTCAGGTTATTGTCCAACAGGTTTATTTGAAATCACAAGCGTTTGGAGTGCTGATCCTTTACCTGACGAATGGGTTATGCTCCCAAAGCTTGTGATTTCAGATAAACCTGTTGGACTACAATCTGATATTGTGTGACGTCTGACGTTGTTTTACTGAACTGACATTGGTTCGGGGGTACTTTTCCTACAGCTCCACAGAAATATTCTGCCTCTCTGCAAATGACCCGTTAACAATGCTTGCATTCCACAGTGTGTGCTGTGACATATTGCACATTATCTCACAAATACCAAGTTCTCTATTACTTGATATGTATCCTATTTTTATATCTGTAATCCGATACTTATCGGGATAGAAAATTTTATTCATCCATGGGATGTGGGCATCACCTTCAAAACTAGCATTTGTTACCCATCCCTAATTGCCATTTTAACTCAGTGGCTTGTGTGGCCATGTCAGGGCCAACCACATTGCTAATGGCTTGGAATCACATCTGGCCAGACCAGGTAAGGATGTCAGATTTACTTTCTGAAAAGGACTTTAGTGAGCCAGATGAGTTATTATGTCAATAGTTGGTGCGGTCACAATGACTGGAAGCATTAATTAAATTTAAATTCCACAAACTGCTGTTTTGGGATTTGAACGCACGTGCCCATGAGCATTAGCTTAAGCCTCTGGATTGCTAGTTGAGTGACATTGCCATTTTCCACAGTGTCTGTGATATTGCACTTTCAATTGAGAACTGTATCTGCAAGAATCATAATCTAGTTATTGTTCCAAAGTGTAAATGATTGGTCCTTTGTCATTAGCTGGAGTAGAGGTATGTCTTTCTTCATGTTGCTGGAGAGCTGAGGAGAAGCATTCCTGTTGTTTGCTTTTCCAGTCTCTTCCGTTATCAGTTATGACACATTGATTTGATTGCGAGGAGTTAATGTCTGGTCCTGCTCAGGTGATGTAGAGTGAGAGGTTGCAGTAAGGGTCTTTATCTTAGAGAATGAACGAGGTGGTGCCAGTTAGCCCTACACCAGGGGAGCCTAAGTGCGCATCATGACACAATTCTCCTTTCCCTTTCACGGAGTTTCAATTTGTTGATGACTGAGGCCACACATCCCTTCCTCTTTCTTGGAATTTCTCTTAATTGATCTGAACATACAGTGGGCTGGTGGGCACTAATAATCCATCAAATTGTCAGTACCCTCCTAATTGCAAGATCCTTAATGGAATGAGTGAACACACAGGCAGTCAGGGTTGCGTAAAACTTCAGGCATTTGGGCCCCCAACAGATGGCCAATGGACAAAGGGAACGTTTCCTCCAGTTACTCTTCCTGCCTCCGTTTTTTTTATGAATGGAAGTTTACGACATTTGGGTCCTGACATTTACAATTCAACAAATGGAGGCAAGAATGTGCAAATGTCGCTTTTAATTAGACAGGGGCCCATATGGGTCACATGAGGGGTCATTATGTTTACTTGTAGTGGCCTCTTGTTTTAATACTCGAATGGAAAGCATCTCTTTGTCTCTGCTGCCCTGTCTCATTCCCCCTGCCGTTCTGCGCGGTGGGAGATTAAGTCTTGGCTAATAGACAGAAGAGTGAGACTGAAGACAGACAGTTTAATTAGGTATTCTGAGTAATATTTCTAAAGGGGTCACCTCACCCTTGGATTAAAGTGGTCTCAACAATTCATTACCGAAAGCAAACAGCAGCTTAGCACTTCTTTTCACAACAACCAACCATGCCATGACGCCAAATGTCACTGAATGTGTCTGCTTGTCCCCATCACTAGACAGCTCACTATGTAGGAATGTTTTGGGATAACATTTAGAAATTGACAAATAACCAATAACAACCTGGAGCTGTTACACACTGTTCCACAGATGTAGCACTGTTGCCCGGTGTCGTGAGGCTGGGGATTCCTACCCAATTCCAAGAGCTTGGGTTAGACTTGACACTCCAGTCCTAAGTGCGTTCTGCACTGTCAGAAGCACCAGCTTTTGGACAAGATATTAAACTGAGGCCTCATCCACCTTGCAAAGTGGATCAAAATGCTGTTTTAAATATAAACAAGCATTTTCCCTAATGCCTTGGCCAATATTCATCATCACATAGCTATTTGTGGGAGCGTGCTGTGTACACATTGACTGATATGTTTCATGTATTACAGCAGTAACCACACTTCAGAAGTAGGAAACAAAAGAGTTCACAGAAGAAGGGGTATTGGACTCAAAATATTAACTGTATTTCTCCCACCACAGATACTACCAGACCTGCTGAGTTTCTTCAGAACTTTCTGCTTTTTTTGTTTCAGATTTCCAATATTTATTTTACAATGCTTTATTTTACCTCGGAAGTAGGTTTTGTTCTTTATTCTTTTGTAGGGTATGGGTATCTCTGACAAGACCAGCATTTGTTGTCCAATCCAAAGGGACCTTGAGCTGAGTAGTTACTAGGCCTTTCAGAAGGTAGTTAAGAGTCAATCATATTGCTAGATGGGACCAAGCTAGGATTGTCAGATTATCTTCACTCTAGGATGTTTGTGAATCTGATGGAGTTTTACAATCATTGATGAACATTTCAGGTTTCAATTGCAGATTTTATTACTTGAATTTAAATTCCACCAGCTGCTGTGGTGAGATTTGAACCAGAGTCCTTAGAATATAGGAACAAAAACAAAGTTGCTGGAAAAGCTCAGCAGGTCTGCAGCATCTGTGGAGGAGAAAACAGAGTTAACGTTTTGGGTTCGGTGAGGAAGTTCTGAGGGAGGGTCACTGGACCCGAAACATTAACTCTGTTTTCTCCTCCACAGATGCTGCAGACCTGCTGAGCTTTTCCAGCAACTTTGTTTTTGCTCCTGATTTACGGCATCTGAAGTTCTTTTGGTTTTCCCCAGAATATTAACCTGGGCCTCTTTATTTCTACTCAAATGATATGATCATTCTGTCACCATTCACCCTGTAAAGCGTTTTGGAGATACCTTGAGAACCTACAAAGCATATAACAATGAATGTGAGATCATCCTTTATAACAGAAACTGGGAAGTTACCACAGAATGGTTTGCATTTCAAGCAGAGGTCAATTCACCAGTACCATGTGATCATATTTAGCCAAGGTGGGAACAGAAAACTCAACTCATCCATAGCATTTCTTCAGGAAGCATGCAAAAGTGTTTCACCCCAGATTGTTGTCAAGCACAATGACCGATATTATTAGGAAATTTTGACGCTTGAAAAGAAATAGGGAGGGTGGAAAAAGAGGCAGTGGAGTGGCGTTGCTAGTCAGGACAAGTATAGCAGCTACTGAAAGGCAGTTCGAGAATGATATGTCAACAGAGTCAGTTTGGGTTGAGGTCAGGAACAGGAAAGGAGCGGTCACTTTGTTGGGGTTTTTTTACAGACCCCCTCATAGTTGCAGAGAAGTGGGGGAGCAGATTGGGAGGCAAATTCTGGAAATGTGCAGAAGTCACAGGGTTGTAGTCATGGGTGACTTCAACTTTTCAAATATTGATTGAAAACTTTTTAGTTGTAAAAGTTTAGATGGAACGGATTTTGTCCAGTGCGTTCAGGAAGGATGGACCAACACGAGGACAGGCCACTTTGGATTTGGTACCTGGCAATGAACCGAGCCAAGTGTTAGACCTATTGGTAGGAGAGCATTTTGGCGTAGTGATCATAACTCTGTTACTTTTACAATAATCATGGAAAAGGATTGGTACATATATAAGGTTTATAATTGGGGGAAGGGTAATTACAATTCTGTGAGGCAAGAGCTGGGTAATATAAAATGTGAACAGATGTGTGAGGGAAGAGCACTATTGAAATTTGGAGATTGTTTAAGGAATTCATACTGAGTGTGCTTGATATGTTTGTTCCTCGCAGGCAGGGAAGATGCGGTCGAATGAGGAAGCCTTGGTTCTCGAGAGAGGTAGGTTGAGAGGACGAAGGATACTTATATAAGGTTTAGGAAGCAAGGAATGGAAAAGGATCGAGAGGGATACAAGTTATCCAGGAAAGAGCTGAAGAAAGGGCTTAGGAGAGCTATAAGGTGGCATGAGAAAACCTTGACAGATATGATCATGGAAAACTCCAAGGCTTTTTACACGTACGTGAGGAGTAAAAGAATGACCAGAGTAGGGGTAGGGCTGATGAAGGATTGTAAAGGGAATTTGTGCATGGAGCCAAAAGAGGTAGGAGAGGTCCTTAATGAATACTATTCTTCGGTATTCACAACTGTGAGGGGCTTAGTTGTAGAGGAGGACAGTGTGAAACAGGCAGGTAGGCTAGAGGAGGTTGATGTTAGTAAGGAGGTGTATTAGGAATTTTGAGGAACTTGAAGAGAGATAAATCCCCCGGGCCTGATGGGGTTTACCCGAGGATTCTACGGCAAGCGAGGAAAGAGATCCTCACTGTCCACAGGTAAGTGCCAGGAGATTGGAGAGAGGCAAACATCATTCCCTTGTTCAAAAAAGGCAATCGGGATAACCCCAGAAATTACAGGCCAGTTAGTCTTAATTCAGTGGTGGGCAAATTACTGGAAAGGGCTCTGAGAGATAGGATTTATGATCACTTGGATAGTCACAGTTTGATTTGTAATAGTCAGCATGGATTTGTGAGGGGTAGATCATGCCTCACAAACCTTATTTAATTCTTTGAAGAGTTGACCAAACAAGTGGATGAAGCTGGAGCAGTGGATGTGGTACACATGGATTTAAGTAAGGCATTTGATAAGGTCCCCATGGTAGGCTCATGCAGAAGATAAGGAAGCATGGGATAGGGGGAAATGTGAAAGATTGCTTGGCCCTGAGAAGACAAGGGGTGGTAGTGGGCAGAAAATATTTAACATGGTGCTTACTTACAAATGGTGTACCACAAGGATCTGTTCTGGGTCCTCTTCTATTTGTGATTTTTGTAAATGATTTGGATGAAGGAGTGGAAGGCTGGATTAGTAAGTTCGCAGACGATACGAAGGTGGGTCACGTGGTAGACAGTGCGGAGGGCTGTTCTAGCTTACAAACGGACATTGATAGAATGCAGAGCTGGGTGGAGAAGTGGCAGATGGAATTTAACGCTGAAAAGTGTGAGGTGATTTATTTTGGAAGGACAAACTTGAAAGCAGAATACAGGGTTAACGGAAAGATTCTTGTCAATGTGGAGGAGCAAAGGGATCTTGGGGTTCTTGTCCACAGTTCCCTGAAAGCTGCCACCCAGGTAGATGGAGTTGTTAAGAAGGTGTATGGTGTGTTGGCTTTCATTAATAGAGGGATTGAGTTCAAGAACCGTGAAATTATGCTTCAGCCATACAAAAGCCTGATTCGGCCGCATCTGGAGTATTGTGTCCAGTTCCGGTCGCCTCATTACAGGAAAGATGTGGAAGCATTGGAAAACGTGCAGAGGAGATTTACCAGGACGTTGCCTGGAATGGAGGGAAGGTCTTATGAGGAAAGGCTGAAAGAGCTAGGGCTTTTCTCTTTAGAACAACAAAGGATGAGAGGTGACTTGATAGAGGTGTACAAAATGATCAGAGGTATAGACAGACTGGACAGCCGGAGGCTTTTACTAAGGGTGGAGGTAGCTGTTACGAGGGGGTATAGTTTTAAAGTGAGTGAAGGTAGATACAGAGGAGACATCAGAAGTAGGTTCTTTACTCAGAGAGCGGTGGGGCTGTGAAATGCATTGCCGGAGAGGGTAGTGCAGTCGGCCTCATTAGGGGCATTCAAGTGGCTATTAGATAGGCATATGGATGATAGTATAAGGTAGGGGTAGAGGTTAGATAGATCTTAGGTTTTGGGTAAAAGTTCGGCACAACATCATGGGCCAAAGGGCCTGTACTGTGCTATAGTGTCGTATGGTCTGAAACACATCACCCAACCTGCATACAGCAAATTCCCAGAAAAGGCAACAACAATTTTGAGACTAAGCCACATGAGGCAATAGTAGGAAAGGTGATTGATATGAAGCAGTCTGTTAAAGGGTAAGAGTGGTTAGAAGACAGAATGACGCAGGAGGATATTCCAAAGCATAGGTCCAAGACATCTGAAGATGTGTGTGTGTGTGTGTGTGTGTGTGTGTGTGTGTGTGTGTGTGTGTGTGTGTGTGTGTGTGTTTGTGTGTTTGTGATGAGAACCTGTGTGTGTGAGCCTGTGTGTGAATGCATGTATGTGTAAGGCTATGCGAGATGATGATGTGTGTGTGTGTGTGTGTGTGTGTGTGTGTGTGTGTGTGTGTGTGTGTGTGTGTGTATGTGTGTGTTTGTGTGGGTGGGTGGGTGTGTGTGTGTGTTTGCGCCCGCGCGCGCGTGTGTGAGAGAATGTGTGTGAGAGAGAAAATATGTGTGCATGTGTGTGTGTGAACATATGAATATGTATGTGTGTGAGCATGTAAGTGTGTGTTTGTTTCTGTGTGAGAGAGCATGTGAGTGTGTGTATGTATGTATGTGTGAGAGTGTGTGTGTGTGAGAGAGCATGTGAGTGTATATGTATGTGGGTGTGTGTGTGTGAGAGCATGTGAGTGTATATGTATGTGGGTGTGTGTGAGCATATGAGCGTGTGTATGTTTGTGTGTATGAGCATGTGAGAGTGTGTATGTATGTGTGTGTGAGCATGAATGTGTGTATGTATCTGTGCGTGAGCATGTCAGTGTGTGTATGTGTGTGTGAGAGTGTGTGAGAGAGAGAGATTGTGTGTTTGTGTTTGTGCTCCTGTGTCAGCATGTGTGTGTGTGTGTGTGTGTGTGTGTGTGTGTGTGTGTGTGTGTGTGTGTGTGTGTGTGTGCGTGTGAGAGAGACAATGTGTTAATGTTGGAAGCGGGCCTGGGGGGTGCAAATGGTTGTGCGGAAATTACGGACGGCACAGCTAGAATTGGTGGAGCACGAAGAGCTTGGCCTGAGGAGGATTCGATGGATAGGAATTAGGAGACTCTGCACTGGGCAGGCTACCGGAGCATCCATGTACCAGCTGAACCCCAGTCATTACATGGACGAGGGGTAATGTAAGGCAAAGAAACACTCACATGCCCTTCCCATGACTGGAATGTATCTGCCAAACCCATTCCAATTTCTGGACCCCTCTCCAAACTGGGCTGCATTGCAAGCTTCAAGGAAGGCCTTTAAACTCACCTGGAAACATCAGAGGCATCACCTCTAATAAAACATCACCTCCAGAGGTATAACACCCTCTCATTTGCTGTCTTAGCCACTGATCCTGTAGTTGTCTGTCTCACAGGGGAAGCTGCTACCAACTTGTCTAAGCTTAGCTGAGATAATAAGAACAAGTGGAAGTGTGTATAACAGGGGCTGGAAATGAATTATATGGATAATAAAAAAGATTGTAAGCATGTTACATAAGAAGATTGGCAATGTGTTATAGTTAAGTCAATGCACAAATAAATAATTAGCTTCCCTCCTGCTCCAATTTAACATCATAAATTAACACACAAGTAGATTTTTTCACTATTCAACTCTAAATCACCAAATCAAGACTGAATGAATCTTTCTTTCACAAATTGATTCTCAAGCTATTCAGTGAATCAAATCAATCAGCTTTAGTCTCAGCAAATTATTGACTAACTCAAATGAATAAAATAAACCTCATCCAGAATCACAATGAGTTATGAAACCTTAGTGAGCACATTCAGTGCTGCCCCACTATACAATTGTTTTCCACGCGACTGTAACTGGTTGCTTCTTTCTCAACTGGGTCTGCACCCTCCTATATTCGGCTCTTCTGATCTTCAAGATATCACCTTGCTAGGTTGAATCTGGGCCTTCATGAACCCTCAATAATCCTCTCCATACTCTCTGTCCCTCAGAGTGGTAAGCGCTATCCAATTTTTAACTTAAATTATTGAAGCATAGTCATCGTTGGCTGGGCCAATATTTATTTCCCATTTATAATTGCCTTTGAGAAGGTAGTGGTGAGCTGCTTTCTTCAGCCACTGCAGTCCATTTGACATAGATACAGCCACAGTGGAGAGAATCCCAGGATTCTGACCCATTGCTGTCAAAACAGCATGGTAACTTGGTAAAAGAGTAAAGAACAATCCTGAGCGAGATAGATCTAAGGCTAGGCCCTGCTAACAGTTTTTTTTGTACTAATGTAAAGGCTATAACTTGTAAATAGTTATAGAGCTGCAAGTAAGTGTGCCTTGATTATTCTTCAAGGTTCTTCTCATTGGATCAGAAGGTGCTTATGCTCACACACCAGGCCTCTGAAACTGGTAAATAACCCATACACTTCAAAGGTACAGTTAACAGGGCATACAACAAGATGGTTTCTGTGAGATTTGAAGACTTAATTGAGTAGTACCAGTCCCAATGAGCTAAATAACTTAGAAAACTTCAAGGAAAACAAATCCCACTGATTGCCGAGGACAGTGACTACCAAAAAGCTTTTTATTTCCATTTATGGGATGTGGGTATTACTGGCTGGCCAGGATTTATTGCCTGTCCCTAATTTATTAGATTACCTACAGTGTGGAAACAGGCCCTTTGGCCCAACAAGTCCACACCACCCCTTGAAGCATCCCACCCCGACCCATCCCCCTATAACCCACACACCCCCGAACACTATGGACAATTTAGCATGGCCAATCCACCTAGCCACGGGACTGTTTCTTCAATGTTCCCTCTGCCCATGTGTTTTTCCCGTGTGTGTGTGTGTGTGTGTGTGTGTGTGTGTGTGTGTGTGTGTGTGTGCCACAACTCAGCACTAACTTTAGTGTCACTGCACCATCAGACTTGGATACTGAGTGCTCAAAACAGCAGCAACCCTAGGCAACCACAGAATGTATGAGGGGAACCTTGAAAAGGAAGTTAAGAGAACAAAAAGGAGTCATCTGATTTATTTTGCAAGTTCATTAAGGATAAAAGAAGAATTAGGGAACGATCAAGGACTACATTGGTAATTTTTGCATGGAGCCAGAAGATGTTGTTGGATTCTTAATGAAAACTTTGTGATGCCGTTCACTGATGAGAGGGGTGATGTGGATTTAGATATCAGAGAGATGGACAGGGATTTACTGGAAGAAATTAGTATCGACAGAGAAGAGATTCTGAGTGGTTTCTGAGAGGTGCTGGAGGGCTGGAGGACCACCAATGTGGGACCATTATTCAAGAGGGCAGCAAGAGATTTAACAGGAAACTACAGGCCAGTCAGTCTAACCTCAGTGGCAGGGAAACTATTGGAAGGAATTCCGACACACAGAATTAATCTGCATTTGGAGAGGCAGGGATTAATCAAGAACAGTCAGCATGGTTTTGTAAGGGAATGTCATGTCTGACCAACTTGATTGATTGTTTCAAAGAAGTCATCAGGTGTGTAATTGAGAGCAATGCTTTTGTCACCATTTACTTGACTTCAGTAAGGTTTTTGATAATGTCCCACATGGGAGACAGTTAGTGAAAGTAAGAGCCCATGAGATACAAGCAAGTTTGACAAATTGGATTCAGAATTGACTGAGTGGTAGGAAGGAGAGGATGATCGTCAGAGGCATTTTTGTTCTGGAAGCAGATGTCCATTGACATCCCAAAGGGGTCAGTGTTGGGGTGCTGCCCCGAACTGAAATATCAGCTTTCCTGTTCCTCTGATGCTGCCTGACCTGCTGTGTTCCTTCAGTTCCACACAATGTTATCTCTGACTCCAGTATAGGCAGTTCTTACTATCTCTCAGTTGTGGGGCCCTTGCTATTTATGATTAATACAAATGATTTAGATTTGAATGTATGTAAGTCTGTGGGTGATATAAAGATTGATGAGCCGTTAGATAGTGAGAAGATTAGCTATAGACTACAGAGGTTATAGAGGGGCTGTTCAGATGGGCTAATCAGTGGCAAATGGAATTCAATCCAGATCAATGTGAGGTGATGCACTTGGAGAGGACAAATAAGAAGGGGAATACACGATGAATTGTAGGACCCTGGTAAGCACTGACAATCCGAGGGGCTTTGATGTACAGGTAAACTGGTCCTTAAGATATGAGGACAGGTGCTTAGTGTGGTTAAGAAGTCATATGGGATAATTGCCTTTATTAAATGTGGCACATGATTTAAGAGCAGGGAGTTTATGCTGAGGTTGCATAAAATGTTGTTTAGGCCACAGCTGGAATATTATGTGCAGTTCTGAAAAGCATATTATAGGAGGGATGTGATTGCAGTGGACAGGGTGCAGAGGAACTTTACCAGGATGTTGCCTGGGCTGGAAAGTTTCAATTATGAAGAAAGATTGGCTGGGGTTGTTTTCCTTCGAGCAGAAGAGACTGAGGGGAGGCATGATTGCGATCCATGAAATTATGATGGGCATTGTCAGGGCAGGCAGGAAGAAACTTTTCCTCTTGATGGAGGGATCAGTGATCGGGAGCATAAATTTGGAATCAGGGCAGGAAGTTTAGAGGGAAATGTGAGGAAAAACGTTTTCACCCAGGTGATGGTGAGAATCTGGAGCCCCTGCCTGTCAAGGTGTAAGAGACAGAAATCCTCATCCTATTAAAGTAGCATTTAGATGTGCACTTGGATTGCCCAGGCATGGTAAGATATGAACCAAGTTCTGGCCAATGAAATTCAAATAGGTGTTCGTTTTTGACCAGTGCAGATTCGATGGGCTGAAAGGCTTACATTCTATGCTGTAGACGTCTATCATTCCAAGGCCTCCTTGAAGATATTTCTCCTGAGACTCAATATAAAATAATTAATTGAGGATGGGCAAAAGATCCTGGCCCTACCAGAAGCACAGTGAGGTCAGTTTACAGCTTCAGAGACTGGACAGCTATTTCTCTGGGCAATGAAGTTTTATTACAGAGCCCACCTGAATTTCAGAGCACAAAAATTTCAACTGACTTTGGACTTTGGCCGAGAATGCTCAGATGAAAATCTGCCTCGATAAATCAGCAGTCAATGCACTGCGCTCAGTGTCAACCATGAATTTTGGAATAATGTTGGAATTTGTCAGCTGTTCATCTCTCAACATTTTCAACTCACCAAAAAAAATGTAAAAGGGAAACAAAACCTTGAGACCCTGAACTCTCATAATGTTTATACAAGATTCCCAAGTTCCGACTAAAAATGAGGAAATGCCCTTTTTATCACTTCAGATACTCAAGTATTGGGTTTCCCCAGCCACCTGTCAAAACCACAGCCAATGCAGTGACTGATGGCTGCACTGACGAGCAGAACAATGTAAGACGTTCTGTTAACAATCTCCCTGCAAAGACTACGACTTGAACTTCTGCTCCTGAACACTTGGAGGTCAGAGTTCAACAGCTAGCATCAATCAATGAGGAAGTGTTATTATGTACACAACAAGTTGTGGAACTCGTAAACTCTGGGAGTTGTCAAGTGGCCATTTCTTGTAGCCTGACTCCCTCACTCCCACCCCATCACACTCTCACTATGGCCCTTCACTGTCACTGTTTGACTTCACAGTCCTTAAGTTCAGCTTCAATTATGTGTATCCAGACCTAGTAAGGGCAATAGCTGCCAGAGCACGTATGCTTACACATTCACTCACCCATGCACACATTCACATACATATTCATTCACACTCTCCTATACAGGCACTGCATTCACAGATGCTCACACACCCACACACATACACATACCGCTAACAAACTCACATTCACACATACAATCTCATTCTCAAACTCTACACACAAACACATCCATTTGTGAATTATCATGCACTAATTCACTGTCACACACATTTCCACATATACCACATTCACACATCACATTCACGCATGTTAACACTCAGTCATGCATTGGTTCCACACCTACTCACTAATTCACAACACAAATTCATGTTCACAGATCATTACAAATTTACACCCAAATTCATATTCACACAAACATTCTATCACACACACGTTAATATTCATTCAAATGTATATCAAATATGCACACATACTTAGCATTGTGCACAGACATTAACACATGCCTACAGAAATATTCATAAACACATGGGCTGGAATCTTCTACTTGAAGTGAGAACATCAAGTGAGGAGGCAGTGCGGTGTCTCAGTGGCTAGTATGGCTACCTCAGAGTGGCAGTTTTGAGTGACTGCATAGAACTTGCACCTTCCCCCATGTCGGTATGGGCTTCCTCCTAAAGTCCAAAGATGTGCAGGCTAAGTGAATTACCTTGCTAAATTTTCCTTAGTGTGCAGACTTTGTGGAGTGGTCATGTGAAATGCAGGGTTAAGGTGATAGGGTGGGCGTGGGTCTGAGTGGGATACTCGTGGAGGGTCATTGTGGACTCAAAGGGAAGAATAGCCTGCTTCCACATTGTAGGGATTCTATGACATTTAATTAGACAGGAGATGGAATACACTGCCAGCTGAATTAAGTCATGGGCAGGAAGAGGGATTCTATGATCTATTCACACTCTCCTTATAGCCATGGTTGGACTTTTCACTCAATGCCAATTGAGGCCTGTAAATGAACAAGTATAAGCCTCAATTAAACACTCTCAGGGACTGATTGAAGGAATTGATATCAGAAAGAGGGAAGGGGCCACTGAGAAACACCCTTTGCCCTTGCCACTGAATCCTTCACAAGCCTTCACTCTACAATCCATGCAAAACATTTCCCAACATTATCTACATGTCAGAGATGATGACAACTGCACATGCTGGAGAATCTGAGATAACAAGGTAGAGCTAGATGAACACAGCAGGCCAAGCAGCATCATAGGAGCCTTTCCGATGAAGGGTCTAGGCCTGAAACATCAGCCTTCCTGCTCCTAAGATGCTGCTTGGTCTGCTGTGTTCATCCAGCTCGACACCTTGTTATTCCCTACACGTCATCCTGGTTTTATCAGCTGATTGAATTTCCCTTGCCCTGATTCCTTTTTTCAAAAAAACTGGTTTGCAGCATCCAGAGAGACAGATGGTAAGCACCCTCAACACAGCGGTGACTAGAGGACAGCTCTTTGACTGTGACCCTCTCAGTTATGCTGACTCTCAAGCACAGGCTGGAATGCAAAGGAGCGCTCAGTCCCACTAACCCATTCCAGTAAAGATGAAACTTCTTTTCACTCCTTTCTTGTGTATTCTTCAAAAGGGATGTGTCTATAGCTTGGAATACAGTCCACACAGCGGCTAGTTTTGAAGTAGGGGGTAATCAGACCTGCAAGAGATCACTGAGATAACAAAGTGTAGAGCTAGATGAACACAACATGCCAAGCAGCATCTTAGGAGCACAAAAGCTGACGTTACGAGACTAGAACCTTCATCAGAAAGGGTTTTCTGATGTGGTTGTGCTCCTAAGATGCTGCTTGGCCTGCTGTGTTCATCCAACTCTACACTTTGTTATCTCAGATTCTCTGGTATCTGCAGTTCCTATTATCTCTGATGCAAGAGATCACTGCTCAGTCAGTTTGAAGTTTCTTTGACTCATGTAGATATTACATTTGATCAGTCCCACACAGGACCATTTTTTTGTACCTGCAGTTATCTTGTCTCTGCCACAGTCCTCTTTTAAAAAACACACCTTGGAATTAATGGTTAAAATCACCTGTAGCATTTTGGAGTTCTGACCTATTGTTGTAAAAATGTTACAACAATAGCAACATTTCAGTGGTTATTTGGAACATTAAGGTGGTGAAGGCAGCTAGATAATTATTCATCAAAGACTGGATTCCTTTAGAAAAGACTGCATTGATTTGAAAGCTTTTTGTAATCATAATTTACCTCACATTTCACATAGCCCTACTTTGCCATCTGGCTAGGATGTACAAAATGGGAAAAGGTCATGTGAAATTTCTTGCCATCTCCTTCTACTTCCCTCACTGCTCTGGGCTGGAGCACATGGTTAAAAGTTATGAAAAGATCAAACCAAAGCAAATCAAACAGCAAAGTGGAAGGAAGACCCAGCTGGCCAGGTGTTGAGCATGGAGGGATGAAGTGAGTAAATAATTCAACCATAGATTCTCTGTCAAAATCATTTTCCAAAGTATGTAATCTCCTGAAAGAAATGCCTGAATATGTCTTTTCCAGTTTCTAAAGGGAATCAACAGAGGCACCTCCATTATGTCATTCCACCTTGCTATTCCGTACAATCCTGCTGATTCACGAACACTCCCTTGGGAAAGAGATGGGCAATAGGCCTGAATATTCTGAAGATGAGTCACTGGACTCAAAATGTTAACTGTCTCAGTGGCCCCTTGCCCCTTTCTGATATCAATTCATTCAATCAGTCCCAATTGTTTTTAATTGAGGCCTATTCTTGGTCATTTATTGACCTCAAGTGGTATTTAGTGGAAAGTCCAACCATGGTTCTTCCTGTCCATAACTTAATTCAGGTAGAGATATATTCCACCTCTTGTCGAGTTCAATGTCTTAGAATCCATGCAGTGAGGAAGCTGGCCATTCTTCCCACTGAGCCCACAATGGCCTTCCAATGGGCATCCCACACAGAGGTTTAGAGCCATAGTGACATACAGCGCAGAAACAGACACTTCAATTCAACGCGTCCATGCTGACCAGATATCTTAAATTAATCTAGTCCCATTTGCCAGCAATTGGTCCCTATCCCTCTAAGCCCTTCCTATTCATGTGCCCATCCAGATGCCTTTAAATGTTCCAGCCTCCACCACTTCAACTTGCAACTTATTCCATATACTCTCCACCTTCTGTGTGAAAACGTTGTCCCTTATGTCCTTTTTAAATCTTTTCCCTTTCACCTGAAACCTATGCCCTCTAGTTTTGGACTGGCCCACTCCAGAGTAAAGACCTTGTCTATTTGACCTATCCATGATTTTATAACCCTCTATAAGGTCACCCCTCAGACCCTGACGCTCCAGGGAAAATAGCCCCAGCCTATTCAGCCCCTCCCTGTAGCTCAAACCTTCCACCCCTGGCAACAGCCTTGTAAATATTTTCTGAACCCTTTCAAGTTTCACAACATCTTTCCTATAGCAGGGAGACCAGAATTACATAGAATATTCTAAAAGTGGCCTAACCAATGTCCTGTGTAGCCACAACACCACCTCCAAATTCATCTACTCAATGCACTGAACAATAAAGGTAAGCATACCAAACATCTACTTCACAACCCTGACAATCTGCGACTCCACTTTCAAGGAAATATGAACCTGTACCACAAGGTCTCTTTGATAGCAAAGTGTGAGGCTGGATGAACACAGCAGGCCAAGCAGGATCTCAGGAGCACAAAAGCTGATGTTTTGGGCCTAGACACAAGGTCTCTTTGTTCAGCAACACTCCCCATGACCTTAACATTAAGATTTTCCTTTCCAAAATGCAGCACCTCACATATACTTAACTTAAACTCCATCTGCCACTGCTTGGGCCTTCTGAACTTTAGTGGTCACAGATGTTGCTGAACCTGCTGAGATTTTCCAGCAACTTCTGTTCTTTTTTCAGATATCTAGCATCTGCAGTTATTTCGATTTGTTTTTAAATAGGCCTTATGGTTATTGAGAGCATCAGAAACTGTTATTTTTTTCCAAAGTTCAGGGGTTTGTTTTTAGCCTGAAAATTAATAAACTGGACCTTAAGTTAAATCTATACATCCAGGGTGAAAGTGCATCAGTTGGCTTCATCCAAAGGGGCACTTGATCCAAGAATGAAAGGAATACAATTGGAGAATCCAAAATCAAAGATCCTCAGAAAAATGACCTCGAATACTATATATGAACTGATCAGAGGGAAATATACAAAGTTTTTTTTAAATTCTTTCTATTTTGCATGCAAAACAGAAGTCCATTTCCATCAGTTTACTTCTGGCAGTCCTGTTGTCATACAAGGGAGAATGAGGGACAAGAAGAATAATTTCAATGTGTTATGTTCTAAATTCACAATGTTGAACTGCTGCACAGCTTCTAGTGTTCTATGTAAGTCAGCTGAAGATCACTTTCCAAAACTGCATTCTTCCAGGTGAAGGATGATACTTGTAGGTATTTGGATGTGTCCAATGGGAGTATTTTCAATAAAGTAGTGGGTGCTTTCAAATGTGGAAGGGAATACAATTGATGATGGACGGACTGTGTGGATATTCATTATCTGTTATTCTCAGTGAAATAGATGAGAATTAAGATGCTTGACTCTGGGAATTTAAGCTCAAAGAATTCATGTTTGTTGACAAAAGATTAGTCACTCACAGTGGCCAAATCTGAATCAGATGGCAAGATACAATGAAAAACTCGCAAGGGAATTTGGTTATAATTCAAAACAGGGGCAGCACGGTGGCTCAGTTGTTAGCACTGTAGCCTCACAGTGCCAGGGACCCAGGTTCAATTCCAGCCTCAGGCAACTGTCTGTGTGGAGTTTGCATATTCTCCTCATGTCTGCGTGGGTTTCCTCTGGGTGCTCCAGTTTCCTCCCACAGTCCAAATATGTGCAGGCTGGGTGGATCAGCCATGCTAAATTGCCTGTAGTGTTCAGGGGTGTGTGGGGTATGGGGGATGGGTCTGGGTGGGATTCTTCAAGGGGCGGTGTGGACCGAAGGGCCTGTTTCCACACTGTAGGGAATCTAATCTAATCTAATTTAGCTTTAGCCTTATATGTTTTAGCCTTTGACATAAGGATCGAACGACACCCACGTTGTGAGGGATCAGTCACTGGCAATGGGTTTTAGTTTCACCCTAACAGCTTTGCCAATGTCGGGTGATCACATTGGTGTTGGCTGCTGAATATCCCCATCAACCTGAGATTGGAAAGCAGAGGATGGCTGGCCAGGGTCTCTCTCTTGCTATAAGTGCCTCACATATGTACGTCACAATCATCCTGCTTCAGCCAGTCACTTTACAAACATAACTTCCATGGCCACCAAGTCCTGGTGTGAGGCTTGAAACCACGGCCTCCAAGTCAGAGACAGAGGTGATATCGTTGACTTGAAGAGATGCTCTTTTTACTTGAATTTAAATTCCACCCCACTGCCTTGGTGAATTCATCCCGCTAGATTGCCAGAGATAATAGGAACTGCAAATGCTGGAGAATCTGAGGTAACAAGGTGTAGAGCTGGATGAACACAGCTGCTTGGCCTGCTGTGTTCATCCAGCTCTACACCTTGTTCCCTCTAGATTACCACCCCAGTGACATCATCCAAATGTGAGAACACAAAACAAGTGTAGGCTCTTCTGTACAATAAGATCACATCCTGATCTGATTTTAACCTCAACTCCACATTCCTACATATCCCTGATAATCTTTCATCCCCTTGGTAATCAAAAATCAGTCCTCTTCCACCTTCAAAATATTTAAACATTCTGCAGGGAAGGGAATTCCAAAGATTCAAGAGATTAAAAAGAACGGTTCCTCATCACTGTTTTAAATGACTGCTCTCTTACTTTTAAACTATGGCGTCCATTTCCAGATTCTTGCACAAGACAAAACATTCTTCCCACATCCATGTGATCTAGACCTTTCAGGATCTTATATATTTCAATCAAGTCACCTCTGATTCATCTAAACATTTGAGGATGCAAGTCTGACCTTTGTTCATCCCACAGTGACTTCCAACACATGACAGTTACTGTGATGTCACTTACCAGGAGCGTGCATTTATTGCAATTCAACTGCTCAGATATGTCACATTACAGTTCCAGGGGCAGGTGGGGTTTGAACTCAACCTGTCTTACCCAGAGGCAGGGACACCACCACTACACCACAACACAAGACTATATCTGGCATGAGTTTTGGTCAATCCGTGCCAGAGGAGGCTGGTTTCACCATCCAATTAAAGATGGCAGCTTGTTGAAGGGGATTGGGGGTGGTGTGGTGGTGGGGGTTCACATAGCAGAAGGATCAATAGGCAGGCCACCAGCTCAGAAGGAGCTGCAGCCTGCTATTCAGGTAAAAAAGGGAAAGGGAATGAGGAGGAGGGGAATGGTATCTCAGGGTAGAGGCACTCAGCCCCCTCAAAAGATTTGAAAAAAGAAGTGGCCAGCATTGCAGAGTAACAAGATAAGGGCCCAACAGATTTGGAAGGACTCAAAGCTTGCCGACTTCAGTGCCTCTCTGGTCTGCCACTGAGGCTACCTTCAGGCAGCTGTCCTGTTTCAGATGGTGGGGGGGGAGTAAGGGATGTTGGGGGGAGAGGTTGGTGGGATCCACTGGATGATTAGAGAATTAGGACAAGGCTCAGATATTTGGGCCTAATTGGTCATTTATGTTGCTCAGTTGGCAAGTGGGAACCCTTTCCTGTTTCTTAACTCTGCCTTGAGGAAAACGGGCCTAGGATAGGCTGTGCCAGCAGGTGGTATAATTATTTGTACCTCTGTATGCACCCTAGTAAAAGGTAAAAATTCTGCCTTATGTGAGATTTGTTGACAAAGCCACACTTGAAACTTTCCTGCTAAAGGAGAAGAGACATTGAGAACTCACAGTGGAGCAACAAACAAAAGAATCTCTGCAGTGTAAACAGGCTATTCAGCCCATACTGACCTTCCAAAGAGCATCCCACCCAGGCACACCCTATTGGCCGATAACACTGCACTTCCCATGGCCAATCCACCCAACTTGCACCCTATGGGCAACTTAGCCCGGCAAATCCACCTAACCCGTACATCCCTGGACAGTGGGAAGAAACTGGAGCACCCGGAGAGAGAATGCGCAAACTCCACACGGACAGTCACCCAAGAGTGGAATCAAGCCCAGGCCCAGGGCATTGCAAGGCAGCAGTGATAATCACTGTGCCACCATGCCACACAAGGCACTGGTAGTGATGTTCCCTAGCAAGTAAGGCATTAAACTTAAGTCCATTTTCTCTCTCAGGCGCACATCAAAGGTAAAGAATTGCAGAGTTCAATATGGTATGTTGGACAATACCTTTTAGCAGCAGCAAAACAGATTGTACAGTCACTGTCTCTTGGTGGTTTGTGGGATCTTGCTGTGCACAACCCAAAAAGAGAAAACATTGAAATATTGGGAACCAACATACTGTTCAGCAGCCTCATTTTGAAGCATACTCACCAGTTGCACTGGTCTTTCCTTCTGGGAAAACTTGGTTATCATGTTTCCCACATTAAGACAGTGACAACCACATTTCTTTCCATATTCAATTCCAACTCGAAATGCATAAGAAATCCTTTGTAGGTGTTGAATATCTGCAGGTCTGGGCAGCCACACACCCTTCTCATGAAAAGGAACAGATGACATTTCAGGAACCAAATCAGGCGACTGATTTGTTTGCTTTTGGGTAGAAGTGAAAAATGATTGATGTGTCTGGAATTACACCCAGTGCTGTTTGTCAGGCAATATATAGCTATCCCGAGCAGCCATTCCAAAGAGTCACCTGGCCATTTCTACATGCTAATGAACGGCCAACGTGTGCTTCAACTCTCTGTCCCAAAATGTTGTCAGCAAACACAAAGCAAGATTCTCTTTTAAACAGAGGACCCAGTCGCGTAGAGGGTTAAAGCTAATTGTTAACGTGCATCGTTACCGATGTCAATGAATGTCTATGCACATGGAAATGGAATTTGAAGGAGCAAGGCACTGTAATGGAATCTTGCTTATGTCTGTCTCTGTAAACAGTGCTCTAAGAATTGATAAATGTTCATTGTTTTACATGAGGATAGTCTACCATCCTCTTCCATCAAAGCCACCCAGAACCTGGTTGCAACCTTTACTCATGATGGCAGTGGTCAGAAACCAAAGCAAAAGTAATTTGTTTTACTTTGAACTCATCTTCATGTATGACATATGAGGAGAGGTTGAATTGTTTAGGATTACAGTCACTGGAGTTCAGGAATAGAGGGAGGCGGATCATGTGCAGGCATGTCTGGAATGACATCATCATCAGCACAGACGTGGTGGGCCAAAGGGCCTTTCCTGTGCAACGCTGTTTTATATTCAACATTCTGGCTGTTCAGAAGAATGAGGGGCATCTCATAGAAACCAACTCATAGAAACATATTCTATAAGGACTAGCCAAGGTTGATGCAGGAAGAATGCAGGGGTCATAGTCTAAGGATATGAGGTAAATCATTTCGGACTGAGATGAGGAGAAATCTCTTTAACCAGAGAGTGGTGAACCTGTGGAATTGACTACTACAGGTCAAAACACTATTTCATTTCAACGAGGAGTTGGATGTAGCACTTGGGGCAAAAGGAATCAAAGATTATAGGGGAAAAGCATGAATAAGCTACTGAGTTAAAAGATCAGCCTTCATCATAATCAATGGACTGATTGGTCTCTTTCCACCCCTTTTTTGAAGTTTCTACGGAGCAATGCGTTGCGCATTGGCTTGTCCCAGTTGTGTTACCTGCTGTACGATCACTCCCACAGGAACGATCTTCAACTTAAGTTGCAGTTGCCTCCAATCTGTCTGGAGTCCATTAGAATCCAATTGGCTAGTACAACCCATTAAAATGATGGCGATGAGACCTGAGGGCCATTTGCAACAAGCATCTGGATTCGAATCACATGCAATGAAATGTGTCAAAACCATGAATTTCTCTCCCATTTGCCCATTTGAAATTCCACTCCATTGGTTTTGCTGCACTTCATTTGGGATGTATCTTGCCATCAGATCTCAGTATGATTGACCAGAGTGGAATGACTCAGTTAACTGGTGTATAAATAAAAACGCCAGTATGGAGGCATTTCCTTATGATCAAATGCTAAAAAGGTTTGTATCCTACACCATGGAGCTCAGAAAAATGAGAGGTAATCGCATTGAAATAGGTAGGATTCTTAAGGGGCTTGACAAGGGAAATGCTGAGAGGATATTTGCCCTCATGAGAGAGCCTAGAGCCAGAGGCCATAGTTTCAAAATACTGGGGTACTAACTTTAGACTGAGATCAGGACAAATTTCATCTGTCAAAGGATTGAGAATCTTTGGAATTGCTTGCCATAGAGAGCTGTGGGGGAAAAGTCCTCACATGTATTTAAGGCTGAGATAATTATACTCTTATTTAGTCAGGCAACCATGTTATGGGGAAACACAGGAAAACGGACATGAGGAATGTCAGATCAGCCATGATCCTATTGAATGGCAGAGCAGGTTCAAGGGGCTGAATGGCCTCCTCCTGTTCCTATTTCTTATAGTCTTATTATGATTTTACAGTGATGTTATTGGGATGTTTTTAACTTTATAATCAGGTTGGGCAGTTGCAGCATCTTCATTACTTAACTGTGCAAAAGTTGCCCAGATAGAACTGATTTTGACAAAGCTTACATCTTAATTTCAAAATATCTATTTGCCAATAAATCATATGAGCAACATTTGTTTACCCGTTTGATGCTCTTCAAAGATCAGTTTCTGCAGAATTAAGAGCTGCATCTCTATTGAAGAGTCATTTATAGAGTCAAGATCAGAGCCATCCTAAAAAAGTCTACTGGAAAAAGAGGCGGCTGTATCAGGAAATAAGGCTACAATCCAAAGAGTTGTTTGGTGCAGGGTAAAGGAAGAGGAAATGTTTTGAACATTTCTTGAAGAAAAAGAAACCCAGCAGAAGTTTCCGATGTTTTATTTCTGCCCCTAAGTAGGTTTGTTTATCTCGCTGCCTCAGCCAATGGATCAGGGGTACTAATGAAGATTCCATTTGCCAACTGATGGGGAGACAGAGGCGTTCAAGCAGAAAACCACATGACTATAATGCTGATAAGAGTAGATGAAACAGAACAGCACAGGCCCAAAGGGGACAGGAAATGCCACTACAAATTAACTGCAGGCAGGGTTTGTTATGCCTTCATTAACAACACTGCCCTGAAGAAGATGACAAGCAAAGGGTCATGACCTCTTACTTTCAGCCCAGAATTTGATAAAACATCTAACCTGCAAGTTTTTCTCTTCCCACTCTATCGATAGATGATCTTAGAAAGATAATCTTTCTTCCAACGCGCACAATGCAAAGTCTCCAGGCACAAAACATCCAAATAACCAAGTTTAGCAGGGGAGCCTGAACTCAAAAACTTGTCAGAGCACTGCCACCTTTTTAAAAGAGAGTGTCTCATCATTAGCATCTCATAAGAGGGTGGAATTTAACATTAAACATTCAAATACAGGTTATCTCACCACAGTTATTCATCTATATCTTTTTGTCATTCTTCCAAAATAGATTCTGCAGATTTAAGACGTACATTTATTCCTTCATTCCCATTGATCTTGTGTTAGAGGTCTGAGTTTTTACAGAGTAGGGGAGGAATCTCTGACTATCTTTTCTAGGGCAAATGTCATTGGAAACTTGGATCAAAGAATAGACACCCCTTACACCCCTTAGCGTGATCCTAGATCCTCTTAGGTATCCCAAGCTCTAAGCGATTTGATATTTTATCAGCTTCCTGAGGGGCAGAAATAGGGTCCTATAATATCATGGGAACAGTTAGAAACTTGTGGGGAAATATAGCAAATAGAGTTAATCCTAGTTATACAATATGAACATGAGACACAGAGGACATTGTCACAGGAAGTGATGTAATGTCAGCATTTGCAATATCAGAGGATTAGATAGTGAGAGCCTTTTTCCTCGGATGGTGATAGCCAGCACAAGGGAACACAGCTTTAAATTTAGGGGTGATAGATATAGGACAGATGTCAGAGGTAGGTTCTTTACTCAGAGAGTAGTAAGGGTGTGGAATGCCCTTCCTGCAACAGTAGTAGACTCGCCAACTTTAAGGGCATTTAAATGGTCATTGGGTAAACATATGGATGATAATGGAATAGTGTAGGTTAGATGGGTTCAGATTGGTTTCACAGGTCGGTGCAACATTGAGGGCCGAAGGGCCTGTACTGCGCTATAATGTTCTATGTTCTATGTTCTAAGGTTTTCTTTCACTCATTTGTTGGATGTGGGAATCAATGACTGTATTGCTCAAATCCTAATTCCTCAGAGGGTAGTTAAGAATCAAACATATTGGCGTAGGTCAAGAGTGACATGCAGGCCAGACCGGATAAGGATGGCAGATTTCCCTCCTTAAAGAACGTTAGTGAACCAGGTGGATTTTTCTTTCCTGACAATGTTTTCATGGTGAGCATTAATTTCTTCATTCCATATTTTTATTGAATTTAAATTCCACCATCTTTCATGTTGGGAGTCGAACCCAGATCTCCAGAACATTACTTGATTCTCTGGATTAATATTCTAGTGATAATACCACCTGGTCTTATGGAGATAGTACAGTCTAGGGAAGCAATCCAGACATCCAGACTTCACGGTAAGCAAGACCCATGAAAATAGAGCAATTTAGGGTTGTATCCACAGTGGTAAATTAATTCCCTCATGCACAATTTAGCAGATACAAATTTCTTTAATTCCAGGAGAGCACCTGATTCCACCAGCTCCTGTTTCCCAGGATTCTGTATGTCCAGCTAACTGGATACAGACTGGAGTGTTTAAATCACCTGGGAAACATGCTGCCTGTATGAGATACTTGCTTTCCCCTACCTGCCTGAATCCTGCGTTAAAAGTTCCCCTTTAACCTGCAATCCCACCCTATTCCTCAACGTGTGCTCACACCCTCTTACCAGGTTAACACTGCCACACTGAAATCTCATCTCTCGTGGTTTCCAATGAACTTCATAACAGCCCCTTGTCGAGGCACAATATATTTTGTGCAGGTTGACCCATGTTTTAATATACTGTGAAATATAGCCCGTGTAGTTCAATGAATGGGGCATTGTGCCTTTAATTAAGGCTTTGTACCTTGTGGTAAAACAAAGAACCTGGAACGCAGGTGTGTAGCCATCTGAGAGAGGCCTGAAACCTGAGCAGGTATTCAGGGAAGTGGGAGTAGGATGAACTGGAGATAAGGGATGGAAGCATGTAATCAGGGTCTCTACGAAGTGTCAATCTAATGGAGTGACAGCTCAAAGGACAAGAAGCTATGTTAGCAGCACAGACTAGGAACTGCAAACATCCTGCTTGTGCTGTTTTGAAACTTCTTCTTGATAAGATGCTCAACGTTCATTCCAGTGCACACTCAGCATCAAAGTGGTCTTCAAAGTTTCTGTAAAGGAAGTCAAGCCAAGTAATTCAACTCCAGCATAAAATCCAATTGGGAAACAATAAAATATGATCAGATGGGGTACTTCAGTAGTAGATTTAAGTTAAAAGAATGAAGAATTAAGATGATCATGGTAAAAATGACGTACGCTGCTTCAGTCTGGGTGGGATAAATATCAGCAATTTGTCCAACTTAGACAGCAAGGAATACAAACAACTTTTGCAGCAAAATATTTGTCGTTTCAGTTAAGATTGGAAAGTTTTGTTCTCTTGAGCAGCCCTGAATTTCAAAGAGACATGCACGGCAATAAAATAATGGAAGGACTAGTGTTGAGTCATAGAGTCATACAGCATGGAAACAGGCCCTTCTATCCAAACTTAACTAGTCCCACTTGCCTGTATTTGGCCCATAAACCCTCTCAAGCTTTCTTATCCATGTACCTATTCAAATGTGTTTTAAATATTCCAACCATACCCTCATTCACCACTTCCTCTACCAGCTCATTCCACATACAAAACAGCTTCTAAGTCAAAAGATTCCCCTCAGGTCCGTTTTAAATCTTTTTCCTCTCATCTTAAAGATTTGCCCCATTGTTTTGAACTCCCCCATCCTGTGGAAAAGACCTTTGCTATTCACCTTATCCATGCCCCTAATGATTTTATAAACCTTTATAGGGTCACTCCTCAACCTCCTACGTTTCAGTAAGAAAAGTGCAATAAAGCTGACAATATTTGTGGCCTTTTTCTGGATTTAACACAAGCTAAAATGGAACTAGTCATCTCACCTCCCCACCAAAATTGATAAAGGTAGGGTCATTTTGTCAGGCACTGACTGTTTTATATGGTTGCCTGTCTGAGGTTCATTTTAATCTGCAATTAGCGATGCCATTATACTCATCAGTATCTCATTTCTAAACGGGAGCAACTCCTGATCTTGCCACCTCCTTCTTGTTGTTCAAGATTGGAAGAGTTGGGTTTACCTGTGAAGCAGTGTGGTGTACTATTTCTCGATAGAAAAGGAAGTTGAACGTTTGGAGAAAATGTGGATAATACAGCCAATAGCAGGAAAATGCTGCCAATTTTGGAATCGTTTGAAATACTTTAAGCCTGAAGTGGTGCATTATTAATTAGGAATCATGGAATGTGGAGCAAATGTGAAAAATGTAGTTGAGGAGCAGATCACACATGATCACTTAACCATGTAGCAAAGAACAGTCTCGAAGGGCTGAATAGCCTAACCCTGCTCCTTTGTACAATCCCACTTGTCTTCCCTTTTTTTAATGCAACTTATTTTTCCAAGTCAACGTGTTCATTCCTACAGAATAGAAGCAGGCCATTCATCCCACTGAGTCCACACTGACCCTCTGAAGAGCATCCCAACCATTTCCTACCCTGTGCCTATAACTCCTCATCTGGTTGGCTAACGCACCTGGCCTGCAAACCTCTGCACACTACAGGAAATTTAGCAAGCTAAACCAGCTAACCCACACATCCTTATACTGTGTGGAGCACCCAGAACAAACCCAGGCAGACAAGGGGAAAACGTGCAAACTCCACACAGTCAGTCCCCCGAGGCTGGAATCACAGTCTGCCAAAGGTGGAATAGAACCTGGGTCCCAGGCACTGTGAGGAAGCAGTGCTAACTATTGAGTCACCGTGCCACCCGTAAGGGATGTTCGCACCTCTGGAGCAGGTGCGACTTAAATCAGGCCTCTCAGTCCAGAGGTAGGGGCATTACCACAGTGCATAGCGCAGTTCCTGAATCCAAAAACAACTTGTGTTTATAGACAGGTGCAAAAACAAATTTGCTGGAAAAGCTTAGCAGGTTTGGCAGCATCTGTGAAGAAAACAACGGAGTTAACATTTTGGGTCCGGTGACCCTTCCTCAGAACTGATGGTTGCTGGGAAAATGTCAGTTTATATGACACTATGACACAGTCACAATCAGTTCTGAGGAAAGGTCACCGGATCAGAAACATTACCTCTGTTTCTTGCTTCACAGATGCTGCCAGACCTGCTGAGCTTTTCCAGCAACTTTGTTTTTGTTAAAGATTTACAACATCTGCAGTTCTTTCGGTTTTTCATAGAATCATAAAATTCCTACAGTGTGGAAGCAGGCCCTTCAGCCCAATAACTCTACACTGACTCTCAGAGCATCCCAACTAGGCTCATCTCCCTAAAACCCAGAAAATCTACGTCTCTCTGAACACTACAAAAAATTTAGCATGGCCATTCCACCTAACCTGTGCATCTTTGGACTGTGGGAGGGAACCGGAGCACTCGGAGAAAACCCACGCAGACATGGGGAAAACGTGCAAACTCCATACAGACAGTCGCCTGAGGGTGGAATCAAACCTGGATCCCTGGCGCTGTGAGGCAGCAGTGCTAACCACTGAGCCACTGTGCTACTCTTTTTTACTATGTTTATATAGTCTGTGGAATGCAACATCCCAAGGTGCTCTACAGAAGCATTGTAAAGCAAAGATGACAGCCAGAAGGATATTGAGTCAAGAGATCACATACCAGGTCAAAGAAGCAGGGTTTAAGGAATGCCTCACTAGAGAGAAGACAGGCAGAAAGGTTTACGTGTGATTATGCATGCAAATGTCTGTCCAGGAGGCCAAACGTAGAGGACCCCAGTTGCCACAATGGCTCTGGGGCTGGTAGAGATAGGGCTGTGCAATGAAGGGATGAGACTTTCAAAACAGAAATTCTGCAGGACCACTTGCCAATGTCATGAACACAAGTCCCAGAGGGGAACAGGACATGCTGCAAGTGAATACATGGGCAGTGCAAGATTTAGATGATTTCAAATCTAAGACAGGAGATCATCCAGGAGCATCATAGAAGGTAACAATGGTGTGGATAATGATATCAGCAGCAGATGAGCTGAAACAATGTTGGAGTTTCAGGACAATATAGAGGTAGGATTAGGCATTCCATGTGTAAGTACAAATTTGAAGTCAGGAGCTGTTCCCTGAATAAGCACAACACATTTACATTAGCTGGAGTATTTTGTGTTTTCAGTTGAGGCCTGATATCCTTGACATTCAGCAATAAGACTATTGTGAGATTCTTGACCATCAGCATCCTGGATGTACCCATTGACCATACACTCGGCTGGACCATACATTGCTGCAGCACTGAAGATTCGAGTTGACATATTCTGTCATGAATGACCCATCTCCTGCTTCTCAAAAGCCTCTTCACTCAGGGCATAAGTCATGAGGGTGATGGAATGTTGCCCAATGGTCTCATTGACAGAAGCTTCAACAATACTTCGAAAACAAGGCCAGATTCCTGGATCTCCCTGTCTTTGTGGGAATACCTTCATCAAATGGGTTGCACAGTTTAATCAGAAGGATCACCACACCTCAGTAGGAATTACACATGGATAATAAATGGTAACCTTGCCAGTGACAGCCATTACACAATGACTATTTATTTTTAAAGAAACTTTTTAACCGATCAACTAACCCGATACCATGATGATCTAAATTATCTAATCCAACAACCAATGGTTTCTAAATTGGAGTCTAAATAGGGTTAATGGCATGTATCATTTCTTTAAGGTGGGAGCTTTCACTACCAGGGACATATTTTATAAGGTGAGAGGGGAGAGATTTAAAAAAGACATGCGGGAAAATGTTTTACACAAAGGATGGATCATATGTGGAATGAACTTTCTGATGAAGTGATGGATGCAGAGCTCAGGTCCCACTCCAGCATCTTGCCATGGTGCCATCAGAGTGTCCCAGATCCTGTGACAATATTGCACCTCACACAACCCCACAATGTGGAGTAGGGTGGGAAAACTCTGGGCGTCCCATGGCTGTGACCTCTTCTTGAGATTCTCCTGGGCTTGCCATCTCCCTGATCGCCTTGTAAATCCCTTCACATGAGTAATACTACAGGCCATGCATTCAAGGTGAGGGGAGGAAGTTTAAAGGAGATGTAAGGGACAAGTTTTTTTTACGTAGAGTGGTAGGAGTTTGGAACGCACTGTCAGGGGTGATGGCGGAGGCAGATACATGAAAGGCATTTAAGTGGCTTTTAGATAAGCAATGTGAATGTGCAAGGAATGGTGGGATATGACCAAAGGTCGGCAGAAAGGATTGGTTTAATTTGGTGTCATGGTCAGCACAACATTGTGGGCCAGAAAGCCTGATCCTGAGCTGTACTGTTCTATGTTCTCAGGTAGGATGCCAAGGTAATCAGCATTCCATCAGCAACAGGAAGCAGGACTCCCAGTGGAAAGCATTTGTTTTGGAAACAGAAGATACAAGACATTCTTAACTCTGAGAACAGTCAGGTGGGGCATGCGTTGCATATAAAGGCTGAACACACGCCTCCACAGAGTGAGACATCCAGCAACTCAATAATGAGGGCATGCCTCCATCATTCATTCAGCTTCAGCCTCAACATGGATGTGCCAGCTGAATGACAAAGACATGACATCAGTAAGGGGTGGTTACTGTGCACTGATCCCCTTCCCATCCCAGACCCACATCAATAATGAAAGTCATCATTGCTTCCAATAGAGTCCATTGTAACACTAACATTGCAGGATGATGAAGCAATTGTCTCCACCTCCCATAGCAGACTTGGAAACTTAACAAGTGATGGATAACGTTTGGCCAGCATTCACCTCTTTTCAACATCATTGCCACTAACTTCAGCTGTTTTGGGATGTTAATGTTCAATTTTCAAAGATCAATGGCCTGGTTCAAAATGCCTTTGACCAGCATTTGAACACCAAGCACTTTCACTCTGCAAGCCTTTGATGAGGCATGGCACATTTGACATGCTAGACTAGTTAATAAAGTTAGATTACATGGGATTCAGGGCACGCTTACCAATTAGCTACAAAATTGGCTTGATGGTAGAAGACAGAGGGTAGCGGCGGAGGGTTGTTTTTGAGACCGGCGGTGTTCCAAAGAGATTGGTGATGGGTCCACTGTTGTTTGCCATTTAGATAAATGATTTGGATGAGAATATAGGAAGTATGGTTAGTAATTTGCAGTGACACCAAAATTAGTGGTTTTGGAGACAGTGAGGAATGTTTTCTCAGATTACAAAGGGACCTTGATCAATTGGGTCAATGGGCCTAGGATGGCAGATGGAGTTTAATTCAGATAAAAGCGAGCTGTTGTATTTTAAAGATGAACAGATGCAGGACTTACACCGTTGCATCATCAGTAGGCAAGAATGATAAAGAAGGCATTTGGCCTGCCTTTGTCACATAGCTGTTGTAACAGGAAACTTTCGAGAGACCACTTTTCGAGTACAATGTGCAGTTTTGGTCACCGTGCTACAGGAAGGATATTGAAGAGCGTGCAGAAAGATTGAAAAGAATGTCACTGAAACTGGAGAGTTTAAGCTATAAGGAGAGGTTGGATAAGCTGGGATGGTTCTCACTGGAGTACATCAGGTTGAGGAGTGACCTTATAGAGGTTTATGAAATCATGAGGAGTATTGATAAGGTGAACAGCCAAGATCTTTATCCCTATGGTAGGGGAATCCAAAGCCATAAGGGCACATTTTAAAGTGAAAGTAGAAAGATTTAAAAGGAACCCGAGGGTCAGTTTTCTCACTTAGAAGGTACTTCAAATGTCGAATGAACTGCTAGAGGACGTGGTAGATGCAGGTGCAAATATAACATTTAAAAGACGCTTGTACAGGTAAATATATAGGAACGTTTTAGATGGCTATGGGTCAAATGCAGGCAAATGGGACTAACTGGGAAACTTGGTCAGCACAGACGAGTTGGACTCAAACATAGATGTTTCTTCGCTATATGACTCTATGTTACCGTAAATGGACAATTAAATTGTTTCAAATTAAACATTGCTGCACTTTGGAAACACATTGCTTCATGTATTTGTCCTGTTGTGTATTCTGTGAGTTTGCTCATCAGACTGACACCAACTTTACCCTCTGTAGGCACTGTCCCAGCCATATTCCAGTTGCAGTTAGAGTCTCGTGAAAGGCAGGCAATGGCAGAGAACAAAGCTCATGGTGGCCGCCATCAGTAAGGGGTCTGCCTGATCGGTAGGCTAGGCTTCTCTGCCCCTCTGAGCCTCCATGTCACTGTTGTGTTGTACTGCTCCAATAGCTCACTTGTACTGATTCTCCCCCCATGTGGAGAGTCACCACATTAATATTTGTCTCCAATTGCTCCCCCGCACCTCAAACCCCAATATTATGCCTTAATAATGCCCATCCTGTTCCTTTGTGCTCCCCCTGTGGAGACCAGGGTGGGGATCGCCTCCAATGAATCCCTTCCTGTAGCCTACCATGGCCTCCGACGCTGATCTGTATAGGCCTTTTCTATCTTGAGTATCTCCTTGACATTTTCCTTGTCTTCCACTTCACTGCAAGTCTCTACTTACTCCCCTAACCTTGACTGACCCGTCTCATTTTGGCAATGACACCCCCCCCCCCCCCAACCTTTGCATCTACATTTCTGTCTTACATCATCTTCAAGGAGCAACGTACTGACCTCTAGGATTTTACTCTTGACCTATGAACTCAATAAGCAGCCTCTAGACCAACCCCAGCCCTGACTGCTTTTGTCTTTGCAACTGATTGATGGATACATTTCCACTAACAGCTTGTGATGGCCCTACAATACAGATCATCGAACACTTCCCGGACCATACTCAGACATTTCCCACAAGGGCACGACTAACACAGTTAATAGTTGGACTGTGGGGAGTGTTGTAGAACAGAAAGACCTAGGAATTCAGCTACATAGTTCATAGTGAATAGCTTGAGGAAACCACAAACTGTTGCCAAGCCTCTGGACTGTGTTGTCACCCATTGTGCCAGGACCCATGTCTGACAGTGTTTCTTCCCAATTACTGGACTGAAGATCAGCACCACCCACCCACCAACCACACCACCCCCCCAACTCCACCCATTCTCTGATGCGGTCATTTGATTGAATACACATAGAGTGCAGCTGCTGGAATATGCTATAGGTGTTAGAATGATATCTCACTATGTTGTACAATACTCCACCCTTGGTCAGATCCCTATTGATAAGCAGCCTGTCAGTGTGTCTGCACAAAAGTGCATGTCAATACAGCTTACTGATAGCCTTTGGGATCTAAAGCAGCGAAACATAAGCAGGCATGGCACAGCATGACAAAACATGGCATGGATGCTGTCAGCATACAGTTAGGCATTAAATGAGTGAACGCTGAGACAGCAAGCAAGCATCTCCGAGGTGCAGCCTGGCCCATTCCATGAACTGGGTGCCCCTGTCTATAAACTATCCTGACAGCAGTAACTCAATGTTAGTTGCTGGTGAGCACCATAATGCAAGTCTGAGCTTCCAAACCATTCTGTAAGAGGTTCAGAGAGGTGCCAGGAGGATCCTGAGAGAAAATATGGCAAATATGAAATGCCAATGTCAGCGGCCAAGGGTTGTGTGGAGCTTTTACCTATAGAATGTGCCCTGAGATGCTTTGGAATAGTGATCATGTGGAGGCACCTCACAGCCAACAGTGAGCTGATGTTACTAAATACCTGCTCTCATTGGCATGTTGAGGGGTTGTGTTTGCTCTGTGGTAGACAGAGGGTGGTAGGACAGGAAGTTGTATATTAATTAGGTGAGATCTGTCATTTATATGGTTGCTATGGAGCAATACCCCCACTCCCAGGCAAGTCACCACTCCCAACCAATCATCTCACCTCTATGTCCAGAATTTAGGTAAAAGCTAAAGCAGGTCATTCCTTTCCTTGAGGTAGGCCTCAGGGGACTTCCCGAGCAATTCTGCTACATTTATTGCTATGGCCCACATATTCAGGTCCCTATAAGATTCAACCCATAGACTTCACAGGATAGCAGAGGCCTTTCAGCCCAATTGGTCTGTGCTGTTTCTCATACTTCACACATGTCTCCTCTTCCCCCTCTTCGCCTCAATCTATCAGCTGATTCTATTCCAATCTCCTTCATGTATTCATTCAGTTTCCATTAAATGTACCTGTGCTATTCACTGCATTATCTCCTGTGGTACCAAGTCCACATTCTAACTATCTCCTGAACTCCACAATGGATTTATTAATGATTATCCAATATTTAGTGCAGTTTAGTCTCATGCACAGGTGAGGAGATATTCTCTCCATCGACCCTGTTAAACATCTGCAATTTAAAGATATCTATATAGATCCCTATTTCTCGGCCTTCTCTTGCTTAGAGACATGGGTCTAAGCCTATTCCTTATTCCTTGATAATTGTGACTTTACAGTTGTGACACCAAATAAAAATTAACATGGTGAGCTGCTTTTTATCATATCAGTATGCCTTATTCCTGTGTATTCACATAAGCGCTTGTTCTTCATCTATTATCATATTCTGAAGGTCACAAGATTCAGTGCATCCCAGCAGCCTATGCCATGTCTTATTGGATTTGTGGTTAATATGATTTCTGTCTCATTGATGTCATGGCATCAATGTAGAAATGAAGGGACTGAATTTTACCATATTTTGGCAAAGCATCATCATTGCGTGTTTCACTCTGAGAGGTCTTGGCAATTTTTCTTATATTATTGTCCCAACTTACCCCATTAATTACCTACCCTGTCTCTCATGGAGTCCTCTCTGGACCAATACTGGCCTAATTTGACCACTCATTGTAGCCAGAAGAACCCCCCCATGGCCAGGATATCCCAGAACACACCATCATCCCTGCCATCGGTGCCATCTTTGAACTTCAGCTGAACACCTGGTTAAGCATTTGTCAGTGTGGGGCTGCCATTTAGCATCATCGGAGTGACACATCAGACATAAGCAAATGCTTCCCTCAAGACAATTTGACATTTCCATGCACATAAAACTGCCCACTCATATCCCAGTCACTGTTTAAGTACCAGGCCGCAGAACTCCCCTGCCCGTACAATTTCCCAGCTTGTAGTCATCTCTAAGCCTATACTACTCCTTCCCTACCATCCACTGTGGATCACATACTTATCATCACTTACTGTGCAGCCATCAGGGGAGCCGTCAAATTGTGAAAAACATTAACTGTAATCTCCAAACTCCAAAAGAGACCAGAACTCATACATTCAAAGGCTGCATTTCTCTCTCTAAATGTAAACAAACTGCTTCCATGTCAGGCAAAACATATTTTACAGTCAATGATTGGTCCCCGCACCCAGCTCTGGATCTGCATGTCAGATACATCCTGTCTGGTTTGAAGCACATGGCGCAGCTACATTCTGTCATAAAGTAACGTTCTCGCTACTCAACATCCTTCTCCTCCTCCTCCTCCTCCATAGAAAACTGTTCCAAATCTGCCAGTTCCTCAGCCTTCACCACATCCTTCTTTGCCTGCTCCAGTTGTGTGGAGGCCAGCATGATAGGGTTTTGCAGCACTCTCTGACTGGAATGTAGTACAGGGTTACACCAGATCAGCCCATTCATCCGAATCACATTTTCAGGAGACAAGTCATTTGGGGGCAGCACAGTGGCTCAGTGGTTAGCACTGCTGCCTCACAGCACCAAGGACCTAACTTCGATCCCACCCTTGTCTGTGCAAAATTTGCACCTTCTCCCCTTGTCTGCCTGAGTTTCCTCTGGGTGCTCCAGTTTGAGCCCATCAGTCCAAAGATGTGCTGGTGAGGCGGATTGGCCATGCTAAATTGCCTGTAGTGTCTAGGATTATGCAAGCTAGGTGGGTTAGCTATGGGAAGTGCAGAGTTACAAACATAGGATATGGGGGTGTGTTTGGGTGGGATGCTCTTCAGAGCTTCAGTATGGGCTCAATGGATGAGTGGCCTCCTTTCACACTGTGGGGATTCTATGTGTCCCCCATGGCTCTGGAGAAAGAATGAGATACATTGAGTCAAAGCTGTGCCACAGTCAAAGTCATTAGGCATGGTCACAGAGGGTAGCCCTTGTCACCCACCCATGATCATCCTTGTAAAGCTTATTTTATTTACTCATGGGACATGAGCATTACTGGCTGGGCCAGTATTTTACGGCCCATTCCTAGCCGCCCTTGAGAACGTGGTGGTGAGCTGCTTTCTCAAACCGCTGTATTTTAACTGCTGTTGACCCACAATGCCTTTAGGAAGAGGATTCCATGATTTTGACCCAGCAATAGTGAAGGAACAACGGTATATATCCAAATCAGAATGGTGAGTGGCTTTGAGGGGAACTTTAGAGTGGTTGTGGGCTTGGAAGGTGCTGCCTGAGGACCTTTGGTGATTTTCGGCAGTGCATGTTGTAGATTTTATGCATGGCTGCTACTGAGCATCAGTAGTGGAGGGAGTGGAGGCTTGTGGCTCCGAAGACAATCAAGTGGATTGCTTCATCCGGATGGTATCAAGCTTCTTGAGTGTTATCAGAGCTAACCCCATCCAGGCAAATGGGGGATATTCCATCACACTCTTGACTTGTGCCTTGTAGAAGGTGGACAGGATTTGAGGAGTCAGGAGATGAGTTACTGTCTGCGGTATTCCTAACTTCTGATCTGCTCGTGTAGCCACTGTGTTTATATGGTGAATCGAGTTGAGTTTCTGGTCAATGGTAACCCAAAGATGTTGATTGTAAGGGATTCAGTGATGGTAACACCATTGAATGGGTGGTGTTTAGGCTACCCCTTATTGGTGATGGTCATGGCATGGCATTTATGTGGTGCAAATGTTTCTTGCACATGTCAGCCTAAGCTTGGATATTGCCCAGATCTTGTTGCATTTGAACATGGACTGCTTCAGGGTGAGGAGTTTCAAATGGCACTGAACATTGTGTAATCATCAGGGAACATCCGCACTTCTGACCTTGTGGTAGAGGGAAGGTCATTGATGGTTGGGCCTGGGACACAATCCTGAGGAACTCCTACAGAGCTGTCCTGGAGCTGAGATGGCCGATCTCCAATAATCACGGCCACCTTCCTATGAGTCCAACCAGATGAGATTTTGCCCCAGTTACCCATTGATTTCAGTTTTGCCTGGACTCCTTGATGCCACATTCAGTCAAATGCTGCCTTGATGTAAAGGGCTGTCACTCTCGCCTCACCTCTGGAAGTTCGCACTTTTGTGCTTCTTTGAACCAAGGCTGTAATGAGGTCAGCAGCTGAGTGGTCCTGGCAGAACCCAAAATGGGCATCCCTGAGCAGGTTACTTCCAAGCAGGAGCTGCTGGATAGTATTGTCTCCCCGACCCCTCAACAAAATGAGAAAATGAAAGTGCTTGAGGATGTAGGAGTTTTGACAGCAGCCAAGGTTCCAGGCATATATATTTAAGCAGTGGCACTAGTGTCCACAAATCACTTGGACGTTGACAGAATGGGATGCTCTTATTAATAAGATGAATTATGACATGGTCCTATCTGTACAATGAGTGTACATTTGATGGAGCCCTGCACTCAGAGAATACTGCTATATAACACAGCCCGAGCTGTAACACTGGTCTCATCTTGGGGAAATGAAATGTACCAGTGTGTTCTGGCAGAAAATCACTAGTCACTGTCTTTCTGCATCTGTGGCTGGATGATTGATACATCCGACACAGGACCCCTATGGCCCCCTGGGAGGAGCTAGTCACATTAAAGCTCAGTGTTGCTGACACCAGCAGAATAAGATGGCCACCCAGTCTCTCAGGTCACAGGTCCCCCTCCAGCAGTTGCTAGAGTTCAGCCACAGTGTCCTGGGACACCCGCAGTCTGCAGCAACCCTGTGCCTCATTCCGCTGAACGTGTGGGGCCGTGAGGCTGTTCAGCCAGTCCTAGGCAGGTGACACATCCTGCTCCTCCTCTGTCTCTTGCACCTTCATTCTGTGTCAGCTGTGACTGGTCTAGCTGTCAGGCTAACAATGAACCTGTATTGGGGAAGTAAGGAACAGAACAGGTCCTTAACAATGCAAACAGTCCACAGTAACATCCCTTAAAATTGATGGCTTACCATAATCCTCCACAGACTAAGGCTCAGGGCATTCCAACAAGGAGGCCGCCTTGTCTCTTTGACAGTAGCATGATTTTCGTGGCCGCTCTGGCCTTGTGCCAAATAGATAGCTGTGGAGTCTAAGTGCTGCATGGGCTCAGACCCCTCCCCCTCCCAGCGCCACATCACCCATAAAAGGCTCCATTGCATGTGAGAATATTTTGCATGATATTTACAGTTTGGGTGGAAAGCAAATCATCTCCATGTCCTTTTGTGCCTTATCAATTTCTGAATTGGTTTGCGTATTGTAGTCTGTGTTTGCCTTTTCTAAAGGTCACCTGGGATTATTTTTGCTTCACGGAGATGTCTAGTGATGTCAGGAGCCAAAGTATAGCTGACATTGCCAGTGAGTAGCATTGGACCTGACACAGTTGGAGACTGCATTTGACGTGTACGATGATTGCAGATGATGTGAACCTGTCCTCCGCAGGTCAGTGATGCAGTTGCCACTTTGAAGGGCCTCCTGTCATGTAGAACTGGAGCCTGTGATTATAGCCAACAAACTAACACTGACACAACCCATTCAGGCATAAGTGCAGTCATTCTCCATTCACTGGTCACTTTTAGCAATTGGCAGATCATAGCAAGAAGCTTATGTCACACCACACACTGAGCACCAGGCTTAACCTGATCATCAGGTTCACCCTCCACACCCCACCAATCCCCAAGTTCCATGTCCCATTCTACTTACCACTCCCTGGACAGCCCATCACAACCGAACCGCTCTCCCCATCAAACACACACACACACACACACACACACACACACACACCATCCACACCCCCGGGGGATCTGTGCGTCTCACACACACACACACACACACACACACACACACACACACACACACACACACTCACACTTCCCTACCTACTACCTCGAATCGACCCTCCAACATCCTTCCTTATGCCTTGAGCCCTATCCCTACAGATTTGTTATACCCACAGTTAGGCTGCAAAGTCACCCTATTGAGGTCATGGTGATGGTTGCCACCAATCATCACCACCCCCCACCTCACACAGCATGGCCTCCCACGCATTACTGACTCTCCCCTCCCAACTTTATATATTGAGGCTCCCCCCAGTTCATTGTATTTTTCCCCTCTACTCTCCAGACTGCAGCTTACAATCCCCACCATTGAGTCCCTCCACCTATCTATTGCTACAGTGCTCCTATCCATGCCCTAACACTGATTCCACTCACTACTGTGGCTGACAGTATCCTACTCCCCAGGCTGCAGTGGTACAGCACCCCTGACCCTAATTTCCCCAGGCCATCAAAGCACCATGGTTTGAGTAGGCATTGGCCTTGATGCCTGGGCTGGGACACTCTGACTAACAGTGACCCCTCTGACTCAACTGAGGACAGCTCCACTTGGGCTTTCAAATGTGCCTTTCCCTTGAAGCACATATTGTGTTTGTCACACAGACAGTTGACATATGCTCTAGCTGTGCAACTGGCATAATGCCATGCCATACAATGACATGCCCAACCCCTGGACTGATGACTGTTGACAAGAATGACAATTGCCTGGCTTTGTGTGTACACTAAGCAGCAGGACGAGCCGTTAAGCTCCGTTTGTGGGTCCAAGACACAAGAAGGCGAGGATGCTGTGAGGATTCAGGCAGGCACTAAGTGAGTGGATACTAAGAGAGCAAGCCAGCAGCTCAGGACACAGCCTGGGTTCAAGCTATGAATGGGTGCCACTCTCTGCGATTAAAGTATTCCTGCAGCAACATGTATTTCCATACAGTCAAAAAATCAAACCTTTGCTGTAGCAGGTTTGAGACATGCCATAATGGTGTAGTGAGGTTGGCACAACCATAGACTTGGGCTGTGTGCCAGCTGCAGCCATGGGGCATCTCTGGAGAAGTTGATGTTGGGTGTCCAAGACCACGGTCCAAAGGAGCAAGTGGCAAGTTGGAGTCAACAATCTGCTTGGATTTCCAGCCTGAGACAGAATAATAACGCACAGATAATAAGGTGATCTTCAATGGTAATGCATCTGAATCTAAACAATAATGTCATTAATAAACATTGCATCGCTCACTCATGAGAATCTCATCTTTGCTTCAGAAACTTAAGTTGGAAAACATGACTCTTTGCTCCCAATGTCAAGGATGTCCTTATTAGACTTCTCAAGCAATTCTCCCAGATTTCTCACTATAAGTCATATTGTTCAGGGCCCATGACAAAAGTCAATGGATTGGACAGCACTGCCTTTACTAGGTTAATGCTTCATAGCAAACTAACCGTATCCAGAGAGAGAGTTTCTTCTTGCTGGGTGTGAGGTGGACAGGGGCATACATGCACCCCAAGTCTGAGTATATTCACCCTACCAGAAAATACCAGGGGTGAACCATCCATGTGAATAAACATTCTGTCAGAGCCTGCAATGCGACTTCCCTTTACAGGGCAATGCTGAGTCTGAAGTGCCTAAGGTAATATTACTTGAGATGACCAATCTAACTCTACCCCAGGCATCGCGGCCTGACCTCAGCTTGAAGTTTTTGTCTACAAAGAAAGCCATTCTACTCCCTCAGAAAATAAATCAATCCCCTCTGGGATCCACTCAGGATCAATTACCTTTCATGTCTAAAGTTTTGAGACTTGTGAAAAGCATTGGTGGGATTCATTTCAGCTCTTACTTGCATGGAAAACATGGGGTAGAATCCTAGTGGAAAAAGTTCTAGTCCAACTTCCAACTGTTTACAGCCTGAATAATCCAGGCCAGAACTTTGTTACAAAACTGTGTCTGGGGCAAGAAACAATGCAAACAAACAGGACCATAACCCATTGTTGAATAAACAAATGATCTTTTGTGACAACTTTCATTTATTTGGGCAGCACTGTTGGGGGGGCTTTAAATAATTGCAGCTTCAAGGTCTAATTAGGGCTTAACCTCATGATGCAGACTGACAGTCCTGCACAGTGCTGAGGGAGTGTTACCTTATTGGTGGGACTATCCTTTGTATGAAACATTAAATGTGTTTTGTTGCCTCTTTGTTCCAGTGGTTCAGGCATTAGAGGCAAGCTCAAGAAAGTGCCCCAATCAGCATTCCTTCATTCATCTGAATTACTGTTGTCTCCTCTCCACCATCCACCCCTGCACATTCCCCTCCAATCCCCTCCTCAGACAGTCGATCAGTAACCGGGAGCAGAGATTTCAATACAGGCGATCAAAACAGAGATGAGGGAAATTGTGAATTATTAAGATCTAGAATGCTGCACCTAGTAGAAGCTGAACCCATAAGTAATTTTAAAAGAGAGTTTCACAGAGATTTAAGGAAGAGGAACTTGAAAGGTTATGGAAAAAGGGGCATACATGCCCCTCTGGGTACAGTTGCAAAGAGCAAACATGGGGGCAAAGGGCCAAATCAACTCTTTTAGTCATAGAATTACAGAATCTGGAATGCCCACAGTGTGGAAGCAGGCCATTTCACCCATCAAGTCCACACTGACTCTCTGAAGAGCATCTCACCCTGGCCAACTCCCTCAGCCTATTCTTGTAATGCTGCATTTCCCAAAGCTAATCCATCTAATTGACACATCCCTGGACACTATGGGCAATTTGCCATGGCCAACTCACCTAACCCGCGCATCTTTAGACTGTGGGAGTTAACTAGAGTACCTGGAGCAAACCTACGCAGAACACAGAGAGAATGTGCAAACTCCACACAGACAGTTGCTCGAGGCTAGAATCGAAACCTTGGAACCTGACACTGTAAGCTAGCAATGATAACCACTGAGCCACTGTGCCATTCCCTGTAGTGCTGTAGGTTGTCCTGAGATATCATGAGTCAGTGACTGATTTTATATCTTATTACTCTTTCTGAGATCATAGCATTCTACATAATAGCAGCCTTATTTACCTACATATAAATAGTCTCTGTACTCGTAAAGGTAATTCATTGTATAAAGCATTTTGAGATTTGCTTCAATCATGCTGACTGAACCTTGTCACTGTAACCATCATGATTGAATTGTCTGCTTTCTTCACTCCTTGCCTGAATTTAAATTCAATTGATTTCAAATGACCGTATTCCCCTCCCCCTCCTGATGTGAAAGCTACTGTATGAAGACAGGGATCACCTTACCTATAAAAGCTGCCCTGACAGGTATCCCAGTAGAGAGATTTAAACTGACCACCTTTTATTGTTGTTACTGAATGGGATACCAATCTGCTCCAAGTGGGGGAATGACTCAGAGATTTCCTATCAACTTCTGACACAAGACAAATAGCACCTGACCTACAGACCCGGAAAGGTGAGGAACCTCACAGGCAACACCAAAGACGACATTAGAAGCTCTTCCTGTCCATGAATCATCAAAGCAAGCCATCTGACTCCTGAGACACACCACAGGGAAAAGGCTACAATCTAGATTTTGTGCAGTTTAGAGGATTAAGTGTCAATTTTCCACCATAAACATGCCAGGAGCTATTGAGCAAGACTTTAGTGCCCCACTGTATCAGTTCTACTGTCTGAAAAACCCTGTGTTAACAAATAGGTGTATAAGGATTCCTTATAGCTTTGTTACACTCCTGGTGTGTCAGTGACTCTAAGCTTGTAGTACTTCAACCACAGGGAGCAGGTGAAAAGGCAATGAATTTTAATTTTTATCATCATCTTCATTATGTATAATGCACATGAGTAAAAATTTCTTTACTCTTTCACTTTCCTCAGCATTTCATTGTTTTATTCTCTTGCCCAGCTTTCCAGTCTCCTCCAAAACCACACTAAGTTATTTTGCAAGTTCTTTCCATGTTAAAATGATGTGTAGATTGTGTCATTGGGTTAACACTCCGACAGCCCAGTGCTAGTGTGGTAGCATCCCTACCTCAGAGACAGGAAGCCTGGGGTCAAGTCTCACCTGCTCCAGAAGTATGAAATAACTTCACTCAATAACTTGATTAGGAAAATACTTCAGCCTATAGCCTAGACTAATGCTCTGGGGACAAGGGTGCAAATCATAGTAGGGAAGCTGGTAAAAATTAAATAATAGAGTCATTGGGTCATACAGGATAGAAACAGTCCCTTCGGTCCAACCATTGCATGCCAGCCATAATCCCGAACTAAACTTGCCCCACCTGCCAGCAGTCGGCTCATATCCCTCCAAACATTTCTTATTCGTGTACTATTCAAATGTCTTGTAAGCATTGTAACTGTCCTGCATCCATCTGGGAATTCATTCACACACAAACTGTGTAAAAAAAATGCCCTTTGTGTCTTTTTAAAATCTTTCTCCTCTCACCTTAAAAATATGCCCCCTACTCTTGATACCCCTCACCCTAGGCGAAAAGACCTTGGCTATTCACCTTGTCTGTACCCCTCATGATTTTATAAACCTCTACAAGGTCACGCCTCAACCTCCTTTGCTGCAGTGAAAAAGGACCCAACTTATCCAGCCTCTCCTTATAGCTCAACCCTGCAGTCCCAGCAACATCCTGGTAAATCTTTTCTGAGCTCTTTGCAACTTAATAACAGCCTTCTCATAACAGGGTAACCAGAACTGGACGTAGTACTCCAGAAGTGGGTCTCACCAATGTCCTGAAAAACTTCAAAATAACGTCCCCACTCCTATATTCAAAGGTCTGAGCAATGAAGGCAAGTGTGCTAAATGCCTTCTTAATCTACCTGTCTACCTGTGACACAGACCTCAAAGGTTTGTGTACCTGAACCATAGCTGTCTGTGATCTACACTACTGTGCAAGGTCCTGCTTTTAATTGTGTAAGTCCTGCCCTTGTTTGTTTTCCCAAAATTCGCTATCTCATAAAATAAATCCTGAACTAAAAGCTGGTCTTAGCAACAGTTGGCATAAAACTATCATTTTCTGTTGTAAGAGCCTGTCTGGTTCTTCAGAGAGGGAAAGCTGACGCCCTGGCCTGGCCTGGCCCACTTGTGAGTACACACCCACAACAATGAGGAGACTAACTTTTAAATAGTTGAGCAAGGCTCTCTGTCCACAAGCAATTTTATGGACAAATGGGCCTTGCCAGTGATGCCCACAAGCCATGAAAGAATATCTCAGATCCATTTAAGTTTCCAGATCGTAATTGTGTACCCACCAAAAGCAGTGTAAAACCTGTATTTCTTTTCTATTCAACCAGAATTCTGTCTCATGATTTCCATGTAAGTAGGAGCTGGAATGAATTCCATGGAAGCCTTTCACAAGGTTTTGAAACATTTGACATGAAACGTAATTGATCTCTCAGTGGATCCCAGAGGCAATGATTTATTTTCTGAGGGAGTAGCATATTATTCTTTGTAGCCGAAAACCATTCTTCAAGCTCAGCTCAGGCCTTGGTGCCTCAGGTCGAATTAGATTGGATGTCTTGAGTAATGCTGCCTTGTGCACTTCAATCACAAGGGCTTTCGGTAGCATTGCCCTATAAAAGGGTGACACATTACAGACTCCATGTGGATGATTCACCCCTGCAGCAAGGTTACTCGGACTTGGGTGCACATACATCACAGTCCACCTCACCTCCAACCAGTTGGGAAGAGGTAGTAACCTAGTACACGCATTGCTGCCGGTTCCATTTATTTTTACCATGGATAGAATCCTCCCAGATCCTGAACAACATGGGATATAGTGAGAAATCTGGGAGAATCGCTTGGAAACTCCTAGCAGGCCTTCCTCAACACTGGGGGCAATGAGGCACATTTTCCAACTGAGTTCCTGATATTCAGACATGATTGTTTAGATGGCCTACAGTGTGGAAACGGGCCCTTCGGCCCAACAAGTCCACACTGCCCCTTGAACCATCCCACCCAGGCCCATTCCCCTACACCCCACACACCCCGATTCTTCCTTGTGGCCAGTGATAGGCCCATTAACAAGGATTAGTGCTCATTGTCACTATCGTTACTCTGAAATCTTACCTCATTAATGCGGAGGTTGCTATTCTACATTACACTGGAAAGAAACTTGACACTAAGAATTCCTTGATAATAAAATGTGAGGCTGGATGAACACAGCAGGCCCAGCAGCATCTCAGGAGCACAAAAGCTGACGTTTTGGGCCTAGACTCTTCATCAGAGAGGGGGATGGGGTGAGGGTTCTGGAATAAATAGGGAGAGAGGGGGAGGCGGACCGAAGATGGAGAGAAAAGAAGATAGGTGGAGAGGAGAGTATAGGTGGGGAGGTAGGGAGGGGATAGGTCAGTCCAGGGAAGACGGACAGGTCAAGGAGGTGGGATGAGGTTAGTAGGTAGGAGATGGAGGTGCGGCTTGGGGTGGGAGGAAGGGATGGGTAAGAGGAATAACAGATTAGGGAGGCAGAGACAGTTTGGACTGGTTTTGGGATGCAGTGGGTGGAGGGGAAGAGCTGGGCTGGTTGTGTGGTGCAGTGGGGAGAGGGGACGAACTGGGCTGGTTTTGGGATGCAGTGGGGGAAGGGGAGATTTTGAAACTGGTGAAGTCCACATTGATACCATTGGGCTGCAGGGTTCCCAAGTGGAATATGAGTTGCTGTTCCTGCAACCTTCGGGTGGCATCATTGTGGCACTGCAGGAGGCCCATGATGGACATGTCATCTAAAGAATGGGAGGGGGAGTGGAAATGGTTCGCGACTGGGAGGTGCAGTTGTTTATTGCGAACCGAGCGGAGGTGTTCTGCAAAGCGGTCCCCAAGCCTCCGCTTGGTTTCCCCAATGTAGAGGAAGCCACACCGGGTACAGTGGATGCAGTATACCACATTGGCAGATGTGCAGGTAAACCTCTGCTTAATGTGGAAAGTCATCTTGTGGCCTGGGATAGGGGTGAGGGAGGAGGTGTGGGGGCAAGTGTAGCATTTCCTGCGGTTGCAGGGGAAGAATTCCTTACTTGATAGCCCAAGTGAGTATCTAGTGACTCCAGCTCACCGTGAACTTGTACGGACCACCATCTTGGATACATGGCACCAACGTCTCAGGGGGCTTCCGTGGACAGCAGCTGCATGCACCCTATGTCCAGTGAACCTGGCATCTGGCACATACCAGCCTCACCAAACCACCATGGCATATCTCCAATTCACTCACAGTTCAATTCTGCACTTTAAGGCTGCACCCTTTGGAGCACACCAGCAACTAAAGCTGCAATACTGTAATAGGCCCACTCTCAAGGAATGGCACCAGCTCATAGCTTGAGCCAGGCTGTAGTCTGAGCTGCTCGCTTGCACTCTTAGTGTCTACTCAGTGCCTTCATGAACGCCCACAGTATCCTTGCTTTCTTGCGCCTTTGTCCCTCAGATAGAACTTAAAGTCTTGCCCAAAGTGAGGCAGCTTGTCCAAATGGTCAGCAGTCATCAGTGAGGATGTGTACAGATTGTTACTTGACAATCCCAATCTCAAACCAACAGTATATGTCAATTGTCTGCACAGAAAACACACTGCATGCATTTCAAGCAAGTAACCATGCCTCAAAGCTCAAGGAGGTCAGAAGGTCAGTCCTGGTCATAAGTGAAATGAGTGTCAGGGTTGAGGGTATCAGGGACACTGTACAGGTAGAAATCAAGAACCGTACAGGCAGAGCCCCTCCTGCCAAGGCCAGCAGGCCAATCAATGCCAGCAACTCTCTTGACATTGTGCAGGCTGTGGCTACTGATGCTATGAACCCATCCAAGGCCCAGTTTCATCACTGGATCCCAGACCTTAATTGAATGTGGAGTTTGGATGTGGGGAATGGGGACATGAGATGGACTAGGGAGGCATCTATTCCTCATGCTGCATCCATCGATCGGGCCCCGAGTATCAGTAAATGAGCCCTGCCACTTGGGAACCTGCAAAGAAACATGTATGGTGAACCTCTTCTTTGCTTTGATAAAGTGGCAAAGAGTATTCCTTAGCTGGCTAGAACATAGAACATAGAACATTACAGCACAGTACAGGCCCTTCGGCCCTCGATGTTGTGCCGACCTGTCATACCGATCTCAAGCCCATCTAACCTACACTATTCCATGTATGTCCATATGCTTGTCCAATGATGACTTAAATGTACCTAATGTTGGCGAATCTACTACCATTGCAGGCAAAGCGTTCCATTCCCTTACTACTCTCTGAGTAAAGAAACTACTTCTGACATCTGTCCTATATCTTTCACCCCTCAATTTAAAGCTATGCCCCCTCGTGCTCGCCGTCACCATCCTAGGAAAAAGGCTCTCCCTATCCACCCTATCTAACCCTCTGATTATTTTATATGTTTCAATTAAGTCACCTCAACCTTCTTCTCTCTAATGAAAACAGTCTCAAGTCCCTCAGCCTTTCCTCATAAGACCTTCCCTCCATACCAGGCAACATCCTAGTAAATCTCCTCTGCACCCTTTCCAAAGCTTCCACATCCTTCTTATAATGCGGTGACCAGAACTGTACGCAATACTCCAAGTGCGACCGCACCAGAGTTTTGTACAGCTTCACCATAACCTCTTGGTTCAGGAACTAATCCCTCTATTAATAAAAGCTAAAACACTGTATGCCTTCTTAACAGCCCTGTCAACCTGGGTGGCAACTTTCAAGGATCTGTGTACATGGACACTGAGATCTCTCTGCTCATCTACACTGCTAAGAATCTTGCTATTAGCCCTGTACTTTGTCTTCTGGTTACTCCTACCAAAGTGCATCACCTCACACTTGTCTGCATTAAACTCCATTTGCCACCTCTCAGCCCAGCTCTGCAGCTTATCTATGTCTCTCTGCAACCTACAGCATCCTTCGTCACTATCCACAACTCCACCGACCTTAGTGTCATCTGCAAATTTACTAACCCATCCTTCTATGCCCTCATCTAGGTCATTTATAAAAATGACAAACAGCAGTGGACCCAACACCGACCCTTGCGGTACACCATTAGTAACTTGTTTCCAGGATGAACATTTCCCATCAACTACCACCCTCTGTCTTCTTTCAGCAAGCCAATTTCCGATTCAAACTGCTATATCTCCCACAATTCCATTCCTCCGCATTTTGTACAAGAGCCTACTGTGGGGAACCTTATCGAACACCTTGCTGAAATCCATATACACCACATCAACCGGTTTACTCTCATCTACCTGTTTGGTCACCTTCTCAAAGAACTCAATAAGGTTTGTGAGGCACGACCTTCCCTTCACAAAACCGTGCTGACTATCCCTAATCAATTTATTCTTTTCTAGATGATTATAAATCCTATCCCTTATAACCTTTTCCAACACTTTACCAACAACTGAGGTAAGGCTCACTGGTCTATAATTACCAGGATTGTCTCTACTCCCCTTCTTGAACAGGGGAACCACATTTGCTATCCTCCAGTCATCTGGCACTATTCCTGTGGACCATGGCAGATGGTGAAATTTGAATTCAATTAAAAATCTGGAATAAAAACTCTAGGCCAATAGTCACCACTGTTGACTGTCATAAAATAATCCATCTGGTTCACTAATGTCCTTCAGGGAATGAAAGAACGACCCTTACCTGGTCTGGCCTACATGTGACTCCAGACACACAGCAATTTAATTCTTTCTCAATTGCCCGCTAGGCAATCAGGAATGGGAAATAAGCATTGACCAATCTAGTTTATCCCAAGGATGATTTTCTTTTTCTTGGACAAACTCTGATACTGCTTGCCTCTGTAGGAACAGTCTGAAACTTCTATAAGACCATAAGAAATAAGAACAGGTGTCAAATAACTCCACAGACAGTCATATCCTATCACCAAGTCACCCTTTATTTACACATGAACAGAGTCAGGCACCTGAGTGTCAGTATCTCTGACATTCACACATTTTATCTGTAAGCCAGGGGTCCTTGATTGGACCAGATTAACAGCCCCGGTTGGAGAACACATATTCTATGACATCCAGAGATAACAAGGTGAAGAGCTGATGAAGGGTCTAGGTCTGAAACGTCAGCTTTCCTGCTCCTCTGATGTTGCTTGGCCTGCTGTGTTCATCCAGCTCCACACCTTGTTATCTCAGATTCTCCAGCATCTGCAGTTCCTACTATTTCTATGACATCCAGCTGGCTGACCCAATCACTACAGGGAGGAGACAACGTGGCCCTTTGAGCCTGTTCCAAGAATCATTAGGATCATACTGATCCAAAATTCCTCACATCCACTTTCCCTGTAACTTTTGATGCCCCAACTGATCAAAAATCTTTCTATCTCAGCTTTAAATATACTTAAATAGACTCTGCTGCCACATTCCTCCAACAGAAGAAATTCTTCCTTGTCTCAGTTTTAAAAATGACACCCATTTATTCTGAGACTATGCCCTCTGTTCCTAGATTCTGTCTAGCCCTTAAGAATCCTAGATGCTTCAATGAGATCACCATTTATTCTTCTAAACACCAGCAAGTAGCGTCCCAACCCATTTAGCCTTTGTTCATAAGACAACACCTCCATATCAGGGATTATCCTAGTGAACCTTCTCTGAACTGCCTTCAATTAAGTGATAAATTTCCTTTAATAAGGGGTCCAAAACTGTTCAAAAGTATAAATCACTTATCTACCTTCAGTCTTTAGTTTTCATTCAGCTAAACACAAATATTTGAAGATCACACACAGAGTGAAAACGTTCCAATCTGGTCTGAAAAATTGAAAACACAATAACTGATACAGTAACAGTTGCCACCCAAACAGTGAGTCACCCAAACAAATAGAACATAGAAACTGTTCAGCCTTTCGACCCAACATGGTCGTGTCACCACGATGCCATTCTAAATTAACCCCACAAAGCCCATGTGTAGTCTGTATCTCTCTATTCCCTACCTGTTCTTGTGTCTGTCTAAAAGCCTCTTAAGTGTTGCTATCATATATACTTCTACCACCTCTAATGGCAGCACGTTCCAGGTAAACAACTTGCCTCGCACATCTCATTTAAACTTTCCCCCTTTCACCTTAAACCAATGCACCCTTGTGTTTGACATTTCTGCTGGGGAAAAAGGCTCTTGACAAACACGTTAGTTCAAGAGTGTGAGCTCCTTGGATAAAAGGTCCAGCTGATCATTGGAGCTTGTAAAAGTTTATCTGTCCTAATATCTCAATTTGTACACTGATGTCAGATCTCGTTTGGTCACACTCCTGTGAATAATCTTGGGATAATTTACTGTGTTATTGGTGCTGTGTAAATTCAAGTTGTTGTTGCCTGAAGACACAACGTAGTAAATGTCCAGTCATGAGTTGACAGGAGTACTTTCTCCTCCACTACTGAACCTGAGCAGCTTCGGAACAGGCTGCTGTTAAACAATTGCTCTACAACTCAGTTAAAGCATAGCCAGAGGCAAAATCACATCGCCAATACGGGAGCTCAGTTCATTACAGCTTAACAGAAAAAAGGACCAACCATTATTGATCTATAATTCAGACAAGTGCCACGTTTATTCATAGGAAGACAGAGTACATTAGACTAGCAATGCTTCAAAACTTCAGACTGTTCATTCAATCAGGAAACACAAATTGCATTGCATTTGTTATTAACACATTGCTTTCCCATCACCCAGTGAAATCAATGTTGAAGCAAAGTGACTTGTGGAATCAGTTCCGCAGAATGTTTTAATCCCCTGACTTTGAACACATGTCCCGGTGGAAAAATGCCAAACTTACGGAGATCAGTTGGCCTTTGCCACCAGGGCTCTGTGTTCAGCTTTGATGAAAGAGATCAAAGTATCTAGCTTGGTGAGCTACCCCTCTGTCAGAATGGTACACACTGCAGTTGATTTGAGCAGAACCACCTGAGATACATTGGGTTAATTCACTGCCATCAATCCTTCTTTTTGGACTTAGTCTCACTCTGACTTCATGGTGAAAAATGTTCACACAAAGTCTTCAGCAGAAGATAAGCCTTGCCTTAATAATCTGAATAGTTTGAGATATTTTTTGATCAACTTGTTCAGAGACGTTATTATATGCCATGAGGGCAGGGGGACTGGAACATTGACATCCTGGCTCTACAAGAGCCTGCCAAATAAGTTTATTATGTTGCCCTCAACACTTCATTACAGTGTAGTCCCTTGTGAGATATCAGGCTGGGCTTAATAGAAAATAAATATTACAGCTACTGAAACATTCTGGTATACAACAATTAAAGATAATTGAAGACGGTTAGCTTGACCAGGAACGGTCCTTCATCTTAGCTTGACGGGTTGTTATTTTGCATTGTTGGTCAAACCTTACAGATATAACTTGTACAACAAACGCCCTCAGTGCTGCCCAAAGGAGCAAAGCTCATTTTGGTTTAGTTCCTGATGTCACAGAGTCAAAAAGTCATATAGATCTGCAGCAGAGGAAAAGGACCTTTTGTCCATCGAATGAGTGGGGGTCATAAATGGCCAGATATCTGTGAACAGAACTAAATGTTGGCACTGGTCTCACTCGGACAGTCTGGCTTTGGGGGTGGGGCAGTTCACCTCATGGAAGAGATGCTCCTTCTGTCCTTCATACAAAGAAGCAGATGTTTAATGCTCATGCCGAGAGTTGGCAGATACATCTTTCAGCCACTTGGTTGTGCACAACAGTATCTTTTCAGTCTAACAGAATCTTCATTAACCTCTCCAGTATTCCTCAGAAACTCCTGAAGTTTCAGAACATAGAACAGTACAGCCTAGAAACTGGCCCTTCAGCCCACAATGCTATGCCAAACATGATGGTTCATATCCCTACATTCTATGCATAATCATGCACCTATTTAAAAGGCTTTTAAACATCCCTATCATAACTGCCTCTACCAACGCCCCTGGCACTGCATTCCAGACTCTCTGTGCAAAAAACTTGTCCCTCACTTCTTTGAACTTTCCTCGTCTCAATCAAAGTGCTTGACCCCTCTTACTGGATAATTCAACTCTGGGAAAAAGTTTTTGACTCTCAACCCTACCTATGCATTTTATAATTTTATACACGTCTACCAAGTCTCCTCTCAGCCTTCACTCCTCCTGAGAAAGCAATCCTAGTTTTACTAGCCTCTCCTTACAACTCACATCTTCCAATCCAGCGAGCATCCTGGTAAACCACTTCTGCACAATCTCCAGAGGTTTGAAGTGATATTTACTTCAAACATCTTCCAAGTTATTTCAATGTTCTGAAATTCTCTTTTTAACCTCAATTAATCATCTGCCAGTTATTCTAAGTATTAGGAATGTTTGGGTAACATTAGCCACAACTGGCTTGTATATTTATCCTCATCGCACTGGTAATTTTCACATGAGGAAGGCTGATTGAGATCAAAAATAATGGCATTCAGGAGTGACATGTTGTGATATGATGCACACTTACTGCCATGCTGTGGAGGGTGAGAATAGGGAATTCCTGTTAGTGGCAGATCCTGGTGTCAGCCAGCATCTGGCGGCAATTTGGCATAAGTGCATACTGCCGTTTTGGATCTTGTCTCTCCTGCCAATGTCCTTTTTCAAAAGCCCACAGCCAAATGAGGGCTCAGTGACCTGTCGGAACCCTACTGCATGGTTGTATTATAAAGACTTTGCCATTCAACTGCTGGCTAAGGTGCTTTTGATTGCAGAGTTAACAAAAATGCTGGATTGTCAGAGGACTTTTACCACCCATGATCCCTGTCTGGAAGGCACTCTACTTCTGAAAGCTGTTAAGCTTCTTGTGCACTGTCTCCTTGATACTAGACTGTTGGCATTGACAGCCAAAGTCACCTGTTCCTGCTGCCTTTTCTGAGCAAAAACAAATTTTCTGGAAAAGCTCAGCAGGTCTGCCAGCATCTGTGGAGAGAAAACAGAGTTAACATTCCGTGTCCGGTGACTCTTCCTCAGAACCTTCCTTTTCTGTCTGCAGGGATTGCTCGTCCACCTTGTACACCAGTGGCTCCACCAAGGCCTCAGACGACACTCTTATTGTCCACTTTCCCAATTCTGGTAATGTTTTCATGTAATGTTGTCCCATCACATCCAAGCACCCCCCACTCCCTACTCCCACCCCTCTCCCACTCACCCCTGCAACCTGGCTGCTGTTCACCTTTAAGAGATGCAGTCTTGCTTTGGACGGTGCTAACCTTATACAGCCCTGGGCACCAGCTGAGGCTGAGATAACTGGACAAAGTAGACTGCAGCTGGCAAAGATGGTGCATTGCCTACATAACTCCAATCAGATCCAAGATAATCAAACAACTGGAACCCCATATTCAATTTCAGATGCTATCTAACCTAGCCCTCTAAATGTATTGCAGATATGTCATCACTGTCTGATATTCCATCAGTGTGTGGATAATGATTAGATACATAATGCATTCTCTATAGTATGTGAATCATACTTTACCTATGTTTCTCTGCATTGTTAATGGCAACACAGAATCCTTTGGGCAATAATGCTGTACATAAACCCGCATCCGATCAGTAATTAAATGATAGATGGAATTGGAAGCAAAAGTAATGACTACGGGTGACTTACCCATTTGTAGTACTGCAAATTCATCCTGCTAACTGCTTCAGGATAGATAATATATGGAGTCAATACAGTCCTTGCTTCTGTATGATTTCCAACTAGTAGAGATATAGCTATCTAAAATGCCCCTTTGACTGCCAGTTCCTAATTTATTAACTACAGGAAGAATCTAATTACTTTTAATAAATAGCAATTTTTGCTCAGAACAGTTTTCTGGTCCATGCTTTCTATCAATCTAGGTTTTAAAGGTGGGTACATTGGAGGATGTTATGTGTTTTTTATCTTTAACTTTTGTGATTACTCTGGGAAAAGTGGAGTTTGATTGCCAGGGCACTACCTCAACGTGGAGAAAGAGAAATGAGCTCCTGAAAACAGACGTTAGAGAATGCAAAACTAGTAATCTCCCAATGACTTGTGGTGCTGAACAGTTAAGAGTAAAGGACAAAAGGGTAGATAAGTGCATGGCTTGGGAGGGCTCTAGATTCTTGAGGCATTGGGGCTGTTTCTGAGTGAATTGGAATCTGTACAACTGGAGATAGATTAAATGTTAAAATGTAAGTGAGCCTGAAAGGCAGAGGAAACAGAGGGTAGATAAGAAAAAAGTGAGTTTAGTGAGACCAGATGGAATAAATTTTAATACAAAGGAATCCAACTCACAAGACAGATGGGCTGAGGGCACAAATATGGAGGGATTGTATCAGGAATATGGAGTAAATCAGCACTAAGTAATACAGCCACCTGCAAATACAATGGGCAGAGTGGCTTCCTTCTGTGTCTTAACAATTCAGTGATTCTGAGATAGCACATGGAAACAAGATATCATAGCTATGGTCAAGACTTGGCTGAGAGATGGGCAGGTTTTCCAGCTCAATATTCCTGGTTATAGGGTATTCAATTAAGATAGGGAGGGGAAATAGAAAAGGAAGAGGAGTCACAATATTCATCAAGGAATCATTCTAACAGAGTGGAGGGATAATATCTTGGAATTGGGTACAAGTAACTAATATAAAAGACACAAACATAGTGTTAGGTGTGTGTTATAACCCCCTAAGCATTCAAGGAGAGACAGATGGTCAAGTATCAAGTCAAATTTCAGAAAAGTGTAAGAATAATCAAACACCAATAGTAGGGGATTTTAACTACCCAAATGTTAACTGTGATAGTCTTGGTGTACCAGGTAGAGAAGGAGCAATATCTTTAAATTGCATTGCCTGTCCCTCAATCTCAATGTTCCTTTCCAAAATCTTGAAACATATTCTTGCTTCGTAAATACTGTGAAAAATTTTGAAGAAATTAGATACTGGTGTTGGAGCCAGACCAGAGAATGTTGATACTACGGTTGGAGGGGCTGACTTCTAAAGAGATTGAGTAGATTAGGCCTGTACTCATTGGAATTTAGAAGAATGAGAGGTGACTTTATTGAAATATACAATATTCTTAGAGATCTTGACAGGGTAGATAAGAAAAGAGTTGTTTCCCCTTTGGAAAAATCTAGGGCTAGAGGACATGGCCTCAGAATAAGGGGGCACCTATTTAAGGCTGAGATGAGGAGAAATTTCTTCTCTCAAAGTGTAGTAAATCTGTAGAAATCTTTACCCCAGAGGGCTGTCAAGGCTGGGTCATTAAGAATGCCCATGGTTTTGAGAGTTAGGTTTTTTTTTAATCAGTGAGGGAATCAAAGTTTATGGGGGAAAAGGAGGGAAGTGGAGTTGAGGATGATCAGATCAGCCATGATCTCATTGAACGATGGAGCAGCCTGATGAACTGAATGGCCCACTTTTGCTCCTAAATCTTATAAACATGACAGGTCACATCATCCTTCAATGGCTGTTGACTGTTGTCCAGCTGATTGAATCAACAAGTATCTGGTTCCATTCTTACTGAATCCTAGCCAGAGAATCAGTCGCATTGTCACTCTTCTGGTATCCCCCTGACATTTTCTTATTTCTCATCTAGGTTCTGCCCCTTAGCAGCACCATCCATGTCACAATGTCCAAACCTTTCATAAAACTTCGCTAACCTTTCCTATTCATGTGCCTGTAAAAATGTATTTTAAATATTGTAACTGCGCCTGCATCGAGCACTTCTTCTGTGTGTGAAAAAGTTGCCCCTCAGATCCCTTACAAATTTTCTCCTCTCACCTTAGAAATACACCCTTTAGTTTTAAACTAGCCGAAGGAAATGAATTTTGCAATTCACATTATCTGTGCCTGACATGATTTTATAAACTGAACATGCAAAGTTCATGCCTTGCCCCGTACAAAACAGTTTGCGGGGCTCCTGCATCTTTGAGAATGGAGTGCACTTTTCCTTTGAACTGGAATTCTCTGTAATTCTCAGATACCTTTTTTTATCTTCCTTGCATGTGTAACAGCATTTATATTTAGTCTCACAATTGCAGTTATAGCTACAACTTGGCCTGTTGTGCTCTTCATTTTCTCCATTGATCCTTTCTGTAGACTTTACACCTTTCCCTTCCCATCAATGACTGTTTGCCTTCCCTCCACCTTCCCACCTTCAAACCTTCTCAGGTTTATAATAACAGAGAGAGGATTTGCACACTGGGCTAGTTCATAATCATCAGCTATTCCACCTCCGGCCTTCCTCATGCAGCTTTCCATTATCCATTTGGGCTCTGACTGACAAAGGGAGTGAATTTTTAAATTCTTCTAAGTCAATGTCTTTCCACAGGGTCTTTCTCCTGCCCTCTACCTTTAATCCCTATCCAGTAGTCAGAGATATTTTGCTTTATCTTCTCAAATTCTAAGTCTGTGTAGGCCATTTCAGAATATTCCATAATTTCTGCCTGTGAACATCAGCGAACAACTCATACTTGCTCAGGACAGCCTGTTTTGCCACCTCATAATCCATAGAAATCTCCCCAGAGAGCAAGGCTTAAACTTCATAGAACATGGAACATAGAACAATACAGCACAGAACACGCCCTTCGGCCCTTGATGTTGCACCGACCTGTGAACTAATCTAAGCCCATCCCCCTACACTATCCCATCATTATCCATATGCTTATCCAGGGACTGTTTTAATGCCCCTAATGTGGCTGAGTTAACTACATTGGCAGGCAGGGTGTTCCACGCCCTTACCAGTCTCTGAGTAAAGAACCTGCCTCTGACATCTGTTTCAAATCTATCACCCCTCACTTTGTAGCTATGCTCCCTCGTACAAGCTAAAGTCATCATCCTCGGAAAAAGACTCTAACTGCCCACCCTATCTAATCTTCTGATCATCTTGTATGTCTCTATTAAATCCCCTCTTAGCCTCCTTCTCTGCAATGTGAACAGACCCAAGTCCCTCAGCCTTCCTTCACAGGGCCTGCACTCCAGACCAGGCAACATCTTGGTAAATCTCTTCTGTACTTTTTCCAATCCTTCCACATCCTTCCTGTAATGGGGCGACCAGAACTGCATACAATATTCCAAATGAGGCTGCACTAGCGTTTTGCACAGTTGCAGCATGAACTAAGTCTGCTTTATATGAGCAATGCCTGACTTTCTCTTGACCACAATATCTATTTTTCAAAAGAAATGAAAAGTGCTTCATTGTCCCTTTCAACACGTTTTTAATCAGCTCCTCAGTGGTTCTTGGATTAGACTCCAATCTTGCGTTGTTGGGATATTTCCTTTAGAGTCAGTGGCTTCTTTTCTTTCGATCCAGCTAGTATTCTCTTTCTCTTTCATAAAACACATTTTCCTTAGAATTCCTACAATATGGAAAGGGGCCATTCAGCCCAACATGTCCACATTGTCTCTCCAAGGAGCAGCCCACACAGGCTCATCGCCACTCAACCTTATTCCTGTAACCCTGTACTTTCCATGGCTAATCCACCTAACTTGCACATCTTTCATCTGTGGAAGGAAGCTGGGGCACCCAGAGGAAACCCACACAAATAAGAGGAGATTGTGTAAACTCTACACAGTCACCCGAGAGTGGGATTGAACCCAGGTCCCTATCACTGAGGCAGCAGTGCTAACCACTGAGCCACAAGATGCTTCTTTTTTTCCTGTTTATCCTTGCTCTGAAGCACTTTTTCCTTTTCTTCAAGTTCATGTATTTTATTTCCATTTTATGTTCTATTTCAAACTGTTTAGTCTGCAACTGAATTTTCACTAAATGAGTTGGCTTACCAGAATAAAACAAAGAACTGCAGATCTGAAGATCAGAAAGACAAGCAGAAATTTCTGGAGAAGCTCAAGACATCTAGCAGCATCTGTGGAAAGAAAGCATAGTTAACGTTTTGAGTCCAGTGACCCTTCTTCAGAACTGACTTACCATCAGCCATTCTTCCAACTTTAAATTTTGTATTGCAACTACGATTCTATTTCATTTACCTAGCCTCTATTTTAGTCTTAGCCCAAACTTCCAAGCCATTTTAATTATCCTAACCTTCACTTCCTTTGTAAATCATTCAGGGATAATTCTTCAACCTCCAGAAAAATCTTAACAGTTGCAAAGCCATTTTGATACAATAACACATGAGGAAACTGGTATATCTCCTTTCATCCTTTTCACTTCCAGATAAACAATGTATTGTTGGATATCATGTTGCAAGCCCTCCATACTTATGTTATGATCAAGACTGGAGCAACCCACTGTCCCTCTTGATCCACTGTACATGAGTTGCAAAATATAAAGTACAGCTACTTTATCCAGTTACAAAGACGACCAATAAATACTTTGATAAACCACATTAGGGGCATTTAAACAGTCCTTGGATACACAGATGGATGATGATGGGATAGTGTAGGGGGAGGGGCTTAGATTAGTTCACAGATCGGCGCAGCATTGAGGGCCGAAGAGCCTGTTCTGCGCTGTATTGTTCCATGTTCCAAGGTGTAGAGCTGGATGAACACAGCAGGCCAAGCAGCATCTTGGGAGCAGGAAAGCTGACATTTCGGGTCTGGACCCTCATTCAGAAGATTTTCTGAATGAGGTTCCAGACCCAAAACATCAGCTTTTCTGCTCCTCTGGTGCTGCTTGGCCTGCTGTGTTCATCCAGCTCTACACCTTGTTATCTCAGATTCTCCAGCATCTGCAGTTCCTACTATCTCTCAATTAACACTTTGTCTCTATCAGGCTTTAAGCCACAAGATCAACTAATCAAGCTTCATAATAAATTACAGGTTTAACATCAGAACAAAACTTATGCAAGAAAACTGCTTTAGTTGATTAATATACACAGTCAATAATATGAAAGCATAAATGCTTATCTCTCCATATATCCCTCAAACACATATGTAAGCACATAGGTACTTCAAGAAAATATATAGATTTCTCTGCAAAGACTGGCTTTCTGGACCAAAAAGTGTTTTGATCAATGAGTTCTTATTTAAGGCAAGATGATAGGGTCTGCTGTTATGGTCAAATCTGAAACCATGTCTCTATCTCTGAAGTATGGAAAACACAGTCTGCTCAAGAAATACAATTTTGAGTTGTATCTTCAACCACTCTTCCTGAAGAATAAATAGGTTTTACTCAAACTCCACAAGAGAGTTTACTTTTCAGAAATTACAGAGATCAGTGATGCCTGCTTGTTCACAGCTATCTTTCCTCTACCTGAACCAAGTTAACTGAAACCCTTCAACCTAGTTACACGTCCAAAAGTCCTCATCAGGGTCTATGACAATGTAAGTAGTAGCCACTTGTTATCTGATATTTTAAGAGCACTGTTTTAAAAATTCTTCAATGTTCACAGTGAGCTTTCAATAACTGCTTTTAAAGAAATCGCTCGCATCATTTCCACAATAATTGAAAAAAAGTCCTTTGTTTACAATCCTTCAAAATCTAAGCAACTAAACTTCAAACACAGAATAAAACAAATAAAATCGGTAGTTGCTGGAAATTTGAAACAGTAACAGAAATTGCTGGAGAAACTCAGAAGGTCAACAATGTATACTATACACAGGTCACCAGACATGAAGCATCAACTCTCTATTCTCTCCACAGATGCTGCCAGACTGATGAGTTTTCCCAGCAATTTCTGTTCTTGTATTAAACTTCAAACATCATTGTAACAGTGTTCAATGCATCATTGTGCAGGATATATTGGTGCAAAATATTGAGGTGTAGTATATCAGACTGCAGTGTGTCAACAGCAATATGCAAGAGCATACTGTTGAGAGTGTATCAGGGTACTGAGAATAGTGTGCAGTGTATCAGAGGAGAACAGATCAGAGAACGGTGTATTGGATTGCAGCGTTCCAGAGTGTAACATAGCAGGGTGCAAGGTATCAGAGGGCAGAATACCAGACTGTGTTGTTTCAGGTGGCAATGCATGAGGTGATGTATATATGGTGCATTATCTCAAAGTGCAGTATCTCAGAGCATAGCATCTCAGTGTGATCTTTGTCAGTATACAATATGTCAGAATGAAGTATCTCAGTGCGCTCCATCTCAGGGGGCTGAGCCTCAGCCTGCAGTATCAGTGTGCTGTATCTCAGTATGCTCTAACTTAGTGTAGAGTATCTCAGTGTGCAGTAAACTCATCGTGCCCAATTTCGGTATGCAGTATCTCACTGTGCAAAATTTCAGTATGCTCTGTCTCAGTGTGCGGTATCTTAGTTTGCAGTGTCTCAGTGTGCCATGTCTCAGTGTGCAGTATCTCAATGTGCATTATCTCAGTGTGTAGTATCTCACTGTACAATGTCTCAGTGTGGTCTATCTCAGTGTGCTGTGTCTCAGTGTGTAGTATCTCAGTGTGCAAAATCTCAGCATGCTCAATTTAAATGGACAGTGCCTCAACCCGCAGGGCCACACTATGCAGTGTCTCACTGTGCAGTATTTAAGTGCAAAGCATCTATGTGCAATGTCTCCACATCTGTGTCTCACTGTGCAGTGTCTCAGTGTACAGTATCACAGTATGCAGTGCCTCAGTGTGCAGTGTGTCAGTGTGCAGTATGTCAGTGTGCAGTATCTCAGTGTGCAGTGCCTCAGTGTGCAGTATCACAGTATGCAGTGTCTCAGCATGCAGTGTCTCAGTATGCAGTGCCTCAGTGTGCAGTATGTCAGTGTCCAGTATCTCAGTGTGCAGTATTTTAGTGCACTCTGTCTCACAGCGCAGTTTCTCATTGTGCATGATCTCAGTGTGCAGTAACTCGGTGTGCATTTTCTCACTCTACTGTATCTCAGCGTACTCGATCTTAGTGTTCTCTATCTCAGGGTGCAGTCACTCAATATGCAGCAGGTCAGGGTGCTCTGTCACAGTGTAAAGTATCTCACTGTGTTCTATTTCAGTGTGCAGTATTTCAGTACACAGTATCTCAATGTGATGTATCTGTGTGTGCTCTGTCTCAGTGTGCAGTCTCTCAGTTTGCTGTATCAAAAAGCGCTGTATCTCAGTGTTCAGTGTCTCAATGCGGTCTGTCACAGTTTGCAGTATGTCAGTGCACTTTGTATCAGTGTGCAGTTTCTCACTTTGCTCTACCAGTGCTATGTATCTCAATGTGCAGTATTTCAGTTTGCGGTATCTCAATGTGCTGTATCTCAGTCTGCAATATCTACCTGTGCACTGTATCTTTGGGCTCTGCGTTAGTGTGCAGTGAGTCAGCGTGCTCTATCTTAGTGTTCAGTATGTCAGTGTACAGTATCTCATTACAGTGTATCTCATTACACTGTATCTCATTTTTTTATCTCTCAGCATGCAGTCTCTGAATCTGCAGTTTCTCGGTGTGCAGTATTTCAGTGTGTAGTATCTCAGTGTGCAGTATCTCAGTGAACTCTATTTCAGTGTGCTGTATTTCATCATACAATATCTCAGTGTCCACTATCACAGTGTGCAGCGTCTCATTGGGCAGTATTGCAGTGTATTCTATCTCAGTGTACAGAATCTCCATGTGCAGTATTTCAGTACAATCTACCTCAGTGTGCAGTATCTTGGTGTGCAGTGCCTCAGGACGCAGTGTCTCAGTTTCCTCTATCTCGGTGTTCAATATCTCAGTGAGCAGTATCTCGTGGTGCAGTATCATATTATGCAGTATCTCAGTTTGCTCTAGCTCAGTGTGCTCTATCTCAGTGTGCAGTGCCTCAGTGTGCAATATCTTTACTTGCGGTGCCTCACTGATCAGTATCTCAGCTTGATCCACCTCAGGATGCAGTGTCTTATTGTGCATTGTTTCAGTGTGCTCTATCTCTGTGCGCAGCATCCCTATGTGTGCTGTCTCTGTGTGCTCTGACTCAATATGCGGTATCTCAGTGCATATTATTTCAGTGTGCAGTGAATTAATGTGACGTTTTGCACTGTGCAATATCTCAGTGTGCAATGCCTCAGTATGCAGTATAACTGAGCACAGTTTGCTGAGCCTGAGTTTGCTGTATTCCAGTGTGTAGTATCTCAGTATACTGTAACTCAGTGTGCAGTATCTCAGTGTGCAGTATATCATTTTTCAATATCTCAGTGCCCAGTAACTCACTGTGCATTATCTCACTCTGTTGTAACTCAGCATGCTCTTATCATTGTGCCCTATTTCAGAGCACAGTGCATCAGTATACAATATCTCATTACGCCATATCTCAGCGTTCTCTGTCTCAGTGTGCAGTCTCTGAGTCTTCAGTGTCTCAGTGTGCATTATTTCAGCATATAGTATCTCAGTCTGCAGTATCTCAGTGAATTCGACTTCATTGTTCAGTGTCTCTGTTAGCAGTGTCTCTGTTAGCAGTGTCTCAGTGTGCAGTATCTCTGTTTGCGCTACCTCAGTTTACAGTATCTCAGTGTGCAGCATCTCAGTGTGCTTTGTCTCATACTGTTTGCCAGAGTGCTCTATCTCAGTGTGCAGTATCTTAGTGTGCAGTGTTGCAATGTGCTTTGTCTCAGTATGCAGTATCTCAGTGTGCAGTGTCTGTTTGCTCTAAATGTGCTTTATCTCAGTTTGCAGTACCTCATTGTGTAGTGTCTCATTGCACTCTGTCTCAGTGTGCAGTGTCCCAACATGCAGTGCATCAGTGTGTGCATCACAGTGCACAGTATCTGAGTTTGCTGTATTCTCATGTGTAGTATCTCAATATACTATTTCTCAGTGTGCAGTGCCTTATTGCGCAGTGCCTCAGTATGCAGTGTCTCAGTGTGCTCTCTCTCTCAGTGATCAATTCCCTCAGTGAGCCATATCTCAGCGTGCAATATCTCAGTGCAAGATAACAAAGTGTGGAGCTGGATAAACACAGCAGGCCAAGCAGCATCTTAGGAGCACAAAAGCTTTTCTGATGAAGGGTCTAGGCCCGAAACGTCAGCTTTTGTGCTCCTAAGATGCTGCTTGGCCTGCTGTGTTTATCCAGCTCCACACTTTGTTATCTCGGATTCTCCAGCATCTGCAGTTCCCATTATCTCTGATCACAATATCTCAGTGCACTCTGCTTCATAGTGTGCTGTATCTCAGTGTACAATATTGAACCCTGAGGCAGAGCACACTAAGACACTGCACACTGAGGTACTACACACTGAGATACTGCATTCTGAAATACTGCACACTGGAATGAAGCAAACTGAGATACTCAGCACGGTGATAATACACACAGAGGCACTGCATACTGAGACACTTCACACTGAGATACTGCCCACTGGCATATTGCAAACTGAGATAGAGCAAACTGAGAGACTGCACACAGAGATACTGTACAATGAGATATAGCACAATGCAACATGTCACACTAAGTCACTGTGTAACAAGATACTGCACACTGAGATACCGCACCCTGACACAGAGCATCTTGAGACTGAGCACACTGAGGCACTACGCAAAGGGATAGAGCATACTGAAACAGTACACACTGAGACAGTGCATCCTGAGATAGATCAGACTGCGGTACTGCTCAGTGAAACACTGCACACTAAAAGACTGCACACTGAGGCAGAGCAAACTGGAATACTGGACAATGCCATACTGCACACTGAGAGACTGCACACTGAGATACGGTGCACGGTGATACACACACCGGTGCACTGCATACTGAGACATTGCTCACTGAGACAGAGCGCACTGAGACACTACACAAGGAGGAGTTGTAAACTGAGAAAGCGCACACTGAGTTGTAGCACACGGAGATACTGAAGATTGAGAAAGAGAAAACTGGGGCTCTGCATAGGGACATACTGTACACTGGGATAGAGCACACTGCAATACTGCACTCTGAGACAGCACACTGTGATGCTGCGCACTGAGTGCACTCTACCTCGGTGTACTGTAACTCTGTGCGCAGTATCTCAGGGTACAGTGTCTCACTGATCAGTATTTCAGCCTGATCTATCTCAGGGTGCATTGTTGCAGGATGCACGGTTTCAGTGTGCTCTATCTCTGTGTGCAGCATCTCTGTGTACACTGTCACAGTATGTACTGACTCAGCTTGTGGTATCTTAGAGTATAGTATCTCAGTATGTAGTATCTCAGTGTGCAGTGTCTCAGTAGACAGTGCCTCAGTGTGCAGTATTACTGTGCACAGAATCTCAGTTTGCTGTATGCCAGTATGCAATATTTCAGTGTGCAGTAGGTCTGCATGCTGTATCTCAGTGCACAGTACCTCAGTGTGCAGTAGGTCTATGTACTGTATTCCAGTATGCAATATTTCAGTGTGCAGTAAGCCTGTATACTACATCTCAGTGTGCAATACTTCAGTGTGCAATAGGTCTGTATAATGTATTGCAGTGTGCAGTAAGTCTGTATACTTTATTTTAGTATCCAATATTTCAGTGTGCAGTAGGTCTGCTGCATCACCGTGTTGTCTGTCGCAGTGTGCCCTACCTCAGTGCACAGTGCATCAGTGTATAGTAACACATTATGCTGTATCTCAATGTTTTCTGTCTCAGTGTGCAGTCTCTGAGTCTGCAGTGTCTCAGTTTGCAGTGTCCCAGTGTGCAGTATCTCAGTGTGCAGCATCTCAGTGTGCAGCATCTCAGTAAACTCAGTGAATTCGATTTCAGTGGGCAGGACCTCATCATTCAATATCTCAGTGTGCACTATCACAGTGTGCAGTGCCTCTCTTTGCAGTTTCTCAGTGTGCAGCATCTCAGCACACTTCGTCTCAGTGTACAGTTTTTCAGAGTTCTCGATCTCAATGTGCAGTGTCTCCATGTGCGGTGTTGCAGTGTGCTCTATCCAGTGTGCAGTATCTCACTGTGCAGTGTCTCAGTGAGCTCTATCTCTGCGTGTCGTATCTCTGTCTGCAATATCTCAGTGTGCAGTGTCGCAGTGAGCTCTATCCCAGTGTGTATTATCTCAGTTTGCAGTACCTCATTGTATAGTGTCTCTGTCTCTATAGTGCATTCTGTCTCAGTATGCTGTGCTTCAGTGTGTGTATCACTGTGCACAATGTCTCAATGTGCTGTATGGCAATGTGCAGTATTTCAAGGTACAGTATCTTAGTATGCAGTGCCTCATTGCGCAGTGCCTCAGCATGCAATGTCTCTGTGCATTCTACCTCAGTGATCAATTCCTCAGTGAACAGTATCTCAGTGCACTCTGTCTCATAGTGTGCTGTATCTCAGTGTACAGTATTGAACCCTGTGGTAGAGCACACTAAGACATTGCACACTGAGATACTGCACACTGAGGCACAGCACACTACAATACTGTATTTTCACTCTGATATATTGCACACTGGAAAACAGCAAACTGACATACTGAGCGCAGGGCGTACAGAGTCACTACATACTGAGACACTACACACTGAGATACTGCGCACTGACATATTGCACACTGAAGTAGAGCAAACTGGGATACTGCACACTGAGACACTGCACACTGAGTTAATGCAGAATGAGATACTGCACTCTGAGACAAGCGCACTGAGATACTGCTCACTGAGGTATTGATCACTGAGATGCAACACACTGAGATACTGCATTCTGAGGCACTGCATAATGAGGGACTGCATGCTGAGATACTGCTCACTGAGATACCTCACACTGGCATACAGGACACTGAGATACTGTGCACAGTGCAATGCACACTGAAGTACTGCATACTGAGATATTGCACACTGAGACAGAGTGCACTGAGACGCTACACAATGAGGCACTGCAAACTGGATAGAGCTCACTGAGACACTGCACAATGAAATAGTGTACACTGAGACATGCACACAAAGATAGGGCAAACTGAGATACTGCACATGTAGATACTGTAACTGGGATAGAACACACTGAGACAGAGCACACTGAGATGCTGTGCACTGACAGCACTCTATCTCAGTGTGTTGTTTCTCTGTGTGCTGTATCTTAGTGTGCAGTGCCTCACTGATCGGTAGTTCTGTCTGATCTATCTCAGGGTGCATTTTCTCTGGATGCACTGTTTCAGTATGCTCTATTTCTGTGAACACTGTCTCAGTGTGCTCTGTCTCAGTTGGCAGTGTTTTCGTGTGCCATATCTCAGTGTGCAGTGCCTCAGTGTCTCACTACACAGTACCTCCGTCAACAGTATCACTGTGTGCAGTATCTCAGTTTGCTGTAAACCGGTGTGTACTATTTCAGTGTGCAGTAGCTCTGTATACTGTATCTCAGTGTGCAGTGCTTCAGTGTGCAGTATCTCACTGTACAGTATCTCAGTGCACCTTCACTTATTATGCATTATCTCAGTGTGATGTATCTTAGTGTGCAGTAAATTGCTGTGCATTATCTCAGTCTGCTGCATCTCTGTTTTGCCCATCTCAGTGTGCCTTACCTCAGAGCAGAGTGCATCAATGCACAGTAGCTCATCATACCGTATCTCAGTGTTCTCTGTCTCATTCCGCAGTCTCTGAGTCTGCAGTGCCTCAGCGTGCATTATTTCAGTGTGTAGCGTCTCAGTTTGCAGCATCTCAGTCTGCAGTTCCTCAGTGAATTCTATCTCAGCGTGCAGAACCTCAATGTGCAGTATCTCATCGTACAATATCTCAGAGTGCAGTATCTCATTGTGCACTTTCTAAATGTGCAATGTCTGAGTCTGCAGTGTCTCAGTTTGCTCCCTCTCAGTGTGCACTAACTGACTGTACAGTGTCTCAATGTGCTCTAACTCAGTGTGCATTATGCAATTTTTCATTTGGCAATGCATCAGCGTGCAGTAACTCAGCCTGTCATGCTTCAGAGCACAGCCACTGATTATGCAGCATCTCTGTGTGGCCTGTCTCAGTGCACAATATCCCTGTGTGTAGTTTTTTAGTACGCAGTATCTCAGTGTGCTCTGTCTCAGTGTGCAGTATCTCAGCGTACTTTATCTCAGCAAGCAGTATCTCAGTGTGCTCTGTCTCAGTTTGGTGTATCCCAGTGTGGCATATCTCAGCAAACAGTACTTCAGTGTGCCATATCTCAGTGTGCATTACTTCATTGTGAAGTATCTTGATGTACAATGTCTCAGTCTGCTGTATCTCAGTGTATTCCGATTCAGCGTGCTGTATCTCAGCGTGCAGTGCCCCACTGATCGGTATCTCAGTGTGATCTACCTCAGGACGCACTGTCTCAGTGTGCATTATCTCAATGTGCTCTAGCCTTCTATGCATTATCTCAGCAAACAGTAGTTTGGTGTCCCATATCTCAGTGCACAGTATCACATTGTGCAGTGCCTCAGTGTGCTCTATCTCAGTGTGAAGTATTTCAGTTTGCTGTACCCCAGCATGCCCTGTCTCAGTGTTGAAAACCTCAGTAAGCAGTACCTCTGTGTGCTCCGTCTCACAGCGAAGTATCTCAGTTTGCAGTATCTTAGCATGCTCTGTCTTAGCGTTCGGTATCTTTGTGAGCAGTATTTTAGTGTACTCTCTCCCAGTGTGCAGTATTTCATAGAATTTTCATGGAATCCCTACAGTGTGGAAACAGGGCCTTTGGCCCAACAAGTCCACACCGTACCTCAGGGCATCCCACCCAGAACCATTCCCCTATCTACACATCCCTGAACATTATGGGGCAATTTAGCGTGGCCAATCCACCTAGCCTACACATCTTAGTTCTGTGGGAAGAAACTGAAGCACCCAGAGGAAACTCACACAGACACTGGGACAATATGCAAACTCCATACAGACAGTCGCCTCAGAGTGGGATCGAACCCAGGTCCCTGACACTGTGAGGCAGCAGTTCTAACCACTGCGCCACTGCGCCCGGTGTGCAGAATCAAAGTCTGTTGTATCTCAGTGTCCTCTGTGTGAGGGTCCTCTTTATCAGTGTGCTCTATCTCAGAGTGCAGCTCCTCAGTTTTCAGTATATCTATGTGCATTATCTCTGTGTGCTCAGTCTCAGTGCAATAGCTAATTGCACTGTATCTCATTGTGCTCTATCTCAGTGTCCACCTCGGTGCTCTCTCTGTCAATGTGTAGCGTCGAAGTTTGCAATATCTCAGTGTGCATATCTCAGCACGCTCTGTGTCAGTGTGCAATCTCTCAGTATGCACTATCTCAGTATGCTGTATTTCAGTCTGCACTGTCTTAGTGTGCTGTGTTTCAGAGTGCACTGTCTTATTGTGCTGCATCTCAGAGTGCAGCACCACAGTGCACTCACCTCAGTGTGCAATATCTCAGTGTGAATTACCTCATTACGTCATGTCTGAATGTGCAGTGCCAGAGTCTGCAGTATGTGCTGTATCTTAGTGTGCAGACTCTCATCATACAATATCTCAGTGTGCAGAGCATCTGTTTGCAGTATCTCAGTGTGCAGTATCTCAGACTGTTCTTCCCAAGTGTATTATACCGCAGTGTGCAGTGTCTCATTGTTCAGTATGGTGTTGTGGAGGGTCTCATTGTTTAGTGACTCAGTGTGCTCTGTCTCAGTGTGCTGTCTCCCAATGTGCTCTATCTCGGGGTGTTGTCTCCTACTGTGCTCTATCTCAGTGTATATCCTCTCCAGATGCAGTGTCTCACTGATCAAGTATTTCAGTGTGATCTATCCCAGGGCGCAGTATCTCAGTGTGCACTCTCTCAGTGTGCTCTATCTTAGTGTGCAGTGCCTCAGTATTCAGTGTCCCATTGTGCGGTATCTCATTGTGCAGTATCTCAATGTGCTCTATCTCAGTAGGCAGTATCTTGGTGTGCAGTGTCTTAGTGTGCATTGTCTCAGTGTGCTCTATCTCAGTGTGCAGTGCCTCAATATGTAGTTCCTCATTATGCAGTGTCACAGTGTGCAGTATCTCTGTGCTCTATCCCAGTGTGCCGTTATCTCGTTGTGCCATATCTCAGTGCGCAGTATCTCAGTGTGTTCTGTCTGGATTTGCTGTCTCCTAATATGCTGTATCTCAGTGTGCTGTATTTCAGCGAGCAGTACTTCTGTGTGCCATGTCTCACTGTGCAGTACCTCAGTGTGAAGTACAAGGGTGTGCAGTATCAAATTGTGCAGTGTCTCTGTTGGCAATGAGTCAGTGTGCTCTACTTGAGTATGCAGTATCACTGTATGCAATATCTTTATGTGCAGTGTCTCACTGATCAGTATGTCAGTGTGATCCATGTAAAGGTGTAGTTTTTCAGCGCGCACTGTCTCTGTGTGCCCTGTCTCAGTGCGCGATATCTCAATATGCACTGTCTCAGTGCGCTCTCTCACTTTGTACATTAGCTCAGTGTGCTCTAACTCATTTAGTGAAGGATCTCGGTTTCATGATCTCAGCGCATGCAGTATCTCAGTGTGCAGTATCTCAGCATGCAGCATCAGATTGTGCAGATTCTGAGTGTGCTGTACCCCAGTTTGAAATTTGCAGTGTCTCAGTGTGCTAAATCTCAATGCGCAGTATCTTGGTGTGCAGTATTTCAGTTTGCTCTATTTCAGTATGCAGCACCTCAGTGCACAGTATCTCAGTATACACTATCTCAGTGTGCTCTATGCCAGTGTGCAGAATCACAATTGTGAAGTATCTCAGTGTGAGCTCCCTCAGTGTGCTCTGTCTCTGTGTGCCTTATCTCAGTGAGCAATTGCTCAGTGTGCTCGAACTCATTGCGCTCTGTCTCAGTTTGCAATAGCTCAGTGTGCAGTATCTCAGTATGCAGTCTTTCAGTGTGCAGTATTCTAGTGCACATTGTCTGCGTGTTGTACCTCAGTCTGCAGTATTTCACTGCAAAGTATCTCAGTGTGCAGTGTCTAAGAATGCAGTGCCTCAGTGCGTAGTACTTCAGTGTGAAGTATCCCCGCATGCATTACTTCAGTGTGAAGTATCTCTGCATACATTACTTCAGTGTGAAGTATCTCTGCGTGCATTACTTCAGTGTGAAGTATCTCTGCGTGCATTACTTCAGTGATGCACACATTTCCGCGTGCATTACTTCAGATTGAAGTATCTCCACGTGCATTAATTTGGTGTGAAGTATCTCTGCGTGCATTACTTCAGAGTGAAGTATCTCGGCGAGCAGGACTTCAGTGTGAAGTATCTCGGCGTGCAGTACTTCAGTGTGAAGTATCTCGGCGTGCATTACTTCAGTGTGAAGTATCACGGCGTGCAGGACTTCAGTGTGAAGTATCTCTGCGTGCATTACTTCAGTGATGCACACATTTCCGCGTGCATTACTTCAGATTGAAGTATCTCCACGTGCATTAATTTGGTGTGAAGTATCTCTGCGTGCATTACTTCAGAGTGAAGTATCTCGGCGAGCAGGACTTCAGTGTGAAGTATCTCGGCGTGCAGTACTTCAGTGTGAAGTATCTCGGCGTGCATTACTTCAGTGTGAAGTATCTCGGCGTGCAGTACTTCAGTGTGAAGTACCTCGGCGTGCAGTGTCTTAGACTGCTGTCACTCAGTGTATTCTGATTCGGTGTGCTCTATATCACATGCATTACTTCAGTGTGAAGTATCTCTGCGTGCATTACTTCGGTGTGAAGTATCTCTGCGTGCATTACTTCAGTGTGAAGTATCTCTGCGTGCATTACTTCGGTGTGAAGTATCTCTGCGGGCATTACTTCAGTGTGAAGTATCTCCGCATGCATTACTTCAGTGTGAAGTATCTCTGCGTGCATTACTTCGGTATGAAGTATCTCCGCACATATTACATCTGTGTAAAGCATCTCTGCATACAATACGTCAGTGTGAAGTATCTCCACGTGCTGTACTTTGGTGTGAAGTACCTCACCATGAATTACTTCAGTGTGAAGTATCTTCGGCGTTCAGTACTTCAGTGTGAAGTATCTTCGGCGTGCAGTACTTCAGTATGAAGTATCTTCGGCGTGCATTACTTTGGTGTGAAGTATCTCTGCGTGCATTACTGCAGTGTGAAGTATCTCGGCGTGCATTACTTCAGTGTGAAGTATTTCAGCATGCGTTACTTCGATGTGACGTATCTCCACATGCATTACTTCAGTGTGAAGTGTCTCCGCATACATTACTTCGGTGTGAAATATCTTGCGTGCAGTATTTCATTGTGAAGTATCTCTGCATACATCACTTCAGTATGAAGCATCTTGGTGTGCATTATTTCAGTGTGAAGTATCTCTGCATACATTACTTCAGTGTGAAGTATCTCCGCGTGCATTACTTCAATGTGAAGTATCTCAGCGTGCATTGCTTCAGTTGTGAAGTATCTCGGCGTGCATTGCTTCAGTGTGAAGTATCTTGGTGTGCATTAATTCAGTGTGAAGTATCGGCATGCATTACTCCGGTGTGCATTACTGCAGCGTGAAGTATTTCAGCATGCGTTACTTCGGTGTGACGTATCTCCGCGTGCATTACTTCAATGTGAAGTATCTCCGTGTGCATTACTTCAGTGTGAAGTATCTCAGCGTGCATTACTTCAGTGTGAAGTATCCAGCATGCATTACTTCTGTGTGAATTATCCCTGCATGCAGTACTTCAGTGTGAAGTATCTCTGCGTGCATTACTTCGGTATGAAGTATCTCCGCACATATTACATCTGTGTAAAGCATCTCTGCATACAATACGTCAGTGTGAAGTATCTCCACGTGCTGTACTTTGGTGTGAAGTACCTCAACATGAATTACTTCAGTGTGAAGTATCTTCGGCGTGCAGTACTTCAGTGTGAAGTATCTTCGGCGTGCAGTACTTCAGTATGAAGTATCTTCGGCGTGCATTACTTTGGTGTGAAGTATCTCTGCGTGCATTACTGCAGTGTGAAGTATCTCGGCGTGCATTACTTCAGTGTGAAGTATTTCAGCATGCGTTACTTCGATGTGACGTATCTCCACATGCATTACTTCAGTGTGAAGTGTCTCCGCATACATTACTTCGGTGTGAAATATCTTGCGTGCAGTATTTCATTGTGAAGTATCTCTGCATACATCACTTCAGTATGAAGTATCTTGGTGTGCATTATTTCAGTGTGAAGTATCTCTGCATACATTACTTCAGTGTGAAGTATCTCCGCGTGCATTACTTCAATGTGAAGTATCTCAGCGTGCATTGCTTCAGTTGTGAAGTATCTCGGCGTGCATTGCTTCAGTGTGAAGTATCTTGGTGTGCATTAATTCAGTGTGAAGTATCGGCATGCATTACTCCGGTGTGCATTACTGCAGCGTGAAGTATTTCAGCATGCGTTACTTCGGTGTGACGTATCTCCGCGTGCATTACTTCAATGTGAAGTATCTCCGTGTGCATTACTTCAGTGTGAAGTATCTCAGCGTGCATTACTTCAGTGTGAAGTATCCAGCATGCATTACTTCTGTGTGAATTATCCCTGCATGCAGTACTTCAGTGTGAAGTATCTCGGCATGCAGTACATCAGTGTGAAGTCTCTCTGCATGCATTACTTCAGCGTGAAGTATCTCCCCGTGCATTACTTCAGTGTGCAGTATGCAGTGACGTACTGATCAATATGACAGTGTGATCTACATCAGGGTACACTTTTTTTCAGGGTGCACTGTCTCAGTGTGCTCTGTCTCAGCGTGTACTTCAAATGAAACTGACTAGCAACAACAGTTTTATCCCAACAGCCAAAGTCAACTATAACGGTAAATGAATTCAACAATCAGTATTAATATGCGTTATGTCAGTCTGGTGTATCTCAGTGTGCACTGCCTCAGTGAGCACTATCCCAGTGCGCAGTACCTCAGTGTGAAGGACCTCTACTGTATCTCAGTGTGCTCTGATTCAGTGTGTTCTATATCAGTGTGCTGCACATCAGTGTGCTCTATTTCAGTTTTCAGTGATGTAACGTGCAGTGTCTTTGTGTGGTCTACGTCAGTTTGCAATTTGCAGTTTCTTAGTGTGCTCTGCTTCATTGTGCAGTATCTTGGTGTATGACTTCACTACAGTGCCTCAGTGTCCAGTATTTCACTGTGTTCCACTTCAGTGTGCTGTACCTCAGTGTGCAGTATCGTATTGTGCAGTCTCTCAGTATGGTCAATCGCAGTGAGCAGTATCTCAGTGTGTAGTATCTCACTATGCTCTATGTTAGTCTGGGGTATCAGTGTGCAGTATCTTAGTGTGCCGTGTCTCACTGATCAGTATCTCAGTGCGATCTGCTCAAGCTGCATGTTTTCAGGGTGCTCTGGCTAAGTGAGCTCTATTTCAGTGTGTGGTATCTCAGTGCTCACTGTCTCACTGTGCTCTATTCTCATTGTGCATTATTTCAGCAGGTTCTACCTCAGTGTGCGGGATCTCAGTTTACATTATCTCAGTGCGCACTAAATCAGTGTGAAGTATCTCAGTGTGCTCTCTTTCTTCTGTGCGGTTTGTCAGTGTGAAGCTTATTGGTATGCCATGTCTCAGTCTGCTGTATGTCAATGTGCTCCAATTCAGTGTGTTCTATATCAGTGTGCAGGACCACAGTTTGCATTAACTCCATGCGCACTGTGAATTTTTCAGTGTCCTCTGTCTCAGTATCAGTGCTCTGTACCAGCGTATTCTACCTCAGTGTGTAGTATCTAAGTGCACAGTACCTCAGTGTACATATCGGATTGTGTAGTGTCTCAGTGTGCAGTAACTCAGTGTACTTAATCTCAGTGTGCAGTATCTCAAAGTGATTTGCCTCAGTGAGCAGTTCCTCAGTGTGCAATATCTCAGCACACAGTATCTCAGTGTACTGTATCTCAGTCTGCAGTATCTCTGTGTGCCCTAATTTAGTGAGTTCTATCTTAGTGTGCAGTATCTTTGTGCGCTATCTCAGCATGCTGCATTTCGGTGTGCATGTCTCATTGCACTGTGTCTCAGTCTATACTATCTAAGTGTGCAGTATCTCAATTTGCAGTGTTTCAGTGTGCTCTATCATAGTGTGCAGTATCTCAGTGTGCAGTATCTCAGTGTGCTCTATCTCAGTGTGCTGTATCTCAGTGTACAGTATCTCAGTGTGCAGTATCTCAGTGTGCTCTATCTCAGTGCACAGTATTTCAGTGTGTTCTATCTCAGTGTGCAGCGTCTCAGTGTGCTCTATCTCAGTGCGCAGTATCTCAGTGTGCTCTATCTCAGTGCGCAGTGTCTCAGTGTGCTCTATCTCACTGTGATCTCTATCAGTGTGCTGTATCTCAGTGTGCAGTATCTCCGTGTTCTCTATCTCAGTGTGCAGTGTCTCAGTGTGCTCTATCTCAGTGCACAGTACCTCAATGTGCAGTGTCGCAGTGTGCTCTTTTTCACTGTGATCTACCTCGTGTGCAGTGTTTCAGTATGCTCTACCTCACTGTGATCTATCTCAGTGTGCTGTATCTCAGTGCGCAGTATCTCAGTGTGCTCTATCTCAGTGCGCAGTATCTCAGTGTGCTCTATCTCAGTGCGCAGTGTCTCAGTGTGCTCTATCTCAGTGCGCAGTGTCTCAGTGTGCTCCATCTCACTGTGATCTATCTCAGTGTGCTCTATCTCAGTGCACAGTGTCTCAGTGTGCTCCATCTCACTGTGATCTATCTCAGTGTGCTCTATCTCAGTGCACAGTGTCTCAGTGTGCTCTATCTCACTGTGATCTCTATCAGTGTGCTCTATCTCAGTGCACAGTATCTCAGTGTGCTCTATCTCAGTGCGCAGTGTCTCAGTGTGCTCTATCTCAGTGCGCAGTGTCTCAGTGTGCTCCTTCTCAGTGCACAGTGTCTCAGTGTGCTCTATCTCACTGTGATCTCTATCAGTGTGCTCTATCTCAGTGCACAGTGTCTCAGTGTGCTCCATCTCACTGTGATCTATCTCAGTGTGCTCTATCTCAGTGCACAGTGTCTCAGTGTGCTCCATCTCACTGTGATCTCTATCAGTGTGCTCTATCTCAGTGCACAGTGTCTCAGTGTGCTCCATCTCACTGTGATCTATCTCAGTGTGCTCTATCTCAGTGCACAGTGTCTCAGTGTGCTATCTCACTGTGATCTCTATCAGTGTGCTCTATCTCAGTGCACAGTATCTCAGTGTGCTCTATCTCAGTGCGCAGTGTCTCAGTGTGCTCTATCTCAGTGAGCAGTATGTCAGTGTGCTCTATCTCAGTGCACAGTATCTCAGTGTGCTCTATCTCAGTTGGCAGTGTCTCAGTGTGCTCTATCTCAGTGCACAGTATCTCAGTGTGCAGTGTCTCAGTGTGCTCTTTCTCACTATGATCTATCTCAGTGCACGGTATCTTGGTGTGCAATATCTCACTGTGATCTATCTCAGTGCGCAGTATCTCAATGCGCAGTGTCTCAGTGCACAGTGTCCCAGTGCGCAGTGTCTCAGAGTGCTGTATCTCAATGTTCTCCATCTCAATGAGCTTTATCACAATTTTTTCCGAGATACTGCGCACTGAGATAGAGCACACTGAGATGGAGCACACTGAGATAAAGCACACCATCTCAGTGTGCAGTATCTCTGTGCTCTATTTCAGCATGCTGCAATTCAGCGTGCAGTGTCTCAGTATGCAGTGCCTCAGTGTGCAGTATTTTGTTGTGCGTGTCTCATTGCGCTGTGTCTAGCCTATGCTTTCTATGTGTGCAGTATCTCAATTTGCAGTGTTGCAGTGTGCTCTATCTCAGTGTGCAGTATCTGAGTGTACAGTATCTCAGAGTGCAGTGTCACAGTGTACGTATCCCAGTGTGCAGTGTCTCAGTATGTAGTATCTTGGTTGCAGTACCTCAGTGAGCAGTATCTCACTCTCGACTATCTCAGGGTGCAGAATCTCACTGTGTTCTGAATCTGCGCACGGTATGTCTGTGTGCTATATCTCAGTGTGCAGTATCTCTGTGTGTTTTATCTCAGTATGCAGAATCTCAGTGTGTTCCATCTCTGTATGCAGGATCTCTGTGTGCAGTATGTCTGTGTGCAGTATCTCAGTATGCGCTATCTCAGTGTGCGCTATCTCAGCGTGCAGTATGTCAGTGTGTGCTATCTCAGTGTGCGCTATCTCAGTGTGCGGTATCTCTGTGTGCAGTGCCTCAGTATGCAGTGCCTCAGTGTGCAGTATCTCTATGTGCAGTATCTCTGTGTGCGGTGCCTCAGTGTGCAGTGCCTCAGTGTGCAGTATCTCTGTGTACAGTATCTCTGTGTGCAGTGCCTCAGTGTGCAGTATCTCAGTGTGCAGTGTCTCAGAGTGCTAATCTCAGTGTGCAGTATCTCTGTGTGCAGTATCTCTGTGTTGCATTTCAGTGTGCAGTGCCTCACTGTGCTCTCTCTCAGAGTGCAGTATCTCAGTGTGCTCTGTCTCAATTTCCTCTTTCTCAGTGTGAAGTATCTCAGTACGCTCTATCACAGTGTATAGTATCTGACTGTGCAGTGGCTCAGTATGCACTGTCTCAGTGTGCAGTATCTCAGTATGCAATATCTGAGTGTGCAGTGTCTCAGTGTGCATTGTCTCAGTGCGCACTATTTTAGTGTGCTTTATCTGAAGAAGGATCTAGGCCTAAAACATCAGCCTTCCTGGTCCTATGATGCTGCTTGGCCCGTTGTGTTCATCCAGCTCTACACCTTGTTATCCCAGATTCTCCAGCATCTGGAGTTCCTACTATCCCTGCTCTATCTCACTGTTCCGTATCTATATCGGATGGGCTGAAGGTCTAAAATATTCATGATATTTGACTAATCGCATGACCTTGAATGAGTCCTGCGAACATTTCTTCACAAGCCAAAGACAATATCTGCAGCTTGCTTTCCCATCCTGTGTTTTCTGTACCAGTCAGCAGCTTTGTCCTTCTGTATCTGCTTTCTTTGTGCTGACTGTTACACTGTATAAGGGAGAGTGACTTTCATTCCAAGTCACTGGACTTTGTCTCAGCTCAGAATCACAAGCAGTGCCAGGATTGAACCTATGCCTCCAGACCAGCTATATTGAGGGATCCTCAACAGGCAGAAGGGGATGAGACTTGTTGCTTTTCTCTTTTCTTTCCATTAATTATTACCACTATCATCATTATTATTTAAAAAACATTCATACTTAAGCAAATTGTTGTTGTCGTCTTCCCCTAATTATATTTAACTAAATACAAAAGAACTACTTGTTTACATACTGTGACCCAAGACAATATCTCAGTGTGTTCTCACAGAGAGGTGACTCAGCGTGCAAGGACTCAGAATACAGTGTCTCAATCTGCTCTCTCTCTCATCTATCTCAGGGTGCAGAATCTCACCGTGTTCTGAATCTGCGCACCGTATGTCTGTGTGCAGTATCTCAGGGTGCAGTATCTCAGTGTGCAGTATCTCAGTATGCTTTATTTCAGTATGCAGAATCTCAGTGTGTTCCGTCTCTGTATGCAGGATCTCTGTGTGCAGTATGTCTGTGTGCAGTATCTCAGTGTGCTCTATCTCAGTGTACAGTATCTCAGTATGCGCTATCTCAGTGTGCTAAATCTCAGCGTGCAGTATCTCAGTGTGTGGTATCTCTGTGTGCAGTGCCTCAATGTGCAGTATCTCAGTGTTCAGTATCTCAGTGTGCGGTATCTCTATGTACAGTGCCTCAGTGTGCAGTATCTCAGTGTGCAGTATCTCAGCGTGCAGTATCTCTGTGTACAGTGCCTCAGTGTGCAGTATCTCAGTGTGCAGTGTCTCAGTATGCAGTTTCTCTGTGTGCAGTATCTCAGTATGCTTTATTTCAGTATGCAGAATCTCAGTGTGTTCCGTCTCTGTATGCAGGATCTCTGTGTGCAGTATGTCTGTGTGCAGTATCTCAGTGTGCTCTATTTCAGTGTACAGTATCTCAGTATGCGCTATCTCAGTGTGCTATATCTCAGCGTGCAGTATCTCAGTGTACAGTATCTCAGTATGCGCTATCTCAGTGTGCTAAATCTCAGCGTGCAGTATCTCAGTGTGTGGTATCTCTGTGTGCAGTGCCTCAGTGTGCAGTATCTCAGTGTTCAGTATCTCAGTGTGCGGTATCTCTATGTACAGTGCCTCAGTGTGCAGTATCTCAGTGTGCAGTATCTCAGCGTGCAGTATCTCTGTGTACAGTGCCTCAGTGTGCAGTATCTCAGTGTGCAGTGTCTCAGTATGCAGTTTTTCTGTGTGCAGTGTCTCAGTATGCAGTTTCTCTGTGTGCAGTGCCTCAGTGTGCAGTGTCTCAGTGTGCAGTGTCTCAGTGTGCAGTGCCTCAGTATGCAGTATCTCTGTGTGCAGTGCCTCAGTGTGCAGTATCTCTGTGCGCAGTATCTCTGTGTGCAGTATCGCTGTGTGCAGTGCCTCAGTGTGCTTTATCTCTGCGTGCAGTGCCTCAGTGTGTGGTATCTCAGTGTGCAGTATCTCGGTGTGCAGTATCTCAGTGTGCAGTGTCTCAGTGTGCAGTATCTCTGTGTGCAGTGCTTCAGTGTGCAGTATCTCAGTGTGCAGTATTTCAGTGTGTGGTATCTCTGTGCGCAGTATCTCTGTGTGCAGTATCGCTGTGTGCAGTGCCTCAGTGTGCTTTATCTCTGTGTGCAGTACCTCAGTGTGTGGTTTCTCAGTGTGCAGTATCACAGTGTGCAGTATCTCAGTGTGCAGTGTCTCAGTGTGCAGTGCTTCAGTGTGCAGTGTCTCAGTATGCAGTATCTCTGTGTGCAGTATCTCTGTGTGCAGTATCTCTGTGTGCAGTGCCTCAGTGTGCAGTATATCTGCAGAACCTCATTGTGCAGTATCTCAGTGTGCAGTATCCAGCGTGCAGTATCTCAGCATGCAGTATCTCAGTGTAGAGTGTCTCAGTGCGCAGTATCTCTGTGTCCAGTGCCTCAGTGTGCAGTATCTCTGTGTGAGGTATCTCTGTGTGCAGTATCTCAGTATGCAGTATCTCAGTGTGCAGTGTCTCAGTGTGCAGTGCTTCAGTGTGCAGTATCTCAGTGTGCAGTATCTCTGTGTGCAGTGCCTCAGTGTGCAGTATCTCTGTGTGCAGTATCTCTGTGTGCAGTGCCTCAGTGTGCAGTATCTCAGTGTGCAGTATCTCTGTGTGCAGTGTCTCAGTGTGCAGTGCCTCAGTGTGCAGTATCTCTGTGTGCAGTATCTCTGTGTGCAGTATCGCTGTGTGCAGTGCCTCAGTGTGCAGTGCCTCAGTGTGCTTTATCTCTGTGTACAGTGCCTCAGTGTGTGGTATCTCAGTGTGCAGTATCTCAGTGTGCACTGCCTCAGTGTGCAGTGCTTCAGTGTGCAGTATCTCTGTGTGCAGTATCTCTCTGTGCAGTGCCTCAGTGTGCAGTATCTCTGTGTGCAGTATCGCTGTGTGCAGTGTCTCAGTGTGCAGTGCTTCAGTGTGCAGTATCTCAGTGTGCAGTGTCTCAGTGTGCAGTGCTTCAGTGTGCAGTATCTCAGTGCGCAGTGTCTCAGTATGCAGTATCTCTGTGTGCAGTATCTCAGTGTGCAGTGCCTCAGTGTGCAGTATCTCTGTGTGCAGTATCTCTGTGTGCAGTATCGCTGTGTGCAGTGCCTCAGTGTGCTTTATCTCTGTGTACAGTGCCTCAGTGTGTGGTATCTCAGTGTGCAGTATCTCTGTGTGCAGTGTCTCAGTGTGCAGTGCCTCAGTGTGCAGTATCTCTGTGTGCAGTATCTCTGTGTGCAGTATCTCTGTGTGCAGTGCCTCAGTGTGCAGTATCTCTGCGTGCAGTATCTCTGTGTGCAGTGCCTCAGTGTGCAGTATCTCTGTGTGCAGTATCTCTGTGTGCAGTATCGCTGTGTGCAGTGCCTCAGTGTGCAGTGCCTCAGTGTGCTTTATCTCTGTGTACAGTGCCTCAGTGTGTGGTATCTCAGTGTGCAGTATCTCAGTGTGCAGTATCTCAGTGTGCAGTGTCTCAGTGTGCAGTGCTTCAGTGTGCAGTATCTCTGTGTGCAGTATCTCTCTGTGCAGTGCCTCAGTGTGCAGTATCTCTGTGTGCAGTATCGCTGTGTGCAGTGCCTCAGTGTGCTTTATCTCTGTGTACAGTGCCTCAGTGTGTGGTATCTCAGTGTGCAGTATCTCAGTGTGCAGTATCTCAGTGTGCAGTGTCTCAGTGTGCAGTGCTTCAGTGTGCAGTATCTCAGTGCGCAGTGTCTCAGTATGCAGTATCTCTGTGTGCAGTATCTCAGTGTGCAGTGCCTCAGTGTGCAGTATCTCTGTGTGCAGTATCTCTGTGTGCAGTATCGCTGTGTGCAGTGCCTCAGTGTGCTTTATCTCTGTGTACAGTGCCTCAGTGTGTGGTATCTCAGTGTGCAGTATCTCAGTATGCAGTATCTCAGTGTGCAGTGTCTCAGTGTGCAGTGCTTCAGTGTGCAGTATCTCTGTGTGCAGTGCCTCAGTGTGCAGTATCTCAGTGTGCAGTATCTCTGTGTGCAGTGTCTCAGTGTGCAGTGTCTCAGTGTGCAGTGCCTCAGTGTGCAGTATCTCTGTGTGCAGTATCGCTGTGTGCAGTGCCTCAGTGTGCTTTATCTCTGTGTACAGTGCCTCAGTGTGTGGTATCTCAGTGTGCAGTGTCTCAGTGTGCAGTGCTTCAGTGTGCAGTATCTCAGTGCGCAGTGTCTCAGTATGCAGTGCCTCAGTGTGCAGTATCTCTGCAGAACCTCAGTGTGCAGTATCTCAGTGTGCAGTATCTCAGCGTGCAGTATCTCAGCATGCAGTATCTCAGTGTAGAGTGTCTCAGTGCGCAGTATCTCTGTGTGCAGTGCCTCAATGTGCAGTGTCTCAGTATGCAGTATCTCTGTGTGCAGTGCCTCAGTGTGCAGTATCTCAGCATGCAGTATCTCTGTGTGCAGTGTCTCAGTGTGCAGTGTCTCAGTATGCAGTATCTCTGTGTGCAGTGCCTCAGTGTGCAGTATCTCTGTGTGCGGTCTCTCTGTGTGCAGCATCTCTGTGTGCAGTGCCTCAGTGTGCTTTATCTCTGTGTGCAGTGCCTCAGTGTGTGGTATCTCAGTGTGCAGTATCTCAGTATGCAGTATCTCAGTGTGCAGTGTCTCAGTGTGCAGTGCTTCAGTGTGCAGTATCTCTGTGTGCAGTGCCTCAGTGTGCAGTATCTCAGTGTGCAGTATCTCTGTGTGCAGTGTCTCAGTGTGCAGTGTCTCAGTGTGCAGTGCCTCAGTGTGCAGTATCTCTGTGTGCAGTATCGCTGTGTGCAGTGCCTCAGTGTGCTTTATCTCTGTGTACAGTGCCTCAGTGTGTGGTATCTCAGTGTGCAGTATCTCAGTGTGCAGTGTCTCAGTGTGCAGTGCTTCAGTGTGCAGTATCTCAGTGCGCAGTGTCTCAGTATGCAGTGCCTCAGTGTGCAGTATCTCTGCAGAACCTCAGTGTGCAGTATCTCAGTGTGCAGTATCTCAGCGTGCAGTATCTCAGCATGCAGTATCTCAGTGTAGAGTGTCTCAGTGCGCAGTATCTCTGTGCGCAGTGCCTCAATGTGCAGTGTCTCAGTATGCAGTATCTCTGTGTGCAGTGCCTCAGTGTGCAGTATCTCAGCATGCAGTATCTCTGTGTGCAGTGTCTCAGTGTGCAGTGTCTCAGTATGCAGTATCTCTGTGTGCAGTGCCTCAGTGTGCAGTATCTCAGTGTGCGGTCTCTCTGTGTGCAGCATCTCTGTGTGCAGTGCCTCAGTGTGCTTTATCTCTGTGTGCAGTGCTTCAGTGAGCAGTACCTCAGTGAGCAGTATCTCAGTGTGCAGTATCTCTGTGTACAGTGCCTCAGTGTGCAGTATCTCTGTGTGCAGTATCTCTGTGTGCAGTGCCTCAGTGTGCAGTATCTCAGTGTGCAGGATCTCAGTGTGCAGAGTCTCAGTGTGCAGTGCCTCAGTGTGTGGTATCTCAGTGTGCAGGATCTCAGTGTGCAGAGTCTCAGTGTGCAATACCTCTATGTGCAATATCTCAGTGTGCAGTATCTCAGGCTTTTGCTCACATAACAACATACAGAAGAAAGTAACACCGTGGAGGTATTAATAAAGTTTGCTCAGTCCCAGACATCATTTCAACCGAATAGTAACCTTGAACATGTTCCTTATGACATTCAAAGTAAGAGTCATGCTGAAAGTGCAACGGGAGACAAGCAGATGGTTTTAGAAACTGCACATAATCCCACTCTTCAGTTAGGGTAAGATCAAAGCTTAAAGTACATAGTACATAGTATGAACAGAAGAGGTGATACTTATTTTTTTTAATTGACCTTAGTAGGCCGTAGTCCATAGACCGTAGTTTCAACTTTAGATTGAATCTTTCCTGCATCTCAAATCTGAAATATTGGTATCTATTTAGGGTGGCACAGTGGCTCAGTGGTTAGTGCTGCAGCCTCACAGGACCAGGAACCCGGGTTCGATTCCAGCCTCGGGTAACTGTCTGTGCGGAGTTTGCACCCCGCGTCTGTGTGGGTTTGCTCCGGTTTCCTCCCACAGTCCAAAGATGTGCAGGCTAGGTTGATCAGCCATGCTACATTGCCCGTAGTGTTCGGGGTGTTGGGTTAAAGGGGAATGGGTCTGGGGGGGATGCTCCAAGGGGCAGAATGGACTTGTTGGGCAGCAGGGCCTGTCTCCACACTGTAGGGAATCTAATCTAATCTACTGCAGATATTTGTTTTCAAATTTATTTCTGTATAAGGGATCCAGATATCTGAACATACTGAAAGTTATAAGGCCAAGGGACCTGGCAATATTTTGGCATTGGTACTAAAGACTCATGTTTCAGCGTTTTCAGTATTCTTGATCTGGCTTTTCCTGTATAGTTACTAGTAAATACCTGACAATGTGAAAATTTGCCCAGGTATGTCTGTACAATAAAAGCAGGACAAAACAACCTGACCAATTACCGTCTCAGTGGTCTATCCTTGATCACCAGGAAAGTGACAGGAGGTGTTATGGTCACCTACCTGTGCTTGGCTCATATCCCTCCAAACCCTTCCTATCCATGTACCTGTCCAAGTGTCTCTGAAATGTTGTAACTCTACCTGCATCCGCCACTTCCTCTGGCAGCTCATTCCACACACGGACCACCCTCTGTGTAAAATAATTGTCCCTCGTGTCCTTTTTAAAACTTTCTCCTCTTACCTCAAAAAGCTTCCCCCTAGATTTGAACTCCCCCACCGAAGGAAAGGACACCTTATTCATCTTATTTACGCCCCTCATGATTTTACAAACTTCTATAAAGTCACCCTTCAACTTTAAGTCGCAGCATATTTTCATAACTCAAATCCTCCATGCCAGGCAACATCTTGTAAATCTTTTCTGAACCGTCCCCAATTTAATGATATACTTCCCATAGCAGGGCGACCGCAGCTGCATGCAGTACTACGGAAGGGGCCTAACCAATGTCCTGTACAACCCCAACATGCTGTCCCAAATCCTACACGCAAAGGTCTGAGCAATGAAGGCAAGCGTGCCAAATGTCTTCTTAACCGCCCTGTGTACCTATGACACAAATTTAAAAGAATTATGTATCTGAGCACCTAGGTCTCTCTGTTCTCCCAAGCTACCCAGGGCCCTACCATTAATTGTATAAGTTCTGCTCTTGTTTGTTTTACCAAAATGCAATATTTCACATTTATCCAAATTAAATCCATCTGCCACTCCTCAGCCCATTGACCCAATTGATCAAGATCTCTTTGTAATCTTAGACGACCCTCTTCACTGTCGACTATACCACCAATTTTGGTGTCATATGCAAATTTACTATCTATGTATCAGGGTGGCACGGTGGCTTAGTGGTTAGCACTGCAGCCTCACAGCACCAGGGACCCAGGTTCGATTCCAGCCTCAGGAACTGTCTGTGTGGAGTTTGCACATTCTCCCCGTGTCTGCGTGGGTTTCTTCCGGGTGCTCCGGTTTCCTCCCACATTCCAAAGATGAGCTGGCTACGTGGATTGGACGTGCTAATTTGCCCATAGTGTTCAGGGGTGTGTGGATTTCGGGGGGTGGGCCTGCTCCAAGAGGCGGTATGGACTGTTGGGCCAGAGGGCCTGTTTCCACATTGTAGGGAATCTAATCTAATCGATGTCTCTTATGTTCTCATCCGGATGATAAACAAAATGGGCCCAGTACCACTCCCTGTGGAACACCATTGGTCACAGGTCTCCAGTCTAAAAATCACTACCATCACTACCATCCCATCTCCTATGTCAAGCCAACTTTGTATCCAATTGGCAAGCTCGCCTTGAATCCCATATGATCTAAATTTGCTAATTAGTTTACCACACAAAACCTTGTCAAAGGCTTTTTCTAAAGTCCATTAAACAACATCTACTGCGCTGCCCTCATCAATTTTTTTAGTAATCTAACCATTGCCCCCTGACATTCAATGGCTTTATTATCACTGAGTCTTCCACTATTGATATCCTTTTGGTTATCACTGACCAGAAACTCAAATGGACTAGACGTGTGAACACCATGACTACAAGAGCAGTTCAGAGGCTAGGAATCCAGCAGTGAGTAACTCACCTGCTGACTCCTCAAAGCTTTAGCATCATCACAAGGCAACAGTCAGGAGTGTGATGGAACACTCCCCTCATGCCTGGATGAGTGCAGCCCCAACAACACTCAAGAAGCTAGATACCATCCAGGACAAAGTAGCCCTCTTGATTGGCACCATATCCACAAGCATGCACTCCCTCCACCACTGATGCTTGGTATCAGTGGTATGTACTATTTAAAAGATACACTGCAAAAATTCTCCAAAGATCCTTAGACAGCACTTTCCGAACTCCCAAATGCTTCCATTGAGAAGGAAAAGGTTGTAAAAGATGGGAACGCCACTCTTGCAGGTTTCCCTCCAAAGACATGCATCATTCTGACTTGAAAATATAACACTATTCCTTCACTGTCACTGGGTTAAAATGCAGCAATTCTCTCCCTAGCAACAGTTAGGGTCTACCTATAGCACAGGGAGTGCAGCAGATCAGGAATGAAGCCCACAGCACCTTGTCTAGCCCAGCTACGATGCACATAAATGATGGCCCAGCCAGAGAAACACAGATCCCATGAATGATTTTTTTCAAAACTTCCATGTATGAAAATGAAACAGGTAGAAGAAAGTCAAGTGAAGGTGCCAAGCAATCATCCTCTCATATCATGTCTGGCTTATGATGGCATTTTGAATGAAAGAGGGGAATTATTATTGAAATTGCCCGGTTATGGCTTCAAAAATAGCGCAACACACAGAAGTCTGGTCCAGCCATTGGAAGTTGAACTTTTATCTTCCAGATTAAGCTAACTGATGGTCTCAGAGAAGGACATGACAGAGGTAGGGGCTCTTAAACGCCTCCTCCGTCCATAATAAAGGGACATCAACCACACCACACGAATTAAAAATTATTTTGCAGCTTACAGGTACACTGTCTCAAAACCAACCACACAATAAGAGGAATCACCCAAAATTCAGATGATTTAAGAATGTACCATGCATCAGATGTTTTCTACTTGGGCTCATTTAAAATGAAGTTAATTGGAGAATTCATCTTCGTGGTGCGTAGGGCCATTTGTTGCTGTTTCACAGCCTGTTCACTGGGTTGTTGTCCTGCTCTAAGTGACCCTTGATCCCAACCCATCCGGGTCGATCTGAACTGCCTACATTCAAAATGTCCAATTTGAAATCCAGCTAAAGCTCAGTCCCAAGGCTGCCAACATCAATGAAGTTTACCTGTTTATGAAACAGGGAAAGAATTCAGTATCTTATTCACCTGCACAGTGAAACACATCTTCTCTCACAATGTGCCAACCACAAATCAACACTGACATCTAGTGACTGTTGCGGGGAAAGTTGTAACAAAACCAAGTCAGTAAAATTTTCAAGTCACCAAGACAGTGAGGTATTCTGCCGCCTGATCCTTCTGCTGCTTGCAATTATTTGGAGGGTGTACATCTCCTGTACCTCATGCAGTGGCCCAACTGAAACTGGCAGCCATTATAAGAGCAACTCAAACTTGAAAAACATAAGCACATACAGTGCTGCTCCTGATCCAGGCTTCTGGCCTTGCTATAAGCTTCCAACCCCACCCCCACTGCCCCTTCACCTGACTGGACCCCAACAACCAGGCCAATCCGTAGCCTCACCTCACCCCCGCCTGAGCATACCACGGCCCAGTTATTAGGCCACACTTCCCTCCAACCCATCCCCCAGCCATACCCAGGCCCTGCTGTGTCCATAGATGAGGAATCATAGAATTCCTGCAGCATAGGAGCTGGCCACTCAGTCCATTGAGTCACACCAACCCTCCAAGAGAATCCCACCAAGACCTATTCCATCCGTGAAACCCTGAATTTCCCATGGCTAACCGATAGCCTACACACCCCTGGACACTGTGGGGCAACTTAGCATGGCCAATCCATCCAACCTACACATCTTTGGCCTGTGGGAGGAAATGAGAGCATCTGGAGAAAACCCACACAGACACGGGGAAAATGTACAAACCATACACACACATAGTCACCCAAGGCTGGAGTCAATCCCAGGTCTTTGGTGCTGTGAGGTAGCAGTGCTAACCACTGAGTCACCGTGAGTGGATGCTGTGCACATTGTTGATGCCCAATACTGCTGCCACAATGAATCATTGGTGGTGGTAGTGAGAGTAAATTTTAAGGTGGTGAATGGGACATTGGTCAAGTGAATTCCATTCTCAGCCATGATTTTGTGTTTCTTGAGTGTTGTTGGAGCTGCCTCACTCAGAAGTACATTCCAACACACTCCTGACTTGTGCCGTGTAGATGCTGAACTGACCTTGGCGAGTCAGGAGGTTTGTTACTTTATGTAGGATCCATAGCTTTTGATCTGCTGTTGTAGCCATAGTATTTATATGGCGAGTCCAGTAGTTTCTTGTCTATGATAATCGTCAGGGTGTTGATAGTGAGGGATTCAGTGATGGTGATTTCACTGAATGTTAATGAGTGATAGTTCGATTCTCTCTTGTTGGGAATAGTGATGGCCTGGCACTTGATAGGATCATAGACACTAGAATCCCTTCGAAGTGGAAAAAAAGGCCAATCAGCCCTTTGAGTCTACATTGACCCAACAAAGAGCTTCCAACCCAGACCCAGACCCCAACTCTCCGTCTATAACCCCACATTTACCCTGGCTGACCCACCAGCCTGCACATCCCCGGATACTACCTACAATTTAGAACGGCTAATCCCCTAAATTGCACGTCTTTAGATTTAGGTTTAGATTTATTTCATGTTGTCATTATCGTGAAAAGTGTACAATGTCACCACATCCAAGTGCCATCGTGGATTACAGAAAAAGTTACTAAATAAATTGTACATGTGCTAAAATACTGAATGAATTAATATTACATTGATATTACTCAAACTGAAACACCTTCAAAAGTCCATCCTCCCCTCTCTGTAGCCTTCACCCTCTGTGCTCTTCCAATTGTCACCGTCGGACATTGTGTTCAGGGTCTAAGCAACCTGCTCCCTTCCCTGCCACCTCTGGCACCACCGCTTCCACATTTACTGACGAGGAGCCAGAAATCGTCACACTGCACAGGTCCTACTGCCTCCTCCAACGCTGGACATTGACTAATCGAGTCCTGTGTCTGAGTCACCCAACAGGGTCCTGTCTCTGAGTTGGCCAACAAGGTCCTGGCTCATTTTCCAATGCCACTACCTGTGACAGAGCAGGGATGGGGATACTCGGGGCCCTGGCCACCCACAGGAAGACATCAGGAGGAAGCTCCAGGGCAACCAAAACAAAATAAATGTTACCAAGCTGGAAAGACAATGATCAAACTGTGTTAAGCCCATGAAGGGCTGAGCACATACTCAGGAGCTGAACTGCCACCATCTTCACCCTCAAGTAGTCTTTGGGCTGTGGAGGAACCAGGAACATAAACAGTGTAGACAGGAAAGAAATTCTTTATACATCCATGGGATGTGGGCAGTTGGATCAATGATGAGAGGGTATACATTTCAGGGGATTATGAGGAAATTTTCTTCCTCCCAGAGGATGATGAAATCTGGAACCCACTGCCTTTAGGGGTAGTAGATGCAGAAACACTCATAATATTGAAGAATTATTTGGACATGCAGTTGCAATGCCAAGGTATGCAAGGTTACAGGACAAGTGCTGGAAAATGAAACTGGGTTAGATAGATGGTTGTTTTTTGACAGGCACAGTCTTGTTGGGATAAAGGATGCTGTCAACCTCTCTGACTGTTCCTATCATCTGCCTAATGTATACGTGAGTATATGTATATGGCATTCTGATGAAAGATGATCAGGAGTTTTACACAAGCATTTGAATGGTATATCACAACACCAGGTGTCATTCTAGTAAGTAGACAACTCACCAAGACTCCTTCAACCATACCTTGCACATCCATAACCACTTAGGAGGACAAGGACAGCAGAGGCATGGGAACCACCCCCTCCAAGCCATTCACCAGCCTCACTTAGAAATATATCACCGGTCTTTCACTGTCACTGGGTCAAACTCCCTTCCTAATGGCATTGTGAATGCACTGGACCAAAGGACTGCAATGGTTGAAGAAATCCCCAATACCTTCTAATGAGCTTTTAGGATTGGGTAGTAAATGTTGACCCAGCTAGTGATACCCACTTCCCATGAATGTTTTGTTTTGATCTTTGCCCCAATTCCATGAAGACCAGTATATCCTTCCCGTGTACTCTGAACTGTGCACAATTATATCAGATGTGGTCTGACTCTGGCTTTGTATAGTTGAAGTATGATTTATACCCTTCAGTGTTTCTATTCCAACTTCAGTGTTTCTATTCCAAAAGGTCAGCATTTTTCAAGCTATTTTGATTACTTTCAATGCCATTTCAGGACATGTTAATGGTTTATGTACTGGGAGCCTTAAATCTCTTTGAACCCCCCGATGTGCCTGATATTTAAAATCCATTGCGTGGCCATCTTCAGTTGCAATGTTCTTATAAAAGCAGTTCTCCCCATTCTACTGCAGAGCTGTCATTACTAATTAGAGGTGTTAAATCAGCAAATGTTGCTATTCCATATTATTAACTCATAACTTATGCACAGCAGTATAAACATTGATCCTCACCTCCGACTATAAATTGTCTCATTCTCAACTCCAAATAGGACATTACTACTTTACTGGAGTTCCAATAATTATGTCATGATGGAGTGTGTTATCTTGAACTCCATCAAATATTCAGGTCCCATTTTATGCTCATTATCTTAGTAAAGGATAAATTGTATTAGCATTCATCATTTTTGCTGGTTCTGGATTGGTGAATTAAGAGGGGCACTATTACTTAGCAAGATTAATGGTAGGAAAAAAATAATAATGATCTTCAATAAGTTGGATGCTTTGACTTTATATTGTACTCAGCCAACATTATCCAGAAGATCGATGTCCTTAATGTTAAATATTTTAATGAAACTCACATTATTCTTTACAGACCTGACTACAAGTCGCAGCCTGGATTATAACAGTTAACCATTGAGGAACTGATCAAATGACAGCATTTCTCTAATTATCATTGAAAAACACAAAATGAACAGATAATGGTGCAAATCACAATTTTCCTGATTCATTGGAAGCTCCAGAAAGGGGAAAGTATCCCAGATTACTAGTCTGAGAGAAAAATAATTACAGTTTAAATTCACCACTACACAGGCTCCTTACGAAAAGAATTTTTCAGGCAGAAGATGTCAAGACCTTTTCCATACTCCTCACACCCACTGTCCACATCCTCACACTCATTGTTCACAATCCTCACACCCACTGTCCACATCCTCACACTCACTGTTCACAATCCTCACACCCACTGTCCACGCTCCTCACACTCACTGTTCACAATCCTCACACTCACTGTCTACACTCCTCACAAACACTGTCCACACTCCTCACACTCACTGTTCACTCTTCTCACACCCAATGTTCACACAGCTCACGCCCACTCTCCACACTCCTCACAAACACCTCCACACTCCTCACACCCACTGTCCACATCCTCACACTCACTGTTCACAATCCTCACACCCACAGTCCACGTTCCTCACAAACACTGTTCATAATCCTCACACCCTCACACCCAATGTTCACACAGCTCACACCCACTCTCCACACTACTCACAAATCCTTTCCACATTCCTCACAAACACTGTCCACACTCCTCACACCCACTTTCACACTCCTCACAAACCGTCTCCACACTCCTCACACTCACTGTCCACTCTTCTCACACCCAAAGTTCACACAGCTCACACCCACTCTCCACACTCCTCACGAACACTCGCCACACTCCTCACAAACACTATCCATTCTCTTCATACAAAGTCTCTAATCTCCTCACACCCACTGTCCACTATCCTCACACCCACTGTCCACTATCCTCACACCCACCGTCCACTATCCACTCACTATCGGTCCATTATCCTCAATCCTCTTATCCAGATCCCTCGCAGCCACTACCCAGACACCTGGCACAAGTGTCTGTACACTTCATTGCTGGCATGCCAACTCCTCATGCCCATAGCCCAGTCACCACATCCGTTGTCCAGGTAGCTCAATGAAAAGTAATCAAGACGGTAAAAAGCAATTAGGATCAACCTGCACATTTATAGAAATGGTATATCCTGAGGCACTTCATACTTCAGGCGCTTGATAACTAAGCAGCAAGTTGAGGAATTTTTGTGAAAGCCTCCGAAGGCAGAAAGTGAAATCTAATGCTTAGCTTTTCTAAACAAGCTTTATTGAGAGAAGAGAAAACCTGTTTCTTTATTCACTCAATGGGATTTCTGACTCTCTGGCTAAGATTTATTGCCCATCTCAGGGGGCAGTTAAGAGTCAGCCACATTGTTTTGGGTCTGGAGTCACCTATAGGCCAGATCAGTTAAAGATAGCAGTTCCCTTTCTTAGTGAACCAGATGGGTTTCTCAAGACAATCCAAAATGGCTTTATGGTCAGGACTAGGCCCTTAATTCCGGATTTTAATTGAATTCAAATTCCACGTCTGTCATGGCAGCATTTGTACCCAGGTCCCCAGAAATTCACTGAATTTCTGGATTAATAATCAGGAGATAGTACCACTCAGTCATTGCCTCCCCATTTGCATCACTGTGGCACCTTTTGCAATGACAACATGCAGTAAATTCACTGACTTTGTTTTGAAGTGTTGTCACTGTTACAACGTAGAAAATGTGGCAACCAATAAGCACACAGAAAGCTCTCACATAAAGCAGGTACCTGTCTTAGAAGGTTGTTGTGGAATAAATATTGGTCAAGTCAATGAGAGAACATTTCTAATGATCTATAACTGGTCTTTTCAATTTGGATTCTTCTGCATACTCCTGATTTCACATGTTGCATGTCATAACTGTCCAAAAACTTTCCAACTATCTCTCAGATTTATTCTTAAAGCAAACCATGTGTTACGTTCTAAGAAGAAGAATTCTCAAAGGATTTGTTGTAATTGGGCTGTATTGATCAATAGAAATCGTTAGGGGTCATCCCTGAGACCCCAACTTTTCAGAATCTTCACCCTTGACCGTAGTATTAGTGTACACAAATGTCTAATTTTGCAGATGACATGAAATATTATGGAAGGAATTATATGACGAACAAATGAGGCTGACAGCTATTTGCTAGGTGGGTAGGTCAATGATAAGTGAAGTGAAACATAAATAAATATCTATGCTAATTTATATAGATATCAAAATGTCAATTATGATGCAAAATGAAGGGGATGTCAGCAAATGCTGTGGTGCAGTTAAGCAATTTCATTTCAAAAGCTGACCAGACAATAATAGGAAGATCAAATTGTTGAAAAGCAGTTGCCAGGATCATAGAACCCCACAGTGCAGAAGAAAATAATTCAGCCAATCGAGTTCACACTGATCGTCCAAAGAGCAACCCACTCAGACCCTCACTCTACCCTACCCTATCCCTGTAACCATAAATTTCCCATTGCTAATCCACAAAATCTGCACATCTTTGGACTGTGTGAGGAAACTTGAGCACCTGGAGGAAACCAACGCACACAGGGAGAATGTACAAACTCTACACTGACAGGCATGCGAAGGTGGAATTGAACCTAGGTACCTGGCACTTGAGGCAGTGGTGTCCCCCCTCCACTACTAAAATCTTGGGCCATTGCATTAAAAGTATGATGTCTAATGCCTATTTTCAATAGTACTATTAAAGGAAAATTGGAAGGGTTTGACAGGAAGAAGACCCCAAATGAATAAACAAAAATATCTTTGTGCTGGAATAAAATGGACAGGAGTGAAATGAGAGAGGATAGAAATATTAAAAATATCTAGCCATTTTGCTACAGGTCCTGAACTAGGTAGAGAACTAGAGAATTCATTTCGGATTAAGATTTTGAGCTAAACAAGTTTAAGGGGTAAACAATTTCACTTAGATTGATCTGGGATTCATCTCAATGGCAGACATTCTGTGTCAGAATGGAAACATTCAGTCAAATGAAGGTTTTATCATTTTTTATCTCAGGGTGTCCACAGTCTACTTTATTGAACTGCTATGATATATAAACCACAGCAGCCAACTTGCATGCTGCAAACGCAGTAAAAGACAGCGTGATAAGATCCCCGGGGTGCAGATTTTATGATGTTAGTTGAGGGATAAATAGTGGCCAGGTCACCATGAAGCAATCCTCTTCTTTAAAATGAAGCCACCAGATCACCTAGGAGAGTAAATGTTTAGCATCTCACCCAAAAAGTGGCAACCTCTGAAATTACAGCCGTCTGTGCCAAACTAGATTATGTGTTCCAGTATCTGGAATAGCACTGAAGCCTATGGCTATCTGGCACAGACAGGAGAGTAGGATATGGTTAGATTTTTCTTTACAATTCTATTGTGGGAAAAATCGAAACATTTGTAGCTCATCCAAAAATTCCCTTGAACTGAGTGACTTGCTTGACAGCATGGTGACTTGGTGGTTATCACTAATGGCACGTATTGCCCAGGATCCAGGTTCAATTCCAGCCTCAGATGACTGTGTATGTGGAGTTTGCATATTCTCTCGAGTCTGCAAAGATGTGCAGGTTAGCTGGATTGGCCATGCTAAATTGCCCATAGTAGGCAATTTATGCTAGGTGAACCAGGCAATGTGAAATACAGGGTTACAGGGATAGGGTGGGGAGGGTGGGTCTGGGTGGGATGCTTTTCAGAGAATTGGTATGACGCAACAGGCTGAATGGCCTGCTTCTGTACTGTAATATTTCTCAAATTTCTGGGGCCAATTACGAGTCAAACTCATTGCTGTAGATCTGGAGTGACATGTAGGCCAGACCAAATAAGGATGGCAGATTTCTCTCCCTAGAAGACATTAGCAAGCCAGATTGATGTTTACTGTTGATGCTAATTTTGAGGGCACCGTTACTAAGAATATCAATTCCAAATTTCTTAATTGAATTAAAATTTCACCAGCAACCGTGGAGGGATTTGAACCCAAGTCCCAGAGAATTAACCTGTGCTTTTGGACAATTAGTCCACTGTAATATGACTATGCACACAGCCTCTACACCCCCATAGTTACAGCTGGCCTCGGTCAAGGGACCACAATGAGACAGCGGATATACAATATTCATAACTATTCTCTGCTGTTAGACAAATAGCTCACATTAGGAACATGAACAATAACAATACACAGTCCACTAACTGATAGGATAGAGTTTAAATCTGCATTTTCTGCCTCTTTTATTAAATCTGACTCTGAGCTAAGGTTGTAAATGTAGCCAACAACTAAATATATAACTTCTTTTCCCCGCACCCTCCACACACATGCCCACCCCTCCTCGTCACACCTGCCTCTTGCTACAGCTGTTTAAATTCGACATTTTCAGCTAATCCTGACCGTGCTTCCTGAAAATTGAGAATTTCATTTTAAAAATGCTGCGTTCTGATTAATTTCCAAAACAAGTTTCTGCTTCAGAGCTGACAGATTTTAATCCATAAATAAAATTTCAATGAATTCATCGGAGGTCCCCTGTAGCACTGCTTCAAATCAGTTTTAAAGATTCTAACAACAGAGGGCACCCTTACACACCACAGATGATATCAAACCAAAAACCGAGATTTATTACAATTTTCCCCAAATGGTACAATATTCTTGGATTGATTAAAGATGTTTCAAAATAAAACAGAATTCTTGACTGTAGAGCTAACTTCATCAGCTGAACTGGAATACATTCACCAGTGCTAATATAAAAATGGAGACCTCAGGGGATGCAAAGTGTTTGATTGCAAAAATGATTCGGAAAATTTAGAGCACGTTCATTCTCATTTATGCTACCAAATGTTGACTCTGCCTAACTATATCTATCTGTTGACTGCTCTTTCCTCCCTTAAGAAGCCTTACTTATCCTATTTAGGAACTTGGGCAATGCTGGCCATGTTTGCATATATTACCCATCCCCAGATTCCCTCCAGGGGCTGAAGCATGTTGCGTCAACTACATGGCTCACTGCAGATGCTGTAAATCAGGAACAAAAGCAAAGTTGCTGGAAAAGCTCAGCAAGTCTGGCAGCACCTATGGAAGAGAAAACATAGTTAACGTTTCAGGTCTGGTGAGGAAGTTCTGAGGAGGGGTTATCGGACCCAAAACGTTAACTCTGTTTTCTCCTCCACAGATGCTGCCCGACCTGCTGAGCTTTTCCAGCAACTTTGCTTTTGTACATGGCTTACTGGACAAGTTAGAGGATCATTAAGAATTAACCAGTACTGGGGAAGGAGAGAGCTCTTCTGATGGGACTGGGTCTATCTGAGTCAGGCTGGGACCAGAGTCCTGTCAAATTGTATAATGAATGAATGAATTAGCTTTATTGTCACATGTACTCAAATAAGTACAGGGAAAAATTTATAAGTTGCCACTTATAGCGCCATCTTAGGCACAAAATTCCCGAGGTACAGCTTCTTTAGTCACAAGATTAGGTACAACCCTTAATTACTGAAGAGAGAAATGAAGCAAAGAAAGTTATATTACAGCAAAACACAGTATGGTCATAGGTCAGAAAAGTAAGAAGCAAAGTTAAAAAAAAAATTCACAGTCTCTCTCCAAAGGCTCTAAGGAGCAGATCAACACAGGAGACCTGCACATGGTCTGACTAGCCCCACCCTCACACTAGGCTGCTGTCCCTACCCCACACTAGGCCGTTGTCCCCATCCCCACACTAGGCCGCTGTCCCCACTCCCACACTGTCCCACCCCCACTCTAGGCCACTGCCCCCACTCCCACACTAAGCTGCTTCCCCCACTCCCACACAAGGCCGCTGTCCCCACTCACACATTAGGCTGCTGGCCCCACTTTCACAGTGCCCCCACTCCCACACTGACCCCACACCCACTCTAGGCCGCTGCCCCCACTCCCACACTAGGCTGCTGTCCCCATCCCACACTAAGCTGCTGCCCCCACTCCCACACTAAGCTGCTGCCCCCACTCCCACATTAGGCCACTGTCCCCACCCCCACGTTAGGCCACTGCCTCTACTCTGCGCTGGGTCTCTGACCGCTGGCATTCTCACTTCTTGCCACTAGGAACTAGCATTGTAGATCAGGCTTTAAACTAAATAGTCGGCTCAGTACCATGGGAAATAATAAAAATGAAAGTAGGATTGCAGATGACTAATGGAGCCGAACGTTACCAGAAAATGAAAGGAAGGGACAGAAAGCATGATTGGCAGAGAGTGCCCAAAGTGATACTGGTGTCAAAAAATTCAAAAGTACAACAAAATCAAATGCTTCATATCCTAATAAGGTAGATGATTTGATGATGTAGATCAAGGTAAAGGAATATGATTTCATAGCCACATAAAAATATAGTTACAAGGAGATCAAAACTGAAAACTTAATGTTCAACAATATTTGAAATTTTGGACAAGTGGAGAAGGTGATGGGTTGCTCCTGCTAATAAGAGATGAAATGGTAATAGTTGCAAGGTCCAATCTAAGTTCAGGAGATGCAAACTCCATTTGCGCAGAGATAAAAAAAAACAGAAAGGGAAAGTTGAAGTAGAAGACCTCCAACCAGGAGCCACACTGCTGGAAAGAGTACAAATCAACAAGTAATGGGAGCGTGTAAAAAGAAGTGAGCAAAAATTATGGATGACTTTAATGTTGATTGGGTTAATCAAATTGGAAAGCGTAGCAATGACAACAAATTCATAGAATGTACAAGGAATAGTTTCTTAGAACAGTATGTCATAGAGCCAACCAGAGAGCAGACTACCTTGGATCTGCAAACAGGTAATAAGGCAGGTTTAATAAATGACCACTGAGTAAAAGATCCACTTGGAATTAGTGATCACAACATGGTAGAATTCAGCCTTTAGTTTAAGAGTGAGAAAATTGGTTGGAAACAACTATTATTAACTTAAATAGAGGAATTACAACAAAATGAGGGTAGAGTTAGTTCAGGTGAACTGGGTAGAAAGATTAGCAGGAGTGATGGTAAGCGAGCAGTGGCAGATATTTATGAATGTAATTCATGACTCTCAGCAAAAATACATCCCATTAAGGAGGAAAGATTCTAAGAGAGGGATAAACCAACTGTAGTTAACCAAGGAACTTAAGAAGAGCAATAAATTGAAAGAAAAAGCACATAAGGAGGTTAATGGGGAGGGGATGGCCTAGTGGTATTATCACTGGACCATTGATCTAGGAAACTCGATTAGTGTCCTGAGGACCTGAGTTTGAATCCCACCATGGCAAACGGTAGAATATGAATTCAATAAATATCTGGAATTAAGAGTCTAATTATGACCATGAATCCATTGTCGATTGTCAGGAAAAACCCATCTGGTTCACTAATGTCCTTTAGGGAAGGCAACTGCCATCCTTATCTGGTCTGGCCTACATGTGGCTCCAGACCCACAGCAATGTGGTTGACTCTTAACTGCCCTCTGGGCAATTAGGGATGGACAATAAATGCTGCCTAGCTAGTGACACCCTCATCCTGTGAATGAATGAAGAAAATAAAAATCAGTGATAACCCTGAGGTCTGGGATAAATTCAGAAACCAGTAAAAGCAAACTAAAAAGATAATGAAGGCAGAAAAGATAACTACACGGCAAACTAGCAGGGGATATGAAAAAAGGAAGAGAAAGATCCAAGTGATCATAGGGCCCTTAGAAAAGAAAGCTAGGAGATGGTTTTTGGGAACAAGGAAATGGCAAAGAAGTTAAGCAGATATTTTGCATCAGGCTTTATGGTGGAAAATACTTTGATCATCCCGTTAATACTGAAGAATACTGGGGAGACATTAAGTATGAGTTCATGGATGAACTTCAGGGTGAGGGAAAGTCACCTCAGTTCTTTGCAGCAGGAGGCAGTCACACCATTTGTTATTGGTGCATCTGATATGGTCAGTGTTCAGGGACAGGACAGAATGACTTGGAGTAAGGAAAGTGAGACGAGCCAGAGGCAGGAATACAGGGGTATCAGCCTTTTCAGACAGAACTGCAGAAGTGGATCAGAAATTGGCTTGCTGAAAGAAAGAAGAGGGTGGTAGTTGATGGGAAATGTTCATCCTGGAGGCCAGTTACTAGTGGTGTACCCCAAGGGTCGGTGTTGGGTCCACTGCTGTTTGTCATTTTTATAAATGACCTGGATGAGGGCATAGAAGGATGGGTTAGTAAATTTGCAGATGACACTAAGGTCGGTGGAGTTGTGGATAGTGATGAAGGATGCTGTAGGTTGCAGAGAGACATAGATAAGCTGCAGAGCTGGGCTGAGAGGTGGCAAATGGAGTTTAATGCAGACAAGTGTGAGGTGAAGCACTTTGGTAGGAGTAACCAGAAGGCAAAGTACTGGGCTAATGGTAAGATTCTTAGTAGTGTAGATGAGCAGAGAGATCTCAGTGTCCATGTACACAGATCCTTGAAAGTTGCCACCCAGGTTGACAGGGCTGTTAAGAAGGCATACAGTGTTTTAGCTTTTATTAATAGAGGGATTGAGTTCCGGAACCAAGAGGTTATGGTGAAGGTGTACAAAACTTTGGTGCGGTCGCACTTGGAGTATTGTGTACAGTCCTGGTCACCGCATTATAAGAAGGATGTGGAAGCTTTGGAAAGGGTGCAGAGGAGATTTACTAGGATGTTGCCTGGTATGGAGAGAAGGTCTTATGAGGAAAGGCTGAGGGACTTGAGGCTGTTTTCATTAGAGAGAAGAAGATTGAGAGGTGACTTAATTGAAACATATAAAATAATCAGAGGGTTAGATAGGGTGGATAGGGAGAGCCTTTTTCCTAGGATGGTGACGGCGAGCACGAGGGGGCATAGCTTTAAATTGAGGTGTGAAAGATATAGGACAGATGTCAGAGGTAGTTTCTTTACTCAGAGAGTAGTAAGGGAATGGAACGCTTTGCCTGCAACGGTAGTAGATTCGCCAACTTTAGGTACATTTAAGTCGTCATTGGATATCCATATGGACGTACATGGAATAGTGTAGGTTAGATAGGCTTGAGATCGGTATGACAGGTCGGCACAACATCGAGGGCCAAAGGGCCTGTACTGTGCTGTAACGTTCTATGTTCTATGTAAGTATTCTAACACAGAAAAGATGCAATTCAGCCCATCATGCCTGCACCAGCTCATTAAATGAGCATTGTTGCCCAGTACCATTCTCTTCCTTTATTCCCCATACGCTTGCATCTTACTTTTATCCAAATAATCATCTTATAGCCTCTTGAAAGTCTCAGTTGAATCTGCTTCTACCATATTTCCAGGCAGTGCCTTCCATCCGCTGTTTACTCACTGAATGAAAACAATTTTCCTCACATCACGTTCACTACATTTTTGCAAATTACTTTAAATCTATGTCTCTTTGTTCTTGTTACTTTTATAAGTGGGAATAGTTTCTCACTACCTACACCATCCAGCCCACTCATAATTTTGAAAACACCTGTCTGATAGAGTCATGGAATAATACAGCACAGAAACAGGCCCTTCAGCCCAAACTGGTCCATGCTGACCATGGTACCCACTCAGCTGTTTGGTCCATATTCCTCTAAAACCTTCCTATCCGTGTGTCTAGTCAAATATATTTTAAATGTTGCTATTGTACCTGCCTCAACCACTTTCTCTGGCAGCCCATTCCATATGCGCACCACTCTCTGTGTGAAGAAGTCACCTCTCAGATCCTTCTTAAATTTATCCCATGCACCTTAAACCTCCACCCTCTAGTGTTCAATTCCACATCCCTGGGCAAAAGACTATGTACATTCATCCTATCTGTGCCCCTCATGATTTTATACACCTCAATAAGGTCACACCTCATTCTTCTATGTTTCAAAAGATAAAGTCCTATCCTGGCCAACATCTCCCTATAACTCAGTCTACTAGACCTGCAAAATCCTCGTAAATCTTCATTGCACACTCTCCAGTTTAACAATGTCATTCCTACAACAGGGTGACAAAAACTGTACATGATACTGCAAATGCAGCCTCACCAACACCTTATACAACTGTAACATAACATCCCAGCTCCAATACTCAATGTCTCAACCAGCATCACAAATGCCTTCTTCACCACCCTGTCCACCTGTGACATCAATTTGAATGAGCTACGTACTTGTGCTCCTAGGTCTCTCTGTTCCACAACATTCCTCAGGACCTTTACTGTATAAATCCTACTTGGTTTGACTTTCCAAAATGCAACACCTCACACTTATCTGTATTGAATTGCATTTGCCAGTCCTCAATTCTGTTCCGCATCAGATCAGGATCCCTCTGTAAATTTGGATAACCCTCCTCGCTATCAATGATATCTTCTAATTTTGTATAATCTACAAACTTACTGAGCATGCCTTGTACATTCATATCCAGATCATTTATGAAAATAACAAATAGCAAAGATGCCTGCACTGACCCCTGTGGCACACCACTAGTCACAGGCCTTTAGTCCAAGAAACAATCTTCAACCAACACCCTCTGCTACCTACTATTGAGCCAGTTTTGAATCCAATTAGCCAGCTCTCCCTGGATCCCATGCAACCTCACTTTCATGACGAGCCTGCCCTGCAGGATCTTGTCAAAGGCCTTACTAAAGTCCATAGAGTCTATCCACTGCTGAAGCTTCATCCATCCTCTTGGTTATGTCTTCAAAATATTCTAAAAGACTTGCCAGTCATGACTTCCAGTGCACAAATCCATGCTGACTATCCCTAATCAGATCTTGACTATCCAAATGTTGGTTGATCCTGTCCCTCAGTATCCTGTTCAATAACTTGCCTACCACTGATATCAGTTTCCGTGGTCTGTAGTCCCCTGGCTGTCTTTGCTCCCTTTCTTAAACAATGGAACAACATCAGCCACCCTCCAGCTCTTGTACTCTATGTCCTTGTTAATAAAGCTAAGGAAGTTGTATGATTTACACTGCTCTCTCTACCTGTCCTACTACCTTCAATGATCTGTGCATATATACACCTAGACACCTTTGCTCCTGTAGCCCACCTGCGTATAACCGTACTCCTTATTTTTACATTGTATTTCAATGTTGTTCCAACCAAACGCAACATTAGTCACCATCTAGTCTTCCGGAACTTCAGCAGTGGCTAAAGATGAAGCAAAAATCTCTGCTGGGGTCTCTGTAATTTCTTCCCTAGCCTCTCACAACGTCTGAGGATGGGCTCGATCAGGCCCAAGGGATTTATCCACCCTAATGAGCTTTAAGGCTACAAACACCTCCTCTCTGGTAATGTGTATGAGGTCCAAAACATCGCCACTTGTTTCTCTCATTTCCTTAGCATCCGTGATTTTCTCCTCAGTTTACACTGAGGAGATCTCCTCCCAGCCTTCCGTTTTTAACTCTATTTCATTATTTTTCTACTTCATACTAAGAAGGACTCTCACATTGAACACTTAACTATATTTCCTTATATTTCTACTTTGTACTTAAGATTTTGTATCTCGGTACCTCTGTACCTATGATGGCACTGGGAATGGTGACCTTGTACACTTTTCGCTGTCCTCCTGCATCCCTGTACTTGAGTACACATGACAATAAAATCTAATTCTAATTCTCTCCAAAGAGAAGAGTTCCAACTTCTTCAACAACAAAAACAGAAATTTTCAGCAGGCCTGGCGGCATCTGTGGAGAGAAAGCAGAGTCAACATTTTGGGTCCAGTGACACTTCTTCAGAACTGACTATAGAATTCCTACAGCGTGGGAGCAGGCCATTCAATCCATTGGATCTGCATAATCCCTCCAAAGAGCATCCCACCCAGGCCCAGCCCATCTCATCCCGGACCAGGCAATTCCCATGACTGACCCGCCTAGCTTGCACATCCCTGAAAACTATGGGCAATTTAGTATGTACAACCCACCCAACCGACACAGGGAGAATGTGCAAACTCCACACAGATAGTCACCCAAGGGTGGAATTGAACCCAGGTCCCTGGCGCTGTGAGGCTGCAGTGCTAACCACTGAGACTCTGTGCTGTTGGTGGCAACTAGGAAAAGTTTAGTACATATGCTGAACACAGAGTGGGGGTGGGAGGTGGAGGAGTATACAATAGATGGAGATTAAGTCAAGAGAAAAAGAGAGCACAGCAGGTGATCAGACAAAGGTATCCTGGTGAAATAGAAATTACTGAAGAAACTCAGAAGGTCTGGCAGCATCAATGAAGAGAAAGTAGAGTTAACATTTTGGGTTGAGTAATCCCTCTTCAGAACTGAAGAACAGACCCTTCTTTGTACTGAAGAAGGGCCAAGAAATACAAAATGTTAACTCTGTTTTCTCTCCATAGATGCTGCAACCTGCTGAGTTTTTCCAGCAATTTCTGATTTTGTTTCTGACCTCCAGCATTTGCAGGCTTTTCGTGGGGTTCTTTTTAATGGAAAGTGGTGAGCCAAGTGGTAAGAAATGCTACCAATGAGGACCATTCATGGCTAAAAATGGGTTGGCTGTGACAAAAGCAGCCCAAGTGATAACAAGGCCAATGGTGTGGGGATGGGTGAAGGCCATTGGAAAGGCTGCTCAGGCCCTAAAATTATTGAAGTCAATATTGAGTCGTGAAGGTGCCAGGCAGAAAATGAGATGTTGTTCTTCCAACTTGCACTGAGCCTCACTGGTGTGTTAAAACAAGCCCAAAATGTTGGCCAGGGTACTTAATAGTGTTTTGAAGTGATAGGTATCTGGAATCTCGGGGTCATTTTTGGTGACAGAAAGTAAGTGTTCTGCAAATCAGTGTCCCCACTGTAGTGTAGAGGAGACCACATTGTGAGCAGAGAGTACAGTAGACTAGATTGAGTGGTGCAGGTAAATTGATGCTTCACTTCGATGGTGTGTCTGAGGGCATGGATATTGAGGAGGGAAGAAGTAAATAGGCAGGTGTAACACCTTCTGCAGTAGCAAGAGAAGGTGGCATAGGAGAGGTGTTGGGAATGGAGGAGGAGTGGCCTAGGTTGTCCTGGAAGCAACAGTCCCCAACTTCTTGAACCTGTCTTCATGGCTGAAGTTTCCCACTCCTGGAACTATTCTTGTGAATCATTTCTACACTCTCCAATGCATTCACATGCTTCCTATAATGTGGTTCCCACAACTTGATACAATAGTCAAGCTGAGGTCTCACAAGCATCTGATACAAGTTCAATACCCACTCCTAGGTCTTGTACTCTATGTCCTTGTTAATAAAGCTCAGGATGCTGTATGATTTACACTGCTCTCTCTACCTGTCCTACCACCTTCAATGATCTGTGCATATATACACCTGGAACACTCTGCTCCTGTAGCCCAGCCCCTTATAACAGTACTCCTTATTTTTACATTGTATTTCAATGTTATTCCAACCAAATGCAACGCTCCACATTTCTGTGCGTTGAAACTTTATCTGCTACCTTCTGCCAACTCCACTGATTTGTCAATGTCCTTTTGCAGTTTACACTGTCCTCCTCAAAGTCTACAATTATTGCAAACTTTGTGTCATTTGCAAACTTTAAAATGTCTTTAGTACCAAAATGAGGAGTTCATAGAATATTTTTGGGATCGTTTCTTAGAACGACACATTCTGGAGCCAACTAGAGGACAGGTTATGCTAAACCTTAAGGCCGATTCACTGTACTTCGTTTCTCAGAAAGCATTTGATAAGGTGTCACATTGGGATTATTGAGAAAAATAAAAGCCCAGGAAGTAGGAGGAATGGAAAGAAGAGTGGCTAGCTAACAGAAAATATTGTAGAAGGAGCTAGGACTTTATCAAGTGCTGTGCCACAGGATAATAGTTTACATAAATTACTAGCAGCTAAATGAAGGGACGGAAGGTAAGGTTGCCAAATTTGTGGACAATACAAAGATAGAAAGGAAAGCAAGTTGAGAGAAAGGCATAAGGAAGCTACAAAGAAAAGTAACATGCCAAGTGAGTGGAAAAAGATGCGGCAAAATGGAGTATTTACGGGCAAATGTGAAATTGTCCATTTTGGCAGAATAAGTTTAAAATATCTTATCTAAATGCTGAGAGTTTTCCATGATCTGAGATGGAAAGAGGTCTGAGTCTCCTAATGCATGAATCACAAAAGGGCAGTGTGCAGGCACAGAAAGTAATTAGGAAAAATAACCTACAAACCTACTGGATTTTTTGAAAATGTAACTAGTACAGTAGATTAGGATGTGGATGTGATTTACTTGGGTTTTCAGAAAAATTCCAATAAGGTCCCACATGAGAGGTTAACAATAAAATTAAATCATCTGGGATTGGGGTCGTGTACTAACACAATAGAGGACTGGTTGGCAGACACGAAACAAAGATTAGGAATAAACGTCATTTCTTGAGTGGTAAACTGTGACTTGCATGGTATCAGAGAGTCCAATGCTTGGACCCCAGCTTCTCATAATAAGGATTAATGATCTGGATGAGGCAACCAAATGTAACATCTCCAAGTTTGTAGATTACACTAAGCTGGGTGGGAGGGTGAGCTTGTGCCCTTGTGGGTTTCCTCTGGGTGCTGCAGTTTCCTTCCACAGCCAAAGATGGGTAGGTTAGGTGGATTAGCCATGGGAAATGTGGGGTTAAGGGATAGGGTAGGGGGCTGGGTCTGGGTAGGATTGGGGCCGAATGGCCAGCTACCAGGCTGTGTGTGTGGCATTTGTCAGTCTCGAGAGACCATGGATCTGCGCCTGAAGAGTTTTGATTCAGCTGCTGGTGATAGCTGTACAGGACCACACAGGAGTGACAGTCTCGGTTGCAGCGACTGCATTTGAAGACACTCTCCTCCAGTGTTACCAGACTGTAAGGGGTTAAATAATGTGTGTTTACTGGGATTTGGAAGAAAGACAAGGGTTATCAAAGAAGCTTATAAAGTCCTAACAGGAGAAGACCAGATAAATGAGGGAACAATGTTCCTGATAGTGGGGAGTCTAGAACCAGGGAATCACAGCCTGAGGATATGGGATAACCTTTTTAGGCTGAGATGAAAGGAAATTTCTACACCCAGAGAGTGATGAGCCTGAAAAATTTTCTGCCACAGAAAGAGATTAAAATATTTAATGTTTTCAAGAAGGAGTTAGATCTTGTTCATAGAATCCCGACAGTGTGGAATCAGGACCTTTGGCCCAACAAGTCCACACTGACCCTCAGAGCATCCCACCCACCTATAACCTACTTAATCTACACATCCCTAAACACTAGGGGTAATTTAGCATGGCCAATCCACCTAGCCTGCAAATCTTTAGACTGTGGGGCAAAACTGGAGGAAACCCACAGAGAAAATGTGCAAACTCCACACAGACTGAGGGTGGAATCAAACCCGGATTCCTGGCACTGCTACCCACTGTACCACCATGCCACCTGAAGGTCTAAAGGGATCAAAGGGTATGGGCAGAAAGCATGGACAGGGTGCAGAGTTACGTGATCAGCCATGATCAGATTGAATGACGGAGCAAGCTTGAAGGGCCAAATGGCTTACTGCTATTCCTATTTTCTATGTTTCTATGTTTACCCAAACCGTCTCCACATCTTGCTGCATTACACTGCTTCATTGGACTTCTGTCCACAATTCATGACCAGTTGTCTTTGTATTCCAGTTGAGACCACCACATTTGGACATTAAAATGCTAGATATCCAGAAGGCAGCAAATTGGTGGTGTTCTGGGCCACATGTTGGTGATGAGCTCTGTCAGAATGGAGAATAGGAGTTGAACAACACAGGGTGCTGTATCCCAGCTACGCAGTCCCCACATTTGTTGAAACGCTGTAAGGTTCATTATCTTCACATCGTGGATAGTTAAATAGCATAGGAAAAGTTAAATCAGGACTCCCAGCCCGACCTTATCTCTGAAAAAGTTACCTGTTTAATTGTAAAAAGGCAATATGAACAGCTCTTTGCTTAATTGTGCATATTACTCAGAACAAACAAAATGGATTACTGGCATAAGTAGAGACTAGCGACTATGATCTTATAGCCATTACAGAGATATATTCACAAGGAGATCAAAGCTGGGGACTAAATATTCAGGGGTATGCCCCTTTTCAAAAATACATACAGGAAGAAAAAAGTGTGGGAACGACGGAGCTGACTTGGACGGGCTGAATGTTTAAATTCTACTATTACTTCTTATGATCTTATGCACAGGCTTTGGGGACTCAGGAGCTGAATTACTTGTAGTAATTTTCCTAGCTTTTGATCTACTCCTGTGGACATTTCAATTTCTGGTTAGTGGCATCCAACCAGAACTTTGATGCTAGAGGATTCAGTGATGGCAATGGCAATGAATGTCAAGAAGAGATTATATGATTTTTCTCTTGTTGAAGATGGAAATTTCCTAGCATTTGTGTGGCCTCTGTGTAACTTGCTACTTGTCAGTCCAAACCTGGATGTTGTCCAGGTCTTACTACATTTGAACATGGTCTGTGTAAGTATGAGAGGAGTGGCAATTGGTGCTGAGCCATATGCAAACATTGGTGAACAATCTCACTTCTGACCTTATGACAGAAGGAAAGTCATGACCCTGTCCTGATGAACTCCTGCAGTGAAGACTCATGGATGAGATGATAGACTTCCAACAACAACATCCATCATCCATTGTGCTGGTCATAACTTCTACCAATACGGAAGTGTTTACATGATTCCTATTGATTCCAATTTCACCAGGGCTCTTTGATACCACATTTGGTCAAATGCTACCTTGATGTCAAGGGCTGTCACTCTCACCTCAGCTCTTATATCTATATTTAGGTCCAGGCTGGAATGAGATCAGCAGCCAAGTGGCCCTAGCCTTAACCAAACTGACCATCATGACTAGGTTATTGCTAAGTCTTCCATTGGCTTTCTGATGATTGAGGATAGACTGATGAGGTGGTAATTGACTGGGCTCAATTTGTCCTGGTTTACTGTGTACAGGACATTAACTGAGCAAATTTCCACATTGTCAGGTAGGTACCATTGTAACAGCTGCACTGGGGCAGCTTGGCTATGGATGCAGAAAGTCCTGGAGCATAAGTCTTTAGCACTCTTGCCGGAATGTTGTCAGGGTCCATAGCCTTCAGCCATTCCATGATATCACATGGAGTGAATCAAATCGGCTGAAGACTGGAATCTGTGATGCTGGAGACTTCAGGAGCATGTTGAAGTCGTCCACTTGGCACTTCCGACTGGAGATGGTTGCAATTGTTTCAGTCTCACCTTTGCAGTGATGTGCCAAGTGCCTCCCTCCCTGAGGTCAGAGATGATTGTGGATCCTCATCCTCCACTGAGAGGTTTAATTATCGATTCATAACTGGATTTAGCAGGCTTCCAGAGCTTGGATCTTATTCATTAGTTGTGGGATTACTTATCTGCATCACTTGTACTTATGTTTTTTGGCAATTATCTCTATGTTGTAGTTTCACTAGGATGGTATCTCATTTTTAGGTATATTTGGTGCTGTTCCTGTTATTTCCTCCTGCACTCTTCACTTATCTAAGGATGATTCCCTGGCCTGTCGTTAATGGTAGAGTGCCAGGCCATGAGGTTGTATATTGGGTTGGAGTACAATTCTGTTGTTGCTTCACAGTGGTTCATAGATGCCTGATTTTCACTTGTCAGCTCCATTCAAGGTCTATCCAGTTTAGTTTTGTCATTGTGCCAGAACAACATGATGGAGGGCATCCTCTGTGTGAAGGCAGGATTTCATTGCCAAAAGAACTGTGCAGTGGCCACTCCTACAAATATTGGCACAGTCAAATGTGTCTGTGACAGATAGATTAGTGGGGATGATGTCAAGTAAATTTGTACCTTCTGTTATTTCCTCACCAGCTGTCATTGACTCAGTCCAGCTGCTATGTCCTTTAGAACTCAAGCAGTTCAGACTGCAGTACTGCTACTGAACAATGCCTGGTGGTAGGCGCAGCCAGAGTATATGCTTTGCCCTTGCTGCTGTCTATGCCTTTGAATTGATGCTCCACATAGAGAAGTACAAATGCGTCAGCCCAGTGGAGATGGTCACTGAAGAGGGTGGATGACTGAACAATTCACAGCCAGTAGTAGAGATTTGAAGTTTTTAATTACAATTTGATGTTCCTTATAGTAGCTGCCTCGTTTACATCTGTCAAAATCCATTCAATTTCAGCTGCACAATACTGACAGCATGTTTTCTGTGTCGCCTTTAATGGCATCTCTCTCCGAGCTGAACCACACCTGAGGTCATATAACTAAATTACGACAGTTCATCTTATAGATGGTTACACTGGGCAACGGTGGTGAAGGAAATGAATGTTGAAGGTGGTGGATGCTATGCCAATCAAATAGGTTGTTTTGTTCTGGATGGTGATGAATTTCTTGAGTATTATTGGAGCCACACCCACCCAGGCAAGTGCGAAGCATTCCCTCACCTTCCTGAGTTGTTCCTTATAGATGGTGGATGGTCCTTGAGGAGCCAGGTGAGTTACCACAAAATTCCCAACCACTGTCCTGCTCTTTGCTTGACACTTTTGCAGCAAAAAAAATTACTTGCCACTTATCAGCAAAGAATGAAAACTGCCCAGGATTTGCTGCGTATGAACATAAGGACATAAGAACTAGGAGCAGGAGAAAGCCATCCGGCCCCTCAAGCCTGCTCCACCATTCAATGAGATCATGGCTGATCTTTTCATAGACTCAGCTCCACTTACCTGCTCACTCACCATAAGCCTTCATTCCTTTACTGTTCAAAAATCTATATTTTTTTGCCTTAAAAACATTCAATGAGGTAGCCTCAACTGTTTCATTGGACAAGGAAATGCACAAATTCACAACGCTTTGGGAGAAGTTCCTCCTCAACTCATTCCTAAATCTGCTAGTCCTTATTTTTGAGGCTATGGCTCATAGTTTTAGTTTCATCCACCAGCGGAAACAACCTCCCTGCTTCCATCTTATCTATTCCCTTCATAATTTTAGATAAAGGATTTCACTTTCTGAGGAGTTATGAATGGGAATGGACAGTGCCTGAACACCAGCAAACATTCCCAATTCTAATTTTAGGCAGTGAAGGTGATTGGGCCTATGACTATGCATGAAGCACTTCCTGCAGGGACTAACTGGGACTGAGAGGATTGGTCTCCAAACCTTGTGACTCCAACTGGTGGAGGGCTTTCCCCTACTTTCCACTGATGTCAAATTTCACTGAGGCTTGTTGATGCCACACTCAACCTAATGCTTCACTGACATGAGGGACAGTCACTCTCATTTATTCTAGACTTCAGTCTTTTTGTCCATGTTTGGATCAAAGCTGTGATGAAATCAGGAGCTGAATGCCCCCAGCAGGACCCAAAGTGAGCATCAATGAGCACATTGAAGGTTATAACTGCTGTGTTATCTGTCCCATCGAGCCACACCCACAAGTAGGGATTAATAGCACAGTCCACTAGGGATATAATACTATTTGCTGGTTTGATTGAACCTGTGCAAATGTTGAAATGTGAAAACATGGATTGCCCATTGAGTATAATGTAGCTCTCTCCTGGTTACATCTGAGTATCGGGAACTTGATGCTGCTGCGGAGTCCCAGGCTCCGCAGACCATGTGGCTCCATGTGACAGTTAGCGCTAGAGTTCCTTTTAGTATTGTGCTGCACAGGCAGACTCCCCTTCTTGCACAATGAAGCCAGAGCCCTTGTTGCTCCCTGACTGCTCTAGGCCACAGACCTGCACACCCAAGGAGAACACAGCTAGATTATGTGTCTCCCTCGCTGTCTAACTAAGTAGCATGCTGAGCTTGTTTGTCACCGCTCACTGAGAGCCTTTAAGGAGAAGATGTCAGTTCATTAGAGTTTAATTCATATCAAATAGACTGCACACCAATCCATGGTACAATGAAATTCAACTAACAGATAAAGTACCAGCAGGAGAGGGTCTCTGTGGCTTTGTAAGTAATAGCAACAGACAACAAGCAAAAGATCCTCCTCAATAGGCTGCTGACATGCAGAGGACTTCTAACTGCTTAGAATAAAAGTTCAGGCATTAATTAGGAATGCCTTTTGCACGCCTCAGCAATTCTGAAAAGCGTTTTTTTTAAAACTTTCAGTCCAATGTAAGGAAAAAGGCCATTAGAAAAAAAACACGTGATAATTTTAGTTGTCAGGGAATTCTTCAAAGTGCATTGATTAGCAGCCTCCAAACAATATGTCACACAAATTACTTAGAAATTCAAGGTTTTGACTATAATTTGCAAATGCTCCTTGGCAGCAGGTATGCTGTTTTAATAAAAAGACAAAGGGGATAGACTGAGTATTGCTGCTCATTCCCTGGTGTGGATAAATTGCAGCACATGCTGTTCAGGGACAGGATACATCACTATATAAATAGGAAACAAATACAAAAAGAGCTGGAGAAACCTGGCAGAGCTGGCAGCATCTGCGGAGATAGAAACAGAGTGAATGTTTCTAGTCCAGTATGACTCTCCTTCAGAAGAACAGTCACAATGGATTCGAAGCGTTAACTCTACTTCACTCCCCACACAGATACTGCCAGGTAGGCTGAAATCCTCCAGCATTCTCTGTGTTGGTTTCAGATTTCCAGCTCTTGCGATATTTTGCTTTCATTATTTCGAAAAGCACTGGTTAAGCAAGGCTAATTACTGTATCTGACAAGGTTTTGTCTGAATAACTTGATGGAATTTCTTTACAGGAGCTAACAAGGAGAGCCGGTGAAGGGAGAATGGTTGATATCATGTCAAAAATATACAGTCAATGCCCCACATGGACTGATCAGAATAAAAAACCTATTGGATACAGGTGAGTAACAAATTTGATCCAAAACTGCTTGAGTGGCAGGAAGTAGATTGATAATTGCTCTTTGGATTGATTCCCGTGGGTTCCATTGAGTTCAATTCTTCTCCCTTGTCATTATTGCATATATCAATGATTCAGACTTAGATGCAGCGGACCCCATTAGAAAATTGGGAGATGATACAACCACAGAAAGAAAGGTAGTGAGGAGGGAAGCTGCACGATGACATTGATGGACTTGTCAGGCAGTCAGAAATTTGCCAAAAAAGGGTTTCAATCCATTGAAATGTGAAGTGCTGCATTTGGGGAAGACATAGAAGATAAAGGAATACATTAAAAAAAACAGATGAGGAATAGTGTCAAGAAACCATGGGACATTGAAGTGCAATGTCCATAAATCTCTGAACGTTACAGTCCAGGTGAATGATGTGCTTAAGGCAGCTATTTTTATTCTTTAATAGCAATGTTAGCATCACTGGCAAGGCCAACATCTATTGCCCATCCCTAATCACCCTCGAACTGAGTGCCTTGCTACACCATTCCAGAGGGCAGTTAAAAGACACACTGCTGTGGGTCTGAAGTTGCAATTAGGACAGATCTAATAAGGATGGTAGATTTCCTTCCCTAGAGGGCATTGGTGAACCAGATGGCCTTTTAAAATGATAGTTTCAAGGTCCTCATTAGTGAAGTTAGATTTATATTCCAAAGGGTGGCATGGTGGTTCAGTGCCAGGGGCGCAGGTTCAATTCCAACCTCAGGTGACTGTCTGTGTGGAGTTAGCACACTCCCCCCATTTCAGTGTGAGTGTCCTCTGGGTGCTCTGGTTTCCTCCCACAGTCTGAAGTTGTTCAGGTTAGGTGGATTGGCCATGCTAAATTTACTTGTAGTCTCCAGGGATGTGCAGGCTAGGTGGGTGAGCCATGGGAAATGCAGGGTTACAGGGATAGGGTAGAGGGGGTGGGTCTCATTGGGGTGGTCTTCAGATGGTTGGTGTGAGCATGATGGGCTGAATGGCTTCATTCCATACTGTAGTGATGCTACGATTCATTAATTCAAGCTAAACTCTACCAGCTGCCAAGCTAGGAATTGAATCCATATTTCCAGTAGATCACCCTAGTCACCGGAATACTAATCTAGTGATATTAATACTGCACCACTGTCTCTGTAGATTAGAGTTCACCAAAGGTTTGGGATTGGGCTTCCAGGTATTAGCCCAGATCTCGGGATTACTAGGATGGAGACATTACCACCACACTACTGCCTCCGCCTAGGCACAGCGCTTGGTGCGGTGTATTACAGCAGAAAGGTTATGCTAGATTGCAGCTAAAGTACTGCTCGTTGTGCCGGTCACCACCTTACAGAAAATATGTAATCAGGCGAGGGCGGGAGGGAGAGAGAGACAGCAAAAGAGAGTGAGCGAGAGAGAGAAAGAGAAAGAGAGAAATGAAGAGATTCACCATGATTCTGCCTAAAATGGAGAATTTTAGCAATGCAGATAGATTTGATGGGTTCAGGTGGATAACAAGGACCCTACTCAGTTATCAGAGAGGTCAATCACCAAGGGGCATAGATTTAAGTACTTTATTTGACCGCAAGATTAGAGGGGAGTTGAGAATAAAGGTTTTCACCTAGGGAGTGCTGCAGATTGGTAACTCACTATTTGAAAGGCAAAAAAAACCATCATTACATTGAAAACAGCCTTGTTCTGTGTTGAAATGCTGTAACCTGCAGGACTGCTGACCAAGAGATGGAAGTTGGGTTAGATTGCACAGCTCTTTGCTATGCAGCATGCAGCGCACGCACACACGCACACTGGTTAATTCGGTGTGTGCTATAAATTCTGTCTGTAATAATTTCCAAAAGGGAGTCAAGTCTATGCTTGAGAAAGATTTGCAGCATACTGGCAGAAGAGCAAGGGTTTCTTGGATTACTGTCAATAGATAGTGTTGTGCTAACTCTTTGAGAGAGCTAAGGCTTCCTGTGGACTGTCAGATTCAAGGCCCTCAATTTATATCACTCTATCCCTGGTGACCAAGACTTCAACTCTGAACTCAGGAATTCACTACATAACCTATCTTCCTCTCTAACTTTCTCATCTCATCTAAGACATAGATATGATCTCAGTATTGTGAAGCTACCTGGAATGTTTTTATAATGCTATAAACATTCCAGACTCCCCCACTGCATAAAATAACATTGTAATTGGAGACGTTGTGATAAGTTGTTGCAATTTCTAGCGACTTCATTGATACTGTGGGGAACTGGTCCATACAAAGCACTATCTCAATGCTTAACCTATGCCAGGTTAACTGACCTGAGCAGGCTTAAACAAAACAAATTGCAGCAGGTCTGGCACTGTAGAGAAAAATCAGAATTAATATTTCGGCATGAGTGATCCTTCCTGAGATGCTGCCAGACCTGCTGAGCTCTTCCAGCAAGTTGTTTTCGCATCCGCAGTTCTTTTGGTTTTTATTGTGCTAGGACTTAATTTGGCCTCTCACTAGAAATGTGAAAGTGACCGAGAGTCTTATAGACTGTTATCTTAAGCCTCACCGAGGGGCATTGGGTGAAAGGCTATATGAGGACTGGAACTGGCTCAGTAATGATGCGTCTTGCAGTTCAATAATATTTTAATATTCGCTCAGCAAGCTTGTACATGAGTACTCAAGGAATAGATGAAGCTGTGAAACTGAAGAGCTCATCAATGAAGTGGGGAGAGCTGTGTCCTCTGGAATTATAACCCTGGTCAGCAAGAGGGTGGGGAGAGTACAGTCCCATAGAGGTCAGATAGGACAAGAAAAGACCAAAGCAAACCCGAGCGACAAGGTGAATGAAATATGAAGGACTTAGGAAACAAAGTGGTAACCAATTGTAGTTTAGTGGTGTCTCATTACATTCTAGAGGCATTTGTATTGGAGTGCTTACAGAAATCTGTTACTTTTTTTTTGAAAAATGGTATAACAAACGCAGTTAGTGGCATCTTCTGTACATAGGTAGGCATGCAAGCACGGTCACTTATTTCACAGGGTTTGGAAGATAGTGCTTTTGAATGTGGCTTATGATTTAGGGAAGACAGTTACGACATCATAGCCCTCAGGGGCTGTGGTACGCTCCCTGGCGTGCTGTTCACAGTAGATCATGTCTCCAACAAAGAAATGTCCTTTCTGCTTCAGATTTGTTCCACAGTCAGTGCAGGTGTAGCACTCAGGGTGACGGAACTTGTCACGAACTTTCACAATTATCCCCCTGCAACATTGCAGAGACAAGAAATTAATTCATTCAGGACGGCCCAGCTTCAACCCAAATCACTTGCATTTTGTGAAACTTCCGTCCCACTTGGTCTCTTCCCTCCCTTGTTTTCTCCCCTCCCCTTCCTGTGTCTAGAATGTTTTCCTGTGCCTTTTTCAACCCCCAGCTGTGACCTGTACTGATTGCAGCAGTACTCAGTCATTGCTGTGATTTGGAACTGGATCCTGGTTTAATGATACAAAGGCCAATCTTGTAGTGAGCCTCACTGTTGCAAGATGGGGATCTATGGGGACCAGAAATTTCCATCTTAGCGATTGTTACTGAATTGGTCATTGGTCGGTCTGGAAGGTAAGTGGGATATGCAACCACATTAGGCATCACATCACAATCCAAACCTGTACACTTTTTCCAATTACCTTTTCCATTCAGGAGCAGATACCCAGAGGATTTACCTTCCTCTTGTCTCTCAGAACCAAATCGCTGACCACTCCTGTATCTGTGTCTCAGGTGCACAATGTGTGAGATTATAAGCCTGAAGAGTTAATACTAAGGACTGCGTTAAGCTCCTGCCACGATGATGATGCCACATGGGCAAATGTGAGAGAATGTGATGTGCAGCAGTTACATGGGAATACCGTCTCCTGCACAAACCCCTCCAATCTACACATCATCCTGACTTGGCCGCGACTTTAACCAATTTACATTTTGCTTTAAAAAAGTCAATTAAGCTGCTGGCCCAGGAAAAACGACACTTAAAATCCCTGCTTCCAATTTTGCCGGCCTACCTGAAAGTTTGTGAATGATCTAGTGGAGTTAAGGTAAGCTGGAAACCTCCCTGCTATGTCCTGCCACATATTTGCTGGGAATTTTTAAACTCATTTATTAAAAAAAACACTTTGCTCTCCATGATTCCCTGTATCACCTCCTTAGGGACACCGCTTCACCCCCCCACCCCCCAACTGCAGTGCGGTTCCATCCAGTGCTACTGGTATTGCCCACTTACACTATTCCAGAGCCACAGGTCTCACACACGGGCAACTTCTGCCCACCGCCAACCGAGGAACCGACCTTCGTGGCAGGCGCTTTCACTTTGCGGAACCCAGATGGTTTATCTGGCTGTTCTGAAAACATTGAGACAAGGGCGTGGTCAGAAAATTATTCCATTTCATACTTGCAACAGTTGATCCTTGCTCCCAACATTTACCACATTTAGCACATATCTAACATCCCGAAGTCAAGTGGTCAAGGCATCTCTCAAACCCACAATCATGAACAGTAGGGACAAAAAGTAGCAAAGGATACACCACCAAACCAGCTCCCACCTCCCCTCCGTCAAGCTCATGCCTTAGACACACAATACCATTACACCATTTTCACTGGGTCAAACGCCTGAGACATTCTCCCGAACAGCTGGGGTCTACCTACAGCAGACAGACCTGCATGGGTTGAGGCATGGACACGAGACACCATCTTCTCAACAACGCTTAGGGATATTTCATTGATGCTGGCTCCCCTATCCTGGAGAATTCATTAAAAATAAAACTTTTAAGTGCATTTGTCTCGTGAACGAAGTCCCAATGGAGAAAGTTTATTCAGTGTTTGTTCCATTCCTTGCACCGGTCGCCCCCTCCCTCCCCCATCCCTGAGTCAGACTGCTGCTCTTTCCATATAGCCCCAATCCCACTCTTGCAACTGTTGTTCAGTTTGGAATTAGACCTGTTGTCAGTTTAGGGTCAAAAATTTGTCCAGCTCCAGACATCTGGAATCTAATGGCTATTCCAAGACTAGGGTTATCCTTCAGTACAGTATTGAGGGTGTGCTGCATTCACACTAGTGCCCTCTTTCAGATGAGATGTTAAACCAAATACTGGGTCTAGGCCTGAAACGTCAGCCTTCCTTTTCCTCTGACGCTGCTTGGCCTGCTGTGTTCATCCAGCTCTACACCTTGTTATCTCTTACTTTCTCGCCTGTTTAGGCAATGTGACAGAGCACTGACAAACTGGGCATTCTTGTTTTCCTACCCAAAATTCTTTCTTCAAACCAACAGTGGAAAATTGATGATCCATTTTGCTCGTTTATCAGCTGGAGATCTCTCTACATGTAAAATAATTTGTCTCCACTTGCCTGCACTTTGAAACAAAATCCTTGGATTGGATGCACTTTGGAGCATGTAGTAATGGAGTGATTTGCTCACTTTGGCAGTAAGAATGAAAATGCAGGATATTGTCCAAATGAGAAAAGACTGCAGAATGCTATGGTACAGAGCAGTCTGAGTGCCATTATAAACAAAACACAAAATGTTAACATGTCATTTCAGCAAGTAATTCCAAAAACAAATTGGATTGTTGACATTTATTACAAGTGGGGTGAAGTATTAAAGCAGGGAAATCTTCCAACAACTACACTGGGCATTGGTGACCCTGCCAATAGAGGATGGTTTTGGTCCCATTACTGAAGGAGGCACCTACTTCCACCAGAAGCTGTTCAGTCGTGTTTCACTTGGCTGACTCCTGGCCTTACGGGATTTGTTTTGAGGAAACTTTCAGCTTATACTCATTGGGATTTAGAAGAATGTCACTACTGCCCTTTCAGGGAATGAAATCTGCCATCCATACCCTGTCTGACCTACACGTGACTCCATACCAACTGCAACGTGGCTGACCTTCAACTGTGGTCTGAAATGGCTCAGCAAGCATAAAAACCAGGAGCAAGAGAAGACCATTCAGCCCCTGAAGCCTCCTCCCTCATTCAATATGATCACGGCTAATCGAACACTTAACGTCTTTTACCCATCCTATCTCCATAACCTCTTACACTACAGTTGGCCTTCATTGCTCAGTCCTTTGAGTACAGGCGTTCGATATTCATGTTGAGGTTGTATAGGCCTCTTCTGGAGTACTCTATCCAGTTCTGGTCACCTAGCGGGAGGAAGGCTATTGTTAAGCTAGAGAGGATTCAGAAGAGATGTTGCCGAGTATGGAAGGTTTGAGTTACAAAGAAAGGATAAACAGATTTTCTTCCCCCACTGCAGCATAAGAGATTGAGAGGTAACCTGATAGATTTTTGATTGCCAACCTCATAGCCTTTGATCAGATTTTCCTTTCCTTCCTTCATTCATTTCAAAGGATGAGACCATCGCTAGCTGGGCCAGCATCTCTTGCCCATCCCTAAATTCCCAGAGGGCAGTTAAGACTGAAATATTTTGCTGTGGGTCTGGAGTCACATACAGGCCAGACCAAGTAAGGATGGTAGTTTCCCTCCCTAAAGGGCATTGGTGAACCAGATGGGTTTTTCCGACAATTGACAAAGGATTCATGGTCATCACCGGATTCCTAATTCCATATATTTTTATTGAATTCAAATTCCACCATCTGTCAATGCAGGATTTGAACCTGGGTCTCCAGAACATTATCTGGGTCTCTGGATGAACATTCCAGCGATAATATCACTAGGCCATCACCTCTCCCCAATGAGGAACGTGATACTAGCACAGAATGAATGGACTGAATGGCTTCCCTAAGCTAAACAAAGACAAACACGGGAATTTCTAGGGGCCTGGTACTCAACCCAGAATTCCATCAACAAACATGTGGAAATAGACTCCATATACCAACCACTATGAAGCAGAACCAGAAATGAGGAGGGCAATCTAAATCTCTATCAGTCTCTACCTTAAACAAACTCAAAGACACAGCTGTCACCGTCTCCACTTGCTTGCCCGCTCCCCATAACTCTTTAACCCATTACTCATTAAATATCTATCTATCCATTCATAAAGTTTATTCATTGTTCCAGCATCCACTCAATTCAAGGGCAAGCAGGGGTGGGCAACAAAAGCTCGTCTCACCAGGACACCCACGTTTGCTGAAAGAATAAAGAAAACAGAGAAGCTCCCTCGGGAGTACAGGCATTTCAAGGTGCATGGTCTGACACTGTGGTCCGTCTCACTGCACACACAGTGATCTTACCATTGCCCTCAGACTCCAGGATCTCCTGCAGCACACGGAATGAGGCAGACTGTCTGGGCAGCTCCTCTGGCTCCTGGTTTTCTTGCAGCATTTTGTAAACTTCAGACTCTGTATCCACGACAGATCTGCACGGCTGCTTCACTGGTTCAAAACTGGATGCAGGATGGAAACAAAAGGCATGTCAGAGGATTAGGGATATCCGCATTCATTCCCTGATCATCGGCACATGGAAAAGTGCAGCACTGAACAAAAGTTTTCCCCTATGTCTGCATCTAACAGTGAAGCATGACAGGAAAGTAATGCCCAAGTTTGTGTCGGATGTGGCCAATGAGTCCCAGATTTCCGCCAGAATGGAGACAAATGACTGAAAATTCCTCACCAATAACACCTGCATGACTGAAAGTGAATGGGATTAATGTACAGACAAAATTTGTATTTTGTTACAATCCCCCACATGCTGCATTTTAATGGACAAACCATACTGCTTTTATCAGGAGAAATTGTTATAATTCTACCGGTGAACTCCACTTGTCAGAATGGACTCTGTAGTGTTTGCTACAGCATGATGTTTAAAAGAGACACTGTACAGAAGATCAGGTGTGCATCATACAATATAATCAGCACCATCACCAACTCACTGGTTTACACAGTGGTGCAATATGCAGTCTAGGCTGGTGTTAGGGCTCTTGTCTGTTGACTGGAAAACCTGCAGTAGTCCCACACAGCCTCCTCTTGGAGGCCTGCCAGCACTAAATAAATTCTCAAGCACGTCCAAGCAGGTAAAGCTTTCCCCAGGCACAAGGCTCCTGAATGATGCTGGTCACTGGCTTAGGAAACTACAGTTTTTAAACAGGCAGCACCACTGACACCCACTGGAGTCCCTGGATCGAGAACCAGCCCCGACTGTAACAGCAGGACAATTCCCGGAATTCCTGGAATTCCCTCCCTAATGGCATTGTGGGTCATCCTACAGCACGCAGACCATAGCAGTTCAAGTGCGCAGCTTATTACCATATTCCGAAGGGCACCTAGGGACAGGAAATGAAAATGCTGACCAGCCAGCGATGTCCATCTCCCAGAAGTGAATAAAACAAAGTAGAGGTTTTATAGGATAGGGTTAGGGGCAGGAGGGGGTTGGGTGGTGTGGGATATTAGTAGGAAGAGTGGTGTTGTCAGGGAGAGCTCAGTGCTGGCTCTAAGACAATCCCCTCTTCCCGAACTCAGTCTTTGATCAGATTTTCCTTTCCTTCCTTTATTCATTTCACAGGATGGGGCCATCGCTAGCCAGGCCAGCATTTCTTGCCCAAACCTAATTTCCCAGAGGGCAGTTAAGACTGAAATATTTTGCTGTGGGTCTGGAGCCACATACAGGCCAGACCAAGTAAGGATGGTAGTTTCTCTCTCTAAAGGGCATTGGTGAACCAGATGGGTTTTTCCGACAATTGACAAAGGATTCATGGTCATCACTGGATTCCTAATTCCATACATTTTTATTGAATTCAAATTCCACCAACTGTCATTGCAGGATTTGAACCTGGGTCTCCAGAACATTATCTGGGTCTCTGGATGAACATTCCAGCGATAATACCACTAGGCCATCGCCTCTCCCCAATGAGGAATGTGATACTAGCACAGAATGAATGGACTGAATGGCTTCCCCAAGCTAACCAAAGACAAACACGGGAATTTCTAAGGGCCTGGTACTCAATCCAGAATTCCATCAACAAACATGTGGAAATAGACGCCACATACCAACCACTATGAAGCAGAACCAGAAATGAGACCAACCACTACATCAGACCAGACCCACATAAATAACAAGTGGGACAGAACAGATCAACAACGCTTTATCAGAAGCGCACTGATGACGTTACCTAGTATGGTGATGTAACACCTGCAAACCAACCTACCGGCTCCACAAACAAATCTGCGACCTCATCCAAAACCCAGGCTACATGTCTTCTCATCCCTGGGACCATTTGTGCAAATCTCCTCTGCACTCTCTCCAATGCATTCACATCCTCCCTATAATGTGACACCCACAACTGCATATAATAATGCAGCTGAGGTCTGACAAATGTTTTATATGGCTTTGAACTTTCAGATTAATTGGTTACTTTCCAACCAGCTGATGCACAGCTCAAAGCAGCAATGTCAGAAAACGCACTTCGTCCCTCTCAGTTCTGAATGGGAAAAGTCACCAGTACAACCACAGAACGTAAAACAAAACCAAATTTAACACTAAAGCAATGATGTATCAAACAGTGGAGAAGATCACATGCGGATGGTACTGAGCCAGACCATAAAGGCATTTAGAAAGCTTCCCAGGCTGTGTTCCCTTGGGACCGAAAACAAAACATGCAGCAAATCACAGTGGGTCAGGCAGCATCTGTGGAGAGATGACAAACTAAAGTTTCAAGTCTAAGTGACTCTTCATCAGAGAAAGGATTCCAGCACCTGCAGTAATTTGCTCCTACATTATGTTCCCTTGGGAGCTGGCCATCTCACACACACACAGACACACACACACACACACACACACACACACACACACACACACACACACACACATATACACACACACACCACTCGAGCGTTTTATTCATATGAAATTCAGATGCTGAGTAGCATTGATTATTCCACCACGGGAAGCTTCACAACCCAGTCCTATCCCATGCTTACCTAAACTCAGTAATACGCGCCAATCAGTTGCCAGACATCTGCAGGCAACTTCCTAGTGAAGCAGCAATGAGATTGGTCATTGATGCCAGATCAAGCTAACTCAACACAAAACAGAGAGGTTAAAATAGTATCAGAGATAATGGGAACTGCAGATGCTGGAGAATCCAAGACAACAAAATGTGAGGCTGGATGAACACAGCAGGCCAAGCAGCATCTCAGGAGCACAAAAGCTGACGTTTCGGGCCTAGACCCTTCATCAGAGAGGGGGATGGGGTGAGGGTTCTGGAATAAATAGGGAGAGAGGGGGAGGCGGACCGAAGATGGAGAGAAAAGAAGATAGGTGGCGAGCAGTTTCAAGGCCGAAGAGATTACAAGAGAGTTGCAATGGGAGAGAGATTCCCTGAGGTTGGTCCGGAGGGAGGAGGGTAACTTCTTCAGGTTAGGCATCCCTGGAAGAGGCTTCACAGTGAGGTTAAAATAGTATCAGAGATAATGGGAACTGCAGATGCTGGAGAATCCAAGACAACAAAATACAAAACAGAGAGGAATTGGCATTATAACAAGGTGCTGTATTTATCCATTGGTCAGCTGCTGAATGCTTAACGAAATCATTGTTGGTTTTAAAATATCAACTGCAAGTTCAGACAGATCATAGCAATAATATGCTGATAAAACAAACAACACAAAAGTTAGACAGGTCAACACTATCTCCCCAGGAAGCAGTTCCTGGTGACTCAAAGGGTGCACAGTTTCACAACAATAATCATAGCACTAGCCAAAATGAATGAGGAAACAGTGACAATTATTTAATGTGTGAGCTCCACGTGCCAGTCTTAACATATTTCAGATCTGCTTAAACAAACACAGAGATTGCTGGACAAACTCAGCAGGTCTCGCAGCACCAGTGGAGAAAGATACAGAGTTTTGAGTCCAATATGACTCTTCTTCAGTTTATTAACTGTGCTAATTCTGTTTCTCTCTCTCGCAGAGCTGTTGAGTTTCTCCAACATTCTCTGTTTTTGTTTGAGATTTCTACCCATCCACAGTATTTTGCCTTTTGTCAGATATGATCAAACATGCTGGCTTCCTCACCTGCAACACTCTGGGTAGATGTCATTTTGACTCCAGGCAAACAAAGCTTAAGGTGTTAATAACCCATTCATAAACTTCCCTTCCCCATTTTCCTTTCTGTACGTCAGTGATGTTCAATGTAGAGCCAAAAAGGCAACTTTTACACCATCAACTCAAGTCAGAATGAGCCATGTCCCTGCTCTAACAGGGATACCTAGGTAGGAATTCCATGCCCATCAAATCTCCCAGACTCTCTCAGCACTCTCAGGCACTGGATACAGGAAAGCATAGGTAAAGCAATGTTGACTCACAAACCCTGCCAACTCCACATTATATTTCTCATGGTCCTGTCAATCTTCAAAAATGAAGAGATGTGGAATTGAATACCAAAGATCAGAGATTCCTTCCATTTCACCATTAATCGTACTTGGGATTTAGGAAAGTGAGGGCTCAGATACTGGGTGGTGGTGGGGGCAAGTGTATAACTGACTCCCATAGAGGCTAATTGAGGTCAATAACAGAGATCCCATTAAAAGGTAAGATAGGTAAACACATGAGGAATGGAAGGATGGTTACAGGGTAGCAGAAGTACCAGCAGAGATGGACAGAATGGCCTGTCTCTACGCTGTACATTCTATGAAAGTGTGAGGAGGTCAGGACTCACCAACGTGGTATCCATGTAAAAGTGCCATCCACTCTATCCTGTCCACCCGCGACATGCTGAGTGTCTTCAAGTGCCCGCCCACAACCAAACAAAACCAAAACGAGGAGCGTGCAAGAGCCCAGGTTGTGGTGATGCGCAAGTGTGCAGCAGAGAAAGAAAACCCACATGGAGGATAGCGCAGAGCTCGTGTTACCTGATAGCAGAAGGGCTTAGTGTTGAGATCTGTCCCTGCAAACTGTCCACAATGTTTTGTTGAGAATAAAGTTGCAGAGGAGAGTTAAACTGAGTGTGCAGCACTCGCAGACCCGGTACATCCACCTCCACAGGACCTGCTGCGCAGTACTGGGCTGCTTGCTTCAACTCCTTGGGTCCAACCCTGGGCCAGATGGGGATGGAGGAGGTGCTGTGCCTCCTGTATAAAGCTGATGGAGAGCCAGAGGGAGAAGGAGCATAGACTGTAGCAATGGGAGCTTTAAAGATTCCACTAGCAGACACTGGACTAAGGTGTAACATGTTTAATTTAAGGAAAGATGGATGGTGAAGGGAACAGATGAATGATTTCATAAAGCAAGTAATAGCACGATGATGGGGAAAAAAAAGAGAGAATCACTGTCAGAACTTGAGCAAGTATTAACCCATCAGCAATCTTTGTCACAATTACAGAGTGCAATATCAGAGCCACAGTGTTGTCACTAGGATTACCCTTTCCGGGACTCAGAATTTTCCAAATTATTAGCATGTCTTTTGTGTAATAGTCATTTTAGGAAAACTTTCTCTTTCTTCCACTTTACACAGTCTCAGGACCAGTGGCTGATTAGTGAACAGATCATCTGACTGCATCACATTAGGACCTATCTGAAGTAGACAGTCAGGTCACTGATTCACTAAAACTGTTTCAATCTAATTTTTAAAATTGTTCCCAACTTCAGTCACAGACCTGCCCCCACCGTTATACAGTCACAGACCCGCCCCCACCGGTACCGTACCCCAGTATTAGTTACACAGTCACAGACCCGCCCCCACCGGTACTGTACCCCAGTGTTACACAGTCACAGACCCGTTTCCCCCCCCCTCCACCGGTACTGTACCTCAGTGTTATACAGTCACAGACACATCCCCACCGGTACTGTACCCCAGTGTTACACAGTCACAGACCTGTCCCCCACTGGTACCGTACCCCAGTGTTATACAGTGACACACTAGTCCTCACGAGTTCTGTACATTAGTATTATACAGTGACAGAAATGTCTCAGGAGTTATGTTGCAGTGTTATACAGAGACTATAACTATCGGTGTGTTGCTTTGAGTGTTGTTTCAAGTTTAGGTCAAAACTAATTCAATTATTATACTTGAAATCCAAGTGACAACAACCGCATATCAATGAGTTAATCATGAGAGATCAGTCTGAATCATGCAAAGATAATTAAATAGTTAGCAAGAGGTCAGTACTGATATTATATAATGGCTGCTATCTAATCATGCAGCTTGGTTTAATATTAAATTTATCTTCAAAAGATAGTGGGATCTGTGAGATTTAGGAAGAGGGCTTTTGAAGAACAGGATAGGTTTTGTGTAAAGAAATTGAAGTTTTCAGAAGTTGCACTGCCTAGATGGGTGTCTGTGCATATTGGGAAGGTGTATGTGCCTAGACTCTCATGCAGTGTGAGTCAGGGAGGCTGCGCACAGGCAGCACGGATATTAAACACGCCCCGAAAGTGTGGGTCATCCTCCGGATGCAGCCTGTGAAGACTACAATGTGGACATGAAGCTGTGGTAAATCAAAGTTTCAGGCACCTGCTTACACCAGGCGATCGTTTAACTGGCGGATTTACCAGGCTGTGTGTGCGCTGTAATTGAGCTGGTCTCTGAAAAAAATACACAGTGAAGACAGACATAGCAGTTACTGGTGTTTCATTCTTTGGAAAGTCAGAACATCAATTAGAATGAAGCAGCAACCAACTGCAGCCAGCAAACTCTGCAGACCACCTGAAAGAACCTGTAAGGAGAAATCGCAAGAGATCAAGGTTTTGAGGACTTTTCCGCGCCCATTATTCAGCAGTGAATAAATCAGAGGAAATTAAATAAGTTCAAGGTAGCTCAACTGGAAAACATCGCTGAACTTTTCAGGTCTTCTCCCACGGCCCTTTCTAACTGACAGAAATGTACATCATCATGTGACCACAAGTTTAATTTCCAGGGAAAATGGTGCTGATCAATTTTGACCCCAGTCTTGGGTCTGACAGTCATTATGTACCAATTCAGATTGGCACTTGATATCTTTAACACAACAAGACACCAGTGAGACAATCCAATGAAAGCAGCTCTTCTGTATTCGTCAAACATACGACTAGAGGGAACACAAAACCACAAGGTGTTCAGCATGAAGCCGTGCACTCTAATAGTACCCCTCACTGGTGCAGACATGAATCCGGAAATGCCTGAGACGGTACTTACGGTTTGCTTGGCTCGGGGTTGTTGGCAGCTACTCTTGACTCGAGGGCACTGTTGACTTTCTCCACATTGGCTGAGGAATAAAGGCCAGCTGGGCTGTTGTACTGTGAGGTAATGACTTTGGGAGATGAGCTGGAAGCGGCACAGAATGGCTTAGCGCTCCGGTTGTGAGCACTTCCTATGTGTCTAGCCTCCTGCATGCAAGGACAAAGACAGATGGCTACATGCATGCGTGAGGTGGTGGCTAAGTAACATGCAATGCCAAATCTCCACCATTAGGGATGTGCAACCACTGCTTACCCATCAAGCCCATTGTATTGTTTAACCCCTCACAACAACGGAGACCCTAAAGCTAAAAAGAAGAGATTCCAACTTATTTGCTGCACATCATCAGGGGAATTGGTCTAGTGGGACACTCAGAACTGTTACTCACACAAAGGGCTGAATGGCCTCCTTCTCTGCTCTAAGGGGGCAACTTTAAACCAAACCAAATCCATGAGGCCAGTAAAAGGTTAATTTCATCTCCCTGATAAATGTTGCCTCCCATTAGTACAATGGGTAAAACCAGGCAGGGTGTATAATCAACACTGCCACTAATTTAAGCCCAACAAGTCAGCTGGGTTAAATTTATATCCCATGATCAGCTGGTGGTCTGTACACTGGAAATCAAAGCCAACACTTTCTCATCTGCGCCAGCTATGAACCTACAAAGTTAATTGGGCAGGAATGGAAACAGAAACCTAGTTATTCATTCCAATTGAATAGCCATCAGCAGTGATTACACATCCCTAATACGAACGCTCACTAGCACTCTCTCCTCCATTCCAGCTGTGTGCAAAACAGAGCGGCGATCAGCAAAACTGCTAGAAACTGCAGCTCACTGTCCACCGCAGAAACAGGCCAGAGAAAGAGACTGAACATCGACACACTGGCCACAAATAAATCCCACTCATCTTTCCTGACAATAAACATTGATATAAAATAGACACCCAAAAGGAAATCCACCCAAGGCACAAGGGCAAAAATTGAAAGCGAGGACCAAGAAGGAGATTTTGTGCTGGGTGACCAAACAAAATGCAGGCAAAGATGTGGATTTAAAGAAGGCTCTTTAATAAGGTGATTGGGGCACCAATTCGGAATGTTCAACCTGGCAAAACTGAAGGACTAGCTCCCGTTTGCGTGTGGAAGCGTAGAGGTTGGAATCAGGGGCAAGAAAGATCCTGGTGGGGTTTGCAGATTAGAATTGTAAAAATAACATGTTGGAGGAGCAGTATGTCAACACAGATGGGAATGATGGGCATACAGATTACAGTATATACAACAGAGATTCCAATAAATTAACATGTCTGCAGGGTGCAGGATACGAGATGAGACAGGGGAATAAATGAATAATCATGCCTGCTGGTAATGCAGACCCTGATGAGCATTACAAGAGCAGGACTTGGTGAAAGTGGGAAGTCTTTGTCCTGGAGAGAATTTTGAGATGAGACAGCCAGGTCAAATCTCTTGGACAATGGAATTGCTAACCGTCCGGTCATCCTGGAATGAGAGGAGACAAGTGAAGAGCCAAAGGTTTGTGGTGGGACCAAAGACTTTGGTGTCATCGATATTTGGCTGAAATTGGCTCCAGTTTACTGAAGATTGGATAAACATCCTGACAACACCAGGTCAGTGGTGAAGTGGGGGACAGATAGAGTCCCACAGTGTCAGTGCAAGTGGAAAATAAGATGTCTACAAATTGTTTCTCCGAGGGGAAGAACATGAATGAGGTAGAAACGAAAGACAATGATCTTGAGGCAGTAGTGGAGAGACTGGAATGGAACCCACTGCCAGAATATCCTTAGAATTTTTTCTTAGCATTGGAATTCCTACAGTGTGGAAGCAGGCCCTTCAGCCCAACAAGTTCACACTGAACCTCAGAACATCCCACCCAGACCCATCCCCCTTATAGCCCACCTAATCTACACCTCCCTGAACATTACGGGCAATTTAGCATGGCCAATCCACCCAGCCTGCACATCTTTGGACTGTGGGAGGAAACTAGAGCACCCGGAGGAAACCCACACAGACACGGGGAGAACGTGAAAACTCCACACAGACAGTTACCCGAAGCTGGAATTGACCCCGGGTCCCTGGTGCTGTGAGGCAGCAGTGCTAACCACAGAGCCACCGTGCCACCCCTGCCACCATGCTGCCCCAGATAGTGTAAAGATCATATTTTTACTGTTTGTGCTCTTTACAATTCTGGACTTAAATGAGAAAGAGCTGATTTTAAATCAATGTTTAAGGTATCTCTGCATGTTTTGAAAAGTAAGTATGCGGACACTCACAGCTGGCACTGTTTGAACAATTGCTTGACCAAGCGGTTATTGAAGATTAGGTTGCAGATAAACTGGAGCCAAAGGGGTTCTATATATCAGATGGAGCTCAGGGATAGTAACAAGTGATTGACTGGTCGATAGATAGTTATTGATTAGCAATTACAAATATCTTTTGGCTGTCAACAATCATGTGATTGGTTCTTAGGTAACTGGACCACTTGGAACTGGCAGCAAGATACAGAGAACTGATCAGAACTCCAGGAGCCGTCCCTCTGTTCTCTGCTGTTAAAACCCACTTTAAACATGAAAAACAAGATTAAATTTCTTTCAACATTTGGTTTAGGATGTGACTTTTAATTGATAGTCGGACCCTTTTAATAAGTGAAAACGAGGCAACCCACACAGGCGCAGGGAGAATGTGCAAACTCCTCACAGTCAGTCGCCCGAGGGTGGATTCGAACCCCAGCCCTGGTGCTGTGAGGCTGCAGCGCTAACCACTGAGCCACTGTGCTGGCCATACATATATTTTAGGAGCAGGTATAGGCCAATTGGTTCCTTGAGCCTCCTCCAACAGTTGATAAGATTATAGAATCCCTGCAGTGTGGAAGCATTCGACTCATTGAGTCCACACTGACCCTATGAACAGCAACCCATCCAGATCCAAATCCCCACACCTCACCCCTGTAACTCTGCACTTCCCATTGCTAATCCACTGAGCCAGTGCATCTCTGGGCACAATGGGCAATTTAGTCTGGCTAATCCATCTCAACAGCACAGTTTCGGACTGTGGGAGGAAACACACGCACACGCACACACGGAGAATGTGCAAACTCCACACAGACAGTCACCCGAGGGTGGAACTGAATCCAGGTCCCTGGTGCTGTGAGGCTGCAGTGCTTGTGACTGAACCACTGTGCTGATCATAACGGACAATACTAACCTCGTATATAATCACATAAATGTATTGATATGACAGGACTGTATACTGAAAGAATAGAATCCTACAGTATGGAAGCAGGCCATTCAGCCCACTGAGTTTGTACTGACTCACCCAAAGGCATCCCACCCAGATGCACGTCTATAACCCTTCATTTCCCAAGGCTAATCCACCCATTCTGCACATCCCTGAACACTATGGTCAATTTAGCATGGCCAATCCACCCTAAACTACACATCTTTGGACTGTGCGAGGAAACCAGAGCACCCGAGGAAACCCATGCAGACACAGGGAGAATGTGCAACCTCCACACAGACAGCTGCCTGAGGGTGGAAATGAACCCAGGTCTCTGGTGCTGTGAGGCTGCAGTGCTAACCACTGAGCCACTGTGCCAACTCCACCCCACCACCCCTCAAAGAGAGGCTCTCTCCTTTTTCAAGGATTCTCTCTCTCTCAGCCCAGGAAACACACCCACCTCAATCAGTTGTCAATTCTACATTCAGTGACAGCAGTTTGCTGATTGATTCCAAGTGTCAGGACCTTGTGATTGTAAAATTCACTTGCTATAAGAAATGGGAGAGGGAGCAGCTGATCAGCTTGAGGCTGTTCTGTCATTCAATAAGATATTATCTAATCTTGTAGATCAACTCCAATGACCTGCCCTGACCCTAAATCCACTGCTTCCTTTGGTGCTGCGAATTCTATGAGTGTGGATCTTGAATGTACTCCATATTGCAACATCATATGCAGAATTGAACACTGTATCCCAAAAGCAGCCTGACCAATGTCCTGCTCAGCTATGACATGACGTCTCAACTCCTACACTCAATGCACTGACCAATGAAGGCGAGCACACCTTCACTATCCTGTCTACCTGCAACTCCATTTTCAAGAAATTATGAGCCTGCACGCCAAGGTCTCTTTGTTCAGCAACATACACTTAATGGTAAGCTCCTGGGAAATAAGTCCTGCCCTGATTTGCCTTTCCAAAATGCAGCATCCTAGATTGATTGTACAGAACTTAATTATTGTTATAAAAATGTCTGGAGTTGACATTTTTTGTCTCACATTTTTCAGAACTGAACCACAAGAAAACCAACTTTAGAAAACGAACAATAATTTATACAAGAGGAATGGACGTTGATTGGTTGGACAATGGTTGACATGGAGATGTAGCATGAACTGTTAACTGTAATGTACAAGTACAGTGAACAATTCCTGCTGCGCCTCATGCCAGCCTGCTTTTCTTGCAGCATAAATTGTTGTTCCCTTTACAAAACTGATTTTCTTGCTGTTCAGGACTGACAAAAATTGTTGACTCATGTCTCTTTTTTAGCTATGTTTAAACTCTAACAATGCTAAGCTGAGGTCTCTGTGTTGGTGAAGGAAAAAAAATGAATGTTTGGTTCATGAAAGTTTTAAAAACAGCCACTGCAAAATTTAATTTCTATTTTTACAGATAAGATTAATAATGGAAATTTGAAACAAAAAATTGTAGAGGTCACTGTTGGTAAGCCTTGTCCAGCTGTACTACTCTACAATGCTCACTAGGTGGTGCCCAAGGTCCATCTTTATTGCCTTTGCCAGCAAAGGAAACCCCAATCAGTAACAAAGTAGAGGTGATTTTTCTCATTTTGAATGCATTGCAGCATCATTCTAGTCACACAGAACTACACAGATGTATGGTCCACACAGCAAAAGTAGGTGAAACTCAGGACTTTGTACAATACTAATAAACTGCAGAGCTTTTGGCAACAATCACTGTGCGCAGTTAAGCTTCTTCAGAGTCAGTGGAATTCTGAAAAATCACAGACGCTGTCCACAGTTTTCCAAGATTCAGCTGTAGAGATGGGCACGGATAGATTCAATTGACAGGACAGATACTGGTCACTCAAATGACGGATCCAGATTTAGGTTCCACATAAACTTCCTCCAACCCTCTTCCGCAAACCCATCTACATGCTGGCACCTAGCGTCCTCTTAAATATGGGCAACAGGACTAGGCCATTCATCCCCTCGAGCTAGTTCTACCATTCAATGAGATCATGGCTGACCTATGGCCTAACTCCATCTCCCTGCTATTTTTTTTTCCCTCGCTACCATCAATTCTGACGAAGGGTCACTCAACCCAAAACATTAATTCTGACTTCTCTCCACTGATGCTGCCAGGCCTGCTGAGCTTTTCCAGCGTTTCTGTTTCTGTTTTGTGTACCTTCAGCCCATATCCCTTAATACTTCAGATAAATTTTTGTTAAGCAATCGCAGATATAAAATTAACAACTAATCCAGCATCTTCTGTCATTTGTGGAAGACAGTTCTAAACATTTCCTACCCTTTGTGTGTAGAAGTGCTTCCTAGCACCTGTCCTGAGTGCCTGGCCATGATTCACTGTGCCCTGGTTCTAGAATCCCTAACCTGTGGAAATAGTTTATCTTCATCTGATGGTCTGGTTCTATTCGCTTCAACTGCTCCCTATGAGTTCCATGTGGTCTCTCTCAGCATTAAGGGTTTCTCTATAATTTTGTATTCAATTAATTAAAGAACACCTTGTATTTAGGACTGATAGCTATGGGGCACCGGGGTAATGTCACTAGTTCAATGATCCCAAGTCCCAGATGGGTGTTCAAATCCTACCATGGAATCTAGGTGCCACTAATTAATCTGCAATTTCAAGTTATTGGTTTTTAAGAACTCATCTGGTTTGTCTTCAGCAATTCAGGAAATCTGCTGTCCTTACCTGGCCTGGCCTACATGTGACTCCAGGCCCACAACAACACGGGTTTACTCCTAACTGCCCTGTGAAATGGCCCAGCAACACCTCAAGCAAGGCCAATGGTAACCAATGTTTGCCTTGCCAGTGATGCCAATACCCCACAAAAGAACATTAAACAGCCACTCTCCATCCTGAGTCCTTTCAAACGATTCACATTCTTAACATCCTCAGCCTGATCACTCTTTCCTGGTAATTAGAACCTCATTGATTTATTTTAAAGTGTAGATTATAATCATTATTATTGAATAATTTTTATCATAGAATCCCTACCGTATGGAAACAGGACATTTGGCCGAAAAATGCCACAGTACCCCTCTGAACAGCATCCCACCCAGACCCACTCACCCACCCCTGTACTTGCACATCCTGCACACCTACACATCCTGGGCATTATGGGCAATTTAGCATGGCCAATCCACCTACCCTGCACATTTTTGGACTGTGGGAGGAAACCGGAGCACCCGGAGGAAACCCATGCAGACACAGGGGAGAACGTGCAAACTCCACACAGACAGTCGCTCAAGGCTGGAATTGAACCCGGGTCCCTGGTGCTGTGAGGCTGCAGTGCTAACCTCTGAGCCACCCTTATCTTGAACTAAGTCCATAAAGGGCCTTATTTGAACGGGTCACTAGGTAGACTGCCACTATTTTGTAGCTATCAACAGTTATAGCAGGATATTTGGATATGTTCAAGGTAAGAATTCAAAGCAGAATGGTTTCGTAAAAGACAAAATCATGTTTAAATGACCTACTGGGGTTGTTTGAAGTAGTAAGTACTGGAGTAACAGAGGGGATAAAAGGGGATCGGATTTAGATTTCCAGAAGGCATTAGATAAGGTAATTGCAGAAAATAAAAGCTCACAGTGTTAACATATTGCCATAGATAGAAGGCTGGCTGACGCACGGGGAACATAATTGGGTCCTTTTCAACCTGGAAAGATGCAAGATGTGGCACGTGGATCAGTTGATAGTTACCGATTTATGTTAATGGATGAAGGGATGGAAAGAACGGTTGCCAAATTTGCTGGTGACACAATAAATGGGAGGAAAATTGCAAAGAGGGCAAAGGATGTGACAAGAAGGTATTAATAGGTTAAGTGAGTTGGCAAAGACGATACAAACGTAGGAAAATGAAACTGTGAGATGGGATGCTCACTCTCGTCTACCCACGCCAAGCGTACAATGGCATACATTGGGCAACACTGGTATCAATTGAGCTGGTTTAAAGTTCTGGCCTGGCAGTATTCCATTCCAAATAATGACTTTCAAACAAAGAATTGGCCTGCTGAGTTTGGTAGATGTGTGCCCTCTGTTACACAAGGTATGCGATTGAGAGGTGGGGAGCTGTGGTGTGGATGGCCATATTATTTGAAATGCTCCCCGTTCTGCTGCCCAGTGAAAACACATGCAGACATGATCACACTGAATCAGTCTTGTTCCATTCCCTCACCCCTTTGGGTTTCATCACACACTGTTTCGCCCTTTAGTGGTCACAGTTACAGCAATATTAGACAAGCAGAATTTAAAGCTATCCCAAATTCTTAACAAAACAACCGGAATACTTTTTAGGTCTGATAATGAAAGGTAGTGATGGCTATCTCTGGGCCTGCTCAGCTTTCAATGCTGCCCCCAGTTCAGCACCATTCAGGAGCTCAGGTACAACACTCAGAATCAGAGTTTACAGCATGGAAACAGGCCCTTTGGCCCAACCGACACTGTTGGGAAGCACAGAAACCTTACAGGCACAGACATACAGCACAGAGACAGACCCTTCGGCCCAAACCATCCATGCCGACCAGGTTTCCCAAACTGAAATTTGGCTAGGCGGATGAGGGTGTCGGTGGAGGGGGACTGGTCGGGCCTGCGGGACAGGAAGAAGCAGAGGGCCTGGAGGCAATCTGCATGCAGAATACAGGTGGTGTTTAGGGACTGGACGTCATGGGAATTGGGCTGGTCAATGGTTAGACACTGACAACACACACAAAGCAGGGCTGGAAACACTTTCCAGCACGTAGACACTCAAACAGCCAATTTCCCACAGTGCTCCTCATGGGACAGGCTGGGAGACCAGGCTGGTTTAGTGGGTGAGGGGGTGCTATGCATGACCCATGCTATACTGTCTGTCTCACCAAACTCCATTCACAGAAATGACCAAACACTAAAATACCTCTCCTCCTGCCCTCAGTGCCAGAAGTGTCTTAGCTGCTCTCGCCACATCCTGAGATCCACACTCAGTGCCATGCAGTGTCACATGCAGACCCTCGACCTTTCTCTCCAACAGCGTGTCACACTGGCTCAGGGCTACACTACTCCACAGTTCCACTTCATCCTCTGGGCTAACAAGAAACATTTTCCTTTCCTTTCAGGCATCAAGGCCCACAAGATGAAACAGCTCAGAGACACCCATGGCCCTCCAGAACCTTCCTCCTCTCCCCTTCCCTCTGACTCCATGCCCTCTCCCAACCTCACCTCCTGTCGAGTATTTACCATCCCTCTCAACCTTTCGCACACTGGTACTGAACGTTCCGTACTTAAAGGCCTCAGCTTTAATCCTTTAGGTGCCCACCTCAATGAACTTCAGGTACAATGTGACATCAAACTCTTCTTCCACCATCTTTGCCTCCATGCCCATTTCTTTGGACAAGCGTCCTCTCCCATCCCACAGACTCCTTCACCCAGGTCCAACACTCTCCCTCCACCTGAACCCCTCCCTCTGGCCTTTTACCTGGACTCAATCTGCTCATTGAGGAAAGCTGACGTGATATTGGTCACCGCAGTTTCTCTGCCCCCACTCAGCAAACCCAGCCTATCCCCTTCCAAACTGACAGCACTCCGTATGCTTAGATCCAACCCTGAATTTGTTACTAAGCCTGCTGATAAGGGTGGTACTGTTGTAGTCTGGGGTACAGGCCTCAACATTGCAGAGGCTGAGCGCAAGCTCTCAGATACCTCCTCCTGTTTTCCCCTGGGCCCTGACCCCACCATCACACATCAGGCCATTGAATCAAGTAACTGACCTAATTTCATCTGATGATTTCCACCCCCGCCCAAATGGAATAACTAGATCATTATCGACTCCTTTGTCTATCCAATTGCTCTTCTCTCTCTTTGGGTTCTATCCTATTGTTTACTCCTTATCCCTACCCCCTCCCTATCTTCTGCATATAAACTGACATTTTCCCAGCTACCATCAGTTCTGAGGAAGAGTCACCGGACCGAAAACATTAGCTCTGATTTCTCTCCAACACACTAGGCTTCCACTTCTCTGGCAACAGGGACTAGCATGTTCCAGTGCCCACGGGGAGCAGGTACATCAGTCTGAGGCAGTGTTGATCTGACAGACATAACATATCCTCGACTGGGCCTTTAAACCGAGGCCACATCTGTACGTGGAAAATGATATGACACTGGAGAGAAATGGAGGGGAACTTATGGTGTCCCAGCCAGTATTTTTCTCACTGCTAACACTGATTTACTTCAAAGATCTTTGTGGGAGCTTGCTGTGCACAAACTAGCAACTGTGTTTCCAATGTTACAGCATTTCCAATCCTACATAAAAGGAGGGTGGATATAGAATAGATGTTCTTGGACAGCACCTGATCTGACAGTCAATTGATCAACTTTTATAAAGCACTTTGGACCTTCTGGGAATGCTGTAGGTACTACATAAATGCACATCCTCCTTTTTTTTTCTCTATTTTCAGATATTACAAACTCTAGCCTATCGTTTCTATCATCGCTCCCATCATCAGTTCAGGGGTTCACCACTTGCCTTAACAACTCAAAGGGTGGTTATTGACTATAATATACTGACCCCAGACAGACCAAATTACTAGCCAGTTAGTTGCCCCCATCGTTGCTGAGAGAGGCCAATGATTCCTTTTGGAACGAAGAACTCAAACTGTAGGGCATTAAGATAACATAGTCAGCATGAAATCCAAATCACAGAATTCAAAAGAAATGACTTGCCTTAATCCAGTGTATGATGAGAACATAAAACTCTGTATCACAGGGAGTAAATGTACAGATATGTTTAAGGGAAAGCTAGACAAAAATATGAGAGTAAAGAGAAGACAGGGACTTAGATCAGAAAGGGTAGATAGAGCTGGAAACACCAGAATGGACTGCTTGGGCCAAATGGCTTGTTCCTGCGATGTTTATCTATGTTTATTTAAAGGATAGAAATGTTTGCATGAAGTGCCTCCCTACACACAGGAGATTCAATTTCCTTAAGTAATAAGCAAACTGTGCATGTCAGAGTCAAACAAGATGGAAACAGACCCTTCGATCCAATGTTCCCAAACTAAATTAGTCCCACTTGCCTGCACTTGGCCCATATCCCCCAAAACCTTTCCTATTCATGTCCCTGTACAAGTGGCTTTTAAATGCTTTAACTGTACCCACATTCATTACTTGCTCTCCAAGTTCATTCCACGCACAAACTACTCTCAAATGTAAAAAAGTTGCCCCTCATCCTTTTTAAAACTCTCTCCTCCCATCTTAAAAAGTATGCCCCCTAATTTTGAATTCCCCCACCCCAGGGAAAAGACCTTGCTATTCACCTTATCTATGCCCATCGTGATTTTATGAACCTCTGCAGGGTCACCCCTCAACCTCCTACACTCCAGTGAAAAAAAGTCCCAATCTATCCTTATCCAAACCCTCCATTCCCAGCAAAATCCTTGTCAATAATCTTTGAACCCTTTCCAATTTAAAAATATCTTTCCTATGGCAGGGTGACCAGAACTGGATGCAGTATTCCAGAAGAGGCCTCACCAACATTCTGTACAGCCTCAACACAACATCCCAACTCCTATACTCAAAAGTTCTGAGGCACTGAAGGCAAATACGCTACGTGCCTTCTTAGCCACCCGGTCCATATCTGATGCAAACTTCGAAGAATTATGCACCCAAACCTCTAGATCCCTCTGTTCTGCAACACTACCCATGGCCCTACTTTAAATTGTAAAGTTCCTGCCCTTGTTTGTTTATCAAAATGCAATATTTCGCATTCATCCTAATTAAATTCCATCTGCCACTCTTCATCCCATTGATCCAATTGATCAAGAACTTTTTTGTTATCTTAGATAACCTTCACTGTCCACTATACCACCAATTTTGGTGTCATCTGCAAACGTACCAACAATGCCTCCTAAACTCTCATCCAAAACTTTTACATTGATGACAAACAAAATTGGTACATCACTGATCACAGTCCTCCTTATCTTATGTCAGTAATGGCTTAAAGAAGTAGGAGAATATTTCTAATAGTCACTTGACCTTATATAGAGCTTAAGTGTGACTGAAAAGAATGATCTTGTCAAAGCTTGCTGTCTTGACAGAATTGTAAGAATTCCAAATCTCAAAAGGGAACCACAATTTTTACTACAGTCATTCAAAAAAATTAGGTTTGCTTTTAATGAAACATTAATATTTAGGTGCTGTTTGAACTTACAAGGAAAACAAAGGCCATTAACTAGGGGGTCACAAACTCAAGATGGTCAGCGAGAGAGGTAGGGGTGACAAGAGGAGAAACATTTTTACTCAGGGAGTTGTTAGGATTTGGAATGTGCTGCCTGGGGGAGTGGTGGAGGTGGATTCCATTGGAGGCTTTGAAAGCAAGTTCGATATTTATTTGACAGGGTTGAATTTAGAGGGCTATGGAGACAGGGCTGGAGAGTGGGACTAGCTGGGTAGTTCTTTCAGGAGCCAGTACAGATTTGATGGATCGAATGGTATCTTCTGTACTGAATCTATGATCCTCCAATAATGCAGCTGAATATATCATTGAAGTTGGAATGGGCTACTTGAGAAACGGCCAATAAACACTGACCTTGCCAATGGTGCTCACAATCCACAAGCAAACACAACGAAAAAAAGCTTTTACCTGTTGTTCAGATGCCAAGTTCATCTTATACGGATGTTGCTTTCCCTCCTCACTAGACATTGGTGACCACATTTTGGATTCAGACCTACCAAAAGGAAAGAAAGCACACTGTGTTGGTTATTCAATTTTACAAAACAGTTAAATTCACAGAGCTCTAAGCTCTGCAATGCCCTCCCCAGATCTTCTCTAACTCCGCCCACTCTTCCTTCCTTTAAAACTCCCCTTAAAACCTACGTCCTTGGCTAATTTGATCAGTAGTTTTAATATCACTGCAAGAGGCTCGGGGTGAAATTTTGTTCAGTGATATTCAACAGGGTGCTCAGTTACGAGTGGTGTATCACAAGGATCTGTTCTGGGTCCTCTCCTATTTGTGATTTTTGTAAATGATTTGGATGAAGGAGTGGAGGGGTGGATTAGCCAGTTCTTGGATGATACGAAGGTGTGTCACATTTTGGATGGTGCAGAGGGCTGTTCTAGGTTATAAAGGGACATTGATAGAATGCAAAGCTGGGCTGAGAAGTGGCAGATGGAGTTTAACCCTGAAAAGTGTGCGGTGGTTCATTTTGGAAGGAAAAACTTGAAAGCAGAATATAGGGTTAACGGAAAGATTCTTGGCAGTGTGCCACTGAAAGCTGCCACCCAGGTGGATAGAGTTGTTAAGAAGGCATATGGTGTGTCAGCTTTCATTAAATTGAGGGATTGAGTTCAAGAGCCATGAAGTTATGCTCCAGCTATACAAAAGCCTGGTTTTGCCACATCTGGAGTATTGTGACCAGTTCTGGTCACCTCATTGCAGGAAAGATGTGGAAGCGTTGGAAAAGGTGCAGAAGAGATTTACCAGGGTGTTGTCTGGAATGGAGGGAAGGTCTTACAAGGAAAGGTTGAGAGGCCTAGAGCTTTTCTCTGTAGAACGACGAAGGATGAGAGGTGACTTGATAGAGGTGACAAAATGATCAGAGGTACGGATAGAGTAGACAGCCAGCGACATTTTCCTAGGGTAGAGGTAGCTATTACGAGGGGGCATAGCTTTAAAGTGAGTGGAGGTAGATATAGGGTAGATGGCAGAGGTAGGTTCTTTACTCAGAGTGGTAGGGGCATGGAATGCATTGCCGGAGAGGGTAGTGGAGTCAGCCTCATTAGGGGCATTTAAGTGACTATTAGATAAACTTAAGAGTGATAGTATAAGGTAGGGGTGGAGGTAAATAGATGTTAGGATTAGGGTAAAAGTTCGGCACAACATCGTGGGCCAAAAGCTCTATACTGTGCTGAGCTGTACTGTTCTATGTTCTATGTGTTCTGGTGCTTTCACTGTACAGGCCTTTGTGAAGTTTGACTATGTTTCAATTTCTTGATAGACAAGAGTAGTGCATGTTGTTAGTACCTGGTTGCTCACACTGGACTGATTTGGCTCTTAGCTGGAGAGTACTGGGAGAGTATAACAGTCAGCACTGAGCTCTCGGCGCCCGAATCAGAAATGGCAACTGTGTTATGCTTATCAACATCTCCCCTCTATTCTGAACAGTCATAATTCTCAAGATGATTCAGGTGGGGCTACGTAACAGAGAGTGCGCATCTGCAAAGACTTCTGCACCTCCCGATGAACCTAATTATGCTTCAGAGGGGCACGCTAAAATCTTCACATCTCTACCCATAATCCACTATTTCCTTGAAATGGATATGAGGGGTCGCATAACTCTTCACTGTCCTTCTTGAAACCACAAATGTTCATTCCCTAACATCCCAGCACACACAGAAACAGGGAAACATCGACAGTTCAGACGAAGATGAGGAGAATTCTTTAACCCCTCAGTTCCCCAGAGAGTGGTGGAGGCAGGGTCATTGAATACCTTTAAGGCTAAGGTGGGCAGATTCTTTACTAACAAGGGTCAAAGGTTATCAGGGCAGGCTAGTCCACCAGGCAACCCCAAAGTTAAATGCAGCCTGCAAAAAGACTCCCATTGACCACACTTCACCAATGAATATCTCAGCAGCAAATTCAGGAGAGGAGCAGTGGGCTATGCTTTAAAACTTTGAAACATAGAAAGCAGGTGTAGGAGTAGGCCATTCAATCCTTCAAACCTGTTCCGCTATTCAATCTGATTATGGCTGATCAACCAATTTAGTGCCCTGCTCCCACTTTCTCTGTGAGCAGACCAACGTTCTCTTCTCCAGGCCCCCAACCGTCTTGAGAATTATGACCATACCCTCTGAACCCTTTTACCCCAAGGAGAAATATTTTTTCGCCTTCCTGAAAAGTTCCAATGTTGGAATTCTTTTCACTTCAAATTCATGATTACTTGACCTTTCTGAAATTTGCTCCCCCAAATCTCTCTCCCCCGAGTGACAGAAAGTTGAAATGTGTCCCAAACACTCAAACAAGGCAAAATGGTTGAGAAACCCTGGTGTGCAGGCTGGCCAGGAATTATAAAATAATTCAAAGTTATCTCTCTGTTCCTTTTCCTTTCCAATTCCCCCATTTACTCAGCATTGTCACAATGTTACAATGATCACTCTTCCCTGACTTCTGCTGGTGGGTACACTATTCTAATTCAATCCCATCACATTTACTTTTCTCACTAATGCACCTTTTCATTTTGTGTTAGAACTTCCTTTTTCATTCTTCCTGGCAGTTCTAATTCTATCACTTGCTTCATTACTTGTCCTCTCTCTCACTCTCTGGTTTGTTTTCTCTGTCTCTTTCTCTCTACACAACAGGTGACTGTATTATCCGAATCTCTGTTCAGTTACTTCCTTTGAGGAAGGGCAAGTGGGGGATGTTCCATCATAGTCCTGACTTACGCCTTGGAGATAATGGACAGGCTTTGGAAAGTCTGGAGGGGGGTTACTTACTGCCTCTGACCTGCTTTTGTAGCCACTGTTTATGTGATGAGTCCAGTTGAGTGTCAGGTCAATAATACCCTCCAGGATGTCGACCGAGAGAGATTCAATGATGGTAACACCGTTGAATGTCAAGGGACCATGGTTAGATTGCCTTTTATTGATGATGATCATAGCCTGGCATTTGTGTGGCACAAATGTTACTTGCTACTTGTCAGCCCAAGCCTGGATATTGTCCAGATCTTCAGTATATGAGGAATTGTAAATGGTGCTAAACATTGTGCAATCATCACTGAAGATCCCCACTTCTGACCTTATGACAGAGGGAAAATCATTGATGAAGCAGCTGAAGACAGTTGGACCTAGGACACTACCCTGAGGAATTCATGCAGAGATGTCCTGGAGCTGAGAGGGCTGATTTCTAACAAAGATGACCATCTTCCTAAGTGCTCCATATGACTCCAGTGGAGAATTTGCCCCCTGAAACCCATTGATTCCAGTTTTGCCAGGGCTCATTGATGCCACATTCTGTCGAATGCAGACTTGATGTCAAGGGCTGTCACTATCATCTCCCCTCTGGAATCTGGCTCTCTTGTCCATTTTGAAGCAAGGCTGCAATGAGGTCAGAAGCTGAGTGGGCATGGCACAACTCAAACTGGGCATCACTGAGCAGGGGCTGCTAGATAGCGCTGTGATGACACCTTCCATCACCCTAATCGATAAATCGAGAGTAGACTGATAGGGCAATAATTGGCCAGTTGGATTTGTCCTGCTTTTTTTGATGTAAGGACATAACCTGGGCAATTTTCTGCATTGTCAGGTAGATACCAGTGTTGTGACTGTACTGGAACAGTTTGGCTAGGGGAGTGGCAAGTTCTGCAGCACAAGTCTTCAGTACTATTGCCAGAATGTTGTCAGGGACAGTATCCAGTAACTCCAACCATTTCTTAACGTTACGAGTAGTGAATCAAATTGGCTGAAGACTGGTATCTGTAATGCCGGACACCACTGGGGAGGCCAAGATGGATCATCCACTCAGCACGTCTTGTTCAGTCAAAACATGACATCCTAACTCGATGCACTGACCAATAAAGGCAAGTGTACCATATTGCTTATACCGCGCCTGGAAGAAATAAAATATTCCAGCTGCTTGATTTTAGAGTTTTTCAGACATAAGTCATTTTAAAAAAGAAAAGCTTCTGTCAGCAAGGAAAGGACACTCATTAGCATGGGATGGTGAGCAAGGGTTCATAAAATAAGTGGCTTGTCTGTTCTGCAAACAAACTAGATCGAGCAAACTGATAGAGCATGCCCTTTAGAAGGGGTTGGGTATGACAGGAGTCCTGAAAAGATCATAAATTCACCTTAAAATTCAAAGACAGGGAAAGACAAACATAGATAAGTTGATGAAGGTTGCATTTGCTATTCGTGGAACAGAATTTATTTCTCTGTATATTTAAGACATCAGGTAAAACAAGACTTGGTTAAACTGAAGGAAGATCCGTTTGACAACCAGGTAAATGCCAACTTTATTAAACCCTCATGATCGGTTTCTAACAAACCTCCTTCAGTTACCCACGTCCTCAAATATTTATCCTATCTTCCTCCAGATGATCTCTGCCACTCTGGAATGTCCTCCAGACCGTTTCGCACCGCGCCACTCCCCCCAAAATTCTGTGGATGTTAACATGTACCTAATATACATGTGATCTGATTATACAGACACACAGTAAAATAAGAACTGCGGACGCTGTAAATCAGGAACAAAAGCAGAAGTTGTTCGAAAAGCCCAGCAGGTCTAGCAGCGTTTGTGAAGAAGAATATAGTGCAGGGGGTTGGGCTTAGATTAGTTCACAGGTCGGCGCAACATCGAGGGGCTGAAGGGCCTGTTCTGCGCTGTATTGTTCTATGTTCTAAAATAGTTTTGGCTCACCAGACCCAAAACGTTAACTGATTTTAGTTCACAGATGCTGCCAGACATGCTGAGCTTTTCCAGCAACTTCTGTTTTGTTCCCAATTTACAGCAGCCGCAGTTGTTTTGACGTTTACTCTGACATTACTAACCCTACGTGCCCTCTGCGCTGTCCGCTCGCTCAACCAAGACACCTCCCCAGCTGCATCAACAGAAACATACTCTGTCACCAACTTTCCCCTCGTGTAGTACCTGCCTCTGTCTCATTGCAGGAGGAAAAGAGCCCACAACAGGGCAAAAAGCGGGGGCCATGTGGGTACCCATGAAGAAAATGAGAGGAGTTATAGAAGGTATTGTTGAGGGTGAGGACAAGCTCGGCCAAGCGGAGGAGGGTGGTGACGGGTGGGGATGATTCATTGTCTTTGCTCCAGGAAGAAGAAGCGGAGAGCCCTAAGACCCTCCTGGTGGGGGATGGGCGGCTAAAGGCATTGCACATCCATGATAAAGAGAAGGCAGCTGGAGCCTGCAAACTGGGAGCTTTGAAACTGGCTTAAATGTGTCAGAGGAATCATGGAGGTGCGTGGGGAGGGACTGGACCATCGCCCACGTGAGACAATCCTGACTCATGCCCCTTCAAGCAGCTGACTGTGTCCAAGCTCCTGAATGACTATGCTGGGACCCTCTGAACAAAGGCTACACCCTTGATGTGGCTGAGGCCTGCTGACAACTGTGACAAGCTTGCGTTCTTAGTGTCTGCGCCAAACAGCAAGGGAATACAGAAACAGTGTGAGCCTGGTGTTTCTGCCTGAGATGGGCAGAAGGGCAATGCAAGGCAGGGATGCTGTGAGGTAGGCTCAGGGTGAGTGAGCACTAAGAAAGCAAGCGAAGAAACTACAGATGCAGTCTGGTCCAGTCCCTGAGCTGGATGTGGTCGCCTATGTACACAGCGTCCTTACAACGGCATTACAATCATAGGTTCAGAATTGAAATATAGACATGTAAGTGAATCAGAGATGTCGATGATGGTTCTTAGAGGAAGGCACCTGTCAAATGCCAATGTGTGTGGATATGAGGTGTATGTATGATGCGCAGGCAGAGTGTAGAGCTGGATGAACACAGCAGGCCAAGCAGCATCAGACACGCAGGACGGCTGACGATTCAGGCCTCGACCTTTCTAGGCTCAAAACATCAACCTTCCTGCTCCTCTGATGCTGCTTGGCCTGCTGTGTTCATCCAGCTCAGCACCTTGTACATCTCAGATTCTCCAGCATCTGCAGTTCCTACATTCTCTGACATCCAGACAGCATGCCCTAAGATGTTGGTGCACAGTGTCCAACATGGAACCTGCTCTGATTTCCGTGTCACTTTTTCCCAGCATCTAGTTTGATTAAATGGGAATGAGTTGAGTTGAGTGGAGTTGGGCCATTAACGAGGTGTTTATGAAGCAGCAATCCCCCTCCCATGACAACTGCCTAGCGAGAAGCTCTTCATCCTGTTTGTGAAAAGTATAACAGTTGCTCCCAAAGAATAGATGGGACTCAGTAGATTTCTTGTCTGATCCTGCCACAAATCTCACCATGCACCATATTGCTCAGACCCCTATAAGTTTCTACCCAGACAATCTGGGATGAGTTTGATGAGTTCCCTTCACTTTGCAGACATATTTGTACAGTGAATAAATTCCTTGCTCGAGAGGGATTGTCTATTTTTAGACTGTGAATGCCAAAAATGTTTGGAAGTCCAAAATTCTGTTCCAACTGTTCAAAAGTGCTGCTTTTCTGCCAATTTCAGAATCTGTCAGCCCCGAGATGGGCTTCATAGTAATGCACAATAGCTGCATTTCCCACAGAGCTAAACTCGACCGTGGCTCTGACAGATTTTTCACAGAGTCCCAAAATAAAGAGATTGCTCTCATTTGTCCACTACACTTTGTGGCTAAATTTGAAGAAGTTTGACCAGCCAAGACTGCAATACACAAAGTGCTGTGCTCCTGCAGAACAGGAAATGCAACAGCTACTCCATGAAGATCAAGGGTCCACAAACAATAATGTGGTAACATCCTGATAACGTGGCTTTAGGTGAAAGAGAAAGGATGTTGCTCAGGACTTGAGAGAATTGCATTACTCTTCATTTCACAGACATGGTTGGAGAAACCTGTTACCTTATGAACCTGAATATCCAGCAGCAAGCTTTTTGCGGGCTTAAACAAAAAAAGTGTGTATTTAGGTGCTCACTCTGAAATCTAACACCATGGGATTCACATTCACACACTCTCGCACGCATGCATACACACTCTCTCTCTCTCAAGGCACTTTAACAGGTTAAAAGCAAACAAAATAGTTTGCAATTCATGTGATCGCCTTGCTCAGGAAAGCACGTTCGTCAGACTGAAAGAAGGGGTCTTTACCCCTGAAAGCTCCTTTAGGAGAATTCAAGAACAGAAGTTACCTGCCAAAATCATTTCAGGATTCTCCTCCAGGGGTAAACCTTCTACAGGTCATTTGTGGCTTCGTTGCTAGTTCACTGTGTTAGTTGACCGATAAACAGCTGGTTAGAGATCTTACAATAATACAGCCTCCAATTTTAAAAAAAGCTGTAAATACTACTGAATATTCTGCTGCTAACCTCCTTACTTCTTTCTTCAGTTAATTAGCATTTTAAGATCACAAAGGGACAAGAATGGCTGCTTTACCATGTGATTCCTAACAACTTGTTCCTTTTCCAAATATGATGGCAATCTTAGGTTAATTAATTAACCTTCTGGTTTATTGTTTGAAGATTTTCATCCTGAAGGAGCTAAGATAGTCATCTTCTTTGCTTCAAAATAAAGACCCATTCAATTCAGTGATGTTGTTTGGTGGTCTTAGCAATTTTTTCATCTGCAATGTGCCTTTTTGGCTCATGTATTCAAAAGTGAATCAATGAGAGGTCACCTGTCCTTTGGCAGCCATCTTTACAGCTGTGTCCACTTTTTAACGGAAAGATTCTTTTATACGAGAAGTCTACATTGATTAATGTTCTTATCACAAAAGCTAGGAAAATTGTTTCCTTATTGGTTGTACACGATTCCAAAAGGGAACAGCAAACATTAATGTGCAGCTGGGAGAGCAGACAGAAGTTCGTTTTAACATCTTCTCCGAATGTTAGTCCCCATGTCCGAATGCTGGTGGCACGGTGGCTCAGTGGTTAGCACTGCTGCCTCACAGCATCAGGGATGCAGGTTCGATTCTACCCTCGGGCAACTGTCTGTGTGGAGTTTTCACATTCTCCCCGTGTCTGCATGAGTTTCCTCCGGGTGCTCAAGTTTCCTCCCACACTTTCCAAAGATGCGCAGTTTAGGTGGATGGGTCATGCTAAACTGCCTGTAGTGTTTAGGGATGTGTAGGTTAGATGAGTTTTAGAGGACGGGTCTGGGTGGAATGCTCCGAGGGTTGCTGTGGGCTTGTTGGGCCAAAGGCCCTGTTCCCACACTGTAGACATTCTATCTCATCCCTAGCACCACATTGCAATGTCAGCCTCTGAGGCAGGTATCACACTCCTGCCTTGATAATAGGAGTTCAGGCACTGAGACATTTTACTTTGTCATGACATCTTCTGAAGGCAATGATTCAGTTATTAGCATAGCGAATCACATCGAAGTGGCCCTTCTTTTAGCACAGGCCGAATAGTAGCCATTGGCAAGCTATCGGATTGTGGAGAGGCACGGCAACCAAAATCAGTATCTCACACCCAAATGGCCTTCAGCAGGTTTTACCAATTGAGGAAATCATGGCTAACTTTCTTTCTCCTTCTTCTCATCCTGGAACTAGATCCAATGTCCAGGAACCATACTGACCTAGGATAGTGTAGGATGGGTGTTGAACCCACAACTGGGTCACAAAAGACAATGCCCCTACCAATTGCTACCGAGTAGAAAGGACTTTGCAATTGCTACCGGTGGAGCTCAAACAGTTAGAGCACAACATTGGGATATGAATTTCTTACCTTTATGCCTTGGTGGAAAGGCAAGGAGAGACTGAAGCTGCTTATAGGACACTCAACATCTTTGCCTGCGATCAGGAATAAATGCAGACCTAGTAGCTAGTGACTAACTGTCCAAATCAAAGAAATATGGTTTAAGAAGCAACTTGGAGCTGTAAGGTGGCAGATAGGTTTAGAGATGTGGTTCCAGGCCCAGGCAGCTGATGGCATTGCTATAAATGGTGCAGCAAAGGAAATTGGAGATGATGCAGGAGCAGGAGACAGAAGGGTATGGAGATGTAGCACTGCGAAAGGTTACAGACTGGGAGGGACAGAGGCTGTTCAGGGACTTGAACACAACAAATGAGAATTCTAAAAATGAGAGGTTGCTGGAATGGGAGCAAATGGTAGACAGTGAAAAAGGTCAGCCACATTAGCCATTTTATCTCTAATACCTCGCTCTCCTTCCTGGACCTCTGTCTCCATCTCCGATAAACCTCCTTGAAACGGATATCTATTTCAAGCCTACTGATTCCCCTAGCTACCTAGAATATGCTTCCTCTCACCCGCTTTCCTGAAAGAATGCAATCCCCTATTCCCAATTCCTTTGCCTCTGCTGCATCTGCTTCCAAGATGAGGCATTCCACTGCTGGACATCCTCATCTATCAAGGACCCCGACATCCCTCCACAGTGGTCAAAAACACCCTCCACAACATCGCTCACGTCTCCCGCACCTCAGCTCTCACTGCCCCTACCCGCATTAACAACAAAAATAAAATCCCCCTCGTCCTCATGTACCACCCCACCAACCTCTGGATCCAACACATCATCCTCCGCCACCTGTAATCTGACCCCACTACCAAGGATATACTTCCCTCCCCAGCCTTATGTGCTTTCCAGAGGGACTGCTCTCTCCACGACTCCCTTGTCCACTCCACACTCTCCTCCAGCCCCATAACCCTTGGCACCTTTCCCTGCAACCGCAGGAAGTGCTATACCTGCCCCTACACCTCCCCCCTCAGTCCCACCCCAGGACTCAAGAAAACCTTCCACATTTAACAAATATTCACCTGCTCATCTGCTATTGTGGTATATAGTAGTCGCTGTAGCCTCCCTGTATGATCGGGGAAACCAAGCAGAGACTTGAAGACCATTTTGTGAAACACCTACATTTCCCAATCACGAACTACTTCAACTCCATCTCCCACCCTTTGGCAACATGTCCATCCTGGGCCTCCAGTGTCATAATGATGCCACCCAAAAAGTGGAGGAGCAGCACCTCATATTCCGCCTGGGGACCCTACAACCCAATGGCCTTAATGTGGACTTTACAAGCTTCAAAATCTCCCCACCCCTGACCTCATCCCAAGACCAGCAACCCCCCCTTGTTCCCGCCTCCCTGACCTGTCCGTCTTACCTCACACCTACCTGCCCCTCTCTCCTCACTGATCAACTCCAATCCCAACTCCCTACTTACACTCACCTTTACTGGCTTCATTCCCACTTCCTTGACCTGTCCGTCTTCTCTCCATCTATGTGCTCCACTATCTACCTTCTATCGCTACCTCCCCCTCTCTCTATTTATTTCAGAGTCCCCTACCCCTCCCTATTTTCTGAAGAAGGGTCCAGACCCGAAACACCAGCTTTCCTGCTCCTCTGATGTAGCCTGGCCTGCTGTATTCACCCAGCTCCACACCTTACTATCTGAGACTCCAGCATCGGCAGGTCCTACTATCTCCTAGTCATTTTATAAGCAACTGCAAACATCTCCAAATCACCCATCTACTCCCAGCCCCAAAGCATTTTGTCTCATAAATCAGTAGAAATCTTTAGGTCAGGGGTGGGGAGATTTTGAAGCTTGTAAAGTCCAAAACAGCAATATCCTGCCCTGATAAATTACTTTTCTTTCATGCAAAGAGTTTTGGGTAAGTTTACATTAGCAGTGATAAACAATAAGTCAATCTAATCCTATTTTAAACTTCTGTATTTTGGCACAGCAACAGTTACACCAAGACAACATCATACATTTACAACTCCAAAATAAGAATTTAACTTCACTTAGCATGAGCTTAACAATAGTAAGTGTAGATTAACCTATCCCTTAAATGGGAACAAACCAGGAAACTGGGTCAATAGAACAGCCCGTGGGCTGACAGATCTAGATGCCTGTATATGGGCACAGAAAGGGTCTGCTCTAATGTTAGCCTCTTCCAAATCCCGACAGCAATTTAATCACAACACTGCGTTCCCCAGAATGGTCACCAACAATAGGAGACAGGCCAGAACACCTTGTGATATTGAGCTGGGTTTTGTTTGGCATCAAATATCTTACATGCCATTTAGATTAGAGACGCTCTTCAAAACAGTATTCTAGCAGGGCACCTCCCACTGGTACTTGGCAGAAGCAAAGTTGGCACAACATGGTTCGGGAGTATGGAATCTATAGACTGAATCTTACTTTTTTTTTGCCTACTGGAGTTGCATTGAGGTTTTTTGAAGGATGTGTTGGTGCAAGACATAGCAAGTTGTCTCACTGTATCTTGCTAAATTCACCTCATTAAATATCCAACACGCTCCTCCAGCGTTTCACATCTAATTTCCACCCCATTTTCCCACATGTTCTTACAGAACATCATGCAATTCAGTGGACAGTCAGTGTGGAGCTGTGCTAAATAGTTCCCAATATTTACCCCTGACATGGCTGTTAAGGGGATATCAGTACTTCTCTGTGCAGGCAGGGAGTAGAAGGTCCTACAAATGCTGTATGATAACACAGTCCTCCTTCTTCCCCCAAAACCCGCTGTAGAGGCCACAACCATCACACCATGTCAGCCTGGTCTAACATTGCCATCCAGGCCAGTAAGGTCTTAGCTGTCAGGAGGAATGTCCATCAATGTTGGAAGTAGGTCTCCTCCGCACTACCAGTGAAAGTACTACCATCTTCTCTCTGCTAACTCATACTCAGTCTCTGCTGCTGTACCCAAGTCCGACCAAGGCTCATGCTTTACCACTCTCACTATTGCCTGCAATAATTTTCCCCATTTGCTCTCAGGCACCCCATTCCTTGAAACTGCTGAAAATTTGTCAAACATTAAGATTGACAAGTCGCCAGGCCCGGATCAGATTTGTCCTCGGCTGCTTTGGGAAGCGAGAAATGCAATTGCTTCGCCACTTGCGAAGATCTTTGCATCCTCGCTCTCCACTGGAGTCGTACCTGAGGACTGGAGAGAGGCAAATGTAATTCCTCTCTTCAAGAAAGGAAATAGGGAAATCCCCGGCAATTATAGACCGGTAAGTCTCACGTCTGTCGTCTGCAAGGTGTTAGAAAGGATTCTGAGGGATAAGATTTATGACCATCTGGAAGAGCATGGCTTGATCAAATACAGTCAACACGGCTTTGTGAGGGGTAGGTCATGCCTTACAAACCTTATCGAGTTTTTTGAGGATGTGACTAGAAAGGTTGATGAGGGTCGAGCTGTGGATGTGGTGTATATGGACTTCAGTAAGGCATTTGATAAGGTTCCCCATGGTAGGCTCATTCAGAAGGTCAGGAGGAATGGGATACAGGGGAACTTAGCTGCTTGGATACAGAATTGGCTGGCCAACAGAAGACAGCGAGTGGTAGTAGAAGGAAAATATTCTGCCTGGAAGTCAGTGGTGAGTGGAGTTCCACAGGGCTCTGTCCTTGGGCCTCTACTGTTTGTAATTTTTATTAATGACTTGGACGAGGGAATTGAAGGATGGGTCAGCAAGTTTGCAGAAGACACAAAGGTCGGAGGTGTCGTTGACAGTGTAGAGGGCTGTTGTAGGCTGCAGCGGGACATTGACAGGATGCAGAGATGGGCTGAGAGGTGGCAGATGGAGTTCAACCTGGATAAATGCGAGGTGATGCATTTTGGAAGGTCGAATTTGAAAGCTGAGTACAGGATAAAGGATAGGATTCTTGGCAGCGTGGAGGAACAGAGGGATCTTGGTGTGCAGATACATAGATCCCTTAAAATGGCCACCCAAGTGGACAGGGTTGTTAAGAAAGCATATGGTGTTTTGGCTTTCATTAACAGGGGGATTGAGTTTAAGAGTCGTGAGATCTTGTTGCAGCTCTATAAAACTTTGGTTAGACCGCACTTGGAATACTGCGTCCAGTTCTGGGCGCCCTATTATAGGAAAGATGTGGATGCTTTGGAGAGGGTTCAGAGGAGGTTTACCAGGATGCTGCCTGGACTGGAGGGCTCATCTTATGAAGAGAGGTTGACTGAGCTCGGTCTCTTTTCATTGGAGAAAAGGAGGAGGAGAGGGGACCTAATTGAGGTATACAAGATAATGAGAGGCATAGATAGAGTTGATAGCCAGAGACTATTTCCCAGGGCAGAAATGGCTAGCACGAGGGGTCATAGTTTTAAGCTGGTTGGTGGAAAGTATAGAGGGGATGTCAGAGGCAGGTTCTTTACGCAGAGAGTTGTGACAGCATGGAATGCGTTGCCAGCAGCAGTTGTGGAAGCAAGGTCATTGGGGTCATTTAAGAGACTGCTGGACATGTATATGGTCACAGAAATTTGAGGGTGCATACATGAGGATCAATGGTCGGCACAACATTGTGGGCTGAAGGGCCTGTTCTGTGCTGTACTGTTCTATGTTCTATGTCTATGTTCTATGTACATGCCCTCTGTGCCACCTACCCATTCACCCAGAACACCTCGCTACCTACACATGCAGTAACAGCTGTGCCACCCATTTTCATTAACACCCTTACAATCTGCCTCGCTTTCAGTCCAAAGGAAACAGCCCACACGATGACTGCCCTGACTTGGCTTCTCACCCCTTAGGATTAAAGGATCCTGAGTATGACCATCCAGCGTTGGGCTTGGACTGGTATCAAGACCTGCCTTTGATTGAATGTGCTGGAACCCCCTGACCAAAGCCTACCTTTCTTTGACTTGACTGAGGACAGGTGGCAACCATGGCAAGTTTCCTGGCTTTGTGTCTGTGCTAAAAGGCCAGCAATACAGCAGGTATCTCTGGATGAGGGGGCAAACTGCAAAAGGGCAAGGCAAGGCAGGGGTGCTGTGAGTGTCCAGATACAGTCAGAGTCAGTGTGGGCTGTAACAGTGCGTGAAGAGTGCAGAGATACAGCCTGATGCAATCCCTGTTCTGGGTGTGTGTCCCTGACCGCATGGTGGCCTTCTTGGAGCATTACAATAAGAGCTACTGAGGCTGTCCGAGGTGCAGCATTGAACAGGAGAAGTGTCCGGTGACTGGATCTGAGATACGTCATGAGGTTCTTACAGGATGGCACATATCAGATGCCAATGTCTGTGGGCTTAGGGTGATCATGCCTGGTGTCCCTGGAGAATACAGAAGTGATGATGCCCAATGTCTGACACAGAGCTCACTCAGACCAAGTGTCAAGCTGAATCTACCTGGTTGCCAGGGCCGAGTTTTTCCAATGTTGAGCACGTTTGATGGGTTTGCAAGATGGGAGGCTGAATGTCAATTAGACAAGTACCAGCATTAATAAGGCACTTAACAAACATTAAACTCCATGACCAACCTCTTAAACTCCATGAACTGGCATCTCACTGCTGTTGCCTAGCAAACATCCTGGTATAAAGACAGAAGGTGCTGGAAAAACTGAGCAGGTATGGCAGCGTCTGTCCAGAGTGATCAGAACGGAGAGGTCACTGGACCCAAAATGTTAACTGCTTCTCTCTCCACAGTCATTGTTTTAGTTTCAGATCTCCAGCATCCACAGTTTTTTGGTTCATTTTAGCAAAAATCGTGCTTCACCTCCTTGTGAAAAGTATAAAAGATGGCATGAGTTGCTCACAAGACATGCATCACTACAGCAATTGCAATCCAATTGTGCCATACATCTCGGCCAAGCCCATGTCACTGTAATCACTATCAGATCTCATCAGTGTGTTATTGGGTGCCGGAGGATGGCATAAGCTGTCGAGTAAAACGCAAACCCATTTCTCGAAGCAAAGTAACTGTGATCAACAACAGCTGACTGGGAGGCTATGTTTAGAGCTGGGCAGGGTGACATTGGAGTCACTAAGAGCCAGAGACTGCTACTAAGTCACAAGTTGTGACAAGACTTTTAGCCTTACCTTTCAAATTACAACATGAACTGCGATCTCAACTGCACTGCATTTACACAAGAAATAGGAGGTCTTGCAACACATTGTGTTGTGAGGCCGCATGTTCCAGCTACCTGGTTGCCAGGGTCGAGTTGTCCAATGTTGAGCCACGTTTGATGGGTTTGCAAGATAGGAGGCGGAATGTTCCAGCCCCATTCCACCTTCTCAAGGAAGGTGAATTTGTAACATAGTCAAACAGGTCAAATGCCGATTGGTGAGTCCAACAGGAGTTGGACAGGCCATTAGAACCTTGAGACCACACCAATATTTAACCTTAATGAGAGTATAGGTGTCCTCCCTGAACTCCACAATCCTTCAAAATTCCCATATCTCTTAATTCTCATAGCACCTAAAAGATCTGTTGACCTGTCTTGAATATACTCAGACTGATCATCCACATGTCTTTAGGGGAGGAAAGGGTTCACCATTCAAGTACGGTCTCACAAAGGCCCTGTACAACTGCGACAAGACATCACTGCTCTGTGGTACTCGAATGCTCTTGCAATGATGGCCAACTTACCATTTGCCTTCTTCACCAGCACCTGCACGCTCACTTTCAGTGATTGATGCACAAGGAGACCCAGGTTCTGAAGAAGAGTAACGTTGGACTTGAAACATTAACTCTGCTTCTCACTTCACAGATGCAGCCAGACCTGTTGAGTTCCTCCACCATTTTCATTGTACTGACGGTTTGTGTAGCCATGGTGTTGGAGAGATGGCTATCCTGATCTGCACTGGTATTGAATGGTCTGTAATGGTTTGTACTTATGCATGAGTGAGAGCTCTCTGACTCTTCAAGTTTCCACAAACTGTTTTGTTTATATATCTGTAAATAATATTGACCTCCATAAGCGCACACCTTTCTCTAGTACAGACTATTCCATCCTTTCTCCAGAATCTCTTACACAGGAATGCCAATGGCATCGTTGTATCATGATGTACATCGCCATCTCACTGTCTCATTCTTATTACACTACAAAATATTCCTGAAGCACAAATACTCCTTTAATGTTGGAAGTATCCACAAGCTGATGAGTTTTGTTTTAATAAATGATGTTGACTGAGGAAAGAATTGGCCGAGATAACGGTTGTCATGATTTGTTGGGGTAGTCAGAGTTATAGAGGTCTACAACACAGAAAAAGGCCCTTCAGCCCATTGCATCCTTGCCAGTCAAAACAACCACTTAACTACTCGCATTCCATTTTCCTGCGCTTGGCCCATTCTCTTGTATGTCTTAGCATTGCAAGCGTGCATCTAAATACTTCTTCCTTGTTCTGAGTGTTTCTGCCTCGGCCAACCCTTACAGGCAATGAGTTCCAGATTCCCACCACCCTCTGGGTGAGAAAGTTTTTCCCTCACATCGCCTCTAAACCACCTGTTCCTCACCTTAAATCTATGCCCCCGGTCATTGATCCCTCCACCCAGGGGAAACATTTCTTCCTGTCTAACCCACGTATGCCCCTCACAACTGGTGCACTAGAGGTTATGCTCCATTGATCCTGGCGTCATTGCAAGTGAGAGTGTTTGATAAATCCACCAGATTGCCCAACTTTACCTCACTGTCTAAGTCAGGATATAAGTATAGACACACCAGGTTCATGCCATTCGCAAAACATAAAGCAAGAGTAAACCACAGCCAAAAAGTAGATATGCCCAAAAATGTGCAGGTTAGGGGGATTAGCTAGGGTAAATGTGGGGTTACAGGGATAGGGTCGGAGCTAAGTCTGAGAAGCTCCTCAGAAGATTGGTCAGACTCTAAGGGACAAACAGCCTCTTTCCACACCATCAGGAATGTATGATTCCATGAAAATTGTTAGTCTATAACTAGCTAAGTTAAATACTACCCTTTACTTAGAAGTCCCATAACATACAAAGAGATATACTAAGAGACAAGACAGGGCAAGACACAACGCAACTACTGCTAGGGAAAAAAAGAATAAAACAGTGAAAGTAACACTGTTTTGGCACCAGAGGAAGCAGGAACTGCCAATGCTGGAGTCTGAGATAACACAGTGTAAATCTGGATGAACACAGCAGGCCCAGCAGCAGCAGAGGAGCAGGAAGGCTGACGTTTCGGTTCAGGACCCTTCTTCAGAAATGGGGCATTGCTGACTGGTCTCCTGCTGCACTGTAGGGGTTCTATTCTTCCTGTCAATGTGTATAACCTCTCATTTTCCCACATTATTCTAGATTCTGTGTGTCACTCTCACTAATTGCCTCGCGATCTATTTTTATGTTGGCCACACCTGGTGATATACATTCTTCTTCCTTATCAAAGTCTTTAAAAAGGCAGCTGATTACACTCAGAACATTATCTCAGCCTCTCTCTCTCGCTCTCTCTGTCTCGGTCTCTCCACAAATGCTGCCAGATCTGAACTTCTCCAGCTCTTTGTTTCGATTTCAGATCTCCTGATTTCGCTTTGTTTCATTCAGCCTGACAAAAAAAAAATCAGAATCCCTACAGAGTGGAAGCAGGTCATTCATCCCACTGAGTCCAAATTGATCCTCCGAAGTGCATCCCACACCACCCCCCATTCCCAATCCTTGCAACCTTTTTACATGCTGTAATTGTACTCCCCTCCACCACTTGTTCTGGAAGCCCATTCCACATACACACCACCCACTGCACAAAAAAAAATGCCCTTTTAGGTCCCTTTTACATCTTTCCCCTCTCTCTATAAACCTCTACCTTCTAGTTTTGGATGCCCTTAGCCTGGGGGAAAAAGGCAAAGCCATTGGTTATTCACCCTATTCTTGCCCCTCATGACTTTATAAACTTCTACAAGGTCAGCCCTTCAGCCTCTGATGCTCCAAGGAAATTAGCCCCAACCTTTTCAGCCTTTCCCTGTAGCTCAAACCTTCCAACCCAGGCAACATCCTTGCAAATCTTTTTTGAACCCTTTCATGTTAAACGACATCTTTTCCTATGGCAGGGAGACAGGAATTGAATGGTTAAGTCACTTTTGGAATACTTTAATGTCCTATACAACCACAACATGACATCCCAAGCCCCACGAGTTAAGAGCTCTTTGCAAAATTAATTGAATGGCAGGCTTGAAAGGAACAGAATGCTCTTTGCTAAACAAGTTCAGGACAAGCTGGGACCCCTGCAGAGCCAACCTCCACTTCTGGGGCTGGAGTACAAAGCCCTATGGACAGAAACAAACAGCAATGCACATTGCTGAGGGCTGTCCCACTACAGATAACACACTGGGCTGATCACCTTAAAGTCAGCAAATAAGGAAGCTAATCATGTGATTTTGAGCGATTTGTACTATTCAATTGATGAAGTCCTTAGTGTTAATAGATGCACTCTAGGATATCTTCAAAATAAAAAAAGACCTCCTGGCAGAAGCTAGCAAACAAACGCTAGCAGACTATTCAATTAGGAGCCTAGAGTTGTAGGAACACAGGATTCTTCGCGTGTTTTAGCTGGTAGTCAGTTAGTAATGAATGTTACTTTTCTCTATTAGCATAAAAATCAGACAAGGGGGATCTTTCAGTCATGTTCCCATCTCTGGGCTAAAAGGTCCATGTTCAAAGTCTACCTGCCTCAGGTGTGTTATAATGTGCCCACACACAGGGTGGCAAACAAATTAAATAAAAATCAGCAGGTTTGTGTGCTCAATGATTTGGCAAACACAGCCAATTTTGAAGAGACAAAATGCAGAATTTTATTTTCTACAAACGGAGCCACCAACTTGGATTTTCTGGAAGCCACAGCTCATTATGTACCTTCATATTTTATCAACCAATTTAAAATTACATAATTGTATTTCCATTTCTTTCATTCAAATGAATGCCAGAGTCCAAAATATTGCAAAGTTTGTACAGTACTGGTAGATTGGTAGGAAGGAAGAAGTTAACATTTTGCAAACACCAAATTCAAAGGGGGAAAGCAGTGCAAGATCCCTTTAAAAGATGAGATGCTTTTTCTATGTTTAAGAAATTTAAAAATACCTGTGAGCAACTTGAAAGTTTGCAAGTACACAGACAGCACCCAAATTGAAACATTCATATCAAAAGGCCGTACGGTTAGCAGATCGAGCAGCAGTTTTGCTTTGTCACTAAGACAACATGCTTTGAATTTAGCCAATTAGAAACAGGCACTTAAATACCAAAAACCAATTAAATTTATATCAGATGGTCTTAACAACGTAGGACTAATCCACCTCACCCGCGAGTGTTCTGGTCTCCCCGCTGGAGGAAACCCACACAGACACAGGGAGAATGTGCAAACTCCACACAGTCACCCGAGGATGGAATCAAACTCAGGTCCCTAGTGCTGTGAGGCAGCTGTGTTAACCACAGACATAACATGCCATCCCTAGGGCTCAGCAGCTCAGCTTGTAAACCTAAAACTGCTGGACCCTTCAGGACGGGTTTAGTTTTTTTTTCACGATGAGAGTGTAAGTTGTACCTGGCAATCAGGAAGGTGAGTTCATCTACACATCCCTTGATTTTGCTCTGAGCATCCAGGTGAGTCATTCCATCAGTATTTTCACCGTTAATGGACAAAATTGCATCACCAATGCAGAGTCTAGCAGCATCAGCCTTGCTCCCTGGAGTTATCTGACAAAAGGAAAAACAACACTGTGATCACCTTGGAATCAAACTGTAAATTAGTGTTTTTTATTTCCCTCCCAATTTCTAGCTTCTCCTCACACTCTAGATGAGAGTCAGTGCACAACCCTCTCAGCTCTCCGGAGGAAGAGGCAAGATCCTGCTATTAGCCCGCCTCATAATGAATTCCTCATCCAACATCCTTGAAGCAACTCATTATCACATTGCTGCTTGCGGGATCTTGCTGTGTGCACAATGGCCACCACTTTTCCTACACCCACTTCTCCACAATTCCTTCACCAGCCAATACATTGCACAAGTATTTACAGTCATTCCTCCATATCCGTGAGGGTTCTGTTCCTGAGAACCCCTGAAACTGATGAAATGCACAAGTTTGGAGCTTATTAAAAACAGGTTAAAATGGTTAAAAATATCATGCACACATGCTTTTTACTCGCAGGTGCTGATTTTTGGCATGGGTGGGCAAATCCATGATTCGTGATTTCATGGTTACAAAAGGGTTTACTGTAATTGACTGCAAAACATTCCAGGAATTTCCGAGGACCTGTAAGGTTCCTTAGAAATGTGATATTTTGCTTCTTCACTTTCTCCAACATTCCTCACCATTGCTGGATTACAGTCCCACTGATACCAGTGATGACATGTTCAACCCACCCACTGCCCACCTCCCAACTTGTCACCCCATAAGGAGCGACTTTTCCTGAGCAAATTCCTGGAGCAGACACTCATTGGGTAATGGAATGGGAAACAGGAGGAAGTCACTTAGAGCCATAGAGTAATACAGTACAGAAATGGACCCATCGGTCCAACTCATCTATGCCAACCAGATACCCTAAATTAATCTAGTCCCATTTGCCAGCATTTGGCTCATATCCGTTTAAATCAAGAGTATAAAAGGAGAGGGGCAGTTGGACAAAGACAGGAGTGTTAGCTGTCATCTGCCCGGGGTTAACAGCTCCCTAGTCTCAAGAGAACCGTTGGCCCTCAGTCTTCAAGAAAGCATGATCTAAATCAAAGTTATGAATATTAACTAGTTGTATATTCATAACAGAAGAATTAATGGAGAAGGCATTTCTGACAGAATATTCGATGGACAAGGCACAGAATGTTCCTGAAGACGCATAACCTGGCTGTAATTTCAAAAGACTAAATGCTATTCTCTTTTTTCTAAGAAATACTTTTATCTATTGGAACAGCATATCATTAGAATCCTGTTTTATTTGGGAACAGTTAGTAGTTAGCAGGGGCTATTCAATTTGTTAATATTGTAGTTAATTTGTTCAGTTCCAGAGTTAGATAAATAAATTGTTACTTGTTGACTATAAAGTGAGTGTCAGGGATTTATTTTAGTTAACTACTAGAAGTTGCTGAAAGGCAGGTTACACTACTTTTCACACTCCTTTTTAAAATAGATTATAGGGCAAGGCGCTCCTATTTGGGTATTTCAGTTTTAGTTCTCAGAGGGGGGGTCAACCTCTGCGTTATAACAGATTAGGGGCTCGTGCCTGGGATTTGGATGAATTTTAATGGCTCTGAATGGATTTGGATGGATCTGGACAGATCTGGGATACGAAAAGTTCCAGCAGATTTAAGACTTGGGGGCGAGAACCCTAGAACTTTAAAAAGAAATTTAACTACAAAGTGGAAAATCTGATAAATTTCAGTTGCTTGTTGTTGGTTAAATCAAAAGTGGGGCAATAATTCTTAACATTGTGAAAGAGGTTCTGAGCATGGAGTTTATCTGATGAAGGGTCTAGGCCTGAAACGTCAGCTCCTAAGATGCTGCTTGGCCTGCTGTGTTAATTCAGCTCCACACTTTGTTATCTCAGATTCTCCAGCTTCTGCAGTTCCCATTATCTTTGATCATGGAAGATGCTTCCTGCATTTGCCAAGTAAGTTTAGAAAGACAGAGCAAGGGGACACTTTTAGAATTAGCAGACAGGCTAAAATTGTGTGTGTAACTAGGGATAAGAAGAAAACTGATATTGTAACCGAGTTAGCCAAGCATTTAGGTATATTAGGGAAACAGTCAAGCACAGTGGAGTTAGAGGACAAAGAAAGGAGAATAAGATTCCTGGCACAGGAAAAAGGGAGAGGAAAGGAGGAGAGGGGAGAGAGAGAAGAAAGGCGAAGAATGTTTGGGTTGGAGAAAATGAAGTTGGGATTTGAAGCAAAAAGACTTCAAATGGCAGAAGTAAAAATACAAGACAAAAGTGATGATAAGCAAACTCAACATAGCCAACAGCCTACTAGGGAGATATACAAATAAGCCCAACCATTATCAAAACTTTGTTGAATAAGACATGGAAAACTTTCCATTTCATTTGAGAAATTGGCTAAACAGATGAACCTGCCAGAGACTGTGTGGCTAATGTTGATTCAGACCAAGTTGGTTGGCAGGGCTTGTCAGGCAATTGCAGCTCGGTCAGATGAGGTTCACAAGAATATGAAAAAGTAAAACAGGCTATTTTGGGGAACTACATACTGGTACCAGATGCGTATGGACTAAGGTTCAGAAATATAAGGAAGGAACCAGGTCAAACTTATATCAAGAATTACAGTCATTCCTCCATATCCATGAGGGTTCTGTTCCTGAGAAACCCTGAAACTGATGAAATTTACAAGTTTGGAGCTTATTAAAAACAGGTTAAAAATATCATGCACACATGCTTTTTACTCGCAGGTGCTGATTTTTGGCATAGGTGGGCAAATCTATGATTCGTGATTTCATGGTTACAAAGTTTGAAAAAATTAAACATGGCAACTTTGACAGATGGATGAGAGCATTCGAGATAGAAAAGACATCGGAGGATCTTAGAGATATTATTCTGCTTGAGTTTAAAAACACACATCCAGAAAGAAAAAAGATGTGGTAAAAGAGGCTAAACCAATGGGATTAGTTGAGGTAGTGAATGAAATCCCGAAAGAAGTCGAGGAGCTGCGGGAGAGTGCACAATAGGCTGAGTAGTAAGATAGCACGCAAACGTATCAAAGACATCACCTCTGTGGGTAAGGTTTACTCAGGTAGAACATGGGGAGTAGGCAAGGAAGTTAAAATATTGAGAAATACAGGAACTGGGTCAGTCTCTACTGGTAAGTGCTGAAAATATTTGCACTCCTTCTGAAATAATGCCCAAGAGACTGACAATCAGTGGAATAAATGGAGAGAGAATTAGCATTCTCCTGTGGAAGATAAGGTTAGAAAGTCTAATTCAGACTGGGTTGATAGTGGGAGTGATAGAAAAATTGGCTATTCCAGGATTGCAGTTTGTTCTTAGAAATGATACAGCTGGATATCAGGCGAGGATCAAGCTAAACATCACTAAGTCATCTATGTAGACAGCACAGTTAGTCAATCCTGCCACAACTCTGTTCACAAGACTTTGAAAAGTGGCTGGTGGAAATTTTATTCCAAAGGGCATTACTTCAAATTGAGATAGCCTATTTGGAGTTACAAAAGCAGAAACTTCTTTCACTCTGTCAGACAAAGATACTTGCCAGTAACCGCAAACTAAGTCCAACTTAGAGTTGCAAGTGTCTTGTCCTACTTTCTCCATGCAGTCCTCCGGCCTTGGAGCTGGATACAAATCAGATTTGGTCAAGGTGCTGACCTTCCAATAATCTATGCAAAGTCATTGAGTACCATCAGGTTTGAGAACCAACACAATTGGTGAACTCCACGCACTTTGACTCAGCTCTATGATATCTTTTTGGATAATTACTTCCTCCTGAACCTGCGCTGCTTTGGTAGAATTAAGCCTGTAGGGGCGTCATCTTATTGAAACAGCATTCCCTACATCAACCTCGTCCACTACGGCATTAGTCCTCCCCATTCTATTTCTACATATGTGCTCATTGCACTCTGTAACAGGTTTTTCAATTCAATTCCCTGTTCCTAGGACAGAAAGCTCACTACCCTATCCCATTCCTTACGGACTTTCTCATCATTCAATTTATTCTGAGGCACATCAAAGTCCAAATCATTTAGATTTGATTCCTCGGTGAGTGGCAGTAACTAATATCTGTTTCTCCGGTCCCCTTTCCCCACCATAGTAATGTTTCAGCATGTTCACATGACATACCTGACAGTTCTGGAATCTTCACCAGATAATTTACTTGACTTAAAACTTCTCAATCTGATACGGTCCATTAAATCTTACTTTGAAGGGATCTCCAACTACAAGTAACAGCACCAACACTTTACTCCCACTGGCAAACATGTGAACTTTAAATTTCTTACCTGCTTCTTACTTCATAATGTGCTGCTCTATAACACTATGTCTAGATTTGTCTCAGGATGGTGGAAGATAAGTCAAAGAAGAAATGGGACCCTGAATAAAGCAGTGCATTGTGGGCATGTCAGCAAGAAGGAATCAGAGTGAAAAGATGCAAATGTTTTGCTACAAGTCTGCAAAGCAATATCTATTTGGTGTTGGAGTTGAGAGGAATGCAGCTCATAATAATTTCTGCGTGCACGAAATATGCCTTCTTCAGTCCATCATTGGAGAGTGATGATGAACCTGAGATAATACCCTGCACTGCTGTCTGTACAAACTGGAAAACAAGGCCAGAGAAAACATATCTGATGATGAATTTGACTAAGATACCAATATAATCAAAGACCAACTCAATGGACAAAAACAGATTGCAACTTAAAATGGCACACACAGTTATAGCAAGGAAAAGTATAAAGAAAGACTTGAAGGACACCTCTCGGCTTCCTCCAAGTGGAGTTGTTTGGTCAGCTACTCCAAGCACACACCAGGAGATCTGTTAACAGACTGACCACCTGAGACAGACCTTGGATTGCAGGATTTCTAACTAACCAGCGACATTGTGAGTATGCACTATAAAACTGGACCACATTTGGTGGAACAGCATCTAAGTTCTAGTGAGCTATTGATAGAGGCCAGAGCCTTTAGACAAAATAAAGGGGGCTCCACCCTTCTGCATTTTGATCTACTCTGGAAGGGTGCATTTTCTGAACTTTTGCCTTGGGTGAGGTGCCTCAGTCAACTGAAACATTAATTTGCACATACCACAGCACTCCTTACAATCTCAGGAGGTCCGAGAATTTCCAAATCCATGAAAAATATTTGAAGAAAAAACTAAAAGAACTTCGGATGCTGTAAATCAGGAACCAAAACAAAGTTGCTGGAAAAGCTCAGCAGGTCTGGCAGCATCTGTGAGAAAAAAAATCAGATTTAAGATTTTCAATGCGGTGACCATTGCTAAGAAATGCTTGAAGTCTGTATGCATGCTAGCATAGAACAAAAATGTGTCTGGCCAATTTATGCACAGCAAGATCTGAAAAACAGCAACATAATCATGAGCAGGTAACTTAAAGTAGTTGAGGGATAACTAGTGGTTGGGTCAACATCGGAACTATCTTGCTCTTTTCTGCAGCAGCAACATCAGAGCTTTTACAACTAGCCCCCAGAGATAGATCACCAGGCCAACTGAGATATGTGGTGGCATATCCAGACACACTGTGGGCCCCACAGCACCAGGGATCTGGGTTCGATTCCACCCTCGGGCAACTGTGAGGGGTGTTCGCACGTTCTCCCAGTGTCTGCGTGGGTTTCCTCCCACAGTCTAAAAATGTGCAGTCTAGGTGGTTTGGCCATGCTAAATTTTCCACAGTGTTCAGGAATGTATAGGCTAGATGGATTAGCCATGGTAAACATGAGATTACATCCCCCTATAACCCACACCCCTGAACACTACGGGCAATTTAGCATGGCCAATCCACCAAGTCTGCACATCTTTGGACTGTGGCAGGAAACCAGAGCACCCAGAGGAAACCCATGCAGACACAGAGAGAATGTGCAAACTCCGCACAGACAGTCACCCGAGGCTAGAATCGAACCCAGGTCCCTGGCGCTGTGAGGGTGCAGTGCTAACCACTGAGCCACCGTGCCGCCCAATTTACTTGTAGACTTAGAGAACTGAAATGTGTGTCCTGGAAGTGTCCTACCTACTGGAAGAAAGAGGAGACAGGGAAATTGTCAGTTGTTTTTATGTATAGCTCTTGCAATGATGCTCACATTCTACTTTGGGTTCTCGTCTGGACTATTTCCTTTTTTAAAAAATATAAAGTTTCTCTGCTTCTGGTATTTGTTGCACAACAATTTTTCTCTAAACATTACAGCCGCATTCCTGAATAGTACAATTCTAAAAGAGGAAACTTACTGCAAAGCAGATTTTCCCATTGCAACCATCATTAAAACTAGGTTCTGTCTCAGACCTTTCCCACCAGAAAAACATAAAACATTATACCGCGCAAGTTAAAATTCTGTACTTTCCCATATTTGTAATTTAATTGACTTTTAACATAAAATAAAGTGTAAAATAGTCAATAAATATGCTAACTCTTTCTACCCATCTGCTGCTTGGCACCTTACTCTGTTCCCACTTGCTGCCTCTCTCGTTGGCCACTCACTACACCCATCACAGCAGGCAAGAGCAAAGAAGCAAGTGAAGAGAGTTGCAAATGTGACGGGTGGGAGAGCAAGACAGCGAGAGAGATATCCCAGTGCTATGTCTGTGTATCAATCCCATTATATCCATGATATGGAATAAGGCAACTACAAATTGGGACTTACTGCACTTCCCAGGAATGATAGTCTGTAATTACAGCGTGACATGTTTACATACGCTGTTTCCATTTTAATCTTGGACTTTTCCCTTTAATGCCACTGCACCCAAAAACTATCTGTGGTCAGTGTGAAAATCACAGCTAACAAAAATTTACACTTGATCACATTGGCACATCAATATTTATCAAAGCAAGCGCAGAAAAATGTAAGTATCCAATGCAGTGCCCAAAACATTTATCAAATATATGTGAACAAATGACTAGGATTTCTTTTCTGGTGAAAGACGAAGAGAAGACTGAACTCCCTCAGTGGCTCCATTAGTGAATGCACTTCGGCTCACAGCATCTCGAAACAGGACAGTCAGTAGCGTGGGTCCTGCTATTGACTGAAATCCACCGACATCTACTGCTACTACCTGTTAGAATCATAGAATCCTTACAGGGTGGAAAGAGGCCACTCAGCCCTTCAAGTCTGCACCAACCCTTCAAACAGCATCCCACCCAGATCAAGCAGCCCCCCCAACTCTATCCCTATATCCACATTACTGTGAATAATCCCCCTAATCTGCACATCCCTACACACTATGGGACAATTTAGGGGAAAAAAACACTTCTTCAACTCTTCTTCTGTCACCCTCACCTCTGTGCCCATTTCTTTGGACAAGAGTCCTCTACATCCTTCTAGATCCCTCCCCCTGGCCTCTGCACTCGACCTATTCATTGAGAGCTGTCAACTTGACATTGGTTGCCTCAATTTCTCTGCCCCCTTATCCATTCCAACCCATGTCCCTGTGAAGTGCATCCCACACTCTCAGCTCCAACTTTGACATTGGTAATTAAGCCTGCTGACAAGGTGGTGCTGTCATTGTCTGGTAGACAAGCTCTCAGATACCTCCTATCTCCCCCCAGACCATGACCCCACTGTAGAACATCAGACCACTGTGTCCACAACAGTCACTGACCTTATTTCATCTGGTGATTTCCCATCCACTGCCTCCAAGCTCGTAGTCTCCCAAACCCACACAGCTCACTTTCACCTCCTTCCCAAAGTCTATAAACATGACTGCCTGGAAAGATTCATTGTTTCTGCCTGCTTCTGCCCCACAGAACTCATGTCTTCCTACCTCGACTTGGTTTTTTTCTCCCCTTGTCAAGTCTCTTCCCACTTACATCCTTCTAACGCTTTACGTCAGTTTCATAATTTCCATTTTGTGGGTTCCAGCCACCACCTCTTTACCATGGATGTGCAATTCCTTTACATATCTATCCCCAATCAGGTTGGTCTCAGGGCTCTCTGCTTTTTAATGGAAAGAACCCCCATTCCCACCACCCTCCACTGCCTGGATGACCTCATCGATACCCTCAACAACTTCTGTTTTAACTCCTCTCACTTTCTTCAGGTCAGAGGGTTGGCCATGGGTACCCACATGGGCCCCAGTTATGCCTGTCTCTTTGTGGGGGACATGGAACATTCCTATTCCAGCACTATTCCAGTCCCCATCCTCAACTCTTTCTCTGGTATATCAATGTCATCACTGCTGCTTTCCTCTCTCGTCCAGAATTGGAAAGGTTTATCAATTTCACTTCCAATTTCTACCCTGCTCTCACCTGCTCCATCTCTGACTCCTCCCTTGCTTTCCTCAACATCGCTTTCCATTTTTGGGGATAGACTGGTCACCAATATCCACTACAGACCCACCAACTCACAGTTACCTTGACTATACAGTCTCATACCCTACCTTCTTTAAAGACTCGATTCCATTCTCCCAGTTCCTCCTTCTTGATCGCATCTGTTCTGATGATGCCAACTTCGACAAAGGGGACTCTGAAGTGTCCAACTTCTTCCTCAACCACAGATTCCCCAGGACCCTAGTTTACAAGGTCCTGGGCCAGGTCTGACTCACCTCCCACATTTCAGCTCTCATTCCATCTTTTCCCTCCCACAACAGGGTAGGATTCCCTTGGCCTCACCTACCATCCCACCAGCATCCACAGCCAGAGGATCATTGGCTGCCATTTCCACCACCTCCAGCGGGATGCCACAATCAAACATATATTCCCCTCCCTTCCCTTGTCAGGCTACCACAGGGACCATTCCCTTCAGGGCACCCTGGTCCACTCTCCCTTTGCTACCAACACCCTCCCACAGCCCGACGGCACCTTCCCCTGCAACCGCAGAATCTGTAACACCTGCCTGTTCACCTTCTCCCTCCTCAGTATCCAAGGGCTCCACTACACACACCAGGTGAAGTAGTACTTTATCTGCAACTCATTCACTCTAGTCTATTGCATTCGCTGCTCACAATGTGGCCTCCTCTGCATTGGGGAAACGAAGCAGAGACTAGGTGACTGCTTTGCAGAAAATTTATGTTCCGGATGTGAGTTTGCTCACTGAGCTAGAAGGTTAGTTTTCAGACGTTTCGTCACCATTCTAGGTAACATCATCAGTGAGCCTCCAATGAAGCGCTGGTGTTATGTTCCGCTTTCTATTTATCTGGTTAGGTTTCCTTGGGTTGGTGATGTCATTTCCTGAGTTGGTGATGTCATTTCCTGTTCTTTTTCCTAGGGGGTGATAGATGGGCTCCAAATCAATGTGTTTGTTGATGGAGTTCCGGTTGGAATGCCATGCTTCTAGGAATTCTCGTGTGTCTCTGTTTGGCTTGTCCTAGGATGAATGTGTTGTCCCAATCAAAGTGGTGTCTTTCCTCATCTGTATGTAAGGATAAGAGTGATAGTGGGTCATGTCGTTTTGTGGCTAGTTGATGTTCATGTATCCTGGTGGCTAGCTTTCTATATTGGACTACATTGGACAAACTGGCAGAGTTTTCTCACTCTATCTAATCATACTTCCTAAAAGAAACAGTGCGAATGGTTTGGGAAATCGGAGAGAAACGGTGGGGAGGGGAATGAAGGATAACCTGTTTTCAGCCTTTGACATGTCTCAGTTCACCGCCTTAGCTTATCTCCTCTCTACTGTTGTCCAGCTGTGTGACAACCTTCATCTGCTCCCAATTGTATTTGCCCAACGATAGCGAGAGAATCAACTGCATTGGTTCTTCTGGAACATCCTAAGGATCTATCCTCTAATCCTCTTATTTTGGATCTGTATATTGCCCCTTGGTGGCATCATCCATATGCACACCAATGACACCCAACTCTATCATACCCTAACCCTCTGACTATCACACCATCTAAGATCCAGCACGCAGCGTACCCTGAATGTGCCAAAATACCTACCGAGGAAATATTTGGAAAACCGCATCATTGTCTTTGGATCCTAGGAGAAATTGTTGCCTAGCCACTGACTCACTACCAACTGCTTCAGACTGAAATAGATTGTTCTGTCTTGCTACCAGCTTGGACCGGAGATGAACTTCTGAGCACAAACCCACTCCATGAAGTGCACCAACAATCATGTCTGCAGCATCACTTGGCTCCACCCCCATTTCAACTTGCCTACACATTTTATTAATTCCTGAGGTGACTATTCCGAAGTTTACCTGCCAGTCTCCAATTTTTCCTCATCAACTTAAGATATCCAAAACTCTGCTGCCCTTTTTCTATCTCACACCAAGCCCCATCAACATTTCTACATTAACCTGTACTCATCGCAATCTGGTAAAGCCCAATTTCTCATTCTTCCTTTCAAAATTCTCCCAGCATTGTCCGTTCCTACCACAGTAACTTCCTCTGGCCTACCACCCTCCTGGATCTTTTCAGACCTCTGGTTTCTGCCTGTTGAGCCTCAGCATTGGTGGCTATGACCTCTGCGGCCTTGAGCCTACACTCAAACATTTTCTCACTAAACCTTTGTGCCACTCTGCCTCCTCTTCCTTTCAGACCAAAAAAAACAATCAACATTTTTGAACAATCCTTTAATTGCCTGCCCGATACATCCTTACTTAGCTTAGTGATATTTGTTAACTCTCCTATGAGCATCCTTGGGATATTTTACTCAATAAAAGGCACTATTTAAGTGCAAGTTTTTAAAATGGCGAGACAGGAAAGCTCTTAGAATCATGAAACAGGCCAATGACAGTGTTAATTTCAGCACCTAAGATACAGCCAGAGCAAAATTCCAAATATGGTCTTTGTTGCAGTGCAAGATCAAAATTAAACAGTTTATAGATGTCAAGATATTAAATGGCATGGATGTCTTTAACAGGAGATTAGATAAGTGCAGAGGAAGAAAGAAATGTTGATACAGTGAAATGCAGTAAATAAATAGTAGGAGGAACGCAAGTGAAGCATAAACACTGGTACAGATTCATTGGAGCAAATAGCCTGTTTCCATGCTGTAACTGCTAAGCAAGACAAGGATGACTCTTGGCAACTCTTTCAAAACACAAATCAAATTCAAGGTCCAAGTGAAATACTTTTGCCAAGTACATGATTTTGAAATACCGACCAACTTGTATTTACATCGAATTGGCAGCGAAGAGGAGACATTTCAAATTCTACCAAGAAGCGTACATCTGCCTGGTACAAGGTTGAGACAAAAACAACTGAAAGAAGCGTGAGATTAGAATCTATCTGCAATGTTCAGGCAGCACCATAGGTGGGGTTTGGAAGAGTAAGAGATGATGATTGACTCACGGAAGATCCAGAGAGATCTTGACAGCGAAAATATGGAAAGGTTTCTTATGGGAGAACCTATAACAAGGTACCAGTTTTATAAAGAGGGTGGCCATTTGAGATACCGTGGGGGTAAAACAAATAGTCTCTCAGACAGGGAGCTCTTTTCCTGAAAAGGTGGGGAAGCAGAGCCTTTAAATATTTTCAAGGCTAGCTGGATAGATTCCTAAGAAGCAAGTGGATGAGTATAATCAGAGGGATAAGTCAGGGTATGGGGGGTGTTTGAGGGTGCAATCAGATTAACCCTGGTCTTATTAAGTGACAGAGCAGGTTTGAAGGGGCAAATGGAACCTGCTAAGTGACACGCTTGTATGTATTAGGAAGCAAGCCAGGCCAGAAGTTCAGTGCTGAACAGTAACACGTTGGCTCAATGGTTAGCACTGCTGCCTCAACTCCGGGGGTCTGCGCTCAATTCCAGGCTCAGGCAACTATCTGTGTGAAGTTTGCATGTTCTTCCCATATCGGTCTCTGGGGGTATTGGTTTCCTCCAAAGATGTGCATGTTCAGTGGATTGGCCATGCTAAATTGCCCTGCAGTGTGTGAGGGCTAGGTGGCATAGCCATGGGAAATACAGGGTAGAAGGGTGGGCTGGTGTATACTTGATGGGTTGAATGGCCTGCTGCCATACTGTAAGAGTTCAATGTTAAATATTTGCTGCTTCTTTGGCTGTTATGTGCCACTGATAACCACAGTGGAAGAGGTTTGCGAGATGTGTGTTTTATCTTTGTTTGGCAGGTGAGAGCAGAATTGGACTCTGGACTAGAGCACAACAATAGGTTTAAACAGACCAAATGGGGAAGGGTAAAGGACTGTACATCATGTTGCCATGAGCAAAGTACAAGGATAAATACAATTTGATCAGGACAACCTGATGATGCTAAATTTGTGTCTTAACGGCCATAAGATTGTTCATGTAGGAAGGAAAACCTTTGAGCTATTGTGTAAGAGAGAATTAAGGAGCAAATTATTGAACGGGGTGCAGAGTCTGTGGAGGAAAGAGCTATAATGATACAAAGAGATGAAGATTTGAGGAAGTAATTAAAGATTGTCTGTCAAACAACAAGTATTGACCAACAGCCTACTACTGAGTTTGGCCAGTGCATAGTATCTTCAAAAGAAATTGGTGGAAAACTTGCAGGATAAAGGAAAAGCAATTCAGATCATAGTTCTTGTGTTAGCTTTTTCTGATTGACTTGATTTATTATGTCACATGTACCTAGGTACAGTGAAAAGTTTTGTTCTGTGTAACATTACAAGCAGATCACACCATACAAAGTGCATCAGGATAAATAAACAGAGTGAGGAATGCAATGTTATGGCTGCAGAGGAGGTGTACAGAGAGCAAGGTCACGTGAAATTTAAAATTTCAAGAGCCATTTAGCAGTCCAAAAACATCAGGGAAGAAGCTGTTCTAGAATCTGTTGGTACGTGTGTTTAAGCTTTTGTATCTTCTGCCTGACAGAAGAGGTTGGAAGAGAATACCTATGGTTACAAGGTATACCTATGTACTGTGGCTACAAGAGCAGGTCAGGAGCTGGGAATCCTACAGCACGTAACTCACCTCCTGTCTCCCCACCGTCTGTCCACCATCTACAAGGCACAGGTCAGGAGTGTGATGGAATACTCCCCCCCTGCCTGGATGAGTGCAGTTCCAACAACACAAGAAGCTTTGAAACCATCCAGGACTCTTTATTGGCATCACATCCACCATCTTCAACATTAACTCCCTTCACCATCAGTGACAATGACAGCAGTCTGCACCATCCACATGATCCACTGACACAACTCACCCAGTCTTGTTTGACAGCACCTTACGATCACCTACAACTAAAATAGACAAACGTCAGCAAATGGATGGGAATGCCACTTCTATAATTTCCCACCCAGTTACACACTGCCTTGACTTGGAATCATAGAATCATACATTGTAGAAGCAGGCCATTAGGCCCTAGTCCACATGGCCTTCCGAAGAACATTCCACCCATACCAACCCCTCTATCCTATCTCTGCAACCTTGCATTTCCCATGGCTAACCCACCTAGCCTGCAAATCCCTGGACACTATGGACAATTTAGCATGGCCAATCCCCACCTAACCCACGCGTCTTTGGACTATGGGAGGAAACCGGAGCACCGAAGGAAACTCACGTAGAACGAGGAGAACGTGCAAACTCCACACAGACAGAGTCACCTGAGGGTGGAATCAAACCCGGATTCCTGGCACTGAGGCAGCAGTGTTAACCACTGAGCCAATATGCCACCCACCACAGAACTCAGAGGTGCATCACAGCCCCCTCTGCCAATGGGTAATAAACCGTTGTAACAGCACTATCGGTGTCCTTACGCCCCAATAACTGCAAGCTCACCATCACCTCAGGGGCAATTAGGGATGTGTAATAAATGCTAGCCCAACCAGCAAGCCCTTCACATTCCTGAACAAGTTTTAATGAACTCAGACCTTTTCCTCATCACAAGCATTTTTACCTTCAATATTTTCTGGTCTCCTTCTGCAACGACTCTACACTAAAGCAATGCTTTGGTCACTGATCTCTTACTAGAACACCAACTACTTGCCTTACTTGAAAAGTTGTTGAAAATAAAACATTACTGCCTTTTAAAGTTCTTTAGATTTAGTGACAGAAGGAGAAGCAACAGAATTTGTTTGAGATCAGAAAGTGTTCAAAGTTGCTTTAAGGCACTTGCTTTAGAGAAAGGAAAACTGTTTCGTAAGATTGGCAGTTTGCCCACTGCTTAAATTTCTTTACAAGCCTAATACAAACAGTGCAAACCGAGCAGAGTGCCAGGTGTCAACATCATGGGGTGAAGTCAAAGTTTGCAGGATTACTGCTTGAAACTTTTCTCTTGACATCTGCATGGCCTATTTTGGATTTTAAAAGAATGTTGAAATGTATTCCTGGCATGAACATTAACCAGCAACTGCTCATGAGAATTACGGTGCCCTGATCACCTTGCTGTGGAGCTCTCTGGAGGACAGGTCTGCCTAAAATGCACCAGGTTTTGGCAGCAGCAGGAGAAACAATGGACTTTCTCTCCATCGATGTCTATGTGTGAGCCTTGTAAAACCTATAAGCTCACAAAAACAGCCAATACAACCTAGTTTACTCAAAGACCAGCACTCCACTGCCAACTTTTGGCACCAGACAAGGGTACAGAGCAGTGTGGGAGAGAAAGGGATGTTTGCTTATTATGAAGAAGCGTCATTATTCCCAGAGGCCTGCTGGGTCCCTTGTGAACCCCTAGGTTAATCGTACTGGATTGGAATTTCACCAAGCCTCAGGTGACAGGCTGAGAGGCTGGTAAAATTGCAGTCAACTGTGACAAGAGGAAAGCTCAATCCGTTGCCAGCGCCAAGCGATATTTTGAAAGCAGCAACAGCAGTCGTCCAGCTGCCCTGTGACAATCAGATAGCTCAATTACAATGACAACACCCAGAAGCTGGAGGAGCACCTTCTCAATATTCTGCCTCGGGAGCCTACAACCCAATGGTTTCAATGTGGACTTTACCAGTTTCAAAATCTCCCCACCCCTAGCCTCGTGAGCAACCCTGCCCCCTCATCCCCACCTCCATGACCTGACACGACCTGTTCATCTTTCCCACCCACTCGCTCCTCCCACCTCACTGACCAATCCCCACCATTGTCTACCTACACTGACCTATCACCATCCCACCTACCTACCCCAGCCCCACTCCTCTCTATTTATTTCAGAGCTCCCTACCCCCTCCCCATTTCTGAAGAAGGTACCTAGCTAAAACGTCAACTTTCCTGCTCCTCTGATGTTGCATAGCCTGCTGTGTTCATCCAGCTCTTCACTGTGTTAGCTCAATTAACAAAAACTTATTACCAGCTATTTAACACACCGCACCCCCCCCGCCCCCCAGCACTTAATTCACATCAGGTCTGGGCACACACTCATCCCAGCGGAAACCACTAGTCAAACAGGGAAAGGTATCATGTCTCAGTAACCTGGGAACACAGAGGATTGTAGTAGTTCCCACTGCTCAGTTAAACCACAGGATAGTGTGACGTAACTGAACCAGGAAATATAACCTAATCTAATCACCATACTGAGTGATTCATTCACCTATCCCAGCAGAAAGGAGTGAATCCATGCAATTACAAACTTAGACGAAATGATTAGTAACAGTTTCTTCTGAATTCAAAGAATTCTCAATCAGAAATATTCTGGTAAAATTGCATTTAGCTGTGTTAGTTGTATATTAATTGTGTTGCACATAGTGAGTATTAGCTGGGGAATCAGCAGATAAGAGCTCTTAAGGGCGCTTGTGGCAAAGTGGTAGTATCCCTACTTCTGAGTCAGGCAGCCCATGTTCAAGTTCCTGAACAATATCTGAAAACATCTGTAGCCCCTAGAATTATAATCATGGAATACCTACAGTGTGGAAGCACACCACTCAGCCCATCAAGTCCACAGCAAACCCACTCCCCCGCCCAGAAAGAGCATCGTGCCCAGATCTACCCCCTTCCTTCTAACCCCACATTGCCAATGGCTAACCCACCTAACCTGCACATTTTTGGCATGGTGGCTCAGTGGTTAGCACTGCAGGCTCACACTGCCAAGGACCTGGGTTCGATTCCATCCTCAGTAACTGTCTGTGTGGAGTTTACACATTCTCCCCGTGTCTGCGTGGGTTTCCTCCGGGTGCTCCGGTTTCCTCACACAGTCCAAATGTGCGCAGGCTAGGTGGATCGGCCATGCTTAGTTGCCCGTAGTGTTAGGGGTATGTGGGGTATAGGGGGATGGGTCTAGGTGGGATGCTCCAAGGAGTGGTGTGGACTTGTTGGGCCAAAGGGCCTGCTTCCACACTGTAGGGAATCTAATTTTTCAACAGGAGGAAACCTCTTGCAGGCATGAGGAGAATGGGCAAATTCCACACGGACAGTGGCCTGAGGCTGGAATCAAACCCAAGTCCCCAGTGCTGTGAGGCAACTGCGTTTACTCCTGAGCCACCATGCTGCATGAGGAGATTATAAAGAGTAATGTTATTAGACTGATGGTCCAGAGCCCCAGGCTACAGTTCTGGGAACAAGGTGAAATGTGAATTCAATAAAATCTAAAACCCCTACAAATAGACTGAATTGGAGGTTTAATGGGCTAGGAATTGCATACTTGTAATGCATAAACTGCAAATAAACATGAATGCCAAAACGAGGCAGCGCTAACAGAGCATTATTGGATTAACAATCCAAATCCCCAAGCTAATGTTCTGGAGTCATGGGTTCAAATTGCCACCATGGCAAGAGAAATTCAAATTCAATAAAAAACTTCTAATTAAAAAGTGGCCTAATCGTAAGCTTACATTTGCTTCTATTTAGGTTCTGCCATCCTGGTCTGTTCTGGCCCACATCTGACTTCAGAGCCACAACAACATTGTTGCTCTAACTATCCTCAAGGGTGGATACAGAACTGGCCTGAAGGTAGAAGACAGAGTGTGGTGGTGGGTGGTTACTTTTCAGAATGAAGGTCCGTGACCCACAGTGTGCCACAAGGATCGGTACTTTTCATCATTTATATAAATGATTTGGATGTGAACATAGCAGGTACGGTTAGTACATTTGCAGATGACACCAAAATTAGAGGTGTGGAGGGCAGCAAAGAAGATAGCATCAGAGTCCAATAGGATCAGAAGGGCCAATGGGCCGAGGAGTGGCAGGTGGAGTTTAATTTAGATAAATGTGAGGTGTTGCGTTTTGGAAAGGCAAATCAGGGCAGGGCTTCTCCACTTAATGGTAAGGTCCTGGGGACTGTTGCTGAACAAAGAGACCTTGGAGTGCAGGTTCATATTTCCTTGAAAGTAGAGTCACAGGTAGGCAGGATATAGTGAAGGAGGTATTTGGCAAGCTTGCCTTTATTGGTCAGTGCACTGAATATAGAAGTTGGAACATCATGTTGCAGTTGTACAGCACATTGGTCAGGCCACTGTTGGAATACTGCATGCAATTCTGGTCTCCCTGCTAAAGGAAGCATGTTGTGAAACTTGAAAGGGTTCAGAAAAGGTTTAAAAGGATGTTGTCAGGGTTAGAGGGGTTCAGCTACAGGGAGAGGCTGAATAGGCTGGGGCTATTTTCCCTGGAGTGTAAGGGGCAGAGGGGTGACCCTATAAAAGTTTATAAAATCATGAGGGGCATGAATTAGGGGAATTAGACAAGGTCTTTTCCCTGGAGTGGGGAGTTCAAAACTAGGTCAGCATAGGTTTAAAATGAGAGGAGAAAGATTTAAAAAGGGGAAACCTTTCATCTAGAGGGTGGCACGTGCATAGAATGACCTGCCAGAGGAAGTAATACAGGCTGGTACAATTACAACATTAAAAGGCATCATCATGTGTATATGAATAGAAAGTGTTTAGAGGGATATGGGCTAAATGCTTGCAAATGGGACTAGATTAATTTAGGATATCCAGTCAGTGTGGACAAATTGGACCGAAGGGTCTGTTTCCGTGCTGTACATCTCTATGAGTCTATCACTCTATCCTCTGGGCAAAGAAGTGGGCATTAAATGCTAGCCTACCCAACAACACCCAGATCACACGAAACAACTTTAGAATGATTTTAGTTTGGGGTCACTGTGGTTGGAGTCATTTGGCTTAGTGACAGAGAAATAAAGTCTGTTAAAAGGACATAGATTGAGTCAGGGGTGAAAGCGTTGGCTTTGGCCGGTCTAGTATTGAGCTGAAAGGAATTAAAACTCACCCATGAAAGAAAGTTGGGTGAACAGCTTGACTTGTAATGGATTATTGTGGCTGGATTGGAGCAAGTGTTGGAGGTGGGGATCAGCAGAGCTGGGGTTCAGGGGTGAAGAAACAACAAGTCAGAGCTAAGGCAGTAAGAGACAAAATGTATAGGGTGGGATTTGATGTGCTTTCCCATTTGGAGGTGGAGGAATGCAAATCAGGTAGGAGAGTAGCAGCTGTATTCACCTCATGACTCAGTGTGATACCCTCCTGTGGCACTGCCAACTGACAGTATAAATTGAGGATGAAAGGCCTCAACCTTCTGATTCTGTCAGTCATTCAGCTAATTGTGGGTCAATGGTGTACCTTGCAGAAAATCTGAAAGATCAAACCCTGCCCATTGCTTGTGGGCATCCAGGATTCGGAGGAGAGATTGTCAGGAACTCAGTGCTAGGTTATGGATCTAGCATTGGAAAGTGGGATCCTCAAGCAGCCACTGATTCGGCCTACCCCACCTAGCAACACCTTCACCAGCCATCACTCACCTGGGCCCAGGATCACTTGCTAATCCTGGGATTGATGTTTGGCCTACAGCTGCCCACCACTTTGCCAAGAATGGTCAGGGTGGAATTTCCTACCCAAGGATCCTTGATTATTGGAAAAGGTACTCCACTGCCTGTCTAAACACTCAATTCAGTGGGCTTTTCATACAGCAGGTAAATGTACGGGGGGGGGGAATTACCACATTCTAGTCATTACATCTCCATTAGCTCTTGTCTGTAGAAAGCAAAACCTCAAATTTACACATCAACAATCCTGAGAGGACTGGTCTGCAAATGTTCAGTTTATCTTTTAGCGAACAGATTTATATTGATACATCCCTGACACAAGTTGAATATCTAAGGATGTTTGGGAAGATTATGGTAAGAGTCTCTACTATTTCTTCTGACTCTCCACAACATTTGATCCAGACATGTTTGCATTACTAATTCTTTCCCCATATGTATCCTGCTTAAATGTTCTACCTCCTTTGTTTACACAGCATAACAATAGCACAATGCCCATCTATTAACTCATTTCACCCAAATTATTTTGGAACCCATGCCAGGAAATATAGTTAGAGATAAATCTGGAGGTTGAGAGGAAGGAGGCAGGAGAGTGGGGCTAATTGGTTAGATCTTCACAGAGATGTGTTGGAGAGAATGGCTTCTCCTTATGCTGTGTCAATCTATGATTTTACAACAATTCAATGAAAATATAATCCCACTTTCTTCACAATTTACAAGGTTGAAAATAAAATGACTTATATTAAGTCCCCATTTTACAAACCTCATATGCAACTGGCCAGCAAGGAGACAAATGCTGATGTATTTGGTCATAAGACTATTTGAAACATCTGGCCGAGATTATATTTACGCAGCAAATCTTTGACAATATTTCCAGTTTCCAAAACGGTTTCATATTTTCCAAGATGCAAAATGCATTGCCAGAATATCCAAGTCTGCAACACTGACACAATGCGGACTCTGAGTCCAATTACATTCCTAGCCACGTGCAGTTCAATTTAACAACACAGTTCAAGAACACAATGCAAACCTAATTCTCGCTAGCACCTCAATGACAGAAGTCCTAATCTCCGTCAGTTTTGCTTCTCGTTTTCAAAACTGTTGGTGGGTGTCACACAACCAATAATTTGGGATTTAATCGTTACATTTGCTCACCTGCCAAACATTGTACTTTCAATTGTGACTAACTGAGGCCCAATCAAAACATATTCTTTGAGGCCTTTTAGGAGCCATGTTTAGAAATGGACCTATTCTTGCATTTTCCTCAGTGGGTGTGGCACTGGTTTCAAATCTTCCTTCACAAGTAAGTCACAACATTTTTTCCACTAGGGGTGGGTACATTTCAGAGGAGAGAGACTGAAAGAACTAACAGATATTGCCTTTGTATTGGTGTCTCTAGATATGGGCATTTAAGGCTCAGCCACATATTGTGGGACTGTAGACTGGGTCCAAGTGGATATCCCTGTCACTGAAGGACAAGTGACCCAGTACATTGCGTGATTCTACGTGCACAAAATAACCAAATGTATCAAGTCCAATTTCACAAGTCGTCAACTTCGGGAGATTGGAACTCGCAAACTCTCAGCCCAATACTAGTTCATCAGTAACCTCAAGAGGATAGCTTTGTGTGACTGTGTGGAGTTTGCACATTCTCCTGGTTTGCATGGGTTTCCTCCAGGTGTCTGGTTTCCTCCCACAGTCCAGGGATATGCAGGCTAGGTGGATTAGGCATGAGAAACACACGGTTATTGGGGGGGGGGGGGGGGGGGTGTTGAGGGTGGTGGGGAATTATCTTTAGAGGGTTGGTATGAACTCGATGGACCGAACAGCCTGCTACTACACAGTAGGGATGTTATGATTCTTGGATAAACAAAAACATCATCAACCCTGACCTTCTCACTCAATCTGACATTCTCACTCTTGTAGTACTTATTTAAACTTCCATGGGATATGCTTGACACTGGCAAGACCAACAATTGTTGCCCATCTGTAACTACCCTTGAACTGGGGAAGGAAAGATTGCCTTCCCTGAAGGACATTGGCGACCCAGATGAGTTTTTAAACAATAAAGATTGCAATTAAAATGGTGATCTTGAAATAGTTTCTATTAAATTAATTTAAATTCCACCAGCTGCTACCAGCATTGTGGTATCTGAACCAATGATCCCAGAGAATTAATTTCTCAATTTCTTTATTACCACTCCAATAATATTATGACTGCAGCACTCTCACTGCAGTCTATGGTACTAATTGTGGCCCCAACTCTGGCAGGTCCAGAAACGAGGGCTCTCAGCTCCTGTTATGCTCAATGGGAAGTTGAGGTCTGCAGCTAAGGGAAGGGATTTCCTTTCCCTTCCCTTTAAAATAGTAGAAAACACTTTTATTGAAGAGCCGAAAACCACAACTCTGAGGTCTGACAAACAATCTGAACATCCATGGAACATCTGTTTGGAAACTGGTTTAGAAGTCTGCAACATCATCACTACAGCATCATCTCCCTAGTGTGCCTACAGCAATAGTCAAAGCTGCACAAAGCTCCGTCCTGGCCTTTTTCAAAACTCACATATTTAGTGATTTTTGGATTAGCACTCAGACAATCCCTTTGACCAGATTATATTGTGTCCAAGTAGCCTATCTAGGGCATATTTATTTTGGATTAACTGATTTTTTTTCTCAGGTGTTTCCATGTACATTTTTGCTTATAATTTTTTTTTAAAATATTCAATTCAAAATACTAACTTAAGAGTGATTACCCCAGTTTCATACTCAGACACATTTCAGAACTTTACTTCCCTTTCTATTAATACAGAAACAAAACTAATTTTGTTGCTGTGTTTCGACTTTAGATTCTATGGGTTTTATGACAGTCAGCTGTACAGCACAGAAACAGACCCTTTCGTCCATCTCGCCCATGCCAACTAGATATCTTAAATTAATCTAGTCCCATTTGCCAGCATTTGATATCCCTCCAAAACCCTTGTATTCATGTACCCATCCAGATGCCTTATAAACGTTAAAGTTATACTAGCCTCCACCACTTCATCTGGCAGCTCATTCCATACATGCACCACTCTGTGTGAAAAAGTTGCCCCTCTGGTCCCTTTTAAATCTTGCCCTGCTCATCTTAAACCTACAGCCTCTAGTTTTGGACTCAACACCCCTGGGGAAAGACCTGGTCGATTTACCCTGTCCATGCCCTTCATGATGCCCCTCAGCATCCATTCCTCAAAATAGCCTCCGCCTACAGTTCCAAACCTGGCAACATCCTGGTAAATCTTTGCTGAACCTTTCAATTTTAACAACATCTTTCCCATGACGAGGAGACCAGAATTGAATGCAGTTTTCCAAAAGTGGCCCAACCAATGTCTTATACAGCCACAACATACCATCCCAATTCTTATACTGAAAGCACTGACCAATTTCCTCTTTTGGAAAAAGGATGAATAATCCGAGTAGAAGTGAAATTCTGTGGTTGGCGTGAAGCTATATGATATCGTAGTAAAGTCAAATTTGAGCCAATGTTTGTTAGTTAGGATAGTGTAATTCTTTAAGTAACAATTTTTAAACATTACAATTTACGTCACAGTTCTAGAACCACACAAGACTGAGCTGCTGCCCACTGTACTTTTCAACTATAGCTGCTTCTTGAACAAACATCATTTTAGTGAGGATAAAATGAATCTCTTTGGGCCCATGCCCCCAAAAAAGCTTCAAATGCAGTCAAAAAGTCAATCGACATGTAAAATAGGGGTGGGAGAAAGGCATTCAGCCCATCATGTCTGCTGCACTAAAGTAATCTCTTGGGCTTCACGGCCACCTTCTTGCCTTTGCGGGAAATGGTCATTCCTTGGCACTTGTGTGGCATGGAGGTGACAGACCACTTATCGACTCAAGCTGTCTCGCTACATTTGGACACAGACCAATTCATGATCTAAGCTGTCCAGACCGATGCTGAACATGAGGTTTGAGCACCCCACTTCTGACCTTATGACGGAGGAAAGTCATTGATGTAGCAGCTGAAAATGGATGGACCTAGGACACCACTTTGAAGAACTCAAGAGATGGTGCAGTGGCAAGTGTCCTCACCTCCGCAACAGATGACCTGGGTTCAATGTCGCACTTGATCCAGTGGTGTGTCATTACACATGTGAACAGGTTGATTGAGGAAACACAAGGATTCTTGTGGCATAGTGGTAATGTCCCTACTTTTGAACCTGGAGGTCTGGTTCAAGTCCCACTTGCTCCAGCGATGTGTCTAATCAGGTTAATTTGGGAAATATCAGAGAACTCCTGCAGAGGTGACTGCCCCGCAACAAGCACAATCACCTTTCTTTGTGCCAGGTACGGCTCTCCAAACAAGTGGGCAGGTTCCTATGAATTCCCTCTAGGCCTAGTCGTATTGTCACTTGAGCATTATTCCAGGCGCCCAGGTAACGTTCTGGAGACCCGGCCTTGAATCCTGCCCCAGCAGATGGTGGAACAAAAACAGAAGTTGCTGGGAAAGCTCAGCAGGTCTGGCAGCATCTGTGAAGAAAAATCAGAGCTAATGTTTCAGGTCTGGTGACCCTTCCTCAGAACTAATGGTCACTAGGGAAATATCAGTTTATATGCAGATGGAATAATTTGAATTCAATAGCAATCTCGAAATAAGTGTTTAGTGATGAACGTGAAACCATTACTGATTGTCAGAAAAAACAAACCCATCTGGCTCACTAATGTCCTTCAGGGAAGAAAATCTACCCGACTTATCTGGTCTGGTCTTATGTGTCTCTAGACCCATAGCAATGTGGTTGATGTTTAACTGCTCTCTCGGCAATTAGGGGTGGGCAACAAATCCTGGCCTAGTCAGCAATGGCCTTATCCCATGAATGAAAAAAAGAATTTAACTCTGGTCCCTTGCTGCCACACTTGTTCAACTGCTGCCTTGACATCAGGGCCAGTCGCTCTCACTTTGCCTCTGGAATTCAAATTTGTTGAATGTGTTCATTATAAGGATGCAATGAGGTTAGGCAGCTTAAAGAACACCATATGACCCCGGACAAGACCTGCTGCTTGTCTATGTGACAATGCGCATTGTCAAACATAACTATTTAATTTCTAGATCAGAACAGTACTTTGGAAATCGGAAGATATAGAGTTTCGATAAGTAAAACAAATGTTGATACTGTTTTATAATGTTCAATCATTGCTCTCTACTTCAAGTAAATATTTGTATTTTTTGGTTCATGCAGTGAAAGTCCTAACGTCACTTTATTATCCACAAATTTCCAAAGTCCAAAAGAGACTTGAACCCAACTGAAGAGGTTCCCTGTGAAACATTTTGGAGGTGTAGTTGTAATGTGGCTGGACTATCAAGCTAGCAGCTTAGGCTAATGCTCTAAGGACATGTGATCAAATCCTAGGGTGGCAGATGGTGGAATTTCCCTTCAATTTTATGAATCTGGAATATCAACGACAGTGACTGTTAAGTCTTGCCATAAAAACTAACATGCCGATGCCCTTTTCAGGAAAGAAATTTACCATCTTTACCTGGTCTGGCTTACATGGGTTTCCAGACCAACATGCAATGGGGTTCAAGGACAATTAGAGATGGCCAATAAATACTGGTCTTGCCGATGATGCCCATCTTCAATGACGGAAAATTAAAAAGAAAAAAAAAAGTGCTTGTCCATAGCCGAATCTGGAGGCGTATAATACCATCTTTGAACAGCTTGATCAGAATCCCTACACAGTGTATAAGTAGGCCACTCAGCCCATCGACTCCAACTAAGCCTCAGAATGGCATCCCACCTAGAGCCACTCCCCTAGTTTCCCTGTTTATCTACAAACAGGATGAGGCAATTTTTTACCCTGGGGAATTTCTGCAGAGGACTCCTGAAGCTGAGATGCCTGAGCTCCAACAAACACAACTACAAGATATAACAGCAAGGAGCTGAAGTAACACAGCATACCAGGCAGCATCACAGGAACAGGAAAGTCAATGTTTCAGATCAGGACCCTTCTTCAGAACAGTTCAGAAAAAGGGACCTGAACTGAAACTTCGACTTTGCTGATCCTCTGGTGCTGCCTGGCCTGTGCTCCTCCAGCTCCACACTATATTGTCTCTGACTCTAGCATCTGCAGTTCTTGCTATCTCCAATGTTCGTTTGTGCTGGGTATAACTCCAACCAGTGGAGACTACCTCCCACACCCCAATTCTGCTCGAGTTCCTCAGGTGGATTGTTTTTTAAAAAAAATTCAGTTCAGATGTGCTATGACCATTCCATGAGTTATCTATTAGACATAAGTACACGTAGTCTCTGGCAATCTACCTTCTGTTATTTTATGATCTTGCGTATTTTCTTATGATCAGCGGAAAGGAAACGAAAGAGCACGCACCAATATTACAACGACTGAACATCTCAAACCACTTCACAGCCAATGACTTTTGAAATGAAAGAAATCCCTTTCCTTTTCTCTCTGCAGGATCTGTAGGGGATTTTTCCATTACATGTTGTCTTTAATTGGATTCTTAAACCATTTAGAGTCATAGCTGTTTAGTCTATTGCGATTGTGTTTAGGAATGCTTCATGCTGCATTCCTAACATTACGCATTTTAAATGTTTTCCACTTTTGCTCCAAAGAAGCTTGTCCATCAGCACACCACAATCCATTTCCTTCCAGTTTCCTTCATTTGCTTTTGAATCCTTTAAGCTGAATGCCTGCCTACCTGCTGGCTTGTCCCAGTCTGTGATTACCATCCAGAAAATGACAAGACTCCAATTTCCTGCACACTTTATAGGTCCTGGACAAGTACCCAGTGAAGATTAGAATCTGTACAGTACAGAAAGAGGCCATTCAGTCCACCAAGTCTGCAATGACCCTCCTGAAGACCATCCCATCCTAACCCAACCTCTCTGCCCTAACCGCATAATCCCACATTTGCCATGGTTAATCCTGTAGCCTGTACATCCCTGGACACCACAGGTCATGTAGTATGGCCAATCCACCCAACCTGCACGTTTTTGGACTGTAGGAGGAAACCAGAGCGCCCAGAGGAAACTGACAGACACAGCAAGAATGTGCAAACTCCCCACAGACAGTCACCTGAGGCTGGAATCAAACCCATGTCCCTGCCACTATGAGGCAACAGCTAACCACTGTTCCACTCACTAATTGCAGTGTATGGAAGACTGTCAGAAGGCATTTGGCAGCCTGAAAGCTGTGTTAGCTACTGCCCCCCAGTGTTTAGTACTATTTATTGCGGCTCCTTTGATGCATCATATCCGTGGTTGAAGTTTATCTTTCGTGACACAGCGAGATACTTGAAAACAGGAAGTCCATTTTACCCACCACCAGCTGAGAACACGATGGGGTTTTCCCCGCCAAAACCTATTTGACGGAGACTGGAGCATTTTGGTTTCTTCTTAGCATGGTCAAAGTTATCTTTAAGACCTCCCTGCCCCAGTTAATTCAGGTTACAATAGTGAGAAGCTTGTTATTCCCTAACAAAGAATACCATTTGGCATTCGATGAGATCCCCTACTGTGTGGAAACAGGCCCTTTGGCCCAACAAGTCCACATCGCCCCTTGAAGCATCCGACCCAGACCTTTCCCCCTATAACCCACACACTCCTGAACACTACGGGCAATTTTAGCATGACCAATCCACCTAGCCTGCACATCTTTGGATTGGGGAAGGAAACCCACGCAGACACGGGGAGAATGTACAGACTCCACACAGATAGTTGCCAGAGGCTGGAATTGAACCCAGGTCCCTGGCACTGTGAGGCTACAGTGCTAACCACTATGCCACCATGCCATTGATATAGCCAGGTTTTTCTTCAGAATAAGGACATACGGTCTTTCTTACAAGAACAGGTCGAAATCAAAACAGTGACCAGGTCCCTGCTGTTTGGAGGGAACAGGATGTCAGATTGATGTTCAAGCGTCACATTATTTGCCTAGTTCTCTGTCGATCTGTCAGATCTATCCCTTGCCCTTTTTCACACTGTTTCCCAATGGAGCTTGAACCAATGTTAAATTCCATGATTTTTTTGAACTTGCACTTTAATGTCTAACATTCATTCTGATATCAGACATTCTCCCTAACATTTTATTCTTCAGTACTGCTCCTTTCTAATCACAACATGTTGGGACCTGACAGGTCCCCACTACATTAAGGTCAATGATAATGTTGAAATTCAGACGTTTCAGTCTCATTGACATTTCGCCAGAGTCTGCCGAGTGGACAGACGCCTTGCACAGACCTAAAACGACAGAGGTCCAAAAGTGCTTAGATACTTCTTGGGACCAATATGAAGGTTTTTATCAGTCCTCTTTCTTCATCTTTATCAGCAATCATGCATTTGGTGAAAATACTAACCCTCCCTGCATTTGGAAAGATAATGGTGTAGCGGTAGCATTATTGGACTAGGAACCTAGGCTACTGCTCGGAAAACATGTGTTCAAATCCCAAACTGACAGCCAGCAAAACGTCAATTCAGTTCATTAATATCCCTGGAATGAAAAGCTAGTCTCAGTAATGGGGACCACAAAACTAAGATGAGACTAACTTATGGAGATAAGATTTTTAGATCTGCACATTTCCCCTTTTTTTTGTATTCTTCTTTTGTTTTACTAGTTCTATCTTTGTACCCGAGATGGTTGTTTTGGTTCTTGTATCTTTGATTTTTCTTTAATTCAGGTTTTTGTACCTGAGATGGCGTCAGAGAACGGAAACTTTGTACACTTTTCACTGTACTCCTTTACTTAAGTACACACGACAATAATCTAATTCTAATAGTAGTAGTGTGGATTTGGGCAGAATGCTATCTGGTTCACCAGTGGCTTATAAAGGGCAGAAAGTCTGCCCTCCTCATCTGCTCAGGTCTACAAGTGACTCCAGACCCACAGCAATGGGGTTGACTCTTAATTGCTCCGAAGAGCGTTTCGGGATTAGAGTGGTGTTCCCACGGATCACACACGAAAAACACCCTGCCACATGGAAAAGTACATAAACTGATTTATTAAATTCTGTTAGTGCAGCACACTCCAGCATCTTTAAAGTTAACGTTTAAACCAGATGATTGTGAACATGAGACAGTAGGAACTGCAGATGCTGGAGAATCGGAGATAACAAGGTGTAGAGCTGGATAAACACAGCAGGCCATGCGGCATCAGAGGAGCAGGAAGGCTGACATTTCGGGCCTAAACCCTTCTTCAGAAATGGGGGAGGGGAAGGGGGTTCTGAAATAAATAGGGAGAGAGGGGGAGGCAGATAGAAGATGGATAGAGGAGAAAATAGGTGGAGAGGAGACAAACAGGTCAAAGAGGCGGGGAAGGAGCCAGTAAAGGTGAGTGGAGGTGGGGAGGAAGGGAGGAGATAGGTCAGTCCAGGGAGGGAGGACGGACGGACAGGTCAAGGGGGCGAAATCAGGTTAGCAGGTAGGAGATGGGGGTAGGGCTTGGGTTGGGAGGAGGGCAGATAAGAGAGGCGTGGACAAGCTGGGCTGGTTTTGGGATGCAGTAGAGGGGTGGGGGGGGGGGGGGGGTCTGCAGGGAGGTTTTGAACCTTGTGAAGTCCACATTGATACCATTGGGCTGCAGAGTTCCCCAAGCAGAATATGGAGTTGCTATTCCTGCAACCTTCAGGTAGCATCATTGTGGCACTGCAGGAGGCCCAAGATGGAATGGGAGGGGGAGTTGAAATGGTTCGCAACTGGAAGGTGTAGCTGTTTATTGCGAACCGATCATAGGTGTTCCGCAAAGCGGTCCCTAAGCCTCCGCTTGGTTTCCCCAGTGTAGAGGAGGCCATAACAGGTACAGGTGATGCAGTTTACCACTTTAGCAGATGTGCAGGTGAACATCTGCTTGATATGGAAAGTCTTCTTGGGGCCTGGGAAGGGGGTGAGGTGGGGGGGGGGGGGGGGTGCAAGAGGTGAGCACTTCCTGCTGTTGCAGGGAAAAAAGTGCCGGGTGTGATGGCACTGGAGGGGAGTGTGGTGCTGACAAGGAAGTCACAGAGAGAGTGGCCCTTCTGGAAGGCAGATAAGGGTGGGGAGGGAAAAATGTCTTTGGTGGTGAGGTCAGATTGCAGATGGCGGAAGTGTTGGAGGATGATGCGTTAGATCCAGGGGTTGGTAGGGTGGTAAGTGAGGATGAGGGGGATTCTGTTTTCTACATCTCTGACCTCACCTCCATCACAAGCCTCAAGAAGACTTTCCACATCACGCAGATGTTCACCTGCCCATCTGCTAAAGTGCTATCCTGCATCTGCTGTTCCCGTTGTGGCCTCCTCTACATCAGGGAAACCAAGCAGAGGCTTGGGGACCACTTTGTGGAACGCCTACACCTCGGTTCGCAATAAAAAACTGCACCTCCCAGTCATGAACCATTTCAACTCCCCCTCCCATTTCATAGACAACATGTCCATCCAGGACCTCCTGCAGTGCGACAACAATGCTACCCGAAGGTTGCAGGAACAGCACCTCATATTCTGCTTGGGAGCCTGCAGCCCAATGGTATCAATGTGGACTTCACAAGCTTTAAAGTCTCCAGTCCCTCTACCACATCCCAAAACCAGCTTGTTGCCGCCTCCCTAACCGGTCCTTCCTCCCACCCATCGCCACACCCCCAGCTCCTACCTACTAGGCTCATCCCGCCCCCTTGACCAGTCCATCCCCCCCTGGGCTGACCTATCCCCTCCCTAACTCCCCACCTATACTTACCTTTACTGGCTCCATCCCCGCCTCTTTGACCGGTCTGTCTCCTCTCCACTTATCTTCTCCTCTAGCCATCTTCTATCTGCCTCCCCCTCTCTTCCTATTTATTTCAGAACCTCCTCCCCCGCCCCCCATTTCTGAAGAAGGGTCTAGGCCCGAAACATCAGCTTTCCTGCTCTTACTATGCTGCTTGGCCTGATTGTGAACGTGATTGGTTCAGATTAAGGATATAAGAATCTCCCCTCCAGCTAGTAGAAATGCTGCTGGAGTGAGTACTCTGCGGTGTTGTTTCATTTGTGGAACTTTAGTTTCAATCTAGACTAGAAGTCCATGGCTAAAGAATGAACATTTGTCTGGGGGCTTGTGTGTTGCTGTGGTGGTTCCCTGTCTGGGTCAGAAGGTCTGGGTTCAAGAAGTGTGTCAAGGTATCTGAGCAGGTAGATTAGAAACAAAATCTCCAATGCCAAAATCTCCCCTGTCCCCATAGACATCCTCATGCTTTGGTATAGAGCTCTGAATTGATTAGCCAGTATTATTTAAACAAGAGGAATGACTTATGACAATTGAATGCAGCCAACAGGAAAACAGTCCTAAGCGGTCTACCTCAGCGCAATTATTTGTATTCACTCATGGCATGTGGGTATTGCTGGCTAAGTCATGTAATTTATCCCTTAGCTGCCCTTAATGGCTTGCTCAGCTGTTTAGAGGGCAGTTAAGAGAATACCACATTACTGTAGGTCAGACCAGCAATTTCATTCCTGAAGTAATCCAGATGGGTCTTTACAACAATTGACTGCAGTCATCATTAGATTTTTAATTTCAGAGTATTTTTTTGAATTCAAATTCTATCATCTGACATAGTTGAACCCAGAACATTAATGTGTCGGAACTGGTTTGCAAACAAAATGTCCTCGATAACAATCACCCCATCCCATCGGACTAAGCAACATAGTAAGTAAGATCCTGGGACCCCGGAATATTTTCTTGAATTTCTGTAATACCTGTCAAGTGACAATGTCATGAGGCCATTACCTCCCCAAAATGAAGAGCATTTGAAGATGGGCAACAGTCTGATCCCTCGTCTCGTCCTACGATTCAGCCTCAGACTGAGCAAATAAGTCATAACGGCAGCCACAACCTAATGCCCTAAAACAAGTTTCAAACACCTTAGAAACAGCACTCCACAGTCAGCCAGCAGCTCTCCTCCCACTGCTTCAGTCAGACATTCTTCAGTAATAGGAAAACTAGCAAGATCCGGCTTTAGTTTGTTTATGAGTTTAGCAGAAGGGCCAAGATAATAGTGGAGCATGTACGGTTTATGACCGAGTAGAAGCCAAGCTCAGGTTTCACAGTCAGAAATACTCATAGACAAACACTGACTTGACATCGGCCACTCTAACTTGGCAGTCATCCTTTGTCACCAATCCAGGACATTGCCAAAACGCTGAAGACATTCGGTTCAGTGGTCATTGGTTTCCCATGCAAGATTCCCAATATAGAACAATGCAATTGGAAAGGAAAAGGATGCAGCCAGCTGCTAGCAGGATTCTGGCTGAATTCTTATCCTGCTGTTCTGTGTCACAATCTGTGCTTGTGTCAGTCAGCCATGACAAAGAGTTCACAATTAAAGCACACTCCACCTTCATGACCACACTGTGATCAGAGTTTCCCAGTGTTAAAGCAGACAAAGAAAGGGTAGACTTTCCTCCATTCACAAATTATCCTTTTAAAGTTGGTCCCACTAAAACACATTGCCCCTTGTTCAGCTCACCAGCTCTTGGCTCACCATCAGCAGGTGCTGGATACAAACAATGCCTTGCTTCATAACTAGTACACAGAAGATCTAGAGGTCAAGGTTCTTGTAACTGACTTCAACTTGAAGTTAATTAGCAGATGCTCTCAGTGAGGAGTAAAACAATGCTAGAGGAAATGATGTCCATCTAACACAATGCTTTTAAAACCAGTGCAAATTATTATTGTTGCACTGAATGCAACTTGCGCTTAAATTTCTGCAAATCTTTGCAGCACACACGCCAATAAAGCAAATTGCACCCCCCGCCCCCGCCAAAAAGAAACTGCAGAATTGAGTATTCAAGTCAGTATCAAGCCGGTGCTGTACCTGGCCTGGGGTTGTTATAGATCACTGAACAACACTGGAACAGGCCCTTCAGCACACCATGACTGCTGACCATGATACCATCCTAAATTAATGCCATATGCCAGTACATGGTCCCTATTCCTCTATTCCCTGCATGTTCAGGTGTCCAAGTGCCTCTTAAACATTGCTAATGTATCTGCTTTTACCACCTCCCCTGGAAGCATGACCCAGGCACCTACCACATTGTCAAAAAGAAACTCACCTCACATATCTCATTTCAACTTTAGAGTGTAACTTCACCATAAATCTCTTCCACCTAGTATTTGACATTTCCATCCTGGGAAAAAGATGCCAACTATCCAACGTATCCATGCCTCTCATCATTTTATAAACTTCTATCAGGTTGCCCCTCAGCCTCCAATACTAGTGAAAACAATTCAAGTTTGTCCAACTTCTCCCTATAGCTAACAGACTCCAATTCAGGCAATAGCCTGTTAAGCTCTTTTGCACCCTCTCCAAACCCTCCACATCCTTCCTATTGTGTGGTGACCAGAACTGCACATTGTACTCCAAAATGTGGCCTAACTGAAGTTTTCTACAGCTACAACATAGCATGCCAACTTTAATACTCAGTGCTCCAACCAACGAAAGTAAGAATGTTATATGATTTCTTTACCACCTTAGCCACTTTCGGGGGCTATAGACTGGCACCCCAAGATATAATAATGATCTTAATGATCCTTCCATTTACTTTCCTCTTGCATTTGACTGCCCAAAATACATCAGCTCACACTTGTCTGGGTTAAACTCCACCTGCCATTTCTCTGCCTAACTTTTCAAATAATCTATATCCTGCTGACAACCTTCCTCACTATTTCTAACTCCACCAATTTTTGTGTCATTTGCAAACTTGCTAATCCGGCCACCTATATTTTCATCCAAATCATTTATGTATATATCTAAAGCAAAAAACCAGGTCCTGACACAGATCCTTCTGGATTACCACTGGTCACACACCTGCAGTCAGAAAAATACCCTTCCCCAATTACCCTCGATCTGAATTTAAAGTTAGTTACAAGACAGTCTTTGCAGAAATTTGGAAACTGACTGCTTTGACTGCATTTCCATTGTAACACAAATCAAGCAATCTTACGCTAACGATGGCCTCAATTTACAGGAGATGGCGATATTTACAATAGACAGAGCTTTATTTTTCTTTTCCAAGTTGCAGCACTATTGCTCTTATGAAATCAAAACATTTCTAGCATTGTGTAGCTCACAGGGAAGATCTTGGAACAGGTGGTGCTTGGAAACATGTCTCAATTATGCAAGATATTGAAACGTTTCAGAGAACAGCGTAAACAATGCTCAGCGGGTGATTGGTGAAGAAGGGGCAAATTGAAGAACTGGCCAAAATCAGAGAGTGTGATGCAATGGCATTTTGCCTCCTGAAAGCAAAACTACAATGTCTTGATCAGGTACCACATAGAGCGAATCAATAGGTGAAATATAAACAAAGTGCTGGAGAAACTCAGCAGGCCAGACATCATCCCTTTTCTTAAATAGCCTACAGAAACTCTTATAATCCATTTTTACATTCAAAGCTGAATGGGAACAGTGCAGGGGAGCTTTACTCTGTATCTAACCCTATACTGTACCTGTCTTGGGAGTCTTTATTGGAAACAGTAGAGAATTCTTATTCTGTATCTGTATGTGTTGCACCTGTCATGGAGTGTTTTGATGGGGGCAGCGTAAATATAAGAGGAGCTTTATATTATCTGAGTACGCCATGTCAGGCACTGCTAACATGTAGTTGGGTAATACTTGGAGAATACTTGTTAAAGTGTATTGAAAAATCTCTTGGCTCAAGGCAATCCCAAATAGTGGTCTGTTGAAGCACTCACCCCTCTGTGGAGTTACAAGCGTCAGGAGCAATCGGGATTGCTCATCTATTGGCACATGCCAGAACCCACTGTCGGCCTGAAGTTTGGTGAAAACTCTACTTTTAGATCGTTTGGTTGCTCTCTTCTGTTGTAGGCACGGGGTGAATTTCCCACACCACTGCATTGCTGAGTTGTGTATGGCCAACATATTTTGGATGGAACCACTGTATTTGAGACAGTAACCATGGCCGAACAGATGATTTCATCACTGAAGGAAGTGATACCCATTCAGTCATTGCCTCAAATTGCTTTTTTCATAAGCATAGCGGAATCTTCCTAGGGATACAGAGGGATAATAGTTTAACACTTTCTTTAATATGATGCTGTATTCAGTATTGAGTCTCCTTAACCCTGAATTGCTGACAAGATTAATCTTCTCAACAAGCTTTTACACTACAACAGTCAAATGTCTCTGATCTTACGCAGAAATTTGAGGACAAAATGCACATTTTACCTCAAGAGAGTAAGTTCTTGATTGTGAAATATATTTTCTACTCTCTTACAGTCTATATGTTGCAATGTCTCTTGAAAAACATGTCATTAATCTTGAGAGCCAGATTTCCTGGGCTGTGTAGTATCACTGCTGCAGGCTGCAATCGCCCATGATATAAAGATCTTTCACATGACAACACATCCTTATCAAGCTTAAAATACATTAGATGCCTGTCGACAAAATTGCTGTTTGTCAAAAGGATTTGGTTGGATCACTCATTCTCCCTTGGAATGCATTGGGTATAAAGACCGCTTCACAGGACACCTACATTCTTTACGCAAAAGAAGACCCTGAGCTTCCAGTTGCCGGCCACTTTAACACACCATCCTGGCCTACATCTGTCTCAGGCTTGCTGCAGGGTTTAAGGCAAAGCTCAGCATGAGCTGGAAGAACAACACCTCATTTTCCACTTGAGGACCCTGCAGCCCCCCAGATTCAATATTGAGTTCAATAATTTTAGGGCCTGAACTCTCCCATGTCCTGGACCCCAACTCCACTCCACTCACTAGGTCTTGTTCTCAAACAGTGGCAAACAATAGGTGGTGTGTAATGGCAGACTATCAGTCACCAATAGCAACTATACATTCCCCTAGCCAGATCGTTTTCCACTCCTTTGTCTGTCTGACTGCTTTTCTCCCATGGCTGTAAATTGGGAGAGGGGAGTCCTTGTGCACCAGGTGGTAAAGAAGGTAATGGTACGTTGGCCTTCATTGAGAGAGGTTGAGTACAGAAGCAGGGATGTGTTATTGCAGTTTTGCAGGGCCCATCGAGAATATTTTTTTTTCCTTTATTTGTTCACAGGACGGAGGGCATCGCTGGCTAGGCCAGCATTTATTGCCCCATCGCTAGTTACCCAGAGGGAAGTTAAGAGTCAACCACATTGCTGTAGGTCTGGAATCATATGCAGGCCAGACCAGGCAAGGATGGCAGTTTCCTTTCCTAAAGGACATTAGCGAACCAGATGGAGTTTTTCTGACAATCGGCAATGGACAATGGATTAGGGGCCATCACTAGATTCTTAATTCCAGATACTTTTATTGTATTCAAATTCCACCATATGCCATGGCGGGATTCGAACTCAGGTCTCCAGAACATTGTGGTCTCTGATTAATAGTCCAGTGATAATACCACTAGGCCACTGTTTCACCCTCTAATGTGCAGTTTTGGCTCCTTTTCTGAGAAAGGATTCTCTTGCTCAAGAGGGAGTGCAGCAAAGGTTTACTAGGCTGATTCCAGGGATGGTAGGTCTGACGCATGAGGAGAGATTGACTAGATTAGGAAAATTTTCACTGGAGATCAGACAAAAAGAGGAGAGTCTCATAGAGACTTGTAAAATTCTAACAAGACTAGGCAGGGTAGATGCAGGGACGATAATCAGCCATGATCGTGAAGAATGGCAGAACAGGCTCAAAGGACTGAATAGCCTCCTCCTGCTCCAATCTTCCAAGTTTCTCCCTCCCAGGGCTACATCCCCATCTATCGCTTATTCCTTACTCCCTCTCACCACCCTATCTTCTGCATATAAACCAACATTTCCCTAGCTTTCATCAGTTCTGAGGAACGGTCACCGGACCCAAAATATTAACTCTGATTTCTCTCCAGAGATTACCAGACCTGCTCAGTTTTACCAGCAACTTCTGCTTTTGTTTCTGAATACATTGGATATGTCTTGTTTTGCAAATTCCTCTACTCAATAACATCTTTTTGACTTCCTGCTGCTTCCTCATTGTGCCCTACATCTGCACATCTTCTGGAAATGTCCTATTGTTTCACAGCTAAGGCATCCTGGGCACTGACATGAGGTTTCATTGATCTACAGCACTGACACTGACTTTTAGTATCTGGCCTCTGGCCTACTCTTTGTACCAGTTTCTTTCATGCTTCTTTAGTATTTTTTATACATTAAAAACTGAAAATCAATTCTACAGATCTCCTGTGATGAGGTTACTCTTGGTCTCTTAGGATTTTCTGTGTCTCTTTCTACTACTCTTTATTCATAGAGCATTGACATCGTACAGTGTGGAACAGGCCCTTTGGCCAAACAAGTCCACACCAACCCTCAGAGCATCCCACCCAGGCCCATTCCCCTTTAACCCACCTAATCTACACATTACTGAACACTGTGCGCAATTTAGCATGGCCAATCCACCTAGCCCACACATCTTTGGACTGTGGGAGGAAACCGGAGCACCCAGAGGAAACCCACGCAAACACGGGGAGAATGTGCAAATTCCACCCAAGGCTAGAATCGAACCCAGGTGCCTACCACTGTGAGGCAGCAGTCCTAACCACTGAGCCACCCTGCTGCCCTCATGTTTGCCAAGGCAAAATCTTTATTGGATTGTAACAAAGATTCATCAGCAATTTCAACAACAATTCTGTCTTTTATCAATTTCAAAGCTCCATAGCCACGTTTTTCTACTCATCTGCAGAGATCATTAATGAAATTACCTGTAGATTTCACTGGGCACTGAACCCTGCTGTTAAATCTTGTTCTTTTCCTCACAAAACCATGATGACTATTCCTAATCATTCCCTGCCTGAATGAATGTAAATCCTATCTTTCAAAAACTCATCTCCAACTTACCCTCCAATGATGTTTGGCTCACAGGTCTATAGTTCCTAGGCTTCTTCTTCCAGCCATTCTTAAATAATGGCACAACATTAGTCACCCTCCAGGGTCTATGCTTAGCCTAGTGTGGTAACAGGAAGGCCACTTGGTGGTCTAATAAGAAGAGGCTCTTATCTCAACCAAGTCATTTTGATTCCATGGTAGCAATCAGGCCACAAGTCGCATTACTACGATAGACAATATTACTAAGAGTACTGACGGGACAGTTGGGATCTGAAGTACATCCCTTGAGATCCTAAAATATTTTACCTTTCCCCATCCAAATGCCAATGACAATGACACCACACATGTGGACCATGAAGCACTCATCAACATTAGCCTTTTTTGAAATATTCTCATATACACATCACTTCAATTTATTGAGCCTCACCTGTCCTAGCAGTGTTTGATGGGGACAGTGTAGAAGCAGCTTCAGTGTGCCTAACCCCCTTGCATCCCTGTCCTGGAACTGTTTAATGGCAACAGTGTCAAGAAAGCTCTACTCTATAGCTACCTAATGATGGTAATATAGAGTGAGCTTTATGTTCAGTTTAAAAGAGGCAACTTACCCTGGATCTAACACCATGCTTGTACCTGGCCTGGGAGTGTTTGATGGATCAGTTTTGAGGAATCTTTAAGTTTCAGAGAGCAGAGGGAGTTTTATTCTGTGTCTAACCCCATGCTGTACCTATCCTGAGAGTGATTATGGCGATAGATGTAAAGGAGTTTAAATTTTAGGTTAAAGTTAGGTTACTCATTATCAAACTCTGCACCAGACCAGTCGAATATTTGATTAGGACAGGGTGGAGGGGGCCTTACTTTCAATTTAAAAGAGCAGAAAAAGCTTTACACCGTACCTAACCCCCTAATATCCCTGTTCTGGAAGTGTTTAGTGGTGACACTGTCAAGAAAGCTTTAGTCTGTAAGTAAATCTGAAGTCTCCCTGTCCTGAGAGTGTTTGATGGGAACAATGTAGGGAAAGCTTTACATTGAGTTTAAAGGAGTAGAGAGAGTTTTATGCCAATCCCTGGGAATGTTAGGCAGCCGAGGGCTAGATATCCCTTCTCAAATCAAAATCAAACTTTCCCACATTCTATTTGCACAAGCTCCTGTTATAGAGTCATAGAGTTATTCTATTACTCATCACTTATGGGCCTGCTGACTTAACAATGGGCAAGCAGTCAGACACCTCATTTTTAGGATCATCATCCTTAATTGCAAATCATACTACTATTTTCCCCAAAGTCCTTTGCTCTCTCCAGTCCCATAGCTCTCCGTCATCTCTGCACCCCTTCAATTAACAGCCTCAGGCTTATCCTAGATTGTAACCATTCCACCATTAGTGGCAGTACCTTCAAAGTTGGCAAGAGCTTGGAACTCCCTCCCTAAACCTCTCCAATTCTCTAGCTCTCTCTCCTCCTTTCAGACACTTGCTCCAACCCACCTTTCGCTTAGGATTGGTTTGGTGTGATTTATTTCAGATTATTGTGACTTTGTTGGCTTATTTTATTACACTGAAGCTGCTGACACAAGAAATAAAGTGATAAACTTTGGTTAATCAACAATGTTCTTGTTTTTGCTTTTTTCTAGCACCAGGTGCAAGTTACCATTGTGCAGCATCACAAGGTCAAATTGCATTATTTAGTTTGGATTCAAAAGCAATGAAAAAGAGATAGGATTAAAATTTGAATACCAGGCAGATATAATAGTAAGACTCATAGTATGGAGCCATGATTATTCAAACTTCCAGTAGTCTATTTAACGACAGCATTTCCTGCCCCTTCAGTTCTACAAAGCACTGAAATCAGAGGTGACACACCCAATCACTTTAATCACTTCTGTTAAATATAAATCTCCCTGAACTAAAACTCCTGGCTGGATTTTCACCACAAACAGCATAAAACAGGAGTTGTGGTGGAAAACTGATTTTCCCAGGAGCAATTGATTCTCACTTCGTATGGAGGTATTTTCCATCCAACTGGAGCCAATGAGGATACTTGGCTCAAAGCATCAACTTTTTCTCTGACAGGTGCTGCTGGACAGGCTGAGTTTCTCCAACAGTTTCCGTTTTTGTTTGTTCTAGTGTGGACAGGTATTGGAGGAATCAGATGAAGGGTAGGACTCATATGGTTCTGTTAAGGGAGCTTCATGGAGGCTGTTGTTCATCCTGAGGGAGGGGTCTATGTCTGAGCAGCACGGTGACTCAGTGGTTAGCAATGCTGCCTCACAGGGCCAGGAACCCAGGTTCAAATACATCCTCGAGTGACTGTCTGTGTACAGTTTGCACAGTTTCCTCTGTATACTCCAGTTTCCTCCCACAATCCAAAGATGTGCAGGCTAGGTGGATTGGCCATGCTAAATTGCCCATAGTGTTCAGGGGTGAGCAGGGCAGGTGGGTTAGCCACGATAGGATAGGAAACCGGGTCTGAAAGGGACGCTCATCGGACGGTCCGTGTGAACGTGTTGGGCTGAATGGCCTGTTTACACACTTCTTATGTGGCAAATTCTTTCCCTGCTCCAGCGGGAAGGGGGATGTCACAAGGGGATCACCAGACCTAGCATCCAGTGGAGCAAAGAACCCTGCTTTATCAATACCAACCTGGACTTAATGCTGGAGGCCATGAGGGAAAGGTGGGAGGGCCTCTTCCCAGACACTAACAGGAGGCGGCCACCTCATGGTGCATTAGGGATATCTCTCCGTTTGGTACCATCTGCCTCCAGCTCCAAATTCCTCTTTTTCAATACTTTCTTCTGTTCCCTTGATGTGTGCTGCTCCCTTTCAGGGCCTCATGATCCTCAAGGTGCAGAGCTGTCGGAGGGCCTTATTAGTGAGAATATAGCAGGCACCACAATGACAGAAATCCTTGCAGGAGAATATTGCTGGACACTACCCGAGACTAGTCCAGCCACTGGAATCACACCTGTACAAGCCTAATGTCCTATGCAATGATGGTCTTACAGAGCAGTTGGCATGGTTTCTATCTCCTATCTGACTATTACAGGAACCCCAGTCGTTGCTTCAATGGACAGTCCCGGTCCCCCAGGATCCACCCACACACTTGAGGTTTCAGTGAAGATCAAAAGTGGCATCCATTGGCAGAAGCTGCCAGGAAGGTGGGCACACATGGTGGCAGCTCTCAGATCAGTTGGGTGTTAAGGGAGACCATTGTTGATCAATCCCAGTGGATGGCCAATGATGCCTTTCATCTGAGAGACTCCAGCTGAGGCAGGGAAACCCAGTGCCCCAACCAGTCAGTAATGCCCTCTCAGCCCTGAAACTCATGTATTGTTTAGCCTCGGGCATCTGATGCTTGAACAAGAGTGGCGAGTAGCTGCCTGTGATATCGTGATGGAGGCTGTGTGAGGATCCTGTGATGAAGCAACTCACGGCCTCAGTTATGTGTATGGGTATCAGCAGCATCATTGTTCTCAATCTCTCCCGAGTAGCTTCACCTCTGCCTCTCACCTCACTGCTCTGTGTGATGCCATTTTCTCCTTCCACCTCCAATCCTCTGCCCTGATCTCATGATGCCCTTCCTGCGCAGGCTGCTGCTCCCTTATCTCCAAAAACCTCAATGCCTGAAGCTCAGGCACATTTTTCCAGCTGCACCTTTTAGGTGTTTGGCCAGAGTCAAAACAAGACATGCCTGCTCACACAGGCCTGATGCTGCTTGCCTTACTGACTCACACTTGTCTTGCCTTATGCCTGTTTCAGCTCATCTGAAGCACAGAGTTCCTGAAACAGGGCTCACAGTCTTAAGGATACGTTTAGGACTGAGATAAGGAAAAGTTTCTTCGACCCAGAAAGTGTCATAGCTATGCACAGCACAGAAACAGACCCTTCGGTCCAACTGGTCCGCAATAACCAGATATCCTAAACCAATCTAGTCCTATTTGCCAGCATTTGGCTCATATCCATCCATACCCTTCTTATTCATGTACCCATCCAGATGCCTTTTAAATGCTGTAATTGTACCTGTCTCCACCACCTCCTCTGGCAGCTCATTCCATACACGCACCACACTCTGCATGAAATTGTTGCCCCTTAGGTCCCTTTTAAATCTTTTCCCACTCACTTTAAAACTGATACCTTCTAGTTTTGGACTCCCCTAACCCGGAGAAAAGACCTTGTCTATTCACCCTATCCATGCCCCTCATGACTTTATAAAGTTTCTATAAAGGCCACCCCTCAGCCTCTGACCCTCCAGGGAAAATAGCCCCAGCCTATTCAGCCTCTCCCTATAGCTCAAAACCTTCAACCCCGGCAACATCTTTGTAAATCTTTTTTTTAATCCTTTCAAGTTTAACAGCATCTTTCTTGTAATGAACGCTGTATTCGAAAAGTGGCCTAACCAATGTCCTGTACAGCCGCAACATGACCTCCCAACTCCTACAATGGGTCAGCTCATGGGAACTCTTTGCCACAGAAAGCAGACAAGAATTCAAGTTCAATATTTTCAAGAAGGAATTAGATTTGGCTCTCAGGGCTAAAGGGGTCAAAGGGTACAGGGAGAAAGCAGGAACAGGGGACTGAGCTGAATGATCAACCACGATCGTATTGAACGGCAAAGCAGGCTCACCGGGCTGAATGGCCTACTTTTGCTTCTACTTTCTATATTTCTATGGATGCTGGCCAACTCTGCAATGTTTTATTGACAGTAGAAAGTCAGGCTTTTAACAAGCCCCTTAACTAGCTTAAAACGGAAATACTGTGTTTTGCGGGAGATCTAAAAATACCAACAGAAATTACTAGAGAACTTCAGCAGTGTCTGTGGAGACAGAAACTGAATTCACATTTCGAGTTCAACATGGCCCTCCATTGGAACTAGGATTCTGGCTTGCTGAGTTTCCACCTCATCACCGGCTCAACGGGCCTAAACTCTTACCCTCCACCTCTCACACAAAACATGTTGAACGTGGGGAGCAAAGGCAAAATGTTGTCACATCTGAATTTGATGCCCTCGTTTGGATCACCTGCCTCCATTCCGGCCCAACTGAACTCTGTTTGGCCATCCGCATATCCTGCCTGACCTGCTCCACTATGTCCAACACTTTTAACATCTACCTGAGAGAGGGGTCTCACCCAAAAACAAGAAAAAACCTCCAAACCAATACCAGTGGATCTCCTGTAACATTCTGTGGAACTTTCAGTCAGTCACTGGGACATTGTCTTGTGTCCACGAGCTGTCATGTTTGACCATAAGCAATTGCTTCACCACAATTATGAAGCTCGGTGGAGCTGAATCACAGTACAGATTTTTCAGGAAACAGAGTGAAAAAAAAATGCAAGTAATGGCCTGAAAGATTACCTCACCCAATGATCTCACCTACGCCCGTATTGTGTACCTTTCATGTGTAAACATTCATAGACATTCTGCACTTTGACCCTTTAACTTGCAGTTAAACAGTTTGGCTCTTGATTACCAGTGAATCTAAAATTACCAGTTACAAACAAGCAGCTAACAAGCTAGTTGGCTGGGGAAGCTCCCAATTAGCCAATCTGCAACCCTGCTTGGATGCAATCGAGCAACAAAGTTACTTACATTACATCTGACTGGGTTCCAGCTAAATAATGTGCTGTAGGCACAGGGATTGAGGGAATGTTCAAACATGACTGGATTCGACTGCAATCTGTCAGTGCTACAAGCTTTGTTGCGTCATCGCAGATTTTGATGTCCTACCTGCTGACAAAGTTCACATTTCTAATATTCAGTCACAAGGACTTATGGAAACAGAGCCATACAGCATGGAAACAGACTTTTTGGTCCAACTCATCCACAACAATCATATCGCAAACAGACCTCATCCCATTTGCCAGCATTGGACTCTTATCCTTTTCAACCCTTCCTATTCATGCACCCATTCAGGTGCCTCTTAAATGGTGTAATCGTACCAGCCTTCTCCACATCCTCTGACAGCTCATTCCTTATATACCACTCCCTGCACAAAAACATTGCCCCTTATGTCCCTTTTAAATCATTCCCCACTCACCTATGCCCTCTAGTTTTGAAATCCTCCACCCTAGGAAAAAGACCTTGGCTATTCCGCTGATCCACGGCCCTCAAGATTTTATAAATCTCTATAAAAAGGTGACCCCTCGGTCTCCAAGGAATATAGCTCCAGCCTATTCAATCTCTATCTATCGCTCAAGCCCTCCAACACCAGCAATATCCTTGTAAACCTTTTCTGTACCATCTCAAATTTAACAACATCCATCCTAATGAAGGGAGACCAGAACTGAATGCAATTTTCTAAAAATGACCTCACCAATGCCCTGTACAACCAAAACATGACATCATAACTCCTATACTCAATGCTCTGACCAATGAAGGCAAGCGTGCCAAACACCTCCTTCAGCACCCTGTCTGCCTGCAACTCCGCTTGTAAGAAACTATGCACCTGCAAATCTTGGACTCTTTTTTTCTGTAACATTCCTCAGAGTTCTATCCATATATCTTGATCTATACTGTATGCCTCACAGTCTATACCCTTTTTCAAGCCTACGCCAATTGTGCAACAGAAACACTTGGGTTTGTGTTTGTTGAACTTCAGAAAGATGATGAGTGCCATCTGAGGATTGAAAAGAAACACAGCTCTGCTTCAGTGAACATCATAGCCACCTCTGTGAGTAGACTGAGTTCAAGACTCACACTATGGAATGCTGGAGGTTCATTGACTTGTCAGACCATCCGATGCCTCAAATGTACGCAAATATAGTCTCACGTAAGTAAGAAATGCTTTGGGTTTGTTTGTTCTACATATGTAAAGACTGTACAGAATCAAACTGCTCTAGTGCCTATGTGTGCATGTAAAGAATTTATGAATAAAATATGTTTTTGAAATTAAACAAAATACCCCATTGCAGGCGTACCACACTGTTGAAGGTACTCCTGCTCTGATATGATGTCTTTCTCCTGTTAAACATTCCAAAGGCCAGTTTAAAGGAAATAAGGGAAGTTCTCACCAGAGTCTAAATTGATCTTTACCCTGCAATCGACCCAGGACATAGCAGTGGTCACTTATTGCATTGTTTCGTGTGAGGGATCACAATTATGACGAGAGACAGGAGAAAGGTTTTTTCACAAAAGAAAGTTAAATGACCTGATTAGAGGTTTTAAGATTATAAAAAAGATGCTAGATGGTAAATTACAGAAGATTGTTTCCAGCAGTTGGTAAAATTCAAGCACAAATCAATTTAAAAGAGAAGGTTTAAAAAGGTTACTCAATTGCAGAATTGCACTAAAATGTGCCTGGCAGTGAAGTTCACAAAACAGTCGCCAAAGTAGAATCACGGAATCATACAGGGCAGAACAAGTCATTTGGCCCATCAAGTCTGTACTGCCAAAGATATGTTAAGCCTCACTGTCCAGTATTAGGCCTATAGCCTTGAACATGGTGACCTCTTCACACTTTGTAAAAGGTTGAGAGTTTCCTGTCTCAACTACCCTCCCAGGCAGTGCACTCCAGGCCCCCACCACCCTTTCGGTGAAAACATTTTTCCTTAAGTCTCTGAACCTCTTGTCTTTCATCTTAAAATTATACCTCCTCGTTATTGACGTAAACTCTTTCAAAGTCTGATGGCCTCCTGAAAAAGAGGACAAAGGGGAGCAAGCAGCAAAGTGAGATTAAACTAAGACAGGAAAAGGCAGCTCATCACCAACTTCTCAAGAGTAACTAGGGACAGGCAATAATTATTGGCCCTGGGCACAATGCCCAGATTTTTCAAAAAACTTAAAAGAAATTTAATGCCATAGCATTGATGGAAATAGCATCTCTGTTCTGAGGTAAACATTCTAGTATTCACTTAGTGTGCCGCTTTCAGCTTCTCTGTACCCACTGCAACATGGGTGGGGTGCGTGTGTCCAAGTGCATAAGTGTGTGTATATAACTATATGCATATGAGAGAATGTATGTGAGTGTGAGTGCATGTATGTGAGTGAATGTGAGTGCATGAGTACACATGTGCATTTGTGATTATGTGTGAGAATCTGAGTGTGTGCACATGTGAGAGTGTGTATATACATCTGTGTACACACTGGGCTGCAATTCAGAAATCCTTGCTTTGTTTACCCAACATTTTAAACCTATACCCTTCTGATAAGGTTTCTTTTACAAACAGAAAAAGCTTCCCCCCTATCTATCCATCCAGCTTACTCACGATTTGGAAAATTCAGTCATCTTCTCTCCAAGGAGGACAGTCCCAACTTCCTCAACCTGTCCTCATCACTGAAGTTTCCCAAAGTGGGAACCATTCTAGTAAATGTCTTCAGCACTGTCTCCAAGATTAAAGCACAAGATGGGAGTTTGAAATTTGAGGCTTTTCCGAACTGAGAGTCAATACAAATCAGTGAACACATGGGCCCAGGATGAATGGGATGCAAGCGCGGCAGTGGAGTTTTACTTAAGTCCAAGTTTACGGAGAATAGAAAGTGGGAGTCTGGCCTGGACACTATTAGAATAAGTAATTCTGGAGTTAAAAAAAGGCCTGGATGAGGATATCAACAGCCAAGGATGTGAAGCAGGAGGAGAGGCAAGTGATTTTACTGAGGTAGAAGTAGGTGGCCTTAGTGAAAATTACCCAATGGTTATGAACCAAATGGGCATCCTACAGGACAATTCAGTAACATAGCTGTAAGTTCATCTTGGGGTCAAATATAACAGCAAGGTTGTGAACAGTCAGAGTCACTGTTGCCAGGGAGAGAGATGGAGTCAATGAGGCAAGGGAGCAGAGTCTGTGATGGGAATTGAAAGAGAATGCCTTCAGTCTTCTCAATATTCAACGGAAGAACATTCCTGCTCCTGCAGAACAGAATGTCAGATAAAGGGAGGTTCATGGAGATCAAAACCTCAGTGAAGTCAGTATAGCCTGGGCAACATTTCTGGCATCAGCCTTGAATAATTCCAGGTCATGTTCTTCACTGTTTCTACAGAGCACACTCTGTGCCTATTAGGTAAACTATCTACCTCATGTGACACACAGCAACGCTCTCACTGCTGAGATAGAAAGTTATCAGTTCAAAGTCCTTTCCACAAACTTGAAGAAAAATCCCCAGCTGACACTCCTGTGCATTGATGAGGGAATGCTGCACTGAAAGAGGTGCTGTCTTTCTGGTGAGATAGTAAACCAATGAAAGAACATTGACCTGAAACATTGACAGTGTTTCTCTCCCCATGGATACTTCCTGCTCTCGGTATACATTAGCTTCACTGTTAGGAAACTAAGAGTCTTCCTTCCCCAATCCTATGGTGCATGTAAAGGATGCCACTGCACTAGATGAAGCAGTGAGTCAATGGTTTTCTTTAGTGTTTCAACCAATAAGAACCTGATAAGTAATATTACTGTAAGAGATTAGATAGTCATTATTACGTTGTTAATTATGGAACCTTGCACAAAGCAATTGTCACATTCCCCACTTTGCAGCAGCAAGAATATATTTCAAAAGACTTCATTGTCTGGATGGTCCCCTAAGGTAACCCAGGGATCACAATCCAAACCTTTCTTTAAAACATCTGCATTTCATGTATGTCCAAACAAGTCATTGGACTTGAAACATTAACATTGTATTTCTTTCTCCTGAAGTACGGTATTTCTCCAGCACTTTGCTTGCATTTCTCAGCACAAATGCTTTTTCTTCAACTTTGCATGTCAGACACCAGCTGCGGTCGGGGATAAGCAAGCAAGTTAACCAGAGTCCTCAGGCAGTGCAGTGCGCTAATCCCTAACCACAAGCCAGCATGTCACCAGCATTCTTGTTTGATCTCTCATCCTACATTTGTTGGGAAACACCTAGTCTTTTACTCAGGATCAACCCTGGAGACCTACTTACACAACTATCATGGAACAAGACAGCACAGAGCACCGTCTGGCCCATCATTCTTCTGCTATCTCATTGGTACAGCCAATTAAGTAGGTCTTTCCCCTCACCCTGCATTGTTTCTGTCATTCATGAATGCAATTCCATTTTCAGAGAGTTCCGACTGTCTAAGATTGCCCCTTTGTAAATTATTCATGTTATTATTCAGAAGACAGTGTTATAGCAACTTGGGAGCCATAGGAATGGGAGTAAGAGTAGGCCATTCAGCCCTTTAGGTCTGCTGCACCACTCAATAGGATCGTGGTTGATCAGGTTGTGGTCCCACTGTTTTTTGTCTGAACCTGTGGAACCTTTGACTCCCTTGTCCAACAACAATCAAACTCAGACTTAAATAAATTGCAGTGGTGCACAGCCCATTGTTCCCTCGGGAAGAAAATTCCACAGACTAACAACCCCCTGAGAGCAAAGATTCTTCCATCTTTAAAAGGAAGGCCTGTTATTAAACCATATCACTGGTTTTAATCTCTCCCACAAAATGCAATATCCTCCCTACATTCACCTAATCAAGTCCCTGCAGAATCTTATCTGTTAATAAGTTAATAATTTACAAACATTAGGAAAATAAACATTTATAACTTTCCTCATCTCTTTCTGAGAGAATGGCCTATTTGCAATCTGTAAGAATACATCTTAAAATTGCAAAACCTTCTCAACTGGTGTTGGTAAATGATACCAACAATACTGGGGAGAAAATAAATTCACCTCAACATCAGAAGTTGATCAATGAGGACAGCCTGCTGTTTGCTCCAGCCCTCATTCCCCACAATTATGTCCTTGACCTGATTTTCACTTGAGTTAAAACTAAAGGGCAGCTCTGTTAGAGAGACAACCTTCAGCCCTGTTTTATGGGAGATGGGCAATAAATAAACCCACGCCCTGTGAACGAATGGGAAGGAAAAATCCACTTCTGCTCCACGCCATCACAAACACCCCCTCTCCCCAAAAATTATTCTCTCCTTGCAAACACTGGAATTCACCCACCAACCCAAACCTTTACCGATCACATACCATCCATGATCACCCTCTTGTCCTCAGCCAGACCCAGGTTAGAGGCAGTTTTACTGCCAGTCACACACAAGGCGGCAGGTAAAGCTACGATCAAGTATAATATGGCCAGAAAACTTCAACTTTGTTAGCTTTTAATTTTCCAATCTGGAATTTAGTAACAAAGTTTTAGCCCCATGCCCACACACACATGCGCACCCCTCCCCAAGGACAGGTCTAATTTCCACCGCCCCCCCCCCCCCCCCGACCCCTCACCCCCATCTGGGGGGTGAGCAGATCCCCTGTCAGTTTCCGAAACGAACAAGAATACAACAGTGAGACGGGACCGTGCAGTTCCTTACCCGAGAGATGGTCAGCGGCTGGTCAAAGTCTTTCCCTCCGACCAGCCTGAATCCCCAGGGCGCTGGTCCGATGAGATTGATCCGAAACTGGGACATGGTGGAGAATTCAAGGGGGGACGGGAAGGGAGTCGGGGCGAACCAGTAATTTCTGAGGGAAACTGGGGGAAAAATATAAGGTCAGGACCCCCGAGTGAGAGAGAGAGAGAAGCCGGCTGCTCGCTGCACAGGAATACAGCTTCTTCCTGCCGAGACTCGCCCTCAGTGTTCAGGATTAAACCTCACAACAGAAGTGGAGTCATTTCCGAGGTTTCTGTGTGTTTTATTGTGTGGCCAACACACGTCAGCCAATTCATCGTCCTCTCGCCTTGTATGGTGTTAGCAGCGTGGATCCTCCTCCCTTTCACACCCCACAGCCACCAGACACCCGTTTTTGAAAAAAACTTATCTCTTGTGTGTTTTCGTAGATGTAAAAATTTCCCATTTTGTTTCAAAACGCCTAGCCACATGAACGCAGCCTGTGTGAAACATTCAGGAAAAAATGCGAAAGAGCTGCAGATAGCTGGAAATCAGAAACAAATAAAAAAAAACATAATTTCTGGAAAAGTTCTGGGGAAGGGTCACTCGACCCCAAATGTCAACTCTGATTTCTCTCCATAGATTACTGCCGGGCCTGCTGAGCTTTTCCAACAATTTCTGCTTTTTTTATGAACATTCATTTGCATTCGGTGTTTGCATATTTCATGCGGGCAACAAAAAATAACTCAAGGCTAAAATAAAACACTTTTGATGGTCTGTATCATACAGATATGCTCATTTTCACATCTTCACGAACGGCGTTAACAGGGGAGGACTAGTTCGGTGTGCTTTTCCATAGCTCCGTGTATACAGAATTCCCATTGCCAATCAAACGGGGATTCACCAAAACATTTCTCCAAAATCTGCTGCTCCCGTGACTTTGCTAAACTGTTCTTCAAGCTCACGTTTCTCTTTTTTTTCCTGTTTCGGATTTCCCACGGGATCTTCCACTTATTTTCCTAATATCGTCTGTTGGTACATCTTGTCCCCAGGCTGGACTATATTTGGGCTTCAGTTTGAAATGTTTTGCATTGGGACATTGAGTTTTGAGTTTATCTCTCACTCCCATTAATTTCCTCTTACTTCTGTTACACCATAATACACGCTGTCATTGTTGAGGAGTTTATCTCACTGAGGATTGCACAATAATGTTGTCGTTTTGGGAATGGGAGACATCTGTAAATAGTGATATTTCATTTGTGATGAGTTAAATAACATTCATGCCACAATATATATGGCATGCAATGACAACTATAAAGAATCTAAGCACTTCCCCTTGGTTTTCGAACTAGAATTAAGCTTTATAGTCATGTGTACTCAAGTACAGGAGTCCAATGAAAAATATACACTGTCAACCCACAAGGTGCTATCTTAAGTACGATGTACCCAGGCACAAATCTTAGGTACAAAATAGAGAAATAAAGAAAAAAAGTTACATTATCTTACAGTTATTCATAGTGTGAGTTAGAAAAATAAGAACTAAAGTTAAAAAGGTAAACATCATAGTCTCTATAAAGGGCCTGCAGTAGATCAACACTGTGACTTCCACATGTATTCTGACCAGGCTTGCAAGCTGCTGACTGCACGCATCAGTCCCCAGTCCAACAACCATCCCCACTCCAGGCATTCTGGCCATCCCACTCCGTTCTGGGACTCCAGCCCATTGAATCCCCCTTATCAATACCCTTTGGGTTATCACCAACCAGAATCAGAGCTAGACTAGCAATAAGTACAATGTGACTATAAGTATAGGTTAACGGTGGATACACTGAGGCCAGTAACTCACCTCCTGACTTCTCAATGTCTGCCTACAAGGCACAAGGCAAGCGTGTAATGGACTACTCTCCACTTACCCATTTGGGTGCAGCTTCAACATAATTCAAGAAGCTCAAGACCACCCAGGACAAAGTAGATCACTCGACTGGTGCCCTACCCATTGCCTTCAGTATGCAATCCCTTCACCACCGACGCACAGAGGCACCAATACTATTTACAACATGCACCACAGTAACTTACCAAGATTAGCAGCTTCCAAATGCATGAACTCCACCACCTAGAAGGATAAGGGCAGCTGATAGGAACATAGGACCTCGAAGCTTATGGCTATTCAGCCTTTCTGCCCAATACAGTAAGAACGTGACTGATCTCATTGTGGTTTCAACTCCACTGCCATGTCTACCCCCCATAACTCTTGTCTCCCTGGTCTGTCAAGCATCTAACTCAGACCCCAATAAACAGCCAGCTTCTGCTACCTTCTGAGGATCAGAATTCCATATAATAATGACCATGTGAGAAGAAAAGTCCTCTCATCCCCATCTTAAAAGAGAGACTGCTCACTTTGGAACATTGTCACCACATAAGTCTGCCCTATGGAACGAAGCATCCACCTCGTATCCACTCTACCAATGCCCTCAAGGCATTGTATGTTTCAATAAAGTAACTTGCCATTCTTCTACATTCCAATGGGTAAAGATTTGGATTTTTCTTCATATTGTAAGCTTTTCATCCCAGGACTGAGTGAATCGAACCTCTCTTAGCTTTATTCTTTTTTCAAGCACTGAGGTCCATAGTGTAACCAGTTCTCCTGATATAGTCCCATCAAGGCTCTGTACAACTGCAGTAAAGTCCATTTCCTTCTGTGGCCATGTGTGCTGTGGAATTCAGCAAATTGTGAAGACTGTGACAGGATTTTTGAAATTGGTTGGTTAGGTATACAAAATTCTGGATGTCCCAATAATTCATTTCTGAAAATCAAACAAACCACAAAAGTGATTTAAGATACTAGAAAAGAACATCATGCATTTAAATAGTGCTTTTCATGACCTCAAGACATTTCAAAGTTCTTTATCACCAAATAGGTATTTTTAAAGTGACCACTACAGCCAATTTGTGCACAGCAGGATTCTCCAAATAGCAATACGAAGATGACCAGATAATTGGATTAGTTGTGTTGGTTGATACATTAAAAAAAAATCAGAAGACTGAGAAGAAAGTCTGAGGTAAAATAGTCTCATGATAAGTTTTACAACCAGCCATTGGTTTAAAGACTGTTCCAAAAACCAGGATTGTAGAACTGTTTCTCCATCCGCTTTTCTCTTTTACTTCATCTTTTCTCATTTCTTTTCTCTTTTTAGTTTTTGCAGCTATTAATGAGGAAGACAGTAGGAAGGTGCTTCATCAGGCCTGGAGCAGGACTCTGGTGGACAGTGTCGAGGAGGTGGCTGTCAGAGGTGCAAACACTAGACCCTGTGTTGGCTGCTACATCAGCAGAGGCGACGTCAGCGAGATAGGCCCAGGGGGGAATAATGGCACCTGAGGAGTAGCATTGGACTGGGTCCAGCAGTGACAATGGTGAAACGGTGGAGGAAGAATTATGGACTCTCTTTATACTGTGTCTTTTCATTTTTTCACTATTCTTAAACTATTCAAAATGGCACCAGATCATGGCAACAGTGGAAGCTTTTCATTGTATTTTACTGTGTTTTTTCAATGTAAAAAGCACATGACAATAAAACTATTAATTCATTCTGTAATAGTCTGGAGTATCATCCTGCATTATGGCGCTTGGGTCTCTGGAATGGAATCCAAAGCGACAATTATGCTAACTGAGGTGAAAGTGCTACATTAAATAGCTAAAATCATTTAAAATCAAAAAGTCTGATTCCACCAAAACATCAAACACTCCAAGGTAGCATTGGAAAACATGTGTGACAGTGAGTGTGAGCTGTGTAAAGAATGACTGGAAATTCCAAAATCCAGAAGAAACAAGAATTGCTTCCTAACTTTGATATACAAGATCAACTCACTGCCCTGATATTTACACCATATGTTCACAAGACATAGGAGCAAAAACGGGCTATTCAGCCCATCAAATCTGCACTGCTATTCAAAGAGATTATGACAGATTAGATTATCCTCAAATTCACATTCCTGATAACCCCTGATTCCTTTGTTAATTAAAGATCAGTCTATTTCAGAGAGATAGCTGTCTACCTATTTGTAGGTAGTAAGGGTGGGACGTAAAGCACCCAAAGAACACAGGAATGTAGACTTAGCTGTTTATAATGGCAGAGCATCAGGAATACTCAGCAGTTCCCAGCACATAACCAACAGGAGAGCCTGACCAGTGGGGTAAGAGGGATCATGACGGGCAGAAAGCTACAGCCAGGAAGACATGGATCACACTTCAGGCAAGTGTGTGAAGGGACGGTCAGCCTTCCAATGAGGAAGTGGGAGACGCTAGAGATTACGGTTGTTCAGGAAGACTACATTTGGGAGGACTACAGGACTAGAGGAAGTCTGGAGTTTGGGTTTAGATGAGGAGAATGAAGAGGTTAGGGGAACTCTGGCAATTCGGCCTCCAGAGATCTGATAGCTGCCTTGGGTGATGTGGGAGCTAAAAGAGACTCTGCGAGCCAGCACCTTTTGTTGCCAGGATTCCCAAACCTAAACAATCCAGCTGCAGTGAATTTTAATTCAGGCTTCCGAGTAAACTATGGAAACTGATGTATAATATCTAATTTTGCCATCATTTATCCACTGTATATTAACAAGTCTGCTTGGGCCAGTATTTCTTGGTCATTTCTAATTGACATGAAAAAGGTGTCAGTGAGCTGCCTTCTTCGCCAATTGCAGTCGATGTGCTGCAGGTTCAGCCCCAGAGTGTCCAGGGGGAGGGAGTGCCAGGATTCTGACAGTGAAGGAATGGTGATATATTTCCAAGTAGGGAGGGTGAGGTGGTTTGGGCGGGAGTTTATTCTTCTAGTTGTTAGAGGTTGTGGGTTGGGGGTGCTATTGCAGAAAGCTTGGTATGTTGTTTATATAGGGTATGCACTGCACAGTGCAATAGAGTCTCAGCGCACACATTTAGTTTTTGTAACTATACCCTCTCCTGTACATCATTAGGAACAAGGATCGAGGTAAGGAGTACAACAATTATGTGAAAACCATACCTGGATTTAAGGGATCTTGTTATGAGGAAAAATTGTGCTTTTCTCTCTAGAATTTAGAAAGATAAGGGCTGATCTGATTGAAGGTTTTACGATATTAACAAGAAGTGACAAGATAAATAAAGACAAACTATTTCCATTGGTTGTGGTTTCTAGACTGAGGGGCAGAGTCTGAGAGTTAAGGCTAGACCATTCAGGAGAGATATCCAGAAGCACAGTCCAAAGATACGCAAGTTATGGTGGATTGGCCATGCTAAATTGTCCATAGTGTGCAGGCTAGATGGGTTAGCCATGGGAATTACACTGATGGGGTGGGTCTGGGTTGGTGTCTCCGGACAGTCAGTGTGGGCTCATTGTGCCATGTGGCCTGTTTCTACACTGTAAAGACTCTATGTGTTTATTGATTATTAAGTATCACTGACTTTTGAAGTTCTGTTCTCTCTACATTCTGTATCTAGTTTCTATGCAATAGTAGTCTTCATAATTTCCCAGCCTCCTACCACTGTCACCAAAGCTCATCCAGACCAAGGCTATGGAGGGCTATCTATTTCTAATCAGCTCTATCAAACCAGCAATAACCTTTTCCCAATGCTTGATAAAAATCATTCACAAATCAGAATAGTCTCGATCATTAAATTCTGGAACAGAATAGACAAAGCAACCGGTCGACCCTGGGATCTACAATGAAAGCTGGGGCAGCACGGTGGCTCAGTGGTTCGCACTGCAGCCTCACAGCGCCAGGGACTCGGGTTCAATTCCAGCCTTGGGTGACTGTCTGTGTGGAGTTTGCACATTCTCCCCGTGTCTGCGTGGGTTTCCTCCGGGTGCTCCGGTTTCCTCCTACAGTCCAAAGATGTGCAGGCTAGGTGGATTGGCCATGCTAAATTGCCCGTAGTGTTCAGGGGTGTGTGGGTTACAGGGGAATGGGTCTGGTTGGGATGCTTCAAGGGGCGGTGTGGGCTTGTTGGGCCAAAGGGCCTGTTTCCACACTGTAGGGAACCTAATCTGTCACTCATCGTTCAAATAGCCCCTGTGCTGCCCGATGATTCATTGTTGGTTCAACAGGAACACGCTCCGGTATGTTTCCTGTAATCATAGCAGAGGGAGAGACATAGAGAAAGCCAGGAGACTGCAAAGCAGAATTTTTAAGTGCTCTAGGAAGCCCTGTAGATTTCTTCCATTTACAAAGCATTCCAATATGTACAGATCAAATACTAAAGGCATGCAGGGGACTGTTCGGGATAATGTTACCAGCTTATGATGTCTGTCAGGAATTCATGCAATCTATGTAAATCCCACATATTACATCTTCAATACCCTGTTCAGAATGAACATGTTTTTCAAATATCATCATTCCAGTTGCAACACAGGAATGTTTATGATAATATCAAAAATTCCCAAATGCAATGTTGGTTCTCAGATCCTTCAATCACTTCTGTCCATAAATCTGACAAACTCCTCCTAAATTTTCCACATCCTCCTTTCACTGCCCTTCTATTACACACACTCACCACCAAATGCTTTGGTAAGTAAACTGCTTTGACTAAGTAAAATGCTTTGCTTTACTCAGTCATTCATCTCAGTCCTATCTGGTTTGTCAGGTCAGTTTGTAGTGTGTTTACTCTCACTATAACTGCACATTAACTCACCCAGAATCATACAAACCTACCACTGCGGATTCTAGGAATCTGAAATAAAGGTAGTAAACACTGGAAAAGCTCAACAGGTCTGGCAGTGTCACAGGGGTCATTGGACCTGACGTTTACACTGCCCCTCTCATACAGTTGTTTCCAAACTTACTTTGCTGCTTTTGATTCTGTGGTGGAAATTGATATAGGGTGTGCCTTCATTGTTAGCCTTGACTAAGTGGTGGCAATGTTGTTCCTAAGCAGTGGCTCAGTGAGGAGAGGCACTGGCCTAGTGGAATAATCACTGGACTGTTAATCCAGATAATGTTCTGGGAATGTGGGTTCGAATCCCACCATGGCAGATGGTGGAATTTGAATTCAATAAATTAAGAATCTAATGACGACCATGAATCCATTGCTGACTGTTGGGGGAAAACCCATCTGGTTCACTAATGCCCTTTAGGGAAGGAAACTGCCAACCTTACCTGGTTTGGCCTACATGTGACTCCAGACCCACAGCAATGCGGTTGACTCTTAACTGCCCTCTGGGCAATTAGGGATGGACAATAAATGCTGCCTGAGCAGTGATGCCCTCTTCCCGTGAATGAATTAAATAAAAAGCACTGCTGCCTCACAGCACTTGGGGCCCGGGTTCGATTTCAGCCTCTGGTGACTCACTGTGTGGAATTTACTCATTCTGCTCGTGCCTACGTAGGTTTCCTCTGGGTGCTCTGGTTTGCTCCCACAGTCTACAGGCTAAGTGGATTGGCCATGATAAATGCAGCACTATGGTATGTGGGTGTGATGTTGTTTAGAGGGTTAGTGCAGATTTGATGAGCTGAATGGTCTCTTTCTGCATTGACTGGTTTTATGATGCTAATGAGTCTTGATTTGTGCTTTATAGATGGAGGACAGGCTTTGAGGAGTCAAGAGGTGAGTCACTCACCTCAGAATTTCCAACCTCTCTTCTGCTTTTGATGTCACAGTGTATATAAGTCCAGTTTCCGGTCACTAACAGCCTCCAGGGAGTTGATGGGAGGGAATTTAATTGTGGTAATGCAACTGAATATCAAAAGTAAGTGGTTAAATGATGTTGGGGATTGGTATTAATGTCTACTCTAATATGATACTTAAGCAGTCCAAGCAGCATCTTAGGAGCAGGAAAGCTGACTTTTAGGGTCTAGACCCTTACTGCCTGGCACTTACACAACATAACATGTATTGGAGGTAGTTCAGAGGAGATTCCAGAGATAAGAGGGTTGTGCTGTGGAGAGAGACTCAGCAGTTTTGGTCTTTACGATCTGGCGTGAGAAGAATGGGAGGAGATTTAACTGGGGTGTACAAGGTGCTAAAGGAGGTTGACAAAGTGGATGTAGAGAGGATGTTTCCTCATGTGGGGCAATCTAGACTGAGAGGTCATAGTTCTAGTATAAGGAACAACAGATTTAAAACAGAGATTCAAAGGTTCGTGAACCAGTGGAGTTCATTGCAGAGTGCAGTAGATACTGGGACATTAGCAAATTTAAGGAAGAGATGAACATGTTTTTAATTAGTAATGGGTTGAAGATTTCTGGAGAGCAGGCAGGAAAATGAGATTGAGGTGGAGATGAAGTCAACCACAATCATATTAAACAGCGGAACAGGCTGATGGGGCTGAATGGACTACTCCTGTGGCCAGTTCTTATGTTCTTGTGTTCTTATGAGTGTCACTTTGTCACGTACCAGTCAAAAGCTAAATGATGTCCATATACAATCTGTATCATTGTCAGGAGTGGTCAACGGAGCTGAACACGACGCAACAATGAACTAATATTCTTTTTCCTCACCTTGCAATATCTGATCTAATTACTCCACATTCCCACTTACCCCAATAATCTTTCACTCCTTGCATAATATCCACCTTGGCCTTAAAAATATTCAAGGATTCTGCTTCCATTCCCTTTTGAGGAAAAGAGTTCCAAAAGCTCACAAGCCTCTGAGAGAAAAAAATTTCACCTCACCCCTGTTCTAAATAGGAAATGCTTTATTTTTAAACAGGGGCCCTTGATCTTAGATTCTCCCATCAGAAGAAACATTCTTCCCACAACCACCCTGTCAAGCCCCTCAGCATAGTATTTCTTCCAAGTTGTTTCTTAATCTTTAAAATGACTAAGCAGTCTCAAGGCACTCTTGCTTTTATTAGTCTAGGTGGTAGAGTTTAAGAGAAGGGAGGTGATGCTGGAACCATATAAAATGTTTGTTAGGCCACAGCTAGAGTATTGTGGTAATGAATAAAAGGAGGGATGTAATAACACAGAAGAGGGGACAGAGAATATTCACCAGGATGTTGCCTGAGCTGGAGAGTTTTAGTTTGGAAGAAAGATTTGACATACTGGCTTTGTTTTCCTTGGACTGGTAAGACTGAGAGGGAATGTAATTGAGATATATCAAATCTATCCATGAAGGACATGGGTAGGGTAGACAGGAAGAAATTTATCCCCTTGGTGGAGGGAATCAATCCCCAGGGGTGTAGATTTAATGTAAGGGGCAGGAGTTTGAGAGGGGATGTGAAAAAATATGATTTCATTGAGAGTGGTGGGAATCTGGAACTCATTGGCTATAAGGGTGGTAGAGACAGAAACCTTCATAACATTGATCAAAAGCAAAGTTACTGGAAAAGCTCAGCAAGTCCGGCAGCATCTGTGAAGAAAAAAAAAGAGAATTAACGTTTCAGGTCCAGTGACCTTTAACTCTGCTTTTTTCCTTCACAGATGCTGCCAGACCTGCTGAGTTTTTCCAGCAACTTTGTTTTTGTTCCTGATTTAAAGCATCCGCAATTTACATAACATTGAAGATATATGTTGAAGTGTGCTAGCGATGCCAAGGCTATGGGCAAGTGCTGGGAAATAAGATTAGAATAGTTAGGTGGTTGTTTATGACTGGGACTGACTGAATAGGTCAAAGGGCATTTTTCTGTGCTGTAGTGTAGACCACTATGAGACATAAAGTGGGATTCAGTGTGATTTAGACAAGCTAAGTGACAGATCAAATACATGACACATCAGCACAAAATGGACAGGTGTTAAATTACCCACTTTGGTAGAAAAAATAAATTGGCAGAGTATAATTAAAACAGTGACGTACGAAGGGAGCCAGAGGCCCCCATACACCAGTCACTGTAAGCAGGTGGACTGGAATGAAAATAGTATTTGATTTTCGTTGCAAGATTTTGAGTTTAGAAGCAAGGGAGCCTTGCTGCAGCTAAACTGAGCTTTGGTGAGACCACACCTGGAGTACTGAGTCCTATTTCAGTCTCCTCACCTAAGAAAAGATATACTTGCCACTGAGGGAAAATAGTAAAGGTTCATCAGTCTGATTCCTGGGATACTAGGGTCATTCTATGAGGAGAGATTGGCTCAATTGACCATATGGCCATTAGATACAGGAACAGAATTAGGCCATTCAGCCCATTAGGTCTGCTCCACCAGTTGATCATGGATTATATGTTTCTCAATCCTATTCTCCTGCCTTTTAAGTTGATTTCCTTACCAATTAAGAACCCACCTCTCTGCCTTAAATGCATTCATTGACTTGGCCTCCTCAGCCCTCTGTGGCAATGAGTTCCATAAATTCACTATTCTCTGGCTGAAGAAATTCCTCATCATCTCAGTTTTAAAAGGTTGCCTCTTCAGACTGAAGCTGTGCCCTTGGGTCCTAGTCTCTCCTACTAGTGGAAACATCTTCTCCATGCTCACTCTATCCGGGCTTCTCAGTATTCTGTAAGTTTCAATCAGATCCTCCACCACCACCCCCCCAAACCAATACTTCTAAACTGCATTGGGTGAAGACCCAGAATCCTCAACAAGCTCTTCATTCCCAGGACCATTCTTGTAAACCTCCTCTGGATCCCTTCCAAGGCCATGGCATCCATCCTTAGACACAGGGCCCAGAACACTTCACAATATTCCAAGTGTGGTTTGATGAGAGACTTATATCGTCTCAGTAGTACATTCCTGTTCTTGTATTCTAGCCCTTTTGAAATGAATGCTAACATTGCATTTGCCGTTTTAACTGCCAACTGAACTTGCATTTTAACCTCAAGAGAATCCTGATTGTGGAATCCCAAGTCTGTTTGTGCTTAAGATTTTTGAAGCCTTTCTCCAAAGTAACATTGAAATGGAAAGGAATTCATGCTGAAGCCTAAGAATGCACAAGGGTCCTTTAGATCTTCAGTCTAAAGACTGGGCCTATATTCACTAGAGTTTAGAAACATGAGAATGGGATTTCATTGAAACGTATGAAGTTCTTGACAGACTAGATGCAAGAATGATGTTCCTTGGCTGGGCACGTAGAACACGAGGTCATGGTCTCAGACCAGCAGGACATCATTTAGGAATGAAATGAGGAGCAACCTCTTTGCTCAGACAATGGCAAGGCTTGTGGAATTTGCTATAATAAAATGTATGGAGATTAAGCCACAGAATATATTTTGACAAGAAATAAGTCAAATTTACTCACAAAGCCATCAAGGTTTATGGGGAGGAAGCAAGGGATATGCTGTGTTGGGCGGCACGTTGGGTCAGTGGTTAGCACTGCTGCCTCACTGCTCCAGGGACCCGGGTTCGATTCCAGCCTCGGGTCTGTGTGGAGTTTGCACGTTCTCTCCGTGTCTGCATGGGTTTCCTCCAGGTGCTCCAGTTTCCTTCCACAGTCCAAAGGTATGCAGGTTAGGTGGGTTGGCCATGGTAAATTCAGGGATGTGCAGGCTAGGTGGAATAGCTGGGTTATAGCTTCGGCGGGGGTGCTTTTTGGAGGGTTGGTGTGGACTCAATGGGCCAAATGGCCTGTTTCCACACTGTATGTGATTCTATTTTATTGAGGTGGAAGATCGTATTGAATGATGCAGCAGGCAGAATGGGTCTGGCCTACTCCCGTTCCTGCTTTCTACATTTCAATTCACATCATAGATTCTACATCCACATATTTTGAAATATTGGCTGGTCATGTGGCATAGTTGTTTTGTGAAAAAAATGCTGTTTAGACTTTAAGTGACCTGAGAAGCTGTGAATAGTGAGAAAATATACCATGTGTTCACAAGGGGGAAAGAAAAGGACATGGGAATGAATGATCTGTCAGACATCACTACAAGCTCCTAGGGTTCCTCAGCCTTCTGGGGAGAGAGTTTTAGATGTTTTTTTCTGTCCTTGACGAAATTAGTGTGCAAAAAAATAGCAAATGGAGAGTCACTTGGACAAAGTGAAATATTCCCTTTGGCAAGACAAACAAAAAAGGAAACACATTATCCAAATGGTAGAGGTTGCAGATCTCCAAAATTCACAGGGATACAGTGCATGATTCTCAAAGTGTGAGCATGTAGAAACACTAATGAAGTGTTAACATTTATTGATAATTGAATACAAAATTAGGGGCTTTATGCTTCAGTATTACATGGGACTGAGAGGCCAGACATGTCTCCTGGAGAGGACTGTCTCCTGTCTCAATATGTAATGGAAATGCAAATGTATTGGAAGCAGTTGAGCAGGTTTGCTCAAGATGACGGCAGATTAAGACGCTCCTGTTGCTCCGGCTGTTCTTTTTCCTCCTTTTCCCTTTTATCCCTCTCTTTTTTCCTTCTTCTCTCCCCTCAGTGGGGGGGAGGGGCGTGGATAGGTGGCAGGACTTGGAAATATTCACTACTGCAGTTTCCTCCTCTGCCTCAGAGGCTGTAGATGTTTCAGCCCCTCAATCATGTCAAAAATATTTTTATTGTGACTTCAAATTTGCAAAATAAGCGACTCTTCCTTTGTAAGTCACTTTGTGGTGTTAAGAGAAGCAGACAGTTATTACCTGTCAGAGCTAGTATGCATTTCCTCCCTTCCTCCAGTCACTGAGCTGCCCAATGTACCTCAGGAATGCTGACATCCACAATGGTTATCACATTACATTCAACAGGACCTGCTTTTACTTGCCTGAGCAGTTCACCTTCTACCCAGTTACCTTCAGTTCCAAGTCATGTAGCATTTGTTACACTGAGGCTGTCAACATTATGGTCCAGTATTATTTGGTGTGCTACTTATGATTAGAAAGGTGTTGAATACCAATCCTCTTTCCTTGGCTAAATGGGTATAAGGGCCTATTTGGTTTACACTGAGCCAGGAATAATTACTAATTTACCAGTGACAGCACAGTGGCTCAGCACGTCATGGACCTGGGTTTGATTCCACCCTCAGCAACTGTCTGTGTGGAGTTTGCACATTCTCCCCATGTCTGCGTAGGTTTCCCTTGGTTCTCCAATTTCCTCCCACAGTCCAAAGATGTGCAGGCTAGGTTGATTAGCCGTGTGAAATGCTGGGTTACAGGGATAGGATTGTGGGGAAGAGGCAGGTGGGATGCTGTTTGGAGGGTCAGTGCAAATTTGATCGGACAACCAGCCTCTTTCTGAATGGGAGGGATTCTATAATAATGAATCCTAACAGAAAAATGTTTCTTTTGTCTTAGGACATGTTTGGCTGCATCATTATAATGAGGTAAAAGTGCTAGCTCGCAGGGTGGGGCCATGGGTTACTGGGCCAAACCTCCTGTGCGAATGCTTCGGCCTTATTTTTTGCACTGATGTGCTCAGCTCTTCCATCATTGAGGATGGAGATATTTGTGGAGCCTCCTCCTCCAGTCAGTTGTTTAATTATCCACCACCATTCACAACGGGATGTGGCAGGACCGCAGAGCTCAGATCTGATCCATTGGTTAGCTCTGCCTGTCACTTGCTGCTTATGCTGTTTGGCAAGTAGTCCTGTTTGGTGGCCTCACCAGGTTGATACCACATCTTCAGGTATGCCTGGTGCTGCTCCTGGTATGCCCTCCTGCACCTTCCATTGAATCAGAGTTGATCCCCTGGCTTGATGGTAGTGGTTGAGTGGGTGATATGCCCGGCCATGAGTTACAGATTGTGCTGGAGTACAATTCTGCTGCTGTTGATGGCCCACAGTGCCTCATGGGTGCCCTGTCTTGAGCTGCTAGATCTGTGTGAAGTCTGTCCCATTAGGTATAGTAATAGTGACACACAACATAATGGAGGGTGTTCTCAGTATGGAGGTGAGACTTTGCCTCTGCAAGGACTGTGCGGTGGTCATTCTTACCAATAATGTCATGGACGGATGCACCAGCAGTTGACAGGATGAGATCAGATATATTTGTCTCTTGTCAGCTCCTTTGCCACCTGCTATAGATCCAGTCTAGCAGCTATGTCCTTTAGGACCCAACCAGCTTGAAGGTGCTTAGCCACACTTGGTGTGGGCATTGAAGTTTGTTCCAGAGAGTACATTGCCACCCTCAGTGGTGTTCAACATCAAGCACAGAGTCGTCAATTGAGGAAGGATGTTATGTGGCAATTAACAGAAGATTTCCATACCCATAACCTTGCCATGAAACTTCATGGGGTCCGGAATCAATGTTGAGGACTCCCACAGCAATTCCCTCCCGACTGTATGCCACTGTGCTGCCACCTCTGCTGGGTCTGTCCTGACAGTGGGACAAGATGTATCCAGGGATGATGATGGTGGTGCCTGGGACATTTTCAGGAAGATATGATTTCATAAGTATGACTAAGTTAGGCTGTTTTGATGCTCGGCCCCAGACGTTAGTAAGGAGTAATTTACAACGAGGACAGAGCTGTGTTTGCTGTTGTTGTTTCTGATGCCTAGATTGATGCCAAGTGGTCTGTGCAGTTTCATATCTTTTTTCAGATTTTCTAGTAATTGTTCTGACTGAATGGCTTGCTAAACTATTTCAGTTAAGAGTTGAGTATATTGCTGTGGGTCTGGAGTCACATGTTTGCCATGTAAGCAAGGCACTTTTTCAACCCTAAAAAGCAATGTTATTTCACGGTCATCATTAAACTCTTAATTCCAGATTTTTATTGGATTCAAATGCCACCATCTGCCATGGTGGTAGTTTTAACCCTGGCTTCGAGAACTTTACTTGAGTCTCTGGCTTAATATTTGAGCGATAAGACCATAATGACATTGTTTCCCCTTATGATCTTATTGATGCATTTATGTGCATAGGCATTACTTAGACTGATGCATCTCTCCTTAAATAAATTGATTTCAAAGTCCACTTGCTAACTCTCCTCCCATGCAGTACAGGGGTTGTGCTCCCTTTACTTTAGTATTCTTGCAAATTGTTCTGATGAGTGCACGACAAAAAGCTTTGAAAAATGTAATTTTTCATCAATACTCAAAAACTATGCCCACAACGACATTGTATTAGGTAGTATGCTCACAGTAAGATCCCACAACCAGCATCATGACAACAAACAGTTAACCTGTTCATTTAGTAATCTGAGATAAGGGATCAAGATTCACAAAGCCCTCTCAAATAGTGTCATGTGATCATTCGCATCTACCAGAGACAGTGGGCAAAACTTTTGTTTAAAGCCTAATCCAATGTAACCAATGGTGCTGTACTCCCTCACTATGGCACACTGGAATATCAGATGGATTAAGTTCTCAAGAGTAAAGTGGAACTTGAATCCACAATATTCTGACTCACAGCCAACAGTTCTACCACTGAACCGCTGCTGACATTGCAATTGTAACATATGGAGATAACTACTGAGCGATAATAACATGCGCCACAACCTCAACCAAATTGTAACTGGATAACTTAAAGTATGATGAAAGCAAAGCATTCTTAGTTAAAGATGTGACAAGCCAACATCTTAATAGCTTTCAGCTGCTACTTGTGTTTGTTGAACAGTGGTATGTAACTCTGATTCAGAACATTCTACATTCCCAGTTACTCACTGAATCATCTACTCTCCAGGTTCCCAGAAACCTGCTCAGAATTCCAAAGGTTGAGAATCTTTTTACCCACCTCCAGAACTCTTAAACTCCGATAAACGCAATGGTTGTACTCTAAGGGATTTCAAGCTACCTTGCTTAATTCCCACCAGGAAATGAATTAAAAGGGAACTCCAGTTCAGACCAATACTTCCAGACTTTTCCGTTCCGAAGAGGGGTCGCAGGGCTGTTGGTGGCATAGTGGCTCAATGGCTAGCACTGCTGTCGCACAGTGCCAAGGACGTAGGTTCAATCCCACCCCTGGACAACTGTCTGTGTGACGTTTGCATGTTCTCCCAGTGTCTGTGTGGGTTTCCTCCCACTGTACAAAGACGTACAGGTTCAGGTGGACTGGCCATGCTAATTTGCCTGTAGTTTTCAGGGATGTGCAGGCTAGGTGGGTAAGCCATGGAAGTGCAAGGTTACAGGGAGTGGGTACGGTCATGTGTCTGGGTGAGATCCTCTTTGGAGGGTTGGTGTGGACTTGATGGGCCAAATGGCTTGCTTCCATAAGGTTGGGATTCTGTAAGTCTATGCCTCAACGTGTTCGCTCACCACAGATGCCGCCAGACCTGCTGACTTTCTCCAGCATTCTCTGCATTTGTTCCATGTTTTACTTTTCCTCTCTGGGAAGGGCTACAATGCAAAACCTAAAATTAATGGGATAGGGTGTGGTGCTGGAATTTGACTGGAAATTGAGAATAGGGTTACACTACCAACAAACATATTGATTGTACTGTCTCTCATTTGAACAAAATTGTTTAGCACCTTGGTTTATGGGGGGCTATGTCAACTTGGCATCATTGGGTTCGATATCAGAATGGAGCTCCACCAGATTTTGCTTGCCAAATTACCCTGTTAAAGACACTATAGAAATTAAAGCTTTCATTGTTGTTTTAATTGGAGAGGAGTTTGGGCAGGCATAAATACTCAATTCTCAGCAAACTGTTTAGCTCCAGGCCTCACTGTAGCTCCATTCCTTAATGAGGTTTAAATCTCCTCAGAGTGTCAGAGCAGTGCCAAATAGTTTAGAGGCAAGTCAGGCTCAGTGTTTAATCAATAGACCTATTGTCCAGTGATTCACCTGGAAAGGTTTGGAAAATGCCTAAATCAATATCTCAGATTACAGATAAACTCTCAGTTTAATCATTAACTGCTGTGAGAAGCTCAACCTAATAATCTCACTGTGGTCGGGGGAGGTCATATCAGCTATACTCACAATCACAGATCCCAAATTCTTTTCTTATCAGCGCAGCACTTAAAACTGAGGTTTTCTTTGAAAACAGATTGGGAGCTGAGCATTTTAAACACAAAAAACCTTATCAGATTCAAAAATATGCAACAGGACCCTGTGTTTAAAGAGCACATCAACTCACTGCTCCAACTCTGTGAGGACACATAGGGCGCAGTAATTAACATGTTTATAACGCTGCCAGCAAATAGGGTCTTTCATCAGAGGGGATGTTGTTAAATTATGAGGAATATTGGAGCAACGTGTCTCAACACGTCAGCAGAGATTTAGCCCACAGAGTTCTGGCTATGCATTGTGTTAACACTGCCTTCCTTAGCAGTCTGACATAAAAAGGAAACCCTGAAGTCACACGGTTTCTCCTGTTTCCATACACATCACACTACAGAATACCACTCTCTACACGTCTGATGCATAGAATGGTAATTGCTCTTCTGTCAGACCCTGTGGAATATGGATCTGAACTATAGCAATTCAAAGACTCCATGTGTAATAATAGACTCCCCCGCCTTAATGGCCATCAAAATCACATGACCGTGCTAAAGTCATATAATAAATGTGCATCTCCAATTCAGACCGCTTTAGCATTCCTTAAGTTCACCATTCCATTGCCGACATTCAGATGCCTGGGCCCTAATTTCTAGTAGCCCCACCTGCTGCCTCTCTCTCCCTTTCCTCCTTTAGGCTACTCTTTAAACCATAATTCTTTCACCAACTCTTTTGGTCACCTGCTCTAATACATCTTTGCACTTCTTGATGTCAATTATAGCTAAAAAGAACACTCTTAGAATGGCACTATAAAAATGTGACTTTCTGTCTTTGTTGTTGGCCCTCAAGCAAGTCTGAGTGATAGACCCCACAGTATTTATTCAATTCAAAGACCAACTGTCCTTTGGTGCCTGCTTTGCATTTGCACAGATAAAAATCTCTTTTAATTCAGCAGTCTCTGTACCAAAACTAAACTGACCACCATTGTCATACAAAGTAGTCATTGCCCAAACTGAAAACATTTGCAGTTTACAGAGTTGCAAACAGTTTTCGATCTCGTCAAATTCTGAAGGTTACAAATTCGGCCTGTTTTTGAATAACCCACATAGAATAGCAATCTCATCAACAGAGCATTCACAGAGGAACTGTTGAAAACATCCTACACTTTGGCAATGGCCTCTCCCAATAGGCCACTATAGATCAAAGAACAATACAGCGCAGAACAGGCTCTCCGGCCCTCAATGTTGTGCCAACCTGTGAACTAATCTAAGCCCATCCCCCTACACTATCCCATCATCATCCATATGCTTATACAAGGACTATTTAAATACCCCTAATGTGGCTAAGTTAACTACATTGGCAGGCAGGGCGTTCCACGCCCTTATTACCCTCTGAGTAAAGAGCCTACCTCTGACGTCTGTCTTAAATCTATCACCCCTCAATTTGTAGCTATGCCCCCTCGTACAAGCTGACATCATCATCCTCGGAAAAAGACTCTCACTGTCCACCCTATCTAATCCTCTGATCATCTTGTATGTCTCTACTAAATCCCCTCTTAGCCTTCTTCTCTCCAATGAGAACAGACCCAAGTCCCTCAGCCTTTCCTCATAAGACCTACGCGCCAGACCAGGCATCATTCTGGTAAATCTCCTCTGCACCTTTTCCAATGCTTCCACATCCTTCCTGTAATGGGGTGACCAGGGCTGTAGGCAATATTCCAAGTGAGGCCGCACTAACGTTTTGTACAGTTGCAGCGTGATATCATGGCTCCGGAACTCAATCCCTCTACAATAAAACCTAACACACCGCAAGCCTTCTTAACAGCACTATCAACCTGGGTGGCAACTTCCAGGGATCTATGTACATAGGCACCAAGATCCCTCTGCACATCTACACAACCAAGAATCTTTCCATTGACCCAGTATTCTGCCTTCCTATTATTCTTCCCAAAGTGAATCACCTCATATTTATCCACATTGAACTCCATTTGCCACCTTTCAGCACAATTCTGCAGTTTATCCAAGTCTCCCTGCAACCTGCAACATCCTTCCACACTGTCTACCACTCCAGCTACTTGAGTGTCACCTGCAAACTTACTAACCCATCCACCAGTGCCTACGTCCAAGTCATTTATAAAAATGACAAACAGCAGTGGTCCCAAAACAGATCCTTGAGGCACACCTCTAGTAACTGGGCTCCAGGCTGAATATTTTCCATCGACCACCACTCGTTGCCTTCTCACAGAAAGCCAGTTTCTAATCCAAACTGCTAAATCTCCCTCAATCCTGTGCCTCTGTGTAGACAAGGAAATATAACAAAGATGGCTGACAAATGGCAAGTAACATTTTTGTCAGACAAGGGCCAAGCAATGATCATTTCCAACAAGAAAGAACCCAACCATCACTCCTTGGCATTTAATGGCATTACCACCACTGAATCCTACACTATCAACATCCTGGGGTTACGATTCTAAGAAACTGAATGAGACTAGCCATATAATTACAGTCGCTACAAGAGCAGATCAGAGGCTAAGAATCCTGTCCTGAGCAAATTACCTTCGAGTTCCACAAAGTTGACCATCATCTACAGGACACAACTCAGGAGTGTGATGGAAAACTCCCCACTTGCCTATATAAGTGCAGCTCCAACAATACTCAAGAAGTTTAACATCACCCAAGACAAAGCAGCCCACTTGATTGGCAACATATCCACAAACATTTCTCTCCCTCCATTACAATACTCAGCAGCAGTAATGTGTACTATCTACAAGATGTACTGAAGAAAATCACTAAGACTCCTTAGACAGCACCATCCAAAAACCTGACCACTTCCTTCTGGAAGACCAAGGGCAGCAGATACATGAGAACACCACCAAGTTCAAGCCACACACCATCCTGACTTGGAAATGTATCACTGTTTGTTCACCGTTGTTGGGTCAAAATCCTGGAGCTCACTAGCCACTTTGTGGGTTATAGTAGATTGGCTGCAGCAAATTAGGAAAGCAGCTCGCTGCTACTTCCTCTAGGGCAATTAGAGATGGGAAATAAATAGGGCAGCACAGTTTTCAGTGGCTAGTGCTGATGCCTCACAGTGCCAGGGACCTGGGTTTAATTCCAGCCTTAGGTGACTGTGTATGTGGAGTTTGCACATTCTCCCTGTGTCTGTGTAGGTTTCCTCTGGGTGCTCTGGTTTTCTACGACAGTCCAATGATTTGCAGGTTAGGTGGATTAACCATGGGAAATGCAATGTTACAGGGGTAGGGTAGGGTGGGATGCTCTTTGGTGGGGCAGTTTGGACTCACTGGGCTGAATGGCCTGCTTTCACACTGTAGGGATTAAGTGGTGAATGTTGACCTAGCCAGAAAAGTGCACATACCTGAACAAACCTCTTTAAAAATCCAGAAAATGAAAACCAAATATGGTAATCAGGCCCTACTTCTGAAGGAAAAGTGTTCTTGGAAATAGCCCCTCCACTCCATTCTTACCTCTGAGCTAAATATAGCTCTATTAATCTGCCAGGATGAAATACTTCATCACTGTGATCACTAACAGCTTAATTTGGTTGCTTCTTGCTGCAGCATAGGATCTTACAGTATGGAAGTCGCTCTTTGGTCCATCAAGTCTGTACTACCTAAACTATGCCAAATCTACATCAGTCCCATTTTCCAGTTCTTTGTAAATTATGATGTTTCAGGTGGTATAGTGCTCAGTGAAGAAGGTTAGCGAAGATTACAAGGAGATCTCGATCAATTTAGGTTAATTTGCTGAGGAATGGCAGATGGAGTTTAATTTGGAAAAATGTGAGGTATTGTACTTTGGTTAAACAAACAAGGGCAAGACTTATACAGTTAATGATAGGTCCCTGTGTAGTTTTGTAGAATAGAGGGGCCTAGAAGTTAAGATGCATAATTCTTTGAAGTTTGCATCACGAATAGACAGGATGGTTAAGAAGGCATTTAGCACGCTTTCCTTCATTCCTCAGACTTTTGAGTTATAGGAGTTGGAATGTTATGTTGAGGTTATACTGTACATCGAAGAGGCCTCTTCTGGAGTACTGTGTCCTGTTCTGATCACCCTGTTATAGGAAGGATATTATTAAACTGGAGAAGGTTCAGAAATGACTTACCAGGATGTTGCCAGAAAATGGGGGTTTGAAATGAGAAAATTTTATGATTCAGTTTGTGGATGTACCTACTAGAGAAAGTGCAAACTTGACCTACTCTTGGGAAATAAGGCAGGGTAGATGACCAGAGATAGCTGGGGAGCACTTTGGGAGCAGCAACCATAATTCTGTTAGCTTTAAAATAGTGATGGAAAAGAATAGACGAGATCTAAAATTTAAGTTCTAAACTGGAGGAAGGCCAGTTGTGACAGTATTAGGCAAGAACTTTCAAAAGTTGATGGGGTGGGTTGGGTTGCGGATGTTTGCAGGTAAAGGGATGCTTGGAAATTGGGAAGCCTTCAAGAATGGTTTAATGAGAGTGCAGAGACAGTGTGTTCCTGTTAGGGTGAAGGGAAAGATGGATGACTAGAGAAATTGAGGTTTTGGCCAAGACAAAGAAGGGAGCACATGTCAGGTATAGACGGAGTGAATCCCTAGAAGAGTATAAAGGCAGTAGGAGTATACTTAAGGGGGAAATTGGGAGGGCAAAAAGGGAACATGAGATAGCTTTGGCAAATAGGGTTAAAGAGAATGCAAAGGGATTCTACAAATTGATTAATAACAAAAGGGTAACTGGAGAGAGAATAGGTCCCCTTAAAGGTCAGCAAAGCCACCTACATGTGGAGCTGCAGGAGATGGGGGAAATACTAAATGCATATTTTTTATCATGTTTGCTGTGGAGCAGAATATGGAACATAGAGAACATGGGGATATAGATAGCAACATCTTGAAAAATGTCCATACTACAGAGGAGGTGCTGGACATCTTCAAACACATAAAGACAGATAAATCCCCGATACCTGATCATGGACATGAATATGGCGAATACACATCTTTTCCCTTGGAGACCAAACTAGAGGGCATTGGTTTAAGGTGAGAAGGGAAAGATTTGAAAGGGACCAGAGGGGCAAATTTTTCACAGAGGGTGTGCATGTATGGAATGAGCTGCCAGAGGAAGGGATGAAAGCTGGTATAATTGCAACATGTAAAAGGTATCTGGATGGGTACACAAATAGGAAGGATTAGAGGGATGTAGGCCAAATGCTGTCAAATTGAATTAGATTAGTTTGGACTATCTGGTTAGCATGGACAAGTTAGGCCAAAGGGTCTGTCTCCATGCTGTACACATCAATGATTCTATAAGACTATGTTAGAATATCCCAAAGTATATTAGATACAATTTATTATGTTTTTAGAAGTGTTGCTATTTGGGAAACAGGACAACTAATTTGTTCTCAGCAAGGTCCAACAAACAGAATTAAAACAAATCACTATAAAATCTGTTTAAGAGATCACCATTAAGTCATCATCTTAGCTAGGAAGGACTTACTTTGAAAATGTGCTAATGGAGTACAGGGTGGTGCATTGGCTTAGTGGTTAGCACTGCTACCTCACAGCAGCAGGGACCTGGGTTTGATTCCGGCCTTGGGTAAATATCTGCATGGGTTTCCTCTGGATACTCCAGTTTCCTCCCACAGCCATAAGATGGGCAGGTTAAGTGAATTGGCTATGCTAAATAGTATCAGAGATAATGGGAACTGCAGATGCTCCTGAGATGCTGCTTGGCCTGCTGTGTTCATCCAGCCTCACATTTTATTATCTTGGCTATGCTAAATGTCGGGTTGACATTGTGGGAGTCTGGGTGAGGTGCTCTGGAGAGGGTTGGTGCAGACTCAATGAGCCCAATGGTGTCTTCCAACATTGTAGGGAATCTATGTATGACATTTACCCAAGAAGGCAGCAACTCCTTGACTGAAAGATAGCAATAAACCCTCAATACTGTAGTAGAAAGTCAGGCAAGACCTTGTGCTCTGGTCTCTGGAGTGGATTGTGAACTGATGACCTCAGCCTGTCTTGTTTGCATCTTTACTCAGTTGATCCTTACCTGCTATTAGACACTGGCCTGGACAAATGCTTTGTCACTCTACAACTGCCACCACTTCCTTTTAACTTTTGATCTCAAACCTCTCACCCTCTAACTTTACTCTGACCTTCACTCTCATCACATTTCCATCTCTCTCGAGGTCCGAAGGAGAGTCATATTGGACTCTAAACATTAACTGTCTCCATGGATGCTGCTGGACAGACCCACTGACTTTTTCCAGCATTTGCCATTACTTGTTTTTATTTTCTTGAATGTGTGATCTTCTGACCCAGAGATAAATGATACCCACTGAAACGCAGCTCACTCTGTAAGAACCACCATGATATATTCTTTAAATAAAAATCTTTCAATTTTGAAGCAGGAATGGAGAAAACCTTGAGAAAACTACAGGACCAACACAGTGTTGGATGAATAGGACCCATGGTCTAGAAAGAGCAGCCACATTAATTAAAAAGCTGGATTTTGTCCCTTCCCTTGTTTATCAAAGAAATAACAGTTTCTGTGAAACATAGACTATAGCTTGCCCACCCTACTTTGTAATGGATGTTTAAATAATATTCAGGAAGAGACATCAAGAGGTTTCCAAACCTCAAAGGATCTAATTAGGAAGGGAAGTTTGATGACTAAATTAGTGTTGGATGGAGAAGACTTCTGGAAACATGATTGAGAGTGCAGATAAGGCTGAAGGAAATTAATTACTGAACTCAGAATGACGGAAACATCATCCAAATTCCTCCACTAGGCATTGGGGAAAAGTAACTTCTAGCTGCATAGTGGGAGATGTCTGACTGACTCAAAGAGAAAGCAGCTGGTATTGGGATGGCTGAGAGCTTTTAAAAAGAGAGCTAGACCAAGACACAAAATAAAGTGACATATAGCAAAATACAAGGGCAAAGTTTGTATCAATCATGATGGACAGTCATCACTTGTGCACTATCGAAGACCTATCTCCTTCAAATGTTTGCACACTCTTCCACTCCAGCCCTGCAGACAGTATTAGAAGTTAACTCTAGGGTCCATGCTCCTCCCTCTATACGTAGAGCCCATTTCTCCCGTTCTAAATCTCAAACATACTCTCAATTTATTGTTATTCCACCTCGTAGTCGAGATATATTCTTCCTATACATATAAATTAAACTCTATCCCTAATTTACCTTTGAAATATCTTTGAGGCACTAAAGGCTTTTCACCCACTTCTTATAAGTGAGGTTGTAGATTATTAAGTGAAAATCATGGGGCTGGAGTTGAGTGGGAAAATTCCACCATCATCAATATTGGGTCCAGGTTATCAGCGGTCTGGAAATGCAAATGTGTAAAATTCAACTTTACAGTCTTTCAGGACTGAGAACACCAGCCAAAAATAACACTCAGATGCTTTGGTTTACATATTACACAGATCCCTCAATGCATTCACTGGATTATTCAGCCAGCCCAGGATCTAATCTCTCACAATAGCTCAGATTGGAAACTCCCTCACCAGAACTGCAGCTTGGAAACTTGGTGCAGACCCAGCCCTATCCTGCCATCCCACATTAGGCACCATCGAGGGACAGGAAATGTCCCAGTATCGCTCTTTCCCATCCACACTGACGTCTGCTGGTACTTTACTGTATTATTGAGTTAAATCTTTCATTTTGTGAGTAAGCTGGACTTGGGTATAGAGCTGTGTTCCCTCTAATTTTCTTTCCAGCGGCATGGACCGCCAGGTTCTGTGCACACAGTCGCACCAGGAAATGGAAATCAATGCCCTGATTGGCATGATGACTCAGTGGTTAACACTGCTGCCTCACAGCATCAGGAACCCCGGTTTGATTTCCACTTGAGGTGACTGTGCAAATTCCACACAGACATTCTCCGCATCTGCATAGGCTACTTGAGGGTGCTCCAGTTTCCTCTTATGGCCCAAAGATGTGCAGGTTAGGGTGGATTGGCTATGCCAAATTCCTCGTGTCCAGGGATGTGCAGGCAAGGTGAATTAGCCATGGGAAATGTAGAGTTATAGAAATAGGGTACAGGGTTGAGCCTGGGTGGGATGCTGGTCTGATGGTCAGTGTGAGTGGAATGTCCTGCTTTCACACTGTAGGATTCTATGATCGATTGGCATGCTAACATCAATCACTGTACATGGAATTTTGTTGTGGCTGCAGCACAGATAACTGCACGGCTTAGAGGGAAAGTTGATATAGAGATAATAAAATGTGAGGCTGGATGAACACAGCAGGCCCAGCAGCATCTCAGGAGCACAAAAGCTGACGTTTCGGGCCTAGACCCTTCATCGGAGAGGGGGATAGGGAGAGGGAACTGGAATAAATAGGGAGAGAGGGGGAGGCGGACCGAAGATGGAGAGAAAAGAAGATAGGTGGAGAGGAGAGTATAGGTGGGGAGGTAGGGAGGGGATAGGTCAGTCCAGGGAAGATGGACAGGTCAAGGAGGTGGGATGAGGTTAGTAGGTAGGAGATGGAGGTGTGGCTTGGGGTGGGAGGAAGGGATGGGTGAGAGGAAGAACAGGGTAGGGAGGCAGAGACAGGCTGGGTTGGTTTTGGGATGCAGTGGGTGGAGGGGAAGAGCTGGGCTGGTTGTGTGGTGCAGTGGGGGGAGGGGACGAACTGGGCTGGTTTAGGGATGCAGTAGGGGAAGGGGAGATTTTGAAACTGGTGAAGTCCACATTGATACCATTGGGCTGCAGGGTTCCCAAGCGGAATATGAGTTGCTGTTCCTGCAACCTTTGGGTGGCATCACTGTGGCACTGCAGGAGGCCCATGATGGACATGTCATCTAAAGAATGGGAGGGGGAGTGGAAATGGTTTGCAACTGGGAGGTGCAGTTGTTTATTGCGAACCGAGCGGAGGTGTTCTGCAAAGCGGTCCCCAAGCCTCCGCTTGGTTTCCCCAATGTAGAGGAAGCCACACCGGGTACAGTGGATGCAGTGTACCACATTGGCAGATGTGCAGGAGAACCTCTGCTTAATGTGGAATGTCATCTTGGGGCCTGGGATAGGGGTGAGGGAGGAGGTGTGGGGGCAAGTGTAGCATTTCCTGCGGTTGCAGGGGAAGGTGCCGGGTGTGGTGGGGTTGGAGGGCAGTGTGGAGTGAACAAGGGAGTCACGGAGAGAGTGGTCTCTCCGGAAAGCAGACAGGGGTGGGGATGGAAAAATGTCTTGGGTGGTGGGGTCGGATTGTAGATGGCGGAAGTGTCGGAGGATGATGCGTTGTATCCAGAGGTTGGTGGGGTGGTGTGTGTGAACGAGGAGGATCCTCTTTGGGTGGTTGTGGCGGGGGTGGGGTGTGAGGGATGTGTGGCGGGAAATGCGGGAGATGCGGTCAAGGGCGTTCTCAACCACCGTGGGGGGAAAGTTGTGGTCCTTGAAGAACTTGGACATCTGGGATGTGCGGGAGTGGAATGCCTCATCGTGGGAGCAGATGTGGCGGAGGCAGAGGAATTGGGAATAGGAGATGGAATTTTTGCAGGAGGGTGGGTGGGAGGAGGTGTATTCTAGGTAGCTGTGGGAGTTGGTGGGCTTGAAATGGACATCAGTTACAAGCTGGTTGCCTGAGATGGAGACTGCGAGATCCAGGAAGGTGAGGGATGTGCTGGAGATGGCCCAGGTGAACTGAAGGTTGGGGTGGAAGGTGTTGGTGAAGTGGATGAACTGTTCGAGCTCCTCTAGGGAGCAAGCGGCGCCACCGATACAGTCATCAATGTAACGGAGGAAGAGGTGGGGTTTGGGGCCTGTGTAGGTGCGGAAGAGGGACTGTTCCATGTAACCTACAAAGAGGCAGGCATAGCTGGAGCCCATGCGGGTGCCCATGGCCACCCCCTTAGTCTGTAGGAAGTGGGAGGAATTGAAAGAGAAGTTGTTGAGGGTGAGGACGAGTTCGGCTAGGCGGATGAGGGTGTTAGTGGAGGGGGACTGGTTGGGCCTGTGGGACAGGAAGAAGCGCAGGGCCTTGAGGCCATCTGTATGCGGAATGCAGGTGTATAGGGACTGGACGTCCATGGTGAAAATGAGGTGCTGGGGGCCAGGGAATTGGAAGTCCTGGAGGAGGTGGAGGGCGTGGGTGGTGTCACGGACATAGGTAGGGAGTTCCTGGACCAAACATTGTTGATATAGAGACATGGGTTTTTATTTCCAGTTTTCTAATCCATCAGGTTTAATCTCGTCATCAATATCCAAAGCAGTTCTGACAATGGTATATATCCAATGTTCATCAGTAAAGTATATGACAAAACATGCAAAAATCTGATCCGTACAATCACAAATGAACAGGTTTACGTGGCCTTATCAGAGAATCAGATCAGAACAGGTGATTAACCTACTCCATCTCAATCTCCAGCTACTGATCAATCTCCTCCGGAGCTAGCTAATTGTTCTGAAGAAAGTCTTCTTGTACTCTCTTTCACACTGAGGAGCTATGCACGACAATTAAATCAGTTTGATTACTGGCATCATAAATGTGCCTGTATTCAATGTTAGTTTGATTGATTAGTGCATTAGGGCTTGCTTGTTTCTCCTTGGAAAGAGTTTTATCTCTTGGTGTGAATGAATTAGATTAAAACTGACGTAAAAGGAGAAGAATTCTCAATTTCAAGTCAGAGGCAAGACTTCTTTTTCCCCCAAGGGTCATTAGTTTGCAGTATCATCTTACTGAAAGATGTAGAGGCATGATCATTGAATTTATTTAAGGCTGAGTGAGACAGGTTTTTAAATAGATGAGTGCCCAGGGTTATGGGGACCACACTGGAAAGTGGAGCTGAGATCACAACGAGGTCAGCCATGATCTTGTCTAATTGCAAGGCAGGTTTGAGGGGCTAAATGGCCTACTCTGGCTCCCATGACCTCCTTAGAGAAGGTCAAGAGGTGACTGAATAGAGATTTTTGTTATCACAAATACACTTCATTAAGTAAATAAAGGAGGACAGCTTTTCAGTGGAACTTTGACAACCTGAAGTCTCCCATTCGAGGGAAGTGGCAAGACAGCTAGAACTGAAAGGTGGTTGAGGCAGATTGTCATTACTTTTGACAAGGAATGGGCCACTTTGCTTGAAGGCAAGACAATTTGCGTTTGTGAGGAAATGACAAAGGTGTGGAATCACTGGAGACTTCAATCAACAACAGAGGAATTCCTGGCAAGTTTTGAGAAGATTTGTAGCTCAGGTTGAGTTTCCGGATGTGAGTTTGCTCGCTGAGCTGGAAGGTTAGTTTTCAGACATTTCGTCACCATTCTAGGTAACATCATCAGTGAGCCTCCGATGAAGCTCACTGCTGATGTTACCTAGAATGGTGACAAAACGTCTGAAAACTAACCTTCCACCTCAGCGAGCAAACTCACATCCAGAGGAATGCCTGTACATAATGATGCAAAGTAAATAAATAATAACAGAAACCCATATTGCAAGGCACATCCACGGCTTGAATAAACTTTATTAAATATTGCATTTTGCAACCACAGCAGTCAATAGAGACTCTTATCTTCATTAACACATCCTGAAGCACGGCAATAAAGAAAATAGCTCAACAAAAGATCTGCTGCAACACATGATTATAAAGGCTTGCAGCTCACAGAAATGTGGTAAATAAAATATGAGTGTTTTGATTATGTACAGTCAGCATATTGCAGCCCATCAGTGATTTATTGGTGCAGAGGAAGGGATACATCTGCACATTAAACAGAAAGTGATCTTGCTGCTGTATCATTTGTACAGACAAGGAGGAAGATGATTTCCCAGACTGTGATGATTTTTAAAAAAAACACAATTTGCATGTGCTTTGTTTTGGTGCTAAGCATTTTCTTCCAAACCGAGGCTCTGTTTCTCGCAAATAAATTGTAAAAGAGCTCCGAGAAGTATGTTTTGCTTCTCTGCTTTCAGTTTGCCATTTAAAATTTCTTTTGTTAAATTATTATTTTCTATACAGGATAAGTACATAATTTTGTACAAAATCAAATGTACATATTTACACAAAGCTTTATCCCAGCAGTGGGTTGATTCCCTTCGGGAAAGGTGTGCTTTTTTATTATATACTTACTGGTTGTGTGACTGAAGAATACTAGAAGTGTTGCAGATCTAAGTGGGTGACACTGGCTATTAACACGTGTTAAAGAAACCTGCTCTATATAAGCATTAGCCATTAAAGGACAGCTGCAAGACCTTTGTCAAACTGGGAGTGACATTTCCTCTTCAGAGGGAATGAGGTGCATATTCTACCTGTGTTCGTTTTCCAATAAAGCAACCCAAAATACGCAGTAGAAAAAGGAGAGATTACAAGTGATGGTTCAGAGAGCATGCACTGTATCAAGCAGTAAAGGGTTACCCCTGGCTAGAAATTCCTCTGTATTCAAGAGTTCCATTCCATTCTCCATATTGTGAAAAGACAGGGCTCAGTGCAATAGCCGGCTTGTCTTCCAATCTCATGCCCTATCCCCAGTCAGAGACTCAAGTGTTCCCAAGCCTCCTGGTTCTGTCTCTCATCCAGACCGTATATCTCTGAGTACCATATAGAAAGGGGAGTCCAACTTTAAGCCATGATGGGCATTGTCTTCCCCTTGTCAACTAATCCAGTCCTTGCCCACCCACTGGGTTAATACGGTCGATGCATCAGCAACCTCAGACCCTAAGCTCACGTACCACTCACGCATTCTCTCTTGCTCAGCGTGCTCCTTGTTCGGGGCAAGTAAAGACACTTCATGTTATAAGCAGAATGTTTCGGCCAAGTTACAGTATGTTCAATCCAATTAACAGCTCATGGACCCTCTGCCAGTGTTGGGGTTGGATTGGAGGGCAGGAGCTGTTTATTCAACAAAAGTCCACAATGACTCCCAGCTCTACAAATTCAGTGGTTTGACATAGTTGCCTGGGAAGGTGCCAAACTGCTTAGATCTTCTGGATGTTCCTGTTGGAATAAAAGAGACAAAGTATAAAACATACTTGAATCTGTTTGGTGACGAATACCAACTTAGCGCAGTGAGTCAATGGAGTCATGGGCAGCAGTGGCAATATCCCTCAGGCCCAGCTTCAAACCCCACATTCCAGAGATGAGTCACAACACGTCTGGAAAAAGTTGACTAAAAATGTACTTTAAAAATGTTAAATTTGAACACAGGATCCAGGGCAACACTTGGGTACAGGTACTGCTGCATTGCTATTTGTCTCAGGGGGTTGTCTAACCAAAACTCCCGCTGGCCCTCTATTACAGTATTTGAAATACCTCTTCCAGTAGGATACAAAATACAGGGGTGAGGCAGGGTGCAATAGGTGATCACACACCCAAGAAACCACTAATACTTCAGGTTAATTCAATCAAAGGGATGCAGGGTGGACAGGAGGGGGCTGGGGGTAAACGGCCGCTGCAAAGGAAGGAGACCAGGTCTAAAACCCCTCAACAAAAGAGATGCTCAACTAACTGGAAGCAAGAACAATGTGAAATCATTATGGTAATGAGTTCCTCACAAAGGAATGTGGAATCCCTAGTTTCAGGATACATAAAGCTCACATGCAAAATATGGAGACTCTGTTGCAATGAACACTGCCAGTCATTTATTAGATTTCAACCTCAAATTTGAATGTGAAATGCAGTTTAAATAAAAAAGGTAGTAACTGATGCAAATATTCCAGTTCTCTGTATGTGGGATAGAGACATAATATCTGTGGCCTTGCACATCTGTGGAAAATGTGTTTATATGGCTATGACTGTGCATCTAAAAAGTGTGTATTGGTTATTTTGAAAAGCATTTTTGTTCCTAATCTATGCCTAAATTATTAGTTAACACCATAATGTCTCAAATTAATACTTCCATTGTGTGCTGTAAGTTTAAGGCTAGTAATTAAGAATATTGAAAAAAATCTTCTAATTCTGCTTGCTTGTGATTCTAAACACTCCATACATCAAGCAGGAACAATATCCTTGGTACTATTGTTAACTGCATCATCTGGAAAATGAAATCTGGAAAACAAAATAGGAGCTCCTCAAAACTAAAACAAAAACCTAAAGTTAAATCAGTAGATGCAAATCTTCAGCAGCCCTCACAATAATCATTTTGCGTCCCCTGCCCTAAGGCATGAATAGGCACATCAGAAGTATGGGTGTGATGTGTTTATTAAACACATGCACATTTTCTCAGAGATAAAGGCGAGATCCTTCAGTCATAGATTGCCCACAGTACAGAAGCAGGCCATTTGGCCCACTGAGTCCACACCAACCCTCAGATGAGCCTCTCACCTAGGCCCATTCTGCCCAGTGGCCCTGCATTTCCCATGAATAGCCCAACGAGCTTGGCCATTTCCAGACACTATGGGCAATTTAGCATGGACAATCCACCTAGCCTGCACATCTTTGGATTGTGGAACGAAACTGAAGCACCCAGAAGAAACCCACACAGATGCGGGGAGAACATGCAAACTCCACAGTGTCACCTGGGGTGGCAGTGCAAACCAGTGAGCCACAGTGCAGCCCGTAAGTCCATGAGTGTTTGTCAGGATCACTTCCACATCATGACCTTAGAGTGACCACCTAAGAATCTTCCTGGTGATGGCCAGGTCAAAGGTCATTTAAAGTTGAGAAGATTTGTAGCTCGTGTTGTGGATAAAGTTGTAGATTTGCTCGCTGAGCCGATGGGTTTGACTGCCAAGAGTTTCATCACTCTGCTAGATAACATCGTCTGTGCGCCTCTGGTGAAGTGTTGGTGTTCTGTCCCACTAAGCCTCAGTTTGCTGGGGTGGTTGCTATTACTTTTGGTTCTGTTTCTCAGTGGTTTGTACACAGGGTCTAAATCATTGTGTTTGTTGATAGGGTTCCGGTTGTCTCACTTACATATGGACAACAAGGGACATGACTTTAGTTGGGACAACACATCCATAATCACACAAACCAAAACAGAGACAATGCCAGAGAATTCCTGGACGCCTGGTATTCCAACCAGAATTCCATCAGCAAACACATTGAATTAGACCCTGCGTACAAATCACTGAGAAACACTGAGTGATACCAACCACCCCAGCAAACCGAGGCATGTATATAACAAGCGGGACAGAAACCGGTGCTTCACCAGAGGCACACTCACTATGTTAGCTAGCAGACGTCATCTTTGGGACTCCCATCCAATTCAGGATGCTGGTCCATTAAGAGGTCCACAAGCCTTAGGAAGCATGCACTATTAGAGGGGAATCACAAGTGTCTCATGTTGGAGGCAGACAGTGAAGATGTCAGGTACAAATAAAGGATGCCTGGCAGCTGGCCCTCTGTTGAGAGAAGGGGGGCTGGTGTGAGGAGGAGGCAGCCTCATGGACACCTCAAGCCTTTTGCCTGGATGGCAGGGCTGGTGTAAGAAGAGAGACTTGGTCTGGTTAGGACTATAGTCACCAGGGTTCAGAAGACCAAGGGAAGATCTAGCAAGACTAGACAGGTGATGACCAGGGAGTCTAGAAACAGACAGACACCACAGTCTAAGGAAACAGAGCAGGGCATTTAGGACTGGGATGAGGAAACGTTGCTTCATTCAAAAGGTAGTAAACATGTGGAATTCTCTACCACTAGAAGCCATAGAGGCCAAATCAATGATTTATTCATGAGAGATTGATACATTTTAAAGGAATCAAGGGGTATGAGGCAAAACCTGGAATATGGGATACAGTAGAAAGATAAGGAGAAATGTCTTCACCTCGGGAGTGGTGAACCTGTAGAACACTCTGCCATCGAAAGTGGTTGAGACTAAAACATTGAATGTCTTTGAGGAAAAAAAAGTCTCTGTCAGGCTGCTGTGCTTCGGGGAAATAACCAGGCGGTGGAAACACGTTGGGTTAAATGGAGCTAATGTTTCCATTTGGAAAACTCCTTATCCTGCCTGGATGCTCACCATTCTGAGGCCAGGAGACTCCACCAATAGAGTCAGTATCAAGCAAAGGCAGACCATTTAGTCCATTTGGGCTTTCTGCATACTGACCCAGTCAGTCCCATTCCCCAGCTCTGCTCCCTGCAGGTTAAACCTCCAGTGACCAACTGATTGAGGTCAAGCCATTGCTCCCTGTCCTGAAGACTAATGAAACCCTGGACTGCAGGAACAGTCTTTAGAATAAAGCAATAAGGTGGAGCCTCATCTGCTTGCTCAAGCTGAGCTAAAATATCCCAAACCAGTGGTTAAGGCAGAGCTCTGGAAATGTGCCATCTCACTTGGTCAGGACTAATCCCTCAACCTCCATCCTGAAAAGTAGACGATGTGGTTAACAATAACATTTCTGCTGGTGTGTCTTGAGGCATACACTTCAGTTACCAACTTGCCTTAAAAATCAACAATGACTATACTTTGAAGCTGGGTAAAGGAAAAAGTCATTAAGACCAGTGGTTCTGCCACTGCCACAGTACCCTCAAAACTCCATCCTCCAAGTCCTTGCATGTTTCTGGGAAAATCAATCACCTACAAATTTTTTTGCAAAATGGGCATAGAAGAATCTCACAAGAGTTGCAATGTAGCAGATCTTCTGGCCCAACAAGTCCATGCTGGGTTAAGTAGAACTATCCAGTCCAATGCCACCATCTTATACCAGGCCCATACAGCAGTGAAGATCACAGCTCCTCAACTGGATATCTAAGTACTGTACAAAGGTTCAGATTTTAGCTCCCTCTAAGACAATGCAGCTTAGGGTTCTACCACCCTCCAGATGGGGGAGAAGAAGTCTCATCTCTTCTTCATTCAGTATACCATTTCCTTGAAATCTACATTCCTGGTTTTTGATCCCTCTGCTCAGACAGATAGATCACTTCCCAACTTACTCCCAACTAAAGCATGTGGCCAGGATTGGAGTGTTTGAGTGATAAGAACAGGCTGATTAGGCGAGGACTTCCTTCCCTAGCCTATCAGAGGCTGAGTGGTTAGCTTAGAGAGGTTTATAAAATCATAGGGGATATAGATAGTGTGAATAACCAGGATTTTTTTTCCTCGTGTAAGGGAGTCCAAATCTAGAGGGTATGGCTTTATGGTGAGAGGGGAAAGAAGGGCAACTTTTTCCAGAGGGTGGTGCACATATAGAAGGAGCTACTAGAGGGATGGTGGAGGAGGGAGGTATAATTGCAACATTTAAAAGGAATCTAGATTCGTATATGAATAGGAAGGGTTTAAGAGGGATATGGACCAACTGTTAACAAATGGGGCAAGGTAAGATTGGGATGGCAGGTTGGGCACGGACGAGTTGGACTGAAGAGTCTGTTTCAGTGCTGTATGACTACGGCCTCCATCTACAAGGCACAAGTCAGGAGTGTGATGGAATTCTCCCCACGTGCCTGAATGGGTGCAGCCTCAACAACAGTCAAGAAGCTTGACAGCATCCAGACAAAGCAGCCCGCTTGATTGGCACTACATCCACCACCTTCAACATTTGCTTCCTCCACCACAGATGCTCAGGAGCAGCAGTGTACATTGTCTTTTGCTGTAACTCAACAAATCTGCTTAGGCAGCATCTTCAAAACACAGAACCACCACCAAAATGGAGAAGGGCAATAGATAAATGGCAATACATGTCCTTCTCCAAGCCACTCACCATCCTGACTTGGAAATATCATCATTGCTTCACTGTCATTACATCAAAACCCTGGAATTCCCTCCCTAAGACATAGCAGGTCAGCACAGTGCATAGACTACAGCAGTTCAAAGCAGCAGCTCACTCTCACCTTCCCGAGGGCAACTATGGATGAGCAGTAAATGCTGGCCAGCCAACAATGCTCAGGTTGTCAACAAAAAAAACACTGAGGTCACCCCAAGCACCTCCTGCTCCTCGGAAACCAACCCCAGCTTGTCCAGATTTCCTTATTAGCCAAAAACTGAAATTTTTTTTTGTAAATAACACATATGCAAATACATGGGGGGAGGCTGGGATTTTGGACAACATGCAGAATCACAGATGCATTTGTGCTTTTTCTCTGTTTTATTTTTCTGAGTGGTATATGGCTGCAGGCTTGTAAAAGATTGCTCGAGTGCAATTAAACCATGAGGTATATTGTTCAGCAAACACAGTGACTGACTTCACCTATTTGCAAAGGTTCTGTGGGGGAGTGCAACTGAATCCAAAAGGACCCAGATGAAGAGGTAGGGCCCAGGATCAAGGCATGCTCTGTGCAAAGTTAGCACATGTCTCAGGCCAGGCCGGATTATCAAAATGACAAGTGAGTGTCCCAAAGATTTGGAACAGATGGATGTGAGCATCAGAGACTCCCATTCCCCCTCACTAAAGTATTTGGTCAATACCATTGTGATATCCTGCCATGATGTTAGGTGGGGGTGCGGGTGCGGGTTGGTTCACATCAAAACTGACAAATCAGTTTGAAATGCTTCAGAATAACTGGACGATGTGGCAGGCGCTACTTAAATGCAAGGCATCACTTCCTTTAGAATTTCGTGCGACCCATCCCACAAAGCCCTGAAATGGCTCCAACAGTCCCATTCTTTCCTCCCAAATGAATTCTGTTCCAGAAGGATCCCATACACACCAACAAACCAGCCATCGTCACACTTTTCCATCACATCCACAATGTCCCCTTCTCGAAGCTCCAGCTCATCTTCGTTCTGTGGGACGTAGCTGTACAATGCTTGGAAGCTTAGAGAGGGAACGAGAGAGAAAAACATGCTGAAACCAAGCTGTAAAAATCTAGACAATTGGTGCACCCAACAACATTGTACCAATGAGATACTGCATTTGGAGCTAGGTTCAGGGCAACCTGGGTCTCCCCTTCACAATCTGATCTCCCCAACCTCACTGGTGTGGTCTTCAAAGAGGAAGGTGATCCTGTCCTGGATGCTTCAGGGAACAAGTGGGGATAAACATTCTCTCAGTGAGAAAGCTATTGTTCATAACAGCACGGAGTGAGACCATCTGACCCCAATGAGCCATACTCAAGTCATTCTCCTGCCGCATCCCTGCTTAATCTCCCTGTTTTGGTACAGTTTCCTCCGGAAATCATCCACTGGTGCCATTCTCAGGAGCAGCATGTTCAAAGGCAACGACTGCCTGCTGTGTAAAAAACGGATCTGCCTCACAAATCCTACCCTGCATCTTTTGTCCAAATCTTAAATTTGTGTCCCCTCATCATTGTGCCATCAGCTGAAGTGAAGCAGTTTTCTTGTATACCTTGTCAAGGCCATCATAATCTTGAGCTGATTCTCCCTCAATCTCCTTTGCCCCAGGGAGAATACTGCCAGCTTCTCTAAAACTAGTCCTCTCAAATTTTTAAATTTAATGTTGATCTCATTTCTTGTGTAACTTCTCTGCAGCTGTAACATTGTATTCCTCACTCTGTTCTATTACCCCAATGCACTTTTTGTACGGTATCTCCTGCCTGCACTGCACGCAAAACAAAACCTTTCACTGGACCAGTGAGAATTATACATCAAATTTTCAGCTGCCCAGTCTCCGGAATGCCACCTCTATCTCTTTTGAACCTCATCTCCATCAAAAAAGGGAGCCCTCTCATTTTCACATTTATTCAATGACAGTTTTGAGGAACACAGTTTAAAGAACAGGAGGGTCCTTTTAAGCACGAGATGATTTTTTTTCCCCCCTCCCTCAAGGGTTAACGGTCTTTTCCTTAAAGAGCAGTGACAGCTAGATCCTCAAATTTATTTAAGGCAGAATTTGGTAGCTTTTTCTAAAAAACAAACTTAACAAAATGTGAGTTGAGGGAAATAGGGGCAGCCAAGCAAGGGGAGCTGAGACCACTTCATACCAGCTAACTTAGTGCAACAGGCTCGAACTGTCCACTCTTGATCCTTAAGAATTCTTGATCCTCCAACATGAGATTTTATGCCTTACTTTGGAAGGAACAGGACCAGGCCATTCAGCCTGTCGAGCCTGCCCTGCTATTTCATACTGATCATCGCTGATCAAACACTTCAAAGTCTTTTTACACACTCCACAGGGCTCTGTCCTTGGGCCTCTACTGTTTGTAATTTTTATTAATGACTTGGACGAGGGAATTGAAGGATGGGGTCAGCAAGTTTGCAGACGACACAAAGGCCGGAGGTGTCGTTGACAGTGTAGAGGGCTGTTGTAGGCTGCAGCGGGACATTGACAGGATGCAGAGATGGGCCGAGAGGTGGCAGATGGAGTTCAACCTGGATAAATGCGAGGTGATGCATTTTGGAAGGTCGAATTTGAAAGCTGAGTACAGGATTAAGGATAGGATTCTTGGCAGTGTGGAGGAACAGAGGGATCTTGGTGTGCAGATACATAGATCCCTTAAAACGGCCACCCAAGTGGACAGGGTTGTTAAGAAAGCATATGGTGTTTTGGCTTTCATTAACAGGGGGATTGAGTTTAAGAGTCGTGAGATCTTGTTGCAGCTCTATAAAACTTTGGTTAGACCGCACTTGGAATACTGCGTCCAGTTCTGGGCGCCCTATTATAGGAAAGATGTGGATGCTTTGGAGAGGGTTCAGAGGAGGTTTACCAGGATGCTGCCTGGACTGGAGGGCTTATCTTATGAAGAGAGGTTGACTGAGCTCGGTCTCTTTTCATTGGAGAAAAGGAGGAGGAGAGGGGACCTAATTGAGGTATACAAGATAATGAGAGGCATAGATAAGAGTTGATAGCCAGAGACTATTTCCCAGGGCAGAAATGGCTAGCACGAGGGGTCATAGTTTTAAGCTGGTTGGTGGAAAGTATAGAGGGGATGTCAGAGGCAGGTTCTTTACGCAGAGAGTTGTGACAGCATGGAATGCGTTGCCAGCAGCAGTTGTGGAAGCAAGGTCATTGGGGTCATTTAAGAGACTGCTGGACATGTATATGGTCACAGAAATTTGAGGGTGCATACATGAGGATCAATGGTCGGCACAACATTGTGGGCTGAAGGGCCTGTTCTGTGCTGTACTGTTCTATGTTCTATGTTCTATGTTCTATGTTCTGTTCTATGTTCTATGTACACTCCATTCCCATAACCTTGTTTGCCACCAATAATAAGAAATCTATCAATCTCCACCTTGAACGTACTTAGAGGCTGAGCTTCCACGGCCCTCTGTCACCACCCTGTGAGTAAAAAGGTTTCTCCTCATCTTGAACCTGCCCCCATTTTTAAAAAAATCTCTGCTCCCGGCGCTAGACTCCCCAGGTAGGGAAATGTCCTATCTTCTTCTACCCTATTGATCCCTTTATGTGTTTTTTTAAGTTTCAATGAGATCACCCCTTCATTGACCAACTTTTAACATTCAAATCCTCTCCTGACTGAATGTTAGTTTTATTCTAATGATCTTTCTGTGGAGGGGTTGTGTTTTTTGCCCCTTGGCTTCTTTCATTATAACTAGAATTGTTCTCCTGCACTAAGGGCACTATATTGATGCAAGCCATCAGCAACCTTTAAACCAGACTAGGTCAAAGCCAAAAACTATCCCTATATATCTCACTTCTCATCAAGACCATTCAGAAAAATGGTCAGGAGGAAGTGACAGGAATGAGGGAAAAGTCAACCATTTAGTTTTGCAAAATCAGCTCCCGACTACGTTACAAGGCTACTGACCGAGCGTCGGAAAACGGGGCTGGAAAACTCTGGCAGTGATTTCAGATTGGGTTGGATGCGATGGGCTGAAGGGTCTTATTCTGATCCATTAATCTCAGCGATTGCTCCTTCAGCTCAGCAGAGCATCTCGCGACTGGGAGACGATCTGGAGCCGTACGCAGCACAGTCACTAGCACACCGAAAAATCGAAAATCACGAATCGGGCTGGATACTTACAGGGCTGTCGCAGCCAACGTCCTCTCCGGGCTCGTCCCTTGCTGCTGTCCCCGAGGTTGCTGAGAAATGATCAAAGATTGTTTACTGTCGTGGGCAGACACCTTTTGCCGAGAGTGAAGCGGGTGAGAAAGGTTACTGCAGTAATGAACAGACTTTTCTGCAATGTTCATGATCTCATTGCAGACTGCCTCCTGCCATTCGCGCCGTTCGACAGCGTCAAGGGGGCAAACGAACAGAAAGGAAATGAGAGGAGGGGATTTGGGGGGGGGCGGGTTGGGGTAGCATTCCAAAGGCAATTCCAGCAAGTTAACGGGGAATTGGAGATCCAGGAAATCGCAGCGGAGTGTTGAAGTAATCCAGAGGTAAGCGTGGAAAAAAACAGGCAAAGATATAGAAGAATTGCAGATTTAATTCAAAGGATTAAAAAAAGTGCGACACACAGAAGCAATAGTTAGTGTTCACTATTAAGAATCATGCGGATTATGAATACTGTATTTACTTGTAAGCACAGAATTCCATGCACGGGTCCAGCGCTGTGTACAAACCACTCAACTCGGGGTCAGTTTCTCACCACTAAACATCTACCATTTCAAAAGCACATTCCAGAACGGCTCAAACCTGATCTCTACACAGTTATCAGTATTAGTTCAACTCATTGGTTTCCAAGCTCAGATATGCTCTGACCCTATGCGGGCCCCCGAGTGATGCATTTACATATCGATTCTTACCACGTAGCTCTTTTCAGACTCTGTGAGATCTGGTCCTCGCAATGAGTGATGAGAAGGCTGGTGGTCATCAGGCAAATTATAAAGGGAAAAATTGCAGCATGTGTTATTGGCTTCACACAGGCGATGCAAGAGAAGCGACTGCTGTTATATAACAAACTGACTGAGTTCCTGTAAGCTTCACAGACAAGGATGGTACAGTGACAGCACAGAGAGCAGAGAATGGTAACTCGCAACTTTCAGGGCTCTATAATCAAGAGAATAACGAGCCAAAATCAAAAAGATGGCAGTCAAGCGACTAGATGGCAGGGAATGCGGATGACGAAATGAAAGGGAAGAGATGAGAGACACGTGGAGAAGTTAATTCCTCATTGAAATATTTTAGGCATTTAAATAGAAAATTGACAGGCGATTCTCACTAAATCTCCTTCAGTTTGTTTCTCCAATTTAAACCTTCATAACCTCTCCTACTACATGATCCCCGAACTCCACGATCATCAACAGACCCTCATTCTTCACTGAATTACCCAGTACACACGCTAATCCCAAACTCATGCAAGTGTTTTTCTTCAGTGGGGCACTGATGGGCACACGCATGACCATTATCTAGGAAGCTCCCTAATTCACACTCCTCGGACCTCTTAAATGAAGTCCAGAACCAGGGGTCACAGTTTAAGGATTCAGGATAGCCATTTCGGACTGAGACCCGGACAGTGGAATTTTCTGCCACAATGAACTGTTGAGACCAAAACATTTTAAGAATTTAGATATAGGGCCAAAGATCAAAGGACATTGATGCCAGATAATCTGCTTTGTTCTCTTCTATTCGTTTATTTATTGGTGGGATGAGGATGCTGCTGAGCAGACAGCATTTATTACCCATCCCTAATTACTCAGAGGACAGGCAGTTTCCTTCCCTCGAGGACATTAGTGAATCAGATGGGTTTGTCCCTAACAATCGACAATGGATTCATGGTCATCATTAGATTCTTAATTCCAGATGTTTTACTGAATTCAAATTCCACCATCTGCCAGGGCAAGATTCGAACCCAGATCCTCAGAATGTTATCTGGGTTTGTGGATTAATTTTCCAACAATAATACCACTAGGCCATTGCCTCTGGTGATTGTGGGACTTCAAAAGGATTCAAAAGGCTGTAAGACACTTGCTGAGGCCACAAAAGGCACTACAGAAATGCAGTTTCCCAATGAGTAGGGAAGAAAGAGGAAAAGGCAGGAAGGTTTGGGGTTATCACTGCTAATGGTGCTCCTATCATATTAAAAACAACAGAGACTTCCTAGTGTGGCAGGACTCTACAAGTGGAGAAACAGTGGAATCTGGGAATATTTGTCCACAAACTCTTGGGGATAGGGCAGATTAATAGAGTATTTAAGGCAGCATATGGGACACCTGCCTTTATCAGTTGAGGCAGAGATTCTAAGAGCAGCAAGGTTAGGTTAGAGCTGTACTGAACTTTGGTTTGGCCACAGCTACAGTACTGTGCGCAGTTCTGGTCACTGAACTACAGGAAGGATGTGATGGCACTGGTCAGGGTGCAGAGTAGATTCACCAGGATGTTGTTTGGGATGGAGCATTTCAGCAATGAAGAGAGGCTGCATAAGTTTGGGCTGTTTTTTTTTAAGAGCAGAGAAGGCTGACAGGCGACCTGGTAAAGGTCTATAAGATTATGAGGGGCATAGATAGAGTGAACAGAAAGCAACTGTTCCCCTTTGTCAAAGCATCAAGAATAATGGGGGACACCATTAAAGTGAAAGGCAAGATACTGAGAGAGGATTGAAGGAAACATGTTTTCAGTTGGAGGATGGTGTGGGTCTGGAACATGCTTCCTGGTAGGGTGGTGACATCTCAAGCTTTGAAAAGTACTTGGATGAGCACTCAAACCGTCATAACAATCAAGGCCATGGGCCTAGTGCGGGGAAGTGGGACCGTGTGTAAGTAGCAGTGTATTTTTGGTGATACAAACTCAATGGGCTGAAGGGCATCTTGGGCACGGTCTGGTTCTATGATTCTAGAGATGTCAGTAAATGGCTGTCAGGGTTACTAACTATTGGGCAAGGTGCTGAGGTCAGAGGTCAGCTAGAGAACTCTAAATTAAGATTCAAACCTCATTCCAGGCCCAGTCAGCCTTCCCAGTCTCTAATAGGTAAGTAATGACTACTGAGAAGGTCAGAAAGTGCTCAGGGTAACCATCAGGTCTTGGATCCCTTTAGTCTACTGGATAATATTGAAGTCTCCTGTGCCCCAGAATGTCCCCGTTCAGAGCTAGCACACAACAAAGGCAGCAGTAATCAAACTATCACTTACCACAAGGGAGCCCGAGCTCAGGCTATTAACTGGAGAACCAGAAAAGGCAATCGGACTCCTGGCATATCTTCCTCCAAGCCCACTATCAGTTCTCGAGTTTGGCTAACGTGTTTGAAAGGACACAGACTTATCTTAGTATTTTTCACAAGGCACAGAGAGTTCGATTGAGAGACAGCAAGTGCAGGCACGGGCTAGAGATGGCATGTGAGAAAGGGAACGTGAGAGGAAGAAAGGGAAAGTGCGGGTGAGAGGGTGGGAAGGGGGGAGAAGTGGGGTGAGAATGCAAGACAGACAGGCAAGAAAACCTGGGGGGGGGGGGTGGTTGAGGGAAGGGGTGGGAGGGCATGTGGGAGACACAGAGAGAGAGAGAGGGAGAGAGACAGAGAAAGAGACAAAGAGAGTGAGAGAGAGAGAGAGAGAGAGAGAGAGAGAGAGAGAATGGATTGAAGGAAGAGTGAGAAAAGGAAAAAATAAGTGAGAGAAGGGTGTTGGTTGGGGGTGGGTGTGTACTAAAGAGAATCCCATGAGGAACTCAGAATACGAGAGAGAGAGAAAGAGAGAGAGAGAGAGAGAAGCAAATTTGAAAGTGAGACACAGGAGATGGAAAGAGGGACTCTGGGAAATAGCAAGACATAAGGGAGAATATGTCAATGAAAGTGTCAGAGAACACTGAAGAGCAGGTGAGTCTGAGGAAGGGATGAGTGAGAAACACAGGGAACAGGATGAGACAGTGAGCAGGAGCCACAGCAAAAGGGAAGGGGAAAAGCAGCGAGAATAAAAATAACTGAAAAAATTGTCATGCACTCTAAATGTGTTTTTTGAGTGAACAACCAATGGGTACAGGCTTAAAAAAACCAAACACATTCTCTTAGTCACATTCCTGACAGACAGTGAAATCACACAATTAGTTGGAGGAAAGAAAACAGAAACAGCCTTTTTAGACGGTGAAAGTCTTCATGCCACTGCAGATTGAGGAGCATTTGAGATGATGGCCCTTAACTTAAGAAAAAGTGATAACCTGGCTCTCCTCCAGAGGGCAGTTACAGGTACGCTCACTCCAACGCGAGGTCTCAATATCCCTACAACATCAATACAGTCTACACAGCAACACATGCACCGCCTGGGCAGGCTGAGCTCTAGGATCACTGCTAACTAACAACTGAGTAAATAGTCTTTACGTAAGAAGTTCCTGCTACAGTCACTGCCCTAACATTTAGCTTCACTTGTTGCACATTTCAGGTCCTGCTCAAAATGGCTGCAGACTTCACTGATCTTTCATTCGTACTTGGCCAAAGGCAGGAAGGGGGTTAGAGAGGCACCAAGAATGTGCCAAGTGAAGTTGGTGTCTATGCTTCACAGTAGATGGGAGCTATGTTGCAAAGGTGCTGGTGTTGGACTGGGGTAGACAAAGTGACTTGCTTCACAGTAGATTGCCACAGCTGGTGAGGGAAGGTTCAGTTCAGAACTACTATTTCCAATATTAGTAGCTGGTTGGTAATAGTTTACAATGCCACACTGTGCTGTCAGTGAGGGAGAAACTGAACACAAACACAACAACATCATGCAGTAGCAGCTACCTTCTCTGTTGCTTCTGCTGGTTTCCCATTGCTGGTGCCTTCTGGATCTTGCTCACTACCTCCCTGGACAATCTGTAGGAGCTCCCTGGATAGCTCACAGCTAACTGCAGGGCACTGACCTTTCTTTGGGCTCTTGGAACACGTCCCCAGGTCTGATGCCTTGTTGGGCGCACCGTCCAGACTGGTCACGTGAACAGTCAAAAGATTCACTGCTTCACCCTCACACCTCCCATTCCTCACAGCAGAGAGACCGTCGGCCGCACTAAGCGGACTTGAACCTGGAGGAGTTGGTGGCAGCGAGGCTACTTGGGGGGCGGAATTGTAACAACTAAAGGTGGGAGATGGTGTAAACTGAATGGGTTCCTCACTGAGGGGAGTGCTAAAAGTGACACTCCGCACAGATTGCTGTGATCGAGGTGGTAGCAAAGGTGATTGATCAGAGTAGGGCATAGAATCGACAAATTCTTTCGAGGGAGGAGGGCTGACCACTAGCGAAGGGCTGCTCTCCAGTGAGGTGCTAAGGTAGTTCCTGTCAGAGTAGAAGCCTTCAGGGAGAGGAGGCAACGGAGGAGTCACAAGAGGAGTATGGCTTGGGGAGATTCCCATCGTCAGCGTGATCCAGTCAGAAGTCACAGCTTGCACATCTGGAGAAAGGCCTCTGCGATAGCGAGGTGGAACAGGAGGAGGAGGAGATGGTGTGGGGTGAGCAGAATTACCAGAGAACTTAAACAGAAGAGGAAAGGAAGAAATGAACAAATAGAGAAAGCAAGGCAAAGCGAGAGACCTTTACACAGTTACAACAGGCAAAGATTACAAGATACAAGAAACAAGTCAAACTGATAGGAATTTGAACATTTTTAAAAGCATGAGAAATGGCATATTGTACATTTAAAAAAAAATGAAAATGGTACTGCCTATCCATCATTAAGTGAGTGACAACCCATCATGCTTTTTTACTAATCTCATTTATCAGGCAGAATCTTTGCTCTCTCCTGGCCTTCTACACCACTCTCCTGTCCCAAAGGTGCTCCCTCCCACTGCAGAGAGGCCAAAAGCCCTACCTTGCACAGACTGTAATTCTTCATGTCTCAGAGCATCATCAGGCTGTTCGACTGTGAAGGCCACTGCAGCTCGGTCTCACCATATCTACAGGGACACCCTGCAGTGCCAAGCAGGAACCCTGGGCAATATACCTACTTCCTCATTTAGGCACAGGAGGTCTGATTCTTGGTCAGTTACTTACTCTGCATACTTTCAGGATATTGATTTTCCTTGATATCGAATATACAGAGCTGTGGAGCAGAGTATGTCTACCCAATCTTTTCTGCTGTCTCCCAATAAACCTCTTTCAGTGAATCACCCTTCAGCTGGGTTGGGGATGAGGGGAAAAGGTCCAGTGGGTAACTTGCACTAACCAACGTAAGCACACATTTACTAATAAACTGCCCTTCGACCTCTCAATTAGAATGATCTCTAACTCCAAGAGCCAAAAAGGAGGTTTAAGAACAAAAACTAGAGGGAAAGTGAGATGGGAGGGTGGAGACCGTTTGTGGACAGTTAAATTATTTTGGGCATTAAGAAAGGTATTTGGCATCAGATGTAATAACAAACATTGGACAATAGATGGGGCTCAAAGCTTACTTAGAGAGAAAAAATGATACCTGCGGGGAGCTTGTTGAGCTGCGATTTGAGGAATAAGATCCAGGGGGATCAGGGTAATCAACTGCATTCTTCACCCTGGGTCTCTTAATCACATCCACATAGGTGACAGGGAAAATGCCCTGGCGATTTGTGCCCGAGATTTTGCCCTCGTACCAGTTTTCATCAACTCTTCTTATGAGTGTGATTCGCTCGCCCTGCAGAGGAGGAAGGAGGCCAGTTATTGTCTGGAGTCACGTAGAATGTACAAAACAGGCCATTTGACCCGCACTCTGATGCTGGAGTGCAAACCTTGTACACATCTCTTCCATCAAATTCATCTCATCATATCATCACTTCATCCTACCCCTTTGTCTCAATCTCCTTTCAATATTACTCCTGTGACATACTGCTCCTTGTGACAGGGAGTTACAGCATGAAGATTTGTCGCAAACAGTCTAAGATCATCTGAAGTCCAATAGAGATGCAGTGCCATCTGCTTTATCTCCTCTACTTATTGTTGAGAAATAGAATATTCTGTTTCCTGACACACAGTGTTGAGCCTTTCTGGAGTATGGTCACAACAGCAAAAGGCCCTTCACTTATCCCAACTCGGTACGCCAGTTCCAATCTCACTCAAGCTCTCGGTTCGGCATCGAGTGGGACATTCCCATTCATTGGTCTGACAGAGACTGACACTATTCGGCCAACTTTCCTTTTAGAACCTGATGGGAAATATTTGGCTGGGGAACCCAGGTTGCATCTGGACTGGAAGGGGACCAATGTCCTGGGTGGAAGGTTTGCTCGAGTAGTTCGAGAGGGTTTAAACTAATATGGCGGGGGGTGGGAACCTGAGCTGTATACCGGAGGTGAGAGTTGATGCAGGTGAGGCAGTAGCAAGAGGTAGACCAGCCAGTGGGAAGGATTTTCCTGGGAAGGAACCAAGGGATCAGTTAAAGTGTGTTTGCTTTAATGCAAGGAGTATCAGGAATAAAAGTGATGAACTTAGAGCATGAATCAGTACCTGGTGCTATGATGTTGTGGCCATAACAGAGACATGGGTTTCTCAGGGGCAGGAATGGTTGCTGGATGTTCCAGGGTTTAGAGCATTTAAAAAGAATAGGGAGGGGGTAAAAAAGAGGAGGGGGTGTAGCACTACTAATCAGAGAGGGTATCACAGCTACAGAAGCTTCCATTGTCGAGGAAGATCTGCCTACCGAGTCAGTATGGGTGGAAATTAGGAACAGCAAGGGAGTAGTCACCTCGTTAGGGGTTTACTACAGGCCCCCCAGTAGCAGCAGGGAGATTGAAGAAAGCATAGGTCAGCAGATTTTGGAAAAGTGCGGGTGTAGTAGGGTTGTTGTAATCGGTGACTTTAACTTTCCTAATATTGATTGGAACCTCCTTCGAGCAGAAGATTTGAATGGAGTTGTTTTTTGTAAGGTGTGTTCAGGAGGGTTTCCTAACTCAGTACGTTGACAGGCCGACGAGGGGAGAGGCCATTCTAGACTTGGTGCTCGGAAACGAGCCGGGGCAGGTATCAGATCTTGTGGTGGGAGAGCATTTTGGTGATAGTGACCATAACTGCCTCACATTCTACATAGCTATGGAGTAGGAGAGGATTAGGCAAAATGGGAGGATATTTAATTGGGGAAGAGGAAACTATGATGCGATTAGACAGGAGTTAGGAAGCATGGACTGGGAGCAATTGTTGCATGTTAAAGGCACTATAGACATGGGGAGACTGTTTAAGGAACAGTGGTTGCGAGTGATGAATAAATATGTCCCTCTGAGACAGGCAAGAAGGGGTAAGATAAAGGAACCTTGGATGACAAGAGCAGTGGATCATCTCGTCAAAAGGAAGAAGGTAGCTTACATAAGGTGGAGGAAGCTAGGGTCAAGCTCAGCTCTAGAGGATTACAGGTAGGCAAGGAAGGAGCTCAAAAATGGTCTGAGGAGAGCCAGGAGGGGGCATGAGAAAGGCTTGGCAGAACGGATTAGGGAGAACACAAAGGCATTTTACACTTATGTGAGGAATAAGAGAATGGTCAAAGAGAGAGTCGGGCTGATCAGGGAGAGCATAGGGAACTTGTGTGTGGAGTCTGAGGAGGTAGGGGAAGCCCTAAATGAGTTTTTTGCTTTTGTCTTTACGAAAGAAACGAACTTTGTAGTGAATGAAACCTTTGAAGAGCAGGTGTGCATGCTGGAATGGATAGAGATAGAGGAAGCTGATGTGCTGAAAATTTTGTCAAACATTAAGATTGACAAGTCGCCAGGCCCGGACCAGATTTGTCCTTGGCTGCTTTGGGAAACGAGAAATGCAATTGCTTCGCCACTTGCGAAGATCTTTGCACCCTCGCTCTCCACTGGAGTCGTATCTGAGGACTGGAGAGAGGCAAATGTAATTCCTCTCTTCAAGAAAGGAAATAGGGAAATCCCCGGCAATTACAGACCAGTAAGTCTCACGTCTGTTGTCTGCAAGGTGTTAGAAAGGATTCTGAGGGATAGGATTTATGACCATCTGGAAGAGCATGGCTTGAATAAATGCAGTCAACACGGCTTTGTGAGGGGCAGGTCATGCCTCACAAACCTTATTGAGTTCTTTGAGGATGTAACTAGAAAAGTTGATGAGGGTCGAGCTGTGGATGTGGTGTATATGGACTTCAGCAAGGCATTTGATAAGGTTCCCCATGGTAGGCTCATTCAGAAGGTCAGGAGGAATGGGATACAGGGGAACTTAGCTGTCTGGATACAGAATTGGCTGGCCAACAGAAGACAGCGAGTGGTAGTAGAAGGAAAATATTCTGCCTGGAAGTCAGTGGTGAGTGGGGTTCCACAGGGCTCTGTCCTTGGGCCTCTACTGTTTGTAATTATTATTAATGACTTGGATGAGGGGATTGAAGGATGGGTCAGCAAGTTTGCAGACGACACGAAGGTTGGCGGTGTTGTTGACAGTATAGAGGGCTGTTGTAGGCTGCAGCGGGACATTGACAGGATGCAGAGATGGGCTGAGAGGTGGCAGATGGAGTTCAACCTGGATAAATGCGAGGTGATGCATTTTGGAAGGTCGAATTTGAAAGCCGAGTACAGGATTAAGGATAGGATTCTTGGCAGTGTGGAGGAACAGAGGGATCTTGGTGTGCAGATACATAGATCCCTTAAAATGGCCACCCAAGTGGACAGGGTTGTTAAGAAAGCATATGGTGTTTTGGCTTTCATTAACAGGGGGATTGAGTTTAAGAGTCGTGAGATCTTGTTGCAGCTCTATAAAACTTTGGTTAGACCGCACTTGGAATACTGCGTCCAGTTCTGGGCGCCCTATTATAGGAAAGATGTGGATGCTTTGGAGAGGGTTCAGAGGAGGTTTACCAGGATGCTGCCTGGACTGGAGGGCTTATCTGATGAAGAGAGGTTGACTGAGCACGGACTTTTTTCATTGGAGAAAAGGATGAGGAGAGGGGACCTAATTGACGTATACAACATAATGAGAGGCATAGATAGAGTTGATAGCCAGAGACTATTTCCCAGGGCAGAAATGGCTAACACGAGGGGTCATAGTTTTAAGCTGGTTGGAGGAAAGTATAGAGGGGATGTCAGAGGCGGGTTCTTTACACAGAGTTGAGAGAGCATGGAATGCGTTGCCAGCAGCAGTTGGGGAAGCAAGGTCATTGGGGACATTTAAGACACTGCTGGACATGCATATGGTCACAGAAATTTGAGGGTGTATACATGAGGATCAATGGTCGGCACAGCATCGTGGGCTGAAGGGCCTGTTCTGTGCTGTACTGTTCTATGTTCTATGTTCTATGTTCTATGGAACAGCCACAAGAGTGGGAAAGGAGCCTGGGGGTTCAAGTCTCACTTTGGAAAGCTGAGAGATCTAAATTCAGGCCGACACTCTAGTGCAGTACCAGGATTTTGCCACACAATCAGAGGAACCATAGTCTGATGTAAGATCTACCCTCTCAGGTAGCTAATGAAGATCCTGTGGCACCAGAGAAGGGTGACAGCGTTCTCCTTGATGCCCTCGTGAATATCTTGACCTTAACGGATATTTGTAAGTAGGCTGATTATTGCATTATACTCAATGGGAGGTTGCTATGTGCAAGTTGGCTACTTTATTCTGTACCCAACTGTAGTACTTATTCCTCCATTGGCCATGGGCATTGCTGCCCATCCTCCCCTCCCCTTGAACTGAATGACTTGCTCAGCCATTTCAAAAGGGCAGTGAAGAAGAGCATATTGCTGTGTTTATGTAGTCGCATGGAGGCCAGACCAGATCAACACCGATTCCTTCCCTAAAAGGAAGATAGGATTTGCAAAACAATTAATGATAGTCGTCATGGAAACCCATGATTCCAGATCTGATTCAGCGAATTTAAAGTGCACTAGTCACCACGGTGAGGTGTTTGTCTCTGCATTTACTAGTACAGTGACAGTATCACATCATCACTTCCTATCTGCCAGCAACTACCTACTGTTTGTTGCAAGCCAAGAGACTTAGAGTCAGCGAGTCATAGTCATACACCGCAGAAAGAGACCCTTCAGTCCAACTCATCCACTTGAACCAGATATTTTAAAATTAATTTGGTCCTATTTGCCAGCATTTGGCCCATATCCCTCTAAACGCTTCCTGTACACAAACCCAAGGAGATGCCTTGACTTTCAGTGGGACCGATATTTGGCAACCATGTTGAAGTTTAATGGTTTATGTGTATATTACCTACAGGATGCACAACAGCAATTTGTTAAGACTCCTCCAACAGCACCTTCCAAAGTCTCAATCCCAGGAAGGACAATGTGCAAGTTCCCCTCCAAGCTACTGACCACCCTGGCTTGCAGCAATATCACTGTCTCTATCATCCTGGGTTAAAACTTGGAGTAACCCGTGGAACAGCATCATGAAAGCACCTTTCCAACTGAGGTTGGAATGATTGAGGGAGGTGGTTTACCATCATTCTCTTGGTCTTATAATCCCTTATAGTCTGGGAACAGGCCATTTGGCCCATCAGGTCCTACGCCGACCTTCTGAAGACCGCCCCACTGCTTAGCCCTGCATTTCCCATGGCTAGTCCACTCAACTTGCACACCCTATATGTTACAGACAATTTAGCATGGCCAATCGACCTAACCCGCACATCTTTGGATTGTGGGAGGAAACCGGAGCATCCAGAGGAAACTGAAGCAGACACGGGGAGAACGTGCAAACTCCGCACAGACAGTCGTCCGAGGCTGGAATCGAACCCAGGTTCCTGACGCTGCTAACCGCTGAGCCATCGTGCTGCCCTGCCCTCTTACCGATGATGCCCACATTAGGAGAATGATTACAAATTTAAAATTCCAAGCAGCCATAATACCAAAGATTAAGTTCCCCATCATTTGATACAGATTTACTTTCTCATTGCAGAGAGATGACTGTGGGAAATGGAGTAAAATCACACTGGTTCAGTATGGACAGTTTCTCTGAGATTGGCATGGTTGTTGCATACAGCGTATAAATGTGTGCTTTTGTCTCAGAGCAGAACCGCCTTGACTTGCAAGGAACTATTTGGCAGATGGAATATAATGTGAGAAATGGCAAGTTATGCACTTTGGTGGGAAAATAGAGGTGCTGAATATTATTTAAATGGTGAAAGACTGCAGAAAACTATGGAACAGAGGGACTGGGGAATCAAAGAGTTCGCAAATAAGTTCAGTGGGTAATAGAGAAGGCAAATGCAATGTTGGCCTTTATTTCAAAGAGAATGAAGTATAGAAGTAGTGAGGTTTTATAAAAATTCTGCAAGACATTAGTCAGACCACAGTTGGAATGCTGACAACAGTTTTGGGCTCCTCAACAAAGGAATGATTGGAGGCAGTCCAGAGAAAGCTCACCAGGCTGATAACTGATATGGAGGGTCTATCTTATGAGGATAGATTCAGTAGTTTGGACCAGTGCTCATCGGAGTTTATAAGAATGACAGGGACCTTATTGAAACATACAAGATTCTTAGGGGACTTGACAACATAGATATGAAAAGACGGTTTCCCCTTGTGGGAGAGCTTAGGGCCGGACAGCCAAAATCTCAAGCAAAGGGTTTGCACATTTAAGGCACAGGAGGACAAATTTCTTCTCCCAGAGGGAAGCGTATCATGGAATTATTTGCACAGAGTGCTCTCGAGGCTGGTTCATTAACTATATGCAAAGCTGAAACAGATTTAGATCAGGAAGGTATTCAAAGGTCATGGGGAAAATGCAAGAAATTGGAGTTGAGGATTATCACATGAACCATTAGCATGTTGAATGGCAAGGAAGATTTGATGGACTGAATGGCCTTTTTCTGCTCCTACATCTTCCGGTCTTATTAATTAATCAGGTACCAACAATTGTCCTTCATTCCTCGAGCAGCAACACCTTTCCCACTCAGAGCAAGCTGGCTGAACATGACAACTCAAAGGCTGCCAGGAAGCTGGGTTGCTGAGTGATTCATACCTTCCTGAAAGACATCTCCACATGGGTGTCACCACTGAAGTTGAAACGAGCCACAGCCTCACCATATTCTAGCACCTGAAGTGGGGGTGCCTTTTTGGGTTGGGCCCTTTCTGTTGGTGGCAGAAGCTGCAATGAGGAAACCAGAAATCAATATCAGCCAACAGAGGCTCACGCTCATTCTTCCACCTTACTACTGCACATGCAGCTGCTTTACCTCAATGTACGACCGGGGAAAGATGCCAACTCTCCCATGATGCTCGCCTTCATACCAGTTCTGATCTATCTGTCTGTAGATGTAGACAATGTCTCCCTTCTGAAACGGCAGCTCCCTAAGTCCAACAAACATAACAGTTAGTTAGTGAATCTTGGCCATTCACAGTGAGACTAAAGACTTGTCAGCACAAAATTCAACAATAATTTTATTTTGACGTGACACCCCAGTTGCCCAATAACGGATGCACTCCTAAGGCAATAGTGAGTTGTAGAGAGCCAAATACAGAGGGGCTGAAGCCCTGGTGTGATGATACTGTGGCTTTAAGGGGTGTATTTTGTCCTTTTTTTTTAAATGAAGAAAGGTTGAGACAGAGGTAGCGATTAGTCTGTTCAGTGCCACTACAGTTTAGATTAGATTAGACTAGATTAGATCCCCTACAGTGTAGAAACAGGCCCTTCGACCCAATAAGTCCACACTGCCTCTTGAAGCATCCCACCCAGATCCATCCCACTATAACCCACACACCCCTAAACACTATGGGCAATTTAGCATGGCAAACCCACCCAGCCTGCACATCTTTGGACTGTGGGAGGAAACCGGAGCACCTGGAGGAAACCCACGCAGACACGGGGAGAATGTACAAACTCCACACAGACAGTTACCCAAGGCTGGAATCGAACCCGGGTCCCTGGTGCTGTGAGGCTGCAGTGCTAATCACTGAGCCACCATGCCGCCCCTAAACAGCGTGTGAAGGTATGGGGTTTTATCTGAAAGGTTGAAACAATAGAAACAGTTTGAACGGGTCAAGCTGCCCCAGAGCCAGGATTTTTAGTTTTAATTTTTCAATAGCAGTTGCTGGGATCTTGCAGCTGGGTATGGAAGCTGTTTTACCTCTCAGCCACAGCTAAAAGCTGGGGTTCTCTTCTAGCTGCTGGAGTTGCAAGTAAGGAAATCTGTGTTTTTCTGAATTTGCCTTTGTCAAGGCTGTGTTAATGGAATGTTGGAACGTACTGTCTAACAGTTAAATAATCTATTATTCTGTTAAGTTTTCCAGTAGAGTTAAGAAATGTCAATTTCTTCTTTCTTTTGTGGTATTGTAACTATAGTGTACGAAAAAAGCACATTTTGCTTCAAGTCTGGTAGTTTGACCAATCGAATTGCATCCAGTATCCAGTACTTGCCATTAAAATAAGGAAATGTTAGCCTCTAGGTTATCTTCTTAATGTTTTTGGATGGGGGTTTGGTCTGGTCCATAACACTGGTTAACCCCGAAAACAACAGGGAACGTGTTCTCTCTGAGACTCTCTCGAGTGGAATTATCTTTCTTGTGCTTACCCCAATCCTGGAATAGCAAAGTCTCAGGATAAGGGATAGACTGTTTAGAACGGAGATGAGGAATTTCCTCACCCAGGGAGTGAGGAGTTTCTCTGCCACAGAAAGTGTTTGAGGCGAAAACACGAGAAGTTTTGAAGGAGGAGTTAGGTATAGTTCTCGAGGTTAAAGGGATTAAAGTGTAGGGGGAGAAAGCAGGAATGGGGACCAAGTTGGATGATCAGCCAACGACCATTCTGGACGGTGGAACAGGGTCAAACGGCCGAGTGGCCTACGCCTGCTCCCACTTCCATGTTTCAAAGTTGTTCAGCAACAGCCTCACAACACAACAGAGAGTCAATCCCACCACTGATCCCACAGAGATTTTCCCAAATCTTTTGTTGGCATGATTCTGGTTCGGTCACAGTAATCCAACATGGGATTCCGGACAGGGAACTGGGCCATGAGCTAAAAGCAGCCATATAAAGACAATCATTCTGGATGGGACCAGACTCTGAATAGGGTCAACAGGAGCTAGTCTGTAATCAGGAATGGGCTTTGTGGTTGATGCTGTTGGGGAATTCACCCCCCATGGATCAGGCACCATTTGCAGAAGGAAAGCACAGAAAGCGGGAGCAGAGCTGATGAGATGTCTTTGCTGCACAAGTCACTGATTGCAGCCTCTCTTCTGGAGTGGCATAGGCGGGGGGGGGGGGGGGGGGGGGGGGGAGAGAGAAATGCATCCTAACCCCAGGCGGTGAGGGGAGGGGATGGGGCAGAAGGTTTGGGTGAGTGGTGGAGGAAATGACAATGATCGGGGGATGGAAAGGCAGACCGTTTCGGATGTGACAGAAACATTGGAGGCCAAAATCCCAAAAAGGGGCACGTCGAAATTGAGACAGACAGACAGAGAGCGTGCACGTGCATGAGACAGCAAGGAAGGGAGAGATAGGTAGCGACAGGCACACACAGAGGGAGAGATAGACAGGTTAGATGTGAGGAGGTTAAGACTATAGAATCAGACACGTCATGCTGCAGAAGGTGATCATTTGCTCCATCATGCCTGCACCACGGGGAAAACAGTTTTTCTGAACGGGGCAGGGAAAATTTCAACCATTCCAGATCCAATTCCCCATATGTGTCTTGTGCTGGGACATGTCTGTGCTGTGCAGCACGGACTCATGATCCTTCCTGTTGAGTTGAGAAGCCCTTAGAGAGGCGGTGCACAGCCTCAGCCGAGTGTGGGGCACAGCCTACAGCATGAAAGAGGAGACTGGACCCTCATGCAAACCACACAGTACTGAGATATAAATCACTTGCATTAAAATAGTGCATGAAACTCCTCTCGTTTATAAAGATCTGGGTATTTTGTAATTCAATCAGGGAGCTGGGATCCTGGTGCAAATCCAGCTCAATCTACGAGGTAAAGTCCATCTGTATGTACGGGCTCCGAGATTAGAAGATCATGATCGAATTTCTGGTCACTATACAAAGGTACCTACTAAACATGGCACTTAGACAGCGAGGGGAATGGAAAATGGAATTCCCAGAATGAGATTTGTGCACGTTGAGAGTTGTAGTGACATGGCTGGCCTTGGGGACATGTGCTTGCTGAAATAGCAAGGGTGGCATTTGCCCAGAATCCACAAGATTGCCCTGCCATTATAACTGCAAGTTAAATGGTTGAACTTACTTCAGAGACTGCGCCTTGAAGTCAAACTTGGCTCTGGCTGGCAACATCTGTAAAGGGAGGCACAAAATTAAACGACACAGCCCACTGCGCAGTGCAGCTTTCAAACCCTCGAAGCACAACAGCAACAGCACAAAAACCAAAAACTGTTAGCGGAATGGACGTGCTGAACTAATTGACAAAGCACGCTGCACAGTACACAACTCAAGCCCATGCTTGCCATGATTCCTGCAAACGGATGTGACATCGTGACGATTTGTGGGTAGGTTTATGACAACCTCGACAAGAGGTACTTAAGGTTCAACTGGAATGATTTATTTTCACCTGAAACATAAAGCTGATTTGCTCCCTTGGGGTGTGGAGAATTTGTATTTTGGCTCCTGGTCCAGATTACAGCAGTTGGAATCTAGTTTTTGCAGCATTACTAGACAAGGATTTGAGTTCTGAAGTACAGACATCTTACAGCAGTTAGATTAGATTAGATTAGATTCCCTACAGTGTGGAAACAGGCCCTTCGGCCCTACAAGTCCACACAGCCCCTTGAAGCATCCCACCCAGACCCATCCCCCTATAACCCATACACCCCTGAACACTACGGGCAATTTAGCATGGCCAATCCACCTAGCCTGCACATCTTTGGACTGTGGGAGGAAACCGGAGCACCCGGAGGAAGCCCACACAGACACGGGGAGAATGTGCAAACTCCACGCAGACAGTCGCCCAAGGCTGGAATCGAACCCAGGCCCCTGGCGCTGTGAGGCTGCAGTGCTAACCACTGAGCCACCGTATACAGGACCTTGGTGACACCATAGCTGGAGCGCTGGGTTAAGCTGTGGTCTCCCAACCTAAGAAAGGATGTACAGAGGGAGTGCGGCAAATGCTTATACTTGTCTGCCCTACGAGGAGAAATTAGTTTGACCAGGCCTGACCGGACCACAACGAGAGGGGAGAGAAAGCGGGGACTGCAGATGCTGGAGAATCCGAGATAACAAGGTGTAGAGCTGGATGAACACAGCAGGCCAAGCAGCATCCTAGGAGCAGAAAGGCTGATGTTTCGGGCCCAGACCCTTCAAGAAAGAGAGAGAGGATTTGATTTAAATATATAAAATTCTAACAGGGTTGGACAGATGATGCAAGAGGGACATATTCCATGGTTGGCAAGTCTAGGACCAGGGGAGACAGATTCAGAATATGGGACAAGTCATTTAGGATTGACTTCAGAAAAGCACCCTCAATCAGACAGTAGTGAACTTGTAGAATTCTCTACCGCAGAAGGCTGTTGGAGGCCAAGTCACTGAATATATTTGAGAAAAAGATTGATGCATTTTTAGATTTTAAAAGGCATCAAGGGGTATGGCAAAAAGCAGGAATATCATACTGAGCTAAGAGGATAGAATGATGGAACAGACTCAAAAGGGCCCAATGGCTCCTGGTTTCTAAAGCAGTGAGAAATAGGAGTAACAGTGGATAGCACAGCCTAATCCGCCATTTAATAAGATTTCAGTTGACCTTTACTCTTGACTCCACTCTCACCACCCTGTCTATTCCCCATATCCTTAGAGTTGAAAACCCTTTCAACCTCAGACTTGAATACACCTTTAAGCGATGGGAAAATGGTAATGGACTAGCAATCCAGAGCACTGGGAACATGGAGACGGGTGCTTGTCGCAAGTATTGATTTATGGAATTTGGGCATCCAGAATTTGTTGCTCACCTTTAAATGCCCTATAATGGCTTGCTTGCCATTTTGAGGGCAATAACAGTAAACAATATTGCAGTTCCATTGGGATCACAGTCAGACTGTGTAAGAAAAGCAATTTCACTACCTAAAAGACTTCAGTGGAACACGCAAGATTTTCAAACAATTGATAATAGTTTTAAGGAGGCAAGCTTTATATTCCAGATGTATTAGCTGTATAAATTCCACCAGTGCCTTGGATGGGGTTTGAACCCATATTCCCAGAGCCTTAGAGATAATGGGAACTGCAGATGCTGGAGAATCCAAGATAACAAAATGTGAGGCTGGATGAACACAGCAGGCCAAGCAGCATCTCAAGAGCACAAAAGCTGACGTTTCGGGCCTAGACCCTTCATCAGAGACACTCTATGATTAGGGTCTCAGCCCGAAACGTCAGCTTTTGTGCTCCTGAGATGCTGCTTGGCCTGCTGTGTTCATCCAGCCTCACATTTTGTTATCTCTTCCCAGAGCCTTAGACTGGAGCTCTGGATGACTAGACCAATGACGGGAGCACTACACCACCACACCCCCCAGGGGAGATCAAAGGATGAGGCAAGTTGCTTTGTTAGAAGTTGAAAGAAGTGGAGAACTTTGTTGTGAGACCGTTCTTAAAAAAAATTAAATCAAGCACTGTCTGCTGACTTCATCATGTCAAAGGGAAGTGGGGATCCAGTACATCATCCAGTGACAACTTAATGGACAACAGGGAGTCAGTGTTAGGGAGAGAACCAGCCACTGATATATACACACACACACACACACACACACACACACACACGGGCCTGTGCGTTTCTAGCACAGTTGGGTTTTATAAAACAATCCATTTTCACTGATCACTGGCTATGCCAGTATTTGTTATTCATCTCCAATTGGCCCTGAGGGGGTGGCAAGCTGTGTTGTTGAACCACTGTGGACTATACAATATAGGAAAACTTACTGCTGTGAGGGAGGGAATTCCAGAATTTTGACCGAAAAATAAACAAAGGAAACTTTCAGTGTCCTTTTATTTTAAAAATAATCAAGTCCACAATGCAAATATTCTCAATAATACTACTCAATATTCGCCCAGTGGATTACTTTTCCACTATGCTAAGCTGCTTCAATCCTGGCAAGTCTCGGATCCAACTGGGACTCAGTTTCATAAATACTGGCAGTGCCTGTTTCACCCATGCAACCTCCCCTGGGAGCATCCACGCATACAGACCTGCAGCTTGAGTCTTAGCTAGATATATGGCTAACAGGGGCTTCACAGGTGGTTCAATCCTGTCTTCAATCTTCTGGTCTATGCATGGCATGCAAGAGTACATCTGGATATGCAATTCACGCAAGTGTGTACACTACTGGACATGCATGTATGCAGATGCACTTGTTCATGCAAATAAATACATACCCTCATCCATATGCCATCTTACATGCACACACAGGCACACAGACACATCCACCTGAGGAATGACCAACAGCAGGCAACCTCCCTAACCCAGAGATTAGGTCAACTGTAACATTCCAAGTGTTGCCTTGACTGCGACCAGGTAACCAGCACAATCCCGGTAACTTGAGGCAGGTACTTTCTGCCCTGCAGTATGCTCAGCAGTGGAACCATAAACAGAAGTGATTCCAATCTCCTTTTCAGGAAGGCTGGCCATTTACTGAGTGACATTAAGTCACACATTCTAGAATATATCAGCCATAGCCTCCACTCCCGGCAGGGGAGACGCAGAATGAAATAGAATCAAATCCCAACAGCTGCAAAAATTGAGAAGTTTCAGGAAAGTGTGCTAATCCATCAACATTGTTAATGACTAAAAAGTAAAGAACCTTAAGTACTTTGTTTCAGTGTCATTTTCCTCTTAACATATTCATACAGCATATCTTTAGTGACCACACTATAGATGCAATCAACTTCACAGGTAGAAATTAATACCACCCAAATAAATGGAAATTTATGGGGATAATGCAAATGAAAACAAAGCTGTAGCTTCAAAAGGAAGTGTAAGTATATTCTAACATGTTAATAAATGTATACGTGAAGGTCAAGAGTGCTGGATTTTGTCTTTAACTCAGAAGCAGAATTAAATGTTCCAAGAACTGGTGAATTTTGGTGACACCATTGTGTGGTTATGGTAGGAAATATCACACCCAGTGACAGCAGTCCATTTGTCCAAGGGTCTGAACCAAACAAAGATGTGAAAGTGATGAGCACCAAACTCATCACCATGGAGTAGGGAGCACCAACTTAAATGTCACTCTGAATGAGGACATTCAACTCTAACCTCAAGAGTTATTCTTTGAAAAAGAACAATTCTTTCTTTCTGTTATTGATCTTTCTTTGATTCTTAAATTCTTTAATTATTCTTTCACACACACACACACACACACACACACACACACCACAGAGCTGTGGCTAACTGGCCTGGTGAAGATTTGCCAGCACAAACAGTGAATTTAAGCAGTGATTAAGGGCTGGGAGCCCAGGGTCAAGTCCCTGAGAGATTGCTGAGCTACTGTTCTCCTGAATGGAACCCAGTCTCATTCTGTTTTGATGCCTTTATCTACACAACAAAGAAGTTGACAAAATTCAAAGCTTCAGATTTCCTTCAACCAACCAGTTTTATCGGCTCAGGAAACAAGTTCATTGCTCACAGAGGATGGCAACAAAACAGATCACTTTGATCTTCAGAGATAATGGGAACTGCAGATGCTGGAGATTCCAAGATAATAAAATGTGAGGCTGGATGAACACAGCAGGCCAAGCAGCATCTCAGGAGCACAAAAGCTGACGTTTCGGGCCTAGACCCTTCATCAGAGAGGGGGATGGGGGGAAGGAACTGGAATAAATAGGGAGAGAGGGGGAGGCGGACCGAAGATGGAGAGTAAAGAAGATAGGTGGAGAGGGTGTAGGTGGGGAGGTAGGGAGGGGATAGGTCAGTCCAGGGAAGACGGACAGGTCAAGGAGGTGGGATGAGGTTAGTAGGTAGCTGGGGGTGCGGCTTGGGGTGGGAGGAAGGGATGCGTGAGAGGAAGAACCGGTTAGGGAGGCAGAGACAGGTTGGACTGGTTTTGGGATGCAGTGGGTGGGGGGGAAGAGCTGGGCTGGTTGTGTGGTGCAGTGGGGGGAGGGGATGAACTGGGCTGGTTTAGGGATGCAGTAGGGGAAGGGGAGATTTTGAAACTGGTGAAGTCCACATTGATACCATATGGCTGCAGGGTTCCCAGGCGGAATATGAGTTGCTGTTCCTGCAACCTTCGGGTGGCATCATTGTGGCACTGACCGCTTTGCAGAACACCTCCGCTCAGTTCGCAACAAACAACTGCACCTCCCAGTCGCAAACCATTTCCACTCCCCCTCCCATTCTCTTGATGACATGTCCATCATGGGCCTCCTGCACTGCCACAATGATGCCACCCGAAGGTTGCAGGAACAGCAACTCATATTCCGCCTGGGAACCCTGCAGCCATATGGTATCAATGTGGACTTCACCAGTTTCAAAATCTCCCCTTCCCCTACTGCATCCCTAAACCAGCCCAGTTCATTCCCTCCCCCCACTGCACCACACAACCAGCCCAGCTCTTCCCCCCCACCCACTGCATCCCAAAACCAGTCCAACCTGTCTCTGCCTCCTTAACCGGTTCTTCCTCTCACCCATCCCTTCTTCCCACCCCAAGCCGCACCCCCAGCTACCTACTAACCTCATCCCACCTCCTTGAGCTGTCCGTCTTCCCTGAACTGACCTATCCCCTCCCTACCTCCCCACCTACACCCTCTCCACCTATCTTCTTTACTCTCCATCTTCGGTCCGCCTCCCCCTCTCTCCCTATTTATTCCAGTTCCCTCCCCCCATCCCCCTCTCTGATGAAGGGTCCAGGCCCGAAACATCAGCTTTTGTGCTCCTGGGATGCTGCTTGGCCTGCTGTGTTCATCCAACCTCACATTTTATTCACTTTGATCTTCATTTATTTTTGATTAACTTCTCAGTTGTGCTGAAACATAGTGCAGCCACAAAGCCAAGGGTTTGCTATTTAAAGGAAGTAATTTCTCATAGCCAAGGAGGGGGATTGATTCTACAGATTGAGCAGTACTATTCGACATCAAACGTGGGCTAAGGCGAGGAGAAAGCTCTGCATGTGCTACCTCAGAGGAATTGGAAGTGAACCTGCACTGCAACCAATACTCCTGTTACTCAGGTCATATTACAGGCTCCATCGGAACTAGCACAGCTAGGAATTACTGGTGTCTTTGTCACCAAATGGCTGGGCTTGTACTTTCGGTCTAGCACAATACAGGCCCACACGGTACCAGGATGTTTCCTGGTTCAGTTTCCAGTCTGCCCTGGATCAGATTGTTGCAGTAAACTGCAACAACTGAACCCATCAGAGAGAGAGAGTGAAACCGGTGTGTGACTGCTGCCCTGCAATCATACAGCCATGCAGAGTGTGATGATGGTATGCACTTTGGCTGCGTCATAACCCATGCCCAGCTGAGGTCCCGGAAATCTGCAGCCCTGTGTTTTCCCCCTGGTGGAACGTGGTAGGGAAGTGAAATGTTTGCAAACAGCCTCACATTTTGAGTGAAAACCTGGCTTTCATAGGACATGTTAGAGTGGGATCCTCATCTAACCAGCTCTCACAAACAGTCAATGCCAAATTGGTGCGATGGGGTTAGTAAGAGGTGAAGATAAATATCAGGCTTTAAAATCAGCAGCATGTTGTTTTGGAAACTGCAAGACAACACACACGCACGCGCACACACACACACGCACGCGCGCGCACACACACAATCCAACAGCAAGGGCAGGTTGTGAGATGGTTTAAAATCATGCAGAGTGGCTGATTGTGAAGCATCTGCACACACTTCTTCACAGTTAGGCTTTTACCACAGGTTAGAGCACACATTCCACGGAAAGCTATACATGAAACAGTACAGCACAGAGATAATGGCATGTACTGTTTTGGGTCAAATTGTGCACGGAGGTGAGTGGAACCGACCTCTGACCCAGATCTCCTCCTGGCTGCCTCATCTATGTCAAGGAGGTCCCCAAATCTGTCATTAGTGATAAACTGGTGATGTGTAAGAGCGATTCCTGTGTGCCTCCTGGCTGCAATATCTGCTTCCTCTTGTTCTCGTCTAAGCCGTCTCTGCTCTTCTAATAGTCTCTGGTAGAAAATCGCACAAAACGGGAGTGTAAAAAGTTTTCCTTTGCTTATTTAAAACAGCGACACACAAAAAGAAGCCTACGTTCTCTTGCCAAAAATATTCAAACATTTAAAAACTGTGCGAGTGTGCAGAATCTAGCTTTAAGAAAAATTACGTGCAACACAGATGTCTACAGACGCAACCCATAAATCTCTTACGATGCTTGCTTTTTGACTGGCGCAGACTCGATGGGCTGAAGGGCCTTTTTATGCTGTAGACCTCTGGACTCTGAGTCTAATGCTCATGTTTCACCCACTTGTGATGAGATGGACAAGCACCCCCACTTTCTTCTGGTTTAATGCAGATTAGTGAGAAATACAATTGAAAGGCTCACATAACAAGGAGAGAGTTGGGTGCAGACAGAAAATGACAAAGTTTATATTGAAACACACCACAGGCAGAACGGAGTTCCTCCAAAAACTCCAAAACCATCCACATTGAAACAGTAGATCCCTCCTCTGACCATGGCAAACAAGCAGTGAGACCGAAATACAGTGGTGATTAATCCCCCAAATGCTTTTGTCAATATCAAGCAAAAACACACAGCTATAGGCAGTGACATGCAGGTATAGTGCAGTGAGGTGGCCGTAAAGATCAACATTTCAAAAGTTTCTCTCAGTCCCACTGCCTATTAGTGCAAAATCATTCCATGTTGAGGAGGAAAAATGACAATCATGCAGTACATAGGAATCACTCGGTAAGAAAAGACCCAAGTCCCTCTCATTTCCATGACAGTCTTACAATACATTGCTACAAAGCTACACTTTGCACGTGGCAGATTTTCGATAGCTCAGATAATGCATCCCAAACTGGTGCTCTCTAAAAATCCCTTTAATTTGTTCTTTAGTAACTGAGCTCCAGCTGCTTCTATCTATCATTGTCCGGAGAATGTGTACCAGTGCAGTCAGTGGAGTACTGTTTCACTGTACTCCTCTGGTTCTGATGTTTTGAACAAGGTGAAAGCTGATCAGTCTCGCCATTCTCTAACCTCTGTACAACCTTCAAAATCGTAAACATATCATCCCGCCTTTCTCTTTCCCCAGGGAGACGACACCCAGTTAACATCGCTCCATCCTCTCACTCGAGCTCATTCCTCTCCTCTATCCTTCCAACTGCTTCTGTCTCCTTTTTATATTGTGGTGAGCACAACCTTACACAATACTCGAAACGTGACCACAAAAGGGCAGATTACCTCATTATCTCTACTCAATATTAACTTTTTACTAGATCCTAACTGATCACAGAATGCATTCAATGCAGTTTTGAGGAAGATATACACAGCAGAGGAAGGGCTCCCCTGGCCCATTTAATCCATGTCAATGTTTCACCCAGCTCTTGTCTCCTCCTATTTGACCTTGCCTCACGATCAAAATATCCCTCTCTTGTTTGTTGTTGATGTGTTCCCTACAAGTTCACCATAAATGCTTCTCCATGACTAACTTCAACCATTTCCTGGGACTACAGCTGCCACGTTCTCTGTATGGAACGGTTGGGTTCCAGATTTCTTGGTGATTTTCTTATATTCATTTGCTCCTCCCCACACAAGAAACAGTCTCCGAGTTAATTAAAACACTTGTACTTTTAGTTACCTCTATCTCATCCCTTAGCCTGCTTGTTTCAAGAAAAATAGTCTCAGTCTGTTTAACCTTTCCTTCCAGCATTGCAAACACTTTTAATGTCCTCTCCCATTCCATTATATCCATGTTGTAGGACGGCGACCAGAACTACACACAATATAGTCCAACTTTGGTGAAAGCACTTTTCCATACAAGAGTCAATATAACATCCCCACTTATGAACTTCAGCTGAGGAAGGGTCACCGGACCTGAAACATTAACAGTTTTCTCCTTCACAGATCCTGCCAGACCTGAGGAGCTTTTCCAGCAACTTTGTTTTTGTTGTATGAATTTCAGTTGCTTCACATTCATAGATTCACAAAATAGACTGATAAAATCCCTCTGGTGTGGAAGCTGGCCATTCGGCCCATTTAGGCCGCACTGATTCTTCAAAGAGCGCTCACTCTGAACAGACCCACACCCGTTAACCTTTCCTTTTGCATATTTCCACTATAAATTGACAAATATTTCAAATTAAACAACTTAACAAGAGGAGTTTTTTTTGGACTGTGCCAAATCAGATCATTGTTACCCAAATGTTCATTTTTCATATTTATTGTAGATTCTAGCCATGTTGTGACTACTAATACAAGGCTAACGCCTGATTTTCTCTTTCACCCCCTTCATAAATATGTGCAAACTTCAAACTGCAGAGATCATTTCAAAATCTATAACATTTTGGATGACAGTTACCAATGCATCATCTAGCTCTGCAGCCATCTCCCTTAACACCCTGGAATGTAGACTATCAGACCCCAGAGACTTATCAATTTTCAGCCACATTAATTTCTCTAGGAAGCCCTCCTGAACTAATATTAATTTCCCTCAACTCCTCATTCTCCCTTGTCATTTGGATCTCTAATTCTAGGAGATTTCTTACTCCTTTTTCTCTGAAAACTTATGCAAAGTAATCGTTCAGCTTCTTTATAATCCATTATAACTTCTTCTGACTTTGCCAAGATCTCCTCTTTACTTTAAAAGGAATTGAATTTCCTCTCAATCATCTCTTCTGTAAAGGAAACCAAGCCAACTTCTTTAATCTATCCACATAACTGAAGTTCCTCATCCCCAGAACCAATCTCTGAGACCTTCATAACCTTCGAGTGTGGTGCCCAGAACTGAATATGCAAATTCCACTAAAGGTTAGTCCAGTGTTTTCTAAAGGTTCACCAGGATTTCCTTGCTTTTGCAATCTAAACCTCTCTTATCATGTTTGAGCTCCCACAAGTCCTTTTAACTACTTTCTGTCGACTCCAACATTATGTGTACTTGTAGCTCCAGGTCCCTCTGTTCCTGGACTCCCTTTGGAATGTTTTATTTAATTCATATCATCTTCTCCCAGGCATCTTACCAAAATGCATGATTTGGCACTTCTCTGCATTAAAAGATCAGTCACCACGTCTACCCTTTCCGTTAGCCTATGTTCTCCTAAAGTCTCAGTACCCTCCTCGTAGTTCACAACATTTCTAAGTGTTTGTGTCACGGACAAATTTTGTAAATGTGCCCTGCACAGCCAAGACTAAGTCATTAATATTGATCAAGAAAAGTCCCATGATTGAACTCTGAACAGCACCACTATACATCTGCTTACAGTCTGAAAAATCTCTTTCCTCTCTCACTATCAATTTTGTATCAATGTTGTCCCTTTATTCTAGGGGCATTGTCTTTCCTCACAAGTATGACACTTTATTGAGCAATAATCTTCAAGAGGAATTGGAAATACACTTAAAGTGGAGAAAACGGACAGCTCCATGGGGAACATGTAAAGAGGGTGTGATTGGATCAATTTTTCAGAGTAGTGGTATTGACATGATTGGCCAAACTGTATTGATCTACGCTGCACAGTCCTGTTAGATAATGGTCTGTTTAAACTGGGCTGTTGAAAGGGCAAAATTAATTCATGGTGAATTTTGTAAAAATACAAATCTGACACCATAACAACAGGAGTGGTCCCCCAACCGGAATCTCCAACATTTCCACAATGACCACGGAACACAGATGTTAAACATTTTGACTTTTTTTGTTGAGGCAACATTCCTGATTTAAAGATAATAAAATGTGAGGCTGGATGAACACAGCAGGCCAAGCAGCATCTCAGGAGCACAAAAGCTGACGTTTCGGGCCTAGACCCTTCATCAGAGAGGGGGATGGGGGGAGGGAACTGGAATAAATAGGGAGAGAGGGGGAGGCGGACCGAAGATGGAGAGTAAAGAAGATAGGTGGAGAGAGTGTAGGTGGGGAGGTAGGGAGGGGATAGGTCAGTCCAGGGAAGACGGACAGGTCAAGGAGGTGGGATGAGGTTAGTAGGTAGCTGGGGGTGCGGCTTGGGGTGGGAGGAAGGGATGGGTGAGAGGAAGAACCGGTTAGGGAGACAGGTTGGACTGGTTTTGGGATGCAGTGGATGGGGGGGGGGGGGGGGGGAGAGCTGGGCTGGTTGTGTGGTGCAGTGGGGGGAGGGGATGAACTGGGCTGGTTTAGGGATGCAGTAGGGGAAGGGGAGATTTTGAAACTGGTGAAGTCCACATTGATACCATATGGCTGCAGGGTTCCCAGGCGGAATATGAGTTGCTGTTCCTGCAACCTTCGGGTGGCATCATTGTGGCAGTGCAGGAGGCCCATGATGGACATGTCATCAAGAGAATGGGAGGGGGAGTGGAAATGGTTTGCGACTGGGAGGTGCAGTTGTTTGTTGCGAACTGAGCGGAGGTGTTCTGCTAAGCGGTCCCCAAGCCTCCGCTTGGTTTCCCCAATGTAGAGGAAGCCGCACCGGGTACGGTGGATGCAGTATACCTATTTTATGTATGTTTGATGGTTTGTGCTTCTTTGCCCTTCATCTACTAACAAGGTGTGTTATATAAGTGATCACCATGTGCAGGTCATCTCTATAACCAGCACGGGGACAATTCAGTAGGACAAGTTTGGAGCAATGCTAGTTTCCACGCCATGCACGTCTCTTCCACGGATTAACTGTTCACTCTAAAAGGCTTCATAACGGGTGTCCTTGTCATCTAGAACTAATACTCTTCCAATAACAAGCTCTTAAAAGTGTCATTATACAAGTTAAAGCACATCTTTTCCACTCCTCATACTGTTGCAGTTATCTGATAGCCAGCACTTTTTATTTATGATTTATTCCCAAATTCTGCCAGATAACACCAGTTTAATTGTATTGGCAGGTATTTGAGCATACAACATACGGCACAGGAATGATGTTGCGCCAAACATAATGCCAAATTAAATTAGTTCTTTCTGCCTAGCCTTGGTCCATATCCCTCCATATTCATTTGCTTATTCAAAAGTCCTTTAAATGCTCCTTTAGTATGTGTCCACCACCACCACTGGCCGACACCTAGCACTCTACGTAAAAAGAAAACTTGTCCCTTGCATCTCCTTAGAACATTCCCACTCCCACCTTAAATGCACGCCCCAGTATTACACATGTGCACTCTGGGGAAAAAGGTTCTATCAACCCTATCTATTCATCTCATAACTTTCATAGACTTCTATCTAACAGACTCCCTGCTGCCTCCACCAGATCAGAGAAAATAGCCCGAGTATTTCTAGCCTCTCCTCATAGCTCATACCTCTAATCCAGGCAGCATCCTGTTAAAACTCTTCTGCACCCTCTCTAAAGCCTCCACATCCTTTCTGTAACGCGGCAACCAGAACTGAACACAATACTCTTAAGGGCAACTTAACCAAAGTTTTATAAAGCTGCAACATGATATCCTGACTCTATACTCAATCCTCCTACCAATGAAGGCAAGTATGCCATACGCCTTCTTCACCATCCTGGCCACTTTCAGGGAGCTACAAAACTTGATTCCAAAGATCCCTCTGTACATCAGTGCTGATGAGGGTCCTGCCAGTAACTGTATGCTTCTCCATAACACTTGATCTCAAAGTGCAGCACCTAACACACGCCCAGATTAAACTCCATCTGCCATTACTCCACCCATATCTGCAACTGATCTCTATCCTGCTGTACCCTTTGACAGCCTTCGAGACTATCCACAAATCCACCGATCTTTGTGCGGTCAACAGACTTGTTAACCCACCCGTGTATTTTAGGTTTATTCTGTATTGTCAAGCACGGATGAAACTTGTTTGGAAAATAACTCTCAAATGCCACTTTGAATTAAGATTTTTGACAGTAAATAAGAATACAGAAGTGTAGTCTGACAGCCAGAACAGATCCAAGGCTGCATGATGATAGATTGGGGCCTGAATATTAAAGAGTTTGTGACATTTAGGAAGAAAAGGAAAGTAAGGTGGAGGAGAGGCTCTGTTATTAACAATACATTTGCACAATTGGGGAGGGTGTGGGAATAACCCAAATTCAGGAAACCAGAACAGTTTGGATATGGATGAGAAACAATAAAGGCAAGAAATCACCAGTGGGAGCGATGTATGGACATTAACTGCTTGATAGGAAATGATGAGAGTTAATCAGAAGTGATACAGCAATAATTAATCTGCATATAGATGGACAAAGATACCCTAAAATTGGGTCACACAATGTTTTTAAGAATAGTTTCTGAGAACAGATCTTCTGGAGCTGACCAGAGGCCATGTTTTAGAAAACCTGGTTCTGTGCAACTAAAGAACCTCAACCTAAGGTGCCCAGGTAGCAGTGATCCTAATAAGACTGAATTTTGCTCAAGAGAAACAAGTAAAAATGGCTGCAGGAGTAGGCCATTTGGCCCTTCAAGCCTACATGACCATTCAATACAATCATGGCTGATCACGCAATCTCAGTACCCCATTCCTGCTTTCCCTCCATACCCCTTGATCCCTTTAGCCACAAAGGCCACGTCCAGCTCCCTCTTGAATATATCTAATAAACTGGCTCCAATGGCTTCCTATGGGAGACAATATACAGGTTCCCAACCGAGTGAGGAAATTGCTTCTCATCTCAGTCTGCAATGGCTTATCCTTTATTCTGAGGCTATGACCCCTTGTTCTGGACTTCCCTAATACAGAGAACATTCTTCCTGCATCTAGCCTGTCCAGTCCCATCAGGATTTTATGTATTTCCATGAGATACCCCTCATTCTTCTAAATTCCAGTGAATATAAGCACAGTCCATCCAGTCTTTCTTTACATGTTAGTTCTACCATCCCAGGAATCAGTCTGATGAACCTACGCTGCACTCCATCAATCGCAAGAATGCCCTTCTTCAGACTAGGAGACCAAACCTGCACACAGTACTCAAGGTGTGGCCTCGCCAAGGCCCTGTATAACTGCAGCAAGTCATCCTTACTCCGATACCCTCAACATCACACTATGAAGGAGATCATGCCATTAGCTTTCCTCACTGCCTGCTGCACCCACATGCCAACCTTTGGTGACTGTTCCACCCTGACATCCAAATCTTGTTAAACTTCATCTTTTCCTAAACTACCACCATTCAGGTAATAATCCGCCTTCCTGTTTTTGTGACCAAAGTGGATAACCTCACATTCAACAACATTATATTGCATTTGCCAAGTATTTGCCTACTCAGCCAGTCTAAGTCATGCTGCACCCTCTTGGCATCCTCCTCACAGCACACACTGCCACCCACCTTAGTCTCATCTGCAAATTTAAAGGTACATCACAACAACAGTTTCAGACGAATTCAAAAAAATTCTGTGATATTGTCAAGAATTACATTTTCAAATGTCTCAATTGACGTTCGACCAGGAGGTCAGTCAGTCAGGACCTACCTCCTTGTCCTCTTGCCGACGTCGACACATTTCCTCAGGGGTCTCCATGCGTTCAACTGGAGCAGACAGCCTTGGAGAGTCTGACTCTACTTGAAGACAACACAAAGTGAGATTAATGCACTGTCACTAACAGAAGGGATATGGTTCGCTTAAGAGATCGGCTAAAGGTGTGCCCGTACTTAACCTCATTGCAAACTGACCACTAAATGGAGACTCAGAATTTTGTGGCAGTATATTAATTGAAATAAGTAATAAAAGCGAAGCAGGTCTGAGTTGGGCAGAGGCGCCACTGACTGAAAGAGTGCAAGAGCTTGAGAACTCAGCTCAGGATTAATCCACAGAGAATTCCTCTCATGTTTGTATACAATTACCTGCAAAATGTTAGACCCCTCTTCTTGCTTGTGAATTACATCTCTCACAAATTATTCTGATTATTTTAATTATTCTACCTGCAACCAGTTTCCTCCCTATTTGTCTTTCTCTACCGACTTTCACTGCCTTATTGGAAGAAATCTCTGTCAGATCTCTAATATTTCACAATGGATGTTGGTTGAATAATGGATATTCTTTGAGCTAACCAGTGCAACACAGAATTACTACTAAACAGAGAACAAACAAACAGACAGCCTATTTCAGCATTTGACTCGGGCTCTGGCCTACACTCTCTCCATATCTCTGCTGGTTACCCACACTGTTCACATCGATCTGAAGGTTTTGGACCCAGACAGAAACATGGCTTGCAGGAAAATGCTTCAGTTATGGAACAGGGGGAGTTTAGAATTTTAAAATTGAAGCATTATAAAGTTTTAAGTTGCCTGTGTCCTCAACCCAGACAACTACCTGCAGTTCCACAGAACCCTTCTAGATCTTTGTATTCCAATAATTCTAGCAATTATTTCATTCCAACATTATTCTACCAATTAATTCTTGATTTCTTATTTTAACTGCTCCACCATTCAGCTTCCAAGGCCCTTGTCTCTGAAACTTTATCCCTAAAGATCTCCAGCTCACCCTCATCCTTTAAGAATGCTCAATTTGAATTCTCATAATGTTCAAGTTTTTGATCTTCTGTCATAATCTCACTTTGTGACTGAACATCAAACATGGTCCAAAAGCATTCTTGAGAGGAATCTGAGACATTTTAAAAGGTGAAAGAAGTTAGATAAATGCAATTATGGCCAATGCTAAAACTATAATAAACACCCTGTACTCGCTGTCAAGTGCTGAACTCAATGTCACACGTGTCCACAGAGTATGAGCATGTGTGTCAAAAAAAGTGAGGGCAAGCGAGACACCGCATTGTGTCCACTTGCCTGAGAGTGCCCAGAAGCCTGTGTTGGTGCGAGGGGCTGAATGGGGGTAGGTGACAGCTGACATTAATATGGATGGGGCAAGGGAAGTCTGAGGAGGAGTTTGGGACAGTTTTTTTGACTCAGCTGTTGCTTTCAAATGAGCTTTGGCACAAGCTGGTGTATTGAGACAGACCTTCGAAGTTGCCTGTCTCGCCACTGGTTTCAGGGTCACCCATCTGGGATGCCAAGAAACGAGGAGCCCCATAATCCTAAGATGCAAATCCATCCTTCCTCTCTGTCTCTGTGCATGTGGATCTGGGAGGATCCAGGCTCGCGAGTGAATGTGAGCACATCTTTGGGTCAACGCAAGTCTGTGTGAATGATGAGTGAGGGTACGTCTCTCCTCATGCCTGCATCACTGTCCCCACACTGCCATGGGTGTCCATGGGATTGGACAGAGCTGAAAATTTGCTCAGCACTGCTCAATGGGAACAGATGGTTCAAAGGGGCGAGTCGGGAAATTTCCCCAGTGTGGACGAGGTTAAAATCAGCCACATCGCATGCATAATGCCGCTGTGGCAAGGATTTGTGTGCACAGATCCCCATGTAATACATGTGCCTACCAACTGTACTGATTGAATTCTGACCCTTCATCTCGTCAGTGCCCACTCCTCAAACTTCACGCAAATTTGGTCAAAGTTTCACTCTGGAGGTGGAGGGGTCTTTGATACAGTCAAAAACAACCTGCTCTTGAGAAGGTCAGAAATCACACAACACCAGCTTATAGTCCAACAGGTTTATCTGAAAAAACAAGCTTTTGGAGCATTGCACCTTCATCAGGTGATCAGTTGCTGACGATCATCCAATGAAGGAGCAATGCTCCAAAACCTTGTGTTTTCAAACAAACCAGCTGGGCTATAACCCGGTGTTGTGTGATTTTGTCCAACCCAGTCCAGCACCTCCCACATCATGGCTACCATCCTCTTAACAGCCAGCTAATGACCGTTGCACCAATGCTCCTTGGAAAATATCAAACAGCTAAGGAAAGGAGAGTTAAGAATGAGAACTGGAATGTCACAGGTTACAAAAGCAAACAGCACAAAATGGAGGAGGGGAGAAGAAACACAACAACAGACAAGATGCCAGTGAATTACTGGAAAGTCCACCTTTCAGGTACATCCCCAGTATATTTTGCCGATTGTTGTTTGGGTCGACCTCATCGAGCACAGCTAACGAAACAAGATTCCCGTTCACAGATTCCCCCGGGAGATCAGGATGCTGAAAGAAGCTGTTATCTTGGCAAAGTCCAGTCATGACCGGGTGGCAGAGCTTTTCCAAAACCCGAAGGGAGACGGTGCGTCTGGGAAGGGTCGGCCCGTGAATGGAAAATGACCCCTGTCTGCCTTGGTTACCAGGCGGACATCCTTCCTCATGGTCCACCACAACATGGCTACCCAAGTCTGGCTGGGCTATCAGCTTTCTAGGCCTGTGCAGAAACGGTCTTTTCAGTCGGAATGGCCTCGGGCTCAGGAGGTAGAGATTTCTGGAGAGGGGGCTCGGGAGGAGTTGCTGTATGGCCTGCCTGGGATCCAAGGGGCTTGTGGCCTGTTTCTCGTGCTTGCGGATGGTGGTGAAGCGGGTGTAGGAGGCAGGGCAGGCTCCTTGGCACCGGTTGGTGTTGCGTATGTTCACAGGCCAATCCTTACCATCCGAGCTGTCAGCCGAGATGCAGGAGAGGCCGTCTGCCTGGTCTGGAGCAGGGCACGGCAACTGCGTAACTACCACTTCGCTAAGCTCCGATGCCATTTCTTCAGGATCACTGCTGGAAGCGGAAGCATGCCGGATGGTTATTTGAACATTGGGTTCGGACTTCTCATGGCACTGTGGAGGGGGCTCCAGCAGAGATTCAGCAGAGTGTGCGGTATGCAGGAAAGGCCTGGAGAGAGGTGGCACTGGGCTCCTGTGGGGCGTGGAGCTAGTGGTGGCATCCAGTGTGGGCAATGACCGTGACCTCTGGATGATCTGCTCAAACTCATTGACCTTGGAGGATACCGAATACTCTGGGGCCTGGTCCAACCCATCTTGACTCAAATTCTGCCTGCAGTGGCTTTTTGGGTTGCATTCTAACCGACACACCATGGCTCTCACCATGGATGTGGGCAGGGCTCCTGGGGGCAGCCAACGGCCCATCTGGTGGGTACTTTGGTAGATTTTGGTAAAGGTTGGCATGTCGTCACCAGAGCCATTCGGAAGCAGCCCTCTCCTGGGGTTGATGGGCAGCTCCTGCAGCCTTCCATGACCACTCGCATGAAGGCTAGGCTCCTCGTTTCCGTGCTCACTCGATCGAAGGCTGGGCTCCTCGTTTCCAGCCACGAAGAGAGACTCGACACTTCGCCCAGTCTCCTTCAGCCCCACTTTCTTGCTGGCAAGTTTGCTGTCGATGCTGAGGAGGTTTTCACAACTCTGGGCCCTCTGCCGACAGCGAGCGTCACCCTCTCTGTCCTGGGGACGGATGCTCTCTACCAATAGTTTGGGTTTGAATTTTGAGGGAAGAATTTCTGAAATGCAGGCCTTTGCTGCTGACAAAGGTGTCTTATGTTTACATTTATTACCTAGCATATTACTAGAGTTAACTGGTGTACTATAAAGGGAAGTAGTTGAAATGCTGTGGCCATTCCCACCTTTAAAATCCACTGGTAAGCGTGCAGAGCAACAAAACAGACAAGCATTAGAAAAAAAGCAAGCATTAGCAAACAGCTTTAGACATATCTACAGCATTTTAAGCATTCCTAATGGATTACCCTGTTATTTGAAAGCTTGTCACTTTGGGTGTTAAACCTCAGGCCTTTTGAGTGCAGCTCATTCTGCTTCTGACCACTGCACAGTGTCTGTTAGACACATTACAAGGCCAAAAAAAATGCAGGCTGTGTGAAATGCAGTCCTTTGATAGCATTGCTCAGGACTCATATCCTAAGTGATACTGGACCTGCAGTTTTAGCCTTGGGCAATGCCAGCACCAAATAAAGTGACAGCTTTAAGAACAAACATAACCAGGTAAGGGTGCGACACAATTTGACTTAATGTACCAAGCTCCAATGGACCAATGCCAATAGAATCTATGACTCATCTGGAAATTCAAATACATTCTCCTTTCTGACTTTACCATTCCCACATGAAATAAATTTGGAGAGGTCCTGGTGGTACAAACATAAGCCACCAGCGTATTCCCCGTTCAGTTCCTGGTGGATGCACAGCCAGTTGGCTGTGCCACTCAGGCTGAAGGTGACAACTGTGCCAAAATGCTGACAATACAGACAGCTTCTCGGAGGTGCTCCCCAAAGCAAATCATTAGGTCAGACTTTTCAGAGATTCACACTGTAGCCAACTTGTGTGCAACCCAACCAGTTAGTGCGTACTGAACACGAGAATGTGGCCTGAAGGGAGCAGAAATCCAAGTTCCTTATCCTAATTGAATCACATCTCCAACCTAGAGTAAAGACAAATGCTAAGAAAGAAGCAGGGAGTCACTAACCAACTACAGCACCATAGCATTCTGTTCCTGAAGGAAAAACAAAGTTGACTCTTTGTACAGATCTCGACTAGGGGGCAAGAAACCAAACTTCAAAAAAGGGAACAATTTGGCTTTATCACCTCACAGTCCTGATAAGTTGAAGATAAAAAGCTTTGAATTGGTGTCTCTTTTAGCAGCATTTGCTACTATACGGCCAAGCAGCAACTGCTGAATTATTGTGGCGTGAGCTTTGGTGTCTTGGAGCTGCTCACCTTTGGTTGACGAGGAGCTGGATGTCCTCTTGCTCAAGCCACTCAATCCCTGGAATGGAATATCTCCCCCTTCCAGAACAGTCTTGTAGATTTGCCTTTCGTTCTCCTGGCTGATTGGCTCCCCTGTGCCCGTCTCCAACTGCCTCCTCACTGCGTGGGAATTGGACAAGAATGCAGAACTGGGTGGGTGGGTGGATGAAAAAAAAAGAAATAGTGAATAACCACATGCTGTCAGGATCTTTTTTATGCGACTACTCAACAGATCAGAACAGAACAGCGTCTGACATTTGCAGCAAACTGCTCTCTTGAAACACTTAGATGACTCATGCCCAGATTCAAATTTTTAAACAGAAGCTCTGGCGACCTTTATCAGTCAGTAGTTTGCTTGTGCAGCTTCGCCGTTACTGTGAGGGGGATGGTTGCAAAGTTGACTCATTCAGCTGCAAAGCATTTCAGAGATGAGCTTGACTCATTGGAGTTGCTGCATAGCATTCTGTTTTTGACAAGGCCACTGACCCTTTGGATTGGAAAAACTTTGGAGTAACTTGGGATCCTCCCCAATCCTCTGCAGCAACTTGACATTTGGAATTGTTACTATGCGTCAGAATTCATATTTTCCATAGCTGTGGCTGCTTCTGCGTGAGGCAACTGGAATAATCCTACTCAGGGATTTATCGGTGAACTCTCCCACCACTGGGCTGGAAGTGATGGAAATCTGTACACAGCAATGGTTTCCCACTCATGAAATGGTGTGGGAGAGACAGCACACTCTGCATCAAACTCTTCAGTGAAAATGGCTCAACAAACAAAGAGAAGTATAGCACAGAAGCAGGGCCTTCGGCCTGTGCCAATCATCAAGCTGTAACTAAACTCAAAGAAGAAACTTTCTGCCCTTATTCAGTTCATATCCCTTAATTCCCTCCCCATTCATGTAATCATCCAGATGCCTCTTAAATGTCGCCAGCATGCCTGCTTCCACCGCCTCCTCTGGCAGTGCATTCCAGGCTTCTACCACTCGCAGCATGAAAATCTTACCTCGCACATCTCCCTTAAGCTTTTGTGCTCTCACATCGAACCTGTGTCCCCTTGGAATTAAAACTTCAACGCTGGGAAAAAACCTCTGACTATCCACCCTATTCATGCCTCTCATTACTTTGCAGACCTGTATCAATCAAGTCTCCTCTCAGCCGCCATCTTTCTAGTGAAAACCGTCCGAGGCTTTTTCATCTTTTCTCATAGCCAATGCCCTCGAGACCAGGCAACATTCTGGGTTAACTTTCTCTGTCCTCTTTCCAAAGCTTTGAAATTCTTCTGGTAGCGTGGAGACCAAAACTGCGCACAATACTTCAACTGCAGTCTAGCAAGGGTTTTATATAGCTGCAACATGTTTTGCCAACTCTTGAACTCAATGCCCCAGCCAATGAATGCAAGCATTCTGTCTCAAAGAAGTGAAACTGGATGGATCACCTGGCATCAAACTGGACTGGAAAAGACAATGGCAGAAACAGCCCTGTCGACCATGCAAAGTCCTCCTCAGTAACATCTGCAGGTTAGTGTCAAAATTGGGAGAGCTGCCTCTCAGACTGGTCAAGCAACAGCCTGACAATCATATGCACAGAATCATACCTTACAGATGATGCCCCAGACACCACCATCCCTGGATTTGTCTTGTGCCATTGGCAGGACAGACCCAGCAGAGGTGGTAGCACAATGGTATACAGTCGGGAGGGAGCTGCCCTGGGAGGCCTCAACATTGACCTCTGGACCCCATGAAGTGTCATGGCTTGAGTTTTCCTTGCCCATGTTTAACCTACTGCTGATTACCACGTACCGTCTTCGCTCAGCTGATGAATCAGTGCTCCTCCATATTGAATTACACTTGGAGGAAGCACCAGGGATGACTAGGACACAAAATATAGTGCGTGTGCGTGTGCCTGTGTGTCTGATGGCGGGGGGGGGGGGGGGGGGGGGGGGGGAGGGGGGAGGGGCGTGGATTTCAATGTCCACTACCAAGAGTGGCTCAGCAGCAGAACTACAGATCGAGATGTTCAGGTCCAACAGGACATAGCTGCTAGACTGGGTCTGCAGCAGGTGGTGAGGGAACCAACAAGGAAATAATTACTTGACCTCATCCTCACCAATCTGCCAGCTGCAATTGCATCATGTCCATGACTGTATCAGTAAGAGTGACCATTGCACAGTCCTTGTTGAGACGAAGTCCCGCCTCACATTGAGAATAACTTCCACTGTGTTGTGTGGCACTATCACTGTGCTAAATGGGACAGACTTCACACTGATCTAGCAACTCAAGACAGGGCATCCATGAGGCGCTATGGATCATGAACAGTAGAATTGTACTCCCAGCAAAATCTGTAACCTCATGGCTCGGCATCTCCTCCACTCAACCATTAATGACAAGTCAGGGGATTAACCCTGGTTCAATGGAGAGTGCGAGAGGGCATGCCAGAAGCAGCGCCAGGCATCCCTGAAGATGTGGTATCAACCTGGTGAGGCCACCAAACAGGACTACTTGCCAAACAGCAAGCGATAGATAGAGCTACATGATCCCACAACCAATGGACCAGATCTAAACTCTGCAGTCCTGCCACATCCAGTCATGAATGGTGGTGGGCAATTTAACAACTGACTGGAGGAGGAGGCCCCACAAATATACCCATCCTCAATGATGGAAGAGCCCAGCACATTAGTGCAAAAGGGAAGGCTGAAACATTCGCAGCAATCTTCAGCCAGAAGTGCCGAGTGGATGATCCATCTCCGCCTCCTCCAGTGGTCCCCAGCATCACAGATGCCAGCCAATTTGATTCACTCCAAGTGATGTCAAAAAAACAGTTACAGACACTGGATACTGCAAAGGCTATGGGCCCTGAAAACATTACAGCAAAAGTACTGAAGACTTGTGCTCCAGAACCTGCCGCTCCCCTAACCAAACTATTCCAGTACAGTCACAACACTGGTATCTACCTGGCAATGTGGAAAATTGCCTAAGTATGTCTTCTACATAAAAAGCAAGACAAATCCAACCTGGCCAATTACCGCTCCATCAGTCTCCTCTCGATCGTCAGTAAAGTGATGGAAGGTGTCATCTATAGTGCTATCAAGCAGCACCTGCTCAGCAATAAACTGCTCAGCGATGCTCAGTTTGGGTTCTGTCAGGGCCACTCCACTCCTGATGTCATTACAGCCTTGACTCAAACATGGGCTAAGGGCTGAATTCCAGACGCAATGTGACAGGTATCAACTGCATTTGACCGGTATCAACTGCATTTGACCAAGTGTGGCATCAAGGAGCCCTGGCAAAACCGGAATCAATAGATATCAGGGGCAAACGCTCCACTGGTTGGAGTCATACCCAACACACAGGAAGATGGTCTGGGCTGTGGGAGGTCAAACACCTCATCTCCAGGACATCTCTGCAGGAGTTCCTCAGGGTGGTGTCCTCAGCCAAACCATCTTCAGCTGCTTCATCAATAACCGTCCCTCCATAAGGTTATAAGGGGATGTTTGCCAATGATTGCATAATGTTCAGAACCATTTGTGACTCTTCTGATACTGAAGCAGTCCACGTCCACATGCAGCAAGGTCTGGACAATATCCAGGCTTCAGATGACAAGTGGCAAGTGACATTCCGGCCACAAATAGCCAGGCTATGACCATCAACAATAAAGAGACAGTATAACCACCACCCCATGGCATTCAACGTTGTTACCATCACTGAATCCCTGACTATCAACATCCTGGGGGTTATCATTGACCAGAAACTCAACTGGACTCTACATAAACACAATGGCTACAAGAGCAGACCAGAAACTGGGAATACTACAGCATGTAATTCACCACCTGACTCCCCAAAGCCTGTCTACCATCTACAAGGCACAAGTCAGGAGTGTGATGGAACATCCCCCACTTGCCTGGATGAGTGCAGCTCCAACAACACTCAAGAAGCTTGACACCATCCAGGACAAATCAAACCACTTTTTGGCACCACATCCACTCCCTCCATAACCAATGCTCAGTCGCAGCAGTGTGTACTACTTACAAGGTGCACTGCAGAAATTCACCAAAAATCCTCAGACAGCACCTTCCAAACTCACAACCACTTCCACAGAAGGACATGGGCAGCAGACATATGGGAACACCACCACCTCCAACTTGCCTTCCAAGCCACTCACCATCCAGACTAGGAAATATAATCGCTGTTCCTCCATTGTCACTGTATTAAAATCCTGAAATTCCCTCCTTAATGGCATCGAGAGTCAACATATAGCTGGGGGACTACAGCGGTTCAAGAAGGCAGCTCACCACCACCTTCTCAAGGGCAACTAGGGATGGGCAAGAAATGCTGGCCAGCCAGCAACACCCACATGCCACAAATAAATAGGAAAAAGTAAATGCCTTCTTAACCACTTTAGCCACCTATGTTGTCACTTTTAGGATGCCTAGATCTGTCTGAGTGTCAATATTCCTAAGGGTTCTGCCATTTACAGTATAATTCACACCAAAACTTGACCCTCCAAAATGCATCACCTCGCACTTGTCTGGATTAAACTCTAGCTGCTATTTCTGTGCCCAAGTTGCCAATCTATTTATATCCTGTTGTATCCTATCACAATCGTCAACACTATCAGCAGCTCCATCAATCTTCCTGTCACGTGAACTTGCTAATCAAACCACGCATACTTTCCTCTAGATCATTCAATTCAGGACCAAAGACTGATCTCTTTGGAACATCACTAGTTACCAGTCTCCATTCCAAAAAACACCCTATGCCCAAGCCAATTTTGTATCCATCTGGCCAGTCCACCCTGAATCCCATGCGATTTTAGTATTTGTACCAATCTGCCATGTGAGACTTTATCAAATGCCTCACTAAAGTCTACATAAGTTGCACCCACAGCTCTTCCCTCATTAATTGCCTTTGAATTTTTTAAAAGAGGTGACAATCAGGTTGCTGAGACACATACAAAGCCGTGCTGCCTGTCACTAACTAATCCAACTTCCTCCAGATGTGCACATATCTTGTCCCTCAGTATCTTCTCCAACAGCTTCCCCGCAACAAATGTCAGGCTCACTGGCCTATAATTTCCTGGATTATTCCTATTTCCTTTCTTAAACAAGGAACAACATTGGGGCTGATTCTTCGGTCCTTTTACCACAGGTGAGGTTCCAAAGACGATGTGAAGATATCTGCTAATGCCCCATAATTTGGCTCAGTTTCCATTGCTACCCAATTACTAGGCCAACAATTAAGAAAATTCCGTACAAAACTCTGGGCTCATTGAAAAGAAGGACAAAAAATTTATTTCTAATAGTCTTCATAGCCAGTGAAACACTTTTTCCAAAAGTAATAACCAGTAGCGTTGCAATTGTACTGTGGAAAAATGGGGAAATGGTGGCATACCAGCATTATTGGACCGGAAAACTAAAGGCCCAGCCTAATTCCCTGGGCACCCAAGTTCAAATTGCATCTGGTGCAGTTTACGTTCGATGAGTAAATCCGGAATTAAAAGTTAATCACAGCAATGACCAACAACCAACATCAAACTGGCTCATTAAAGTCCTCAAGGGATGGAAATCTTACCTGGTCTGGCCAATCTACAACTCCAGACCCAGAGCAATGTGGTCGACTCTGATGTGCCCTCTGAGATGGCCCAGCAAGCCAATTAATTCAAGGGAATTTAGGGACAGGGAAAAAAGGCTGACTTTGCCACTGATGCTGATATTCCATGAATCAATGGGGAAAGCAATTCAGCAGCTAATCTAAGCAGAGCAATTTCCCACAAACAATGAGGTAATAGTCAGACAGTATGTCTTGGCAATACTTAAAAAGCAATAAATATTGCCCAGCACACTGGGGAGAAAATGATGTCTTCAAAAAAATGTCTTGGAAGCTCAGCTAGAGTTAGTCTGAAAGTTTAATTACAGCATCGGTGGATTGGATCTGCTAACAATTCATAGAGCATAACAGACCCTTTGGCCCATGATGTTGTGCCAATCTAATATCCTACTCTAAGATCAAACCAACCTGCATACCCTTTCTTTTACTATCATCCACGTGCCTATCCAAAGAGTCACTTAAATGTCCCTAATGTATCTGACTCTACCACCACCGCCAGCAGCGCATTCAATTAACCAGAACTGGACCTTATTTACTGTGCAGTTCTTAAGGCTACAATGCAAGCAAATGAAGATGTTGGATACCCTGATTGTAAGTGGGGACCAAGTACTGGCTGAGGGAGGAGGAGACATATACAGGGAGGAGTTAACACAGAAAATCCCATCACCTGTGTGTTCTTTGAGAGGAGCTTTTCAAGTTAGATTTACTCCCCTGTTCCTTCCTCAAAGCTTGGTGTTTCTTTCCTTTGCAAATGTATGTTTGATTCTCTTTAGCAAGTCCCTGTTTAATCTGTTTCCATCACATTTTCGGACAGTACAGATCTCGACCACAACTCAAAGAGCACAGAAAGAAGCTCTCTTAGATTTCTTTGCCAATTATCCTAAATTTCAACCTGATCATGTAGAATTCTCCCCCAGTGCAGACAGTTTCTCCCCTCTCTTTATTAAATCCCTTCATGAATCTGAACACCTCCAATAAATCTCCCTTGAAACATAGAACATAGAAAAGTACAGCACAGTACAGGCCCTTCGGCCCACGATGTTGTGCTGTGGATTAATCCTAATCCAAAAATAAAATAACCTAACCTACATTCCCCTCAATTCACTGCTGTTTATGTGCATGTCCAGCAGTCACTTAAATGTCACTAATGACTCTGCTTCCATGACTACCACTGGCGAACTATTCCATGCGCTCACAACTCTCTGGGTGAAGAACCTCCCCCTGACGTCTCCTCTATGCCTTCCTCCTAACACCTTAAAACTATCACCCCTCATGGCAGTCAATCCTGCCCTGGGGAAATGTCTCTGGCTATCGACTCTATCCATGCCTCCCATTACCTTGTACACCTAAAGAAACATCTCATCTAAGGAGAAATTCCAAACCCTCTCACATTTTCCAAGTAACTGATGTTTTCGTTCCCGCTCAAATCTCGTAAGTTTCCTCTGCACCTTCTTGAACATTCTTTCGAAAGCATGATGCTCAAATCTAGATATGACCCTCCACTGGAGACCCCGAACAGAGATTTAAACAGGGTTAAAATCCTGGAAGACAATAAGCAAGTTGATTTGGCCAAATCACGGGAAGCTTACCAGAAACACTCAATCATAAAGCCCATACAGTGCAAAGACAGGCCATTTGGCCTATCGAATCCACAATGACACCCCCCCGCCACCTCGAGCAGCACCCCATCCAAACTCAGCCCCACCCACCATATATCGTATCCTACATTTCTCATGGCTAACCCACCCAGCTCATACATCCATGGGCACTACGAGCAATTTAGCACGGCCAATCCACCTAGCCTGCACATCTTTGGGCTGTGGGAGGAAGCCCAAGCAGACACAGGGAGAATGCGCAAACTCCACACAGACAGTCGTTAGAGGGTGGAATTGAATTTGGGTCACTGGCGCTGTGAGGCAGCAGCGCTAACCACCATACTACCCTGGCAAAGCACTGGCACAATTCTGGAGGGTTAAAGCTGCAACGCGAAAAAAAACAGAAAGACATGCAATTTTTTTTTCATTCATTCACAAGATAAGGGAGTCACTGGCTAGGCCAGCATTTATCGCCCACCTGTAAGTGCTCAGAGGGCAGTTAAGAGTCAACAATATCGCTTTGGGTCTGGAGTTACATGCAGGCCAGACAGGTAACTAAGGTTTTGGAGTAGATCTGTAGCTTGCGTTGTGGGTGTTTTGAACTTGGTTGGCTCGCCAAGCTGGTTTCTTGTTCCGCAGACGTTTTGTTACCATGCTGTGTAACATTCTCAGTGCAGCCTCTGATGAAGCGTCGGTGTGTTTTCCCCACCTGGTTTTTAAACTCTGGAATCCGTTTAGTATTATAAAATAAACAAATTGAACTCGTCTATAATAATAAACGGACCACAGAGTTTAAAAAACAGGTGGGAAAACACACCGACGCTTCATCGGAGGCTGCACTGAGAATGTTACCCAGCATGATAACGAAACATCTGCGGAACAAGCAGCCAGCTCGGCGAGCCAACCAACCTCAACAGACCAGGCAAGGATGGATAGTAGGAACTGCAGATGCTGGAGAATCTGAGATAACAAGGTGTAGAGCTGGATGAACACAGCAGGCCAAGCAGCAAAGGATCAGGAAAGCTAACGTTTCGGGCCTAGACCATTAATGGGTCTTGCTATCTCAAGGTCAGGATGGCAGTTTCGTTCCCTAAGGGGTTTTAATGAACCAGATGAATTTTTCCTGACAATCGACACCAAAGACTCTTAATTCCAGATTTTTATTGAATTCAAGTTCCACCATCTGCCATGGTGGGATTCAGACCCAGGTCCCCAAAAGCTCAAGACATCACAAAGCATTTTAATCACCAGTTAAATATTTTTGAATTGAAATCACTATTGCAATTCAGGAAATGTGGCAGCCAATTAGCACACAGAAAATGCCCAAAAGCAACAATAATGATAATGATCAGTATCCTGTCTTAGTGATCTTGGCTGAGCTGTACATATTGGTTAGGAAACAGGCTAATTTTCTCGCTCTGCCATGGGACTTTTTAATCTGTACTTTTAAACATACTAAGCCTTGGTTTAAGTGCAGTTTAAATTACATGTACTATCTCCAATAGTGCATTTCTCTTTTCAGTACTGTGCTGCTCTGGAATGTCAGCTTAGATTTGTCCCGAGGTCTCTGGGGTGGGATTTGAACCTTCCAAGTCGGAGATGAAAGTAGTACCAAGCAAAGCACAGATGGTACCACCTCACTGGGGACAGTCCCTTTGCAACTGGATACTTTCAACAGCATGAACCAATGGGTTGGATTTTACAGCTCTCCATCCCATCCCTCGGCCCACCCTCCCTACTGGGTGGGTTTCTAGCAGGGGGAGGTGGACATATGCATTGTGACAGATGGTTAGTCTAACTTCCCCACATTTAGTCCCCCTGGCCACCTGCCCAACCCTCACATTGCACTCCTGACCAAGTCCCCCATCAAACAGTAGGTTGATAGACACCAAAATTGGCAGCAGCTCCTCACCCTTTTTGGAACAAATAATTAATGGGCAATCAAGCAGAATAAAACACTGCCTGCTCAAAAACGTGACAAGTGTGGGCAGGCAGGTGAGATTCAGAAGGCCTTTCCTGCAGAAAAGTCGGGACGGGAGGGCAACGCATCTTTTGGGGAGGTTCCCTGTGCAGCCCCTGGTTCAACATCAAGGCAGCTCAACGGTTAGCAATGCTGCATCACAGTGCCAGGGACCCAGGCTCAACTCCATGCTGTGGTGATTGTCTGTGTGGAGTTTGCATATTCTCCCCGTGCCTGCAAGGGTTTCCTCCGGGTGCTCTGGTTTCCACTCATGGTCCAAAGTTTTGCAGGTTAGGTGGATTGGCCATGGTAACTTGCCCCATTATGTCCAGAGACATGCAGGGGCAGTGGATTAGCCATGGGAAATGCAGGATTACAGGGAAAGAAGGGAGTGGGATGCTCTGAGGGTCGGTGTAAGTCAACAGCCAAATGGCCTGCTTCCATTCTATAGGAATTTTACAAATCTATGAAAAGATCTGACCTCCTCTGCTCTTGTGCTCCTTCCCAACTGGCCTTCAAAGCACATGCCCTCAATTCCACCCCATCATAAAAGCTTGGGATCAACGGCCCTCTTCATCTCAGGTACCTCGCGCAGCTCTGGTAGGTCCCAGGGCTTACGTTTCTGCAAATGACGAGTTGGGTGAGAAGCCCTCACACTGAGAGCTTGACCCATATTCAAAGCAAGTTTGCATCCAGCAGGGTATTTTATCTGATGTAGAAACACTGATGTTATCCATCATAATACAAGAAACTAGGCTTGGATTTTGTGATATTGAAGAATTGAACAGACACTAATTATAACAGCTCTATGTACAAATATTATAACCTAAAAAGGTTATAACTAATAAGAATGGTTCAAGTAGAGTGGAATGCTTCAAGTGGCCCAAGGTAAAATGGAGTCAGAAAATTATACTCTCAAGTCACATGCAATGATACAGTGATGATATCACGAATGTGTCGCTAAAAAGGCATGTTGACTACGAGACATAAGCAATACCATCTGCTATGGATAGCCACAGTCTTCTCTCATGTGGGATGGCCTTGTTGAGTACAAGATAAAGGTGAAGTTACCACAGTTCTACCAGAGTTTCTCCCTGGTTTGAGAGAGGCACGTGGTGATGGTTTAAGTGGAGGATGACCATGCTTCAGAAGAGCTTGAAATGGAGGGTCCTTCACGGTAATCTCAAGTCACGCAGGAGTCGAACCCTCGCCTTTGGCATGATTCTGCATTGCAAACCAGTGTTCAGCCAACTGAGCTAACCAACCTCTTCTTGCTAAGTATCTATTGGTGCAGCACTGGCTATCTCCTATGGACTGGAGAATCGGATGCTCCTCAATCCCACTGTAAATTTCCACCCGATGAAACTGCAACTCCACAGCTGATCCTGTGTTCACCTGCCTGTAAGCAGTAATATCTTGTACAACGGGGGTCATGCAATCATTTAAAGTGTTCAGCGAGAGCGCAAACAATGTTTTTCCTCTGAGCAGTCACTTAAATGGCCACTGTCCAATTGTTTTGCTTTAATTAGATAGTGTAATTTGCAACTAATAAGTCACGTTTAAACACAAACCACTTGTGAGAGGCACGATAACGAAAACAATAAGCATTGTTCAGTTTTCCCCTACATACACTCCAGTCAGTGCAGCATCTTGGCACCGAAACAAAAAAAAATGATCACTGGAGTCCTCATCCAACAGGAATCAAAAATAAAATTGCCATCCGGCTAAACTTCCAGGGACCATGGGTCAGGGGTTCCTATCGTTCACTATCTTTAGTGTTTTAGATTTTAACCCTAACTGGCTGAATCTGCTCAGTGTTCACTCCAATTCACCCACTCTCTCACCGGCATTACACACGGGGTCTCACAGCAAGTGCTCTCTGCAGCTGGAGCCGGTGTGTAGAGGGTGGGCAACCACAGACACTACGTGGTCCATATTTGAAAACTGGAACATTCACAATCAGAATCCCTACAGCGCAGAAGCAGGCCATGTGAATCCACGCCAGCCCTTTAAAGAGCAACCTACACAACCCATCAACCCCACCACCCTCATCCTAACCCACATAGCCTGCACATCCCTGGACTCTAGAAAAGTTAAGATGGCCAATCCATCTAACCTGCACATCTTTGACCTGTGGGAGGAAAGCCACACAGACAACATGCAAACTCCACTCAGACAGTCACCAGAGGGTAGAACTGACCCCGGGTCTCGGGCACCTGAGGCAGCAGAGCTAACCAAATGAGCCACGTTCTGCACTCTGTCTACAGGAACATACAACCAGCAAAAGAAATGCATGCCTATAAATAAACACAACATCAAGTGCGGAGCCCAGCAGGTTCTGCCAGCTGCAGGGCAGTGAGTGGCACCCTCAGTTATGTCTCAGAAGGATGCTGGTTAAGACCCTCTCCAGACTCAAACACGAAAACCTGTGCATCACTGAGGGAGGGGGTGCACTGTTGTAGGTGCCTCCTTCGGGTGAGATGTTAAACAAAGCTTCACCTGCTCCCTCTCTGCAGGAAGGTCACAGGGAAGAGTAGAGGAGTGGGGTTTTCTTTCCAATATTTGGCTCTCAGACAGCACCTAGAAGCAGATCTTTATCATGTTGCAATAGAATTTTGCTGCATTCAGATCTCTGAATGCCACAGTAAAGTCCCACATTCTATCTCTCTCTAACCATGATGCTGTATGGTCAACATCTCAAATTCTAAAGTGGAGGTCACTCATGTTTGGATGCAATATTGGAAGCTCAATCTTTTCACACAATGATATCAAGAGTGCTGGGACGGTGCAGGCAGCACACATTGGGTTTAAGCTGTTGGGCTCAAGTGAATCCTTGGATGACTATAAGCAGTGTAGGAGCACACTTGAGAGAATAGCCTGGGAACTACAGGCCAGTTAGCCTTACATCAATGGTAGGCAACTTATTGGATAATATTGGAGTGGATAATGAGGGACAGTATCAACCAACATTTGGACAATCAAGGTCTGATTAGGGATAGTGTGATCTGTGAGTAGGAAGTCATGTCTGACAATCTTTTGAGTTTTTGAAAAAGGTAACTAAGTGGATAGATGAGGGTAGGGCAGTGCATGTTGTTTATATGAACTTTAGTAAGGTCTATGACAAGATTCTGCACGGCAGGCTGGTCATGAAAGTTAGGTAGCATGGGATCCAGGGAGAGCTAGCTAATTGGATTCAAAATTGGCTCAATGGTAGGAAGCAGAGGATGATGATTGAAGGTTTACATAAGTGATCTGGATTTGAATGTACAAGGCATGATTAGTAAATTTGTGGATAATATACAATTAGGAAGTATCACTGACAGTGAAGAAGGTTATCAAAAATTACAGAGGGATCTTGATCAGATGGGAAAATGAGCTAAGGATTGGCTATGCAATTTAATACAGCTAAGTGAGAAGTGTTGCACTTTGGAAAGTCAAACCAAGGTAAGACTTATACAGTAAATGGTAAAGTCCTGAGGAATGTCGTGTAACAGAGGGACCCAGGAGTACAAGTACAAACAGTCTGTTGAAAGCGGCGTCACATGAAAACGGCTTTCATTGGTCAAGGCATTGAGTAGAGGAGTTGGGATGTTAGTTGCAGTTGTACAAGTCTTTGGTGAAGCTGCACTTGGAGTAGTGTGTACAGTTTTGGTTACCCTGTTTTAGGAAAGACATAGTTAAACTGGAACAAAAACAGAAGTTGCTGGGAAAGCTCAGCAGATCTGGCAGCATCTGTGGAGAGAAAAATCAGAATTAACGTTTCAGGTCTGGTGAGGAAGGGTCACTGAACCCGAAAGGTCATCACTGATTTTCTCTTCACAGATGCTGCCAGACCTGCTGAGCTTCTCCAGCAACTTGTTTTAGTTTCTGATGTACAGCGTCTTTTGGTTTTTATTTCAGTTAAACTGGAAAGTGTGCAAAGAAGATTTGCAAGGAGGTTGACAGGACTGGTAGGCCTGAGTTACAGGGAGAGGTTGGCCAAGATAGGACTTTATTAGGGATATTAACCACCACCAGACACATATTCCCCTCCCCTTCCTTGTCTGCCTTCCACAGGGGCTGTTCCCTCCGGGACACCCTGGTCCATCTTTCCTTCACCCCCAACACCTCCCCATAACCCCACAGCACCTTCCATTAAGTGGCAAAGATGCAACACTTGCCTATTTACTTCCTCCCTTCCTAGTATCCAAGGGCGCAAACATACCTTCCAGGTGAAGCAAAACTTCACCTGCACTTCCAAGAATCTAGTCTATTGCACTCGCTGCTCACAATATGGTCTCCTCTACGTTGGGGAAACGATGCGTAGACTTGGCGACCGCTTTGCAGAATGTTCTGCTCGCAAAGACGACCCTGAACTACCAGCTAACAAAGTGTGAAGCTGGATGAACACAGCAGGCCAAACAGCATCTGTGGAGCACAAAAGCTGATGTTTCAGGCCTAGACCCTTCATCAGAGAACTCTCTGACGAAGGGTCGAGGCCCAAAACGTCAACTTTTGTGCTCCTCAGATGCTGCTTGGCCTGCTGTGTTCATCCAGCTTCACACTTCGTTATCTCGGATTCTCCAGCATCTGCAGTCCCCGTTATTCCTGAACTACCAGCTGCCTGCCACTTCAATGCACTACCCTGCTCCCTGGCCAATGTCTGTGTCTCTGGCTTGCTACAGTGTTCCAGTGAAGCTCAACGCAAGTGGAGGAACAACACCTCATTTTCTACTTGGGGACCCTACAGCCCTCCGGACTCTATACTGAGTTCAATAATTTTAGGGCCTAAACTCTCCCATGTCCCAGCTCCCCACCCCACACACCAGGCCTTGTTACCAAACAGCCTGCCACTGCACACCCCCTGTTATTAGTCTCTAACAGTCCCCATTAATAATTATTCACCCTCCCAGCCTGATTGTTTGCAATTCCTTTGTCTGTCCAAATGTCTTTCTCTCTCTTTGGGGTCTATCCTATAATTTACTCCCTACCCCACCCACCTCCCTATTTTCTGCATATAAACTGATGTTTTCCCAGCCACCATCAGTTCTGAGGGTCACCGGACCCAAAACGTTAACTCTTTTTCTCTCCTCCACAGATGCTGCCGGACCTGCCGAGCTTTTCCAGCAACTTTGTTTTTGTTCCTGATTTACAGCTTCTGCAGTTCTTTTGGTTTTTATTTAGGACGTTATTCCTTGAAATGCAAGCTGATTCTTCACAAATGCTTTAATACCCTGTCCTGTAATTTATTTTGCATCATTTAATGATAACAGTAGCTTTGCAGAGGAGGTAAAATGCCAGGAACAATTTAAACATACTTCTGTTTGAAGATTTCAGACAGAGACACGTGCTTACTTTGAAAGAGAGGCGAGGATCTATACAAGGATCAGATCCACAATGTGAATCCAGGAACAGGAAGGGATGCAGCTGATTAACCTGAAATGTTAACAGCCTGAGCCTCCAAGGACGGAGCCATTGAAGTGTACGAACAGATGGGCACACATCAGACAAGGCATTGTCAAACTATTTAAAACACTAACAATATGCTCTAAGAGCATGTTGCACTGAAATCTGAAACTGCATCCAAATTGGCACTGAATTAATCCAAATCGAAGCAAGTCGTTTCATTCCTTTTTTGTAAAAGAAGAAAACAGATGTATAATTCCAGCTCCTAATGACTAAACAGTGCTGGGGCCTTCAGACTGAGGTGGGGTGAAGCTAATCCAGTCTGAGCACTGTCAGCATTGGGGCTGGGTTGGTCACCTGAGGGTGGCACCAAGTATTTCATGTTCCTTGCATTTCCGACCCCACCCTCTAGGTTAATAATTTGTTTACTGTGGCACTAACTCACTCACATCAAGCAGCAATCTTCTCTGATCACCTACATCTGCAAGGCACAATTGGGAAATTCCAGAATTGCACTCCTGGCAATTGGAAGTATACCATAGACTATTCACCCAAGTTCTGGAGCTAAGAAATACAGGATAAACCATTTAGAACTGAGAGGAGGTGGAATTTCTGCACCCAGAGTGGCGAGCCTGTGGAATTCTCGGCCACAAAAAGTGCTTGAGGCCAAGACATTGAATATTTTTAAGGAGTTGGACATAGTTCTTAGGGCTTAAGGGATTGAAGAATATGGGGTGGAATTGGGGATCCAGTACAGACTTTGATACTCAGCCATGACAATACTGAATGACCTACTCAGAGTCCTATTTTCTACATTTCTAAAGAAATGCCCAGGTTAACATTCTGACATGCTTCCGCACGACATTCCAATGAACGGTTCCCACACTGGGCCACTGAAGAGTACAGCGGAAAGAGGGCGATCAGCAAGTGCCCAGAAGCTGAATTTGATATCCCAGGGCGGGATATTGTCCAAATGCACAGTTATTGAGCCAAAAAGGGAAAACAAGACTCTCCAAAACGTGCTTGATGGGTCAGTAACAAGTTCATTTAAGCTCTCGACAAAAGCCTCTGCTAGCATTTCCACCTCTCAGTCAGGTTACAAATTCAAATCCTATTACAGGAAACCCCAAGTTCATAACAAAAACAAAAGGTGCTGGAGAAGCTCAGCAGGTTTGGCAGCATCTGTGAAAGTAAAAACAGAGTTAACGCTTCAGGTCCGGTGAACCTTTTTCAGAACCCAAGTTCATAAATCCAGGCCTCATCATTCAAATGCAGGACTGAGGGCAGACTGAACTTTCAGAGGTACCTCTCTGCAGATGAGATGTTGAATCAAGAGCCCAATCCTACCCTCTCAGGTCAGTTATAAATGCCACATGCACAGTATTTAAAAAGAATAAGAGGGGCATTCGCCCCAGATTTTCCTGGGCAATAATCATCACCCTTCAGCCAACATCATGAGAACAGATTAACTTATGATTTAACTCTCTGCCAAGTTTCAGAGATTTTGTTTATTTGTCCATGGCATGCAGGCATCACTGTCTTGGCCAACATTTGTTGTCCATCCCTAATTGCTCGCAAGTGGTGGTGGTGAGCTGCCTTTTGAAACCCTACAGTCTTTGGGATGTGGGGCATCCACAGAGTTGTCAGGAAGGGAGTTCCAAGACTTTGAGCCAACAACAGCGAAGGAATGGCAATACATTTCCAAGAACGGATGGAGAGAGGCTTGGAGGGAATTTTTTGGTGTTCCCTTGTACCTGCGGCTTTTGTCTTTTAGGAAGGTAGTGGTTGTGTACTTGGAACTTTGAGTTACTACAGTGCATAGGCAGTACAAACTGCTGGCAGTGTACCTCGCTGGTGGACAGAGTGAACATTGAAGGTCATGGATGGAGGCACAAATCAAGTGGGCTGCTTTGTCCTGGATGACATCGGGTTTTAAGCGTTGTTGGAGCTGCACTGATCCAAGCAAGTGGGGAGGTTCCATCACACACTTGACTTGTGCCTTCCAGACAGTGTGCAGGCTTAGGGGAATCAGGTGGAGAGTTACTCGCTGTAGCATTCCAAGCCTTTTCCCTTATCTTGTTACCGCAACATTTATTTGGTTGGGGCAGTTCAATTTCTCGTCAATGGTCGTCCCAGAAATACCGATGGTAGGGTTCAGAGATAGTAACTCCACTGGCTATAAAGGGGAGATGGTTAGATTTTCTCTTATTGGAGACAATCATTGCCTGACACTTGCATAGAGTGAAATGTTACTTTCATCTATGAGCCCGAACGTTGCCCATATGCAGTAAGACCTGGACACAGGTAGCTTTAGTCTCTGATGAGCGGTGTATAGTGCTGAACATTGCCCTCTGATGACACATATACAGATTCTGACCTTATGGTGAAGGAGAAAGTCATTGATGTAGCTGTTGAAGATGGCTGGGTCTAGGATACTACCCTAAGTAACTTAGGGTTCTTGTGGCACAGTCATAATGTCCCCACCTCTGGGCCAGGAGGCCCGGGTTCAAATCTCACCTTCTCTAGAAATGTGTAATAAAACCTATCTGAACACACTGATTATCAATATCTACCATAAGGAACTGCTGCAGATAGAAATCCAAACAATGGATTGTCCTTCCCTTGATTCTTATTGGCACCAGGGCTCCACGATACTACATTCAGTCAAATGCTGCCACGACAAGGGTAGTGACTCCCACCGCACCAGTCAAGATTAACTGCTTCATTCATATTTGGACAATATGGAATGTAGTCAGGAGCTGAGTGGCCCCAGCGAAACCCCAAGTAAATGGCATTCAGCAAGTTATTGCTGGGCAAAAGCTACTTGATCACACTGTTAATAACCTTTTCCATCACTTTCCTGATGATAGAGTGTGATCAAAGAGGACAGTAATTGGTCAGGTTAGATTTATCCTGCTTGGTTGTGCACAAGTCATAACTGAGTAATCTTCCACAATATTAGGTAGATGCCAGTGTTGTAGCTGTACTGCAACAGCTTGGCTTAGGAGTGTGGCTCATTCTGCAGCACTGGTCCATAGAATCCTTACAGTGTGGAAACAGACCCTTTGGCCCAACAAGTACACACCAACGCTCAGAGCATCCCACCCAGACCCATTCCCCAAGCCCACCTAACATACACACCCCTGAACACTACGGGCAATTTAGCATGGCCAATCAGGTTCACCTAACCTGCATATCTTGGGACTGTGGGAGGAAACCGGAGCACCTGGAGGAAACCCACGCAGACATGGAGAGAATGTGCAAACTCTGTATATACACACACACACACACGTTGTCAGTATCCAGTGGCTTCAGATATATCTTAACATGATGTGGAGTGAATTAAATCAGAGAGCCACCTGTGCTGCTGGGGACCTGAGGTGGGTACCGTAATGCATTGTTTACTTTTGGGTGAAGGCTGGTACAAGTCTTACAGCCTTGCTTTCTATGCCAATGTGCTGCGCTCCCCCATCACTGAGGGCTGGAACATTTATGGAGCCTCCTTTGCCTGGCAATTATTTAACTATCCACCACCATTCACAGCCAGATGTGGTAGGACAATACAGGCTTCATCCAATCATTAGTTTTGATTGGTTGTGGATTTACAAAACCCTGTTTTATTAGTCCTGAGGGGCATGGACTGGGTGAATAGATAACTAGAGGACACAGGTACAAAGGGAAAGATTTAAAATGGACCCGAGCAGCAACCTTTACACACAGAGGGTGATGCATGTATGGAACAAGTTGCCAGAGAAAGTGGTAGAGGAGAGTACAATTATCACATTTAAAAAAGCATTTATACAGGTACACGGATAGGAAAGGTTTAGCGAGATATGGGCCAAACACAGGAAAATGTGGCTAGTTCAGTTTAGGAAACCTGGCCAGAATAGGCAAGTTGAGCCGAAGGGCCTATGCTAAATGATTTTATGACTTGATGCTTGGCATGAACAACATCCTGTTTTGCTTCACCATGCTGACATCTCATTTTCAGGTATGCCTGGTGCAGCTCATGGCATGCCCTCCTGCACATTCTATTGAATCAAGATTGATGCCTTGGCTCAGTGGTAATGGTGAAATGGGGAATATGCTGGGCCATGCGGTTGCAGATTGTGTTTGAATATAATTCTGCTGCTGATGCCCACAGTGCTGCACGGATGCCCAATCTCAAATTGCTAGATTTGTTTGCAATCTGTCCCATTCATCAAATTCTGGAAGCACACACACCACATTGGTGGGTGTCCTCAATGGGAAGACAGAACTCTGTCCCTGTAAGGACTGCGAGATCTCACTCTTACCAATATGGTCAGAGGCAGATATATCTGTTACAGGCAGATTAGTGAGGATAAGCACGATCTTCCCCCATCACCTGCCACAGACCCATCGAGCAGCTATGACTTTTAGGACTCAACCAGATCAGTCAGTAGCGCTGCTCTAAACCTCTCTCAATGATGGATAATGAAGTATCCTACCCAGATTACAATCGGTCTTTGCAACATTCAGTGCTTCTTCCATTTGGTATTCAACATGGATGTAAACTGATTAATTATCTTTGGGAGGGGTGCAGGAAGTAGTATATATTAATCAGCAGGAGGTTTCCTTGTCCATGTTTGACCTGATGCCATGAAACCTATGGGGTCCAGCATCTATGTTGAGGGGTCCCAGGGCAATTCCCTTGTCACAGGATATCTCCACTGCAATCAATTCTAGATCATTCTACTAATACATACTTTCCACAGCCTTGCCTTCCTTCCTAAAGTGTAATGCCAGGAATTGGACAAATCAGCCCATCTACAGCCTAACTAGCATTTCGTAAATATTAAGCATAACTCCTTTGCTCCTGTAGTCTGAACATCTCTTTGCAAAGCTCAGGATCCTGTGCCTTTCTCCAAAAAAGCAGTCTGTTCAAGATTGCAATGAGGAGTAATTTCTCCATTTACAGGAGGTAATTCTTCACAATTCTCTAACTTGGAGGAACACGAAAGCTCAATTATTGAGCAAGTTCTTGTCAGAAATTTATACATTTCTAGATAAAGTTGCCATCAAGAGACAATGGCAGAGAGGTCCAAAGATCAGCCATTCAATTGGTGCAGTAGACTCTAGGGGCTGAATGGCCTATTCCTGCAGCTACTTTCTACATTCCAATGCTGTTTCAACTTCATCTCAATAAGCTTGGTTTCCTTCAAGTATTTGCAGCTATACATCCTGAAGGTTTCCCAGCTCCTGCACCCTATTTGAACATGAACTACTGACTCTCCTCATTCTTTCTACAAAATAATATCAGGTCACTGCATCAAACTATACGTGCTATGTATGTCTCTACTTCATTAACCTGTGCCCTCTGGAATTCTGTTATTACCCATCCCAATGAATACTACATTTCTGAGTTTGTTTTATCTGAAAATTTTGAAATTATGGCCCTATCTGCACAAAACCAGCTCCTCAACATCAAGCTAAGATAACAAGGTGTGGAGCTGGATGAACACAGCAGGCCAAGCAGCATCAGAGGAGCAGGAAAGCTGACGTTTCAGGCCTAGACACTTCTTCAGAAAATGGAATACTACCCCTCAACATCAAGCTGATCAGTTGTCTCAAAAGCATTGCCTGGAGGACTCCAGTGTATAACTGCATCCAGACTGAGAAGCAGCCATTCCCCAGGTGACGCTTTGCTAACATCCCATGCATTTCCATGGGTTTCGAGTTTGCTAACAATCCTATTTTGTGGTACATTATGAAACGCAGAATAAATTTAAAAATACATAAATGAAATCATGAGATTAGGGCATCACTGCCAAGGCTAATATTTGTGGCCTATCTACAAATTGCTCCTAAACTGAGTGGCTTGCTATTTCAGACGGCAATTTAGAGCCAACCACATTGCTGAGGCTCTGGGCTCACATGTAGTCCAGACCAGGTAATGATGGCAGATTTCCACCCCTACAAAGGGCACAGTGATTCAGTTGGGTTTTCACACAGTCACCATTACCAAGACGAGCTTTCAATTCCACATTTGTTACATGGATTTAAATTCTACTAGCTGCCACAGCAGGACGAACTATTGAACCGAGCCTCTGGTTTACTAGCCTAGTGACAGTAGCACCACAGCAAAGCTAAATACTTGCTCTCCTTTGCAGACTGAGTAAATGGAAATAAAAGGACAAGCCTTTCATTCATCCCTGGTTACCCAGACAGTTCAGTCTCAAATTCAATTGATTATCCTGTTTAACTTTGAACTTGGATGCAAAAAAAGGATATTCATTGAACCGACAAACTGAGAAAACAAAGATCTCACAGCACCACCAACTCCAGATATTTGAACAATGATGGATGCAATCTGGGGCAGCCACCCTGGCCCATGAAGATAAAGACTGAGGACAATCCCTGTCAGGCAGGCTTGCTGGGAATGTAACTGGAGTTGATGTGCATTCTCTGCTAGAAAAATATATCAGCGCTGAGAGGCTGGATTTGCAGGTTCATTTAGGCCAATTTTACAGAATGTTTACAATATCAATGCCCAGGGTTGGTCTCCTTCCATATTCTTGTCCTTGGTGACTGGGACCTTGTGTAATGCTCAGTGAGCAGATGAGAAATAATCAATTGCTACCTGTTCCCTGTCCCCTCCATCTGGCAGAGTATTACATTTCCTGATTAATTAGTCAATAACTTTAAATTCAAACTGAGTTTGACACTCAAGTTGCCATTCAGCTGCAGAACCCTCATTAACAACTCAAAGATTATTGACATGTAACTCACGTATGATCACAATCCTTACAACACTGAACAAAAGTCAAATCCTGAGAGCAGACACTTACAATTTCCACACATACACCCACCATTCTCCCTTTGTTGCAAGGTTTCATTTTTCACCAAATCTGGTAAAATGTAAACTAAGGCCCCACACTGGAGTAATTTCCCTTTCTCAGATAGATGGGTTCAATGAGTCGCTCTGTGTGATGCTTTCCAGATTCAACTATCAAGATCATCACTGTCTCTCTTTCTGTATGGACCCTTTGTGTTCAAAAACAGCAGACTGTACTCAAGGTGCCTGCTCACCCCAAGCCACTGGATAGCTCTTATGATGCTCCAGTAGATATTAATTCATGTGACAGACACAGAGTCCCAGGTACTGTTGTGCCATGGGACAAGTAACTCATTTTTGATCCAAATCACTACCCTGAGCTTTTACAGCATGCCTTCATTTAAAAGTCAAAACCCAGGGGCCATTTTAGAAACAGAAATGGGCTATTCAGCCCCTTGAGCTTATTCCTGCATTCAATTAGGCAGTGACTGATCTGTATCCCAATAGTCTTGGATACACTTACTCAGTAAAAATCTACTCATTTCATTGATCTCCCAGTAGTCTCCCGCACCCATAGATAATTGAGTAGCGAACTTAAAATTTTCGTATCCTGTGCTTTTTTGATTTTTTGACTTTACTCCGAAGAAAAAATGAATTTGAATTTTATAAGCATTCTACTTCATTTTGTACAGTCCCTTCTGGAGGGGAGTTTTGCTCTAGTCCTTGTAGAAAATAGGGAAAGACTCTGAGTGAGCTTAACTGGATAGCCCTCTTACAGAAGCTAAGTAAACCACATGTTTACCCTCTGCGATTTAAGATCCCCTGATTGTTTTAGTTATGGGTACACAGAAAATAAAAGCAGCATTAGGCCATTCAGCACATCAAACCTGCTCCATCGTTCAAATAATCATGATTGATCATTAGGGCAGCACGATGGATCACTGGTTCACTGTTGCTGCCTCACAGCACCAGGGACCTGGGTTCAATTCCTCCCTCAGGTGACTGTCTGTGTGGTGTGTGTACCTTTTCCCCATGCCTGTGTGGGTTTCCTCCCATAGTCCAAAGATGTGCAGGTTAGTTCGACTGGCCATGCTAAAATGCCCATAGGGCCCAGTGGTGTGAAGGTTAGGTGGGTTAACCATAGGAAAATGTAGGATTACAGGGGATGGGGAGGGGAGTGGGTCTGTGTAGTATGCTGTTTGGACGGTCAGTGTTGCCTCGGATGGGCTAAATTGCCTATGTCCACACTGTAGGGATTTTATGATCTATTGTGTTCATATTTTCTTCCCATATATCTTTTTATCTCTTTAACCCCAAGAACAAGATCAAACTCCCTCTAGAAAACATTCCACGCTTTGGCTTAAACCACTTTCTATAGCAGAGAATTCCACAGGCTCCCCACTCTAGGGGTGAAGAAATTTCTTCTCATCTCTATTGTAAATGGTTTACTCTATTTTGTTAGGCTATGACCCCTGGTTCTGAAGTCCCAAGTCATTGGGAACATCCATCATGTGCCTACTGTGTCTCGTCTTGTTAGAATTTTATAGGCTTTTGAGATCCCTCTCATTCGTAAACTCTAGTGCATATAGTCCTAATCCAATGCAGTCTCTCTTCATCTGCCAGTCCTGCCATCCCAGGAATCCGTCTGGTAAATCTTTGTTACTCTCCCTCCATGGCCAAAACACAAGGCCCTGTACAAGTGCAGCAATCTCTGCTCCTGTACTAGAATACTCTCATGATGAGTAACAACATACCGTTTGCCTTCCTCACTGCCTGCCGCGCCTGCATGCTCATTCTCAACAGCTGGTGTATTAGGACACCCAAGTCTCATTGCGTCTCAGCCTTTTCAATCAGTCTTCCTGTTTTTGTTACCAAAGTGGAACATCTCACATGTATCCATATTATACTTTGCCTGGCAGAGTCAGAGTTGTAGAACACAGAAACCGGCCCTTCGGTCCAGTTCGTCCATGCTGACCAGAAAACCCAAATGAATTTAGTCCCATTTGCCGCATTTGGCCCATATCCCTCTAAAACCTTCCTATTCGTGTCCCCATCCAAATACCTTTTAAATGGCGTAAATGTCCCTCTCTCCACCACTTCCTTACTCCATACATGCACTACCCTCTGCATGAAAATGTTGGGCCTTTTTGGTCTCTTTTGTATGTTTCCCCTCTCACATTAAACTGATGCCCTCTAGTTTTAGACACCTCCTCCCTGAGGAAAAGACCTTGGTATTCTGCCTATCCATGCCCATCATAATTTCATAAATGCATACAAACATGCATTCACTCACTCACTCAACTTGTCCAAATAACATGAAAGCATCTCTGCATCCTCCTCATAATTCAGCCTCCCACCCTGCATGGCCACAAATGGATTTTTAAATGATCAGAACTAGAAAGATCCCACAGAAAGAGGGGACAGTACTCTGTCACACAGGAACATCAACTACCACTAGCTGAGAGGCATAAATCAATGTTTTAAAATTTCCAACATTCTCAGTGCATTTACAACAGCAACATAGAGCTCTCAAAGTGCCTTGAACTCAAGGAAACCACTGACATTGGTTAAGTTGTAAAAACAGTGAATTATCCAAATATTAAAACCTTTAATGACCACATTTCATCTTTCAAGGAAAGGTAACTATCAGCAGTTCACTCAGCACAGACAACAGCTATTCTGGGCCATGTTGTAACAGCGAGGAATTCTAATCACACACCAAAGCTTTCATCTAATCTCAGCACAAGAATTTCCTTTTTCAACTAGTGTAACTAATTCGCCTCTTGGCTCTGATAATCAGGTTGTGATTGAGGATGTCCAGCCCCGGGGTGTGGTACACAAGTTGTCAAAATCAAGGGCAGGAGGTCAAGGAATATTATATTTGGGTGAAGGAAAGGTGGCGGGGAGTGGGGGGGCAATCGTGACACACCAAGGAGGAATAAAAGGAGATAAAAGACAGGAAAGTGATTGGGGTAAGGAAGTGGATAACGACGGAGAGATGTGAAAACTGAGAATTCCCCCATGTTTCTCCTCTAGCTCTACTGACTACAAGCCTCACCAACCATGTACCTCATCTCCCAGCCCCTCTCACTGACCATCGCTCTGCTTAATGGACTCCAATATCAGAGTGTCATACAGGAAAGAAACAGACCCTTTGGTCCAACTCATCCATGTTGACCAAGTTCCTGAATTAAACTAGGCCCATTATGTCTGCATTTGGCCAATATCTCTCTAAGCCTTTCCTGTTCACGTACCTGTCCAAATGTCTTTTAAAATGTCGTCAATGTACCTGCAGTTACCACTTCCTCTGGCAATTGGTTCTATGCACATGAAGAATTTGCCCCTCCCTTTTAAATCATCTCTCTCCTCTCACCTTATAAATGTGCCATCTAGTTTTGAATTCCCCTACCCTAGGGGAAAAAGACCTTTGTTATTCACCTTATCTATGCCCCTCATGATTTTATAAACATAAAAAGATTATTCCTCAACCTCCTACATACCAGTGAAAAAAGTCCCAGATTATCTAGTCTCTCCCCATAACACATACCCTCCAATGCCAACAATATCCTGTTAAATCTTTTCTGAGCCTTCTCCAATTTAATAACATCCTTCCTAAGGCAGGGCAACCAGAACTGCACACAGTATTCTAAAAGTGGCCTCACCAACGTCCTGTACAACCTAAACATGAAGTCCCTTGCTCCCCCTTCTTGGCTTCTCCCATTCCCCTTCTTCAATTCCTATATAAGGAGTGTCTTTCACAACCCTTCATTGACTATAAAGTCCTTCAAGAGACATTGAGGTCATGCAAAGGTAATATGTAAGTGCAATTCTTGTCCTTTCTCTCCAAGCTGTCTTCACTTGTCCACTAATTGCACCTACACCCCACCCCACTTTCTCTCACCATCCCTCAGCCTTCTTGTTTTGTTTGCCCTCTCTCCTGAACTACTCCTCTATCTGCTCTCTCTTAGCGCACTCCTCTCCTGCCCCTTCTCCCTTGCCGCTCAACCATGGTCTGTTCATGGTCTAATTCATTTACTCCACGAACTGACTGTCACCCCACTTGCCCTGAATTCTACACTTTGTCTGAACTCCTTGGGTGTAACATGAGGAAAGATTCAGCTCGTATGCAGATGCATCATATGCCAAGCATCAGACTGCAAGCTCGCAGGATTACTACATCACAAAAGAAGGCCACTCAGCCCATTGTGTCTGCTCCAGTTGGCCAAACAAGCAATTCATTCAATGCCATCCGCCTTTCTCCCTGTAACCCTGCACACTCTTCCTTTACAGCAAGCTAGACTTCATTACAAGAACAAAACAATGTTTTCAAAAGAAGCCAGATAGTTAGCTCTGGGTGCTTCTAATCTGTATCTGAGATCAAACTAGCCAGTCCAGAATAAAAGGGAGAGGAAAGAAACAAAACCTCAAGCATTGGTCCCTGACACAAAGTTGCCCTCAGTGGAAAAACATCACAGGACATGGGCAATTATTGAGATAAGTTTACTTTCTTGGCAAATTATTTATGCTTTTATCTTTTTAAAAAGAATATGGGCATTAACTGTTTCTTTCTGCACTGAGGGACCCTAAAACAAGGAGTGCTTGAATCAGAAGTAAAGACTGAAACAAAAACTAGGCAACAGAATTGAATTAATATTTGAAGAAAAAGAATATAAAAGTGTTTGCTCTGACATTTCAGGAACAGTTCAGAGTCAGTAAAATTGCTGTGGGTCTGGAGTCACACATAGGCCAGACCAGATTTCCTTCATTATTGAACGAGTTGAGGTTTTACAACAAACAATGATAGCTTTGTCTTCTACAATTTTATCAATTGAATTTAATCTTGCTAGCTGCAGTGGTGAGATTTGAACCCACATCTGCACAGCGTTAGCTTGGGCATTCTAACCCAGTGACATTACTAATTTGCTGCCACCTCCGCACCCTCCTCCATGACCTTGAGTTCAGTCCTCCTTCTCTATTTAATATCCCTTAAATCTTACAGCAAACTGCAGCAACTCAGTACTCTGTTGATACAGGGATAATGGGAACTGCAGATGCTGGAGAATCCAAGATAATAAAATGTGAGGCTGGATGAACACAGCAGGCCCAGCAGCATCTCAGGAGCACAAAAGCTGACGTTTCGGGCCTAGACCCTTCATCAGAGAGGGGGATGGGGTGAGGGTTCTGGAATAAATAAGGAGACGGGGGAGGCGGACTGAAGATGGAGAGAAAAGAAGATAGGTGGAGAGGAGAGTATAGGTGGGGAGGTAGGGAGGGGATAGGTCAGTCCAGGGAAGACGGACAGGTCAAGGAAGTGGGATGAGGTTAGTAGGTAGGAGATGGAGGTGCGGCTTGGGGTGGGAGGAAGGGATGGGTGAAAGGAAGAACAGATTAGGGAGGCAGAGACAGGCTGGACTGGTTTTGGGATGCAGTGGGTGGAGGGGAAGAGCTGGGCTGGTTGTGTGGTGCAGTGGGGGGAGGGGACGAGACGAACTGGGCTGGTTTTGGGATGCAATGGGGGAAGGGGAGATTTTGAAGCTGGTGAAGTCCACATTGATACCATTGGGCTGCAGGGTTCCCAAGCGGAATCTGAGTTGCTGTTCCTGCAACCTTCGGGTTGCATCATTGTGGCACGGCAGTTGATACAGATCAAATTCCAGTCAGACCATTGGGGCAAGATTAGATTAGATTAGATTCCCTACAGTGTCGAAACAGGCCCTTTGGCCCAACAAGTCCACACCGCCCCGTTGATCATCTCACCCGGACCCATCCCCCTATAACCCACACAACCCTGAACACCATGGGCAATTTAGCATGGCCAATCCACCTACCCTGCACACCTTTGGACTGTGGGAGGAAGCCGGAGCACCCGGAGGAAACCCACACACACACGGGGGGAATGTGCAAACTCCACACAGACAGCTACCCAAGGCTGGAATCAAACCCAGGTCCCTGGTACTGTGAGGCTGCAGTGCTAACCACTGAGCCACCAAGTCTGGAGTGCTCCCCACCCCACCTCCTCAGCAGCATCAATTTACATTTACATAGATCCACTCATGTCATAAAACAGCTCAAGGCGCTAGCATCATACACACAGTGGTTATTTACTCAAGTATTCTCCACTCCTAGCACCAACTGACCCGATTCACAAATGGGTCCACGCAAGTACTTGGCTTTGGGTTCCATGCACTGCATGGTTATCCTTTAATGTTATCTTTCTCCAAAGTAAATTTTTCAAAACTCTGTGGATCTGAAACACTTCAAAAGCAAGGAGAGCAGAGACTGTCCCACCCTGTCTAAACGTTATCCCCTGATGATTCCAACATAAATAAACACTTCCTTAGTACCAGAGGAAGAATGTTAGTCTCCTGTCTGTCAGAGATGCATTTTCCTGAGAAAGGAGTCATTAAAAAAAAGGGGCTTGTTTTAATCCTGGCAAAGGGGGGAGCCTCAAGTGAATCACTTTCTTGAACAGTGATCACACAGAGGAAAGCCAGTGAGGCTGGCACAGTGTAGCTGTGCAAAGTCAACACAGGTAGGAATTTCTGTGGCAAATGTGCTGCCTTCTTTCTGGTGAACACTCAGCAGTCCCTCAGGATCCACTCCATCGCTTCTCAAAATCCCAACTACTGAAAATTTAAATTAAGAGTAAAGATGACACCAATAAATAGAGTCACAAATTCACCTACTCTAATTCTAGCAGTGAACAGCAGGAGATTGCTGCTGCTTTTCCTGACTGTACACATATGTCTCCTTACACTTCTAGTTCAGGAGTCTCAGTGCACAGACAAATACAACATTGACAAACCAAGCAACACAGCAATGCACTCATGACCAACAATATGTGCACATAAATGCTCAGCTCATCGAGCTCAGTTACTTACTAATTTGAGCATTCAGATGGGATTTCCGAGGGAGAGTTCAGCGCTGGGTTCTGAAAAACAGAAGTAAAACAGGGTCATTGATAAATCTCAAACAATGCACATAATAAGAGAGAGAGGGAAAAGGTCTAAAAGTAGAAGCTAGCTGCCCTGATAGCGGGCGGACTTTGCAGAATGTCGTACCACTTTCAAATCTGATGCTATCGTCTCAACTCTCACTTCACAGTCAGGTCTCAAAACACTCGCTTGGTTGAATAAATCCAATGATTTTTCCTTGTGCCCTTGGGGTGGGTGATGTGGGGCGGGTGGGCATTTGGGGAGAGAGAGAGGGGGTGGGTGTGTGTGTGTGACAGATTGAACAGCAGTCGGTTGTGCTCGTTCTTGCATAGCCTCTGTTCTTTTGTTTGTGAATGAGTCATTGTGCATCAAGCCAAATGGAGGGAAAATATCCAACTGGCTTTGGGCTACTTACACAGGGCTTAGGAGAAAGAACCTTTTTAAAAAACTATTCCTGCTCTCGACAAACTTATCTAGTTCTCAACACTGCATTGAAGAAGAGAGCGTTTGTTTCATTTTAAAATTATGGTACTCATTTTGGAGAAATTGCATTCTAAGTTTAGCGCTATCTGTGCTTACTGGCAACATTACACACATACGTGCCCCCGTGCCCTTTCACAGAACTCCTCAGATCTGGCTCTTTGTTCAAAAGCATTTCAATTTGACAGCCAAAGCCACAGTAAGCAGCAGACAAACAGCCCTTCCAACAGCTGCTGCTCCTATTCTGCTGAACAAATCCCCAGCTCAGGAAGCAGCATGCTTACTAATCTCAAAGTCCTCATCACAGGCAACTTAGATAAGCACCCTGTCAAGCAGAAGAGACAGGAGAGATTTTTACCATCCGCAGCTCCATCGCAACAACCTCTCGCTCTCCGAGTTGGTACCGGTGTGGGGCTGTCAGAGTTAGAGCAGTTAACAGACAGAGACAGCGTGGATGTAATTGTGACTGGCCCACAGCAAGCACAACAACAGGAAACGGTTGAGGAAAACTAAAAGCACGCACACATACATGGCTGCATTAAATTGTAACTGTGATACAGGCAAGGTCTGAAAACATAAGCAGGGGGCTGGTGGCCAATCTTGACTCTGAAATGCAGCCAAACAGGAGGCTTACAGCTAATTCCTGTGGGGAGCTCATGCAGCTAGGAAGCACAATTTCATTTTCAGGACACAGTGCCCAAGAGGTCGAAATATGAACTCGCAAAAGAAATGACAAAAGAAAATCTAACCACGCTTTTAATTTCAGAAAAAGAACATGCACAAAAGGTATTATGATACAGTACTCTGGATGAACAATCCCAGCCTTTTGTCAACTGTACACTGATTATCAATTGATTACAAACTTAATGACCTTCAACATGAGGCTCCCTGCAGACTGACCGACTCAGATTCAGCAGCGAAAAGGTTAACACATGCACGGAGTGATTGACACGGGAGAAAGTTGAGAATACCTTACACAGTTGGGTGTCGTGGCTTCTAAAAAGCTTCTCCATTTTTTCTAAGTCTGTGTCTAGCTCAGCCTGGTAGAGATAGAGATCTTTCTCTAGCTGATCCTGATTGAAAACAAAAAGGTAGGGACAGAAAGATTTGGGGGTGTTCAGTTAGGGCAGTGCAAACAGATGCCTCAGCATGTTAAAGAAACCAAGTATTTCCAACAAGAAAGCAAATCAACACCGCAACACACAAACTTGCACTTGGAGTTCAGCTGACTATCCTCAGATTAGCTTTTTGCAAAACAATGGCACACTGAAAGCAGTATTTTGCTTTAAAATAAATTCACAACATCTGTAACTTGAGATACAAGTAAAGATACTCACAAAGCAGTACAGTCTGACACAGCTAAGTGTTAACATTTTACAACAGTAATTTTACAGATAGTTAAAAAGTGTTCACATTGTATTAATTTTTCCGAAATTTTTTTGGCACTTATTACCCTTCGAGTTTGTTATTCAGTTTGTATTCTTTCCCTATCCCAACATCTGACCACACATGTTCCATACACAGCCATCCCCACACTATGCCAGCCTAGAAACAGGGAAGCCATTCCAAATCATCATACATCTCAACACCAAATTTCCTGTTTTACCCCATGTTCCCAACAAAATGGTCCAATTGTCCTGAAGGTGCAGGAATATTTCCAGAAGGCAAAATCCTGCTTCTCCAGTCTGCGGTGCTGGTCATGTGTGTTCCGGTTCACATTCCCCTTGATTTTCCCATGGAAGCTTAATTTTGGAACATAAACGTGCTATTTTGACTGCAAGGGCGGTCACGGTTTGTTTTTAAATTTAATCCCCAGGATGTGTATGTCATTGGTCATTTGTTGCCTTTCCTTAAATGTGCCACTGAGTTGGTGGTGAGCTGCCTCCTGAACCATTGCAGTCCACGTCTGTAGGTGCACAGTGCAGTTAGGGATGGAATTCCAGGATTTTAGCCTGGTGACACTGAAGGAACTGCAGTATATTTCCAAGTCAGGATGGTAAGTGGCCTGGAGGGGAGCTTGGAAGGGTGGTGTTCCTGTGCAACAGCTGCCCTTGTCCTTCTGGGTTCTAGAGGTCACAAAGGTGGCATTACTGCTGCTGAAACAGGTTTGAGTTACTGCCATGTTCCCTAAAGTTGGTGCACGCTGCTATGCCCTGGTGATGAATAGAATTAACGTTGAAGGTGTTGCATGTCTTCTCATCAAGTGGGCTGCTTTCTCTCTGGAGTGTTGCTTGAGCTGCACTCACCCAGGTAAGTGGACAGTATTCCATTGCATTCCTGACTCGAGCCTTGTAAATGGTGAATGGTCATTAAGGAGGCAGGAAGTGGGTACTTGCCACAGAATTCCCAGTCCAGTCCTAATCTAGTCCAATTCAGTTTCTAGTCAAAGGTAACTGCCCAGGATTTTGGTAGCAGAAGACTTAGCTTTGGTAATGCTGTTCAACGTCAAGGGGAGCTGGTTAAATTCCCTCTTGGTGGAGATGGCTACCATCTGGCACTTATGTGCTATAAACTTTACATACCACTTCTCAGTCAAACCCTGGACACGGTTCAGGTCTTGCTGTACATGGATACCATGACTTCAGTCACTTGAGGACTCGCAAATGGTCCCATACATTATGCATTCATCACCAAGCATCCACACTTCTTGAGGTCATTCATGAAGCAACTGAAGATGGTCAAGCCTAGGACAGTCCCCTGAGGAATTCTGGGCTGTTCTGACACAGTAGTAGTGTCCCTGTATCTGGGCTAAAAGGCACATGTAAACCCACCTGTTCCTGAAGTGTGCAATAACATCTTTTTAAACAGGTTGACTGGAAAATATTAACCCCAAAGAGCTCCTGTACAGACGTCCTGAGACAGACAACTGGCCTCTAACAAACACGACCATCTTCCTTTGCGCTGGGCACGATCTAAACCAACAGAGAGCATTCCCTTGATTTCCACTGACTCCAGTGGTGCTCGAGTTCCTTCAAGCCGCACTCGGTCAAATGTCAAACGTACCAGGCCGCAAAGTTACAAGCTGAAGTTGAAGGGGGTCTACTACCGCTGATTATCCACAGCACCTCACTGATGCCCAGTTTGGTGTTCCGAAATCCGTTCAAAATCTATCCCATTTAATATGTGGTGTTCCACTACCAACATGATGGAAGATATCCCCCAGTAAGAAGACAGGACTTTATTACCACAGGACTGTGTGATAGTTTCTGCAAGAATAACTGCCACAGACAGAAGCTTCTACAACTGGTGAGGATAAGGTCATGTATCTTGCCCGTCTCGGTTCCCTCACCACCTGCTGCAGATGGAGTCCAGCAGTCATGTCCTTAAGGACCCAATCAGCTCAGTCAGTAATGGTACCACTGATCCACTGTTGGCAGTGGACTTTGAAGTCATCCCACCCAGGGTACGTCCTGTGCCCACAAGTATATGCCATGGAGAAAAGCAGATTCACCAGCCCAGGGGTGGGCAAGGGGTAAAGTAGGTGATAAAGAGCAACAAATCCTTTACCACCATTCGTTCCCTCAGGTCACAACATTTTCATGGCCTTTAAGACAGTCCAACATTCTACAGATTCCATATCCCTTTAGGACACTGAGCTCCCACCTCAGAATTTCCTGAGGATGCCTCTAGCCTCAGACCAATGACCTCAGCAAATCTCCCTCAGCCTTAAGCACCCAGCCAGTCACATTCCAAAATCACTTCAACAATCTCCTCTAACCCTACATTCCTGAGTAACTCACTATAACAAATGCCCAGCTAATTCCTGGTAAGTACAATTTTGGAGACTTGCCCTCATTTGTTCAGTTAATTTTTGTGGTGGTACAAGGACTCTCAGTAGTAGGTGAAACGTCCTCATGAAGTTTTAAAACAGTGATGCAAAAGGATAGACCAGATCTAAAAGTTAAAGTTCTAAAGTGGAGAAAGGCCAATTTTGATGGTACTGGGCATGTACTTTCAGAAGCTGATTGGGTGGTAGTTTGCGGGTAAAGGGACACCTGGAAAATGGGAAGCCTTCAAAGAAAGTAGATGAGAGTCCAGGGACAGTATGTTCAGTTAGGGTGAAGAGCAAGGCTGGCAGGTGTACGGAATGTTGGATGAAGTGAGAGAAATTGAGGTTTTGCTTAAGAAGGAAGCAAGCTACAGACAGCAGAAATCGAGTGATTCTCTGGAAGAGAAGAAAGGCAGTGGGAGTATACTTAAGATGGAAATCAGGAGGACAAAAAGGGGATAGGGGATAGCTTTGGCAAATAGGGTTAAGGATAATCCAAAGGGGTTCTACAAATACATAAAAAAGGTCTAAAGGGGAACTGGAGACAGAACAGGGCCCCCTTAAAAATCAGCAAGGCCACCTGTGTCTGTGGAACTGCGGAGGGGAGAAATAGCTGTTCAGTATTTTGCATCAGTATTTACTGTGGAGGATGATATGGAAGATGAAAAAAAAATGGGGAAATAAATAGCAACCTCACAAAAAATGTCCATATTACAGAAGCGGTGATGCTGGATGTCTTGAAAGACAAAGGTGGATAAATTCCTGCAACCTGATCAGGTGTAACCTAGAACTCTGTGGGAAGCCAGGGGAGTGATTGCTGGGCCTCTTGTTGAGATATTTGTATCAGTGATAGCCGCAGGTGAGATGCTGGAAGACTGGACATTGGCTAATGAGGTGCCACTGTTTAAGAAAAGTGGTAAGGAAAAGCCAGGGAACTATAGACTAGTGAGCCTGGCATTGGTGGTAGGCAAACTACAGTGAGTCCTAAAGGACAGGATTTACATATATTTGGAAAGGCAAGGACTGATTTAGGATAGTCAACATGGCTTTGCACACGGGAAAGCGTGTCTCACTACCTTCAGTTTTTTGAAGAAGTAACAAAGAGGATTAATGAGGGCAGAGAGATGGACATGATCAATATGGATTTCAGAAAGGTGGTTGACGAGATTCCTCATGGTAAACTGCTTAGCAAGGTTAGATTATTGGGAATACAGGGAGAACTAGTCATTTAGATACAGAACTGGCTCAAAGGTAGAAGACAGAGGGTTGTGACAGAGGGTTGCTTTTTAGACTAAAGGCCTGTGATCAGCGTTGTGCCACTAGGATCGGTGCCGTGTCCACTGCTTTTCATCATTTATATGCGTGATTTGGATGTGAATGTACGAGGTATGGTTAGTAAGTTTGCAGATGTCTCCAAACTTGGGTTTCTAGTGGACAGTGAAGAAGGTTATTTCAGAGTACGACGGAACCTTGATCAGATGGGTCAGAGAGCTGAGGAGTAACAGGTGGAGTTTAATTTCGACAAATGTGAGGTGCTGCACTTCGGAAAGGCAAATCAGGGCAGGACTTATACACTTAATGGTAAGGTCCTGGGGAGTGTTGTCGAACAAACAGACCTTGGAGCTCAGTTCATAATTCCTTGAAAGTAGAGTCGCAGTTAGATTGGATAGTGAAGGCAGTGTTTGGTATGCTTGCCTTTGTTGGCCAGTGTGTTGAGCATAGGAATTGGGAGATTATGTTGGCAGCTGTACAGGACATTGGCTGGAATACTGTGTGCAATTTTGGTCTCTCACAACATCCTTCCTTCAGCAGAAACTTGAAAGGGACCAGAAAAGATTTACAAGAATGTTGCCAGGGTTGGAGGGGCTGTGCTAGACGGAGAGGTTGATTACGCTGAGGCAATTTTCTCTGCAGCATCAGAGGCTGACGAGTGACGTTCTAGAGGTTTGTAAAATCATGAAGGGCACGGATAGTGTAAATAGGCAGAGTCTTTTCCCTGGGAGGGAAGAATCCAAAGCTAGAGGGCCGAGGTTTAAGATGAAAAGGGCAGATTTAAAAGGGTCCTAAGAGGCAAATCTTTTCATGCAGAGGGTGGTGTGTGTGTGGAATGAGCTGCTAGGGGGAGTGGTGGAGGCTGGTACAATTGCAACATTTAAACATAAAAACGTAGAAGATAGGAGCAGGAGGAGGCCATTCAGCCCTTCAAGCCTGCTCCACCTCTCATCACAATCATGGCTGATCATCCAACTCAACAGCCTCATCCTGCTTTCTCCCCATAACCTTTCATCCCATTTCCCCCCAAGTGCCATATGTAATTGCCTTTTGAATACATTCAATGTTTTGGCATGAACTACTTCCAGTGGTAATGAACTCCACAAGCTCACCACTCTTTGAAAGAAGAAATTTATTCTTGTATATCTCCCTTCATAATTGGGAGAAGAGTATAGCTCCAGCTCAGTTTTAAATTCTTGGATATTAAATTGGGGAGGTGGTAACAGTGGGGAGGTCACTGGACTGATGCTCTAGGGCAACAGTTCAAATCACAATGGCAGCTAGTCAGATTTATTAACTAAATTCTGAATCAAAAACTGGTCACATTGTAACTACAACTGAATATAAAAGTCCGTCTATCTCACTGATGAGATTTTAGGGAAGGAAATCTGCCGCCCTAACCTGTTCTGGCCTACGCATGACTCTAGCCCCAAAACAATGAGGCTGACTTTTAATTGCCCTCTGAAATGGTCTTGTTGGCCACTCAAGGGCAATTAGTCACGGGCAACAAATATTGACCCCACCAGCAACACCCACATCCCACGAAAGAGTAACATTCCAAGGAACAGGCATATTAGACTTGAAACATTAATTCTGTTTCTTTCTCCACAGATGCTGCTAGACCCGAGTTTCTCCAGCATTCCCTGTCTTTAAGATCTCCATCATCTGTTTCGTTCTTCTAAAGCATAAAGCTCCTGGGTAGAGCAGTGGTAGTCCCACCTCAGATGGCTATTCACTGTTAGTGAGTGGAAACAAAGTTCTACTCTCACAGCTCATGATCAGACTGTTCTGGTTGGGGGATACCAGTCAGACTTTGCATTGAGGGTACAATGTGGCACAAAAAGAGATGAAGCACTAGAAGCAAGTCGATAGGGGCAAAGCAAAAAAAAAACCTGATTGCTGTTAACACCATTGCCAAAGGCTGCTTGTACAATCTAAGTGCAACAGGGACACATCATGCATCAGTGGTTATAGTCCCAAAGCCACAGTGATTGGATGTCAGAGCATACAATCAGTAACTAATCACTCCACAACGAACTGCAGACCAGGGATACAACACAGAATGCAAATATTAGAAAGGAAACAAAATGCTGACAGTCTGGAATGAAAACAGAAAGTCAGGCTGGTCAGGATCTGAAAGAGAGAAGACTGGAGTCAGTGTTGACCACAAACAAGAACATGCAATCCTCCTCTTTCAGAAGCTGATGGGTGGCAGCACCCGACAGGTTAAGGCTATCAGACACGGGAGGGTGGACACAGAGAAACAAGTTACCTTTCTATTCTCTACAGAAAGAATAGAGCACTCTCCTGGCGTATATTCCCAAATCTTTTTTGGAGGCTGATGAAGAGCAAAGGAGGAAAAGAAGAAATGAACAGGGCAAAAAACATTGCAAGGAATTGGGAACAAGGGGGCCAGAACCCAAAAGGCATCGCAAAAGAGAGAGGGACAAGTGTCTCGGGTTGGGATCAGTCGGGATTCACTACTTGTGCATTGTGGGTGCGGAGTGGGAGGGGTACAGCCAGGAACAACCGGAAGCTAACTGATTTGGTGCCCGCTGTATCCAGCTGGGTGGTCTCAGTTAAGGCAGGGCTGTTAAAGCCGAGCTAGTACACACCTGGGCCCACTGACCAATAGCCCATAGTTATAACCAGTTTGTCAGTGGCAGGGGACAGACCCCCCCACAAATGGCATCGCATTAGCTGCCTGCAGCAAAATTGTGGGAGGCGAGGGGAGGTGACAGCATATGCACTGTCTCAGGCGTAAAGCCAATAAATTATAGACACTAACTTGTGTAATCTGTTTATTCCAGGCATTTTCAATTGTTTTTAACTCATAAATGAATCAGCTATTTGACTGCATGTGCCAGCCAAACCTGCCCGTGTCCGTGTGCCCATGCACACAAGGCTAGGGGGCATCAGTCGAGGGGAATCTAGGGAAGCCATGTGGACTTCCTCCCTTCGACTCTTCGCAGCCCAAGGGCAGGCCTGGATCCTGGAGTGAAGATGTAGGGGACAATTGGGTTAGACTGTCTATGGGAGAATTAACATTTAAAACTCAGTGCAGAGACAATTGGGCAGGACGCGTTGGCAAGCACAGGGCAAGGCTCCAGCAGTTAGCTAGGCCACAACAAAGAATTAAGGTGATGCCGGACTGCGTTTCTGACCCCCTCGTTCCCACTTTGCTCAGGGTCTATTCAGAAAAGACAGAAAGCAACATTAAAAAGAGAGAGTCATCTCTGACTGGCGAGAGAAAGGAGCCAGCAGGAGAACCCGCTGAGTGAGAGAGGGGAATTAAGCTTTCAGCTGACATTTCACAATAGTTATCTTTGTAACAATCTCACAGCCGGTTCTGCCAGAATCTTACCTAAAGGGAATGTACGGCTTATTCATTTTTTTCTTAAAAAGAGGTTTAGAGTGCACGGACAACATGGAAGCTGATTGGTTTGAGTGGATATAGCACTGGCCACATTGACCAATAGCTGCTATTGAGGCAAGCAATGAAAGACAAGAACTAGACTATTATTCATAGGCGAGATGCTGTTTGAACCCAGCAAAGGAATTTATTTTACTGTTATTCCCTGAAGGCATCAAAAGAGTACAGCTGACAGCCAACACCCTCATGGGGGTCACTGGAGTGCCTGATGGCTTGCTGACCCTGGCCGTGATAGCTTGAGCACCCCACCCCATTGTAAACACATCTACCTAACACACAGACACTTCATGTCCTTTGAAGGTGTTTTAGTCTCACAGCCTGGCCCAGCATCATTTGTGCTGAGCCAACACTGCAGGGAGACGTCAGTGTCGGGCAGGTTCATGGGTTGTAGGTTGACTCTGCACCGTGTGCCCTATCAGTGCCCAGCAATATACAAACCCAATGCCAGCTCCTGACCTGCTGTGTCTCCCAGAGTCAGTGCAGGTGAAAGAGTGATAGCACGAGAGTCAGAGCACGGACCAGACAGGAGGAACAAGCATGAGCAAGAGCACCAGGTAGAGAGAGAGAGAGAGAGACACAGAGACACACACACCGAGCGAGAGATAGAGTGAGAGAGACAGAGAGCGAGAGAGAGCGAGAGAGCGCGAGAGCGCGAGAGAGCGCGAGAGAGAGAGAGAGCGCGAGAGAGAGAGAGAGAGAGAGCGCGAGAGAGAGAGAGAGAGAGCGCGAGAGAGAGAGAGAGAGCGCGAGAGAGAGAGAGAGAGCGCGAGAGAGAGAGAGAGCGAGAGAGAGAGAGAGCGCGAGAGAGAGAGAGAGAGAGCGCGAGAGAGAGAGAGAGGCACACACACACAGAGCATGCACCAGAGAGCCAGGAGACTGGTTCCTGCGCATGACGGAGGGAGATATAAAGGGGTGCAGGCCTGCTGCAGCAGATCTCCAACTCCCTTGATATCTAGGACAAGGAGTGGGCCACTGTGACTATGGTAACGCAGCAGGGAAGAATGGTGTTGGTCCGCCCTGTTTCTTTCCAATTTGCTGTCCTAAGAAGTGAAAAAGACAGCTGGTGGGAATGGGTGTGTGGAGGACAGACTGTGAGAGTGTGCGATTATGGAGGGCAGGTAGAAGAGACCTAGAAGGAAAGAGAAGCAAACTGCGTAGGAGACAGTATACACAATGGTGGGGTGTGGGGGGAACAGGACAGTGCTGGTGGGAGCCCAGGTTGGTGGGCTAAGTGACAGAGTAAGAGACAGCATGGAGGGGAAGAAACAGAGCGAGAGCAAACATGATGATAGAGAGCATGCTGGGAGAACAGCAAGTGAACACAGTGGGGGCAAGTGGGCAGTGGAGAGATAGAAAGCAAGAACTGGAGACAGCCAGAGACAGACAGGGACAGACATTGAGTACATTGGGGAAGACAGAAAGCATTGTGAAGGGGTCTGCACTGAGAGACTAGAGAGAGAGAGAGAGAGAGAGAGGGAAGAGACCAGAAAACAAGCACGGGGCACGAGAGAGACAGAGTGAGAGACATCTTGTAGGTGGGGTTGGGGCGGGGGGGGGGGGGGGGAGGAGTGGGTTTGAGAGACAGAGCACAGTAAGTAATAACAGGCGTACAGGAGGGAGGCAATACAAGAGGGAGGAAAGGATGTACAAAGAGGATTCTGATAGGGATATGATGAAGAGAGATGAGAAAGTGTTAGGGTGAGAAGAAAGAGTGGGCTGCTCATGGTTTTCCTGCCTGCAGTTAGAGGGACAGGGGCTCAGCACTGAACAGATTTGCTAATCCATGGTTTGCAGGGAAATTAACCCAGTGACCTGTGATCCTTCTCTCCCATAGGAGATGGAACTCAAGGACATTTGGCATTCAGGGCACTGAGCAGTGAATGAACACATCACACAGTGATGCCTCCGAATGTCGGCTCTGGGCAATGGCAGAGGACAGGTTATAAACAGAAAGCATTGGGTCTGAGCCGAGTTCCACACATGGATGATCACCTGAAGCACCATGACATGTACAGGAAAATGGGGCTCAAGTAGATAGGTACTTAAAAATTGCCAAGGGCAATATGGGCCAAAGGGCCTGCTTTGTTGTAACACTGACTCTTTATAGGCACACTCCAGTATGGTGCTTTGACCTGTGGCCCCGGGGAACAGACGCCACTCTAGTCAGCCCCTACCACGTTGGCAGAAATGCACATTGAAAATAGCTTGTGGCTGAATTATAATGGGACAATTGCTGCTCTTCATGTTCAGCAGGTAAAATCACTCATTAAGGACCGGAAACTCCTGGAGAAGAACTTCAACTCCAGTGAAACCATTGCTGGAAGTTAACTTTTTTGCAAACAATCACAAAGACAAAGAGCACTTGACTGATTGAGCGCTCAGCTGGTGACTTACCGGTTTGCCGAACTCCAGCTCCGAAAAGAACTTATACCAAGGTTCATTCTTTAAATCTATTTCTTCCGGACTTACGTCCCGCTTCTGAAGAGGTAACAGCATTGGGAGTGGAGGAGAAAGAAGGAGATTGAGTACAGCCTATAGAACAGCGTGAAGTACAACGTGGACTGAAGAGCTGGGCGATGTACTGATAAACCATCTGAACTAAGCACGAGAGTCCAAAGACACATCCAAATTTTAAAAAAACTGATAACTGCAATTTCTTCGTTAATTAATAAGTACTGATGAGTCGCAAGAGAATTTTATGTGGACAGTGTAGAGAAAACTTTAAAAGACTAGAGAGACCTTTAATTTCTGCTTAAAATAATAGTGAAGCTTTACTGTCCTGGGACAGTATCGGGAGAGTTTTAGTTTCTGTTTCAATGAGGAGAGGTGCTTTAACTCAGTACCCAGCCCCGTCCTACACCTGAACTGGGAGAGTTTGATTGGGCCCTGTTGAGGGAGCTTTACTGTGTATCTGACCTTATGCTGTACCTGTCTAGGAGTATTTGGAGACAGTGTAGAGAGAGTGTTACTTAGTATCTAACCCTGTGCTGTTCCTGTCGTTTGATGCTGACATGGACATTTGAAATGAAACCTGTTCCGTTCACTACCTCTGATATCTCTCACATGAAGCAGCATTCAATCAGTCCTGATTAAAAAATAAATGACATTAAACAATGCTTTAAGAAGCTGCAATCTTTAAAATCATTAATGTGTACATCAGTGGACCCAAGTGCATAGTTCAGAGTTTCTACCGTACATCCCATTAACTTAGTCAGAGAGATCAAAGATTAATGCACAAAGCTAAAAGCAGTGAATGAATAGATGCAGACATTCTGCAATATGAGAAGTTTTGAAATAGAATTAGATATCAGAGACATTGAGTACAGGGGATGGGAATTCTTGTGAGAGGGATTGCAAAGAAACTGTATGAGTTGAGGGGCCACACAGCATTAGAGAGATTCACACTAATCCAATAGTTCAGTTCCAACTTGGAACTGGATCTAATCTGAATTGCACAGGTCAAAGGAGGGGCACAGAAAACAGTCAGACAGAGACCCTGCATACTCCTGTTGGTCAGTATGGACTTCGAAGAGTTCCGAGTTCCATGGTTACACCCACTTCAAATGGCTAGTGTATCAATATCTATTGTCCAGGTCTCAGGGCCATGGAGTGGGATACCAACAGGCTAACCCTGCCCGAGGAGCTGCACGCTAGTATGAGTCAATGCCTTCCACACAACATAGGACAGGAACAATGAGAGAAACTGCCCAGAGAGTAATTAGTTACAGGTCAGTGACAATGTACTGTGTGCCACATCATCACGTCATAGACTCAAACTACCGCTCCCTCGGGTGTCCCTTCAAGAACTTTCATCACCAGCCTAATCAAGCCCTGTTACTGGCGACCTTTTTTATCCTACATTGACGTCCTACACACAGTATCCAGATATTGAATGAGGCAGCAAAAGCCTTTCACAGAATATACAAGGGTTTTATTGTAATTCTATAGTTTATTATAAACATCAGTTTCCATATCTCCCTTCTCAACGCTTTTGGTGTAAAGAAGCCAAATCCTTGCTGGGGAAGAACCCACACTTGTTTTATTAAAGAAAAATGGCAAACCAACCACCAAATGAATGAAATACCTCACGTACAAATAATGACACCCACCAGGGACGACATAAAGAAACCAGATCCACTGTTATTTTAACATTCCAACACCAAATTGCCAACGCTCAATTAACGATCGATGGGCTACAACAGTAACCAAAAAGATCTAAAATGGTGGGGAATCAAGGAAAGGGATAAAGTCAAAATGGAGTTGGTGAGAGAAGTAATGACCCCCCAAGAACTCAGTTGTTACCTTCAAACTCCAACGAGCATCCATTGCTCTCAATCAACTCTAGCAGTGTTCTGGGTGACTGCTAATCCAATAGCTCAGTTCCAACCTGGAGCTGGGTCTAATCAGAATTAGGGGATGGGCACCAAAATTGTAGTTCGACTATAGAAAAGGTTGACAGTAGGGTGGTCTGAAATAAAGTTTCAGGGAAGCAAGATGGCACCGGCAAGCAAGAAGTTAGTTTGAAGTGTGTCTACTTCAATGCCAGGAGCGTCCGGAATAAGGTGGGTGAACTTGCAGCATGGGTTGGTACCTGGGACTTCGAGGTTGTGGCCATTTCGGAGACGTGGATAGAGCAGGGACAGGAATGATTGTTGCAGGTTCCGGGATTTAGATGTTTCAGTAAGAACAGAGAAGATGGTAAAAGGCGGGGAGGTGTGGCATTGTTGGTCAAGGACAGTATTACAGTTGCGGAAAGGATGTTTGGGGACTCGTCAACTGAGGTAGTACGGGCTGAGGTTAGAAACAGGAAAGGAGAGGTCACCCTGTTGGGAGTTTTCTATAGGCCTCCGAATAGTTCCAGAGATGTAGAGGAAAGGATAGCAAAGATGATTCTCGATAGGAGTGAGAGAGACAGGGTAGTTGTCATAGGGGACTTCAACTTTCCAAATATTGACTGGGAACACTATAGTTTGAGTACTATAGATGGGTCAGTTTTTGTCCAATGTGTGCAGGAGGGCTTCCTGACACAGTATCTAGATAGGCCAACAAGGGGCGAAGCCACAATAGATTTGTTACTGGGTAATGAGCCTGGACAGGTGTTAGATTTGGAAGTAGGTGAACACTTTGGTGATAGCGATCACAATTCTGTTATGTTTACTTTAGTGATGGAAAGGGATAGGTGTATACCACTGGGCAAGAGATACAGCTGGGGGAAAGGCAATTACGATGAGATTAGCCAAGATTTAGGGAGCACAGCATAGGGAAGGAAACTGCAGGAGATGGGCACGTTAGAAATGTGGAGCTTATTCAAGGAAAAGCTCCTGTGTGTCCGAGATAAGTATGTACCTGTCAGGCAGGGAGGAGGTTGTAGAATGCGGGAGCTGTGGTTTACAAAGGAGGTGGAATCTCTGGTCAAGAGGAAGAAAAAAGCTTATGTTAGGATGAGATATGTGAAGGCTCAGTTAGGGCACTTGAGGGCTACGAGGTAGCCAGGAAAGACCTAAAGAGAGAGCTCAGAAGAGCCAGGAGGAGACATGAGAAGTTGTTGGCAGGTAGGATCAGGGTAAACCCTAAGGCTTTCTACAGGTATTTAAGGAATAAAAGAATGACGAAAGTAAGGTTAGGCCCAATCAAGGATAGTAGTGGTAAGTTGTGTGTGGAGTCAGAGGAGATAGGGGAAGCGCTAAATGAATATTTTTCAACAGTACTCAATAGAAAACGACAATGTTGTTGAGGAGAATACTGAGATACAGGCTACTAGACTAGGTGGGATTGAGGTTCACAAGGAAGAGGTAGTAGAAATCCTTCAGAAGGTGAAGATAGACAAGTCCCCTGGGCCGGATGGGATTTATCCTCGGATCCTCTGGGAAGCCAGGGAGGAGATTGCCGAGCCTTTGGCATTGATCTTTAACTCGTCATTGTCTACAGGAATAGTGCCAGATGACTGGAGGATAGCAAATGTGGTTCCCCTGTTCAAGAAGGGGAGGAGAGACAACCCTGGTAATTATAGACCAGTGAGCCTTACCTCAGTTGTTGGTAAAGTGTTGGAAAAGGTTATAAGGGATAGGATTTATAATCATCTAGAAAAGAATAGATTGATTAGGGATAGTCAGCACGGTTTTGTGAAGGGAAGGTCGTGCCTCACAAGCCTTATTGAGTTATTTGAGAAGGTGACCAAACAGGTAGATGAGAGTAAACCGGTTAATGTGGTGTATATGGATTTCAGCAAGGCGTTCGATAAGGTTCCCCACAATAGGCTATTGTACAAAGTGCAGAAGAATGGAATTGTGGGAGATATAGCAGTTTGGATCAGAAATTGGCTTGCTGAAAGAAGATGGAGGGTGGTAGTTGATGGGAAATGTTCATCCTGGAGACCAGTTACTAGTGGTGTATTGCAAGGATCAGTGTTGGGTCCACTGCTGTTTGTTATTTTTATAAATGACCTGGATGAGGGCGTAGAAGGATGGGTTAGTAAATTTGCAGACGACACTAAGGTCGGTGGAGTTGTGGATAGTGACGAAGGATGCTGTAGGTTGCAGAGAGACACAGATAAGCTGCAGAGCTGGGCTGAGAGGTGGCAAATGGAGTTTAATGCAGACAAGTGTGAGGTGATGCACTTTGGTAGGAGTAACTGGAAGGCAAAGTACAGGGCTAATGGTAAGATTCTTAGTAGTGTAGATGAGCAGAGAGATCTCGGTGTCCATGTACACAGATCCTTGGAAAGTTGCCACCCAGGTTGACAGGGATGTTAAGAAGGCATACAGTGTTTTAGCTTTTATTAATAGAGGGATTGAGTTCCGGAACCAAGAGGTTATGGTGAAGCTGTATGAAACTCTGGTGCAGCTGCACTTGGAGTATTGTGTACAGTTCTGGTCACCGCATTAGAAGAAGGATGTGGAAGCTTTGTAAAGAGTGCAGAGGAGATTTACTAGGATGTTGCCTGGTATGGAGGGAAGGTCTTACAAGGAAAGGCTAAGGGACTTGAGGTTGTTTTCATTAGAGAGAAGGTTGAGAGGTGACTTAATTGAAACATATAAAACAATCAGAGGGTTACATAGGGAGAGCCTTTTTCCTAGGATGGTGATGGCGAGCATGAGGGGGCATAGCTTTAAATTGAGGGGTGAAAGATATAGGACAGATGTCAGAGGTAGTTCCTTTACTCAGAGTAGTTAGGGAATGGAACGCTTTGCCTGCAACGGTAGTAGATTCACCAACTTTAGGTACGTTTAAGTCGTCATTGGATAAGCATATGGACGTACATGGAATAGTGTAGGTTAGTTGGGCTTGAGATCAGTATGACAGGTCGACACAACATCGAGGGCCGAAGGGCCTGTACTGTGCTGTAATGTTCTATGTTCTATGTTCTATGCTGCATTCTGAACACTGACAATTAGAATTAGGTTTTATTATCAAATAAGACTGCAGCATTCACCAACTAACCCCTGCAGTTAAGAATAGCTGGCAACAAAAGACTGATAACTCTCAGTCCCAACACCTGACATTTCATTTCATTCAACACAAAGGAATACAGAACAATGAAACTGCTGGTCTCACATAGTCAAGACAAGCCCCTATGTAACATACATTGCAGATAGCCATTCAGTTGTCCTTTACACTTGAACTCCACACGCAAACACCCACCATTTCAGTGGTGGTGATAAACCCCCTCAACATGGGAACATATTCAGGATAAAGCACCATTCACACCGTTTTGGTCAAGTGTGGAAACTCTCACTCAACAAAAAGGACATTTAGCCTGACTCTGGGACTCCCACCACTGCGTGCTGTCCCACCTCCACTCTTAAAATAATTCAGACTGGTCAGGTAAAGAACAGGTCTTCTCAGCTTTTGGTTGTTGGGAGAACATTTGATGCAAGGTCACCTCTGAATGATGAGGCAATAAGTTTATTTTCAACCAATCACCAACTGTTTGCCACCCATGCAAGTGGACCCTCACTGCCCCCTGGAGGAGGAGCTGGCTAACTGCTGGGAAATACTGCACCTGAGGAAACATAGAACATAGAACAGTACAGGACAGAACAGGCCCCTCAGCCCACGATGTTGTGCTGACCATTGATCTTCATGTATGCACCCTCAAATTTCTGTGACCATATGCATGTCCAGCAGTCTCTTAAATGTCCCCAATGACCTTGCTTCCACAACTGCTGCTGGCAATGCATACCATGCTCTCACAACTCTCTGTGTAAAGAACCCGTCTCTGACATCCCCTCTATACTTTCCTCCAACCAGCTTAAAACTATGGCCCCTCGTGTTAGCCATTTCTGTCCTGGGAAATAGTCTCTGGCTATCAACGCCTCTCATTATCTTGTATACCTACATTAGGTCTCCTCTCCTCCTCCTTTTCTCCAATGAAAAACGTCCGAGCTCAGTCAACCTCTCTTCATAAGATAAGCCCTCCAGTCCAGACAGCATCCTGGTAAACCTCCTCTGAACCCTCCCCAAAGCATCCACATCTTTCCTATAATAGGGCTACCAGAACTGGACGCAGTATTCCAAGTGCAGTCTAACCAAAGTTTTATAGAGCTGCAAGAAGATCTCACGACTCAAACTCAATCCCCCTGTTAATGAAAGCCAAAACACCATATGCTTTCTTAACAACCCTGTCCACTTGGGTGGCCATTTTAAGGGATCTATGTATCTGCACACCAAGATCCCTCTCTTCCTCCACACTGCCAAGAATCCTATCCTTAATCCTGTACTCAGCTTTCAAATTCGACCTTCCAAAATGCATCACCTCGCATTAATCCAGGTTGAACTCCATCTGCCACCTCTCAGCCCATCTCTGCATCCTGTCAATGTCCCGCTGCAGCCTACAACAGCCCTCTATACTGTCAACGACACCGCCAACCTTTGTGTCGTCTGCAAACTTGCTGACCCATCCTTCAATCCCCTCATCCAAGTCATTAATAAAAATTACAAACATAGGATTTGCAGCAGGATGTCATTCCCCGTAGCAGGCCCACCTCACCGGTTTTGAGTTTTGTCAGCTCCAACTTCAAGACACAGTTCCTCATAGCGAAATAATGCATACGCTCAATCTGGCCATTACTGTGGCCACAATCAGGCTATATCCACACCAAGACAGGCTATCTTCCCTCTCAAAGCACTCGATCACCTTCCATTATTCTGCAGAAAGTGCTGTTAACAACATGCCACAGAAGGGCTTGGAATTTCAATAAGTAGTGATAGGGTTAAACTGGGAAACCAGGTACTACATGGGACAGGTGAGACAATATTACTTCACACTCAAGGTCTGAATGTCCCACATTTGCCCTTGAAGGTGCAGTTGCTTGGGTTGGCATTCTTAGGCTGGTGACAGGTAAGAATCACCGGTGAATATTGGTGAATATGCCCAATTTCAGTTCCACAAACAAACCGGTCCTTATTTATTATCAGATACCAACCCGGTGCCGAAGTGGGGTGGTTTGCTGTGAGAGGCTGGAGTTTGGCACAAAGTAGGTGCATTGCAGGAGTTCCGTAGATGATATTTGACTCACAGTCTGAAGGGGAGTATGTACAAGACTTGGGAACCCCTAATGCTGACAGAGACCAAAGTAATGTTGAGTAGGAAACTCAACAGACTGGCACTAGGGAATTGGCAGTTTTGGTCCGAAGCATTATCAGCCGTGGTGAGAAAAAGCCTGATTGTCTAATGGAAGACCTGCATTATTTTTTCAAGAATAATTCTATCCTCACAGGTCAGCAGAAAAAGTTAGAATTCATCATTCGATAGCACAGAACTCAAATTTTGTCAATAGAGACAGGTTGCCAAAACCTTTTGTCTTGAACTCATCAGGATCATGCAAGAGTGCTACATTTCAAACAAATACATCAATTTATTTTAGTTCCTGTAGGCCCTCTGTATAGCAATCAAGATAGTCCAATTCCCATTGCTCAGTAACTGGAAACCCAATAGGTTAATTTCCCTCCAGTGTCCATCTACTTTCCCTTTGAAATCATTCTCTGCACCCACCATCCTTTGAAATGGAAAGTTTGGGGTGGTGGTAAGAATTCAGTAAGTTTTGGAAAGACTCTACCAACAGCCAAAAAGATATTTTACTGCTTTTGAGGTCTAAGTATTTTAAACTGAGTGTGCTTCCCCATCCCAAAATCCAGGAAGTTCTAACCACTCTACTCCAACGTTAGCATGTCCATGAGAGCGAGACGGACTTTAGTATCTGTCAGTTTAGGCGGACTGACTGCAAGGACACTTTCCTAATGCTGTCTTCCTCGGAATGGGTGGGGGACATATGTTGCTTTGCCTCATCCTGGAAGGACCGAGTTAATCCAGTCTCACTCCCATCACTGAAGGAACACTCTCGTTTATGTGCGACTCGAACAACACCCAGTCTATTCCAGTCATACAGCATTGAAACAGGCTGATCAACCCATCATATCCATACCAACCAATAAACATCAAACTACACTAATCCCATTTACCTACACTTGGTCAACAGCCAACTACACCCTGGCATTTTAAATGCTCATCTGGTTGCTTCTTAGATGGTGTGAGTAAACTTGCCTCCAACACAGCCTCAGGCAGTACTTTCTCGACCCTAATCACTCACTGCCTGAAAAAGAAAATTGCCCAACATCAAGTTTACTAAGTACATTAAATCGGTTTCCTGTTGTTTCCTAACCTGTTGAGAGTGGGACATATGTTACTTGATTTATTCAGCCCAGACGAGACTGGACACAATAATCCTGCTGAGACCAAATTAATGTCTTACACAAGTTCAAAGTAACCTCCTCGCTCTTGTGGTCAATGTCCTTCTTAATAAAGCCTAGGATACTCAAGGCTTCATTAATTACTCTCTCTCAGCGTCTTGCCACTGAAATGATCTTTGACATAAACAACCAACCCTTCCTTCTCTCTCCTCTCTGCCTGCTGAAAAGAAACTTGTCTTTTTGAATGTGCATTCAGCCATCACCCCAGACAAACACCTTGGCATGTTCAACTGCATGAAAATCACTTCAGAAAAACAAGGGATTACTGCTGTTTTATTGGTGCCAATACAGGTCTAGGAACATCACACAGAAGAATGTTACGAGGTTCCACCATAGACTAGGTGTCAGAGCTTGCACCTAGATTCTGGAATTTATAATCCGTCGTAGACATGGTACCTCATACATCCTCTCACAACGAGTACTTATTCAAACCACAAGCAGATTGAGGGGGGAACAATTGGCAGGCATCAAGACATTTCAGTTTGTCTCTTCAGTAAAATACAACGCACTTCAGCGTTACCTAAATGGCATTACTTACCAATTACAAGTGAGAACCAATCCAAACATCACATCTCAAGAGTTTTAAATTAACCAACAAACTCTCCAACATGGGTCTTCAGTAAGTGCTGGACTTCCTTGGAATGGAATGTAAAGGCAGTTTCTGCACCCAAAAAAAATCACACAGAAGTAACCTTCACTTACATCTTGCCCTATCTCCACTTCATGATGATTTGACAGATTTTCCGTCTGACCCTGATCAGTCTTGTAGCCAGTGGTTCTATTCTGGATCGAAATCTGCGTAGGGTCTTTCCCAGTCTTTTCTTCTGTCTTCTGATGCAAAAAGGTCATTGAAATGAAATTCTAGTGTTTCTAGCATCATGCACTTGTACTTCAGGATTCAACACCAAAAGGGTCTGATCCCAAACAATGACAAGATAAAATGCATGCAGAGAAATGCAAAAGGAGCAGCATGACAGAGGCCCAGCGGTGCTGCTTCTACAGCGAGTGTCTGTAAGACAATGATACATAGCCATTTCCATTCAAATGGAACAGAACCTGTCTACTGAACCCCAGTTGGGGGGAGCGGGGGGGCTGGATATCAGCATGTGTGTGGGACCACCCTGCAGTGGGGGCCAAGAGGTGGTGGGCGGGGGGGGGGGGGGGGGGCTTCAGCACGTGAAGCCCTGGAGTCCAGATTGTGGGGGTGGGGGAAGGTCAGCACATGTAAGGCACTGCACCCTAGTTTGGTGGGGTGGGGGAAAAGAGGTGGGGTGAGGGAAGGGTTCGACACATTTGTGGGACAGTCAGTGGGGGTAGTGGGAGCACATATGAGGTTCAGCACCCCAGTCTCTCTGAGGTGGGAGGGGAGGAGTGGTCAGCCTGTGTGAGGCACTACACCTCAATGGGGCTCAGGTGTTTATTGCTTATTTCGGTGAAATTGGCCATCATGGTATACAGACGTTCACACCCTCATGCGTTCCATGACCTTGCGTTGCATTTCCATCCATTGTGGAAAAAAAGCCAAAAACACAGAACAAAAGAATAAATCTTTCGCCCTCTCCACATGCTGCATGCAAAACAGGCACTGAGCATTCAGCCACTGTGACCAGAATAGCAATAAAAAAATCCTAACGAGCATCCTTAGAGTTCACTTTCAATCCAATGGCCGGAGAACAAGCAAGAAAAAATGATAGAAGAGGCAGACTGTCTCCTGTCTGAATGTTTAAGTCTCGAAGTACTGGGCATGTCATTTTCAAAAGTACCAGCTCCCAGGTCTCTCTCTGTTACAAGTTCATCTCTTTGTTGACACTGCTTGCTCACAAGCCAGTGTTAAATATACAAATTAATTCCAAAGTTAATTTATGAATCCTGAATTAATAAAATCAGCCAAATGCCAACAACTTGGATTTCAGGAAAAGTTTTGAAATATATTTAAAATAAAGGCTTGTCTTATGTAATGAATACTATAATTATCAAATTAAGTTGCAAATTACAATTAAATGTAGTTGCTGGTTACATCTGAAAACATTGTGGTTGAGCTATTTTCTGTGACTGGATAACATGGAATTTTCATTTGGCTGTCAACACAGACTTGAGTTTAAAAAATAAAATCTGTTTCAGGTATGATCATCTCAGTTTTCAAGAGAATGAAAATAACAATCAATATTCAGAAGCAGCAACCAATACGGAAGTTGGGTTTGGAAGTTTTCACTCACCACAAGGCATTTTATTTGATAGAGGATCAGATTGATGCGAAATGCTCCCACATTTCAGGCCATTATTGTTTAGTTTTGGGCATCAGGAGGCTCAAGAGTCCAGTTATTCTGGATATTCTGCAGTGGGAGCTCTGTCTGATAGAAACCATTCTGCAATCCCCTTCTAGATACAACAAGAAGGACTCTACCACAACAAAAGAAGGAACAAGAGCAGGCCTCTCTGCCATTTCGAGACTGCTCCACCATTCAGTGTGAACATGGCTGGCATGATATTCACCACAATTCTACATTCCTGCATTCTCCCAATAATATTTCATCCCATTGCTAATCAAGCACCTATCTACCTCTGCCTTAAAAACATTTAAAGATAATGCACCCACTGCCTTTTGAGGAAGGCAATACCCAAGACTCTCCATCCTCAATGTTTCCCTCTTATATGTTATAAATGGGTGTCCCTTTACTTTTAAGCTACAACTAGAATCATCAAATCATTGTGTAGGGGAGCTTTTTGCCCATTGAGTCTGCACTGCCAACAAGAAACACCTGACCTGCAACTTCATCCCATTTACCAGCTCTTGGCCCACAGCCTTCACTGTCACGACAAGCCAAGTGCTCATCCAGGTGCTTTTCAAAGGAAATGGGGCAACTCACATTCCAGACCATAATCAACCTCTGGGTCAGAGGGTTTTCCTCACATTCCCCCAAACCTCCTGCCTTTCACCTTGAACCCATCTGCCCTCATGACTGATCCTTCAACTAAGGGGAATAGCTGCTCCTTGTCCATGTCATTCAATCTTGTACATCTCAAATCAGATCACCGCCAAGTCTTCTCTGATCTAATGAAAACAATCCCAGCCTATCCAACCTTTCCTCAACTTAACTTTTCCATCCCAGGCAGCATCCTGATGAATCTTCTCCACTTCCCCCCCTGTACAATCTTATCCTTCCTGTAATGGGGTGACCAGAATTACACACAGTACTCGTGTGGTCTCAACAAATCCCATACAATTTCAAAATGACTTCCCTGCTTTTGTAATCTATGTCGCGATTGATAAAGGCAAGTGCCCCATGTTCCTTTTTCAGCCCCTTACTAATACGCCCTTCTGCCTTCAGAGATCTATGGACAATCACTCCAAGTTCTCTTCATTCCATGGAACTTCCTAGTCTCATGCCATTCATTGAATATTTCCTTGTCAAACTGCTCCTTCCAAAGTGCATCACGTCACACTCTTCGGGTTTAAACTCCATCTGCCACTAATCTGTCCATTTGACCAACATGCTTACATCTTCTTGTAGCTTGAGACATTCAACCTCACTGTTAACCACCTGACCCATTATTGTGTCATCCGCAAAAACTTACTAATCCAACTCCCCACACACAGTCATCTATGTCATTTACAGAAGTAACAAGAAAGAGGGGACCCAGCACAGCTCCCTGTCATATGCCAATGGAGACTGGCTTCTAGTCACGAAAGTAGCCTTCTGTCATCACCCTCTGTCTCCCAAAAAACAAGTCAATTAGAATTCACTTTATCAAGTTACCCTGTATCCAATACGTATTTGCCTTCTTGATTAAGTATCCTACATGGGACCTTCTCAAAGGCTTTTCTGAACTCTACATAAACTACATCAATTGCACTACCCTCATCTGCCACCTGGTGACCTCCTCAAAAACTCCCAAATTTTTTTAGGCATGACCTCCCTCTTACACAGCCATGATCACTATCCCTGATTAATCCTTGCCTCTCCAAATAGGGATAGATGCTCTCCCTATAATTTTTTCCAGTAGTTTCCCTACCACAGACATGAGACTCACTGGTCTACAGTTCCCTGGCTCATGTCTACAACCCTTAAATAGTGAGACTACATGAGCTGTTCTCCAGTGCTCGGACACCTCCCTCGTAGCCTGAGAGGAATTAAAAATATGGATCAGTGCCATACAGTCTCTTCCCTTGCCTCCCACATCAGACTGGGATACAATTCATCCGGACCCGGAGATCTGTCCGTTTTTAAGCCTGCCAACACCTCCGATATCTTATCCTTCCCAATGTCAATTTGTTTAAGCATCTTGCCATCTCTCGCACTGGGTTTCACTACAACCCACTGGATTTTCCCACAAATGGAAACATCCATTCCACAACCACCAGGTCAAGTCTCTTCAGGATCTTCTGTTTCAACTTAAGTCACTTCTGACTCTTCAACACTCCAGAGGATACTGGTCTAGCCTTTCAACATAAAGGAATCCACTCTTTCTAGGTATTCGTCCAGCAAACCTTCTCTGAATTGTTTCTAACACATTAAAATGCTTCTGTAAGTATGGTGAACAATACTATACACAGTACTCCAGATGCAGTCTTATCAATACCCTGCAAAACGGAGGCATAACTCTTGCACTCAATTCTTCTCACAACAAACCATAATAGTTGATAACAAAGTGTGGAGCTAGATGAACACAGCAGGCCAAGCAGCATCTTAGGAGCACAAAAGCTAATGTTTCGGGCCTAGACCCTTCATCAGAAAAGGGGAATGGGGAGAGGATTTTGAAATAAATAAGGGAGAGAGGGGGAGGCAGGCCGAAGATGGATAGAGTAGAAGATAGGTGGAGAGGAGAGTATTTGGGGTGGGGGGTGGTCGGGAGAGGTCAGTCCGGGCAGGACGGACAGGTCAAGGGGGCGGGATGAGGTTCCCTTCCTCCGCCGCCATACTCACTTCTCCACCTATCTTCTCTTCTATCCATCTTCGGTCTGCCTCCCCCTCTCTCCCTATTTATTTCAGAATCCTCTCCCCAACCCCCTTTTCTGAAGAAGGGTCTAGGCCTGAAACATCAGCTTTTGTGCTCCTAAGATGCTGTTTGGCTTGCTGTGTTTAACCAGCCCCACACTTTGTTATCTCAGATTCTCCAGCATCTGCAGTTCCCATTATCTCTGATCTCAAACCCATAATAGTTGTCCCTGATTACTAACCTCCTGTTAGTAATGCTAATCTTCTGTTTTTCATGCACTCAGACACCCAGATCTCACTGCTTTGCAAAGCTCTGCAGACTCCCACTATTTAGAAATACACCAAAAAAGGACAAATTTCACACTTTTCCTACATTACATTCCATTTGCTAGATTTTTTTGTTCATTCACTTAACCTTTATTCTTTGGTAAGATTCCCCATGTCCTCCTCATCACTCACTTTCCTACCTACCATGCCTTCGGTCCCTTCATCCAAATCATTTTACCTAATCTGTGAAGAGTTGAGGTCCCGGTACTGACTCCTGTGGCACAACACTCATGACATCCTGCCCAGCTGGAAAAGCCCCACCTGATTTCACACTATTTGACCTCAGTGCCAAACACAGATCTCATTTTATTTGATACTGCTTTCAGTTTACTTTCTGGGTAGATGGTGGATATGTCATTGATAGTTTTGCTAACTGTGATTGGGATTGTAATGGGAATTCATTTCAGATGCTGATGCTTCTTTGAACAATTTAGAAAAAAGGGGAATTGTAACAAGTAGAGTAAACATTTAAAAAGGCCACGAAGAGACACATTTTCAGGCAATGATTGGCTGTTTCATGATTGCTAGCAGTAATTCATTGGTGGCATTTTAAGCCAATGAAAATTTATTTTGAAGAGGTCATTTTTTTTTTCTGAAACATCTCTCCGCAGATACAGCCTGATTCACTGAGTATTTTCAGGTTTTTTTTTGCCTTTCCCTCAGATTTCCAGCATCTGCTGTATTTTGCGTTTGAGTCTTTTAAGTTTATGATTGGCTAAAATGTGTGTTTCCTGCCTCCAACTCCGCCCCCCCATGCAATCATTAAAATTGACAAATCAGCCCTTTTTTTTGCCCTGTAGGCATGCACATGGTTAAAAGAGTTTAAATTTAGGAACCTGGTTAGTCAGAGAGAGATAGGTGTTAGACATTAAAAGAAGAAATTTAGAGGCCAGCTTTAGCCATGCTTGGTACAGTACCGTTTTCTCATGAGCGAGCACAGAAGACTTTCCAGGTTCATAATCAAAAATGCTCCTTGGTTCAGCACGATACCTCCTTGTGTCAACTTTTTTATCTAGAGGCCCCCAGTCGTTCCTAGAAAATGAGGAACAAAAAAGAAAATTCAACCGTTAACTCTCCAGTATTTACAGAAATGCAGAACTTCCCTGGGCTTTAACCTTCGGACTGACATACATTCCTCCTTCTTGAATAAGCATGCTCTTCGATTTCCAGCAGTTTGTGCACACCTTTCGGAATCTCATGGGATGTGTGTGAAAAGATTTCTTTGCATCAAGAACTGTGGCCAGATTTTTGAGATCTGTAGCTGCAGAGTAGATTGACTGCAGAGGGAAAACCAACACTATTCCAACTCGCAAGAACATTTATGTGGACTGTAGCAAGTGCATGTAAACACTGATCAACAAGCTTGTTTACCTCACAGGGAAACCAGAAACTCTCATACTGCGTGGAGACAGTGTTAAGCATTACGTAGAATTTACAGCCAATGAGAGCAGGCCACTTGGCCCAACTCCATTGGGATATTTGACTATGTTAGAGGCTGTATGTAAATTAAAGTTTATGTTTGATTTATTAAAACTTACTTTAAAATTCCACATTTGATTCAATATACAAAAACTTTGATAAGTATGAAGAAATGCAGAGTAAGTACGATTACAATAAGCCAGTATGAACTTGCGACCTCAAGATCTCTTTTTTTTCCCAAAAAGACAAGTCTTGCATTTATATAGACCCTTCCAAAATCTATGAGGACATTCCAAACTAGTTGGCACCCAATGAAGTAATTTTAAAGTACTGGAACATGGAAAACACGCCAAAACAATTTCAGCACAGCAAGATCCTACAAATGGCAATAAATCTGTCTTACTGATGCTGGTTGAGGGATAAGAGTGACCAAGTTATCTGGAGGAACTCTCCAGCTTCTCATGGAGTTGCACCACAGGCTTGTGGAGACTGAGAAGCCATCAGGTTAATGACTTCAATTGACAGACAGCAATTCAGACAACGCAGTGTTCCTTCAGTACCAGACCAGAATGTCAGGCTAGGTTCTGTCAGAGTTTAATTTGAACTCTCAACCTCCTAACTCAAGACAATGCTATCCCACCAAACCACAGAAAATTATGAGGGAAGAAGGAGAAATGTCAGACTACCTTTCAGAGAGGGGCTTCAAAGATGATGATCGAGTGGGTAGTGGCAGGGTCGCTGATCTCCGTTCAGCCATCTCTGAGTCGATAACGTCTCCTACGCTTTTGGAACGAGGCACAATTGTCTGACTTTTCACTGCAAAGAGTAAAAACGGAACCAGTTAGGGAAACAAACGCAGCAGTAACCATGCCCCTTCAGGAACCCAGCTGCTTCAGTATCCGAGGTAGACAAGGAAAGTAGTAAGTTTCTGCCCGAGTTAGCGGATCTCAATCGAGTTGGTGATTGGGACAATAAAAACAAGCTTTTTTCCAAGCTACCAGCTCTTCATTACTCCACTGACTACTGGGGGCAGTATGAATGATGATAGGTTGGCACTATCCCATCTGTGCCCATCACTTCAATCTACTAGCTAGGTTCACAGATAGAAATTAGCCACTTCAACTACATTCTACTGCATCTCTTGGAGACCCATGCTTGCCAGCAAAGCATTTTCACTTCAAGCGAATTAGCCAGATGACTAAGTTTTGACATTCTCTGCCAATAAGGAGGCCTCAACTCCTCAAAAGACAGAGACAGGGGTTCTGAAAGAGAGCCAAAAAACTATGTTAATTTAGTACAAATAAGTAACATTTGGCCTGCTCTCATGGCAGCATGGGATCAAACTACAGGGAAGAATTGTTGCCTTTTTAGGACAAAAAAGCAAAGATAAAAGCTTATGGACATGAGGGGGGCGGGGGGGGGGGGGGGGGGGGGGGTGGTGGATGGAGGTGAAATAAATACATGGCCCAGAGATTCTACATTGCGACTGATTGCAGCTTAGTGTTCCTGCTTGGTTTTGGCTCAGTCCTACAAGCAATGTACAACACATGAGCAGGGTCAGGAGTCACCCACTTGCTGTCTCTTTTAAGATTTGTCTGCAGTAGAGGTCAGTCAATATTACAATGGGATTGTGGTGTGCAAACTCGTCCCTGACCTCTCCTGACAGAAGCCAATCTCCATGACAGTGTAATTCTATGGCTCTGTGCAAGGAACAACTCTAAGGATTTCAGAAGCACCCCCACTCACATCTCCCCCCACAATTATTCTCAATAGACTACAGTTCAGTGGGTCTCTCCCCAACTCCCTATACAATATTCTCATTGGCACTGACAATATGGATTTGCATAAGTGCTGGCTACTGTGCGTCATTAGCTATATAAGCCAACCTCATCTTGTGCCTACTTGATGTCCATTGGCTCCTTATCATATATGTTAGGAAGTGACTGTGGCATGTGGTAGTGTCACTGGACTAGTAATCCAGGGGCTCCGGCTAACGCACTGTGGACATGGGTTCAAATCCCACCACTTCAATTCAGTTAATAAATCTGAAAAGTAAAGCTAGTCTCATCGGTGTTGACTGTAAAACTATTAATTGTTTAAAAACCCATCTGGTTTACCAATGTCCTTTACGGAGGAAAATTTGCCAAACTTGGTCGGCCCTCAATGTGACTCCAGAGCCGCAGCAATGGGGTTGACTCGCAAGTGTCCTCAGAAATGGCCCTAGCAAAATATTCCATTGCAGGGCAATTTCTGATGGTCAATAAATACTGGTCTCATCAGATATACCCACATCCCAAGCAAGAATAAAGACTGGCAGTGAGCAGGAGGTAGCTGGCTTCCACTCATCTACCTGCATCCCAGATGCCATCTCTACTTACGGCCTCAGTCAAGATCAGCCAGCAGCTCAAAATAAATCTAAAGCAGTGGGGCTTGGCAGCACTTTCCTGTAGCTGACTGAGGATTATTTTCAAAGCATAACTGCAGTATCAAATCTAAACAGATGTGGTCAATGAGATCAATCTCATTGATCTCAAATTTTAAAACTCCAAACTCAGGTGGTTATTTTTTGAGTCATATCCAATCTTCTGACTATCAATGGCTTCAGGTCTGACCAATCACAAATGTAGATCCTCTTTCACCCGTATCTCAACTCCCCAAACCCTCAACCCAATCTATTCCCATCTTGAGTACTGGGTCAAGTTTTGATTAGTGTGCCCAGGGGCTGAATTATTAATCTGTGTAACAACCGCTCTGATCTACTAGACTTTTCCTGGACCTCCAGTCTTTGAATTCTGTAGAACAATTCATTGATTGCATCTTAAGTTTAAAATATCAAATTAATTTATTTCAACACCACATAAACATCAATAGTGAAGTTTTACATTCATAGTTGGTATTCTGCCACTAAATTCTTCTAATATACAAATAGTTCTTTTTAATTTTATTGACAAGGTCTAAACTTTTAAAGAATAGGGTCTCCATAACATTGGAAAAACCTGATCATCGAAGCGGTTTCTGGGAAATTTATGTAACAATATGAAGGATGTGCAAAAGTAGGCCATTTGGCCCTTTGAGCCTGTTCTGCCAATTTGTAAGATCGTGGCTGATCTGATTACTCCACATTCCCAACGTACTTTAATAACTAACCCTTATGAATAACCTACCCATATCTGCCGGAAAAATACTCAGAGACCCTACTTCTTTTGGGGAAGAGCTTCAGGAAGACAGTGTTCAAAATGGTGGCTCAGCAGTTATCACTACTGCCTCAGAGAGCCAGGGACCTGGGTTCGATTCTACCTACAAGCCTTCTTTACTGTTTTATTCACTCATGGGATGAAGGCTTCACTGGCAAGGCAGCATTTACTGCCCAAAGCTAAGTGCCCAGAGGCCAGTTAAGAGTCGACCACATAGTCTCTGTGTGGAGTCAGCACAGGCTTTCTGCCACAGTCCAAAGATGTGCGGGCTAGGTGGATTAGCCATAGGAAATGAAGGATTGCAGGGATTGGTGGATGTGGGGAGGCAGGCTGGGTTTCGGTGAGATGCTCTTCAGAGTGTTGGTGTGGACTTGATGGGCTGAATGGCATGCATCCAAGCTGGAGGGATTCTATGAATTTTATCCGTTCAAGATTAACCTGTCCAACCTTTCCTCATCAAAACACCCATTCCAGGGGGTAATTAATTAACTCTTCTCTGAACTGATTCCAATGCATTTACATAATAGCATTCAAACTGATTTGCTGAGATTCCTTAAACAGAATCAGCCTTTGACACCCCAGAAGACAATGATTGTCATGAGATAGCAGGAACTGCAGATGCTGGAGAATCTGAGATAACAAGGTGTAGAGCTGGATGAACACAGCAGGCCAAGGAGCATCAGAGGAGCAGGAAAGCTGATGTTTCCGGCCTAAACCCTTCTTCAGAAATTTCCAATTTTTTGATGGTAAACCATCCCAACTTAAAAAGTGACTGACCCAAGAACAGCACACAGTTATATTTCTTATGTTGAGACGCTGGTATAAATCTACACAGCCGCATTCTCAGGATATATGGGGATTTGGAATGGCCACATTTATTTTGTTGAAGTAATCAAATTGAATTGCCTACTAGTCTCAACCTTCTATAACAGGTTGTCATCAGATATTATAAGGACCAAGCAGACTTCTTGACCAGTGAACCTACGGTGTTCCTTTTTTTAAAACATTACAGCAGTTTCAACAATTAATTTTTCTGTTGATAACACCAAGCTGAAACAGATCCCATTTTCTCTGAAGCTAGGTCCATTCCCAACAGGGCATAGTTTAATGATGGTGAGACAGAGGTGAACGTTTCTAAAAAGGTGGATCAGGTTGAGTGTACTTGCCAGGCTATTTAAATATCCTGCCCTTTAAATTTTGGAGGGGGTGGGGGGGGAGAAAGCTGCTGTGTCAGAGTGAAAATAAGACCAACCAGGCTTGTACTTACAACACAGGGTAGGAGTGTATTACTGCAGATACTGGAATCTGTACTGAAAACAAAAATTACCGGAGGTCACAGCACATCAGGCGGCATCCATGGAGAGAGAGTTTTGAATCTAGATGATTCTTCAGACCTGACATGAAGTGTGGAGGGGCCAGCATGTATATAATAGTGGGGAGTATAGACTGCTGGGGATAAAGGGTGGCGCGTGCGCAGATTAGGTGACTGGAATGTGAGAATAGCAGAACAATGGTGCGTTGAGCTGCGAGACAGGAAAGAACAGATAGTCCCACAGATGTGATGGGGGTGGCAGTATTGGAGGACATGGTGACAAACAATACACCCAGTAAAAGGTAAAAAGAAAGGGAAGGAATGGGATTAGGGTCATAATTTGCAGGTGTCGAACTCAATATTGGGACCAGAAGGTTATAAAGTGCCTAGCCTGAAGAGAAGATGTTTTTTCCTCCAGTTTGTACTGTGATTCCCTGGAGCACTGCAGCACGTGGAGGACAGATAAGTGGGACACGCAAGCAGGATGCAATGTTAAAATAACTGGCAATGGGAAGGTTGGGGCCATGCTTGTGCACAGACTGAAGTTGTTCTGCGAAGCGTTTGGTTTCTGCAATGTAGGCCACATTGGGTGTAGCAAAGCAATAGGCCAGAATGGAGGTGGTGCATATAAAATGTTGTGTCACATGGAAAGATCATTTCAGCCCTTGGATGGTGAGCAGGGAAGTGACGAAAGAGCAGGTGTGACATCTTCTGTGATTGCATGTGAAGAGGAGGTGGTCAGTGCTTGTGGAATGGACTAGGGTGTCCCAGAAGAAACAATCCCTGTGACATGCAGACAGGGGGAATGGGTGGGGTGGGGTGAGGTGAGGGGGTGGAAGAGGTGTGTTTGGTGGCATTCTGCTGGAGTTCTCTGAAATGGCAGAGTGTGATCCTTTGAATGTGGAGGCTGGTGGGATGAAAAGTGAGGACAAGGGGGACAAGATCTTGCAGTGATGAGTGATGGGGGGGGGGGGGGGAGCACGGTGATAGGTTAGATGCATTGAGGGCCCTGTCAACCACAGTGGGTGGGAAACAATGGTTATGGATAAAAAGAAGTCATGTCAGCAGCGCTATTTTGGAAGGTGGCATCATCCAAACAGATGTGAAAGAGGTGAAGGAACAGGGAGAACAGGATGGAACCCTTACAGGGCGTGGTGTGTGAAGAGCAGTAGTGGAGGTAGCTATAGGAGTCAGTAGCTTTGTAGGGGATGGCAGTGGACGAAAGATCAGGGAAAGGGAGGAAACTGTTGGAGATGGACCATGTGAAAGTTATAGAGGGGTGGAAATTAGAGGCAAAAATGAACAAATCTTTCTAGGTCCAGGTGAGAGCATGAAGCAGCACTGGAGCAGTCGTTGAGGTGTGTAGAAAGTGAGCTGTGGGAAGGGGCCAGCATAGGACTGGATCAAGGATTGTTCCACATATGCCATAAAGAGGCAAACATAACTGGGACCCATGCAAATGCCCATATGCAGTCCTTTGACTTGGCAGAAATGATAGGAATTAAAGACGAAATTGTTCCATGACAGAACAAGTTCAGCCAAACAGAGGAAAGTGGAGGAGGATGGGGAATGCTCAGGTCTCTGGTTAAGGAAGCTGAGGTCTCTTGGACTATCCTAGAGGTACAGAGGGATTGGTGAAGAGGAAGCAGTTAGAATCAGGAACTGGAAATTATTGATATGGCAGAGAGCATCAGACGAATCATGGTTTAGGTGGGCAGGGTCTGGCCAAGTGGAGAGAGGATGGAGTCAAGGTAGGAGGGAATGAGCTTGGTGGGACAAGACAAGCTGATATTATGGGCTTACCAAAACAGTCTGGTTTGAGATTTTAGGAAGGAGGTAGAAGTGGGCTGCTGGGGTTGGGAATTATATAAGTTTGGAGGCAGTTGGGAGGTTGGTTGGGGAGGGACAAGATCTCTGGAGACAATGAGGTCAGTGTCAGTTCTGGCAACAATGGCTTGATGTTCAGATGTGGGGTCACGGTCCAGGGAGAGGTAGGAGCAAGTGTCTGAGAGCTGGCGTTGAGTCACTGCAAGGTAAAGACCAGTGCACCAGCCTACAACAGCACCACCTTTGTCAATGGTTTTGTTGACAAAATTAGGTTTGGACCGGGCCAAGGTATCTGTTGTACTAACAACAGCTGTTTGACTCGAAGGACTTTGATTATAGTATTATTATCTATTGACTCCTTTCACAGTCTATTATCATCATCACAGTTATCTTAATGCGGAATTAAATACTTCAGGGGATTTAAACGTATCGAATGGACTAATCAATTGGGCTTACTTTTAAAATAGTGAAGTCTGTAATAGATACTTAGAACTTTATTTTGTTTCATCTTAGCATGGTTCTTGAAATCTGCCTATTGTGGACATTGGGTGAGTTGGCATGGAGGGTGGGCAATGGCCCACTGGGTGACTGGGCAATGGAAGGTACAAGTGTAGTCTGTTGGAAGATGGGTTGGCACTAAAGTAAAAGGTGGCTATGACGAGCCTCGGGGAGGACTGGGAAAACACGCTGGGACAGAGGGCAAGAGGCACAAATGAGGGAGTGTGGTAGGAGGGCATTTCAAATCAACCTGCCTCAGTACGTGGCAGTTCCGCGGCTGCCTCCGAAACATTTCCCGGGCAGTGGGCTGACTTTATGACACATCTGTCACCCCGAAGAAAGATCCCATTATTTGGGGTGCTTTAGGCAAGGCATGTAAGGAAATATCCCAACTCTTAGCTCTTGACTCAGCAGTGAAAATCCAGGACACTATTTTAAATTCAAACTTAGATTCAAACATATACCAAACAATCCTCTCTACTGAACAGTTTTCATACAGAATGATGTTTGGCAAAAAAAAAATTGTAAAGTGTTAAAATGCCCTCGCTGCTCTGCAACTCAATATTCTAAATGTACTGCCTAATTTATCATGTGACATAGCTTCAACCATGGGGAATTCATTTCCGTGGGAACTGGACAAGAAAGCACTAACAAGATCTATCTCTCTCACTCGTGTAGCATTAATCTATTGGACAGAGGATGATTCTTATTTAGCCTAAATTTAGGAAATTAATTTCATGTGCTGTTACATCATTGTTAAGGCCAGCCTGTGTTGTCAATTCCTAATCACTTTCAAACAGCACATTTTGCTTGATCATCTTCGTGTTTGTTCAAGAATCAACCACACTGTGTGACTCCAGACCGTCAAAGCCCAGGACAAAGTAAAGACGGCAGATTTCTTTCCCTGACGGAGAATTAGTGAGCCAGATCAGTTTTTAACAACACTCAAAGATAGTTTCACTGTCACCTTGGCTGAGACTGATTCTATGCACAAAGAGTCATACACTAGGGAAACAGACCCTTGGGTTCAACTGGTCAATATTAACCATATTCCCAAATTAAACCAGTCCCAACTGCCTGCGTTTGGCCCATATCCCTCCAAATCGTTGCTATTCATGTACTTCTCAAAACTTCTTTTAAATATTGTAGCTATACATGCATCGGCCACTTCCTCTGGAAGTTCATTCCACACACAAACCACACTCTGACGAAGTTGCCTCTCATATTCGTTATAAATCTTTCTCCTCTCACCTTAAAAATATGCCCCCCTAGCTTTGAGCTCTACCACCCTATGGAAAAGACCTTTGCTATTCACTTTATCTATGCCCCTCACAATTTTATAAACCTCTATGAGGTCATGCTTAAAGTTTGAGAAGATTTGTAGCTCGGGTTGTGGATGAGGTTGTAGACTTGCTAGGTAACATTGTCAGTGTGCCTCCGGTGGAGCATTGGTGTATAACAATAAATAAACAACATATAAATAACAAGCACGACAGAACACCAACACTTCACCGAAGGCACACTGACGATGTTACCTAGCAGGGTGACGAAATGTCTGCAATCAAACACACTGGCTCAGCCAGCAAGTCCACAACCTCAAGGTCATGCTTGTTTCAATTTAAGCATTCACATCACAAGCGGAACACATTGAGGGAGATATACTTCAAGGATGTATTTGGATCAAATAGCAAATGTCTGATTGTTCGCAGATCAGCAAATCAGCACAGCCAAGGGTTCAATGTAATTAGGGCAGCACTGTGGCTCAGTGGTTAGCACTGCTGCCTCACAGCACCAGGGACTCAGGTTCGATTCCACCCTCGGGTGACTGTCTGTGTGGAGTTTGCACATTCTCCCCGTGTCTGCATGGGTTTCCTCTGGGTGTTCCGGTTTCCTCCCACAGTCCAAAGATGTGCAGGGTAGGTGGATTGGCCATGCTGAATTGCTCATAGTGCTCAGGGAGGTGTAGATTAGGTGGGTTATAGGGGGACAGGCATGGGTGGGATGGTCTGGAGGTTCGATGTGGACTTGTTGGGCCAAAGGGCCTGTTTCCAAACTGTAGGGATTCCATTCTACATAATTGAGTGAAACTCACCGAATCAATTGGAAAGATACTTCAATAACTTGGCTGGCCAGTGCTGCTCCTGGTCCCAGTTTCCCAATGGATAATGAAGTTAGAATGATCTCTATAATGTGCAATATTAACCTGGAATTCAGGAGGAAGCAGAGGAGTGGTGGTAATGTCACTGATCTAGTCCAGAACCTTTAGTCCATGTTTTAGGGACATCAGCTCAAATCCTACTATGGCAGATGGTGAAATTTGAACTTAACGAGATCTGGGATAAAGAGCTGACCTAATGGTGACCACGTTACCGTTGTGGATCATTGTAAAAACCCATCTGGGTCACTCATGTCCTTCAGGGAAAGGAAGTGCTGCCCACACCTTAGCTGACTGGCATGTGACTCCAGACCTAAAGCCATGTAATTTATCTTTCAGTGCCTCTGGACATTTAGAATCACAGAATCCTGACAGAATTGAAGAAGGCCATTTGGCCCATCGAGTCCTCAATGACCCTCCAAAGGGCATCCCACCCAAACCCAGTCCCCTTTACTCTATCCCGGTGGACCAGCATTTCCCATAGCTAATCCACCTGGCCTGAACACTTTCCAATTTAGCATGGCCAGTCCACCTATCCTGCACATCTTTGGACTGTGCGAGGAAACAGGAGCACCCGGAGGAAACCGGAGCAAACCCACACAGACATGGGGAGAATGTGCAAACTCCACACAGACAGTCACCTGAGGCTGGGATCGAACTCAGGTCCCTGGCGCCGAGGCAGTGTTAACCACTGAGCCACCAGATAGACAAGAAGTGCTGGCCTAGCCAGTGATGCCCATATTCCATGAATGATTTTAAAAAGTAAATAGATAAAAAGGATGAGTAAGAACAGCCATGAACTTATTGAGTGGTGAAACAAGCTCAAGGGTCTATATTTAGTAAAGTTTTAGACAGAAAGCTAATACTCACTGTCTTCAGAATAATGGTACCGCGGGGGATAGTATTCCGAGTCATCATCTGCTGGAAAAGCACACAATACGTTAATGTTAACATTCAACAATTCACACACATTCCTGACCAACTGCTGAGTCAGCACAGGCCTCGCCCTCAAATTCGCTTCATTGGCTGTCCCCACCAACTCAAACACTGGGAATTCCACAAAACATTTGCAACCTAACTTTACACAAAAAGTTATAAGTTTACAGTTCATCGATTTTGGACTAAACAGTTAGCTGCTGTGTGGAGGGAGTTTCCAGAAATGTCTAAAACTTACTCTCCTAGAACCCGTCCTTCCCAATCCGAATTTCATCTCTTTGGAAAAATTGATCCTCGAGCCATTTTACTTTTCCACTTAAATTTGTGCCTTTTGATCTGATCGAAGTATGAATGAATTCTTGTATTTCCAAATAAAATCAACACGGAAGCCACAGTTTGACACAGTTCCACCCCTCACTTTTTCCTCAGACTTGGGCCTTGAAGGTGCCAGGCCAGTACCGAACAAAGTCTGTGTTATTTTCAGAATCATCCAGTATTGAGCGAAGCCATTCAGCCCAACGTTCCCGTGCCAGCCCTTTCAAAAGAGCGAATCATTACCTGCTTTTACACTTTGCAAAAATTTCCTTTTCAACCAAGTATAAGGGTCCCTTTTGGAGGTTGCTCCTTAAGTTATTTCACTAACCTTTTGGCCAATTTCTGATCTAAATTAGAACTCTCTGTTCAATTTTCATGTGGTTCTTTTGCAGAATACGTTATACTCACATCTTCTTGGTTACTGAGCATCCTGCCATTTCCCTGCTATCTAATTCACCTTAACATCACAAAACTCTGAACCTTCACAGAATCTCCACAGTATGGAAGCCTGCCATTTGTCCCATCGAGTCCACACTAATCCTCCGAAGAGCATCCCACCCAGACCCACTCTATCTCTGCATTTCCCACCCTCAACACTATGGGCAATTCAGCATGGCACATCTTTGGACTGTCGGGGGGAAACCAGAGCGCCCAGAGGAAACCCACGCAGACTCAGGGAGAACGTGCCAACTCCACAGACAGCTGCCCGAGGGCACGATCCCTGGCGCTGAGAGGCAACAGTGCTAACCACTGAGCCACCGTGCCGCTAATAAATTGAACCTCTACTACCGTTCAGAAAACAAGCTCAGCACCTTACAGTTTTCCATGTGACTGGTGCCCCTCATCAAATGCTTCCCCAGTCAGAAATGAATGCCTGGTAGAAGGAAGGCACCAGTCACAGAGCAAAAGGAATTTACAGACTGGAGTCTCTGGTGGTACACAAGGCAACCAAGAAGACAGAAAGGTACCTTTGAGAAGCTCTCTCTGAGCAATCTTGGAGAAGACATAGGTTGGGGTGTAAATGACCGTTTCTAGGGAAGAAATGGAAAGAAATGGAACTGAGACAGAACAATGAGAACATGCAGCAGCAAAGTAAAAATCAGGGATGATCATCTGAGAAAAGGAAACAGAGAAAGGCTGAAACTAATTACATTGATGAAACATGAAAGCTGTTCCAACACCAGATTTCCTGTTACCTCTCTCCTGAAGCCATGGATTTATCCTGGGTACAGTCCCAGCACTGCACACAAAATGACCACACACACCCCTGATGAGGCTAGGTTTTGTCAGAGAGAGACAGGGACAGACAGGGAGAGAGGACCTGTGTGCATGTGTACATGAGAGTGGACAGGAGAGATTTTTTCATGTGCTGGTGTGGGAAAATGGGAAGCAAAAAGCTTTAGCAAGCACCCAGGCAACCCACAGTTGGCCCAGCCTAGCATAGGATAGGAAGCAGGTTGGTTAACTGCAAGAGGCATCACAGCTGGGACTTGTGGTCACTAGCATCTGGAAGGAGCCCCTGAGCATTGGATTTTTTATTCCTCAAGCCCAGAGGTGCCTGTTCAACCTCACTCTGGCTTGGATCAACACTGCAGCAACAAGAGTGATGTTATTGAACCAGTAATCCAAAGATTCGGTTGAATACTCTGTTCAAATCCCACCTTGGCGGGGCGGGGGGGTAGAATTTAAAATCAAGCAAGGAAAATTTGACGGGAAAAAACACTAGTCTTGGGAATTGTGACTACAAAGCAACAGAATTGCTCTCAAATGTTCTTTAGGGGAGGAAATCGGTCATCCTTGCCCAGTCTAGCCTACTTGTGATGCAAGACCCACAGACGTGTGGAAATGTTAGTTACCCTCTGTAATGGCCCAGCAACCTACTCAGATCAAGGGCAATTAGGGCAAACGTTGTGCTACCCACACCCAAAGGTCCCAGCTGTAGTCAGGATGGATTGTGGGTCCTGAATCTATTCCTAATGAACATCTCTCCATACTGCACTACAGCAGGTTTCATCCCCAAACTCCAAGGTAGCTCCCAGATTTGACATGTCTACTTTATCCCCCACTTTGGCCAGGGTGGGGGCAAGAGCCGTAAACATAAAAATAGATAAAACGGTTCACACAAAGAAAGGCTATTCTGCCCATCAAGGCCATGTTTATCATTTTCATCAATAGCCATCCTAATCCCATGAACACACTCAGTTCCCATATCTTTTTTCATTTATTACAAACCTATTTCTGAACATTAATATAGTTTCTGCCTCACTGAGGAAGCGCATTACAGAATAAATGAGACCAATAGAAGGAAATGCTCAATTTACATCCCTGCAATATAATCTGCTGGGGCATTACAGAAGACATGCATCGGAATCAAAAAGCTGACAGCAAGCTAGCAGTGGATTAAACATGACATTGGAAAACAATCTGGAATAACTGTGGCATTTGACAGGGTTTAAACACTTGACAGCATCTCTCTCTCTCTCTCTCTCTCTCTCGTGCGCGCACACTTGACAGCATCTCTCTCTCTCTCTCTCGTGTGCGCGCGCACACACACACACACACACACACACACACACACACACACACACAAACAGGGAGATAGAGGGATCTCACACATACTCAGATACCTTCTCTTTTCTGCTGGCATTCAGGAAGCTCAGGAAAGCTGTAGGTAGGGTGATACGGATTTTCTTCAGTAGTGTCTGAGTGAAGAGGTAAGGAAGCAAGAGACAAACAAAATATGGGGAAATATAGTAAAGATGCAAAAGTGAGAAGACAAGCTGCAAGAAATAGATCACTTGGAAAGCATGGAGAAATGAACTGTTTTGAAAGAGGAGAATGAAAATGTGGACAGAGCATTGCCAAACAAATAAAGCAATCAAATTAACACCACGGGTTTATTCAAACTAGGCTTCCGGGTCAGCCTATACCAACTTGCATTAAAGAATGCATCACACATTTTGGTGCGCATGAGGGGGCAAGAGTATACTGAGGGGGTGGTGGTGGGGTCTGAATCCTGGGTGTGTGAATATGACTGAATGTAGATGTGGGCACATACATGTGTGTGTAACTGGATGTAGGTGTGAGGGAGTGAACGAGCGAGTGAGCGAGCGTGTGTGTTTGTGTGGAAGAACTTGGGTGCAGCAATGTGTGAGTGAGAGAGTGAGTGAGTGAATGTGTGGGTGTGCATTTGTGCAAGTGTGGGTGTGTCTGGGTAGGGGTGGGCGGTTGAGTGTCTTCTATTTGATTTTCCTTTCAATTATTTTTCCCTTGTTTATTTACATTAAAAAAAAACTTTCCCCTTCGAGACTATCCATCTATCTATGCCACATCTATCTCAGTCACTCCTTGTCTTTGATAAATGTCACATTCTAACCACATGCTGGTTGAAGAGGTTTCTCTCAAATTCCTGATCGGACTTGTGACTGGCATCTTATATTTACAAACACTCCGAGTTCTGGAGCACCCTGCAGGAAGAGAAACATCTGCTCCCAGCCAACCCTATCATTTCCATGAGCTCCTCAGCCTTTTCTTTCCTTGTGGAGAAGAGAGTGCCAGGCTATGCCTGGACCAAAGGAAGGTGGAGGCACAGAGTCACAACTCCCCTTGCAGATACTGTACTGAGGAGGCTAGTAAAGAAACAGTAATACTTGGCAGTAAGTGTAGATTAGACCAGATTCCCTACAGTGTGGAAACAGGCTGCTTGGCCCAACAAGTCCACATCGCCCCTTGAAGCATCCCACCCGGACCCATCCCCCCCCATAACCCACACACCCCTGAACACTACGGGCAATTTAGCAAGGCCAATCCACCTAGCCTGCACATCTTTGGACTGTGGGAGGAAACCGGAGCACCTGGAGGAAACACATGCAGACACGGGAAAACGTGCAAACTCCACACAGACAGTCGCCCGAGGCTGGGATTGAACCCGGGTTCCTGGTGCTGTAAGGCTGCCGTGCTAACCTACTGGTCCAAGTTGGACCAGGGTTCCCTATTCACAAGTTTTGCTTTTTGGTATTTACTACACAAGTTGTTCAATGGCTTGCAGACTAATGGGAGTCACACGCCTCAATTCCGAGGCACCACGAACCCAGTGATGAAGACTTCAGCTGTCCTGGGGATCACGTTACCTTTGCCGACTTTGTGGATCTGTTTGAACATGGTCTTGTACCAATCTTTGGGTCTCTCGACATTCTGCGAAGACACAATAAATTGGAGTGAGAAATATTAAAAAGAGAACAGTATGGACAGCATGCCCCATGCTATCAGACATAGTGAGAAACCGCAGCCCAGCCGTACTACACACTACTACAGGCAACACCAAACTAACAGCCTGCGCCTCTCTAACCTTAATACCCAGGTCTTCAGGTGCGATGAAGGAGGTCTGAGGCATCCGTGTGACTTTCTGCCGTTTACTATCCATTACCGTTGCTGTGTGCACAGGAGGAGCGACTGCGTCCGAAGCTGGGGCTTGGGTTTTATGATCAGTTACTGTTTCTGGCACAGAATCTACGAAGAAAGTAAACAGCACAAATATGTGCAGTGACAGAAATATACCAAGTTTGCAGGAATGGTGAAACAATCCTGGCCACACAATTCCTATTAAGGAAGCAAGTGGAATCTTTGTGTAACCTCTGGGGTTAACCACAGTTTGGCTGCAAGGACTGGTGACCTGGGCTTGCTGACTGCCTGTATCCCCAGCTGACAAGGACAAGTTAACAAGTGACAAACAAGAGAGAGTTCCTTTTCTGACCCCCGCCACCCCCCCAAGAAAGGAACTGAACTCTGGTTATTGTTGAACACATATTAAACACAGTTGTGTTGTTCGCTGACTACCGGTTTTCAACAATTGTTTTCAAACTTCAAACTTGCCCTCCCTTCCCCCCCACTCCCCACACAGTCACTTAACCAGTGAGGGGGGCAGGGGTGGGGAGGAATGGAGGGAGGGTAAGAGGGAACATTATTTTTTGAGGCACTCTGACCAAAGTTATTCAATGTCAGGCGGATTCTCAGGGTGAGTAGATAAATATTCAGCAGAAGCAACAACTTGTGGTTAAAGTCAAAGTCAATATTCCACTTCTATTAAATCCCTAAGCAAAAAAGGAGACTATCGGGCCCACTGTTTGTGCTGGCTCCTGGGAAGACATATCTAATTCGTCTATCAGCCTGCACCACCTTTACCCTGAAAATGCCTCCTTTATAATCTCCATCTTGGAAGGCTATGATTGAATTTTTCAGCTGTCTGTCCAAACCCTGTTGATCAGAGCCTGCTCCAAGAAGGTAATCTCATCTAACCCTTAATTTTGGGTGATCACTTCAAATCCATGACCTCCAATTATTGATCCTCTCTTGCTAACAGCTTCTTCCCCACTCCTCCACCAAATTCATGCCCCACCTTTCCCTGCTCTAAAGGAGAACAATATCAACTTCTCCAGACTCAACCTGTAACTGAAGATCCAATTGCTCGGATAAACCTCTGATAAAAATATAGTTTAAATATCTCAGCCTCAAATTCAAACTTCGAAAGATTTCCATATTCACAACAGCAATGCAATGAGACATTTTAAAACCCATCTAGGTACGTAAGTTAACAAAGTGTGAAGGTGGATGAACACGGCAGGCCAAGCAGCATCTCAGGAGCACAAAAGCTAACGTTTCGGGCCTAGACCCTTCATCAGAGAGGATTCTGATGAAGGATCTAGGCCCGAAACGTCAGCTTTTGTGCTCCTGAGATGCTGCTTGGCCTGCTGTGTTCATCCAGCTTCACACTTTGTTATCTTGGATTCTCCAGCATCTGCAGTTCGCATTATCTCTAGTTACGTAAGTTAACGTCAGGCTCCCTGAAAAATCATCAGATCAAAAAGAAAATGTAGCAAGGTTTTGTTTTATTTGAAAATCCATTCATGGGATTTGGATAGCACTGGCCAGACTAGTATTGATTGCCCATCCCCAGTTGCTCAGAGGGCAGTTATTAGTCAATCACATCACCATGTATCTGAAGTCACACGCAGGCCAGGCCAGGCCAGGCCAGGTAAGAGGGCAGATTTCCTTCCCTAAAAGGTCACAAGTGAACTGGAAGGGATTTTACAGCAGTGGTAAATACATGGTAGTCATTGTTCCAGAATTCTTTACTGAATTAAATTTGATCTGTCAGAGTCAGATTTTAATCCACGGCCTCGAAACATCTGCCCAAGATTCTGGATTACTGGTTCAGTGACATTAGCAATATATCACAATCTGTCCGATGCAATTAATTGGGTCATGCTCGAGCTGCCAAGCTGTTCCCCGTCTCTTGGCAAGTGCAACTCAATCCCACGTGAAATGTTATGTCAAACACTTGATACTTCAAAAAGGGACAGAGTGCGAAGGGGACACTAACAGTGTCACCCATACGTCCCTAACCCGAAAGGCATCCCTAATGCTGCTGTTATATTCTACAGTCTATTATTTCAGCCCCGAGCCAGGTCACGGGTTGATGGCAGAACATAATATTTCAGAAGGAAACGTGACATTTGCTGAGTGCCTTCTCTTACCTGACTGGCTGTTCAAACGCTTCTGCTGTTCTAGAAAGAGACAAAAGAAATAAAACAAAGTCAAACACAGAGACTCAGATAGGACACTGTGATAAACTTGCCCATACCTGGCCCACAAGAGTGAAGGTAAAGATGGCTACACACACATTGAAGGCGAATCAAATTCTTCACCCCAATGTAATCTTCATCATCATTAGCACACACCTACAGGCTATTCACCTGCAGAAACATCTAGACCCACGGCCCCTTATTAAACAGTTTGTGGTTTTGTTCAGTCACCAACAGGAAATCAAAGTCGTTCTGCCCCACGACCCTTGCAGCAGAAGCCAATCATCGTAGCTTCAGGACCAGCCTAAGGGCTGGTGAATACACTGAGCAGTCCAGGGAAATCTTTGATTTCATTACAAAGTGAGCGCTGAACTTACCAAGCTCCAGCTGTGTGTCACTGCAGCGCAATAATCCACCACACCAGTAGGAGGAGCTCTGTGTTCACGTTTGATATACACACTTCCCAGGTCTGGTGTCCAAGGTATCGAGACAGATTCAATTAAACTTGCAGAATTTGAACATAATGCCCAAACTGCTTTGTAAAAATCCAGCTCTACTGCAACTGTATGCAGTGTTGCACTGCAAATAGTTTTTGTTACCACACTTGGGAGGGACACATTTGCATTGCAGGTTCACTAAGCCAATTCCCTCTTGGAGTTATCTCACAACAAAAAGACTGGGTCCAAAAATATTAAGGTTTGAGAATGAAAGGTGATTAAAAAAAAAAGGTAAAAGAACGTCAAAGTCAAAGATGCTGGAGTCAGAGACAACACAAGTGTAGCTGGTGGAACACAGCAGGCCAGGCAGCATCACAGGAGCAGGAACACTGACGTTTCGGGTCGGGACCCTGCTTCAAAAAAAAACTGTTTGGCTGGATGGAAATTGCTGGAAAGGCTCAGCAGGCCTGGAACCATCTACGGAGAGAAATCAGAGTTGACGTCCCTGTGACTGAGCCTGAAAGGTGACCTCTGGTTTCTCAACAGAAGGTCCTGCTGAGCCATTCCAACAATTTCTGCTTGTGCTTCTGATTTCCAGCATCCACAGCTCTTCCATTCAGTTTTTATGTAACTGCAAGACTGTTTGTGGGAATCGAAGCATGTTGAGGCCACTTTAAGCAGACACTCATCTTGCTGATGCGAGTTTAGCGGGGTTGCAGTTACTTCATATGACCCAGTACACTCCAACAACGTAATGTTCAAACTAACCGGGATCTGTGGGCAAGTTCCTGCTTTAACACTGAGTGGACGTTAACAAAAACCGCTTCACTCTGTGCAGGTTACATGGGATTTCCCTGCTCAGTGCTGAACATCTGACTTCTAGAAAAGGGGCTGCTCAGACAGGAGGAAGTGGAACAAAAAAGTGACAAGCACCACAATCTCCCCAGAGGTCTCCTTCCCCTTCCTCTTCCATTGTCACCAGTAGTGGGTGGCTAACTCCAAAAGATAGCAAACCACCCATCCACCCACCTCTGAATCTCATGCACACACACTCTGTTGCTACAGAGGTGACCCTGGGGGTGCAGACAGTCAGCCACAAGTGGGTGTTCAAACTGAACCTAATCATCTTTCCGTCTGAAATCCAAATTGCAAGGCCTGGGACACACCCACTCCTGTTTCACTTCTGTCACTCTGACCTAGGCTTGGCTGCACTGGGCGGTGACATGGGCAAACCCTTGTTTATTCCCATGTTCCAGTCAGCTCTGGCTGTACATGTTCCTCCCACTGCATTAACTTTATCACGTCCCCATCTACCAGCTTTATTATCTATAGCCACAACCAACCCCAAAGAAAAGCTGGTGATGAGGTCTTCAGTCTGAAATTCCCTCAGTAAAACACTCTGCCTCTCCATTTCTATTTCTGCAAAACACTGCTGAAAATGATCTCTTTGACAATATGTTGGTCATCTGTCCCTCATGGGGTTTCTTTTGAAGGAGGGTCATTGGGCCCAGAACATTAACTCTGCTTTCTCTCCACAGATGCTGCCAGACTGGCTGAGTTTTTCCAGCAGTTTCTGGTCTTGTTTCTGATTTCCAGTGTCTGCAGTTGTTTGTTTTTTTTTAAATTTGATGTCAAAATCTTGTTTACTTGTAATCCTACAGCTGCCCCTCCATGCGAAAGGCACTATATTAATGAAGGTGGAAGTTCCTACTGACTCTGGTGTCCAATGTTGTGATGGGAATTCTTAAAAACACAGGACCCTTGAGCAGTCAACTCCAGATAACACCATCCAAACCCCCAGATTCAAAATTACACATTCGAAGAAAGCAGTCCAATTGGTGAAAAATTTCAAAATCCCAGAAGTGTCTTTATTAGAATCACCAGATGAACTTAAGTTTCTCCCATCTTCCCCCATTCCCTCGATTGGATACATTCCTGGAGATTTCATCACGTGACCTGCTGCTCCAAATACCCTGCCCTGTTCCCCTGGCAATCATTCATGGATCAGTGTATCCTCAGTATCACAACCTGAACCAACTAGAAAGTGAAGGATCAACCTAATCAACCTTCCCTGGACTGTCTCCAATGCAGAGCCCAAAACTATTCCCAACATTCCAACTGAGGTCTGACTAACACATTGTATAGTTTTGGCAAGACATCCCTATTTTCACACTCCATTCCCCTTTGAAGTAAAGGCTAACATTCCATTAGCCTTCGTGATTACCCATTGAACTCAAACTCTAGTCTTTGTTCCAGACGTATGCACAAGAACTCTCAAATCTGTCTGTGCTGCAGCTTTCTGCAGTCTTTCTCCATTTAAAACAATATTCAGCTCCTTTATTCTTTCTGCTAAAGTTACAACCTCACATTTTCCCACATTATATTCCATTTGCCACGTTTTTGCCCATTCATAACGCATTCGCGATATCCCCCTTTGCAGACTCTGTAATCTTCACCACTTGCACGGCCAGCTATACTTATGGTCATCCACAAACTTGGCAATAGTACATTTCACTTACTCATCCAAGATCTAGTCATTTAAATACAGAGCTACAAGGTAGAAGACAGAGGGTGGTGGAGGGTTGTTTTTCAGACTGTAGGCCTGAGACCAGTGTACCACAAGGGTCAGTGCTAGGTCCACTGCTTTTGGTCATTTATATGAATGATTTGGATAGGAATATAGGAGGTATGGTCAGTAAATTTGCAGATGATACCAAAATTGGTGGTGTAGTGGTCAGTGAAGCAGGTTACTTCAGAGTACAACAGGGCCTTGATCAGATGGTCCAATAGGCCGAGGAATGGCAGGCGGAGTTTAATTTAGACAAATGTGGAATGCTGCATTTTGGAAAAGGCAAATCAGGGCAGGACTTATACACTTAATGATAAGGTCCTGGGGAGTGTTGCTGAACAAAACAGACCTTGGAGTGCAGGTTCATAGTTTCATGAAAGTGGAGTTGCAGGTAAATAGGATAGCAAAGGCAGCGTTTGGTATGCTTGCCTTTATTGGTCAGTGCACTGAGTACAGGAGTTGGGAGATCACGTTGCAGTTGTACAGGACATTGGTCAGGCCAATTTTGGAATATGGTGTGTGATGGTCTCCCTGCTACAGGGAGGATGTTGTGAAACTTGAAAGGGATCAGAAAGATTTACGAGGACGTTGCCAGCATTGGAGGGTTTGAGCTACAGGAAGAGGCTGAATAGCCTGGGGCTATTTTTCCCTGGAGTGTCAGAGGCTGAGGGGTGACCTTATAGAGGTTTATAAAATCATTAGGGGCATGGATAGGGTGAGTAACCAAGGTATTTTCCACAGGGTGGGGAAGTCCAAAACTAGAGGGCATCGGTTTAAGGTGAGAAGAGAAAGATTTAAAAGGGCCTGAAGGAGAAATGTTTTCATGCAGAGAGAGTGGAGTGTGTATGGAATGAGCTGCCAGAGGAAGTGCCGGAAGCTGGTAGAGTTCCATTTAAAGGGCATCTGGATGGGTATGGGTCAGCATGGATGATTTGGACTGAAGGGTCTGTTTCTGTGCTGTACAACTCAATGACTAAGACTAAGTCATTCATACACACTGTAAAATCGCAAAAATCCTTCAATTTCCAGCAAGCCACATTTAATTCAAGTGAGACGTGTGTGCTAAGAAAGTCAGAACCGTCACTGACGGAGTTTATGAAAGAAAGGAAAAAAAAGAAGAAAACTGATTGTGAAGAGAGACAACACAAAACAACGTAACTGTAACGCAGCATCAGAGGAGCAGGAAGGCTGATGTTTCAGGCCTAGACTCTTCTTCAGAAATGAAGGCGGCCTCAAACGTCAGCTGTCCTGCTCCTCTGATGCTGCTTGGCCTGCTGTGACCACCCAGCTCTACACCTTGTTAGCTCAGGCTCTCCAGCATCTGCAGTTCCTACTATCTCTCTAACTCTGTAACACAGTGGCTTATACTATTGCTTACCTCGATTGTGCTGGAGCAGGACGATGGTAGGATTCACAAAGGTGGTGGATGGATAGGCTGAAAGCCTGCTAGACGAGACAAGGCCAGGGTGTGACTCCAGACTCACACAAGGTGATTCTCCTTCACTTATCGTGGACTGAACATCCTTCCAGACAAGAGAACAGTAGTTTATTTATGAGACACTCTCCAGCGTTAATCTTACAGATTAGTTCAGGGAAACCCATACTCAGCACACTGTGATCACCCACTTCTCTAATCTCCAATCATTTAACCATAAGAATCTTTGACCTCTACCCCACCATACATCTAAAGTCTCCTGTACCCTGTCTTTCCCACTCAGAAGCAACAACTTGGCAGGGAGCATCTAGTATCTGTAGGTTGTAGTGTTAATGTGGCAAAAAAAAAACTCCACTCATATCTAAGGAGCAAAGGAGGCCATTCAGCCCATGTGTCAGTACTACCTCTTTCAAAGGCCTATCCAATTTATCCAGTTCTGAGCAAGGGTCACCGGACCCAAAACATTAACTCTGTTTTCTGCTTCACAGATGCTGCCAAGCCTGCTGAACCTTTCCAGCAACCTTGTTTTTGTTCCTGATTTACAGCATCCGCAACTCTTTCAGTTTCTAGCCGATGTATTCCTATCCTTATTCCATTTCTCTCAAAAGATCCCCTTCTCTAAACTGGGCAGCCATTTCTCTTTTGAAAAATTTCCTACTGATCTGCCTCCATCTCCCTTTCCGACCGCATGTTCCAGATCACAATTCCTCACTGAGGAACGATTTCTCCTCAGCTGGTTTCTGACTGTTCACAGGATATGATAAATACAAATAAAAATGCACTACCTTAGGCCCAGTGAAGAGGTCACAAAGCAGGAGGCCACAGGGTCTACTGAACCAAGGCCCAGTAAGATGGGATTAGGGAAGGTCTCACAGTCACACTGTCCCAACAGTTTACCCTCAACATCCACCAACAGGGCAAACTGCCTCAATAGAATCTTCCTGTGCCTCATTCCCCATCCACTAGCCCACCAGGAGATGCTAATGTTGCATATAGCCACTTGGCACAATGTTCTCTGAAGACCAGGAGACTCAGTATGTGTCTGCTCACCCACGCAACTCCAACACCATACAGGACCTCCAATGTTTCAGCACTGCTTCAATGTGAAACAACATCAAGAACAACATTTTTAAACTGGAGTACACTGCAAATCATTCCCTTCCCGTTCACTGGATGATCAGCTCAGCCACTTGTTACAGGATCTGGCTACATGTTAAACGTATTTCTGACTACTTCAGGAGGTTTTGTTAAGCTCTGCCAAGCAACAAATTAATGAAACATCAGCCAAGATGTGCAGGAAATGCTTGCACTTGGAGTCCCAGTATCGGAAACCAGATTTCCCCCATTCCCTACATTACATTAAAAGATGCCCAAACCTGACTCCCGTTTCCAAATGGGTCTGTGCACTCACACTCACTCAGAGCAGTTAAACATGCAGTGTGCATGAAAGTCACAACAAGTCCAGCAGGGCTACTGGACGGAAACCAGCTACACAGATCATGCCTGACAAGTGCCCGAATCAGTCAGAAAGCTGGAGACAGAAAGAAGGAGACACGGGCTTTTCTTGGAAGAGATAGTAAGAACTGCAGATACTAGAGTCAGAGATAACACAGCATGGAGCTGCAGGAAACCAGCAGGTCCGAAATGTTAACTTTCCTGCTCCTCTGATACTGCCTGGCATGCTGTGTTCATCTAGCTCCACACTGTGTTACTGCTGTCTTCAGAAGGACATGTTAAACTGAGACGGGGTGGTTGATTAACCGAGAACTGCTCACAAACAATTGGCAGGAGTCCTATTTCACTGAGCAGTGATAATCTAAGGGGACGATTCTAGGCATGCAGCACAGAACACCGAGCTACGACCACAGCCACACTCTACAGAAACAGAGCAGCTAGTTAAATCGACAGAGGCACGGGGTTGAAGGGGCTATTACTGGCGCAAGAGGGGAAAGGCTGTGAGGAAAGGCAGGGAAGGAGTTAACTTGAGCTAGAGGCGGGCCTTACTGTGCACGGGGGGTGTCCGGTGAGCTGGGAGTCCAGGACGCTGTGCAGCTTGGTGCTGGGTGGGAGCAGCAATGGTGCTGGTGAGTTAATAGGGGTGGTGGAGGAGGCACACACAGTGTGGGAGACCCCTTTCTGCAGGTGAGGGGGGATGAAGTCGTCGAGCGTTGGCAGGGTCAAAGGTGCAGCGGCAGGATGAGATGGCAGGGATGGCGAGACTGGTTCAGCTGAAGCCTGGGCCGTGCACACACCTTCCTCCCTCTCCCAAACTGCCTTAGGGGGAAATCCGCTGGATGAGACTATCACCTCAGGCTGAGCAATGCCAGCTGACACATCCTGCAGGGAGAGACGTTTCATTACTCAGAGATACTGCCACACCAGTTCACTTGCCATTCGCAATAACAACACTGTCACAGAGCAGCAAGGCAGCGACAATTGCTCTTCATGCAACACTCTTGTGTCGGAGTTTTCAAAGTAGCCCATCTCACTCTGAATACACACCCAAAAACAATGATCTCCTCTCACACACACACAGAGCACAATTAAGGGTAATACAAACTCAACGTTAGAAAACTTGTGCAGAATCTGTGTAAACCATGCTGAATCCGAAACGACTCCCGGTGGTTACACCCCTGCTCTGGAACAGTGGAGGAGGGATCATGCACTGACCTTTCCTGGTGCATGGCAATGGGGGTAGGAATGTGTGTGCACGCGTATGTGCAGGTGTACGTGTGCGTGCACGTGTACACGTGCATGCGTACGCGTGTATGCATGCCCCACAATGACTTTTCCCAGACTGGGACAGTGGAAGTGGGTGTGCGCCTGTGCACAGATTTTTTCAGGCCTGGGACAGTGTAGTTGGGGGTGGTATGTGTGCCTGTCCCTGTGCCTTTCCTCCTCTCGGGCAACTGGAGGTCTCACACTGACCCTTCACCCCCAGGGCAGTGAGTGTTCACGCTTTGACCTGTCCCATTCTGGGACAGTGCTGTTACAGGGACAGAGACTACGGACCAACAGAAAGGCTTTGAGATGACAGGTTTTTTTTTTAAATTTTACGATGATCTTTCTGCTCATTTGTCCCCATGTTAAAAGCCTTCAATTTATCGTCTGTGAACATCGCTATGACGCGGTCAGGTGATCAGTCTCAACACAGTGGAGACAGGGGAAATGCTAGACAGCTATTCCACTACGGTAGGAGGCACCAGCATCTGCACAAAGTCATATAATGCTGGAGGCTTTGAGAAGGAGAGGGAGGGAGGGAGGGTGGTGGGAGGAAAAGAGAAAGCAAGTGAGAGAGAGATTTAACTGGGAAAACTTTTCACCCTGCAAACACTGATAGCGGTTCTCATCTAAAAGACCCTGGGCTGTGACAGGCTACACTTGTTCCAGTACAAACACTGTTACAGATATCAGTTTTTGCCGCAAAATCAAACCAAAGGAACAAACAAAACGCAAAGACAGAAAATTGCTTCATGAAACAAGGTTGACAGGCACCCCACTGGAACAAGCAGAGAAACTGGTAGGGGAGGAGGGAGGGTAAAGGGTGAAATGTGTATATTGAGGAGTGGGCAGACAGCCAGTAGGAGTGCTGTGAGAGAATTGGTGAGGGAGTTACAGGGAGAGAGAGAGAGAGAGAGGGAGAGAGAGAGAGAGAGAGAGAGAGAGAGAGAGAGAGAGAGAGAGAGAGAGAGAGAGAGAGAGAGAGAGAGAGAGAGAGAGAGAGAGAGAAAGGTGGGGGGGGGGGGGGGAGAGAGAGAGAGACAGTGAAAGTACAATAGATACCACACTGGAGGTGTCAGCCCTTTGAGGGGCACTCTGGTGGGTGGTAGGATGTGCCTGTCTGTCCGGTCTCAGAGTGTCCATGCAGGACGCTTGTTCCTGATCCAGCGCTGAGCTCCCGGGCTGCAATCGAGGCTCTGAGAGCGAGTCGTCAGTCTGGGCACCACCAATCTCGACCCTAGGCAAGAAAACCTGAAGCGATGGTTTGCGGGGAACCAGTGGGGGAGAATCAGTGGTGGCTGGCACAAACAGCTGAGCTCCGGTGGCTGGTGCAGCGGGCATATCCGCTTCCTCAGGTGCATCGCAGGTGTTGTCCCTGGATGAGCAAGAGCTAGTGCTTCTGGACAAACAGGGTACGTAGAGATTGCTAACCTTTCTCCCCGGGTCAGAACCAGCACACCAACTGGCAGACTGGAGGGTAGCTTCAGATTCCAATACCCAGTCCTGTGGTGAGGGGGTGCGGTGAACAACAGGCTGGCTGACATGCAGCGTTACCTTGGCTGAGCAAATGGTGGACTTTGATTTGGCATTAGAGCCTGTGGAAGAGGGATCCTCAATGTAAATGTTAGGCAGTGCCGAATGTTTCTGTGTGGGCAGCAGCTCCGGTCTAATAGGGACATATTCCAGAATAGGGACTGGTGCAAAATAAGATGGCTTAACCTTGTTCAATGGACGCCATGCAAAGCTTTCTTCCTTAGGGGGAGGGGGGATAGGAGGTGGCTATACGTATGATTATTTTGACAAGACCAAAATGCAGCATCAATGACAAAACAGAAAAAGAGAAATTTAAAATAAGCACAGAGGTACTGAACCATAGGAAAAATGTTCTTCATTTAAACAGTTACTGAATTACAATTTCCCACCTCTCAAATCAACATCCCCAGGACTCAGGGCATTACTTTTACTTTGGGAAAAAAAAAAGTTCTCCCTCCTGTGTTTAGAAAATACATTGTTATTCCTCCATAAACTCACCCCAGCTGCTAACCTGCGACCTTCCAGGATTTCAAAGTTTCCCCTAATTCCAACCACTCGCACTTGCTCCACGGTAAGACTCCCTCATTCACAGATGTGCGTTCAGCTGCTGAGGAATTAAGCTCTGGAATTTCCTCGCTGAACCTTTCCAGCCCTCCTAACTCTCTCTGACCTCGAAGGAGTGCCTTTAAAGCCTACCTGCTCACATTACCGCACCTAAACTCTCTTTAGGTGGGCTAGTCTCAATTTCGGTTCATAGAATCTTTACAGTGTGAGAACAGGTCATTTGGCCCATCGAGTCCACACTAACCCTCCAAAGAGTGTTGCACCCAAGCCCACTCTATTCCTGTAACCCCACATTTCCCATGGCTAATCTACCTAGTTTGCAATTCCCTGAAAACTATGGACAATCCACCTAACCTGCATTTATTTGGCTGTGGAAGGAAACTGGAGCACCCGGAGGAAACCCATGCAGGCACAGGGAGAACGTACAAACTCCACACAGTCGCCCGAGACCAGAATCAGGCCCGAGTCCCTGGCACCATGAGGCATCAGTGCTAACCACTGAGCCACCGTGCCACCCAGTCTTACTCTGCCAAATGTCCTGTTGCTGGTCCTATATAGCTCTATCCAAAAACAGCTGCTTGACAGGTCGATTTTCTGAAACAAATAACCCCAAGGAGTAAAACGATCAGTACCTGAAGTTGTGGCTTGTAATCGGTTGGCAGTTGTGGCCGCACACTGCGAAATCCTTTAGCTGCCAGCGAGGATGACGCGGCATCTCCATTTGTTTCACCAGCTGAAGGTGGCATCCAACCATCTGCAGCTGTTAAAATGGAGCAGGACAGATATGGAGAGTCAGAACAACTAACCACACTCATCGCAAGGAGGAACCAGAAAAAGGAAATCTCTGCTCTTTCCTACCTGTCTTTGAACTTGGCAGCTCAGGGCCTGTATTTTTCGTGAAGGGTAATCAACCGAAAGAAGAACACACAAGAGAAAGAGAGAGAGAGAGAGTTAGTCACGGCATCCAGCCTCACGACAGAATGAATCACAACAAGACACTTCACATCCAAGACAAAATCTTTTCTGTGGGTGCCTGCTCGTACTGGGCTGTTGGTTACCACAGCAACTCATTCTAAACACATGCCCTTGCAATTTTTGACCCCTGCTCATACAATATAGTATTGATCTTCCGAAATGAAGACAGCCATTGTTCCGCAGCTTCATCATTCAGTAGCCGAGACAAAAATAAAGGCAAAAAAATCCAATTAATTCTCGCTGTCCTTGGTCAGCTTGGGGCTCAGCAAGATGTGAAATACCACAAATAACTCCGAATTCAGAGTCAAACTTTCCACACAGCCACGTAGGCAGAGAAGCAACAAAGCCATGCTTTCAAATGTATTTGTTCAGTTTCTCATGCAGGCAGATCAAAAGCAGGAAGGCAACAAGAGACAGCCTAGACCCTTCTTCAGAAAGGTCCAAAACATCAGCCTTCCTACTCCTCTGATGCTGCTTGGCCGGCTGTGTTCATCCAGCTTGTTATCTCAGATTCCCCAGCATCAGCAGATCCTTCTATCTCTGAGGCAACAAGAAAATACCAGAATTTGAAAGATTTGCATTAAAATACTGGTCAATGCAAATGAGCGCATCTCATTAACAGAACAAATTTGACAAAACAGGAAAGTGCCTGTTTTGTAATGCAGCACCCTGATGTGTAGCTGAGTCTTTTTCCTGAGACAAAGTGTTTGGCTCCAGCCTCTCCCGTGCATCTCCATCAGGTACCATTTCTCTTCGGGGATAAAACCCCTCCCTACCTAGTACATCGGGCAGTTCTGGGACTAACCATTTTAGGCTGTATCTCTCTGTACTGTATAAAATGCAAATGACATCCCCGAGATACTTCTAAATTTAAATGTGAAAGGGAGGGAGGAATGTAAACCAATCAGCCATCTAATCGTACTGAAAAAACAACTTCAGTACCAAAAGCTGACAAGATCTCAGGTCCCAATGGATGTCATCATTGAATCTTTAAAGTTGTGGCAGCAGCAATAGTAGATGCATTGGTACTGAGTAAGGTGGGGCGGGGGGGGGGGGGGGGGGGGGAAGAGAGAGATGGGGGGTGGTGCGGTGCAGACAGCAAGAGAAAAATGCACCAACAATCCACCATCCTGATCCTGTCCTGTGATCCTTGGGCTAGAGAGCAAGAGAGAGAGTGTGCACAGCTTAATACTCAGCATCTAAACTTTTAAAAGTGTCTATTTGTAACTGTATGACAACAGAAACCAGGGTTCTAAACAATTTAAAACATAGGCCAGTGAAGCTTCAGATTTATATTTAGAAAAACCACAGTCCTTACTGGTCAATTGTTGGGAATCTTCACTGAGTGGCAAGTCAGCCTCTGGAGGTTCCACATACCCTGAGGTTATTCGCATCGTCACTGACCCCTTGCCCACACTGATTTTTGACCGATCTGTTTCTGCAGGGTCAGACAGAGTAAAGTTATAAACAATCGAATCAGTTCTATTCTGAAACATACGTATTCACATTTTCAGAAGAAAAGCTCCTCACCAGCAAATCTGTGGGAAATAGCGCTCAGGAAAAACAGGTATATTGTTTGAAATGGTGTGTGTTAGCAAATGATGCCAGGGGCAGCACAGGATAGGGTGCTGAGCCTGTTGGCTTTATTGTTGAGATACAGTCACGGTGGCAGAAGGTTGTACAATTGAACATTTATTGTCCAAAATTACATCACAACTGTCTAGAAATAATTCAGATGGATCACATCAGGTGGAAGTTCTACTCTGCCTGCCAGTGGTGTTAATTGTTGTGTAGCACATTGAAAGGGCTCCTGAAAGAGTTCATGGTCTGGGAGACAAAGTAACACCGCCCACCACGATTCTCTCCCAACTGCCCAAAGCCCATCCACCATCTACAAAGGCATAAGTCAGGAGTGTGATGGAATGCTCCCCACTTGCCTGGATGGGTGGAGCTCTAACAATACACAATAAAATCATCATCATCCAGGATAAAAGAGCCTGCTTGATTGGCACCACATCCACGAACATTCACTCCCTCCACCATCCATGTTCAGTAGCAGCATTGCACACCATCTACAAGAAGCGGTGGAGAAATTCACCAAGACTCCCTGGACTGCATCTTCCAAATCCACAACCACTGCCGTCTAGAAGGATGCAGCCAGTGATACATGGGAACACCACCACCTCCAAGTTCTCCACCATCCCGACTTGTTTTGCCCTTCCTTTACTGTCACTAGCTCAAAATCTTGGAATTCCCTTCTTAAGGGCATTGTTGGTCTAGCTACACAGGGTCTGCTGTGATTCAAGACGCCTGCTCCTCACTGCCTATTCCCGAGGTGGTTTTAAGTGTTGGCCCAGCCAGCCACGACCAAAAAAGAAACTGTCAGCGATCACATGGCAAGGAAACTTGACAAGACAACTGAACAGAGATAGTAGGAACTGCAGATGCTGGGGAATCAGAGATAACAAAGTGTAGAGCTGGATGAACACAGCAGGTCAAGCAGCACTAGAGGAGCAGGAAAGCTGACATTTCAGGTCTGGACCCTTCTTCAGAAAAAGGGTCTGAAGAAGGGTCTAGGCCCGAAACTTCAGCCTTCCTGCTCGGCCTGCTGTGTTCATCCAACTCTATACCTCGTTATCTCAAGAGAACTGGACATCGTATTGTGCTGTGCATAGTTTAAAGTATCCAATAAACCAGTTTCTGAAAACACATAGAAGACTCTGTAATCTCCACTGTCTAATTCACAAGGGTGGGGAGCTTCTATTACCACCTTACAGAACACTGACTGTGCGGTATTCCTTCTTCCAATCACACCTTCCTATGCTATACATACCAGGTGAGCCTCAGTCTCACAAGAAGAGAGTCTTTCTCATCTCCATCATAAAACAGGGAGCCCCTTTATTTTGAATCCACATTTCATAGTTTTATATTCCCTCCTCCCAAAGGAGAAACATCCTCTCCTGACAAGCCCTATCAAAATCTTAACTTGTTTCACGAAGATCCCACACATTCTTCTAAACCATAATGGGTACAGGCCCAATCTGCTCAACTTTTGCTCAAGGTAAATCAGTGGTTAGCACTGCTACCTCTCAGCGCCAGGGACCCAGGTTCGATTTCACCCTGGGATGACTGTCTGTGTGGAGTTTGCACATTCTCCCCGTGTCTGTGTGGGTTTCTTCTGGGTGCTCTGGTTTCCTGCCACAGTCCAAAGGTGCACAGGTTAGGGTGGCTTGGCCGTGCTTAATTGCACGTAGCGTTCAGGGATGTGCAGGTTAGGTGGGTTAGGCATGGGAAATGCAGGGTTACAGGGACAGGGTGGCTCTGGATGGGATGCTGTGGGTCGAATGGCCTGTATGAATTCCATGCTTCTATCAGGAATCAGCCAAGTGAACACTCTCATCACTGGGAGATAGTAAGAACGGAAGAAGGGTCCCAACCCAAAACATCAACTTTCCTGTTCCTCTGGTGCTGCCTGGCCTGCTGAGCTCCTCCAGCTCCACACAGCGTTAACTCTCATCACTGGGATGCTTCCAGTGCAGGTAAATCCCTCCTTAAGTAGGGAGGCCAAAACAGTCCAGAGTTCTCCAGGTAGAGTCTCACCAATGCACAGTACAGCTACAGAAAGACTTGTACAAATAACTCATTGACCCAGCATTTAGATGAGGTGACCTGCACTGGGAGGCAGCCCCTAAATCTTAACGGAGAGTCTCTAGTGGAGAGTTCCAGGCTTAAGAGGTGAAGCAGCAGATTATATACAATAACCAATCATTTTAACAAGCATCTACTCATGGCACCAACACAATACAGAGCACATTGAAAACTTCAAATGTTAATTATCTACCAAGTTAGTAAATGTGACAGGCCCATGAGTACAATGAAAATTAGGGCTGATTTGCAGAAATGTATGTCATTTGGATTCTTACGAATGGATGTATTCACAACATCAGGTTAGTTGTCCTTCTCAATCCTTCTCCCCTCGTCCCCAAATCTCTGTGGGGAACTCTTTCAGGTAATATCTCCATCACGATATAATCACAATGAGATCAATGGGTGACCTCCAATTCAAACCAACAATGAGCAGAATAAAATTGCTACTAACCACCTTCCTCACACAGCTGAGCAACATCTGATCAAGGTTACCAGAGTTCAGCTCTATTGTTCAACTAACTCTGAATTTGTCAGGCAAACACACATTACGAGGTTACTGCACTTTAAACAAATCTTATCTCTTTTTGTACCAGCTGAAAGTCAAGCCTTCAAACTAAAGGACAGTCCAGAGCTTTCAAGCAAACACTTGAGAGAACACAACGAGAAGCAGGAAAGTGAACATCTTGGAGATGAAATTCTGGCTCGTTCCTCGAAATGTTGATAACGTAAGTGATCTTACAGCACGTGATAGTGGCAAAAAGCCATCCAGTGAGATTGAGGATCATTTCCACAGGGAGGACAAAGTGCCACCCTGCCAATTCATGTACCTGTTGGCAGCAGTGTGCTGGAATAACTTTTCAGTCTCTTCACTGGGTGAATTTTCACCGTGGAGACAGCGCGAGGGGGGACCCAGGCTTCGGTTGCTGCAAACACAAAAACAAAACAAAAACTGCTTGTCCACAGCAAGGTCACAGAGGCTCCCGCCCAACCCAGCCCGATTGTGGCACGAGGGAACTTCAAACGGCTCAGAATAACACATATGTACTGGAAGTGGAGTGAAAACACAATGAGAAAACTCATGATACATTTCAATCCAGCTGTGGGGGCCAAAAGGAGGGTTTTCCTCAGCCCTCACGTCAGAAACGGCTCATATGAGGGGTGTCCCTGGAGGGAGAGTTCACTTCCCTGATAAAAGGAGAGAATTTACCATAATAGCATGAAAGTAGTTGCTCTGGCCATCAGTCTACGCCAGCTCGTCTTCCGGGAAAGTAATCCATCTGCCCCATTCCCCAACTCCATTCCTGTAGCCCACAGATGTAGCTAGAACTAATGAAAACCAGTCAAAGTGGATTGTGTGTAATCCTGATACACTGACTACTCTATCATCTCATCATTGATCTGTTCTCTCTCAGTATCACTCTACCCACTGAGGTTAGAATCATAGATACTATCTAAAGGGTTGGCATTGACTCGGTGGACTGAATGACCGCCTTCATCCTTTTATTACAAATTTTCTCAACTCCTAGGGAAGTGGATGCTTGCTCACTGAGGTTCATCACGGTCATTTTCAAATCCTTGGAGCTACAGGCTCTAAGGAACCAGACAACAAGCTGATCTAATTGAACGTGAAATCTGATAACATCACTGGCACTTAACAGAAGCATGATATGCTGCTTTGATTCTCTACATCAATAACAAAATAGTCAGTAATTTATTAGGTAATTACAACTGCCCAATTCATGCTATACTTGTTCATAAATTAGAAACATGGACCAGTTAATGAGTGAAGGTCTGGCATGTAAGTATTAGTGAAACACCATACATATGATATTTTCAAAAAGATCGAACAGAAATACTGGAATCGCAGCACACTGCCAAGTAAAATATTAAAACTGGTTAACTTCGCAGGTCAAACTTTTCCTCAGAATTGAAACAAAGACTAAGCCCCTGAGTTGAAAGACATGAGCAAAAGAGAGGGGGAAGAGAAAACGGAAAGTTCAATATCTCTCAAACCTTTTCTTTTCATTTTGTGTATTGTTTTGTTTCAACGGGGGATTTCTTGAGTTTGCTTTTGTGAGCCTAAACAGAATTGTCACCTTAAATTCCGACAACTCAAGAATGAACCATCTACGAACTGTATATCCACCAAACTCGGAGGAGACAAGTCGAATGTAGTCCAAAGCTGCAGTCAGTCGGTGCACAGTCCCACAAACAGCAGCAGGTCAACGAAAGATGCTCTTTTTGAGTAATAGAGCAGACATTGCCCCCACTCATCTTCAAATGTTGGCCATGGTATTTTTACCTACACTCAAGACAGTAGACAGAGCCTCAGCTTAACATCTGAAAGGCCGGACTTGTGTAGCACTCTCTCAGTGGCACGCTGAGGTTTCAATCTGGATTATAGGTGGGATCCCACAATCAATGAGAAACCAGGGTACCCTGCTAGTTAGCTGAGGCAGACATAACAGCTTCAATCAGTCTTGAGTTGAAAGAAACAAAATGTAAACCGGAAGCAATACAAAATTCAACTCCATCATTATGAGCAGAAAGAAAACAAAAGGAGTAAAAAGGCTCTTGATTGGAGGTCACCAGAAGGGAATGGGACAGAAAGCCAACAATTTAATTCACCTCAGCAGAGATCAGAGGGTTGCCGATTGACCTGTTCTCTGATCAGAGTCCCGAATCTTAAATCACAACTGGGACACACAGTGAGAGGACAAAAATAGTACGATCAGAATGGGAATGGGAAGTGAGGATGGCAGATTGAATGTAGGAGTCACGCGCGATTAAGATTACAAATTGTAAACAGAGCGGGAATCCCTGTCAAATCATTCAGGCAAATGGGTTTCAATCTTCCCAGTATACAAGAGAATGCCAACACCGTAGCTGACTGACCCAGAATTGCCAAGGCCTGCCTATCTGACCCTTGACCCCTTTCTTTATTCTTCCATAGACATGGGCTTTGCTGGCAAGGCCAGTGTTTGTAGCTGACCTCCAACTGCCCTCTAATAGAGCAGATTGCTGGACCAAAGAGGGTAGTTAAGAGTCAACCACATTATGGACCTGGAATCACATGTAGGCCCAACTGGGTAAGGACAGCAGACTTCCTTCCCGAAAGGACATTCTGTCTTTAGTTCTCCCTGGGGTGATTTTCAACTTCCTGATTGGATTAAGAATTGGGACTTCAGAACTAAAAAGGAGATAGGGAGAGACAGGGTTATTTCCCTTTAATTTTGTTGATTCTCAGGATGAGAGAATTGCTATCTGTCCCTACTAGCCTCAAGGGCAGTTAAGGGTCAACCACGCTGCTGTGGGTCTGGAGTCACACGTGGGTCGGTCCGGTAAGGGCTGCAGTTTCCTTCCCTCAAGGACATTAGTAGCCACATGGGTTTTTCCGACAATCAACACTGGTTCCAATGTCATCATTAGATTCTTAAATCCAGACTTTCTTTCAAAATTGAATTCAAATTCCACACCTGCCTTGGCAGGATACAAACCCAGATCTGCAAAACACGACCCGCATCTCTGGATTAACAGTCCAGTGACAATACCTCAAGTTCCTTGCATTTTATTTCTTGATGGGTAAAAAAGGGTTAAAATCCAGACTGGACAAAGAGTTCCCAAGCCTCTCCTGTCCTCTCCTATCAAATCATTCTCCAAAACCGTAACCTCTCCATCCCAGGTTGGAACCTCCACGTGAAGACCACCTGACACCTGCACCCTATTCCCATATCAGAAACCGCGCAGATGGCACCTGGGAGGTTTGCTTCCCTGGGCCTCACTGAGATGGGCTCTCTTCACCAAAGAACCACATTTCATGTTACACCCAAACTGTCTGGTATCACCAGGTACCAACGAAGCCAGAGTCCAGGGTGCTGCCCGAGCAATCAGCGCATGCAAATTCACTATGAAGAGGACAGGAGCTTCCAAACAACAAGCAATCAAATGAACGATCCATTCATTACAGCTTCAGGAAAGAAGTGCAGTCAGTAGCTCACTGACAAAACATCCCTTTTGAAAAGAAGAAATGGAGAAACCACCAATACCTTGACCATGTTGCTGTTGGTTTGTTGGAAGCCCATTCACGACTGTCTGGGATTCAGTGCCTTCAGCCTCTGTAAAAGGAAACAGGGAGCAAAACAGCAGTGATTAAATTGACAGACAGCATCTGGACACAACTTCACTCAGACTGCAATGGCAGAGCACCAACAGGAAGGCCGGACATTAGTAGTGAATAGTAGTAACAGTTAGCACTGAATCAGTGAGCTTGGTCCCAACATGTAGCCATTTCTTTCCCTGCCCCTACTTTTTGTCTTCTGCTCCTGCCTTATGCTTGGCTGCATTTCAACTTGTTTCCTTCGATGCCTAGTGCCCTACTGAGCCAGATATCCTTCACACCTAACTCTCGGAAGCGCATTGTTTGTTTAACAATGTAGGCTTAGCCACAGTGGAGGCCCTTCAAGTTCTTAATTACCACCCACGCGAATGCAAGTCAACACCTTCCAGACAGGAGGGAACTGGGAGGTGAGGCAGTAAAGAAACACAACTGCTTTCACATCTCCATCCTCTCCTCGAGGTAACAGACAAAAAGAACCAGGAGTGGGAGAGAAGACCAGAGGCATAGTCAGATGGAGTCTATTCAGCCCATCTCAATCCATGCTGGTCCTCTGCAGAGCCAATCCCACTCCCCCAGCTCTGTTCCAGTGGCTGTGCAAATTTATTTCCTTTAAGGGTTCATTCAATTGTCACTTCAACATCACTGATCATGTCTGCTTTCACCGCCCTCAGAAATGTACAGCATCAAATTATTACAGCATTAAAAGAAGTGTTCCTCACAGGGACTGTCCCAAAACCATAAACCCAAGTCCTTACACCATTTTACACAAGGAATCACTATGAGCTAGAATACACCATTTAAAGGCAGGTGGAGGAAAATCCAAAAGTAATCATGAAAAGGCTATCACCACTGGGTCAGTGAGTCGAGGGATGGCAGAGGGACTTTAATTCAGGTAAATGTGGCGTGTTGCATTTTGTTAAGTCAAACCAGGGCAGGACTTATACAGTGAATGGTAGAGTCCTGGGGAGTGTCGACAAATAAATAGACCTAGAAGTGCAGGTACATTTTCAAGGAACTATGGGTGTCACATGTAGACAGGGTAGCGAAGGTGGCATTTGGCACCATTGCCCTCATTTCTCAGAGCACTGAGTACAGGAGCTGGGTTGTAATGTTATGGCTGTACAAGACATTCGTAATGCTCCGTTTGGAATGCTGCATACACTTCTGGTCACTCTGCTACAGGAAGGATGTTATTACACTGGAAATGGTAGTAAAACGATTTACAATGATGCTACCAGGACTGGAAGGTTTGAGTTATAAGGAGGGGATAGGTCAGTCCAGGGAAGACGAACAGGTCAAGGAGGCGGGATGAGGTTAGTAGGTAGGAAATGGAGGTACGGCTTGAGGTGGGAGGAAGGGATAGGTGACAGGAAGACCAGGTTAGGCAGGCGGGGACAGGCTGGGCTGGTTTTGGGATGCAGTGGGGGGGGAGGGGAGATTTTGAAACTAGTAAAGTCCACATCAATACCATTGGGCTGCAGGGTTCCACCCATCACCCCACCAACCTCCGGATACAACCCATCAACCTCCGACACTTCCGCCATCTACATTCCGACCCCACCACTCAAGACATTTTTCCATCCCCACCCTGGTCTGCCTTCCGGACAGACCACTCTTTCCGAGACCCCCTCGTCCACTCCACACTCCCCTCCAACCCCACCATATCCGGCACATTCCCCTGCAACGGCAGGAAGTGCTACACTTGCCCCCACACCTCCTCCCTCACCCCCATCCCAGGCCCCAAGATGACTTTCCATATTAAGGAGATGTTCACCTGCACATCTGCCAATGTGGTATACTGCATCCACTGTACCCGGTGTGGCTTCCTCCACATTGGGGCAACCAAACAGAGGCTTGAGGACCGCTTTGCAGAACACCACCGCTTGGTTCGCAATGAACAACTGCACCTCCCAGCAGTGAATCATTTTAACTCCCTCTTTCATTCCTTAGACGACATGTCCATCCTGGGCCTCCTGCAGTGCCACAATGATGCCACCCGAAGGTTGCAGGAACAGCAACTCATATTCCACTTGGGAACCCTGCAGCCCAATGGTATCAATGTGGACTTCACTAGCTTCAAAATCTCCCCTTCCCCCACTGCATCCCAAAACCAGCCCAGCCTGTCCCCACCTCCCTAACCTGCTCTTCCTCTCACCCATCCCTTTCTCCCACCCCAAGCCGCACCTCCTTTTCCTACCTACTAACCTCATCCCTCCTCCTTGACCTGTCCGTCTTCCCTGGACTGACCTATCCCCTCCCCACCTATCATCTTTTCTCTGCATCGTCAGTCCACCTCCCCTTCTCTCCCTATTTATTCCAGAACCCTCTCCGATGAAGGGTCTAGGCCCGAAACATCAGCTTTTGTGCTCCTGAGATGCTGCTCGGCCTGTGTTCGTCCAGCTTCACACTTTGTTATATTAACATGAACGGAACAGATGTCAGTAATGGCTCCTCCCCCACCCATCCTAGCTCAATCAATGGTCTATCTACCAACATTTGCCTATTGTAGCTTCTCTACAAATATACACCACAGGACCACTGCTTAAATGGAACAAGTGCGAAGCCTATGTCTCAAAATGAAATATTTAGGAGTGATCCATTTAACAAAAAGAGGGAAAAAAATCTCCTGTTTGCCCTTTCTTTGCAATACATGTGAGAAGGTTACCCTCCTCAGGACAATTTAGGGAGTGGTCAGTCTGCAATCCAGCAAGAGCAGAGTGCTGGTAGAAGTAGCAGCAGTCAGGCACCATGGTGAAGGAACTTATCCAGGAGTTAGGACCCACTGAGGTCGTGAGGCTCTCCAGTCTCATCATTGAGGATGTGTGGACCACAAACAGTAAGAATAAACACAAGCAGCTGCACAGACAGACACCGGGCGAGGGCAAGGGGAAGGGCGACAGAGACAAAGAAATGAAACTGGGAATAGGCAAACAAGGAGATAAGCTGGACAAGGTACAAGACAGACATTAGGACCAGCGTAAAAGTTCAGCACAACATCTTGGGCCAAAGGGCCTGTACTATTCTATCTTGTATGTTCTAAATACCAGGTAGGGTGACAATGAGAAGTCTGAATAGTCAGAAATGGGCTGGCTCTGCAGGGAGTAACCCATACAACACAGGACTTGAGATGCCGGAGGCTAGAGTGTAACAGACATAGATGGTCACATCCCGAGACTGTTAAAGTGTTGAATCTGTAGGCTGTAGAGTACCTTGGTGGAGAACGAGGTGTTCCTCCAGCTAGCATTAAGCCTCACTGGAGCACTGCAACAGGTCAGAGATAGAAACATTGGCAATGGGAAACTGATAGGCATATTGACATGTCAGGAAACTGAGAACAGACAAGATAGGAGCATTGAGACCACATGCTGATCAACCACCATTCTAATGAATGGCAGAGCAGATTCATGGGGCCAAGTGGCTTGATTCAAAGTTGCACGTTCTTTTTCTTTATCAGAAGGTCATAAATGCATTAGAACTGCCCAGCAGATGAATCAATCCATTTATTAGGGCCTTAGTATTTATTTTCATTTGATGATGTCGCCACATTGAAGGCTCTGTTGATAACACAGTATGCTTTCAGGTGAACCTGTAAATTAGAAGTGGAGACCATTCAGCCACTCAAACCTGCTGTCCCATTTGCTAACATATAGCTGATCTGACTGCAGCCTCAAAACCACTTTCCTGTCTGACCTTTCACATTTTGATACCCGTATCGCTCAAGAACATATGCAATTCTGCTTTAACAACATTCAAATGATCCAGACTTCACTGCTGTCTGGGAAAGAAAATTCCACAGGCCAGGACATCGATTAGAAAACTTTTCTCCTCATTTCCACCCTTATTTGAGGCTGTTTAACTATTAAGCCATGCCTATTGTCTAGTTTCTCCTGGTTTGCTGTCAGGCACAGTATTAAGTGCCTTATGAAAGTCTACATATACCACATCAACAGCATTACCCCCACCAACCTTCTTCGTTACCTCTTCAAAAACCTTCACTAAGTTAGCAGTTACATTTTGAAGAGGATTGGAAGCCAAGAAGTGTTCAACAACAACTAGAATTTCATTACAAAATGAGCTTACTCTACAAAGCAACAATGGAAGTCTGTGCTATTTCCCCTCTAAAATGGCCGATGATGTCATCATGATGCCATGTGACTGGACTCCAAGTGAAAGACCAACATGTTTATATAAACATAGGGAACCCTTGAGTTGTCTTTAAGAGTATGTTTGTTAGACAAATTGTGTGCAAGTTGGAACACAATGCAGGACAATGGAAAGCTGCCATTCGTAAGTACATGAAATGTTCATCTGTCAGGTTTTGTTTTAAAATTACATCTCTGTATCTGGTCACATCCATAAGACAGACGTTTGTAAACTGGGAACTCTCTGTACAATTAATTAGTTATACACAATTTCTCATTTAGAAATCCACAGCTCTTCGGAATCAATCCACCTTTTTCCATTTGATGTCTAATTCTATCTAAAATAATTGTTCCTATAAGCTTGTCCAGCACTGAAGTTAAACTGACTGGTCTGTAACTGATCTGATGTGTTTTATTTTGAACAAGGGCATAATGTTTCCAAACGTCCAATCTAATAGCACCTGCCTGGAGCCTAGGGAAAATCATGGTCCAGTGCCCTGGCAACTTCCACTCTCATTTCCTTCAAAATCGTTGGATGCATTGCATTTTGCCCCAGTTCTTTGTCATCCTTAAATATTAGTATATCCAACTTCCTCCTCCTTAATTCTGAACTCTTCCAATGACAAGAGTTTGTGTAGAGGTTGGAATATTTACCTCTTTAGTAAAGAACAATGCAAAGTATTTATTTAATAGCTCAGCACACCCCTTTTCTCTATGTTCAAATCCCCTTTTTCTCCCTAATTGGCCATGCACTTCTTTATCACTTATAATTTTGAGAGATGATGAGAGATGATTTGGGACTCCCCTTTATGTTGGCCGCCAGTGTCGTCTTACGATTCCTCTTGGTTTCTCTTATTTGCGCTCTCACCTGCCCTCTGCAACTTCTGCATTCTTCAATTGTACCTTCTATCTGATAACTGTCAAAGACAATATTTGTTTCCTCATCGTAACTTCTCTCCTTTTTCATGCAAGGGGCTCTCAATTTGCCGGCCCCCACATTTTGCCTTTGCAGGAATGTACCCAAATCAGTCATGTTTTAAAGGTAACCTTCTCTTCGGCCAGTTTTTTCAAAACACAGAACTGTACAGGCCCTTCGGCCCATGATGTTGTGCCGACCTGTTATCCTACTAAGATCAATCTATCCTACATACCCTATATTTAAACTATCCTCCACCTATCTATCCAAGTGTTGCTTAAAAGTCTCTAGAGTATCTGACTCCACTATCACTGCCAGTGCATTCCACACACCCACCACTCTCTGTGTGAAGAACCTACCTCTGACATCTCACCTATACCTTCCTCCAATCACATTAAAATTATGCCCCCTTGTAATAGTCATTTCTGCCCTGGGAAAAAGTCTCTGACCACCCACCCTATCTATGCCTCTCATCACCCTGTAAACCTCTATCTATCATTCCAGTCCATCTGGTCATCCTCCGTCATTGAAGCTGACTCTCCCACAGATAAAGGGCTCTTACTCTGAATTGTCACCCTGAATCTTGTACAATGATCATCGTGTCTTAAAATGTTTCCCCACTGACACTACAGTTAATTGGCCCACCTAATTACAACAAACCAGTCGGACAGTTAGTCTTTTCTTATTGGGCTAAATACTGTTGTGGGGTATATTTCTGAACACAATCCAGCGAAGTTTCTCCCTCTCCGCAGTTCATGCCACCACTGTCTATTTACATTTGGATAGTTAATGGCCCCCATTATAATTACTCTGAAATCTACCTGTAATTCTTTGCTCCTCCACATCCCGTTGACAAGTGGTTACACACTCCCCTGTGGGGATTTTAAAAGAACAGTCGTTGCAAATCGTACCCCTCCTATAAGAGTGTGTGTGTGTTTTTTTAAAGGGAGCATTTCAATTGGGACCGTAAACATGGAATGCAGTGTGACTGGAACCTGGAGGTACCCTCTGAGCACACTCAGCTCTACTCATGGGGTGAAGACTAGAATTGAGGTTTTTGGGCTAAGAGGGCAGATACAATTCTATTACATTAGAAGGAGGTACCTTGCACCACACGTTGACTCTGAATCAGCCAGAGAGAATGAAAGACACAATTCAGGTTGTGTATTAAGCCCTGGAGCAGGAGGTATGTCACTGTTTGGGTAAAGGGAAATTACTGGGATGCAATGGGTTAACATCAGGAATGGTTTTGAACAGGGAACACCAGAGGACAGGAATTCAGCATAGTCAGTGACCACTAGACTCTGAGACAAGTGAGGCAACACAGGATTGATTATCAAGAGTAGAATAGCGATTGGCCTGAACTTTGTAGAGGACAGGAGGGTGGCCAAGAAGCAAGGTGTGGTGTTTGTGGCACGGACAAAAACAGAGGCTTCAGGCTTCCTGCCGTGTGAACTCTGTTCCCAGTGTGCAGTCCCACTGGGCAGTGCAAGCACAGGTCACAGAATCAGTCCTGATTGTCCTGCAGATGAAACTCTGGCAGCAGAGCCTCAGGTTTATGATCAGAGAATAAAAATAGTGTTGCAGAGAGGATCAGAGAGTTTGTGGGCCTGTCCAAATTGGAGCCAATTCAAAAGGGCTGCCGCTGCTCTCAAGAAAATTACTTTGCATAAACCTGACATTGCAAGGCAGAGTGAGGAGAAGGGGTGGCAGATGGAGAGGTGGGGGTGTGTCACGTCATCAACTGGCAGACAGGCTGAACAGAGTACTGTATGGGGTGTGCAGATCAAGCTCACATCAGCCTGAAGCAAATTACCTTGTCTTGAAGCACAGAGACAGAGGCATCCGTAAGCATCCACTCCCTTCACCACCGATGCTCAGTAGCAGCAGTGTGTACTATCTAATCGACAAGATGCACTGCAGAAATTCACCAAAGACCTTCACACAGCACCTTCCAAAACCACAATCACTTCTATTTATAAAGGACAAGGGCAGAAGATACACGGGATCACCAACACCTCCAGGCCACTCACCATCCTGACTTGGAAATATATTGCCAGCCATTCTTTCACTGTCACTGGGTTAAAATCCTGGAATTTCCTCCCAACAGCATTACGGGTCAACCCGCAGGAGGCAGACTGCAGCGGTTCAAGGCAGCAGCTCACCAGGACAACTAGGGAAGGATAATAAATGCTGGCCAGCTCGTGACACCCGTGTCCCACAAATGAATGAAAAAAAGCATCAGTGGCAACTTCTCATTTTCAATCACTTTATCCACTTCTGATACTCCACTTTCTGTTACAGGAGTTCATGAGCTTTCTTTACCCCCGTTGTTCAGGGCCCTGCATTCTTTTCCACTTCCTAACCCAGCACTGAGACTGCAGATGAGATCCACATGATAAAAACCTACCTGGATCTCATTCCCATCCACATCAGGATCAATGACTGGAGCTAAATCCACCCCTTACTTTGACAGCCCATCCTAGTAACATCATGTCAGAGAAGAAACAGGAGCTGAAGTACACCATTTGGGCCCCTTAAGCCTGTTCCTGCCATTCGAGGCTGATTTGCTTAAAGCCTCAACTATTCTTTCATGCCAGCTCCTCGAAGCTGTCAACTCCCTGATATTTCAAAAATCCATCAACCTCCACTTTAAAAACTTCCAGTGATGTTGCCCCTACAACTTTCTGCAGAGAAGAATTCCAGTCAGTCACTCACAGCCCCCTGGAAGAAGAAATTTCATCACAGCCCAGTTTCAGGTGTGTCTCTCCTTATTCTATAACTTTGTCCCCTAGTTTCAGACTTCTCCACTAATGGAAACGTCTTCTCAACGTCCATCCTGTGAAGCTCCCTCAGAATATTGTATGTTTCAATAAAATCACCCCTCATTCTAATGAACAAAGGCTCAACCTGTTTAGCCATCCTGATAAGACCACCCCTTTATCCCAAGGGTTAGATGTTCCCAAGTTGAGAGGGTTAGTAAGGGATACTAGCCCCATGAAGAAGAAACCTCCTTTTGCCCAAATAGAAAAGAACAAAATAAAAGTTGCATTTTTAAGGAATCACCACCTTAAGTGTTAGCAAAGAAGTAATGAAGTGAAAAGGTGCAGAGGAGATTTACCAGGCCTTATGAAGAAAGGCTGAGGGACTTGGGTCTGTTCTCATTGGAGAGAAGAAGGCTAAGAGGGGATTTAATAGAGACATACAAGATGATCAGAGGATTAGATAGGGTGAACAGTGAGAGCCTTTTTCCGAGGATGACGACATCAGCTTGTATGAGGGGGCATAGCTACAAATTGAGGGGTGATAGTTATAAGACAGATGTCAGAGGCAGGTTCTTTACTCAGAGTGGTAAGGGCGTGGAACGCCCTGCCTGCCAATGTAGTTAACTTAGCCACATTAGGGGCATTTAAACAGTCCTTGGATAAGCATATGGATAATGATGGGATATGTCGGGGGATGGGCTTAGATTAGTTCACAGGTCGGCGCAACAGAGGGCCGAAGCGCCTGTTCTGCGCTGTATTGTTCTATGCAACTTTGTATAAAAGGTAGCACTCCACTGGAGGCCCGAGACCTGAATGGGTGGTGCAAGGGAGCAGATTTGCTCCCCAGTGTGAGCCAAGAACCACTTCACCAGATTAATACTTGGATTGCTTACATAGTTTCCACGTTATGGATGTTGAGGAGCCTCTGCACTGCTGCTAACAAAGTGTGCCGGAATGGATAACGGAGGAAAATCAAGTCACCTAGCAGTGATACCTTCCATGGCTCAATAGCCTATTGCACTCAGGGATACCTTCCAATATATGTATCAACACACTGCACCATTGCCAGCCAAAGAAAGTTTACCAAAAAAAAGTCAAAAAAAAGTGTGGAGCTGGAGGAACACAGCAGGCCAGGAAACATCAGAGGAGCAGGAAAGTTGACTTTATGGATGGGGATCCTCCCTCAGAAAGCAAAAAATAAATGATTTTTTTCTCTGAAAAAGGTCCTGACCCAAGACGTCAACTTTCCTGCTCCTCTGATACTGCCTGACCTGCTGTGTTCCTCCAGCTCCACACTGTGTTATCTCTGACTCCAACATCAGCAGTTCTTACTATCTCTAAAACTGTTGAGAAGCTGTTTTGTCGATCTGAAAAAAGCAACTTCCTTTCAATCTCCACAAAAAACTATGTAACGTGAGTACTTTGATCACATCCCAGTCTCATTTCACAAAAAAAAAGTGACCAGCCCCTTTACAGAGGGGGGGACTGGTACTGGAATTCCGATTAATGAGCAGATTGTTCACTGTGCGCCTACCTGAACTCATGGCGATGTCTGAGCCTGCCTTGTGCACCTCAAGATTCTCGTTATCTCTGGAATAGAAAGAAACGCAAAGTCAGTCCCAATCTGCCTCCAATGACATCCTGACCCTCCAGCAGGCAGGGGCCTCCAAAATAACACTACTGTGTAGGTCAATCACATCAGACCCCAGGGAAAGATTGGCACATACTTGTTATTCTCTGTGGAAACAGTTCACTGGAGTGCTTCAGTAGTATGGTTACTGTAACAATGCAAGAAACCAATCTGTACATCTCAATACACATAGAAACGAACTCAGGAACCAGATTTCCTAATTTATTCAGGACGTTGCGCGAAACTTCCTCTATTATGTCCACTTAGACCTTTTAGAAATGTTAAGAAAGTAGGCAAAAACCAGTGGAAGAGGATGGGGTGGCACGGTGGCTAGCCCTGCTGCCTCACAGCGCCAAGGTCCCGTGTTCAGTTCCACACTCTGTCTGTGCGGGCTTTGCACATTCCCCCTGTGTCTGTGTGGGTTTCCTCCAGGTGCTCCAGTTTTCTCCCACAGTCCAAAGATGTGCTCAAATGCCCAAAGTGTTCAGGGAGGTGTGATTAGGTGGGTTATAGGGGTGGGATGCTCCGACGATCAAAGTGGGCTTGTTGGGCCGAAGGGCCTAATCCCACACTGTAGCGATTCTACTCAATCATGCACTTGAACATCAGCCTAGAATGAATGAGCCTGAAACCACAAGCTCAATGTGGGAGTGAGTGCACAACCCACTGAAGCATCATGAGATTCACCACCAAATTCACAAAAAACACTCAAAAGGAAGGGGCTCGGTATGCACAGTGCTCTGCAAAACTGGAGTTGCTCATCCAGAAGCAGCACAACCAATGGGGAAACTAATTCACCAGGTGCCTGAAAATTGTTACACGAGAATGAATTAGGGAAAAGCCAAGAAGGGGAGTGCAAAGCAAGGAGGTACCAAGGAATTATTCAATACTTTCCAGAGAGCTAGCATAGTCACAATGGGTCAAATGGACATCTGTGCTGGAAGATTCTACTATTCTAGAAACAACGCAGACCATGTTTTTGTACCTTCATGCAGCAGATTGGAAACTCAATAAAAATTAGACTCCGCTTTGAAAGGTGTACTTTGATTGAAGAGCAAAGCATTTGTGAATGAAACCTTTGAAGAGCAGGTGTGCATGCTGGAATGGATAGAGATAGAGGAAGCTGATGTACTGAAAATTTTGTCAAACATTAAGATTGACAAGTCGCCAGGCCCGGATCAGATTTGTCCTCGGCTGCTTTGGGAAGCGAGAAATGCAATTGCTTCGCCACTTGCGAAGATCTTTGCATCCTCGCTCTCCACTGGAGTCGTACCTGAGGACTGGAGAGAGGCAAATGTAATTCCTCTCTTCAAGAAAGGAAATAGGGAAATCCCCGGCAATTATAGACCGGTAAGTCTCACGTCTGTCGTCTGCAAGGTGTTAGAAAGGATTCTGAGGGATAAGATTTATGACCATCTGGAAGAGCATGGCTTGATCAAATACAGTCAACACGGCTTTGTGAGGGGTAGGTCATGCCTTACAAACCTTATCGAGTTTTTTGAGGATGTGACTAGTAAGGTTGATGAGGGTCAAGCTGTGGATGTGGTGTATATGGACTTCAGTAAGGCATTTGATAAGGTTCCCCATGGAAGGCTCATTCAGAAGGTCAGGAGGAATGGGATACAGGGGAACTTAGCTGCTTGGATACAGAATTGGCTGGCCAACAGAAGACAGCGAGTGGTAGTAGAAGGAAAATATTCTGCCTGGAAGTCAGTGGTGAGTGGGGTTCCACAGGGCTCTGTCCTTGGGCCTCTACTGTTTGTAATTTTTATTAATGACTTGGACGAGGGAATTGAAGGATGGGTCAGCAAGTTTGCAGACGACACAAAGGTCGGAGGTGTCGTTGACAGTGTAGAGGGCTGTTGTAGGCTGCAGCGGGACATTGACAGGATGCAGAGATGGGCTGAGAGGTGGCAGATGGAGTTCAACCTGGATAAATGCGAGGTGATGCATTTTGGAAGGTCGAATTTGAAAGCTGAGTACAGGATTAAGGATAGGATTCTTGGCAGCGTGGACGAACAGAGGGATCTTGGTGTGCAGATACATAGATCCCTTAAAATGGCCACCCAAGTGGACAGGGTTGTTAAGAAAGCATATGGTGTTTTGGCTTTCATTAACAGGGGGATTGAGTTTAAGAGTCGTGAGATCTTGTTGCAGCTCTATAAAACTTTGGTTAGACCGCACTTGGAATACTGCGTCCAGTTCTGGGCGCCCTATTATAGGAAAGATGTGGATGCTTTGGAGAGGGTTCAGAGGAGGTTTACCAGGATGCTGCCTGGACTGGAGGGCTTATCTTATGAAGAGAGGTTGACTGAGCTCGGTCTCTTTTCATTGGAGAAAAGGAGGAGGAGAGGGGACCTAATTGAGGTATACAAGATAATGAGAGGCATAGATAGAGTCGATAGCCAGAGACTATTTCCCAGGGCAGAAATGGCTAGCACGAGGGGTCATAGTTTTAAGCTGGTTGGTGGAAAGTATAGAGGGGATGTCAGAGGCAGGTTCTTTACGCAGAGAGTTGTGAGAGCATGGAATGCGTTGCCAGCAGCAGTTGTGGAAGCAAGGTCATTGGGGTCATTTAAGAGACTGCTGGACATGCATATGGTCACAGAAATTTGAGGGTGCATCCATGAGGATCAATGGTCGGCACAACATTGTGGGCTGAAGGGCCTGTTCTGTGCTGTACTGTTCTATGTTCTATGTTCTATTTGGCTCCTGGCCAATGAAACTGAGTCCAATGGTTTAAGAACTGAAATAAGTAACAGGTGCCCAGTCACATCTCTCTCTCTCACTCACACACACACACACACACACACACACACACACACACACACATACCCCAGCCCCAGCCCCGACAAGGCAGATCAAGTATCACTGCCGGGCTGGCTTTAAAACCAAACGGCAAATCTAATTGGCTCCAACCTGTCTGCAGGTCGATGTGCCTTTTAGTTAAGCAGCTGTGGACACTGATTTTTCACTCAAATAGCCTGTGATTTGGCCACCCAGACCTGTCACAGCCAAAGAGCTTCCAGGAGCGTGGAATCGGACAGAAACTCAATTCAAATTTCCAGAAGCAAGAAAAAGTGAAGGTAGCCATTCAGCCCTTCTGGGATATTTCAGTTAGGCATGACCCTATTATCCATGCTTCTCACTGCCTTTACGTTATATACCTGCCATTTGTAAAGGTACATATTACTAAAAACTCAATGTTAAAATTTTTCAATTGAGCCCTGCCTAACCTCAACAAATTTTCAAGGGCAGGCCTTCCAGATTGCTATGACTTATTCTGTTTGAAGAAGTGCTTAAATGTAATCTTACGTCCCCATGTTCAGGTGCCATGGCAGCACAGTGGTTGGTACTGCTGCCTCACAGAGCCAGGGACCCTGGTTCCGTTCCAGCATCTGGCACTGTCGATGTGGAGTTTCTACCCACAGTTCAAAGACGTGCAGGTTAGGTGGATTGGCCATGCTAAATTGTCCACAGTGTTCAGGGGTGTGCAGGCTGGGTGGGTTAGCCATGGCAAATACGAGGTTACAGGATGGGAGAGTCATGGTCAGGTGCTCTTTGGAGGGCTGGTGGAGACTCAAATGAGTTGAATGGCCTGCTTCCACATTGTAGGGATTCCGTTCTAGGCCCTTTGCATCCGTAGAAATATTTTCTCTCGAGCCACCATATCAAAACTTTTCATCATCATAAACACACCAATTTAATCACTCCTTATTCTAAAATGCTTCAGTAACTAAGTATGAATTTCGTCCAAACAAACCATACTCGTATTTTAGCTCTTTCAGCCTAGTATGATTCTGCCGATCTTCATTCCAATCCCTCAAAGATTAATGTACCCTGACTGAGGAGTGCTGTCCAGAACTGAATGCAGGGCTCAAAGACGCAGTCTAACCAGAGCTATACAGTGTTGCAGTACAGGTAAAATGGATTCTCATCTTTCAATCTTCAGCTGATTTTAAACACCAGAGATGTCTCATTGGCTAAGCTGTATTTTTAATAAGAAAGAAACATGTGCTTCAAAATGACTCGTGAGGTTAAGTGTCCGTGAACAGTGGCCACCTGACCACAGATCTACATTACCTCAGAGAGTGTGAAAACTGCTGATGCTGGAGTCAGAGATAACACAGCCTTCCTGCTGTGTTCATCCAGCTCTACACTGATGTTTCGGGTCAGGACCCTTCTTCTGAAATGGGGAAGGGGAAAGAGAGCTCAGAAATAAATAGAGGAGGGGTGGGGCTGGGGAAGATAGGCAGGATGGTGATGGGTGAGTGCAGGTAGGCAGTAGTGGGGATTGGTCAGTGGGGTGGGAGAAGCAGATAGGTGGGAGAGAAGACGGACAGGTCAAGGAGGCAGGGATGAGGGGGAGGGTTGGTCGTGGGATGAGGCCAAGAGTGGGGAGATATTGAAACTGGTAAAGTCCACATTTAAGCCATTGGGCTGTAGGTTCCGAAGGTGGAATATGGAGGTGCAGCTCCTCCTGTTTCTGGGTGGTGTCAGTATGACACTGGAGGGGGCCCAGGATGGACACGTCACCCAGGGAGTGGGACGGGGAGTAGAAATGGTTCCCGACTGGAAGATGTTGTCGTTTGTCATGGACAGAGTGTAGGTGCTCTACAAAGCGGTCTTCAAGCCTCCGCTTGGTCTCACTGAAGTACAGGAGGCCACATCAGGAGCTGTGGATGCAATAGGCCACATTGACAGATGTGCAAGTGACCTTCTGTCTAATGCGGAAGGTTTGTTTGGTGCTTTTGAATGGTGGTGTTTGGGGGGGGGGGGAAACGCGGTTATAGGAGATGTAGCACTTCCTGCAGTTGCTGGGGAACATGCCGGGGGGGGGGTGCTAGTTGCAAGTGTGGAGCAGATGAGGGAGGTGTGGAGAGAGTGGTCCCTATGAAAGGCAGATAGGGGTGGGAAGGGAAGTGTATCTTTCTTTGGTTGTGGGGTTGGATTGCAGGTGGTGGAAGTGGCGAAGTTGGATGATATGTGAAGACAAGAGGGATACTGTCTTTGTTTTTGTTGTTGGGGTGGGGGGAAAGAGAGTGGATGCAAGACAGACGTGCAGGAAATGCAAGTGATGCAGTCAACAGCATTTTCAACCATTGAAGGGGACAAGTTGTGGTCCTTGAAATAACAGGACGTTTGGGACGTTCGGGAATGGAACGTCTCATCTTGGGAGCAGATACAGTGGAGGCGGAGGAGTTGGGGGTAGGGGATCACATTCTTGCAGGTTGGTGGGTGAGAGAAGGTGTAGTTTAGGTAGCTGTGAGAGTCGGTGGGCTTGAAATAGATGTCAAGGCAGTCACCAGAGACGGAGACAGAGAGATCTTGGAAGGAGAGGGAGCGAACAGAGATGGTCCAGGTGGAATTGAGCTTGAAAGTTGATGTTCAAGTTCCTTGTGGGAGTATGAGGCGGCGCCAACACAGTCATCAATGTAGCGGAGGAAGAGGTGGGATTTAGGGCCAGTGTAGCAGAAGAGGGACGGTTCCATTTAACCTATAAAGAGGCAGGCATAGCTTGGGCCCATGTGGGTACCCATGAACCACCCCGTTGGTCTGTAGGAAGTGGGAGGAATTAAAGGAGAAATTGTTCAGGGTAAGGACGAGTTTGGTTGAGCAGATGAGGGCAAGGGTGTCAGTGGAAGGGGACTGGTTGGTCCTGCGGGAGAGGAAGCAGCAAAGGGTTTTTTGGGCTATCCGCTTGGGGAATGCAAGTGTACGGGACTGGATGTCCATGGTGAAGATGAGGTGCTAGTGGCCAGGGAATTCGAAGTCTTGAATGAGATGGAGGGCGAGAGTGGTGTCCCGGATGTTCTACATTCCCTGTCCCATCGTGGTGCTGTTCAGACTGCCAGGCTTTAGAAGTCAATGAGCTCATATGTCAATCACCAGGAACCTTTGAAGCAATTGTGCAGTGGCGAGCTTCACAAAGCCAATAGGACGCGAATGGAAAGTGAAATTACTATTTTTGTCTAAAAACATCAGAACTATTCAACAGGCATCAAGAAACTCAAATCTGTATCTCTTGCTTCTACTCATGCTTGCGTAACAAATGTACAATGAACAAAAAATTGCACAATGAACTATTATTGTTCAAGTAGATGCTTGGTAGATCAGAGAAGGAAAAATGAATCCATCACAAGAGTTGAACAGTCTCTCCCTGTTTTTCTCGGCCTCTCCCAAGGCCCAGTGTCGGGGGGGGGGGGGGGGGGGGGGGCAGAGAAACAGACTGGGAAAACTGCCACTCAACTGGGAACTCAAAGATATCTTTAAACTTCACCCTTCAACAGTGCTCCCGCTGAGAGTCAGAGTCCATAGACAGTGCCCCCAGTGTGGGTCAGCATTCCCAGGGAAGGGCAGAGCCTTTCAGATGTGAAATAGGGAATCTCAATAAAAAGTTAGAACATGGTAAAAAGATACACAGAAAATGCCACAACGTAACTGCTGGAAGATTTTATCTGACTTATTTCACCATGACCCTGTGTTTGAGAGACGGTTCCAGTTCAGTTTCTGTTGACAAATCAAACAGCTAGCCTGGAGTGTAACCACACACAACATGCACATCTTCCAGTGCATCATGCATCTTCTAACAGCACCATAAAAGGTGTGGAAAAAATAGCTGTAGGTTTAAACTGCACTGGCAAACAAGGGTTCTGCACAGATTGTAGATAAGTTGGCTTTACACGCTGCAGCACCCCAGTCGTTTGACTGAGTCCAAGTGTTCCAGGATTCTCTGGAATGCATAATGTGTCACCAGTGACGTCATTTCATCAGTATACTCCGAGCTAATCTGGCTTTCATTGCTTGATTTGGTCAAGGAATATTCTAGCAACCGCAGCACTAAAGCCATGAGGAAGTTACTGCAGAGACTCAAAGACAGGAATCAAACATCTCCTGGGGGCCAAAGGTGTTTTTTTTAAACTGAGATACAAGAACTTCTTTTGATATAGGCTCTGTGAGCAAATTAGGCCGAGTCCCAGTCTGATTCCTGTCATTTATCAAACAACTCCATTCCGTTCAGTGTTGATGTGAATGCACTCTTGCCTATCACAACACTTTTCTTTGTGTGATGGAGTGTGGTGTATACCCAGGAAACTAGGAAGCACTTCAAAGAACAGCTAGTAAGTCAAACTGAGCTCAGAGTACAACACGACATGCATCTAGAATGAAGGCAAACAAGCCTGTCATGAAATAGTAAGCTTTCAAGTTACTGGAACAGAGCCAGAGCTGTGGCAAACGTCAAGAGAGTTTCCTCTTTTCTCCGATTATAGTGTGCTGTGTAGACTGAGTTACCCCCATCCAGATTCTTTTATTATTTTGACATAACTTATACAGCTGTCAGTGACATCTAAAGGTCCTGTGGATCAAGGGAGCTCTGACTCACCCTCAGCCAATGCAGAAATCACAGGTCCCCCTTCTACTCACAGTCCCATCTCCTACAGTTCACAGGAATATTGGAAAATAGAACTGAGCAACATCATTTGGGCTACTGAATCTGCTCTGTTGTCATCTCAATTCTGTCTCCTTATCTGTCCCCCAGCAGCCCCGACTCCATCTGTCCAAAATCTACCCAACCTAGCCTTTGAGCATATTCAAATGACTTTGCCTTCACTGCTTCCCAAGTAAAAGAATTCCACAGAATCATGACACTCCGAGATAAGAATTCGCTTGATCTTCAACTTAAACAGGGAGACATCCAGGGTTTAGGGTGGAATATGATGAGACAGTGGTATCATCACCAGCCAATGTTCTGAGGACGTGGGATCAAGCTGGTAGCATCCGAACTCAAGAAAACTCTGGAATTAAATCCCATCTGTTTCCCTAATGTTCTTTAGGAAAGGGAATCTGCTATCCGTACCTGGTCTGGCCTACTCCTACACATGACTCCAGACCTACAGCAATAACTACCCACTGAAACGGACCAGCAAGTCACTCAATGGAAATTGGGGATGGACAACAGGGACACCCACATCCCATTACTGAACAGAATCAGAGACATACAGCCCAGAAACAGATCCTCGAATCCAACTTGTCCATGCCGACCACATATCCTAGACAAATCTAGTCCCATTTGTCAGCATTTGGCCCATGTCCTTCTAACCCTTTCTACTCATATACCCAGCCAAGTCCCTTTTAAATGTTGTAGCTGTACCAGTCTGCACCACTTTTTTTGACAGCTCATTCCATACACACACCACCCTCTGCATGAAAAAGCTGCCCCTTGGATCCTGTTTAAGTCTTTCCCTTCTCATTTTAAACCTATGCCCTCTAGTTTTGGAGTCCCCCATGCCAGAAAAAAGAGCTTGACTATTTACCCTATCTATGCCCCTCATGATTTTATAAACCTCTACAAAGATCACCCTTTGACCTCCAACACTCCAAGAAAAATAGCCCCATCTGATTTAGCCTCTCCCTATAGCTCAAACCTGGCAACATCTTTGTAAATCTTTTCTGATCCCTTTCAAGTTTCACAGCATCCTTCCTGCAGCAGGCAGACCAGAATTGTACACAGTATTCTGATAACAGCCTAACCAATGTCCTCTACAGCCACAATGACGTCCCAACTCTTATACTCAGTGCACTGATCAATAAAAGTGAGCGTACTAAAATCCTTCTTCAGTATCCTATTTACCTGTGATTCCACTTTCAAGGAACTATGTACCTAAACCAAAATCTTGCTTTTAACCCTGTCAAGCCTCTTCAGAAACTTACGTACTCTGAGGCATGATGGCCTAGTGTATTATCACTACCTGGGTCCCTGGTTTAACAGTCCAATATTCTGGGGACCCAGATTCAAATCCCATCACAGCAGATGATTGAAATTTTAAATCAATAAAAATTTGGCATTAAGAGTCTAATGTTGACCATGATTTTTTTTGTAAGTTGTCAGGAAAACCCATCTGGTTCACTGATGTCCTTTAGAGAATGAAATTCCATCCTTACCTGGTCTGGCCTAAACGTGTCTCCAGGCCCACAGCGATGTGGTTGACTTTTAAGTGTCCCGTACACAATTAGGGATGGGCAATAAATGCTGGCCTAACCAGAAACATCCTTTTCCCATGAACGAATAAAGATTTCAATCAGATCACTTCTCATTCCGCTACACTCCAACAGATACAGATCCAGTTTTTCCTCATGAGACAAAGCCTTTCATCCCAGGAATTATTCCTTCTCCAAACTGCTCTAACACAACTATATTGTTTCTCAGATCAGGAGTCTGAAACAGCATACAGTGTTCCAGATACAACTTCAAAATCTGCAATAAAGTCTCTGTCTCACTCGCTCCCCTCAGAACTCACTGGACCCCCTTGTATACCTCCAGCCCGGGGTCCTTCCAAGGGAGGGGGAGCTGCAGTGGACTGGCCAGGTGCTGAGTGACAATAAACAGTTTGTGACGGAAATAGGAATCATTTCCTAATAACGAGCCAAGTGTCAGTACTGAGCTTGTCAGCAGGCGTGCAGTGGGCATTCAGCACATCTAGAAATAGATCTCACCCATTTGTGCCACTGACAGAGACTCGCATTCTCCACATACCACAGCTCAGGAATGAAAACAAGGGCATCAATTACTCCAGAGAGGCTCCTTGTCAATCCCTCACTTAGACCAGTTTAAATCATGGAACGAAAAAAAATAAAACCAGCTCAGCTACAGTCCCAAGAGTGCCTTAAGCCCCATCACAGACTCTGTTCCACCCACTTTATCTTCTGATGGAATATTCTGGACTCATGCTTCTTGACCTTCAAATGCCAGTAAATAATAAATTAGATCCTGTGGTTCCACCCAGCCCAACCCACCCAAACCTGAGCTCCTGCCCTCCACAGGGAGTAGTCTTCTTCCCTCCAGCTCTAGGCCAAAGCCTTTGAGTTTTGCTGACGTTGTAGACAGAGGGGAATTATCGTTACAGCAACAGATCTGCATTCACCATCTTGCTCCTAAGGTGATTCCTCACAGGAGACTAAACGGGGGCTTTGGCGCACCACTCTCTACCTGCCTCCATGCTTCCCACCCCTACCCAACTACAGCATATCCTCCGCATGTACCTATATGCGTATCTTACGCTAAACCCTGTAAGTGTTAAAATTGTAAAAAAGAAATTTTAAAACTTTTGACTCCTCTGTACCACACACAAGCCTCCCAACTTGTGATTATACAGCTCCTTACATTTCCAAACAAAAAAGGATTAATAACAGAAAGCTGCTGCTCTGGTACAGATTTCTTGGAGATAACAGAGTAAGTGAACAGTAGTTATACATAGCATCTTCTAAGACACCTGTTTTAGCTCTAGGAAAACTGTTCTCTCACAGCATTGTGGGGGATTTACAACATCTTCAAGGGCAATTCGAGATCGGTAATAAATGCCGACATAGTCAGGAATGCTCACATCTCCAGAATGAACAAAAACAACACTTTCCAGCTGGAACTTTGATTTATTTTTACATCTTTCGTAGCTGCAGGACACTCCTGAAGCACTTTACCGCCAACATTTTTTTTGAGGTGCAGTTGCTTTTGCTAGGCAGGAAGCTTAGCAGTAAACTTGCACACAAGCTCCCATAAACAGACCAATTTGTGCACCATAAGATGCCCTAAGCCACCGTATCACAACAGGAGCAGTGAAAAGCACTTCACCGCCATTATTTGAACAGTGCCGTGGGATCTCTGCCAGATTCAAGACTAAATTGAGGAGGAACTTCTACCACCAAAGGGTTGTGAATCTGTGTAAGTCCCTGCCCAATGAAGCAATTGAGGTTTCCTCATTGAACGTTTGTAAGGCAAAAATAGATGCATTTTGGAACATTGATGGAATTAAGGCTTATGGTGAGCATGCAGTTAAGTGGAGCAGAGTCCACAAAAAGATAAGCCATGATCTTATTGAATGGTGGAGCAGGCTCGAGGGGCCACTCGGCCTTATCCTGCTCCTATGTCTTTTGTTATTGACTCAGGAGGCGAGAAGGAACACAGCAAAAGGACAAGGGTCCAAGCTTCAGCCTTCAACCTCATTGAGGTTTGTCCAGCTCCCTCCCCGGGTTTGCTGTCTCCATGTTTCATTGACTGCATAAAATCAACACTTACTAAAAATGCACAGGCTCTGAAACGGATGTAAGAGGGCTGGTTGTACAACAATATCTGCCACACTGGCAGAAGTACATAGTTTCTAGGACCTTGTTTCAAGTTCCTGTGCCGTTAAAGTGGGGACACGGCAACATGAGCATTAATCAGGGCTGTGATACATCCCATGAGGGGGCAGGCTTCAACAATGAAGGGTGACCTCTTGAAAGTTCTGAGGACTGCCAGCTCCCATGATCTACTGCTGGTCAGTTGGCTCAGTTGGACGGATAGCTGGCTTGTGACTCACAGTAATCCCAACATCACAGGTTCAATTCCTGCACCTGCTAAAAGGTTACCATGAGTAACTCTTACACTCAACCACTTCCCTCACATGAGGCATGGTGACTCTCAGGTTAATGAGGAAGCAGCCTGGTGAGACTTTACTATGATCTATTGGAGATAGTGGGAGGGACATAGGATAAAATGAAAGTTGCTTATAACAATGGGTCTACTAACAAGCATCTGGTGAAATGAATGATTGTTGCCAAAAGGTCTGAAAATTGGTGTGAACAGGCTGGAACATCAATTAAACATCAACCCACTTCCGGCACAATTTTTTGTTTTCCTCTCCTGTACCCCCTCCATCATTGCTCAATTCCTCTGCCTCTACATATTCCTGGAATCACTGCCCAGTCTATGCATCTTAAACACTCAAAGCAAGCAGTCTGTGGGCCTAATCTGGTCGCGTTATCTTTACCTCAATGGACATCTTGTATTACTAAAGCCCCACCAGCCCACAGTGGAAAGCGATAATTCATCAGGCGAGCATGGCCCAGGGATTTGTATCTAGGTTTTCAAGTTTACCATGCTCTCAAGCAGAGATAAACGTTGGCTTGCTTACCAACCAGTGCCTTTTATTCCCAATTGATTATCCCTTCTGTCCTTCTGCCACTGTTGGTCATGCTCACATGCCCAGCAATGGCCATTGTTCTCACTTCCAAACTAATTGATTCATTAACAAACACAGAAACCTGGGGAAACTCGGCACACGTGTGCAGAGAGAAACAGAGATAACGTTTCAAATCTGATATGATTCTTCAGCCTATTTTCTGAAGACGACAGACCAAACTCAAAACGTTAACTCTCTCTCTCTCCACAGATGCTGCCAGACCTGTTGAATTCCTCCAGCATTCCGAGCTTCAGATTTCTAGCATCCAAGGTGTTTTGCTTTTAATTTGATATATAGCTTTACTTCCTCCGCACCCCATTTCACATTATTACCTTCTCTCCTGTAAGCCCCATCTCCCATTGGTGTCTGGTTACTGTCTGTTACTGTAGCCCATGTCTGTCCCTTATAAGTGGTCAAACATCAGCAAAGAATCAACTGCAGAAGCATTGCAATGAATGCCAGAAAACTGAGAGCGCCACAGAATAATGATGATCCCAGGGACTATGGCTGATTGGCACCCATCGAACCAGGGAATCACAAGAGCCTGATATGAATTAGAATTAGAATTAGAATCCCTACAGTGTGGAAACAGGCCCTTCGGCCCAACAAGTCCACACCGAACCTCAGAACATCCCACCGAGACCCAGCCCCCATAACCCACTTAATCTACACCTCCCTGAACACTATGGGCAATTTAGCATGCCCGATCTTACAACTCTGCACATCTCTGGACTGTGGGAGGAAACTGGAGTACCCAGAGGAAACCCACACAGACACAGGGAGAATGTGCAAACTCCACACACAGTCACCCGAGGCTGGAATCAAATCCAGGCCCCTGACGTTGTGAGGCAGCTGTGCTAACCACTGCGCCACCGTCCCACCCTATATATACCCTAGTTAAGATCTGGTACAGTGGTCACAGGCTTAGAATCAAGCTTGGAGTTGTCTGGGCTTTCCAGTGTAGCCATGATTCAGGAAATCCTTTTACTCATTACATTAGTGGCAAAACCTGCCTTGATTGGAAAGCCGACCTTGTATTGATGGCTACACGCTGTCAATAACCCACTGGGACATGCAGCAATAGTAAACAAGTCACACCATGAAGCATTCCAGTGGTACCCTGCACCCATGCCACATTTATTTTGAGACTTCAAGGACACAATGACAGTTTCTAACCAGGCCAGAGGAATGTAAACTAACTCTCTGATCCACAGCATGATGCTACTAATTACAAAGTGTGAGCCTGAGTGCCAAATTGGGAAACACAGGCAACAGACTGCAGCGCAATGCTACCCATTCAGGGAGTCTAACCTGTGCCAGGCATTTTAAACCACCATCAGCTCCCAGTCTACTTAATCCACTCCATCAAATTGTTAATGCATGCCATCTATCTACACTGCAAAGTACCAACATTCGTTAGAGCACAAAGAACACAAGATTTAACACAAGGGTCTCAGTTACTGGCCTAAATCAGCCCCACCGGATGCAAAATTAAAACAGCACAAAAGCGGATGTAGAGAATAGTTTAGGCTGCATGTTAGAAGTACACATTGTCAAATGATTTCCAACCTCTTTAATGTGTACAGTGAGGGGAACAGCAGCAAGACTTTCACATGCATCATGTGCACCTTGGAACAAAACAAGCAATCTGTTCTCCTCTCCCAACACAAAATTGTCAAAGCTTTTCCTTACAAAGACCCTTTAGGTAGTTGACAGAATCGTTTTTGCTGAAGAAACAAATCACATTTGTCCTCTAACAGGACGAGAGGCCTGTTCCATACCTTGGATCGACTTTGTCAGTTAAAGGAGGCATTTTCTTCTCAATGGGTAATTCTTCGGCTTGTTGCGATTGTGCTGCAACGTTAAATTTGTCCTGGGTGTGATTACCAGCTTTAAAAGGGAGATGTTGTGCTTTCGATGACTACTCATTTGATTCACTGGTGTAGGATCTGAAAGCCCCAGATCTCAGCTGTCAGCTTTAAGTACCTCAGCTCCTCCCACCACATTGCTTTAATTAGGTTCCTTCATACAGCCTGGCTGACGTCTGCCTCACAGGATTCCAAAGAACAAATACCCCGAGATGTCTGAAATGTTTCAATGGCGTGTCATCCTTTTGATCTGAATGGGGAAGGATGATCTCACACTTTGATACAATGCCTGACAAGGGCCGAGGTCGGATTGGTCAATAAAGTTTTGTTTGTGCTGGGGGTAGGAGTGAGAGTCGACTTTCTGTGACAGACACTAAGGGAAGCAGTGTACAAAGAAAGCTCAGCTTCCCTTCGTCTGGATCCAAGTGATGGATGCTTCAGTTGTACCACAGGCAGGTGGGGCTGCTGCACAGTGACATTGTCATTAGGCTGGCAAACCGGAAAGTCAGGCTAATGTTGTGGGTATGTGGGTTCAAATCCCACCACAGCAGATGGTGAAATTTGAATCTAGTTAATAAACCTGCAGCGAGCTAAATATTGACCAGTTCAAAACAGCCGTGTGGTTGACTCTTATGCTCTGAATGTCCCAGCAAGCCACTCAGTTGTATCCAACCACTATCAAAACAAACAGAAATTGCTGTTTTTGTTTTTGTTTCTGATTTACAGCATCCACAGTTCTTTGAGATTTTTATTTAACCACTATCAAGTCTAATGAAAGGAATGAAACTGTACTGACAAAGACAAGGGAATACAGAGCCCTCTTGTTGCTGTAAAACTGTGGGCCAAGTGCTGGAAAATAGGATTTGAGTTGATAGATGATGAATGACTGGTACAGACCCGATGGGTGGAAGGGCCTTTTTCTGTGCTGTGAAGACTCTATGCAGAGTCCTCTTTAAGAGCATCTGGGGGTATGTGCCAAAAACAGGGAGGGCTATCCCATAGACAAGTCAAACCTTGCCTGTGAGCTATGATTCAGTGAGAATGACTAGATTCCAGATACCACCAGCCCTAGCCTGTACCACCTACAGGGCAGATGCAGCAGGTTGGGTGCACAGATCTCCACAGTCAGGATAGGTTGACCTAGGAGACCTCAATACTGAACCTGGGATCCACGAAGTCTGACGGCATCAGGTCAAGCACAGGCGAGAAAACCACCTGCTGAGTACCAGTTACCACCTCCCTCCTGAGTTGATGAGTCAGTGCTCCCTCATGTTCACCACCTGGAGAAATCACGTGGGGTTGGCAAGCTCACAGAATGTAGTCTGGATGGGCACCTCAAACGGCTACCACAAGGAAGAGCCACACCTGACCAAACTGGCCGAGGCTTGAAGAACATAGCAATGAGGGAAAACCGTAATTGACCTCATACTGAACAATCCATCAGCAGCAGGTGCATCTGTCTATGGCAGTATTGATAGGCGTGCCCACTGCACAGTCCTTGCGGAAACAAAGTTCCATCTTCACACTGGTGATACCCTCCATCGTGTCATGCGGCACTGTGCTAAATGGGATAGATTTTAAGCAGATCCACAACTCAAGACTACGTGCCATTAGCAGCAGAATCATACTTTAATATGATCTGAAGCCTTATGTCCCATCATATTCCCCACTTAACATTACCATCAAGCCAGGGAATCAATCCTGGTCCAATGGAGAGTACAGGACAGCATGGCAGGATAAACACCAGATATACCTAAAACTGAAGTGTCAACGTGGTGAAGCCATCAAACAGCACGAGCAGCAAGTGATAGACAGAGTTAAGCAATCCCACAATCAATGGATCGGTTTTGCAGTCCTGCCACACCAAATTATGAACAGTAATGGACAATTCAGAATTAAACAGTTATCCTCAATGAAGGGGTGATCCAGCCCAGTGAAAAGGGTAAGGGTGGAGCATTTGCAACAATCTTCAGCTAGAAGTGCCGAGTGAATTTCTGTCCATCAGTGGTCCCCAGCATCTCAGATTTCAGTCATCAGACACTGCACACTAAATAAAAAAATCAACAAAAACAGCTGGAAGCACTGGTACTGCAAAGGTTATGGATCTGACACCATTCCGGAAACAGTACTAAAGACTTATGCTCCACGATTAGCTGCATCCCTAACCAAAGCTGTTCCAATCCAGCTGCAACACTGGCATCTACCTGGCAATGTGCAAAGTGCACAACTCAAAACACGAATGAGTATAACTGCCCTTGACATCAAGGCCATAAAAGAAAGTGTGTGGCAACAAGGAGTCTGAGCAAAACTGTAATTAAAAAGGGAATGGACAGAAAACTCTGCACTGGTTGGAGTCACAGCTGACAAAGGAAAATAGCTGTGGTTATTGGAGGCCAGTCATTTCAGCTCCAGCACATCACTGCAGGAGTTCCTCTGGGTAGTTAATTTAGTTTGTTACCTGTTAAGTGATGTTATGACACATACTTGGAGAAGGTGGAACTTGAGTTGGCCTTCTGATGAGCTAGGGATATGATCACTGTGCCAAAAGACCTTACACAGTTCCTCAGGGTAGTGTCGTAGGCCCAACCATCTTCAGCTTCTTCATCATCGACCTCCCCTCCATTATAAGGTCCGAAGTGGGGACATTCACTGTTATTTGCATAATGTTTAGCCACCATTCCTAACTCCCTTCACCCCTAACAAATAATATCTCCCTGCTCCTCTTCAAATCAAACTCTTAAATCTCTTGAATGATTACCTATGTCTGGTCCTGGCCTTACTTTGCTTGGCATTTATATTCCTCTCCCACTCCATGAGACAGTTTGAGCTATCTTACAAGGTTAGGAGATTGATATTCTCAAATTTTAATCCACTGGGTACAAGTCACAAGAAGTGGGGGAGGGATTACTATTGTCTCATCCTAATGACTAATAATGGTCTTTGACTAGGTGAATGTAGTCTGCTGGCTAATACGATTACTGTTCCTGTGCTGGAGAAAGACAGATGTATGTTCCAATACTCCAGGATGTCCTGAAGCATTTTACAACCAAGATGATGCTCCTTGAAGGAAGACAGCAAGATCCCAAAAAAAGGAGCAGATTGTCAGATTTTGTCTTCTCAAAATAATGGGTTTAGAGATAAATACTGGCCAGGAAGAACATCCCAATTTTCTTTGAAATGGTGCCAAAAGATCTCGTGTGTCTATCAAAGAGAGAAGGGGCCTCAGTTTAAATGTCCCATCCAAAAAACAGCACTCACAACATTGCTGCATGCCCTCATTACCACAGTGGGTTTCAGCCTGAATTACATGCTCAGGTCCTTGGAGTAAAATGAAGCATCAAGGAGAGCGAAGCTCAAGTGACATTGCCTGACTGTGGAACCCTGCTATCAATCACTGACTTTAATCACTGTTTGGAGGGATCATGAAGAAAAACAAAACACTTGGCCTAGTGACTGTCTTGACCACTCCATTCAAAACATGAAGTGCAGGAATGTTTTCCCAATGTCTGTGGAGTCCAGAACCAGGGGGTCGCAGTCTAAGGATTTGGAATAGGTTGTTTAGGATTGAGATGAGAATTAATTACTTCACACAGGGAGTGGCAAGACTATGCCAGACAAAGCGGTCGAAAGCAAAACACTGAATGTTTCTTAGGAAGAGTTAGATACAATTCTTAGGGCTAAAGGGATTAAAGGATATGAGGAGGAAACAGGAACAGGGGACTGAGTTGGATACATCAGCCATGATCAGATGGAATAGGCTCGCAGGATCAAAAGGGCCAAATGGTTTATATTTCCCCAGTTTCTATTTTTTAAAAATATAACATCCAATTTAGAGGCATTTTAACAGAGTAAATGCCCTTGACAGTTTGGGTGTTCAGATAAGTGGGGTATGGATGCTAGGGCAGTTGCTTGCTCCTCCTGCAAAATGTGGCAGTTGGGAGATGTGGCACACGTCTCCGCTGGCTACATCTGCGGGAAGTGCACCCAGCTACAGCTCCTTGAAAACCGTGTTAGGGAAATGGAGCTGGAGCTGGATGAACTACGGATCATTCGGGAGGCAGAGGGGGTAATTGAGAGGAGTTATCGGGAGTTGGTCACTCCTAAGGCTCAGGACGAGGATAGATGGGTTACAGTTAGGGGGAGGAAAGGGGACAGACAGACAGTGCAGAGATCCCCTGTGGGCATTCCCCTCAGCAATAAGTATACCGTTTTGGATACTGCTGGGGGGGTTGACCTACCAGAGGAAAGCCATAGTAGTCAGTTCTCTGGCACTGAGCCTGACACTGTGGCAAAGAAGGGAAGGGGGCAGAATAGAAAAGTACTCGTGGTAGGGGACTCGATAGTTAGGGGAATCGACAGGAGATTTTGTGGGCAAGATCGGGATTCCCGGAAGGTATGTTGCCTCCCTGGTGCCAGGGTCCGGGACGTCTCCGATCGGGTGTATAAAGTTCTGAAAGGGGAGGGTGAACAGCCAGAAATCGTGTTACATATTGGCACAAATGATATAGCCAGAAATAGGTTTGAGGATATAAAAAGTGATTTCAGGGAGTTAGGATGGAAGCTGCAGAGCAGGACGAACAGAGTAGTGTTCTCTGGTTTACTACCGGTGCCACGAGATAGCGAGGTGAGGAACAGGGAGCGGGCGCAGCTGAACACGTGGCTACGCAGCTGGTGTAGGAGGGAGGGTTTCAGATATGTTGATAATTGGGATGCCTTCTGGGGAAGGTGGGACCTGTACAAGAAGGATGGGTTGCATCTGAACTGGAAGGGGACCAATGTCCTGGGTGGAAGGTTTGCTCGAGTAGTTCGAGAGGGTTTAAACTAGTATGGCAGGGGGGTGGGAACCTGAGCTGTATACCAGAGGTGAGCGTTGATGCAGGTGAGGCAGTAGCAAGAGGTAGACCAGCTAGTGAGAAGGATTTTCCTGGGAAGGAACCAAGGGATCGGTTAAAGTGTGTTTGCTTTAATGCAAGGAGTATCAGGAATAAAAGTGATGAACTTAGAGCATGGATCAGTACCTGGTGCTATGATGTTGTGGCCATAACAGAGACATGGGTTTCTCATGGGCTGGAATGGTTGCTGGATATTCCAGGGTTTAGAACATTTAAAAAGAATAGGGAGGGGGGAAAAAGAGGAGGGGGTGTAGCACTACTAATCAGAGAGGGTATCACAGCTACAGAAGCTTCCATTGTCGAGGAAGATCTGCCTACTGAGTCAGTATGGGTGGAAATTAGGAACAGCAAGGGAGTAGTCACCTCGTTAGGGGTTTACTACAGGCCCCCCAATAGCAGCAGGGAGATTGTAGAAAGCATAGGTCGACAGATTTTGGAAAAGTGTGGACGCAGTAGGGTTGTTGTAATGGGTGACTTTAACTTTCCTAATATTGATTGGAACCTCCTTCGAGCAGAAGATTTGAATGGAGCTGTTTTTGTAAGGTGTGTTCAGGAGGGTTTCCTAACGCAGTACGTTGACAGGCCGACGAGGGGAGAGGCCATTCTAGACTTGGTGCTCGGAAACGAGCCGGGGCAGGTATCAGATCTTGTGGTGGGAGAGCATTTTGGTGATAGTGACCATAACACTCTCTCATTCTACATAGCTATGGAGAAGGAGAGGATTAGGCAGAATGGGAGGATATTTAATTGGGGAAGAGGAAACTATGATGCGATTAGACACGAGTTAGGAAGCATGGACTGGGAGCAGTTGTTCCATGGTAAGGGAACTATAGACATGTGGAGATGGTTTAAGGAACAGTTGTTGGGAGTGATGAGTAAATATGTCCCTCTGAGACAGGCAAGACGGGGTAAGATAAAGGAACCTTGGATGACGAGAGCGGTGGAGCTTCTAGTGAAAAGGAAGAAGGTAGCTTACATAAGGTGGAGGAAGCTAGGGTCAAGTTCAGCTAGAGAGGATTACATGCAGGCAAGGAAGGAGCTCAAAAATGGTCTGAGGAGAGCCAGGAGGGGGCACGAGAAAGGCTTGGCAGAAGGAATCCGGGAAAACACAAAGGCATTTTACACTTACGTGAGGAATAAGAGAATGGTCAAAGAAAGAGTAGGGCCGATCAGGGATAGCATAGGGAACTTATGTGTGGAGCCTGAGGAGGTAGGGGAAGCCCTAAATGAGTTTTTTGCTTCTGTCTTTACGAAAGAAACGACCTGTGTAGTGAATGAAACCTTTGAAGAGCAGGTGTGCATGCTGGAATGGATAGAGATAGAGGAAGCTGATGTACTGAAAATTTTGTCAAACATTAAGATTGACAAGTCGCCAGGCCCGGATCAGATTTGTCCTCGGCTGCTTTGGGAAGCGAGAAATGCAATTGCTTCGCCACTTGCGAAGATCTTTGCATCCTCGCTCTCCACTGGAGTCGTACCTGAGGACTGGAGAGAGGCAAATGTAATTCCTCTCTTCAAGAAAGGAAATAGGGAAATCCCCGGCAATTATAGACCGGTAAGTCTCACGTCTGTCGTCTGCAAGGTGTTAGAAAGGATTCTGAGGGATAAGATTTATGACCATCTGGAAGAGCATGGCTTGATCAAATACAGTCAACACGGCTTTGTGAGGGGTAGGTCATGCCTTACAAACCTTATCGAGTTTTTTGAGGATGTGACTAGTAAGGTTGATGAGGGTCAAGCTGTGGATGTGGTGTATATGGACTTCAGTAAGGCATTTGATAAGGTTCCCCATGGAAGGCTCATTCAGAAGGTCAGGAGGAATGGGATACAGGGGAACTTAGCTGCTTGGATACAGAATTGGCTGGCCAACAGAAGACAGCGAGTGGTAGTAGAAGGAAAATATTCTGCCTGGAAGTCAGTGGTGAGTGGGGTTCCACAGGGCTCTGTCCTTGGGCCTCTACTGTTTGTAATTTTTATTAATGACTTGGACGAGGGAATTGAAGGATGGGTCAGCAAGTTTGCAGACGACACAAAGGTCGGAGGTGTCGTTGACAGTGTAGAGGGCTGTTGTAGGCTGCAGCGGGACATTGACAGGATGCAGAGATGGGCTGAGAGGTGGCAGATGGAGTTCAACCTGGATAAATGCGAGGTGATGCATTTTGGAAGGTCGAATTTGAAAGCTGAGTACAGGATTAAGGATAGGATTCTTGGCAGCGTGGACGAACAGAGGGATCTTGGTGTGCAGATACATAGATCCCTTAAAATGGCCACCCAAGTGGACAGGGTTGTTAAGAAAGCATATGGTGTTTTGGCTTTCATTAACAGGGGGATTGAGTTTAAGAGTCGTGAGATCTTGTTGCAGCTCTATAAAACTTTGGTTAGACCGCACTTGGAATACTGCGTCCAGTTCTGGGCGCCCTATTATAGGAAAGATGTGGATGCTTTGGAGAGGGTTCAGAGGAGGTTTACCAGGATGCTGCCTGGACTGGAGGGCTTATCTTATGAAGAGAGGTTGACTGAGCTCGGTCTCTTTTCATTGGAGAAAAGGAGGAGGAGAGGGGACCTAATTGAGGTATACAAGATAATGAGAGGCATAGATAGAGTCGATAGCCAGAGACTATTTCCCAGGGCAGAAATGGCTAGCACGAGGGGTCATAGTTTTAAGCTGGTTGGTGGAAAGTATAGAGGGGATGTCAGAGGCAGGTTCTTTACGCAGAGAGTTGTGAGAACATGGAATGCGTTGCCAGCAGCAGTTGTGGAAGCAAGGTCATTGGGGTCATTTAAGAGACTGCTGGACATGCATATGGTCACAGAAATTTGAGGGTGCATCCATGAGGATCAATGGTCGGCACAACATTGTGGGCTGAAGGGCCTGTTCTGTGCTGTACTGTTCTATGTTCTATGTTCTATGTTCTAAATGCAAGGTACGTACAGCATTCTGGAACAGATCGTCTAATCAGTACCACTTGCCTGAAGGAGCAAAAAGGGACAAGAGAAGCCTATGCCCTTCAGCGCAGTGATGTTATACAGCAACAAAACGACGACTGTGCCCAAAAGCAAGGTGAGAGATAATCTCAAAATTAACAGTGAGGCTATTCTGGTGCGAAATTGGGAAGCTCTTTCTCAAAGAGAGAGGGTGACAAAAACATGGAACAAGAAATTCTTCTCCCTTACCCTTCGAGCACCCCCCCCCAAAAAAGTATCTGAATGAGTGAGGCAGGGGGTGGGAGGTACAATCAATTGAAATGTTGATTGCTGAGGTTAGTAAATGGGTTTGGAGACACAGATCAGTTGGAGAGACAGATTTGATGGCCCACGCTTTTTCCTATGACTTGTGCTTTTACAAAGGAAATGCATCAAATGAGTTAGCTTTGAGTTTCCTCACATCGATATAGGGATAAGGGGGAGTATTTGTGCTGGCTCATCCTTTAGCTCCAAAGCGATCAGCACTCCAAAGTTTAACATGTCAGTTCAGAACAACACTCCAAGCAGCCAACATTCACCACCCAGTAACAGTTCTGAGGGATCACCCAAAAAGCTACAGATTGGCCAGCTCCAGAAAAGCAGCAATAAGTGGATCTACATGTTTTGCAACAAAGATAGCACCATTTGCAAAAGACTAACAGGTCAAAAATCTGCCTTGAATATAAAAGGCATGAACAGCACAGGAGTTACACCAGTGGGACATGGGCTCATCATAACTTGTGTTGCATTTAGCCACAACACTCAATCAGCATTACTGCTGGAAAACAACCCAACAATGCAACTTGCTGCAGAGTTACTGAAGAATTAGAAGGAATACAAACTTCAGCGGTGCAGCTTTTATTTTCGGGTAATGATTTGAATGTTTTCACGTTTCACATGTAGCATTCGTGACCATTTTGACAATAGACAATAGGTGCTGGAGTAGGCCATTCAGCCCTTCGAGCCAGCACCACCATGTATTATGATCGTGGCTGATCATCCACAATCAGTATCCTGTTCCTGCCTTATCCCCATAACCCTTGATTCCACTATCTTTAAGAGTTCTATCCATCTTTTTCTTCAAAGTATCCAGAGAGTTGGCCTCCACTGCCTTCTGGGGCAGAGCATTCCATATATCCACCACTCTCTGGGTGAGGAAGTTTTTCCTCAACTCTGTTCATTTTGGAGCCCCTTCTAATACTTTTCTCCTGGATAGGTCACAAATATCGAAAATATGGAAATAAAACCAACCACACAGATTTCAATTCAACTTTACAAGGTCTGCTTCCCTTCACTGGGAATTTAACCCCAGATAAATCACGTTAACTGAACCAGCAATGACCTCAGCTGGCACGACAGTCTACATTCTATAAGTCGCTGTGATCTGGAATGCATTGTCTGAATAGATGGGGGAAGCAGATACAACAGTAAATTTTGCATGGAATTTCCTAAGTATTTGAAAAGGAAAACTTTGTAAGTCTAAAGGGGCAATGTGGTGGGGGTGGGAGGGATTGTGAAAAAGGGGAGTAGGACTAACTAGACAGCTCTTCCAACGAGTCAGTATAAATACAAAAGGACAAAACAGGCTCCATCTGTGGTTTGTCATCCTATAATTAATAAATTTAGAATTGCATCAGTCCTAAAAACTTAAAGCAGTCATGGTACTGAGGCTGTGCTAATTCAATTATTTCAAAAAATATTTTTGAACCAATTCAGATAAGGGAATGTTGACATTAAGAACTGTGGTCTGATTAACTTCATTTTTCAAATATCTTTCCTTTAGATTCTGAACAGCGATTCCTCTGTTCTTAAAAGCCAAAAACACAAGACAAAATATTGCATTGGATGCATTGAATATTCAGTCTAACCAAAATATGTTGTTGTTTATTCTATCCTTAAGATTTTTTATTATTCAGTCATGGGATATGGGCATCCCTGGCTGGCCAGCATTTATTGTCCATCTCCCATTAGAGTCAGAGTAATATAGGATGGAAACAGGCCCTTCGGGCCAAACTGGTCCATGCAGACCATGTGCCCACTCAGCAAGTTCCAACTGCCCGCATTTGGTCCATATCCCTCTAAGCCCTTCCCATCCATGTGTCTAATCAAATGTAATTTAAATGTTGCTATTGTACCTGCCTCAACCACTTTTTCTGGCAGCCCAACCCATATACACACCACTCACTGTGTGAGGAAATCACTTCTCTTAAACATATCCCCTCTCACATGAAACCTACACCCTCTAGTTTTCAACTACCCACCCCTGGAAAAAATGATTTATATGCATTCATCCCATCTATGCCCCTCATAATTTTATACACCTCAATAACGGTCACCTCTCGTTCTCCTATGTTCCAAGGAATAAAGTCCAATTCTGTAACTCAGGCTGACTAGTCCTGGCAACATCCTTGTAAATCTTCTTTGCACACTTTCCAGTTTAACTATGTCTTTCCTACTCTAACACGCCAAGTTGGCCTCACAAGCAATTTATACAACTGTAACATAACGCCCAGACTGGTTGTACCGAGCTATAAATCCTTCTAACAAACCCACCGCAGGAAATAAGAGTGAGTGAGGTCAGCTGGTGCCTCTCAAGTACAACCATCAATTCTGGAAATAAAACCCAGCAATTCATTTATTTTACTGGATATCACTGAAGATAATTTCATACTAAACTTCTAAAACATTTTTTAGGTATTCTCTGTTATTTTAACAGATTTCAACCCGAACAAAATAAACTTAGTTTAGAGTTAGTGGGAACTACAGATGCTGGAGAATCTGAGATAACAAGATGTAGAGCTGAATGAACACAGCAGGCCAAGCAGCATCAGAGGAGCAGGAAAGCTGACATTTCAGGCCTACACCCTTCTTCAGAAAAAAGGGTCTTCTTCTCAAGAAGGGTCTAGGCCCAAGAGCTTTCCTGCTCCTATGATGCTGCTTGGCCTGCTGTGTTCATCCAGCTCTACACTTTGTTATCTCAAAATAAAGTTGATACTTTCTGTTAAAAAGAGAGGCAGATGGTGTACAAGAGAGTGTTCAATGTTCACCTGCTGTCATCACACAGCAGGCAGTTCATTTATTCACTCTTATTAGTTTACTAAACACTTGTTTCCTTGAGCTGGGAGCATAAATGATCAGTGATTCTGCTTCAACAAGTAGTGCAATGAGCAGAAATTTATATCAATACTGCGAGAAAATATTGCAAGAAATTCAGAAAGGAAGTGTCAGTAGTTGGGTTATTTGACCAGAGCTGAAAACCACAGAGATGTCCTCTAAAAGACAGATTTCTGCAATTCACCGCCTGAGTTGGTGTTGGAGGCAGAGACCTTGAACTTTTAAGAAGTACCTGGAAGATACAGGCAGTGGCCACAAATCACAAGACGACCAAAGCCAACGGTCTCCAATTGTCAGTTTGTGATGCTGTCTGTCTCCCTGGTAATGGAGGTTAAACTGAACGGTGTACAATTTTGACATCCTACTGATCCCACCCCTTCCATATCCACCCCCTCCCTCATCCTACTTTCACCTCTAATTATGTCACATCAGTGTCTAGGACCACAGTTTAGGGACTGACCAGCTGCTCCCTTCTCTTATAAAAAAAGGTATAAATGGAAAATCAGACACTCCTTGGATTGGAACAGCAATGGGTGAAATACACAGTAAAACTTACCTTACGCTTCTTAAGCAGAAAAGTAGAAATTCCTCATCTAATTAATTAAAAAAATTCTTTCAACTTTAAACAAAAAATGATGTTCCCTCAACCCTGTACCTAACACTACCCTCTCCCCCCGCCATAGAATCCCTACAGGCCCTTCGGCCTAACAATCCCACACCATCCCACCCAGACTCATCTATAACCTACTTAATCTACACATTGCTGAACACCAAGGGCAATTTAGCATAGCCAATCCACCTAGTGTGCACATCTCTGGACTGTTTCTGCACAGACAGACAACAAGGGATTAAAATAGCATAAACTTTCCTCTACTCATTTGAATTCAAAGTACACAAAGTTCCTACCAAACACTCCCAGAACATGGACAACAAAGGGTTAAAGGAAAGTTTCTTCTATTAATTTTCAGTTCAAATGAAATTTTCCCTCACACAAACTCCATCGAACACTTTCTAGGACAGGGACAATAGGGGGTTAACAAAATCTCACTTGGTCCTGTCAAGACAATAATGGGGAATCATGAAAGAGCCCCTGTTGGGGCACCATATGCAAACCAAACAAATTTTAAATCGAATGGAAACTCCTACAACAGAACACAAAATGAAAACCTCATTTTCTAGGTTGATGGCACACTCGAGCCCCTGTGGGACCCATCGGTCACAAAAGACCTTGACCACACTGACCAGCACCACATGCTCTACTCCAGAGACACCCAGGCGCAGAGGTAGCCAGTGTAAGAGGAGATGGAAGCCACTAACAATGGGTCCTGCTTGGCCCACTGCTAGGACCTGTCAAGGCCTTCCTGGTCAAGCCACAAGAAGGCCCTTAAGACTTGTGATCCCTTCCAGCCACCGGTTGTCCACAGATCCGGAGCGTGGGTTGGAGTGCAACCAAAATTTAAGGAGCAGCCTCTTCAAAAAGCTAAAAAGAGGCTTCCAACAAACACATGGAAGACCGTTTCTTCCAGGCCACAAAACATGCGTGTGGCCTGGCACTGGGGACCGTACTCAACCTACAGCTGCACAGGTCAATTAGGCTTCCCCCTCCCCATCTCTCATTCCTCCTTTAAGGTGGCATAGTGGCTCAGTGGCTCAACGGTTAGCACTGCTGCCTCACAGCACAGGGATCCGGGTTCGATTCCAGCTTTGGGTGACTGTGCGGAGTTTGCACATTCTCTCCACGTCTGCATGGGTTTCCATTGGGTACTCTGGTTTCCTCCTACAGCCCAAACGACGTGCGGGTTAAGTGGGTTGGCCATGCTAAATTGTCCAAGGATGTGTAGCTTAGGTACATTAGCCATGGGAAATGCAGGATTACAAGGATAAGGTAAGGGGATGGGTCTATGTGGGATGATCTTCTCAGGGTAGGTGTGAATTTGAGGGGCCAAATGGCCTGTTTCCACACTGTGGGGATTCCATATTAAAAAAAATTCTCCTTCCTCCTTGTCTCTTGACCAAATACCTCCTTGTTTAGCCTGAATGCTGAATTCTGTTGTTTGATGACACTCCTATGAAATGCCTTGGAGTGTTTCACTATGCTAAAAGGTGCCATATAAACACAATCAGTTGCTTTAACGAGAATAGACAACTAAAGTGCATGGAAATTGAATTTGCATATAATTTGAATATTATATTAAAGCCCTAAAAAGATTATAACAACATTAGAAATAGGAGCCTCTTAGAGATGAGAAGCCTTTTAAATGACAGCTTTTAACAAAACCTTTAGGAGTCTGGCATAACATCTCATTTGGTTTTGCGTCAAATTTTCTCTGATAACCTTCTCATGAAGCAGTCCGGGCATTTTACTACATAAAAGTGCAATGTAAAAACAAGTTGTTGTTGTTAAAATTTGAAAAAAAAAGCTGAGAAACTGAAAAACACTTTTCAGCAAACTGACATATCAAAATTCAAAACTAATTCTAAAAAGTAAACAGATCATTTTACCACAGCTGTGCAGTCACAAATTGGTCACTCGGCACACCAGAACTGAAAGGAATGAGTGACAGAAGTCTCATTGTTCAATTTCAAAAGGGGAAACATTTAGTTTGCATTTGTAAACTAACTATACAACTTGATAGAGGAAACATTTTCCACGGTTGTATACCTAGCAAATGATTATGGGAGGGTGATGAGTTACAATATTAACTCAAATGTGGTGTCCAAACAGATGTAAATCTGGTTGTCCTGATTTGATAGCATTATGCTTGTGATAGGAGTGTGGGGAAGGTAGGAGTACGACAAAACTTAGCAAGGAATCTTGCTCCATATCACGAGGTAATTATTACTGAGAATGCAGGTGGGCTCTAGAAGGAACAGAAACCAGACAGGGAACACCAAAAAGGACAAACACACCAATCCCAATGCCGTCAGTCCACAGCTCTGCAACAGAGGTGTCTGGGTCAAAAACACAAGTGAGCTGAACCAGTTTCCATCTTCACTGGCTCAGACGTTCTCTCAATATCTCTTGGCAGGAGGTGGTCATCAACTCAACAGATCCTTGAACATGCTAATTATATCAGCGCATGCATGTTGCTAAGCCAACAAATGTAAGGCACAGAGATAGTAGGAACTGCAGATGCTGAAGAATCTGAGATAAGGTGTGGAGCTGGATGAACACAGCAGGCCAAGCAGCATCAGAGGAGCAGGAAGGCTGATGTTTTGGGCCTAGACACTTCAGAAAATTCTGCTGTGTTCATCCAGCTCTACACCTTGTTATCTTGAATGTAAGGCACATTCATCAACTGGACCTTTTTCTATCCGTTCATGGAATGTGGGCATCACTGGCTGGGCCAATCCCTACTATGGTGAAAGCTGTGCTGAGAGTGTCCTCGGTGCCCACACTCCCCTAAAAAGGGGGCTAAAAGCAAGATAAGACGATGGTGGACAATAACACCAACAACTGGGAGGAAGTCACCGATGGCTGTGGCCTCTGGACCATGAGCGTTTGGAAGGGTATTACAAAAGACAAACAGAAGTTAAAAAGAGATAAAAGGGTGGACAACATCAGAGGGACAGGAACGTTGTCATTTCGGGTCAGGGCTCTTTGTTCTTAACGCCAACTTTCCTACTCCTCGGATGCTGCCTGGCCTGCTGCGACCCTCCGGCTCCATACTGTGTTGTCCCTGATGCCGGCATCTGCAGTTCTTGCTATCTCAGGAGTTAAAAAGTTCAGTTGGTAAAGAGGAGAGCCCAGAGAACCTTGCACCTTCTCAGCACGCTGCCTTCCTTGGTGATGAGTATGGCAGAGATAGCCTACCCAGAGGGTGCCTTGTGAACCACACTAGGGGGCAGTCCACATGGAGGTAATCAACATGGTGCCAACCATCAAGTTGCAAGATAGTGGATTGCCAGAATATGGGTATCAAGGGAGGGAGGTGGTAAGTGCCAAAATGACACCCATCCTTCAGGGATACCACCCATCAATACTCCACATGGTCACACCATTAGAATTTTGTTTTATTTGGGATTAGTTAGTAGTTAAGGGGGAATTGTTCAGTTTTTTAGCAGTTCTGTTAGGTGCTCACACTCAGAGTTAAATAAATAGATAGTTAATTGTTGATTTGAGCGTGAGTGAAAGGACTTTATTTTATTTAACCGCTCCTTTATAACAGATTGGGATGCTAGAGGCCACTTTTCTTTAACAGATTAGGAGGAGAGGCGCACTTCTCTGGGTATTTTGGTTTTAGTTATGGGGAGGTTGGGTAGGGGGGGGGGATTTATTGACTTCTGCTTCATAACAAGAGTGTCAGCCACAAGTGAGGGACTGGGTGGAAGAGTATCAGCTGTGAGTGAGGTGGTGGGGTGGGGGGTAAAGTTTTACCATCATTTTGGGACTGGGCTCATGGGGATGGCACGGAGTAAGGAGGAGCAGCATGGGGGTTTGGGGGGGCGGTGAAGGGGAGTGGTAGGGAAGGGGAGGTGATTGGTTTGATTTGGTGAATTTGAACAGGAAAAGCAGGGCTGCTGGCTATCAGTGGAGTGTGAGATGCAAGTCCAGGGAGGACAGAGGCCGTCTTGGAAACTGGATACAGGGCCTGTCAGAGCTGTTGGCAAAGGGGTGGATAATCCTTCTTCAAAATAACAGTTTTGACTTTTTGAAGATTGTCTGCAATAACAGAAATGTATCAAAGTGCCTAAAATCAGTCATGCGACATGGATTTTAAAAACGTACAAACTTAAGTGCACATGAAAAAGCTCTGGAACTCCTTCACTGGAAAAATACACATATCAAATATTAACATTTGATGCCCCCCGATACATGTGCTCTCTTTCTCTAATCCAAGTGGAATGTTGTGTACATCAGTTGCTTATATTACAAAAGCTACATAACAACTTTCTTCAACACATCGTATATCCAAGCTACTTGTGAAGTGCTACATTACCGAGGATCTGACAGGTTCTGTGAAGTTGTTAGTCAGCCCGGACAATGTACAGTTCGCCTTGGGAAAAATCCTATGGGAATGTCAATCGCATAGAGTCAAACAGGCACAGAGATACAGTACAAAGCTGGAAAATTCCATTCAAATCAGGGCCAGGTTAGAAGGCAAGGAAAATGGAACAAGCACTCTACTTAGAATAGGGATGGCCAGAGTTCAGGGGCTGAGGTATACTGTTGAGGGAGTACAACTCTGCATCTGGCTCAGCCCACGGCTTAATTCCAACCAGGGCCACAAACATCTGATCAGTTGTGGGGGAGGGGACATCAGCCACGCACACTACTGACACACCAGTAGATTTACGCTGGAACGAGCCCATTAACATACAGTCTGCTACAGGTAGGTCCGGGAGGGGGCAGGGGTTAATACTTTTCCTTCACTCACTGAAACATAGAACATTACAGCACGGTACAGGCCCTTTGGCCCTCGATGTTGTGCCGACCTGTCATACCAATCTCAAGCCCATCTAACCTACACTATTCCTAATACATCCATATGCTTATCCTATGACGACTTAAATGTACCTAAAGTTGGTGAATCTACTACTGTTGCAGGCAAAGCCATCCATTTCCTTACTACTCTCTGAATAAAAGAAACCACCTCTGACATCTGTCCTATATCTTTCACCCCTCAATTTAAAGCTATGCCCCCTTGTGCTCACCGTCACCATTCAAGGAAAAAGGCTCTCCCTATCCACCCTATCTAGCCCTCTGATTATTTTATATGTCTCAATTAAGTCACCTCTCAACCTTCTTCTCTCTAATGAAAACAACCTCAAGTCCTTCAGCCTTTCCTCTTAAGACCTTCCCTCCATACCAGGCAACATCCTAGTAAATCTCCTCTGCACCCTTTCCAAGGCTTCCACATCCTTCTTATAATGCGGTGACCACAACTGTACGCAATACTCCAAGTGCAGCCGCACCAGAGTTTTGAACAGCTGCAGCATAACCTCTTGGTTCCAGAACTCGATCCCTCTATTAATGAAAGGTAAAACACTGTATGCCTTCTTAACAGCCCTGTCAACCTGGGTGGCAACTTTCAAGGATCTGTGTACACGGTCACTGAGATCTCTCTGCTCATCTACACTGCTAAGAATCTTACCGTAAGCCCTTTACTTTGCCTTCCGGTTACTCCTACCAAAGTGGATCACCTCACACTTGTCTGCATTAAACTCCATTTGCCACCTCTCAGCCCAGCTCTGCAGCTTATCTATGTCTCTCTGCAACCTACAGCATCCTTCGTCACTATCCACAACTCCACCGACCCTAGAGTCGTCTGCAAATTTACTAACCCATCCTTCTACGCCCTCATCCAGGTCATTTATAAAAATGGCAAACAGCAGTGGACCCAACACCGACCCTTGCAGTACACCACTAGTAACTGGGCTCCAGGATGAACATTTCCCATCAACTACCACCCTCTGTCTTCTTTCAGCAAGCCAATTTCCGATTCAAACTGCTATATCTTCCACAATTCCATTCCTTCGCATTTTGTACAATAGCCTATCGTGGGGAACCTTATCGAACGCCTTGCTGAAATCCATATACACCACATTAACCGGTTTACTCTCAGCTACCTGTTTGGTCACCTTCTCAAAGAACTCAATAAGGTTTGTGAGGCACGACCTTCCCATCACAAAACCGTGCTGACTATCCCGAACCAATTTATTCTTTTCTAGATGATTATAAATCCTATCCCTTATAACCTTTTCCAACACTTTACCAACAACTGAGGTAAGGCTCACTGATCTATAATTACCAGGGTTGTCTCTACTCCCCTTCTTGAACAGGGGAACCACATTTGCTATCCTCCAGTCGTCTGGCACTATTCCTGTAGACAATGACGAGTTAAAGATCAATGCCAAAGGCTCGGCAATCTCCTCCCTGGCTTCCCAGAGGATCCTAGGATAAATCCCATTCGGCCCAGGGGACTTATCTATCTTCGCTCTCTGTAGGATTTCTAATACCTCTTCCTTATGAACCTCAATCCCACATAGTCTAGTAGCCTGTATCTCAGTATTCTCCTCGACAACATTGTCATTTTCTAGAGTGAATACTGTTGAAAAATATTCATTTAATGCTTCCCTTATCTCCTCTGACTCCACACACAACTTACCACTACTATCCTTGATTGGCCCTCATCTTACTTTCATCATTCTTTTATTCATTAAATACTTGTAGAAAGCCTTAGGGTTTACCCGGATCCTATCTGACACCAACTTCTCACGTCTCCTCCTGGCTCTTCTGAGCTCCGTCTTTAGGTTTGCCTGTGAGTGGCGCATTCTGCTCAATTCCATCACATTCAAAACTGAACGATGTTTGTTGATACAAAAGAATGGGTGAGGAGGACTTTTAGGCCCCTCATCCCCTTGCTCTGGTGTTCAATATGATATCCAATTGTAGCCTCAACTCCACATTCTTGTCTAAACCCAATAAACCATTACCATCCCTCTCTCCTTGATTATCTTTGTCAAAGACTTCTAAGAAACAAATTTTACTTTCCTCTGTTTTTTTTAAAAAGATTAGATTCCCTACAGTATGGAAACAGGCCCTTCGGCCCAACAAGTCCACACCGCCCCTTGAAGCATCCCACCTGGACCCATCTCTTTATAACCACACACCCCTGAACACTACGGGCAATTTAGCACGGCCGATCCACCTAGCCTGCACATCTTTGGACTGTGGGAGGAAACCGGAGCACCTGGAGGAAACCCATGCAGACACGGGGAGAATGTGCAAACTCCACACAGACAGTTGCCCGAGGCTGGAATTGAACCTGGGTCCCTGGTGCTGTGAGGCTGCAGTGCTAACAACTGAGCCACCGTGCCACCCGACATGGGTAATTTCTTATTGTTCAGCTATGACCACTAGTTCCAGATTCTCCCACAAGCACCCCTTCCACATGCACCCGGTCAAGAACATTCTGGATGCTCTGGCTGCTGGGATTTATTTCTGCTCCTGTTAATGATCTCTACAACAGTTGGTTAATGTGCTGTATACATACAATAAACCTTTCTCTCTCTCTCTGTCGCACTCACAGTCAGTCAAATCCTTAACACTTCAAGCTTAAAAAAAGAGAGAACTCATTCAGCAGTATATAAATGGCTGCAGCTCACCTGCCAACAAGGGAGGGCACTGACTGTAAACTCTGGGATGCCCCACAGCGCCAGAGCGTCTTCCAGCCATACACGGGCACCATTAAATATGCCCTGGCTAAAATGAAGCTGCAATCTCCTTCCCACCCAGGAAACGTTCTGGGAGCATGGACTCAAACGGGTGAATTTTGAATTGTCTTTTAAAATCTGGAATTAACAGAAAATGACGACCACGAAGACAGAAAAACTCATCTGGTTCACTAGTAGGGAGGGGAACGGCCATCCTTACCCGGCCTGTGTGTGACTCCAGACCCACATGAATGTGGGTGACTCTTAACTGTCTCCCCCGGGCAATTAGGGATGGGGTAATAAATGCTGACCTAATCAGCAAAGCCTTTATCCCATGGCTGAATTTTTTAAAAAGTTCAAGGACAAAGCCCATCAACAGCTTCTCACAGCCCACTGGAGATGGCCAACAATTCCTGGTCCACTAACAACGCCCGATCCGAAGGGCAAAAATAACAGGATCCAAAAGTCGAGGAACAGAACAGGAAGAAATTTAAAAATGATGAATTTAACACTGCTCGCATCCGAATTGGAGAAACTAGTGTTTGTAGAGAACTGGACTTGTTAGTGGCGGTGGGTGACTGGGGTTCTGGAATTACTAGAGGGAGACCCAAACAAAAGCCACCGAGTCCCAGTGGCAATCCATTCATAACACACGATCTTGCTCAACAAGCGAATAAAGCAGTCCAACACCTGAAGGCCCCAGAATGCGCCAAGACTGAGCAGAGTCCGAGTCCAGCCGAGCGTGATCGGAAATGTTAGCAGCTGACACCCAACACCATAGCAAAGGTCTCAATCAGAGCCTGGTGACTCACACGCACATGCATAAAGTGTGACCCTCAGATAGACTTTCCACAAACATGATGTCAACATTTAAAAGTGTAAATCAAGGTGACTGTTGAAAGGTCACAATGAAATCCTGCTGCTGGGCTGTTTGAGTCTCTGTCCTGCACTCCCTTTCTGTCTGGCCAGTTTTTGTTTTTAATCCAAGCTTTTAATCTCACTCCATTTTCTGCAGGGTCCTTGCATTGTCTTTGTAGCTTTCTGTGGGTTTCAATGGAGGGATAATGATTTTAACATTATTGACATTTTCTAGATCCAAAGACGTGCAGGTTAGGTGGATTGGCAATGCTAACATTATCCGTAGTATCCAGGGGTGTGCACGTAAGGTGGATTGGCCATGAGAAATGCCAGGTTAAGGGGATCGGGTAGAGCATGGTGGGGTGCTGGGTTTGGTTGGGATGCTCTTCAGAGGGTTCATGCAGACTCGGGGTGGGGGGGGGGGGGGGTAGGGGGTGCAAATGGCCTGCTTCCACACTGCAGGGATTCTATGATTTTGCTAATCAGGAGCTATAGTGCAGTGGTAGCATTACTGGACCAGTGATATACATACAAAATCGCATCTTGGGGGAATTTATACGTAACTAAATCAATATATTTAGAACAAACTCCTATATCCAGGAGGTCTGGGCTCAATTTCCACTTGTTCAGAGGCACATAACAACATCTCTGAACAGATTGATTGAAAAGAAAACCCCTCCAAGGTCTCACTAATAATAATCACAGAACTACTGGATTGTCAAGAAAAGCCCATCTGGTTCACTAATGTCCTTTAGAGAAGGAAACTGCCATCCTTACCTGGTCTGGCCTACATGTGACTCCAAACCCATAGCGATTTGGTTGATTCTCAACTGTGCTTTTAAATTGGCCTGACAGGCCAGTTAGTTCAAGGGCACTTAAAGAGGGCCCACAAATATCACTCGTGCTTACATCCCAAAACAAAACAATATTGATGCTGAAGCATGAGCTGCCAACTCTCAAGGTTTGTCCTGGAGAGTTTGGGGATCATTGAAATTACAAGTGGTTTCTCCACTTTTGTTTCCCAGTAGACTGGGTAAAAAGGCAGGTTATCGGACAGGCCAGTGGAGCCAGATAAGCTCAAGGAACATGTTCAGCCAGGGTCAGTAACTGAGCTGAAGCTCATTTGTGGGACAGTTTATTCTCCCTGGATCCAAAATGACTATATAAGGCAAGTCAGAGTGCATAATGTGTCACCCAAATGGGAATCAAGAGCAAGGAATTCTGGGATACGGGTGCAGCCTTAAAGAATGGCTGCGCTTGTGGCTAATACCATCATGAGGCAGACCACTGCAGCTTTAGGGAACAAAACTGGAGCAAACTGAGTGATTACCTGAAAGCATTAGCAATGTCTTCTTTGTCCATCTGTAGCTTAATGGTAACACTTACATCTAAGCAGCCCCTTTACCTCTCTTCATTGTAACAGCAAAGGAGACAAAAGATATTTGTGTGTAGATCAGATCAGAACAGCACCAAGTGCAGCTGAAATGTTCATTTTGGGTTGGACCCATTCAGCGCTCCATTAAATCGGTATCTGGCATTAGGCTGGAGTCACAATGGAGTATCAGAATCCTGCAGTAAGGATTTTGAGCTTTTTTCATTAATGAAACTTATTTTGGAATTAAAAGGTCTGCTACAAACAAGAAAAAGAGACTGCAGATTAAATATCTGTGGAGTGTCATGGAAACTTAGGGGTGGGGGAGACAGAGCACGTGAGTGCAAGAGAGACTGACACAGAGTCTAATTGGCCTTGAGCTGAGTGGCTCATTTGGGCCATCTCGGGGGGCAGTCGTCACGGGCATTGCTGAGGATCTGAAATAAATAGGCGAGACTGGGTAAGGGTGGCAGATTTCTTTCCTTAAAAGAACTAAAGGAGTTTTTGAACATTAAATTGATGATATCATTCAAGACGAGTTCCACATTTCAGACTGACTAATTGCATCCAAATTCCATCAGCTTCTATGGTGCAATTTGCCCAGTGGTTTAAGCCGGGGCCTCTTGGTTACTAATCTGATGACATTACCACTATGTCACAGCATCTTGCCAAGGGTGTCATTGGCTCAGAATTTATGGATGGACTGGAGGACCGGTCAGCTAATTGCTAAGAAATGCTACCGACAGCTGCAGGAGTTCAGTCTTCTGCAAATAGATTTATAGCAAAATTCTGTTGTGCACTTCCCTGGATTCTCATCAGGGTTAGGAGAAAATGTTTACTTGGGTCACAAGTCAAACTTCAGAATGCGCTGAGTAATAAACCGCCGCAAATTCCCAGGAAAACTGCTCAGTCAACATGCAAAACTGTTGGAACAGCAAGCTGGTTAAGTTTAGATATTTAATTAATTGACAATCTCCAGCTCGATTCACTAAAGACAGTGTAGTTCTGTTCAAATATCAAACATCTCTTTAGTCAATGTGCAAGCTCTCCAACTCTAATGTAAACTTCAAACCTTTCCGTAGGAGATATTTACAAGCAGGATCAGCTAAAAACATATCAACTGCTCTGCTATGAAGTTACAGCACACACTACGTGATAATTGTTTAAATTCTTGATTGCACAGTTTGTATACAGACAGGGTTTTAAAAAGTACAGACAGGATAGCTAGCCACCAGGATACATGAACATCAACTAGCCACAAAATGACATGACCCACTATCACTCGTATCCTTACATACAGATAAGGAAGGACACCACTTTGATTGGGACAACACATCCATCCTAGGACAAGCCAAACAGAGATATGCATGAGAATTCCTAGAAGCATGGCATTCCAACCGGAACTCCATCAACAAACACACTGATTTGGAGCCAATCTACCATCCCCTGAGAAAAAGAACAGGAAATGACACCACCAACGCAGGAAATGACATCACCAACCCAAGGAAACCTAACCAGATAAATAGAAAGCGGGACATAACACCAGCGCTTCATCGGAGGCTCACTGATGATGTTACCTAGAATGGTGATGAAACGTCTGAAAACTAACCTCCCAGCTCAGCGAGCAAACTCACATCCAGAACCTCAAACTGAACTACAAATCTTCTCAAAACTCGCTAACAGACAGGATAATTAATGTCACTGAACAGGACAAAACTCTGGTTTATCTTGATTCCAGCCCGCCAAATTACATGCCACCATCCAAAACCTCTCATCCCCTCACAGGCCCAGCACTGTTTTTATCCAAAATAAGCTTTACTGAGCCATTCAGTAAGAAATAAAGCAGTAAGAGGGGGTCAGTGTCAGCTGTGAGCACTTCTTTATCTTTTCATGAAAAATGTAGGGCTAGGATTTCTATTAGGGTGGAAGCACATAACAGATGGTAGGGTGGATAAGGAGAAATGGTTGCTGCTTGTAAATGAAACAAGAACAAGAGGGCACAGATCAAAAGTGATCTTCAAAACAAAAGCAAAAGGTGGCACAAGGAAACCCTCTCACACAGCAAGTAGTTAGGAAATGGAATGCACCGCCTGTAAATGTGCAGGAGGCAGGTTCAATTGAAGCAAATTGAGAGGACATTGGGTGATTATTTGGATAAAAATAATGAGGTGCTCTGGGGAGAAGGCTGCAGATGACCCAGTGCCATTGATGCTTATTTGAAGGGCCAGTGCAGGCAATATGGGAAAATGGTCTCCTTCAAAGCCATAACAATTCTGTGATTCGATGACAGTGAACAGACCTCATGGTGGAACTCCCACCAGATATTCAAGCCCAATGGATTTTCAAAAGTGATACCAATTGACCACTTCTGCCCTTTAAAATCTCACTCCAATTTCTAATTGCCTCACAGCATTAAACGGACACTGAATTAGCAAAGTACACATTAACATATAAATTAGGAGTTATAGGCCACTCTGACCCTCGAAACTTATCCTGCCATTCAATAAGATCATGGCTGATCTTTTCATGGACTCACCATAACCCACTTACCATAGCCATTAATTCCTTTACTGTTCAAAAATCTACCTTTGCATTAAAAACAACAAGATAGCTTCAACTGCTTGACTTGGCAGTGAATTCCACAAATTCACAGCCCTTTGGTGGAGAAGCTCCTTCTCAACTCAGTCCTAAATCAGCTCCCCCTTCATTTTGAGGCTATGCCCCTTTGTTCTAGTTTCACCCACCAGTGGTAATAACCACCCTGCTTCTATCTTATCTATTCCTTTCATAATTGTATATGTTTCTATGAGAATCCCCTTCTTTCTTCCAAACCAAGTGAGTCAGACAGAAAATACAGCCAAGGAACAAGAGTAAGCAATTGAGCCCTGCAGGCCTGCTCTGTCAGGGAGATCAGGGCTGATCTGATTTAAATTTCAACCTCCATATCCCTGCATATCCCTAATTCACACCAATTCTCTTGGGTCATCAAGGATCTGTCTACCTCAGCCTTAAATATATTTAAAGATACTGCACCAACTACCTTTTAAAAGGAAAGCAGTTTCAAAATCTCTCAACCCTCTGAGGGAGAAAGCATTCTTATCTGTTTTAAATGGGTGAGCCCTAGTTTTAAAAACGGTGATCTCCTCATTCTCTATTCGCCCACAACAGGAAACATCTTTTCCACATCCTCCTAGTCAAGGCCCCTCTGGATCTTATTTCAATTAAGAAATCTCTGACTCTCCTGAACTCCAGAAGATACAGGCATAGCTTTATCCAGCCTTTTTCCTCCCAAGGCAATCCGCTCATTCTAAGTATTGGTCTAGTAAATTTTCTCTGAACTAGTACTAATGCATTAACATCCTTCCATAGATAGAGTGGCACACGGGAATCATAGAATCTCTGTAGTGTGGAAGCAGGCCATTCGGAGTATCGAGTCCATATCGATCCTCTGAAGAGCATCCCCACCCCTCCACTGTGTCCCTGTAACCCTGCAGTTCCCATGGTTAATCCACGCATCCTGCACATCGCTGGACAACATGTCAATTTATCATGGCCCATCCACCTAACCTGCTCATCTTTGGACTATGGCAGGAAACTGCAGCACCCAGAGGAAACCCGCACAGACACATGGAGAACGTCTGTGTGGAATTTGCACACAGTCACCTGAAGGTAGAATCCAACCCAGGTCCCTGGTGCTGTGAGGCAGCAGTACTAACTACTGAGCTAGCATACTGCCCTTACTACTACTCCAGGTGTATTCTCTCACCAATGCTCAATATAGCTAAAGAGCAAAGGAAGATTCCCAGCACAAGAACCACCGCCTTCCTCTGGACAACTCCTGCCCCATCTGCCCAAAGACTGAAGAGTTCAGGCAAGACAGGAACCACAAATCCTGATGCCAGGAAGACATCACATCGTTTTGAGGAACGGATGACAAGAAAATTACAGCCTCGTCAGCAATGAGGGTGAATGTGAAATAAACTCATCTCATCTGTTTGCTTCCATAATTAATTTGGCTGTGCAGACTTAAGTTCCTGCTACTCTCAGTCTCAGCTCACTGTGATTTCTTCTTTCCGTTAATCACAGACTCTCTACCTCAACAGATCGACCGGTTCGACTGTAATGTTTGACAATTGGGTTTATGCCAAAAGATAAAAGTCATCAGGAAGGATGTTAGATATGTGCAATGTTTTCCTCCAGCTGATTATAAACAAATCTCCACGTGAAACTGAAATGTAACAGTTTAATAAGAACTGAAAAGAACCGCATATGTTGGAAATCAGAAACGGAAATTGCTGGAAAAGCTCAGCAGGTCTGGCAGCGTTTGTGGAAAGAAGTCAGAGTTAACGTTCCAAGTCCAGTGACCCTTCCTCAGAAATTAGCTCAACTTTTCCAGGAATTTCTGGATTAGTTTAACATTGCTCTTATGTTAAAGGAAGCATTACCTCTGGCCCTGAGGTAGTTAGGTTTGTCCCGGTTCTCACCTCCGAGCCTAAATACTGTTGCCTGCAAGCCCTCCTCCTGGCCATGAACATCTAACCCAGGCTAACCCTTTAGGACACAGAGATGGAGGAAGTGCTGTTCTGAAGCTCTGTCCTTTGGATGATCCCATCATTATCTCACAGCTTTTTGTGGGTCTTGGCTGTACAACATATTTCGCCAACAAAACCAGTGACTGTTCCTCAAAAAGTACTTGATTTTCACCAGGCATATCACAGCCTCGCAGAGTGGTGCAACTTCAATGCAAGCTCTTTATCCTCCTCCCAGGACCGATACAGCAGTTAGAGTGAAACTTCCTCTACTCTTTGAAACTAAAAGTAAATGGAAAGCTCCCTCTATTCTTAAAACAAAAAATGAAATGGAAAATAAAGTTCCCTTGATGCCATCGCCACCAAACACTGCTGTTGTGTTGAGGTTTTACAGGACATTGGTGAGGCCTCTTCTGAGATACTGTGTCCATTTCTGGTTGCCATGTTATAGGAAGGGTATTATTGAACTAGAGAGCGTTCAAAGGAGATTTACCAGGATGTTGCTGGGAGTGAAAAGTTTGAGATATAGGGAAAGGCTGGATAGGCTGGGACTCATTTCCCCCCTGGACCATAGAGGCTGAGGGGTGATCTACTAGAGGTTTATAAAGGTCATGAAGGGCACAGGCAGGGTGAATGGCTGGAGTCTTTTCCCTAGGGTGGGGGATTTCAACACAATGGAACATATCAACATGAGGAGAATGACTTAAAAAACATGAGGGGCATTTTAGTTTTCCTCAACAGAGTGGTTCATGTGCAGGATGAACTTTGAGAAAGTGGTGGATGTGGGCACAGTTACAATGTTTAACAGACATATAGGTAAGTATATGAATACAAAACGTTTGGAGAGATACGGGCAAGTGCAGTTTAGGATGATAGTTGGCACACTCTGGTTGGACCAGAGGATCTGGTTCCTTGCCATATGACTAAGGACAGCAGCAGCAGGGGGCTGGGGAATGAGGATAGATACAGAGCAAAGCTCTCTCTGTTTTATGCATTTACATGGTTTTTTCCCAAGGCTGCAAATGATTCATTTTTCTGTATCTTTGTTCCTCAACTGAGATCATCAATATTTAAGGAGGATGTCAATGGGCTGGAAGCACTTCTGAGATCGACCAGGCTAACACAAGATAGAATTACAGAACCCCTGCAGAGTGGAAGCAAGCCATTCAACCTATCGAATCCACACCCACCCTCCAAATAGCATCCCACGCAGACCCACTCACCCCATCCTTGTAACCCTGCATTTCCCATGGCTAATTCACTTAGCTTGCACATCCCTGGACACTACGGGTAACTTAGCATGGCCAATCCAGTTAACCTGCAGATCTTTGGGCTGCAGGAGGGAACCCACGCAGACAAGGGGAGAATGTGCAAACTCCACACTGACAGTCACCCAAGGCTGGAAGTGAACCCAGGTACCTAGTGCTATCAGGTAGTCCTAACCACAAAGCTACCCTTTACCTTCTGAGGCAATGCTTGGTTTGTATCGTGCTGAAGGTTTGAAGAGTTACAGCTAATACGACTGAAAGACTACGAGAGGTTTTGATGGTGTGGTCATGGGCAGAACGTCTCCTTTTTTGAGGGAGTCTTGAGACAGAGATCAGGTGCATCTCTTGGTGTGGCACGTAGGCTAGGGCCCAGGGCATTGGTTACTGAAACCTCATGTAGCCCTCCCATCCCAGGTCCTAAGTTCTACTCCAGGAAAGATGGAATTAAATTCAATTAACAAATTCTGGAATGGAAGGCCATCCCAATAATGGTGATCACAATAAGTACCAGTTGTTGTCAATACCCAGCTGCTTTATTAATGTCTTTTCAAGTACGTGGTCGAGGGTAGTTCGGGATAGGCAATAAGTGCCAGTCTTCCCAATGACATACGTATCAGAACAAAGATTAGATTAGATTACCTACAGTGTGGAAACAGGCCCTTCGGCCCAACAAGTCCACACCACCCTTGAAGCATCCCACCCAGGCCCATCCCCCTCTAACCCACACACCCCTGAACACTGAAATGGGCAATTCAGCATGGCCAATCCACCTAGCCTGCACATCTTTGGACTGTGGGAGGAAACCGGAGCACCTGGAGGAAACCCACGCAGACACAGGGAGAATGTGCAAACTCCACACAGACAGTCACCAGAGGCTGGAATCGAACCCAGGTCCCTGGCGCTGTGAGGCTGCAGCGCTAACCACTGAGCCACCGTGCCCAACTGAAGTAGGTTGTGGCAAATAGCAAAGGTGTACCTGGGGACAATATAGGCAAAAGGATAGGAGATTGTGTGGATGGAGTGCGTCAGTCAGTAAATAAATAAAGCGCAAGGCAGCTCACACAGCACTGGCACCAATCAGCTGAACCGAGCAGACTGTTCTGACGCTGAAAGTGCCATTGCATTCCTTATAATGGACACCAGCATTCGGGCCTTGAGGGAAAAGGTGAAGTAAAGACCAGGTAGGGTGACCCCTTCTGATCACTGATGGGGATTTTACGCTGAGAGTCACTTGCTGAAGATCAGATTGCGATTCAGTCTGGTTAATGCTTCTAGCATCCCCTCTATGTGAGTAAACAGTGAATCCACACTCATCGTCTAAGCTTGACCCTTGGATGGGAATCCAAGTGGCTGACAGATGCCAAGAGGAATCAGCAGCTTTGGCCAAGAGAGATTTATTTGTACCGGATGACAGGTGTTCCTGGCTCCAGAAACCGAGACATGAGCCACTCTGGTGCCACTTTTATAAGTCATTAGCTCCCAGCCTGACCCATAATTAGCAAGCAATAGCTTGAATTCTGATCTTTCATTATCATGTGCAGGCTAACCCATGACAGTGCAGGAATCTACATCAATACCCCAGCACATCCTCACAGCCAGTGCACACACAGTGTTGACTATCACAGTGCACGGGTTCGAAATTCATGTAGCAGAAAGCCATCTGTTCTCGGGCCTTATTTATGGAGAGATTTTGCTTACATAACAAGGGATATGGCTTCAGTTGCCTCGGCCTTAGCCTCAAACTCCCTCAAGGCACCCCTCAACCTGCCCAGGCCTTCAAACACACACACCCCCCCTCTCTTGCTCTCCCCCAGAACCCCCACTATCCCTGCATTCTGGGACACTTGCTGTTCCCACCTCAGATCCCACCCTCCACTGTCTCCTGGGAACCCTCCCCTCACCCCAAACCTTTGGTGACCAACTATCCCCATTCTCCCTGCCCAGAAACTCCAACTTTTCATCCTGTCTCCTGGCAGACCCATCGGATCCTCCGTGTGTGTGTGTCTCTCTCTCTCTCTCCCTCCCCCCGCCCCCCCATGACCTGTCTTCCTGTCGGGACCCTCACCACACCTTTTCTAGTAGGAATCCCACTTCTGTCCCTCCCATGACATCCACAAGCGCCTCAGTACCCTCACACCCCGGCCCTCTATACCTTGCTTCCATGAAGACACTCTTTAAAAGGTGACTTTCCGATTCAGTATAAGCTCTCTCCGCATGACTCCATGTCAGAATCTGCTTTATATTGCTCCTGTAAAGTGCCACGGCATGTTTTATTCCATTACTCGTGAAACACAAATACAAGTTGTTAATTTTGTCCTCACCAAGGTGAGGAATGAGCGCTCTGGGAATAGCGCGCTTTGCACTTGGAGCATTGACAATTACCATGTGCTGACTGCGCCAATATCTAATGAGGTGTGAACATCGAAGCTAAAAACGTGAAAAAAAATCCAACAAATCTCCACTATAGATGTCTCTCTCTCAGAATCCTGGGATGCAAGCTAAGATAATGGATACTAGACATGATTTTCCAAAATTCCTCAATTCCTGAATGGTCCCAACTGATAGGAAGTTAGATGTAACTGCAGTTGGCAAGAAAGGGGCGAGAAAGAAAACTGAAAACTATAGACCAGTTAGCCTGACAGACACTGTGAAACTGCAAGGAATCGATCAAGAAGATCTAAAACAATGCAGTTAGAAAATCATGGTATGATTCAAACAAATCAACGTGGTTTGCAATTGGTAGAACATGTTTTTACAGATTTATTACAGTTTAAGGATTTAACCAATAAAGTATACATGGCATACTTGTCCGCAGCAATTTACAGTGTATAGTATTGGCTTAGTCAAGGAGAGAGAAAAAAATGGAATTGATTTTTGCTGATGATACAAAACAAATCGAAAGAGATGAACAGAGGTTGCAAAGAAATATAAACAAGTTAAGTAAATGGGACACACGTCAGCAGATGATGGATAATTTGGGGACATGCGAGGTTATTCACATTAGTTGTAAGAATAGCAAAGTAGAATTTTGTGATAATCAAAGCTGTAAATGTAGTTATTCATAAAGGAGAAATTGTGCTTGTAGCAGGATCACAATGTTAGTATCCTGTTCACAACAGATTGGGTCCGAAAATAAGAAGGTTGTCCTGTGATGACAGACTGAATTAATTGATTTATATTCTTAGAGAAATCCAAAGAATGAGGGGTGATCTCATTGAAAAACACAAGGTTTTGAATGGCCTTCATGAGTGATACTGAGAAGTAGAGGTAGAGTCCACTGGTCAGGAAAAATACACGGACAGAGTGTCAGGGTAAATGGATGATTATTTTTGACACTGAGATGAAGGCAGGTTACTTCAAAGGGTGGTGAATCTTCAGAATTCTCAACCCAAAAAAGGGACATTTCAACATTGAATGTACTTAAATCCGAAATTAACAGATTTTGGATCTCTCAGAAGAGGGATCAGAGATAGAGAGAACAATAGATTCAAGTGTTGAAACTGAAGATCAACCATGACTGTACTGAATAGGAAAGCAGATTAGATGGGCCAACTTCTGTTCCTATTTCTTACATCTTTGCACTTATATCAGAACAAAATGCTGCAATAATCAGTGACCAACCCAAACCAATATCCATTTCAAGCCCACTGACTCCCACAGGTGCTTAGAATACACCTCCTCCCACCCACCTTCCTGCAAAAATTCCGTCCCCTATTCCCAATTCCTTTGCCTCTGCCGCATCACTCCCAGGATGGGGCATTTCACTCCAATACATCTCAGATGCCCTCATTTTTCAAGGACCGCAACTTCACCCCACCCCCAGTGGTCAAGAACACCCTCGACAGTGTCTCCCGCAACTTATTTCTCACAACCCGTCCCCACAATAACCGCCAAAAGAGAATCCCCCTTGTCCTCACATACAACCCCACCAACCTCCGGATCCAATGCATCATCCTCCGACACTTCCGCCACCTGCAATCCGACCCCACCAAAGACATTTTTCCCTCCCCACCCTTATCTGTTTTCCGGAGGGACCACTCTCTCCGGGACTCCCTTGTCCACTCCACACTCCCCTCCGGCCCCACCACACCCAGCACTTTTCCCTGCAACCGCAGGAAGTGCTACGCCTGCCCCCACACCTCCTCCCTCACCCCATCCCAGGCCCCAAGAGGACTTTCCACATCAAGCAGATGTTCACTGCACGTCTGCTGTACTCGTTGTGGCCTCCGTTACATCAGGGAAAGCAAACAGAGGCTTGGGGACCGCTTTGCAGAATACCTACACTCGGTTCGCACTAAATAACTGCACCTCCTAGTCACAAAGCATTTCAACTCCCCCTCCCATTCCTCAGATGACATGTCCATCCTGGGCCTCCTGCAGTGCCACAGCAATGCCACGTGAAGGTTGCAGGAACAGCATCTCACGTTCCGCTTGGAAACCCTGCCGCCTAATGGTATCAATGTCGACCTCATAAGCTTCAAAATCTCCCCTCCCCTGATCACGTCCCAAAACCAGCCTAGCTCTTCCCCGCCTCCCTAACCTGTTCTTCCACTCACCTATCCCCTCCTCCCACCTCAAGCCGTACACCCATTTCCTACCTACTAACCTCATCTCAACCCCTCGACCTGTCCGTCCCCCCTGGACTGACCTATCTCCTCCGTAACTCCCAACTTAAACTCACTTTACTGGCTCCATCCCTACCTCTTTGACCTGTCTGTCTGCTCTCCACCTAACTTCTCCACTATCCATCTTCTATCGGCTTCCCCCTCCCTCCCTAGTTATTTCAGAGACCCCTCCCCTCCCCCATTTCTGAAAAGCCTTCTTGCTCCTCTGATGCTCTTGGCCTGCTATGATCATCCAGCTCTACACCTTGTTATCCCACTTCTGACTACTTTTTTTTGCAAGAAAGGTGCCCAAAACCCTGAAGGGTTTTAGCAGATCAAACAAAACACAACAGTGCCAGTGGTTGAAGAGTCAACAACCAACTGGTACAGATTTAAGGTGTCTGAGGAAGACGGAAGGTGGCAGCAGGAGGACAATCGAATGGAATAAATGGTTCTGATTTGGAACGTGTCCGGAACAGCAGTGGAAACGGCCAATAACTATTTAAAAGACAGAAACTAGATAAAACATTTCTTTAAAATAAAAAAGGGAAAATTTACTAGATTCCAGGACAGACAGCATAGATTCTTCAGATAGCACAAACATGATGGATTCAGGGGCCTCCTCACTGTTAGATCATTCAGATATGCTCTGAGCTTAATTCCTCCAGTTAGTCAAAGGAGTCAAAAAAAAAGGTACAGGGCAAGGGAAGTTAGTACAGCCTCTCTGAAACATACCGGCTCGGAGTCTGTGGGATCCTGGACATGTCACCTGTTAACAGCAGCTGGTCTGTGTCCATTAACTCAGGTCAAGCTACCAGAATATCAATTACAACGCAATATCTTCAAGGTCATGAAAAAAACTTCAAGGAATGTGTCATCTCAAAGGGCTAACTAAAAGGGATAAAATTGTGATGGAACAAAGTGCAGATGGTGAGTGGAAGGTGGGAAATGCAAGGATATTGGTTTGCCAGGTTTTATGTATACAATATACAGTCCGTGTCCCCCGCCCCCACTTCTTATCATTGCATCAATGCAGTCTCACTACCTCAAAGTTTAATATAAAAACACATCATGCCAGAAGGGGGGCGTGGGGGGCGCGGGAGTAGGGGGAAAGAACCTTCTGTTCAATGTTTTCTTTATTGCTTAAAACAAATCTCAAAACCAGAAAAAAATTCAAACAAAATTCACAGCTAAACCAAACTGCTAGAGATTCTTGATGAAAGGAAAGCGTGATCAAACACTGGTTAGAATCTGTTTTATGTGACATTGAGCTGCCCTATTTAAAAGGATGTGTGAATGGATAATGATGGAGAAACTTCAGTCTGAATTTCTGTTGGCTATATTCCATCACAATGTTTAGGAATCAGGGTCATCAAAAGAGCCCCAATTTGGGGAGAAAGCAGGAACAAGAGTACTTCACCGGAAGATCGGCCACGATCATATGAAATGGGCAGGCAGGCTCATTCGGGCTGAATGGCCTGTTCCTCCTCCTTATCTTTATCTTTATATCTGGCTTTCTCGTCAACTTGGAAGGCCCCCCCCCCCACCCCCATCACTCAAATAATTTCGATTAAAGACTCCCTCCCATTCTGACAATAATCTGCATTTATGTAGCATCCTTAAAATAATACTATCAAAATTAGACAGTAGTAGTGATAATACCATTGGGCTGGAAATCCAGCAGTCCAGGATTTTGTTGTAGGGGCAAGGATTCAAACAGCACCACAATAAGTGGTGGAAATTAAATTCAGCTTCTACATCGAGAACGGAAGGCAAACCCCCACACATCAGCAATAACTGTTGTAAAAATAAATTTGGCTCAGGTCCATTAGACCTGCCTTTAAGGAAATCTCCGATCCTTCCCTGGTCTGGCATACATGTGACTCCAGACACACAGCATTATGGTCAAATCTTAACTGCCCTCTAACATGGCTGCCTGCTCTTGAAAACACTGGCTTATCATCAGGGTTAGGGTCAGGGTAGCAAGTACCTACAATGGGCAACCTTTCCAGTACTGTTCAAACCTCAGAATAAATAGAAACATAGAATATAGAAGCAGAACTAGGCCATTTGGCTCTTTGAGCCTATCGTTACAATAATCGAACATAATCATGGCCAATCATCCAACTCAGCACCCTATTCCTGCTTTCTCCCCACACCCTTTGCTCCCATTAGTCTTAAAGAACTTCACCTTTCTTGAAAGTCTTTGACGTTTGACATCAATAATTTTCTGAGGCAGCAAATTTCACAGGCTCACGACTCTCTGGTTGAAAAAATTTCTCTCATCTCAGTTCTAGAACACCTACCCTATACCTTTAGGCTGGGATCCCTGCTCTCGACTCTCCAGTCATTAGGAACATCCTTCCTGCGTTTACCCACCTAATTCTGTTAGAATTTTACAGGCTTCTATGGGATTTCCCCACTCTCACCTATTCTTCTAAACTTCAGTGAGTACAGTCCTAACTGATCCATTTTCTCCTTGTACATCAGACCCACCATCCCAAGAAACAGTCTAGTAAACCTTTGTTGCACTCCCTCCATCACTAGAACCCCTCTTCCTGGAGATATTCCAGACAATATTCCAGGCGTGGTCTCACTAAGACCCTGTATAATTGCAGCGAGAAGTTCCCTGCTCCTGTACTCAAATCTGTAAAAGGGCAATACATAACTTGCAATAAAGAATAAAATGCTCCAAGTTTTTTTTAAAATCACTGTTGGGATCTGGGCATCTCTGACCCGGAACGGCATTTATTGCCCATCAGGCAGTTAAGAGTCAATTGTATTGCAGTGAGTCATGAATCATACCTAGTCCAGACCAGGTAAGGATGACAGATTTCCTTCTCTGAAAAGGATATTTGTGAACCAGATGGGTTTTTACATGGTCGCCATTAAGCCATCATTTTATTCCAAATGTTTTGTAAAATTCATTTTCCACCATCTGCCATTGCGGGACTTGAATCCATGTCCCCGGAAAGATTACGCTATCGTTGTGAATTACTGGTCTACTGACATTACCACTATACAAGATACAGAACTTCACTGGGGTATTAAGCAGATGCTCAAAAATTGTCAATACAGCAGGTTCAGATGAGTAGTGAAAGGAGAGTGATAAAGACACAGAGGTGTTTAGGAAGGAAATTCCAAAGTTTATTGTCTGGCGAGCCAAAGACATGGGCATCAATGATGCAGTGATTAAAATCTGGACATCCCAGATTTTAGAGGATGACAGAAATCTGAGGATTGCGTGACTGGAGAGGAGTGATCCATACAAAGACTTGAACCAAAAGATGAGAATTTTAAAAATCAAGAAGTGCAGCCAGTGTACTGATGAGCACAGGAGTGAAAAGGTGAACAAGACTCTCTACAAATAAGATCAGTGAGCAGAGCTTTCAATGACCTCAAACTTAGACTTGCATTACATTCCTTCGACACTTGTTATTTCAACTCTCCCTTCCTTATCCCCACCAAGTGAAAAAGTATCATATTGGAATGCCAATAAGTTAAAGTTTAACTTGAAGTATTTCTTCCACATCTGTTTTCTGTGACATCTTTTCAGAAAACACAATTCTGCCTGGCTCCAGAATACAAGCCCTGCAAGTTAACAAGCCACACATTGTTTCAGCAGCTCCCTTCTGTCTCCAGTGCTGGAATGTAGACTCTTAGGAATCCAGGTTGAACTTTTGGTCCCAACTGAGTTCACTAACTCCAGCCAACATTGCAGTCAAGATGCTTACCGTACATATATGGGCTAACAATAGTTTGAAGGAACAGAGATGTCAGAGTTCCCAGTCATAATTATTACACAATGGCTTTATACTGGAAAGTGCACCATTTCTGCATCACCCCTTGCAGGATTTTAATTTTGTGACAAAACCCTATCTTTGTCTCATACTCTATTGCAGTATTTCTATTTAAATAATTATTCAACTGCCTCAATCGAAACTGCCTCTGCCACAACTTCCAAGCAGTGTATTCCATACCCTGCATAAAAGGCATATTCTCACTCCTCACATTTGTTGATTTTTAAAAACATTTTTGAAACCACATCCTCTGGGTCTTGACGTTTTAACAAATGGGAACCAATCTCTTCCCCCACCCAGTATTTGCTGCCTGAGGATGCCTCGTGATTTTGAAGAAAAGGATCAAATTTCATCTTAGCTTTCTCCTCCCCAAGGTAAAAAGGTCTTAACCTCTTGAATCCTTCTTCATAACTGAAGTATTCCATCTGCGGAACCAGTCCCATAAACAACTTATGCACTTTCTCCAACGAATTCACATCCTTCTGGGCACCACACTGGAAGAAGTGGACACAATACTCCAGCTGAGGTCTACCCAATGTTGGATTAAAAATTTCTTGATAACCCCACTGCTGTATGCCCTGTTAAGTGAAGCTGAGAATGCTGTATGCTTTATTAACAGCTCAACCTGTCCTGCCAACTTTAATGAATTATGTATGTTTTCACCCAGGTCTCTTTGTTTCACCACACTTCATTTTATACCATCCTTCCATGTTCTTTGCACTAAAGAGCTCAATCTCACTTCTCCACATGGATCCTCATCTACCCACTGCACCAGGTCAATGCCCTTTTGAAATGCTACACTGTCCTCCTCATAATTTACAGTAGTTTCAAGTTTGCTAACTTTGAAACCGTCCACTGCAGACTAAGATCTAGATCACTAATATGAGTCAGTCAAAAAAAGCCAGACTCCCAATACTGACCCTTCGGAAATGCACCACAAAAAATATTTATTGCCCATGTCTTTTTATTTAATTCATTCATGGGATGAGGGTGTTGCTGTTGCTGTCAAGGCCAGCATTTATTGCCCATCCCTAATTGCCCAGAGGGCAGTTAAGCATCAACCACATTGCTGTGGGTCTGGAGTCACATGTAGGCCAAACCAGGTAAGGATGGTATCATTGTGCCACAATGACGCCACCTGAAAGATGCAGGAACAGCATCTCATATTTCACTTGGGAACTCTGCAGCCTAAGGGTATCAATGTGGATTTCACAAGCTTCAAAATCTCCCCTCCTTCAACCACATGCCAAAACCAGCCCAGCTTGTCCCCGCCTCCCGAACTATTCCTCCCACTTCAAGCCCACCCCCATCCCCTACCCACTAACCTCATCCCGCACCCCCTGACCTATCCATCCTCCCTGGGCTGACCTATCCCCCCATTAACTCCCCACCTACAGTCACCTTCACTGGCTCTAACTCTGCCTCTTTGACCTGTCTGTCTCCTCTCACATTATCTTCTCCTTTATCCACCTTCTATCCACCACCCTGTCTCCCTATTTATTTCAGAATCCCCTTCCCCTCCCCCATTTCTGAAGAAGGGTCCCGACCCGAAATGTCAAGCTTTCCTGCTCCTCTGATGCTGCTTGGCCCGCTGTGTTCATCCAGCTTCGCACTGTGTTATCTCAGATTCTCCAGCATCGGCAGTTCCTACTATCTCCTGACTTGTCTCTATATGTCTTTTGCCCCAAAGCAACAACTTAAAACAGTCTGGAGGACTTTTCCTTCTCCATCCACTCAGCGTGTTAAAGACTCCCATTCATTCACCTCTAGACAGAGCAGCCTGTTTCTAACCTCTCCTTGTAATTCAATCCTCCAACATTTGGTGCATTTCTTCTTGTCTAACTAAGCAGAGAACTGCGGGAACAGCCTGACCAGCACTGTACATATCAACCACGGCTGACTTTCACTTAGACTAATCGTGCAGTAACTAGAGAAGGTCAAACTCCAGCCCAAGCTCAGGCTCCTGGTCTCCCCCTTAAAATTTCAAAACCTTGAATTAGTGTGCCCCTATTTTGTCTTCCATTGATAATACCTTGCACGTCTCCACATCAAATCTTCTTGAACTTCCTTGCTGCCTTGTTAGAACTGACTGCCCTTGCGGTCCAAATTCTAATGTAACTTAGGAGTTTGGTTGAATTTAGTTTTGTTTCCAAGTCCATCAAATTTACCTCAAGCTCAGTAGCAACTTCAGATGTTCAGCATTGTTAATATTGCTCCCTTTGCCTCAGTGTTAACTGGTATCCATGTACCATCACTACTGTGTAATTATAGTATTATATATTTTGATAAAGAAAGCTAATCTGCTTTTAAAATGGAAACAACTCTAGAAAATGGATCCCGGTGGTCACCTGTCATGGGTAGCACCTGACCTGGCATTGGGGCTAGAGTCAGGAGGCCTATTAGCCTTCAAATAACCATTTCCAAGAACGTGCAGAAATTCCCTAACAATAGATTCTTAGTGTTATCAATAACTCTTTGTAGCTCACTACAGTCTGACAAAGGGGGAGGGGGGGGGGGTCATCCAAACTAATGGCCAGGCAAGTAGGAGTTAAATTGCTTCAACTATAAATGGCATTGATGATGAATGTTACCTAATGAGGAACATGAAGCAGTTCTGGAACAGTAGCTACCTTGTTTTGATCTGTATGTAAGGCACCATTTTGATCAACGCCAGAAGAACCGAGACACACTGGAGACAGCCAGTTCTCGACAGGAAGATGGAGGGTGATAAACCATTTGTGCTGAACGAGGCAATTAAAAAAGGTCCCCAAAGTGTACTGCTGTAAAAGCAGAACTGGAGCATCGCCCTATTGACTCCTCATCCCCAACCCTACACCAGAATGTGTTCTGCTTCAATCACCTATGAAGCCAACTATTCAGCTACAGAAGCAATCACAGCAGCTGAATCCTGACTTCAAGTTTAAAATCCTTCTCAACTGTACATACTTTTAAGCTTTGTACTTTAATTTATCTAATAACCATTGCTGTTTAGTTAGTTATTTTCAACAAGTTGCATAACAAATAAATCAAACATTTAACACTAGAGCTTTTGTCTGCCAGTTAGCTTTAAATTGGAACACAAAAAAAGGAAAGGGAGCTAAGCACATGAGAAATTCACAGTTCATGGACCACCCTGGAGGCACACTTGGTGTGGTGGTACAGGAGAGGCAGTGGCCGAATGGTATTACCACTGAGCTGTAAATCCAGAGACCCAGATAACATTCTGGATCTGGGTTCTAATCCCACCATGGCAGATGGCAGAATGTGAATTCAATAAAGCTATCTGGAATTAAGAATTTAATGAAGACAATGCAATTGTCGGAAAAATCCATCTGGTTCACTGATGGAAAGGAAAATGTCATCCTTACCTGGTCCGGCCTACATGTGACTCTAGACTGTCAGTAATGTGGTTGGTGCTCAACTGCCTTCTGGGCAATAAATGCTGCCTGACCAGCAACACCCTCATCCCATTAATGATGAAAGGCTAGGCATCCATAAAGTGCTTTAGAATATTTTCTACATTTGAAATGCTGTGTAGTTCTGAACCATGTCATCACATATTTCCCATTAGTTAAAAGTTGCATTTGTGTAGAATGGAGACAGTAAGGACTGCAGATGCTGGAAGCTCGAGTCAATAAACGAGAAGCTGGAAAAGCACATCAGGTCAGACAGCATCTCAGGAACAAGCAAGTCAATGTTTTGAGCTGAAACCCTTCAAGAGGACACCCATTTGTGCAGAATTCTAAATGCTAGATCAGCTACCTGGCCACAACCAGGATGCAGCTAATAAAAGGTAACTATTGGGCTGATCAAGGCACCTCTCCCATGGTAGAGGGGCGGGTGGCAAAACACATCGAGAGGAGCCAGCTATCTCGCAGCAGCTTAGGAGGGCCTAGACTCTGCGAGCTTTATACATACCCCTCCCCCATGCCTTACCATGATGGCCACATAGCTTCCACCTCCGCTAGCCTCTAACTGTGGCCTTCTATTTACGCAAGGTGTTCAAAGAGTACAATGAAGGCGTGCTGTCTCTCCTATATACATGGAGACCTCCCACATTGGGCAATGGAGCCGTCTGTGCCACTGCTGAAAGGCACAGGTTTAACCAACACTGAAAAAGACTATGGTTCTACTTTGGACACATTACAGGATTGAGGAATTCAAAACTTTCCTGGCACCATGATCCTAATCCCAGAAATAAATCTAGCTCAAGTGCTGGAACTTACTGTTCCAACTACTAACGAAAGTCTATACCCAAATGGAGGCTGTAAAAACATTGTCCTACACTCATTATAGACCTCCTTACAGAGCTGTAACCTACAACTCTGTCCATGGCTAAATATTTATCTATTACTTTGGAAGCTGTGAAGTTACTGAAACTGAACATAATAGTCTTTTCTGGGATCCTGTGGTGTGCAATTTGGGTCCCACATATTCTAACGCAACACTGACTACATGTAATAGTAATTCATTAATTGCAAAACACTTTAGGGCAGCCAAAGATCATGAAAGGCACTAGTCAATTGAAAGTTCTCTCTCTCCTGTATCTTGGCTGGAAGAAACGTTGAATTCTTGGATTCGCCAGAGACAGCAAGTTTCATTATTCTGCACTTGTTCTTGTGTGAAAGCTCACCATTCTACACTGAGAAATGTATTCATCAACAAGCAGCACATTCATGGCACAGTGGATTCTGAGGGCGCCTGCCAAGAGAGCAGCTTTACACCTTGCTGGCTGCTTCACCCATCTCTCAAATGTCCTTCCCTGTGAAGGGCTTCACAATATGCACAACGTTCTGCCACCGCCAACATCCCTGATGCTCAGGAACCAATGCACCAGGACTCCACAAGCCCAGCTTTTAAATGACAGTCAATACCTCTCCACCATACTACATTACATGGAAATGCTGAAAGCCTGAGGCAGAAGGAGGCCAGTTAGTAGGAAGTGGTACAGTGATAATACCATGGGACAAGCAATCCAAAAATCAAGTTAAGGCATGGGTTCAATGGAATTAAACTTCAATTAACAATTCTGGAATATAAGAGATAGAAAGTGATGGTGCAGGATCAATTGTTGTTAAAAATAAACAAAGAATCTGAGTGAGTCATGCCCTTCAAGGAAGGAAATCATCCTATATGGTTTGGTTGACTCTTAGCTGCCTTCTGAAATGGTTGAACAAGCCCGTCGGTTCACAGGGAATAAGGAAACAGCAATAAACCTCGCCAGTGACGCTCACCCTAGAGAAAATAAAAAAATGCCTCCCCACCCCAACAAACACAAGCTTTGCCACTTCACAGATCGAGACTGATAAATTCTAGAATGCAATTTACCACAAGCTCCATATCTTTCCATGTAGTTTGAGAACAATTTACTCTTGAAAGCTTCAGTTGATCCCAGGCGGACAGTCCAAAAGTTCCACTACTCTCTGCACGAGCAGTCTCTGGTTTCGCTCCTGAAAGGCGGGCTCCAATTTCAAAGTTGTGGTCCCTTTGTTGGGTAGCACTGTGGTTCGGTGGTTAGCACTGCTGCCTCACAGGGGCCAGAGAGATCTGGATTCAATTCCAGCCTCAGGCAACTGTCTGTGTGGAGTTTGCACATTCTCCCCGTGTCTGCGTGGGCTTCCTCCAGGTGCTCTGGTTTCCTCCCACAGTCCAAAGTTGTGCAGCTTAGGTGTAATGGCCATGCTAAGTTGCCCAGTGTCCAGGACGTGCAGGCTAGGTGGATTAACCACAGGTAATGCAGGGTTACAGGGACTGAGTTTGGCGGGGGTGGGGTGGGGGTTGGTCTGGGTGGGATGCTCTTGAGGAGGCTCAGTCTGGACTTGATGGCCCAAATGGCCTGTTTCCGCACTATAGTATTTCTGTGATTCTATGATTTTTCTCAATTATGGAGGAGTAGGGGGCAGAGAGTGGGGAATAGATTTTTCCAACTCTAACCCATTAAACTGTTGGAACATCTTAAACACCTCAATCCAATCACCTCTGAACATTCTATTTTCAAGAGAATACAAACCACACAGTTATGCAATGGTCTTCACATCTTAATTGTTTTAATCACAGGTAGCAATCGTTGCAACAAATCTACTCTGTAATCCCTTCAGCTATGGGGATATCAGTCCTGACCTATGACAAAGAGTTGAACCCAGTGCTCCAGATGGATCGCAATCAAAGCTTTTATGCAATTTAAGCATAACTTCCTTCTTTCTGTATTCTAGCCCCCTTGAGACAGATATTCTATGGTGTGCATAATTTTGAACAATATTAAAAAGCATGAAGGAAAAATAACACAAGATGTGAGTGGGGGGGAAGAGGGGGGAGAAAGGGCGTGGGGAGAGAGACAGAGTGAGACACACACAAACACAAGAAATATAAATATAAAACAGGTAAATCAAAAAAAAGTTAAATATCAAATCAGTCCCACATCACAACAGAGAAAATCTGCAGAGCGACATAGAAAACAGGAGAAAAAAATATCATTTCAAGGGCCCACAAATCATAAAAAAAACATATTGTAATCTTCAAATAAATGACAGAAAGAATTCAGCAAAGAAAAAGGTGAAAAATGTTTCTCTTGCAATTACAATGCTAGAACGAAAAAAAAAATTGAATGATGTAACATTTTCTGGAGCTGAATTAACCACTGACCATGCATGAGCATACACAGCATCCACATTATCAACATTCTCAAGGTTATTATTGACCAGAAACTGAACTGGACTAGCCAATTCTGAAGGAGGGTCACTGGACCCAAAACGTGAACTTTGCTTTTTCTCCAAAAATGCTGTCAGACCTGCTCATAGAAACCCTACACAGCAGATAGAGGCCTTTCAGCCCATCAAGTCTACACAGACGCATTGAACAGCAATTGTTCCAGACCCACCTCCTTCCCCATCCCCATCCCTCCACATTTTCCATGGGGGTCGACCCACGTCGCCCTGATATCCCTGGTCACTATGAGAATTTAGCACGGCCAATCCACCTAACCAGCGGGTCTTTGGACTGTGGGTGGAAACCCACTGACCCGGGGAGAACGTGCAAACTCCACAAAAAGTTGTCCAAGGTTAGAATAAAACCTGGGTCCCTGCTGTTGTGAGGCAGCAGTGCTAACCACTAAGCACGGGATGTGTCTTTGTAGCTACATCAATACTGTTGTCACAGAAGCAGGTTGGACTCAAGGAATCCTCTAGTGAGTAACTCACCTCCTAGCTCCCCAATGACTGCCCTCTATCAACAAGCTTTTCATTCCCATAGCTGAAGGGGTTACAGAGTAGATTTGTTGCAATGATTGCTACCTGTGATTAAAACAACAAGGCTCATGGACAACGAAACAGAGCATTGTTACTAGGTTTGCATATGCAATTAAAATATTTAAAAGACATTTGGATGGATACATGAATAGGAAAGGTTTGGAGGGATATGGGCCAGAAGCAGGTGGAGCTAGTTTAATTTTGGATTATAGTTTGGCACGGACTGGTTGGACTGAAGAGTCATAAAGCGCAGAAACAGAATCTATGACAGAGACAGGTGGAGGGATAGATGGTGTTGAATGAGTAGGGAGGCTGCAGAAGGACTTGGACAGACTAGGGGAGTAGGCAAAGATATATCAGAAGGAATATAATGTGGGGGAAGGGTGAGGTTATGCACTTTGGAAGAATACAGGCAGAGACTATATGTAAATTGGGAAAGACTTCAGAAATCTGAAGGCCAAAAAGTGATTGGGAATCGTAGCTCAGATCTTTAAGATTAACATGCACATTCAGTTGGCAGTTAGGAACACAAATGTAATGTTAGCTTTCGTTTCGAGAGAGCTAGAATATACGAGAAGAGATCTATCATTGAGGCTGTACAAGGCTCTAGCCAGACTGCATTTGGAATACTCAGAGCAGCTTTGAGCCCTGCATCTAAGGCAGATTTGGAGGGGGTCCACAGGAGGTTTAAAACATTGTTCCTGGGATGAAAAGCTCATCGTATGAGTGGTTGAGGACTCTGGTCTCAACTCAATGGGGTTTAGAAGGATGAGGAGGGATTTGATTGAAACTTACCAAATACAGACAGGTATGGATAGAGTGGGTGTGAAGAAGATGTTTCTAAGAGTAGGAGAGACTTGGAGCTGAGGGTACAGCTTCAGAACGAAGAGTAGGAAGAATTCCTTCGGCCACAGGGCAGTGAGTCTGTGGAATTCATTGCTGCAGAGCACTGTGGTGGCCAAGTGAATGAATGTATTGCGAACATAGAACATAGAACAGTACAGCACAGAACAGGCCCTTCAGCCCACAATGTTGTGCCGACCATTGATCCTCATGTGTGCACCCTCAAATTTCTGTGACCATATGCATGTCCAGCAGTCTCTTAAATGACCCCAATGACCTTGCTTCCACAACTGCTGCTGGCAACGCATTCCATGCTCTCACAACTCTCTGTGTAAAGAACCCGCCTCTGACATCCCCTCGATACTTTCCACCAACCAGCTTAAAACTATGACCCCTCGTGCTAGCCATTTCTGCCCTGGGAAATAGTCTCTGGCTATCAACTCTATCAACGCCTCTCATTATCTTGTATACCTCAATTAGGTCTCCTCTCCTCCTCCTTTTCTCCAATGAAAAGAGATCGAGCTCAGTCAACCTCTCTTCATAAGATAAGCCCTCCAGTCCAGGCAGCATCCTGGTAAACCTCCTCTGAACCCTCTCCAAAGCATCCACATCTTTCCTATAATAGGGCGACCAGAACTGGACGCAGTATTCCAAGTGCAGTCTAACCAAAGTTTTATAGAGCTGCAACAAGATCTCACGACTCTTAAACTCAATCCCCCTGTTAATGAAAGCCAAAACACCATATGCTTTCTTAACAACCCTGTCCACTTGGGTGGCCATTTTAAGGGATCTATGTATCTGCACACCAAGATCCCTCTCTTCCTCCACACTGCCAAGAATCCTATCAGATAGCTAGGTTTTCTATTAGGAATTTGATCATGAGTTTATGGAGAGATGGAAGAAGAATGGGGTTGAGAAACATATCAGGCAAGACTGAACGGCACAGCAGACACGATGAACCAAATGGCCTAATTTTGCTCCTATGTCTTATGGTGATCTGTTGGGACTGTGATGGAACATATCCCACTTGCCCGGACAAGTGCAGCCCCGACAACATTGAAGAAGTGTGACACGGTACAGGTCAAAGCAGCTACTTGACTAGCACTACTGACAGAAATTCGATTCCTTCACCATCAATGCACAATAGCAGCAACAATGCATAACATCTACAAGATATAATCACAGAATCCCTACAGTGTGCAACATGCCCTTCGGCCCAACAGGTCCACACCAACCCTCAGAGCATCCCACACAGACCCATTCCTATAACCCACCTAATCTACATATCACCGAATACTAGCAGCAATTTAGCACATCTTCGGACCATGGGAGGAAACTGGAGCACCCAGTGGAAACCTACGCTGACTTGTAAAATCCATACAGACAGTGGCCTGAGGGTGGAATCAAACCCGAGTCCCTGGCGCTGAGAGGCAGCAGTGCTAACCACTAAGCCACCATGCCGCCCCACAGATGAACTGCAGAAATTCACCAAGGCTTCTTAGATAGCATCTGGCAGGACAAGGGCAGCAGATACACAGAAATACCACCTGCAAGTTCCCATCCAAATCATTCACCATCCTGACGCGCAAATATATCACCATTCCTTCACTGTTGCTGTATCAAAATCCTGGGACTCCCTCCCTAATTACTTTGAGGGTCAACCTACAGCACGTGGACTGCATTTCTAAAAGGCATTTTATTAGGGCCTGTACATAAAAGGGTAATCATGAGCAAAGATAGAGAATAGGTCAACCTGTGGAAGACAAAGTTGTGTTAAAGGGACATTTTCAGGATGTTATCTTGCAATTAGTGGAGGTCAGTGATAGGACCACAATTACTTACAAGCTAACTTGGATGACACAAGTGAACCTGTTATTGCCAGGTTTGCAGAGGAGACAAAAAAACGTTAGGAAAGCAAGTGGCAAGGATGGCACAGTCTATAGAGGGATATAAACAGGTTAAGATGACTTCGTAGATGGAACATAGTGAAATAGTGAACATTTTTGTTCCCTTATCCTAAAGGAGGATACACTGGCATTGGAGGCTATACAGAGTAGATACAATAGATTAAACATGAGAACGGAGGGACTTTAGAGGAGAGGTTGAGTGGGTTCGGCTAGTCCAAGGATAACAAATAGTTTTTAAAAGCGTTTTGGAATGGGAGGTCAGTGGGGATAAAGGGAGTGTACATCCTGCAGTTCAAGTAAAGTCATGAACTTATGTTTCTATGTAAAGAGACTTAGCAATGATGTTGTGGAGGAACAGTTTCAGGACTGTGCTCAGGATAGCTTTCTACACCAGCATTTTGAAGAGTTGACTACAATACAGGCTATTTTGGATCTAGTACTATGCAAAGAAGAAATAATTTTGCTGTAAAATGACCTTTAAAGGGATGAGTGCTCACAATACGATAGAAGTGAGGTAGTTCAATGTGAAGCAAGGGTATTAAATTTGAATAAAAAAGAGGTAATTACGAAAGCATGAAGCACAAGGTGGCTGAGCTGGAAAAATATATTAAAAGACATACTTGTACAAAGAAGCATGGGTAGTCTTTACAGAGCTGTAACATGGCTCTCAGCAACTATATATTCCATCAAGGTGGAAAGATTCAACAAGAGACAGGTAGCCATGGGAAGTTTAGGATTGTGCAAGATTAAAATGGAAAGGTTATAAAGTAGTCAATATAGAAATAAAGTGGAGATTAGAATTTTTTTTTGAAGAAAAGAACACAAAGGAGAACCAAGAAACTAAGAAGGAAAGAAAGAATAAAATACAAATCTGGCAAAAATCAAAAAAAGACAATAAAAACTTTTATGGATGCATAAAGAAATGATTGACTAAGATGAACATCCATCCATTAAAAAGGTCAGTAGAATAAAACGGGGGAATAATGAAGTTGCAAAGAAGCTAACTGATTATTTTATATCAGTCTTCATGGAGGAAGATATGAGAAATTGTCTAGAATTAGAGATTCAAATTATTAGGGAGATTGAAGAAGTGGAAGAGATTTGCATTAATAAAAGAAATTAATGGGGCAGAAAGCTAATAAATCCCTGACATCTGTTAGTCTACACCTCAGACATTTGAAGGTGGCTATAGGGAGACTCAATGAATCGGTAATCAGCTCCCAAAATTCTATACATCCTGGGATGAGTCTGCAGACTGAAAGCTCTCAAATGTTCAATGTTTTGAAGAGGAGCCTTAGTGGACTCAAAACATTAACTCAGTAATCCTCTCTACAGATGCTGCCAGGTATGCAGAGTTTCCACAGCACTTTTGATTTTAATGCAATATTAGTCTCTCTTGCAAGAAGTTTTGAGCACAACAGTACTGAAGTCTTGCTTCCAATGTATACGAGCTTAAGACTGAACCTGGAGTACTGTGTGCAATTTTGGGCTCCTTACCTCAGACAAGGTATTATTACCACGAAGGCAGTGCAACAAAGGTTCATTAGATTTACTACTACGATGGTATGAATGACCTATAACCAGAGACTGAGTAAACTGGACCTGTATTCTGATCTTGAAGACAGAGATGATCTCATAAAAACATACAAAATTCTTATGGGCAAGGCAGGGTAGATGCAGGTAAGAGGTTTTCCCCTGATTGTGATGCTGGTCCTAAACTCCTCAATCTAAAATAAGGGAGACACCACTTAGGACTGAGATGAGGAGAATTTGTTTTTACTCAAAAGATGGTGAATCTTTAGAATGCTATATCCAATGATTTGTGGAAGATCAGTCTTCGAGTAGATTTAACGGAGATAGGAGAATAGTGTGGCTGAAAGGCATGTAAGTGCTCAATCAGCAATAATTCTATTAAATGCCAGTAGATGCTGTTTGGGCTGAACGGCCTAGTGCTGTTCCTCTGTTCACCAAGATAAACATCCATCGTACCGTAACAATATTGTCAAGTCTCTTTTGTATCCTATGCAACACGATTGTATCTTTTCTGTCATGAAGGTGATAAGAACAGTGGTAGACAGAACCTGTGCAGTACTGCAGCTGTAGCATAACCTCCCAGCTCTTCCTTTATCTGCCTTGGTAAACAAACAGAAGTATTCCGTAAGCACCTTATTTATGTTCCGACTTTCTGGGATCCATGGACTTGCAAGGTCTCTCCATACATCACCTAACACAAATTTCATTTTACCACTTTTCAGTGAGTACAGAACAGACCCTTTAGCTAATCAAGTCTGTACCACCAAAAATACTTAAATAAGCTGTAGTGTATTTAGATGTATGCCTTGCGATGCCCAGTGCTAGGAAATGGGATTAGAATAGTTAGGTGTTTGGTTTTGACGATCGCAGGCTCGATGGGCCGAAGGGCCTTCTGTGCTGTAGACCTCTATGGCTCTATAAATAGTCCCATTTTCCTGCACTCGGCCCAGGGCTTCAATGTTAAAATGTTTTTTTCTGCTTAGCTGACCAATCTATTGATGTCTTCCCACAAATTTCATCTCATTACAAACCCATTTTTATAGCATCCAGATACATCTTAGACCTCAGTATTGGGGGCAAAGTTTTAAGTTGCTAAAAAAAACCCAAAAACAGCACAGCACCCAGCAATGAGGAGCCCTGTGGAACCACATTGTAAATAACCAGTCATAAAACACGTCAACCTCAGCCCTTCGCTTTCTCCCACTGATTTCATTTTTGGTTCACAAGCCTTTATGTTTCTAATTAGCCCACTCTAAGCGACTTTATTAAAAGTCAGTGAATTCCACAGAACAAACATACCAAACATGAAATCCACCTCAACCCTCTGTTACCACATCAAAAATTGTGTCATGTTAATCATGCACAACCTTTCGTTAATAAATCCACACTCGTCGCTTCCGATTACTCCATGCATTTTCCGAAATATTGGGTTATCCTGTCTCTGAGGAATCCCTTTGAGGAATGCGAACTTAAGCTGTCAGGCTTGTGACAACCGTATCTATCCAGTGCTCCCATTTTAAGTAACACACAGTTTTGAGGATCATTTAGATCGCACTTTGATCTCTTCTAAAATACAATTACTGAGGCTTTTGTGTCTCATACAGCTGCATTGTATGGATCAGAATCACAGAGGGGCAATTTACACTGGTGACCATTAGAGGGAGAAAGTGAGCAGTGAGGAATCCCCTCAAATCAGTTTCACAGAGAAATTAAGAACTGCCAATGCTGGAGTCAGAGATAACAGTGTGGAGTTGGAGGAACACAGTAGGCCAGACAGCAGAGGAGCAGGAAAGTTATAACCCCACTGCGAAATCTCTGACTCCAGCATCGGCCGTTCTTTGTATCTCTACAGTGGGTTATAAACTTATCAACTTTCCTGCTCCTCTGAAGCTGCCTGGCCTGCTGTGTTCCTCCAACTCCACACTGTTAGTTCCACAGAGAATCCTGGAATAGGCTAACTTTGAATGAGACCACTGAGCCTGCACCAGCACTTTGAAAGTGCAGCCTAGCTAAGGCACATTGTCTTGCTCTATCCTTATGTTGCTGCAATGGTTTCTCTTCAAACGTTTATCCAATTCCATTCTGAACTTTCTCTGGATGCCAGTACATCTTTCCTCAGAAAAGGAAACCAAAACCATTCACAGCATTCTAGCTGTGGTCTGGCTGGTGCCTTGTATATTTTTAGCAAAACCTCATTTTTAAAAAGAAATAAGAACGTAAGAATCAGGAGTAAGGAATTCAGTCCCTTAAGTCTGCTCCACCATTCAATACTACCATACCTGATCTCATCTTAACCTCTACTCCACTTTCTTACAACCCTTCAACCCATTCAATGAAGAAAATATGTCCATCTCTTCCTCAACATTACTGAATTTCCAGTATCTGCCATACTCTTGAGTATTAAATTCCACAGGTTCACAACCCTTTGAAAGGAGTAATTTCTCATCTGTTTTACATCTACTATCCCTCATTCTAAAACTAATGACCTCTCATTCTATACTGCCCCACATCAGGAAACCTTAGCTCAACGTGTACTTTGTCAATTCCTTTTAGCATCTTATACACCCCAATTAGAACTCTGCTCATTCTTCAAAATTACAGAGCGTATAGGCCTAAAGTACTCAATATCTCTTCATAAGATGAACCCCACTTCTCTGGAATCAATTTAGTGAATCTCCTCTGAATTGCCTCCAAAGCAACTCCATCCTACCTCAAGTAATGAGACCAAAACTGTACACGATACTCCAAGTGTAGTCTCATTCATGCCTTATGCAGTTACAGCAACACTTCCCATTTTTACACTCTATTATTTTCAAAATAAAAGCCAACATTCCATTTGCCTTCCAAATTACCTAATGACTCAGATGCTGTCTTTGGAATTTCAGGCATGAGGACCTCAATGTATGCTGCAGCTTTCTGCATTATGTCTGTATTTAGATTACTGAGTATAGGGGTTGGGATATACAGGACATTGGTGAGGCCATTTTTATAGTAATGTGCATATTTCTGGTCACCCATTATAGGAAGGATATTATTAAGTTGGAGAGGGTGCAGAACAGATTCACAAGTATGTTGCAAGGACTGGATTGCTTGGAAATAATGTACAAATTCCACACAGATAGTCGCCCAAGGCCGGAATTGAATCAGGGTCCCTGGTGCCATGAGGCTGCATTGTTAACCACTGCGCCACCATCCCACCCAATAACAGCTCCTACACCATGGGCTTGTATCTGAGGTAGGTCTACATACAGCATCTTACCTAACCCAACCCTTTTGGATCCCTTTCTGTGGCTGATTTGGCTTTAATTTATTCTGCTTCTCTGTCACTTCTTAATTTTTAAAACCCGATTGAGGAGAAAATGATCTACAGAGATCCCAGATGCCCTGTGCCTCACCACATTGTCATTAGATCCAAATTCCAATAAATCATGGGGCAATTATTTTGGATGCAAGTAAATCTTGACTTAGTGGACGCACTAAGATGCTCCACTCTGGTGAATTCTGGGCATCAGGGTCCCCATCATTTGGAAAACAAGCCCAAAATAAATGCCGATCCTATTATAAATCTCAACAGCTGCCATTGTCCACTTACTTTGTAAACAGCGAGGGTTTTGGACTATTATTGGTGTGGTTTATTTAGCCATGAGATCATTCTCTTCGTTCAGAACACTTGCAGAATTGAGCAAGGCATGCAGCACTCCACTCTGCACACAAGTTACAAAGCTCTGACCACAAGCGTCTATCTGCTCCACATTCCAGTTGCTCCTCCCTGATTAAGTGGAGAGGAGCCTCCAAGTATCCAAGCAGTTTGGACATCCACACACTCATTCTTTATTTTATGGTTCACATCACTTGAAAAAGGCTACCCTTGTTTTACTGCCTTTTTTTGTTGCAGATAGATAAATCCCTTCACACTGCTGGTTCAATTCCAGCCTCGGGCATCTGTCTGCAGAGTTTGCATATTCTCCTTGTGTCTGCCTGGGTTTCCTCCCACAGTCAAAAGATGTGCAGGTTAGGTGGATTGGCCATGGAAAATGCAGGGCTACAGGGTTTGGGTGGGATGTCCTTTACAGGGTCGGTGTGGACTTGATAGGCCAAATGGCCTGCTTCCACACTGTAGAGATTCTATGACTACACCATGTTACTTATGCAGTTTAGTAATACAATCACGGGCACACGAGGAACTATAACGAAGCACGCGGGGTGGGGGGGGGGGGGTGGGGGGGTGAACTTTCCACAGCACTTAGAGGACATAAGCCTGGGTCACCCAGTCTGTTGGATAAAACTAAAACTATACAGGCAGTCGTTCCGGGAATGAAGGGAAAATTACATCAGGTTAGTCTCACACATAGCAACCTAACTAATCACAAAACAATCATGAAGGAAAGCATGGCTAACAAGTGAAATTCAATCCTGTAAATTAAAGAATTATGCTATTCCACGCAGGAGCTGGTCTGGGATTGACATCTACCAGGTCAGAAGCTCCGAGCCCTGACCCTGCTCTCAATTATTTTAACTAATCACTGTTAGGGGGCTAATTGGTTGCAGTTCAGGTTACAATAGGAGAGTAATCAGTCAATTTCTCCCTTCATCCCCCACCTCTGTTTTTACCCAACAGACAAGTTGTTGTTGTAGTCGTACAGGTCTCCAAAAGCAAACTATACCTGCAGCAACCACTCACATCTCTAACTGATAGGCATCAATTCCTGGGACTTACCTTGATCTCACTCAACCTTTAAACACACGCATTTCCCACAGAGGTCCCTGGACAGCAAAGTCACTGCGTTCTATTGCTAGACTTCAAGAACTTTTGCACCATCTAGCATTTAACATAATTAAAATTTCCTCAGGTGCATCACAGGGGAATTTGAAAGTAAAATGATCCTAAGCCACAAATGGAAATAAGAACACAACCAAAAGCTCAATAGAATAGAGAGGTTTTAAAGGAAGGAGAGGTGGAGAATTTTAAGAGGGGATTCCAGAATCCAGGCAACTGAAGGAACAGCCACCAAATGTTTACAGACTCAAACAGGGAAGGGACAAAAAGACACCGCAATTTGCGGATTGCAGGAGGCAATTACACAGGCAAGGCAGAGCATGGCCACAGTGGGATCTGGTATTATAATCCCAGCTGACATTACTACTAGAAAAGCCAGATCCCAGAATGAAATCTGGTTTGATAGCTTTTTTCCCCCTCTAATTTAATGTGATGGTCCTTCGCTAAAACAAAGCATGCAAGACTGGGTTTTAATAATAAAACAGATGATTATTACACTAAACAAAGTAAAACAAGCTACTTATTTAAACAATTTCAAAACACATGGCAAAACAAAATCCCATCCACTCCCCAATATCACCACTTTACAGTAAAATTAAAACTTGAGACATTTTCTTTCCCTATTCACCTTGCATGTTTACTTAACTACTTCTTTTCAGTTTGGATCCTGACAGCTACAAAGCCTTTTCTCTCATCACTGAAACCCTACAGTGTGGAAGCATTTGGCCCATCGAGTCCTCGAAGAGTATCCCACCCAAACCCACCCCCTACCCTATCCCTGTAACCCTCCATTGCCCCTAGTTAATCCACCAGTCTGCATACCCCTTGATGCTACAGGCAATTTAGTATGGCCAATCCATGCTAACCCGCACCTAGAGGAAAGCCATGCAAACACGGGGAGAATGTGCAAACTCCACACAGACAGTTACCCCAGGCTGGAATTGAACCCGGGTCCCTGGCGCAGTGAGGCAGCAGTGCTAACCACTGAGCCACCGTGCCACAGAACCAAGAGCTTAAATCTCTCCATCCTTTTAATAATCTGCAGTGTTCCAAACAAAACTCTTGGTCTGGACGTTTACAAACTACAACCTTTACACTTTAACCAATCCAAACAAATTCCTTGTTCTAGGAGAAACTACGGGGATGGGTTGTGATCTGGGTTGGATGTTCTTCAGAAGGGGTGGCATGGTGGCTCAGTGGTCAGCACTGCTGCTTCACAGCACTGGGGCCCAGGCACGATTCCACCCTCGGGCACCTGTGTGGAGTTTGCACATTCTCCCCATGTCTGCGTGGGTTTCGTCCAGGTGCTCCAGTTTCCTCCCACAATCCAAAAGGTGAGCAGCCTAGGTGGATTGGCCATGCTAAATTGCCTGTAGTGTTCAGGGGTGTGTGGATTATAGAGGGATGGGTCTGGGTGGGATGCACTTGTTGGGCCGAAGGGCCTATTTCCAATCTGTAGGGAATCTAATCTAACCCCGTATCTCATGATGTCATTAGTTTTCAGAAATCCATTGATCTCTGACTTGGACTAACTTAAGTGAATTTCCATAGTCACCTAGTGCAAACATTCAGCACCTACCAAGGGGGTAAAAAAATTACTCATCTCAGTCCGACATGATCTGCCCCTCACTCTGTGACTGTGTCCCTGATTCTAAGCTTGCCAACTAGGGTGAAACATGCTTTCCCTGTCCAACCCTGTAAGAGTTTTGTGAGTTTCAATGGAGATCACCTCTCACTCTTTGAGACTGTAGAGAACACAGGGCTGTAAGAATATGGGAGAACAGCCAGGAGTACATTCCAATAGTCAAGAGATAAAGCAGACCTTCTCTTCAGAAATAAGGCAGGGCAAGTGACTGAGGTGTCAGAGGGGAAGCACTTTGGGGCCAGCGATTATAATTCTACTAGTTATGGAAAACGATAGACCTGTTCTAAAAGTTAATGTATAAATTGAAGGAGGGCCAACTTTGACAGCATTAAGCAAGAATTTTCAAAAGCTGATGGAGGGTCGGGGGAGGGGGAGGTGGGTGGTGGACGTAATTTTTGCAGGTAAAGCAGACAGCTGGGTAGTGGGAAGCCTTCAAAAAACAGATCAATAGTCCAGAGACATTATGTTCCCATTAGCGTGAAGGGCAAGGCTTGTACACACAGGGAACACTGGACGAATAAAGAAATTGAATCACTAATCAAGAAAACGACGGAAGCATGTGTCAGGAATAGACAGCAAGGAACAAGTGAAACTGTAGAAGAGTATAAAGGTTAGTACACGTCTCCTCAAGAGGGAAATCAAGAGGACAAAATGGTGACCCGACATAGCTTTGGCAGATAGGGTAAAGGAGACTCCAAAGGGACTCTACAAATACCTTCAGGACAAAACAGAAACTAGGGAGAGAATAGGGTCCCTTTAAGATCAACAAGACTGCCTTTTATGTAGAACTGCAGCCGGGGGTAAAGAAACTAAACAAATATTTTGTATCAGTGTTTACTGCAGAGAAGGATATAGAAGCTAGAGAATTTGGGGTAACAAACAGTGGTATCTTGAAGTGTCCATATTTAAAAAAGAGAGGTGGTGCTGGACACTTTATGCGTTTTAAAGCTCTGGACCTAATCATGTGTACCCTTGGACTTTGTAGGAAGCTAGAGAAGTGATTGCTGAGCCTCTGACTGAGATACTTGTATCATCTATAGTTACAGAGGAAGGGCTGGAATCTGGTGGTTGGCTAACATTGTGCCATTATTTAAGAAAGGTGGTAAGGAAAAACCAGTGAACTATAAAGTAGCGAGTCTAAGATTAGCAGTGGGCAAGTTGTTGGATAGGATTTACATATATTTGGAAAGACCAAGGGCTGATTAAGGTTAGTCAATATGGCTTTGGGCGTGGGAAATGGTGCCTCATTAACCTGATTGAGATTTTTGAAGTGGTGACAAAGGAGATTGAAAAAGGCAGACCGGTGGATAATATCTACACGAAATTCAGTAAGGTATTTGACAAGGTTCCACATGGTAGACTGGTTAGCAAGGTTAGATCACTTGGAATACAGAGTCACAAGTCACATGACACCAAGTTACAGTCCAACAGGTTTATTTGAAATCACAAGCTTTCAGAGCACTGCTGCTTTGTCAAGTGAAGTGGAGGGAACTGCACATGGCACAGAATTTATATGCAGACAGATAATGGCAAGAAAATGCCAGGTAAATAAGAATGTTGAAAAACAAGTATGCACATGGAATATAGAGACAGCAAACCACTTAGATACAAAAATGGCTCAGGAGACAGAAGATGGTGGTGGAGGGTTACTTTTCAGATTGGAAGCCTGTGACCTGTGGTGTGTCATAAGAATCAGTGCTGGGTGCGCTTCTTTTCATCATCCATGTAAATGATTTGTATCTGAACACGGGAGGTATGGTTAGCAAGTTTGCAAAAGACAACAAAATTGGAGCGTAATGGACAGCGAAAAAGGTTACCTCAGAGTACAACAGGATCTTGATCAAACTGGCTAATGGGCTGACAAGTGGCAGATGGAGTTTAATTTAGATAAATGCGAGGTGCTGCATTTTGGAAAGGCGAATCAGGGCAAGACTTATACACTAAATGGTAAAAGAGGGCTGTGTGGCCAAACAAAGAGATAAAGGGTCTAGGCCTGAAACATCAGCTTTTGTGCTCCTAAAATGCTGCTTGGCCTGCTGTGTTCATCCAGCTCTACACATTGTTGTCAAAGAGACCTTGGAGTACAGGTTCAAAGATCCTTAAAAACAGAGTCACAGATAGACAAGGGTAGTGAAGGCAACATTTGGTACACTTGCTTTTATTGCTCAGTGTATTGAGTAAAGTGTTGGGAGGTCATTTTGTGGCTGTACAGGACATTGGTTAGGCCACTTTTATAACACCGTTTAATTCTGGTCTTCCTACTGTAGGAAAAATGTTGTGAAACTTGAAAGGGATCAGAAAACATTTAACAAGGACGTTGCCAGAGTTGGAGGTTTCGAGCTACAGGAAGAGGCTGAATAGGTTGAGGTGATTTTTTTTCCTTGGAGCATTGGAGAACCTTATAGAAGTTTATAAAATCATGAGGGGTGTAGATAAGGTGAACAGTCAAAGTCTTTTCTCTGCGGGAATCCAAAACTAGGAGGGCACAGGTTTAAAGGTGAGAGATTTAAAAGGGACCTACGGAGCATCGTTTTCACACAGAGGGTGGTGTGTGTATGGAATGAGCTGCAGAGGAAGTGATGGAGGCTGGTACAGTTACAACATTTAAAAGACATCTGGATGAGTGTACGAACAGGAATGGTATGGGGGGATATGGGCAAAACACCAGCAAATGGGAGAAGATTTACGTAGAATATCTGTTTGTCACGAATGTGTTGGATGGAAGGATGATAGAAGGTGTACAGAGAGGCTGGACACCTCTATGGCTCTAAGTCACGAAGCTCTCCAGTAGATGTTGGATAATTCAGCATACACCAAGAACTGCATCTACAAAGTTCAGTCCCATGCTGGGAATTACAATCATTGACTTGGACAAACACCCCTGATCATTGTATGTGGGGGAACAGGATTGTTGTCCTCTGTTTTCTGTGGGCGAGGAATTGATTGCACACTTAGGAGCACTTACAAAAATGTCACAACAACAGCTTAAAGGACGAGGGGGGAATAATAACAAAGAGAGTTTTTAAACGTTCACTTTTTCTTGAAGGGAAACAATTAAAAGGGAACAGAGGAGGTCAATTAGTCTTAGGCTTGTTTTGCCAATTCACTTAGATTGTGGTTGACCTGCAGCTCAATCCCATTTACATACCTTTAGTTTCACTTTCCTTAATCTTCCGGACTGCCGAGAATGAAATCTCTTGCAGTTTTAAACTTTCCAATTCAGCCCTTCAATAGCTCTCTTTGGGGAGAGTTCCCGAGCAGGATACTTCTAGGCCTTGAAACAGTTAGCAGTAGACTGGCAGACAAAAACTTCATGGCACTAATCCCCATTTGTGGGCAACATTCCATCACTCACCCACACTCCTAGGACAATTCCCTCAGAGAGGGGGCTGTTTCTGGCTCTCTGCCCGCAGCAGCGCGCACAGGCCAACAGTCAGTAGCCTCCACACACATCTTCCTGAGGCACTGGGAGCTGGCTTCCTGGTAGCAGGCATGGCCATTAGGAAGTGCAGGCAGGATTTGGGGGATTTGAAGTGCTCGCATCTACCCAGCGAGGGTTGCAGTCACCGGTGGCCCTTTAAAGGGGCAACCAACACCACTCTCACAGCCCCAACAAAATGGTGGCTGATCCCATTGGCAGCAGGAGCATGACAGGGAGAGATGGAGTGAGTGCGTGGGAGAGAGGGCCCCTCTGGAAAGGAGCATGCTCACACGCTCTCCCTCGGTCTGGAAATGCAGGATTCACCCTCCTCCATGGTCCCACTGCCCAGCTGATGCGCCCACTCTGAATGCTGGCTTGCCCAAAGCAATCTGACAGCAAGCTGCCTTTGGCTACCTAATTTGAGGAAATGCGATACTTGCTCCCTCCAAGAGGGCTGGAAATGCCATGGATGTCAGGATCCCAACTCAAAAACCCCAGAATTGATTCCCTAGTTTTCCCATGTAAGAGGGAGTGCTTTCTGGAACAGGCCACTGTGAAACAAGGCTTTTTTTTGGAAAATTTGTAACTTATTCACATGCACGGCTGTTCTGGGTTATTAACTGCAAAATCCTTGACATGATGTAATCCTGGATTGGTCTGACCACGAGAAAGATGAAAAATCATTTGCAACATCAATGTTTGTCCCACAGTCAGCGTGAAGTGGTCACTGAGTATTTAATCCCTCATATTCCCCACAAGTTTCAAAATCTCAGTCGCAAAAACGGGCAATCACAAAAATACAAGGTTCAACTAATATGTTGTGTAAATACCGAGCACGCTTTCTAGTTGCGCAGCGGGATATTAAGAAGATACCACCTTCTTGATGCGACAAACCAATACTTCATGAAGTGATAGCGGAATGTCCTTACTAAGGCACTCACGCAGTGATTCATTGATTTCTGCAAATGGACAGCATCAATAAAAGATGTAGAAGAACAATACGAAACAAGGGGAAAATGAGTGCCCACCCACAGAAGTGAGATAGATTTATACTGTGCCCATCCTTGGCAGCTCCGAGGAAAACTGAAGACACAGCTTTAAGAATGAGTGATACCAAGGTCGAAGTTGATTTCTAAATTATGCAGTGCTTATCTTCCTATTCTAGTTGTAATCAGTGCTAATGTTGCTTAGTATACAGAAAGGACAGGAAATCTGCAATCTAGCTTCAGGAAAAGTAAAACTCTTTCCTGCCCTTTAGGCATTTAGCCCAATACCAGAGTAAATCTACAACTGCTTTGTTATGATGTTAGCTCACTAATTGGGAAACACTGGCACTGTGACAAATAACAATGGCATGGGGGAAAAAAATCACCAGCATGACTCTTAACTCAACAATCTTGCTGGGAGTGAACAAATAAAGGCAAGGAGCTGGCCAGTTGATGTTTTGATCTGGGTTCTATTCCAATGGCATCCAATCAGACTGTCAACTTGCTAAGGGTCATAGTACAAGCAGCATTTTTTCTGAAACAGAAGGCAAAAGAATATGGGTAATAAAATGTGAGGCTGGATGAACACAGCAGGCCAAGCAGCATCTCAGGAGCACAAAAGCTGACGTTTCGGGCCTAGACCCTTCATCAGAGAGAGGGATGGGGAGAGGGAGCTGGAATAAATAGGGAGAGAGGGGGAGGCGGACCGAAGATGGAAAGAAAAGAAGATAGGTGGAGAGAGTATAGGTGGGGAGGTAGGGAGGGGGATAGGTCAGTCCAGGGAAGACGGACAGGTCAAGGAGGTGGGATGAGGTTAGTAGGTAGATGGGGGTGCGGCTTGGGGTGGGAGGAAGGGATGGGTGAGAGGAAGAACCGGTTAGGGAGGCAGAGACAGGTTGGACTGGTTTTCGGATGCAGTGGGTGGGGGGGGGGGGGAGCTGGGCTGGTTGTGTGGTGCAGTGGGGGGAGGGGACGAACTGGGCTGGTTTAGGGATGCAGTAGGGGAAGGGGAGATTTTGAAACTGGTGAAGTCCACATTGATACCATTAGGCTGCAGGGTTCCCAGGCGGAATATGACTTGCTGTTCCTGCAACCTTCGGGTGGCATCATTGTGGCAGTGCAGGAGGCCCATGATGGACATGTCATCTAGAGAATGGGAGGGGGAGTGGAAATGGTTTGTGACTGGGAGGTGCAGTTGTTTGTTGCGAACTGAGCGGAGGTGTTCTGCAAAGCGGTCTCCAAGCCTCCGCTTGGTTTCCCCAATGTAGAGGAAGCCACACCGGGTACAGTGGATGCAGTATACCACATTAAGCAGAGGTTCACCTGCACATCTGCCAATATGGAATGTCATCTGGGGGCCTGGGATAGGGGTGAGGGAGGAGGTGTGGGGGCAAGTGTAGCATTTCCTGCGGTTGCAGGGGAAGGTGCCGGGTGTGGTGGGGTTGGAGGGCAGTGTGGAGCGAACAAGGGAGTCACGGAGAGAGTGGTCTCTCCGGAAAGCAGACAGGGGTGGGGATGGAAAAATGTCTTGGGTGGTGGGGTCGGATTGTAGATGGCGGAAGTGTCGGAGGATGATGCGTTGTATCCAGAGGTTGGTAGGGTGGTGTGTGAGAACGAGGGGGATCCTCTTTGGGCGGTTGTGGCGGGGGCGGGGGATGTGTTGCGGGAAATACGGGAGACGCGGTCAAGGGCGTTCTCGATCACTGTGGGGGAAAGTTGCGGTCCTTAAAGAACGTGGACATCTGGGATGTGCGGGAGTGGAATGTCTTATCGTGGGAGCAGATGCGGTGGAGGCGGAGGAATTGGGAATAGGGGATGGAATTTTTGCAGGAGGGTGGGTGGGAGGAGGTGTATTCTAGGTAGCTGTGGGAGTCGGTGGGCTTGAAATGGACATCAGTTACAAGCTGGTTGCCTGAGATGGAGACTGAGAGGTCCAGGAAGGTGAGGGATGTGCTGGAGATGGCCCAGGTGAACTGAAGGTTGGGGTGGAAGGTGTTGGTGAAGTGAATGAACTGTTCGAGCTCCTCTGGGGAGCAAGAGGCGGCACCGATACAGTCATCAATGTACCGGAGGAAGAGGTGGGGTTTGGGGCCTGTGTAGGTGCGGAAGAGGGACTGTTCCACGTAACCTACAAAGAGGCAGGCATAGCTGGGGCCCATGCGGGTGCCCATGGCCATCCCCTTAGTCTGTAGGAAGTGGGAGGAGTCAAAAGAGAAGTTGTTGAGGGTGAGGACGAGTTCAGCTAGGCGGATGAGAGTGTTGGTGGAGGGGGACTGGTTCGGCCTGCGGGACAGGAAGAAGCGGAGGGCCTTGAGGCCATCTGCATGCGGAATGCAGGTGTATAGGGACTGGACGTCCATGGTGAATGTGAGGTGTTGGGGGCCAGGGAATTGGAAGTCCTGGAGGAGGTGGAGGGCGTGGGTGGTGTCACGGACGTAGGTGGGGAGTTCCTAGACCAAAGGGGAGAAAATGGAGTCCAGATAGGTGGAGATGAGTTCGGTGGGGCAGGAGCAGGCTGAGACGACGGGTCGACCAGGGCAGGCAGGTTTGTGGATTTTGGGAAGGAGATAGAAACGGGCTGTGCGGGGTTGGGGAACAATGAGGTTGGAGGCTGTGGGTGGGAGGTCCCCTGAGGTGATGAGGTCGTGAATGGTGTTGGAGATGATGGTTTGGTGCTCGGGTGTGGGGTCATGATCGAGGGGGCGGTAGGAGGTGGTGTCGGAGAGTTGGCGTCTGGCCTCGGCGATGTAGAGGTCAGTGCGCCATACTACCACTGCGCCACCCTTGTCTGCGGGTTTGATGGTGAGGTTGGGGTTGGAGCGGAGGGAGCGGAGGGCTGCCCGTTCTGCGGGGGAGAGGTTGGAGTGGGTGAGAGGGGTGGAGAGGTTGAGGCGGTATGGATTACTTTATCAGAAATGCCCATTCAGGAAGAGACGATTATATCACAAAGGGGATAAAAGTAGTTAAGCACTTGACAAAGAAGGATATAGAAAGACACAAGTAGTGAGAGGAGACAGTTCCATTTGTTGACAATGCTAGCGCAGGAATGGGCTGAATAGCCTCCTTCTGCACTTTGATGTGAACATAGTGGATTTCCTGGCACATTGACCACATGGAAAAGGGATGTCAGGCTGAAGCAGGGATTGAGGGCACATGCTTAACAGACCAGTATAAAATGACACAATGCAGTCACGGTTGTAAAGTTTTTTTTTAAAAAGTGAATTGACTGCATATTACTGAACTTTCAGCAATTTAGGAAGAAAAGGAGGTCATTAATCACTCCTCTGCAGTACAGGCCATGAGTTAAATGTATTAAAACAACGGCACTCCAGCACCACCACTGGAGGGAGGATGTGATTTGTAATTACAGCATTATTAGAGGTAGGTTCCATTATCGGTGTGGGCATAGGACATTATATTGAGCTATATGTAAATATTTAATCTTAATTACAGATATAGATCAAATCGTGCGTGGTGAGGCTCCAGCACTAATTTGTAACTCTTTCTTCAATCTCTGTATCGAGCCTGGTACACAAGTTAGTGAACAAATACGATAATTAAAGAATACACAAAGTGTATGCTGGATTGCTGAAGTAACTGGCTCCAGGACTCGATTAACAGCTTGTCAACTGTAGATCTATTAAGTTGAATCTCTCCAATAAAATGACTTCAAATAATGGTCTTCACATCAAAACCTTCACTGAGACGAAGGTTGGACAAACTTCAAAAAGCAAGTTGCAAACACAACTAACTGGGATTTATTTCAAAGAGCTTGCACGTGCAAAATGGCCTCGATGCCTCCTAACGTACTCTATGCAGATTCAATGGATCAACAGACCTGAAAGAGATCTAAATCACTCCATTCCTGCAGCTTGGGGAGGACAGACAGCCATCCAGACTATTGTTGCAGAATCTATTTGAAAACTACATGCATTGTCAGCACTTACAAAGAGCTCATGACATGGATATTCTTGTGACCTGTAAGGAAATGGAGACAGTAGTGCTTCTAAAAGATGTCTCCCTCACCAGTGAGCCAAAATCAAATTAGGACGTGTTTGTTTTGCTTACATCCTAAGGTGGTTTTGGGCCTGTCTCTCTTTTAAAAAAAGAAGAGGAACAAAACCATAACCAAATCCCAGAGAGTCCACATGAAAGCAACCAGGTCCCAAAAATGCACATTTTGAGGCAACTGCATAGTACACCGCATCCTGAAACTAACAAAGCAAGATTGACACAAATAAATGCTTTAGATTGAAGAGATTAGTCTGGGTTTGCTTCACATTTAACAAATATTTTAGCCCTTAGTGATACCCTCTGGGAAGAGGAGAAACAGAACTTCCTTTGAGTTCTTCAGTTGGAAGCACTAGGGATGAGAACATTGTTATCTGAAAAGCAACACAGATACCACATCCGCTAATTTCTGTATTCCAGAGAATTGCTGCAGAACCCAATATTAAAAGCTTTTGAAAATCAGAGATGCTTGAATTTGTAAAATGCTGGAAAAAAAACTCAGCAGGTCAGGCAGCATCAGTGAAGAGGAAAACAGAGTAACATTTCAAGTTGGAAATGACTTCTTCAGAATTGATCAGAGCTTTCAAAGGGAGAGTCATGTTGGAGCCGAAACATTAAAGAATTTTTGAAGTCTAATTACATTTACAATGTACAAAAATCTAGATAGTCCAGTCCCAATTTTGTGAAAAAAGATCAGTTTCGTGCAGTTATATTGAATTACCTTTCAGTTTGGGAAAAAAATCTCCCCCAGAGAGGTTCACCGTGTTTACTTTTAGTTAGTTGAGCAGACTCTGATGTTACAGTCTGACTTGGGCATGTACAAAATGTCCAAGGTTGGCAAAGGACATCATTTTCCTCTCTATTTCCACACTCACGACTCTAAATCAGAATCAAAAATCGGTAATACGTACAAGGGTCAGTTTAACCATTCAGTGTCCACATTAAAGCAACATATCGCAGTTATATAACACTGAAAATAGCAAAATATCCCACAGTGCTGCGCAGGATACTTGTGAGGCAGAAGGAATCATTAGAATAAAAGATTAAAAGGTGCAGTTAAAGCAATAGGTTTTAAACGAACACATTAAAAGGAGGAGAGACAGGTGAGGTTAGCAAAGATAGTTACAGATTTAGGGCCCAGGCAAGTAAACAATGATAAAGTCATTACAATTGGAGATGCGCAAGTGGTTAGATTTTGAGGATCTGTCAGAAGAATTGAGAATAAGAAATAGGGGAAGTTGAGGCCAAAAAGGGATTGAAAACAAAGAGTTTGAAAATTGGGCCATTTCCAGAGAGGCAGCAGACGTAGGTTAGGAAGCACGTAGCGAAATATTGAACAAGTTGTAATGCGAGTTAGAACACAAGCAGCATAGTTTTGTACAGGGTCTACTTTATGGAGGTTGAAAGGGTAAGGGGCTTGAACCAGGAAATAACTTATAGTTGAGTGGAGGACACGTGGCAAACCCTGGATAAGGATTTCAGCAGCTTTTGAATGAAATTTAGCTGCAAACAGATGAAATTATGGGAGGTGACGGTGGGTCATTTATAGTAACAGTGAACATATGGGTTTGGTGCTCACCTCACCATCATGAGGATATCAAATTTGCAAAGCCATCTGATTTTGGCTTCACATCAGCCACAGAGAGGAATGGAGTCTGTAATTTTACCAAGATCACAAACTGCTGTATTTCAGCAATTTCTGCCCATCCCCAGTACCGGATGCCCGACAAACAAACAACATGGCAAATTAGAGGCAGTGGAAGGCGGTCAAGAGAGAAGAGGTGGGAGGTGGATCTAGATATCATCAGTAAAGATATGAAAGGTGATGGTGTGTTTTGAGAATGGTGTTGCTGAGGAGCAGGACATAGATGAGAAAGAGGAAATGGTTGGGATAACACAAGCAGCCTGTTTTGGAACAGGACTGGAACAAGAATAGACCAGTCAGGCAATCATTCAAGCTTTTCCCACAATTTTATAAGTTCATGCATGGATTTGCACTCAAATCTATTAACTTGGCTTTGATCTACGTCCATTCTCAACACAACACCACCCTCACACCTGAAAATTCAAAAGTGAACCATCATTTTTGTGAGCAAGAAAGATGGCACCTCCTTGATACTCAACCAGAAGAAACGGTTTCTCTGGTGTCTACAGATTCCCATAATTAATTTTAAAAACCTTATTATTTCGAACATCCCTCAACATCTGACTCCAGGAAATCCAAGTCCCTACTACCCGGATAGTGAGTCTTTGCTCCATTTTCTCTGACACCTTGCTGAGGTATGGTAAGCCAACTTAATTCTGACATCACAACTGAAGTGTAGTCTCAGTTATAAAGGAAGGAAATTAGCAATCATGTGCAGGAAGTGCCCATAAATGAACAGACCACTAAATAATTCATCTGTTTTACCAATGTTGATTGAGCGATGATTATTAGACATGACCTTTTGCTTTAAAGAAAGATTAATTCTCCCAGTGTCCCACAGTCCCTACAATGTCACTATTTTAAAATTAGGACACACCCTTTCAGGACAGAGGCAGGAGAATTCTTTATTCCGCACCCCCCGCCCCCCAAGACGGTTGTGTAACTTCAGAACTCTGCCTAAGACAATGGAGGCAGGACTACAACTATTCACAGGCAGAGGTAAACAGATTCCCATTCTTAACAAAAATCTAAAGCTCATTGAAGTAGATGGGAAGGTAGAATTGGAAACCACAAAAGCAATCAGCTGTGACCTGACTGAATGACGAAGGCAGCCTAATTTGTGGTGTCCAGAAAAAAAGACAGACATACAGACATACTCTAACTGGAGCCAACATGTTTTGTTGAGATATAGCATAACTTCTTGATCTTACCCAGTGACAACACAAGCTGTAGGGACAGAATGGCCTACTTCTGCTCCCAATTCATAAAGTAGGATCTTTCATGTTCTTCTGAAGGTACCTTAATTTATTTCATGCCCCATTTGGAAGAAGCCACTCTGACAATGCAGCATGCCCTTTGTACTGCACTAGATGTACTAGCCTAGATTAAAGCTTAATAAGTGAATCCAATACAGGTGCAGGTTTATTAGGAAGTCTTTTTTTAGTTATTGACTGCATCACAACATTAAGTTATACCTGGAATGCTCAATGGAAGAGTGATCTTTTGCCCACAAATCAGGTACAGCAACATCCAAGATAACACAGTGTGGAGCTGGAGGAACACAGCTAGCCTGGTAGTATCGGAGGAGCAAGAAAACTGATGTTTCAGGTCAGGGCCCTTCTTCAGAAATGGGTGAGGGGGAAGGGAGCTCAGAAATAGAGGAGGGGTGGAGCTGGGGAAGGTAGATGGGATGGTGATAGGTCGGCAGTAGTCGGGATTCGTCAGTGAGGTGGGAGGGAAGACCGACAGGTCAAGGAGGTGGGGATGAGAGGGAGGGTTGGTCATGGAAGATGGTTGGGGGTGGGGAGACTTTGAAGCTCGTATGTGTCCATACTGAGGGTTGTAGGCTCCCAAGATGGAACATGAGGTGTAGCTCCTCTAGTTTCCGGGTGGCGTTGTGACACTGGAGGCAGCCTGACCTGCTGTGTTCCTCCAGTTCCACTCTTATCTCAGACTCCGGCATCGCAGTTCCTACTATCTCACAGCAACATCCGAGTTCTGATAGTGCTCAAATGAAAAATCACTCGGCAGGATATAGTGAGTCGTAGTGTTGAACTGCAAGACATCAAAACACATATCAACAATATTTCTAGAGGTCATCTCCTAACCAGACAACAAGCTAACAAAACTTTTGTGAAAACCAATGCTGGAGATCATAACAGGTCAGACAACATTCATGGACAGAGAAGAAGCTAACGTTTTGAGTCTAGGAGACTCTTCATCAGAACCTTGCAAATCCTGAATGCACACTGTTTGGAGCTGGACTAACTGACAGAATGTTTTTCATGTTTTAATTCATCCTGAATATGCGAGCATTGCTGACATTTATAACCCTTCACTGGTAAATCAAATGCCTCAAACAACCCCAGCAGAAGGGAAGTGAGAATTTTTGTGTGGGCTCCAGATATCAAACGTGGGTGGCTTTATTTTCAACAATTTGTTCAGATGTGTTGTGCCATACCATTGTAGCAGGTGGGATTTAAATCCAGGGTCAATAAAATGCAGGGCTGGAAAAGCACAGCAGGTCAGGAAGCATCCGAGGAACAGGAAAGTCAACATTTCGGGCTGAAGCCCTTAATCAGGACTGGGGAGAGGGTGGGGATCCTAGAAATAGAGGGAGGGGGTGGGACTGGGAGGATGGAGACAGGTAGGGGTTTGTTGAGATTGGTTAGTGGGAAGGGTGGAACAGATAGGTGAGCAGGATGACAGATAGGTTGGGGTGGAGAGATTTTGAAGCTAATGAGATCATTATCCAGGCCATTGGGCTATAAGCTCCCAAGGTGAAACATCAGGTGTTGTTTCTCCAGGTTACATTTCGTCTCACTCTTAACAGTGGAGGCCTTCAATGGAGGCAAGAGGGGAGGCGAAGCACCTCCTGTGGTTGCAGGGAAAGGTACTGGGTGAGATGGAGGCGTTGGACCTGGAGTCCAAGAGGTAGAGAATAAACCACTAGAGAGTCTTAACAAAGTAAATTTAATTCTAATAACTAGGTGCCATTCATTGCATGATAGCAAGGTATACAAATAGCATTAATTAGCTAAAACTACAAGTATCACAGCCAGAAACAGTGGATCTGTACTGGAATTTCATGCAAGACTGCCCAAAGCGCTGCCCAAAGACTTTTATATCATTTTGGGTGAAGGAAACACAACTACAACATAAACTCTTTCAGAAAAATGAACTTGTACAGCTAGTATCAACTCTAGTAATGTCAGACTGAAATGCAGGCAGTTCAGTGTAGTTAGTTGCCCTGTTATAGGAATGATATTAAATTGGAGGCGGTTCAGAAAAGATTCACCACAATGTTGCTGGAAATGGAGGATTTGAGATATAGAAATACATTGGAAAGACCAGGACTTTTTTCACATGAGCATAAGAGGTCAAAGGGTGACCTTACTGAGGTAATAAAATCATGAGGGGCACAGATAAGGTGAATGATAAGGGTCTTTTCCCTAGGTTGGGCAAGTTCAAAATAGTGGGCATATTTTTATGGTGACGGAAGAAAGATTTTTTTAAATAAAACCACAGCGTGGTTTTTGCGTGGAATGAACTTCCAGAGGAAGTGGCGGATGTGGATACAGTTACAACGTTTAAAAGACATTGGATAAGTTCATGAATAGGAAAGGTTAGGATGGATATAGGCTAAGTGACGGCATGTGGTACTAGTTTAGTTTAAATACATGGGTGGCGTGGACTAGTTGTACGGGGCGGGGGGTGGAGTGTAGCTGTATGACCAGGATTTTATCACCAGATTTCTTCCTAAAAGAACACTGGAACAGCCAGTGCTGGGTTTTACAATCTGCCAACTGCATTCGTTGACATTTAAAACTGAATTTAAAATACCCAAAATGCCCTAGAACAGTTCTAATTCACATCCTCCAACTTTCTGGTCCAGTATTTATAAAAGTAACCATACCTTGTGCACGGTTAGTTCTTCAAATCCCATAATAGGCATCTTTGCTTAAAAAGCTCTTCAATACTGAAATCATGTTCCATGAAGGAACTCTATTCCCGAAGTACCTAGCATTTCATTAGAATGTTCTGTAACCTTTATCACAAAAAACACCCACGGAACCTCAAGAAAGCTGTCTAGTTTTTCAACTCACTATCCATTTACAACCATGAAGCAAAAATCGCTTGCTAATGAGATGGCCTTTTAAGAACAGCCTTGCAATGAAAAACTACTCCAAATAAACCTAAATAAAGTACTCAACAGCACAATGCTGCTGCTGCTGCTGAGCTGCCAACCCTTCAAGAGCTGAAGCTAGCTCCTTTGTCATTATTTTAAACTGTTAAAAAGAGTCATATATTCCTGTTAATGACGGATGCATTTCAACAAAACAGTCTCTCAGCTTCTCTTTCACTTGAATGTGTTCAAGGGCACAGATTTTCCTCTCCTAAAGGGCAAAGTACAGTGAGATAGACCTTTTCTCTTAAAATTTAAAATTCATTTATAGGGATGCACGTGTCATTGGCTATTGCCCATCCTTAGCTACTAACTTGAGAAAGTGATGATGAATTGCATTCTTGAACCCAATGGAATCCACTTGCTGAGGGTGAAGGGAATTCCAGGGTTTGGACCCAGCAACAATGAAGGAATGGTGATATATTTCCCAGTCAGCATGGCGAGTGGCTTAGAGGGGAATTTGCAGGTGGTGAGATGTCCCCATGTATCTGCTGTCCTTGTCCTTCTTGTTGGAAGTGGTCACAAGCAAGGAAGGTGTGATCTAAATGTAAGCATTGGGCTAGAACTGTTTGTACACATTACATTTATAAAGGGATACGTATGTGCAAGTAAAAATCAGCCAACACGTTCAGAGGAAGTGGAGATATACTGTGAGCTGCAAACCTTCAGAGTCTGATCAATGCATTATAACCCATCTACTGTTTATGGGTGATTATGTAGACAGTAATTACTAGTAAGCACGCAGCAGTAAGTTACAGCTGCTAACTAAGAATGTACATTCCAGTCAATTACATCAATCATAAATGCAACATATAGCATCCAGAAGAAGGTAACAAATTAAAATTTGCAGATTATTTCAGTTCTTACTTTTTCATTTTGTCTAATTTTCACCTGCTAATCCATTCTCTCACACACACCCCCGCCCCCGCCAAAACTTCTCTTCTCTTGTCACTTGGCTAAGCTACTTACTTCCTCAGGTCTTTCTCAATTTATTTTCCAATCCTTAAATCTCAATGATTGTGCTACACAGTTCATTTGTTTTCATTTTTCATGAAGTTGCACCTTTGACATTGCCATGCCATTATCATTCACCTCCGCAGTGAACTAAAACTTCTCAGCTAGAGAGAACACAGGAGAAAGAGTACACCTTAAAACCAACCTTGCAGCTCAATCTTTCCATTTCCCATGACTGGTTCCTATCAACAAGATTACTGACTTAGTCAATTACAAATCAGACTGAAAATAGCCCAATCACACAATAATTGGAATGAAGTTTCAAAGCAGAAAGGCTAGATTTGAAGCCAGGTCCGAGTTGTCATGGAAAAGCCCTCTGAAAAGCTGCACTTCAACATTTAAATGGCTGGATATCTGATATAGCTGGGAGGGCATTAGATTCCTAAGGCATTGGGACCTTTACAAGCTGGACCTTAAAATAGGACTGAGCCTGATACCTTTGAGAGGACATTTGCTTGTGCTGTTGGGGTAGGTTTAAACCAGTTTTGTCAGGCCGATGGAAACCCGAAGGGTAGCCCACATTGGAAGGATTTGAAGTTAGTAACAGGCAGTTGAAAAGATGCTAGGAAGACTAGAAGAAAACAGAAGAAAAAAAGCCAAACATCAAGCATGCTTTGAAAGCCGAGTTACATCAAGACGAAAAAGTTAAAGACACTCCACCCAATGCAAGCAACATTCACCCCAAGAGACATGATATAAAAACACAAATAGAGATACTTGGGTGTAATCTAACTGCCATTAGAAAAACATGGGTACATGGTCAGCTGGACTCAGAACTGAATATTCAAGGATATTCAATGTTCAGGAAGGAGGTCATGTTGTACTGGCCGTAAGGAATACAAACAGTATATTAATAGGAGAGAATCTCAGATCAGATGGGGTGGCAAAGTGGCTCAGTGGTTAGCACTGCTATCTCTCAGCACCAGAGGCCTGGGTTCAATTCAACCTTCTGGTAGATGCCTGCCTGGAGTTTGCACATTCTCCACACGACTGCATGAGTTTCCTCCCAAAGAATGTACAGGTTAGGGTGGATTGGCCTTGCTGAATTACCCATAGTATCCAGGGATGTGCAGGCTAGGTGAGCTACCTATGAGACTTGCAGGGTTACAGAGATAGGGTGGTAGGGATGGCATACACAGATAGGGCGTGGACTCAATAGGCTGAATAGCCTGCTTTCACACAGCAGGGATTCTATGATTAAAAGGAAAAACAAGCTTTGGAAGCAAATTACTGCAGATGCTGGTATGTGAACTGAAAAAAAAAACAAATACTGGAGATCACAGTGGGTCAGACAGCACCCATGGTGAGGGAGCAAGCTAATGTTGAGTCCAGATGACTCATCAGAGCTGGTGAGGCTCTCCCTCTCTCTCTCTCCATGGATGCTGCCTAACCTGCCATGATCTCCAGTATTTGTTTTCAGGACAAGGTACGGAATCAGTCTGGGAGGAGGCAAGGGACTGGTTGAGTTATTGATAGACCATTAAATAGGAGCAGTAACGTGGGGCATGGTATTACCCAAGAGATGAGAGAGTCTTGTAGAATAGGCAACAAAGTTACCATGGGAAAATTTCAGTTCACACATTGACTGGTCAAACCAACTGTGCCCTAAAGGGATTTTTTTTCTACAGCAATGGATAGACAACAGTCTATTTCAGGTCTAGAATCATGCAATGGAAGAGTTTATTAATAATCTTCTTGTAAAAGAACCAGTAGGAATGTGTGACCATAACACAGTAGAATTTTGTTTGAAAAATGAGGCCATTCATTCTGAAGTAGGGGCATTAAACTTCAAGAAAGGAATTTATAAAAATGAGGCACAAAGTGGCTGAGCTGGATTGGGAAAGTTCATTTAAGGGCATGAATATACACAGAGGCAACAGATAGTTAGTCTTTGAAGAACTGTTGCTTGGCTCACAGCAACTATACAGCCCTCCAAGGCAGGAAGAAAAGCTCAAATGTAGGTCAGTCAACTGTGGCTGACAAAGGAAGTTAAGGATCACAAGTTTAAAAGAAGAGGCTTATACAGTAGCCAAGTACAGCAGCAAATCTGAGGACTCAGAGTTTTTACGAATGCAGGAAATGAGGATGGAGAAACTGATGAGGAAATGGAGAATACGTTATGAATGCAGTCCAGCAAAAAGACATGCAAACAGATTGTGAAAGCTTCCATGGGTACGTTGAAAAAAAATTGACTAATATAATTGTGTGTCCATACAGGACAAGTCAGTATAATCTATAATGGGGAATAGAGGATCAGAAGATAAACTAGATGATTATCTTATACCCGTTTCACACGGGAAGATATGAGAAAACATGCAGATTTAGAGATCCAAGTGGCTTTGGAGAATGAAGAAAATTAGAATTAGTAAGATGGTCATACCTGGAGAAATGAACGGAGTGGCAAGTTAAAAAGTTCCTGAGACATAATAGTTAATATCTCAAGGGGGGTGAGAAAGGTGGCTGTAGAGACAGTCAATGAATTGGTTATCATCTCCTGAAACTCCATAGATTCTGAAAGGATTCCTGCAGATTGAAAGCTTACAAATGTCACCTTACAATTAAAAAAAAGGAGAATGAAATAATTCCACAAAGGCCAGCATCCCATCACCAAGTCATCCTTTCCTTAAACATGGACAGTCCTTGACACCAATCCAGCTCCCTCAGAGCCAACTCTCAGAGTGAACAGGATATCTGACATTTCTGTTCTTATCTGTCAGCCAGGGCTCCCTGACTGGGGAAGTTAATCTGCCCCAATCAGGGAGCTCATTCTATGGAGGTCATTGCATTCACTACAGGGAGCAAGGGGGAAGCTACTGACCTATTAGCTTTACATCAGCAGCAGGGAAAACATAAGAATCTATTATAAAGGGACAGGATATAGAACACCTAGAAAAGGCAGGGATTGATCATTCACTGGGTGTTTCTGGCTTAAAGGGTGTCACAAAGATTTCAGCCTTAGCTTGTGCACTAATGTGCTGGGATCATCCCATCATAGAGGACAGGGATGTTCATGGAGCTTCCACTTGTTCCTGTTAGTTGTTTAACACGGCAAAGTGTGATTATGCCAGGCTACGAGGTTGCAGACTGGGGTGAATATATCTCTGCTGCTGCTGTTGGTGGCCTACAGCACATTCTGGATGCCTAGTATTGAGGTGTTAGATCTGTTCTGAATCCATCCCCAGCACAATAGTACTGCAAAACATGATGTAGCAACATGATTTTCCAAAGAAGAGTCGAGACCCGAAACGTCAGCTTTCCTGCTCCTCTGATGCTGCCTGGCCTGCTGTGTTCCTCCAGCTCTACACTTACGTACGATGCAGCATTTACTTTGTGTGAACTGTAACTTTGTCTCTGCAAGAGCTAAGAGGTGGTCATTCTCGTCATACACAGTGCATTTGTAACAGGTAGATTGGAAAAGGTGAGTTCAAGTAGGTTTTGTATGGTTTCTCCCCCTCACCATTTCACCCAAAGTTGTCTCCTCACCACCTAGCATTGCCAGATAATTCCTCAGGACATGACTATCTCAGTCAGTGGTGGTGCTATGGAGCCATTCTCAGCAATGGACAATCCAGTGCCCCAGAGTACATCTGTGCACACGTGGTTTTCAGTGCATCTTCAAAACAGCAGTGTTCAACATGGAGGGCAATTTAAGCAGGGAAGTGAGGAGGTGTGCTTGCCCAAGTTTGACTGAATACCCGAGATGTTATGGGTTTGCAGTCCATATGGAAGGCTTCTAGGGCAATTCTGTCTCAAATGTGTCCTAAAATGCCTCCATTAGAACTTCCACCAGCGGTACAGACACAGGGGCGGGAAGGGAGGAGTCAGGGACATTGCTATTTAATTAATGATTCAATGTATATGACTGTGCCAGGTTTTGCTAGTCTGTGGGACAAATTTTGATAGGGTCAACTAGACTGAATGTACCATTGTCAGACTGAGAGCCTAGGTCAATGCTGGATGGACCATGCTATCTTATTTCTATTCTTCCCATCTGTAGTAGTTTGACACGATTGAATGGCTCAGTAGATTATTCAGAGGGCATTTGAGAGTTAAGCAGATTAGTGGGTTTGAAGTCACATCTCAGCCAGATCTCACAGGGTGGCAGATTCTCTCCTGACCACCCTCAGAAAAATCAGATAATATTTTACAATAATCTGGTAAATTCTGATCATTACTGAGAATAGCTTAATTAACTGAATACAAGTTTCCAAAATGGATTTGAATACATATTTCCAACATATTAAATTGGGTTTTGAATTGCTAGATGCATAGCCATAATATATAAACACACTCCCATCCCCTTAAAAAGGATTAAGAAAGAAATGCTCAAGATTTGAGCAATGTCCAGTTATATCCTTGTGCAAACCAACAGCTATTTCGAACATAGAACAATACAGCGCAGAACAGGCCCTTCGGCCCTCGATGTTGTGCCAACCCATGAACTAGTCTAAGCCCCTCCCCCGACACTATCCCATCATCATCCATCTGCTTATCCAAGGACTGTTTAAATGCCCCTAATGTGGCTGAGTTAACTACATTGGCAGGCAGGGCGATCCATGTCCTTACCACGCTGAGTAAAGAACCTGCCTCCAATATCTGTCTTAAATCCATCACCCCTCAATTTGTAGCTATGCCCCCTCGTACAAGCTGACATCATCATTCTCAGAAAAAGACTCTCACTGTCCACCCTATCTAATCCTCTGATCATCTTGTATGTCTCTATTAAATCCCCTCTTAGCCTTCTTCTCTCCAATGAGAACAGAGCCAAGTCCCTCAGCCTTTCCTCATAAGACCTTCGCTCCAGACCAGGCATCATCCTGGTAAATCTCTGCACCTTTTCCAATGCTTCCACATCCTTTGTAATAGGGCAACCAGATTGTCAATGCCACCCAGAATTTCCCTGGAGGGTGTGCCACGTGACTTCCTGACTGACACAACCTCATTGCTCCCATCTTTGGTCATGGGAGCAAAGAGGTTCTCGTAGAAATAAAATTCTAAGTGGATTAGATGCAGGATGTAAGGTCCTCATGACCAAGGAACTCAGAATCAGGGGGTCGGTCACAGTCTAAGGATACAGAATCAGCCATTTAGGACTGAAATGAGGAGAAACATCTTCCCCCAGAAGGTGGTGTACACATGGAATTTTCTACCACAGGAAGCAGCTGAGGCCATAAGATTGAATGTTCTCAAGAAAGAGAGAGTTAGACATAGTTCTTGAGGATAAAGGGATCAACGTGTATGGGGAGAAAGTGAGAACAGGGTACTGAGTTGGGTGATGAGTCATGGACTTTGTGAATGACAGAACAGACTCGAAGGGCTGAATGGCTTATTCCTGCTCCTACCTTCTCTGCTTCAGCGCCAATCATCACGCTGCCTGCTAATCAGAATGAGAAATTCTTCATTACCTGATTTAAAAGGTTCCTCTCTGCCAGTCAAAAAGCTTTCGTCCAGTTTTTTTTAAAAAAAGAAGTAAATTTAAACAACGTTCTGCTGATTTTTCATCCCCCAGGACGTTCTCTTTAAAAAAGTGTTGCGGAGGGTACTTATTAATTTCTGAGACTCCAGGGAAATCCTGGCGCTTGATTACCTCAATTTCCGTCAACAGGAATCGAGATCCCCTGCAGCGTGAAATTAATTTAAGTGTTAATAATAACCAATGAGGACGAATTTGCTTTCAATCCTCCACGTTCATCGACAGTGCCCACAACATTAATAATAAAATAGTATTTAAGCAAAACGCTAGGACATTCCTTTAGCACTCAGACTGAAATTCAAAACAGAGCTCCGTGTTGCTATGGGATCACTGTATCGAATTCTAATGCCTCTCATTAACACGTCATTTGAAAACACTGAAGTGAGTCAAATACAACCAATTATTGGGGATATAAGGTTCCTTACACGCAGGATACATAGCTGCAGAAATGCTAGGCCAATCAGAATGTGGCAAATTTGCGTCTTTAACCTAACTATCAAGTGGATTGTGTTGTCAAATGCCGCACGGAGAACCAAAATCACCAAAAGACTCCCGGTACAAAGAAATACGAACAGGATTTCACCTTTTGTCTATAGTTTTTAAACTTAACTCCAACCAGAACCAACACATGCATTGAATTCACAGGCAAATAACACTACAGATTTTTCTTTAAAAATGGTTAAATTTTGTTTATATCATTAATACAAAGTCTTACATAGCCTCGAGCATCCACTTCAGTATGTATGACATTGCACAGCTCCACAACTTGACATTCTTAAAGAATGCAAACGGATGCGGCGAACTATCGGACTACAGCTTTCACCCTCACAGGTACAATTATCATCCGCCAGGCCCTCTCCTGCAAGCCACCCCCCTCCCCTCTCCTCTCTAGCTACCTCAGCCCGACGGTGGGGCTTTCCTCAAGTTCCTTTTCAACCCACAGCCTCCCAAATTGCCCCAGTTCACTATATGGTCACTTCTGGGGAAACACACCACTTCTTTAGCTTCTCCAGGGTACTTACACAGCTGTCCAGGGGTCTAGAACCTCTTTAGCCAACTCGCCCAGTGCCTCTATTAGCTGTGTAAATAGAAGTTGTTGTTAGCCAGTATGTATTCCCCACCCAAATAATGAAAATAGATCATCACTCATTGCTGTTAATCAGATTTATTTCGTGCAAGATGGCTGCTACATCGCAACAAGGTCTACAGTTCGAAATGATTTCATTGGCTCAAAACTGGCTTGCAATGTTCTGAATTCAAGCAAGTTACTATACAAATACAACATACGTAAATTCATTCCTCAATGAAATTTGGAAGTTGTATTGTCAGATCTCTCACATGGTGTACTGCACTCATTTGTCCTCCTCCAAGTACCTACACATCTGCTGGTCTCCCATCAATCCCTGCGTCCTACTTCAGCCTTACCAGGCACAGCACAGCTAGGGAAAGTTAGAAACACTGGAAGTGGCCACAGGCATCTGCCAGCAATGGGAGCTCAGGCACTACTCATTGGTTTCTTTCCCTGCCAATGAATCAGCTGCTTCAGTCAGACAACCTACAAGCATGCTTCAAAATAGCCCATCAAAAAAGATGGAGGCTGAGCAGAGCAGGGAGCTGACTCTTCAAGGTGCTTTAGGGCAGACCGTCACTGAATCCCTATAATGAGCAGCTATGGGGTCATCATATAGGTCAGGTTATATTTATCAGGACTCCGATTGTTCACAGTCAGGAGGGAATTCCACAGATTAGGGGCTCGGGCAGGACTACCACTACACTGGGGCAGCGTCCCTGTCTTCAGTGAAATCCTCAGCCCAATTTCCTGATGAACATAGAACGTAGAACAGTACAGCACAGAACAGGACCTTCAGCCCAAGATGTTGTGCCGACCATTGATCCTCATGTATGCACCCTCAAATTTCTGTGACCATATGGATGTCCAGCACTCTCTTAAATGTCCCCAATGACCTTGCTTCCACAACTGCTGCTGGCAACGCATTCCATGCTCTCACAACTCTGTGTAAAGAACCCGCCTCTGACATCCCCTCTATACTTTCCACCAACCAGCTTAAAACTATGACCCCTCGTGTTAGCCATTTCTGCCCTGGGAAATAGTCTCTGGCTATCAACTCTATCTATGCCTCTCATTATCTTGTATACCTCAATTAGGTCCCCTCTCCTCCTCCTTTTCTCCAAATGAACAAAGTTCGAGCTCAGTCAACCTCTCCATCAGATAAGCCCTCCAGTCCAGGCAGCATCCTGGTAAACCTCCTCTGAACCCTCTCCAAAGCATCCACATCTTTCCTATAATAAGGCCACCAGAACTAGACGCAGTATTCCAAGTGTGATCTAACCAAAGTTTTATAGAGCTGCAACAAGATCTCACTACTCTTAAACTCAATCCCCCTGCTAATGAAAGCCAAAACACCATATGCTTTCTTAACAACCCTGTCCACTTGGGTGGCCATTTTAAGGGATCTATGTATCTGCACACCAAGATCCCTCTGTTCCTCCACACTGCCAAGAATCCTATCCTTAATCCTGTACTCAGCTTTCAAATTCGACCTTCCAAAATGCATCACCTCGCATTTATCCAGGTTGAACTCCATCTGCCATCTCTCAGCCCATCTCTGCATCCTGTCAATGTCCCGCTGCAGCCTACAACAGCCCTCTATACTGTCAACGACACCGCCAACCTTCGTGTCGTCTGCAAACTTGCTGACCCATCCTTCAATTCCCTCGTCCAAGTCATTAATAAAAATTACAAACAGTAGAGGCCCAAGGACAGAGCCCTGTGGAACACCACTCACCACTGACTTCCAGGCAGAATATTTTCCTTCTACTACCACTTGCTGTCTTCTGTTGGCCAGCCAATTCTGTATCCAGACAGCTAAGTTCCCCTGTATCCCATTCCTCCTGACCTTCTGAATGAGCCTACCATGGGGAACCTTATCAAATGCCTTGCTGAAGTCCACATCCACAGCTCGACCCTCATCAACTTTTCTAGTCACATCCTCAAAGAGCTCAATAAGGTTTGTGAGGCATGACCTGCCCCTCACAAAGCCGTGTTGACTGCATTTAATCAAGCCATGCTCTTCCAGATGGTCATAAATCCTATCCCTCAGAATCCTTTCTAACACCTTGCAGACAACAGACGTGAGACTTACTGGTCTGTAATTGCCGGGGATTTCCCTATTTCCTTTCTTGAAAAGAGGAATTACATTTGCCTCTCTCCAGTCCTCAGGTACGACTCCAGTGGAGAGCGAGGATGCAAAGATCCTTGCAAGTGGCGAAGCAATTGCATTTCTCGCTTCCCAAAGCAGCCAAGGACAAATCTGGTCCGGGCCTGGCGACTTGTCAATCTTAATGTTTGACAAAATTTTCAGCACATCAGCTTCCTCTATCTCTATCCATTCCAGCATGCACACCTGCTCTTCAAAGGTTTCATTCACTACAAAGTTCGTTTCTTTCGTAAAGACAAAAGCAAAAAACTCATTTAGGGCTTCCCCTACCTCCTCAGACTGCACACACAAGTTCCCTATGCTATCCCTGATCAGCCTGACTCTTTCTTTGACCATTCTCTTATTCCTCACATAAGTGTAAAATGCCTTTGCGTTCTCCCTAATCCGTTCTGCCAAGCCTTTCTCGTGCCCCCTCCTGGCTCTCCTCAAACCATTTTTGAGCTCTTTCCTCGCCTGCCTGTAATCCTCTAGAGCTGAGCTTGACCCTAGCTTCCTCCACCTTATGTAAGCTCCCTTCTTCCTTTTGACGAGAAGCTCCACCGCTCTCGTCATCCAAGGTTCCTTTATCTTACCCCTTCTTGCCTGTCTCAGAGGGACATATTTATTCATCACTCGCAACAAATGTTCCTTAGACAGTCTCCACATGTCTATAGTGCCCTTACCATGGAACAATTGCTCCCAGTCCATGCTTCCTAACTCATGTCTAATCGCATCATAGTTTCCTCTTCCCCAATTAAATATCCTCTGGCATAATGTTCAGTACCAAGCAGGAGCCCACAAAATCTTTCCTAAGATGATGCTGCAGGTGATCCTACACTAGGACCAGAATGAAAAGGGGGCATGAAAGGAGGCATTGCAAAATCACCAGGTGATTGAGGGGCATAAGTCCCAGCTGAGTACTGGAGGCAGGGCCTCAGACCTGAGGGATTAACAGTTGTTAATTAGTTATTAACCTGAGGGTTAACAGTGCCATATGTATTCCATCACAGGACAGGCTGCTCATGCTTTAACTGCAGCTTAAATGTCCCTTCCCATTCCCAACCTTTGCCAATGACCGTCTCTGATTTACTCTTGGTCTTTGCAGGCTGAAATGCTTTTGGATGGTTCCAGGATATAAGCAGTTAGAGCAAAGCTGTCCCACAAAGTGAGCAGCTAAAAAAAACATGCTGTCTCACACAAATTCTGCCAGAACTGGAACCCAAACTAAAGACAAAATTAAGGACTTCAGCAGCATATCAGTCAGTATCTCTGGGGGTAAACAAAGAATCTTTTAACACTTCCCCAGAACCTGGAACGTAGAGAAGGTGGAAGAAAGGGAGGCTTTCCACAGTGACCTTTGTTAAGATCCCAGCTGATAGTTCTACAGAACATGCCACTGTTTTGTAAGCCAAATCCAGAATAATCAGCACAGTAGGCTAGAATTGGAAGTCAAAATAAGGGATTCACCATTATTGACACAAACATATACTACAACTTCAGAAGAAGAGCTAATATTTAATTAAAAAGGTGCCAATTCAGAAGCTGCTATTTAAGATGTCTTGCCCTGCAGTTAGTTTTATGAAAGTCTGATGTTATTGCCTGATTTTTTTTTTGTTCAAATGTACTGAGTAGCACAAGGTTGCTGCCATCACCCAACAGATTGAATGATTGAATCGTAAACAGAAAGATGCATCTTGTCCATTTCAGTGTAATTGCCTATAAGCTATACACAGAGGAGACGGGGTTAGTGGTGTTAATCGCTGGACTGTTAATCCAGAATCCCAGATATTGTTCTGGGTGCCTGGGTTCAAATCCTACCATTGCAGATTCAATAAATATCTGGAATTAAGAGGCTAATGATGACCATGAATTCATTGTCAATTGTCAAGGAAACAAAACCTATCTGGTTTCACCAATGTCCTTTAGGGAAGGAAACTGCCATCCTTACCTGGTCTGGCTATATGCGACTGTAGACCCTCAGCGACGTTGTTGACTCATAAACAGCCCTCTGGGCAATTAGGGACGGGCAATAAGTGCTGGCCTTAACAGCAACACCCTCATCCCATAAATGAAAACAAAATAGGTGTTAAGTACTACCAAACAACGAACATTAAAAACTGTGGTGTCCCATTCAATCAGGGTTTAACTAGACGAGTTTTAAAGAATGTGGAGTTTTTTTTTTACAAATCTCGCATTATTTTTTTTTTCCTTTCAGTCTCTATGCCTCGTTCTGATTGAACACAGGGATACTAATGTACAAATCCTTCTTGACCCTAGCACTGTCAGTATCACAGTCCCTCAATCGGATTGGTGAAGGGGATAAGCAGTTACTTGACCAGATTACTGGGCATCTGAAATTCTGTTCCCCTCACCCTGACACGGTCCGCATGCACTCCTAGTAACCTAATGGTGATGATATTTTGTAGAAAAGTACAAAGGACAACTTTAAGTAACAGTTAATCAGTTCCTTGCTACAGCAAATTCTGGCCCATTGTGTTTTCTTTTCTTAGATGCTGACAAGTCCAAGGTGCACACTATTCCTTTTTCTGATTAATGAGGAACTGATCAGTCAATGGAATGCATTTTGGCAATGGGAGATGGGCTGCTAACTGCGTTGGAAGATGTGTATTTTGAGTACATGTGCATTCAGCTTTCCTCTGCCCATCATCAACATACATTGGCTCCGGGTATATCAACACTTCAAATTTTAGATATTTTCACCCAAAGCTCAAACATCTCCTTGACCCTGCCCCCTCCCTAGCTCTAATCTCCTAATTCAGGAGAGGTAATGGCCTAGTTGTATTATCCCTAAACTATTAATCCAGAGATCCAGTAAATATGCTGCGTCCTTCAGTTCAAATCCCACCATGCAGGTGGTGGAACTTGAATTCAGTAAGATAAAACTTTAAAATTAAGAGTCCAGCGATGAATATGAAACTATTGCTGATTGTTGAAAACAATACCCATCTGGTTCACTAATGTTCTTCAGAGACAGAAACTGCTATCCTCACCTGTTCCAGTCTACATGTGAGTCTAGACTCATAGCTCTCAGACAATTAGGGTTGGGCAAGAAATACTGGCTTGGTGAGAGGCTTACATCCTGCCAATGAAATTCTTGTCCTTGTCCTCAAGTCTCTTTGCTTCTGCACCTCCCTCTATCCTCAACTTTTCATTCTGATCAGATATTTTTCACACCTATCCCAACATCTCCACTTGACTCAATCGTCATCACCCCCTAACATATGCTGAGGCAGCACATTTGACATTTTTCATAACATTAAATGCATCATATAAGTGCAAACTGTTGCTGTTTACGGTGCTGTAGGCAGTCCTTCAGTACAATACACATGGCATTTTTGAGTATTTCCCCGTGTCCATCCTTGCTGCATTTTGCATTTACTACTCACTGCCTGCCTGTGACTCTTCTGCCTTGCTGCACAGAGAGAACAAACCAAAAGACAATGGCACCTAACCTGTCCCAGCAGCCAGTGTGACAGTGAAAACCCTCAATTAAATAGCATGCATAAAGCGAAGAAAGTACCAACACCGTCCAAGTAAATACCAGATGACCATTGATCAATTAGACATTGATACACACAACAGCATAGCTTAATCTTCAAGACTTCCACTAGATTCAGGATGTTTGGCTTGGTATTGTCTGTTGTTTCTGGCTGTTTCCCCTCATACACTTGGGTGGTGATCATGAAAAATAACAGTTGTCAAGTGGTTAATACAGAGATCCATTTCCTAGGAAAGTATCAATTTCAATATCTTATTTCAGCAGCTTTAAAGCTAACAGGTCTTTCCCATTCTGCTTGGCAGATCTTAAGCAAGGCAACATTTGGAGATGTTCTGAGAAAGGGTCAACACATTAACTCTGACTTTTTCTTCAACAGGTGCTGTCAGACCTGCTGAGCTTCTCCAGCAACTTCTGTTTTTGTGCAACATTTGGAGCAATGTTGTTCTACTCCATTTGGAATTGATACCATTTGGTCCGTTAAGATGAGTAATGTCATTTCCAAGATAACAAAGTGTGAAGCTGGATGAACACACCAGGCCAAGCAGCATGTTAGGAGCACAAAAACTGACGTTTCAGGCCTAGACCCTTCATCAGAGAGGGGGATGGGGAGAGGGTTCTGAAATAAATAGGAAGAGAGGGGGAGGCGGACTAAAGACGGATAGAGGAGAAGGCAGGTCAAGAGGGAGAGTATAGGTAGGGAGGGGATAGGTCAGTCCAGGGAGGACGGACAGGTCAAGAAGGCGGGATGAAGTTAGTAAGTAGGAAATGGAGATGCGGCTTGAGTTAGGAGGAGGGGATAGGTGAGAGGAAGAACAGGTTAGGGAGGCGGGGACGAGCTGGGGTAGGCTGGATAACCATTTTAACTCCCCCTCCCATTCCTTAGACGACACGCCCATCCTGGGCCTCCTGCAGTGCCATAATGATGCCACCCAAAGGTTCCAGGAACAGCAACTCATGTTCCGCTTGGGAACCCTGTAGCCCAATGGTATCAATGTGGACTTCACAAGCTTCAAAATCTCCCCTTCCCCCACTGCATCCCAAAACCAGCCCAGCTCGTCCCACCTCTCTAACCTGTTCTTCCTCTCACCTATCCCCTCCTCCCACCTCAAGCCACACCTCCATTTCCTACCTACTAACCTCATCCCACCTCTTTGACCTGTCCGTCCTCCCGGGACTGACCTATCCCCTCCCTACCTCCCCACCTATACTCTCCCTCTCCACCTATCTTCTCCTCTATCTATCTTCGGTCCGCCTCTCCCTCTCTCCCTATTATTTCAGAACCCTCTCCCCATCCCCCTCTCTGATGAAGGGTCTAGGCCTGAAACGTCAGCTTTTGTGCTCCTGAGATGCTATTTGGCCTGCTGTGTTCATCCAGCTTCACACTTTGTTATCTTGGATTCTCCAGCATCTGCAGTTCCCATTATCTCTAATGTCATTTGCAGTTTTGTTCTGTGTGGGTTCGTAAATGTGCACACAGAATAAAACCGGAAATGACACTACTCACCACAATGGACCAGACAGTATAAATTCCAAGCACAGTAGAACAACATTGGTCCTTTGGAGACCTCACTGATGATGTTACCTAGCATGGTGACGAAACATCTGAAGTAGAACAAGCCAACAGCCTCATCCATTACCAGAGCTACAAATCTTTGCTAAAATCTTAAACAAGATAAAGCAACATTTCCAACTTCAGATGCACTATAATTCTTTTTTTGCATACACAATGGAAAGACTGAACCAGGCCAAGAGCTGACCTGCATATTTATAATTAAAAACAGAAATTGTTGGAAAAAACTCAGCAGGTCTGGCAGCATCTGTAAAGAGAAATCAGAGTTAACATTCTGCCTTCTTCAGAACAAGGGTCACTGCACCTGAAGCATTAACACTGATTTCTCTCCATAGATGCTGCCAGACCTGCTAAGTTTTGCCAGCAATTTCTGTTTTTGTTTGGTTTCCAGCAGCTGCAGTTCTTTTGATTTTTTTTTCCAACAGATATTTATAATGTTCCCTGCAAAAAGTCAGACTTGGCAAGGTTTTCTTCTTCCCAGTGCTCGGATTTTCACACTGTTACACACAGGAAACAAACTGACCTGTGTTGCTGCCAACAGTTCCATATTGCCTGGAAGATGTTGCTAACATATCAATACCAAGTCACAGCATGTGTTGTGAACAGGGAATTCTTTGCTCCTAAGTTGATTTTCTCTGGATTACAAAGCCTGGATATCAATTCCAAAGTAATCAGCCAGAAAATCAACAATATCCTGATGGAAGACATCCACAAGTAAATGGTAATAAGTAGAATACAGGCAGTGTTCACTATGGGCAATTTTTACCCCATTTTCCAATTCTCCCTTCCAGTTGCACTGGTCTCATGGATACCTGGTTGTCCCAATAATTGGTGCCTTTGATATTTCATCCATGTGAACTTCAAGTCAGGATAGTGATGGGAGACAGTTATAATTGTCAGTAGGCTGTTATTTCGGCAATCAATCCAGCTTCAAAGTAATCATGATCTAGGACTCAAACTCATAGGTCTGCAGCATAGAAAAAGACGCAGCAAGTCTGCTCTGGTCAAAAACATCCACCTAATTATATTAAACCCACTTTTCAACACTTGGCCCACATCTTGGCATCACAAGTGTACACCTCAATACTACTTAAAATGTTACAAGCTTTTCTGCCTGTACCACTCTTACAGGTAGTGAATTCTAGATTCCCACCATCCTGCGGGTGAAAAACATTTTATTCGCATCTCCACTAAACCTCCTAACCCCTTACCATAAACCTGTGTGTCTTGGTCACTGATTCTTTGACAAGGAGAAAAATTCTTCCTGTTCATCTACTGTCCCTCAATTTTGTACATCTCAATCCTGTCCGCCCTCAGTCTCCTTTGGTCCAAGGAAGATAATACCAGACTATCCAATCTCTCTTCAGAAGCTAAACTCTTCAGCCTGGGCAACACCCTGGCAAATCTGCTCTGCATTGTCTCCAGTATAATCACATCCCTTTTGTAACCCGGATTCCAGAACTGTACACAGTCTTTTCGCTTTGGCCTAACCAACCTTTTACACAGTTCCAATATTAACCTCCCTGCTCTTAAACTCTATGCTTCAGTCAATAAAGGCAAGTATACCGTATGCCGTCTTAACCACTTTACCACCTGTCTCACTACTTTAAAAGGGGCCAGAACACATGCACGCCAAGACCCCTCTGATCCTCAGTGCTTCCCAATGTCATCACATATTTCTTTTAACTTGTTTGCCCTGCCCTAGTGTATCACTTCACACTTACCTGGAACTTTGTCCAATCTGCCTTAATACCTGAAATTTTCATTAAAAGATTTTAAATATTGTTGAACAATCTATCTAGTATCATGCATCATTTGTGAAAGGTTTTCCCACACTTACCCCACCCATTGTGTGTAACATATTTCCTACTTTTCAGCTGTAATATCTAGATTATCCCTCCCCACCACAGGCCTCAGTTCACCAGTAGCAGTTTCTGCCTGTCAAGCCTTTTTGCTCCACTTAATACTGTGAAACTTTTGATCAATTTGCTACTTGATTGTTGAATTTCTAAGGAATATGGCCTTAGTTTGTGTAATTTCATCTTGTATATACACACTTACTAAAGTGTGAGGCTTGAAACTAATCAATACTGTATGTGGGCTTTGTGCAGCTGCAGATCACATATTGCTCATACCTTTTGCATTCACTGCTCGACTGAATGGTGAAAAAAATTGATAAGCGTTCGAAGAACAGCAACATAGCAGGGTCGAGGAGAGTAAGTCAGGCAGAGAGATTAGTTTTAAATTGCTCAATAAATCAGGCTAGCGCTGAGATAGTGGACTGAAATGCTTCCTTCTGTACCTTAAACCATGTACTTAACCATTTGGGGATTAAAAGCAGAACTTTGCAGTTGCTCGAAATCAGAATTGAAAACACAAAATGCTGAAGAAATTTCATATTTGCAGAGAGAGAAACAGATAGTGCTTTGAGTCCAATATGACTTCTGCAGAACACTTTGTGAACACAGCATTGGTTGAATTCAGCAAAGAGCAGATATCGAGTCTGGCTCCTCAAATGGTACAGTTTTCACTTTACTCGAGGAGGCTGACGGAGATGACAGCTACATGTGTAGATGTGAAGGAGTGTAGAGGGACATTACATCATGGGGTCAGAGTCAGTGGCTTGGAAGCTCACCAGGGCTTTTAAAAATTGATGGTCTGTTATAGACTAATGTTAGAAACACATGCTGAAACTCTGTGGAAGGGATTTTCTCCTGGGTAATTGTTAAATGTAGGAGCACTGGAAGACAAACCTACAAGACTGTGATAGGCCCTACAACATTCCTCACAGAAATACTCCTGGCAATCAGCTCAACTTCATGATTAGCCAGGCCTCAGGGGATGGCATCCATTTTCCAACTGTTAACAAGAACGTTGACGACTTTGGATATACTTTGACTATTTTCCCTCAAAGGGGTTTATCTGGAAAAGCCAACGAATATGCATATTTTAAAGTAATTCTATCACCAGCCTGAAGCCTGTTTAGCAGTTAGCGTGGGTTAGAAAGGTCAGGGATTCCACATTCTAGTCTCTCTCTTCTGCACTCATGACCAACAAGGTCAAAAATCATTAACGACCTCTGAGAAATTAACTCTTTCAGGAGTTGATTGCAATAAGTAAGCAGAAATTCTGGCAATCCTAATTTAAATCATAGAGGCAATTCCTTGCTTACAATTTTTATATTAATGACTTGGGTGAGGAAAGTGAATGAAATATCGCCAAGCTTGCAAGAAGGTAAAAATAGGTGGGAAGGCAAGTGATGAGGATGACAAAGAGTCTATAGAGGTTGAGCTAGTGGGCAAAAACTTGGCAGATGGAAAATAATGTGGTAAAATGTGAGGCTATGCACTTTGGCAGGAAGAATAGAGGAGCTGAATACATAAAAGGTATAGGAAAAAATGGATGTGGGAGTACTCGTGCATGAATCATAAAAAGCTAGCATCTGGGTTCTGTGCGTAATAAGCAGGGTAGATGGCCTTTAGTTCAAAAGGAATAGAGTCATAAGTCTTAGAGCTGTACAGCATGGAAACAGAGCCTTCAAACGAACTCGTCCGCGCTGACCAGATATCCGATATTAACTTAGTTCCATTTGTCGGTGTTTGGCCTAACCCTCCAAACCCTTCCTATTCATGTATCCAGATGCTTTTTAAATGTTGTAATTGTGCCAGCTTTCACCACTTCCTGTGGCAGCTCAGACCATACATGCACCACCCTCTGCGTGAAAAAAGTTGCCCATGAGGTCCCTTTTAAATCAATCCCCTCTCACCTTAAACCCACACTCTCAAGTTTTGGACTCCCTTTGCCTGGGAAAAGAGATCATGGCTATTAGTCCTATCCATGCCCCTCGTGATTTTATCAACCTCAATGAAAGGTCGGCCGTCAATATCCGCCGCTCCATGGAAAATAATCCCAGCCTACAGTCCAAGCCCTCCAATATCTTTGTAAATCTGGAGAATAAAGACAGGGAAGTTTCGGTAAAACTATGCAAAACTCTAGTCAAACCACACCTAGAATGAGAACAATTTTGGCGCCTTATACTGGGAGGGTACATTAGGGGAGGCAGTGATCTCACATTTTGTCCGATCCAAAACGAGCATGTACAGGACCATTACAAAACACTGTCCACTGGAAAATGAGCTCAAAACATCCAAAGGAAACATGCCGTACTCACAAGCTGGATTCATCTGCATTCATTCAACAGCCTTTTGAATCCCCTGCATTGAAAAATGCTAAGAGCTGACTTGCGCTGTCCTGTTTCAGATTAACAAAATCCCATGATGGCAGCTCCTTAGGGTGCACACTCCTGCTCGAAACTAGCCAGCCATGGCCTCTAAGGGATCAAAGTAAGAAGTTGTTGGGAACTCAAATCCCCAGCAGCTCCTCACGATGACTACATAGAAAAATAACTGCAAAGGGACACAGGGGTATGACGGGGAGTGTGTCAAATGAAGTCACTCTCTCAGCACAGGAGTAACATTTACAGGAATAAGTTTTTATTTTTATACATTCATATGATCAATGCTTCAAGGTCAAAAGTTGCTGCCATCATTAAAATTGTGTTTGTCGGAGGTGGGCAACTGAAATTTTTGAATTTTGGAAGTTCCTTTGCTGCGGGTGCACCCCAGAGCTATTGGCGATTGGTTCCATTCTACATAGTCCTTTCAACACTGTAAAGCAGCAACTGTACAGAGTAGAATATTCCACTGTGGCAAAAGGACAGTGTCAATGGTGACCAACAGCTTGGTTCACCAGCGCATGTGCTGGGATACCGTAGCTCTCACTCTCTCCACTTTTAGGTGAACATGCACATTTTGGTGCTGACAAATCAATGATGATGACGGAGCCACAGCTTTCTGAGAAAGGCAACATCACCAAGAGATACATCTCATCCACATTGAGTGTGGAGCAAAGGATTGTGATGAAAATAATTACAGCCACAAAAGCTCTGATGAAGGGTCTAGGCCCAAAACGTCAGCTTTTGTGCTCCTGAGATGCTGCTTGGCCTGCTGTGTTCATCCAGCTTCACACTTTGTTATCTTGGATTCTCCAGCATCTGCAGTTCCCATTATCCCTCACTGCCACACATCCAATTCATTTGGGTTTACCAGGCTGGTAAAAGAGCACCAAGGAGTTCACCATTAACCCATTTACAAAGTAACAGTCTTATTAAGCACATGGTTGGCGGGGGGGGGGGTGCGGGGGAAGAGAGATATAGAGAAACAGAGACATACAGACGGAGACTGACAGACAGAGATCTCAAAGTTTATACTGGAGAAAGGTCCCTTCCAGCAGCACTACGCAAAGTTGCCACAGTCTTACCAGACCATGATCCTACTCTCTCACTAGACAGAGATGACTAGTGGTGGTTTAACCTCAGTGAGGGGACAGGTTGAGAAGTACAGTCCTTTATGGTAACCTCAGCACTGCAAGAATTGAACCTGAGCTGTTGGTTACACTCTGCATCACAAACCAGCTATCTATCCAATTGAGCTATCTACCCCCTGCATGGGCAGCAGCGGTTCAAGGTAGTGGCTCCCCACTACCTTCTCCAGGGCAATTAGGGGCAGACAATAAATGCTGGTACAGTATCCCACAAATAAATAGAGTACATAAAATGCATGAACAAACTGAAATGACAGAACTGCCAGGAAAGTGAGCACACTGGGGCTGTCACCTTTGGAGTAGAAATGTCTACAAGGAGACCTGATCAAAACCTTTAAGCTCCTGAAAGTATTTGACAACACTTTCTCCATGTGTCGGCAAGTAGATCTAAATACAATAATCTCCCAAAAGAAAGAATTTAAACAAGAAATTCTTTACAGAGACCAATGGGAATGTGAAACCCATTTTCAGACCACACAGACGTAATCAAGGGCAAGATTGATGTACACGAAGGAGAAGGGTACGGAGGGATATGGGGAGAGCTAAGAGGAGGAGGAAGCTTTTATGGAGCATAAACACCAGCATTGATCACTAGGTCCACAACTGCTGTCAATTCAATGCCACCTGCTACATATTGCTGCTGCTTGTATGTTCAGGCAATGTCACTTAGTCCTGATGAATGATTAACTTCATGGTTCTGCCACTGATAAAAATTCCACCAAAATAGATTGAAAAATCCAAAAGATCAAGAGGAGAGCACTCAGCATAGACCAATCAAGAAATAAAAGATTTCTCGAATCATAAATTCACTGAAGGAGGCCAGTCAGCCCATTAAGTCTGTGCCAGTTCATCAAGAGCAGCCATTGGTCTGTCACCGCAGTCACTGCTGTTACTGCTCTCTGCTTAAAGAAGAGGTTTTACTATCTGCTCCAGATCCCTTGCCCAAAACTTTTTAAACCTGCATCCCTTTTCAATTTGTATAGTGCCTGTCTTCACCTTGGAACGTTCCAAAGCCAGTGGCTGCCACCGAATGCGGGGCATTTGAAGAGCAGTCACTATCAATGTAGGAAATGCAGCCGTCAATTTACACAGAGAAAGCTCTCATAACACAGCCATGTGAGAGCGTGCAGGTAATCCACCCCAAAGTGCAAGGAAAAAGCAGCAGTAAATCAGGTAATAATTTCAGTCTTGTTCACCCACCCCTCAGACAGTCCAAGGAAGGAAAGACTGAACAATTCCACAGTAAAGGGCCTGGGAAAGAGGGGAGCTGGGAGCTAGGCTTGAGAACACTGAGGAAGGAGGAATGTGTGAGGAGGTTGGGATTATTGTTTGCAGTTTAAGACGAGCGCAAGAAGAAATGCGGGCAAGTAAATATTTGAACGCAAGAAAATCCTAAAGGAGCCCAAAGCCAGAATAAATTTCATTGGTCCCAAGTCATCCATAGTGTTTACTGGCTGTGCATTTCCCAGCTGTACATTAACTTGTTTCAGTTTAATACAGAACACACTTAGCCAGAAACCAGACTGTTCCCAGGGAGTGACAAATGATTAACTACAGATTTTAAAATGTTTTTACCTTTTTCATTCTGCTGTCTCTCTGGACTGCATTAAAAAGCAGGAAAGTGGGTGAGTTTGCAGAGATTCTGCAGAATTTTGTCAAACTTTTGACGGGAGTCTTATTACACACGACTCAACATGACACTGGAAAAACAAAACCAGTCGCAGAACTTCAGTGAACAAGCTTGTTTTATTCCATTCTGGCCACTTTCCAGAATCCATCTGGTGCAACTGCTATTTATGGAATCTTTCTGGTCACCTTATTACATGTTGAATGGAAAAAGCTTAAAAAAAATCTCTTTAAAAATGTTAAGTTGCAAAATTAACTTTTGATTTTCCTTAATTAAAATAGGTAAGGAAATCCACAAAATGCCTATTTAAAAGGGAAAAGTTACTCATTCACCTTTTTTAAAAAAAGGGGGGAAAACTGCAAATTCTCAATCTTTTTTGACCGGAAAACTCAAACTACATTTAGGTCTCGACCATGACTTCCCACAAGATAAAATAAAACTCAAGAACCGCGGTCACAAGCAGTAATTCCAAAGCTTCCATGTTCCGTTCAGATCTGGCGTTTTAAGCGGGAGTTCAATTGGAAACAGAACAATCCAATGGCTCAGACGCTGAACTCGGGACTAAGACCAAAGGAACTCCCGTTTAAAACCGATCCCAGCAGAGCCTCCAAAAAAAACGCATGCATACAACTGAAAGCTGGGAAAAAAAACGCAAGTATCTACAAAAAGGGGGGAGTAAAGATAGCCAGGATCAGTCTGGGAGCAATTACTGCAATCAGGGGATGTATTTGGACAGAGCTCGAAGCAAAAACTGCTGCACAGAGAAATACAAACTTGCAACGAGAATCCGCTCACTAGACATTTAAACTTCACCCCATTGCAAGTCCAACGGACCTTGTGAGTTAACCAAACCTGCGCCAAGTCCTCACCTTTAAACTTGGGGAAACAGCGGTGTTGCAGTCCAATATTAATCCTTACTGTGGGTTTATGCACGTCCGCTGTTTCCTGTAGCTTTTACAGCAAAGTGTGTCTCTGACTCTAGTGAGAACACCCTCAAATACAAGCACACGCCACTGCTCCTGCTCGCCTTTGCCGAATCCTTATTTGAAACGGCGCTCGCCCGCGCTGCATCCAGGACTGGAGCAGGCAGACAATGACAGAGCATGATACAGGGGCAGTCTACACGCTCGGGGGCACCAAAAGGGGGAAGCCCCCTCCCCTCTCCTCGGTGTAAGGGAGTGGCAAAAAGGAAAGAAGCCAGCATTTGATGCCTTTGGTCATTCACAAAGTCATATTTCTTCCAGCTTCATCAGGGGGAGGAAGACAGCTAAGAATACATTAACGTAAAATACACAGCAGGAATAACGTGAAGGTTTTATTTTGTAGCTGTGTTGGTAGCAATATTTACAGCAACACAATCACCTCAGAGGGACTGTTGTTTGTGTGTGCTCAACACTGATCATTATTGCGTTAAACGTGATCAAAACAATTCCAATCGTCAGGCTTATCTCAGACAGCACAGAGCCACTCCAAAATAATTTGCAAACCAGGGTCAATGCAAGAACAGAACGAGCCAAAGTCCTTCAAAAGCATTCCTTTCCTACATAGCCAAGCAGACTGTAACATCTCGCGGCTCAGCTCGGTTGTGATGCACCCCATAATCAAATAGTCGGACACTCAGCATCCCGGGGACACGTAACGTCCAAGATTTCAATGTTATACAGTGCAACACCAGAAATGTATTTAAATCAGCCACTAACGCACTAACTGAAGTCTCTAAGCAATTAAAGTAAAAGAGGAAAACACATGTGAACACTTTTTTCAGGCAGTAAGTGGTTAGGCTCTAGACTTCACGTGTCTGAAAATGGTACAGGCTGGTTCAATCAAGAGACTCAAAAGGGAATTGCAGGGTGATCTGAAATGGAAGAACGTCCAGGATTACAGGGAGCAGGCGGTGCAAAGTGAAATGAAGGAGCTGTGATGGAGGAGATGGCCTTTTTTTAACGTGTTCACACCAGGCCAGCATTTATTGTCCATTCCTAATTTTCAGAGGGCAGTTTAGAATCAATCACATTGCTTGTGAGTCTTGAATCACGTGCGCCAGACCAGGTAAGGATTGCTGATTTCCTTCCCTAAAGGAAATAAGGGAATCAGGTGGTATGATAATCAATGATGCCATTGGCCACTGTTGGATAAGCTCTATATTTCAGTTTCTCATTGAATTCAGTTACCACCATCTGCCGTTCATGGAGTTAGAACCCACATCCCCAGAGCATTGCAGTTGGATTCTGGAATACTAACCCCGTGTCCCATAACAATTATGTGATTCTTCCCATATGCAGTTTGAGCCAAGACTGCTGAGCAAATGAAGCCAGTAGAGGTTCTTCTTTAATGTATCATTGAGCCTAATAAGAGCCTAGTCACTATTTCATCTGAAAGAGTAATTGCTGTGGAGTTCTCATCTGTGATGAAAAGATTCAAAACAGATGAGGAAATTTAATGACCTCTTTTCAGGCTTTTTTCTTTGGTTGTGACACCAGGAGGTTGGCCTATCAAGCTGCCAGCACATCCCAGCCTCCTTTAGCCAGCAGACAAGTTTCTGACTGGGTTTCTTGCTATCTGACAAACTCTTGAAGATACTGGAGAGAAAGCGAAGAAAGGATGTTAGGGGAAAAAATCTTTTCATGCAAAGACATTTTCAACAGTTAAAACAAACAGCATTGTGACACAAATCCTGAGCATATACTTTGATAAATTTTGAAACCTGCCAGGATTTTTCCTTGAATGACTTTTCTATTTCTGATGTGTCTTTTATGACCTTCACACATTTCACAATGATGAACTATTTCCAAAGTGTGATTGCTTATATACTGCAGGCAAATCAGACAGTTAAATTGTGCACAGCCAGCTCCCATAGATAACAGTAAGTGTTAGGAATAATGCACCTGGAAACAAAGGAACAGAATTACAATTACTTACAAAAGTATCCAAACCTTTAATTCCAACTTTTTTTCATTAGAAGACTGCTACAGCCGAACAATTACTTTGAAGATAAATTCAGTGGCAGTCTGGCAAAGCCCTTCAACGAATCATACAATGTTACACCTGAGAAAGTGCCAAGGGACCTTCAAAAGGAGAGATGCAATTCAAACAAACAACAGGGTGGTCTCCTGTGCCTACAGAGTTAATGAGGAACTGGCAATTCCATCAGCAGAAAGTCCATACGAGATGGCTATGTCCCAAACTGCAGACATGTTTATGTTTTACCCTTCCATGAATACAAAAAGAGCTAAAAGAAAACAATCTTAAGGTCTTACAAGGAAAGGCTGAGGGACTTGAGGCTGTTTTCATTAGAGAGAAGAAGGTTGAGAGGTGACTTAATTGAAACATATAAAATTATCAGAGGGTTCGATAGGGTGGATAGGGAGAGCCTTTTTCCTAGGATGGTGACGGCGAGCACGAGGGGGCATAGCTTTAAATTGAGGGGTGAAAGATATAGGACAGATGTCAGAGGTAGTTTCTTTACTCAGAGTGGTAAGGGAATGGAACGCTTTGCCTGCAACGGTAATAGATTTGCCAACTTTAGGTGCATTTAAGTCGTCATAGGATAAGCATATGGACGTACATGGAATAGTGTAGGTTAGATGGGCTTCAGATCGGTATGACAGGTCGGCACAACATCGAGGGCCGAAGGGCCTGTACTGTGCTGTAATGTTCTATGTTCTATAAGCTCTGAACTCACTTTTTAAAACCTTTCAAATTAAAACATTTCTAATCTGGGTGTGGGATCATAATTCATTATCATTTCTCACCTTTTCTAGCTAATAAAACTCATCCTCTCTTTAACTCAAGAAAGTCTGGTTATTGTGGCATCATTTAAAATATAGATGCTTTTGGATTGCAAAAAGGTATCGGGGGCAGGGGGGGAAAGAGATTCCTTTACAAATCTACCTTTTTATGACCAACCAAGAAAGGGGTTGAATTAAGAAGGAGAGAGGATTCACCTCTCCTCATCTGAGAGGTTAACTATTTGAGGGTGCATTGTTTATCACTCTCTGACAAGTATAATTGTCCACCTAGGAAATTCTGTGCTACTGGTCACGGGTTCTCTGTGTGATCAATGAGCCTGACCCTGGAGCCACATCTCTAACCACACACTTGGTAGGTGTTTTCGGGAAGTGGAAGTGGTCCTTGAATCCTGAATCACTGACACTGCTTTCTCCTGTTGCTTTTATTTTCCTCCTTTTTCCAACAAATGTTCTTGAAGAATTGTGTCCCTTCAGACAGCAGTCAGTTTCTTCAGACTGAGGGTTTCCCAAGCATATCCCAGTTTGAATCATAATAAGTTTGGGGGCCCTCACAGGTGACCAATCATAAAAGTGTAGCTTCTACACTGTGACTTTCTATAGTCTCGCCATTTCTGATGTAGTTATTTTCCCGTAGTCATAGAGTTGTACAGCACAGAAACAGACCCTTCAGTCCAACTCATCAGCGCTGATTAGATATCCTAAACTGATACAGTCCTATTTGCCAGCATTTAGTCCCTGTCCCTCTAAACACTTTCTATTCATGCACCCATCCAGATGCCTTTTAATCTGTTTCCATACAAAAAGTTGTTAATGCATGCAAATGGAACATGGTATTAGCAGGGTGCAGCTGAAGTGGTTTGGATTTTGAAAGCTGTTAAGACAGGCAACTACTGTAAGAACTGCAAGGGTCAATTAGAAATTTAGTCTGCAACTTTTTCATTCTGGCTGTGTTAGTATGGCTTTGAATTTTCCAGTCCCTGGCCATGTACATAAGAAAGGCAGTTCGAGACAGAATTGAAATTTCTTTCAGTCTCAATAGCACAATTGAGATCACCACAGAGTTAAACAAAAAGCCTGAATGTGTTAAGAGTAGCAACTCTGTTAACAGTGCTGAGGAAAAGGTTATGTTGCACTCTAGGCCTCAGAGTTGGGCTGAAAAGCCAACTGGTTACAATTTAGAACCATTGCAGATCCATTTTGAAACTAGTATTAATATTATTGTTGAATGTTGTGTGAAGAAGGCATTTGGCACACTTGCCTTTCTTGGTTATTGCACTGAGTAGAGGATTTTGGATGTCATGTTGTGGCTGGACAGGACATTGGTTAGGCCACTTTTCGAATACTGCATTCAATCCTGGTTTCCGAGCTGTAGGAAGGATATTGCTAAACTTGAAAGGGTGCAGAAAAGATTTACAAGGATATTGCAGGGTTGGAGGGTTTGAGCTATAATGAGAGGCTGCAAAGGATGGGACTATTTTCCCTGGCGCATCAGAGGCTGAGGGGTGACCTTATGGAGATTTATAAAATTATGAGGAACATCGAGAGGGTGAATAGTCAATGTCTTTCCTCCAGGGTAGGGGAGTCCAAAACTACAGGACATGGGTCTCAGGTGAGAGGCAAAGGATATGAAAGGAACCTGAGGGGCAACCTTTTCACACAGAGGGTGGTGCGTGTATGGAATGAGGAAATGGTGGGTGTTGGTACAACTACTACATTTAAAAGGCATCTGGAAGGGTTTAGAGGGATATGGGCCAAATGTTTGCAAATGGGACCAGATTAATTTAGGATATCTGGTCAGCATGGATGAATTGGACCGAAGGGTCTGTTTTCATGCTGTACAGCTGTATGATTTTATAACTTAAGAAAGGAAAATATTAATCAGCATATGATTGCTCTGAATCTGGCTGAATCTTATGAGTTCAGGCAATTGAAAGATGATCTCATCAGACATAGGACTGTCACGAGAAAAACAGATCCCATAGTGACACAATGTACACTGAGAGAAGGAAAATGTACTCTCAAGAAAGCCATTGACATGCAGAAGCTCTAAAGTTGCCAATAAGCAGCTGGAAAGGAATATCATCCCAGGAATGATCAGACACCAAGCAAACAGCCAACAACTCACATGCATACCAGACACACAGAAGACCTGAATGCTTGAAAGGTTACATAAATATTGCATGTGCAAGGACAGACTGGTGGATTAAATGGTTTGGATTAAAGCAAGAGAATTGTCCTGGTGTCCTAGTTAACATTTAACCCTCAACCAACGCTTAAAACTGATGATCTGGCCTTTTACAGGAGCAATATTCTGAGGTGGTGGAAATATGAAAAAAGAACAGGAACTGTTCGGAGGACTCAGCAGGTCAGACAATATGTATAGAAAACAAAACATAATTACTGTTTCAGGCTCTTTCATCCAAATTGGAGAGGGTTAGAGATAGATTAAGCAAGTGCTATGACAGGAAAATTGTGGTCTGGAAAAGAATAAAACGGAAGGCTTGTAACAGGATAGGAGGCAAGAGAGACTAAATTAAAGGGTTGAAGGTGTAAGTCAAAAAGAGATGGTAATAGGACAAGTAAAGAAACAAAAGCTATGTGCCTAGATGAGATATAAAATAATAAGAAAAGAGTCCTTACGTACATCAACTGACCAAAAATGTAGGGAGTAGTGGCTATGATCTGAAATTTTTGAATTCAAAAGAAGGCTTGTCAAGTGATTGAGTGACCTGGTCATTTATTTCACGAGAGCTTGTGGAAAAATGTGCAGAAATTAGCTGACAATAGTTCAAAAGACTTTGCAATGGTTTAGTATTTAAAGGTTGTCAGTTGAGGAATGCTCATTATCCCAGAACAGAAGGAAGACCCTCCTGATCTTTCAGGGATTTGACATCCATTTAAACTCACAGACAGGTCAAGATCTAATAACTTATCTGGGAAGGTGGTCTTTTGTGTCAGACTAAATATGAACACAGGTATAGACTGTGTGGAGATGGAATGTGAACACAATGCACACTTGCTCCCTGTTGCAGGCTCAATTTCACTTATAACCTTTGCATGCATGTAGTTTAATAGTTGGAGATTATGATACACTTCTAGATTCTCTTTGTTGCCCCTGGTTTGTGTGGTCCCAGCCAATCTGACTGTTCATCCACAGTTAGAAGACATTGACAACAGATATTGGCAGTGTTTGGCATTAACTGTCAGCAACTGATTTGCGCACAGCAAATTCCAGCAGTGAGCTAAGTGGTGCCAGCTGTGACTTTGCAAGACGTGACCAGCGTGTGGTGATTTTCTGCTGGTGAGCTAGTAAGGCTGCTTTCTAAACTGTTCCTCACAGCAGGTAATGTCGAGCTACATCATTAGGATTGTGATATAACAGAGTAAGGAACCTGAAGAGAAATGAGAGAAGATTTTTATTCAATGTACTGTTGCAGTCTGGGATGCAAAATCTGAATGAGTAGCAAAAACAAATTCAACCTTAATGTTCAATGAGGCAGTGGAATGAGTGGTTAAAAATATATGTTATACAAATCCATGAAGATAGGGAAGGGGAGTAAAAGGCATTAATAGCCCTGACAAGAAAGCTTTTTGATTCTATACTAAAAAGAATTAGAACAATAATGTTGATTTTATCCTTTGTTTTCTTTCATTTGACCTAGGTTTACTGCTATTTACTGTTTTTAGCAATTATTTGGACAAATATTGCTGGGCAATACAATGGGTACTGACTCATACCAGTATAAGGAAATGAAACGTAAGAGCGGGAATAGACGATTCAGCCCACCAAGCCTGCTCCATCATTCAATATGATCATGACTCATCTGCCTCAACTCCACTTTCGCACCCATCCCTGTATCCGTTTGATTCGCTGAGAGACCAATAATCTCTGCCACAACCTTAAATATATTCAACAATGGAGTATCTGCAACCCTCTGGGTAGAGTATTCCACAGGCTCACATCCTCTGGAGCAGGAAAGTTATCCACACTTCAGCCCAAAATGATCGTACCCTTAACATGACCCTGGGTCTCAATGTTCTGGAATTCCCAAAGTCTCTGTGTCTGTTCTGTTAAACCCCTTCAGAATCCTCTTTGTCCTTTAAAGGGGAAACAATTCCATTTTTGACATCACTTTTAGAGATGACATCATACAGATGCCAAGTGTCTGGAAAGAATCTTTGGGCTGGCTTTGGTTGCCAAAAAATTAGAGAGGCATTTTCCAATATTTTTTCTGCCTTAATGTCCCTGGATTTTTCTCTTCTCTTTCCCAAGGCAATGGGGAGGGGCTGAGTGGAATTACAGAATGGTCACAACACAGATGGAGGCCTTTTAGTCTACTGTGTCCCTGCTAACCTACTGCAGAAACAATTCACCAAGTTCACTCCCCAGGGCTTTCCTTCAAACAATGGTCCAATTCTAATTGTAAGGCCTCAATCGAATCTGCCTTCAGCAACTCTCCAGGAGTGCATTCCAGAGCCTGACTGGGATGTGTTCCCTGACATTTCCGTTGCTTCTTTTGAAAATCACCTTAAATCAGTGCCCTCTGAGTTCTTCATCTGTCTGTAGTTGTAGAGGGTTTCTCCATACCTATTTCTAACTGGACTTCTCGGACACCTCTACCTATCTTCCCTCCTCCAAGGAGCACAGAGCCACCCTCTCCAATCTATCCAATCTATCCAATCTATAGAACTATTTTTGTAAATATTTATTGTATACTCTTGAAGACCTTCACATTCTTCCCTAAACTGTGGTGCTCAGAATTGGACACAATACTCCAGTTGGCGCTGTAAGTGGCAACTTGTAAACTTTTCAATGTACTCATGTGAGTACACATGACAATAAAGCATCCCACCCAGATCCAGCTCCCTAACCCCGTAGCCCACATTTCCCATGGCTAACCCACCTAGTCTACACATCCCTGGATACTATGGGCAATTTAGCATGACCAATCCAATTAACCTGCACATCTTTGGACTATGGGAGAAAACGGGAGCACCCGGGGGAAAACCACACTGAAAACTTCTCGCAGTCTGTTGCCCAAGGCTGGAATCGAATGCGGGTCCCTTACACTGTGAGGCTACAATGCTAACCTCTGAACCACTTGCTGCCCCAAAGTCATAGCTAATGTTCTCCACACGCAATGGCACTGAACAGTGATCAGCACCAGAGACCCCTGTATCTCCCTCCCCATTTCCTCCACTGATCTTTCTTTCAATGAAGGTAATATCTGTTCAACATCATGGTCCTATTTGTGGGATCTTGCTGCGTGCCCATTGCTGATGCATTTTCCGATGTTACAAAAATGACGACACTTTTGGATAGTTGTAAAATTCTTTGTGACATCCCAAGGCTGTGATAAATGCAGGATCTTACTTCTTGGATTTGGAGACTGAAGCAAAATGTGACACCCGCTACCAAACCTCCCCAACCCCCACACCACACCCCAGACCCCCCATTCAGTTGACACAACACTCCTTCCCTGAATGCTTCACTGTGATACAATTTGTCAATTGAGCCACCAACGAAGATTATATTAGAGTTATTCATTTAGAAACTGGGGCTGTTTACCTGCTCTATCCTAACTCAACAGAAAAAGACAAGTATTTTATGATGAAATAACAAGGTGTAGAGCTGGATGAATGCAGCAGGCCAAGCAGCATCAGAGGAGCAGAAAGGCTGATGTTTCAGGCCTAGACCCTTCTTCTGATGCTGCTTGGCCTGTTGTGTTCATTCAGCACTACACCTTGTTATCTCAGATTCTCCAGCATCTGCAGTTCCTACTATCTCTGAAACTATTTCATGATGAACCTGCTTGAAACACTGGTTCAGCCTCATTTGGAATGCTACACTCACTTCTGAACAATTTTGCCAAGGCTTTAGAAAGAGTGCAGAAAACATTTGCAGAAATGGTTCCAGGGTTCACAGTTACAGGGGTAGATCAGAGAAGCTGAGGCATTTCTCCTTGGAGTAGATTTGATGGAGGTTGAGATCATGAAGTGAATGGATGGTGCTTTATTTTCCGAATTCTCATACAGGGAATGGGTATTCCTGGCATTTGTTGTCCATCCTTAACTGCCCTTGAAATGAGATGCTTGATGGTCCTTACCTGGTCTGGAGTCACACACAGACCAGACCAGGTAAGGGAAATGGATTTCTTTCCTTCAAGGGGATTTAGTGAACTAGATGGGCTTTTACAACAATTGATGATAGTTTCACGGTTGCCAGCACTGAGACCAGTTTTTAATTCCAGATTTATTATTTGAATTTAAATGTCACCAGATTCCATGGTGAGATCTGAACCCATGTCCCCCACAGCATTAAGCTGGGCCTCTCAATGACTAGCCCAGTGACATGACCACTCCACACCTCATTGTTTTCATACTACTGGTTTGTGAGATGTGGCGTTGCACAAATTAATTTCCCTCTTTGGTTACATTATAACAGTGGCAATACGAAAAGCACTCCCATCAGGTGTAAAGTATTTTGGAAAGCCTCGGAAAATATGACAGGCGCTACAGAATTGCAAATCTCTCTTCAATATAATGCAGATGTCAGAATGTTTCTTTTGTTTTTAGCTACCCTTTCAGCTAACACCTGTGCTTTGAATGCTCAAAGTCATTTTCCTTCACATTGTTATTGTCTAAGTCTTTTGCAATAGTCTCGAGCTGGAGAGGAATTAAAATAACAGAATGGGTGACACAATGTTTCCTAGCTGGCAGCTTGAGCCTGAATTTCCTGCGGAGATGCTAAGAATTCCCAGCTGATAATGAAACATTCCACACACCATTTCCAATTCCAGGAAAACAGCCAGGGCAGCACAATTTCAGCGCTGGACAGGTTCTCCTTCACCACAATCACATCTGATGTCACGATTGTGAGTAGTTTTTCACAGTCCAGGTCAATGATGCTCACATCATTTTGGGTTCAAACTCACACTTGGTGAATGTATGTAGCAGGAATGTATCATATGCCGGGACTGGTGGCTAAATCCTGCTGTAATGGCAGCCCAGCCCTGAGCATACTCTGTGGTAATGAAACCGCAAACCCTCAGTGCTCAAGACTATCCTGAGACCCCACTGTAAGGTGTGGGAGACTGGCTCTATTGCTTGTCAATGCGAAGTGCAGCACTGTTAGCCCCAGAACAAGTAAAATATGGTCGAATACGCAGTAAGGTTCCTTCTTCATTGTCTTAATATCCCTCAACCTCAATCCATGGAACAGAACCAATGCGGCATTGTTACAGTTCACACACACTCCATCCTGATATCCCTTCGAGACAGCTTTGGTAGATTGGGGGGCAATGGCGTAGTGAGAATGTCACTGTCTTTGTTAGTCCAATGTCCCAGGGCTAATGACCTGAGGACATCGGTTTGAACCAAAACATAACAGATGGTGAAATGTGAAATCAGTGAAAAAATCTGGAACATAATAAATGAATAAACTAAGCTATTCCAAGCTAGACCACATAATCACTGTCAATTGTTATGAATTGACTGGTTCACAAATGTCCTTTAGGGAAGGAAAAGCTACCATCTTTACCTGGCTGGCTACATGCGAGTCCAGACCCACAGCAATATGGTTGATTCTTAACTACCCTCTGGGCAATTAGGGATGGGCAATAAATGCCGGTAATGCTCACATCTGATGAATGAAAAGAAAGTTTACTGGCAGCTTTTCTACAGGCCACTGTCTTCTACGAACTGGATTAATGTTGATAACAAGGTGTGGAGCTGGATGAGCACAGCAGGCCAAGCAGCATCTTAGAAGCAGGAAAGCTGACATTTCGGGCCTAGGCCCTTCATCAGAGGTCTGTGCCCGAAACGTCAGCCTTCCTGCTCCTCTGATGCTGCTTGGCCTGCTGTGTTCATCCAGCTGCACACCTTGTTATCTCGGATTCTCCAGCATCTGCAGTTCCTATTATCTCTTGATTAACAATGATCCAGCTTTAGGGGATTTGGTCATTCTTAAATTTCCTTGAAACCAGCAGCATTCTTTTCAAAGTTATTAGCAAAAAGAAGCAAAATATGTGAATAAACATTTTTGTGGAGTGCGTGAATAGAATTGTTAACGTGTACACTGCCTGAGATTGCAGTGGAGGCAGGTTCAATTGAGGATTTTGAAAGGAAATTGGATGGTTATTTGAAAAGGACAATTGTGCAAACTTTTGGGAAGAAGGCAGCAGAATGGCACTTTGTGTGTTGCTTATCGAGAGAGCCAGCACTAAGCACGATGGGCTGAATTGCCTCCTTTTGCACTGTACCAGCGATTCTGTGAACATATGGAATGAGCGGATGAGGGAGGAAAAGTGGACTGATTGCAGCAAATTTAAGAGGGATCTGGACAAATGTTTGACAGAGCCATGTCAGAATATGATGGGATATGGATATTTTCAGGATTCTGGGGATGGTTCCATAATCCCAACCCTTTTGGGTTGCAGAAGTCTCCTGGAATGGGGTATTAATCTCTTGGATATGATGCTGAGCACCCTGAAGATGCCTTCTTCACACTTGATATCCCCTCCGCCGCTCCCTTTCCCCTCAGTTTCCCACTCCCCCCACCTAATGTGTCACGTGATCCATTGTCTGATGTCACCTGATCAATCCTCCAAGGAGACCTCCAGCCAGAGTCAGGAACCCAATCTCACCATTTGTACTGTTGACTGGTTAATTCAGACAAGACAGACCAAGAACTGTTTGAGGCACTAAGATAATAAAATGTGAGGCTGGATGAACACAGCAGGCCAAGCAGCATCTCAGGAGCACAAAAGCTGACGTTTCGGGCCTAGACCCTTCATCAGATGATGAAGGGTCTAGGCCCGAAACGTCAGCTTTTGTGCTCCTGAGATGCTGCTTGGCCTGCTGTGTTCATCCAGCCTCACATTTTATTATCTTGGAATCTCCAGCATCTGCAGTTCCCGTTATCACTGTTTGAGGCACTGTTTGTTTTTGAAGAGTTCAGCAAAATGTACATTATTTATGAAGCATCTTGTGGAAGTGAACTGATTCCTTTGTGTTTGAAAGCTTTGAACGATTATCTTTTGTAATGGACAGAAATGGATAACCTGAAGGCATCGCGCAGCATAAACTTCATATAAAGAAACAAAATACATTTATAATATATATCTCATCTCTCAGAGTATCTCAAAGTGTTTTCTTAAGAATGGCACATTAACATGGTGCACAGGTTGGTGAGCTCTGACCTTGTGGGGTCCTGAGGTCAACACTCGGTAAAGCCACCCCAAGCTAGGGCAGCATATGACTGAGTGATTAGCAGTGCTGCCTCAGGGATGTGCAGGTTAGGTGGATTAGCCATGGAAAGTACAGGGTTATAGGGATAAGGTGGGTCTGGGTGGAATGCTGTCCTGAGGGTCAGTGTAGACTCAATGTCCCAAATGGCCTGCTTCCACACTTTAAAGATTCTATGAAGGCAGAGAGATCAAAAATAAAATTCAGGCCGAATCTATCTAATTAATACTTAACTAATAACCTATCCATCACCTGTTTCCTAGTTCCATTAGGTCTCTGACCGCCCACCCAAACCCTCCAAGATGAGAACATAAGTTCCAGACCGTTACTATCAAGCCAGGGGATCTAACCTGGTTCAATGGAGAGTGCAGGAGGACATGCCAGAAACAGCACGAGGCATACCTAAAAACAATGTGTTAATCTGATTAAGATGCCAAACAGCACAAGCAACAAGTAATGGACAGAGCTGAGCAATTTCACAACCAACAGATTAGATGTAAGTTCTGCAGTCCTGCCATATCCAGTTGGGAATGTTGGTGGACAACTACATCACAATTACAAATAATATCCATGTTCCGCAAATGCCAGGAAATAACAAGAGAGGGCCTAACCATTGCCCCTTAACATTCAATGACGTTACCATCACTAAATCCTCCATTACAAATTCCTAGGTGTTACCATTAATCAAACACTGAATTGAACTAGCTGTATAAATGCATTGGCTACATGAGCAAGTAGGAGGCTAGGAATCCTGCAGTGAGTAACTGTCCACTTGGGGTTAGGAAAGGGACTATATAAATGTAGTTACCTTTCAACCACTGTATTTGAGGAGTATGATAACAAAGTGTGAAGCTGGATGAACAGAGCAGGCCAAGCAGCATCTTAGGAGCACAAAAGCTGACATTTCAGACCTAGACCCTTCATCAGAGAGGGGGATGGGGCGAGGGTTCTGGAATAAATAGGGAGAGAGGGGGAGGCGGACCGAAGATGGGTAGAGGAGAAGATAGGTGGAGGGGAGAGTATAGGTGGGGAGGGGATAGGTCAGTCCAGGGAGGACGGACAGGTCAAGGAGGCAGGATGATTTTGGTAGGTGGGAAATGGACATGCGGCTTGAGGTGGGAGGAGGGGATAGGTGAGAGGAAGAACAGATTAGGGAGGCGGGGACGAGCTGGGCTGGTTTCGTGACACAGTGGGGGGAAGGGACGAGCTGGGCTGGTTTTGGGATGCAGTGGGGGAAGGGGAGATTTTGAAGCTTGTGAAGTCCACATTGGTACCATTGTGCTGCAGGGTTCCCGAGCGGAATATGAGTTGCTGTTCCTGCAACCTTCGGGTGGCATCGTTGTGGCACTGCAGGAGGCCCATGATGGACATGTCGTCTGAGGAATGGTAGGGGGAGTTAAAATGGTTCGCGACTGGGAGGTGCAGTTGTTTGTTGCGAACAGAGCAGAGGTGTTCTGAAAAGCGGTCCCCAAGCCTCCGCTTGGTTTCCCCAATGTAGAGGAAGCCACACCGGCTACAGTGGATACAGTATACTACATTGGCAGATGTGCAGGTGACCATCTGCTTAATATGGAAAGTCATCTCGGGGCCTGGGATGGGGGTGAGGGAGGAGGTGTGGGGGCAAGTGTAGCACTTCCTGCAGTTGCAGGGGAAGGTGCTGGGTGTGGTGGGGTTGGAGGGGAGTGTGGAGCGGACAAGGAAGTCACGGAGAGAGTGGTCTCTCCAGAAGGCAGACAAGGGTGGGGATGGAAAAATGTCTTGGGTGGTGGGGTCGGATTGTAGATGGCGGACGTATCGGAGGATGATGCGTTGTATCCGGAGGTTGGTGGGTTGGGCTGAGGACGAGGGGGATTCTCTTCGGGCAGTTGTTGCAGGGGCGGGGTGTGAGGGATGTGTTGTGGAAAATGCGGGAGACAAGGTCAAGGTCGTTCTCGACCACTGCGGGGGGGGGGGGGGGGGGGGGGCGGTGGTGGTGGGGAGTTGCGGTCCTTGAAGAACGCAGACATCTGGGACGTGCAGGAGTGGAATGCCTCATCCTGGGAGCAAATGCAGCGGAGGCGAAGGAAGATGTCCGCGTTCTTCATTGTTAGTATGGCTAACTCCAATATATGACAACAGACCGTAATAACTTTTATTCATTCATAGGGTTGGGTGACACTAGCTAAACCAAGATTCATTGCCCATCCCTAATTGCCCAGACAGTAGTTAAGAGTCAACCACAGTTTTTTTTTGGCTCTGGAGCCACATGTAGACCAGACCAGGTAAGGATGGCAGATTTCCTTCACTGAAGGACATTAGTGAATTAGAAGTTTTTTTCCCTAATAATGGTTTCATACTTATCGCTAGATTCTTAATTGGAGATTATTAATAAATTCACATCCCATGTCTGCTATGACAAGGTTTGAACCCAGGTCCCCAGAACATTATCTGGGACTCTGGATTAATAGTGCAGCAATAATACCACCATGCCACCGCCTACCCAACTTCCCACGCACTTAGTGGAATTTGCCATCCTGTGATATTTGTGTGGTACTGACTGAGGGTACCAATTCTCTGTTGTCTTTGCCTTCTCGAGGGCCTAGGTAGTGATTAGTGATAAAGGATATATCACCACAGAGTATTGATGGAAGAGACGATGTTCTTAGATAATAAGGTTTATTGCCTGCTAACAATAAGTGAACTGGATTTAATTGGGTAAAGCTATTAGAACCTAAGCGATCTGGTGTAGATACATGTGCTCCCTCTGAAGGCTAGAACAGAACTCCTTGTCTGTGCCACTGACTCTGTATGACATCAGTAGAGTGGGTGGAGCCGATGTAATATTAACATTAACCCCTTCAGAACCATTATCTTGTACAGCTGGATCAACTCGGTAAGTGGGTCTGTATTGTAGAATTTATAAGTTAGCATGGCCATCTTAGAATTGGGGCAATGAATTTCTGAACTTAATAAATATCAAAATTAGAACTTCACACCAAAAACATTAAAGGAGAACTAATGGCCTTGTGCTAGTATCAATAGACTATTAATCTAGAAACTCCGCAGATGCCCTGCGCACCTAGGTTTGAATTCTACCATGGCTGATGATGGAATTTGAATTCAAATTCAGGGATCAACTCTGGTTTAATAGCAACTGCAGGAGCACATACCAGGAGCAGCATGAGGCATACCTGAAAAGAAAACAGGACAACTTGCATGCTAAACAGTATAAGCAGCAAGTGAAAGACAGAGCTAAGTGATCCCACAACCAAGGGATTGGATCTAAGCTCTGTAGTCCTGCCCCATCCAGTCATGAATGGTGGTGGCCAATTAAACAACTCTGTGGAGGAGGAGGGTCCACAAATACCCCTATCCCCAATGATGGAAGAGCTAGCACATCATTAAAAAAGTTAAGAATGAAGCTTTCGCAGCAATCTTTAGCCACAAGATTATCCATCAGATACTGAGGCAGTCCATGTTCAAATGCAACAAGATCTGGACAATATCCAGGCTTGGGCTGACAAGTGGCAAGTAACATTTGTACCGCACAAATGCCAGGCTATGACCATCACCACTAAGAGACAATCTAACTAGCACCATTTGGCATTCAATGGTGTTATCATCACTGAATCCCCCACTATCAAAATCCTGGAGATTACTGACCAGAAACTCAACTGGACTTGCCACATAAACACAGTGGCTACAAGAACAAGACAGAAGCTACGAATTCTACAGCGAGTAACTCACCTCCTGACTTCGTAAAGCCTGTCCATCATCTACAAGCTACAAGTCAGGAGTGTGATGGAAAACTCCCCACTTGCCTGGATGGGTGCAGCTCAAACAACATTCAAGAAGCTTGACACCATCCAGGACAAAGAAGCCCGCTTGATCGGCACCACATCCACTCCCTCCGCTAACAACGCTCAGTAGCAGCAGTGTGTACTATCAATAAGATGCACTGCAGAAATTCACCAAAGATCCTCAGACAACACCTTCCAAACCCACGATCACTTCCATCTTAAAGGACATGGGCAGCATTGCCACTCCTTCACTGTTGTTAGGTCAAAATATTGGAATTCCTTCGCTAAGGGCATTGTAGGTCTATCTACAGCAGATGGATTGAAGTGATTCAAGAAGGCAGCTCACCACCACCTTCTCAAAGGCAACCAGGGACAGGCAATAAATGCATATCCCATAAATGATTTTTTAAAAATCATCCAATTAGCTGTTTCTATCTCCAGATAAGATGCAGATTGATGTAATGAGTATTCCCAGCTTCCTCTGTTTATGTTTTAACTACAGTTCTCATTATCCATCATCATTCTAACAGGATTTATAAATCCAGTCACATAGTAGTTCCATGTAAATGCCACTTGGAGACATGTGTGGTATGCAGACATACACTCAAGATCAGCATTGTCCAGTGTGTTAGTATGTAGCAAATTGGAAATCCAAATGTCGACCATTGTAACAATCAGCTTTCTATCAGTCTTTCTTGAATTGAATACCTCCCACAGAAAGGCAAGGATAACAGAAGGTACACCATCGCCTACAAGTTCACCTCCAAGTCACTCGCTGTCCTGACTTGGAGACACATTGCTGTTCCTTCACAGTCAGGTATAACAGTGAAGGATATAAAATTATAACAGTACAGGAAAGACTAGATTCGGGGAGGATGTTATCCCTGGCTGGGGAGTTTAGAACCAGGGGACAGCATCTCAGGATATAGGGTACATTTATGACTAAGATACAGAAACATTTCTTCACTCAGAGGGTAGCGAACCTGAGGAATTCTCTCCCACAGAAGGTTGTGGTGATGAAGTCACTGAGTATATATTCAAGAAAGAGATTGTTAATTTTTAGATTTTAGAGGCATCAAGGGGTATGGGAAGAAAGTGGGAATTTGGCATTGAGATAGAGAATCAGCCATGATCATATTTTAATAGCAGAGCAGGTTTGAGGGTCCAAATGGACTACTCCTCTTAATTTCAAAGAGTCTCTGTCACTGGGTCAATAACCTGGATGTGTCTTCTTCACAACACCTTGGGTGTTGTTTCATCCCATGAACTGCAGCAGTTCAAGAAGGCAGCTCACCACCACCGTGTCAAGGATGGTCAGGGATGAACAGTAAATGCTGGCCTAGGCCGTGATGCCTATGATCAGATTGTGCCCTTTAAGAGAGAGGGTTCCGTGTTGTTTCTCTTGTGGAGGTGTGTCACCACAGTGGAGCTAAAATGTCTCCTCCACATAGGCAGTTGGTAAACAGCTTGGAGTTAACCCTAAGATAATGAGAACTGCAGATGCTGGAGGCAGAGATAACAGTGTGGAGCTGTAAGAACACAGCAGGCTAGGCAGGATCAAAGGAGCAGGAAAGCTGATGTTTCCAGTTGGGACCCTTCTCCTGTCAGCTTTCCTGCTTCTCTGATGTTGCTTGGCCTGCTGTGTTCCTCCAGCTCCACACTTTGTTATCTTGGAGTTATCCCAAGGTGTTTTTTTATTAATGAGATAATAGAATCGTGAGTGGATGGCGTCAGGACTCACACATCCCTTGGAAGGTTTTTAGCTGGGTGCTGAGCTAAAAGCTCGAGTTCCTGGCTATTGGACTGAAGTCTTAGACTGTCAGATTGTTTCTGTCATCTGGACTGGAGAGAGATAGCACATCAGAATCACAACTGTTTTACTGAATCCAATTTTTGTGAAAGCGAGATGCTGCCTTTATGGGAACAGCTGATGATTAGTGGTTAAGTAATACATTATGTTGTTAAGTATTTCAATAGAGTTGTAAGAATCAAGTGTGTTTTTATCAAAGCCTTGTGGTTATCTAATCGAACTGCATCTGGAACACAGCACTTCACACTTACATTTAAATAAATATAAAAGTTAGGGCCTAGGCTATCTCCTTACAATACTGTGGATCAGAAGGGGTGTGGATGGTGTCTGGCCTGGTCCATTATTTGCCCATATGCCATAAATGAATATTTTAAACAATTAAATAATTTTACCTTGGGCCATCAAAGAGAGAGAGATAGAAGGGACAATCATCAATACCACAAAATTACCTTAATAAAGTCAATCTTGTATTCTAAATCCTGGCGGTATAAACCAATGATGTATCATTTTCTACTTTGCAAGAAGAGAGAGGTAAGCCTGAAGTATTATTAATGATCATGTGCCATTGCTTCTGCTGATAACCATTTATTGTTCAATGAATCTATGTGGATGTTTATAGCCTCAGCCCTGCTTGAGTTATTTTTCTTGCTGATCTCCACAGTTAAGGCTGACATGACAGCTCCTGAAGGTCCAGTTCCAAAAATACTGACCACTGTTTTTTGCTGAAGCCTTCAGCATGTTACAGATGACCTAAAGGTGATAGCTCACAATCACTTGAGAGAAGGATAATTTACCTAGGGTATGAGTCAGAGATGATTGAAGTGAGAAAACTATTTACGTCAGCAAGCCAAAATGAGGATTAATAGTTCCCCCCTTAGCTCATATTGCAGATGTACCTAGTTAACCATTAGTTGATTTAACCAAAGTCAAAATCATTTTTAAAGACTGTTTTCCTGCTTTTCGTCCCAATGCTTCCTTATACATTTCTGAGCACAGTTCCCTCTTGCTGGCATTCCCGATCACAGAATCTGTGCCAGCTTGCCCTTCATTGCATACTATCAGATCTTCACCTGCACTCACAGCTGATTCTGCACCAACCAGGGTAAACTGAACTACTGGTTTAGGCCCGGTCTAGGCCCGAAACGTCAGCTTTTGTGCTCCTGAGATGCTGCTTGGCCTGCTGTGTTCATCCAGCCTCACATTTTATTATCTTGGAATCTCCAGCATCTGCAGTTCCCATTATCTCTGATACTGGTTTCATTGTCAGATAAATGCCAATGTCTGGTTCCAACATTTGGCTGCCACATCTGTCAATGCACATTACTGTGAAGATTATTTTTTCAAATGCCAGCCTTTATTTTTCTCAACCAATGCCCAGTTGTAAAAGGGGCTTTTACTTTCCCGCTAATTCAGAGTCAAGTTAGCAGGGTACTGTGAAGAAAGAGGCAGGCATTTCGTTACCACGCTGCACAGAGTGGCATAGAACCATACAATGATTATAGCTCATCATGTCTGTGCCAGTTCTCCTAATCTCGTCCCCCCACTCTTTTCCATTTGTGATCATTTTGTCATCAAGGGCATATTTCTTTTTACACCCTTTGATGGAATGATGCCATCATTGGCAAGGCCAATAATTTTTGCCCATCCCTAATTGCCCTTGAACTGAGTGGGTTAAAAGTCAATCATACTTCTATGGGTTTGGAGTCCCGTGTAGGCCAGCTTGGCTAAGAACGACAGATTTCCTTCCCATTACTGAACAAGATTTTGTTTTAAAACAATAGTCAATGGTAGAGACATGGTCACCATTACTGATTCTCTTTTCAATTCTACACACTATTAATTGAATTTAAATTCAACCAGTTGCTGAGGTGGGATTTGGACCCTTGAACACAGGATTGTTTGTCAGCCTTCTGAGTCTCTAAGCAGCATGACATAACCTGTCTGCCTCAGTTTCCTTTTTAAAGTCTCAAATGGACTTGCCTCCATTGTATCCTCAGGCAGGTCTCAGCTGCTTGCTCCATGAGTGTGAAAGTTTTCTTCTTCTTGCCCCTGTTTCTTCAGTCATTCATCTTAAGCTGATACTCTTTGATTCTCGCCCTTTCCCCTCAGGGCAAGGACACTACAATTGGGCTCAGGACTCCCGCTCTGAGGAAAAGTGCCACTGGATCATTCATGTAATCCTTACTAATTCGGGCTGAAATTGAAGAATGGGCATATTGGAGAGAGAAACATTTCAAATCTGATACGGGAGCTTACTGTGCAAAGGTTAGCCTATTGTGTTCCCCATGTTACAGCAGTTACTACTTTCCAGAAGGCAGTAAAATCCTTTGTGATGTCCATTGGTCATCCTAGGAGCCAATAAAATACAAATTCTCCTGTTCCTTTCTTTAATTGTACCACCTAGGTCTGCATTCAACCATTGGAAATGCAGGGTTACAGTAGGGGCGTGGGTCTGGGTGGGTGCTGTTCAGAGCATTAGTGTGGGCTTGATGGGCCGAATGGCAACTCCTGCCAACCTTTCAAACTGTTCGATAACATTAAAGATTTCTCTTCTTCAGGCCCACCTGTTCAGTCTTTATCTTCAGATCAGTGTCGATGCTTCAAGGTTCAACATGTGTAGGGTAAAGCTGTACCTTCAGCCTTTAAAAAGGTTGATGGTGTAAATTAAAGACTTGCTACATGTTGATGCAAGCCATATTTAGAAAAAAGTTTATTGCTTTATATATTTTACAGAACTTTTAAGATAGCTTTCTGAAGGGCATCAATAAAATGCGTTCAATAGAGGGTTAATGGAATTATGGTTAATGCAAATGTGATTAGGCTCTCTCAGAACAGGATCTGAACAGGGACCTACATCAATCAGATGGTGTCATGTTGTGAGCCTGCTGCTCTGTTGGTGAGTCATGTAGCTTGAGGACACAAGGGAAGGAGTCTGGAGTCCACGCAGCGATGAGCAGATGTCTGAAACCCTCCTCACAAAGCAGCACTGCCTCCCAAACCTTATCCTGATGTTACAGCAGTTTAACACCTCAAATGCCAGACTGAAACACTGAGGGGTGGTTACATGGGGCAATGAGAGGTCGGGGAAAGCGGGTGGGGGGTGTGGAATGTGAGGTCAAGAAAGAGAACTGTTGAATGGGGGTGAGATGGGCAGAACCAGCTGGGACTTACCCTGACAAATGCAAAAGCCTTCTTACAGGCTCTTTCTAGTCTTACAGAGAAGATGATTAAGTTGTGGCCACTGACAAATCCAAATGAAAATTAAAATGGTCTCATCAGCCTGAAAATACAGTTTGAGCTCCCATGCTACAGAACAGCTCAAAAACCTCACCCCTTAACTCCTGTGTATTATAACCAATTGCTTGGGTCCCTCAGCACTATGATGTCTGGAGATAGCTGGAGGCAGAGATTCATGGCTGAAAAGTGAACTGATTAACTGTGCAACATCAAATGTACCCTCAAGTAATCTGTGAGGGACAGGGTCACATACTTGGATATACTTCAGGAGTTTTTATCAAAGCTCAAACATATACTTTAGGAACAGAAGTAAGCTATGGTGAGCACTAAACCTCCGAGTGGCCACATAGATCAGAGAGAACATTACTCCACTGCTGTCTGGGGAAGAGAGTTAAATGATTGATGATGCTTTAGAGGAAATATTTCCCCCCAACTCCATCTTAAATGGAAGACCTGTTACTTTAAAACCATGTCATACAATCTCTACGGTGTGAAAACAGGCCATTCGGCCCACCAAGCCCACACCAATGCTCTGAACAGCACCCACCCAGACCCACGCCCCTACTGTAACCCTGCATTTCCAATGGTTAATCCACCTATCCTACACATCCCTGGACACTATGGGCAAATTAGTATGGTCTATTCACCTAGCCTGCACATCTTTGGACTATGGGAGGAAACTGGAGCACCCAGAGGAAACCCACACAGACACGGGCAGAATGTACAAACTCCACACTGACAGTCACCCAGGAGTGGAATCAAACTCAGGTTCCTAGCGCTGTGAGGCAGCAGTGCTAACCACTGAGGAACCACTAGTTCTCAGTATTGGCCATTTCTTGGAGTTACATGATCTGATACCAACCACCCAGTCAAATAGCCTTTCCTACTTACAACACGCAAAGAAAATGCTGGAGAAACTCAGCAGATCTGGCAGCATCTGTGGAGACAGAAATAGAGTGCAAGTTTCATGTCTGGCATTATTCTTCCTCAGAATAATGTTTACTAGAATCAAAACAATAAACTCTGTTTATCTCTCCCCAGATGCTGCCAGGCCTGCTGACTTTCTCTAGCATTCTCTAGGAATCTAGACGGAATGTTCAGCAGGGAAAGGTGAATGGCCAAAATTAGAAGAGACAGCAAGAAGACATAGACATTATAGATCAGATAAGGTACAGGGGAGTTTGACAAGATTGGATATTTATTTCATTACTAGAAGTCTAAGCAGGGCAGATGAGTTCAGGGCACAAATCAAAACATAAGGATCCGATGTCATTACTATCACTGAGATATTGTTGAGAGAGGGTCAGGATTGGCAGCTCAATATTTCAGGATACAGGGTCTTCAGGCGAGTCAGGGAAGGAAGTAAATGAGGAGGAGGCATTGCAATTTTTATCACTGAATCAATTAGCAGGAAAAGCAGGAACGTTGTATGACATCTTAGAAAGCTCCTTAAACGAAGCCGTGTGGGTAGAACTAAAAAAGATCGATCACATTGCTGGGAGTGTACGGTTGCCAAGAGAATAGAAGAGCAGATTTGGAGGTAAATTTCAGGGAAGTGTAAAAGCAATAGGGTAGTGATAGTAGGAGCTTTCAACATCCCCAGCGTTAACTGGGGTATCCAGAGTGTGAAAGGTCTGAAGGGAGCAGAATTCTTGAAATGTGTCCAGGAGAGGCTTTTTAAGGCAGTACAATAGAAGGCCTACAAGACAGGAGGCTTACTCCTAGGTAACAAAGCTGGACGGGTAACTGAATTATCAGTTGAGAATATTTTACGAACAGTGATGGTAGTTCTATTAGATTGAAGATTGTTGTGAGAAAGTACAAGAGAGTGGGCCTCAGCTCAAAGTTCTAAACCGAAGGAAGTCCGATTTTAATAAGATCAGGTAGGACTTGACCAGAGTGGATTAGGACCCTGTGTCAGAACAATGGAACCCATTCAAGAAGGAAATATGGAGAACACAGGGTGACATGTTCCCATAAGGGATGGGACTGACAAATCCAACAAACCCTGGACAGCAAGATATATACTGGGTTGGATAAAGATAGACAGGAAGGCCTATGGCAAGTTACGAGGGCTGAAAATAGCGGGAGCCCTAGATGTGGACAAAATGCATAAGGGGAAACCTTAAAATGAAATTGGGAAAACAAAAATGGGGCATCAAAGGATAATGATAGTTGAAATAAAGAAAAATCCTGTCATTTTACAAATACATTAAAGGTAAAAAGGATAACTAGGGAAAGAGTAGGGCCTATTCAGTACACTGTAGTAATTTGTGCATGGAGCCAGATAACGTGAGGTGGGGTTCTAAACGAATACTGTGTGTCAGTGCTCACTAGTGAGAAGGATGACATGTGTATAGAAATCGGGGAGAAGGTCTGAGATATAATGAATATAATTAGCACGGACAGAGAGGAGGTTCTGAGTGGTCTGGCAAGCTTATAAGCAAATAAATCTCTAGGGCTGGCTAAAATGTTGTGTAAGGCAAGGTAGGAAGTAGCAGGGGGACTGGCAATCATTTTCAATTTCTCTCTGGCTGCACTTGGAGAGGCAGCGATAAGTCGAGAACATCAGAGATAGAAGGAGCTGCAGATGCTGGAGAATCTGAGATAACAAGGTGTAAAGCTGGATGAATACAGCAGGCCAAGCAGCATCAGAGGAGCAGAAAGGCTGACGTTTTCGGTCTAGGCCCAAAACGTCAGCCTTCCAACTCCTATGATGCTGCTTGGCCTGCTGTAGTCAAGACCATCAGTATGGTTTTATAAAGGGGCAGTCAAGTCTGACCAATTTATACAGTCATAGACTCATATGGCATAGAGTCAGACCCTTTAGTCTAACTAGTCCACACCAACCATGTTCCTGAACCAAACATGTCTCACTTGCTTGCATTTGGCCATAGCCTTCTAAACATTCCTTGTCATATACTTATCTAAATGTCTTTTAAATGTTGTAAGTGTGCCTGTATCCATATGTAAAATGTTGCCCCTCATCTCCTTTTTAAATCTTTTTCCTCTCAGCTTAAAAACACTGATTGGATGTTTTGAGATAGTTTACCTAAACTTCAGCAAGACTTTTGATAAGGTCCCACATTGGGAGATTGATCACAAATGTAACGGGATCCAAGGAAATCTGGCTATTTGAATCCACAACAGGCTGAGTGGCAGGAAGCAGTGGGTGATGTGTTAAAGGATGTTTTTTGTGACTGGAATTATGTGTGCAGTGGGGTCACACAGTGGTCAGTGTTGGGGACCATGCTGTTTGTGGTTTGTATAAACTATTTAGACTGGAATGTAGGATGTTTGTTCAGTAACTTCACGGATAGTATGAAAATTAGTGGCCTGGAAAATAGTGAGGACAACAGCCTTAGATTAAAGGAGGAAATAAAGGGACTGATCAGATGGGCAGGACAGGGCAAGGAGTCCCTAATGAATGGTAGGACCACTCCCTAGGAAGTACCAAGGATCAGAGGGACCTCAGTGTGCATGTACCTTAAAGTATCAGGACAGGTACCTAATGTGGTTAAGAAGGTACATGGGACACTTGCTTTTATAACGAGGCATAAGAGTTTAAGAGCAGAAAGTTATGCTGGAGCTGTACAAAAAATTTGGTTCGGCCACAGCTGGCCTATAGTGTGTAGTTCTGAAATCCACAGTAAAGTGGGGATATGATAACACTGGGGAGGCTGCAAAGGAGGTTTACCAGAGCTGGAAAGTTTCAGTTATGAAGAGAGATTGGATAGATTGGGGTTGTTTTCCTTGCAGCAGAGGATACCAATGGGGGACATGATTAATAAGTATATGAGGAGTGTACAGAAGCAAGTTTTCCCTTTGGTGGGGAGACCAATAACTAAGCGGTATAGACATAAGCTAAAGGATAGAAGGTTGAGAGGAATGTGAGGAAAAAAAATTTCAACCAGAGGATGGTGGGTCTCTGGAGTTCACTGCTTGTGAGGGTGATAGGGGCAGAAATGCTCATACAATTTAAGAAATATTTAGATGTGCACTTGTAATGCCAAGGTTATGGATCAATTGCTGGAAAAAAGGACCAGAATGGGTAGGTGCTTGTTTTTGACTGGCATAGACTCAATAGGCCAAAGGGCTTTTTTCTGCGCTGTGGATCTCTTTAATTCTGTGACTCTTCTGATATTCTTTGAAAATGTGATAAGCAGAATAAATACAGGACAACACATAGATATAATATATTTGAATTCTCAGAATGTATTTGATAAGATACTGCACATAAAGTTACTTAATAAGCTAAGAGCCCATGCTGTTTGGGGTAGTATAGATAGATGATTGGCTAACTAATACAAGGCAGAAAGCTGGGATAAGACCAGCATTTTCAGTGGCAGCTTGCAGTTAGTGGAATGCCACAGGGATCAATGATGGGGCCATAATTATTTACAATATATATGTTATTGACTTGAATGTGGAAAGTGAATATACTTCCTGTGGATGATGCAAAAATAGCTGAGATGGCAAATAATGAGGATGACACAAAATGTCTACAGAGGGTTGTGAGCAAGTGAAGTAAGTGGACAAATGGAATATTGGCCTTTATTTCAAAGGAATAGAGTATAGAAATAGGGAGAATATACTATATCTATACAAGGCAATATCAGATTCAGAATGTTGTGAATGCTTTTGGTCGCCTTACCTTACAGAAAATACACTGGCATTCGAGGCAATTCAGAGAAAGTTCACTTTGGCTGATCTTGGGTATAGAGAGAATTTCTCATGAGGAGATGTTGAGTTGGTTGGCCTGTAGTTAGGTAGCGTGTACTCAATAGAATTTAGAAGAATTAGAGGTGAGTTAATTGAAAGATAATGATTTCTTAGGGAGTTTCTCAGAGTAGTTGTGGAAAGGTTGTTTCACCTTGTGACAGAGTCTAGGACCAGAGGTCATAATCTCAGAATAAGGGGCCACACATTTAAGACAGAAATGAAGGGTACTTTCTTCACTCAGAAGGTAGTAGGGTTAAAAAAAATGGATTTTGCTTGAAGCTGCTTGATTTCTTGGCAGACTTTAAAATTTAATGAATGTCTGTGTGCTAGTGAATCACTTTCGAGATACTCACACAGGCAGCAATGAAACCATTGAATGCAGTGGGTTGTATTGTGGGATCAGACATTTTACATCAAAAGGGTCAAACACCAGTCAGTCTGATCTCATGGGTTAGGTACACATGGTTATAAAGCACAAATAGGAACAGACTATTCAGCCCAGCCATTTGCTGCTGCTTTATGCAGCAGTCATGCCTTCCCCATCTTTCCATATCTAAACCTGTCATCGTAAACCTCTATTCATTTGTCCCTCATTCACTTGTTTGATTTCCATTTAAATGTATCAATATTATTCAGATTCTCACCAGTCTCTGAATGAAAAAATTTTCTTCCAAATTCCCTATTTGATTTCTTGGTGACTTTTGCACATTGATGTCCTCCAGTGATGCTGTCCTCCACAAGGGGAAACATCCTCTCAGCCTGAACTTTATCAAAATTTTCAACATTTAAAAGATCTCTATTAGATCATTCCTCATCCTATTCACAAGAGAAAAGGATCAATTCTTAGATAACAAAGTGTGGGACTGGATGAACACAGCAGGCCAAGCAGCATCTTAGGAGCACAAAAGCTGATATTTTGGGCCTAGACCCTTCATCAGAAAAGGGGGATGGGGAGAGGATTCTGAAATAAATAGGGAAAGGGGGGGAGCGGACTGAAGATGGATAGAGGAGAAGATGGGTGGAGAGGAGAGTATGGGTGGGGAGGTAGGGAGGAGATAGGTTAGTCCGGGGAGGACGGACAGGTAAAGGGGGTGGGATGAGGTTAGTAGGTAGGAAATGGAGGTGTGGCTTGAGGTGAGAGGAGGGGATAGGTGAGAGGAAGAACAGGTAGGGCAGGCGGGGATGAGCTGGGCTGGTTTTGGGATGCAGTGGGGGAGGGGAAACTTTGAAGCTGGTGAAATCCACTTGATACCTTTCCTGGTGTGTACATATGCACATTCTTTGTCACTGTTCTCCACGGTCTCTCGAACATCTTTGCTTATTTTGTAAGATGTTGGCAGAAACTGCGTGCTGCTCTCAAAGTGTGGCCCACCGAGGTTCGACAGCGTAATCCCTTAGCAGCTTTTCAAAGTAACGTGGAATGTCATGTTAAAGGCTATCACAGCAGCAGGAAAAAAAGAGAGAGAATATGGCCTGCAAGGTTTGCCATGTAGATGTGATGTGACACATTTGTGTCTAATACCAATGTCCGTGGACATTGCCATCACTTTCCAAGGAGCATGCCCTGAGATGCTGGTGCCCATTGTCAAAATAGAGGTCCACAGGAGCAAGCAGCAATCAGTTACCCGTTCTGACTTCCATGTCAGGAAGTCTCGTCATCTAGCTTATATCTAAAAGGTGGGAGTATAGAAAAGCATATATTAGTGAGAACTGAAAGAACTGCGGATGCTGTAAATCAGGAACAAAAACAGAAGTTTCTGGAAAAGCTCAGCCGGTCTGGCAGCATCTGTGAAGAAAAAAATCAGAGTTAATGTTTCAGGTCCAATGAGGAAGGATCTTGGAATAGTGTTGGTTAGATGGGCTTCAGATTGGTTTCACAGGTCGGCGCAACATCTAGGGCTGAAGGGCCTGTACTGTGCTGTAATGTTCTATGTTCTAAAGGGTTACTGCATCCAGAATGTTAACTCTGATTTTTTTTTTATTCACAGATGCTGCCAGACCTGCTGAGCTTTTCCTGACATTAGTGAGGCCTCAAGCTAGTGAAAAAACTTTCCTCACATCTGAAATTACTGGAAAATGTGAATTTTCAATTTCAGCATGAGAAGGACCTTGCACAACATCTGATATGATGCTCTCAAAATGCCAGCACAGCTCACATTATTCAGGGCTGAGGGAAACTCTGTTCCTAATTCTCAAGGCTTCTCACTCGGGGCTCATTAACAATGAGATTCACATCGTCGGGGAGCAGTTTCACATGAGTTTGACTCATTCTGAGTTGCCCTCATAGCTCCCCACATGGTACTGGTGATTGTCCTGGTGGCATTAGATTCAGAGTGATACAGACTAGACTGACTAGAATGGCAGGTAACCCTCAGCCAACTTGGACAGAGGTGATAGATTAAAGGAATGAGAAAGGGATGAGCCACTGCTGGCAACAAATTAATCACATCACATGCAATACCATTTCAGGAATTTGTCCCACCCTGCACACTGACAGCATAAAAAGTCTCTTTCGCCAGCTGTTGCATTTAATATTCTTCCATACGCTGTGAATTTTGCCCCAGTCTATATTCTGCCCTTGTACAGACATGTCCATAAAACTAAGACAAGAAAGGGTCCCAACCCAATACATCAACTTTCCTGCTCCTTCTGATGCTGCCTGGGCTATGGTATTCTTCCAGCTCCATGCTGTGTTATCGCTGACTCCAGCATTGGCAGTTCTCACTGTCTCTCAAGTCCATATCATCGCCTCAGTTGGCGCTGTCACTCAGAGGCTTGTGGACAGAGATGGGATCAACGCAAGGCTCCAATCAAGGGAACTGTTCTGAGGTTGGTGTTAAGACATTATAATGCAGCAGAGCACGGATAGGTTACTTCATGGGTATTCCTGCTCTCGAGGTACTTGATGCCAGTATTGGGTAGTGGAGACAGCAAGTGTGCATCACCTGCTGTGAAATTAAATCCATCACCTTGACAAGCACCAAGAGAAAAGCAATAATTATGAAACAAGAACAAAAACAGAAGTTGCTGGAAAAGCTCAACAGGTCTGGCAGCATCTCCTGTGTCAGGTACAATTATTTCAAGGAAAGTTAAAGTTCAAGATCCTGTTACATTGAACTGAAAGCAACAAGTGACAAGCAGGCACTTAGGTGGGCATACTGGTTCATTAACTGCCTAACCTTGCTGCAGGTCAGAGAAAGACATGTCAAATCCAGTGAGTCAGCTGCATAAGATTGTGCACTAATACAAGACCTTGCTTGACACAGAGGAACTGCAGATGCTGGAGAATCCAAGATAATAAAGTGTGAAGCTGGATGAGCACAGCAGGCCAAGTAGCATGAGATGCTGCTTGGCCTGCTGTGTTCATCCAGCTCCATACTTCGTTATCTTGACACAGAGGGAGAGCCCTTTTGAAACACATCAAATCAAAACATTCAAAACACAAAAAAAGCAAGACTGCAGGAGGTTTCCATCCTCCCTCTCCTGATCCCAAGTCCATCTTCCTCCCTGCACTGACATCCCAAATCCTTGATCTGCTCTGCCATGCCAGCCTCTGTTTTCCAAATAACTTCCCACAGTTCTAGCTCTTACTTTTCACTTTTTAAGCTTGTAGTGACAAGTTGCTGAGGACTCCTCCCTTATCTGTCAAAGTCCACCAAATGTTGGCAGCTCCCCAGCAGGAGTTTCGTGAGAACAAGGTGACAAATTAATCCGCCTTCAGAGCCAATAATGCGTCTCCACTTTAAGTTTCAATCTTGGGAACATTGAGCAGATTGAAACAGTTGGGGTTGCATGAGTGAGCAACTGCACAGCAAGAACCAGGAAGAGCTTCACAGAGCAGATCAATTGGCCCCACATAACTGATCAGAAGAGGGTCAAAGAGTGAACGGAGCCAAACTCAGAAATCTGAACCAAAAGACTTCACAGATCGGATCATACAGATGACTGACTGGATTTAGGGGGGTGTCGGGGGGGGGGGGGGTGGTGGTGGTTGTTGGGAAATTCATCTCTGAGACAACACCCTTGCAAAGGATTGTGGCCTTGAAGCAGTCAGGTGTGATATGGCCCACACACCAACAGCAAGAGATAGCTGTCAACAAGCATCAAGGTTTCACTACACTCAGCTGAATAATCATTGAACCACATTAAAGCAATTGTGATCACCAACCGTGAACTTAGTTTCTCTCTCGGAGCATTCTGAGTCAGCAGATGCCAAAATTTTTAAGTAATTTGAAGGCAGAGCTCAATAGAGTCTTGACTACCGTGGGGGTGGAGCAATGAAAGTTTATCAGGGGTATTATACAGGAAGGTAGAGTTATGATTAAAGTCAGGTGTGCGGCTCTGTCGCAGCCCAAGGTCTGCCAGTGAATGAGGAGCAGGCCCCAGACTTAATCCCAGGCCCAGGCTCACAGGCTGAGCCGAGGCTTCGGGTTCGCAGCTAGGCCCAGGTGCCTGATGGTGGCGGTGGTGACGGCAGCACGTTTGGTCCCAGTGTAGGACCCCCGCAGCACCAGCAGCGGCATCATTGGCAAGGTTGGCTCAGCATGAACCCATGCCAGCGGCAGCGTTGATGGAAGCGAGATGGTGCCAGAGAGCGGTGACTGTCTTGCAGCAGTGATGGTGCGGTGAAGGGTAACTGCAATGGTGTAGTTGATTTAGCAGCAGGGACCCAAGGCAATGGGGTGGAGGAACCCGGATTCAGGTCCCCCCCACATCCGCTTCCCCTTGGCTGTGCTAGAGCAGGACTTCTTCCAAAGACCACCTAACTTTATTGAAACAAGACTACAAGATGAACTTTATTGTTTTATCTGGTCAGGCGGCATCTGTGACGGAGAAAACAGAGTTAATGTTTTGGGTCCGGTGACTCTTCCTCAGAACTGATGGTGGCTGGGAAAACGTCAGTTAATATGCAGGAAATCGGGAGGGGGTGGGGTAGGGAGTAAACAACAGGATAGAGGCCTAAGAGCGAGAAAGACAGTTGGACAGACAAAGGAGTTGCTAACGATAAGGCTGGGAGGGTGAATAGCAGTTAGTGGGAGTTCTTTCAGTTTTTATTTAGTCCACAGTTCTTTTGGTTTTTATTTAGTGCAGATGCGGCCCGAAATCCCCATAATATTTTCTTACAACCTCTGCTGTATGGCCTGAGGCTTCTTGTAGCTGTGACCAGAGCTCCATGTGGTGTTCAACCGCAACCTCCTGGGACATGGCTATGGTGTTCTCAACAGATTGTGCTCCCAAGTCCAAGCAAGTTGAGACAGATTTGGAATGTTACTTTCAGAAAGAAATCCAACTAAATCTGCACCAACTGGGGAGCTTGTTCCACTACACTCACTGAAATACTGCTTCCACAGATTCATTTTGAAGTGTAGGTCATGTTCCCGAACTTTACTGTTCTCAATAAGGTGAAACTATTTATCTTCTTCTCCATTACCTAACTCTTTAAAAACCACAGCAGACAGTGGCTCAGTGGTTAGCACTTCTGCCTCACAGCACCGGGGACCAGGGTTTGATTCCAGCCTCGGGTGACTGTGTGGTGTTTGCACATTCTCCCCGTGTCTGCATGGGTTTCCTTCCACAGTTAAAAGATGTACAGGTTTGGTAGATTTGCAGTGCATAATTGCTCATAGTGTCCAGGGATGTGCAGGCTAGGTGGATTGGCCTTAAGAAATTTAGAGTTACAGGGATTGAGTGGGATGCTCTTCAGAGGGTTGGTGTAGATTCGATGGGCTGAATGGCCTGCTTCCATTCTGTAGGGATGCTATGAACACAGCAAACATATCATTTTTCAACCACCCCTTTCTGGCAAGACTTTTTACAAATTCCTCATGATCCCCACACACCAGGCCTTGTTACCACATAGACTGCCATTACACACCCCCATTGTTAATCACAAACAGTCCCCATTAACAACTATTCACCCTCCCAGCCTCATCGTTATTCAACTCCTTTGTCTGTCCAACTGTCTTTTTCTCTCTCTGGGCTCTATCCTATCATTTACTCCCTACCCCACCCACCTCCCTATTTTCTGCATATGAACTGATGTTTTTCCTAGCCACCATCAGTTCTGAGGAAGGGTCACCGGACCTGATATGTTAACTCTGTTTCCTGCTCCACAGATGCTGCCAGACCTGCTGAGCTTTTCCAGCAACTTTGTTTTTGTTACTGGATCATTACTTTTGGTGTTTATATTAATATCTTCCTGCTCTTTATCCTGCTTAGCTTTTGTCACTGTTCCGGGTCGATATTTGAACATTTTACGGCTATTCCCTTGCCAGATTAAATCATTTACCCATCGCCTCCTAGAGAAGCTACTGCAAATAAAACTTTTCAACATGTTTATGGCTTCACTTGTCAATACCTTCACCCCATCCCACTTCAACTCTTGTCTATCTTTCACTCATGATTTAACTCTGGAGTCACGATGATTAATACTTAAAACAAATGAAATGTAAATTTAAAAAGTCCTTTGTTATGCTGAAACCTATTTTCAAACACTAGAGTGACAACATTTCAGGAGTATTTAACTGGTTCAAAAGTATTTTGGAACATCCTGAAGTTATGAAAGATGTTTCATAAATGAAAGCTTTTAATTATATTTCCTTGCTTCTAAAAATTATCAGAACACAGCTCTATGCTTGGCTTGCTGGGATCACAGTCTTTCAATATTCCAGTGATTGTTCAAGGACAAAATTAATTAAGCATCTTTGGAAAACCGAGAATAGGAGCAATTAACAAGATACCAATTCGAGCTCAATCCTGCATTCCTGCCTAACCTATGAGATCAGCAAATAACATCTGCACAATCACATGGACCTCCAAACCTGTGCCAGCCGAATCACGAGGCTGGTAAACAGGAGCTCTTATCCAGATATATAGCTGAACCATCAGTACAATCCACAGTATTGCTGACTCAGAGAGAGTAATTGTGTACTTGGCAAAGGAAGCAGGGCAGAGGGGCAAGACTTCAATTTCATACATCAACATCTCAGTCATAAAGTGAGGGGTCCCGTGCTAAGATGCCAATGAAATCTAATACAATGACTCAGAAATCCAAACACTTTCACAGTGGGACAATGCTGCCACTGTGTAATCGGGTCACGACGGATTGATTCTCCCACACAGAGTGACTTGTTTCATAGAACATACATAGAACATTACAGCACAATACAGGCCCTTCGGCCCTCGCTGTTGTGCCGACCTGTCATACCGATCTCAAGCCCATCTAACCCACACTATTCCATGTACGTCCATATGCTTATCCAATGACGACTTAAATGTACCTAAAGTTGGCGAATCTACTACCGTTGCAGGCAAAGCGTTCCATTCCCTTACTACTCTCTGTTCCCAGTTCCCAGTGTCTGTCACTAAACACATCACCAATAGTTATTAGGCTGCTTTTCAGATGATGTTCTTTTCAATCTAAACACAATAACCATCTTGAAGCAAAGTAAGGTAAATTGAAAAGGTCCAAAACAGCCTTCCACGTACAAAGTGAACAAGTAACACTTAAACATTTGTAGGAAAAATCTCCACATTGTCTTGAAAAGTGCAGAGCAGCAGCTTGTTTGCTCATTGGATTCCGGGTCAATGCTCACGAAACTATTGTACTATAAATCAGTGATGTAGAATTGCGTAATATTATAGATTAGTGACTGTGGAACTGTACATTGTTATAGATTAATGACTGTGGAACTGCGTAATATTATAGATTAGTGACTGTGGAATGTATATTGTTATAGATTAGTGACTATGGAACTGTATCATGTTATACATTAGTCACTGGAACTGGATAATGCTATAGATTCGTGACTGTGGAACTGAATAACAGATTAGTAACTGTGGAATTGTACATTTTTACAGATTAGTGACTGTAGAGCTGTATAATATTATAGATTAGTAACTGTGGAACTGGATATTGTTATGGATTAGTGATTCTGTAACTGGATAATACTATAGATTAGTGACCGTGAAACTGCATAATGTCACAGGTTAGTGACTGTGGAACTGTATTTGTTATAGATTAATGCCTGTGGAGCTGGATAATATTATTGATAATGACTGATGGAACTGTATAATGTTGCAGATTCATGACTGTGGACCTGTACATTGTTATTAGTTAGTGTCTAAGGAACAATACAATGTCACAGGTCAGTGAGGTAACAAAATTGACAGACACCTAATGGATAAATCAGCTTTTATAAGTGCTGATGTTTTATGTTGACTTGAACCAACATGAACAGGTTGATGAACAGAAAGTGATAACTTGCACCATTTTACAATCCTGAATGTATGAAAAAGCCAAAGCTCAGCCTTACTGCCTCATTGTTAATCACAATCATCAAAATAATCTTCCATCAATTTGCATGAAGATAATAGAAAATGACGTAATAGATATAGTATCGACAAATTACTAAAGGATTTTTCAAAAATCTGGACCATATCACCGTACCTGTTTAACTCAAACTGTGTCCTCAAGAGTAGAAATTCCTTTTTACACTATTTACAGGTTGTCAGTATACCCTGAAGGAAAAGCAGATTGGATTTAGTGCACAATCAGCAATTAAGAAGTTGACCTTTCAGCCCACCTCCAGTCTCTGATCCCTCACTTAAGGTCTTGGAATGCAATATTACTGCCCATTTAGACCTCGCTCCTTTTCATTGATTGACCAGTTCCTGGCACAATATACATCAATACATAACATGGATATTGTTATCATAATGTGACAGAATTTGAGAACACTCCACATCTTCAGCCAGTGGCTAATCACTTCAATTCACTCTATTGTCACTTCTTTCTCAACTGCCTTGCCCTGTTTGACCTACAGTCCTCCCTCCTCCACCAGTTCTCCTTTATCATCTCTTTATTCTCCCTGATCCTCCTTCGCTCTCTCCCTTCTTCCTCCTCTCTTTCCTTCTTTCCCCTCCCTCTCCCTTGCATCTTTTCTCCAACTCCTTCCTTTTTTCTCCTCTCTCACGTCATCCTCTTCTCTATGTGCTCCCCAGTTTCATTTCTGCTTTCTCAATCTCCATCTTCATCTTCTCCTCAAGTGAACAACCAGCAAACTCAAGGCATTTGTTTGGTTGTTCGTCCTCTATCTGTTCATAGAATCATAGAATCCCTCCAGTGTGGAAACAGGCTCTTCGGCTCAACAAGTCCACACTGGCCCTTGGAGTATCCCACCCAGACCCATCCCCCATAACCCACTTAAGCTACACATCCCCTGAACTCTACCGGCAATTTAGCGTGGCCAATCCATCTAGCCTGCATCTCTTTGGACTGTGGGAGGAAACCAGAGCACCCAGAGGAAACCCGCGCAGCTATGTGGAGAATGTGCAAACTCCACACAGACAGTTATCTCGGGGTGGAATTGAACTCGGGTCCCCAGCACCATGAGGCAGCAGTGCTAACCACTGTGCCACCATTCTGACCACTGATCCCTGACCCTTGGATATGTTGGCAGCATTGGTACTTTACAGTGATCATTGATCTACTTTCTCAGAAAAAGCAAACTGTGCAAAGAGCAAAACTTGTGTGTGTGTGTGTGTGTGTGTGTGTGTGTGTGTGTGTGTGTGTGTGTGTGTGAGAGAGAGATGGGCGAAGGGGATGTTAATGAATGAAATGGAAACCGCCCAACTGATCTCAAAACTGTTTAGCACAATGAAAGATGACTGGGTGAATAGAATGGGGAGATTAATTAATAGAATGTGGATTGGTTCTTAAATTACTGTTTCTATTTTAACAAAACTTTCATTTTTACTAATCAGTTTCCAAGTCCTTAGAGCTGAAAGGAGCTACAAAGATAGGTTCCCTCAGGTAAACACTTTTTCAGCGCTGCCTGTGGTCCAAGGAGTGTTTGACCTACTGTCCTCCCTCCTCCACCAGTTCTCCTTCGTCATCTCTCCATCTCCAAGCTCCTCCCTCTCTTCTCTCTCCCTCTCCCTTCTTCCTCCTCTTTTTCCTTCCTTCCCCTTTCTCTCTTTTGTCCATTCCCTCTTTCCTCCTTTCAGTCTTGCATCTTTTCTCTAACTCTTCCCTCCTCTTTCAAACCGATCAGCCCAGGACTGGAGCCTGCAAATCCTCCCCCTGCTCCCTCCTGCCTCCCCTGAGGGCCTGACAGATCCCTCCTGATCGCTGCCCACATTCTGACACTGGGTCCCAGGCTCTGTCCTGGAGTTACAAACAACCCAACAACCAGGGAACCCCTCAATCTGAGATAATGGGGACTGCAGATGCTGGAGAATCCAAGATAACAAAGTGTGAAGCTGAATGAACACAGCAGGCCAAGCAGCATGTCAGGAGCACAAAAGCTGACGTTTCGGGCCTAGACCCTTCATCAGAGAGTGCTGTCTCTGATGAAGGGTCTAGGCCCGAAATGTCAGCTTTTGTGCTCCTGACATGCTGCTTGGCCTGCTGTGTTCATCCAGCTTCACACTTTGTTATTTTAACCGCTCAATCTGGCTGACTTTGACCAGCGAATACATAAAATAGAAATAAAGATCAGGTCCTGCTGTTAAAGCTGGCAGGTTTTAGCCCCTAATCTCTCTTGCACTTTTTTTCTTGCCTCTGTGTTTTTACCAGCATCTCAGTATGCATTAGGGGGTAGCATTTGCATCTCTTAGTCACACAGTTCTGGTTTCAAACCAACTTCCAGAATCCAAGCTCAAAAATGAAAGCTGACATTTCTGTGCAGTATTGAGGGAGCCCCGCATTCTCAGAGGTGCTGTGTTTTGGATGAGGCTAATTCAAAGCCTAATCCATTTGTTTCAATGGATGTATCAGATGCCTTTGCACTACTGCAGGGGTTTGGTTAGCTCAGTGAATAGCCCTGCTACTTCACAGCGCCAGGGAACCCAGTTTCAATTCCAGTTTTCAGTGACTGCATAGAGTCAGCACATTAATACAATCAGAATCCCTACAGTGTGGCAGTCAGCCTTTCAGTCCATAAAGTGCACACTGACCTTGTGAAGAGCAGCCTACCCAGATCCACACCCCTACCCTACCCTACCCCTGTAACTGTACATTTACTATGGCTAATCTATATAGCCTGACACCCCTGCATACTGTGGGCAATTTAGCATGGCCAGTCCACCTAACCTGCAGATCGTTGGACTGTAGGAGAAAACCGGAGCACCCAAAAGAAATCCCACAGACATAGGGAGAATATGCAAACTCCCCACAGAGCATCACCCAGTGGTGGAATCGAATCTGGGTTCCTGGCGCTGTGAGGCAGCAGTGCAAATTGGGAAGGGAACCAATGTTCTCCCTATTATCTGTGTGCTTTTGGGTTTCTGCCAGGTGCTCTGGCTTCCTGTCATTGTCCAAACCCGCGCAGGTTAGGTGGATTCACCATGCTAAAATACCCATGATGTGCAGGTTTGGTGAGTTAGCCATAATTAAAAACCCCACATGGGGTTACAGGATTGGGATGCGCCTCAGAGGGTTGGTACAGACTTGATGGGCTGAATGGTCTCTTTCTGCATTGTAGGGTATTCTATAATTCTAGTAGCAGGTTTATGACAGAGAGTGATTTCAACAGCACCAGTTCAATTCCCTGACCAGATGAGGTAACCAAAAAAGTGGCATCTTTTTAACCTTGTCTCTCACTCAAGGCGTGGCAACCCTCAAATTACATTCACCACCAGTCAAGAGAAAGTGCATTATGGTGTCTCTCTCTTTATCATTGGTCTACTTTAAAGAATACCAGGGGAGCTAATTCATCCCAGCCTATATGTATCCCTCAATCAACTTCACCAAAAATGGATTCACTGATCATTTTCATATGGCTGTTTGTGGTGGCTTGCTGTGCACAAAATAGGCAGCCATGTATACCACATTCCAACAGTGAGTCCACGTCAAAAATGGATGTAATCTGGTGGTCATGAAAAGGTACTATGTAAATGCAAGATTTTTTTTCCTCTGTGAAGCCAAGAGTGTACTCCCTCACTGGCAATTTCTCCCAGCGAAACCAAAATGTACACAGTTTCACCAGGGAATAGCAAGAGTAATTTGAGACATTAAGTAATCTCAGTATGACATGATTGGGAGGGACAGTGCCTCTGAGAACATGTTGTTCTAAAGCTTTCTGTTATTGGGGGATTTCCTCAAGTTTGGCTTAATTTTACATTTGTAGACAAAGAGGCAAATCAAGTGCTCCATTATTGTTACATCTTGGAAGATGAAGTAGATGGACTTTGATCTTTTTATGTCAAACAACACCTATATTTCTATCTCCACAACCATTTCCATTTCACTCTACCAACAGCTAATAATTCTTTTGAAGGGTAAATAGCAACACGGACTGGTTGAACTGGAAGGTGTGTGCCAAAGGTGTGTTTCCAGCTACTTCTGGATATGACATGAGTCTATTTGACAACATTTTCAATTACATTTTTACAAAGCATTTGAAGTGAAGAGAGATAATGGGAACTGCAGTTGCTGGAGAATCCGAGAACAAAGTGTGGAGCTGGATAAACACAGCAGGCCAAGCAGCATCTTAGGAGCACAAAAGCTGACATTTCAGGCCTAGAGATAATGGGAACTGCAGATGCTGGAGATTCCAAGATAATAAAATGTGAGGCTGGATGAACACAGCAGGCCAAGCAGCATCTCAGGAGCACAAAAGCTGACGTTTCGGGCCTAGACCCTTCATCAGAGGGTCTAGGCCCGAAACGTCAGCTTTTGTGCTCCTGAGATGCTGCTTGGCCTGCTGTGCTCATCCAGCCTCACATTTTATTATCTTATTTCAGGCCTAGACCCTTCATTAGAAAAGGGGGAGGGGGAGAGGGTTCTGAAATAAATAGGGAGAGAGGGGGCCGCGGATCGAAGATGGATAGAGGAGAAGATAGGTGGAGAGGAGACAGACAAGTTAAAGGGGTGGGGATGGAGCCAATAGAGGTGAGTGTAGGTGGGGAGGTACGGAGGGGATATGTCAGTCTGGGGAGGATGGACAGGTCAAGGGGGTGGGATGAGGTTAGTAGGTAGGAAATGGAGGTGCGGCTTGAGGTGGGAGGAGGGGATAGGTGAGAGGAAGAACAGGTTAGGGAGGTGGGAACGAGCTGGGCTGGTTTTGGGATGCAGTGGGGGGAGGGGAGTTTTTAAGCTTGTGAAATCCACATTGATACCATTGGGCTGCAGGGTTCCCAAGCGGAATATGAGTTGCTGTTCCTGCAATCTTTGGGTGGCATCATTGTGGCACAGTGAGGCCCAGGATGGACATGTCGTCTAAGGAATGGCAGGGGGAGTTCGTGACTGGGAGGTGCAGTTGTTTATTGTGAACTGAGCGTAGGCGTTCTGCAGAGTGGTCCCCAAGCCTCCACTTGGTTTCCCCGATGTAGAGGAGGCCACAACGGGTACAGTGGATGCAGTATACCACATCGGCAGATGTGTAGGTGAACATCTGCTTGATGTGGGAAGTCTTCTTGTGGCCTGGGATGGGGGTGAGGGGGGAGGTGTGGGGGCAAGTGTAGCATTTCTTGCGGTTGCAGGGGAAGTGCCAGGTGTGGTGGGGTTGGAGGGGAGTGTGGAGCAGACAAGGGAGTCACGGAGAGAGTGGTCCCTCTGGAAAGCAGACAAGCGTGGGGATGGAAAAATGTCTTTGGTGGGGTCAGATTGTAGATGGTGGAAGTGTCGGAGGATGATGCGTTGGATCTGGAGGTTGGTGGGGTGGTATGTGAGGACGAGGGGATTCTCTTTTAGTGGTCATTGAGGGGATGGGGGTGAGGGATGAGTTGCGGGAAATACGAGAGACACGGTCAAAGGCGTTCTCATCCACTCCGGGGCGGGGGGGCGCAGTTCCGGTCCTTGAGAAACGAGGACATCTGATATGTATGGGAGTGGAATGCCTCATCCTCGGAGCAGATGCGGCCAAGTTGAAGGAATTGGGAATAAGGGATGGAATTTTTGCAGGACACCCGCATGGGCCCAAGCTACACCTGCCTCTTTGTAGGTTACGTGGAACAATCCCTCTTCTGCACCTACACTGGCCCTAAACCCCACCTCTTCCTCTGTTACATTGATGACTGTATCGGCGCTGCCTCGTGCTCCCATGAGGAGCTCGAACAGTTCATCCACTTCACCAACACCTTCCACCCCAACCTTACATTCACCTGGACCATCTCCAACACATCTCTCACCTTTCTGGACCTCTCTATCTCCATCTCAGGCAACCACCTAGAAACCAATAACCATTTCAAGCCCACTGACACCCACAGCTCTCTAGAATACACCTCCTCCCACCCACTTCCTGCAAAAATTCCATCCCGTATTCCCAATTCCTTCGCCTCCACCGTATCTGCTCCCAGGATGAGAAATTCCACTTCTGTACATCCCAGATGTCCTCGTTCTTCAAGGACCGCAACTTCCCCTGCTCATTGATCGAGATGCCCTTGACTATGTTTCCCGCATTTCCCGCAACTCATCCCTAACACCCCATCCCTGCAATAACTGCCAAAAGAGAATCCCCCTCATCCTCACATACCACCCCACCAACTTCTGGATCCAACACATCATCCTCCGACACTTCCGCCATTTACAATCCGACCCCACCACCAAAGACATTTTTCCATTCCCACCCTTGTCTGCTTTCCAGAGGGACCACTTGCCCCCACACCTCCTCCCTCACCCCCATCCCAGGCCCCAAGGACACTTTCCACATCAAGCAGATGTTCACCTGCACACCTGCCAATGTGGTATACTGCATCCGCTGCACCCGGTATGGCTTCCTCTACATCGGGGAAACCAAATGGAGGCTTCTTCACCGCTTTGCTCCTTTGTGCTCCTAAGATGCTGCTTGGCCTGCTGTGTTCATCCAGCTTCACACTTTGTTATCTCGAAGTGAAGAGAGAATGCTTCTCAAGGCCAAAGAGGTGGTCAGGGAACAATGCAAGAAGGAAATGAGGGGAAATGATGGGAGAGTAAAGGGACAAACATGGGAGTTGTGTTTTTAAGGGGCAGAATCTGGAATCAGACTGAGACAACCTTAAACGCTTCACAATTCTCTGTTAGGTGGGATACTGGATATGAGTTTGCTCACTGAGCTGGAAGGTTAGTTTTCAGATGTTTTGTCACCATTCTAGGTAACATCATCAGTGAACCTCCAACAAAGCGCTGGTGTTATGTCCCGCTTTCTATTTGTCTGGTTAGGTTTCCTTGGGTTGGTGATGTCATTTCCTGCATTGGTGATGTCATTTCCTGTTCTGGGTGGGATACTAGAAGTAGGCTACATCTGGAAATGAAAATGGTGTTGCACCTGCTAATTAACCCACAGAATACATTAGATAACAGTAACTCTTTCCAAAACACGGGGTACGATTCGGAATAATCTGAGAATCCTGTACAATAGACTCAAAATTTGACCTGTTCACTCACTATAAATCTTTGCTCCAACTTTACACCAATATCACTATACACATGGCCAGCCTTGTGTTACTCCTGGGCCAATCAAAAATACATAAGAACATAAGAAATTGGAGCAGGTATGGGCCATCTGGCCCCTCGAGCCTGCTCCGCCATTCAATACGATCGCGGCTGATCTTTTTGTGGATTCACCTTCCTTACATACCCTCTCACCATAACCCTTAATCCCTTTACTGTTCAAAAATCTATCATTGCCTTAAAAATATTGAATGAGGCAGCCTCAACTGCTTCATTAGGCAGAAAATCCCACAGATTCACGAAAAAAACTCATTAACAGTCAACTGATTGAAACAAGGCAACAATCTCATGTCTAAAACCTTCTATTGATTTCTGACATGCTCTTCAGCAGTCTGCAAATAAATTAAAAATCTCCTTCAGGTCCCATCTTGGGATTTTAGTGAAATGTATATATATATAGATTTCACTTTTGGGCATAATTAGTTTTTAAATTTACCTTTGTTTATCCCCTTTGCCTGAGTTTGAGGTTGGAGAATCCTCAGTTGGGAAAGACACTCCAATCTGTGCACTCCTCAAATTACCCTTTAACAACCACCCAGCATTTCTGACGATCCTCTGAGAACACCAAATCCATTGGGCCAGCTGTCCAAGCAACAAGCTCCCTGCACAATTCCACTATCCCAGGTTTGGCCAAGTGAGAACATTGGTAGAACCTCTGAGGAATGAACTCTACAGGACCTGCTGCTGAAACATCAGAGAAAAAGCTTCCTTGGAGAAAAAAATAAGCAAGCCTTTACCTGTACAGCACCCTGTATTTCTCATGACAGCTGTGATCACAGACTGCACGCTCATTAAAGGTATTTCAGCTCTCATGACACCCGTGTCATCCTCCCCAGGCTTTGTTGTTTCTCTGGATCATTCTCATTTTTATTCCTGAGCAGTTAGGAAAACAGTTCTGGAACAACATTGCCATGGCAACAAGCGAGGCCTACCTGACAGCACTCTGAATTATTCAACAAAGCTGCCAACCAGCAATTGTGTGACAGAATAAAGGAAGTACTTTCTGGTGATTTGTAAATGGTACACTCACCATCTGCACTTACCACCCCCACTCTACCACCAACTTGTCATACTTGCTCAAAGTGAGGTTCAATCTGGTCTCTGTGAAGAAGCCTAGGCTGAGCCTAATCATGACTGCAGCATGCATGAGGGATAATAGTGTCATGAGTTCCATACTTTGCTGTTTTGTCATCTATTAGTCACACACAGGAAAGAATTTAGCTCCATTCTCGGTGAATGGACTGTTTGACTTTTTCACAGCTCAAGTCTGATGTATAGAATGAGGCAGTGTATATATTTCCTTATGGAGAATTAGCAACACAGAAACATGCCTGGTTCTTGTGAGTCTTTACAAACCCTTTTTCTAATCCCATCAATGTATCCTTCATTTCCATTCTCTACCATGTTTGCCCAGATTTACACGGGCAGTGCATGTCCCAGTTTTTTTATATGGAACCAGTGCCAGGGATGCCAGTCAATTCTGGGATCTCTGGTGAGTACACCTTGCTCCAGGAACAGTATATGCTCAGGTTCGGGCGGAAATCAGATGTGATTGGCTGAAATGCTAATTAATTTGGCAATTATGGTGAATCGCAGCATGACACGTCACGGCCTCACAGCAAGAATTACTCCACCAAACTTGAACCAACTCAGGCTGAACCAAAAATAACATTCAAATCAAATCAAAATCAAGATTCAGTCATAAATTTCACTTAGTCTGACTGTGGTTTCTCCATGGCTGTCGGGCAGGAAGAGACACCTTTCGGAGTCAGTAGAAATACCATGCTCCCATGTCAATTATATTTAGAGACTCCATGTTATACCTGCATCCCATTGATGAACATGTCCATATTATGTGATAGAATATCAATAACTCAGATTTTCATTCTGCTTTTAACACACATTGGGTTGTGGAGGCTGGAAGGAAGCCATAGCATTAAAGTGGGTCGAAGGGACTGGAGAAAGTTAGAGAAATAGGGGAGTTTGGAAGAGGCTGCAAAGGTAGGGAAGGCTTGCAGGTGGAGGTGGTTCCAGAGATTGGGAGGATTATTGAGCATGGGCAAAGAGGTACAAAAGGTTGTAGAAGATTACAGAGATGGGGAGGGTATAAAAACACCTCTGAATATAACTATACACAAGAAGGTTGAAGAAAGGGAGGAAGAGGTTTCAAAGATTTTGAAGCTTGTGAAATATTCCGCTTGGGAACCCTGCAGCCCAATGGTATCAATGTGGATTTCACCAGCTTCAAAATCTCCCCTCCCCCCACTGCATCCCAAAACCAGCCCAGCTCGACCCCGCCTGCCCAACCTGTTCTTCCTCTCACCTATCCCCTCCTCCCATCTTAAGCAGCATCTCCATTTCCTTCCTACTAACCTCATCCCGCCCCCTTGACCTGTCCGTCCTCCCCGGACTGACATATCCCCCTCCCTACCTCCCCACCTACACTCACCTCTACTAGCTCCATCCCCACCCCTTTAACTTGTCTGTCTCCTCTCCACCTATCTTCTCTTCTATCCATCTTCGATCCAACTCCCTTTCTCTCCCTATTTATTTCAGAACTCTCTTCCCCCTACCCCTTTTCTGATGTAGGGTCTAGGCCCAAAACGTCAGCTTTTGTGCTCCTAAGATGCTGCTTAGCCTGCTGTGTTTATCCAGCTCCACACCTTGTTATCTCGGATTTTCCAGCATCTGCAGTTCCCATTATCTCTGATAAAAGTAAGGAGGTTATGTTTCTGTTACACTGGACATTTAGTGAGAATGTATCTTGAAAACTTTGTGCAGTTTTGGTCTACTTATTTAAGGAAGGCTGTAAGTGAATTGTTCAGAGGAGGTTTACCACATTGACATCTGGAATGAGAGAGGTGTCTTTTTGACGATGGATGTAATAGTTGTTTCTGCCGGGGTTCAGAAGAGTGAGGGGTGAATTGATTAAAGTGTATCAGGACTTGAATAGTCTTGACATGGGGAATATGAAAAGAATATATCCACTCGTAGGTGACCCCATTAGAAGACGAAATGGTTTAAAATTTGGATTGGCCTTTCAGATCAGAGATGAGCAAATTTATTTTTTCCCCCTCAGAGAATTGTAAGATTTTGGAACGCTGGCGAACAGACCGATGTGCACTGAGTCTGACTGGGATACAGTTCCACACACTCTGACTGTCGCTGGGGTACAGACTCACACAGAAATTCACACTCATTGACTTTTACGGAGATTCAGTTTCAGACCCACTGACTCTGAACAGGATATTGTTCTGCATGCACCGACTCTCACTATGTAGAATACTTTTATTCCTGAGAAGATCCAATTCTGCATAACTCTGATACCTACACACTTTTCCACAGCACCAACTGAAGCAGAAACCTTGCCTCTGATCTTTGATCTCTGATCATATCCCCAGCTGAAAGAACCTTGAAACTATAGCACCATTGCTGATGGGACTGGGACTGTTCTCTTCAGTTCATCAGGATGCAATCATAGAGCCTCTACAGTGCAGAAAGTGGTCATTCAGTCCATTGAGTTTGCACTAACCCTCCACAGAGCATCCCACCCAGACCCACTGCCTCATCAACCCTGCATGGGGTTTTAAAACCATGGCTAATCCTTGCAGCCTGCGCATGGTTGAACAATGGGAGGACACCCACACCAACACAGGGAGGACAAGTAAACTCTGCACATACTGGGCTCCTCAAGTACTATAAGGCAGCATTGCCAACCACTGAGCCACCTAGAGGCCCTCACTGAGCTACTGGCCCATGTACCTCAGATGTTATTTGGAATTTGCAGTAATTTAATGAAACAATCAAACATCAACAACTCACTCAAGATTGACTGCCCATTATGTCTGTCACATTAGGAGTCTATTACCAACATTATCAGCCTTTAGTTTTTGGTGTACTGCACCATGTTTGGGAGCTGACTGCTCACAATTCATCCATAACATTCAGTTTTGCATTCTCCCTGACTTCCTGGCTACTCTCTCACAGTGCAACACTCCCATTGGTCTCATGCTGTTTGTTTATTCATTTCCATTGTTAAGGATTGGCACACGGCCAAGCTGTATCTCAATGAGTGTCATTGGGCTAGAAATTCTCTCAAGTCCATCTACAACTACTGGCATTACAATGTGCCAATGGGCTGTACTGGGATTGGCAGTACAATGATAATATCACTAGGCTGTCACCTTCCCATGTAAGAATGTATATTCAAATGTTATATCAGCATGACTCAGCTCACACTCATGGCTTGGTTCACTGCAACCCAATCACTTCCCCACCAACAATCCCCAGTGATCAAGTCTCATACCTAATATTTACATTCTCTACCTTCTCCACACACACAACAAACATTGTGGGACTCGCACCGTGGCACAAGGTAGCTTGTAACAGGACGTCACAGCAGTGAAGCAGCCCAGACAGGCATGGACATATGAAATTGTGACACCTCCATCACCTCCTCTCCTACTGCACCCCCGCCCCCCAGAAACCCCACCGCCCACAACCCACCCCCACAAGGAAGGATCACTTGCCATTACTGACAAAGTTCTCACCAAAGCCACAACAACCAGAAGTCAACCAGGTTCATGGTATATTCCTGCCATATGAGCCTTCCTAAGTCCCAGTCACCTCTTGCCCTGAAGGCTGTTGTGATGCACAAGCTACAGAAGCTGAAACTGTAGCACCTCTTGCTTTCTAACTCCTGCTTTTTTCTCTCCTCAGCTCTGTTTGTGCAGTGATAAGAACAAAGAACAGCACAGGAACAGGCCCCTTGGCCCTTTAAGCCTGTGCCAATCCAGATCCTCTATCTAAACCTGTTGCCTATTTTCCAAGGATCTGTATCCCTCTGCTCCCTGCCCATTCATGTATCTGTCCAGATAAATGACACTATCGTGCTCGCCTCTACCACCTCCGCTGGCAACACATTCCAGGCACCCACCACCCTCTGCGTAAAGAACTTTCCATGCATATCTCCCTTAAACCTTTCCCCTCTCACCTAAAAACTGAGTCCCCCATTCTGGGAAAAAGCTTCTTGCTATCTACACTGTCTCTACCTCTCATGGTTTTGAAGACCTCAATCAGGTGCCCCCAACTTCCGTCTTTCTAATTTAAATAATCCTAATCGACTCAACATCTCTTCATAGATAGCGCGCTCCATACCAGACAACATCCTGGTGAACCTCCTCTGCACCCTCTCCAAAGCATCCACATCCTTTTGGTAATGTGGCGACCAGAACTGTACGCAGTAGTCCAAACGTGGTCGAACCAAAGTCCTGTACAACTGCAACTTGACCTGCCAAGTCTTGTACTCAATACCCCGTCCAATGAATGAAAGTATGCCAAAAGCTGTTCTTGACCACTCTATCGACCTGCGTTGCCACCTTCAGGGTACAATGGACCTGAACACCCAGATCTCTCTGGGCATCAATTTTCCCCAGGGCTTCTCCATTTACCGTATACTTTGCTCTTGAATTGGATCTTCCAAAATGCATCACCTTGCATTTGCCTGGATTGAAATTCATCTGCCATTTCTCTGCCCAACTCTCCAATCTATCTATATACTCTGCATTCTCTGACAGTCCCCTTCACTATCTGCTCCTCCACCAATCTCAGTGTCATCTGAAAACTTGGTAATCAGACCATCTATACCTTCCTCCAGATATGATATCAACCACCCTTCCCTCATCTATCAACTTTGTCACTTCCTCAAAAAATTCTATCAAGTTGATAAGACATTACCTTCCCTGCACAAAACCATGCTGCCTTCACTAATGAGTCCATTTTCTTCCAAATGTAAACAGATCCTATCCCTCAGTATCTTCTTTAGCAGTTTCCTCACCCCTGACGTCAGGCTCACCGGTTTATAATTACCTGGATTATCCTTCCTACCTTTCTTAAACAAGGGACAACATTAGCAAGTCTCCAGTCCTCCGGGACCTCACCTGCTGCAAAGATATCTGTTAAGGCCCTAGTTATTTCCTCTCATCGCTGCCCTCAGGAACCTGGGATAGATCCCATCCGGACCTGGGGATTTGTCCACCCTAATGCCTTTTAGAATATCCAAAACTTCACCCCTACTCCTTATGCTGACTTGACCTAGAGTAATTAAGTATCAATCCCTAACCTCAACATCCGTCATGTCTCTCTCCTCAGTGAATACCAACACAAGTACTCATGAAGAATCTCACTCATTTTCTCTGACTTTTTGCATAACTTCCCTCCTTTGTCCTTGAGTGGGCCAACCCTTTCTCTAGTTACTCTCTTGCTCCTTATGAATGAATAAAAGGCTTTGGGATTTTCCTTAAACCTGTTTGCTAAAGATATTTCATGACCCCTTTTGGTCCTCTTAATTCCTCATTTCAGATTGGTCCTACTTTCCTGATATTATTCCAAAGCTTTGTCTGTTTTCAATTGCATAGACCTTATCAATGCTTCCTTTTTCCTCTTTGCTTGTCTCACAATTTCACCTGTCATCCATGGTTCCCTAATCTTGCCATTTCTATCCCTCATTTTCATAGGGACATGTCTCTCCTGCACTCTAATAAACTTCTCTTTAAAAGCCTCCCACATATCAAGTGTGCATTTACCCTCAAACAGCTGCTCCCAATCCACATTCCCCAACTCTGCTGAATTTTGCTATAGTTGGCCTTCCCTCAATTTAGCACTCTTTCTTTAGGACCACTCTCACCTTTATCCATCAGTATTCAAGAACTTATGGAATTGTGATCACTATTCCCAAAGTAATCCCCTACTGAAACTTCAACTACCTGGCTGGGCTCATTCCCCAATACCAGGTCCTGCATGGCCTCTTCCTGAGTTGGACTATTTACATACTGCTCTAGAAAAAGCTCCTGGATGCTCCTTACAAATTTTGCTTCACCTAAATCCCTAACACTAATTGAATCCCAGTCAATGTTGGGAAAATTAAAATCTCCCATCACTACCACCCTGTTGTTCCTACATCTTTCCGTAATCTACCTACATATTTGTGCCTCTATTTCACGCTTGCTGTTGGAAGGCCTGTAGTACAGCCCGAACATTGTTACGGCACCCTTCCTATTTCTGAGCTCTGCCCATATTGCCTCACTGCTTGAGTCCTCCATAGTGCCCTCCTTCAGCACAGCTGTGATATCCTCTTTGACCAGTAATGCAACTCCTCCAACCCTTTTACCTCCCTCCCTATGCTGCCTGAAGCATCTATACCCTGGGATATTTAGTTGCCAATCTTGCCCTTCCCTCAACCAAGTCTCAGTAATAGCAATAACATCATACTCCCAGGTATTAATCCAAGCCCGAAGTTCATCTGCCTTACCTACTAAACATCTTTCATTAAAACAAATGCACCTCAGACCACCTGTCTCTTTGCATTCATCATCTGCTCTCTACCTCCTCTTCACCTTGGTCACACTTCATTATCTAGTTCCTTACAGGCTTTCATTACTAACTCCTTACTGCCCACTAACCTCCTCATTTGGTTCCCATCCCCCTGCCACATTAGTTTAGACCCTCCCCATCAACATTAGCAAAAGCAGCCCCTAGAACATTGGTTCCAGCCCTGCCCAGGTGCAGACCGCCTGATTTGTAATAGTCCCACCTTCCCCAGAACCAGTCCCAATGTCCCAAAAATCTGAACCCCTCCCTCCTGCACCATCTCTCAAGCCAGTCATTTATCCTGCCTATTCTTTCATTTCTACTCTGACTAGCACGAGGCACTGGTAGCAATCCTGAGATTACTACCTCTGAAGTCCTACTTTTTAAACTTGGCTCCTAACTCCCTAAATTCTGCTTGAAGGGCCTCATCCCATTTTTTAAATCGATATCATTGGTCCCTATATGCACCATGACAGCTGGCTGTTCACCCTCCCCCTTCAGACTGTCCTGCAGTCGATCAGAGACATCCCTGACCCATGCACCTGGGAGGCAACATACCATTCGGGAGTCTTGTTTTCGACCACAGAACTGCCTATCTACTCCCCTTACAATTGAATTCCCTAATGACTACAGACCTTCCACACTTTTTTCCGCCCTTCTGTACAGCAGAGCCAGCCACGGTGCCATGAACCTCGCTACTGCTGCCTTCCTCTGGTGAGCCATCTCCCCAAACAATATCCAAAACGGTATACCTGTTTTGGAGGGAGATGACTGCAGGGAACACTTACACTGCCTTCCTGCTTTTTTTCCTAACTTTTGGTCACCCATTCCCTTTCTCCCTCAGCAATCCTAATCTGCGGTGTGACCAATTCGCTGAATGTGCTATCCATGACTTCCTCAGCATCGCCGATGCTCCAAAGTGAGTCCATCTGCAACTCCAGAGACGTCATGTGGTCTTAAAAGAGGTGCAGGTGGACACAGTTCCTACATGTGTAGGAGTCAGGAACATCAGCCACGTCCCTGAGCTCACACATTGAGCAAGAGGAGCATAACACGGGTCTGGGATCTCCTACCATTTTTATTTTTAAACTTAGCTTAATCCTACTGTAATATCAAATGTTAGATAAATGAAATGAAAAAAAGTTTATACCAAATCATTCCACTTACCAGCACACAATTAAGAGAAAGAAAATGAAAAATACTTGTCTTATCAACATACCAGAGACATTTGTTTTGGTCAGAGGAGGAGGGTTGGTGGGAGAAACTACATGTGTAGTAGTTTGGGTTTAGCCGCTGCCGAAATGTATCAGTTCATTCACCTTCCCAGAGCGCAATTCAACCACTAACACTCATCTCCACTGCCTTCCCGGCAGGCCCCCGGTCCTCGCTCTCATCGCTCCCACTGCTGCAGCAAAAAAAAACGAAGCTCCCGAATGGTATGTTGCGACGCAGGTGCACGGGTCAGGGATGTCTCAGATAGACTGCAGGGCATTCTGAAGGGGGAGGGTGATCAGCCAGTTATGTGCTGAGATTCCAGAGAACTGCTGCCTTGTCAGGCAATGGTGCCTGAGAATGAAGCTTCAGAGGGCGAATAGAGCTCTGAGAATGGAGCACTTTCTGTGGACCATCCACTCAGCCTTCAGCATGGACACAGCATGCTCCTCAGAGGGTCGTAGAGCTGTACTCCTTATGTCAAAACTCGAAGTAGGATGGAGTGGGTCATTTGGAAGTGAGAATTAGGAGCTGGAGTGGGTCATTTGGCCCCTTTAAGCTCACTCCACTATTCCACAACAGCAGACCTGATCTAATTGTTACTTTCACCATACTTTTCTGGCTCTCCTCCATAGCATTTGACTGCCTTGTATATCACAAATCTATCTCACTCAGACTTGATTATATTCGATGACACAGCCTCCACTACAGTAGAAAATTAACAACTCTGAGAACAACTTCTTCATCATCTCCACATGAAATTATTTTGAGACTGCTTCCTTTTGTTTTAGATCTCCCCCTTGGGGAAACATCCTCTCATCAACACTGTAAAACTCCCTCAGACTTAATATTTCAATAAGATCGCCTCTCATTCTGTGAAATTCCAAGATCTTCTTGACTTTTCCCAGAAGACAATGACTTCATCCCAGGTTTATGAACCTTCCCTGAACTGCTTTTAATGAAAATATATCCACCCTCAAATGAAAAGGCCAGGGCTGTCAGATGATTACAAAGTGGTCACACCATCAGTTTGTACATTTGTAGAAGGATTCCCTACTTTTAGATTCCATTGCCTTTGAAATAAAAGGCATTTTCCATTTGTCTTCTGTAATGATTACAATGAGGTCAGCCAGGTAGACATCTTAGAATAGGAGCTCCCTGATTGGGGCTGTTAACCTGGTCCAATCAGGGAGCCCTGGCTGACTATAAAAACAGACGGCCTGTGTTCTGTTCACTCTGAAAGCTGCCTCTTAGGAAGCTGAGTCAGAGGCAAGAACTCTCCACATGTAAATAAAGGATGACTTGGTGATGAGATAACGGCCTCTGAGTTATTTCACCCACCTCATTATTTCCTGAATGCTAACTCTGATTTATTTACCAGGACATCCAGATCTCTGTTACTGCCACATTCTCTCCACGTAAATAATGTACTGTTTTTCTATTATTTGCACTAATATTAGACATATATTCGTGCATTAAGCTGCAGCAGCCAATTATTTTGCCTGCTCTCCTAATCTGTCTCTGACCTATGGTGAACTTCTGTGCACCCCCCAACAAAAAGGCTAAAGCTAGCGTTGGAGGAAAGGCTTGCACATGTGCCAACAACCCAGACAGTGTTGAATTCTGCCAGCTGTCTCCTCCCTACCTTTCTCTCTTGTGTCTTTTCCTTTCCTTTTTCCTCCCCTTCCTCTCCCAGTGGCAGTTGCTGAGAGTCCAATGACAAAGGCCATGCCTTCACAATGGCTGGTTGACAAAGGACTCACTATGGTTCGGGAGACACATTCCAGTCACGACTGCAAGGGTGCCTCCGATCAATCTAACCAGAGGAACCATTGCTTCAGGGTGGTGCAGATCAGCAGCATAGCATTCAAATTTGTAGCAGAGATAATGGCAACTGCAGATGTTGGAGAATCCAAGATAATAAAGTGTGAAGCTGGATGAACACAGCAGGCCAAGCAGCATCTCAGGAGCACAAAAGCTGTGCTCCTGAGATGCTGCTTGGTCTGCTGTGTTCATCCAGCTTCACACTTTGTTATCTAGCATTCCAATTTGTTGGAGCACTATATACTTACAGTCATGTTATTGAAGCAGTGATTGGTCATGGGATATGGACATTGCTGGTTTCTGGGATAAATTTATATATGCACTGACTCTTGCTGGGGTGCAGTCCCATACGCATTGACTCTTGCAGGGGTAGTAGTGGGGTACACCAGTAATTTCCATTCCCCATTTGCCACTGAATCTTCTCCAGACACTCTTATAAAATTGGCTTAATACTTACGGGACTGCACCCCATCAAGACTCAGTGTGTATATAAGTTTGTCCCAAAAACTGACAATGCCCATATCCCATGACCAATCACTGTTCCAAAGAAGAGTGTTTTTTGAAGAAGGGTCCAGACCTGAAACGTCAGCCTTCCTGCTCCTCTGATGCTGCTTGGCCTGCTGTGTTCATCCAGCTCTATACCTTGTTATCTCAGATTCTCCAGCATCTGCAGTTCCTGCTATCTCTCCAATGAAGGGTGCTTTTCTGATATTCAACTTTGAAGGCATCACATCTACTTACTAATTAAAGCAAAATGCTGCAGATGCTGGAGATCAACATTTCAACAGAAAGTGCTGAAGAAACTCAGCAGGTCTGGCAGCATCTGTGAAGAGAGAAACAGAGTTTTGAATCTATTATCTATTCTTTGGAACAGGTTGGTACTGGTAGAGAACTTTGGAAGTGATTTAACTGATCCATCCACCAACAAAGTGAAGCCAACAAACCAGCAGAGCTGCTGGAGACTGTTCCCCATTGGCCATTATTAAGGGAATGATCACATGGCCTGTTGATTCATCATGACCAGGCCAGCATTCCAGCCGCTCCCCCTGAATACCCACTCACAATAAACACACCAATCCATAAAAAGAAGCCAAGATCAGATGAGGCTACTCGAGAAGTGTTTAAATAATGGTGCAATGGTAGTCTCACTGACCTAATAATCAGAATCCCAAGACTGTGGTCTGGGGAAAAGGGTTCATGTCCCATTTGTGCTAAATTGTAAAGATTGTATTTGAGACAATCAGGAAGTTAAAATAAAAAATGGTCAAATGGTGAGCATTTCATACAATTTCAGGATTTTTGGAGTGCAAATTCAGTCATTTTTATGTTCTTCAAACAAGCACCACTACCCAGCACCAATCTCCCAACCCTTTGCACACTGTTTCTATTCAAATGATAATCCGATGCCCTCTTGAATTTGTCATTAAAACCCATTTGGCTTGCTATTGTCCTTTAGGGAAGGAAATCTGCCATCCTACAAGTGACTCCAGACCCACAGCAATGTGGCTGGCTCTTAACTGACCTCAGAAAAGGCTGAGCAAGTTCAAGGGCAATTAAGGCCAATCAACAACCATCCACATCCCATTAAAAATTATAAGGTTTTAAAAAGTGAGTTCAGAGCTTATAGAACATAGAACATTACAGCACAGTACAGGCCCTTCGGCCCTCGATGTTGTGCCGACCTGTCACACCGATCTCAAGCCCATCTAACCTACACTATTCCATGTACGTCCATATGCTTATCCAATGACGACTTAAATGTACCTAAAGTTGGCGAATCTATTACTGTTGCAGGCAAAGCATTCCATTGCCTTACTACTCTCTGAGTAAAGAAACTACCTCTGACATTTGTCTTATATCTTTCACCCCTCAATTTAAAGCTATGTCCCCTCGTGCTCACCGTCACTATCCTAGGAAAAAGGCTCTCCCTATCCATCTTATCTAACCCTCTGATTATTTTATATGTTTCAATTAAGTCACCTCTCAACCTTCTTCTCTCTAATGAAAACAGCCTCAAGTCCCTCAGCCTTTCCTCGTAAGACCTTCCCTCCATACCAGGCAACATCCTAGTAAATCTCCCCTGCACCCTTTCCAAAGCTTCCACATCCTTCTTATAATGTGGTGACCAGAACTGTACACAATACTCCAAGTGCGGCCGCATCAGAGTTTTGTACAGCTGCAGCATAACCTCTTGGTTCCGGAACTCGATCCCTCTATTAATAAAAGCTAAAACACTGTATACATTCTTAACAGCCCTGTCATTGGGTGGCAACTTTCAAGGATCTGTGTACATGGACACCGAGATCTCTCTGCTCATCTACACTACCAAGAACCTTACCATTAGCCTAGTACTTTGCCTTCCGGTTACTCCTACCAAAGTGCATCACCTCACACTTGTCTGTTAATCATAATTATGTACCCAGGTTGTTTCCATATCTATAATACCATGACCAAATACAGTAAGTAACTGTAAATTTGGGCACTGAAATTCCAGAACATTGAACAGCTCACAACACTTTATAATCATCTCACAAAAAAACGATAAAATGCAGGTCACAATGCACAAAAAGACTGAGTGATGATTCAGAAGAGTGATTCATCATAGAGTCGAACCTGCCACACACTTTGCTGATGAACAAGGCAACTGCAAATTGTGCAGATTAATCAACCAGAGGCTGCTCTTAAACTAATCATATTCCCTTACTCTGAGAAACGGGTCTCCTTGACACCAAACTCCTGCCTAAAATGCCGTCTGTTTTGCTCCTGGGTTCTGTTCATTCAGCGGGATAATTAGGACGGAGAACAGAATGACAGGATTGTGTCAGCATTGACCCTCTGTGACTCTCAGCTGGTACTCTGACACACACCAAAGCATTTTACAATTTCCAATTTACTACCTACACATGTAACACTAGTGATAGATGGCATTTCCAACAGCAGGTAAGAAATGTAAAATCAGAAACTGATAAATTGCAATGACAGAAACATTAATTGCTGGAACTAAATCACAGGACATTTATTCACCTTGAATTACACGGAATATCGTTTGTATCTTCCATATACATCTATGTCAGCACACACTTCCTGTTTGTGGCATCTGATTTCCTGGACTTGTTGATGTATTTATTCCATTAATGTTTTCCATTTTAAGTTCCTTTATCCACTTATATCACAGAATTCGTTTGTGCAATGCAACACAACCGCACTTGCTGAAGACCAACCTTCTAGAGATATAGCAAATTGGAGCAGGAGTAGGCTATTCAGCCCCATGGACCTGCTCCACCATTCAGACAGATCATGGCTGATCATCTGCACCCTTTTCCTCCATTATCCCCAAATTGTCTAATGGCATTAGTGTCCGGAAACCTGTTGACTTCCAAACTGAACCTCTCAGTGATTGAGCCTCTATGAGCCTTTGGGGTAGAGAATTCCAAATGTTCATTAGCCTCTGAGAGAAGACATTCCCTTACCCCAGTCTTCGGTTACCTGCCCATTACCTTCAACTATTGTTTTCCAGCAAGAACTAAAATTCCTCATTTTCCAAATAAGAAGAGGAAGGAAATAAAATATACAACAAATATATTTCACACTGACACATTCATTTGCCCATATGATAGTCATAGCTTAAACAGTATCATTAATGCTTCTAACAGTCCAAGCAAAAGAAGGTACTGATTTTGCTGAAGGGCAGTAAGGGTTTAAGGGAAACAAAACAATGTTGTTTAGAGTATAGAAACTGGGTGTCATGTTGAGGTTGTACAGGACATTGGTGAGGCCTCTTCTGGTGTACTGTGTCCAGTTCTGGTTACCCTGTTACCGAAAGGATATTATTAAGCTGGAGTAGGTTCAGAAAAGATCTACCAGGATGTTGCTGGGTTTGGAAGCTTTGAGATAGAAGGAGAGGCTGGATAAGATGGGTCCTTTTTTCACTGGAGCATAGAAGGTTGACAGGCGACCTTATAGAGGTTAATAAAGTCAGAGGGTTGTAGATAATGTGAATGGCGGATGTATTTTCCCTGGGTTGGGGGGGATTTCAACATTTGGGTGGGGGGACATATTTTAAGTTGAGAGGAGACAGATTTTAAAAAGTCATGAGGGGCATTTTTTTTTACACAAAGAGTGGTTGTTGTGTGGAATGAACTTCCAGAGGAAGTGGTAGATGTGGCTGCAGTTACAACATTTAAAAGACATTTAGATGAGTACATGAATAAAAAATATTTGAAGGAATATGGGCCAAGAGCAGGCAGGTGAGACTAGTTTAGCTCGGCATTATGGTTGGCATGGATTGGTTGGGCTGAAGGGACGTTATCCGTGCCACAAGACTCTACGACTCCAAGCAAGAAAATGGGATTGAGACCAAGACCAGATCAGCTATGAACTTACTGAGTGGTGGGGCAGGTTCAAGGGCCAAACGGCCAACTGCTGTTCCTATTTCCTCTGTTCCTATGAACAGAGCATAGTCACAGGGCCATCGTCACAGTCATAGTCACAGTCACAGTCACAGTCACAGAGTCATAGTCACAGAGTCATAGTCATAGTCACAGAGTCATAGTCACAGTCACAGAGTCATAGTTACAGAGTCACAGTCACAGAGTCATAGTCATAGTCACAGAGTCATAGTCACAGTCACAGAGTCATAGTCACAGAGTCACAGAGTCACAGAGTCATAGTCACAGAGTCACAGAGTCACAGTCACAGAGTCACAGTCACAGAGTCATAGTCATAGTCACAGAGTCACAGTTACAGTCATAGTCACAGAGTCACAGAGTCATAGTCATAGTCACAGAGTCACAGAGTCACAGTTACAGTCATAGTCACAGAGTCATAGTCATAGTCATACTCACAGAGTCATAGTCACAGAGTCATAGTCACAGAGTCATAGTCATAGAGTCACAGTCACAGAGTCATAGTCACAGAGTCACAGTCATAGTCACAGAGTCATAGTCACAGAGTCATAGTCACAGAGTCATAGTCACAGAGTTATAGTCATCCCAGTAAATCTCCTCTGCACCCTTTCCAAGGCTTCCACATCCTTCTTATAATGCGGTGACCAGAACTGTATGCAATACTCCAAGTGCGACCGCACCAGAGTTTTGTACAGCTGCAGCATAACCTCTTGGGTCCGGAACTCGATCGCTCTATTAATAAAATCTAAAACACTGTATGCCTTCTTAAAAGCCCTGTTAACCTGGCTGGCAACTTTCAATGATCTGTGTACATGGACACTGAGATCTCTCTGCTCATCTACACTACTAAGAATCTTACCATTAGCCCTGTACTTTGCCTTCCGGTTACTTCTACCAAAGGGCATCACCTCACACTTGTCTACATTAAACTCCATTTGCCACCTCTCAGCCCAGCTCTGCAGCTTATCTATGTCTCTCTGCAACCTACAGCATCCTTCGTCACTATCCACAACTCCACCGACCTTAGTGTCGTCTGCAAATTTACTAACCCATCCTTCTACGCCCTCATCCAGGTCATTTATAAAAATGACAAACAGCAGTGGACCCTACACCGACCCTTGCGGTACACCACTAGTAACTGGTCTCCAGGATGAACATTTCCCATCAACTACCACCCTCTGTCTTTTTTCAGCAAGCCAATTTCCGATCCAAACTGCTATATCTCCCACAATTCCATTCCTTCGCATTTTGTACAATAGCCTACTGTGGGTAACCTTATCGAACGCCTTGCTGAAATCCATATACACCACATCAACTGGTTTACTCTCATCTACCTGTTTGGCCACCTTCTCAAAGAACTCAATAAGGTTTGTGAGGCACGACCTACCCTTCACAAAACCGTGCTGACTATCCCTAATCAATCTATTCTTTTCTAGATGATTATAAATCCTATCCCTTATAACCTTTTCCAACACTTTACCAACAACTGAGGTAAGGCTCACTGGTCTATAATTACCAGGATTGTCTCTACTCCCCTTCTTGAACAGGGGAACCACATTCGCTATCCTCCAGTCATCTGGCACTATTCCTGTAGACAATGACGAGTTAAAGATCAATGCCAAAGGCTCGGCAATCTCCTCCCTGGCTTCCCAGAGGATGCTAGGTTAAATCCCATCCGGCCCAGGGGACTTATCTATCTTCACCCTCTGTAGGATTTCTAATACGTCTTCCTTGTGAACCTTAATCCCACCCAGTCTAGTAGCCTGTATCTCAGTATTCTCCTCAACAACATTGTCGTTTTCTGGAGTGAATACTGTTCAAAAATATTCATTTAGTGCTTCCCCTATCTCCTCTGACTCCATACACAACTTACCACTAGTGCTTCCCCTATCTCCTCTGACTCCACACTCAACTTACCACTACTATCCTTGATTGGGCCTAATCTTACTTTCATCATTCTTTTATTCCTTAAATACCTATAGAAAGCCTTAGGGTTTACCCTGATCCTATCCGCCAACAACTTCTCATGTCTCCTCCTGAACCTCCTGAGCTCTCTCTTTAGGTCTTTCCTGGCTACCTCGTAGCCCTCAAGCACCCTAACTGAGCCTTCACATCTCATCCTAACATAAGCCTTCTTCTTCCTCTTGACCAGAGATTCCATCTCCTTCGTAGACCACGGCTCCCGCGCTCTACAGCTTCCTCCCTGCCTGACAGGTACATACTTATCTCGGACACACAGGAGTTTTTCCTTGAATAAGCTCCATATTTCTATTGTGCCCATCCCCTGCAGTTTCCTTCCCCATTCTATGCTCCCTAAATCTTGGCTAATCTCATCGTAATTGCCTTTCCCCCAACTATAACTCTTGCCCAGTGGTATACACCTATCCCTTTCCATCACTAAAGTAAACATACAGAATTGTGATCACTATCACCAAAGTGCTCCCCTACTTCCAAATCTAACACCTGTCCAGGCTCATTACCCAGTACCAAATCTAATGTGGCTTCGCCCCTTGTTGGCCTGTCTACATACTGTGTCAGGAAGCCCTCCTGCACACAATGGACAAAAACTGACCCATCTATAGTACTCGAACTATAGTGTTCCCAGTCAATATTTGGAAAGTTGAAGTCCCCCATGACAACTACCCTGTCTCTCTCACTCCAATTGAGAATCATCTTTGCTATCCTTTCTTCTACATCTCTGGAACTATTCGGAGGCCTATAGAAAACTCCCAACAGGGTGACCTCTCCTTTCCTGTTTCTAACCTCAGCCCGTACTACCTCAGTTAACGAGTCCCCAAACATCCTTTCTGCAACTGTAATACTGTCCTTGACCAACAATGCCACACCTCTCCCCACTTTGACCATCTTCTCTGTTCTTACTGAAACATCTAAATCCCAGAACCTGCAACAACCATTCCTGTCCCTGCTCTATCCATGTCTCCGAAATGGCCACAACATCTAAGTCCCAGGTACCAACCCATGCTACAAGTTCACCCACCTTATTCTGGACGCTCCTGGCATTGAAGTAGACACACTTCAAACCAACTTCTTGCTTGCCGGTGCTATCTTGAGTCCCTGAAACTTTATTTCGGACCGCCCTACTCTCAACCTTTTCTATAGTCGAACTACAATTTTGGTTCCCATCCCCCTGCTGAATTAGTTTAAACCCACCCGAATAGCCTTATCAAATCTCCCCCCAGGATATCGGTACCTCTCTGGTTCAGGTGACGACCATCTTGCTTGTAGAGGTCCCACCTACCCCAGAAAGAGCCCCAAATATCCAAGAAACGTCACAGTCATATTCACAGAGTCATAGTCACAGTCATCGTCACAGAGTCATAGTCACAGAGACATCGTCACAGTCATAGTCACAGTCATAGTCACAGAGTCATAGTCACAGAGTCATAGTCACAGTCATCGTCACAGAGTCATAGTCACAGTCATCGTCACAGAGTCACAGTCATAGTCACAGAGTCACAGTCATAGTCACAGAATCATAGTCACAGTCATATTCACAGTCATACTCACAGAGTCATACTCACAGAGTCATACTCACAGAGTCACAGTCACAGAGTCACAGTCACAGAATCACAGTCACAGAGTCACAGTCACAGAGTCATTGTCACAGAGTCATAGTCACAGTCATAGTCACAGAATCATAGTCACAGTCATAGTCATCGTCACAGTCCTAGTCACAGAGTCACAGTCACAGTCATAGTCACAGAGTCATAGTCACAGTCATAATCACAGTCATAGTCACAGAGTCATAGTCACAGTCATAGTCACAGAGTCATAGTCACAGAGTCATAGTCACAGAGTCACAGTCACAGTCATAGTCACAGAGTCACAGTCACAGTCATAGTCATAGAGTCATAGTCACAGAGTCACAGTCACAGTCATAGTCACAGAGTCATAGTCACAGGGCCATAGTCACAGAGTCATCATCACAGAGTCATCATCACAGAGTCATCATCACAGTCATCATCACAGTCATAATCACAGATTCATAGTCACAGTCATAATCACAGAGTTATAGTCACAGTCATAGTCACAGAGTCATAATCACAGTCATAGTCACAGTCATAGTCATAGAGTCATAGTCACAGAGTCATAGTCACAGAGTCATAATCACAGTCATAGTCACAGTCATAGTCATAGAGTCATAGTCACAGAGTCATAGTCACAGTCATAGTCACAGGGCCGTAGTCACAATCATAGTCATAGAGTCATAATCACAGAGTCATAGTCACAGAGTCATAATCACAGAGTCATAGTCACAGAGTCATAGTCACAGAGTCATAGTCACAGTCATAGTCACAGAGTCACAGTCACAGTCATAGTCACAGGGCCGTAGTCACAATCATAGTCACAGAGTCATAATCACAGAGTCATAGTCACAGAGTCATAATCACAGAGTCATAATCACAGAGTCATAGTCACAGAGTCATAGTCACAGAGTCATCATCACAGTCATAATCACAGAGTCATAGTCACAGCCTAACCTGAAAAAGTTACCCTCCTCCCTCTGGACTAACCTCAGGGGATCTCTCTCCCACTGCAACTCTCTCATCTTCTCCTCTATCCATCTTTGATCTGCACCCCCACTCTCTCCCGTCTCCCCAGCCCTCTTTTCTGATGAAGGTTCTAGGCCTGAAATGTCAGCTTTTGTGCTCCTAAGATGCTGCTTGGCCTGCTGTGTTCATCCAGCTCTACACTTTGTTATCTCGACTGTATTCTCCTGCCTTCTGAGTAAGATGGTGACTATCACACCAACAGACAAATAGAACTATTAGAGCAGGTTTTCAAAATGGTATTGGCAACCTGCCAGATGAAATCCAGTCTGCAAGTCTACAAGAGACAGGATCAGAAGTAGGCTATTTGCCCATCAAGTATTCTCCACCAATCACTGAGGTCATGAATGAATTAATAATCCTCCACTCTATTTTGCTTCTTTTTCTCTAACCCTTCAATGTTTTAATGATTAAAAATCTGTCCGTCTCAACCTTGAATAGATTTAATGGCCCAGAATCAACAGTTCTCTGCAATAAAGTATTCCACACATTCACAATCTACTGAGAGAAGAAGTTGCACCTCATCTGTGATTAAATTCTGAGATTATTCCCTCTTGCCCTAGACTTTCCCACAAGGAGCAACAATCCTTTCACATCTACCCTGTCAAGGCCCCTGAGAATCCAATATGTTTCAACGAAGATGCCTCTCATTCTTCTACATTCGAATGAGTACAGGCTCAACTTACTCAACTGCTCTTCATTAAACAAACCTTCCATATCCAGGATCAGCCTAAGGAAGCTTCTCTGGGCTGCTTCCAATGCTGCAATATCTTTCCTTAGATAAGGGGCCCAAAATTGTTCACAGTATTCCAGCTGTGGTCTGACTAGCGCTTTGTACAGTTTTAGCAACATCTCCCTATTTTTATACTCAATTTCCTTTGAACTAAAGACCAACATTCCATTTGCCTTCCCTATTACCCACTGAACTTGGATGCTTTTCGTGATTCGTGGAAAATAACGCTCAAATCCCTTGTCTGGCCCCCAACACACCCCTGAACTTGTCACTGTGGCGCTGCTAATTTTAAATGTTAATGGGCTGATTGGCCAGGACGAAAGTTCAGTGTCCAATGAGAAGTCTCTAACGCCTCAGGAAGTTGGAACTTTTTGCCTGCTGCCAACAGCCAAGGTAGGTGGCAGCCATTTTGGAGACAGCTGCTGCTTCACCGTGAAAGGAACAGGAGGATAAAGATGGTCAAAGTGAATATAGACATTGAGTTGTGAGCTTCAACTCAGTGGTCCTCAAGTTTCATCCAAAAGCAAGACGTCATAAAACCTTCTTCAGTTCACAGTTGTCTTGACAGCTGCGTACTAACTTGCACCAGATGGTTTGGCTTCACCTGGAAAGGCGATTAAAAATCCTACTCTGTTCCAGACAGGCTAATTAATAAGGTCCTTCAGGCCCTCAAGGGTTTGTTAATTGGCAACGAGCTGGTTTCCTGTCCCCTTCACCCTGCAGGGTTTTTTTAAATTGCACACTGTTCCAGAGTCACTGCGTTCCAGTGGTAATCTCATGAGTGCAACTTTCAAGTCACGCCTGCATCCATTCCTGCTCTCAGTGACATTTGAAAAATCCAAACCACAGGGTCATCGATCATCTCTCATTTCAATACCATCGTAAGCAACTGGCTTTAGATCACCATCATTTACTCTATAAAAAAATTCTCCCTCACAATACCTTTCAGCTAAAATGTAGTCTGTAGGCTGCTATGACAATCTATCAAAAAAGCAAAATACAACACAAATATCTGAAAGTCAAATACCTGAGATAGAGATAGAATCATTCTAAATGAGGTTAAGGCACCATTTTTCACACAGTATGTATACAAAATAGTTTTTAGGCAAACAGTCTCATGTAGACAGTTGCGTAGGAATGATGAAACTGCTTACCACTTCATGGAGTTCTTAACTGAGTGGAAGTTATGAATCCAATCTGTGTTAAAATCTTAGAGATCCTAAACACTCTAAATAAAACTCAATAAATTGAAGCTCATTGGAACCACATCTTGGCATACATGGGGTTAATGTTGAGATGTTACCTATCTCCCTGAAATATTATCCTTGACAATTCAGGCAGAGATAATTAATTTGTCTATGGCCCTTGTCTGCAGACTCCCACTTATTCATGTTTTAATGAGACGTTGCCTTCACTGTTGAACATCTTTGGCTGAATTAATTCCGAATACAAGCGCAAGGTGCCAAGGCCAACCTAGTCTCATTGACTATGTGGATGGCTGTGTCCAATTATGTATATGTGCTGCCCTTCCCCCATATCCTTTCAAGGATATCACCAGCTGAAACTGCCCTCCTGTCGGCTGTAATTTATCAGACATCAGCCTTGCCTCAGCCGTAACATCCTCAACTCTGCAACAGAGAATTGGAGGTTCAAGTCCTACTCCAGAAACATGAAACCTAAACTGGCGTGTAAGCTCCTCAGATATGCTGTTTTTTCATCACAGAATCCCTACAGTGTGGAAGCAAGGCATTCAGCCCATCAAGTCCACACTGACCCTCTGAAGAGCACCCGTAACCCTGCATCTCCTGTGGAAAGCCCACCGAGCCTGCACGCCTCTGAACACTATGGGCAGTTTAGCATGGCCAATCCAGCCTAATCTGCACATCTTTGGACTGTGGGTGGAAACTGCAGCACTCAGACGAAACCCACACAGACACGAGAAGAATGTGTGAACTTCACATAGGCTGTCACCTGAGGGTCCCTGGCACTGTACCACAGCAGCGCTAACCACTGAGCCACTGTGCTGACCCAAGATCGGGGAACACAGTTGGCAGGATTTGAACATATGTGAAGAAACCCCGATAAATTTCTAGTCCATTGCCTTAGCCACACAGCCAAGATTACTTTTGGATCAGGCATTAAATCGAAGCCCCTTGTACCTCCCCACATGGAGCTAAAAGATCACAACGAGGTTCTTACAGATCTTTTGCCAATATTTGTCAACCAGGCAAGACAATCAAAAATAGATTGTGTGACCATTTACCTCCTCATTGCCATTTTGACAACCTTGCTGTGTGCAAATTGACATCCCATTTGACAAACAAATTACAGCAAAACTCTTCAAAAATACTTCATGTGCTTCCTTTTTGTCATCCAGTAGCTGTGAATGTTGCTGCAATAATGCAATGCCTTTTTATTTCTATCTTGTATTAGACCCCACTACCTGCACCTGGATAACTGACCAGGAGGAGAGAAATTATGACAGTTTCAGTTTTTAATCCCCAAAAAATTTGCAAGCTGCACATTATAAACAAAAATCAAATACTGTGCCTTATAATGTACGGACTTGCATTTAAGAGAATCCTGAAGAAGGGTAATACCTGAAACATTGGCTTCTCCATTCCTCCAGATGCTGCCTGGCTTGTTGTGTTCTTCCAGCCTCCTGTTTATCTACCTTGGATTCCAACATCTGCAGCTTTTTTGTCTCTATTTAAGAGAGATGGCAGACGTGCACAATGACACACACAACATATGATTGGATCAAATCTCAAGTAGCTTGACCTAAAGCTCAAGTTAAACTTTTGACCTTTGTCACATTGGCTGAGGTTACTGTGTGTTTAAGAGATAACAAGATGTAGAGCTGGATGAACACAGCAGGCCAAGCAGCATGAGAGGAGCAGGAAGGCTGGCTTTTTGGGCCTAGACCCTTCTTCCTCTAATTCTGCTTGGCCTGCTGTGTTCATCCAGCTCTACACGTTGTTATCTCAGATTCTCCAGCATCTGCAGTTCTTACTATTACTGTGTGTTTATCCTGCTTTTCTCACCTCACCCCCTGAGGTGGAGAAAGACCACTGTCTAAGGTCTTTCTGCTGATATTCTGATGAAGGGTCTAGGCCCTAAACGTCAGCTTTCCAGCTCCTAAGATGCTGCTTGGCCTGCTGTGTTCATCAAGCTCCATACCTTGTTATCTTTTTTGTTCAGTAATCAGAACCTCTTGTTGCCTCACTGTTTGTAAATACTCTCCTGAATGAGTAAGAAATGCCTTGGGTTTTTGCAATTGCAGGGATTGTCATATTCCAATGTTAGTTTTTCTTGATAGCAAAACTGTACTGAACTGCTTTAGAACCTGTGAATGTAGATAATATATTTTTGCAATTAAAAAAATGAGAAAGCAACCCTATAGTCCTCTGGGACAATGGTTACTCTTGTAACCAATGTCAGAAAGCTAATTGCTATCTGACTCTACAACTTTCCTCTACCCCTGCATTCAGTCTTTCCATTCTAGAACATGTGACACTTGCAGTTCAGTCATACTAACCAGTCTTATCCGAGTAAATGTTGACAAGATATTTGACCATGGTAGCCTCACATCTGTGGCCAGGAATGACTGCTTAACAATCAGCAGTGGAATTCTCTATAGATTTCAACCCACTCCTTCCTATCTATGGACGTCAATGACAATGTCCAAATGGAGATCCCATATAGTAAAGAACCAGTGCGCAGGCAAACAAGCTTGGCTCACTGCCTCTTTAATCTCCAAGTCATTAATAAATGTGAACAACATTTGCTTGTTGCTCAGGAAGTTCCTCTGGCTCTGCTCTGCACATTTTTCTCAAAATACATTTCTACCTGCCTCTGAATTCAAATAGCTGCTTGCTATTCTTAACGCATGATACTGTGATGGCAATCACGATTCCCTCGGGATGATGAGTTCCCACTGCACATTTCAAGAGGCTTTTTCTTCCTGGGAAAAGACTTCAACGAGTCAACTCGAATTATATCATCAACTCCCTTGATTGTACTCACTTAACTAAGAGAGACTCATAATTTTCTCTCTCCTGTAAATCTCAATCACTTTTCCCACAAAGCATGAATTGTTCTATAATATATTCAAACTGAATTATTTATGTTAACCAGGGACTGTTTCAGTGTGTTCACCTTAGATCTCAACAATAAAGATCAGATTTTAAACAAAAGGCTTGGGAATCTAAGAGAGGAGGGTGTGATATTGAACTTGGCACTCAGATGTCTCTCTGGAGAATGCTGGAGAGAGATCTTTTGAGGTTTGCTTTTCATATTTCCCAAATACTCACTAGCACATTAAAGTGACCTTTTGTTAGCCCTAAATCAGTTTGAAGGCAATTCAAGTTCAAAGTCATTTTATTTTAGCAAAAACACACCATTCTCCATCTGGAGGACTCAATGGCTTTTGCTGAATGCGACTATTGTTCTTGCACGTAGCTAAAGAATGTGGGCTGTGCAAACATTCCTGTCACTAAACCACACCCTGTAAGAACCTCTAAAAATAGAATTTGCAGCCCAATTTGAGGTCATTCAGCCCGTCAGAATTGCAAACTACTAGCTCTTCAATTAGAGCTGCTGCATTCCCATCTTCATGTATGTTTCTCCTTTTGACAAACTAATTAAATTCCCTGATATTGTCTCCCCTTTGATAGCCACTCACTATCAACATTCAATGCTCTTAAGAGTCCCAACAGTGAAATAATATTGTCCAACTTTGCCTTGCAGCTTTCTGCTGAGAATCCTGAGTCATTTTCCTTGTTACTCCTTTCACAAGCACCTGAAGTAATTCTTCAATATTAATCCTCATCAGATATTCCCTGGCTTTGAAGGCTTGACTCTCAATGTTGAATTGGCCTCATAACCACATATTGGAGCAAATTAATTTGGACAGAGGTGGTTTGAAATGGTACTCTAACCAATGAATGCTCCAGCAGTCTGGTCATCTTTAGGATAGCGAAACACTCAGGTACAACAGAAAACCCCTCTTGTCCATTTATCACAATTACACACAACAGAATGGAATTAACAATCCATCCTGGTGGTAGCGCATATTAAAAATTGTTTTTTATAGCATCGAAGGCCTACCAGCCCATCATTTCTGTGCTACCTCTTGAAAGTTTCATCTAACTCAATTCTGTCCCCTGTTCTTTCACCAAAGACCACCAAAAATATTTTTACGTAAGTACTCAGTTGTTTTCAAAAGTAATTACTGAATCTGCATTCATCACGTTCTCATCCAGAATATCCCAAACCAATTTTTTTCCTTCACATTCACTCTGACTGTTGGGGTCAATAATCGTGAACCTCTGACATTAACTTACAGATTCTTTGCCAATGGAAGAGCTACCCCCTAACTACACATACAAATGCCCTTATAATTTTGAACTCCTCTTATTAATATCCCCAGATCTGTTCCTTCACTGTCACTGGTCAAAATTCTGGAATTCCCTCACTAACAGCATTATGGTTCTACCAACAGAATGCGGACTACAGCGGTTCAAGAAGGCAGCTCACCACCACCTTCTCAAGGGCAACTAGGGACAGACAATAAATGCTGGTCCCAGCGAGGGATGCTTATGTCCCATGAATGTACTTAAAAAATGAATTTCCCCTTCATTCATTCACTTAAACTGGTGCCTCCCAAACATTTGAACCTGTATTATACTTTAAAATCGGGCACAAAACTTCAGTGAGACTCTGACGGTCGGGAATGAGTGGGAAGGTGTGCAACAGGATAGAATTGGGAGAGAGTGTGGTGGCTATGTGAGTAGACACAAGGTTAGACCTATGGATATAGGATGGAGGCTTGTGAGAGCTGGGATAGCAGAGGGGAGCTGTGAGAGTGGATGTCTGTTTGGAATACACCTCATCTAAGTACACTGTTCTCCAGTAAAACCCCCCCCGAGAGATTAAAGCTGGAAGGTTACTCATAGATTCAGGGCTCCAATTAATTCAATATGTAATTGATAAAGAAAGCTGACAAAGCAATGCAGAATGCAGTGATGATCCCATACCTTGTGCAGGTATCCCAGGATAGTCAACACAGACGAGTTCAGATTGATTCTTCAAATAGAATACTTCTGGTTTACACAAAGCAGATTACTTAAACCATGAATTGTATCAGAAATAATGGGAATTGCTGGAGAATCCAAGATAACAAAGTGTGGAGCTGGATGAACACAGCAGGCCAAGCAGCATATGGGGAGCACAAAAGCTGACGTTTTGGGCCTAGACCCTTCATCCTCTCTGATGAAGGGTCTCGGCCCGAAACGCCAGCTTTTGTGCTCCTGAGATGCTGCTTGGTCTGCTGTGTTCATCCAGCTCTACGCTTTGTTACTTAAACCATGAAAAAGGTTGATCCTATGATTTAGTAAAAGGTATCAGACAACTTTTAAAAGATAAGCAGATAGTAATCAGGAGATCAGGTTGGTCAAAGAGGCAGGAATTTAGGAGCGTCTTAGGGAATGAGAGGCAGAGAGCTTCAGATTAGTTGTATTCTTTATATTGTCACTTCTTCACTTCTGACAGCTTTTCACTTCTTATTCTTTCAGGAAATAGGCATCACTAGCATGACCAGTGTTTCTTGCCCATTGCGTAGTTCACTGACGGCATTTCAGCCCCAGGAGTGACACTGCATGAGGTACCGGGTGTGACACCGCACTGGATACTGGGTGTGACACACTCCGGGTACTGGGTGTGACACCGCACTGGGTACTGGGTGAGACACCGCACTGGGCACTGGGTGAGACACCGCACTGGGTACGAGGTGTGACACCACATTGGGTACTGGGTGAGACACCACACTGGGCACTGGGTGAGACACCACACTGGGCACTGGGTGTGACACCACACTGGATACTGGATGAGACACCGCACTGGGTACTGGGTGAGACACCGCACTGGGCACTGGGTGAGACACCGCACTGGGTACGAGGTGTGATACCACATTGGGTACTGGGTGAGACACCGCACTGGGTACTAGGTGTGATACCACACTGGGTACTGGGTGGGACACCGCAATGGGCACTGGGTGTGACACCTCACTGGGTACTGGGTGAGACACCACATTGGGTACTGGGTGAGACACCGCACTGGGTACTGGGTGTGACACCACACTGGGTACTGGGTGTGACACCGCACTGTGCACTGGGTGTGACACTGCACTGGGCACTGGGTGAAACACCGCACTGGGTACTGGGTGTGACACGACACTGTGTACTGGGTGTGACACCCCACTGGGTACTGGGTGAGACACCGCACTGGGCACTGGGTGAGACACCACACTGGGTGCTGGGTGGGACACCGCACTGGGTACTGGGTGTGACACCCCACCTGGGTACTGGGTGAGACGCTGCACTGGGTGCTGGGTGAGACACCGCACTGGGTACTGGGTGAGACACCGCACTGGGTGCTGAGTGTGACACCGCACTGGGTACTGGATGTGACACCCCACTGGGTACTGGGTGTGACACCGCACTAGGTACTGGGTGTGACACCGCACTGGACACTGGGTGAGACACCACACTGGGTACTGGGTGTGACACCACACTGGGTACTGGGTGTGACACCACACTGGGTACTGGGTGAGACACCGCACTGGGTACTGGGTGCGACACACTCCGGGTACTGGGTGAGACACCGCACTGGGTGCTGAGTGTGACACCGCACTGTGTACTGGGTGTGACTCCGCACTGGGTACTGGGTGTGACACCGCACTGGACACTGGGTGAGACACCACACTGGGTACTGGGTGTGACACCACACTGGGTACTGGGTGAGACACCGCACTGGATACTGGGTGTGACACACTCCGGGTACTGGGTGAGACACCACACTGGGTGCTGAGTGTGACACCGCACTGGGTACTGGGTGTGACACCGCACTGGGTGAGACACCACACTGGGTACTGGGTGAGACACTGCACTGGGTGCTGAGTGTGACACCGCACTGGGTACTGGGTGTGACACCACACTGGGCACTGGGTGAGACACCACACTGGGTACTGGGTGTGACACCACACTGGATACTGGATGAGACACCGCACTGGGTACTGGGTGAGACACCACATGTACTGGGTGTGACACCGCACTGGGCACTGGGTGAGACACCACACTGGGTACTGGGTGTGACACCACACTGGATACTGGATGAGACACCGCACTGGGTACTGGGTGAGACACCACATGTACTGGGTGTGACACCGCACTGGGCACTGGGTGGGACACCGCAATGGGCACTGGGTGAGACACCGCACTGGGTACTGGGTGAGACACCGCACTGGGTACTGGGTGTGACACCGCACTGTGCACTGGGTGAGACACCGCACTGGGCACTGGGTGAGACACCACACTGGGTGCTATGTGGGACACCGCACTGGGTACTGGGTGTGACACTGCACTGGGCACTGGGTGAAACACCGCACTGGGTACTGGGTGTGACACGACACTGTGTACTGGGTGTGACACCCCACTGGGTACTGGGTGAGACACCGCACTGGGCACTGGGTGAGACACCACACTGGGTGCTGAGTGGGACACCGCACTGGGTACTGGGTGTGACACCCCACTGGGTACTGGGTGAGACACTGCAGTGGGTACTGGGTGAGACACCGCACTGTGTACTGGGTGAGACACCGCACTGGGTGCTGGGTGAGACACCGCACTGGGTACTGGGCGAGACACCACACTGGGTACTGGGTGTGACACCGCACTGGGTACTGGGTGAGACACCGCACTGGGTGCTGGGTGTGACACCACACTGGGTGTTGGGTGTGACACCACACTAGGTACTGGGTGAGACACCGCACCGGGTACTGGGTGAACCAGCACACTGGGTACTGGGTGTGACACCACACTGGGCACTGGGTGTGACACACTCCGGGTACTGGGTGAGACACCGCACTGAGTGCTGAGTGTGACACCGCACTGGGTACTGGGTGTGACACCGCACTGGGTACTGGGTGTGACACCGCACTGGACACTGGGTGAGACACCGCACTGGGTGCTGAGTGTGACACCGCACTGGGTACTGGGTGTGACACCGCACTGGATACTGGGTGTGACACCGCACTGGGCACTGGGTGTGACAACCCACTGGGTACTGGGTGAGACACCGCACTGGGCACTGGGTCAGACACCACACTGGGTGCTGGGTGGGACACCGCACTGGGTACTGGGTGTGACACCGCACTGGACACTGGGTGAGACACCGCACTGGGTGCTGAGTGTGACACCGCACTGGGTACTGGGTGTGACACCGCACTGGGCACTGGGTGTGACACCCCACTGGGTACTGGGTGAGACACCGCACTGGGCACTGGGTGAGACACCACACTGGGTGCTGGGTGGGACACCGCACTGGGTACTGGGTGTGACACCGCACTGGGTACTGGGTGTGACACCGCACTGGGTACTGGGTGTGACACCCCACTGGGTACTGGGTGAGACACCGCACTGGGCACTGGGTGAGACACCACACTGGGCGCTGGGTGGGACACCGCACTGGGTACTGGGTGTGACACCGCACTGGGTACTGGGTGTGACACCCCACTGGGTACTGGGTGAGACACTGCACTGGGTACTGGGTGAGACACCGCACTGGGTGCTGGGTGAGACACCGCACTGGGTACTGGGTGAGACACCACACTGGGTACTGGGTGTGACACCGCACTGGGTACTGGGTGAGACACCGCACTGGGTGCTGGGTGTGACACCGCACTAGGTACTGGGTGTGACACCGCACCGGGTACTGGGTGAACCACCGTACTGGGTACTGGGTGTGACACCGCACTGGGTACTGGGTGTGACACACTCCGGGTACTGGGTGAGACACCGCACTGGGTGCTGAGTGTGACACCGCACTGGGTACTGAGTGTGACACCGCACTGGGTACTGGGTGTGACACCGCACTGGGCACTGGGTGAGACACCACACTGGGTACTGGGTGAGACACCGCACTGGGTGCTGAGTGTGACACTGCACTGGGTACTGGGTGTGACACCACACTGGGCACTGGGTGAGACACCACACTGGGTACTGGGTGTGACACCACACTGGATACTGGATGAGACACCGCACTGGGTACTGGGTGAGACACCACATGTACTGGGTGAGACACCGCACTGGGTACTGGGTGGGACACCGCAATGGGCACTGGGTGTGACACCGCACTGGATACTGGGTGAGACACCACATTGGGTACTGGGTGAGACACCGCACTGGGTACTAGGTGTGACACCACACTGGGTACTGGGTGTGACACCGCACTGTGCACTGGGTGTGACACTGCACTGGGCACTGGGTGAAACACCGCACTGGGTACTGGGTGTGACACGACACTGTGTACTGGGTGTGACACCCCACTGGGCACTGGGTGAGACACCACACTGGGTGCTGGGTGGGACACCGCACTGGGTACTGGGTGAGACACCGCACTAGGTACTGGGTGAGACACCGCACTGGGTACTGGGTGAGGCACTGCACTGGGTACTGGTTGAACCAGCGCACTGGGTACTGGGTGTGACACCGCACTGTGTACTGGGTGTGACACCGCACTGGGCACTGGGTGAGAATATTATTGAGTGTCGGGCGGAATACTGTAACACACAGATAATTCCTCCAATACCTCAATGCTCTCACAATTGACTGGAAGAGTCTTATTCTGATTCCAATAGATATATTTTACAGATGTTTGTGAGTTTATAATTAGTCATCATATTAATTATATTACCTTTGAAAAATGACATGTTCATAGTAATATTGCTACCATTTATGTGGAAAATAGCATGAGATAGGCACTAGGTAGCGATGCTCAATTGATGAACCAATGCAGGCACAGTGGGCTGAATATCCTCCTTCTGTACTCCAATAATACTGCTATTTTGGGACCACAGTTTTGGGATGATGGAGCAGACGTCCTGAATTATGGATAAGTAACCTCACCAGGGTTCAAGACTAATGTCAAGAAGCACACTTATACACACAAATCTTTGTCCAACAACGAGCTCGGGAGATTTGGGATGCCGGAGGGGTTCGTTGAACATGCTTGGTGAAAAGTATTCAGTGTCACGGAAACACGGCAGGCAGATTGTGTTATTGCCTAAAGGAATGGCTGAAGATGCCACAAGGAATCTTGGAACCCCCACAGTGTTGAAGCTGTCCATTTGGCCCAGCAAGTCCACATCAACCGTCTAAGGGGCATCCCAACCAGAACCACCCCACTACCCTATCTCTGTAAACCTGCAGTTTTGATGACTAATCTACCGTGCCCTGCACATCCCTGGATGCTCTGGGCAATTTCCCAGGGCCGCTATACCTAACCTGCACATCTTTGGACTGTGGGAGGAAACTTACATAGACCCAGAGAGAAAATACAAACTGCAGACAAGATAGTGTCCTGAGGGTGGAAGGAAACCCAGGTCTCTGGCACTGTGAGGCAGCCGTGCCAACCATTGAGCCACGCTGAAGCTTCCCTGTGCTCTTGTGTTCACACCGACACCAGATATGATCCTCACTCAGAATGTGATCCCAGAAACTACCACCCCATTGACACAGGTAATGGGAGTTTACTATAGGCATAGCAACAAGCCTGTAATGAAACTGCGAGAGCATTTCCACAGTCATTGGATTTTTGGAAGGTGTGTCGTAATGGAGAGAACAAAGTCAGAAATCACACGACACCAGGTTATAGTCCAACAGGTTTATTTGAAACACAAGTTTCTGGAGGTTACTCCCTTCTTCAGGTGTTAGCGAGAGAGATAGTATCAGACACAGAAGTCTTGTGTTTTCAAATAAACCTGTTGGACTATAAGCTGGTGTTGTGTGATTTCTGATGCTGTCCAACCCAGTCCAATACCAGCACCTCCACGTGATGGAGAGAAGTCAGGAGCTTGGCGCTAATTCAAGATTCACAGCCATGATGGGATAAACTGCCTCCTGCACTGCAACAATTCTGTGATTTAAATCGTAAGAAACTCTGTGAAATTAAAAATCAGCAAAACTGCTGTTACAGAGCTGTCCTGTAGATTTAACATTAAACTTCTTTCTTGAAAAGTCAACCATGCGATGTAACAATCTCAAACAGAACACACCACATTGAAGCAGTTAAATAGGAAATGCAAGGCCCATCCAAGCCAGCTAATCATTGCAATGCAATGACCACCAACTGTAATCTGCAAGGTACACTCGGAACAATGAACTTTGGCATTTCTGGCTTCAGAGGCTTGTTGGTTACCTTGAGAAACATTAAAGAGTTTCTGCACGTATACCCTGATTCACTGCTATTTTTAACGTTGTATTTAACAACATGGCATTCTGAGAAATGTTTTCTTTTTCAAAGACATTCATTTCTTTGCGGCACAATCATTTCAGCAAACATTAGGTATTACTGCTTTCTAAATGACTTCCTTGCAGCAATTTTCAGTGCTCTGTAATAAATGACTGACTAGTGCACAAGTGATAAAGGACAAACCATCCTATGCAGCTCAGCACAATAGACCATTAGATGTCGGAGCAGAAGTGGGCTATTCAGCCCATCAAGTCTGCTCTTCCATTCAATGAGATAATGATTGATCTGATAATCCTCATCTCTACTTTCCTGCCTTCACCCCATGACTCTTACTGATTAAAAATCTGCTTATCTCAACCTTGAATGTGCTTAACAATGCAACCTCTACAGCCCTTTGTGGTAAAGAATTCCGCTGATCCAGAACTCTCTGAGAGAGGAAATTTCTCCTCATTTCTGTTTTAAATGGACAGGCCCTTATTCTGAGATCATGCCCTTTGCTCCTAAACTCTCCCAAGGTTGAAACAACCTTTTTGCACCTATCCTGTCAAGTCCCTAAGAATAATAAAATGTGAGGCTGGATGAACACAGCAGGCCAAGCAGCATCTCAGGAGCACAAAAGCTGACGTTTCAGGCCTAGACCCTTCATCAGAGAGGGGGATGGGGGTGAGGGTTCTGGAATAAATAGGGAGAGAGGGGGAGGCGGACCGAAGATGGAGAGAAAAGAAGATAGGTGGAGAGAGTATAGGTGGGGAGGTAGGGAGGGGATAGGTCAGTCCCGGGAAGACGGACAGGTCAAGGAGGTGGGATGAGGTTAGTAGGTAGATGGGGGTGCGGCTTGGGGTGGGAGGAAGGGATGGGTGAGAGGAAGAACAGGTTAGGGAGGCAGAGACAGGTTGGACTGGTTTTGGGATGCAGTGGGTGGAGGGGAAGAGCTGGGCTGGTTGTGTGGTGCAGTGGGGGGAGGGGACAAACTGGGCTGGTTTAGGGATGCGGTGGGGGAAGGCGAGATTTTGAAACTGGTGAAGTCCACATTGATACCATTAGGCTGCAGGGTTCCCAGGCGGAGTATGACTTGCTGTTCCTGCAACCTTCGGGTGGCATCATTGTGGCACTGCAGGAGGCCCATGATGGACATGTCATCTAAAGAATGGGAGGGGGAGTGGAAATGGTTTGCGACTGGGAGGTGCAGTTGTTTATTGCGAACTGAGCGGAGGTGTTCTGCAAAGCGGTCCCCAAACCTCCGCTTGGTTTTCCCAATGTAGAGGAAGCCACACCGGGTACAGTGGATGCAGTATACCACATTGGCAGATGTGCAGGTGAACCTCTGCTTAATGTGGAATGTCATCTTGGGGCCTGGGATAGGGGTGAGGGAGGAGGTGTGGGGGCAAGTGTAGCATTTCCTGCGGTTGCAGGGGAAGGTGCCGGGTGTGGTGGGGTTGGAGGGCAGTGTGGAGCAAACAAGGGAGTCACGGAGAGAGTGGTCTCTCCGGAAAGCAGACAGTGGTGGGGATGGAAAAATGTCTTGGGTGGTGGGGTCGGATTGTAGATGGCGGAAGTGTCGGAGGATGATGCGTTGTATCCGGAGGTTGGTGGGGTGGTGTGTGAGAACGAGGGGGGTCCTCTTTGGGTGGTTGTGGCGGGGGCGGGGTGTGAGGGATGTGTTGCAGGAAATACAGGAGACGCGGTCAAGGGTGTTCTCGATCACTGTGGGGGGAAAGTTGCGGTCCTTGAAGAACTTGGACATCTGGGATGTGCGGGAGTGGAATGTCTTATCGTGGGAGCAGATGCGGCGGAGGCGGAGGAATTGGGAATAGGGGATGGAATTTTTGCAGGAGGGTGGGTGGGAGGCGGTGTATTCTAGGTAGCTGTGGGAGTTGGTGGGCTTGAAATGGACATCAGTTACAAGCTGGTTGCCTGAGATGGAGACTGAGAGGTCCAGGAAGGTGAGGGATGTGCTGGAGATGGCCCAGGTGAACTGAAGGTTGGGGTGGAAGGTGTTGGTGAAGTGGATGAACTGTTCGAGTTCCTCTGGGGAGCAAGAGGCGGCGCCGATACAGTCATCAATGAACCGGAGGAAGAGGTGGGGTTTGGGGCCTGTGTAGGTGCCGAAGAGGGACTGTTCCACGTAACCTACAAAGAGGCAGGCATAGCTGGGGCCCATGCGGGTGCCCATGGCCACCCCCTTAGTCTGTAGGAAGTGGGAGGAGTCAAAAGGGAAGTTGTTGAGGGTGAGAACGAGTTTGGCTAGGCGGATGAGGGTGTCGGTGGAGGGGGACTGGTCGGGCCTGCGGGACAGGAAGAAGCGGAGGGCCTTGAGGCCATCTGCATGCGGAATGCAGGTGTATAGGGACTGGACGTCCATGGTGAAGATGAGGTGTTGGGGGCCAGGGAATTGGAAGTCCTGGAGGAGGTGGAGGGCGTGGGTGGTGTCACGGACGTAGGTAGGGAGTTCCTGGAATCTTGTGTTTCAATAAGGCCACCTCTCATTCTTCTAGATTCCAACATGTACAGGCCCAACCCACTCAACTTCGCCACATATGACGGTCCCCCCATACATGGTAACTGCCTAGTGAACCTTCTCTAAACTGCCTTCAATGTCAATATACCTATCCAGTATTACAGCTGTGTCTGACCTGTGTGTTGTACAGCACTAGTTAATTCTCCCCACCTTTACATTCCATTCCCTTCAAAGTAAATTCCAACATCCCATTAGCCTTCCCTATTAGCCACTGAAAAATGATGATAGATGTTTGTAATTTATGCTCGTGGGCCCCAAATCCCTCTGTGCTGTAGTCTTTCTCAAATAATATTCAGTTCCTCTATTCTTCCTGCCAAATGCATCACCTCAAATTTTCCAAAACTATATTCCATCGGCCAAATTTTTGCCCACTCATTTGTCTATGTTCCTCTGATTGACTCCTCGTGTCATAAAGAACCTAAAGGATCATCTGTAAACTATAAAAGATGTAATGCTTTTAATTCACATCCTGGCTGATGTTGAGTAAACTCCACTCTGAGAAGGTCCAATTCTCCCACTGTGGCAGTCCGGAAGTGGGGAGATCAGACGTGATTAAAGGAAAGCCTGTGAAGTTCCTGTTCCACACCAATGTCGTGGATCTTGCTGAAATGATGTGTGTGCCTGAGTCGACAAGACAAAAAAAATTGAGCACTGCTGTGATGCCCCCATTAGTCAAAGTGCCTCCAAATGTTTAGAGTCGCAGGTGGAATGAAACAGGCGTGGGATTGCTCCTTGCAAAGTGCTCCAGAAGGAGTCAAGGGGAAGGTGGGGGGGAAATAAAATTAAAGGAATTTCACTTTCTGTTGAATTTGGAGCACAGTTCATTGCTCTTTGAGAACACTTTTGAGAACAGTGAGAACAGTGCTCCTGTAACAGCGACTGGTACAACAGACTGCTGTTCAACTAGCAAGGCATAAACATAAGTGAGTTATTATGGCTAAGTTTGGTTGAATTACCTCCAAGACCCGGCAAAATAGCAAAACATGGTCTTTGCAAGAAACGTGCAATACGTGATGAAAAGTACACACAAACATCCAAAGAACTCATTCAGAGAAATAAAAATGCAGACAAACATCCAGACTCTGAAAACTCGCTAAATTTTCCACCTAAGATGAGCGCACGCATTATATTAAATAACTGTTCCAAGTAAAAACGTTGATGTGGAGTGTGGATTATTTTTTAAAGCTTTTAATGATTGCATTTTGATCATTAATTATATTTGAAGACGGTTCCCGGGACAGCATCTTGTGTCTGATTTGTGTCGTAGCTTCCTGCCACAGACACACGCACACAGACAGACAGACAGACAGACACACACACACGCACGCACACACACACATGCATGCACGCACACACACACACAAACACACACACATACAAATGCGTGTGCATACACACACACTCACACACACAGACACACACACAGACACAGACACACACACACAGACACACATACAAATGCGTGTGCACACTCACACAGCCACAGACACACAGACACACATACAAATGCGAGCATGTACACACACACACACACACACACACACACACACACACACACAAGCAACTTGGCAGTAAGTAATTCTGGATTTGTTCTCATCAAACACCTTCCCTCAGACAAGACTCTCCAGACAGTGGGAGTGCTGGCATCTTGCCCCCCCTCACCGATCTAAACGTACGAAGGTTGACCGAGTATGGACAAGGACAATTGCAGACAAGAATTAGAATCCAGGAATTTCAAGTATCTGCTCACTTCCTAAAAATACTTAGGTAATTGAAACAGTGTTACCCACTTCATGAACAACTAAGACCACACCCTGCTGCCATACCTTTTCAGAATCCTTACAAACAGGTTAAAATAGGAACTGCCCCATTTGCTGGACTGTTGGGCAGGCTTCCACTTTGTAAAAGCAAATTACTGCAGAAGTTGCAAACTGCGCTGAAAACGAAACACCTTGTCAAACTCTAGCAGTGAAATGGAAGGCAACAAAGTCGTACATGGTGAAAGAAGCCATTGGAATTGCAGCAATCTCCGGCACTGTTTGTCTGTACATTTTGTATACTTGGTTTGCGATTGTTCAGCCCCTCACCAGTGGAAGATTCTGGATCTTCCCCTTGTCCCTGAAAGTCACCGTGAATCATACGAACAGGCAGGATCCACACAATGGTGGCACACTACTGTCATAACCAACAGGCATTATCTCCTGCCAGTCACTAACAATCCAAAAGGCCACGTTTACCTGTGCGAATGTGGGCAATTCGACAATGGATGCATCACCAGAAATCAGAATCAAATTTCCTCTCATGTCCATACACATTAGCACACTTTACTGTGAGTGTTATGGAGGCTGGTGCCAGTGATAGTCTCCTTTGTGCTCTCTGTCATGTAATCTGCATAAAATAGCTGAAGTTTACAGCACAGATGGAGGTTCTTCAGCCCATCATATGTCTGCTAGTTCTTTTCCTACCTCTCCCTCTTCCTCTGCTCCAACTCTGTATCCTCCTTTTCCTGAACTTAGCTGTTACTGTAAGGCTCAGACTGCCCTCTGATCAATGTAACAGGCATCAAAGGGGAGGTTTTCCTGTCTCCGGGCCATTTTTTTAATCCTTTTATTAAAATCATGGAAACTGACTAACTTATCATTTATCTCATTCAACTGTGGAAACAAAACATCATTTCCACTCGGACAGAAAATTCCAGAAGGTATTGTGTGGCATAGAACAGTAAGTTAACATAAAACATCACAAGGCACCCTCACAGGATTTATTCAAACAGAATCTGACAGAGAGCTGCATGAGGAGCTTTGTTTCCCATTAATTTTGTTTTTCGATGGCTGACTCTCTCAGGAGCAAGCATTGCTGTGCCTGCCACGTGCAGAAGCTAATGCATCAAGCAACATGTGCAGGACCTCCAAACGGCTACGCAACTTACAGGGTAAGATTGTACCAGAGATAATAGGAACTGCAGATGCTGGAGAATCTGAGGCAACAAGGTGTAGAGCTGGATGAACACAGGAGGCCAAGCAGCATCGTAGGAGCAGGAAGGCTTACGTTTCTCCTAAGATGCTGCTTGGCCTGCTGTGTTCATCCAACTCTACAGCTTGCTGTCCCACCTCACAGGGTATGTTAGTTAGGAGTTGACACGACAGCGAATTGAAAACTTAATCAAAGTCAGTGGCTTTCAGGAGCGTACTAAGGAGCAAAAAAGAAATAGAGAAATTAAGAGGATTGTGGGGAATTTCCAGAGCTCAAGGCCCAGGAAGCTGACAGTATGGTCACCATTTGTAGGGGCGAGGAAGTACCAACGGAGGGAGCTAAAGCTGAGGAGCACAGAGAACTTTCTATTCATTCACAGCAGGTCGTTGGCTAGACCAGCAGTTATTGCCCGTTCCTAGTTGCCCTTGAGAAGGTGGTGGTGAGCTGCCTTCTTAAACCAGTGCAATCTATGCACCAAAATGCCATTAGGGCTGACCCAGCAGCAATGAAGGAATGGTGATATATTTCCAAGTCGGGATGGTGAGGGGCTTGACGGGGGACTTGCAGAAGATGATGTTCCCATGTATCTGCTGGCCTTGTCCTTCGAGATGAAAGTGGTCATGGGTTTAGAAGGTGCTGTCTGAGGATCTTTGGTGAATTTCTGCACTGCATCTTGTAAATAGTACACACCACTGCGAGTGAGCATCAGTGGTGGAGGGACTGGATGCTTGTAGTTATGATGTCAATTATATTTCTGAGTTGCAGGGTTGTGGGTTAAAGCCCTATTCTGGAACATAAATACTTGACCTGGTTTACATCCACTGCAGCATTAAAGGAATGCTACACTGTGCTATCTTTTGAATGAAGCATGACACCAAGACTCTCTCAGATAAATGTCAAGCTTTTTTTCATTCTTCGGTGTGGGCACCACTGTCTGGGCCAGAGTTTATTGCCTGACCCTAGTTGCCCTTGAGAAGATGGTGGTGAGCTGCCTTCTTGAACTATTGAAATCCATTTGGTTTTGGTAAACTCACAATGCCATTAGGAAGGAATTTCCAGGATTTTGACTCAGTGACACCAAAGGAATGGCAATATATTTCCAAGTCGGGATGGTGAGTGTTTGGATAGGAAATTATAGGGGATGGTGTTCCCATGTATTTGCTACCCTTGACTTTCTAGATGGATATGGTCATGGGTTTAGAAGGTGCTGTTGCAGGACCCTTGATAAGAAGGATTGATCACAGAATTGTTGGGTTGGAGGAGACTACAGAAATATGAAAGGGAGATTCCATGAGCCCACAGTGGAAATATAAAGATTTTAAAATAAACACCTGTTGAATGAGGACCCAATGCAAAACAGTGAACAAAATGGTAACTGGTGTCTGGGAAACAGGACAAAATAGGATACAGGCAGCAGAGTTTATGGAGAAGCTTGAGATTCTGCAGAGTGCAGCGTGTCCTGACCGGAGAGGTCATGTTTAGAATAGTCATACATTAGAAAAGAACAAGACTGGTTCCTACAATGATCTTTACAAGCCAATTCCAGACTGTTTTCTGTTTTCTCTCCTCTGTGGTCCAGCAGCCTGCATCTGTTCACACCACTGACAGGTAGAGGAAAGGTGTGTTAGAGATCAGTGGGTGTCTGCATTGCAGGAGTCCAAAGTGAACAGTCCTTTAGGAGAGAAAAAGAGAGCATCACAGGAGAATAGGAAGCTCAGAAACAATAACTGAGTCTTATTGAAAAAGCAACAATCTGTCACAGTCACTGATTTATATTGAAGAACAAAGAACAATACTGCACAGGAACGGGCCATTCAGCCTTCAAATTGTGCGAACACATATAGCCCTTCCATACTAAACTATCTCAATTACAGAATCCGTATTCCTCCATTCCTTTCCTATTCATGTATCCGTTGGTGCTTCCTGAATGCTGCTAAAGAACGAGGAACAGGAAAAATATTCCACAATCCTAGACTTTTAAAATTGACCTGTTTAGACATGTCAGGGCAGATGGGATTTGACCCCAGACCTTCTGGACCAGAAGTAGAGACACTAATACTGTGTCACCAGAGTCCAAAACTAGGAAATCTGCTAACAGAATCTAATTTTGTTTTGTGGGAATTTACTGGCATTCTGGTGATTGAATAAAATGTTGCAAAACTGAAGTCAGTGTCTTTGGTAATGCTCTTTGACAAGACAATGATTGCTTGCTGGAGTTCCATGATTTAAAGTAAAGGTGGCAATGTGTACTGTCGCAATAATTTTGACATAAAAGATCTCCCATTTTTGAGCAACTGATTGAAATTGCTACTGAGTATCAGTGGTGGATGGAGCGAATGTCATGCCAATCAAGTGGGCCCTGGGTGAAACAGAACCAGCAGCTAATGAATTCTCAAAGTATAAATCATTAAACCTAGACATCCTTTTAGAAAGAGTTCAGGCGTGTGACAATCATAGAATCCTACAGCGCAAAAAAGGCTCTTTAGCCCATCATGTCTGTACCTCTAAAGCTACACTAGTCCCACCATCCAGCACTTGGCCTGTTGCCCAGAATGTTATGACATTTCAAGTGCTCATCCAAGTACTTTTTAAAGGTTATGAGGTTTATCACCTGGAATACTCTCTGAAGCAGAGCATTCCAGACCTCTAACATCTCCTTAGCCTCCTGCCTTTCACCTTAAAATTATGCTCTTTATTATTGGCCCTTCAAATAAAGGGAATTGCTACTTTCTATCCCCCCTGTCTCTGCCCCTCACAATTTTATACACCTCTACCAGGCCCTCTTCAACCTACTCTGTTCTAAAGAAAACAACCTGAGTTTATCCAGCCTGTCTTCATTGCTGAAATGCTCCATCCCAGGCTACATCCCGGAGAATCCCCTCTACACCCCCTCCAGTGCAATCACATCCTTCCTACAGTGCAGTAACTAGATCTGCACATAGTGTTCCAGCTGTGGCAAAAAGCTCTGTACAGCATCAGTCTTCACAAGGTGAAAAAATCTTGTGAAAAGACAAACATTTTTTTTCACTTGGAGGATTTTGGCGTCACTTGCTGGGCCAGCAATCATTGCCCATCTTGAGTTACCTTTGAGAAGGTGGTGATGAGCTATCTTCTTAAACTGCTGCAGTCCATGTGCTGTAGGTAGACCTACCTTGCCATTAGGTAAGGAGTTCCAGGATTTTGACCCAGCAACATGAAGGAACAGCAATATACTTCCATTGTCAGGACGGTGAGTGGCTTGGAGTGGAACTTGCAAGTAATGATGTTCCCATGTATCTACTGCCCTTCTCCATTTAGATTGCAGTAGTTGTGGGTTTGGAAGGGGCTGTCTGAGGATCAGAGGATCTTTGGTGAATTTCTGAAGTGCATCTTGTAAATAGTACATACTGTTGCTACTGAGTATCAGTGGTGGGTGGAGAGGATGTGGTGTCAATCAAATGGGCTGTGTTCCCTGGATGGTGTTGAGCTTCTTGAATGTTGTCAGAGCTGCATTCATCCAGGGAAATGGAAGTATTCTATCACACTCCTGACTTTTGTCTTGTAGATGGTGTACTAGACTTTGGGGAGTCAGGAAGTATGGTATTCCTAGCCTCTGAACTGCTCTTGTGACCACAGTATTGATTTAGTTAGTCCAGTTCAGTTGGACATGGATTGGTTCAGTACTGAGGAGCAATGAATGGTGCTGAATATTATGCAAACATCAGTGGAGATTCCCGCAAGATTTCTTTTTCTTTCACTCATCCGGACAAAAATAAGAATGCCATATTTCAAATAATCACAAAAAGGAGAACTGGTTGACAAATTGGCACCGATTGGTCAAGCTGTTGCCATGGAAAATCCAACAGGGAACTATTGTCTCCCGAAGCTCCCAGTGAAAGTACAAAAGAGTGAGGCCTGAGCAAGTTCCTTCTATTTGCAAAGAATGTGTCTCCACAAATGATTCTGTGTTGCTGCTAGCATTCAGAAAACATTGACCCTGTACGTTTGGTTGACCTCCTTAAATTGCTTGTTCATGTGGATATTAGCACACTCGGGGTTTCTCAGCATGTGCTGATCAATGACAATAGATCTGACAGTAGATTTTCCACTCTGGGTTTCACAAGCCGGTGCTTGTGATTATCATCTGTGCTCTATCTATAATGGAGGATCTATCGAAGTATTTACGAAGGATCTCCCTCTAATGAGTGGGTGCTAGGTTTCTATGGAGTACTCCATTCACCTTCCTCATTCTCCAACTTCTCTGCTGATGAGTTGTGTGTAAGACATGAGTTATCCTTCTCCATGTCTCTGTAGAGTCATGCTATGAAGCACAGAGAAGTCATAATACAGGATGCCCTTGTCTGGTTCTGATTAGAGAAAGCAAGTGCAAAGATGGTGGTCAGCCTGTTCAATGCAGGTCTGTGTTCGTAGATGATTCTGCTTGTAGCATCTCTCTGTCTAGCTGTGTCCAGTTAACAAACACACAACAGCAACCACCTCTTCAGAGGTAATCCTCAAGTCCCAGCAGCTACCCACAGACATAATGGGAACTGTGGGTGCTGGAGAATCTGAAATAACAAGGTGTGGAGCTGGATGAACACAGCAGGCCAAGCAGCATCTTAGGAGCAGGAAAGTTGATGTTCCGGGCCTAGACCCTTCATCAGAAATGGGGGAGGCGAAAGGGCTTCTGAAATGAGTAGGAAGAGAAAGAGAGGCGGAGGCGGATAGAAGATGGATAGAGGAGAAGATAGGTGGAGAGGAGACAGACAAGTTAAAGGGGTGGGGAAGGAGCCAGTAAAGGTGAGTGTAGGTGGGGGGTAGGGAGGAGATAGGTCAGTCCAGGGAGGATGGACAGGTCCAGGGGGCGGGATGAGGTTAGTAGGTAGGAAATGGTACTGCGGCTTGAGGTGGGAGGAGAGGATAGGTGAGAGGAAGAACAGGTTAGGGAGGTGGGTTGGTTTTGGGATGTGGTGGGGGGAGGGGAGATTTTGAAGCTTGTGAAATCAACATTGATATCATTGGGCTGCAGGGTTCCCAAGCTTGGGGCCTGGGATGGGGGAGAGGGAGGAGGCGTTGGATTTCACAAACTTCAAAATCTCCCCTCCCCGTACCACATTCCAAAACCATTTCAGCTTGTCCCCGCCTCCCTAACCTGTCTTTCCTTCTACCTATCCCCTCCTCCCACTTCAAGCCCCACCCCTATCTCCTACCTACTAACCTCATCCCGCCCTCTTGACCTGTCCGTCCTCCTTGGACTGACCTATCTCCTCGCTACCTACCCACGTACACTCACCTTTACTGGCTCCATCCCCGCCTCTTTAACTTGTCTCTCCTCTCCACCTATCTTCTCCTCTATCCATCTTCAATTCACCTTCCCTCTCTCCCTATTTATTTCAGAACCCTCTTCCCCTCCCCCATTTCTGTTGAAGGGTCTAGGCCTGAAACATAGAACATAGAACATAGACCATTACAGCACAGTACAGGCCCTTCAGCCCTCGATGTTGTGCCGACCTGTCATACCGATCTCAAGCCCATCTAACCTACACTATTCCATGTACGTCCATATGCTTATCCAATGACGACTTAAATGTACCTAAAGTTGGCGAATCTACTACCGTTGCAGGCAAAGTGTTCCATTCCGTTACTACTCTCTGAGTAAAGAAACTACCTCTGACACCAGCCCAGCTCTTCCCCTCCACCCACTGCATCCCAAAACCAGTCCAACCTGTCTCTGCCTCCCTAACCTGTTCTTCCTCTCACCCATCCCTTCCTCCCACCCCAAGCCGTACCTCCATCTCCTACCTACGAACCTCATCCCACCTCCTTGACCTGTCCATCTTCCCTGGACTGACCTATCCCCTCCCTACCTCTCCACCTATACTCTCCTCTCCACCTATCTTCTTTTCTCTGCAACTTCGGTCCGCCTCCCCCCTCTCCCTATTTATTCCAAAACCCTCACCCCATCCCCCTCTCTGATGAAAGGTCTAGGCCCGAAACTTCAGCTTTTGTGCTCCTGAGATGCTGCTGGGCCTGCTGTGTTCATCCGGCCTCACACTTTATTATCTGACATCTGTCCTATATCTTTCACCCCTCAATTTAAAGCTATGCCCCCTCGTGCTCGCCATCACCATCCTAGGAAAAAGGCTGTCCCTATCTACCCTATCTAACCTTCTGATTATTTTATCTGTCTCAATTAAGTCTCCTCTCAACCTTCTTCTCTCTAATGAAAACAGCCTCAAGTCCCTCAGCCTTTCCTCGTAAGACCTTCCCTCCATACCAGGCAACATCCTAGTAAATCTCCTCTGCACCCTTTCCAAAGCTTCCACATCCTTCTTATAATGCGGTGACCAGAACTGTACATAATACTCCAAGTGTGGCCGCACCAGAGTTTTGTACAGCTTCACCATAACCTCTTGGTCCCGGAACTCGATCCCTCTATTAATAAAAGCTAAAACACTGTATGCCTTCTTAACAGCCCTGTCAACCTGGGTGGCAACTTTCAAGGATCTGTGTACATGGACACCGAGATCTCTCTGCTCATCTACACTACAAAGAATCTTACCATTAGCCCTTTGCCTTCTGGTTACTCCTACCAAAGTGCATCACCTCACACTTGTCTGCATTAAACTCCATTTGCCACCTCTCAGCCCAGCTCTGCAGCTTATCTATGTCAGCTTTCCTGCTCCTAAGATGCTGCTTGCCCTGCTGTATTCATCCAGCTCCACACCTTGTTATCTCAGCTAAACACAGAGTTGGTTTGAAGAGGTATGGTGACTCAGTGGTTAGCACTGCTGCCGCTCAGTACCAGGGATCCAGGTTTGGTTCCACCTTTGGGTGACTGTCTGTATGGAGTTCACACTTTCTCCCCAGGTCTGCGTGGGTTTCCTCCAGGTGCTTCGATTTCCTCCCACTGTCCAAAGATGTGCAGGTTACGTGGAATAGCCATGGGAAATGCAGGGTTACAGGAATAGGGTAGGGTTTGGATTCTTCGTTGGTGATTTTCAGAGGGATGGTGTGGACCTGATGGGCTAAATGGCCTGCTCCCACATTGTAGGGATTCTACGATTCTAGGTACAACACCAGGGACTCTCAGAGGATAAAGGAAGATGTCCAGGAGCTGACTGCACTCCAGCTGGAGCATGGGACAACAGGATATTTAGTAAGCGAGAGCCTCTGCTTTTCAGGAATCTGGCTGGATGTGTAAGTGATGCCCTTTAAGGTTCCAGTTAATGACCCTCAATGACCCGTACTACTCGCTAATGTGGGGAATGACAATGTGCAGTGTTGTCTGTGCCTCCACAGAGTACCTGTAATAAAATGGATGCAACCTTCTGGCTGGCATCGATAAGCTGCATGATTGTGTTAATGAGCTGTCAACTGGACACCAGCCAGATCCATAGCAGACTCCAGGAACAAATTGGACAAATGCAGTGCCATAGTGACCTTGAGAACTCCCATGGGGACTGTGAGGCTGTTGTGGCGAAGTACTTAGTTGTTTGTCTGAGGTAGACAGATTTTTTAACCAGGAAGGGAATCAAAGGTATGGGGGAGAAGGTTGGAAAGTGGAGACGAGGATTATCAGATCAGCCATGATATCATTTAATGGTGGGGCAGATTTGGTGGGCTGAATGGCCCACTTCTGCTCCTACAGTTTATGGACTTTTGGTTGCTGACTGACGAGCAGTGAATTTAAATGACACCGATTCCTTCCAACACATGGAAATCCTGCTCAGAGGGTCTGCCTGGGTTCTTAGGTCCAATTCTCTGGAGTGGGAATTGAAAGCAGCACACTCCAGCTCTGAGGTGACAGTGTTTCCAACTGAGCCATGGCTTATTGAACCAGCCTGAGACAGCCTTTTGCTCAAGACAATTCTCCTCATTTTCCCTTTAAGTCTTTCACAAATTATTTTCAACCCACAACATTAAAATCACATTCACTAGAGGGAATTATTTCTTTTACTTCTCCATCTAAACCCCCTTATAATGTTCAATACAAAAACATAAAAACATAGAAAATAGGAGCAGTATAGTATTGGTGGTGTGGAAGTGCAGAGGGATCTTGGTGTTGATGTGCATAGAAGGTGCCACCAGGTTGATAGTGCTGTTAAGAAGGCTTACGGTGTGTTAGGTTTTATTGGTAGAGGGATTGAGTTCCAGAGCCGGGATGTCATGCTGCAACTGTACAAAACGCTAGTGCGGCCTCATTTGGAATATTGCGTGCAGTTCTGGTCGCCCCATTACAGGAAGGATGTGGAAGCATTGGAAAAGGTGCAGAGGAGATTTACAAGGATGTTGCCTGGTCTGCAGTGAAGGTCTTATAAGGAAAGGCTGAGGGACTTGGGTCTGTTCTCATTGGAGAGAAGAAGGCTAAGAGGGGATTTAATAGAGACATACAAGATGATCAGAGGATTAGATAGGGTGGACAGTGAGAGTCTTTTTCCAAGGATGTTGACGTCAGTTTGTACGAGGGGGCATAGCTACAAATTGAAGGATGATAGATTTAAGACAGATGTCAGAGGCAGGTTCTTTACTCAGAGAGTGTAAGGACATGGAATGTCCTGCCTGCCAATGTAGTTAACTCAGTCACATTAGGGGCATTTAAACGGTCCTTGGATAAGCAGATGGATGATGATGGGATAGTGTAGGGGGATGGGCTTAGATTAGTTCACAGGTCGGCGCAACATCGAGGGCCGAAGGGCCTGTTCTGCGCTGTATTGTTCTATGTTCTATGTTCTACGTCCTATAGACCATTCATCTCTTTGACCCAATTCCATTGTTTAATCTGATCATGGCTCATCCTCCAATTCATATCCTTTTCCTTCTTCCTCCCCATGCCCTTTGATTCCTTTAGTCAGTAGAGCTACTTCTCAAATCCTCTTTGAAAACATTTAATGTTTTGGTCTCAAGTTTCTTTCTATGGCAAAGAACTCCAAAGGCACACCATTCTCTGGGGGAAGACATGTTTCTGCGGCTTAGTCTAGCTTTTCTTTTCCTATTCTTTTGTGGGACCCAGGTGTTGTCAGCTGGGCCAGTATTTCATTGCCAATCCCTAGTTACCCTTCAGAAGGTGGTGGTGAGCTGCTTTCTTGAGCCACCGCAGTCCCCCTGCTGTGGGTTGACCCACAATGCTGTAACAGAAGGAATTCCAAGATTTTGACCCAGCAATTGTGAAGGAACAGTGATACATTTCCAAGTCAGGAGAGTGAGTGGCTTGGAGGGGAGCATGGAGGTGGTGCTGTTTCCATATATCTGTTGCCCTAGTCCTTCTAGATGGATGTGATCGTGGGTTTAGAAGGTGCTGTCTGAGGACCTTTGGTGAATTTCTGCAGTGCATCTTGTAGATAGTAACCTCTGCTGCTACCGAACGTCAGTGGTGAAGGGGGTGGATGCTTATGGATGTAGTACTAATGAAGCAGGTTGTTTTGTCCTGAATGGTGTCAAGCTTGTTGTTGGGGCTGCTCTCATCAGGTAAATGGTAAGTATATCTTAACACTCCTGACTTGTGCCTTGTAGATGGTGGACAGGGTTTGAGGAATCAGGAGATGAGTTACTCACTGCAGCATTTCTAGCTTCTGGCCTGCTCTTGTAGCCACTGAGTTTCGGGTCAATGGTAACCCCCAGGATGTAGAGAGGGACACCGTTGAATGTCAATGGGCAGTGGTTGGACTGTCTCTTATTGGTGATGGTATTGGCTGGCATTTGTGTAGCGCAATTTGCCACTTGTCAGCCCACGGTCTGGATATTGTCCAGATCTGCTTGCATTTGAACATGGACTGCTTCAGCATCTGAGGAGTCACAAGTGGAGCTGAACATTGTGCAATCATCGGTGAACATCCCCACTTCTGACCTTATGTCAGAGGGAAGGTCACTGATAAAGCAGCTGAAGATGGTTGTGTCTAGGAATCTACCATGAAGAACTCCTGCAGAGATGTCCTGGAGCTGAGATGATTGACCTCCAACAACAATGACCATCTTCCTATCTGTCAGGTATAACTCCAACCAGCAGACAGTTTGCCCCCGGATACCTATAGATTCCAATTTTGCTAGGGCTCCTTGATGTCAAATTCAGTCAAATGCAGCCTTGATATCAGCTCTTTTGTCCATGTTTGAGCCAGGGCTGTAATGTGATCAGGAGCTGAGTGGACCTGGTGGAACCCAAACTGGGCGTCACTGAGCAGGCTAGTCCTGAGCGGGTGCTGCTTGATAGTGCGGTTAGTGACACCTTCCATCACTTTACTGATGATCGAGAGGAGACTGATTGGGCAGTAATTGGCTGGGGTTTGGATTTGTCTTGCTTTATATGTAAAGGACATACTTGGGCAAACTTTCCACATTGCCAGGTAGATACCAGTGTTGTAACTGTACTGCAACAGCTGGGCGAGGGGAGCATCAAATTCTGGAGCACAAGTCTTCAGTGCTTTGCTGGAATTTTGTCAGGGCCTGTAGCCTTTGCAGTATCCAGTGTTTCCAACCGTTTCTTGAAACCACATGGAGTGAATCGAATTGGCTGGTGTCTGTGTTGCTGGGGACCACCGGAGGAGGCCGAAATGGATCATCCACTCAGAACTGCTGGCTGAAGATTGCTGCGAATGCTTCAGCTTTATCTTTTGCACTGATCTACTGGGCTCTTCCATCATTGAGGATGGGGATATTTGTGGAGCCTCCTCCAGTGAGTTATTTAATTGTCCACCAACATTCATGACTGGATGTTGCAGGACTGCAGAGCTTAGATCTGATCCTTTGGCTATGTGATCGTTTAGCTCTGTCTATCACTTGCTGCTTTCACTGTTTGGCGTGCAGGTAGTCCTGTTTGGTGGCTTCACTGGGTTAATACCTCATTTTTGGGATAAGCTTGGTGCTGCTCCTGGCATGCCCTCCTGCACTCTCCATTGAGCCAGGATTGATCCCCTGGCTTGTCAGTAATGATTGAGTGGGGGATACGCCGGGCCATGAGGCTACAGTATGCACTGGAGTACAATTCTACAGTTGATGACCCACAGCGCCTCAGGAATGCCTGGTCTTGAGTTGCTAGATCTGTATGAAGTAAGTCCCATTTAGCACCGTATTAGTGTCACACAACATGATGGGCGTTATTCTCCACATGTAAGTGGGAAATTGTCTTATGTGATAGTGCCACACAACACGATGGAAGCTATTCTCGATGTGAAGGAGGGACTTTGTTTTCACAAGGACTGTGTGATGGTCACTCTTACCAATACTATCGTGAACAGATGCAACTGCAGCTGGCAGATTAGTAAGGATGAGGTCAAGTATGTTTTCCCCTCTTGTTGGTTCCCTCACCACCTGCCACAGACCCAATCTGGCAGCTCTGTCCTTTAGGACATGACCAGCTCTATCAGTAATACAGCTGCCAAGCCACTCGGTGGTGGACATTGAAATCGCCCACCCAGAGTACATTCTGTGTCCTTGCCATCCTCAGTGCTTCTTCTAAGCGTTGTTCAATCATCAATCATCAATTGAGGGAGGATGGTTTTTGGTAATCAGCAGGAGGTTTCCATGCCCATGTTTAATCTGAAGCTGTGAGAGTAAATAGAGAGGACTCCCTCATGACTGTGTGCCATTGTACCGCCACCTCTGCAGTGAGACAGGACATATCCAGGGATGGTGGTGGTGGTGTTTGGGACATTGTCTGTAAGGTATGATTTTGTGAGTACGACTATGTCAGGCTGTTGCTTGATTAGGCTGTGAGGCAGCTCTCCCAATTTAGGCACTAGCCCCCAGATGTTAGTGAGGAGGACTTTGTAGGGTCGACAGGGTTGTATCTGCCATTGTCTTTCCTGGTGCCTAGGTCGATGCCAGGTGATCCATCCAGTTTATTTCTTTGAGACTTTGTAGCTACTGGTACAACTGAGTGGCTTGTTTGACCATTTCAGAGGGCAGTTGAGAGTCAACCATATTACTGTGGGTCTGGGGTCACATGTAGTCACTAAAGGACACTAAAGTGAACCAGATTATCAGTCGATTCTTAATTCCACATTTTTTAAAAATGAATTCAAATTCCACCATCCTGGCATAGCGGGATTCAAACCAGGTCCGAAGAATATTAGATAACAAGGTGTAGAGCTGCATGAACACAACAGGCCTGGCAGCATCTGAGGAGAAGGAAAGCTGATGTATTGGGTCTGGACTCTTCTTCAGAAATGGGGGAGGGGAAGGGGGGGGCTGAAATAAATGGAGAGGGAGAGGCGATGATGGAAGGTGGATAGAGGAGCAGATAGGTGGAGAGAAGATGGACAGGTCTAGGAGGCGGGGATGAAGCATTAGCTGAGTTTCCTGGATTAATAGTCTAGCAATAATACCACTAGGCCATTGAAGCATCTGTCTAGAAGCATACAACGTAGAAACAGACCCTTCAGTCCAACCCATCCACGCTAAGTTCCCCAAACTAAACTAGTCCCATCCCCTATCCCTATAAACCTTTCCTATTCATGTACCTGTCCAAATTATTTTTAAGTATTATGACTGTAACTGCATCTAATGCTCTCTCTGGCAATTCATTCCACACAGAAACCACCCTCTGTGTGAAGAAGTTGCCTGCCTCATATCCTTACACTATGATCCTTCACTCTCCCCTTCACCTTCTCATCTCCAAGGACAACAATCTCAATTTTTCCAGTCCCTCCTCACAAGCTAACTCCGTCATCCCCTGGTACCAAATCTCCGGTGTCCCTTCTCCTCAATCACTTGTGATTCAGTATCAATTTCTAATTGAGAATGCTCTTTTGATAGCCTTGGGATTTATTAGAAATTGACTATGTGAAAGGCACTGCATTCAATTGGACCTGACACCAGACATTGAGAAAGATGATCTCACACATATAGGTTTCACTCTGACCACAGCTTCACATCACTCACTGCAACTCTCACTGTAACTTTCCAGATGAACAACCACACAGGAATTCTACACAGCAGTGTGCAGAGCTCCGTGTGTATATTTCAGATTGAATAGAGCTCCACTTCAGTACTGTGTGTCTGTGAAACAAGACTTTACAACTAGGGGCACAGCTGCTTCGCATCTATTCAATACAAGCAACATTAACAAATTAGTTGATGCACAAAAAATGTTCATTCGCAGTCAGAGTCTACCTTGTTAATGATATGTCAATCATGTTGTTAAAGTTTGTTGCTGACTTTGTTAAGAGAAACAGGTGGTTAGTGTTAATTGGTTTGAGTCCTTAAAAAAGGGGGCTCTTACGGCACAGTGGTAGTGTCCCTACCTAAGGGCCAGAAGGCTTGAGTTCGAGTCCCACCTGCTCCAGAGGTGTGTTGTAATATCTCTGAACCAATTGATTACAACAAAATCTCCACAAAAAAAGGGGACAGCAGTGATAATGGGAGAATTGGGTAAGAGCTATGAGACTGAGCAAGGCTATAAACTCTCTGCATTACCCCCCAAAACCTTTGAGTCTTAGTTTCTACTTCACTAGCTTGTCCAGAGTTTATGAAAAGGTTCTCCAATGATGTCACCCAATCTACTGAGTATTTCTCAGAATTCAGAATCCAGAGTTAGTTATGAAGAAGTGTACAGATAAAGAGCACAAATTCTCTCCCTACATACCTCAATTTACATCCACTTTACATCGTTCTTTTGTGACCAATATTAATATTCCCTTTGGCTTCTGCCTTGGGCCTCTTTGCCGTCTGCCTCTTGGCCATCTTCAGCAGATGGCTAGTGATATTTTCACTCAACTGTAATCCAGTGACTCAGTTAAAATCCTGGGAATGCAGGTTCAAATCCTGCCATGGCAAATGGTGGAATTTAAATTCAGTAAAGAAAAATCTGGAATTCAGAGTCTAATGATGACCAAGAATTCACTGTTGACTGTCAGGTGAAAACCCCATCAGGTTCACTTATGGAATAAAACTGCCGTCCTTACTTGGCCTGGCCTATATGTGACTCCAGACCCACTGCAATGTGGTTGACTCTTAAATGTCCTCTGGGAAATCAGGGATGAGAAATTAATGTTGGTCTAGTGAGCAGTGCCCTCATCCCTTGAATGAATACATTTTTTAAAAAGCCTATGTCAAAAGTATAAAGAACCCATTTTCAACACCTTTCACAATACCTTTTTCAGACTCGAAACATCAGTCTGTTTTTCTCTCTCCATAGATGCTGACAGACCTGTTGAGTTTCTCCACAATTCTTTCTGTTTGTTTCAGATTTCCAACATCCACAATATTTCGCTTTTATTTGAATATTCTACAAATGTTTCAGCAATGTTTTGATTTGATTTGATTTATTTATTATCATATGTACTTGTTACAAATACAGTGAAAAATGTAGTTTAATGTCACCACTTGCCATCTTAAAACATAGAAAATAAACCACAGAATTAATGGCCAGAAAAATGTAACAACAAACTTCACCTTGTAGTCACATCCCAATAAAGTTAGGTGATGGTCTAGCTCAGCCATCGGCCTAGATCCAGTCTCCTCCACCCTGATGCCTCAAGTCCCAGCTGTTAAACCGATGGCACTACTGCTACTGTGCTTCACAACGCCATCACCATTGGACAGAGTCACCGATGTCTGGCACCGTATCACCTCCGCAGCTGCTGCTATGAATTCACACCAGGCTGACCTCAGGGTCCCGCACTGGGACCAAACTAGCTGCCTTCATCGTCAGGCTCCCGGGTCTAGCTACAAACCTGAGGCCTCAGCTCAGCCTGTGAGTCTGGACTGGGCGATTAAGCCTGGGACCTGCTCTTCGCTCACCAGGGAGACCTTGGGCTGGGGTCGAGTCACTCCTACCTCTTCCAGGTGTTGCCACTACCAGAAGCCTCCCCTTCAACATTTACTCTGCCTCATCACTCCCTCGACCTTTGCTGCCATCTTCATCTACCTTTCTACGCAGGGCCAGCTCTTGCCAATGCAGCCATCAGAAATATCAACACTCAATTGTTAAAAAAATACAGAAACACTCTTAGAAGCAAAGAGATGTGATGTAGAAATCATAAGTTACTTTCAGTTCCAAACACAAGCTGACATTGCTCGACACGACTTATGAACCTTGCTACATCTTATTTAATCTCTGTCAAGTCAGAGCTCTTTGCAGAATTTGCAATGCTGCATCTGAAAATGCTTTGAAAATAAACATTTTCACATTATCCCAGCACGTGTTTCTGATCAAACTGCGCTCTCAGTAAAGATCTGAACAAGAGTCATATTGGACCCAAAATGCCAAGTCTGTTTCTCTGTAAGATGCTGCCAGACCCACAGAGTTTCTCCAGTATGTTCAGTTTATATGTCAAATCTCCGTCATCTGCCCTATTTTGCTTTTATATAATGCTTGGTTCAGTTCAGTGCAGACAAGAATGTTAATTTGATTACAAAAATTTGTTGGAGTCTGGAGCTGTTCAGGAGACAGGATTTGGTAAACAAGTGAAGATGTTAATGTTTTACAAGGTAATCTTTAGGAGCTCTTTGTGCGAACTCACTTACGCTATTATCTATGGCTGTTAGACAAATTGATGCTGCAGGTTGTTGGTTAATGACTGTTGATTTATCAACTCCATACCTTCTGTTTTCCATTGTGAATAATCCCTTCCTTTTATAGTACAGTGTCATGGTGGGGGGGAGCGGGGGGGTGAGGTGATATCAACACACAACCCCTTTTTGTGGCACTCGCTGCCGCATTCTGGCAAGTCATCTTTCACTAATATGTGGAAATATTTTTAAATGCATTTAAACAGCTTCTCAAAATAACAGAGAAACGAGGAGTAGGAATCTGTCTTTCAACCCATCGAGCCCACTCTGCCATTCAGGACGATTATAGCTAATCTTCCATCTCAACATTGTACTCAAACACTCTCCTCATGCACCATGATACTTTCAGCTTCTAGAAATCTATTTCTTCATTCAACATATTCAGTGATTTTACTTCCTGCGGTATAGAATTCCACATGTACACCACTACCTTTTTGTAAATGCCTTGTATCCTCTTCACAACTTACTCTTCTGCCATTTCTACCTATTTTACTTCTCATAGAATCATATCATAGAATCCCTACATTGTAGAAACCGGCCGTTAGGCCCATTAAGCCCAAAATGACCCTCTGAAGAGCTTAAACCCATCCCCTATCCCATCACTGCATTTCCCACCCTAGGCACTATGGGATCAAATCTGGGTCCCTGGCACTGTGAGCACTGTGGTGCTGACCACTGAATGGTGCTAACCACCGTGCTGCCCCTACCCATGTTGATATGCAATCCCCTATACCTTGAACTTTTATCTTCTGCAACAACCTTTGATGTGGCATCTTATCAAATGCCTGCTGAAAACCTAAGTACAATACATCCACCAGTTCCCCTTTATCCACAACATGTGTTACATACTCAAAGTAAACCCTCTCAGACCCCTTCACCTACACACATACAGACACACTGCATTTAATCACAACATGTAGAGATATACAACAACTACAGACACACAATGCCCAAAGATACACCACACTTACAGACATGATCACATACAGGAACACCACATCTAAAGACACACAACACACATAGACACACAGCACACACCACACACAGGCATACAACATTTCCAAACACACAACACATACAACATGCAACACTTATAAACACACAATATAATAGATATACAACACTTACGGACACAAATACATTTAGACACACAACACAGACAGACATACAATACTTACAGGCATGAACACATACAGGTACATAAAACCTGCAGATACACAACACATACAGGCACGTAACACTTACAGACACACACCTACAGACACACAAAATACTTACAGACACACAACACCACAGACAGGCGACACATCCAGACACACAACAAATACAGACACACAGCACATACATACGCATGGGGATTAGTTAGCTCGGTTGGCTGGATGGTTGATTTGTGATGCTGGATGACACAAACAGTGTTAGTTTATTTCTGGTACTGGCTGCAGTCACCAGGAAGGTCCCACCTTTTCACACAACATATACAGGCATATACACCTAATACACACGGACAAATACAGACCCACATTGCCACAGCTAATGGACACTGAAGTTACAGTGAGGTTATATTCTAGCTAGAGATGCAGTTATGGAGCTTCCTGCTGAATTGGGTAAAAGGAGTTTGAGTACAGAGAGAAAACCTATTTGCCTATCAGAAACACAGCGCACCTATAGTTGCAGAGTTCTACAGTTAAACCACAAAAAAGGTTGGTTTTTGTTACTTTTGCTGGTTAGTCATAATTGATCAAGAGAATATGTTTAAATGAAACCTCTCCTCTGGAGTTGAAGTTTGTCGGAGCTAGGTTCAAATGCATTTATTTCTCTTCCTTATCTCCTTCTCCTTTCATATTTGGTCACTGATGAATAGTGGGGATTCGTACTCAGAGGAAGAGGTGAGACTGTCCTAGTACAAGCTCACTGTGGACAGTGCAATTATCTGAGGAGGAGAATCCAAGCTGTTAATCCTGACCAACAATCCAGGGAGTCAATTAAATCTATCTTCTCTACACTCACCAATCATTAGCCTGAATCAGCCACTGAATCCCAGTAGAATGCAATTCCACAGCTCCCAGTGCAGGCAGCATCCTTTCTCAAGGGTCTTTATCTGATGGTCAACCTCAACAAAAATATTTAAGGTCTTTAACAAGCTAGAGGCCATTCGCAAGGCTGTAGTCATATAAACAATGAAGCCAGGTCACTAGGGGAGGCTTTAGGACAAGTGATCTTGGGCAAAAGTAAGGTATTTCAGTAAGTTCAGAGAAAGGTTGAAAGCCGGAAAAGTATAGGCAGGGAATTCCAGAGTTTAGGAAAGTCGAGGCAGTTAATGACACTGTCACCAACCACAGTACACAGGAATTAGGGAATGCATGGTACACACAAATCTCCCTAAAATGCATGCACTGGACATTGTAGAGATGTTGCATTTTAACAATGTCAGTACCAGAGAGATTGATTGTAAAGATATGTAATGAATGTATCTGCCAATAAGTTAGGAAATAAATGGCCCGTGGGGTTGTAAAGGATGAGAACACTCATTTCTTATTTTAAACACTGATGGTGACAGTTGTGGCCTGTATCTTGGGGTCACAACTTCCCTCTCAAATGAACAAAGAAAAAAGGAGCCATGAATCCCTGAGATGGCAAAATCTTGATTACCAGATTTGCTACAAGACCGAATGCATGGAAGCAGATAACATCATTACCCTCATATCTGAGCAGCACATTAAAATAGAAACTCTGACAATATTGCTCATATGATATTTGAACAATTAATTCACATCAATCAGATTGCCAGGCCAGCAGGAGCTCAAGTAAATTGTGATCATTTCAACAAATGAGAGTCTTCTGGTATGTCTTGTTTGAAGACTACACACGTTGCAGTTCCACTCCCTTCACTGCTTTCACATGTGCTCTGCTGAAGTGACTAGGCTTTTCCATTTATACAATAGACTCTCACAATGAATAGAACAGTCTGTTACAGGTACACCCCACACTCAGTACAGTCTGTGACAGATACACTTCACACTCAGCACAGATATAACCCCAATAATAAAATGTCAGGCTGGATGAACACAGCAGGCCCAGCAGCATCTCAGGAGCACAAAAGCTGACGTTTTGGGCCTAGACCCTTCATCAGAGAGGGGGATGGGGTGAGGGTTCTGGAATAAATAGGGAGAGAGGGGGAGGCGGACCAAAGATGGAGAGAAAAGAAGATAGGTGGAGAGGAGAGTATAGGTGGGAAGGTAGAGAGGGGATAGGTCAGTCCAGCGAGGACGGACAGGTCAAGGAGGTGGGATGAGGTTAGTAGGTAGGAGATGGAGGTGCGGCTTGGGGTGGGAGGAAGGGATGGGTGAGAGGAAGAACAGGTTAGGGAAGCAGAGACAGGTTGGACTGGTTTTGGGATGCAGTGGGTGGAGGGGAAGAGCTGGGCTGGTTGTGTGGTGCAGTGGGGGGAGGGGACGAACTGGGCTGGTTTTGGGATGCAGTGGGGGAAGGGGAGATTTTGAAGCTGGTGAAGTCCACATTGATACCATTGGGCTGCAGGGTTCCCAAGCGGAATATGAGTTGCTGTTCCTGCAACCTTCGGGTGGCATCATTGTGGCACTGCAGGAGGTCCATGATGGACATGTCATCTAAAGAATGGGAAGGGGAGTGGAAATGGTTCACAACTGGGAGGTGCAGTTGTTTATTGCGAACCGAGTGGAGGTGTTCTGCAAAGTGGTCCCCAAGCCTCCGCTTGGTTTCCCCAATGTAGAGGAAGCCACACCGGGTACAATGGATGCAGTATACCACATTGGCAGATGTGCAGGTGAACCTCTGCTTAATATGGAAAGTCATCTTGGAGCCTGTGATAGGGGTGAGGGAGGAGGTGTGGGGGCAAGTGTAGCATTTCCTGCGGTTGCAGGGGAAGGTGCCGGGTGTGGTGGGGTGGGAGGGCAGTGTGGAGCGAACAAGGGAGTTATAACCCCTGCTTTGAGCAGTCAAACAGGTGACAACTCTAATTCACAGGAGTATTAAAGAATGAGAGCTGATCTCAATAAAAGATGTAGGATTTGTCAGGGTCTTGGCAGGGTCAATGCTGAGACAACGTTCCCTCTCAAGGGTGAGCCTAAGATCAGAAGACAAAGTCTCAGAATAAAATGGTAAGATGGAGATGAGGAGGAATTTCTTCTCTTAGAGGGTTCACTCCTTACCACAAAGACTTGTGGGGCAGCTACTTGTGTATATTTAAGGTTGAGACAGATAAATTCTTGATCAGTTGGAGAATCAAGTGCTGTAGGCAAAGGGCAGGAAAGTGGATGTGAGGGATATCAGATCAGTCATGATCCTGTTGAATGATGGAGCAGGCTCAAGGGGCTGAATGGCCTATTCCTGTCCCTCTTTGTTATAATCTTATCATCTTGTGACTTAGCCTCCACATTTTCTGGGGAAGAGAATTCCAGGAATTCAGTAATCTCAGCGAAGAAATTCTCTCACCTTTCAATTTTAAATGATGTCCCCTAGTTTAAAACTCCCTCACTGGTGGAAACAATTTCTCAAAATCTAACCTGTCAAGACCCTTCAGTCTTGAATGTTTCAATAAGATCACCCCTCATTCCTCTGAACCCAACTGAATAAAGGCCCAACCTGTTTAACTGGTCTCGAGAAATCAATTTTTTTCATCCCAGGAATCAGCCTAATGAAATTCTTTTGAACTGTCTCCAATATCACTGTATCATTTATTAAATACGGGTCCAAAACTGTATATACTATAACAGGATGATAAAATGTGAGGCTGGATGAACACAGCAGGCCAAGCAGCATCTCAGGAGCACAAAAGCTGACGTTTCGGGCCTAGACCCTTCATCAGAGAGGGGGATGGGGGGAGGGAACTGGAATAAATAGGGAGAGAGGGGGAGGCGGACCGAAGATGGAGAGTAAAGAAGATAGGTGGAGAAGGTGTGGGTGGGGAGGTAGGGAGGGGATAGGTCAGTCCAGGGAAGACGGACAGGTCAAGGAGGTGGGATGAGGTTAGTAGGTAGCTGGGGGTGCGGCTTGGGGTGGGAGGAAGGGATGGGTGAGAGGAAGAACCGGTTAGGGAGGCAGAGACAGGTTGGACTGGTTTTGGGATGCAGTGGGTGGGGGGGAAGAGCTGGGCTGGTTGTGTGGTGCAGTGGGGGGAGGGGATGAACTGGGCTGGTTTAGGGATGCAGTGGGGGAAGGGGAGATTTTGAAACTGGTGAAGTCCACATTGATACCATATGGCTGCAGGGTTCCCAGGCGGAATATGAGTTGCTGTTCCTGCAACCTTCGGGTGGCATCATTGTGGCAGTGCAGGAGGCCCATGATGGACATGTCATCAAGAGAATGGGAGGGGGAGTGGAAATGGTTTGCGACTGGGAGGTGCAGTTGTTTGTTGCGAACTGAGCGGAGGTGTGCAGTTGTTTGTTGCGAACTGCATCTGCAGTTCCCATTATCTCTTATACTATAACAGGTGCAGCCGCACTAACATCATTTACAGTTATGAAAAAAATTGCCCTTTTTTAAACTGTAACAAAATTCCATTTGCCTTCTTGATTACTTGCTGCACCCGTATGCTACTTTTCTTGTGTTTCATGCACAAGAACGCCCAGATCCTTCTGCACTACAGTTTTTTTTGGAGTCTCTCCATTTAATAATAGTCTGCCTTTTAGATCCTCCTACCAAACTGCACTACCTTCCATTTTCCTGCATTAAAACTGCCATGTTTTACTCACTCACTCAAACTTTATATACACCCATACGGATTCCCACCTATTTTAGCATCATCAACAAATGATAACTATTAATAATGACAATAAGCAATTTGTAGAATTATAAAACCCCGACAGTGTGGAAGCAAGTCTCTTAAGTCTATACCAATTCTCCAAAAAGCATCCCAACACCTCCCCCTTCCCTGTCTCTGTAACCCTGTATTTCCCCTGGCTAATCCACCTTTTCTGCACCTCCCTGGACACTATGAGCAATTTAGCATGGCCAACCCACCCTAACCTGCACATCTTTGGACTGTGGGAGGAAACCCTTGCAAACATGGGGACAATGTGCAAACTCCACGCAGCTTGTCACCCGAAGGTGGAATCGAGCCCAGGTCCCTGGCGCTGTGAGGCAGCAGTGCTAAGCACTGTATTATCATGCTGCCCAGCATGGTGAGGACCTAGGACTGATCCTTGTGGCATTCCACTAGTTATGTCCTTCCAATCTGTAGAATAGGATTTGATTGAGATATATAGGATTATGAGGGATGTCGGCAGGGTGAACAGGAAGCTGCTGTTCCTTTTAGTTGAAGGATCAATAAAGAGGAGACATCATTTTCAGGTGAATATCAGATGGTTTAAAGAAATGTGTACACCCACAGAGTGGTAGAATGCCCTGCCAGCGGGTTGGGGTGGGGGGATGGGGTGGTTTGCAGTAAAAAAGATGTGGATGCGCACTTGAAATATCATAATATTCAAGGTTATAGGCTATGATCTTGAAAGTCAGGTTATTATAGATAGATCAGCACACACTCAATGGGCTGAATGGGCCATAACTATTAATACATACTCTCTGCTTGTTAACAAATCCTTAATCTGAGTGAATACATTGCCCCCAAATTTGTCAGCTCCTGTCTTGTCAATAGCACTTTATGCAGAAATTCAAATGCACGACATCTACCAGTTCCCTTTCGTCAACCTGCATATCATATCCCTGCAGAACTCTAGCAAATTTGTTAATTTTGTTCAATCTCTCACAGTCAATGAAATTTTGAAGTGAAATCTCTTTGTGATGTGGAAATTATGGCAGACAATTTGTTCAGAACAAGCTCCCTTGCACAAACAACAATGCGATTATGTCCAGAAAATCTGACTTAATGATGTTAAGGTAAAAGTGTCACTCAACACAACAGGGAGAATTGCTCTGTTCTTCTCTGAATGGTGCCATAGGATTCTTTATATTGACCTGAGAAAGAGAATGGGCTTCAGCTTGATCTACCTCAACTGAAAGGGGGGTAGCTCAGATATGGTAGCACCCCCACTGTACCATATCGGAGTGTCACCTAGGACTTTCTGTTTAATTCTCTGGAATTGGACTTGATATAAGTGACAGTACTACTCACTGAACCAGAGCTAACCACAGACAGGCCTGGGGAGCAGAGAGCAGAGAACTCTCATTCAAGATCATTCTGACTTCCAACAGGTATATTTGTGTTTGATGGATATGAGTAGCCTTCTGATTTATGCTGGTACTATTACTGGGCAAATCAGACCCCAGAATGAAATCTGGCTTGATAGATCATTTTTTTGTTTTGGTTTGAAAAGGTGGTCTTTTACTAGAACACAAACATACAGAATTAAAGGCTTGGTTTTAACAATAAAACAGAAGCTTATTACCTGCAAGAAATGGAAGCCAACATAGAATGAAGCAAACATAAAACACAAATTTACAGATTATGAGACATACAGTGAAACACAATTCACAATTAATCCTAACAGCATTCCTTAACAGTATTCAGATCAGAGATAGTTCCTTTCTCTACAACATCTATAGATGTTAATTTAACCGAGGTTTCAATTTCCCATCTTGAGAATCTGATAGCCTCTTCCTTGTGTCTTCATACAATTGAGCTTAGATTTTCTGAGCTTCAAATGACCCCTTCAAAGTTTTAACCAATCACTTCTGGTCTAGAATTTTCAACATGAACTCCTTACACTGAAGTAACTTATTTCTTAACAGTTTTAAACAATCTTCCTTCCTCAGGAACAACGGTCTGACATATCTATCTTTAAGCAAAACATCTGCAAAACTGCCCAACCTAAAATGGTTTTCTTCATGCTATGATTATTTTTCTTATGCCAAGCAAAAACAAGTTCTGGACATTTCTATCCGAAACCTAATGCACAACCATTTAACCTTATTAACTATTAACTCTTAAAACTCTCCCAATGTGACCAAATGACTATAAACCTCTAAGAACAATCGCTCCCATACTGTTAAACAAAACACAATGGCTACAGAAAACCTTCTAAGTTCATCATTGAAACCGTTCGTAGACCAGTCCAAATATCACACCACAAGTTCAAGATCCAGCTTTAAAATAAATCTCAATAAAATATATAGAAATCACACGCCTTACACAAAAGTAGTCCTCTCATTGCAAAAGTATGTGAAATTTATCAGCATTAGCAAAAGGAACAAGAACAAGAGGGCATCTTTTGAAGGATGTGCACACGGAGCAAGGGTGCGATGAGAAAAACAAAACACCTTCACACAGCAAGTAGTTAGAGTATTAAGGGAGAGATTGCATTCCCTGGAAATGTGGTGGAGGCAGTTTCAGTTGAACCATTCCAGAGAACACTGGATAGTTATTTGGATAGGAGTAGTGTGTAAGGGTATGGGACAAATACAGGTGGTTGGCCATAGGGAATGTTGCTCATTTGAAGAGTCAGAGTGGGGCAATGGGGTAAGCGATCTCCTGCACCATAGCAATTCTATATTCTGACATTCCTCATCCCAGTAATACATTGGCACATAAAACATAGGAGCAGGATTAGGACATTGGTCTCTTCAAACCTTTCAGTTCCATCATTCAATAAGGTCATGACTGGTTAAGTTATGGTTTCACCTACATTCTCCTGTCACCTCCCTGTGCCCACCCCCACCATAATCTGTGACTCTCTTGACCATTAAGAATCTAACCAAAGAAAAATTGAAGATTCAGTCTCCACAGTTCTCTGGTTGGGAGGTGGGTGGGGTGGGGGGGTGGAGTTCCACTCTTCAACAATCTTCTCAGAGAAATACTTCTCCTCCTTGCTTTCTTCAACAGAAGATCACCTTATTTTTAAATTTACTCCCCTTGGTCTCCATACCACCCCCCCCTACCCCCCCCAACCGTCCATGAGGAGAAAACATCTTACAAAAGGACCTACATGAGAAAAATATGAAAACCATCTCAGCCACTCTTCTCTAGCAAGTGGTTTGTGAATCTCCTGTATGTAGTTTGCACTGGGGAAAGGACACAGTGTGGAGATTAATGGAGATCAAAGCTCACTTTCGTTGTTTTCTTTTACATTTCACTTCTGCAAACATACTTCAGCAATGAGTATCTATCTGGAACAAGCAGTCCCATGGATACAACAAACAGCTTTAAATTTCACAGAACCCATTCCATCGAAGAAGCTTGCAATGCTCTGTCTAATCAGAGAGATTTTTATTCCATTTATGGTAGCAGACCTGATAAAGACACTGAGGCAGCTACTGTAGTGCAGACCTTAAAAAGTCTCCCTGCCGCAGTACAAGGAGCTAAGTATTGGCACGCTCCATGCAGACTCTGCAAAAACACCAGCTTGAGGTTTTCAGTGCACTCTGTGAATATTAGGTTTGGTGCGAGATTTGACGATTGTTTTGTTGATCTTTCAGAGAGCTACTTGCAGGTGCAATGATGAATTAGAACATTCCATTCCAGTGCCAGTTCCAGTTATATTTTCCTGTTTTGCTCAAAGTTTTGACATTCCTGTTGTCCCAGTTTGACTGAGGGTCATTGAAGTGTTTTGCAGCTAATGGCCTTCAGTCACCCTTGAAACAAACTACACCATGATATGAGAACTGCTTTCTCTGAGATAAGGAAATCTCAACCACAAATCTAGATGTGGCTTGAATGTACACAGGCTACACTCTAACTTTGGGTTGCCAGGTTTTCAGATGTAAAAAACCAGGGGCTCTTTTCCTTTGCAGTTCCTCAGTTATGCCCTCACTGTGTGTGCTTTTCCTTCAGGAACATACACCCTTAAGGATTTCATTCACCTGTGTGAATATAATGTTGCGACTCAGGTTGCCAATCAGTTTGTTTTAAGCTTGCAATGCACACAAACATAAATGCTGTGCTGTATGTCCTCTGAAATTGCCCAGGAAGTGAATCAGTTCAGGGTCAATTAGGAAGACACTGCTGAAACAGTAGTTGTAGATATAGCATCATGCTGTGGTTTTGCTCCACTCATAATCTCTGGAATCACTGGAGTAACTCACCTCATGACTCCTCAAAGCCTGTCCACTGTCTATAAGGCACAAGTCAGGAGGGAGATGGAAAACTCCCCAATTGCCTGGATGGGTGCAGCTCCAACAACACTCAAGAAACCTGATACCATCCAGGACAAGATAATAAAATGTGAGGCTGGATGAACACAGCAGGCCAAGCAGCATCTCAGGAGCACAAAAGCTGATGTTTCGGGCCTAGACCCTTCATCAGAGAGGGGGATGGGGAGAGGGAACTGGAATAAATAGGGAGAGAGGGGGAGGCGGACTGAAGATGGAGAGTAAAGAAGATAGGTGGAGAGAGTGTAGGTGGGGAGGTAGGGAGGGGATAGGTCAGTCCAGGGAAGACGGACAGGTCAAGGAGGTGGGATGAGGTTAGTAGGTAGATGGGGGTGTGGCTTGGGGTGGGACGAAGGGATTGGTGAGAGGAAGAACCAGTTAGGGAGGCAGAGACAGGTTGGACTGGTTTTGGGATGCAGTGGGTGGGGGGGGGAAGAGCTGGGCTGGTTGTGTGGTGCAGTGGGGGGAGGGGATGAACTGGGCTGGTTTAGGGATGCAGTTGGGGAAGGGGAGATTTTGAAACTGGTGAAGTCCACATTGATACCATTAGGCTGCAGGGTTCCAAGGCGGAATATGAGTTGCTGTTCCTGCAACCTTCGGGTGGCATCATTTTGGCACTGCAGGAGGCCCATGATGGACATGTCATCTAAAGAATGGGAGGGTGAGTGGAAATGGTTTGCGACTGGGAGGTGCAGTTGTTTGTTGCGAACTGAGCGGAGGACATCCAGGACAAAGCAGCCTGCTTGATTGGCACCACATCCACAAACATTCTCAACCACTGATGCTCAGTAACAGCAGTGCATACAAGATGCACTGCAGAAATTCACCAGGACTCCTTCGACAGCACCTTCTGTCTGATGCTATTTGGAGCATTGGTATCAACTCAATGGGTTGCTTCTACATTATAGGGATTCTAATCATATGCCTGATTTATATAATGTTCCACACATGCATAATAAATGGGAAAACTGAAAACTGAGACCTTTAAATTATTTTGGGAAATCTGTTAGGCACAACAGCACATCTAATGAAAACTCAGATCTGCCTTGGCTGACAGGCTTTGCAGTGAGCCTCGCAGACTGACGCTCTGACCTGTTGTTTCCTCACTTTGGGATATGGAAATATTAACAATGGCTTCTGACACAATTCTAGAGCTACAAGGACTTGGTTTCTCAAACCATTCAAACATTTTTCACTAGACAAGAAAGACAGCAGTGTCACTTTCCACTGGTCCGGGTGAGGTATGAGGTTCTCGAAATCTGTTTCTAAACCCTGAATGTCAGAAAGGACTTCAGTTTAAGGGAAGGCTAACTTGTAGTTCCACAAAACCTGTTGAAGTATTTTTGAAGTATAGTGATTGATGCAATCAGGAAACATGGCAGCTAGTTGGAAGACAGCTAGCTACCAATAGATAATGATGATATCATTTGTTTTTTTTAGTGATGTTTGTGGAAGGTTAAATATTGGCCACAACTTTGGAAGAAATCCATTTTTCTCTGAGGTAGTGCTAGGGGATCGTTTAGAGATACCAGAGAGGGCAATTTAGGAACATTATCACCTAAGAAATAGCAGCAGATGTAGACCTTACTCTATAGCAAATCTGTTCAGGCATCCAGCAAGGTCATGGCTGAACTTCTAAGTCAAGAGAACTTTCCTAACTTCTCCCCATATCCCTCAATTCTTTTCATGTCTAAACATCTATCAATTCCTGTCTTGAATTTAACTGGGCATTTGTCACTCCCTGGGGTAAAGATTTTTCCAAGATTCACAGTGAGCTGAGTTATTCCTCCTCATCTCAGTTTTAAATTGCTGATCCCTCAGCCAGGTTAGCACTACCACCTGAGTGTCACTGAGTACTGCTACTGAGTAAAGATTCCACCTTTCAGTCATGATATCGGGGGTTGTGGTGCGAAGTAATTTGGAACTCTATGATCTCCAGCTCTAGACTCTCCAAACAGGAGACTCACTCTGTCAGCATTGAATTGAAACAGAGAAGCCGTCAAAGAATTTCAATTAGGCTATCTCACATTCTTCCCCCAATCCACATTAGTCTCCTTACTGGGCAGTTGTCTCATGCCTGAACTCAATCTAAGGAAACCTCAATACACCCCCTGCTAATGAAGTAAAGTTAGCCTCCGATAAGGGGACCAAAGCTGTCCACATTACTCTTGGTTTGGTCTTGGCAAAGTCCTACAGAATTACAGACAGTGTGCCTTCCCAATACATTCCAATCCCTTTGGAATAAAGTCTAGCTATTATTCATCTCTCTGACTGCTTACTGCACTAGTACGCTGTCATTCTGTGGTTCATGTACAAGGTCCTAAAAATCGTTCTGAATCCCATCATTTGCCAATAAATCAGTTTCCATCCTGTAGTTGATTTTTGCTCTTTCTAATGTTATATTCCATCTGATGCCTTTATTTGTCCAAATCACTGAACCAGAAGATATTCCTTGGCACAATTTACTTCCTCCCTCTGCCAACATCTCTTATGAAAGTTGATGCTTCTGCCAGTGCAGTTCTCAGTAGCACTGCGGTGAAAGTGTCAGCCTGGATTCGGTGCTTAAATCTGGGTGTGTAACTTAAACTCACAACTTCATGACTCAGTGCTACTATTGAGTTAACGAAGACACAGTTGAGGAATTGAGGGACTTACAGCCAAAGTTCGTATGCAGGGAAGCTAGAACCAATTGAAGTCTGTGATTCCTGCTTCATGGTTTGAGAAGAAAGGTGGGCACTGAATAACCCCACTAAGGCTGCTACCTGTCACCGAGTCATCCTATGGGGATTGTAGGTGACACTGACCCAGTTGGCACTGAACCAGCTCCTGGAGTGAACAGAACCTCTTGACACTCCTGTTTATATCTGGCAGCCAGGTTTCCTTGATTGGAGTGGATTAACAGCCCCAGTCAGGGAACTCATATTCTATGAAGTCCACCTGGCTGACTTCATTCTAATCACTTCAGGCACAGTCTGCGTGTTACCCATCTCACTCCTGACCTGCATGACCAGATTGAATAGCTAGTCAACTGTTACTAATTAGAGTGAAGACTATAAACTAACAGGAGGCATTTCAGTGGTGGGTGAGGGAGGGTAGATAGAGAAAGGGAGAGAGAGAGATCCATAAATTTCACATACATTGGGTTTCCACAGTTGGTGAAAGGCTTTCCCTCAATGTGTGCCCCAAAAGTTATTAGAAGAGAATGGCCTTCAGTATTAAACTCTTTATTTTTGACCTGGGCAGGATGGAGAAATTGCCTGTTTCCCTGTGACTATAACCTGATGTACTTAAAAAACAAACATTGAGCTTACGGATCTGAACCATACTTTCCTCTGACAGTAATTGTCTATTAATAGTGTAGAAAAGTCCTGGCGAATGCATGCTAGTTTGCCTGGCTCTGGGTGGTACATGGGTGAAGAGTTCAGGAATATGTTGTGCCTCTGGACAATTGAGAGTAAATAATTTTCTGTTGACAACAGGAAAGGCTGTAAGAGGGGCAAGAGTTCAATCATTTCAAGCATTTGACCTGAAAGCAGAAGGCGCTAAACCTCTATGTGTGGGGTCCATCACCCTGGAAATATTAACACACCCTAGTGATCTCCCAGCCCAGCATGTGAAACATGAGGTCAATCATCTGAACCCATTAAAAATAGACAATAAACTGCAAAGACTCATCCTTTTCTCAGCTAATGCACAGATTGGCAGCATAATTGGGCATACTACTTCACAGAGAGGATAATGAATATTATAAATATTTTGCAAAGTGAGTCAAACCAAACTGCTAAGTCAAAATATTCATTCCATTATGTCATCTGGTATTTCTTACTGAACGTTTGCATTTGTACAGATTGAGGCTATTAATTTGAGTGGCCTCAGCAATAGTCTATCTCCCTGTTAATGGGACTGCGGAGTAAAAAGTCACAACCTGAAAGGTTAGTTCTGCTTCTCTCTCTACAGCGCAACCTTAGCTTTTCACAGTCTTTTCAGTTCTTACTCCAGATTTCCAGCATCCGCTGCATTTTGCTTTTTGATTAGTAACAAGGTTGGAACAAATGCAGCATTTCATTTTAAGTCAACAGATCGTAACGGAGAGGTTTGGTGAACAACACCAGAGAGTATCTTTAGGCAAGAGTGGGGAAAGAGAGAGAATCAGTCATTGGCCACCCAATATCCAATGAGCATGAAGCTGCTCTTAAGCAGACTAGGATCCACTTCAAGAGCATTCACCGAATCAGAACAAGTTATCCTAAATCTATAAAGCTGACCAATGAAGCTGGATGTTTGGAACAACAGGGTATTTTGCGCAAAGTTAAACTCCCAGCGTGACGAGGCTCACCCATTGAAAGGGTAGACTGTGAGTGTGATGGAACTGAGCAGAACAGTGCAATACTTCCACATTCCACTCTTCAATAGCAATGTTGCCCCTAAATTGGACACCCTAAACTTGACTCTCCGATTGGCCAGTGAGCAAGGCTGTGCTGGGAGTCAAACTTTGTTGTTCCATCTGATGCAATTCTGGCTTTTGTGACATTCGAGACATGGTTCAAGTAAGACTCATAGACACATAGGAGTAGGAGGCCAAGCAGCAGGAGCAGGAAAGCTGACCTTTCGGGTCTGATCTGAAGAACGGTCCTTCCTGCTCCTCTGATGCTGCCTGACCTGCTGTGTTCATCCAGCTCCATGCCTTGTTATCTCAGACTCCAGCATTGACAGTTCCTACTATCTCCTAGGAACAGAAGGATTCCATTTAGTCCCTCAAACCTATCAGACTGTGGTAACTTTATTATAGAATCACAAAATTATCAGAGGGCCATAGGAGGCCATTTAACCCATCTTGCCTGCACTGGCTCTTCAAACAAGCACCATTACCTCGTGCCATCCTCCTGCTTTTTTCCTGTACCCTTGTATATTACTTCCCTGCAAGTAATCATCCAACATTCTCTTGAATGCCTCTAGCCATCTACATTCAGTAAACTTGCCAAAAAAGAAATTATCTACCTTGGTCCCAGAGACAGTAGCAACTGTAGATGCTGGAGAATCTGAGATAACAAGGTATAGAGCTGGATGAACCCAGTAAGCCAAGCAGCATCATAGGAGTAGGAAAGCTGATGTTTTGGGTCTAAGAGTCTAGGCCTTGCGTCTTGGTCCCATTGGACTGAAGTATTCCTTCACAACAGTGTACATGTGGCCTAATTCTAATTTGAAGGATACACCTGTTGTTTTGGATTATTCTGCCATCAGAGGGATTTGACGCTATAAAATCCATCTTCAACACCAAGATCACTATTTAATCATCTATATTCCTGGGAATGTCAACCTAATGCATGCTGTCACTGTCACTTGCATAGTTAAGCCTGGTATCAGACACAATAATGTTTCTGGTAGCTTTTGTGCTCCTAAGATGCTGCTTGGCCTGCTGTGTTCATCCAGCTTCACACTTTGTTATCTTGGATTCTCCAGCATCTGCAGTTCCCATTTTCTCTGATACAATGTTTCTGGTAGACAACTCAATTCTGAAGGAAGACTCAGATAAAACTATTGAGTGGGGGTGTCAAGGTATGGAGTGGTGGAAGGCTTTTGGGTGAACATGAGCCATGTCTTCAAATACATGGAGGTAGTGAATGACTCTGATATATTCCCCCTGTGTTCGAATATCTCAAACTGTTCCGCACTACGTTTACACTGTATTTGCTCACGAATGTCAGCTAAAATTGAAGTGTGTGGGGTGATAAAAATGAAGGCATTCAGATAACCACAGCACCTCAATACGGGACTATCATGTAGAACACACAACAGGGAAACAGTGAAGGGGTAGCATGGTAGCATAGTGGTTAGCTCTGCTGCCTCATAGCGCCAGTGTCCTTCAGGGGACTATCAGTGTAGAATTTCCACATTCTCCCTGTATCTGCATGGAGTTATCAAATTCTCCCTGTTTCTGCATAGGTTTTCTCCAGGTGCTACAGTTTCCTCGCATGATCCAAAGACATGTGGATTAGGTGAATTAACCATTGGAAATGAAGGGCCGTAGGGATAGGGTGGATCTGGGTGGGATGCACTTTTGCGGGGTGGTGTGGACTCGATGGGCTGAATGGCCTGCTTCCACACAGTGGGGATTCTATGATTTGATCAGGTAAGACACATAATGGCATGGTGGCTCAGTGGTTAGCACTGCAGCCTCACAGCGCCAGGGACCTGGTTCGATTCCAGCCTCAGGTAACCGTCTGTGTGGAGTTTGCACATTCTCCCCGTGTCTGTGTGGGTTTCCTCTGGGTGCTCCGGTTTCCTCCCACGGCCCAAAGATGTGCAGGCTAGGTGGATTGGCAACGCTAAATTGCCCATAGTGTTCAGGGGTGTGTGGGTTATGGGGGGATGGGTCTGGGTAGGATGCTGCAACGGGCGGTGTGGACTTGTTGGGCCGAAGGGCCTGTTTCCACACTGTAGGGAATCTAATTTAATCTAATAACAATCGCTTACTTCAGTTCCTGGAATCTAAATGTTGTACATCTGCTTAAGTCCTTTGTTCTTTTATTTCCTCATTCCTACCATCTTCAGGTATTTTCAAGCTCAGTGCAACCTGCTTTCTGGATTCTCCCAAAACCATACCCACTCTTAGTGGTTGCTTTTATTTTTAATAAAATGCAATCTTCAAAATAAGACAGAAATGCATGAGGCAAGCCATTGATCACATGTGACAGGTATTCAGTTGTAATAACATCAGAAGCTATCTAAGGACAGATATACTGGGATTAGGGGCAGCTCTGAGAAGGCTCACTAGGCTAATACTATGCCTAGCAAAGTCCACAAGAATTTGAAATTCAGGATCAAAACATGGGATAGGAAGCAAAAAGTGGAAAAAAGGCATGAGTTCTCCTCAACAGCGACATCTTCTGTATGTAGTCACGTGAGAAGAGATGGATTGCATTAGAGGCTGCAGCACTTTAGAACACAGAGAGTGGACTGCAGGTTTTTGGTACTTGCTTCATTGCCAGTTGCTGACGAGGGGTGTGGAAATGATTTGGTGCCTAGGGTCAGCCAGTGATAGGCCAGGCCTGTGAGTGAGGAAAATGAAAGAGCGAGGGACCATTGATTCTAAATGCAAGATGGCAGCAGCAGGTCACAGCATGTTTATGGATTTGGGGAGCACCCTTGCCTCCTAACCCCACAAAGACTGTACATAAAACAATATTTCAACACACACAGCAGCCTTTTAGTAGCTACTGGAACACATCATTTGAACCTGATTTTGACGAATATGGGTTCCACTTCTGAAATACAAATTCTATTTCATAGAAACCCTACAGTGCAGATAAATGTCATTGGGCCTGTCGAGTCTATACCACCCTTTATTTGTACTTAAGCAGTTCCCACCTGTTCCTTGCCAACTTACACACTTCAAAATCATCTCAGAATGGCCTCTGAATGCCCTTGGTTTTCACTGACTGGCCACCTGTACACCAGTCGAGAGATGGGTGACTGGTAGCCAGGGCACAGACCTCCAATTCCTTGAATGGTTTAAAGTTACAAAATTAATTCTTTCCTTCCAGAATTGAGTCTCCTTACAGCACAATGAGAAAATAGAAACTAGGAACAGAAGCAAGAACAGGCTGTTCAGCCCCTTGAATCCGCTCCACCATTCAATATGATCATGGCTAATCTCATCTCAGCCAGAACTCCACTTTCTCACCCACTTACCATAATCCTTTCACATATTACTAATCAAAAATCTGGCAATCTCCTCAAATTTATTCAGGGTCCTGGCATACAGCACATTCTAGGGTTGTGAATTCCACAAATTCATGACCCATTGCCAGAAGTAATTCCTCCTCACCTGTGTTTTAAATCTGCTGTCCCTTAGTCTTTCATTCTAGAATAAACTGCACCAGGGCAGAGTGAACTCTCCTCTGTTAGCTCTCCTCCACCATCAGGATTCATTCTGTGGGCATCTCTCAACTTGAGTTTCTGGACCTCAGCAAAGCAGATCCCTCAGGTTCATAGGTCAAATATAGGCATATTTCTGCTGATACTTTCTGAGAACTAGAAGTCTTTGTGGTTGGAGTCACACATCAAAGGGTATATTTAACTCAACGAGAGACGCTAAAACAGAATTCAAGTGTTTCTTTTGAATTGAGAAACCCAGGCCCATTACAAATGGAGATGGAAACCTCAGCAACAGACAGGCGTTGTTTAAGATTTTGTTCCCGGTAACACCATGGAGTTGTTGATTCTCCATGAATAAAAGCATCTTAGATGGAGTTTAGGTTCTAGAGGCTGAAGTGGGAATGGGAAAAGTAGGTTGTGGGTGGATGTTTAGTTATATTCTTCTTGATGGTGGAGCATGTTCATTGTGCCATGGTGAGCTCCCAATTCTCATGCCTTTCCATTTGTGATGTGAGCTAATTAGTTGTTTCACTTATCTACAGAGCAGTGACTGCACTTCAAAAGTGATTTGTAACTTCTGAAGTGCTTGTGGAAATCTAAAGATAGGAGAATGCCTTATCTCTCGCTCTCTCTCCCCCCCAGATGCTCAGTGTGTGAAGTTCAATTACAGCCAAATCATGATTTAGATTGTAAGTTAAAAGTGAAGATGCCTCTTTATGAGACTTTATGCAGATATTCTCTACACCCATCTGAGACCACACACGAAAAACTGTCCTCACACTTATCTAGCTATTGGCATCAGGCATTGCCAGCTCTGATAGGAAACAGGATTAAAGACTTTTCTTTGGAAACAGCCTGCAAAAGGAGGTCTGTGTACAATTGCTGATAGTTTTGGCTCCGTGCTGCCCCTTTCATCTCCGAGTCAGATGGCTGTCGGGTTAAGTCCTGCTTTGGAGACACACATATCTAGGCTGCTGTCTGAGGAAGCACTACATGGTCAGTCAGAGATGAAACCTTTTAGAAACTTTATTACTGAGAACCTGTCTCTAATACATAGCTACTTCCCTTCCACCCACTCCTTAAGATGCATGTCACAGACACAGCATTTGGAAGAAGAGCTGGTAATAGTAGGTGCCAGATATGTCTTAATGCAGAGCAAAGTGAAGTGATGCATTTTGATTGGAAGAACATTGCAAGACAATATAAAATAAGTGGTACAATTCTGAAGGGGGTGCAGGAGCAGAGGATTTTGGGTATGTATGTACACTGACGAATGAAGGTGGCAGGACAGGTAGAGAGAGCAGTGAATAAAGCATAGAATGTCCTCAGTTTCACTAAAAGTGATACAGAGTATAAGAGTTATGAGGTGATGTTGAAATTGTATAAGATATTTGTCAGACCTCAGCTTCCTCCTTATTTATTTGAGGGCGTTGTTGGCTGGCCAGAATTTATTGCTCGTCCCTAATTGCCCTTGAGAAGGGTGAGCTGCCTTCTTGAACCACTACAGTCTATGTGCTGTAGGTTGCCCTTAGGGAGGGATTTCCAGAATTTCAGGATGACAATGAAGGAAGGGTGATTTCTGAGGCATGTATTTGTCATCCTTCTAGATGGAAGTGGTCGTGGATTTGGAAGGTGCTGTCTGAGGATCTATGGTGAATTCCTGCAGTGCATCCTGTAGATGGTACACACTACTGCAACTGAGCTTTGGTGGTGGAGGGAGTGAATCCTTGTAGATGTAGTGCCAATCAAGCAGGCTGTTTTGTCCTGGATGGTGTCAAGCTACTTGAATATTTTTGGAGCTGCAGCCATCCAGGCAAGTGGGCAGTATTCCGTCACACTCCTGACTTGTGCCTTGTAGATGATGAGCAAGCTTTACAAAGTCAGGGTGTGAGTTACTTGCTGCAATATTTCGAGCCTCTGACCTGCTCTTGTATGTGGTGAGTCCAGTTGAATTTCTAGTCAATAGTAAGATGTTGATAATGAGGGATTCAGTGATGGTAACACCTTTGAATGTCAAGGGGCAGAGGTTGGATTTTTTTTCTTTATTCATTCACGGGATGAAGGTGCCGCTGACCAAGCAGCATGTATTGCCCATCCCTAATTGCAAAGAGAGCAGTTTAGAGGCAACCACATTGCTGTGGTTCTGCAGTCACATATAGGCCAGACCAGATAAAGATGACAGTTTCCTTCTGTAAAGGGCATTAGTGAACCAGATGGGTTTTTCTGACAATCAACAATGGATTCATGGTCATCATTAGATTCTTAATTCCAGGTATTTTATTGAATTCATATTCCACCATCTGCCATGGTGGAATTCGAACCCAGGTCCCAGAACATTATCTGAGCCTCTGGATTAACAGTCCAGCAATAATGCCATTAGGCCATTATCTCCACATTGTCTGATATTGGTGATGGTCACAGCCTGGCATTTGTGTGGTGCGAATGTCACTTGCCACTTTTCAGCCCAAGCCTGGATATTGTCCAGATCTTGCTGCATTTGAAGATGGACTGTTTCAGTGTCTGAGGAGTCACAAATGCTGCTGAACATTGTGCAATCATTGGCAAACATCCCTACTTCTGACCTTACGATGGAGGGAAGGTCATTGATGAAGCAGCTGAAGATGGTTGGGCCGAAGACATTACTCTGTGGAACTCTTGCAGAGATATCCAGGAGCTGAGCTAACTCCAAAACAATAACCATCTTTCTATGTGCCAGGTATCATTTTACTGATGATTGAGAGTAGACTGATGGGGTTGCAATTGGTTGGGTTGGATTTGTCCTGCTTTTTATGCACAGGACATACTTGGGCAATTTTCCACATTATCAGGTAAATGCTAAGGTTGTAACTGTGCTAGAAAAACTTGGCTAGGAGAGCAGCAAGTTCTGGAGCACATGATTTCAGTATTGATGCTGGAATGTTGTCAGGGCCCACAGCCTTCGCAGTATCCAGCATTTCCAACCATTTCTTGCTATCACTATGAGTGAATCAAATTGGTTATCACTTACACTGATGTGCTGGGCTCTTCCATCATTGAGGATAGGGATATCTGTGGAACTTCCTCCTCCAGTAAGTTGTTCAATTCTTGACTGGATGTGGCAGAACTGCAGAGCTTAAATATGATCCATTGGTTGTAGGATCAAATATCTCTGTCTATCACTTACTGGTTATGCTGTTTGGCATGCAAGTAATCCTGTTTGTTACATCAGGTTGACACCTTATCTTCAGGTATGCCAGGTGCTGCTCCTGGCGTGGTCTCCTTGCACTCTCCATTGAACCAGGGTTGATCCCTGGCTTGATGGTAATGGTTGAGTGGGGGAATATGCCAGGCAATATGCTGGAGTACAATTCTGCTGCTGTTGATGGCCCACAGCGCCTCATGGATGCCCAGCCTTGAGTTGCTAGATCTGTGCGAAGTCTGTCCCATCTAGCATGGTGATCATGCCACACAACACGATGGAAGTTGTTCTCAATGTGAGGTGGGACTTCGTCCCCACAAGGACTGTGGATGGCCACTCTTACCAATACTATCATGGACAGATGTAACTACAGCTGGCAGATTGGTAAGGATGTGGTTAAGTATGTTGTTCCCTCTTGTTGGTTCCCTCACCACCTGCCACAGACCCAGTCCAGCAGCTGTGTCCTTTAGGACATGACCAACTCGATCAGTAATACAGCTGCTGGGCCACTCTTGGTGATGGACATTGAAATCCCCTCCCAGAGTACATTCTGTGTCCTTGCCATCCTCAGCGCTTCCTCTAAGTGTTATTCAATCATCTGCTGAGGGAGGATAGTGTGTGGTAATCAGCAGGAGGTTTCCTTACTCATGTTTAACTTGAAGCCATGAGGCTTCATGGGGTCCAGGGTCAATATTGAGTATTCCCAGAGCAACTCCCTCATGAGTGTATCCCACTGTGCCGTCCCCTCTGCTGGGTCTGTCCTGCTGATGGGATTGGACATTTCTAGGGAGGACTTAAAGCCACAACCTCCTGAATTAAAGGCAAGAGAGCATGCCCTGTATGGGAGAGGAAACAGAATTTCACTAGCAGGCCAGTGTTAGCGCAGGCAGGACAATTCCGGATTATTGCACATTTGCACAGAGTTGTTACGAAATTCCAATCTGTGAACCAAAAGAGCAGTTGGTTTCGCTCAGTGAAGTCGCTATCAGCAATGCAATGCTGTGACTGAACTGGTCCCTTAGGAAGCATAAATACCTACGAAAGCTCTTCTTCGCCTGCAGCTCGAGAGTAGGTTTATGTACTGAAAATCTATATGCGCTCTGATTGTTTATCCTGATTTTACAGTCTAGGGATACTGTTTCATGAGATCCCTTTCACACTCATCAGCAAATAAAGCAAGTTTCAGGGACACACAGCATTTCAATACTGAGCATCCATAATCTAAATGATGTGAAGATAATGATTTATCAAAATCAGCTTCATAATGGAACAAAGATTGACGAATAGGAATTTCACCTTGTTGTCATGCCAACCAAGACAACTCAGTACTAAGAGATGTTTTGGCCACAGTTACAGTTTCCATTAGTGGAAGCTTTCAAGAAAATTTAAACTCCCAGTTTGCTTGGTATTTTTCTAAAAATATGAAGAAGCTGCTGACTTTTCAAAATCCATATTTGGGGAAGTGGGCATTGCTGGCAAGGCCAATATTTATTGCCCATTTGTCGTTGCCATTGAGAAAGTCACATTGACAGTTTAACACAACTGAGTGTCTTTCAAGGCCACTGGTTACAGGTAACAGGGTGAGGCTGATTGTAGTGTTCTTATTTCTGCCTCTTCCATCCATAAGCACAGCTGTATGTTAATGAAGTGCAATTTTTAAATGACCCGCAACAAACTTTCTTTGGGGTTCACACACACACACACACACACACACACACACACACACACACACACACACACACACACACACACACACACACACACACACACACACACACACGAGCATAAGGGAAAAGGTGAAGTTAGATGTAATTTAACACTGAAAGGCATGAACAAACAGTCACATGAATTTTGATCCAGTTCAGCAAAAGTTTTCTCCCCACAGTCTGATTTTGCAGAATCTCTTGTCGTAGTAGTCAACACATAATAGTGCAACTGGTCCACTTTCAGATGAATGTAAGACTTCTTCCAAAAACCTCTTCCACAAACCTGGTTTTGAATAGGTTGGGGCTAAATGATTGACTAAGCCTGAAGTCTGATTTTCTGTATAGAGAATCGTGCAGGAAGTGATGCTGATAGTAGGCTAGCTCTTCCCAGGTTAACTTAAGCAACTGGGTGGGGTGCTCATGTAGCACAGTGGTAGTGTCTAGCCTCTTAGTCAGGTGTGCCTGGTTCAAGTTCCATCTGCCCCAGAAATGTGTAATAATATTTCTGAACAGGTACATTAGGAAAAAAAAGAAAAGTATTCAAACTGTCCAAATTTCAGGAGTTTCACTCATGTGACTGGGTTCCCACATGATTCACTTTGTTTCATGAGGCAATTTCTGTGTTCCTGGCCCTGATCATTGTTCATTTGTCTGTGATAAATGATGCTGTTTGTACCACTTCAGGCATAATGACTTCCAGTAACTTCTTCCTACCTACTCCCACTTTGTTCAGAAATGACTGAGTGCCATCTCTTCTGCTATTCTCCTCGTGTTGGTGAGCTGCAAAGTCCACACAGTGTAATGGTATGACAATCCTGCAGAATAATCTAAGTTCAGTTGTGGCTAACGGAGATCGGAACATTGCAAATTGTGGTCAACTGACCAGCAGCATCCAGCAAAGATCATTTTAAAATGTAAACAAGTATAGCTTTTAAAAACAGATTATGATCTCTCATTATGCTTTGTAGGGATGACATTCCCCTACCCTCAAGGGGAAAAAAATTGATTCATTTATATCACATGAATTTTTTGGTCAGGGAAGAGAAAGTAGAGATGTATACTTATTTGCTCATATACTCTTGAAAGTCAAACACAGAGCTGGCTGGTGAAAAGTTGTTTCTAAGGGTCTACAATCAAGTCAGGACATCAGTCAATGTGAGCAACTTTTAGTCTAAAAGGTTCAAAGAACCAACTCCAGCAAATCCACCTGGCATTGCATGATTCACATGTTTTTCAGGAATTTCAAAAGGACTGCCAAATGTAGTAGGGTGGCTATCAGTTGTGTTAAAATCCTCTTGGCTGAACCTCCAATCCCCTCATTTGCCAATATCCTCTTCCTGGAGTCACTTATAGCCTCCAGGTGGACTGCACTATTGAGGAGTTATCTGGGTTGTCCGCCAATGAGATGTAGAATTATACGGTACAGCAGAGGCTTTTCAGCCCCTCTTGGCCCATAGCCTTGAATGTTGTATTTAAAGTGCTCTTGTAAAAGTTTGTGAGGCTTTCCCATCAACTATCCTCCCAGGTAATGCATTTCGGACCCCCACCACCCTCCAGGTGAAAAATATTTTCCCCAAATCCTCTCATAACGTCCTGCCTTCCGCCTTAAAATTATGCCCCTGTTATTAAAGGGATAGCATCTGCTTTCTGTTCACCCTGTCCATGCCCCTCATAATCTTACACATCTCCATCCGGATCTTCACAACCTTCTCTGCTCTAAAGGAGAAGCTCTTATCCAGCTTCTCTTCACCACTGAAATGCTCCATCCCAGGCAGCATCCCGGGGATTCTCCTCTGCACCCCCACATTCAGTGCAATCACTTCTTCCTATTGTGCAGAGACCAGAACTGTACACTGTACTCCAGGTGTTGCCGAACCAAAGTCTGTACAGTTCCAATATGACCTCGCTGCTTTTATCATATTTGCCAAGTGTCCCATGTGCATCTTTAACAACCCTATAAACCTGCCTGACTGCCTTTAGGGCTTTGTGGGCAAAACAGCCCTACAGCTTAAGATCGCAAATCTTACTGGGGCTTTTCTTTCCACTAAAGCACATGACTTTAAACAGGGACAGGTTGATTGGCTGATAAGGCTGAGATTCCTCTTGCTCTAATAGGACATCTGGATGGTGTGTTGGCTCCATGGTTAACACTGCTCCCTCACGGTGTCAGCAACCTGGGCTCAATTCCAGCCTTGGGTAACTGTCTGTGTGGAGTTTGCACATTCTCCCTATGTCCAGGCGGGGCCTTCGGTTTCCTCCCACAGTCCAAAGATGTGCAGGCTAGGGTGGATTGACCATGCTAAATTAGCCCAAAGTGTCCAGGGATGAGTAGGCTAGGTGGGTTAGCCATGGGAAATGCAGGGTTACTGGAATAGGTAGGGGAGTGGTCTGGGTGCGATGCTCCTTGGAGGGTTGGTATGCTTCCACACTGAAGGGATGCTATGATCCCAGTACTTTTTTAAATAGCCTGGTTTCACAGGCTGGACTGAATGGCTTTCCCTGTCTCTGAAATCCCTGGTATGTAGTGTTGGACAAGAGATTCCTTGGGTCCCTGTATTCAGGGGTAAATGTGGAGCTAGCAATGTGATCAGCTTTGGAAGCAGTGCAGTAAAGGAGCTCCAGTGCTTTAGATCTCAACTGCATTGATGCCCAACACCCTGCTGGATCACCTCACCAAGTGGTGCCTACTCATCAGAGCTCAACTAGCATAGCTTTCAACTTAATGATGTAGGTTCTCCGGCAACTGCATCATGGACTGTTATCCATGGGATTTGTCCTTGTAAGTTCTTGTGGATTCTTCAATTCGCCTGAGCAAACATACCTGACTCTTTTGTCAGGGATGCGAATTGCACCTCTAAGATTCAGGTACCTTCCAGCTGAAAATTCAAGTCAAGAAGCCTCCTCTCACTCCTTTCCATCTGACAACCTTCCCTCCTCCAGACCTGCCCCTCAGGTGTGCCCACCTCCCCTGTCCAAGCCCCTGCCACCTCAGATGTGCCCACCCCCTGCCCCAGTCCCTGACCCTCAGATGTGCCCAGCTCCCCTGCATCATCCTTGACCTCCAGATATGACCACTTCCCCCGTACTCAAACCCCAGATGTGGCCACCCTCCCAGTCCCAGTCTCTGCCCCACCAGATGTGCCCACTTCAGGCAGACTCTCACTGTTTGACTGGTCTCTGGGGTGTAACTCTATTTTATCTGTAATTGAACTCCTCTGGTGTTAGCTATGAGAAAGGTGGATCTTCAGGCTCTCTGATGAAGGGTCTAGGCCCGAAACGTCAGCTTTTGTGCTCCTGAGATGCTGCTTGGCCTGCTGTGTTCATCCAGCCTCACATTTTATTATCTTGGAATCTCCAGCATCTGCAGTTCCCATTATCTCTCTCTCTTCAGGATCTTTCTGTGCTGAGTAACATTGAGAAGGCGCTGGTTTACAAACTGTCCCATTTCATTTAGGACACTAATGCCCTCAAGGAGCTGTCCAAGCATCAATGGCCTCAACATTATGATGGAAATCAGCTAACCCAGTGCACGCTAGCCCTGTGTATATCCTCTCGCTGTAGATTCTAGGAAAAATATTTCTAATCCTCCCATACTTCCACTTCCCAAATTACCCTGACCAAACCCACAACAAGATGGTGTTGCAGAATCCCGATGTCACCACCCGACAGATACAGGAGTAGGCAAATATTGATGGTGCCTTCCTGCTCAGTTCCTTTCCCAGGCACCAATCTCAGTTGCTCAGTGACACTAAAAGATCGATAATTGTGACTCATCCAGAAGGTCCCTGGATTGAACCCGCTGTGGGTCAGGGTCATTTGTAAAGACTAGAATTGGGTCTCAGCAGTTCAACTCTTGCTGATGCACCAAGTGACCTGTTCCCCCCTGGGAGATGAGTCCATCTCCACATTGCCACCTCTCACCATCCAGGCTCACTGCTAAAGGACAGCTAGTTAACTGAGGCACTGAAGCACTGGTGGCTTTCAGGGCACAGAGCCCACCAGGACCCAATCAGTACACTAAAGAAAGGAGGCATTCTGATGACGTTAATCTGGGTTTAACAATGAGGTTATGTGTTTATTTGAAATGATACTTCCAGAGCCAGGGGAATACTTTCTATCCTCACAATAAACACTTTATGCAAGTCAGTCCATGTAGGGATTAAACATTGTGTCAGGGAGAATCCATTCTCTTTGATTCCCTCCCTGCCACAGCTCTCTGCTCAAATTAAACCTTCACCCCTACTCAGGAGGGAGTCAGGCTCTCATCATGGTATAGACAGAGCAAGTATCAGTTCTGATAAAGCAACTGGATACATTAAACACTCCCTCCCTCCCCACTGCCTGCAGTATACTCTATGTATAGAGCAGTCTGCAGTAACTCACTAAGGCTCTTTCAATAGCTTTTCCCCGCTGCTTCAAAGGACAAGGGCCATCAGACTTTGTGGCAACATCAGAAATGTCAAGTTCCTATTCAACTCACAAAGCATTCTTGGAAATATTCCTTTAAACCTTTGGCAAATGTTTCTCCATCAGAATTGATTTAATCCTGGTAACTCACTCCCTGCCAGCAGTGTGGGACCCCCTCAACACATGGGACTGCGTCGTTCAAAAACAAAGCCAGCCACCATCTTCCAGCATGGGTCGGGGGTGGGGGGGGGGGGGTGGGGGCTTCCAGGGATATACAAACAGATCAGTTAAGTTGAATATCTTGATCCACTCACAGCCTGTACTATCAACAGTGGTGACAGTTCACTAGTTCCAGAATTCTAAGTTGTAAAGATGGCTGCCGGGACATCAGGAATTTGGCCACGGATGGCGGATTACATTTGGAGCAGAGTAATGAACGCAGAGTGGGAGTAGAGGATACCTGGTACGAGGGGAGCTAGTAGGAAGACATATGTCCATTACTGGTACTTTAAACAAATGTGTCAAATAGCCCTTCAATTCCAACCCACCAGTAAACTCCTGGGGTCCCATCCATGCCAACCCATGCCACCTACAGTCAGAAAGATCAGCACCTAAAAAGGGCCTTAGGTTGATCAAGTCTGTGCTCATCAAGCACAGCCTCTTAACTATTCTAATCCTATTTTGCAGTACTTGGTCCATCGCTTTTCAAGTGCACGTCTAATACTTTCTCAAATTTATGAGGGTTTCTGTCTCTACCACCCTTACAGGCAGTGAGCTCCAGATTCCCATCAATCTCTGGGTGAAAAGGTTTTTCATCACATACCCTCTAAATCTCCTGCCCCTTACCATAATTCCAAGCTATTTCTATCCCTTTAGTCATTGATCCCCCCCCCCACCATTAAGGGGCAACGTTCCTCCCTGTATACCCTATCAATGCCCCTCACAATTTGACACATCTCAATCATGTCCCCCCTCAGTCTCCCCTGCTCTAAGAGAAACAACCCCAATCTGTACAATCTCTCTTCATAACTAATATTCTCACTTGCTTTTGCCAGTGATAGGTGACACATAGGCTGATAAATCAGCAAATCTGGTTAGTGTGGTAAATCCTTTTCAAGTTTAAAATTACTTCTAAAGAACACATAATGATGCAAGTCTGAGGCAGTGGGGCAGGCAGAACTTGAACCTGTCAGCCCAAAGGTAGGGACACTCAGCACCGCACCCTTAATTTTGAACATCACTCAGGAGATTTGGGTGTCACTAGCTAGGGCAGCATTGTATTGTTCATTCCTAACTGATTTATGATTCAACCAGACTAGTGTGGGTCTGGGGTCACATGTCGGCCAGATCAGGTAAGATGGCAGATTTCCCTCCCTTAAGAATATCAGTGAGCGTGATGTCTATTTTTATGGCAATAATCACATTTTGGTCGAGTCCTTGGTCATATTTATGTACACTTTAACTATTATCCTTGTATATCTGGTGGGTTCTTTCCATATATTTTTTATCACTTCTTAATCTTCTCCTTGTGTGTTTTGTTACCCCTCCTAGTCCCATCAGTGTTTCTTCATTTCCCCTTCCATTTTACTCCTGCCTGCCAGTTTCTGTTTGACATCTTTGACAGGCTGAGATTGTAGGATTTCAATGGAATCAGCAGGAGAGGTGTAGAGTGGATGGGCAGGATGGGTTAACAAGGTGTGGAGCTGAGTGAACACAGCAGGCCAGGCAGCATCAGAGCAGCAGGAAAGCTGATGTTTTGGGTCAGACTCTTCTTCAGAAAACTTTCAGAAAGTCAGCTTTCCTGCTCCTCTGATCCTGCCTGGCCTGCTGTGTTCCTCCAGCTCCACACTGTGTTATCTCTGACTCCAGCATCAACAGTTCTTAAACTCAGTCATTAACTCTGTTTTCTCCTTCACTGCCAGATGCTGCCAGACCTGCTGATCTTTTCCAGCAACTTTGTTTTTGTTCCTGATTTACAGCATCCATAGTGCTTTTGGTTTTTACTTAGTATCTCCGAATTGATTTCTGGATTGGACACAAAGGCTCCATCTCATTCTTTGCCTCCCCAGGGCGGGATGGGTGCCAGGACACTGAGTAAATTTAAGGAGAAGGCAGACAGATGTTTAATTGGGAATGGACTAAAGGTTTATGGGATGTGGGCGGGAAAATGGAGTTGAGGTCAGCCACGATTGCATTGAAAGGTGCAGCAGGCTAAACAGGCTGAATGGTCTACTCCTGCTCCTCACACTTTGGGGCCAACCTCACAGTTTCCCATTATGAGACTATTTACCTAGCAACAAAACTCAGACTAGGGAGGGCCTCGTCAGAATACAATTGGCTTTTATTTGAATATCTAATGATCCCAAATCTGACTTTTAAAATGATAAATGCATACCAGACAGATAGCAGGATTTGATAGGGGAGAAGAGTAGAAGATGTAGCTGGATGTGCCATCAGCTAGCTAGAAGGATTATGGTGTGCCACATCAGGACTGTGTCTCACTGGGACTGTGTTTCACCAGAACTATGTCTCATTGGGAATGTGTCGTACCAGGACTATGCCTCATTGGAACTGTGTCTCATTGGGAATGTGTCTCATTGGCACTGTGTCTCACCAGGACTGTGTCTCATTGGGAACGTGTCTCATTGGGACTGCGTCTCATTAGGGCTGTGTCTCAACAGGATTGTGTATCATTGGGACTGTGTCTCGTCAGGGCTGTGACTCATTGGGACTTTGTCTCATTGGGACCGTGTCTCATCAGGACTGTGTCTCATTGAGACTGTGTCTCATCAGGACTGTGTCTCATTGGGACTGCATCTCATTGGGAATTTGTCTCAACAGGATTGTGTATCATTGGGAATGTGTCTCATTGGAACTGTGTCTCATCAGGACTGCGTCTAATTAGAACCGTGTCTCACCAGGACTATACCTCTTTGGGACTGCATCTCATAAGAACTTTGTCTCATTGGGACTGCATCTAATTGGGACTGAGCTAATGTGGGACTGTGTCTCTCATCGGGACTGTGCCTCATAGGGGCTGCGTTGCATGAGGACTGTACGTTATCAGGACTGCATTTCATGAGGGCTGTGCATCTCGTCGGGACTGTGTCTCATCAGGATTGCATTCCTCATTGGGACCTTGTCTCTCATACGGACTGCATCTTGTCAGGACTGTGTCTCTCATTAGGACTGCATATCTCATCAGAATAGTGTCTAGTGGGAACTATGTCTTATCAGAGGTCAGTAACAAATAATTGAAAGGCCTGATCTAAAAATGAGGTAATGTAAATTCAAGTTTCACCATGGCAGCTAGGCAGGAATTAAATGTTTAAAAACCTTGAATAATATGATAACAACCTGCTGTTGATCAGAAAATTGGCAAAAACCTGATTGCAGGAAAGCCTGATGTGCTGGTTCTAGATGAGACCAGTTCAGCTGGAGGTTGTTGGTTTAACTAGTTCCAGTAGAGACCAGTTTAGCAGATTCTGTGGGGGTTTGGCTCAAATGACCCCAAATGAGCCAAGTTCAAATGATCATCTGCAACTGGCCATCATTAACTAATTCATTCTTAAGGAGAGAAATTCAATTCGGCTGCCGCATTATGTTCATACAGTTATTGTAGCAATAAATAGCAATGAATAGAATGACAGCCCCTGGTACTAATTGGACAAGTTGAGCAGTAAACCATTTCCACAGGATTGACAGCTTTGGAAAAACTAGCTCCAGTATTACGTGGACCTAAAGAAGCAGCAGCCATATTTATCATTCTCAGGTGGACATACCAGGAACAGAAAGAGGCCATTCAGACTTTGGAGTCTGTTCAAACATTAAATTGGATTGTGGTTGAACCATATCTCAACTCCATTTGCCTTCCACTGCTCCATTTCTTTTGTTATCCTTCACAAGAAAAAATCTCCCAGAATTCAGTTCTGATAAGTGGTCATCAACCTGGAATATTGAGGAAAACTTTAGATCATGTGTAAAGGCAGTGTCTGAGGTTGGAGAAGGTGTAAAACTGTTAAAAATCTGAAACCTGATGTCCAATTTGCCCACTCTTGGCCTTAGCAGATTCAATGGTGAAGAAGCAAACTTCTCTCATTCAGAGACAAGCTGCTTATTTAAGTAGTAGTGCACGTTAACCACTTCGCTTTAGTTGGCCACCATGTCTATCAGGTTTTGGTGAACCTAATGGCTGAGGGGCGCTAGGCTTGTTTAGCACACTAGGTCAAGTTAATCTTTTCACCCAACTTACACACTTTCAGTACATCTCTCCTTGACCTTTTTAATCTACCCATTGGTCTATCAGACACTGACCTTCCCTCAACACTAGCTTTGCACCTTACTTTTGGCCTCAATCTCCTTCACCCCATCTGCCTTTATGATCCTTCCTCCTCCCTCCTTCCCCTCCTTCAGGCCCCGCTACAGCCCAACACCAAAGGCCCACCTACCCGATCTCAATATCTCTGCCTGCGGTGGGGTAATTTCAGAACAAAAACAGTTCAATTCAGCAGGACCCGCTCTTAGGGGTTTCCTGACCCTAACCTGAAGCCCAACCTTGGACCCAGCTCCAAGGTAAAATTGATGCCGACCCTGTTTCCTCCACAGCTCCTCTCAGACTTGTTGAGTGCTTACCAGAACCTTTGGTGCTTAAAACAAAAATCCTTGAAACTTGAGCCATACTCCTCAACGTCAGCACCCATTCCAGGAAAAGAAAATCTAGATAGTAGTAATCAGAGATAATGGGAACTGCAGATGCTGGAGGATCCAAGATAACAAAGTGTGGAGCTGGATGAACACAGCAGGCCAAGCAGCATCTTAGATGCTCCTAAGATGCTGCTTGGCCTGCTGTGTTCATCCAGCTCCACACTTTGTTATCTCTAGATAGTTGTAAACTTTGTGAAAACATACCCTCTAATTTCAAGTCTAAATTGTCTAGATGTCATTTAAGATCAAGCCTCTTTGAGCAGGGCTCTTGTAGAAATTTTAGTTTTGTATTAAAGACATTATAATTAATAGACACCAGTCACATTAAATGTAGGACAAATTTAAACACCAGTGACCCATTTTTTAGTGATTCAGAAATGGCCACCCTGATTCCCTTCTCAGCTTTTAGACCTCTGAACTTGAACTAAAGGTGAGGAGAGTGAATTAAGATTGTAGTAGAATGGAAGCCGAATCTAAAGTGTTTTAATATATTGCAGATTTGATTTGTGGCAGTGTCATGGATCCTGAAAGAGGTATATTTTTAATTTAAGTCTTCTTGTTGTTAGTTAAAAACAGGAATCAAAAAGATGTTCTCTTATAAACGTAATATTGCTATCATGTGGTTTATATATTTGGTCCACAACATCTGTGTTATACCTCGACTATAATTAGAGGCCATTCCGGCCATCACATCTATAAAGGGCTTTTGCACTTTAATTGGAATTACCTACTGTATATCTGATACTGCAGATCTCTCTGGCTCAAACTAGAGACCAAGAATCTTCACCTCATAGAATCGCAGACTATAAAGAGTAGGTCCATGTGACTGCCCCAAAGAAGCTGGACTTTGTAATGATTGACAGACCTCAGGCATGACATTCCTGGGGTGAGAAACAGTGGTGAGGACCATTGTCTAGCCCTGAAGCCAACCTCAATGGAAAACAGTCACTTTCAAAATAAAGAGTTGCCCAGTTCTGAGGAAGGGTCACTGGAATCAATTGCCAGACTTGCTGAGCTTTTCCAGCAATTTTTGTTTCTATTTTTGGTTGCCCATTTAAGGCAATTGATGAGCTTTTTTGTGAGGATTGTGAGTCTTTCAAATTCCCTTCCTCAAAAGACGCTGGCGACAAAACCTTTGAATCTTTTTAAGGCCGAGATACATAGATTTTTGGTAAATAAGTAAATGAGAATGTTATCAGAGATAGCAGACCAGAAATAGTAGGGAATGAAGAATACACACATCAGCCATGATCTTATTGAATGTGAAAACAGTCTTCAGGGGCCAATTGGCCTGTTTCCAATTTTAATTTGGATATTTGTATGTATATATGTCTTCTTAATTGGTCTGGATTTGGCTTTACTAATTAATTTTGATTTGATTTGATTTGATTTAATTTATTATTGTCACGTGTAACTAGGTACAGTGAAAAGGTTTTGTTTTGTGTGCGGGTCAAACAGGTCATACCATACAAAGTACACTGGGGTAACAGAACAGAGTGACGAGTGCAATGTTACGGCTGCAGAGAAGGTGCACAAAGAGTGAGGTCAACATTAAATTTGAAATTTGAGAGGTCTGTAGTCTCATAACAGCAAAGAAGAAGCTGTTCTTGAATCTGTTGGTCCATGTGGTTAAGTTTTTGTATCTTCTACACGATAGAAGAGGTTGGAAGAAAGTATAAACAGTACGGAAAGGGTCTTTGATGATGCTGCCTCTGTTTCTGAGGCAGCAAGACATGTAGCTGCAGTCAATGAATGGAAGGTTGGGTTATGTGATGGACTGGACTGTACTCACAACTCACTGTAGTTTTTTACAGTCTTGGGCAGGGCAGTTGCCATATCACTGGTTCAAATCATGGCAGCTGGTAGAATTTAAATTTAATAAGATCTGAAATTGAAAGCTAGTCGAAGTTACAGTTATCATCCATTGTTGGAAAAACATATGCTGTCCTTACCCAATTTTACCCACAAGTGCCTCTTGGCTTAAGCCATCCTGGTGGACTATTCACACATACTGTAGTTGACTACCTTCAGAACAGGCCTCCCAAGCCACTCAGTTCAAAGCCGATTAGGAATGGCCTACAAATGGTGGCAAATACCCACAACTCAGCAAAAACCTTCAAATAAAATGCATAGTGCAGAGGGGGTCAGGACAGGAGTGCCTTCTGCCAGGTAGTCCGTAGTTTGTCCTGTATCCAGGCAGATGTGAAAGGCCATGAGGCCTAACTGAGGGGTGCTAGCCCTCCCAACCCAGTGATGGGGAGACTATCTCCTGCTCAATATCCCCATCACCCCTTGCAAAGACCTGAAAGTTCATCAGATTGCATTGTCCTCAACATGCTCTTAGCATGGCACAGTGGCTCAGTGGTTAGCACTGTTGCCTCACAGCACCAAGGATGCAGGTTCAATTCCACCCTCAGGTGATTGTGTGAAGTTTGCACATTCTCCCAGTATCTGTGTGTGCTTCTACTAAGTGCATGGGTTTCCTCCCACAGTCCAAAGATGTGCAGAATAGGTGGATTGGCCATGGGAAATGCAGGTTTGTGTGTCTGGGAGGGATCCTCTTTGAATGGGCTGAATGGCCTGCTTCAACACTGTAGGGATTCTATGATTGTGAATTATGTCGGCTGTCTGCAAAAATAGCACCGAGTGGGGAGATTGGTCTACAATGTGATGGGGTTATTTTTGGATCCTGGTTGCCCTCAGTCCTCATGTAGTGAAACATCACATTCCAAAGGTCAGATTCACAAAAAGAATGAATTATTTTTAAACGACAGGGTTTTTTTTAAAAAGAAACCTCCATCCACTGGCACAGCAAATAGAAATGTAGTTGATGGTTTGACCCAATTTTCAGAACATGTTCCACAAGGGTTTTCTGCCAATCTAATCCTATGCTCAGAGAAATGGAAAGTTTAGACATGAGAAGTTGTTGGCGGATAGGATCAGGGTTAAAGACATGAGAAGTTATTGGCGGATAGGATCAGGGTAAAAGACATGAGAAGTTGTTGGCGGATAGGATCAGGGTATAACCTAAGGCTTTCTATAGGTATTTAAGAAATAAAAGAATGACGAAAGTAAGATTAGGCCCAATCAAGGATAGTAGTGGTAAGTTGTGTGTGGAGTCAGATGAGATAGGGGAAGCGCTAAATGAATATTTTTCAACAGTATTCACTCTAGAAAACGACAATGTTGTCGAGGAGAATACTGAGATATAGGCTACTAGACTAGGTGGGATTGAGATTCACAAGGAAGAGGTATTAGAAATCCTACAGAGGGTGAAGGTAGATACGTCCCCTGGGCCAGATGGGATTTATCCTCGGATCCTCTGGGAAGCCAGGGAGGAGGTTGCCGAGCCTTTGGCATTGATCTTTAACTCGTCATTGTCTACAGGAATAGTGCCAGATGACTGGAGGATAGCAAATGTGGTTCCCCTGTTCAAGAAGGGGAGTAGAAACAACCCTGGTGATTATAGACCAGTGAGCCTTACCTCAGTTGTTGGTCAAGTGTTGGAAAAGGTTATAAGGGATAGGATTTATAATCATCTAGAAAAGAATAAATTGATTAGGGATAGTCAGCATGGTTTTATGAAGGGAAAGTTGTGCCTCACAAACTTTATTGAGTTATTTGAGAAGGTGACCGAACAGGTAGATGAGAGTAAACCGGTTGATGTGTGTATATGGATTTCTGCAAGGCGTTCGATAAGGTTCCCCACAATAGGCTATTATACAAAATGCGGAGGAATGGAATTGTGGGAGATATAGCAGTTTGGATTGGAAATTGGCTTGCTGAAAGAAGATAGAGGTGGTAGTTGATGGGAAATGTTCATCCTGGAGACCAGTTACTAGTGGCGTACTACAAGTGTCGGTGTTGGGTCCACTGCTGTTTGTCATTTTTATAAATGACCTGGATGAGGGCATAGAAGGATGGGTTAGTAAATTTGCAGACGACACTAAGGTCGGTGGAGTTATGGATAGTGACGAAGGATGCTGTAGGTTGCAGAGAGACATAGATAAGCTGTAGAGCTGGGCTGAGAGGTGGCAAATGGAGTTTAATGCAGACAAGTGTGAGGTGATCCACTTTGGTAGGAGTAACCGGAAGGCAAAGTACTGGGCTGATGGTAAGATTCTTAGTAGTGTAGATGAGCAGAGAGATCTCGGTGTCCATGTACACAGATCCTTGAAAGTTTCCACCCAGGTTAACAGGGCTTTTAAGAAGGCATACAGTGTTTTAGCTTTTATTAATAGAGGGATTGAGTTCCGGAACCAAGAGGTTATGCTGCAGCTGTACAAAACTCTGGTGCGGCCGCACTTGGAGTATTGTGTACAGTTCTGGTCAACGCATTATAAGAAGGATGTGGAAGCTTTGGAAAGGGTGTAGAGGAGATTTACTAGGATGTTGCCTGGTATGGATGGAAGGTCTTACAAGGAAAGGCTGAGGGACTTGAGGCTGTTTTCATTAGAGAGAAGAAGGTTGAGAGGTGACTTAATTGAAACATATAAAATAATCAGAGGGTTAGATAGGGTGGATAGGGAGAGCCTTTTTCCTAGGATGGTGACGGCGAGCACGAGGGGGCATAGCTTTAAATTGAGGGGCGAAAGATATAGGACTGATGTCAGAGGTAGTTTCTTTACTCAGAGAGTAGTAAGGGAATGGAACGCTTCACCTGCAACGGTAGTAGATTCACCAACTTTAGGTGCATTTAAGTCGTCATTGGATAAGCATATGGACGTACATGGAATAGTGTAGGTTAGATGGGCTTGAGATCGGTGTGACAGGTCGGCACAACATCGAGGGCCAAAGGGCCTGTACTGTGCTGTAATGTTCTATGTTCTATGTTTGGAAATTGAGCAGTTTAATCATGGAGCAATCCTGATCAATATCACAGGGGCCAAATAGTTCCCCTAACTTGAAGAGACTCAACACAATTACTGTTAATATATACAGCAAGTGCCTTCCCTCAGTTGGAAATGTTACATATTTTTGGATAGTGTCACATCCCAGAGACCAAGATACATAATCAAGGCTGATACTCCAATGCACGAGGGACTGCCCGCTCTACAGATTAATTGATTGATTGTCACGTGTAACGAAATACAGTGAAAAGCTTTGTTTTCGAGCAGTGCAGGCAGATCATAGCAAGAAAACGATGTAAGGATCAAAAAGACTTACAGGGATACAGGTTACATTGCAGGTTACATTATTTGAGGCTGGAGTCCATTCAAGAGTTTGATAATGGCTGGAAAGAAGCTGTTCCTGAACCTGCTTTGTTCCTGAACAGAGATGCTGGCTTCACTACAGATCCTGCACAAAGCCACATCTGTTCTCTGAGGTGAGTCTAACAGATCCCACGTCACTATTCAGAGGAACACAATTCCATGTCATCAAGTTAACAGCAGAGTAGAGCTCCTGAGCCAGGGCTCATCTGTTCTGACCTCTTTTTTTCCTGTTTTTCTCTTTTCTTGATTTATTTCCCCTTGCCTTTCCTTGCTTCTTGTCCTGAGCTCAGACAGCATCGGCGGCGGTGAGTAGGCTCAGCACAGACTCGAGTGGGCCCTTACTTCCTTCCCTGGGGTGAGCAATGGGACCTGGTATTGGAATTGGTGGCTGCTACATTAGCAGAGGCAATGTCAGCGAGGTAGGCTCAGCTGTAAAAGATTGCACCTGAGGATTGGTGACTTTGTTGTTGGTTGGGTTCGGTGCAGATGACGATGAAGCTGTGGTGGAAGGGCATCACTGTATCATCGACAAGGTGGGCCCAGCAGCGAAAGATGTGATTCTGACATTCGGTGGGTCCAGTGCAGGCAGCGGGAAGGGAGTGCCAGAACAGAATCTGCCCAACAGCTAAAGCTGGTTCCTGAAGAGTAGTGACTTCATTATTGGTTGAGTCCGGTGTAGATGGTGGTGAGGCAGTGTAGGAGGGATAGGGGCTCAGGCGTTCTTGTTGATGAGCTAGTCAGGACTGACCTACTCTCTTTAAGCTTTATCTTTCTGATTTTCTTTCTTATTCTTAAAATTATTCAACATGTCAATGGGGGCAGCACGGTGACTCAGTGGTTAGCACTGCAGTCTCACAGCGCCAAGGACCTGGGTTCGATTCCACGCTTCGGGCAACTGTCTGTGCAGATTTTGCACATTCTCCCTGTGCTGTGCGGGTTTCCTCGGGGCACTCCGGTTTCCTCCCACAGTTCAAAGATGTGCAGGCTAGTGGATTGACCATGCTAAATTGCCCGCAGTGTTCAGGGGTGTGTGGGTTATAGGGGGATGGGTCTGGGTGGGATGCTTCAAGGGGCGGTGTGGACTTGTTGGGCTAAAGGGCCTGTTACCACACTGTAGGGAATCTAATCTAAAAAATCATGGCAACAGTGGAAAAGCTGTAAAATACACATGACAATAAATCATTCATTCATTCATTCAATTTTCTGTTCTGCTCAGGCTGATATTTATGCATCTCAAGCAGTTTCCATAAGATTGATAAACTGTTCATTATCATATTGGTCTTTGTGGCATTTGCTCCAAGCAAATTAGCTCCACGATTCAGTATATTACTCCAGGGGCTAAGCTTCAAAAGCATTGCATTGTCTGTGTAACATCCTGAAATTCTGAAAGATTCAGGATAAATGTAAGTTCTATCTTCTACCAGGCTAATCACTTCATCATTGCAGCACCTCTCTGTTTTGCGGCCACGTTTTTCCATTTCAAAAATAGCATCATTTTATCTTTCCAAATGGCCTATTGCAAAATCATTCTGAGAATTCAGAGCTGACTGAGCAGGTGAGTGTGAACATTGGGATGACAAATTGAGTCATTAAGCTGGCGAAATATCAGGCAATTCAACAGTTTGTGAAGAGGCTGTCAAAAGAAAATCAAATCATTGCCACACTTGATGTTCCATTTATATCTCACACCAAACACAGGGGGACACCTTCAATGTGCATCCAATACTTGTGGTACCTGTTATTAATTAGGTAAAGTTTTTACACGTTTCTTCTGTTAAACTAAACCATCTCCAAAATAGAATTCACAGACCAAATGCTCCACAGGTCAAACTCTTTACAGCGCGAACTCCTCGCAGTCCAAACTCTTCACGGGTCAAATTATTCACACTCCAAGCTCTTCACAGTCTAAACTCTTCATCGCCCAAACTTTCCCACAGGTCAAGCTCTTCACAGTCCAAGCTCTTCACAGTCCAAGCTCTTCATAGCCCAAACTTTCCCACAGGTCAAATTCTTCACTGTCCAAATTCTTCACAGGCCTGATGCCTTACATTCCAAACTCTTCACTAAGGATCTAAGGATATGGGGTAGGCCATTTAGGTCTGAGATGAGGACAAATGTCTTCAGCCAGAGAGAGTAGGTTGGAGGGGCTGAATTGTCTGCTCCTGCTCCTAGTTCTTGGGTTTTGCTATTATGTCTGGAGTGAGCTTCACAGGTGGCATTGGAAACCATGAAGATGTACTAATGTCATAAGACTTTACCCTTTAAACTTGCCCTGTCTTTCAATATGGCCACAGCTGATTGTCCAACTCGGTGCCCTGTTCCTGTTTTCTCCTCAAACCTTTTCATCATGTTAGCCCTGGAATGATACCTATCTCCCTCTTGCAAACTCCTTTTTCTTGAAGACAGCTTCAATTGAGTGTTAAACTTCAACAAACTCAATTGCCTTGATCTTCACTGGGAATGCTTACTTACTGATTCTATATTGAAGCTTTTCCTTGTTTTCTTCCCAGGTGACTGTAAACTTTTCCTAATTTTCATCCGAATGCACATTTCTGGTTAGGTGCTGGAAGCATACTGAGTCCCAACCCTACTTCTGGGGTTTTCCCGTCCTGAATTGGTTTGATGCCTCCACTCTCCAACTTTGATTTTTCCAAAAATTTGTTGCTGCCCAATGTGCAGCTAGGAGTAGCAGAACAGAGCCATAACCTTTGAACAAGTCGAATTTCTGTTTTCTCCAGTCAGCTCCATGGCTTCTTCCTGAAAAGGGGTTAGGATCCTGATGTCGGATGATCCTGATGCCGGACGATCCTGATGTTGGACATTCCTTCCCCTGTCTGAATAAGTTTGTATTCATTCCACTGCAGGCAAACAGCAGCGTTCACAGGTGTGATGATGGCATCAGGAGTAATATCCCGGAATTCTCGGCTACAGATTTTCCAAGTTCCCTCACAGTTTTAGCCTCTACCTTTACAGGAGGAAGAACCTGATGTGGGATTTGTACAGTTAAAGCTGTTAAATGTATAATCTTTTTGTTCTGGGAGAATTAACATTGCTTACAAAAAAAGCAAGTGTCATGCCATCTGTGTGATTGAGACATCTCTTGTCTTAATCAAAAGAACGACACCTTTTACTTTTGTTGTTGTCCAAGCCAACTCCTCGCTAAAAGCCTATTACAGCCCCCCTTTTCCTCGTTCTCAAGATAACTCAAAAACCGGTGGGAGCATTTTTCTCCAGTATTTTTTGCATTGATATGATTCACTAGGCACAAGTGTGAGACAGACTATTAAAGTTGTGCAACACTCACAGCTGAAATTAACTCACACACCCTCAGCCCACACAACGTTTCTGATACAGACGCCTACCACTCAACCTCTGTGCAACTGCCCTTCGCAGTCACAGGCTTTTGATGCTACATGCTCAAGACTGTGACATTAAGTAGGCCCTGGCACACACCCTGGCAAAGCACCAGCCGCTCATTTGACCTCTTTCAGCAATGCAGCAAGTGGGCAGCGCTGCTACCTCTGTCTGGCCATCTCAGTTTAGTGGGCTAGCCCCTGTTTGGATCCTCTTGTTATGAAAATCAACATACCATGAGCTTCCAATGAGTGAATGGCAACATGGCTGTCCTTTTAAATATGGTGCCAGGACCTACAACACTGGAAGGCACTAGTCAGTTGGGGGTGGTGGGAGGGACTGGTGCACGCACCTCCTGCCCACTCGCCCCATAAGATGCGCCAATCTCCTGGTGCAAGCTGAGAATTATGCAGTTGTGTGAGAAAGGGAGGCTCATCACATGCCAACACGACTCCCAGTTGGTGGCCGACCCAGGTCCATAACAAAGATTCCCACCTGCTGTTCCGAAAACCCCAGGACATCATAAGGTGAACGCTAAATGAGCTTCCTAATGATGTTCCCAACTAACGAGGTGGTGGGCAACATCATACTCCCTCCTAACCACCCCCCACCCCCCCAACTCCTCCACCCTTTCCACAAATCGGGGAATGGAAGCATCAAACCAATTCAGGACAGGAAAATCCCAGAAGTAGGGTTGGGACTCAGTATGCTTCCAGTAACTGACCAGAAATGTACATTCAGATGAAAATTAGGAAGAGTTTACAGTCAGCTGGGAAGAGAACAAGGAAAAGCTTCAATAAAGGATTAGTAAGGAAGCATTCCCAGTGAAGAATGACCATCAAGGCGATTGAGTTTGTTCAAGTTTAACACTTAATTGAAGCTGCCTCCAAGAGGAAGGAATTTGCAAGAGGGAAATAGGTATCATTCCAGGGCCAAAATGATGAAAAGGTTTGAGGAAAAAGCAGGAACAGGGCACCGAGTTGGACGATCAGCTGTGAAAGACAGGGCAGGCTTAAAGGGCCAAATAGCCTTTACTCCTGCTCCTGTTTTCTATGTTTCTAAGAAAATGAACTTCCCAAAATCTATGATAATAAAATGTGAGGCTGGATGAACACAGCAGGCCAAGCAGCATCTCAGGAGCACAAAAGCTGACGTTTCGGGCCTAGACCCTTCATCAGGGAGGGGGATGGGGGGAGGGAACTGGAATAAATAGGGAGAGAGGGGGAGGCGGACCGAAGATGGAGAGCAAAGAAGATAGGTGGAGAGGGTGTAGGTGGGGAGGTAGGGAGGGGATAGGTCAGTCCAGGGAAGACGGACAGGTCAAGGAGGTGGGATGAGGTTAGTAGGTAGCTGGGGGTGCGGCTGGGGGTGGGAGGAAGGGATGGGTGAGAGGAAGAACCGGTTAGGGAGGCAGAGACAGGTTGGACTGGTTTTGGGATGCAGTGGGTGGGGGGGAAGAGCTGGGCTGGTTGTGTGGTGCAGTGGGGGGAGGGGATGAACTGGGCTGGTTTAGGGATGCAGTGGGGGAAGGGGAGATTTTGAAACTGGTGAAGTCCACATTGATACCATATGGCTGCAGGGTTCCCAGGCGGAATATGAGTTGCTGTTCCTGCAACCTTCGGGTGGCATCATTGTGGCAGTGCAGGAGGCCCATGATGGACATGTCATCAAGAGAATGGGAGGGGGAGTGGAAATGGTTTGCGACTGGGAGGTGCAGTTGTTTGTTGCGAACTGAGCGGAGGTGTTCTGCAAAGCGGTCCCCAAGCCTCCGCTTGGTTTCCCCAATGTAGAGAAAGCCGCACCGGGTACAGTGGATGCAGTATACCACATTGGCAGATGTGCAGGTGAACCTCTGCTTAATCCCTTCCTCCCACCCCCAGCCGCACCCCCAGCTACCTACTAACCTCATCCCACCTCCTTGACCTGTCCGTCTTCCCTGGACTGACCTATCCCCTCCCTACCTCCCCACCTACACCCTCTCCACCTATCTTCTTTGCTCTCCATCTTCGGTCCGCCTCCCCCTCTCTCCCTATTTATTCCAGTTCCCTCCCCCCATCCCCCTCTCTGATGAAGGGTCTAGGCCCGAAACGTCAGCTTTTGTGCTCCTGAGATGCTGCTTGGCCTGCTGTGTTCATCCAGCCTCACATTTTATTATCTTGGAATCTCCAGCATCTGCAGTTCCCATTATCTCTTCCCAAAATCTATGTCAACAATTGTACTCGCTGTTGTTTAAGCCCGCAATAACGAGCAAAGCTTCATTCATTTCTATTCGACAATCACATTTGCCCAGTTCTGCCCAGCTCCATTTTGTTCAGTGCCACAGAAGTGGAGATCAGGCACCTTTCCCTTTCGATCTGATTGGTTCTATTGGATTTTCTTCTTGTGTTTTATGAGGTACCTTTCCCTCTGGTCTCTCTCAATCCCTCAGTCTCTTCACTTCCCCCTGCCACAGCTAGGAGTCAACCCAATGTGACTAAAAGCAACCTCATGCCCAAATTCTAAAGGGCCTTGTTGGAACAGCGCTGGGATGTGATTCAGTGCCACAGGTTGAGGAGCTTGTTCATTGTGAGATAAACAAGGGTAAACTGGCCTTAATATGCAGGGCCATAGGAGTAGGAAGAGGCCATTAATCTTTTCATTTCATAGAATGCCCTCAGTATGGTAACAGGTCCTTCAATCCAACAAGTCCACACCAACCCTCAGGGCATCTCACCCAGATACATCCAGCTTTAACCCACCTTATCTACACATCCCTGAGCACTATAGATAATTTCCCATGGCCAATCCACCTAACCTGCACATCATTGGACTGTGGGAGGAAACCCACGCAGACACAGGGAGAACATGCAAACTCCACACAGACAGTTGCCCAAGGGTAGAATCGAACCCAGGCACCTGGCGCTGTGATGCAGCAGTGCTAACCACTGTGTCACCTCATTTCTTGGGATCAGTTTGAGCATAGCTGATTAACCCCATTTGCTCTTGAATACTTGTACCTACGAATGTCCATCCACACAAATTCTGCAGATGCTGAAAATCAGAAGCTAAAACAGAAACTACTGGAAATGCTCAGCAGGTCTGGTGGCATCTGTGGAGAGAGAAACAGAGCTAACATTTCAGGTAGATGGCCTTTTGAATTGAGGAACGTTAAAGATGTAATAAATTTGAAGCATATGCAAATGGAGAAGGTGAGAAAAAGGCCAGTATTAAATGAGAATCTCTCCTTTTCATTTAAAAACTGTCACATTTATAGCTTTTTCCAGCTCTGCTGAAAGATCATCATACAGAAACATTAACTCTGCTTCTCTCTTCAAAAATCAAATCATCCCGCACTTGCAATCTCATATTTGAATATGTTCAGATAGCAACTCTGCTGGCATCTGTCGTAGTTGTGGTCACTGGAACCATCTCAAAAGGTCTTGGGTAGATTCACTGGCACCAATCCTTCTTATTGGTACGAGTGTAAGGTACTGATAACATATGTGGAATGATGACTACATCTACTCTTTGTCTGAATAGATTTTTATAAACATAATAGGTTTATTTCATAGTACTTATTAAGTAGTTATGTTACATCTAAGTTTTTATGTTACATCTAAGTTACATAAGAGTCCTTTGTAAGATTTCAGGCTATACCTTAAGGTAGATGCACCTTACTATTACTTTCTACATAGATTTAACATGATTTGAAAGCAAGCTAGAACATTGATTAATTTCTATCCTAATTGGCAGAGTTGACCGCATTCTGTCAATTAACTTTTTCAGCTATTAATTGCTTTATTGAATCGTAAAGAAAAAAAATTACACTGTTATCCCAATTGTGTGAAAAGTGCTATTTCTGTCCGGTCCACAAGGACTCTTACCAATGTATATAGATGCACCATAGAAAGCATCCTATCTGGATGCATCACAGGGTGGCATGGCAACTGCGATTCCCAAGACTGCAAGATAGAGAGTCATGAACATGGCTCAGTCCATCACAAAAACCAGCCTTCCATTCACGGATTACATCTGCACTTCCCACTGCCTCAGGAAAGCAACCGACATAATCAAAGTCCCCTCCCACCTCAGTTATTCTCTCTTGCACCCTCTTCTAAATGCCGAAGATACAGAATTGTGAAAATGCGCATGAACAGATTCAAGAACAGCTTCTTCCTTGCTGTTATCAGACTTTTGAATGGACCTCTCAAAAGTTAATGTTGATCTCTCTCACTCTGCACTTTCTCTGTGGCTGTAACACTATATTCCGAACTCTGTTCTGCTACACTGATGTACCTTGTATGGTACAATCTGCCTGTGTAGCATGCAAAACAATACTTTTCACTGTATCTCAGTACACGTGAGAACAACCAATCAAACTCATCAAACTCACCAGTCCTTCATTTCAGAGATGCAATGGCCAGAAGTGACTAAGCTGAAAAAAGTTCATAATTAACTCTGTACACAGCCCACCTTTATTCAAAGAGTAATTCAGCACTAGAACAAACCTGCACATATCTGAAAAAAGCTGAAAAAAGTTCATAATTAACTCTGTACACAGCCCACCTTTATTCAAAGAGTAACTCAGCACTAGAACAACCTTGCACATATCTTAATCTCCATGCCACCTAAGGATTCATTAAGGAAAATCTGTTGGACCTTCTCAATGAATCCATCCATTTGAGAGCCTTATGTGGCACTCATTGTCCTGCTTGTTGAGGGACATACACCAACAATCAGAACACAATATATGGTCCAAAACTGGAAAGTTACTGAGGATGTTGTATGAATCCTGAAGTAGGTGACTACAGTAGGGACTCCTGACTCTGTCAATCCCTAAGAATCTCTGCTGGACTGGAAGAAATTTAACAAGCTCACTAGGTAAGACTAGGTTAGACCCTCATACAGATTCCTTATCTGGATGAACTCCTTCCTTCAGGAGCTAGAAAAATCAGATGTAAAATTGGGAGATCAAAGGTTGACCCTGAGTGTACACAGACTCCAATCTTTCCCATGGAAGCAAAGTTGTTGGATAATCATCATCACACTCTCATGTGGTCACCAAGGAACATCTCAGATCCTTTAATGCAAGAATAGTTAATCAGATCTATCAATGGTATCGTTGAAAGTCAGTCTCTCCATTACTTTTCCACCCAACCTCAGTAATCTCTGAATTTACTGAGATCACTGAGCTCCTCAAATTCTGGTCGCTCGTACATCTCCAGTTTTCATCATTCCATTACATTGGTCTTGCCTTCCAAAATTTCTTTTTAAACAACCAGCTCTGACATGTTACGGAGCAGGTGGGACTTCTGGCTCAAAGGTAGGACATTACCATGGTGGGCAGCACGGCAGCTCAGTGGTTAGCACTGCTGTGTCACAGCACCAGGGACCCGGGTTTGATTCCAGCTTCGCGTGACTGTCTGTGTGGGGTTTTCACATTCTCCCTGAGACTGGTGGGTTTCTCTGGGTGCTCTGGTTTCCTCCCACAGCCCAAAGATGCCCGGTTAGGTGGATTGGGAATGCTAAATTGCCCATAGTGTTCAGGGATGTGCAGACTAGATGGATTAGCCATGGGAAATGCAGGGTCGCAGGGGGTAGGTCTAGTTAGGATCCTCTTTGGAGTGTCAATGTGAACTCGATGGGCCAAATGGCCTGCTTCCACACTGCAGGGAACCTATGTGTACAGGAGCTCCCTTCAGCTGTCTGGACGCAAAGTGACATATGTTCCTCTGCCTCTTTATCTCTGCTTCCTCCTTTTAGATACTCCTTGAAACATATCTTGCTGAGCAACATTTTCGTTACTTGCTCTTAATATCTATGTGAATTTCTGTGAATTTGTGTTAGTTAGTGATCTCTGAGCAGTCCAGGTGCCCAGGCTAATATTCTGGGGGCAAGAGTTTAAATTCAAGTTTTAAATCTGGAATAGAAAGTAGTTTCAGAGATAGTGACCATGACAATTATCATTGATTGATGTAAAAACCCAACTGTTTCACTAATATCCTTTAGCGGGGGGAAATCTGCCCTCCTTACCCAGGCCTACATGTGACTCCAGAGCCATTGCTATAGGGTTGAAACTGAACCATATTTCTATAATGGCTTAATCTGACACCCATGAAAAGATAAATTTGGTTCAATCAATATTTGTAGCAGCTTTTCATTCCCATCTGTTCTGTTATTACACTGAGCAATTTGGTAACGATATGTAAAAGGAGCTGGAACTATCACATGCCATTGCAAGTAATATGGAGCATCAGGCCTGAATGTGGTATCCCAGCTACACAACCTCAAATCTGACACCAACTATCCATGTTCCGGGTGGCTACAGTAGCTTTATTTCTTCCCCTCACAACACATCACCGACTGACTGGAAGGCTGAAACAGTCGTTATGCAGAATAAGCCGGCACAGCCTCCTGAATTCCAATCAGCGTTACCGTGGCTACACCACAACATGAAGGAAATTGGTTGCCTTTATCTTTTTGTCTCAAGTTTTTTTCTTAATGAATTGTTCAACATGTCCATGTGCCAGTGAAACATATGACCATGACCATGAGGCCATACAGCATTATCCGTCTCTGTAATCTTAGCAATCCCTCAGGAATATCTTCTGTCTTTCCAACAGATTGCATACTGGATCGCCGATATTCCCTGCGTGCCTCCAATTAAACCCACTTACCTACAGGCAGCTGGTACTTATCCCTTCTCTATCGTTAAATTAAACATCATGTTGATTTACCTGTAAGATAATTCTAAGCCTTTTGCCAACGACTGTTTCAAGTGCCATCTGTTGAGGAACAAACATACAGCTGCTTGCAACATTTTCTTCCTCACTTCCGCCCAGCCTTTCACCACTTTCCTTCATCAGCTTCGCATCAAACAGCAATTTTGAAAACCGGTTTATTTCGTGACATTCCACCCAATGCTTCCCACCCCATCCATTCTTCCTGCGATAACACACTCCAGACATGGTTGTTTTGAGATCAAATAGTGATCGGTGAGACTGGCTATTTGACTGTGCAAGTTGACTCCACCTGATGTCCACTCCGAGCACCAATAAAGAGGGCCATCCTTGGCTGAATTTTCATTCTCCATGCCAGGGACATACTGCAGAAACCCACAGCTGGTGCCCAAACTGAGCTTGGTCAGTGTGGCACAACCAGGTTTTGTGCCTACAAGCCCACCAACTCCAGCCAAAAGTGCCTGCCACACTGGAACCTGGCAGAACTTAAGAGGAAACAACAGTAACCTCCCTGGTTCAGTGCACTCCCATGAGATGTACAATGTGAATATCCAAAACCCTCTCTGCCCCAACATTTGCTCATATCCCCCATACCTTTTCTCTTCTTATTGCCTGACGCATGCTGTCCAACAGGTGAAAGAGGCAAACTCCATCAAATGAGGATTTTAACACATTCAGTTCCCAGTCTTTAGCAGCAGCAAGCAAGTGACTTCAAATATTTATCAGCTCTCACAAATTATTTAGGCAAGTCGCAGGTGTAGGCTTACTCAGTGAATGTGATGCTGGGTTATCTCCCACAGTGTATCAACATGTCAAATACCAAATTGCACAAAGAATTCTTCCTCATATCTGTGCGAACCTGATGCAGGTTGGGGAAATGAGGTGCCTGCCTCACATCAGGTATTCTGCATCATCAACACTCTCAGTCAGGGATATCTAGCACCCCTCAGAAACACCTGACACAGGGCTGCTTAAAACCTGTTCCAAGGGAAAGAAGATTGTGCTTGGCAGCACAGAGCTGAGTATTGCTGAGAGAGGTAACATGCAAAGTTTTTCATCTTGCACTCATCAGTGCACAATCACCAGAATACCAAATCTTAAAGGGAGCAGTAATTTACACAGTGTGAGAGAAGGCTGCTGAATCATGAGCTCTAACTGGTATGGGCATCGCCATGGAGAATACACCAGGAAATAGTTAACTGTCAAGCTTTTCTTTAAATCCAAACCATGAAGTAGACACAGCCCTGGAGTTAATCAATAAGAACAAATGTACACACTAAATTCGATGCTGAAGGTTCTAAGGTCAAATTTCCAACTTACCTAGTGTTAGTGCCACACTGTTGTGGGGTACATACTGAGGGAGTACTGTAGTAAGGAGTGCTGCACTATCAGAGGGTCAGTACTAAGAGAGTGCTGCTCTGTCAAAGGGTCAGTACTGAGGGAGAACTGTTACTGCACTGGGGAGAACTGCACTGTTGTAGGATCAGTACTGAGAAAGAACTATACTGGGGAGTGATACACTGTTGGAACATTCAGAACTTTCAGACTCCCGGACTGTCAGAGAAACAGAAATATGGGATGCTGCACTGTCAGAGTATGAGTACTGAGGAACCACTACATTAGGGGGAGTGTACACTGTAAGACTCTCTACTCAAATAGAGTGTTGTACTGGAGAACGCTGTACTGTCAGAGTTAGCACTGTGGAATGGTGCACCTCCAGAGGTCAGTACTGAGGGAGAGCTACCCTGGGGAGTGCTGCACTGTCAAAGGTTCAGCACTGAGTGAGAACACTGTACTGGGGAATGCACACTGTCAGAGAATCAGCACTGAGAAAGGCTGTGTTGTTGGAGGGAAGTATTAAGAGAGTGCATCATTAACATATTGTCTTTTGGATGGAATGTTGAAAGTGGGTCCCAGGTAGACATTCACCTGAATGTACCACGGGAAACCGATGGACCATGGAGAGGGATCTATTGCTGAACCTGTCTGATTTTACTTCCATTTGTCATCAAGCCCGTTGTGGATCCTGATTTCTCTCTGCACCATTGATGGTTAGGCCTTCAGTCAGCTGTGCCCCCGAATTTATTCAGACATCCCTCTGTCTTTCTAACTTAAACACACCTTTAAATTATCCCTTCAACAAAGTATTTGCTTACTTGTCTTAGCCATGCCATGTAAAACACTGTGGAATTTTGTTTGCTAATGCCTTGGAGAAGGACTTTGGGGTATTTATACAGCAATGGCGCTATATAAAGGCATAAGAACATACAAATTAGGAACAGCAGTAGGCCATTCGGTCCATTGAGCCTGTAACATTTGATTCCTTCATCTACCAAAATCTATCTAACTCAGTCTTGATTATATTCAATGATCTAGCGTTTTCCCTGGGGGAGAAATTTCCAAACACCAATCACTTACTGAGAGAAAAAATTAAGGAAATTAAGGAATAATTAAGGAAAATTCCTGGTGAATTCCCACACTGCTCTGTTCTCCTTGTTATCTGCTCCAGATGCAGTCCTCCTCAAGGATAGCCTGCAGTCCCAGTAGTAGCTATCATTCTCAGGGACGCTGCTGGGTCTGGAGAGCTGCACACTGCCTACTATATCGGTAATTCTCTGAAGGGTGTCTTTTCCCATGTGTGGTAGCACAGCTCTTATTGTGAGCTAAACACCAGCAACAATGGCCTTTCAATAAGGAGAAGACATCCCTACCGTGTGAAAGCAGACTTCACAACCCCTCTGCCCTCCCACATAGAACATAGAGCATAGAACATAGAAAAGTACAGCACAGTACAGGCCCTTTGGCCCACGATGTTGTGTCGTGGAATAATCCTAATCCAAAAATAAAATAACCTAACCTACATTCCCCTCAATTCACTGCTGTCTATGTGCATGTCCAGCAGTCGCTTAAATGTCACTAATGACTCCGCTTCCATGACTACCACTGGCAAACTATTCCATGCGCTCACAACTCTCTGGGTGAAGAACCTCCCTCTGATGTCTCCTCTATACCTTCCTCCTAACACCTTAATACTATGACCCCTTGTGGCAATCAATCCTGCCCTGGGGAAAAGTCTCTGGCTATCGACTCTATCCATGCCTCTCATTATCTTGTCCACCTCGATCAGGTCACCTCTCTTCCTCCTTCTCTCCAGAGAGAAAAGTCTGAGCTCGGTCAACCTCTCCTCATAAGACAAGCCCTCCAGTCCAGGCAGCATCCTGGTAAACATCCTTTGCACCCTCTCCAAAGCCTCCACATCTTTCCTATAATAGGGCAATCAGAACTGGACACAATATTCCAAGTGTGACCTCACCAGGGTTTTGTAGAGCTGCAGCATAACTCGCAGCTCTTAAACGTGATCCCCCTGTTAATGAAAGCCAAAACACCATATGCTTTCTTAACAACCTTATCCACTTGGGTGGCAACTTTGAGGGAGCTATGCACTTGAACACCAAGATCCCGCTGTTCCTCCACGCTGCCAAGAATCCTGCCTTTAATCCTGCATTCAGCATTTAAGTTCGACCGTCCAAAATGCATCACTTCACATTTATCCAGGTTGAACTCCATCTGCCATTTCTCAGCCCAGCTCTGCATATTGTAAACCACCACCAACCTCTTGATGGTCCAGCCTGGGGGAGGATGGCGGGACGAGAAGGACTACATCTCACAGTCAGATTATGCCCCCAAGTCTATGATTCAATGGCTAAAACATTTCTTCCAGTGTCAAATTGTTAAAAGTAATAAACACATCATTTATGAAATTACTCTTTGCGGGATCTTGCTGTGCACTGCCGCACTTGCCTCTCAGACACAAGATGCCTACAGTTCAAAAGCATTCGCTGCTGCAAAGGTGCTTTGGGACATTCCCAGGAATGTGAGGGGTGCTATACAAATCCAAGAATGCATTTCTTTCAGATTGGATGATCCTGCAAGATGGCAGCATCAACAGAATAGCACAGTGACACATGGAGCATTGGGAAAGGGTTGCAAGCAGTTTAGAAGCAGCTTCATTGTCTGAAGTTCATTTGACCAGATTTTAAGCATAGGAACATAAGAATATTGGAAGCCATTCAGCCCCTCAAGTCTGTTCTGCCATTTGTTGTAACATTAGAACAAAACCAACTGTGTATGCACATTATGTTTAACTTATGGGATATGAGAATTGATCGGCATTTCTTGCCCATCCCTAACTGCTCTTGAACTGGATGACATGCTGACATTAGCTGTGGGTCTGAAGTCACACAAGGGCCAGACTGGGTAAGGACAGCAGATTTCCCTCCCTGAAGGACATCGGTGAACCAGGTGGGTTTTTACAACAACAAAAAAACAGAAGTTGCTAGAAATGCTCAGCAGGTCTGGCAGCATCTGTAGAGAGAAATCACAATTAATGTTTTGGGTTAGTGACCTTTCCTTAGGACTTTCAAATCCACGCTTTCTAATTCAGATTCTTTATCATTAAATGGATTTTGAATTTGATCATGTGTTTTCTGAGCCTTTGCCTGGGCCTTTGGCTAACTAACTCTAGCTACGTTCTCATGGCAACACCATCTCACTCTGACCAGAGACTGCTAAAATTACAAATAAAACGGCAAAGCAATGATCATGATTTTCCCCTTATGTTAGGTGTCGACTAATGCACCCCTGACTATGGAAAAAAACAACTGAGTGAATGGTAATTAGCTTAAGGCCTCAAGAGCAGCCAATCAGAGTCCAGGAGCTTCTGGGTCCTAAAGACTCTTGGTCCTGGTCTACTCCTCAGTGAATCCAACAACAAGATGGAAGTCCCTCTCCTTTTGTTTCTCTCAGGGTGGGAGGCAAGGGCAGTTTTTTCAGATGTCATTCCCTAACTCCCACTGGTCCATGCCTCCAATCGCCTCCAGGTTGGGACAATCGAACCCGCTCCCAGCCTTCGATCGACTCAGCCAGCAAGCCACCCTGGTTACTAAGTCCAGAAACCAGACACTTTACTCATTGAATGGAAGGTGTGGCAATTCAAAGTTTTGAAGTGGTCAATAGTTAACCACTTTAAAGCCTTAACTGATGACAGGTTGAGAAAGTCCCGATTGGTCCTTCTCCCCACCCCCCCACCCCCAGAACCTAATGGACGAAGGTGTGAGAAGGGGATGAGTATCTGCCAAGAACCAATTCAACCGATTATTTCCTCATTTCACCACCTCCAGGAAGGGGAAATTTCCATCCTGTCTATCACCTTGAGTATTCATACCCTCCATGTCACCTCAAGCTAATCACCCTCCTGTTCATAGATTCTCATAATCTGCTCATCCTGAGCAGATTAGGTAGATTCTGTCTGAAGTTTAGAAAAAACTGAAATGTGCAATTTTGAAGGAGGTTGGAAAGGTTTGTGCTGAGAAATTGTTTCCCCAGGTCATGGAAGCTGAAACACAAGAGTACAGGCTCAGGATTAGAAGCAAATCATTTATGACTGAGATGAAGAGAAATTACTTCACTCAGAGGGTTGGAATTTTTGGAATTCTGTTCTCCAGAGGGCTGTGGATGCTCCATTGTTGATTATATTTAAGGTTGGGAAAGATGGATTTCTGTTCTTTCAGGGAATTGAGGAGTGGGCAGGCAAATGAATGTAAAGTCCAAGGCCATCCATGATGGTGTTGAATGACAGAGCAGGCACAACAAAACATGGCCTTTTTGCTGCAGGTTCCACACTGTACTGATAGTGGACATAATGGTGTTCAAGTTCCAGCTGAGGGTAGCTCACTCAGCATAGGTCCAGCATCAAGCCCCTTGACGCTTCTGCATCTGGGTATCTTTGGCTTCGATTTTTCCCTCCATTTGACTGGTGTTACTGAAGAAGTCATGGCCTCATAATAGAGTCAGCAACCTTATTGTCCTGATGATGATCTCACTGCCATGTTGAAATTGGCCTTTCTCTCGATGGCCAAAACACTCAGCTGTCTCAAGCATTGGGCCCCTCTTTACCTGAGAAATTTAGATCGATGAGGTAAATAAGACCACAGTTGCCATTTTGAGGGCAGAGCCTGCTCTGTTCCCCCACCAGCCCCTTCCAAAGCTAGGCGCTGAACTATTTCTGTGGTTCATGCATGTGACCGAGAGCACCCCCCATCCCTCGGCCAGCAGCTCCCCAACACTCACAAAAATAACGTCAAAAGCTAGTGCCTCAGGAAATACTCTCATTTTCCCTTCAATGATGCTTTAATGTCCAAGCTGACCCGCCAGCCCAAACTTGAGACCTCAACCCCATAAGCCAGGCCTGTAGGTCCATTTGTTCCCTGTCACTTGCCTCCAGGAGGACACTGAGTCTTAAACTGAGGGGAGAGAGTGTGGGGTTCTTCACTTTACTCAGTGGCTTTGTAAACTAGCAGTATAACTCAAGTCAGACTGGTTCAGATATTGCTTAACTCAACGCAGATCAACTAAGATATTATTAATCGTCCTGTTCATCCAGCTCTACACCTTGTTATATCAGATTCTCCAGCATCAGCAGTTCCTACTATCTCGGTATTATTAACTAACCCAGTTTGAACCTGAGGTTTTATTATACCACAATCCACATTATGCCCAATGAAACACTTGGCAAGATAATTATTAGAACGTTTGTTTTAGAAAAGATACAGGCTGCATCTGTGTATCACTAAGAAAGCAGTCTCAGAGCAGGAACTGGTATCTCAGTAATGTACACCATCTTGAATGAACGCAGGGAGACCACTCAAAGACATGGTTTAAAGAACTGCCCATTTCACGTTGGCTATTAGAACTGTGATGCTTTGTGTCATTGAAATGCCTTCCTCGATTGACTTCTTAAATTCACATGGAAATAATAGACACTCACAGCATGCCACCCTTGGTCAAAGGGGAAACTTGGCAAACCGACAACACTAGCAGGGGATTATATGACACTTGGCGGATGCAGGAGTAAAGTTAAATAAATAAATAAATAAATAAACTGTGTTTCTGCCATCAACGCAATTGAATGTTAAAGAGGTTCATTATTTTGTTTAGCTGTTGCAATTAATGAGTGCTATTTCTGGAGCGCAGTTAATGGATACTGACTGTTTCAGGAGCGCAGCTAATGGGGGCTGACTGTTTCTGAGGTGCAGTTAATAGGCGATGACTGTTTCTGGAGCGCAGTTAATGGGGGCAGACTGTTGCTGGGGCAGAGTCAATTGGTGTGTACTGTTTCTGGGCACAGTGATGTGATGAATGAGTGTTGAATGTTTCTGGTATGCTGTTAATGGGTTTTGACTGTTTCTGAAGTGACGTTAATGGGTGCCGACTATTTCTAGAGCACAGTTAATGGGTGCTGACTGTGTTTGCGGTGCTGTTAATGGGTGCTGACTGTTTCTGGAGCACGTTAATGTGGGCTTACTGTTTCTGAGGTGCAGTTAATGGGTCGTGAATGTCTCTGGGGTGCTGTTAATGGGTGCTGACACATTCTGGGTTGCAGTTAATGGGTGTTAACTGTTTCTTGAGCACAGTTAATGGGTGCTGACTACTTCTGGGGTGCAGTTAATGAGTGCTTATGTTTTCTGGGGTACAGTTAATGTGTTCTGACTGTTACTGGGCACGTTTAGTGGGTGTTAACTTGTTAACACAAAATATCTGACAATATCTAGAACATATTTAATGGGTGCTGACTGTTTCTGGAGCACAGTTAATGGGTGCTGACTGTTAATGGAGTACAGTTAACTTGTGCTGACTGCTCCGAGAACACAGTTAATTGGTGCTGACTGTTTCTTGAGCAATGCTAATGGGTGATGACTGTTTATGGAGTGCTGTAAATGGGTGCTGACTGTTTCTGGAACACAGTTAATGGGTGCTGACTGTTGCTGGGGCACAGTTAATGTGTGCTTACTGTTTCTGTGGTGCTGTTAATGGGTGCTGACTATTTCTCGAGCACAGCTATGTGTGCTGACTGTTTCTGGGGCACTGTGTGTGCGAACTGACATTTTTAGGAGCATAGTTAATGGGGGCTGGGGCACAGCTAATGGGTGCTTACTGTTTCTGGGCTCAGTTAATGGGTGGTGACTGTTTCTGGGACACAGTAAATTGGTGCTTACAGTTTCAGGGGTGCAGTTAATGTGTTCTGACTGTTTCTGGTGCACAGTTTATGTGAACTGACTGTTTCTGGAACAGAGTTAATAGGTGCTGACTGTTTATGGAGCACAGTTAATAGGTGCTGAGTGTTTCTGGGGCACCGTTAATTGGTGTTGAATGCTTCTGGGCCACAGTTAATGGGTGCTGGACTGTTGCTGGGGCCCAGTCAATGAGTGTGTACTGTTTCTGGGCCCAGTTAATGAGTGATGAATGTTTCTGGTGTGCCATTAATGGGTTTTGACTGATTCTGGAGTGGCATTAATGGGTGCTGACTGTTTCTAGAGCACAGTTAATGGGTAATGACTGTTTTTGCGATGCTGTTAATGGGTGCTGACTGTTTCTAGAGCACAGTTAATGGGTGCTGACTGATTTTGCGGTGCCGTTAATGGGTGCTGACTGTTTCTAGAGCACAAAAATGGGTAATGACTGTGTTTGCGGTGCCGTTAATGGGTGCTGATCATTTCTGGAGCAGTTAACAGTTGCTGACTGTTGCTGGGGAGCAGATAATCAGTTCTGACTGTTTCTAGGCACAGTTAATGGGTGTTGACTATATCTGGGGTGCTGTTAATGATTGCTGACAATATCTGGAACATATTTAATGGGTGCTGATTGTTTCTGGAGCACAGTTAATGAGTGCTGACTGTTTCTGGGGTGCTGTTAATGGGCGATGACTGTTTCCGGAGCACAGTTAATGGGTGCTGACTGTTTCTAGAGTACAGTTAATGGGTGGTGACTGTTTCTGGAGCACAGTAAATGCGTGCTGATTGTATCTGGGGCACATGTTATTGAATGCACGGTATTGAATGTTTCTGGAGCACAGTTAATGGCAGCTGACTGTTGCTGGGGCACAGTTAATGGGTGCTGACTATTTCTGGAGCACAGTGAATTCAGGCTTACTGTTTCTGGGCACAGTAAATGGGTGGTGACTTGTTGCGGGCACAGATAATGGGTGACGAATGTCGCTGGGTTGTAGTTAATGGGTTCTGACTATTTCTGAGGTGCAGTAAATGGGTGCTGACTGTTTCTGGGCACTGTTTATGGGACCTGACTATTTCTGGAAGACAGTTAATGGATGCTGGACTGTTGCTGGGGCACAGTCAATGGGTGTGTACTGTTTCTGGGCACAGTTAATGAGTGATGAATGTTGCTGGTGTGCTGTTAATGGGTTTTGACTGTTTCTGGAGTGACATTAATGGGTGCTGACTGTTTCTAGAGCACAGTTAATGGGTGCTGACTGTATCTGGGGTGCCGTTAATGATTGCTGACTGCTTCTGGAGCACAGTTAATGGGTACCAACTGTTTCAGGAGCACACTTAATGGGTTCTGACTGTTTCTGGAGCACGGTTAATGGGTGCTGACTGTTTCTGGGGTGCTGTTAATGGGCGATGACTGTGTCTGGAAAATATTTAATGGGTGCTGACCGTTTCTAGAGCACAGGTAATGGATACCAACGGTTTCAGAAGTGTGGTTAATGGATGCTGACTGTTAATGGAGCACAGAATATGGGTGTTTACTGTTTCTGGGGTGCAGTTAATGTGTGTTGACTCTTTCTGGAGCACAGTTAATAGGTGCTGACAGTTTCTGGGGCAGTTTCTGGGAACTGACTGTTTCTGAAGCACAGTTGATTGCTGCTGACTGATTCTCGATAACAGTTAATGGGTGCTGACTGTTTCTGGGGTGCAGTTAATTTGTGCTTACTGTTCCTGGGGCAGTTAATCGTTGCTGACTGTTTCTCGGCACAGTTAATGGATACTGACTGTTTTAGGAGTACAGTTAACAGGTGTTGACTGTTTCTGAAGCACAGTTAATGGGTGCTGACTGTGTCTGAAGCACAGTTAATGGATACTGACTGTGTTCGGAGTGCGGTTAATGGGTGCTGACTGTTTCTGGGGTGCAGTAAATGTGTGTTGAAAATTTCTGCAGCACAGTTAATGGGTGCTGACTCTTTCTAGAGCACAGTTATTGGGTGCTGGGTGTTTCTTGGGAGCTGTTAATGGGTGTTGACTGTTTCTGGAGCGCAGTAAATGGGTGTTGAATATTTCTGGAGAACACTTAACGGGTGCTGACTCTTTCTCGAGCACAGTTAATGGGTGCTGAATGTTTCTGGGGAGCTGTTAATGGGTTTTGACTGTTTCGGGGGTACAGTTAATGGGTGCTGACTGTTTCTGGGGTTCAGTTAATGGGTGATGACTGTTTCTGGGGTGCAGTTAATGGGAGCTGACTGTTTCTGAGGTGCAATTGGTGGGTGCTGACTGTTTCTGGGGTGCCGTTAATGGGTGCTGACTGTTTCTAGGGTGCAGTTAATGAGTGCTGACTGTTTCTGGGCACAGGTAATGTTTGCTGACTTTTTTTGTGGGCATAGTTAATGGGTGCTGACTGTTTCTGGAGCACAGTTAATGGGTGCTGACTCTTTCTAGAGAACAACTAATGGGTTCTAACTGTTTCTGGCTACAATTAATGGATGCTGGCTATTTCTGGAGCGCGGTTTATGGGTGCTGACTGTTTCTAGAGCACAGTTAATGGGTACTGACCGTTTCTGGAGCAGTTTTAATGGGTGATGACTGTATGTGGAGGGCAGTAAATGGGAGTTGACTGTTTCTGGAGCACAGTTAATGAGTGATGACGGTTTCTAATGTGCTGTTAATGGGGTTTCGACAGTTTCTGGAGCAACTTTAGTGGGTGCTGACTGTTTCTAGAACGCAGTTAATGGGTGCTGACTGTTTCTGGGGAACAGTTAATGGGTGCTGACTGTGTCTAGGGCACAGTTAATGGGTGCTGACTGTTTCAAGAGTGCAGTTCATGGGTGCTGACTGTTTCTAGAGCACAGTTAATGGGTGCTGACTGTTTCTGGAACAGTGTTAATGGGTGATGACTGTATCTGGAGGGCAGTAAATGGGAGTTGACTGATTCTGGAGCACAGTTAATGTGTGCTGACTGATTCTGGAGCACAGTTAATGTGCGCTGAGTGCTTCTGGAGCACAGCAAATGGGTTCTGACTGTTTCTGGGCACAGTTACTGGGTGCTGAATGTTTCTGGGGAGCTGTTAATGGGTTTTGACTGTTTCTTAAATGCCGTTAATGTGTGCTGTCTGTATCTGGTGAACAGTTATGGGTGCTGACTGTTTCTGGGGCACATTTACCAGGTGCATACTGTTTCTGGGGTGCAGTTAACCGGTGCTGATAATTTCTGGGGTGCAGTTAATGAATGCTTACTGTTTCAGGGTGCTGTTAATGAGTGATGAACGTTCCTGGTGTGCTGTTAATGGGTGCTGACTGTTTCTGGAGCACCATTAATGGGTGCTGACTGTTTCTAGAGCATAGTTAATGGGTGATGACTATTTCTGGAGCACAGTTCATGGGTGCTGACTGTTTCTAGAGCACAGTTCATGGGTGCTGACTGTTTCTGGAGCACAGTTGATGGGTGCTGACTGTTTCTGCGACACAGTTAATGGGTGCTGACATTTTCTGGAGTACAATTGATGGGTGCTGACTGTTTCTGGGCACAGTTGATGGGTGCTGAATGTTTCTGAAGGGCAAGTGAAGGGTGCTGATTTTGTGAGGAACAGTAGGATTCTGGAAGCTCATTATTTGTGCCCTCACCATGAAACGAGAGCGAAATGTGCCAATTCAGCCCATATGGTGGCATGGATATGTAGTGATATGTTGTGGGCTTACCTGCACAATTTGTTCACCTGTCACACCATTCCTTTTCTCCTGTGGTGCTCAATCCCGAAAGTCAATCTATCAGAACAGTCACTACCGTCTGTCATCCCCTTATTTTCTCTTAAATTTTCTCCTTCTCATCATTCCACCATTAATGACTGAGCCCTTCTAAGCCTCAAACTACTTCCAAGAGTTCTCCATCTTTGTAGACCTTCCTTGGGAATTACAATTGTCTCATTGCCTGAGCATCCCTATACAGGTGGTGGTACAGCTTTTAGTCCTTATTGGCAGTGGCTCTCCTATCCTGGCAGAGGATGCTAACTCCTTCATGATGCTGCTGAAACACAGACCAGATTAACTGATGCTTTGGCCAAATCTTTGCTTCTTCTCCAAAGGGTCAGATTTTCATGATTACATGGGCTGTGCCACACAGAAACAGCCAATTAAGCCCCACCGGTCCATTCCAGTGTTTAATCTCCACTTCAGCTTTCTTCTATCTTTCCTCATCTAAATCTATCATTGTAACACTCTTCTCCCTCATTTGCTTGTCTCGTTTCCAATTGAATGCATCTGTACTTTTCACTTTAACTATTCCTTATGGGAGTAACTCCCCACATTCTCACTGTTCTCATTTCTCCTGAATTCCTAAATGGGGATTTGTTGGGGACAACCTCAGTGACTGTGTCTAATTGTGCTCTCGCCCACAAAATGAAACACTCTCTCTGTATCCACTAGACCAAAGCCTCTCAGCATTTTAAAATCATCCTTCAGAAAAAGAGACAATCAACTTGTCAATCCCTGACTAATGTGTAAAGCTGCACGTTCCTAGTGTCATTCTTTATAAATCTTCCCTGCAGCCTCTCAAGTACCTCTGTATCATGTTAATAATGTCATGACTGGAACTTGTAGCAGGAGTAAGTCATTCAGCTTGAGCCTATTTTGTCATTCAATAAGATCAAGGTTGATCTGATTATAACCTCAAACCCACATTCTCACCCACCCCTACAATCCTTTTCAACATCTTTTTCAGAAAGGGAGGTCCAAAGGCTCATGACACTCAATCAGGAATTTTTTGTTTCATTCATTTTATGGGTTTCCATGGATGACCTCTGGCTTTTTTAAACAGTGACCCCTGGTTCTAGATTCTTCCATGACAGGAATCATCCTCTTCACAGCCACTCTGTCAAGACCCTTTTTATGTATTTCAAGCACTCTTCTTCCACCATCTTTTCCTGAAAAGATTTCCAAAGATTTACAATTCTCTGTGCAACTCCAAGGATAAAGGCCGAGCCCGTGCAACCTTTCCTTATAAGTCAACCCACCCCATTCCAGGCATTAGTCCGGTAAACCTTCTCTGAAGCGCTCCCAATGCATTTTCATCTTCCTTAAATAAAGTGACCTGATGCTGTGCACAGTACTCAAGATATGTCTCATCAGTGTCCTGCAATATTGAATCATAACCTCCCTACTTTTGTATTCACTTCCCTTGTGACAACTGATAACATTTCTAGAGCTCTCCTAATTATTTACTGTCATCTAAGTGTGGTCTAACCAAGGTTTAATAGAGGCTTAGTATAACTTCCCCACTTTTCAATGAAGCCTCTCTAGAGATAAGGTTTAGTGCTTCATTTGCTTTTTTAATGATCTTGCAGACTGATGGCACAATTTATCATGATTGCTGTATTCAGACTCCAAATGCCGTTATTAGTCTACCACACCTAGACATGCACCTTCCCTATTATTCCTGCCAAAGTGCACCACATCCTGTTTATCTGCATTGACCTTTATTTGATAACTACTTGCCCATTCTGCAAGTTTATTAATTCCCTGTGGTGATTTGTTGCAAATTTCTTCCGTATTGATCAATGTGATGTCATCCATGAGTTTACAAGTTGTGCTTTTAACCCAGATCTTTAATGCAAGCTGTGAATGATGTATCAGAATAAACTAAGTTGGATCTCTTTTCATCTCAGAAATGCCTGTATTTTCATAAAGAACCAGTTATTTTACCCCAGGTATTGCACTGCTGGTCCTGCAGGTTAAAAATGGTGGACATTTCATTTCTGCTCACTCCCCTGCAGACCCCTGTGTTGGGAAGGACACACTGCATTGCACTGACACACCAATGCAGTTAATCAGTCATTCCTCGCTGATTCAATGTACATTTTTGAAACTTGGACTGCACAATTGATTGATTGACTATCAGTCACAGTAAACCGTGTTATATTTTATTCATTTATGGCACATGGGAGTTGTTGGCTGGGCCAGCATTTATTGCCCATCGCTAATGAACTGAGTGACTTGCTCGGCCATTTCAAAGAGCAGTTAAGAGTTGAACACATTGCAGTGGGTCCAGAGTGACAACTAGGCCAGACCAGTTGAGTGTGGCAGATTTCTTTCCCAAAAAGGCATTCGTGAACCAGATGGGTATTTATAACCATGATAAATACCTTGGGCACTTTCTTTATTCCAGATTTTTATTAAGTTCAAATTTCACCATTCACAGTGGTGTAACACTGGATGACTAGTCCAGTAACATTAGCACTACACTGTCACTTCCCCTACATGAGAAGTGCCCTCTTGGCTTAAAAGGGTCACGTCATTCAAACCACAGACAAGATGCTGTTGGCTTACTGTCTACTGCTGCAGATGTTGGAAGTGTTTTATTTTAATGAATTCACAGGTTTTGGCACATCATTGGCTACGCCAGCATTTTTTGCTGCAGATCTGCAGTTACATGTAGACCAGACCAGAGAAGGATAGCAGTTTCCTTCTTTAAATGGGATTAGTGCACTAGCTGGGCTTTTCTAACAAATCAACAATGGTATTATGGTCATCATTAGTCCATTATTTTCAGATTTTTATTGAATTCAAACTTCACCATCTAATTTTTAATTCATCATTGGGATGGAGGCATCGCTGTCTAAACCAGCATTTATTGCCCCATCCCTAATTGGCCAGAGGGTAGTTAAGAGTGAAACACGTTGCTGTGGGTCTGGAGTCACATGTTGGCCAGACCAACAAGGGATGGCAGTTCCATTCCCTGAAGTACTTTATTGACTCAGGTGGGTTTTCCAACAATTAACAATGGTTTCATGATCATCATTAGATTCTTAACATCAGATTTTTTTTATTGATTTCAAATTCCCCCGTGGTTGGGTTTGAATCCAGAACATTGCCTGGGTCTCTGGATTAATAGTCTAGCCATCACCTTCCCTAATAATGGGCAAAGGGATTGGTGCAACAGTCAATGGGGACAGAGTAGGGTGGGCAATGGGGTTATAAGCATCTCTGGATCTGCGATATGAGACGCAAATGGAGCATGAGCTATGGAGAGGGGTAGCTCTGCATGGGACAGGGGCAGAGTTAAGTGGGGAGAGGAGTTGGCACGGCAGACCCTGACTAGGACAGCTCTTTAGGGAGCACACCTCCTCTCACCATCAGCTCCAACAAAAATGGGCTCGCTGAAGTGTAGTGTCACAATCAACTGAGAGCTGCAACCTCACACCAGGCTGTGGATGCACTGCCTCTGAACACAGATGGCACCATTGAACTAAACATTTACAGGAATGGATTGCTTGAGGTGGGAGCAGGCAGCTCATCAGATGTTTCCCAGGCCACCGGCCATCCCTGTGTCCAGAAAGTAGCAGAAGCTGCATGTGAGAAGCTGAGAGATGCCGGAATGAGAAGCAGGCTAGCTTTGCCAATATAGCAGGATTTACAATGATGTAGGGAACTGACAATGGTGCTCCATTGGTTCTGCAGTCCACATGTCAATGGGAAGAGGCACAGGAAGCCCAAGGACCCAACCACTCCATCCGGATGTCCTAACCACATCTTCCCAGAGATTGACTGCTTGACCCAGGATGCCCTTATCCAGGAGGCAGTCTGTCAGAGCTGTCATCTTCAGAGACACCCCTGCCATCACTAACCCCCCCCCCCATTCCCTCACCCCTGAGAGGAGTTCCAGAGGATGGCTGCTGGGACACAGCTGAGCTTTCAACCAGCCAGTGAACACTAGCATCAAGCAAATCAGGAGGCAGCTTGAAGTTTGTGCTCTGCCTGTCTCAATAAGCCTGAATGTGGCCCTGTTATGCATCAGTAAGCTCCATAAGAGGAGCGGACAAAATATTAGTTAAAGGGTTGTATGGGAAATCAACTTTCTATTCATAGTCTGTAGATAAAAGGAGCTTTGTTTGTTTTGTCACAAGCTTGTTTTGACTGCTGGAACTGCTCCTATTTCTACAATGGTACTCATTCTCTTTGCTGGTATATAATCTTCTTTGGCAGGCATTTGGACATCTTCCTCCCTCTGCTGGTATTTCCCCTCTCTCTGCTGGTATTTCCCTTCTCTCTGCTGGTATTTCCCCCTCCTGCTGGTATTTCCCTTCTTTCTGCTGATATTTGCCCTCCCTCTGCTAGCACTTCCCTCTCTATCTCATGGCATTTCCCTCTCTCTCTGCTGGTATTTGCCCTCTCTCCACTGGCATTTCTCCTCTCTCCTTGCTAGTATTTTTTCCTCTCTCTGCTGGTATTTTCCCATTCCCTGTTGGTATTTCCCCTCCCTCTGCTGGTATTTCCCTCGCTCTCTCTCTCTGCTGGTATTTTTTCGCCGTCTGGCTGTTCTTTGCGTTGTGGTGCACAGTGCGGTGACGGAGGCTGCTGATATGGTAATTATCCGCAGTCACCGAGTCACTGATGGAATGGCCCTGCCGTACATTCTCAGTGTGAAACAGCACGCCACAAGGCTATCACAGCAAACTGTGAAAGCACGCTCAGAACACAGCTTCAGCAGTGGGACCCCGTTCATGGGAACCTTCAACACGCTCCCTATTATCTTTAAGAAAAAGCCTCGATTTTATTGGAACCTGCCAATCGCAAGGAGAAAATGCTAGGACCAGAAAATGTTGAATTCACACATCAAACAGGAAACGGTGCATTCCTGAAAATAGCACAAATTTGAATGTATTGTGTAGGTTAAAAACTGACAGTGAGGCTGTTAATAGCTATTGCAATAAGATGGTATCAGGCTGGTTGTGGAAACGGCTCGATCGAGCTTAAATAGAAAGGGAATTTGAAAATCAAATGCCTGCAACAAATTGTACGCTGGTTCCTACCTGGTGAAGTAGCAGACGGGATCGCACAGCTGATAGATACAGCAGCCTCTCTCTCTTTCTCTCTGTGTTTACTGACATGAACAGCACGCTACAAGACTGTGCCGCATTCAGCCAATCAGCTGGTGTGTACTCCCATTTCTTGCACTCGAACTGGAGGGTCCACTGTTCCAGTCTGGGGCCGGCTCCTTCCCAACCCGTTTCTCTCATCCCGAGAGGAAGATTGACAGAGAGGCGAGAGCTGGAGCATCGCTTCTGATTTCCACCAACCTTTACAGCCTCCCGCCTGCTCCCCGATAGGTCAAACAGCAGGATCGACTTTTCCAGCACATCATTCTACACGTCCTGGAGAAATTGAGACACTGACATTTAAAACGATCCCCACATTATATTTAGTGAAAAACTTCTTTTGTAGTCAGAGGGTACGCCTTATTCATTCATGGGATGTCCTTGGCTGGAAAGTGTTTACTGTTCATCCCTAATTGCCCGGGGGGCATTTAAGAGTTAACCACATTGCTGTGGATGTGGAGTCACATGTAGGCCAGGTAAGGATGGCAGTTTCCTCCCTTAAAGGACATGAATGAACCAGATGCTTTTTTTAACACAATTGACAATAGCAACATGTCATCATTAAACAAGCTTTTAATTTCAATTTGTTTTGAATTCAAATTTTGCCAGTTGCTGTGGTGGGGCTTGAATACATGTCCCCTAAACATTAATGGGGCAATCGCACCATTAACATCAGCAGTACACTATCACCTCCCCTCATCAGCCAGGCTCATCTTCACGTCCCTGAACACCATTGTAGCCTCAGACACTCAAACATTACGGCACAAAGGAGAGACGATTCAGCTCATCTGTCCACACAGGGCAACAAAGATATGATTGCATTCGTCCCACTTTCCAGCTCCTGGCATCACAGCCCTGGAGGCTAAAGAAATGCAAGTGAAATCTAAATACTGTTTAAATGTTCCCAGAGTTTCTCACACAACCACCCTTTCAGACAATGAGCTCCAGTCCCAACAATGTCTGGGTGAAAAGTTTCTCCTCAATTCCCCTTTTAGCCTGTAAATGACATAAATGTATGCCTGCTGCTTATTTGCCCCTCCATGAATCGAAAAAGTGGCTTCCTATTCCTACACTTATCAGAAGAAATACCATGAGAAATTTCAAAATGCATTAAAGGGCATGTATTTTTCCTCATTTTCTTTTCACAGTTTATTTACCAGTTGATGTAAAGAAAAGTGATCCAGAAAGTCTGGTTGACTGGGTTGGAGGTGAAAGGCCATGTGTTAAAAACTCCAGGAACATGTGCAAACAAAGTTGGCAACACTGGTGTGAAGAGCCCAGAGAGTTTCCTTTTCAGTTGCCTATAGTGATGACCTTACCTGAGGAAGACACTCAAAGGTGAGTCTTTATGAGACAAATAAAGAGTTAGACCAATGTGTGGTTTTCCTGTAACACACTCTACCAAGCAGCCTTTGTAGTTTCCTAAGCCTAAAACAATCTTTATTCTGAGCACAATGCACTGAGCTGGCAAGGACATACGATTGTGCATCCTTCCATCTCGAGTCATGCCCTTTCCAATGGCACTCTGGACAGCAAAATCTGATCAGCAGGCAGCTTTCACTAGGTGGAACCTCTGTCCTCAGGGTTTGGATTCCAGGGTTAGGTCTGTGGTAGCATAGTTCAAAGTTCATAGCTCCTTAAAAATAGATCCACAGGTAGACAGGTTAGTGAAGAATGCATTTGGTACATTTGACTTAATTGGTCAGTTATAGGAGTTGGGAAGTCATATTGTACAGCAAATTAATTAGGCCACTTTTAGAATATTGAGTTTAATTCTGGTCTCCTTGCTATAGGAAGGATGTTGTGAAACTTGAAAGGGTTTAGAAAAGATTTACAAGGGTATTGCCAAGGTTGGAGGTTTTGAGTGTCAGACACTGAGGGGTGATCTTATAGAGGTTTATAAAATCAGGAGGAGCATGAATTGGGTGAATAGAGTAGATTTTTCTCAGAGTAGAGGAGTCCAAAACTAGAGGGCGTAAGTTTAAGGTGAGAGGGGAAAGATATAAAAAGGACCTAAGGGGCAACTTTTTCACACAGAGGGTGGTGCGTGCATGGAACGAGCTGCCAGAGGAGTTGGTGGTCCAATTACAACATTTAAAAAGTATCTGGATGGGTACATGAAAAGGACAGGTTTAAAGGGATATGGCCCAAATGCTGGCAAATGTGACTAGATTAATTTAGGATATCTGGTCAGCATGGGCGAGTTGGACCAAAGGGTCTGATTCTATGCTGTACATCTCTATGACTCAATGACTCTATGATTCTAGCCTCACCTTCTACCTGACTGATGTGTAATTTGACAGATATCCTATTGGACACAGTGAATATACTCACTAACTGTCCAGCCAGAAGGCAAGATCCATGAAGCCACAACAACATTCTATCCCAAAGGTTGCAATTCTGTGCTCTCAGATTGGCAGCACTTATATTACTCACTCTCGTGTTCAAATTCCTGCACAACCTTTCACACTGAATGTTCACCCCCTCCAGCTCAACAGGCAGAGTCATTGAGTTCCATCTATTCAGGCATTTTCTGTATCCCCCATTTCAAACAAAGCAAGATGCAACATAAAAACAACGTGCTGAGGAAACTCAGCAGGTCTGGCAGAACCTGCGGAGAGAGAAATAGAGTTAACAGTTTGAGTCCAATATGATTTTTCTTTGGAACTGAAGAGAGAGGTAGGAAAGTTTAATTGTGGGAGATGTAGGGGAAAAGTATTTCAGCCTGACTTTAATTAGCCCACTCTTGAAGGAGAGTGTAGGTGGGGAGGTAGGGAGGGGATAGGTCAGTCCAGGGAGGGCGGACAGGTCAAGGGGGCGGGATAAGGTTAGTAGGTAGGAGATGGGGGTGGGGCTTGAGATGGGAGGAAGGACAGGTTAGGGAGGTGGGGACAAGGTGGGCTGGCTTTGGTATGCGATAGGTGGAGGGGAGATTCTCCCTATTTATTTCAGAACACCCTTCCTCTCCCCTATTTCTGAAGAAGGGTCTAGGCTCGAAATGTCAGCCTTCCTGCTCTTCTGATGCTGCTTGGCCTGCTGTGTTCATCCAGCTGTACACCTTATTATCTAATATTTTCCTATTTGTCTGAGTGTCTGTTTATTACTCTGATTATACTCCTGAAAAGCAGAGGATGAGACGTTTTGATGTGAAAACAGAGCTATTCAGATGCAAATTGTTGTTATTGTTAGGAATTATCCGAAAAGAGCTGATGACCTTCTCCAGTTAGACAGTTTTAACTCTGATACTTTACGTGTACCAACCTGGAAATGGGTCTGTCTTCATAAAGAAGAGAGGTTGATCTGAACACTCTCATTGTAACAATATAAAAGATATCAAAACAAACTAGTAACAACAGACAACAAGATCTAGCCAGGACCGAGGGTCACGCACTAACTCAGTGTACTGCTGACACAGCAGGAAAATTAGTGGGACAGTTCGAGCCATTTAGAACATAGAACATAGAACATAGAACAGTACAGCACAGAACAGGCCCTTCAGCCCACAATGTTGTGCCGACCATTGATCCTCATGGATGCACCCTCAAATTTCTGTGACCATATGCATGTCCAGCAGTCTCTTAAATGACCCCAATGACCTTGCTTCCACAACTGCTGCTGGCAACGCATTCCATGCTCTCACAACTCTCTGCGTAAAGAACCTGCCTCTGACATCCCCTCTATACTTTCCACCAACCAGCTTAAAACTATGACCCCTCGTGCTAGCCATTTCTGCCCTGGGAAATAGTCTCTGGCTATCGACTCTATCTATGCCTCTCATTATCTTGTATACCTCAATTAGGTCCCCTCTCCTCCTCCTTTTCTCCAATGAAAAGAGACCGAGCTCAGTCAACCTCTCTTCATAAGATAAGCCCTCCAGTCCAGGCAGCATCCTGGTAAACCTCCTCTGAACCCTCTCCAAAGCATCCACATCTTTCCTATAATAGGGCGCCCAGAACTGGACGCAGTATTCCAAGTGCGGTCTAACCAAAGTTTTATAGAGCTGCAACAAGATCTCACGACTCTTAAACTCAATCCCCCTGTTAATGAAAGCCAAAACACCATATGCTTTCTTAACAACCCTGTCCACTTGGGTGGCCATTTTAAGGGATCTATGTATCTGCACACCAAGATCCCTCTGTTCGTCCACGCTGCCAAGAATCCTATCCTTAATCCTGTACTCAGCTTTCAAATTCGACCTTCCAAAATGCATCACCTCGCATTTATCCAGGTTGAACTCCATCTGCCACCTCTCAGCCCATCTCTGCATCCTGTCAATGTCCCGCTGCAGCCTACAACAGCCCTCTACACTGTCAACGACACCTCCGACCTTTGTGTCGTCTGCAAACTTGCTGACCCATCCTTCAATTCCCTCGTCCAAGTCATTAATAAAAATTACAAACAGTAGAGGCCCAAGGACAGAGCCCTGTGGAACCCCACTCACCACTGACTTCCAGGCAGAATATTTTCCTTCTACTACCACTCGCTGTCTTCTGTTGGCCAGCCAATTCTGTATCCAAGCAGCTAAGTTCCCCTGTATCCCATTCCTCCTGACCTTCTGAATGAGCCTTCCATGGGGAACCTTATCAAATGCCTTACTGAAGTCCATATACACCACATCCACAGCTTGACCCTCATCAACCTTACTAGTCACATCCTCAAAAAACTCGATAAGGTTTGTAAGGCATGACCTACCCCTCACAAAGCCGTGTTGACTGTATTTGATCAAGCCATGCTCTTCCAGATGGTCATAAATCTTATCCCTCAGAATCCTTTCTAACACCTTGCAGACGACAGACGTGAGACTTACCGGTCTATAATTGCCGGGGATTTCCCTATTTCCTTTCTTGAAGAGAGGAATTACATTTGCCTCTCTCCAGTCCTCAGGTACGACTCCAGTGGAGAGCGAGGATGCAAAGATCTTCGCAAGTGGCGAAGCAATTGCATTTCTCGCTTCCCAAAGCAGCCGAGGACAAATCTGATCCGGGCCTGGCGACTTGTCAATCTTAATGTTTGACAAAATTTTCAGTACATCAGCTTCCTCTATCTCTATCCATTCCAGCATGCACACCTGCTCTTCAAAGGTTTCATTCACTACACAGGTCGTTTCTTTCGTAAAGACAGAAGCAAAAAACTCATTTAGGGCTTCCCCTACCTCCTCAGGCTCCACACACAAGTTCCCTATGCTATCCCTGATCGGCCCTACTCTTTCTTTGACCATTCTCTTATTCCTCACGTAAGTGTAAAATGCCTTTGTGTTTTCCCGGATTCCTTCTGCCAAGCCTTTCTCGTGCCCCCTCCTGGCTCTCCTCAGACCATTTTTGAGCTCCTTCCTTGCCTGCATGTAATCCTCTCTAGCTGAACTTGACCCTAGCTTCCTCCACCTTATGTAAGCTACCTTCTTCCTTTTCACTAGAAGCTCCACCGCTCTCGTCATCCAAGGTTCCTTTATCTTACCCCGTCTTGCCTGTCTCAGAGGGACATATTTACTCATCACTCCCAACAACTGTTCCTTAAACCATCTCCACATGTCTATAGTTCCCTTACCATGGAACAACTGCTCCCAGTCCATGCTTCCTAACTCGTGTCTAATCGCATCATAGTTTCCTCTTCCCCAATTAAATATCCTCCCATTCTGCCTAATCCTCTCCTTCTCCATAGCTATGTAGAATGAGAGAGTGTTATGGTCACTATCACCAAAATGCTCTCCCACCACAAGATCTGATACCTGCCCCGGCTCGTTTCCGAGCACCAAGTCTAGAATGGCCTCTCCCCTCGTCGGCCGGTCAACGTACTGCGTTAGGAAACCCTCCTGAACACACCTTACAAAAACAGCTCCATTCAAATCTTCTGCTCGAAGGAGGTTCCAATCAATATTAGGAAAGTTAAAGTCACCCATTACAACAACCCTACTGCGTCCACACTTTTCCAAAATCTGTCGACCTATGCTTTCTACAATCTCCCTGCTGCTATTGGGGGGCCTGTAGTAAACCCCTAACGAGGTGACTACTCCCTTGCTGTTAGATTTAGTTAGATCAGGACTGATTGACAACTCAACCCTATTTATCTGCCTTTGTGTGGTTGGGTTCTTTGATTCCAAACAAGCACTGGTTGACCTCAGTATCAAAGTTTCAATCCATGCTCACCTTTAGCAGAGTCCGAGATATTTATTATTCTTCGTGTGAAAAGGTGCCACTTGATTTTTCTCCAGATAGCCTTGCCCTAATTTTAAGATTATGTTCTCATTCACCCACGAGAAGAAACAGTTCTGCTGTAACTCCCTTCTTAACAGTTTCCACAGTTCAATGTAGCTTACCATTCGGCTTTCTAAACATCGTCGAATAAAGCAAAGACATATTTTCTAATCCCACCTCACATTCAATACCAGCATTGTTAAACAGGTTTAGGAACACCATTAGGAACACCACTACTGGGGTTATCTCAGCAACCTGTTACAACATTGAATGGCTGCAGTTTGAAAGAGAATCTTGCCTCATCACAAGCTTTGTTGGTAAAATTCAGAAATATGTTAAGACAGTGTGAGTGATAGACCATCATAAATGTCAGAAATTATTTCAACAGAAGGACGATATGTGTTTTTCTGTTTTGGATGACTCATTTAGTAAACTTTAAAAACATTTTCCTATATTACTTCCAGATGCAGGTGCCAATGAAAATATCCACTTGCATTGATGTAGCACCACCACTTCCGAGGGGGTAATAATGTAAAATTTGGATGCTGATCCAAAGATGAAGTGATTAGGATAGGTGACCATGAACTTGACCAATGAATCTGGGAAATAACCTGGGCATGTTCTCTTCCGTGGGTTGAGTTTGCGGGACAGGGATCTGCTGGAAATATTGTCCTCATTCCTCCCTTCACCCCCGCCTTTCCACCTCCTGGATGCTGGCCTTCACCGATGATCTAGAATATATTCTAAGTCATTTATCTGCACACAATTCCTGTCCGTGCAGCTTGACTTCCTTTTTGTCATGCTTTTTTGCGTGTTTTGTGCTCGTGTTTTATTCCTCTGAAAATTTCATCTGCCCGTGTTTTTAATTATTTCTTGCCTCTGTAATCCCATCATATTGTGACATCCTGACTTGAGCATTAACTGACCACCAGTCACTGTTTTTTGTCTCCATTTATTTCCAGTTACTGAGATCTCTGTCACGATAAGGAAGATGTCTGTTTATGTAGCTGTGTTAATCAAGTTATTGGGAACTGTGCTTACCACCAAAGAAAATGCCTCAAGACTTCAATGATCCAAATCTGTACCCTGTAAGGATGGAAGAATCAGGAACCTGCATAATAATTAAGAATGATTTAGATGCACACATATGAAGCCAAGGCATATATGACTATGGGTTAAGTACTGGAAATGGGATTGGCCCACCCTTCCCAGTCTTTAGATGGTTGAGGGGAAATTTCCGTGTGAGGCTGTTCCCCACCTTCATACTGTCCTCACCATCAACAAGCCCATCTCCCTTCTTCCCACTTCTCCTGGGCTTCACCTACACTCCCCACCATAAGAAACCCTGTGTTTACTTGATCCTGGACCCGGGATTTAGAAGCTGCTGACCACTGATAGTCACAGTCCTGACCACTACGCCATTGGCACTGCTGGCCAGTTTGATTGACATTGGACTCTGAAGCCAATTAACATTCCTCAGAGTGTGAAATGGTATGGGGTGGCTATGAATGCTGCCAAATTCTTCAGGCGGCACAGCAGGAAACGTTGTCTGCTAAAGAATCCTGCCTATATTTGTACTCCTATTATAAATTCCTATGTAAACCTGTGGAATAGAAACACCTATGTCAATGAGTCACAGTGCAACTTCACCCTCGCAGGAAAGATTATAATGAAGTTGGGCCCAGAAAACAACCAAATGATCAAATTCATCTCCCCAGCCTCCAGCTCTCCGTAAGTATTCTCCTTGGAGATTCAATTAAAATGAAAATACAGAAACGCTGCAAAGTTTGTCAGAGTAAGAGCCGGTGAGGGATCTGTGTATTTTGAAGCTTACTTAAAATTGTGATTTTGTCCATTATTTTAGGGTTGAAATCCATTCCTGATGTGCAAGTACCCTTTATAAATAGTCATTTGGTTATACAGAACTTAGGTTTTGCTGAAATGTGACACTGTATGTCAAAACTTTTCATTTTGTACTTATCAAGACATTTGCCTGAATGCCAATGTAAAACACAACAAGATCTTACACAGCAATATGTTGTTATTCTTGTGAATAACCTGATGAGTACTAGATGAAAAGTTTTACAAAATGTATCTTTTTTAGCCAGAAAAAAACCTTTCAAATTGTGATGTGAGGTTATTGCTTCAGGCTTACAGTGTGGAGAGCTGGAGACAGTAGCTAGTGCATTGAGACAGGCGTTTATGTCGACCTTGTGAAAAACTAAAGGGTCAAATTAAATTGCTGTTAAAACCCCAATGGACTAATTGTCTGCTAGTAAGTAAATCACTTAATGATTCCAAGATTGGTTAATAGAGGAGCATTAGCAGGGACTATTCAAACAAAGAGAAAAACTCACAAAATCTAAACATTCGGCTGGAACAATAAAACCTACCAGTCCAGACTTTATTGTGTCCTGTCTTGTTTGATCTTTAAAGCAGTAAGAATTTATTTATACGTGACCTAGTGTTAGACAATAATAACATTTCCTTCTCCAGGATATTGCATGTTGACAGATATATAGGTCACTCAAGCTCCCAATTGTTGGGACTTCCCAATGCTTTTTAACCTGTGCTCATGACCAAAGTGGCAGTTTGAAGATTTTGCTGATGTAAATCTGTACCTTGCCATTGAAATTGTCAGCCCGGATCGTGCTAAATCTGCAGTCAGCTATTCCAATTCTTTCTGCTTCATCTTGGCTCCTCCATAAACCGGTTCATCCAAATCATACAAACAGCTGTCTTATTTATGTTGGCTCCCGGACCAGCAATGTCTCCATTTTAAAATTTCCCTCCATGGCCTTGCTCCACATTACCTCTGTGGTCTCCATGATGTCCCTCAACTATACACCTCTCTCAGTTCTCTGTATACCTATAGTTCTAGCATTTTGCATTTTCTATATTTAATTGCCTTCATGAATTTCTGCATGTTGTCTGGTTAGAAAGTGAGTTCCAGCATTTTAACCTAGAGAAGGAGTGGCAATGTATTTCCAAGTCAGGATAGTATGAGGCTTAAAGAAGAAACTTGCAGGGGTGTAGTGTTCCCACGTATCTGCTGAACTTGTCCTTCCAGATGGAAGCTGTTGTGATTGTAATGAGGTCAGCAAGATAGACCTCATTGAATACGAGTTTGCTGATTAAGGCTGTTAATCTGGTGCAATTGGGGTGCCCTAGCTGACAGATATAAACAGGAGCGTTCTGCTCACTCTGAGAGCTGGCCTCTCCATATATAAATAAAGGATGACTTGGTGATGGAATATGAGCCTCTGTGGAGGTATTTAGTAGCAATCATAGTTTTGATGGAGCTATCTAAAGTGCCTTGGTGAATTACTGCAGTGTATCTTGTAGATGGTACAGACTGCTGCTATTGAGCATTAGTGGTAGATGAAATGGATGCTTGAGGATGTGACATCAGTCAAATAGGCTGCTTTATCTTGGATGTTGTCAACCTTTTTGACTGTTGTTGGAGCTGCACCCTTCCAGGCAAGTGGGGAGTATTCCGTCACACTCCTGACTCGTGCCTTGTAGCTGGTAGACAGATTTTATAGATTCAAGAAGTGAATTCACAATGCAGTTTTTAGTCTGCTATTGTAGTCACTGCATTTATGTGTCTAGTCCAACTCAATTTCTAGTCAATGGTGACTCCCCAGAATGCTGATATTGGGGGTTTCACCAATGGGAATGCCATTGAATTCAAGGGGTGATGATTAAATATTGCCTTGTTGGAGATTGTTATTACCTGGCAATTGTGGTGTGAATGTTACTTGCCATTTATCAATTCAAACCATGATGTGGTCCAAGCCTTGTGGCACATGGTTATAGTCTGCTTCAGTTTCCAAGGATTCCTGAAAGATGCTGAACATTGTGAAATCATCAGTGGACATCCAGGGTGGCACAGTGGCTCAGTAGTTAGCACTATAGCCTCACAGTGCTGGGGACCCAGGTTCGATTCCAGCTTTGGGCAACTGTCTGTGTGGAGTTTGCACATTCTCCCCGTGTCTGTGTGGGTTTTCTCTGGGTGCTCCAGTTTCCTCCCACAGTCCAAAGATGTGCAGGCTAGGTGGATTGGCCATGCTAAATTGCCTGTAGTGTTCAGGGGTGTGTGGGTTATGGGGGGATGGGTCAGGGTGGGATGCTCCAGGGGGTGGTGTGGACTTTTTGGGCTGAAGGGCCTGTTTCCACACTGTAGGGAATCTAATCCCAGTTCTGACCTTATGATGGAGGGAAGGTCATTGAAAAAGCAGCTGAAGATGGTTGAGCTAAGGCCACTAGCCTGAGGAATTCCTGCAGAGATGTCCTGGAGTTGAAATAACTAATCTCCAACAACCACAACTATCTTCTTATGTGCCAGGTATAACTCAAACCTGTTTGCTCTGATACCTATTGTAGTGATTTGAATGAAGTCAGCCGGGTGGACCTAGTATAATTAATTCCCTGATTGGACCAGGTTAACAACCACAATCAGGGAGTCCTGGCTGACAGATATAAACAGGAATGTCAGGGATTCTGCTCACTCTTGGAGCTGGCTCTGAGCTAGCTGGGTCAGTGTCATATACTATGCACATGTAACTAAAGGATGGCTTGGTGACAGGATCCTGGCCTTTGAGTTATTTTATTCATTGGTTTCAGTTTTATCAGGGCTCCTTGATGCCACATTTGGTTAAATGTGGCCTTGATGTCAAGGGCCGTCACTCTCACCTCACCCCTGGAATTGTCCATGTTTGAACCAAGGCTATAGTGAGGTTAGGACCTGAGTGGCCCAGACAGAACCCCAAATTGATGTCAGTGAACAGGTTATTCAAGTGCCACTCAGTAGCACTGTTGATGATTGAGAATAGACTGACGGAGTGGTAATTGGCTGGATTGGATTTATCGTGTGTGTGTGTGTGTGTGAACAGGACATACCTGGGCAATTTTCCATATGGTTGTGTAGATGCTGATGTTGTGACTGTACTGGAACAGCTTAGCTAGGGGTGTGGCAAGTTCAGGAGCACAAGTCTTCAGTACTATTGCTGGAATATAGTCAAGGCCCATACCTCTGCAGTATCCAGTGCCTTTAGCCATTTCTTGCTACTGCATGAATGAATTTAATTGGCTGAAGACTGGCACCTTTTCTTAAAGGGTTGTGAATCTGGAACTCTATACCACAGAGGGTGTTCAAGGTTAGGCCATTAAATATATTCAAGGCTGAGAGAGACAGAGGTTTAAACAATGAGGAAACAATGGTTATGAGGAAAGGATAAAAAAGTTAGAGTTGAGGATTATTGAGTTGAGGATCAAAAATCTGGAGAATTAAACAAGAGAGACTTCCAAAAAATGAAACCAGATAGATCCAACACACCACACTTCTATGGACTACCAAAAATTCACAAACCAGGAGTCCCCCTCAGACCCATAGTGTCGCTACCTGGAACACCAACCTACAGATTATCCAAGGAACTACACCAAAGACTAAAACACCTAGTAGAAGACTCCCACCACTCCATTCGCTCCACCCAAGAATCCCTGAACACCATCAAAGACACCAGGATAGAAGAGGATGAAATAATGGTCTCCTTTGACGTAACAGCCCTGTTCACATCCATCAACATCAACCTGGCCAAAGAAACACTGACTACACTATTAGAAGAACCGAAGACACATACACCAGATACCACCAACCTCATCAGCAAGGACAACATCATCAAGCTAGTGGACCTATGCCTTACCACCCACTTCACTTTCAATAACAAAACCTATAGACAAACCAACGGTACACCCATGGGATCTCCGATATCAGGGTTCTTAGCAGAGGCAGTAATGCAGAGACTCGAACAAACAGCTCTGCCAATCATCCAACCCAAACTTTGGGTCCGCTACGTGGATGACACCTTTGTCATCACTAAACAAAACAAATTAGAGGAAACCTTCAAGACCATCAATAATACCCTTTACTGGCATAACATTCACAAAAGAGGAGGAAAACAACAACAAACTGCCATTCCTAGATGTCACGGTAGAGCGAACAGCCAATGGGGAACTTCAAACCAGCATCTACAGGAAAACAACACATACGGACCAAATACTGAACTACAGGAGCAACCATCCCAACACCCACTAACAAAGCTGCATTAGAACATTATTCCAATGAGCCACTACACACTGCAGCACAGAGGAATTACGCAGAGCAGAAGAAAATCACCTATACAGTGTATTCAAAAAGAATGGGTACCCTATGAACACAGTCCGCCGATTCCTCAGCAATAAACCCAAACAAACAGACAAAACGGGCTCAGAAACCATAACCACTCTCCCCTACATCAAAGACATTTCCGAAATGACTGCCAGACTACTCAGACCTCTTGGCATCATGGTAGCCCACAAACCCACCAACACACTAAAACAGCAGCTAATGTACTTGAAACACCCTATACAGACAACAAACAAAATGAACGTCATCTACAAAATACCTTGCAAGAACTGTGACAAACACTACATTGGACAAATTGGCAGAAAGCTAGCCACCAGGATACATGAACATCAACTAGCTACAAAACGACATGACCCATTATCACTCGTATCCTTACATACAGATGAGGAAAGACACCACTTTGATTGGGACAACACATCCATCCTAGGACAAGCCAAACAGAGACACGCACGAGAATTCCTAGAAGCATGGCATTCCAACCGGAACTCCATCAACAAACACATTGATTTGGAACCAATCTACCATCCCCTGAGAAAAAGAACAGGAAATGACATCACCAATGCAGGAAATGACATCACCAACGCAAGGAAACCTAACCAGATAATTAGAAAGTGGGACATAACATCAGCGCTTCGTCGGAGGCTCACTGATGATGTTACCTAGAATGGTGACGAAACGTCTGAAAACTAACCTTCTAGCTCAGCGAGCAAACTCACATCCAGAACCTCAACCTGAGCTACAAATCTTCTCGAAACTCGAGAGTTGAGGATTATTAGATCAGCCATGATCTCATTGAATGGTGGAGCAGACTCAATGAGGGGAATAGTCTACCCCTGCTCCTTTGTCTTATGGCATCAATGTTGACACAACCTCAGGTCAAAGTTGATTTGGATTATCCATGCAGTACTGAAGAGGCTGAACATAGATGCAAATGGTTCAGTCTTGCCTTTTTCACCGAGCTGAGCTTCCCCCATCATTGAGAAGAGGATATTCGTAAGAGCCCCACCCACCAGTGAGTTGTTTAATTGTCTACCACCATTCATGTGGCATTCATGCAGAGTTAAGATCAGATACTTAGGTTGTGGGGTTGCTTAGTCCTGTCCATTAGATGTTGCCTCTGCTCTTTGCAAATAATCCTGTGTTGCAGCCTAACTATAAACCACAAGATTATAAGGCATAGGAACAGATGTCGGCCATTTGGCCCATCAGGTCCGCTCTGCCATTCAATGAGATCATAGCTTGTATGATAATCATCGACTTCACTTTCCTCGCTTTGCCCCATAACCCTTGATTTTCTTATGGATTAAAAATCTGTCTATACCAGCGTTGAATGAATATGCTTAACATTTTGGTTGGCACCTCAGTTTTGGGTATGCCTGGTTCTGCTCCTGGCATGTTCCCCTGCGCTGTTCATTGAAACAGGGGTCATCCCCTGACTTGATGGCAATGATAAAATTAGCATATGTTAAGCCGTGAAGCTGATTCATGGGACATGGGCATTGTTGGCTGGACAGCATTTATTGCTGACAATTTCCTTGCAGGTAAGGATGGTGAATGGTTGGACTGAAGCCAATTATCTATCAAGTTGCTGCTGTGATATCTAGATAGGGACAAGGTACACCCTTACTCAATACGGGATCCAGCTGCGACGATCAGGAAGATGTCTTAGGAATTCACATTCCAAACAACAAACTTGATTTGCCTGTATTTCAGGCAGATACTCCTAATTCCCTTTAGGTTTTTTAACCTATCCAGAAGTGATTTTTCGCACAACCAGACTCCTTGTTTTCCTGTCGCCAAATTACTGTGATTTTTATTCCATCTATTAACCATCGCCAGTAAACTACCCATATTGTTCAATTGATTAATTTACATGTGAAGCTCATTAAGGGCACAGCATACCGTAAAAAAAAAATTGAGGGCGAGCTGAGAAATGAAATTGGAAAGGGCAACTCATCCTCAATACAAATCATAGCAAGATGTGTTCATCTGTCAATTGTGAATGAAGTGTCATAAATCTGGAGCTTTAGACTTGCCTGATAATGAAGCTAAGATATTGAGCAGAGCTGAAAGTTAATGTCTCTGTGCAGAAAGATTCTAACTAAAAAGCCATTTCTAAAGGAGGTGATGCATTCTGTGCTTGTTATCACTTGATGAAAAGTTCTTCAGGTCCAGGCTTTGTGTACCTGCTAATGTTTCCAGTAAAAGTTGCAGAAAATATAATGGGTCTGCAGCATCCTCTGCATCCTACTGGTGAAATCCTAGCACAGGGCAGAAAACAGAAGTCAGACAGACCCTTCCACTGAGCTAGCCATCCAGGGTAAATGTGCCCCTTGCCACCAATACCTCACACCTTACTTAAACTCCCAAATGAATCAGACTTCACTCTGCCTGAGTCCCGGCTCGTCACAACACCCACATCCCCCACGCCATCTCCACCCCAACCCTGCATATTCCATTAACCAAAGTCACCATACAGGAGGGCCTCATCCCTGTTCAGGCTAATCCTGCCCCTTTACCTCTCATTCCTGTAGAACATGGCAGTGCTAACCCTGATGTGCAGAAGGAATAAGCTGGCTGAAACGCTGCCTCATAATGGGTTTGGAGAACACTGACAGCTGAGCACTGCCACAGGATAACTGCAGTACTGAATCACAGACAGTTCCTGGCAAGAAAGTACAGAGCGCCCATCACTGCAAGGGCAATCCCATCAGTTTCTGTTCTGAAGAAGGGTCACTGGACTCAAAACATTAACTAAAGCTTTCTTTCCAGACACACTGCCAAACCTGCTATGTTTCTTCAGCAATTTCTGTTCTTGTTCCATGAGCTTTCTGCGAGGGGAGGAGGGAAGGAATTGTCTTTAAGCTTGCATTTCTGTAGAGTTCCATCTTCATTCTGTATTCCTCCCGCTCATCTCTTTATTCCACCTTTCGTCTCCTCAAACCACCTCTCCTCCTCCCTCTCCCTTTTTACCCTCCATTATTACCTTTCTATTGCTGTCCGCATCTGTCGTCCTCTCCCATTTTACCTGAGCCCATTCTTACCTCTTCATGCTGCCCCCTACCGTCTAACCCCACCTTCCCCTCTCCTCTCTAAAATCCTTCTTACTGATCTTGCCCTGCCTTTGCCTTTTCTCTCCCTCTGTGCCTTTATCTGCACCCTCGTCTCTTGTCCTTTCTCTGTCCTTTCCCCATCTATGCTTTTTCTTTCTCATCTCTTTCTCCTTTTCTTCCCTCCGAACCTCCTCTCTCCTTTTCCTTCACTGCTCTGCCTGACCACAAAATCACCTTGGCCCTGAGATTCCCCACGTGAGACAAGATGCAAACAATTTATTTGAAGTAATCTTCCTTAATAGACAGGACGGAAGCTGCTTCTGTTAGTTGTTTCTGGCCAGTAGCTGGTGCCAATATTGACTCAAATTCCCCACTTATATTACAGAACTGATTCTAATGGTCCTTCTGATAACTAAAGCCATCCTGTCTACATTATAGAATGGTCTTGGCATCAGCAGAACTGTGCATCATGTGAGATTTCTTGAGTGTGTCAGAACTTTGACAATCTGACTGGAATGTTCTCTGATAGCTGAAGGCGAATTTCTCAGCTGGCTAAGTTTGGTTAGGAAAGAGTCGGCATTTTGACAGAAACAAATCTAAGATGGTTGGTCCACCACGATGGCACCTTCCTTGTGCCCATCAGACCCTAATTGGCGGGGTTGATTTTCTAGAAAGGAAGAGCAAACTTTGCATTGATTTAGCATCGTGTGCAGCCACCTGGTACCCCAAGCTTTATGCAGACAGTTAAGTATTTCTGAAGCATAGCAATTGTTATGTCAGGAAACATGGCATCCAATTTATACAAAGGAAGGAACCAAAAGCTGACATTGGCTGCGGGATAAACATTTGTCAGGAAACTAAGGAGAAATTCTCTGCTCTTCTTTGATCAGTTCATGATGCCTTTAATGCCCATATAAGAAGTAGCTGGGGCCTTGGTTCAATGTCTTTTCTGAGAGATGGCACCTCTGGCACTACAGTGCTCCCTCAATACTGCCCTCAAGTGATGGACAAGGATGCAAACATCTCTGGAATGTGATAAAACAAAGAACGGTGATAGCTGAAGATCTGAAACAAAAAGAAACAGAAACTGCTGGGGAAACTCAGCAGCTCTGGCAGGATCTGTGAAGAGAAAGCAGAGTTAATGTTTTCAGTCCAGTGACCCTTCTTCAGAATTATCTCTGAAATTGGACTTGTCTCCTCAATCTTTTCAATCAGAAACAAGAAGCCAAGAGAATACCGTCTCTGCAGGGAACTGTGGCTGGCAACAGGCAAGAGACAGGGCTCACAGATTTTTTGATGCTACACTAGAGAGGTTAGTGATGGAGCTGGGCGGGTAGCATGTTTTCACGGGAAGCAGGAGGCTCACATGATACACAATGCAAAGCGAATGAGTGTAAGTGGGTGTCAGGAAATTCCTTCCCCAGAGTCTTGTACTGAGGACCTGACATTGTGTTACCAGAAGAAGTTCAACAGCCTCACGTGTACAGTATAATCAAGGTTAGTGAACGCATCATCACGTGACATCTCCTATCCTCTCGTTCACTATCTTCTCGTTCTACTCAATGTGCACTGTGTGACTCAGTTGACTCTGAAACTCTGGGTTCAAGTCCAAATCAATAACTTGAACACAAAAATCAAGCCTGACTGAGGGACAACTACCCAATTGAAAGTACTATCCTTCAAATGTGATATTAAACAAAGGTTCCATCTGTCTGTTTGGCAGAGGTGAAACATCCATGGCAAAGTTTTAAAGAAGGATTGATTCTTGCTATCCTGCTCAATAGTTATCCCTCAATCAGTAAAAAAAGAAACAGATTATTTGGTCATTACCCAAGTGCTGATTGATGGGAGTTTGTTGCAGGCCAATTAGCTGCAAATTGCAAGATTATGTGGGCTATACACACAGAAACAGATAAATTAGTCCATTTCATTAGTACAGGTATTTAAACTCCGCTTGACTTTCCTCCATGCTTGATCACATCTAAATTTACCATTGTATCCTTCTGTTCCTTTCTCCCTCATAGGTTTATCCAGCTTCTAGTTAAATGCATCCAAACTATTCATTTCAACCACTTCTGTAGGACTGAGTTCCATGTTCTCAATGCCTTCAGGGAAAAATTTCTTCTGAGCTCTTTATTGGACTTCATCTTATTTTCACACCACACAAGTGTCAGGTAATGAGAATCTCCAAGAAGGGAGAATCTGACCAGCACTATTTGACATTCAAAGGCATTACCTTCTCTGAAACACCTATCATCAACTCCCTGGGGGTTACCATTGGCCAGAAACTCAACTGGATTAGCCATATAAACACAGTGGCTACAAGAGCAGCTCAGAGGTTAAGAATCTTGCATCAATAACTCACCTCCTGTCTCACAAAAGCCTGAAAAAATCTATAAAGGCACAAGTCAAGAGTAATTTGGAGTACGCCTCACTTGCCTGCATGGGTGGAGCTCCAACAATACTCAAGAAGCTTTGTACCATCCAAGATAAAACAGACCGCTGGGAATCACATTGATATGTATTCACTTCCTCCATCACCAATGCTCAGTAGCATCAATGTGTGCTATCTACAAGTTGCACTACAGAAATTCAAAAAGATCCTGAGGCAGCACCTTCCAAACCCAAGATTACTTGCATCTCATTGGAAAAGGGCAGTATACGCATGGGAACACCACCACCTGCAAATTATCACTATAAGTTTCATACCATCCTGACTAGGAAATACATCATTGTTCCTTCAGAGTCACTGGGTCAAGTTTTGGGACTCCACTCCTATTGGGGCTGCAGGTGAAGCTAGATCCTATGGACTGCAGATGCAGCATTTTAAGAAAGACCAAGGACAACTAGGAATATGCAACAAAACTTTGGGAAGGAGGTTTAGCAATGCCCCCTGTTGTTTTTAATTTGATACCAAGTAGTGACATTAACAGCACCCCAATTGATGATGTCAGTGTGGACCTGTGGGTTGAACAGTTTAGGGGTCTTGAAGCTGTGAGACTGAATGTCTGGTGCTCCTTGAAGTTTCTGTAACAAATCTCTGTAAACGTAACCTGTAGCTCATTGTTAACATGTAGTAATCAAGACCTCGTAATCTACAAGAGACTCTTCAAGTTAGACCAGGAAGTGGAAATTGGATGGTTTGATTTTTCAATAGGGCAAGAGCTGTGATGGGGAAGTTGTGACTCAGAGATGTACTAACAGAAAGTAAAGCATTTAAAATGACAGAATGTACACCACATTAGTGTTGGAAGGTGGGATGAATGCTTCTGGAACATGAATGACCCTTTCGTACTCTTGGTCTATTTATCTGAATGGCTGTTCTAATATGGCACAAAGTGGCCAGGAGTCTTCCAGCCGACCTGTTTGAGTTCATGGCATCTGTAGCAATGGCACAGGCAACACCACAATTCTAACTTCCTGGCCTTGGAGTTGAACTCATCTTATAGTCTCGTGAATCCTCGAATGTACAAAACAACTCAAAGCTAATATCATTGATGGGTGCCCATTCTCTGTTTTGACGTCCTCTTGGCCTTGAACTGACCGGATTATTTGGTCGTTAACCCAGTGCAGTTTGTGGGAGCTTGCTGTGTGAGTATTGCCTGCTCTTTCTCTAAATTACAAGAATGACTGGGCTTAAAATGTATTTCACTGGAGGTAAAGCAGTTCAGAGAATCATAGAATCCCTACAGTGTGGCAGCAGGTGATTTAGACCATTGAGTTCACACAGCCCCTCTGAAGATACCCCCCCACCCTAACCCTGTAACTCTGCTTTTCCCAATTATCTAATTCACTTTGCCTGTACACCCCTCTGGATACTGACAGGTAATGTGGCCTGCCATTCTTCCTAACCTGTACACTTTTGGGCTGTTGGAGGAAACCAGCGTACCCAGAAGAAACCCACACAGACACGGGGAGAACATGCGAGCTGCCCGCAGATAGTCACCCAAGGCTGGAATCAAACCCAGGTCCCTGGCTCTGTGTGGCAGCAGTGTCAAACACTGTGCCAGCGTGCTGCCCTTTGGGGATATCCTGACATGATGGAAGACATTGCATAAAACAGACTCTTCCTGACTTTACAACCGGGACAAGAAAGGCCCATCTCTGCCGACACCTGTCCTGGTATCCGTGCATGGATTCCTGCTGAAGGACCTGCACAGGCACAGAAGCTCCTTTGTGAGCAAACAGACCTGTTCACTCCATGATGGGTTTTCTGTGAATTGCTTTTTAACAGGAGTCCACAGCTCGCTATAAAGAGAAATGGGAAACTCTCTTGAGAAAACATGAGACATGTTTACAGGGAGATTGAAAGCTGAATGGTTTAATAGACAATATAATCCGGGGAATCTGTTTTCTATCAATTATGGATCTTCAGAGCTTAGTGTTGCTGCGTTTTATCATTCTCTCAATGAGAAAATTGGAGGAGAAAGCAGCTATCAAGGCAAGCAATGTACTATTTTATTGGATTAGACAAGGAACAGGGAAGAAGGATTGTGAATAAATTTCTCACCTCATGCTTCATACAGTCTGACAGGTGTATTCCGCTAACTTGGATGCATATATTGAGGCTAGAGACTCCTTAAATACTTTGCCTCAGGTCATGAGTGGAACTGTGAATGACCATTTTGCTGAATTCCCACTCCAAATACAGAGCCTCACTGAAAGAGAACATATAAATATGGAAGACACCAACCAAAAAAGAAAAAGCACACAAAAAACTGGAAGAAATGTGGATGCTATAAATCAGAAACAAAAATACAAATTGCTGGAAAAGCTCAGCACGTCGGCCGCATCTGTGGTGAGAAATCATAGTTCGTGGTTTGGATCAAGTGACCCTTCTTCAGAAGTTGGGGCAATCACATTGCTGGGAGTGTACTATAGGCTCCCTAACAGCCTGAGAGAAATAGAAGAGCAGATACTTGGGCAAATTTCAGGGAAGCGTAAAAGTAATAGGGCAGTGATGGTAGGGAGTTTCAACTTCCCCATTGTTAATTGGAGTAGTCACAGTGTGAAAGGTTTGAAGGGAACAGATTCTAAAAATGCATCCAAGAGCTCTTTAAACTTGTACATATGTAGACGGACAAGACATGGGGCAGTCCTGAACTTAATCTTTGGCAACAAAGCTAGTCAAGTGGTTTAAGTACTATTTCCCTTATCTATACACCTGGTCACTTCTTTGAAAAATTCAAGAAGGTTGGTCTGTTGTGAAATTGATATAGCACTTGTGGATTGGAGGGCAGGATGTTGGAATTTGTTTGTTAAATGATAGAGGAAATAATGTGTGGTCCCTTTAAAAGATGATGCATTTTTGTAGGCTTGGGTTTAAAAAGAAGTGCAGGTGCACAGAGAGCTCCTGAAATGGAAACATTGTATCAAAAGACTGATGGTTAGAAACCCAGGCCTTGTTTCGTTAGTAAGGCAATCAGTTTAAATATCGACCAATTAATTTAAAGCAGGCACTTAGAAAATAAAAGCCAATTAAATTTAAATCTGATGGTTCAGACAACCTAGGACCAATACTGTTGAAAGAAATAGCAAGGTCATCAAATGTGTAAAAGAAGAGGTTCTTTGAAAATCAGTGTGACAGCAAACTGCCATCTGAAGAAAAGCTCACTGGCTATCACAGAAATGTCTAAGCCCTTAGAGTAAGCACCATCTAAATAGAAGTACTATGGCACTCTTAGCTAATATTCCTGGCACAAGAGTTCAATGGAGGAACGTGTTCCTGACTGAAGGACAGCAAAGAAGGCAATCAATATTCTGGAAGATTTATCGGATTGTAATTTCAAGAGATTAATTTTTTTTATTAATTTGATTTACATAAGTGGGAATTATATCTAATGGAACATCATTGCATTGGAATTTTGTTTTATTCGAGAATAGTTAGTAGTTAAAGGGAGAATTGTTCAGTTTGTTAGTAATTCTGTTAATGTGTTAACTGTTAGATAAATAAATTGTTACTTGTTGATGGTAGAGTGACTGTCAGGTCACTAACAGATTTTGAGGTTAGTCAAGCTTCTCTGGGGTTTTGTTTTAATTATCAGAGAGGTGTCGCCTCTGCCTTGTAACAGATTGGGAGCTTGAGGTCCAGGATCTGGCTGGTTTGTGTACGGAATCTGAATGGATTTAGACAGATTTGAGCAGATTCGGGGCATGAAAGGTCCCAGCAGATTTAAATAGACTTTGGGATTAGTGTCCTAGAACTTTAAATAGAACTTAGGTGAGAAGTGGAAAATCTGTGTAATTTTGGTTACTGTGAATGGCCAAATGAAAAGGGAAGGGGGAAAATGGCTCTTAACATTGCTAAAGGCATTCTGGGGTTTGAGGATGCTTTCAAAATGTGCCAAGAAAGTTTAGAAAGACAGAGGAAGGAGATATTTCTAGACTTAACAAACAGACTAGAATTGGGTTTAACTAGGAAAGCTGAAATTGTAAAGGAGTTTGTCAAGCATTTAATTATACCAGAGAAACACCTAAGTACAGTGGAGTTCGAAAAAATTAAGTTACAAATTAGATGATTGGAGTTAGAAGATAAAGAAAGACAAACAAGATTCCTCACTGAGAAAAAGAAAGGGCAAGAAGAACTCTGGTGGAAGAAAAAGAAAAAGAGAGATCTTCAAAAGTTGACCATTAGACAGAAAAGTCATGTTAAAAAGATGGAAATGAAGGTAGAAGAGAGGCTTAGTGAGCAGGAGAGTGATGATGAGCAGACCCATTGTAGCCAAAGACCTAGTAGTGATATATACAAATATGTCAACACATTACCAAAATTTGATGAAAAAGTTGTACAAGTGTTTTTCACTTCCATTGAGAAATTGACTAAATGGTTGAACTGGCCAGAGGATATGTGGGTAATGTTAATTCAGGCCTGGTTGGCATGCAGGGCTAGTAAGATATTTGCAGCTCTGTCAGATGAGGTGTCAGGAGACATTGAAGAAGTAAAACAGGCTATTTTGAGTGCCTACAAATTGGTACCAGAAGCGTATAGGCAACGGTTCAGAAGCATAGGAAGGAAGCAGGTCAGACTTAAGTCAAGTTTGAAAGAGTTAAACGTAGCAACTGTGATAGATGGGTTAGACCATGAAAGATAGATCTTAGAAAGATTATTCTATTGGAGGAGTTCAAAACTCACTTCCAGAAATGTTAAGAACTCATGTTAAGGAACAGAAAGTTAAAACAAAGAGAACAGTTGCAGAGATGGTGGATGAATACGCATTAATGCATAAATCAAGATCTAGCTTCTGACAGCAATTTCATTCCGTGAGGGACAAAAATTGGGAAAAAGGGTGATCCTTCAATGAAAAACAAAATTAGACCACACTGGGAGCAGTGTAAAAGGGTGGAAAAGTGGTGAAAGGCCTCAGGTGCTTCCATTGTAATAGAGGGGTCACAGTATATCACAGAGCTGGTGGATTAAGAGAGGTACTAGGAAAAAGGCTGTGGTTAAAGAGGCTAAACCATTGGGTATAATTGAGGTTGTGGAGGAAATCCCAAGAGAAGCTGAGAGCTGCAGGAGAGTGCACAGCCTAGTCACAGGCTGGGAAGTAAGATAGAGCCCGATCTCTTCAAAGACTTCATCTCTGTGTGCAAGATTTACTCAGATAAACATGGGGAGAAGGTAAAGAAGTTACAATATTGAGAGATACAGGAGTTGGTCAGTGTCTAACAGTAAAAGATGAAAGCATTTGCACTCCTGAGATGTTACCCAAGAGAGTGATAATCTGTGGAATAAATGGATAGAGATTCAGTTTTCCCCTGTGTAAGATAAGGCTGGAAAGCTCAACAAGATTGGGGAAGTGACAGTGGGAATGATTGAAAGAGTGACTATTCTGGGTTACAGTCAGGTGCGGAAGGGGCAACACTCCAAAAGCTTGTGTTCAAATAAACCTATTGGTCTATACCCTGGTATCGCCCGATTTTTGACCTTATTCAACCCAGTCCAACACCGGCACATCCACATAGTGGAGAAGCCGAAAGAGAACAGGGAATTGAAGACTTAAAAGAAAAATGCATTGAAATTTTTCCATACTGTGTGGTGACAAGATCCCACAGACATAACTTTAAGAAAGGAGGAAAAACCAAAGAGAAAGCCAAAGGAGTTGAGGTCCAGTTAGCTGACCCCCTGTTCGATGAAATGGTAACGGAGAAACCTATGTGGTAGAAAATCAGACAGAAGTGTTTAGTTCTGAAAGACTAATGGAGTTATAACAAAAAGATGAGACAATAAGATTTATTTCATAAAGTCTACTCAGAAAAGGAATAAGAATGTATTCCAGAGCCTTAACTTAAGGATGGAATCTTAAGATGGAAATGGAGACTTTGGCAGGTTACTGCAGAGGAAAAGTTCACCAAAATTGTGTTTCTGGTAGCATGCAAACAGGAAGTATAGTGGGTGGGACATGAATTACTTGTAGGAGGTCATCTAGGAGTGAGGAACAGTCAATCTCAGATACAGAAGCATTTCTATTGGCCTGAATTACATAAAGGTGTGGTTGAATTTTGCGGAAACTATCGTACATGTCAGATGGTAGGAAAGCCACAGGCAGTAATAAAACCAGAGCCTTTGATGCCAATGCCTGCGTGAAGAACCTTTTACTGAGTTATGATTGATGAGTCGGTCCCCTCCCTTTAACTAAAAGTGGGAACCAGTATTTGCCAACCATAATGGATATGTATCCCACATTTCTGGAGACAATTCCATTACAGAATATCAAGACAAAAAAGGTTGTGGAGGAGTTGCTTGCTTTCTTTACCCATTATAGATTACCCAGGGAGATTCAGTCAGACCAAGGATCCAACTTTACTCCCAAATTGTTGAAGGAGGTCATGGATAGTTTAGGAGGCAAACACTTTAAAACAAATACATACCATCCTGAATCCCAGGGACCATTGGAAAGGTGGTTTCAGACCCGTAAGACCATGCTGAGAAGTTATTACCAGGAATACCCAACTGATTAGGATAAACATATCCCATTTTGCTATTAGAGATGCTCCAAATGAATCGATTCAGTTTACTCCATTTGAATTGATATTCGGACATGAAGTAAGAGGGCCTTTAAAATTAATTAAGGAAGAGCTGATAGGTCCGAAGTTAGAGATCTTACTGTTAGATTATGTATCTGAGGTTAGACAAAGATTAAATTGAGTTAGCGAGTTTCGAGAAAATTTGTAGCTCAGGTTGAGGTTCTGGATGTGAGTTTGCTCGCTGAGCTAGAAGGTTAGTTTTCAGATGTTTCGTCACCTTTTTTTTTATTTGAAAAAAATATACTTTATTCATAGAATGTACAAAAAATAAAACATTTATACACCTACCCAGTCATGCAAGCCACTCCGGGTTACCCGGGGGTACGTACACCAACTAAAGGGAAAAAAAAACAAAACAGAGAAAAAATAACAAAGCAAAGAAACCGCCCCGGCAGTCGTCACCTCGCACAGTCCCAGTTGGCCCCCTGACCAGTTGGGGAAGGCGCCAGCTGGGCCCAGTTACCACATAGGATTCTTTTCCCTTCTCCGGACGAGGGGGCTCATACGGTGGTCTTTCCCCACCGCGCCTTGGCGGCGGCTGCCCCAAGCTTTAGCGCGTCCCTCAGCACGTAGTCCTGGACCTTGGAGTGCGCCAGTCTGCAACACTCGGTCGGGGTCAGTTCTTTCAGCTGGCAGACCAGCAAGTTGCGGGCAGACCAAAGAGCGTCTTTCACCGCATTGATGGTCCTCCAGGCGCAGTTGATGTTGGTCTCGGTGTGCGTCCCCGGAAACAGCCCGTAGAGCACGGAGTCCCGCGTCACGGAGCTGCTCGGGACGAACCTCGACAAATACCACTGCATCCCCCTCCAGACCTCCTGCGCATAGGCACACTCCAGAAGGAGGTGATCAACAGTCTCGTCCCCCCCGCAGCCACCTCGAGGGCAGCGTGCGGTGGTGCAGAGATTCCGGGCATGCATAAAGGATCTCACTGGCAGAGCCCCTCTCACCGCCAGCCAAGCAATGTCCTTGTGCTTGTTTGAAAGTTCTGGCGATGAGGCATTCTGCCAAACGACTTTGGCAGTCTGCATGGGGAACCACACGACGGGATCCACCCTCTCCTTTTCCCGAAGGGTCCTGAGGATACTACGTGCTGACCACTGCCTGACGGCCTTGTGGTCAAAGGTGTTTCCTTTCAAAAATTTCTCCACGAAGGACAGGTGGTACGGAACGGTCCAACTACTCGGAGCGTTCCGCGGCAACGAGGCCAGGCCCATCCTTCGCAACACCGGTAACAGGTAGAACCTCAGTAAGTAGTGACACTTGGTGTTTGCGTACTGAGGATCTACGCACAGCTTGATGCAGCCACACACAAAGGTAGCCGTCAGGGCGAGGGTGGCGTTCGGTACGCCCTTTCCCCCATTCCCCAGGTCTTTGTACATGGTATCTCTGCGGACCCGGTCCATCCTCGACCCCCAAATGAAGTGGAAGATGGCCCGGGTGACCGCAGCGGCGCAGGTCCAGGGAATAGGCCAGGCCTGCGCCACATACAACAGTACCGAAAGCCCCTCGCACCTGACAACCAGGTTCTTACCCGCGATGGAGAGGGACCGGAGCGTCCACCTGCCCAGCTTCTGCTTAAATTTGGAGATACGCTCCTCCCAAGTCTTAGTGCATGCCCCAGCTCCACCAAACCAAACACCCAGCACCTTCAGGTAGTCTGTCCTGACGGTGAAGGGGATGAAGGAGCGGTCGTCCCAGTTCCCGAAGAACATGACCTCGCTCTTACCCCTATTGACTTTGGCACCCGAGGCCAGTTCAAACTGGCCGCAGATGTCCAACAGCCTACCCACCGACCGACGATCGGTGCAGAAGACGGCGACATCATCCATGTACAGGGAGGTCTTGACCTGAAGGCCTCCGCTGCCTGGGATAGTCACGCCCTTCAGGCTCACGTCCTTCCTGATGGAGGCGGCGAAGGGCTCCACACAGCACACGAACAAGGCAGGAGAGAGCGGGCAGCCCTGCCTGACTCCAGATCTAACAGGAAAACTGTCTGATTCCCACCCGTTGATCGAGACTGCGCTAACGATGTTGGCGTAGAGCAGCCGGATCCAATTGCGGATGCCCTCCCCGAACCCCAATTTGGAGAGGACGTCCCTCATGTAAGCATGAGAGACCCTGTCGAAGGCCTTCTCCTGGTCCAGGCTGACGAGGCAGGTGTCCACCCGCCTGTCCTGTACGTAGGCGATCGTATCCCTGATGAGCGCGAGGCTCTCAGCGATCTTCCTGCCCGGCACAGCACAGGTTTGGTCAGGGTGAATCACCGACTCCAGGACAGACCTGACCCGGTTGGCAATGACCTTGGCCAGGATTTTGTAGTCCACGTTCAAAAGTGAAATGGGACGCCAATTCTTAATTTCTTCCCTCTCCCCCTTCCTCTTGTAAATGAGTGTGATGATGCCCTTCCTCATGGACTTGCACATTTCCCCTGCCCGAAGCGCACTATCGTACATCTCCAGCAGGTCCTGGCCGACCAGGCCCCACAGAGCAGAATACAGCTCGACCGGTAAGCCATCACTTCCGGGAGTCCTATTCCTCTGCAAGGACTTGAGGGCTCTGGCCAGCTCGTCCAGGGATATCGGCCGGTCCAGCCACTCCCTCGTGCCATCATCTAAGACCTCCGTGATAGATGACAGGAACGACTCGGAGGCCGTGCTGTCCGTGGGCTTCGTGTCGTACAGTCCGGCATAGAAGGATCTGCTGATCCTCAAAACGTCGGGTCGAGACGACGTCACCGAGCCGTCGTCCTCCTTCAGCCGGCTAAGCACAGAGCTCTCTTTGTGCACCTTCTGAAAGAAGAAACGCGAGCACGTCTCGTCCTGCTCCACAGAGCGGACCCTGGACCGGAAGATTATCCTGGAGGCCTCCGCGGCGAAGAGCGAGGCTTGCTGGCCCCTCACCTCGCGGAGGTCCTCCGTGACATCGACCCCCATCAACTGCAGAAGGAGCAGGTTCTGCACCCTTTTCTGGAGTCGCGACAGCTTTCCCCGCCTCTCTCTTGCCTTCTGAACACCCTTGAGGACAAAGAACCTCTTGATGTTCTCCTTCACCGTCTCCCACCAGTCGCCTGGAGACTCAAAGAGGGGTTTCACGGTCCTCCAACCGGTGTACTCCCTCTTAAGCTCCTCGACGTTCTCTGGGGTCAACAGAGTCGTGTTGAGCTTCCACGTCCCCTTGCCGGCCGGCTGGTCGTCCTGTAAGTGACAGTCGGCCAACAGGAGGCAGTGGTCAGAGAAGAACACCGGCTCGACACCAGTGGATCTGACCGAGAACGTCCGTGACACAAACAGAAAGTCTATCCTTGAGCGGATAGACCCGTCTGGCCGCGACCTCTGCTGCGCTCCGTCTGCAGGGGTGCTGAAGACGTCGAGCAGCTTGGCGTCCTTCACCGTGCCCATCAGGAATCTGGACGTGACGTCCAGTTGAATCCCCCCACCCGCTGTCCCCACGCCGGATCTTCCATCTGCATCAATGATGCAGTTGAAGTCTCCGCCTAGGATGACCGGCCTGGACGTAGCCAGCAGGGGTGGAAGCCGCTGCAGGACGGCCAACCGCTCACTCCGTACCGCTGGGGCGTACACGTTGATCAGCCTCAGGGGAGCGTTCCTGTAGGTGATGTCAGCCACTAGGAGGCGCCCCCCCACCACCTCCTGAACTTGAGAGATGGTGAAGTTGTGCCCCCGCAGCAGAATAGCCAGGCCCGAGGAGCGACAGTCGTTATCCCCCGACCAGATCGAAGGTCCACAGGTCCAGGCGCCGGACCATTTCCTGTACCTGCTGAGGTGCGGTATCCCGCACTCCTGCAGAAAGAGGAGGTCCGCCTTGATGGTGGTCAGGTAGGCCAATGTGGACACACATCTCGCGGTTGACTTGACGCTGCGCACATTAATGCTCGCAACTCGTACCCCCATTGTGGGCAGTGACCGCAGTACCCTCCCCAAGTCCAAGGTCCAGCCCCTCCATCTGTCCCTTCATGCCCATTGCCCGGGCTAACTGCTGGACGCTCTCTGGGCTCAGGAAACCGTCTGTGCTGCCTTCCGGGTGGCATCCCCCCGTCAGGGGTGCGGAGGCAGGGGGGTCCGGCTCCGGATCAGGCTGGGGACGTGCTGTTTCCTCCTTCCCGCCTGGAAGTTCCGGGGGGCCCTCCAGTGCTCCAGCGGCACTTGACTGGGTGTCGGAGTGAGCCTCAGGAGGCCTCCCGTCACCTGGAAGCGGGGTGCTGCTTTCCTTCCCCCTCGAGACCTTTAACTTCTGCTTCGGGTGGGCCCTCTCCGAATCCTCCTCGTCAGAGGAGCTCTTATAGCCCCCCTGTAGCTGTCTCTTCCCTCCTGATTGTTGCGGTTCCTGGGCCCGTCGACGCACCTTCCTCCTCGCTTTCCGGACTGTAGTCCACTCCCCTGGGTCGCCTGTCGCCGCCTCCATTGGCTCCGGGTTGTCGGGGGGGATCGGAGCCTGCAGGGGTGCTTTGCTGGCCTCGGGCCCATCCTGCAGGGCTGGGCCCTCCTGCACGGCCTGGCCCTCCTGCACATTAGTGGGGTCCTTGCTGGGCCCTGGTGCCTTCCTCTCCTCCGGGGGGCTGGCCCCGCATTTCCCCTGCCGGCGACCTGGGTGTAGGTGGTACCCCGCCGCGGGCATGCCCTATAGAAGTGGCCCGCTTCCCCGCAACGGTTGCAGCTTCTCTCTCGTGGGCAATCCTTTGCAAGGTGTCCCTCCTCCCTGCAGATGGTGGCTTTGCAGTCAGCCGCCATGTGACCTGACCTACCACAGGCATGGCAGACTTTGGGTTGCCCTGCATAGGTCAGGTAGCCCCTGCTCCCGCCGATCGCGAAGCTGGACGGTGGGTGTGCGACATTCCCGTCTGCGCCCATCCTCAGCGTCACCTTGACCTGCCTCTTACTCGTCCAGATGCCAAAGGGGTCCACCATGTCAGTTAGGTCCCCTTCCACCTTCACATACCTTCCGAGGAAGGTCAGGACATCAACTGCTGGCACATGCGGGTTGTACATGTGTACAGTCACCATACGGCTCCTCTGTGCTGGCATCACAAACAGTGGGACAGCGGTCAATACAGAGAGGGGGCCCTCACCTCCTTTCTCCTTGAAAACCTCCAGGAAGCGCTCGCAAAGCTTGGCACTCCGGAAGGTCACATCGTAAAAACCCCCTCCGGGGAAATTCTGCAGGCAGTAAATGTCCGCAGCAGCAAACCCACAACAGTCCAACAGGACCCTCTTCACGAAGAAGGTGCGGTCCACAGGTGCACCTTCATCCACCTTCTTTACAGAAACACGGATGGTGTTCCGGACCCCCTGACCTGGGGCACGAGCACTTGCCGCAGCCATCGTTGCAGGTTGGCTGCCCCCCTGAACCAGCGTTAGGCCGAAGCCAGCATTAAGATCCACTGGTAGCAAGGGTGCACAGCCAACCCGACGTCCTCCTTTCACCTCCAAGACAGCACTCTCGTCCTCTCAGTCCACAAGAGAGTGGGTCTTTATTGTGTTCGAGATGTAAGCTGGTTCACTGAGCTGTAAGGTTTGTCCCCAGATGTTTTGTCACCATTCTAGGTAACATCACCAGTGAGCCTCCGATGAAGTGCTGGTGTTATGTCCCGCTTTCTATTTATCTGTTTGGGTTTCCTTGGGTTGGTGGTGTCATTTCCTGCATTGGTGATGTCATTTCCTGTTCTTTTTCTCAGGGGATGGTAGATGGGCTCCAAATCAATGTGTTTGTTGATGGAGTTCCGGTTGGAATGCCATGCTTCTAGGAATTCTCGTGCGTGTCTCTGTTTGGCTTGTCCTAGGATGGATGTGTTGTCCCAATCAAAGTGGTGTCCTTCCTCATCTGTATGTAAGGATACGAGTGACAGTGGGTCATGTCGTTTTGTGGCTAGTTGATGTTCATGTATCCTGGTGGCTAGCTTTCTGCCAGTTTGTCCAATGTAGTGTTTGTCACAGTTCTTGCAAGGGATTTTGTAGATGACGTTCGTTTTGCTTGTTGTCCATATAGGGTCTTTCAAGTTCATCAGCTGCTGTTTTAGTGTGTTGGTGGGTTTGTGGGCTACCCTGATGCCAAGAGGTCCGAGTAGTCTGGCAGTCATTTCGGAAATGTCTTTGATGTAGGGGAGAGTGGTTATGGTTTCTGAGCCCGTTTTGTCTGTTTGTTTGGGTTTGTTGCTGAGACATCGGCGAGCTGTGTTCATTGGGATGAGAATTCCTAGAAGCATGGCATTCCAACCGGAACTCCATCAACAAACACATTGATTTGGAGCCAATCTACCATCCTCCGAGAAAAAGAACAGGAAATGACATCACCAACACAGGAAATGACATCACCAACCCAAGGAAACCTAAACAGATAAATAGAAAGCAGGACATAACACCAGCGCTTCATCAGAGGCTCACTGATGATGTTACCTAGAATGGTGACGAAACGTCTGAAAACTAACCTTCCAGCTCAGCGAGCAAACTCACATCCATTAAACTGAGTAGGTGAATTAGCCAGACAACATTTGAAGGTGATACAGCACATAATGAAACAAGAGGTAGATAAGAAATCTAGAATTCTTGTGTTTGCACTTGGGGTTAAAGTATTAGTGCTGTTATCTGTGGTAGGAGATCCCTTCAAAGCAAGGTTTAGTGGTCCCTATCAGATTGAGAATAAGTTAAATCAGATGAATTATCTGGTAAAGATGGCAGATAAGAAAAAGAAAATTATCTGGTATATCATGTAAACATGCTGAAATCTTACTACAACAGGGAAAGCAAAATGAAGAAACAGGTATTAGTTACTGCCACGCAGAGAGTGGAATCAAATCCAGATGATTTGGATTTTGATATTCCTCAGAATAAATTGTCCTGAAAGAATGGGACAGGGTAGTGAGCTATCTGTCTCAGGAACAGAGAACTGAATTGAAAGGCTTGTTGCAGCACTAAGATAGCAAGAAGCGTTTCCCCAGAGTAGGGGGGCTCAATTACTAGGCGTCACGATTTGAAGGTGAGAGAGGAAAAGTTTAAGGGAGATATGTGTGGAAAATGTTTTACGCAGAGAGTGGTGAGTGCCTAGAATGCATTGCCAGCGGAGGTGGTAGAGACAGGCTTGATAGCATCATTTAAGATGTATCCAGACAGATACATGAATGGGCAGGGAGCAGAAGAATGCAGATCCTTGGAAAATAGGTGACAGGCTTAGATAGAGGATCTGGATCGGTGCAGGCTCAGAGGGCTGAAGGGTCCGTTTGTGTGCTGTAGTTTTCTTTGTTCTTTGTTCTTTATCCTTAAGAGGGCATATGTAGAAAGAGATTGGGGAGGTCTAATACTATAGTACATGAGGTGGACATTGGGAATGCTGTCCTAATAAAACAATACCCCTACAGGCTTAATCTTCTCAGAGCAGCACAGGTACAGAAGGAAGTGGAAGTGATGCTCTAAAAAGACATCATTAAGCCAAGTCAAAGAGAGTGGAATTCACCAATCGTGTTATTTCCCAAATGTGATGATGCTCAATGATTTTGCATTGATTAATGAAAGGTCAACACCATGACTGAATCAGACTCATACCCAATTCTAAGGCTGGAGGACCATGTGGAAAAAGTTGGACAAGCACTTACATCACAAAGTTGGACTTAATTTGTGGTTACTGGCAAGTATTTTTGACAAAGAGAACAAAAGAAGTTTCTGTTTTTGGGCTGTATCAATTTAAAGTAATAGCCTTTGGAATGAAGAATGCCCCAGCCAAATTTCAAAGATTTATGAACAGGAATGCAGCAGGGTTGACTAATTGTGCTGTCTATAGAGATGACTTAATGATCTTTAGCCGTTCATGGGCAGATCACATGGTGCATTTGGCAGAGCTCTTTGAGAGACTATGGAAGGCAAAGTTGGTCATAAATTTAGCAAAGGCAGTATTTGCAAAGGCGGAAGTGACATTCTTAGGACACTACATTCGACATGGTGATCCCGAGGAACATGAAGATGAAGGCCATCAGGAAATTTCCAAGACCATCCTCAAAGAAGGAAGTGGTAAGATTTTTGGGACTGAGTGGATTCTGTGGGAAACTTGTACCAAACTTTAGTAGCATGGTGGCACGGTTGACTAAATTGCAAAAGAAGAACATGAAATTTCAATGGACAGAAGAATGCCAGGAGGCATTTGAGAATTTAAAAACAATGTTGACCACCGTACTAGCTTTAGCCATGCCAAACATCTTGAAATCCTTTAAAATCGCTATCAACTCAAGCAGTGTACAGGTTGGGCTTATGTTGTTACAAGAGGATGATTATGGATTTGAAAGGCCAATCAGTTATTTTTCAAAAAAACTCAATATCCACCAGCAAAAATATTCAACTGTTGAAAAGGAATTATTGAGTTTGGTACTTGCCTTATGACTTTTTAATGTTTATGTTGCAAATAGTACACAAACGTTTAGCATTTTTGGTAAGATTTATATACGAGAACACCAGACTTCTTTGTTGGAGTCTTATGTTACAATCATTTAATTTACAAATTATACATGTTGTGGTTCATGAAAATAGTATTGTGGATGTGTTATCTCAGGTTTAAAGGAAAATGTGTATATAAGATGGAAATCCAATGCTACATATATGTATGTATATATAGAATTAGTAGAAATGTCTAACATTAGATTAATGACCTATGTGTCTAGTAATAATGGCTTTAAGATTTAGAAAAAAAAGCCATCCTTTCACAATGACGATTCATTTTTTTCTTAATGGGGGAGGTACTATAAAGATGATATAGTATTTGTGGATTGAAAGGAAAGGCATTAAAATTTGTTTGTAAAATGACATGGGGGAAAGAGTGTATGGTCCCTTTAAAAGATGATGTGTTTTTTCTAGGCTTGGAGTTTTTAAAAAATGTGCAGGTGAACAGAAAGCTCCTGAAATTGAAATGTTGTATCAAAAAGCTAATGGTTTGAGACACAGGCAATAGAACAGAAAGCTCCTGAAATTGAAATGTTGTATCAAAAAGCTAATGGTTTGAGACACAGGCAATAGTCTTGATTTGTTAGTAAGGCAACCACTTTGAATATCAACCAATTAATTTAAACAGGCACTTAGAAATGAAAAACCAATTAAATTTAAATCTGATGGTTTAGACAACCTAGGACCAATCCTGTTTAAGAAATTGATAGGTCATCAAGGGTTTAAGAAGTTATTTGAAAATTGTTATGAGAGCAAACTACCATCTGAAGAGAAACTCATGGGCTCTCACAGAAATCTCTAAGTTCTCAGAGTAAGCACCCTCTAAATAAAGGTACTATGGCACTGTTAGCTAATATTCCTGACACAAGAATTCAATAGATGAAGGCCTTCCTGACTGAAGGACAGCAAAGAAGGCAATCAACTTTCTGAAAGATTTATCCTGACTGTAATTTCGAGAGACTAGGTTTTAATATTTGGCTGAGTGGCAGGAAGCAGAGGATGATGGTTGTGTTCATTGGTCTAAGGATACACTTTTCACTTTGCGGTTGATATTTCATTGGACTGTGAGAGGTCTGTGTTCACACCTGGCACAAACCCTCAGCATCAGTGCCCACAGTGTAAGAGTACAACAGTGGACCATTTAGCACTGAAATGAGGAGAAATATCTTCACCCAAAGAGTGGTGACTTCAGGGAATTGCAAAAGTAATAGGCTGGTGATAGTGTGGCATTTCAACTTCCCCAAAGTTATCTGGGGCAGTCATACCATGAAAGGTTTAAAGCAGCTGTATTCTTAAAATGCATCCAGGAAAGTTCTTTAAGCCAATATGTAGAAGGATCAACAAGACATGGGGTGGTCCTGGGCTTAATCTTAGGTAATTAAGCTGTGGGTTTCTCTTGCCATAGAAAGTGGCTGAGACCCAACCATTGAATGTTTTCAAGGAGTTAGGTACAGTTTCTTGGGCTAAAGGGATCAAAGGGTAAGGAGAGAAAGCAGGAACAGGGTACTGGGTTGCATGATTCAGGCTCAAAGTCTTGAATGACTTCTTGTCCTATTTTCAATGTGTACAATACCCATGGAACTAAGTGGACCAGCGTCCATCTGGAATGCTCTGAAAAGCTAAGAACCAGCACAAAGCACGGTATCAGCACAATTAGCTGAAGAATGATCTGGGCCAGCCATTTCAACGCTGTAACTGCAAAAGCCGGATAGAGGCTGGGAATTCTGCAATGGGTAACTTGCCTTCTGATTTGCCAAAGTTACAAGTGAGGAGAGTGATGAATACTCCCTTCTTGTCTGGATGACTGCAGCTCCAACACTCAAGAAACTTAACTTGTTCAGTACAAGGTAGCCCACTTGATTGGCACCCACCACCATCTTCAACATTTGTTCCCTTCAATATCTACAAGAAACACCACAACTACTCAATCAGGCTCCTTCATCAGCACCTTCCAAACCCAAGATATTTTTCATCTAGAATGATAAGGGCAGCAGATGCCTGGAAATATTACCATCATCTGCTAGTTCCCCCTTCAAGACACACATCATCTTGAACAGAATTATATCACCATTTCTTCAATGTTGTTGGGTCAAACTCCTGGAACTTCCTCCCAAACAGAATAATGTGTGTCTCTGCACTACATGGACTGCACTGAATCAAGAATGCAACTCGCCCCAGTTTCTTCAAGGCAACTAGTGATTGGGAATAAATGCTAACCCACCAGTGATGCCCACATCCTGTAAAAATAATAAAAGAATTGAGAAGCCTTTGGATGAGGAAGGAGCTGTATAAATGTTTTCTTTTTTGTTCCCTCCGATCTCCAGTTCACAGAAAGTTCAAACAGATAAACCATCGGCTAATTTCCTTTGAAAGGTTTTCCTCACAAATCTTTCAAACAATGGTCTCTGAAGAGTGAATATCCGCTAATATCTTTCTCTGAATTATGTTGACATTCCTATCTGGGGGAATTATGTTTTACCTGGCCCTGCTAAGGCAAAACTGAAATGGGTTATTATATTAAAGTGTCCAATTCTTACACGCAGAAAATCCTCATGAAATCTAACTTTGCTATTCAGGGAAAAGGCTTTGCATTGTCTTTCAAAGGAACTCAATTTGACAGCTTATCTCTTCAAACCCTTCCTGAACTGGCTTAAAGTTCCTCTTTTGTTTGAACTTACTTCAGCAGCCTATAGTGACTGCTTGTTTTGGTACAAGGCTGCATAAATCAACTTAGTTGTTTCACCTCAAATGAAAGAACCCAGTATGATTAATGAGACTCTAAAATGATATGGGCAGATCCCTGACACCCTAATGTGTAAATCTCACGATAATAAACGGGTTAACTCTTCTGTCAGTAACAATGTTCTGAGCAACTTCAGTACATTCAAGGCTCAGGTTTTCAATGTGATATGGCTTTTAAGTAGGAGACAAGAAAATGTGTGAAGGGATAAGAGCCTGTAAGTGCCGAGAGCATGTCCTCCTCTGTTCTTTATAGTGTGTGTACTGAGTCAATGTGCTTTACATTGAACCCTATGGACAAGCTAACAACAACAAACTTAAGGTCAAAGATTGTTGACTTGCTTTGCCGAGCTGGCTTGTTTTTGTTCAGATGTTTCGTCACCACGCTAGCTACCATCATCAGTGAGGCCTCCGATGAAGCGATGAAGTTCCACTCCACTTTGAATTTGTACTGTCCGGTCCGTTATAGTAACAGTGTCATTTCCAGCTTTGTTCTGTATGGGTTTTTATATGGGGTCCGATTCTATATGTTTGTTGATTGAAGTACAGGCACAGAACCATGCTTCTGGAAATTCCCGTGTGTGCTTATGTTTGGCTTGGGCTACCATGGGTACGTTGTCCCAGTTAAACTGATGGCCTTCATTGTCCGAGTGTACTGATATTAAGGAAAGTTCATCATGCCGTTTTGCTGCAAGCTGATGTTCATGTATCCTGATGGCTAGTTTCCTTCCTGTCTGTCTGATGTAATGTTTCTGGCAGTCATTGCGTAGTATTTTTTAAACCATGTTGGTTCTGCATGTTGCAGGAATCGGGTCTTTAATCCTTGTAAGTGTTTGTTGTAGAGTGGCTGTGGGTTTGTGTACTTCCATCATTCCTAATGGTTGTAGGAGTCCTGTCGTCAGTTCTGATGTGTTCTTGATGTAGAGCAGTGTGGCCAGTTTGTTAGCGCATATTGTGTCCTCCTGTTGTTGTCTCTTATGTAGGCACCTGTGGATGAAGTTGCAGGGATACGCATTCATTTCGATGATTTGGTATTAGTGCTCTTCCTTTTTCCTGTGTAGTAGTTCTGGCTTGTTGCAGTGAGTGGTAGCCCATTTAAATGATGTCCTAATGCAGCTTTGTTTGTGAGTGTTGGGGTGGGTACTGTGCAAGCTGAGGGTTTGGTCAGTGTGAGTTGCTTTCCTGTTTACCGAGGTTTGGAATTCCCCATTAGTTATTTGTTCAACTCTGACATCCAGAAATGGAAGCTGATTGCTGTTTTCTTCTTCTCTCTTGAATTTAATCCTGACAAATATGCTGTTGTTGAGGTGATGGATCTCTTCTGATTTGTGGTGTTTAATAATGACAAATGTGTCGTCTGCGTACCAGGTCCCCAGTTTAGGTTGAATGCAGGGGAGAGTGCTGTTTTTTGCATGACTGCCTGTGCAATAAATCCTGAGATGGGTGACCCCATGGATGTGCCATTGATCTGTTTGTATACTTGATCATTAAAGATGAAATGCGTAGTGAGATACAAGTCTAGAGTTTGCATATGTTTTCATTGCTGATGGAGCTGCTGGTTTGCGTTACTGCTTCCTCTGGTAATGTGGCTGAGCTACAAATCTTTGCTAAAACCTCGAACTTAAGCTCTCTTCTGGTGCAGTGGATGCTTCCTATTTCTGAGCCAGGAGGCCTGGATACAAGTCCTATTTCCTCCAGAGGTGCCTGTACTGGTTGATTAAAGTATCTGTATTGGCAGACAATAAACCATCTGTAAGATCTGCCAAATGCCATCTCTATTCATATGATGCTGAGCAGATAATGTTTTGTTCAATAGGTTGCAAATGCATGGTAATTGTTCCTGGCATCTGGGTAATCTTTTTTATTGGGTACAGATGTAAGTACTCTTTAAAAATCTGAAATAAAAGCAGAAAATGATGTAAATATTCAGGCACCATCTGTGGTGAGAGACACGGAGTCATCTTTTCAGGCTTAAGATCTTAGAGCAGAAACAGAAATAGATACAGAGATGTAACAGGTTAGAAACAAGGACATGAGGGGAGGTGCGCAATTGGGTGAAAGGTAGCAGAGATTGACGAGAATAAATACGATGCTGCACAAGAAAATGGAGAGGTTTTCTCGGACCCAATAAAACAATGAGGGCTGAATTCTTGGGATCCTCTCACCATCCTGAGAGATGTAACTGGAGCAAGAAAGTCTAAAAATACTTCAGTGAGCAGCATGTCAATCTGGGCATGTTGTTTCCAGCTTCTATAATATTTACCAGGTCAAGAGGTTCTAAGAACATTTTGTCCAGCTGATTGAGGTCAAGTAATGTAGTTCCAGTTTTCGATTGAACTTTCATATGGGTGCGTGAATTCAGGAGAAAACTGAGCAGATCAGCTGAAGGGAAGTAGATATAGAGTGTGGAGCTATTCACAACTGCCCAAGCATTACTCTGGCCTCGGGGATAAAGTGAGAGAGGGGACCCTTGGCATTTTATCAGGGGATGTTCTTGGTGCTGTGCAGGTGGCAGGGAGAGTGGGCGATCATTGCATTCAGCAGGGAAACACATACTGATATTGCAGTGCTGAACAGCAGGGACTGGGCATGGGGACGTCCCAAATCTGAACACAGTGAGTAACTAGGAGGTGAATCAATAATATGCCTTTATCCTGTGTGTGGCATGTGTAGCTGCACTTCAAGAGAAACTGAAAGGAAGAGTTATCTTCCCAGAATTCTATGACACATACCATTTTGACTATGCTGCTTTTCTGAAAGGAACCTGAAACTGAAATTCCATGGCAAATTTTAGAGAGAGTTGGCTCAGGTTACCATCTCTGTTCTCTACTGATGTGCCCCTGAATCTCCTTCTTGTATTTGCTGAACATTGCACCACAGTGACGACACAGAGTGTGGGGCATGGCAGTGAGCATTACGGGGAGAGTGGAACGAGCTGCAGGGTTGTTTATCACCTAGAAAGGCGCAGAGATTGTATGGTATTTTGTTTTTAACTCCTAAATCCCTGGATACCAGTGACACATTTTGCTCCTGTATTTAGATTGCTGGAATATAAATGGTGAGGATTGTTACAATATTGTCTTTGCACTTTGTAATCCAGATACACAGTCCAATGTGATGCGGATATGAGTTCAAGTCCCACCACAGCACAGGATGTGGATGCCACTAGCTACTCCAGCAATCATTGGCCATCCCTAATTGCCCTTGAGAAGGTGGTGGTTAGTTGCAGTCTATGTGCTGTCAGAACACCCTAAGTACCACTGGGTAGTGACTTCCACAATTTTGACCCAGTGACACTGAAGGAACAGCGATTATATTTACAAGTCAGGATGATGAGTGGCTTCGAGGCAAACTTATAGGTTATAGTGTTCCCATGTTCTGCTGTTCTTGTCCTTTCTAGATGGCAATAGTCATGGGCTTGGAAAGAACTGTCTAAGGGTCTTTGGTGAATTTCTGCAGTGTAGCTTGTAGATTGTACACACTGCTGCTATTGAGGATTGGTAATGAAGGGTGTGAATGTTTATGGATGTGGTGCCAATCAAGTGGACTGCTAGTTCCTGGATCATGTCAAGCTTCTTTGGTGCATTATGGGCCAGACCAAATCCTCTTCAAATATATCAAAGAGATAGCCTAGACTCTAACTTTTATCTTAAGTAAAGGCAAGTGTAAGGTGTTGTGTTCCAGATGTAATTTGATTGGCCAAACTACTCGACTTTAAGCAAGACACATTTTATTTTTACCCCCAGTTAAAATATGAACAAAAGAAATAAGAATTGGTATAACTTTAACCCTGTTGGAAAACTTATAAAATAATAGATTATTTAACTACTAAACAGCAACCTTTCCAATATAGTGACATCCTATAAACACAGGCTTAGCAAAGGGCAAATTAAGTAAAATATCACTTGTCTCATAAGTGATATTTCTCTAGTCTAACAGAAAAGGACAAGGGAAAATTCTGGGTAGAAAGGAAGAGAACTCAAGCTTTTTTGCTGCAGCAAAGAGATATATAGCAGCTTCCACAACCAACTTCAGAACCCCAACAACTAAAAGTTAAACTAAAACCCCAGTTCTGTGAAGACTAATTTCACCCATTCAAGCTGCTTCTATTGTTCTAACATTTTAAAAAAGAAAGCCCATGGCCTCACAAGCTGTTTACTTTACTGGCTTCAAAGAGACAGCTGATTACCTCTCTCTGAACCTCTCTTCATAAAAAACAGACTGTATTATCATAGGTGTTGCTAGATCTTCACCTTTCCAGGCAAGTGTGGGAGTGTTCCATCACACTTCTGCCATCCTTACTGCCATGTGGGTCTCTCTGGGCACTAACCACTGGGGATTGGAGCAGGTTCCTACTGCTAATCCTCTGCTCCGCCACATTTAAAATGAACAAATCAAACACAATTCGAGCACACATCTTCCCTTATGGGTATGTTGGCGTGGAACTGGAACAAAAATGAGAACATCAAAGGGAACTTGTGAATTTAGATCAAAATATCTTTTTTGAGAGGTGATAACATAGCCCAGCCCTGCAGTGCCCACTAATCATGGGAAGCTATTGCCTGTGGACCTCACATGCTCCATCTCTTAAGGGCACCCGAGCACAGATGCAATCGCGTAAGAGAGCCAGACAGCTGGGACCAACACCACTTCGACGGCCCACTGCCCAGATCCATTAGTGGCCACTTTTGTTCTGAGGCGCAGAACCATGTCCCTCTACCTGCCTACCCCACTCTGTAAAAATGCCCAAAGATCAGGAGTGTGGGACCAAAGCCTAAAATTTAACATCAGCTCCTTTAAAAAGTAAATGATGGACTGAATCCTGTGTCAATCCACCTAAATACAGCCCACATACTCCTCAAAGCTGCGAAGAAACAAATACAGGAAATCCTGGAGTCCATGAACCTACTCAAACTTTGATTGCATAGGACTGCTGAGTGCAAACCACCCTCGCCTCTCCCCTGATGCTGAGGAGGAGCAGTCCCATGTAGACAGCCCTGGACTGGAGTCCTCCACCAGAATCACACAGCAAGGCAGAGTACCAAGGCATGTCCTGGAGCTGGGCAAAGGGGAAGAAGTGAAGAGTCAGCAATAGCCTGTACAGAAAGTTCTTCTGTGCAGACTGGAAGAACTCAGAGGGAATGCCTCAGCCTCATGAAGTCTCAGACTGTGGGGTAAAAGTCCCAGAGGAAAGATTAATCAGGGGCGCTCATCTATCCCCTCAGCCCCTCCATTCTGAGGCTCTCGATGGCTTTGACATGAGCCAGCTGTTGACAGATGCCCACCATTATGGGGCAAGGATGGCAGCTCAACATGTCTGGGTATAGATTCTTCATACAGGATAGGTAACGGGATGAAAAATGTTTGGGTGGAGTGTTATTAGTTAAAAAGTGAATCATGGCTATGAGGAGGGATGATGCACTAAATGAGCTGAGAAGACAGGGAACGTGAACGCTTTCCCATCTTTCATAGCTCAAAACAGAAAGTACATTCACTTGTGTTTTTAATAATCTGGATAATGTCATCTACCAAAAGTCTTAAAATTCTTCAAATCTTTTTCTTCTGAAAGAAACTTTCTTCAATATTATAAATTGTTTTAGCCTTTGTCTCCCCACAAAATTAACTGCTTTTTTTCCCTAATGTTACAGCCTTGGTATAAATTACTTTTATACACTTGTGATATCCACTGTAGCTATGTCTATGGAGCCTACTCGCAATAGTGATGATCATTGAGATGGTTATGTAATCTCTATCATCCTTCCCACGCTGATCTTTTGCACCTTAATTTCAAAATATTTTCCCTTCTCCCTCAGGGATCTCTAGCTTTACCTTTAGAGCTTCCTATCACTCCCACAAAGATTTTTTCCACTAAGGCCTCAACCTTTTTACAGTGTGGCTAACATTTATTTTCTTGTCCAAACTGTTTTTCTAACACCTCTTATCAACTCTGAGGTTAAGGTTTCTTTCTGCAGTGTCGTTTTTTTCTCTTGTTGTTCCCCCGAGCGCAGCCGACTGTTAGTTTTTTCATATAAGCTGCTGCCTGACTGTATTTTCTTAAAGTGGCACTGCTCTTAAGGTGGTGAGCTCACTTGTCTTTAGAACCTCTTTTCTCCATGTTTAAATGCATTCTTTCCACCATGGCTATCTTCAGGTATTTTAGCGACAGTGCTATGACTGATCACGATGTTGGATGGGGCTCTGGGTATTCTGAGCTTGTGGTTTGCATACTTTGCTGTCACCAGCCTTCCTTTCTATTATTTCAAAACTAAAAAGGTTAACGTCCAGTCAAGAACAAAAACAAAGTTGCTGGAGAAGGTCAGCAGATCTGGCAGCATCAGCGAAGGGAAAAACAGAGTTAATGTTTCGGATCCGGTGACCCTTCCTCAGAATGTCCAGTCAACTCACCTTGCCCTTACTAGACCATAGGGCTGCTCTCGTATTAGAGAGGAAGACAACTGTTGGTGATTTAACCTGAGGGCCACTACACCTCAGGCAAGGAGAGTCCTTCATTGGAACCTCAGCCGATGCTGAAATTGAACACATGCAGTCGGCATCAAACTAACCATCCAGCCAAGTGAGATAAACCAACTCCCAACAAAGTTAGCATGATCAGCCCCTAGATGACATTGTCTCAAAAACCAAAATTCCGAAGGAAACATATGAAATTTAACTTCAGTTCAATACAATTTAATAGTACTCCATTTATTTAAATTGCTATAAATTAAAAATGTGTAATAGCTTTCAAGTAGTTGTGATTGGATTTAACTGAGAAACACCAAGCATAAGGAGAATTCAGACCCAATACAATAAGGTAACATATACAATCAAAACCGTAATAAATTTAATGCAAAAGAAGCAAAGCTATGGCATGGCAGTACACCTTGGTCAAGTGGAATGCATGCCTTGTAATATCTGGGAAGATGTGGAATCAACCAGAGCCCTGGATGACCACATGTCAAGAAGGGCTGCCTGGAGCAGGAGTTGAGGTCCAGATGCTTTGACCTTAAGCAGTGGCTGGAGTCACTGTGGTGTACCTGCGAGATTGAGTTACATAGATCCACATTTGGAAAGGTGGTCTCACCACAGCTCCAGGTCTGGAGGCATAAAAATGATAGTTGACCACCAGGCAGTCTCAGAGAAACAGGAATATAGAAAAATAATTCCTTGGGATCCTGGTCACAAATTGATTTTCTGTGTGGATGCCGATGGTTCCTTAAGGGAGAGCAGACAGAGCCAGGATTGTGATATTAAGAGCAGCTGAGAAGTACAGGAGGAAAGGCAGTTGAAAGGTAGAGCAATAGTGATGAGTATTTTGTTAGTTAGGGGAGCAGGTGGGTCTTTCTAAGGTTATTATTATGTGTCCAGGATGGTATGTTGTCTTGAGTATTAAGGTCAGAGCAATTGCAGGACTTTCTTTTGGGGTAGGGTGAAGCCAGAGGTGATGGCCCATGTTGGTAATAATGGCTTAGGTAGGAATGAGAATGCAATCAGAATTTAAACAGCTCAGTAGCAAGCAGTACCTCAAATGTACCAATCTCCAGATTACTTCCAATACCATGTGCAAATGTGTACAGTTGGACATCTGAAACAAACAAAGAAGTTGCAGGAAAATGTCAACAGGTTTGGCAGCATCTGTGGACAAAAATCAGAGGGAACATTTTGGGCTCAGTGACATTTCCTGAGAACTGCATCTCACTGCACCTGATGAAGGGGCTACTCGCTGAAAGCTTGTGTGACTCCAAATAAACCTGTTGGACTGTAACCTGGTGTCATGTGATTTCTGACTTTGTCCACACCAGTGCAACACTGGCACCTCCACTTCGGAACTGATGGTATCTGGGAAAAGCCCCAGTTACACCTTCCAGATGAAGCAGTGCTTTACCTGCATTTCACTCAATCTCGTATACTGTATTCACTGCTCACAACGTGGTCTCCCTTACACTGAGCAAACAAAGCGCACGCTGGGTGACCACTTCACAGAACACCTACCAAAAAGACCATGTCCACAAAAAAGAGCCTGAGCTTCCAGTTGCTTGCCACTTCAACCACTACTGGGTTCCCTGGCCAAAATCTCTGTCTCAGGCTTGCTGCAGTGCTCCAGCGAAGATTAATGCCAGCTGAAAGAACATCACCTCATTTTCCGCTTGGGAACTCTTCTGAACTTAATATTGAGTTCAACAATTTGAGCACCTTTCCCCATGTTTTCCTCCCCTCCCGCGCACCAGGCCTTGTCATCACATGGGTTTCTACCACATTCTACCCATTGCCAGCTACTAATAGTCCCCATTATCAGCTATTCCTTCCCCCAGGCTGACCTTGAAACACTTCTTTGACTGTCCAACTTTGTCCCTCCCCACTGTACCTTCCGCAAAACAAAATCATTTTTCTAGCTACCATCAATTCTGAAGAAGATTCACTGGGCCCAAAATGTTAACTCTGATTTCTGTCCACAGATGCTGCCAGACCTGCGGAGATTTTCCAGCAATTTCTGTTACAGAAACAGAAGGATAAGGCAGGTGAGGATATGTTTTGAAAGCTGGCACAGAGGTCAGGGCTTTAGGGTCCTAGGGACTGGCTCTAGGGAAGGTGGCACCCATACAAACTGGGCAGACTGAAGATAAACAGAGCTGAGGGTGAGTTCCTTCCTGTGCATTTTGATCATACATTGGAAGGGCTTTAAGCTAGCTTGGCAAAGGTGTGGGAACGAAAAGAGAATATTAGAAATGAATACCAGGGTTGAGAAAATCCTTGTAGAGACAAATAGCACTTGCATTAAGAAGTGACTGTTAGTCCAGGGACGCAGGTAATGTTCTGGGGACTAGGGTTCTAATCCCATAAAGGCAAGTGGTGGGATTCAATAATAAAAAAAAATCTGGAATTAGGGAATCCAACAATGACCATGAATCCATTGTCGATTGTCGGAAAAACCCATCTGGTTCACTAATGTCCTTTTGGGAAGGAAACTGCTATCCTTACCTGGTTTGGCCTACATGTGACCCAGACCCACAGTCAATGTGGTTGACTCTCTCTGCCTTCTGGGCAATTAAGGATGGGCAATAAATGCCACCTTGGCAATAATGCTCACATCCTGTGAATGAATGTTAAAAAAATACATGAGGATAGTGCAAGGGATACAGTAATCCAAATTAAATTACAGTTACTGTGCATGTATGTGAATACATGGAATATAATAAATAAAACTTGGGAATTTCAGACATAGATTGCCATGTGGAAATATGACACTGTGCTGATAACATAAACCGAGCTCACAGAAGGGCCAGGCTGGGTATTAAATAATCTGGGTGCAAGATGTTCAGAAAGATAGTAAAGGAAAGGAGGAGGATCGCAGTACTGATTAAGGATAGCATTAGAGTGCTGATGAGCAAGGATGTCCAGAGGGTTCAAAAAAGTTCCAATTAGGAATAAAATAGTGCAATTGCATTGCTTGGTGCAGTCAATAGACTAGTGTGAAGGATACAGAGGAACAAATCTGCAAGAAAATTGGAGAGATGGCAACGTTATAGAGTCATTACAATGGGGGAGTTTAAGTACCAAGGTTGGGACACTGATAGTGTGAGGGGCAGTGAGGGTTCCTAGGTTGCATGCAGGAGAACATCTTAAAGCAGTCCAACAAGGAAGCATGCACAGTTGTTGGATGAGGCAGCCCAAGCGACTCAAATATCAATGAGAGAATAATTAGGAGACAGTGGTCATTGTAGCATAAAGTTTAGGATAACGGTGTTGAATGACAATGAGTAATCGAAAGTCAGTTGGCGGTGAACTGATTTCAGTGGAGCAAGAATGGAGCTGGACAGGGCAGACTGGAACAAAAGGATAGTGGGGAAATGATCAATGGATTATTTTCAAAGAGGAAATAATTCAGGGACAGCCAAAGTATATTCCTCCCAAAGGGGAAGGTAGAATAAACATAACTAGAGGTGCCCAAATGACCAAGGAGGTAGAAATTAAAAGAAGAAAATGTGTGTGTATGACAGGTGCCAGGTCATAAATACAATTGTGAATTAAGAGGATAACCAACAGCATGTTAGAGAAGTAGAGGAATTGCGAGAAAAATATTGGATTCTTCAATAGCATGAAATCCACAGCCAATTTCTTCTGCAACAGGGGATAACAAGCATTATCACATCTAGCAAAACATCCTGCTAGAGGCAACCTCCAACTAATTACATTATAAATAGCTCAATGGTCCTGAAGATGCAGAAATTCACCTACTTTGATTGATTAAGATGAAAAATGTTATAGAAAGAAATTTCACACTACACCAGCTTCAAAATCTCCCCTTCCCCCACCGCATCCCAAAACCAGCCCAGTTCGTCCCCTCCACCCACTGCATCCCAAAACCAGTCCAGCCTGTCTCTGCCTCCCTAACCTGTTCTTCCTCTCACCCATCCCTTCCTCCCACCCCAAGCCGCACCTCCATCTCCTACCTACTAACCTCATCCCACATCCTTGACCTGTCCGTCTTCCCTGGACTGACCTATCCCCTCCCTACCTCCCCACCTATACTCTCCTCTCCACCTGTCTTCTTTTCTCTCCATCTTCGGTCCACCTCCCCCTCTCTCCCTATTTATTCCAGAACCCTCACCCCATCCCCCTCTCTGATGAAGGGTCTAGGCCCGAAACGTCAGCTTTTGTGCTCCTGAGATGCTGCTGGGCCTGCTGTGTTCATCCAGCCTCACATTTTATTATCTTGGATTCTCCAGCATCTGCAGTTCCCATTATTCACAGAATTGAGCTTGAATTAGCAGGAAGGGAGCCACAGGGTAGTCAGTTAATACAGCAAATTTAGTAAGATGCTGCAAGAAAATTCACGAGGCCTTGCGGAAAGAAACTCTCCAAGAAACCAATGAGACTTGCCAAGAAAACAACACATTCTGTCATTGTAAGTTTGATTCGAAGATGTTAGCTTCATGTTCAGTAAGGGCTGCCACCCCGTAAAACACACTGAGCTTCAGATGGACTCAGTAAGATTAACAGAAACTTTCACTGTGTGAGATGGGGAGGCAGAAAATCCTGAGACATATTAAATATTTTCCTTTTGCAGAACAATGTTGGGGCATTGAAACAAATAATGATTGTCTCAAAGCATTTATTACAGGGTTTAGTTGTTACCTTGGACTGTTGCCCCATGGTACAATGTCACCAATCTGAGCCAAGTATCCTTTTCATATTCAAGCCACATTTTCACTTCATTGGCTAGTTTGAATGACTCCTACAAATTCTTGACCTGCTTCTCCTACTTTTTCTCACTTCAAGGCTGACCTAAAAAGCAAATATAGCCACTTCAATGAAAAATAGCACAATAAGAAAAACACAATTAAAGTTGCCCATGTGTGGTTGTGATTGGGAATAACTGGCTGCCAGTATTCTCTGGTTCCTATGTTGAAGATCTCAATTTCTAAATTCAGAGGCCATTCTCACGAACTGAAAAACTCAGCAGCAACTGTAGAAAGATACACACTAACACTGACTTTACTCGGCCAGGTAAATCTTGATTTTTGTGCAATATTGTTATATGGGTGAGTCCACACCCGCTTTACAGCTCTCCCCATTTTTACTTCTTATGGCTTCTCTCTATATCACTCATTTTTCCACGACTGTACAGCCAGGATGGCTGAACTCTTGACCAGATACCAGTGGAGGCAGGGTCATTTAATATTTTTAAGGCAAGGTTAGATTGCTTCTTGATTGTCAAGGGAGTCATAGATTATCTGTAAGTGGAGATGGCACCACAATCAGATCAGCCATATTAATATAAAATGGAGAAATAGGTTCAAGGGGCTGAAAAATGTACTTCTACACTTAATAATTACCTTTGAAATGTTGTACAAAGACAGGTTAATACCTGAAAGTTTTAAATGGCATCGTGAGATAAATTTCACCTTTCAGGACTGTTCCTGGAAGCTAACTAGTTCTCCGCATATTCATCATAGTGTGTGTATTGTGTTTTAGTCATTGTTCTCAGTGCTTACTCCGTTTAGTTAAAGTAATGTGTGCTTAATCTTAAATTGAGTCTGACATCTCACAAGAAACTATCATGTATCTCAGATACATTGTAAATAGCTATTGAGTAATATGGAATACACCTGGCTACAATTCTTCAAGTTTTTGCCCTTCATCTGCCTAAGACATTGTGCGGCTATCCTTCTCCAATGGGTATCAGTAACTTAGATTATTGTCAGCAAGAGGGATTAGTGGCAATTATTCCATTCCAGATATTACGGATGGTTCTAGCAGAAACCAACATTATAATACATCTCAAAACAACCTCAACAAACCTGCACCTCATTTTAGGACTCAATCTGTGTTGGCAGGTAAATAGAGGTGAAAAATCCCATGTTTCTCTTTCAATTCATCCCACTTCCTACAGACAAAGGGGGTGGTCATTGGCACTCACATGGGCCCCAGCTATGCCGGCCTCTTTGTAGGTTACGTGGAACAGTCCCTCTTCCGCACCTACACAGGCCCCAAACCCCACTTCTTCCTCCGTTACATTGATGACTGTATCGGCGCCGCCTCTTGCTCCCCAGAGGAGCTCGAACAGTTCATCCACTTCACCAACACCTTCCACCCCAAACTTCAGTTCACCTGGGCCATCTCCAGCACATCCCTCACCTTCCTGGACCTCTCAGTCTCCATCTCAGGCAACCAGCTTGTAACTGGTGTCCATTTCAAGCCCATCGACTCCCACAGCTACCTAGAATACACCTCCTCCCAACCACCCTCCTGCAAAAATTCCATCCCCTATTCCCAAATCCTCCGCCTCCGCCGCATCTGCTCCCACAATGAGGCATTCCACTCCGGCACGTCCCAGATGTCCAAGTTCTCCAAGGACCGCAACTTTCCCCCCACAGTGGTCGAGAATGCCCTTGACCGCGTCTACCGCATTTCCCGCAACACATCCCTCACATCCCGCCCCCACCACAACCGCCCAAAGAGGATCCCCCTCGTTCTCACACACCACCCCACCAACCTCTGGATACAACGCATCATCCTCCGACACTTCCGTCATCTACAATCCGACCCCACCACCCAAGACATTTTTCCATCCCCACCCTTGTCTGCTTTCCGGAGAGACCACTCTCTCCGTGACTCCCTTGTTCGCTCCACACTGCCCTCCAACCCCACCACAGCCGGCACCTTCCCCTCCAACCGCAGGAAATGCTACACTTGCCCCCACACCTCCTCCCTCACCCCTATCCCAGGCCCCAAGATGACTTTCCATATTAAGCAGAGGTTCACCTGCACATCTGCCAATGTGGTATACTGTATCCATTGTACCCGGTGTGGCTGCCTCTACATTGGGAAAACCAAGCAGAGGCTTGGGGACTGCTTTGCAGAACACCTCCGCTCGGTTCGCAATAAACAACTGCACCTCCCAGTCGTGAACCATTTCCACTCCCCCTCACATTCTTTCGATGACATGTCCATCACGGGCCTCCTGCAGTGCCACAATGATGCCACCCGAAGGTTACAGGAACAGCAACTCATATTCCGCTTGGGAACCCTGCAGCCCAATGGTATCAATGTGGACTTCACCAGCTTCAAAATCTCCCCTTTCCCCACCGCATCCCAAAACCAGCCCAGTTCGTCCCCTCCACCCACTGCATCCCAAAACCAGTCCAGCCTGTCTCTGCCTCCCTAACCTGTTCTTCCTCTCACCCATCCCTTTCTCCCACCCCAAGCCGTACCTCCATCTCCTACCTACTAACCTCATCCCACATCCTTGACCTGTCCGTCTTCCCTGGACTGACCTATCCCCTCCCTACCTCCCCACCTATACTCTCCTCTCCACCTATCTTCTTTTCTCTCCATCTTCGGTCCGCCTCCCCCTCTCTCCCTATTTATTCCAGAACCCTCACCCCATCCCCCTCTCTGATGAAGGGCCCGAAACGTCAGCTTTTGTGCTCCTGAGATGCTGCTGGGCCTGCTGTGTTCATCCAGCCTCACACTTTATTATCTTTCTACCAGGACCTGTTTTGTTACTGGTCTAACATTGGCTTTGGCTAAGGTCTGAGTAGAGTTTCATGCTATTAGGTTGCTTAACTGTTGAATGCAGGTTGATCATGGGCCCCTCCTCTGTGATTGTATGGAATCTCAGTCCCCTGCACATTTCTAATGTCTGACCAAAGTACTGGATGAACTCTCGCAGCTGGCTGTTCACATCATCGTACTGAGCTTTACATTCATAAACATCCTCTACAATGGTCAGCTCATCCAAACATCTGCTGTCTGTATCCAAACTCACATTAAGCCCTATGCTTGCTGACTTACATTTTAGAAATAGGTTATTGCCTGATTGTCAGGATAAGATGAATGGAGTCCTGCAGGCGTCTGTGCTGAGATGCAATCTTTTACAATTTACATCAATGACTTGGATGAAGGGAGTGCAGGTATTGTAACTAAATTCAAAACTGATACAAAGATAGGCAGGAAAGACAAGGAAGAGGATGTTTGGAGGTTGAGACATATATAAATAGGTTGAATGTGTGGGTACAAATCTGACAGATGGATTGAAACGTGGGAAAAAAATGAATTTGTGCACTCCAGTAGGAAGAATTAAGAATAGTATTGCTTAAATGAAGAAAGACTGCAAAATGGAGGAATTTAGATGATCTAAATGTATAAGTGACAAAATTAGTATGCGACGTACAGACCACGTAATATTGTGTACTTTTGGTTTGGACTGTGGACTAAAAAAACACTTTAAACCAAGGGGACTAAATGAAAAGATGGTTGCAGTTTTATAACTGTTTACTGGAGCACAGTATGAATTGTATACAATGTTCTTCTGAACTACAGATAAAATAGGAGCAGGAGTAAGGTATTGGATCCTCTGAACCTGTTCCACCATTCATCCTGCAGCCTGTTCTCACTTTTCCCAACATCCTATAGAAATAAAATCATCATAAAATCAGAGAGAAAAAAAATCAGATACCATTGAGGCAATGGATTCTGAAATGAAGGAAGGTAACAAAGTGTGTAGCTGGATGAACACAGCAGGCCAAGCAGCATCTCAGGAGCACAAAAGCTGACGTTTTGGGCCCGTCCCTTCATCAGAGAGGGGGATTACACCTCCCAGTCTCGAACGATTTTAACTCCCCCTCCCATTCCTGAGATGACATGTCCATCATAGGCCTCCTGCAGTGCCATAATGATGCCACCCGAAGGTTGCAGGAACAGCAACTCATATTCCGCTTGGGAACCCTACAGCCCAATGGTATCAATGTGGACTTCACAAGCTTCAAAATCTCCCCTCCCCCCACTGCATCACAAAACCAACCCAGCTCATCCCCACCTCCCTAACCAGTTCTTCCTCTCACCTATCCCCTCCTCCCACCTCCATTTCCCACCTACCAACCTCATCCCGCCTCCTTGACCTGTCCGTCCTCTCCGGACTGACCTATTCCCCCCCCCCCCCAACCTCCTCACCTATACTCTCCTCTCCACCTATCTTCTCCTCTATCCCTCTTCGGTCCGCCTCCCCCTCTCTCCCTATTTACTTCAGAACCCTCTCCCCATCCCCCTCTCTGAAGAAGGGTCTAGGCCCGTAACGTCAGTTTTTGTGCTCCTGAGATGCTGCTTGGCCTGCAGTGTTCATCCAGCCCCACACTTTGTTATCTTGGATTCTCCAGCATCTGCAGTCCCCATTATCTCTGAAATGAAGGAAAACTGCTTGACCACAATGTTCTGGTAGGTTCCTGGCCTGGTGACTATGGCTTGTGTAGAACTGCTGCAGCTCAGAACCACTTAGCCTGAAAAGAGAGAGCATTAAAATCTGTGTTTCTTTCTCCTGTGTGGGAGTACTAGAAAGACTTCAGTAATAGCTGCTGTCTTCTATACACATTTCTCTAGAAATTCCTTGTTGAAGGAAGAATAAATGCCTTCAAAGACGATAGAAGAACAAATTCTCAAAGAGTGAATGCAAATGACCATAGCTGTTGACTTTATGTCAACAGCAAAGAATTAGAAAGGAATTGAAGGAAGAGAATTAAATCAACTTATTGTATCCTGCAGTCCAGCCTGATGCTATCAAACTGCATTCCCTAAATTATATTTTTCTTTTTCCATCCTTAACAACCATGCCTTGTCTGGATGTTTGTGAATTGTGGAGTTTAAGAAGGGATAGAATAAAAATTATAGGTTATGAATTAGGATTTCATTTTCCTCAGTTATGCTGTTAATAGAAAGTTTGTTTGCAGTAAACAGTTATTTGCTTGTAAATGACCAACTTACAACCTAGTAATTGATTACTTTTAGCCTGAGTTCAACAGGCAGGTAAATTGGATAGTTTGATTAAATCTTTTCATGTGTGAAATGACTCCAGTAATGGTCATAGAGTCATAGAACTCTACAGCACAGGAAAGTATCCTTCGGCACGTTAAGTGTTTGCCAGTCAAAAACAACCACCGAACTATTCTAATCCTTCTGGCACTTGGCCCATAACCTTGTGTGAATTGGCTTCAGAAGTCGTATCTAAATACTTCTTAAATGTTATGAGGATTTCTACCTCCACCAGCCTTACAGGTAGTGCGTTCCAGATTCCCACCACCTTCTGGGTGAATAATTCATTTCCACACATCTTCGCTAAACCTTTACAGTTAAACTTAAAGCTATGCCCTCTCATATGTCCCTCCATCAAGGGGAAACGTTCCCTTCTGTTAACGCATCTATGCCCCTCATGATTTTGTACATCTCAATCATGTTCTTCCTCAGTCTCTTTTGCGCCATGGAAAAATACCCTAAGTATATCCAATCACTCTTCATTACTAAAATTTCCCAACCCAGGTGAGAGGATTTTGATTTCTACTGCACTAACCTATTGAGTTGAGACACAAGGTATGTTAAGATTCTTGTTCGACAAAGGGATCATAGGATGTTAGAGGTAGGTTGGAATGTGGAGCTTGGCACATGAGCAGATCAGCTGTTACTGCTAGAACAGCAGTTCTTGAATTTAAAATCCTCATTCTCACTACCAAATTTCTCCACGGCCTTCTCCTCCCAATCTCTGTAATCTCCAACAGCACCACAACCCTCTGAGATCACTGCACCTCTTCAATTTTGGTCTCAAGTGAATCCTCAATTTTCAACATTCCACAAATGGCAGCCATGCCAGTGACAGCCTTGGTCCCAAAGCTTCTGACTGGCGTCATTCTTCCAATTTGATGCTCTCACTGCTGCGGTCCAGGTTCAATTTCTGATCCAGCCAATGATGATTTTATTTCTATAGGATGTTGGGGAAGAGTGGGAACAGGCTACATGATGAATGGTGGAACAGGTTCAGAGGATCCAATGGCTTACTCCTGCTCTTATTTTCTGTGTTTAATTCAATTTGTCGATCTCTCTGTGTCTCTATCTTTCTCCTCTCTGAAAAGATGCTCCTTAAATCTTGTCCTTCTTGCCAAGGTCTTGGTCAGTCATCCTCATGCCTTTTTAATACTTTGTATCAAATTTCACTTCATTATCCTCCTGTGAAGTGCCTGGGCTCATTTCAATTTGTCAAACATATTATACAAATGTGAATTGTTGTTATTGTAACATTTAAGATCTCTTTCAAGGATAAAAGAGCTAATTCTGTTTAAAAATCCTTGTGGCCATGATTGGGAAAGCTGTGTGTATTTCCAGGTCATTTACTCCATGTGGTTCATGCAATCATGCGCTACTTAGATTTTTAAACTTTCTCTGAACTCCCTGCATGATTCTGCAATGCCACAATGATGCCTAAGCCACTCATATTGATCTTCCGAGGTCAGTTCCCATAGCCTGGGTCTTTCACAAACACCATTCAGACCAAGATTACTTCCGTGAGCTGGCTTTCCCCTGGGTTTAAGTGCCTGTTTAATAAAAAATCTGCTTAATAAAAAAGCCATACCAGAGCCATTTACAGATATAGCTGCCAAATTTATGTTACAATCTGGGTAGGGGGCAGTAACCTTTATCTTTCCAGTAGATAATCAAGTAAAATGTCGGGGACTAGCTGAGAGAATAAACCCACAAGAGTTCACAGATTTAAACAAACAATTACAGACTTTGTTATGCAGAGTTAGAACAGTAATATAATCTGCACAGCATATCTTCAAACAAATGCAGAAGTTTAATATAAATTTATAATACATATATTGAAACAGAATTAACATGTGGTAAATACATGCATTAAACCAGAACCAAACACCCCAGAATGTGTGTTAAACAATAAATGTGATCAGGGCAGATCTCACAGGCGTCTCAGCAATTCCCACAAGAAGTCAATAACCAGTCAGTCAGCAAAGCACATTAAACATCACACGGGATTACAGTTCTCCACTTTTGATGATCTGGCCTTGAACTCCTTCTCAAGAACAGCTCCATCTTTAACTGCCTCAAAGACTGCACATTCTGATTGAATACCTCCTTTCCTGAACTTACAGTCTCCTGGACTCAGAAACCATTCTCCATCCCTCTCTCTCAGGGACAATCTCAGTTTTTCACCAATTTTTAGCTTGAACAAGCTAAAACTGCCATTTTCTGTGAGATTTAAACGTTCAGTTGCGTCAATTAAATATGAATTGTAAGTTTTATAACGTAACCCCACACCCCCCAGCTATGGGGTATGTGTTTTCCTCTTAGCACCCATAGCACTCAGGAATTTTCAGAGCCCTGACCTGAAATAACTCCACAGAGATCAGTATCCTATCACTAAGTCAGCCAGGGCTCCCTAATTGGACCAGAAGAACCGCCCCAATCAGGGAACTCATATTCTATGAGGCTCACCTGACTGGTCTTATTACAATCACTGCATCTCTCCCTCTCTGAGTCCAAAGGCATTGAGCCATCGAGACATAGAGCTGTACAGCACGAAACAGACCCTTCAGTCCAACCCATCCATGCTGATCAGGTATTCTAAATTAATCTAGTCCTATTTGCCAGCATTTAGCCAATATCTTTCTAAACCCTTCCTATTCATATACCCATCCAGATGCTTGTTAAAAGTTGTAACTACGCCAGCATCCACCACTTCCCCCAGCAGCTCATTCCATACATGCACCACGCTCTGCATTAAAAAGTTGCCCCTTAGGTCCCTTATAATTCTTTCCCCTTCACCTTAAACCTGTGCCCTCTAGTTTTGGACTCCGCTACCCTGCAGAAAAGACCTTGGCTATTCACTATATCTATGCTCCTTGCAATTTTATAAACTTCTATAAGGACACCATTCAGCTTCCAATGCTCCATGGAAAATAGCCCCAGACTATTCAGCAACAAAAACAAAGTTGCTGGAAAAACGCAGCTGGTCTGGCAGCATCTAAAAAACAGAGTTAATGTTTCGGGTCCAGTGACTCTGATATGGGTAGTGTGTAATGCACAGTAGCTCATCTCTTCTGAAACATCTGAGAAGAAATTGGTTGTTTTCTTAAGGTGGCAAAGAAATTGAGGAGGTGACATCTGCTTTGTCAGTCTCAGATTCCAAGGTCTCTTCAATGTTAGACGGACAGGGACAACCCATAGTTTCTGCCAGCCTTTCCGACTGTAATACAGAGCCAGCTACATTTTGCTTCCACACCGTTGGTAGCTTTCACATGGTCCATGTGGTTGTTCAGGACTGTTGCACCAGCATGATCTTTGTACATCATTGGACATCAACCTTGCCTCTTATCCTTGCAGAGCCATTCCTATGATTTCTACACCAAACCTCTTCCCCAGAAGTAAACTATTTCTCTCACTTAGTGGAGGCTTAAGTCTGACATTGGTGTTCCTGATGCCGTTTTACCTTCCCCCGCAGGTCCAGGAAGATCGGATTTAATCTGGTGCAGAATCTTCTGCACATTAGCAACTTTGGTGGAGCTATCCCTGTAGTTTCGTGTGGGGTGGTCCCATAATCAAACAGGAACCTGGACAGTTTGGTATTGAGTGAAATGTGCGCTGTTTCTTTAAGACTGCCTTCAAACAGCTGTTTCCTCCAGATCATTAGATGATAGATAGTACGGAGTTGTCCTTATATGTCAAATGCCATTCAACTTCAGGAAATATTCAAATTCCCTGCTTGTAAACAATGGGTCGTTATCTGTGACCAGCACTTCCAGGAGTCCATGTATTGCAAAAGATGCACATTGCTTTTCCATCGCCATGTTTGACGAATGAATTCTATGCTCTGCCACACCAACACAGCTGTGTCTGCATCTAATCCTGGCCACGAGGCATAATGTCTTGACAACATTTCATTATATAAACCCCTGGATGACACTGGTGGAGTTCAGCCAGTATATGGCAAGGGTCCGTTGCTTGGGACAATCACTTGTGCCCTCCGTAATAATATGCCATCCCAAACTATGATCTGGTCTCTTTGGGTTCTAACAGGCTTCAATTCTCATTTTGACAGCCCTTTGGTTTCCCCGGTTACCGCCAGCTGCTTCAGTTTTGCCAAGACAGACCTTTCTGCATCCAAAGTTTGATGTTGTCAGTTGTGACTGGAAAGTGTGCCCAGAAAATATAAAACCATCATGGATTCTCTAGTGGCAGTGATGTATCTGCCAGTGGGAGGTGGCTCAATGCATCCACATTTGCTATTTGGCTTCCAGGATGATGCTCCAACTTGTAATTAAATGCACTTAAAATTAGAACCCATCGATGTATTCAGCCTGAAGTTATGGGCTGCACTGCCCTGTCCTCTTTAAGTCTGTGATCCATTATTATTACAAATGTACATCCATCAAGGTATAGTTAGAATTTCCTTACTTCAAATACGACCACCAAACCTTCCTTCTCTATCGGGGTTTATGCTCTGCATTAACCAAAGTCCTGGATGCATATGATATTGGGCGTTTCTCTCCATTGATCCACCTATGAGCTAATAGTACCTGATGCCATACGGGTAGGCATCGCATGTCAATATCAGATCTTGCTTGGGATCATAGTGTGCTAACACCTTGGAAGGATGATAGCTGTTTTATCACTTCCCTGAAAGCTATGGCTTGGCTACATGACCGTTTCCAAGGCTGACTCTTTTTTAAGAGTTGATACAAAGGTGCCAGGATGGAGGCCAGGTTGTGTGTGAACTTCCTGTAATAATTCTCCAGCCCAAGGAAAGACTTAAGCTCCAGTACAGGCATGGCAGCCAGGGCACATTTGATCACCTTCACTTTATCTTCCAACAGGTGTAACCCTGTATTGTCAACTCTGTAGGCCAGGTAGATTATTGGGGAGGCTGGAACACACATTTTCCCTTCTAAGGTGTACAGAGCCCAGGGAGCAACATCTAAAGGCTACATCAAGTTCTCTAAGTTCTCTTTATTGGTCTTCCAGATAAATGGCAACCTCGGGTAGGCCTTGTAAAAAGTTTTCCATTGTCAACTGAAAAATTACACAGTCTGATAATATCCCAATGGCAGTCTCATGTATTGGTATGAACCCTTAATTGTAGCATATTTCTGGTATTCTTCATCTAATCACAATTGCAAGTACGCATGGCTCATATCCAGTTTCGTGAAAGACAGCCCCCAGACAGCTTTGCATATAAATCTTTTGTGCAAGGGATTGGGTATTTATCCAACAATGAATGACAGCTTACCATTCATTTAAAATTCCAATAAAGGGACCCCACCCATCAGGCTTCACAATCAGTACGACTGCGGCCGCCTATTCCATAAATTGGACTGGTTTCATGATTTCTTCAGTTTCCAACATTCTGATTTCTACCCAGTGTAGAGCCAGAGGAACACAGCAGGTCAGGCAGCATCAGAGGTGTAGTAAAGTCGATGTTTTGGGTTGGGACCCTTCTTCAGAACTGCTCTGATGAAGGGTCCTGACCCAAAACATTGACTTTACTGCTCCCCTGATGCTGCCTGATCTGCTGTGTTCCTCCAGCTCCACACAATGTTGACTCTCACTCCAGTATCTGCAGTTCTTGTTATCTTCTGATTTCTGCCTCTACTTTTGCCCATAAGGCACAAGGCACTTGGCGGGCCTTTTAGAATGGTCACATTGCTTCCCGGTCAACATGGCTCCCCTGATATTTCCTAGACTGTCCTGAAAAAACCTTTGGGCTTTTAACTAACATTTCACTCATGCAGCCTTTTCCTAACTGAAAAATATTGACCCAATCTGGGTGAATCTTTCTCAACTAATTTTGCCCATTAGGCTAGGCAAATCCTTCTGACTAATGCACTTTGTATAATACTCCATGAAGATTCCTGTTATTTGAAGTGCATCAAGTTTCAATTGAAGATCTATCTTGGCTGAATTTCCTTCTACAGGTTTACCATTTAGATGTTTCAGACTCTCATTTAAGTTTTACTTTCTGGTTATGTGTCGTCACCACTTAAGTATGTTAATTATCAACTCAAATTTTATGTGTTAAAGTTGATGGTTTATGCTGATCAGTTTTTCTTTATTACAGCCTAGTTCTTGTTGCTACCTTTGACATTCTTGAAATTTTGACATTTATTTTTCTTGGCTGGTTAGCTATTTTTACACTTTATCCTGTCCATCATTGTATCTTAAGGATCCAGCTAGGAAACAAGTGGAGAGCAGCCCAGAATGTTCCTCCAGCAAAATCTCAGTTCCTCTGATCCCAGCTTGTTCTCTTGAAAGTTTTGGACATGTCAAGAATTTGATGCCTGCCAAAACATTATTGAGTTTAAAAACCACTTCTTCAAAGTGCAATCTAGTAGTGGAAGAATAACAAATCTGCCCAATAAGTCACTTCATAAATTAACTTTGTACATGGGAACAGATTAAATCCCATCAAGATCTCAATTCAGAATTTTTCATCAAAGCATTTGGAACACAAATCATGTCATCAACGACTGATCTGCACCAGCAGCTTCCAAAATGTTAATTTCTTTTTATGTGTGATTGGTGGAATAAGGGGATATGTGTCCCTTGAGACAGAACTTTCATGATCTCCAGTTAATGTGGCATTATTCAAGGAAGTATATCCTTGTCTTGCTTGAGCCATGTTCCCCATTTTTAGTCAAGTCTGAAGGAACACATTTTACATGTGCCATCATCGTTGTTAACACCCAGAGATAACAAGGTGTAGAGCTGGATGAACACAGCAGGCCAAGCAGCATCAGAGGAGCAGGAAAGCTGATGTTTCGGGCTTGGATCCTTCTTCACAACTGGGGGAGGAGAAAGGGATTCTGAAATAAAGAGAGAGCGGGGTGGGGGGAGCCGGATGGAAGGTGACTAAAGGAGCAGATAGGTGGGGAGGAGATGGACAGGTCAAGGATGCGGGGATGGAGCCAGTAAACGTCAGTATGGGTGGTGAGTTAGGGTGGGGGCTGGTCAGTCAAGGGAAGATGGACAGGTCAAGAAGGCGGTTATGAGCTGGGCTGGTTTCGGAATGAAGTCGGGGGTGGGGAGATTTTGAAGCTTGTGAACCATTGGGTGCAGGGTTCCCAAGCGAAATATGATGTGCTTTTCCTGCAACCTTTGGGTGGTAAAGTGGCACTGGAAGAGGCCCAGGATGGACATGTCATCCAAGGAGTGGGAGGGGGAGTTGAAATGGTTCGCTATTGGGAGGTGCAGTTGTTTGTCATGAACCGAGCATAGGTGTTTCACAAAGCCGTCTCCAAGTCTCCGCTTGGTTTCCCTGACGTGGAGGAGGCTATATCGGGGACTGTGGATACAATATACCACGTTAGCAGTTGTGCAAGTGAATATCTGTTTAATGTCGAAGGTTTTCTTGGAGGCTGGGATGGGGTGAGTGGGGAGATGTAGGGGCAGGTGTAGGACTTCCTGTGGTTGCAGGGAAAAGTGCTGGGGTTGATGTGGCTAGTGGAGAGTGTGGAGCGGACAAGGGAGTCAAGGAGAGAGCGGTCCTTGCGGAAGGCAGACAAGGGTGGGGAGGGAAAAATGTTCTTGGTAGTGGGGTCAGATTGCAGGTGGCGGAAGTGGCAGAGGATGATGCGTTGGATCCAAAGGTTGGTGAGGTGGCACATGAGGACGAGGGGGATTCTGTCTTTGTTGTTATTGTGGGGAGGGGGTGTGGGGGATGAATTGCCCATGTGTGTGTTACCAGAACTATATTTTCTGAGGGTCTTAAGTGCTCGTACCATTCTCACCAATCGACCATTCCCAACAATTTACTTTTAAGAGCTTATCTTATGATAATTAAAATGCACTGATTTTCTAACTTTTTTTTCTCTAAACCATAATCTCTATGGATTGAACCAGTTTCCATTAAACAATGCAATACAAGGTGTTTTTGTAGCCATCTAATGCTTTCTGATTTTTTCCCCTTTTTTGAAGTGGTATTTTGCTTTCTTTATTTCTTTCCTCCCTTGTCAACCTCTATTTCTGGAGTTTAAGTTTGAAACATTTGTTTTTCTCTTTCAAGTTCAAGTTTTCTCATTTCATTTTCATTTTCTATTTCAAGCTTCTTCAGTTATAACTAAATTCCAGACAGCTAAAGTTGTGTTCCTTCTCGGTAAAATGTTTCTTCTAATGTCAGAAACTGTGCTAAGACCTCAACTGTATCTGTTTTCTTTGTGCATGCTTTTAATTTTAACTGTACCTTTTTCTGCCAATGCCATTAGCCTTGAATTTGTTGATCTTTGGAAATCACTCAGGGATAAATCTTCTCTGCACACAAAAGTCATACCAACTGAGAGAGCTATTTTGATTTTCAATATGCATTATAAAACTCATGGTGAAAATTTAACCAGCATTGACCTCAGCACATCCCTCAGCTCTATTGACCTATCAGTAGCACACAGCTTCTTCTAAACCCCCACAGTTCCCAGGATATATTTTGGATCCTTGACCTCAATACTTAGCTGTTTACTAATTCCTAGTACTTCTGCCTGAACTCTACAACAGACATATCCAACTGCTTTTTGCGCTTCTCACTGAATGCCCTACAATTCATAAGGTTCAGTTGCTTGGCTGCTAGTACAACTACAGCAGTACTACGCAACATAGGGTCTACACCTCTGTCCCTCTCTCAGACACACACACACACACACACACACACACACACACACACACACACACAGCGACGCGCGCGCACACACACAGCAACGCGCACAGAGACACGCACACACGCACAGAGACACACCTGCCTGTAAACTTTGAACACTCCTTCACTGACTCCCTGACTGTTCTAAGTAAATGACCAAAAACCTAACAATAGCCCTAAGCAACTCTTGGGACTGAATGTGCTGTGAATGTTATAATCTGAAGATTGCCAATTCCTCAATACAATTGGATAACACAGGAAGTGGATTTCATTGTTGGTGCATCTAATCACAATACAGTTTAGCACACACAAGCCCAGGTACAGTATGTAGATCATGGCCCTGTAATGTGAGCAAAATAATACTGTACACAACCTTCACTCATTTCCCTTAGATTGCCAACAACCCAGGATTTTCCAGGAACCTTAGAGAAAATGCAAAGGCTCTTGAAAAACACATTTTTAAAAACTTTTGTTGTGTACTAATTATAAAAATATTGGTAATGGAGAAAGTGGCTGTTTCACCATTGGTCTGCAATCATCTAATTGGATCATGAAGAATCAATTTTCTTTCCCATTGGCTGGAGGAGGGCAAGGCAGCATGAAGTTTGACATGTGACCAAGAGCTGGAGCATGGGAGCTGTTGGAGGTCATAGCTGGCATCTCAATTGACCCCTGCTAAGAGACAGGGAAAGCAGTGGATTCACTTACAATGATATTTGAGGGAGTAGCACTCTTCAACCACTCTCCCCCAACTGAAGGTCAAAAGACTATTCAGATTTATAATAGCCTGCTTGCCTAGGACACCCTCAGGCCTGGAAATCTGGACACAGCCTGAGACTGTGCTGCAGAAAGCAATCCATTTATTGTGATGGATAGGCTGGAGGCTGACCTAATAACATCACTGATCTGCTGAGACAGGAACAGATAACGGGTGTCTTCCCAGGCAACTCATCAGAAATTAGGAAATTTCTATATCGGGATTGAGAAGTGTGACATTTAGAAATGGGGTGATCAGTATAAGGGCAGAAAGGGAAGTGGCTGGATTGAGGGAGGATTAAAAGTGAGTATTGGGATGGGGTTGTAATGTATGTCAGACATGATCAGGATGAGGCTAAATGCTACCGACTGTCAGGCAAGGCTCACCACCTGTGCAGACAAAGGAAGACTAGCCACACTGGACAGTATAGGAAAACTGTGGGCTTCATACATCCAGAAAGTTGGGGTACAGTGGGATTTGTAGGCAATCTCAACAATGCAGTTTGGACAAAGACATTTTTTAAGAGCAAGTTTACCGTAAACAAATTGTGCACTGAAACGAGTGTTTGCAAATAACATTCCAGCTTTCTGAAAATAATGAAATCCATCACCAACATTACAAATATTCAAATTAAGGGGAGCCTGCTTTAATTAAGAGTGGTGACTACCTCTATTTAATGAGTGACTTAAGATTCTTCTTGAGATCGTTGCACCTTTTCTCTTAGAGAATAGCACGCTTTACCTCTGTTTACCTTCCTTTCTGTCAGAATCTTTTAAAAGTCAGGTTAGTTGCCATGTAAATCACCACTTCCTGGTTTCACTAGTCTTGCATAAAGGACCATGGTCTACTGCATCAGCAGTCAGAATAAAAAACAGCCTGATATTATCACTTCACAATCACATTCACTCTATGGCAACTTTTAACTTCTTAAACTTACCCTACCCAAAGGGAACGGAGAAAGGAGACCAGGGAGATGAATCAGAGACCATGCCAGCATGGGAGGCAAGTCCTGGAAGTGAGTTGTGAGCCATTGCCCAGAGTGGGAGGCAGTCCGAGTGCAGGCCAGCCTGGGAGATGAGCCCTGGAGGCAGGTCCTGGATGCAGGTCCAAGCCGGAGGCCACCACATGGAGGCAGTAAGGCCTCATATTCCAAAGCCTGGTGGGCATGCACTCAGTGAACAGGCATATAATTTAAGTACTTTTAAAGATACTTTTTATTCTTATTCTGGACTTGGAGTAATTTGTGTACTTTTTCAAAATTTGTATTTCTACACTAGACTTTTATTTGGCTCTTTTAATTCTGTGACAAACATTTAAAGTATCTCTCCCTAGATACCCTGTACCTAAGATTGTACCAAAGAGGTAACATTACGAACTTTTCACTGCACTCATTCAAGTGCGCATTGCAATAAAAGCTATTCTATTCTATTCCATTCTATTCTACTCTAAAAACATTTCTCACTGGTATCTCTGCTGAAAGATCTCTGTAACCTCCTTGATGTCTGCAACTCTGAAAATGTCTTCATTCCTCTAATTCTCACCTCTTGCTACTCCTTATTTTTAATCAATCAGCGACCATGCTTTCAACTGTTGAGTCCTCATCTTTAGAATTCCCTCTGCACCTCTCTTTCCTCTTCTAAGATGTGTCTGATTTAACCAATCTTCTGAAGGGAATGTTTTCTAAGATGCCTATGATGATCCTTGCAACGTTTCACTACATTAAAGATACCATATAAATACAAGTTCTTAGACTAACAAACATTTATTCAAGGATAACAGAGTTGATTCCTTTCAAAATATCTCACAGCCACTGTCTGGATATTTGTATATATTGAAGCCATTCACACCATGTGGTTTCATGCAGTTGTATGCTCCTTATAGGTTTAAACTTTTTCTGAACTCTCTGTCTGATTCTGCCACACTACACCCATACTTAAGCCCCTCTTATATTGATGGTGGTGAGGTGGTCATGTAGAAATCTAGGCCCAGATTCATATTCTGGAAACAGGTTCAAATCACAACACAACAGCCAGCAAAACTTAAATCTAACCAATTATATAAAAAAATTTAAAAATCTGAAATTGAAAGCTAATCTCAATATAATGATCATGACAGCCAGTATCAATCCTTCTAAAAACCTAACTGGTTCACGAATGTCCTTTAAAGAAAGAAATCTGCCATCCTTACCTGTTCTGGCCTATATGTGATTCTAGACCCGCAGCACTGGGTCTGACTCTTAATTGCTCCCTGAAATGCTCCAGCAAGTTACTCAGTTCACAGGCAATAGAGAATGGGCAACAAGGTTAGCCTTTCCCATTGACTACCATGTCCCATGCAAGAATGAAAAAGTTAGTTCTCAGAGTCTTGGTATCTTGTAGATTGCAGTCAGACCAAAATTCTCTGGCTGGAATTTGTAAGTCTAATGGTCAGTAATTGCTGCCTTAACCTAAGATCATAGTGTCTGCCCAGCTGGATGCGCTCAATAAACAGTATATTTATCTTTGCTAGTACAATACATGACACCATACACAAGCCCTGGTGTCTCTAGTGAGAGACACCATGGCTAAATAATGCTGTACACAATATCACTTGCTTCCATAGGTTTGGCAACAAAAGCATGAACAACAACAGCATCTTACATTTAAATAGCACCTCTAGCACCACATAACATCTCAAGGCTCTTCACAGGTGTGTTATTGAACAAAAGTTGGTACTCAGCCATATAAAGTGTTATTGGAGCAAGGTGGTCCAAATGCTTGGTTGAAGTAAGTTTAGAGATGTTTCTTAAAGGAGGGAAGAGCTGCAGTTAGGGAAGGAATTCCAGAACTTAGGACCGAAACAGTTGGAGGTATGGCCATCAATGGTGGACGAATCAAAATTGGGGATGTGCAGGAGGTCAAAATTGGAGGAGATCAAACAGTTGGGAAGGTTGAGGGGCTGGAGGAGATATCAGAGATGGAGAGGGTCAGAGCCATTGCTCCAAGAGATGGATGCAATATGTGTCACATTCTACTGAATGACTGCCAAAGCCATTGTTGCCAATGCCAACATCACCTGGAACAGCAAACACGAGAATATCAAATAGAGCTGTCATTTGACCAGGAACCACTGTGACTTGCAAGCATAGAGATAATAGATGGATGAGATTTACTGTGAGTTAGCATTTAGGAAGCAGAGTTTTACATAGTCTAAAGTTTTTGGGACTGACTGCAGGAGGTCAGTGAGGAGTGCATTGGATTAATCAGATTTGCTGGGGTGGATCAGAGGCATGATGAGAGGCAGATGAGCTGATTTAGGGTTAAGTGAGGTGATGTGTCCAGATGTGAAAGGCTTGCTGCTGGAGCAGATTTCTCGTGATAAAACACAGCTTGATGAACTCAGATGCCAAGCAATGCATTTTCAAAACATTCTTGATGGATGAGCTTGGGAAACAATGGAGTGCTTTGACAATGAAGCTTCTGCAACTAAATTTGCTGCTGTCACATGGTGAACTGTCTTTAAAACAGTCAGAACATTCCCAAATCTAATTCACCAGATAATGTTAAACCACCACACCTGCTCATTTGGGTTAAATTCCAGAAAGTTGATTATTTCCGGATCCAATCACATTGATCAGGTAAACAGAGGAACTGACTGAGGGCAAGAGAGGAACTGGAGTTTGATAGAATTCAGAGAGAGACAGGAAATTTAGAACTCAAATTAAATTCAAAGACAGGAGACCTGGAGCTGATACAGGATACCACCTGAGATAATGGGAACTGCAGATGCTGGAGATTCCAAGATAATAAAATGTGAGGCTGGATGAACACAGCAGGCCAAGCAGCATCTCAGGAGCACAAAAGCTGACGTTTCGGGCCTAGGCCCTTCATCAGAGAGGGGGATGGGGGGAGGGAACTGGAATAAATAGGGAGAGAGGGGGAGGCGGACCGAAGATGGAGAGTAAAGAAGATAGGTGGAGAGGGTGTAGGTGGGGAGGTAGGGAGGGGATAGGTCAGTCCAGGGAAGACAGGCAGGTCAAGGAGGTGGGATGAGGTTAGTAGGTAGCTGGGGGTGCGGCTTGGGGTGGGAGGAAGGGATGGGTGAGAGGAAGAACCGGTTAGGGAGGCAGAGACAGGTTGGACTGGTTTTGGGATGCAGTGGGTGGGGGGGAAGAGCTGGGCTGGTTGTGTGGTGCAGTGGGGGGAGGGGATGCACTGGGCTGGTTTAGGGATGCAGTAGGGGAAGGGGAGATTTTGAAACTGGTGAAGTCCACATTGATACCATATGGCTGCAGGGTTCCCAGGCGGAATATGAGTTGCTGTTCCTGCAACCTTCGGGTGGCATCATTGTGGCAGTGCAGGAGGCCCATGATGGACATGTCATCAAGAGAATGGGAGGGGGAGTGGAAATGGTTTGCGACTGGGAGGTGCAGTTGTTTGTTGCGAACTGAGCGGAGGTGTTCTGCAAAGCGGTCCCCAAGCCTCCGCCTCTTCAGATTAAATATTAATCATTCAGACACTGCTACAAACAATAATACAAAACAAAGAACTGTGGATGCTGAAGATCTGAAACAGAAAGAGAAATTACTGGAGAAACTCAACAGATTTGGCAGCACCTACAGACACAAAACAGCGTCAGTATTTTGAGTCCAATTTCTATTTTTGCTTCACCACCAGATGAAAACATGGAATAAAAATCCTTCAAGCTTTAAAAGTAAATCGTGCGTATTGATAATAAGAATAATGCTTTTTGGCTGACAGCAATGATTTATCTAGTTGGAAACTGGTGGTTTTCCAGATGAACATGTGGGAATGTTGGGTGACCAATTGTGGAAGCCTCTTTGCAGATGTTCCAGCTGCTGGGCTTAGTGCTCTCACACTGTACCACCTCCTTGGTTGTCACACTGCCTGACAAAGCTGTTGGCAATCACTGGGAGAGTCTGCCCTGTGTGACTAACTGATACTGGCTGTACTGTCTTGGCATCTTTTGGGCTGACTATCAGGCAGCAGTAAGTCCCACCTGAGAGAGAGATGTGGGAGAAGGAGTGCTCTCGTCTTGACCAGGGACAGTCCAGAAAGCCATTGGTTTATCCCAGGCATAGGGGGTTGAAGCTTCAACAAACTCAGTATTCTGTTGGAGGACATACAGCTGGATGTCTGGAAAGCTCCTTATGAACTCCAGTGTCTAGAGTTGGCACTTGACCCCAAAGATTTCCTGAATTGTGGGAAACATTGCCCTCATCATGTCTAAGTAATGAGTTGTTGCTGGAATGTGTAGGACTAACCTTTGTGCATGGCCCTCAGCCATAGAAACCCTCCCCTGATGGCCACTTTTGGCAATCTGTTGGGTTAGTTCCCTCCACAGTGTCCTAGGCTTCTCCTCTGTTACACCTAAAACCCCTTGCACTTCTCCATGTCATTGTCTGTGCAAGCATATGAAATGTAATACCTTTTACCTCTTCCCTTCTCACTGTCCAAGGCACCAAAAATTAATTCACGCGAAGCAGTGATTAATGTGGACTTCTTTCAATTTAGCATAATGTATTGGCTGCTTGTGATGAGGTTTCTTATACAGTGGAGACCCAATACAGATTGAGTAACATCTTTGGAACACTCCTGGTCAGTCCACAGACTTGACCTACAACTACCTCCACCTCTAACCAAAAAAAAAGGTTCTGTGTGCCTGATTGGTAAGGTAACAAGTTTATTTTTTATTTTTTATTCTTTATTTTTTAAGTCTTGGGAATTTAGGATAATGGGAACGGAGGTCAGGGCAGTTGAATGTTCTTCCTGCAGAATGTGGGAGGTAAGGGTCACCACTAGTGTCCCTGCTGACTACATCCGCGGGAAGTGCACCCAACTCCAGCTCCTTGAAAACCGCATTAGGGAACTGGAGCTGGAGCTGGATGAACTTCGGATCATTCGGGAGGCAGAGGGGGTTATTGAGAGGAGTTACAGGGAGGTAGTCACTCCTCAAGTACAGGAAAAAGGCAGATGGGTTATGGTCAGGGGACGGAAAGGGAACCGGCAGGCAGTGCAGGGATCCCCTGTGGCCATTCCTCTCAACAATAAGTATACCATTTTGGATACTGTTGAGGGGGGAAAGCAGTGGGGCACAGGTCTCTGGCACAGAGTCTGTCCCTGCTGCTCAGAAGGGAAGGGGGAAGAGGAGCAGAGCATTAATCATTGGGGACTCCATAGTTAGGGGGACAGATAGGAGGTTCTGTGGGGACGAGAGAGACTCACGGTTGGTGTGTTGCCTCCCAGGTGCCAGGGTGTGTGATGTCTCTGATTGTGTTTTTGGGATCCTTAAGGGGGAGGGGGAGCAGCCCCAAGTCGTGGTCCACATTGGCACCAACGACATAGGTAGGAAGAGAGACGGGGATTTAAGGCAGAAATTCAGGGAGCTAGGATGGAAGCTGAGAGCTAGGATGAACAGAGTTGTTGTCTCTGGTTTGTTGCCCGTGCCACGTGCTAGTGAGGCGAGGAAGAGGGAGAGAGAGGCGTTGAACACGTGGCTGCAGGGATGGTGCAGGAGGGGCGGTTTTGGATTCTTGGATAATTGGGGCTCTTTCTGGGGTAGGTGGGACCTCTACAAGCAAGATGGTCTTCACCTGAACCAGAGTGGTACCGATATCCTGGGGGGGAAATTTGCTAAGGCTATTTGGGTGGGTTTAAACTAATTCAGCAGGGGGATGGGCACCAAAATTGTAGTTCCACTATAGAAAAGGTTGAAGAGTAGGGTGGTCTGAAGTAAAGTTTCAGGGAAGCAGGATGGCACCGGCAAGCAAGAAGTTGGATTGAAGTGTGTCTACTTCAATGCCAGGAACGTCCGGAACAAGGTGGGTGAACTTGCAGCATGGGTTAGTACCTGGGACTTCGATGTTGTGGCCATTTCGGAGACATGGATAGAGCAGGGACAGGAATGGTTGTTGCAGGTTCCGGGATTTAGATGTTTCAGTAAGAACAGAGAAGATGGTAAAAGGGGCGGAGGTGTGGCATTGTTGGTCAAGGACAGTATTACAGTTGCAGAAAGGATGTTTGGGGACTCGTCAACTGAGGTAGTATGGGCTGAGGTTAGAAACAGGAAAGGACAGGTCACCCTGTTGGGAGTTTTCTATAGGCCTCCAAATAGTTCCAGAGAGGTAGAGGAAAGGATAGCAAAGATGATTCTCAATAGGAGTGAGAGAGACAGGATAGTTGTCATGGGGGACTTCAGCTTTCCAAATATTGACTGGGAACACTATAGTTCGAGTACTATAGATGGGTCAGTTTTTGTCCAGAGTGTGCAGGAGGGCTTCCTGACACAGAATGTAGATAGGCCAACAAGGGGCGAAGCCACATTAGATTTGGTACTGGGTAATGAGCCCGGCCAGGTGTCAGATTTGGAAGTAGGTGAGCACTTTGGTGATAGCGATCACAATTCTGTTATGTTTACTTTAGCGATGGAAAGGGATAGGTGTATACCACTGGGCAAAAGTTATAGCTGGGGGAAAGGCAATTACGATGAGATTAGGCAAGATTTAGGGAGCATAGAATGGGGAAGGAAACTGCAGGGGGTGGGCCATTAGAAATGTGGAGCTTATTCAAGGAAAAGCTCCTGTGTGTCCTAGATAAGTATGTACCTGTCAGGCAGGAAGGAAGCTGTAGAGTGCGGGAGCCGTGGTTTACAAAGGAGGTGGAATCTCTGGTCAAGAGGAAGAAAAAGGCTTATGTTAGGATGAGATGTGAAGGCTCGGTTAGGGCACTTGAGGGCTACGAGGAAGCCAGGAAAGACCTAAAGAGAGAGCTCAGAAGAGCCAGGAGGAGACATGAGAAGTTGTTGGTGGATAGGATCAGGGAAAACCCTAAGGCTATCTATAGGTATTTAAGGAATAAAAGAATGATGAAAGTAAGATTAGGCCCAATCAAGGATAATAGTGTAAGTTGTATGTGGAGTCAGATGAGATAGGGGAAGCGCTAAATGAATATTTTTCAATAGTATTCACTGTAGAAAACGACAATGTTGTCGAGGAGAATACTGAGATACAGGATACTAGACTAGGTGGGATTGAGGTTCACAAGGAAGAGGTATTAGAAATCCTTCAGAAGGTGAAGATAGATAAGTCCCCTGAGCCGGATGGGATTTATCCTCGGATCCTCTGGGAAGCCAGGGAGGAGATTGCCGAGCCTTTGGCATTGATCTTTAACTCGTCATTGTCTACAGGAATCGCGCCAGATGACTCGAGGGCAGCAAATGTGGTTCCCCTGTTCAAGAAGGGGAATAGAGACAACTCTGGCAATTATAGACCAGTGAGCCTTACCTCAGTTGTTGGTAAAGTGTTGGAAAAGGTTATAAGGGATAGGATTTATAATCATCTAGAAAAGAATAAATTGATTAGGGATAGTCAGCACAGTTTTGTGAAGGGAAGGTCGTGCTTCACAAACTTTATTGAGTTCTTTGAGAAGGTGACCAAATAGGTAGATGAGAGTAAACCGGTTGATGTGGTGTATATGGATTTCAGCAAGGCGTTCGATAAGGTTCCCCACAATTGGCTATTGTACAAAATTCGGAGGAATGGAATTGTGGGAGATATAGCAGTTTGGATCGGAAATTGGCTTGCTGAAAGAAGACAGAGGGTGGTAGTTGATGGGAAATGTTCATCCTGGAGACCAGTTACTAGTGGTGTACCCCAAGGGTCGGTGTTGAGTCCACTGCTGTTTGCCATTTTTATAAATGACCTGGATGAGGGCATAGAAGGATGGGTTAGTAAATTTGCAGACGACACGAAGGTCGGTGGAGTTGTGGATAGTGACGAAGGATGCTGTAGGTTGCAGAGAGACATAGATAAGCTGCAGAGCTGGGCTGAGAGGCAGCAAATGGAGTTTAATGCAGACAAGTGTGAGGTGATGCACTTTGGTAGGAGTAACCAGAAGGCAAAGTACAGGGCTAATGGTAAGATTCTTAGCAGTGTAGATGAGCAGAGAGATCTCGGTGTCCATGTACACAGATCCTTGAAAGTTGCCACCCAGGTTGACAGGGCTGTTAAGAAGGCATACAGTGTTTTAGCTTTTATTAATAGAGGGATCGAGTTCCGGAACCAAGAGGTTATGCTGAAGCTGTACAAAACTCTGGTGTGGCCACACTTGGAGCATTGTGTACAGTTCTGGTCACCGCATTATAAGAAGGATGTGGAAGCTTTGGAAAGGGTGCAGAGGAGATTTACTAGGATGTTGCCTGGTATGGATGGAAGGTCTTACGAGGAAAGGCTGAGGGACTTGAGGCTGTTTTCATTAGAGAGAAGAAAGTTGAGAGGTGACTTAATTGAAACATATAAAATAATCAGAGGGTTAGATAGGGTGGATAGGGAAAGCCTTTTTCCTGGGATGGTGACGGCGAGCACGAGGGGGCATAGCTTTAAATTAAGGGGTGAAAGATATAGGACAGATTTCAGAGGTAGTTTCTTTACTCAGAGAGTAGTAAGGGAATGGAACGCTTTGCCTGCAACGGTAGTAGATTCACCAACACTAGGTACATTTAAGTCGTCATTGGATAAGCATATGGACATACATGGAATAGTGTAGGTTAGATGGGCTTGAGATCGGTATGACAGGTTGGCACAACATCGAGGGCCAAAGGGCCTGTACTGTGCTGTAATGTTCTATGTTCTATGTTCTACCAGTGCTTGTCATTTTAATTTTCCACTTTGCTTCCACTCTCACCTCACTGTCTTCGATCTGCTCCAATGGCCAGAATAGCCTTCTGGATTTACCATTGAGTTCAACAACTTTCGATCATAACTTCAGCCTTCATCTCATTTGTTTTTTCTTGCTCTTTGCTTTACAGGATTGACCTTCATCATGTTTCCCTCTTTATTCCTTCATGTTTTGTCCAATGTGTGCAGGAGGGTTTCCTGACTCAATACGTCAAAGGGCCGACAAGAGGGGAGGCCACACTGGATCTGGTACTTGGTAATGAACCAGGCCAGGTGTTTGATTTAGTGGTAGGTGAGCACTTTGGAGAGAGTGACCATAATTCGGTTATGTTTACTTTAGCAATGGAAAGGAATAGGAACATGCCACAGGGCAAGAGTTATAGATGGGGGAAGGGCAATTATAATGCGATTAGGCAAGACTTAGGAGGCATTGAATGGGTTAGCAAAATGCAAGGGATGGGGACAATTGAAATGTGAAGCTGGTTTAAGGAACAGATCTTGCATGTCCTTGATAGGTATGTCCCTGTCAGGCAGGGAGGAAGTGATAAGGTAAAGGAACCGTGGTTTACTAAAGAAATTGTATCTCTTGTTAAGCGAAAGAGGGAGCCTTATGTGACGACGAGACGAGATGGTTCAGATGAGGCGATGGAGAGTTACAGATTCGCTGGGAAGGATTTAAAGAGAGAGTTAAGAAGAGCAAGGAAGGGGACATAAGCAGACATTGGCAGGTAGAATAAAGGAGAATCCTAAAGCTTTCTATAGGTATGTGAGGAATAAGAGGATGACTAGGGTAGGAATAGGGCCAGTCAAAGACAGAAGTGGGAAGTTGTGTGTGGACCCTGTAGAGATTGGAGAGGTGCTAAATGATTACTTCTCATCTGTTTTCACTGAGGAACAGGAGAATATTGTGGAGGAGATGACCGAGTTACGGGCTACTAGAATTGAAAGGATTAAGGTTAGTAAGGAGGAGGTGATATCAATTCTAGAAGGTGTGAAGGTAGATAAATCCCCTGGGCTGGATGGGATTTTTCCGAGGATTGTTTGGGAAGCTAGGGAGGAGGTGGCGGAGCCTTTGGCCTTGATCTTTGAGTCCTCATTGTCTACAGGTTTAGTGCCAGAGGACTGGAGGATTGCAAATGTTGTGCCCTTGTTCAAGAAGGGCAGTGGGGATGACCCAGGTAATTATAGACCTGTGAGCCTTACGTCTGTTGTAGGAAAAATTTTGGAAAGGATTATAAGAGATAGGATTTATAATCATCTAGCAAGCAACAATTTAATTGGAGATAGTGAGCATGGATTCATCAAGGGCAGGTCGTGTCTCAAAAACCTCACTGAGTTTTTTGAGAAGGTGACCAAGCATGTGGATGGGGTTAGGGCAGTTGACGTGGTGTACATGGACTTCTGTAAAGCCTTTGATAAGGTTCCACATGGTAGGTTATTGGAGAAAATACAGAGGCATATGATTGAGGGAAATTTAGCAGTTTGGATTAGAAACTGGCTTTCTGTAAGAAGGCAATGAGTGGTGGTCGATGGAAAATATTCAGCCTGGAGTCCGGTTACTAGTGGTGTGCCTCAAGGATCTGTTTTGGGACCACTGCTGTTTGTCATTTTTATAAATGACTTGGACGCAGGCATAGGTGGATGGGTTAGTAAGTTTGCAGATGACACTAAAGTCGGTGGAGTGGTGGACAGTGTGGAAGAATGTTGCAGGCTGCAGGGAGACTTGGATAAACTGCAGAATTGGGCCGGAAGGTGGCAAATGGAGTTTAATACGGATAAATGTGAGGTGATTCACTTTGAGAGGAATAATAGGAAGGCAGAATACCTGGTCAATGGAAAGATTCTTGGTAGTGTAGATGTGCAGAGGGATCTTGGTGTCCATGTATATAGATCCCTGAAAGTTGCCGCCCAGGTTGATAGTGCTGTTAAGAAGACTTACAGTGTTTTAGGTTTTATTGGTAGAGGGATTGAGTTCCGGAGCCTTGATGTCATGCTGCAACTGTACAAAACGCTAGTGCGGCCTCATTTGGAATACTGCGCACAGTTCTGGTCGCCCCATTACAGGAAGGATGTGAAAGCTTTGGAAAAGGTGCAGAGGAGATTTACCAGGTTGTTCCCTGGTCTGGAGCGCAGGCCTTATGAAGAAAGGCTGAGGGACTTGGGTCTGTTCTCATTAGAGAGAAGCAGGCTAAGCGGGGATTTAATAGAGACATACAAGATGATCAGAGGATTAGATAGGGTGGACAGTGAGAGTCTTTTTCCGAGGATGATGACTTCAGTTTGTACAAGGGGGATAGCTACAAATTGAGGGGTGATAGATTTAAGACAGATGTCAGAGGCAGGTTCTTTACTCAGACAATGGTAAGGGCATGGAACGCCCTGCCTGCCAATGTAGTTAACTCAGCCACATTTAGGGGCATTTAAACAGTCCTTGGCTAAGCATATGGATAATGATGGAACAGTGTAGGGGGAGGGGCTTAGATTAGTTCACAGGTCGATGCAACATCGAGGGCTGAAGGGCCTGTTCTGCGCTGTATTATTCTATGTTCTATGTTCTATGTACTATGTTCTGTGTTGCAGTCAGAAGATTTTTATGGTGTAGATCACACTTCAATCAGACGCGATCTTTGTTTATTCACTATATCCATTGTTAATTTCACTGCCATTAGCAGCATGAATCCTATGGTTGTTTAATTTCCCTGGCATCCACCCTGTTATGGATCTTCTCCAAGGTTCTTTCAACCCCTTCCACCTCCCTGTGGCTTAAACTCGTAAATCTGCATTTCTTTTCAGTTTTGATGAAAGGTCACTGACCTGAAACACTAACTTGGAATCTTGGTGGACCGGTGGCCACACAGAGAGTGCAGGACCATATGTGAAAGCTTCAGGGAAGAGGTACACTCTCAGCAGAAATACAGTTTCGAAAAATGTCATTTGTTTGTTGACAGCCAGCTCTCAGACTCCATAGTGCTTTCCTACAAACGCTGGGACAAGATAACAAAGAACAGTATGAAAACAAAGGTGCAAGATTTTTGTTCCCAGATCACAGCCTTGCTATCAGGAAAGAATGAAGACTTGGAATCCGGAACCAAAAATTTTCACACAGATCCAGAGGTTCCTGAACATATTAGATTAATAAGGAGGATGTATTAGATGTTTCAGCAGCATATAGATGCAAAAATCCCTGGGGTCTGATGAGCTGTATCCCCGGTTGCTACAGGAAGCAAGGGAGGAGATTCCTGGGGCCCTGGTAGAGAAATTTAATCCTTCGCTGGCCACAGGTACAGTGCCACATGACTGGAGGAAAATGCTAATGGGGTTCTCATGTTCAAGCATGGCAGCAGGGATAGGCCAGGTCATTACAGTCCAGTTAGTCTGACGTCAGTGATAGGGGAATTATTGGAAAATTTTCTAAGGAATAGGATTAATCAACATTTGGAAAGGCAGCAATTAATCTGGGATAGTCAGCACAGATCTGTTAGAGGGAGATCCTGTCTGACTAATTTAGCTGATTTAATGTTTTTGAAAAGCTGACTAGTTATATTGGTTAGGTAGTACAGTTACCCTAGTTTACATGGACTTCAGTAAGACCTTTGACAAGGTCCCATGTGGAAGGCTGGTCCAAAATTGGCTTACAAAGACAGCAAAGGGTGATGGTGGTGGGATCTTTTTATGATTGGAGCCTGTGATCAGCGATGTACCACAGGGATCAGTGCTGGAACCTTTGCTGTTTGTTGTGTATGTTAATGGCTCGGATGTGAATGAGGAGGGTAAAAGTAGCAAGTTTGCAGATGACATGAAAATTGGTGGTGTTGTTGGTAATGAGGAGAATGGTCTCAGGCTACAGTCCGATACTGGCCAGCCAGTAAATTAGGCAGAGCAATAGCAGATGGAATTTAATCCCGATAAGCGGGAGATGATGCATTGTGGGGTGCCTAATAAGGGAAGGCTATATATAATGAATAGTAGGTCCCAAGGGAGTATTAAAGAACAAAGGGGCCTTGGTATACAAGTCTATGGATCCCTGGAGGTGCAAGCACATGTAGACAGGTTGGTGAAGAAGGTATATAGGATGCTTGCCTTTGTTGGCTGGAGTATACGGTATAGGAGCAAGGAAGTCTTCTAACAAATTTATAAAACATTAGTTGGGCTAGATGTCTGCCTTTCCAGTTGCCGCACTATCAGCAGGATATGATTGCGCTGGAGAAGACGCAGAGGCGATTCACCAGGATGTTGTCTGGGATGCAAAGGATGCTATAAGGACAGACTGATAGGTTGGGTTTGTTTTTCGTAGACCAGAGGAGCCTGACAGGATGTCGATTGAAATCTACAAAATTATGTGAGGCATAGATAGTGATTGTGAGAATATTTTCTCCGGTGCAGACATGACCAAAGAGTGCACATTTAAGGTGAGAAGCAAGTGGTTCAGAGGAGATCTGAGGAAAGCTTCTCTCACCCAGAGGGTAGTAGAAATGCAAAACATGCCACATGAGAGTCTGGTGGAAGTAGGTAATCTTGCGGCATCTAAGAAACATCTGGATGAGCACCTAAAAAAAAGGGCATAGAAAGCTGTGGACCAAGGGCAGGTAAATGGGACGAATGCATTTGGTGTTTGTTGTTCGGCCTGGACATGGTGGCCCTAAGGGCCTGTTTCCATGCTGTGTGGCTCCATGACTCTCTTATAAACTTGGCTCTACTTTTGAATGTGAGCAGACATAATGGGAACTGCAGATGCTGGAGAAAGGGTCTAGGCCCAAAACGTCAGCTTTTGTGCTCCTGAGACGCTGCTTGGCCTGCTGTGTTCATCCAGCTCCACACATTGTTATCTCCTTTTGAATGTTATGCCTACCTCCTCATAGCCTCTGTAAAATGTTTTTCTTAGTTCTACCTATGTTGTTGTTACCTACACAGAACATGACAACTAGTTCCTGCCCCTCCTGAAGTTCCCCTTCAGCCCTAAGCAGGCGCCTTGAAACCTGGCACAGGGCAGGCAACATAACTTTTTGGACATTCACTCTTTACTGCAGAGAACAGTCTCAAATGCCCTCACTACACTGTTCCCTACTACCACTTCATTCCTTTTTGTTCCCCACAGCTTGAATGGCTTTGTGTACTATGGTACCATGGTCAGTTAGCTTATGCTCCCTGAAGCCCTTACTCTCATCTACACAAGCTTCATGAGTCGCCAACTTGTTGAACTGTAGCAAAGGCTAAGGGTCTTGTTCTTTTATGTCTGAGTCCTCTCACCTGCCTCATTCGCAATCCCACTCTCCTGCCCCTGAATGCTGACCAAATTAGAACATCCTATCCCAAGTAGCATGACTGTTATCTGGTATGAAGAATCCAGGTAATGATACCCCCCTCCCTGATGCATCACGGTGTCTGCAATTCAGCCTCCAGCACAAAATCAGAGCCAAAGCTGCTCAAATTTCAATCTCTTACTGCAGACATATATAACATATACTGCAAACATGCGTAATATGTAATATATATGATATATAATGTACAACATATATTTCAGAAAAAAATAGTCCTTTGGTTGTAAAGCATTTTGGGATGTCCTGTGGTTGTGAAAGGTGCAATTTAAATGCAAGTTTATTTTTCTCTTTGTGGGACAAACTGGAACCAAAGGTATAATCTCAGCATAAAGGGGTGTCAATGTAAAATAGAAGTGAGGAGAATTTTCTTCTCTCAGAAGGTTGACACTCTTTAGAACTCTGTGCCACAGAGGTCTGTGGGGACAGAGTCTTTATGTATGTTTAAGGCTGGGATAAATGGATTCTCAATCTGTCAGGAAATGAAGGACCATGGGAAAAGGGTGGGAAAGTAGATGTGAGCATTTTCAAATCAGCCACGATCCTATCGAAAAATGGCTCGAGGGGCCAAATGGCCTACTTCTGTTTCTAGTTCTTATGGGTCTAAGCCTTTCTTTCAGTAATAGACAGGTTTTCTACACATTGTGAGAGAGACAATTGGGAACAGATTCTGAACGAAATATGTTTCCTTTTAGGCTATTTTTCCCTTCACATTCTCTCTATGCTGGCCAATAACTGGTATTGTGCTGATTCTGTATTCTTACCAAAATTGGTCACAAATTTCTCAGAAGAAACGGATTCAACTACCTAATAATGTTGGCAATGGTACATGTGCCATTTGCATGATATTTTCAAGTGTCTTTTTACCCATATTGTGTCAACAGCAATCTTTCCAAAGTCATGCGTTCCTTCACGTAACAAACTGGGGCAAGAACAAAATGAATATACAAACTCTTGGGCTTGCCAGATGTCATATGAGAAATGCTCATTTAAACAAAATTATTACAAACCAATTTAGCCCCCTAAAAATATCTCTGTGAAGCGTCCTCTGGGAACACTGGAATGTAAAGACTTTGAACAAGGAAAAGTATGCTCTAGGCCAGCTTGGGAGCAGGATATTAGTACAGCTGGTTGTGAGTCCAGAGAGGAGCTACTGGGAAGGAGTAGGGCAAGGATGGAATGTAAGAAGTTGGCTAAATATATTTGCATTTGAAGAAGAATAGCTTTAAATTCTGTGTAAAAAGCAAATAAGAAATAATTCTGGAAATAGCTAGAAATGAATTTGGGAATCAGAATCTCCTATGGGAATGTTGTTTGGTCACAGGGTTACTGGACAAGCAATCCTAATGCTCTGGAAATACGAGTTCAAATCCCACCATAACAGATGGAGAGTCTTAAATTCAGTCAGTTAACTAACTTTGGAAAGGTGTCTTGTGATGCAGTGATATCATCCCTGACATTGAACTGGGAGATCTGGGTTCAAGTTGTACATCCTCCAGCAGCATCTCTGAACAGGTTGATACTTAAAGAAAAAATAATCTAGAATAAAAGACTAGTAATAATGATCCAAATCCACCAGACTATTGGAAAAAAATCTGGTTTATATAGGTGAGGAAATATACCATAAGACTATGAGATAAGAGGAGTGTAATTAAGCCAATTGGCCCATCGAGACTGCTTTGCTGTTTGGTCAGAGCTGATATGTTTTCTGCACTTAAGACATTTTGGAGCTGAATTTGACGGCAAATGATCAGATTTGTGCTCTTTTTGTTTATCTGATTTTTCAATAAAATTGATAAAATTCTAAGTTTCCTTTACATTTGTCATTCAAACCATCAAAACGACAAAGATCGAGTAATTTCACTGTTGGGCCTTAGATATTCCAAATTTCAAAGGATTCTGATTTTTAGTTTTTATCTTTCTCAATCAATATCCTTTAAGCCTGTACCTGAGTAATTATTTTAATTGATTAACAACTGGAAACCAGGCTGAATATGCAACATTCAAAAGGGAGGTAAAAAAGCAATTTAGAGAAGCCTTGAATGAAAATGAAAAGAGACTGGCAGATAATATGACAGCGAATTATTAAGTCAATTACAGGCCTATAAATGGTAAAGAGGTGGTGAAAGGAAGAGTGCAGCTGATTTGGGATCAAAAAGGGGACTTACACATTAACCAGTGAGCATGGCCGAAATTTTACATGATTATTTTGCATCTGCCTGTAGCAAGGGGAAAGATGTTACACTGCACATGGTGACAGAGCAAAGAACTCGTTCAATAGAAGTATTGATCAAGAAGACGTATTGGATAGACTACCTGGTTGTACTTAAAGTCAGTAATGAATCGAAGGACGATGAGGGAAGTGGGAATAGAAATTGCAGAGGCACTAGCAAACTTTCAGTCTTCCTTTGACCCGAGGCTAGTATCAGGACTGGATGATCACAAACATTACATCCGTGTCCAGAAAAAGGTGCAATAATAAGCTAAAGAATTACAAATCTGTCGGTTTAACTTCAGAAGTAAACAGAGAAACTTCTGGAGAAACCCAACAGAACTGGGTCTATGGACAGAGTTAACGTTTCAAATATAGTATCACCCTTCTTCAGAACGGAAACGTCTTGGAGAATAGTTTTTTAATACATTTAACAGAGGCAGAAGAGAAGCAAGGAGACAGGTGGTATAGAGGCCCAATGCAAAAGACAAATGGTTTGTTAACAGTGGAGAAAGAAATAAAGGAGCAAACTAGAGCAATGGTGCAGATGAAAAAGATCATGACAAACGTTACGCTGTTGGAGAAATACCCATCAGCCATGATTTAAATGGCGGAGTGGACTTGATGGGCCGAATGGCCTTACTTCTACTCCTATGTCTTATGGTCAAATCAGGAAAGCTGGGATCGAGCTAAGAGCGAGTGAAAAAGCATTATGAAGGTGGCAGAATGCTAGTTCTTTGGTGTGTGCACATGATGGGGTTAAGTCAAATACAAAAGAAAACACAGCTATCTCTGGAGATAGATACATCAAAGACCAAGGGAAAAAAGAATTGAGAAGTTTGTTTGGCTTTATCTGCTACACAAGTTGTTTCGCAGCTCACATATGAGATTGTACAGAAAACCTATTAAAGCGTGGGAAAGAAGATGCTGAACACCAGTGGTCAGTCACACAAGAATTTCAACAAACTCAAAGTAGTAGTATGCAAGAAGATAAGTCTGTTACACTACGTAAAGAAACCTATCGCTCTGACTAGATGCTTGTACCAAAGGACTGGGACCAGCCATGTTACAAGAGGGAAAACCATTAACATCCATATTCCAAATCTCTAACATCCTTTGGGACCAGATATGCCAACATAGAGAGCGCTTTTGTCAGTCAGGTATAGGGTCAATAAATTTCAAAGTGTCTGTTTGGGAGGAGGTTTGTAGTGAACGGTGATGATAGTCCATAAGAGCAAATTGGCAAGGAAACTCTGTATAGCTGCAGCAAGACAGCAAAGGCATGAGAATTATGATTTCATTCTGAAATACAAGGCAGGAAGAGAAACAGAACTGACAGATACCCTGTCTCTGTTGTCACCATTGGAGACAGCTGAGATAAAAGATCCACATGTAAAGATCTGTCATCTAGAGAACGCAACACTGTCAAAACTGAGTCAAATCAGTGATGAGCCCAGCAAAGGTGAAGTTATAAATGCCATCTCTCAGGGATGACCTGACAAAGCGTAGACAGCATCACAGCAGTATTTCTCTATTATTGGTGCCAACTGACTATAAGAGGAGGAAAGCTGATGACTAAGGAGTTTGGGCCTACACCCTTCTTCAGAAATGGGGTGGGAAAGGAGGGTTTTGAAATGAATAGGAAGAGAGCGGGAGGCGATAGAAAATAGATAGAGGAGAAGATAGGTGGAGACGAGGCAGATGAGTCAAAGAGGCGGGGATGGAGTCAGTAAAGGTGAGTGTAGGTGGGGAGTTAGGGAGGAAATCAGTCAGCCCAGGGAGGACAGACAGGCCAAGGGGACAGGATGAGGTTAGTAGGTAGGAGATGGGGGTGGGGCTTGAGGTGGGAGGAGGGGATAGGTGGGAGGAAAGACAGGTTAGGGAGGCAGAGATGAGCTGGGCTGGTTTTGGGATGAGGTAGGGGGACGGGAGATTTTGAAGCTTGTGAAGTCCCACCACACCAGGCACTTTTCCCTGCAACCGCAGGAAGTGCTACACCTGCACCTACACCTCCCCCCTCACCCTCATCCTAGGCTCCAAGAAGATTTTCCACATCAAGCAAATGTTCACCTGCACATCTGCCAATGAGGTATACTGTATCTGCTGTACCCGTTGCGGCCTCCTCTACATCGGGAAAACCAAGCAGAGGCTTGGGGACCGCTTTACAGAACATCTCCGCTCGGTTTGCATGAAACAACTGCACCTCCCAGTCGTGAACCATTTCAACTCCCCCTCCCATTCCTCAGACGACATGTCCATCCTGGGCCTCCTGCAGTGCCACAATGATGCCACCCAAAGGTTGCAGGGGCAGCTACTCATATTCTGCTTGGGAACCCTGCAGCCCAATAGTATCAATTTGGGCTTCACAAGCTTCAAAATCTCCCCTCTCCCTACCACAACCTAAAATCAGCCCAGCTTGTCCCCGCCTCCCTAGCCTGGCCTTCCTCCCACCTATCCCTTCCTCCCACCTCAAGCTGCACCCCCATTTCCTACCTACTAACCTCATACCGCCCCCTTGACCTGTCCGTCCTCCCTGGACTGACCTATCTCCTTCCTACCTCCCCACCTACACTCACTTTCACTGGCTACATCCCCACCCCTTTGAATTGTCTGTCTCCTCTCCACCTATCTTCTATTCGCCTCCCCCTCTCTCCCAATTTATTTCAGAATCCCCTTCACCTCCCCCATTTCTGAAGAAGGGTCTAGGCCGAACACGTCAGCCTTCCTGCTCCTCTGATGCTGCTTGGCCTGCTGTTTTCATCCAGCTCCACACCTTGTTTCTCAGATTCTCCAGCATCTGCAGTTCCTACTATCTCTGAAACAACTGACTAGAAGCTGGTTTTAAATTAGAATAACCATATGGAAAGCTTCTCCAGGAAATATATGTAGACCATGTGGTAACAAAGGAGTGAGCTCAGAGCTGGTATAGGATTGGCAGCTACAAACACACTGAAACCATCATGCCTCTGTATGTCACAGGTCCAGCAAGTCAGCAGAAAGAGGAGAGAGAGTATTCAGACCACAGCATTCTGTGGGATCCACTTTACTCACAACTAAAACAAAGGTAAATGAGAATGTAGAATTCGGAACACAAACAGAGCAGCCGGAATCTTATTAAAAGGGGCAGAGCCTGTTTGAAGGGCTGAACCTGTTTCTCATTTATATTCTCATATTTGCCACTGCCCTAAAAATATTCAGACTCTGCTTCTGACATTTTTTTTGAGGAAGAGTTCCAAAGATTCTCAAGCCTCACAAATTCTCCTCATCTCTGTCTTAAATGGGCAACTCCTTTGTCCTAAACAATTAAGACATACTTTTAGATTTACGACCCCTCAGGATTGTTATTTCAATCCAGTCACCTCTGATTCTTCTAAACTCCAGTGTATACAAGCCTGGCCTTTCCAACTTTTCCTTATACGCCAAGAACTCATTGCGGGAATTAGTCTGCTAAACCTTTCCAGAACGGTTCCACTATTTGCAGCTGCCTTTAAATAAGGTGACTAATACAGTGCAGAATACTCCAAATGTGACCTCACCAGGGCCATGTTTACATGAGGCATAACCTCCCAATCTGTATTAATTTCATTCATGATAAATGATAAACATTCTATTAGTTTTTACTAAATATTTGATGTCGTTGCATACTAATCCTTTGCAATTCATGCCATAAAGATACCGAGACTCCCATATAACTCCAAACTCCAAGAGCTCTCTCCATTTTGTCAATATGCTTAATTTTTATTCTTCCTGTCAGAATGGACAATTTCACATCTTCCCACATAATACTGCATTTGCCAAATCTTTGCTCACTCACCTAACCTGTACATATCTCTCTGCAGCATCCTTACATGGTCTTCACAACACACTTTAGCACGTAAAACTAAAGCCCATGGGGTTTGGGGTTAGTGTATTGACATGGATAGAAAACTGGTTTGCAGACAGGAAACAAAGAGTAGGAATAAGTGGCTTCTTTTATCGAGTGGCAGGCAGTGATTAGTGGGTACCACAGGGAACAGTGTTTGAGCCCTAGCTATTCACAACATACATTAGTGATTTAAATGGGAGAACTAAATGTAATATCTTCTACTTTACAGATGACGCAAAGCTTGGTGGAAGGGTGAACTGTGAGGAGGATGTAAAGATGCTTCAGCGTGATTTGGATAAGGGCAAATGCATGTCATACAAACATAAGCTTATCCACTTTAGTAGCAAAAACAGGAAAGCAGATTATTATTGGAATGGTGATAGGTTGGGACATGGGAAGATGCAATGAGACCTGGGTGTCTTTGCACACCAGTCACTGAAAATGCTGTGGGCAATGAAGAAGACAAATGGTATGTCAGCCTCATAGCGAGAGGATTTGAGCACAGGAGCAGGGTGTCTTGTTGCAATCGTACAGGGCCATGGTGAGCCTGTGGAATTCTCTGACAAAGCAATCAAGGCCAAAACATTGTATGTTTTCAAGAAGGAGTTAAAGCGATCAGGGCCTACTGAAATGCATCACATTTATTCTGATGATGCAAATTCTGCTGTGGGTTCTCAGAAATGTTCACCTTTTTCCTCAACCAAACATTCCTCAGCACTGTGGTCACAGGGCCCTTTAGCGTGTCCGACCTATTTCCCATACATCTGCCTTCAACAATTTCCTTCCCCCCCCACCACAACACAACAATAGGTTCCTCCACCAGTCCTCACTTGCCAGCCCACCAGCCTCCACATCCAAAAGATCATAATCCATTGTTTCTACCGCTTCCAGCAGGAGGCCACCACCAGACACATTCTCGCTTTTCTGCTCAGCATTCTGTTGAGACTGTCCCCTCCAGCGGTCTGCCACTTCAACACACCTCCATGTTCCCTGGTCGACATCTCTGGTCAACATTTCTGTGCAGCCTGATGCTGTACTCCAGCGAAGATCAGCACAAGCTGAAAGAACATATCTCATTTTCTGCTTCAAGTCATGACAGTGTTCAGGACTCAATGCCGAGTTTAATAATTTTAGGTTATGAACACATCCTTCCATGTGTATTAACCACCTACACCCAGCTCCTGTCATGAAATAGGATGCTTTCAGCACCAGCCAAGCCATTTTCACCCACTCATAAATCCCGTCATTATCAGTCTAACTATTCTTCTTACCGGGCTTAATATTTCTATCCATCTGTGGTTCCACCTATTTTCTGTCTCCCTCTCTCTCTCTCTCTCTCTCTCTCTCCCTCTCCCTCTCTCTCTGTCTCTCTCCCACACATACCTTCCTCTCCATCTGTCTACTTGCAGCAGTACTACCGATCAAGCCGGTCGGGTCCTAAAGGACATAGCTGCCAGACTGAGCCTGCAGCAGTTGGTGAGGGAACCAACAAGAAGGAAAAACATACTTGACCTCATCCTTACTGGTCTGCTAGCTAAGGATGCATTGGTTCATGGCTGCATCAGTAAGAATAACCACCGTACAGTCTTTACAGACATGAGAGTTGTGCTGTGTGGCACTATCACCGTGCTAAATGGGACAGACTGTGCACAGGTCTAGCAATGCAAGACTGGGCATCCATGAGGCGGTCTGGATCATCAACAGCAGCAGAATTGTTCTCCAGCACAATCGGCTACCTCATGGCCTAGCATATCCCCCATTACTCTATTACCGTTAAGCCAGGGGATCGACTCTGGTTCAATGAAAAGTGTCTGAGGACATGCCAAGGGCAAAACCAAGTATACCTAAAAATGAGGTGTCAGCCTGGAGTAGCCATTGAACAAGACCATCCGCGTGCCAAACAGCATAAGCAGCAAGTGATGGCAGAGCAAAACAATCCTACAGCTAGAGGAACAGATCTAAGCTCGGCACTCCTGTCACATTCAGTCAGGAATGATGGTGGACAATAAAACAACATGTTGGAGGAGGAGTGATAATGGGAACTGCAGATGCTGGAGAATCCAAGATAACAAAGTGTGGAGCTGGATGAACACAGCAGGCCAAGCAGCATCTCAGAGCACAAAAGCTGATGTTTCGGGCCTAGACCCTTCATCCTCTCTGATGAAGGATCTAGGACCGAAACATCAGCTTTTGTGCTCCTGAGATGCTGCTTGGCCTGCTGTGTTCATCCAGCTCCACACTTTGGTATGTTGGAGGAGGAAGCTCCACAAATATCCCCATCCTCAATGACGGAAGAACACAACACATCAATGTAAAAGATAAGGCTGAAGCATTCACAGAAATCTTCAGCCAGAAGTGCATAGTGCAATATTCTTCTTCAACGTTGTCTAGTGATCTCTAGAATCACAGCTACCAATCTTTAAAGAATTCAATTCACACCATGTGATACAAAGAACTAGCCAAAGGCACTGGATACATCAAAGATGTTAGCCTTGACAACACTCTAGTAACAGCACTGAAGACTTGTGCTTCAGAACTTGTCCGTCCCCGGCCAAGCTGTTCCAGAATAGCCACAACACTGGCATCTACTGGACAATGTGGAAATTGCCGAGGTTTACAGAAATAGCAGGACAAATCCAACCCAGCTAATTACTGCCCCATCAGTCTACTCTCAATTATTAGCAAAGTGATGCAAGGTGTCCTCAACAGTGCCATCAAGCAGTACTTGTTCAGCAATAACCTACTCAGTAACATTTAGTTCTGCCAGGGCCATTCAGCTCCTGATGTCATCACAGCCTTGGTTCAAACATGGACAAAACAGCTGAATTCCAGAGATGAGGTGAAAGTGAGATCAAGGGTGCATTTGATCAAGTTTAGCATCAAGGAGCAATAACAAAACCCTAGTCAATGGAAATCAGGGCAGCAGGGACAGAACTCTGAGCTGGTTAGAGTCTCACAGCATAAGAGAAGATGGTCATGGTTGTTGGAGGCTAGTCAATTCATCGCCTGGACATCTCTGCAAGAGTTCCTCACTGTGGTGTTCTAGACCCAAACATCTTCAGCCGAATTAAATCAATGGCCTTCCCTCCATCATAAGGTCAGAGGTGGGGATGTTCATTAATAATTACAGTATTCAGCAATATTCATGGCTCCTCAGCTACTTGAAGCAGCTCATACCTATATCTTCAAAGCATCTTTGGCTTCCTGCCATAAATCAGAAACGTGATGGACTACTCCCCACTTGCCCGGATGACTACAGCTCCAACAACACAAGAAGCTTGACACCATCCAAGACAAAGTACTTACTCAATCCACAAACCTTCATTCTCTCTAACACTCTTGCTTATTAGCAGCGCATACCATTTGTACAACATACCACTGAAATTTGCCAAAACACTTTTGACAGTTCCTTCTAAACTTTAGAGAGAAAAACAGAGGTAACGGGTTGAATACTGTTATATTTTGGCTAAGGGAGAATTTGGTGGAGTTTCACAGAGGGATTCCCTCCACAAGGCCCAGTGAGATTTTTTTACCATATCATTCCAAATTTCCCTTCATTAGCCGGCTATCGTTCCTTTCATCTGACACTAACCTGATTATTTCCTATCCACTGTACCAGGAAAAACTCACCTATTAAGAATGCAGTGTTTTGGAAGGTCAGAAATTTTTATTTTTAAATCTATGAAAATGAACTTTATATGGGAGGTGGGCAAAGGGACAACAGTTGTCCTGGCAACCTGACTAGTTGCCTATGGTCAATGTTCCAAAAGGTTTCAGACAATTGGCTGACACAGTGTAAGCTGCAAGTCCCTTGATATAGGGCATAGCAACAACTGTTCAGGGTCAGAAGATAGCCCTCAGCTGGCTGTCCTTGTAGGCAGCAGACCCATCAGGGAGCTCTTCTCCAGGTGGATGATGGACCAGAGGAGAGGAGGAAAATCCAAGGAAGAGTTTGCTAACACTTCAGCTAGGCAGCAGGATGCTGCATTGTAACTTTAACAAGACAGACACATTCCAAGCCAACAAACTGTTCACCATCTGGTACCAGTCAAATATCCCCAGTCATTGTGGTTGTATATGTTCTTTGTCTTGTTAGCTAATGCATCATATCTAAACTGCTGCTTATTAACAAGCTCAATAAATTCTGTGGAATTACCTGACAAATGGTTGACTATTGATATGAGGTAACTGTGATCATGAATCCTCAAAATTAACAGGTTTTGCACCCAGTCAATCACTGTTAGTTCAGTACATACATGCTGAATACATACTTTGGTTCTGTCTTCAGAAAAGAGGACATAAATCAGATGCCAGAATTGTTGGAGGATGCAAGATTTGGTGAGAGGGAAGAATTGAGGGAGATTAATATTAGTAGAGAAATGGTGCAGGGAAAATTATTGGGATTGAAGGCCAATAAATCCCCAGGGCCTGATAAACTACACTCCAGAGTACTTAAAGAAGTAGCTCTGGAAAAAATGGATGCATTGGTGGTCACCTTCCAGGATTCTGTTGACTCTGGAACAGTGCCTGCACATTGGAGGGTGGCTAATGTCACTCCAATATTCAAGAAGGGAGGTAGAGAGAAAACAGGGACCTGTGAGCCTTACATCAGTAGTGGGGAAAGTTCTCAAATCCATGGTCAATTATAGCAGAGCATTTAGAAAGATGTGGCAGGATCAGACAGAGTCAGCATGGATTTATGAAGGGGAAATAAGCTTGACAAATTTGTTGGAATTCTATGAAGATGTAACTAGTAGAGCTGACAAGTGGGAGCTAGTCAATATAGTATATTTGGACATTCAGAAAGTATTTGACAAAGTCCAACATCAGAGATGAATGTGCAAGGTTAAAGCACATAGGAGAGGGGGAAAGTGCATTGAGATGGATAGAAAACTGGTTGGCAGAGAGGAAACAAAAGGGTAGGTATTATTGGGTCCTTTTCAGATTGGCAGGCAGTAACTAGTGGGGTGCCACAGGGATCAGTGCTGGGACTCCAGCTATTCATTATAGTTATTAATGATTTGGATGAGGGAACAAAATGTAACATCTCCAAGTTTGCAGATGATACCAAGTTGGGTGGGAGGGTGAGCTGTGATGAGGATGCAGAGATCCTTCAGCATGATCTCAACAGGTTAGGTGAGTGGGCAAATCAATGGTAGACACAGAATAATTTGAATAAATGTGAGGTTATTCACTTTGGAAGCAAGAACAAGAAAGCAGATTGCTACCTGAATGGTTGTAAATTAGGAGAGGGGAGTGTGCAGCGGGATCTGGGAGTCCTTGAGCAGCAGTCACTGAAGGTAAACATGCAGGTGCAGCAGGCAATAGGGAAGGCAAATGGTATGTTGGCCTTCATTGCAAGAGGTCAAGTACAGGAGCAGGGATGTGTTGTTGCAGTTATACAGGGCCTTGGTAAGATCAAACCTGGAATGTTGTGTACAGTTTTGGTCTCCTTTCCTGAGGAAAGATGGTCTCGATCTTAAGGGAGTGCAGCGAGGTTTACCATACTGATACCAGGGGTGGCGGGTCTGACGTATGAAGAGAGATTGACTAGGTTGGGATTATTTTTTTGCTGGAGTCCAGATTAACAAAGGGGAATTTCATACAGACTTAAAAAATTCTAACAGGTCAGGACAGGGGAGCTGCAGGGTGGATATTCCTAATGGTGGCAATGCCCAGGATTCAGAGTAGACAATTTAGGATGGAGATGAGGAGATATTTTTTCACCCAAAGAGTGGTGAGCCAATGGAATTCATTACCCACAGAAAGTAGTTGATACCAAGTCATTGAATGTATTTGAGAGGCGTCAAGATATAGTGAATGGGATCAAAGTAGATGGGGAGAAAACAAGATTAGGCTACTGAGTTGGATGATCAGCTGTGATCATGAAAAATGGTGGAACAGGCTTGAAGGGCCAAATGGCTTCCTCCTGCTCATACATTCTATGTTTCTATGTACTGCCTTGCAAGTTGACTGACATTTACCTCCAAAATGGGGGGGAAGTGGAAACTACTGCCACATTTTTAGAACTGATGTAGAGAAGGGCCATCCTCTTCCCCCAGGACTGACCACGGCACCAGACCATGCCAGCCTGAGCCAAGATTACCAGCTGGATTTGTTTAACCTCTGTCGCCTGGGGGAGTCTGAGAAACCTGCTTCATCATGGTAAGACAACCATTTACTACCCCAACTCACACTCAGAATCACAGGATATCCTGAATTGTTAAGGTATGAAAGGAGGCCATTCAGCCCAATGTGCCCACGCTGATTCTCACACTGACACTCACTTAGTCTCTACTACTGCACACACCTCCCACCAAGGCACAAGCTCTACCACTCTCACAATTGCTTGCAATGTCTTCCCTCACTCACTCACATCCCAATCTCCGATTCCATTAGCCCTACATGTCCTCCCCGCTGTCTACCCACTCACTCAGGACACTTCCCACATTTTCCTCATCAACATTAGCTCTAACAGGTGTGCCATCTACAGGCATCTCATTCAATCCCCTCCATTTCTCTCATTCCATGGGGGAAAAAAAACAGCCCACATTAAGGCAGAAAGAGCCAAGATGGGAGGTGGCTGCCCACATTTAGCTGTGATGGAGCGGGATCTTAACTCTTGGCAACATCAGTGACTGAATGGGCCCACATGCCTTGGCGGACATCATCGCTGAGTTTGACTTACTTTGGTGGGGAACCCTGATAGTGAACCTAACCTGAAACTGAACCATAACCCTGAACCTAACCTTAACCCTAACATGAACACTAACACTAACCATAACCCTAACAATAAGCCTAACCCTAACCTTGACACTAACTCAAATCCTAATGCTAATATGAACCATAAACCTAACTCTAACCCTGACTCTGACCCCTAACCCTAACCATAACCCTAATCCTATCCATAGCATTACCTGACCCTAAACCTATCCCTAACACTAACCCTAATGCTAATGCTAACCTTAACCATAACCCTAACCTTGATCCTAACCCTTCACCTGACACTAACTCTAACCCTAACCATAATGCAAACCATAAACCTAACTCTAGCCCTGATCCTAACTCTAACCCTAACCAAATCCTTAACGCTATCCACAACCCTAACCTTAACCCTAATCTTAATCCTAACCTTAATGCTAACCATAACACTAACTCTGAACCTACCCTAATGCTAAACCTAACCCTAATGCAAACGCTAACCCTAACACTAAAACTAAGCCTGACACTGGCCGTGACCCTGGACCTGATGCAAACCCTAACCTTAACTGTAACCCTGACCCTAATAATAACCCTATCCCTAACCCCAACCTAAACCTTAACCCTAACTCTAACCCTAACCCTACACCTAACCCTAACACTAACCCTATCCTTAAAACAAAAGTTAACCCTAGCCCAACTCAAAACCCTATCCCTAACCCTTAATGCTAACCCTTAATGCTAACCCTAACACTAACCCTAACTTTAACCATAACTCTTAACCCAACAGTAACCATAACTTTAACACTGACCCTAGCGTTAGCCCTAACCCCAAAACTAACCCTAACCCTATCCCTAACCCTAACACTAACTCTAACCCTAACTCTGACACTGACCTTGACCGTGCCTCTAACCCAAAACCTAATTCTAAACCTAACCATAACCCTAATGCTAACCCCGACACAGACACTTACCCTAACCCAAACCCTAACCCTAACGCAAACTATAAACTTAACCCTGAACCTAATGGTAACCCTAAACCTAACCAGTCCCTAATCCCAACCCAAACGTAACCCTAACTCTAACCCTGACCCTAACCCTAATACTGACACTAACAATAACCCTAACCCTAACCGTAACCCAACCCTAACAGTAAAGCCAACCCTATCCCTAACCTAACATTAACCCTAACGCTAACCTATCCCTAATCCTGACCCTAACCCTAACAGGATCACTAACCTAATGATACAACTAACCCAAATCTTAATCCTCATCCTAACCATAACTCTAATCCGAACCCTATCCCTAAACTAAATGATAACCAACTCCCTAATCCCAAATTGAACTCTACTTAGGGTAACCTTAACCCTCAGCCTACCTCTAAATCTAAAGCTAACCGTAACCCTAACTCTAATGACAACCCTAACCCTAGCCCTTACCCTAAACCTAACAACATCCCTATACCTAACCCTAACCCTAATCCTGAGCCAATCTCTAGCCCTAAAACTAACCATAACCCTATCACGAACCCTAATGATAAACTTAAACTTAACCCTAAAACTACACCAAATGCTGACTCTAACCCCAAACCTAACCCTAACTCCAACCTTAAACCTACTAGTTAAACTAATGCTAACACTAACCCTAACCTATTCCTGATCACAAATCTAACCCTAATACTGACTGAACTCTAACAGGATCCCTAACCCTAACAATAAAACTAACACTAATGCTAATCCCAACCGTAACCCTGACCCTAAATCTGTCCTTTAACCAAATGATAACTTTTGCCCTCATCCTAACCCTAACCCTAAACCTAATAATACCCTTAACCCTCAGCCTACCTGTAACACTTACCCCAACCGTAACACTAACCCTACCCCAAAACCTAATGATAACCTTAAATTTAACCCTATCCCTAACCCTAACACTAACCCTAAACCTAATCCAAACTGTAATCCTAAACCAAACCCAAATCCTGACCTTGCCCTATTCCCAACCCTAACAAAAAACCTAGCCTTAATCTTATCCCTAACCCTACCCTAATCCTAACTTGTCCTTAATCCCAACCCTAATCTAACCCTAAACCTAACCCTAACCCTATCCTTAACAATAACCCTAGCTCTAATCCTAACCCTAAACCTAACAATAACCCTAACGTTATATTTAACCTGAGCCGAAAACCTAACCCTAACTCTAATCCTCGCCCTAACTTTGACACTAATGGCAACCCTCATCCTATTACTGATCCTAATGGTAAACTGAAACATAACCTATCCCTTATCCCAACCCGAACACAACCGTAACTACAACCCTAACCCTAACAGTATCCCTAACCCTCACCTTCACCTATCCTTAACCCCAAAGCTATCCAAATTCTGACACTAAACCAAACAAGATCCCTAACCCTAACCTATACCAATCCTTAGCCCTAACCTTAACCCTAACAATAGCTCTAACCCTAGCCTTACCACTAACCCAAACATTAACCCTAATGTTAAGCCTGTCCCTATAACTAATGATGATCTTAACAATAATCCTAACCTTAATCGTAAAACTAATGCTAACCCTAACCCTGATGGTAACCCTAAGCCTAACCTATCTCTAATCCCAAACCTAACATATACCTAACCCTAACAGTGTCCCTAACCCTAACAATAACCCTAGCCCTAGCCCTTACCCTAAACCTAATGCCATCCCTAACCCTAACCCTAAAACTAACCATAATCCTATCACTAACCCAAAGGATAAGCCTTAACCCTAACCTTAAAAGTAACACTAATGCTAGCCCTAACCCTAGCCCTATTCCTAACCTTAACCCTAACTCTAAACCTAACCCTAACACTAACCTAACCCTAACATTATACCCTAACCCTAACACTAACCCTAATATTAACACTAACAATAACCTATCCCTCACCTCAAACCTAATGCTAATACTGACCCCAAACCTAACAAGATCCCTAACCCAAATGATAAAACTAACCCTAATGCTAATCTTAACCATAGCCCTGATCTTAATTCTATCCCCTAATTGAACAATAACCCTCGCCCTAATCCTGACCCCAAACCTAATCCTAATGGTAACCCTAACCCTCAGTCTACCTCTAACTCTAATCCTAACTGTAACCCTAATCCTACACCAAAACCTAACAATAACCCTAAACTTAACCCTATCCCTAACCCTAAACCTAGCTCTTATCCTAACCCAAAATCTTACCCTTACCCTAAACCTATCCCTAACACTAACAATAACCCTAAACCTAAACCTAACTATAATCATAAACCATACCCTAGCCTGACCCTAACCCTACTCCTAACCTCAACAATAACCTTAGACCTAATCCTAACACTAAACCTAACCCTAACCATCATCCTAAACTGAACCCTAACTTTGACACTAACCCTACCCCTAACCTTAACAATAACCTAGCCCTAATCCTAAACTGAAACCTAGCCTTGTTCCAAATGGTAACCCTAAACCTAACCTATCCCTAATCCCAACCCGAACATAAAACTGCACCTAACCCTGACAGTATCCCTAACCCTAACGATAACCTTAGCCTTAACCCTTAGCCTAAACCTAACACTAACGCTAACACAATACCTAACCCGAACCCTACCCTAACTCTAATCCTCACCCTAACCCCGACCCTAATGGTAACCCAATCCTAACCTATCGTTTGTCCAAACTCAAGCTTAACCCTAACTCTAACCCTAACAGTATCCCTAACCCTAACTCTAAGCCTAACCGTAAACCTAATATTAGCTTAACACTAACCCTAACCGCAACTCTAAGCCTAACCATAACCCCAACGCTAACCTATCCCTAACCCAAACCCTAACACTTACCTCCCTAACCCCAAAGCCGTCCAAATCCTGACACTAAACCAAACAAGATCCCTAACCCTAACCCTAACTTTAACCCTAGCACTAATGCTAACCCTAGTCCTACCACTAACCCTAGTCCTACCACTAACCCTAATGCTAATTAGGCAGCACGGTGACTCAGTGGTTAGCACTGCGGCCTTACGATGCCAGGGACCCGGGTTCAATTCCAGCCTTGGGCAAAAGTCTGTGTGGAGTTTGTACATTTTTCCGTGTCTGCGTGGGTTTTCACCAGTGCTCCAGTTTCCTCCCACAGTCCAAAGATGTGCAGGCTAGGCGATTGGCCATTCTAAATTGCCCGCAGTGTTCAGGAGTGTGTGGGTTATAGGGGAGATGGGTTTGGGTGGGATGCTCCAACAGGCGGTGTGGACTTGTTGGGCCAAAGGGCCTGTTTCCACATTGTAGGGAATCTAATCTAATCTAATATGTCCTTAAAACTAATGCTAAACGTAACACTAAACTTAACCCTAACCATAATCATAAACTGAACCCTAACCTTAACAATAACCCCAGCCATAATCCTAACCCTGATCTGAATGGTAACCCTAAACCTAATCTATCACTAAACCTAACACAATACCTAACCTGAACCCTACCCTAACTCTAATCCTCACCCCAACCCTGACTCTAAAGGGATCCCTAACCCTTACCTTAACTTATCCCTAACCCCAAAGCCATCCAAATCTGGACTAAACCAAACAAGATCCCTATCCCAATCCCTAATCCTAATCTTAACTCTAACCCTAGCCCTACCATTAACCCTAATGCTAAACATGTCCCTAAAACTAATGATGACCCTAACAAAAATCCTAACCCTAATGCTAACACTAACGCTTACACTAATGCTAACACCAGCCCTCACCATAACCTTAAAACTAGCTCTCAATCTATTGCTAACCGTAACCCATCCCTAACCTTAATCCTGACTCTAACCCGAAGAGGATCCCTTAACCAAACAGCACTCACCCCAATCCTAACCCTATCCCGAAACCTAACGATAACCCTAAACCTATCCTTAACCCTACCCTATTCCTTACTCTTACCCTAAACTATTCCTGGCACTAACATTAATCCTAAACCTAAATTTGGCACTAATCTTAACCCAACCACCAACCCTGACCTTAACCCTATCCCGAACACTAACAATAACCCGAGCCCTAATCCTAACTTTGACCCTAATAGTAGGCCTAAACCTAACCTATCCCTCATCCCAACCATAACCTAACCTTAACCCTAACAGTCTCCCTAACCATTAACCTAAACCTAACACTGATTCTAACACTAGCCCTAACCCTAACGCTGACCCAACACTAATGCCAACCCTAACCCTAAACCTAACCCTTACTCTAACTCTGAAGCGAATACTAACCCTATCCCTAACCCTAACTTTAACCTAACCCTAACTCTAATCCTAGTACTACCACTAACACTAGCACTTAGCCTAACCTTACACCTAGCCCTAACACTAAACCTAACCCTAACCCTGTCCCTAAACCAAACAATAAACCTAGCCCTACTCAAAACCCTAACCCAAACCCTAATCCTAACCCTAACCCTAACACTAACTCTAACCTTACCCTTTATCCTAACAGTAACCGTAACCCAAACACTTACCCTAACACCAGCCCTAACCCCAACACTAACCCTATCCCTCACCCAACCCTGCACCTAAACCTAACTCTATCCCTAGCCCTAAACCCAACCCTAACACTAACCCCAAGCCTATCCCTAACCCTATCCCTAACATTAACCTTAAACCTAACCTATCTCTAATCCTTAACGCGAATCCTGATCCTAACGCTAACAGGATCACTAACTCTAACAATAAACCTAACCCTAACCCTAATCCTAATCATAACCCTAATTCTAACAGTAACCCTAACCATGATCCTGACCCTATCCCTGAGCCTAACCTTCACCCTAAACCTAAGACTAGTCCTACCCCTAACCCTAACCTTGACCCTGACCCTAACACTAATCTGAACCCTAACATAAAACCTATGCATGACCCTAACCCTATCCCTAACACAAACCCCGACTCTAACTCGAATCCTAACCATAACTCTAACACTGACCCAAGCCTAATTTTGATCCTGACGCAAATCTTAACCCTAACCCTGACCCACCTTGTCCCAAAACTAATGCTAACCTCAGCCCTAACACTAACCCTGATCCTGACCCTAACTCTAACCCTAAACCTAATGCAATCCTAACGTTAACTCTAGCACTAACTCCTACCCTATCTCTAACCCTAACCCTAACACTAACCTCAACCCTTAACCTAACCATAACCCTGACCCTGATCCTGGCCCTAACTCTAACCCCATGCCTAAGCCTAAAACTCACCCTAACCCTGATCCTGGCCCTAACTCTAACCCCATGCCTAAGCCTAACACTCACCCTAACACTAACCCTGACCCGAACTCCAATCTCAAATCCTAACCCCAAAACTACAAAACTAAACTCTAACCCCACACCAAACTTAGCTTTAAACTCAGCACCAACCCTAACCCCAACCTCAACTCAAATTCCTAACCCCTAACCCTAATGCTCAACTCCAACCCTAACCTAGCCCTAACCATGAACATCAGCCCTAAGTCTAACACTCACCCCAACCCCAACCCCAACCTAGCCTTAACCTTAACCCCAATCCCAACCCAAACCCTAACCCCCAACCTCAACACCAATCCCAATCCTAACCCTGACCCTAACCCCAGCCACAACTAACCCTAACATCAACCTTCAACCCTAACCTCAACCCCAAACCCTAACCCTAACCCTAATCCCAACTTTACCCTAACCCTAACCATAACAGAAATGAATCTTCCTTAAAGTGACTGATGACTGCTGACAACAGACTTGTTTGTGCTGAATGGTCCTGCAAGACTGAAGGAATGTAAGACTTCTGGCTTTGGCCAAGGGGGAAAAATGCAAAGGCAAGGCAAGAATGTTACAAGCATCCAGGTGGGCTCAAAATGAGCAGGTGCTATAAGTGAGATGCAGCCTGGTCTAGGGTGTGAGCTGGGTGCCTATCTCCATGTGCAAAGTGTCCTTGCGGCAGCAGTGAAATGCTAGTTGCTGGTGAGCTCCAAGGTATAGCAATTAAGTGCAGAAGCATGGTATAAATTGGCAGGAAGTTGTCATGAGGATTCGGAGAAGGTGGCACACAGTCACAAGCAGCTCACTGAAATTGCTCAGTGCCCGCTGAGACTTTCAGTCAGGAATTGTCAACATCCAGTTGACCTCCAACCCACAGCCTCCAACCTCATTGTGCCCCAACCCTGCACTGTCCACTTCTATCTCCTTCCCAAAACCCACAAACCCAGCTGCCCTGGTCGACCTATTGTCTCCGCCTGCTCCTGCCCCACTGAACTCATCTCCACCTAACTGGACTCCATTTTCTCCCACTTTGTCCAGGAACTCCCTACCTACATCCATGACACCACCCACGCCCTCCACCTCCTCCAGAACTACCAATTCCCCGGTCCCCAACACCTCATTTTCACTATGGACGTCCAGTCCCTATACATCTGCATTCCCCATGTAGATGGCCTAAAGGCCCCCTGCTTCTTCCTGTCCCGCAGGCCCGACAAGTCCCCCTTCAATGACACCCTCATCTGCCTAGTCAAGCTCGTCTTCACCCTCAACAACTTCCCTTTCGATTCCTCCCACTTCCTACAGACAAAGGGAAGGCCATGGGTACCCGCATGGGCCCAAGCTATGACTGCCTCTTTGTAGGTTACATGGAACAGTTCCTCTTCCATACCTAAACTGGCCCTAAACCCCACCTCTTCCTGTGTTACATTGATGACTGTATCGGCGCTGCCTCATGCTCCCAAGAGGAGCTCGAACAGTTCATCCACTTCACCAACACCTTCCACCCCAACCTCAAGTTCACCTGGACTATCTCCAACACATCCCTCACCTTCCTGGACCTCTCAGTCTCCATCTCAGGCAACCAGCTAGAAACTGATGTCCATTTCAAGCTAAGCGACTCCCACAGCTACAGAAAACATCTGCTCCCACTCACCTTCCTGCAAAAATTCCATCTCCTATTCCCAATTCCTTTGCACCGCCGCAACTGAACCCAGAATGAGGCATTCCACTCCTAAACATCCCAGATGTCCTTGTTCTTCAAGGACCGCAACATCCCTCATGCAGTGGTCAAGAATGCCCTCGACTGTGTCTCCCGCATTTCCCGCAACTCATCCCTCACACCCCATCCCCACAATAACCGCCAAAAGAAAATCCCCCTCATCCTCACATACCACCCGACCAACCTACAGATACAACGCATCATCCTCTGACACTTCTGCCATCTACAATCTGACCCCACCACAAAAGACATTTTTCCATTCCCACCCTTGTCTGCCTTCCGGAGAGACCACTCTCTCCGGGATTCCCTTGTCTGTTCCACACTTCCCTCCAACCCCAGCATACCCAGCACTTTCCCCTGCAAACGCAGGAAGCGCTACACTTGCCTCCACACCTCCTCCCTCACCCACATCCCAGGCCACAAGATGTCTTTCCACTTCAAGCAGAAGTTCACCTGCACATCTGCCAATGTGGTATACTGCATCTGTTGTACCCGGTGTGGTTTCCTCTACATTGGGGAAACCAAGCGGAGGCTTGGGGACCGTTTTGCAGAACACCTACGCTTGGTTTGCAATAAACAAATGCACCTCCCAGTTGCGAACCCTTTCAACTCCCCCTCCCATTCCTTAGATGACATGTCCATACTAGGCCTCCTGCAGTGCCACAATGATTCCACCCAAGGTTGCAGGAGCAGCAACTCATATCCCACTTGGGAACCCTGCAGCCCAATGGTATCAATGTGGATTTCACAAGTTTCAAAATCTCCCCTCCTCCTACTGCATCCCAAAACCAGCCCAGCTTGTCCCTGCCTCCCTAACCTGTCCATACTCCCACCTATCCCCTCCTCCCACCTCAAGCCACACCCCCATTTCCTACCTCCTAACCTCATCCTGCCCCATTGACCTGTCCATCCTCCCCAGACTGACCTATCCCATCCCTACCTCCCCACCTATACTCACCTCAACAGGGTCCATCCCTGCCCCTTTAACTTGTCTGTCTCCTCTCCACCTATCTTCTCCTCTGTCCATCTTTGATCCGCCTCCCCCTTCTCCCTATTTATTTCAGAACCCTCTCCCCATCCCCATTTTCTGATGAAGGGTCTAGGCTCGAAACGTCAGCTTTTGTGCTCCTGAGATGCTGCTTGGCCTGCTGTGTTCATCCAGCTCCACACTGTGTTATCTCTATGCCTCATAACACATTGTAAGATTGGAAGCTAAATATTAATAGGCGAGTGAAGAGAAGGACTGAAGTGTTAATGAGGCTGTTAACAAGCAATAATCCCGACCACAAAGCACCTCACCATTGCCTACCAGGAATCTTATTCTGATGTCCAAAATATCGTTATAAAGTACAGCTAGCTGCCCTCAGTGTAATGATAGTCACTAGACTTCTCATGGGATTTTCCCAGTTTTCTTTTGCTGTAGCCCGTGTTGTTCAGACCCCTGTATCATTCTGTTTTCAGTTGACTGATACTTTGGAAAAATTCTTGCCCATTACCTTGCACACTTCTCTGCATTTCTGCAGTTATGACCATGAAAAGTAAAGGTAGCTTGGCATCCAATGCGGTTCCCGCATGGCAATGGAAAGCCCACTGAATAGAAATGCTCTGGTTTTCTCAAGATGCCTAATTCTCTAGATCTGAAGATCTTAATCTCACCTCACAGATAATGCCAGACCTTCTGATTTTCTCCAGCACTTTGATATTATTTTCATTCTCCTATAGGTCATGAGGATCATCAGGTAGGCCAGTTTTATTGCCTGTCCCTTGTTGCCCTGGAGAAGATGATGCCTTCTTGAACTGCTAAAGTCCACCTCTGTAGGTAGACCCAGAAAACCCTTAGGGAGGGATAGCTTTCTGTCAATGATACAATGAACGTCAAAAATCCCAAAATATTAAACATGCTGCATGCTGCAATGAGACAAAAAGTGAGAATAAAATCAATATCATTAAAAGAGCTTTTTTCTCATATATTTTCTCATCATAATTTCTTGGATTATCTGATTTCCAAGGCACAGCAGGAGTCTGTCTAGTCCTTGACCCATCTCCATTGTTTATTCCATAACTCTAGAAGTTCTTTATCATCACTTGTCTGACTCCATCTTCAAAGTTTATTGATGAAATTCAGCTGCCACCACCTTCCCAAGCAGAACAGTCCAGATGCTGCCAAATGTCTGAGTGAAAATCTGTAACGTTCAAATGTATATTGTAGAGGTAAACACTCCAATCGTTTGTTCATTATCATAGCAAATGTAAAGCCCCAGTTGAACGTAATTCGCACCAAGTCTAATCTGTAGAGAGGGCGCTTCATGGTAATGTGCAACATTGTTGCTTGTCTTGGCAAGTGGATAGAGGATGTGTGCTGCAGTGGTGGTACCCAAACTGCTAAGCCAGAAGGCCACGTCCAAATCTGGCCTGCTTCAGAGGTGTACAATAACATCTCAGAATAGCTGGACTTAAATATTTACAAGGGATTTGTAGAACATAGAACATAGAAAAGTACAGCACAGTACAGGCCATTTGGCCCACGATGTTGTGCCGTGGAATAATCCTAATCCAAAAATAAAATAACCTAACCTACATTCCCCTCAATTCACTGCTGTCCATGTGCATGTCTAGCTGTTGCTTAAATGTCACTAATGACTCCGCTTCCACGACTACCACTGGCGAACTATTCCATGCGCTCACAACTCTCTGGGTGAAGAAACACCCTCTGATGTCTCCTCTATACCTTCTTCCTAACACCTTAAAACTATGACCCCTCGTGGCAGTCAATCCTGCCCTGGGGAAAAGTCTCTGCCTATCGACTCTATCCATGCCTCTCATTACCTTGTACACCTCAATCAGGTCACTTCTCTTTCTCCTTCTCTCCAGAGAGAAAAGTCCGAGCTCAGTCAACCTCTCCTCGTAAGACAAGCCCTCCAGTCCAGGCAGCATCCTGGTAAACCTCCTTTGCACCCTCTCCAAAGCCTCCACATCTTTCCTATAATAGTAGTACTGGACACAATATTCAAAGTGTGGCCTCACCAGGGTTTTGTAGAGCTGCAGCAAAACCTCGCGGCTCTTAAACTCGATCCCCTGTTATTGAAAGCCAAAACACCATATGCTTTCTTAACAACCTTATCCACCTGGGTGCGAACTTTGAGGGAGCTATGCACTTGAACACCAAGATCCTGCTGTTCCTCCACACTGCCGAGAATCCTGCCTTTAATCCTATATTCAGCATTTAAGTTCGACCTTCCAAAATGCATCACTTCGCACTTATCCAGGTTGAACTCCAACTGCCATTTCTCAGCCCAGCTCTGCATTCTGTCAATGTCTTGCTGAAGCCGGCAATAACCCTCAATACTATCAACAGCACCTCCAACCTTTGTGTCATCAGCAAACATACTAACCCACCCCTCAACCTCCTCATCCAAGTCATTTATAAAAACTACAAACAGCAGAGGCCCAAGAACAGAGCCCTGCGGGACACCACTCAGCATTGACCTCCAGGCAGAATACTTACCATCTACAACCACTCTCTGCCTCCTGTCAGCCAACCAGTTCTGAATCCAGACAGCCAAATCACCCTGTATCCCATACCTCCTGACTTTATGAATGAGCCTGCCGTGGGGAACCTTATCAAATGCCTTGCTGAAGTCCATGTACACCACATCCACTGTTCGACCCTCGTCAACATGTCTCGTGACTTCCTCAAAGAACTCAATAAGATTTGTAAGGCATGACCTGCCCCTTACAAAGCCATGCTGACTCCCTTTAATCACGCGATGCTTTTCCAAATAGCCATAAATCCTATCCCTCAGAATTCTTTCCAAAACCTTGCTGACCACAGACGTAAGACTGACTGGTCTGTAATTTCCAGGCATTTCCCTATTCCCTTTCTTGAAAAGAGGAACAACATTTGCCTCCCTCTAATCTTCCAGTATGACTCCCGTGGAGAGTGAGAAAGCAAAGATCTTCGCCAGCAGCTTAGCAACCTCCTTTCTCGCTTCCCGGAGCAACCTAGGATAAATCTGGTCTGGCCCTGGAGACTTATCAATCTTAACGTTTGCCAAAATTTTCAGCACATCAACTTCCTCAATCTTAATCTGATCAAGCCCGTTTTCCTGCTCCTCAAAGTTCTCATTCACAACAAGGTCCCTTTCCTCAGTGAAACCGAAGCAAAAAACTCATTCAGGGCTACCCCTATTTGCTCAGACTCCACGCACAAGTTCCCTACGCTATCCCTGATCGGCCCTACCTTCTCCCTGATCATTCTCTTATTCCTCACATATGAGTAAAATGCCTTCGGGTTCTCCCTAATCCTTCCTGCTAAAGCTTTTTCGTGCCCCCTCTTGGCCCTCCTCAGTCCACTTTTGAGCTCCTTCCGAGCAAGCCTGTAATCCTCGAAAGCTGTGTTAGACCCTTGCTTCCTCCACCTTACGTACGCTGCCTTTTTCTTTTTGACAAGAAGCACCTCTGTACCCATCATCCAAGGCTTCTTAATCTTACCCCTTCTTACCTGTCTCAGAGGAACAAATTTATACATCACTCGCAACAACTGCTCCTTAAACAGCCTCCACATGACTGCTGTGCCTTTTCTGTGGAACAATTGCTCCCAATCTGTACTTCCCAACTCCTGTCTGATAGCGTCATAGTTTCCTTTACCCCAGTTAAATATCTTCCCCTGGTAACTGCTCCTTTCCCTTTCCATGGCTGTGGTAAATGTGAGGCTGTTGTGGTCACTGTCGCCAAAGTGTTCTCCCACCACGAGATCTGGCACCTGTCCTGGCTCATTGCCGAGCACCAAATCCAAAATGGCCTCTCCCCTCGTTGGTCTGTCCACACACTGAGTAAGGAAACCCTCCTGAACACAGCTGACAAAAACAGCTCCATCCAAACCATCTGCACTAAGGAAGTTCCAATCTAAATTGGGAAAGTTGAAGTCACCCATAACAACAGCCCTGCTACGTTTGCACTTTTCAACAATCTGCCGGCCAATGAGTTCTTCGATCTCCCTACTGCTATTTGGGGGTCTGTAGAAAACCCCCAGTGAGGTGACTGCTCCCTTGCTGTTCCTAACTTCCACCCATACTGACTTAGTCGACAAACCTTCCTCGGCAACCTCAGCCCATACCACCTCAGTAGACGAGTCTTCATCAAAGGTTCTTTCAGCCACCGTTATACTGTCCTTGACCAACAAAGCCATACCTCCCCCTCGTTTACCACCTTCCCTGACCTCAATGAAAGATCTAAACCCTGGAACCTGCAACATCCATTCCTGGTCCTGCTCTATCCATGTCTCCGAAATGGCCACAACATCGAAGTCCCAGGTACCTATCCAAGCTGCAAACTCACCTATCTTATTCCGGATACTCCTGGCATTAAAGTAGACACACTTCAATCCAGCTTGCTGTCTGCCAGCACACTCCTGTGACAGTGAGGTCCTGACCATGTCCTTCCTACGCTCATCCTCCTGTGTACTAGGACTACACCTCAGTTTCCCATCCCCCTTCTGAGCTAGTTTAAATCCACCCGAATAGCACTAGCAAATTTCCCGCCCAGGATATTGTGCCCCTCTGGTTCAAGTGGATACCACCCTTTTTGTAGAGGTCCCACCTTCCCCAGAAAGAGCCCTAATTGTCCATGTACCTGAAGCCCTCCCTCCTGCACCATCCCTGCAGCCACGTCTTCAGCTGAAATCTCTCCTTGTTCTTTGCCTCACTATTCACGTGGCACGGGTAACAAACCAGAGATAACCACTCTGTCTGTTCTAGCTCTCAACTTCCACCCGAGCTCCCTGAAATCCTGCCTGACATCCCTATCCCTCGTTCTACCTATGTCGTTGGTGCCTATGTGGACCACGACATGGGGCTGGTCACCCTCTCCCTTCAGGACCCCAAAGACACGATCCGAGACATCACGGACCCTGGCACCGGGGAGGCAACACACCAACCGTGAGTCTGTTTCGTTTCTGGCAAACCTTCTATCAGTCCCTCTAACTACCTAGTCCCCAATGACTATCACTCTCTTCTTATCCCCCCTTCCCTTCTGTGCAAGAGGGACAGACTCTGTGCCAGAGACCTGCACCCTACTGCATGCTCCTGGTAAGTCATCCCCCCCAACAGTATCCAAAACGGTATACTTGTTTTTCAGGGGAACGACCACAAGAGATCCCTGCACTGATTGCTTTTTCCCCCTTCTCACAGTTACCCAGCTTTCTTCACGCTTAGGAGTAACTACTTCCCTGAAACTCTTGTCTATCACTGACTCTGCCTCCCGAATGATCCGAACTTCATCCAGCTCCCACGCTCCAATTCCCTAACGCGGTCTTGGAGGAGCAAGAGTTGGGGGCACTTCCTGCAGATGTATTTGGATGGGATTCTAATGGTGTCCCTCACCTCATACATCATTCAGGAGGACCATTCCTCTACCTGCACTCCCATCCCTGCTAATCCCCTAAACAGAAGGTAAAAAAAGAGAAGCTTACCTTGATTTGTCCCTGGTGTATAAGGTTACAGGAGGTGGATGGGTGGGAGGCCCTACAAGGGTAGGGTCTCGGGTTTACACAACGATCAGCTATGTAGCTGAGGGATGAAAAAAAAAGTCACTCCCTTCCCAGAAACCTCTGCTCCGAGGTGCTGCTGATCAAGGTAAGTCTTTTAAAGATTCAAAAGCAGTGACTCACCGGCTTCCCGACAGGCCCCTGATCCAAGCATTTATGGTCTGAGTTTTCCCCCAGCAGTTTTCCTGATGTGGCAATGCTTATGTTATTTCATGTAACTTAAAAAATTGGATGTTGTTGTATTGAAGAATCCAACATTTATTTCAACTAACCATCATGTGCAAACACTAAGAGGTCCAATATTAAACCATTACTTTACAATGGAGGAGCATATTTCCAGTAGTGTACCATGTTTCTAGTGAGTTGAGATAAAATAGAATGTGAGATTTTTATGCCCTCGGGCCACGTGCTACAATCTAGTGATGATATGACAAACATGTCTCTTAAAGGCACACAAACATATTGATGCCAGGTGTAGAAGTTGATGCTGTCATGGAATGTCGGGAGACTGTCCTTTACTCACTCTTTGCAATATAGCAGTCCCCATATTTCTATTCTGGAGTCTGCTTGCAAATTGATTTGTACACAAGTCAGACCACAATGCAGGACAATGTAAAGCAGCTGTTCAGAAGGGCAGCAAATGTTCTTATGTCAGGTCGATAAGTTATAGAGTTGAACAGCACGGAAACAGACCTTTTGGTCCAAGTCATCCTCGCTGATCGGATATCCTATTCTGATCTCGTCCCATTTGCCAGCATTTAGCCCATATTCCTCTAAACCTTTTCAATTCATGTAGCCATCCGCACACCTTTCAGATGTTGTAATTGTACCTGCATCCACCACGTCCTCTGGTAGCTTGTTCCATACATGCACCACCCTCAGCATGAAAAAGTTGTCCCTTAGGTCCCTTTTAAATCTTTTCCCTCTCACCTTAAACCTACACTCTCTAGTTTGGGACTCCCCTGCCCTGGGAAAAAGATCCATGCCCCTCATGATTTTATAAGCCTTTATAAGGTCACCCCTTAGCCTCCAACGCTTCAGGAAAATAGCCCCAGCCTATTCAACTTGCCTGCATGGCCCGAACCCTCTAATAACAGCAAAGTCCTGAACCCTTTCAAGTTTAACAACAAGTATTTAAAATGATCCCCCTGTACAAAATCACATTCATAAATATGAGCAATGATAAGTCGGTCATTTCTAAATCGGGGACCCTCTGCAATAGGAGCAACTACAAACCAGCCAACCCTATTATTACTCAATGCTCAGTACCATGTAGTCCTTTCAATGATCTGCATCTGTTCACCATTTTCACCATTTGTTTCTAGACTTTCCACCCTAAGTTAGAGTGTGAGATTTCAGGGCCTTACATGGATAAGTGATCTGATCACATCAGAGTAGTTCACAGATATTCGAGGGCCTTTGGCAGACAGTCACTGTTGCTATTCTGATAAAACTGACAGTTATTCACCAGTGCAGCTCCTAAATACTCGTCAAGTAGATGGCCAATTTATCTGTTTATTTCTGTTGTATTAATGAAAGAATATTGACCAGGCCATCAAAGGAAATCCCCACTGACCCTGATTATCATCATGGGATCTTTAACATCCTGCTCAGCCAGAGAAAAAGACAAGTGTAAACTGATTTAATGACCCTCTCAAGCATGCTATCTTCAAAAATGTGGCATTTATTAAGTATTGTAACGGAATGTAGAGTTGAGGTTAAGATCAGATGAGCCATGATCTTATTGAATGGTGGAGCAGGCTCGAGGGGTCGAGTGGCCTACTCTTGTTCCTTGTTCATATTGTCAATTCCTGACATTTATACTCCACATAAGCCTCCTCCCACTACTTTTATTTTAACTGTTTTCTGGGTGAATAAGTTTTTCCTGAATTCCCATTTGGGTTTATTACTGATAACAAAGTGTAGAGCTGGATGAACACAGCAGGCCAAGCAGCATCTTAGGAACACCTGAAATGCCAGCTTTTGTGCTCCTAAGATGCTGCTTGGCCTGCTGTGTTCATCCAGCTCCACACTTTGTTATCTCGGATTCTTCAGCATCTGCAGTTCCCATTATCTCTGGGTTTATTGCGATTATTTTTTACATTTCTGACCACTCGATCCTCATTCACCCACAATTGAAAACATTTTCTCTATATTTACCCTATCAAACCCCAAACTCTCAGAAATCTGCACCTGAACTGAGAGATGTTAATAAATTCCTATCTGTTTTCAGTCTTGCACTGAATTAAATGACTTGCACAAGATCCGAGATAATGGGAACTGCAGATGCTGGAGAATTCCAAGATAATCAAATGTGAGGCTGGATGAACACAGCAGGCCAAGCAGCATCTCAGGAGCACAAAAGCTGACGTTTCGGGCCTAGACCCTTCATCAGAGAGGGGGATGGGGAGAGGGAGCTGGAATAAATAGGGAGAGAGGGGGAGGCGGACCGAAGATGGAGAGTAAAGAAGATAGGTGGAGAGAGTATAGGTGGGGAGGTAGGGAGGGGATAGGTCAGTCCAGGGAAGACGGACAGGTCAAGGAGGTGGGATGAGGTTAGTAGGTAGCTGGGGGTGCGGCTTGGTGTGGGAGGAAGGGATGGGTGAGAGGAAGAACCGGTTAGGGAGGCAGAGACAGGTTGGACTGGTTTTGGGATGCAGTGGGTGGGGGGGAAGAGCTGGGCTGGTTGTGTGGTGCAGTGGGGGGAGGGGACGAACTAGGCTGGTTTAGGGATGCAGTAGGGGAAGGGGAGATTTTGAAACTGGTGAAGTCCACATTGACACCATATGGCTGCAGGGTTCCCAGGCGGAATATGAGTTGCTTTTCCTGCAACCTTCGGGTGGCATCATTGTGGCAGTGCAGGAGGCCCATGATGGACATGTCATCTAGAGAATGAGAGGGGGAGTGGAAATGGTTTGCGACTGGGAGGTGCAGTTGCAACCGCAGGAAATGCTACACTTGTCCCCACACCTCCTCCCTCACCCCTATCGCAGGCCACAAGATGACATTCCACATTAAGCAGAGGTTCACCTGCACATCTGCCAATGTGGTATACTGCATCCACTGTACCCGGTGTGGCTTCCTCTACATTGGGGAAACCAAGCGGAGGCTTGGAGACCGCTTTGCAGAACACCTCCGCTCAGTTCGCAACAAACAACTGCACCTCCCAGTCGCAAACCATTTCCACTTCCCCTCCCATTCTCTAGATGACATGTCCATCATGGGCCTCCTGGACTGCCACAATGATGCCACCCGAAGGTTGCAGGAACAGCAACTCATATTCCGCCTGGGAACCCTGCAGCCATATGGTATCAATGTGGACTTCACCAGTTTCAAAATCTCCCCTTCCCCTACTGCATCCCTAAACCAGCCTAGTTCGTCCCCTCCCCCCACTGCACCACACAACCAGCCCAGCTCTTCCCCCCCACCCACTGCATCCCAAAACCAGTCCAACCTGTCTCTGCCTCCCTAACCGGTTCTTCCTCTCATCCATCCCTTCCTCCCACACCAAGCCACACCCCCATCTACCTACTAACCTCATCCCACCTCCTTGACCTGTCTGTCTTCCCTGGACTGACCTATCCCCTCCCTACCTCCCCACCTATACTCTCTCCACCTATCTTCTTTACTCTCCATCTTCGGTCCGCCTCCCCCTCTCTCCCTATTTATTCCAGCTCCCTCTCCCCATCCCCCTCTCTGATGAAGGGTCTAGGCCCGAAACGTCAGCTTTTGTGCTCCTGAGATGCTGCTTGGCCTGCTGTGTTCATCCAGCCTCACATTTTATTATCTTGCACAAGATCCTGCTTCGATCACTTACCTTTCAATTTTAAACTCAGCCACCAGCCTGTTAAACAAGGCTGCCCTCTAGTGTCCCAAATACAAATTTCAGTCAAACTCTTCAAATGATTGACAATTGAAAGTTGGTGTTGGACTCGCCAGTATCTGAAGATTAAAAGATTGTGAGAGCGGGATGTGGGAGTAGGGGGGGTGATGGCAGTAAAAGCAGTGAGTTGGAGTTTATTTTGAAATTTTCACCCAATACGTTGCTCCTTTTTGTTTTTCAGCTCTAAATCTGTGTAAAGTTCTCAGCCACAAGGTTGTGGATTCCAGTCCCACTGCTGATACTCGAACATAAAATCCAGAGTGACACTTAAATACATAACTGAGGATGTGCTGCACTGTTGACAGTACCATCTTTTGGCTAAAATTTTATACCAAGGTCTTTATGCCCTTTCAAGTGGATTTGAAAGATCCTCTGGAGAACCAGGCAAACAGGGTTTTCTCCCTGATAATAAAATGTGAGGCTGGATGAACACAGCAGGCCAAGCAGCATCTCAGGAGCACAAAAGCTGACGTTTCGGGCCTAGACCCTTCATCAGAGAGGGGGATGGGGGGAGGGAACCCACTCTCTCCGTGACTCCCTTGTTCGATTTCCTGCGGTTGCAGGGGAAGGTGCCGGGTGTGGTGGGGTAGGAGGGCAGTGTGGAGCGAACAAGGGAGTCACGGAGAGAGTGGGTTCCCTCCCCCCATCCCCCTCTCTGATGAAGGGTCTAGGCCCGAAACGTCAGCTTTTGTGCTCCTGAGATGCTGCTTGGCCTGCTGTGTTCATCCAGCTCCACAATTTGTTATTTTGGATTCTCCAGCATCTGCAGTTCCCATTATCTCTGATACTGGTTTTCTCCCTGATGTCTTGGCTGGTAGTTATCGCTCAACCAACACCACAATAGTGGTTGGCACTGCTACCTCACAGGCCAGGGGCCCAGGTTTGATTCCAGCCTCAAGCAACTGTGTGGAGGTTGCACTTTCTCCCTGTGTCTACATGAGTTTCTACCGGGTGCTCTGGTTTCCTACACAGTCCAAATATGAGCAGATTAGATGGATTGGCTGTGACAAATTGCCCCACAGTGTCCAAGGATGTGCGGGTTAGGAGGGTTAGGATTGAAAGTGCAGGGTTATAGGGTATGGTGTGGCTCTGGGTGGGATGCCTTTCAGAGGGTTGATGTGGAGTCAGTGGCTCAAACGGCTGCTTCCACACTGTAGGGATTCTTCTTAGATCAACATTTCACCACAAACGCTGTTACTGAAATTTTGCTGTGTACAAATTGGCAGCGAGTTTTCCAACATCACAAAAGTGGCTGTATAATGTTTAGTGAGATCCTGTGGGGTTAATAGATGCTGAAAAAAAAATGCCATTTGCCTGTCTGCGCAAGAGCAATGCTAAATTAGATCGTGTTCAAATTATTTGGTCATACCTAGTTGAAGTACTGATAAAGCTCTCATAAGGCTTTATTTTTCCTTTTATAGACTGTGGACATTGTTAACAAGGCCAGCATCTGGTCAGCCAGATCTCATTGAATGTGTCATGAATAGGTAACCATATAAGGCCATAAGAAATAGGAACAGAAGTAGGGATCTTCGCCTTCTTGAGCCTGCTCCACTATTCAATAGGATCATGGCTGATCTGATATTTTTCATGTCTACTTTCTTGTGTTTTCCCCATAACCCTTGGTTCCCAAATGATCGAGTATCCATCTATCTCAGCATTAAACATACACAAGTGCTTAGGACAAAAGAGTAACTTGGGAGAGAATGTGGCCCCTTAAAGGTCAGCAAGGCCACCTATGTGTGGGACCGCAGGAGAGGGGGGAAATACTAAACAAGTGTTTTGCATCAGTGTTTACTGTGGAGAAGGATACGGAAGATAGAGAGCATGGGAAATAAATAGCAACATCTTGAAAAATGTCTATATTACTGAGGAGGAGGTGCTGAACATCTTAAAATCTATGAGGGTGGATAAATCCCCGGGGACCTGATCGGGTGTACCCTAGAACTTGGTGGGAAGCTAGGGAAGAGATTGCTGGGCCCCTCATCGAGATATTTGTATCATCAATAGCCAAAGTTGAGGTACTGGAAGGCTGGAGGTTGGCTAATGTTGTGCCATTGCTTAGGCTTGGTGTTAAGGAAAAGCAAGGGATTGCTGAGGAAAGCAGGTGAGCTTGATATCGGTGGTAAGCAAGTTGTTGGAGGGAATCCTGAGGGACAGGATTTAAATGTATTTGTAAAGGCAAGGACTGATTACAGATAGTTAAAATGATTTTGTGTGTGGGAAATGGTATCACGGTGACTTGATTGAGTATTTTGAAGAAGTAACAAAGAGGATTGATGAGGGCAGAACAGTGCATGTGATTTATGTGGATTTCAGTAAAGCATTCAACGAGGTTCCTCATGGTAGACTGCTTAGCAAGGTTACATCACACTGAATAAAGGAAGAACCAGCTACTTGGATACAGAACTGGCTCAAACAGTAGAGACAGAGGGTGGTGGTGGAGGGTTGTTTTTCAGACTGGAGGCCTGTGACAGCAGATTGCTGCAAGGATCAATGCTGGCTCCACTGCTTTTCGTTATTTATATAAAAGATTTGGATGTGAACATTGGACGTATGGTTAGTAAGTTTGCAGATGACACCAACATTAGAGGTGTGGTGCACAGCGAAGATGATTATCTCAAAGTACAACTGGACACTGATCAGATGGACCAATGGGCCAAGGAGTGACAGTTGAAGTTTAATTTAGATAAATGAGAGGTGTTGCATTTTGGAAAGGCACATCAGGGCAGGGCCTAAATACTTGATGGTAAATTCCTGGGGAGTAATGCTGAACAAAGAGACCTCGGAGTCCAGTTACATAGTTCCTTGAAAGTGGAGTCACAGGTAGTTAGGATAGTGAAGAATGCATTTGGTATGCTTTCGGTCGGTGCATTGAGTGTAGGAGTTGGTAGATCACATCGCGGTTGTACAGGATATTGGTTAGGCCACTTTTGCAATATTGCATGCAATTCCGGTTTTCCTGCTAGGAAAGGATGTTGTGAAACTTGAAAAGGATCAGAAAATATTTATGATGGTGTTGCCAGGATTGGATGGTTTGAGCTCTAGGGAAAGGCTGAATAGGCTAGGGTTATTTTCCCTGGGGCATCAGAGGCTGAGGGGTGACCTTGAGGTTTATAAGATGATGACGGGCATGGATATGGTAAATAGACAAAGTCTTTTCCCCATGGTGGTGGAGTCCAAAACTAGAGGGGCATAGGTTTAAGGTGAGAGGGGAAAGATTTAAAAGGGATCTAAGGGGCAACTATTTCACACAGAGGGTCATGTCTGTATGGAATTAGCTGCTAGGGGATTTGGTAGAGGCTTGTACAATTACAACCATTTAAAAGGCAATTGGAAGAGTATTTAAATAGGAAGGATTTAAAGGAATATGGGCCAAGTGCTGGCAAATGGGACTAGATCAATTTAGGATCTTTGGTCAGCATGGGCGAGTTTGGCAAAAGGGTCTATTTCTGTGCTGTACATCTCTACAACTGTATAACTATGAATCCATGCTGCTTAAAACCAAGCACCTAATTATTCGAGAGATAGGAGGGACTGCAGATGCTGGAGAATCTGAGATAACAAGGTGTAAAGCTGGATGAACACAGCAGGCCAGGCAGCATCTGAGGAACAGGAAGGCGGACATTTCAGGCATAGACCCTTCTTCAGAAAAGGGGAAGGGGAAGGGGATTCTGAAATAAATAGGGAGAGAGAGGGAGGTGGATAGAAGATGGATAGAGGAGGAAATAGGTGGAGAGGAGACAGACAGGTCAAAGAGGCGGGGATGGAGCCTGTAAAGGTGAGTGTAGGTGGGGAGTTAGGAAGGGGATAGGCCAGTCAAGGGTGAACAGACAGGTCAAGGGGGCAGGATGAGGCTAGTAGGTAGGAGATGGCTGTGGGGCTTGAGGTGGGAGGAGGGGATAGGTGGGAAGAAGGATAGGTTTGGGAGGCGGGGACAAGCTGGGCGAGGGGAGTGCGGAGAGAACAAGGGAGCCCCTGAGAGTGTGGTCCTCCCGGAAAACAGATTCAACCCCACCACCAAAGACATTTTTTCCTCCCCACCCATATCTGCTTTCCAGAGAGACCACGCTCTCCGTGACTCCCTTGTCCGCTCCACACTCCGCTCCAACCCCACCACACCCGGCACTTTTCCCTGCAATCGCAGGAAATGCTATACCTGCCCCTACACCCCCCACCTCACCTCCATCCCAGGTCCCGAGTTGACTTTCCACATCAAGCAGATGTTCACCCTCACATCTGCTAATGTGGTATACTGCATCCGCTGTTCCCGTTGTGGCCTCCTGTACATCAGGGAAATCAAGCGGAGGCTTGGGGATAACTTTGCAGAACACTTATGCTTGGTTTGCACTAAACAAATGCATCTCCCAGTTGCAAACCAATTCAACTCCCCCTCCCATTCCTCAGATGACATGTCCATCCTGGGCATCCTGCAGTGCAACAGCAATGCCACCCAAAGGAACAGCAACTCATATTTCGCTTGGGAACCCTACAGCCCAAAGGTATCAATGTGGATTTCACAAACTTCAAAATCTCCCCTCCCACCACTGCATCCCGAAACTAGTCCAACTTGCCCTGCCTCCCTAAACTGCCCTTCCTCCCACCTAAAACCCCACCCACATCTCCTACCTATTAACCTCATGCCCCCGCCTTGACCTGTCTGTCCACCCTGGACTGACCTATCTCCTCCCTAACGCCCCACCTACACTCACCTTTACTGGCTCCATCCACGCCTCTTTGACCTGCCTGTCTCCTCTCCTCCTATCTTCTCCTCTAGCCATCTTCTATCCACCTCCCCCTCTCTCCCTATTTATTCCAGAACCCTCCCCCCATCCCCCTCTCTGATGAAGGGTCTAGGCCCGAAACGTCAGCTTTTGTGCTCCTGAGATGCTGCTTGGCCTGCTGTGTTCATCCAGCTCCACAATTTGTTATTTTGGATTCTCCAGCATCTGCAGTTCCCATTATCTCTGATACTGGTTTTCTCCCTGATGTCTTGGCTGGTAGTTATCGCTCAACCAACACCACAATAGTGGTTGGCACTGCTACCTCACAGGCCAGGGGCCCAGGTTTGATTCCAGCCTCAAGCAACTGTGTGGAGGTTGCACTTTCTCCCTGTGTCTACATGAGTTTCTACCGGGTGCTCTGGTTTCCTACACAGTCCAAATATGAGCAGATTAGATGGATTGGCTGTGACAAATTGCCCCACAGTGTCCAAGGATGTGCGGGTTAGGAGGGTTAGGATTGAAAGTGCAGGGTTATAGGGTATGGTGTGGCTCTGGGTGGGATGCCTTTCAGAGGGTTGATGTGGAGTCAGTGGCTCAAACGGCTGCTTCCACACTGTAGGGATTCTTCTTAGATCAACATTTCACCACAAACGCTGTTACTGAAATTTTGCTGTGTACAAATTGGCCGCGAGTTTTCCAACATCACAAAAGTGGCTGTATAATGTTTAGTGAGATCCTGTGGGGTTAATAGATGCTGAAAAAAAAATGCCATTTGCCTGTCTGCGCAAGAGCAATGCTAAATTAGATCGTGTTCAAATTATTTGGTCATACCTAGTTGAAGTACTGATAAAGCTCTCATAAGGCTTTATTTTTCCTTTTATAGACTGTGGACATTGTTAACAAGGCCAGCATCTGGTCAGCCAGATCTCATTGAATGTGTCATGAATAGGTAACCATATAAGGCCATAAGAAATAGGAACAGAAGTAGGGATCTTCGCCTTCTTGAGCCTGCTCCACTATTCAATAGGATCATGGCTGATCTGATATTTTTCATGTCTACTTTCTTGTGTTTTCCCCATAACCCTTGGTTCCCAAATGATCGAGTATCCATCTATCTCAGCATTAAACATACACAAGTGCTTAGGACAAAAGAGTAACTTGGGAGAGAATGTGGCCCCTTAAAGGTCAGCAAGGCCACCTATGTGTGGGACCGCAGGAGAGGGGGGAAATACTAAACAAGTGTTTTGCATCAGTGTTTACTGTGGAGAAGGATACGGAAGATAGAGAGCATGGGAAATAAATAGCAACATCTTGAAAAATGTCTATATTACTGAGGAGGAGGTGCTGAACATCTTAAAATCTATGAGGGTGGATAAATCCCCGGGGACCTGATCGGGTGTACCCTAGAACTTGGTGGGAAGCTAGGGAAGAGATTGCTGGGCCCCTCATCGAGATATTTGTATCATCAATAGCCAAAGTTGAGGTACTGGAAGGCTGGAGGTTGGCTAATGTTGTGCCATTGCTTAGGCTTGGTGTTAAGGAAAAGCAAGGGATTGCTGAGGAAAGCAGGTGAGCTTGATATCGGTGGTAAGCAAGTTGTTGGAGGGAATCCTGAGGGACAGGATTTAAATGTATTTGTAAAGGCAAGGACTGATTACAGATAGTTAAAATGATTTTGTGTGTGGGAAATGGTATCACGGTGACTTGATTGAGTATTTTGAAGAAGTAACAAAGAGGATTGATGAGGGCAGAACAGTGCATGTGATTTATGTGGATTTCAGTAAAGCATTCAACGAGGTTCCTCATGGTAGACTGCTTAGCAAGGTTACATCACACTGAATAAAGGAAGAACCAGCTACTTGGATACAGAACTGGCTCAAACAGTAGAGACAGAGGGTGGTGGTGGAGGGTTGTTTTTCAGACTGGAGGCCTGTGACAGCAGATTGCTGCAAGGATCAATGCTGGCTCCACTGCTTTTCGTTATTTATATAAAAGATTTGGATGTGAACATTGGACGTATGGTTAGTAAGTTTGCAGATGACACCAACATTAGAGGTGTGGTGCACAGCGAAGATGATTATCTCAAAGTACAACTGGACACTGATCAGATGGACCAATGGGCCAAGGAGTGACAGTTGAAGTTTAATTTAGATAAATGAGAGGTGTTGCATTTTGGAAAGGCACATCAGGGCAGGGCCTAAATACTTGATGGTAAATTCCTGGGGAGTAATGCTGAACAAAGAGACCTCGGAGTCCAGTTACATAGTTCCTTGAAAGTGGAGTCACAGGTAGTTAGGATAGTGAAGAATGCATTTGGTATGCTTTCGGTCGGTGCATTGAGTGTAGGAGTTGGTAGATCACATCGCGGTTGTACAGGATATTGGTTAGGCCACTTTTGCAATATTGCATGCAATTCCGGTTTTCCTGCTAGGAAAGGATGTTGTGAAACTTGAAAAGGATCAGAAAATATTTATGATGGTGTTGCCAGGATTGGATGGTTTGAGCTCTAGGGAAAGGCTGAATAGGCTAGGGTTATTTTCCCTGGGGCATCAGAGGCTGAGGGGTGACCTTGAGGTTTATAAGATGATGACGGGCATGGATATGGTAAATAGACAAAGTCTTTTCCCCATGGTGGTGGAGTCCAAAACTAGAGGGGCATAGGTTTAAGGTGAGAGGGGAAAGATTTAAAAGGGATCTAAGGGGCAACTATTTCACACAGAGGGTCATGTCTGTATGGAATTAGCTGCTAGGGGATTTGGTAGAGGCTTGTACAATTACAACCATTTAAAAGGCAATTGGAAGAGTATTTAAATAGGAAGGATTTAAAGGAATATGGGCCAAGTGCTGGCAAATGGGACTAGATCAATTTAGGATCTTTGGTCAGCATGGGCGAGTTTGGCAAAAGGGTCTATTTCTGTGCTGTACATCTCTACAACTGTATAACTATGAATCCATGCTGCTTAAAACCAAGCACCTAATTATTCGAGAGATAGGAGGGACTGCAGATGCTGGAGAATCTGAGATAACAAGGTGTAAAGCTGGATGAACACAGCAGGCCAGGCAGCATCTGAGGAACAGGAAGGCGGACATTTCAGGCATAGACCCTTCTTCAGAAAAGGGGAAGGGGAAGGGGATTCTGAAATAAATAGGGAGAGAGAGGGAGGTGGATAGAAGATGGATAGAGGAGGAAATAGGTGGAGAGGAGACAGACAGGTCAAAGAGGCGGGGATGGAGCCTGTAAAGGTGAGTGTAGGTGGGGAGTTAGGAAGGGGATAGGCCAGTCAAGGGTGAACAGACAGGTCAAGGGGGCAGGATGAGGCTAGTAGGTAGGAGATGGCTGTGGGGCTTGAGGTGGGAGGAGGGGATAGGTGGGAAGAAGGATAGGTTTGGGAGGCGGGGACAAGCTGGGCGAGGGGAGTGCGGAGAGAACAAGGGAGCCCCTGAGAGTGTGGTCCTCCCGGAAAACAGATTCAACCCCACCACCAAAGACATTTTTTCCTCCCCACCCATATCTGCTTTCCAGAGAGACCACGCTCTCCGTGACTCCCTTGTCCGCTCCACACTCCGCTCCAACCCCACCACACCCGGCACTTTTCCCTGCAATCGCAGGAAATGCTATACCTGCCCCTACACCCCCCACCTCACCTCCATCCCAGGTCCCGAGTTGACTTTCCACATCAAGCAGATGTTCACCCTCACATCTGCTAATGTGGTATACTGCATCCGCTGTTCCCGTTGTGGCCTCCTGTACATCAGGGAAATCAAGCGGAGGCTTGGGGATAACTTTGCAGAACACTTATGCTTGGTTTGCACTAAACAAATGCATCTCCCAGTTGCAAACCAATTCAACTCCCCCTCCCATTCCTCAGATGACATGTCCATCCTGGGCATCCTGCAGTGCAACAGCAATGCCACCCGAAGGAACAGCAACTCATATTTCGCTTGGGAACCCTGCAGCCCAAAGGTATCAATGTGGATTTCACAAACTTCAAAATCTCCCCTCCCACCACTGCATCCCGAAACTAGTCCAACTTGCCCTGCCTCCCTAAACTGCCCTTCCTCCCACCTAAAACCCCACCCACATCTCCTACCTATTAACCTCATGCCCCCGCCTTGACCTGTCTGTCCACCCTGGACTGACCTATCTCCTCCCTAACGCCCCACCTACACTCACCTTTACTGGCTCCATCCACGCCTCTTTGACCTGCCTGTCTCCTCTCCTCCTATCTTCTCCTCTAGCCATCTTCTATCCACCTCCCCCTCTCTCCCTATTTATTTCAGAACCCCCTTCCCCTCCCCCATTTCTGAAGAAGGGTCTAGGCCCGAAACGTCAGCGTTCCCTCTCTCGGTCGCTGCTTGGCCTGCTGTGTTCATCCAGCTCAACTCCTTGTCACCTAATTATTCTAATCCTATCTTCCAGTGCTTGGCCCATAGCCTTATATACATTGGCATCACAAGTTCATATCTAAATACTTCTTAAATGTAATAGATGTAGATGCCTTATAGATAGTAAGTTCTAGATTCCCATCACCCTCTGGGTGAAAATACGTTTTTGTCTTTGGTGGTGGGGTCGGATCTGCTTTCTGGGAGGACCACTCTCTCAGGGGTTCCCTTGTTCTCTCCGCACTTCCCTCGTCCAGCTTGTCCCCGCCTCCCTAACCTGTCCTTCTTCCCACCTATCCCCTCCTCCCACCTCAAAAGTGAAAAAAAAGTTCCTCCCGTCTCCTCTAAGCTTATCCATGCCAATACAATCACATCCCTCCTATAATATAGATTCCTGAACTGCACACAATACTCTAGCTGTGGACTAACCAATATTTTATACAGTTCCAGCATCACCTCCCAGTTCTTAAACCCTATGTCATGGTTAATAAAGACAAGTATCCCATTTGCATTCTTGACCATTTTATCCAACTGCCCCACTATCCTAAGTGATCAATGTACAAACGCACCAAGGCCCCTCTGATCCTCAGTGCTTCCCAGGGTCTTACCATTCATCATGTATTCCCTTGGCTTATTTGTCATCTTCAAGTGCCACACCTCAGACTAATCAGAATTAAATTCCATTTGCCACTGATCAACCCATGTGACTATCCCATTTATATAATCCTGTAATCTAAGGCTATTTGCCTCACTGACTACCTCCCCACCAAATTTTGTCTTGCCCATGAACTCCCTGATCAACTCCCCTATATTCAATTCTAAATTATTTATATAAACCACAAATACTACATCGACTCCTGTGGGACCCCATTGGGCACGGGCTCCAGTCACAAAAACATCCCTCAACCATTTCTCTCTGCTTCCTGCCACACAGCCAATTGTGGATCCAAGTAGCCAGATTTGGACCTGTGAGCTTCCTTCCCATCAATGTCCTGTGTGGGACCACATCAAACGCAGATGAGTTTGGCAGCTTCTATCATGTGTTCCTCCTGCTTCAATTTGTCTAAATCTTTGAATAGTTTTGCAAATTTTTGCCCAACTTCTCTCCTGGTTTCATACTGAAGTATTGTATCCACAGTCTCTGAGACCAAAACAAGTTGCCATGCCCACAACAGTGAGATTGGACAGTCTGTCTCCAACCCCACCACTGCATGGTCACAACATACATTTAACTGTCTTACCCAGTTCAGGCAGTCCTTGTAGGTGACCATCCTCATCTTCTTCCGATGGAAAATGGGCCAGAAGAGATTGAAGGAAGGCACAGGGAAGAATTCCCTAATCTTACAGCTGCAGAGCAGGCTATTTCCTTCACAATTTTACAAGACTGGCTTTTTCTGTGGTGAATACTTATTCACCCTCTGGTATTGATTTTATTATTTTTGTTTTAGATATGACATTTAAACTGCTGCTTCCTGACAAACTAATAAACTATCTCAAAATGTCTTAAATGGTGGACTGCCTGTATCAGATAAATGCAATCAGGAGTACCTGGAATCTAACACTTTAAATAAAAAACATTCAAATATGTCCATTAAATTTTAAATAAATCATCAACTCCACAGACTTCAAAAACAAGTCCTTAAAATATTGATATGGACCTCTTCATAACAGATCATATGCATTTCTGTCCAATCTCATTCCTCATACTGACTACAAAATGGTCTTTTATTCATTCATCCTTCAAAGCTCTGTAACAACAACACCCTGCTACATAATACCAATCCATAGAAAGGCTTTTAATCATAGAACATAGAACATTACAGCACAGTACAGGCCCTTTGGCCCTCGATGTTGTGCCGACCTGTCATACCGATCTCAAGCCTATCTAACCTACACTATTCCATGTACGTCCATATGCTTGTCCAATGACGACTTCAATGTACCTAAAGTTGACAAATCTACTACTGTTGCAGGCAAAGCGTTCCATTCCCTTACTACTCTCTGAGTAGAGAAATTACCTCCGACATCTGTCCTATATCTTTCACCCCTCAATTTAAAGCTATGCCCCCTCGTGCTCGCCGTCACCATCCTAGGAAAAAGGCTGTCCCTATCCAACCTATCTAACCCTCTGATTATTTTATATGTTTCAATTAAGTCACCTCTCAACCTTCTTCTCTCTAATGAAAGCAGCCTCAAGTCCCTCAGCCTTTCCTCGTAAGACCTTCCCTCCATACCAGGCAACATCCTAGTAAATCTCCTCTGCACCCTTTCCAAAGCTTCCACATCCTTCTTATAATGTGGTGACCAGAACTGTACACAATACTCCAAGTGCGGCCGCACCAGAGTTTTGTACAGCTTCACCATAACCTCTTGGTTCCGGAACTCGATCCTTCTATTAATAAAAGCTAAAACACTGTATGCCTTCTTAACAGCCCTGTCAAGCTGGGTGGCAACTTTCAAGGATCTGTGTACATGGACACCGAGATCTCTCTGCTCATCTACACTGCTAAGAATCTTACCATTAGCCCTGTACTTTGCCTTCCGGTTACTCCTACCAAAGTGCATCAACTCACACTTGTCTGCATTAAACTCCATTTGCCACCTCATGTTTTCAAACACTGACAAAACTGACTAAATCTCACCAGTTCTATCTCTAAGTTTCTTCTGGGTGTTAAGTATGAGTTACATGATTAAATCGATTCTTTGTCTCATCAGCATGTCATCAGCTACTTGACCTGCAGCAAATAAAAGTATGCGAACTTGATGGTGCTACGCTTTCACATGTAAGTATGAAGTGAAAATACAGAGCTATAAAGCCATACAGTATAGAAACAGGCCCTTCAGCCCACCATGTCCATGCTGACCTACAAGCACTAACTTGGAGTAATCCTATTTACCTGCACTTGGTCTATAGCTGCTTTGTCCTCAGTGATGCGCACTCACACTCTGTCTCACTTTCCCACACAGCCAACAATAAGAAGGGTCAATGGTGAACTGGTCTGTATTGCTGGGGAATTGGAGGACAAAATTTGGAGAGGTTTTGCTATGATGATATGGGCATCTAGTGAGACAATTGCCACCGTGAATAAATTCAAAATGTCAAAATGTTACCTGTGGAATTTTATGAATATTTTGTGAGCAGACAGGGAGAGAACAGTGAGAAAGAGAGTGAGTGAGAGAATGAAAATGACTGTGTCTGTGTGTGTGTGTGCGCGCTTGTGATACAGCATTGGAACTGCTTCCAGGTTATGTGCTTAGACTAATAGACATATAGACATCAGCAATGTGAGGCGGAAACTACATCAGTTGTCGACCTGGTTTACTAAAGCCCTTTAAGGAAGGAAACCTGCCATCCTTACCTGGTCTGGCCTCCGAAGTGGGTCCAGACCCACAACAATATGTTTGACTCTTAACCACCCTCTGAAATGGGATAGCAAATCACTCAGTTAAGGGCCATAGATGGGTAACAAAAGCTAGCTGTGCCATTGACGCTGCATTAATGCATAAAGAAAATATGGATTATGATCACCTGCAAAAACTACAACTCCCAATTAGTAGCTTTACCACCTGTTCAGCTTTATTTTCTAAAACTAAACCCAAAATCACCTCACGCTCTTGTTCTGAGGAAGGGTCACCAGACCCGAAACATTAACTGTGTGTTTTCCTTCACAGGTGCTGCCAGACCTGCTGAGCTTTTCCAGCAACTTTGTTTTTGTTCCCTCTCTTGTTGGACTTGCTATGCCAATGAATAAATTCTCCAACAGGTGTTTTAAGAATTCTCCTTTCTCTACGCATTTCTCACAAATTCCATCCCAGTTAACACTTGGTCAGTTGAAATTTCCCACTGTTTACTGTCCTAATTGTTTTTGCAATTTGCAGAGCTTTGTCTATGTGTTTCCTCATCTATTTCCCTCCGACTGTTTGGGAGTTTATAATGCAATCCCACAGTGTAATAGGCCTTTTCACATTTATTAGCACAACACATATAGCCTCATTTGATGTGATAATGGAAACTGCAGATGCTGGAGAACCCAAGATAATAAAATGTGAGGCTGCATGAACACAGCAGGCCCAGCAGCATCTCAGGAGCACAAAAGCTGACGTTTCGGGCCTAGACCATTCATCAGAGAGGGGGATGGGGTGAGGATTCTAGAATAAATAGGGAGAGAGGGGGAGGCGGACCGAAGATGGAGAGAAAAGAAGATAGGTGGAGAGAGTATAGGTGGGGAGGTAGGGAGGGGATAGGTCAGTCCAGGGAAGACGGACAGGTCAAGGAGGTGGGATGAGGTTAGTAGGTAGGAGATGGAGGTGCGGCTTGGGGTGGGAAGAAGGAATGGGTGAGAGGAAGAACAGGTTAGGGAGGCAGAGATAGGTTGGACTGGTTTTGGGATGCAGTGGGTGGAGGGAAAGAGCTGGGCTGGTTGTGTGGTGCAGTGGGGGGAGGGGACGAACTGGGCTGGTTTTGGGATGCGGTGGGGGAAGGGGAGATTTTGAAGCTGGTGAAGTCCACATTGATACCATTGGGCTGCAGGGTTCCCAAGCGGAATATGAGTTGCTGTTCCTGCAACCTTTGGGTAGCATCATTGTGGCACTGCAGGAGGCCCATGATGGACATGTCATCTAAAGAATGGGAGGGGGAGTGGAAATGGTTTGCGACTGGGAGGTGCAGTTGTTTATTGCAAACCGAGCGGAGGTGTTCTGCAAAGCGGTCCTCCGCCTCTGCCGCATCTGCTCCCACAATGAGGCATTCCACTCCCGCACATCCCAGATGTCCAAGTTCTTTAAGGACCGCAACTTTACCCTCACAGTGGTCGAGAACGCCCTTGACCGCGTCTCCCACATTTCCCGCAACACATCCCTCACACCCCGCCCCGGCCACAACCGCCCAAAGAGAATCCCCCTCGTTCTCACACACCACACCACCAACCTCCGGATACAACGCATCATCCTCCGACACTTCCGCCATCTACAATCCGACCCCACCACCCTAGACATTTTTCCATCCCCACCTCTGTCTGCTTTCTGGAGAGACCACTCTCTCCGTGACTCCCTTGTCCGCTCCACACTGCCCTCCAACCCCACCACACACGGCACCTTCCCCTGCAACCACAGGAAATGCTACACTTGCCCCCACACCTCCTCCCTCACCCCTATCCCAGGCCACAAGATGACTTTCCACATTAAGCAGAGGTTCACCTGCACATCTGCCAATGTGGTATACTGCATCCACTGTACCCGGTGTGATTTCCTCTACATTGGGGAAACCAAGCGGAGGCTTGGGGACCGCTTTGCAGAACACCTCCGCTTGGCTCGCAATAAACAACTGCACCTCCCAGTCGCAAACCATTTCCACTCCCCCTCCCATTCTTTAGATGACATGTCCATCATGGACCTTCTGCAGTGCCACAATGTTGCCACCCGAAGGTTGCAGGAACAGCAACTCATATTCCGCTTGGGAACCCTGTAGCCCAATGGTATCAATGTGGACTTCACCAGCTTCAAAATCTCCCCTTCCCCCACCGCATCCCAAAACCAGCCCAGTTCGTCCCCTCCCCCCACTGCACCACACAACCAGCCCAGCTCTCCCCCTCCACCCACTGCATCCCAAAACCAGTCCAACCTGTCTCTGCCTCCCTAACCTGTTCTTCCTCTCACCCATCCCTTCCTCCCACCCCAAGACGCACCTCCATCTCCTACCTACTAACCTCATCCCACCTCCTTGACCTGTCCGTCTTCCCTGGACTGACCTATCCCCTCCCTACCTCCCCACCTATACTCTCCTCTCCACCTATCTTCTTTTCTCTCCATCTTCGGTCCGCCTCCCCCTCTCTCCCTATTTATTCCAGAACCCTCACCCCATCCCTCTCTCTGATGAAGGGTCTAGGTCCGAAACGTCAGCTTTTGTGCTCCTGAGATGCTGCTGGGCCTGCTGTGTTCATGCAGCCTCACATTTTATTATCTTCGCCTCATTTGATGATACTTCTACTGTATTACCCCTCCACCTTTCTCTAAATTTTATCTTCACATAAAGGGCAGCATGGTTGCTCAGTGTTTCACAGCACAAGGGTCCCAGGTTCAGTTACACCCCCGAGTGACTGTCTGTGTGAAGTATGCACGTTCTCCCCGTGTCTTTGTGGGTTTTCTCTGAGTGTTCCAGTTTCCTTCCACAGTCCAAAGATGTGCAGGCTAAGTGGATTGGTCATGCTAAATTGCTCATAGTGTTCAGGGATATGTGGATTAGGCAGGTTATAGAGGGATGGGTCTGGGTGGGATACCCTGAGGATCAATGTGGACTTGTTGGGCCAAAGGTTCCCACACTGTAGGTAATCTATGATCTATGATTTGTGCAAACCCTCCTCACCAAATTTCTTTCCTTTTTATTCCTCTTTCTAGTTCATCAGCAAACACTGTAACCAGGAATATTAAGCTTTCATTCTTATCTGTCCTTTCGCTGATTCTCAGTAAAAGCTATAATTTCATTGCAAATTTATACAATTTACTGCAAGGTATGTGACATCCACAGAAACAAAACATCATCTGGAATAGAGAGGAGGAGGATCGGGGAGAGATTAATCTAAACTTATTACAGCACAGCTAATACTGAAGTGACCCTCTAATTGTTGCTTTTATTCAGAATAGATATTGGTGGGCAGTTGGAAAAGGGGATAGCAGCAGGAACCAAGTACAAATGCTACAGCTGTCATTCCCTCTCTGAGTTAAATCTGGCAACTTGCTCTTTAAAGGTTCCAATATTTGGATTATTTCTGTTAACAGTGAAAAAAAAAGCTAAGTTGTGGAATCATTCAAAGACCTAGGTCTAACTGGGTTTCCATCAGAACTGAAGCTTGGTCTGAAAGATTTTTCATTGGTCAATGGCTGTAGAAATTAGGCTTAGTTCACAAGGGTCAGTTTCTGACAGGATTCATCATACCTTATTTGCTTCACAGATCATTATCAAGGAGGGTGCTCTCTCCTTTTTCGTTTCTTCTCCAAATATCATGTCTGCAGAGTTTGTTGCTCATTTGTATCGCATGCATGTATTTGTCTGAAATTAAGGAGATAAAGTTCTGATTCCAGATCGTAGCTTAATTTTTAAATAGTATTGCCAATTTTTTATGAATGACAACCAAAAGAACTGCGGATGCTGTAAATCAGGAACAAAAACAAAGTTGCTGGAAAACTTCAGCACGTTCGGCAGCATCTGTGAAGGGAAAAACAGAGTTAACGTTTTGGGTTCTGAGGAATGTTACCAGACCCAAAATATTAACTCTGTTTTTCCCTTCACAGATGCTGCCAGACCTGCAGAGCTTTTCCAGCACTTTTGTTTTTGTTTTTTATGAATATGTTTTAATTATAATAAACAGACTATTTTTGAGCTCATTAAAGAATGCTGGTGACTCCAGAGTCTTCTATTCTGAATAGCAGTGCACCATCGAATCAATTGACCATTTTAGTGATTGCATTAACAAAATTACATACATGTCGTGTGGAGCAGTGGGACTTAATTCCCAGTGCATGGCCTTAACACTTGACTATTGCTGAAAAAGATGCACACTGTCCAAGCTTTTTGTCTTACACTCTTCAGGACAGAACGGCAAGAATACCAAATCTCAAGGGTAAGATTGATTTATACTGCATGAGAAAAGTATGATTGGCAAATGGACTGTGACTTTTGAAGATATTGTCATAGAGACAGTGAAAAGAGACAGTTGTTCTTCATACTCGTAGAATCTAATGTTAGATTTGTGATTGAATAAATCATAGTGTTGTCCAATGTGTGAAGAATTGCACCAACATTAATTTAAAGCTGTCAATCAGGCTCACAGAATGACTAACGTACACTTACTAGAGCCTATGATTATTCATATGCAGGGTGCTGCCCTCTGTGAACAGAAAGTACATGCTCAGGCTTTTTACCTTTTTTAATTATTCAGAAGTATGGAGAACAATTATACCCTGGAGTTATTCTTATGGCAACGTGCCAAACAATTAAATCTGGCTTGCCTTTTCATAGATGTAATTATGCGATATCATGTACACCACTCCTCCCTGCACTGTTCATTCTGTATATTGTTATTTTCTGCACCAGCCCTGTCCTTTCCAACTATCACAGCAACAGCTCCACAATGCCTAAACCCATTCAATGGGAAATTACTCCACCTTGAGAGGTGTTTTAAAGGAAGGTGGCCTTGAGAGTGCAGATCACAAGTGTTCAGGAACAAGATGTAAGTCAGAGCTGATAGGAACTGCTGGAGAATCTGAGATAACAAGATGTAGGGATGGATGAACACAGCAGGTCAAATGGCATCAGAGGAGCAAGAAAGATGACGTTTTGGGGCTCGACCCTTCTTCAGAAATAGGGGAGGGGAAGGAGGTTCTGAAATAAATAAGGAGAGAGGGGGAGGCAAATAGAAGATGGATAGAGGAGAAGTTAGGTGGACACCAGACAGACAGGTCAAAGAGGTGAGAATGGAGCCAGTAAAGGTGAGTGTAGGTGGGGAAGTAGGGAGGAGATAAGGCAGTCCATGGAGGGCGGACAGGTCAAGGGGGCGGGATGGGGCTAGTAGGTAGGAGATGGGGATAGGGTTTGAGGTGGGAGGAGGGGATAGGTTGGAGGAAGGACAGATTAGGGAGGCAGGGACAAGCTGGGCTGGTTTTAGGATGCGGTAGGGGGAAGGGAGATTTTGAAGCTTGTGAAGTCTACATTGATACCATTGGGCTGCAAGGTTCCCAAACGGAATATGAGGTGCTATTCCTGGAACCTTTGGGCGGCATTGTTGTGGCACTGCAGGAGGCCAAGGATGGACATTTCATCTGAGGAATGGGAGGGGCAGTTGAAATGGTTCGCGACTAGGAGGTGCAGTTTTTTATTTCGAACCGAGCATAGGTGTTCCGCAAAGCAGTCCCCAAGCCTCTGCTTGGTTTCCCCAATGTTGAGGAGGCAACAACGGGAACAGCAGATGCAGGTGAACATCTGCTTGATGTGGAAAGTCTTCTTGGAGCCTGGGATGGGGGTGAGGGGATGGTTTGGAGGCAGATGTAGCACTTCCTGTGGTTACAGGGAAAAGTGCCGGTGTGATGGGGCTGCGGGGCACTGTGGAGTGAACAAGGGAGTCCTGGAGAGAGTGGTCCCTCCGAAAGCAGATTTACCTTTTTACCTTTTTTAATTATTCAGAAGTATGGAGAACAATTATACCCTGGAGTAATTCTTATGGCAACGTGCCAAACAATTAAATCTGGCTTGCCTTTTCATAGATGTAATTATCTATGGAGGGAGATAATGTCTTTGGTGGTGGGGTCGGATTGCAGATGGTAGGAGTGTCGGAGAATGATGCGTCGGATCTGGAGGTTGGTGGGGTGGTACGTGAGGACGAGGGGGATTCTGTTTTACTTGTTGCGGGGAGGGGGTGTAAGGGGTGAGTTGCAGGAAATGCGGGAGAATTGTTGAGGGCGTTTTCGACCGCTGAGTTGGGGGGGTGTGGGTGGAGTTTGCGGTCCTTGAAAAATGAGGACATCTGTGGTGTTCAGGAGTGGAATGCTTCATCCTGGAAGCAGATGCGGTGGAGGTAAAGGAATTGGGAATAGGGATGGCATTTTTGCAGGAAGGTGGGTGGGAGGAGGTGTATTCTAGGTAGCTGTGGGAGTCAGTGGGCTTGAAATGGATATCAGTTTCCAAGTGGTTGCCAGAGATGAAAACAGAGAGGTCCAGAAAGGAGAGACAGGTATCAGAGATGGTCCAGGTGAACTTAAGGTTGGGGTGGAAGGTGTTGGTGAAGTAGATGAACTGCTCAAGCTCCTTGTGGGAGCATGAGGCAGTTCTGATAACAGTCATCAATGTAACGGAGGAAGACCTGGAGTTTAAGGCCAGTGTAGCTACGGAAGAGGGATTGGTCCTCGTAACCTACAAAGAGGCAGGCATAGCTTGGGCCCATGCGGGTACCCATGGCCACCCCTTTGTTGTAGGAAGTGGGAGGAATCGAAAGGCAAGTTGTTGAGGGTGAAGACAAGCTTGACTAGGCAGATGAGGGTGTCTTTGGAAGGGGACTGTTCGGGCCTGTGGGACAGGAAGAAGTGGGGGGCCTTTAGGCCATCTACATGGGGAATGCAGGTATATTGGGACTGGACGTCCATGGTAAAGATGACGTGTTGGGGACCAGGGAATTGGAGGTTCTGGAGGAGGTGGAGGGTGTGGGTGGTATCACGGATGTAGAAAGGGAGTTCCTGGACCAAGGGAGAGAAAATAGAAAATAGAGTTGAGATAGGTGGACATACGTTTGGTGGGGCAGGAGCAGGCGGAGACAATGGGTCGACCAGGGCAGTCAGGTTTGTGGATTTTGGGAAGGAGATAGAAGTGGGCTGTGCGGGTTTGGGGAATGATGAGGTTGGAGGCTGTGAGTGGGAGGTCACCTGAGGTGATGAGGTTCTGGATGGTTTGGGAGATGATACTTTGGTCGTTGGGGGTGGGGTCATGATCAAGGGGGTGGTAGGAGGAGATGTCGGAGAGTTGGCGCCTGGTCTCAGTGATGTACAGGTCAGTGGGCCATACCACTACTGCACCTCCCTTGTCCGTGGGTTTTTTGGTGAGGTTGGGATTGGAGTGGAGGGACCGGAGGGCTGCACGTTCTGTATGGGAGAGGTTGGAGTGGGTGAGGGGAGTGGAGAGTTATGAGGCAATTGATGTCATGATGATGATGTAAGTCAGGTAGTAGGAAGAGTACAATAGACCTCATTGCCTCTGGGCTAAGGAGAGATTCCAGCTGGAGGATGTTCATATCACAAGAACTTTTATTGAATGCCTGAGCTTACTCACGCTGAATGGCTGACACTTGGGCGAGGTTTCAGAACGAGCTGCAGCATTCTCAGTAAAGGCTGGGACTAAAGTGACAACAAAAGGTCGTAATTCAACATTCTTCAAATGTCCAAGACCCAAACAGTTGGATTAGCAGATGATCCAGGGGCGAGTGAGAGAAAGGAAGGTTAACAATACAAGTGAGAACTATTCCTGTCAACCTGACTGCTGAAGCAACAAGAAGGGTAATGGGAAAGAGAAAGAAAGGTTCAGCACTAATTAACACTTTGAACTAAAAAACAGTTTTATTTAATTATCTACATGAGTTAAGACACGGGCAATTGGTATAAATATTAGACGATTAAGTTATACTGCATTAAATTCAACACAAGTCTTTTACAAGTGGAGATTACACTCAAAGAATGTGGGGTTGTGCAAGTTAAAATGTTTAGGAAAGGGGCAGAGGGAGATCAGATGTGTGTCAGAGGTCAGGTGTGGTGCAAAGGGGTATTAGGAGCGGGACGGAAGGGTACAAGTATGAGGCAGAGTAATAGTGACGGAGTCATACAGTCAAACAGTATGGAAACAGACCCTTAGGTCCAACTCATCCTAGCCAATCAGACATTCCAAACTGATCTAGTCCCATTTGCCAGGTTCGGTCCATATCCCTCTAAACCTTCCTGCTCATATACACAAACAGATGACTTTTAAATGTTGTAATTGCACTCACCACCACCACCACTTCCTCTGGCAGCTTCATACTCTCACCAATCTCTGCGTGAAAAAGTTACACCTCAGATCCTTTTTAAATCTTTCCCTCTGACTGTAAACCTATGAAGGGTCAGTGGTGGGAAAGAAAAGGACGGGACTGAGGTGTGAGTGGGTAAGAACTGAGGTGAGAGGAAGGGCAGCCTGTTTTTGTGCGGGTAGGCTCTGGCCCAATGGTATTCTTGCTAAGCTATTAATTGAAAGTCCCAGGCAATGTTTTGGGGGCTTTGGTTTGAATCCTGGCATGGCACTTGGTGGAATTTGAATTCAAAAGTAATCTGGGAATAAGAGTCTTATAATGGCCATCAGCAGGAAAAACCCATCAGGTTCACTAATGTCCTTTAGGGAGGGATATCTGTCATCCTTATACAGTCTGGTTTACATGTGACTCCAGACCCACAGCAATGTAGTTGACTTTCAACTACCCTCTGGCCAATTACAGAAGGGCAATAAGCGCCGGCCTAGCCAGTGATGCCCATATGCCATGAATTAATAGAATAAAGGTTGTGAGAGAAGCATTGGGTGACGGGAGGTAGTATGTGGTCAGTGTTTTGGGTAGAGCAGTTTCTGGAGTTAAACATTGGAAAAGGAGAAATATATGGGAGACTGGTGTTGGCCCAGGGGTGACAGGATGGGCCTTGGGATGTTACAGTATCTGAGGAGGAAACAATTCTTGGAGGGACAACATCTCACGTGGAACAATAGTTTGCAGTGTGACTCTTTGGATTGCAACACAAGCATAGTGCCTAGGTTGGGGCACTTGGGGCATCAGCAGTTGGTGAAAGTTTGGCAATATGGGCAAGTGACATGAAAGGAAAGTAGGTGTCTGGGGCTGGGGCATTGTGGGTGGGATGAGAGATTACATCTGACCATATGAATTTGGAGCTGGAATAGGCCATTTGACCTCTTGAGTCTGCTCTGCATTTCAAAAGCTTTCATTTCGTTTTTGCCTGGATCATGCCATACCTGACTCATCTTTTGGTAACATTTGGGTTTGAAGATTGTCATTAAGAAGGGGAAGCCATGCTGTGATGGCAGATTGGTGAGGTGATGTTTAAGGGCAGTGCCTGGACAGGGTGTAGTGCCTGTATTGCACTATCTAGAACAGGACCAGTAAATACAATGGAGGAATGGAGCTCCACGCATCTGGGGCCTGAATCTGAAAGGATAGAGTCCAGAGGGATAGTGTCTGGAATACAGTATCTGGAGGCAGTATCAAGTTGAATGTCTGGGTGACCACATTGGTATTGGGGGTGAAATGAGCCTTGGCAGTAATAACTGGGCAGACAGTGTCTGAGGTACAGTATCTTGGGACCATTGTCATGGGTGGTCATTGTCAGGGGAATGTCTAGAGATCAGTGTATTGGGAAGCAGTTTCCAGAGGACAGTGTCCTACAAACATTCACACATACCAAAATGCAAAACAAGAACTGAGTAGACCATTTGGCTTTTTGAGACTGCTTCATCGTTCAATAAGATTATAAATAATCTGCTTGTTTTTTGAATTCCACATTCCTATCAACTCCTCATAACTTTCGATTCCATCACCCTACAAAAAAAATACTCAATAACCCCACTTTCACTGACTTCCAAAGTGGCCTCAGCTATTCACAATACATATTAACGATTTGGATAAGGGGACAAAATGTAACATCTCCAAGTTTGCAGATGATACCAAGTTGGGTGGGAGGGTCAACCTTGACGATGCAGAAATCCTACAGCATGATCTCAACTGATTGGGTGAGTGGGCAAATCAATGGCAGATGCAGTATATTTCAGATAACTGTGAGGTTATTCACTTAGGAAGCAAAAACAAGAAGGCAGATTACTACCTGAATAGCTGTAAATTGGGAGAGGGGAGTGTGCAGCGGGACCTGACTGTCCTTGTGCACTAGTCATTGAAGGTAGACATAGCAGGTGCAGCAGGCAGTAAGGAATGCAAATGGTGTGTTGCCCCTCATTGTGAGAGGTTTCGAATACAGGAACAGGGATGTGTTGTTGCAGTTGTACAGGGCCTTTTGAGACTGCATCTGGAAAATTACGTCAAGTTTCGGTCTCCTTTCTAAGGAAGGATGTGACTCTTGAGGGAGTGCAGCAAAGGTTTACTAGGTGATTCAGGAGATGGCGGGTCTGACATATGAGGAGAGATTGACTAGGTTGGGGTTGTTTTACGCTGGAGTTCAGAAGAATGATCTCATAGAGACTTATAAAATTCTAACAGCACATGATGGGTAGCTGCAGGGAGGATGTTCCTGATGGTGGATGCATCCAGAAGCAGGGGTCACAGTATGAGGATTCAGGGTAGACGATTTAGGATGGAGATAAGGAGACATTTCCTCATCTAAAGAGTGGTGAGCTTGTGGAGTTCATTATCACAGGAAGTAGTTGAGTACCAAAATATTGATTATATTCAAGAGGCAACTAGATTTAGCACTTGGGGCAAATGAGATCAAAGGTTATGCAGAGAAAGCAGGATTAGGCTATTGAATTGTGCAATCTGTCATGATCGTAAAAAATAGCAGAGGAGGCTTGATGGGTCAAATGGCTTCCTCCTGCTCTTATCTTCTATGTTTCTACGTTTAAATTCCACTGGAAACAAGGCCAGTCTGTACAAATTACTCCCATAAGACATCCAATCATTCTAGGCACCAATCATGTAGATTTCCTCTGAAGTACCACTAATGTATTTATATACTTCCTTAAATAAGGAGACTAAAACTGCACACAGTTTTCAAGATAAAGATTTCAGCAATGCCCTGTGTAACTGAAACACATATATCCTTACTTTTATATTCAATTCCTGTCATAATAAAGGATAGCAGACTAATGGCCTTCTTGATTACATGCTGTTCCTGCACACTAACATTTTGTGACTCATGCACAAGAACACCTAGATCCCTAAACGCCTCAGAACAGTCATCTACCGTTTTAGTAATAGCCTACTTTTTCACTCTTCCTGCCAAAGTGAATTTGGATTTCAGGAGGCATTCGACAAAAGTCTAAAAGATTAAGTCATGGATCATAAGATGTGGAGGCTTTGGAGGGGGTGCAAAGGACCTTTACCAGGATGCTGCCTGTACTGGAGGGCTTGTCTTACGAGGAGAGGTTGACTGAGCTCGGACTTTTCTGTCTGGAGAGAAGGAGGAAGAGAGGTGACCTGATCGAGGTGTACAAGATAATGAGAGGCATGGATAGAGTCGATAGCCAGAGACTTTTCCCCAGGACAGGATTGACTGCCACGAGGTGTCATAGTTTTAAGGTGTTAGGAGGAAGGTATAGAGGAGATGTGCGATAAGGTCAAGGTCAGGGTTAGGGTTAGTCTCCAGACGTCAGAGGGAGGTTCTTCACGCAGAGAATTGTGAGCGCATGGAATGCTTTGCTAGTGGAAGTCGTGGAAGCAGAGTCATTAGTGACATTTAAACGACTGCTGGACATGCACATGGACAGCAGTGAATTGAGGGGAATGTAGGTTAGGTTATTTTATTTTTGGATTAGGATTATTGCATGGCACAGCATCGTGGGCCAAAGGGCCTGTACTTTTCTATGTTCTATGTTCTATCAGAGTCCATGGTGTTGGAGGTAGTATATTGACATGGCTATGGACAGTATATTGGCTGCGGGGCAGGAAACAGCAAGTGGGGATAAGGGGTTCTTTTTCAGGTTGGTGACCCGTGACCAGTCGAGTTCACAGGGATTGGTGCTAAGATCACACTGTCTATAACATATACTACCCACAGGGTCAGTCAACTCAGTTTTTTGGCTAATGGCTGGTTTGCAATACAGCAGGATGACATGAGAGAGCAGGAGCTGCAGATGCTGGAGAATCTGAGATAACAAAGTGTAGAGCTGGATGAACACAGCAGGCCAAGCAACATCAGAGGATCAGGAAGGCTGACATTTCGGGCCTAGACCCTTCTTCAGAAATGGGGGAGGGGAAGGGGGTTCTGAAATACGGGGCACGGGCAGCAAAATTGGATGTGAGGAATGTTGGTTCAGCCATTATCCTATAGAATCGCAGAGCAGACTCAAGGGTCTGAACAAATATCTCCTGTTCCTGTGGCCTCATCATATGGTGTGATCAGGAGAGCAGTGACTGCAGGGAGAGGGTGGGAGAGATGGGCAGAATAGTAACAGGGAAGGAGAGCTGGCAATGAGGAGTGAAGTGCATTGTAAGTGTAATGGGGAGAGGTTGGTAGGGGTAGCGATGTTTGGGGATGGTGTTGATGGGGAATCCTGTCTCGGGGAGGAGGAGAAGGCAGAAACAGTGTTTTAGGGAAGGGTTTATGAAGAGGCTGATGCCTCTATGAGGGGGTGACAGGGGAGCAGAGTCTGGGGAGGGGTTGATGGAAGCAGTGCCTGGGGAGAAGGTGGGGGGAATGGTCCAGCAGGAGAAGTTCAGGATAACAGGCAAGCAGTGTCTGAGGGAGGGGGGAATGGGGATCAGGGTCTCAGGGAGGAGGCGATGGGAGGCAGCGCCTGGGGCAGTGAGTAACAGGGGGAACAATATGGGGCAAGGGTGTGGGGATAATGGGGGCTATGAATGGGGGAAGAGAGTGTAGGTGATGGGAAGCAGTCCTTGGGGCGGGGTGATGGGGAGAGATGCCTGGGGGCTTGGGGGTGATTGGGAGCAATCTGTAAGGGAGTGGGGGGATTGAGGGAGCACTGCCTGGGGAAGTGGAGATGATGGGGAGTAGTGCCTGGGGGAGGAGGTAGTGGAGAGCAGTGCCTGGGGGTTGAAGGGGAGCACTGTCCGGGGGAATAAGGGGTAACGGGGAACAGTGCCTGAGGAAGGGAGTGGGGTTGACCGGGTGCAGTGCCTGGGGGAGGAAGTGGTGGTGATCAGGAGCAGTGTGTGGGGGAGTGGAGTGATGGGAAGCACTGTCTGGGGGAAAGGGGGTTGGGGTGCACTGTCTGGGGAAGTGAAGATGTTGGGGAACAGTGGGTAGGGGACAAACTAGGGGTGATGGGGAAATGTGCCTGGGGTCTGAAGGGGAGCACTGTTTAGGGGAATTGGGGATGTCGTGTGTGGGGGTTGATTGGGAGCATCATGTGGGAGGTATTGGGGAGCAGCGTGTGGGGGGGGTGACGGGGAGCAGTCTATGGGGAGTGATAGGGAGTACTGTGTGGGGGGTGATGGGGAGTAGTGTGGGGGGGGAACTGCTGGGGAGCAGCGTATGGGGGAGTGGAAGTGATGGGGAGCTGTATGGGAGGTGTGGGGTTGATGGGGAATGGTGTGAGGGCTGATGGAGATTTGAGTTGGGGGAGTGGGGGTGATAGGGAGCAGTATGTGGGTGATGATGGGGACAAGTGTGTGGGGGTGATGTGGAGCAGTGTGTGCGGGGTGATAGGGAGCATTGTGTGTGGTTGATGGGGACAAGTGTGGGGGGGGTTGATGGGGAGCCGTGTGTGGGGGGGGTGATGGGGAGCAGTGTCTGGGTGTGAGAGGGAGCGGTGTGGGGGAGAGTTGATGGGGAGCAGTGTGGGGGGGGTGATGGGGAGCAGTGTGGGGGGGGTGATGGGTAGCAGTGTGGGGGGGTGATGGGTAGCAGTGTGGGGTGGATTGATGGAGAGCAGCATGTGAGGGGTAGTGGGGAGCAGTGTGGGGTTGATGGGGAGCGGTGTGGGGGCAGATGGGGAGATGTTTGGGGGAGTAGGGGTGATGGGGAGCAGTGTGGGGGGAGTGACGTGGAGCAGTGCGAGCGGGTGATGGGGAGCATTGTGTGTGGGTGATGGGGAGCAGTGTTGGAGGGTTGATGAGGAGCAGTGTTGGGCGGCTGATGTGAAGCAATGTGTCAGGGTGATGGGGAGCAGTGTGGGAGGGGTGATGGGGAGCAGTGGGTGTAGGTGATGGGAAGCACTATGTGGGGGGTGGTGGGGGCAGTGTCAGCTGCAGTGCAAGTGACGGGGTGCAGTGTGGAGTTGCTGGGGAGCAGTGTATATGGGAAATGATGGGGAGAAGTGTGGGTGGAACAGCAAGTGATGGGGAGCAGTGTGGGGTTGATGGGGAGCGGTGTAAAGGGCAGATGGGGAAAAGTTTCAGCGGAGTAGGGGTGATAGGGAGCAGTGTGTGTGGGGGGTAATGGGAAGAAGTGTGGGCTGCAGTGCAGCGTGAGGTTGATGGGGAGCAGTGTGGGAAGTTGATGGGGAGCAGTGTGTGGGGGGTGCTGGTGTGCACTATGTGGGGGTGATAGGGAGCAGTGTGTGGGGGGTTGGGTGATGGGGAGCAGTGTGTGGGGGGGGTGATGGGTAGCAGTGTGGGGTGGATTGATGGAGAGCAGCATGTGAGGGGTAGTGGAGAGCAGTGTGGGGTTGATGGGGAGCGGTGTGGGGGCAGATGGCGAGATGTTTGGGGGAGTAGGGGTGATGGGGAGCAGTGTGGGGGGATTGACGTGGAGCAGTGCGAGCGGGTGATGGGGAGCATTGTGCGTGGGTGATGGGGAGCAGTGTTGGGCAGCTGATGTGAAGCAATGTGTCAGGGTGATGGGGAGCAGTGGGTGTAGGTGATGGGAAGCACTATGTGGGGGGTGATGGGGGCAGTGTCAGCTGCAGTGCAAGTGACGGGGTGCAGTGTGGAGTTGATGGGGAGCAGTGTGTATGGGAAATGATGGGGAGAAGTGTGGGTGGAACAGCAAGTGATGGGGAGCAGTGTGAAGGGCAGATGGGGAAAAGTTTCAGGGGAGTAGGGGTGATAGGGAGCAGTGTGTGTGGGGGGTGATGGGAAGAAGTGTGGGCTGCAGAGCAGCGTGGGGTTGATGGGGAGCAGTGTGGGAAGTTGATGGGGAGCAGTGTGTGGGGGGTGCTGGTGAGCACTATGTGGGGGTGATGGGGAGTAGTGTGGGGTTGATGGAGAGCAGTGTGTGGGGGGTGATGGTGAGCACTATGTGGGGGTGATAGGGAGCAGTGTGGGGGGGTGATAGGTTACAGTGTGGGGGGTTGGGTGATGGGGAGCAGTGTGTGGGGGGTTATGGGGAGTAGTGTCACGGGGGTTGATGGGGAGAAGTGTGTGGAGGTGATGGGGAAAGGTGTGGATGGGAGTGGAGGTGATAGGGAACAGTATGGGGTTGATGGGGAGCGGTGTGGGGGTGGATGGGGAGAAGTTGGGGAGATGTGGGAGGGGTGTGGGTGTTAAGTGGGGGCGATGGGGTAAAGATGTTGGGGCAGTAAGTGTGGGTGATGAGGGAGGGGTGTAGGGGATAAATGGGGGCGATGAGGGAGGAGTGTGGGGTGTAGGTGGGGGCAATGGGGATGGGATGTGGGGGGTGATGGGGAAGTGGAGATAAGTTGGGAGGGGGGTAAGTGGGGGTGATGGGTAGGATATGGGGGTGGTAAGTGGGAGTGATGAGGGAGGGGTGTGGAGGGTAAGTGGGGGAGATGGGGGTAAGTGCGGGAGGGGTGTGGGGGGTAAGTGTGAGTGATGGGTTAGGGTTAGCGGGTATGATGGGGAGCAGTGTTAGGGATGGGGGAGTGTGGAAGTGGGAGAGATGGGGTAAGTGGGGCAATGGGGATGTAAATGAAGGTGATGGGGAGTGGTATGGGGGTATTTGGAAGTGTTGAGTGTGGGGGAAGTGGGGGTGATGGGGAATGGTTGTGGGATGTAAGTGGGGGTGATGGGAGAGGGATGTGGGGTTAAGTCGGGGCCATGATGGAGGGGTGTGGATGGGTAAGTGGGGGCAATGGGTGTGGGGGGTAAGTGAAAGCATGGGGAGGGGTGTTGGGGGAAGTGGGGGCAATGGGGAGGGGTGTGGGGGGTAATTGTGGGTGATGGTGGAGGGTACATGGGGGCGATGGTGGAGGGGTGCGGGCGGGTAAGTGGGGCCGATGGGTGTGAGGGGTAAGTGGGAGCATGGGGGAAGGGTGTAAGTGGGGGCGAAGGGGAATGGTTGTGAGGGTGTAAGTGGAGGTGATGGTGGGAGGGGTGTGGGAGTTAAGTGGGGAGAGGTGTGGGGGGTAAGTAGGGCAATGGTGGAGGGGTGGCGGCGGGTAAGTGGGAGCATGGGGAAGGGGTGTGGGAGTTAAGTTGTAGAGATGGAGTAGAGGTGATGGGGGGACTAAATGGTTGAGATGGGAGGGACCCAGCTTGCGTCTGAGGGCGCGGCCCGCCACGACATTGATTGGCTACGGCCTTAGCGAAACCGGGCTGTGATTGGTTCATTTGAGGATCCCTGCGCCTACAGGCCTGGGCAGTCTTGGCTCCAGTTGGTCTCTGATTCCCAATCAGCCGACTGTGATTGGCCTAGGGATATCTCCTGTTACGATTGGCTGAAACTAAGCATCTCTGCGTGTGATTGGGTGCCGGTGGTCAGAGCTGTGGTTGGCCGAGAATCTTGGGGCCTTCGAGTTGAAGTCGTTGCCTGAACCAGAGCCGAAGAGGTAAAGGTGCGGAGAGGAGGATTGGGTCAGGGTGGGTAGGGGAGGGGTGGACTACAACTCTAAGGTGGGGGGCGGGAAGCGTATGGCCGGGGCCAGCTGTGAGAACCGGCCCCTGGTCTGGACCATCTTCGTAGCCTTTTGGGAGGGGTCCAGTGCTGCTGTAACTAATTTCAAAAATATGCTTTATTCATAAAAAAATAAATCTTATTATGAATGTAGACATAGTTATAAACGCCGTTCGGTTCTGTTTGGTAGCATGTCAAGGAAACAAAAACGCTGGCGTGTGATTGTTCCCAAACAAACCAAGGGCATCCCTTACACATCCAAGACTGTTATTTACGTGTATTCGAGGCTTTGGCGGGGTCAGGGGCTGTTGTGAGGCGCTGAGGCCCAGCCTGGATTCCGGGCTATAAGACATCAGGCTCTTTAACACTGACTAGTGCTGGGCGTTGCTCATTCCAGTATTGGTAACGATAACCAGTACAGATTGTGGTGGTTTTTGGTTATTACAGTTACTGCAGGCAACTTGTCTGTAACTATGACACTTCACCACAGGTTATAATATTTAACTGACAGGATCTGGTCGAATAGTTCATGTGGTGTTGTTTCACAAGTGTGTCAGGAATAAAGTAGTCGAATCCTTTTTATATCTGGGTTTGGCTCAGGGTGCTAAGGCCTACTGGATTCTGGAATGGGACAGATTTGGGGGTGGGGGTGCAGTTAGTGCACTGTTTTTCTGAACCCACATCAAACATCTGCGTCTGTGGCATTAGAACAAAATCATGTGATGACATTGAATGTGCAGATGTTGTAATATTGTCTGGTAATGCCAATTTTTGGGCAGATTTGTGAAAGCTGGTTGCCCTAAATGTTTGGCCAGTCAGGAATTACTACTCAGTTTGTAAACCTCATGCTCATGGACCTGTCAGTCTCTGATGTGGTACATCTTCTAATTGCACCCCTTTGCTCAAAGAGCCTGTTCTCCGCTCTTGCCGGGAGAAGATTGCAGGGCTATTATTTCAAAACCATCTCAAAATGCCTCAATTTCAGTGAATTATTTTTGAAGTCTACTTATGTTTGTTATGTCAACAAACTCAGTTGACACTTTGTATACTGCCAAATCTCTCAAGTACTGGTTAAAGACCAGTTAATCTGCTTTTGCAGGTGTATAAGGGAGTAATATTGGTCATGTTCAGGACAGTAATAACACTAAGGGATGGCACATAAAAGAATTGATAACCAAGAGGTGACCAATTTAAGATAATTGACAAAAAACACCAAAGGAGTAGTTTAGATTTCTTTCAATGCAGTGAGTTATGACTGGGAACACACTGCTTCGAAGCAATGGTTCAAATGTATCTTTCAAAATAGAATTGGATAGTTAATTTAAAGGAGAAATTTGTAGGGCTGGCAGTAAGAGCAGGAGAATGTTTAGATTGCCCACAGAGCTTGCCCAGGTGTAATGGTCAAATGGCCTATGTCTATGGAATGATTGTGGATCTTTAACCTTTGCTTTACTGAACAGCAGAATGCTGGTTTAGCATTTTGTGGGTGGCACAATGGCTCAAAGGTTATCACTGCTGCCTCACAGCACCAGGGACCTGGGTTCAATTCCACCCTTGGGCAACTGTCATTGTGGAGTTTCAACGTTCTTCACATGCCTGCGTGGATTTCCTCCCACAGCCCACAGAAGTGCAAGTAGGCGGATTGCCCATGGTTTCCAGGTATTCCACTTTGTCCTGGCCCCCTCATCTCCCATCTGCTCCCCTTTGAACGCTCCCACTTCCCCAAATTTGAAACAACTATGCAGCCACGCTGTTAATGAAGCTCCTGCAAGTGTTATGTTTAGGCAGCACCAAAACTCGGCCCAAATGTGAAACCTAATCTTTGTGTTAGAAACTAAGTTTTAGTTATTTTGGATGCTGAATACAGATTTGTTCTGAATTTTACATCAGAGTAAAGTTATCTTTCCTTTCTGTATTGGCTCTGAAACCACATGGACTTCTAGTTGGTGAGGGAGAAATTTGGGAGTCTACTGAGCAAACATCTTGCATGACCTCTCTTAGCTGATGTCTGAACATAGATGTTTTCTGTGAGTGTACTTGATCGGATTCTGATGTCCCCTGTGTTTGCTTTCCTGCCAGTGTTAATTGTCCTGAATCATCTGACTGAACATGGAGCTGCAGTTTACCCAGACCCAATGAAGTGCTTCCAAACCTGAAGTATCTGTAAGATTGACTGATAAAACAGGCAATAACAGCTCTCAATCTATAACCCGAAACACACCACCTCAGGTACAGAAAGTTCCCTTCGTCCTGCCTTAGCTGCAGTCTCAGTTGACTACACCAGTATAATGAAGCCATATTCCAGTCGCTGATTAAAGATTTGGTTCAGAGCTATAGTCTGCCCTGACCTAAACTTGGATTAACATGGAGCTTATGTAGTGTTCACGAACAGCAGTGCTTCAGCCACGTTTGTTCCATCTATCTGGTTCAAACTGATCTGTCAACTGATAGACTGTGTCTTATCTATGAGAGCAGGGAGGTTGTGCTGAACTTAATCAGAGGTTGGGTGTATATCACTTGGAACATTGTGTACAGTACTGGGTGCCACACTTCAGGAAGCTAGTGAAGGGAGTTCAAAGGAGTTTTATGACAGCGATTCCAGGAATGGAGACACTTCAGTTATGATGCTAGTTGAGATAAATTGGGGCTATCCACCTTGGATGGACAGAGCTGATTTGATTCAAGTTTTCAAAATCATGAAGAAGCTGGACTCAGTAAACAGGGAGAGTGTTTTCCTGTTCATGAAAGGATCAAGAATAAGAGGGCAAAGACTTGAAATGTTTTGCAAAAGTTGAAATGCTGTTTGTGGGCGAGAAAAGAACTCTGATTATGGGCTAGGCCTGGAATGCATTGCCTGGAGATCTTGGAGGAATTTTCACTTGAAGCAATAAGACAACATTAGATGATTGTTTCTACACAGACTGTGTACTTACCTGGAAAGGATGGAAGGCTGGAACTAATTCATAATGTTCATTTTGAAAGCTGGCACAGATGTAATGAACCAGATGGATGGCGCTCCCCTGTAACAGTTTTGATTCTGTGACTCATTGCCCCACCCAGTGCCCTTGCTTAATTTTAGTTTCTGCTGACAATTGATTTTTTTTTTCATTGGCTGGCTTTTGATGTGAGCTAATAGGTAGTTTTGTAACAGTGGAATGTTCTGCTTGGAATGTGTTCTGACAGTGTCATTGTTTTGAGAATGTTAAGAACAATTGTGAATTTCGCTCATCAATCAGAAAATTGTGGATTGAGTAGAGACTTGTGCATCTAGGTTAGCACTCCCAATGTAGTGTTAGGGGATAAAGGAGTGCAAGTGCCTTGTTTGGAGAGTGTATTGAATCTAGTTGTAGGGGCAATGCAAAACTGTTAAAATCTATTTTTATATGCCACACCAAGTTTGAATGACTTCAGTAGTTTAATTAGGTTCACACTTCATATTTGACGCTGATTAAAATGCACTGTAACTGGGCACAAGTTCTAAATCTGATTTGCAATTAAAAGCAAAGGATCTTAATGTTAGCTGTTATTTTCTACATTGAGGCCAACCTTTAATGTCTTTCTGATATCAACCATGTTTCTAGTTTGCTGTTCTGGTGTGAACAGTGCCAGGTTGTCTCAAGGCCCATTAGCTGAATCTGAAGTCAGTCCTGCCAAACAACTAATAGTGGGGTGACCAGACATGGAGCGGGAAGAACCATGACTGGGAAGAGGAGCCCACTACAAGAGCTGACTCTAGCATTCCTATTGCTTTCACAGCTAAGACCAGCCAACAGAGAGCAGGAGTCAGACCTGCAGCCAACTGGACTTTGTGAGGTTTGTTTTAGGGCAGCACAGTGTCTCACTGGTTAGTGCTGCCTGACAGAGCCAGGCACCCAAGCTCAATTCCATCCTTAGGTGCCTGTGTGGAGTTTGCATGTTCCTCCCTCGTCTGTGTTGGTTTCCTCTGCTGTCCAAAAGATGTGTGGGGAAGGTGGATCGGCTGTGCCAAATTGCCATAGTGTCCATGGATGGGTAGGTTAGGTGGATTAGCCATAGGAACCGCAGAGTTACAGGGATGGGATAGGGGGTGGGTCCCTGTGGAGTCAGTGGTTCAAATGGCCTGCCTCCACATTGTAGGGATTGTATGATTCTTTCTTTATTTTACATTTCAACTAATTTATTTGGGAGATCTGGCTTGTAATTCTCTGAATCTTCAGCAGCGGCTAACATTCTTCAGAATCTTTACAAGGAATAATTGCCCTTCAAGAGAACCAAAGTCACGTTAATCTTTTTACCTCTGTCGCTAAATAATAGTTGTGGTATGTGATTGGTAATGGATGTCATGCTAATGCTATTAAGCTTCTGTATCTTTTTTTGTGGAACACATTTAACCCCTTTCCCCCTCAAAATGGTTCCACCACAGGTACCACCAGTGACAGATCTTTAATCTCCAGTACTTTCCCTGATCATTAGGCAGCTCAGAATATGAAACTATTGGATGGGGTTTTTAATAAATATTAAACCTACTACAATGGTGTTAAATATCACCCAACTTGCCTCCACATGAAAGAGTGCTGAGAATGGCGCCAGGATGAAGAATGTCAACTGTGTGGAGAGTCTGGATCAGCTGATTGTTCTTGGATAGGAGGTGAAGGGGGAGATTTAATAAATGCTTGCTCTCAGTAGATTAATTGTGGAGAAACTATTTGCCCTGAAAAGTTAGCTCCATACCCATTTGGCAATCTTTACACAGAAACATGATTCAGTTGTAAATTTCAGAAGGAAACTTGATAAATACTTGAATTGGAAATATAGATTTGGGGAAAGGGTGGCAATCACTGACTGGTTTTCTAAGTTGACATGGGCATGATGGGACTCCTATGTGGCTGATCTATCCTTTATTTAATCAGGTTAAGTAACATATATAAATCTTGGACTTAAATTCAAGTCCATGTCCACAGATTTCAGTTTTCAGCCAATTCAGTGCACTCCATAATGAAGTGAAGAAATGCTCAAAGACGATGGACAATGCAAGCCAAACTTGTCCAATACAAGCACAGCACTAGCAAAGTGCAAAATTTCTTAGGTACTTCCTGTCCACAAAAAGCATGACAAATTCAATGTGGCCAATTAGTGCCCTATCAGTCTGTTTCAGCAAAGAGCCGAAAACAAAATGAGATGAGAGTGACTGTCCATTTGAACAAATGTGGCATCAAGGATCCCTGGCAAAACTGAAGTCAAAGAAATTTGAGGTGAAAATCTATCACTGGACTTCATTCCTAAAATAAAGAAAGATAAATGTGGTCGTTGGAGTTTATTTGTCTCAGTTCCAAGACATCCGTGTGGGAGTTTCTCCCCTAGTGTCCAACCGTCTTCAATTGCTTTGATAATGGCCTTATGTCCATTATAAGGTCAGAAGTTATGTTTGCTGATGACTACATAATGTTCAAAACCATGAACAATTTATGTCCATTTGCAGAGAAACTGGCATAACATTCAGGATTAAGCTGATAAGTGGCAAGTAACATTTACAGCAGACACTTAACTGGCAATGACCACCTTCAGCAGAGAATCTAACTGTTGATTCTTAATGTTTAATGGGTAGATAAAACCAAAATACTGAAATTGCTGGAGAGCAGACATGAAGACAGAAAATGCTGGAGAAACTTGGGTTTGGTAGCATTTGTGGAGAGAGAAACAGAGTTAATGTTTTGAGTTCAGTTTATTATTCTTCCAAAGACTAGAAGAAAGACATTGAGAGGAAATTCCAGAATTTGGGACCTAGCTGACTGAAGACATGGCTGCTAGTGCTGGGAGCAATTTTGTGGGAATTGGAAAAGCCCAGATATTTCAACAACCTGTAGGACTGGCAAGATTACACAGACAGAGTTGAGGCCATGGAGGGACTTGAAACAGGGACAAGAATTTTAGAATTCACATGTTGCTTAACCAGGTGCCGATTCAGGTTAGCAAGCATACAATAATAGGAGAATGAGACTTAGAGCGATTTAGGACATCTGCAGCAAAGTTTTGGATGACAGTAATTTTATTGAAGTTATAAGGTTTGGAAACAACACCAAGGTTATGAAGGGTCCCATTCACCTTCCAACAGGGAGGAGGATGGAGGTGTAATGTCTGAACAGTGTTTGCTGCTACATCCAAAGACAATAGCTAATATTTAGTTTGAAGAAATTTCTGCTCAAAATAGTACTCAACGCAGATATGGAGTGCAATATAAATACACACACTTTCTCAGTCTAATCTACACCTCTTGCATTAATGTGGCTTTGAGAAGCTTTGGGTAGGATTTGTGAAAGCAAATCTGCACTTTGTCAGAGGTGCTTAAGTTTCTGTGTACAATGTGTCAATGCACAGTTTTGTATATTGCATGCCCGGTAGTGTTTTAATTGGGGCTGGGAGTGGTCTGCTCTCCTTCTCACTTCACAGTTTATGCATGGGCTCTGATTGGTCCACCTGTCACCAGCTGAACTCATTCATTGTTAGTCTGCAATTTCGTGGTTTTGGTCTGTTGATCAGGCAGTGTTGCTCCATGTTAATTTGAGAATTGGAATTTTTGAAAATAAAAATCTGAATTTGAACTATTGAATTACTACAAACATTCAAGCAGTATGAAGGATGGAAACCTGGTCTGGCCAGGTTAATGTAAATATTAACATTAATGTTGGAATGCAACTGAAGTTGCTAGATAGTAGCATAATGGTAATTTCACTGGACCAGTAATCCAGTGGCCCATCCAAATGCTCTGGGAGCACAGTTCAGTTCCCACCACAGCAGCTGGTGGAATGCAGATGCAATTCATAAATCTGGAATTGAAAGCCAGTCTCTGTAATGGTGCCCAGACAATTATCATCCAATGTTATAAAAACACATCTAGTTCACTAAAGCCATGAAAGACAATCTGCTGTCCTCAGCTACATCAGCCTACTGTGACCCACAGAAACGTGGTTGACTCTTAACTGCCCTCTGAAATGGCTACTCAATTGAAGATATGTTGTTTGTGGGTGACAATTTGTGAACTTGCCAGTTACATTCACATTCCACATCCATTAAAGGTAAACTGAAGTTCCTTAGTTTGGCAACTGGCTATACAACACTTTTCCAGTATAGGACGTAGGAACAGAAGTATGTCATCCAGTCCCTCAGGCCTGTTTTCATCGTTTTAATGAGATTGTGGCTGATCTATAGCCTAACTCTGCATACTTACTTTTGGGCTATATCTTTTACTTAACAATACATTTATTTATTAATTTCTCCTCCAGGTGTAGACACCAGTAGTTGGTGAAAACTCCTCAAATATTTTAACCCTAATCTTCCATACACTTATTCATTTTCTGCTTTTGAGGCTGTGAACCAGTTCCTGGGAGCAACTCATACAGAATCTTGGGGCTTCGTACAATGGCTCAAAGGAACACCTACTTGCTTAAAATTTGCACCCTTGCATTCAAATTGCTCCATGACTCAATCTTCCTTAAATATTCTTGTGCTGACTGAGCCCCTCTGAACCTGGTCTCTGATCTATCCACAGTTAACTTCAGTTCACCATTAGCATTCGTATGTTCAACTGCCCAGAATGAAAGCTCTGAAATTTCCTCCTTAAATGTCTCCATTGTCTTCCTCCTTTTAATTCCTTGCTATACTCTTTAAAACAGATCTGTTTGACTAAGATATGCAGTTTTGTTTAGTAGTACTGTTCTGAAACACTGAAATGTTGCACCAGAACCATAAAATGGTTACTGCGCAGCCTAAGGTCATTAAGTTTGTGTCCTCACTCTCTCTCTGCAGTAGCAACTCTTCCTACCTTGCTTTTTCCCTTTTTTAAGACTTAATTGATCTAGTGCTCCTTTTACTTATATGTTTCAGTAAAGATTTTTGATTCCCTTTGATATTAGTTGCTAATAATCATTTCACTGTCCTCTTCTCTTCCCTCTTCTTTTATTTCCCCTCTGAAATTTCTATGTCTGGCATGATTTATCTTGTTTAATAAACCTGACATCTGTTGTAAGTGCTATTTTGCTGCTTCATTTTTCTCTGTGTTGTCATCTGGGGAACTCAGGTTTAATTTGTCCTAGGTTTCTGCCTTGTGGAAATCCCTTGCAAATTCCACTCTTTCCTCCCCATCTCCCTCTTTGACCAAGACTTTGGCGTCCATCCTAAAATTGCATTATGTGGCTCACTGCCAGAAGTTTTACGTCATTCGGCATGGAAACAGACCCTTCAGCCCAGTTAGTTAATGCCACCATGTTCCCAAACTAAACTAGTCCTATTTGCCTGCGTTAGGCCATGTCCCTCCAAACTTTCCTATTCACGTACTTATCCAAATGTCTTTTAAATGTTGTAACTGTACCTGCAGCCACCACTTCCTCTTGAAATTCATTCCACATACTAACCGCTCTCTGTGCAAAACTTACCCCTCGTGTCCTTTTTAAAATTTTCTCCTGTCTCCTTAAAAAGTAACTGCCTAGTTTTGCACTCTCACCTAGGGAAAAGATCTTTGCTATTCACCTTATCCGTGCCTCTCATGACCTTGTTAGCCTCTATAAGGTCACCACTCAACCTCCTCTGCTCCAGTGAAAAAGATCCCATCCTCTCCTTATTAGCTAAACCCTCCATTCCTGGCAATACCCTGGTGAATCTTTTTTGAACCCTCTCCAATTTAATAATATCCTTCCTATAGCAGGACAACCAGAACTACAGACAGTACTCCAGAAGAGGCCTCATGTTGTTTGATCACATTTATTTACAACACATGGAAATATATTACTTTGTAGATAGCACTAATTAGTTATGTATTTTTGTCTAAATAGTGTATTTTGGCCCAGATGGTTAGATTTTAGTTTAACTTGACTATTTTTATATTACACCTACTGTAAAACCTCAAAGCCAACGAAGCCATTTTGATACACATTAAAGACATCAGTTTTATATTCTGTATCGACCAAATGAATTAACTGTAGTAAGGCTATGACCATTTCTTGTTTGTGCTTTCAGAAGGTGTGGATTTTTCACTAGATAGCTTGGTCTGTCTCGTCTTGCAGAATGTCGTATCCTGGTTACCCCTCATCTGGCTATCCAGTAAGTTGCATTGCTATAAACTGCTCTTTATGGTGACTTCACAAGTACTTTAGTATTATTCGTTCAGGTCTTCAGAAAATAAGACATCTTTGATAACTGGTCTCACTTGTGTTTCCGAGTAAAGCATTTTAAACACCTGAGCTCCTAATCAACCAGAAGGTGTTGGACTTCTTCATGGTGTTGTATGTTTTGCTGTGGATTTATTTTTAAAACTTACTTTGCAACTTTTGATCTTTTGCAATGCTTCTACAAATAGAAGAATAAGGTAGAATATACTGAAAGACTGAGATGATAGGAGAATGAAGAATTTCAGGGAAAAATAGTTGTGGAATCTTTTCGAAGTGGTCTTCTAAATCGCAGGAACTGAGATGTGCTTGAATTCTCCTGCACCATGGGAACGGTCTCCCCTTCTCAGATTGAGCCACATACACTAGAAGATCCCATGATAGCATTCCTTTCCTTGCCAGCAGTTTGGTTTGTCAACAGATGGAGGCTGGAGACAGAATTTGATGAACTCTGAAACCCCTTTGCTGTATAAACTGAGATTCACTGAGAACAGTTTTAAGTGAACCCCCTGTAATGTGGAAACTGGTGAGATTGGGTGTAATGCAGTTTGTACATCCTGCCTGTCTCTATTGTCACTAAGTTACTGTTAGGCTGAACGTAAAACCAAGGTTAAATCTGATTCTGTGCAGAACGGTACCTTCTTTTTATTATTAATCTATTTTTCTGATCATTGATTAGGCCGCTTTTAGAATACTGTATTCAGTTCTGGTCTCCCAGCTCTAGGAAGGATGTTGTGAAACTTGAAATGGTTCAGAAAAGATTTACAAGGATGTTGCTGGGATTGCAGGGTTTGAGCTATGGGAAGAGGCAGAATAGGCTGGTACTATTTTCCCTAGAGCATCGGAGGCTGAGCGGTGATCTTTATAGAGGTTTATAAAATTAGGACTGGCATGGATAGGGTGAATAGCCAAGGCCCTTTTTCCAGGGTAGGGGAGTCCAAAACCAGAGGGCATAGGTTTAGGATGAGAGGGGAAAGATTTAAAAGGGATATGTCGAGGATGGTACTTGTATGAAATGAGCTGCCAGAGAAAGGTTGAGACTGGCACAATTACAACAGTTTAAAAGGCTCTGGATGCGAGTTTGCTCGCTGAGCTGGAAGGTTAGTTTTCAGACGTTTCGTCACCATTCTAGGTAACGTCATCAGTGAGCCTCCGACGAAGTGCTGGTGTTATGTCCCGCTTTCTATTTATCTGTTTAGGTTTCCTTGGGTTGGTGATGTCATTTCCTGCGATATGACATCAGCAACCCAAGGAAACCTAAACAGATAAATAGAAAGCGGGACATAACACCAGCGCTTCGTCGAAGGCTCACTGATGACGTTACCTAGAATGGTGACGAAACGTCTGAAAACGAACCTTCCAGCTCAGCGAGCAAACTCGCATCCAGTCCTTCAACCTGAGCTACAAATCTTCTCAAAACTCGCTAGTTTAAAAGGCATCCGGATGGGTACATGACTAGGAAGGGTTTAGAGTTTTTATGTGCCAAATGCTGGCAAATGGGACTTGATTAGTTTGGGCTATCTGGTTGGCATGGATGAGTTAGACTAAAGAGTCTGTTTCCATGCTATAAAACTCTATGACTCTATAATCAACCTGTTCAGATTCATTATTACACACACTAGACGGATGGGACTTGGACCCAATCGTCTCACTCCCAGGGTAGGGACACTACCACTGCATCACAAGAGGTTCCTTTGGGAGTCCTTGTGTCCAGTGGCAATATACAATAAACTCTAAGGGAATGACCAGAGCTGTGTTTAGAGGAAAGGCAAATTTAGGACTGCTATTGAAACGATCAGCACCAAGGATGAAAACCCAAATAGAACAAAGCAGGTATCTAGAAATGAACTGGATTCTGCAATGGGAGGAACTGTGTGGGCATTCTATTTGGAGGATCCATAACCTCATGATGAAAGCAGGGAAAATGGGCTTCTCTTTGGGTCATCTGAGTTTTTTTTTGACAAAGGAGTCTCCAGTTTTAATTCTTGGACCCAGTTGAATTTGGCTGAGATAACGTAATTAGCTGCATCGCACATGTAGGCTGCATGTATCTGGATACCTTGCTTAAGCCTAATAACATAACATAACTAAAATCGTTACTCATGTTCCAGACTCATTGATTGAAATGAATAACATATTGTTACATAACTGACTGTGGCTCTCCTTTCTATTTCAGCAGTCGGGTGGACAGTCTGGCTATCCACAAGCTGGGGGACAGTACCCCTACCCTGGTGCCGGGGGTGCCTATCCGCCTGGTGCCGGGGGTGCCTATCCGCCTGGTGCCGGGGGTGCCTATCCGCCGGGTCCCGGCGGGGCCTACCCCCAGGCGCCGGGCCCCGGCGGGGCCTACCCCCAGGCGCCGGGCCCCGGCGGGGCCTACCCCCAGGCGCCGGGCCCCGGCGGGGCCTACCCCCAGGCGCCGGGCCCCGGCGGGGCCTACCCCCAGGCGCCGGGCCCCGGCGGGGCCTACCCCCAGGCGCCGGGCCCCGGCGGGGCCTACCCCCAGGCGCCGGGCCCCGGCGGGGCCTACCCCCAGGCGCCGGGCCCCGGCGGGGCCTACCCCCAGGCGCCGGGTCCCGGCGGGGCCTACCCCCAGGCGCCGGGGCCATATGGCCAGCCACCAGCTGGAGGCTATCCCCAGGGATCTGGTGGCTCTTATCAGTCTGGTGGAGGTTCTTACCCAGCATCAGGGGGTTACCCTGCACCCCAAGGTAACCAGTCAGGATGGGGATCTGCTGGTTCAGGATATCCATCTTATCCCACAGGTAAACCTCTCAATTAATTCATTAGGTTGTTTCTTTTTACTCAGCATTAGAATTTGTAATGATGCCACAAATTAATTAGTTTAAATTTGCAACTGCAAATTACGTATCTTAATGTGTGAGGATTTAAGTATTTGTGAGTTACACGTGAGTCTATACTGTGTCTGTGTTGTGTATGTGCTTCCATGTTTGTTGAAGGTAGATGTATGCATATTGTGTTAGTTCATGTGGGTGTGAATGGGTTAATTATTTATTTGACCAGCTCTGTATGTTTGTGTTGGTTGAATGTGGGCATGCTTGTGTTTTTGTTGATTATAGGTCTTTCTGTTGGTTGTGTGTGGATGGACGTTAGAAAGTGAGTGTGTACGTGCATGTACGCACGTCCAGGGTGGGTGCACATGTGCCGAGGGAAGGTCTGAATGTTGGAGCCTGTGCTCAGCGCTACAAAGATCAGCTGTGGCTCAGGCCCATAGACAGTGGGCAGTACTGCCTGCTGAAAATACCCTTGCATGGGCATCACTTGGGCATTCATTAGTCAAGCGCATTTTGATCATGCACCAAGTCCAGAACATATGTGTTGGGTCTGGCAGTATGTATACATGAGGCTGAGCCATAGGTGAGGGAATCTAGCAACACTGGAACCAGACCCAATGAAAAGCAGCAGTTGAGGGGAGAAAGCAAGAGCTGTTATAAGGGATAAAAATGATAGTGTGTGCCAAATGAAAGCTGAAGTATACAGTCTGATATTAGGATACTTTTTCAACACTTGATGAAGACTTCTTCTCTTGTAGGTCCAGGTGCCCCTGGCACTGCCCCTGGTTATGGAGGCCCTCAGCCTGCTGGGCAAAACTACTCAGGTGGTGGTGCTCCTCCTTCAGGTATTGGAGTAGAAATACATTAAATCTTTAACAGCCATTTTGTATGAAGCTCTTAGTGAGGACTTGTTGGCAAGGAAACCTCTGTTTTCTAACTGAGCAGGTGATGGGAAGACTCCTTCTTGAACTGGACCCTACCTGATTTGACTTTAATGCATTAGTTTGATACAGCCAAGCACCTTACAATGCTATTGCACAGAGTAGTTCTTGCTGTGGGTTGGGAATCACATATAGGCTAGATTTTCTTCCCCAAAGATGCATGAGTATTCTGAATTTTTCATACCAATCAATGATAGTTGTATGGTTACCATTGTTGACCACCTTTCGATTTCACCTTTTTAACTAGCTGAACTTGGTGTTTAATTTTAGATTCAGCAGTGCCTTTGTGGGATTTGATCCTACCAACGCTCTTATCTCCCTTGAATTGGTCTTGTCTGTGACCCTAATTTGCCAGTAAACAGCCTGCAGACTCTGAAGAGTAACCTGTTTAAGGAGGGACTGGTGGGCTGCTAGAATCCACTAAACTGCCTCAACTTCTTGTTTGCCTTGACTTCCAGGGGGGTATCCATCTGGTCCAGCACCTGGCTCGACTGGCCCACAGCCAACCCCATCACAGGTATGTAACCAAAATGCCTACTGTGTACTTAATGCTAGCGTGCTCCCTTGGCATCCTTCGTCAGCGCAGAGAGAACACGTGAATCAGTGTACTTCAGTACTGTTATTAGTTCTCAATTGTGTCTATTACTTGCCCTGTGAACACTAACAGTTCAGCACCCAATATTATACAGACCTAGCATTGTTAGCCGGTGTTGCACACTCAGACCTGTAGCTGTCAGTCCTATATGCGTGTTGTAAATTGATAGATATGTATTAACCAGCACTGTATCCGGTGATTAATTATGATGAACTGTAGACACAGCTATTCTGACTCATTATCATCAAGCTATACTAGTTATATGCAATGACAGCCCTCTTCCCATCACTATTGTCCTCTACTGTAATTCTTTGACAGATTGATCCCACCAGTACTGTACACCTGTGTTATACCTGTTCAGAGCAATTCCTATCAGTACTGTACCCCCAAGAGTGATAGATTGTCCCTGCCAGCATTGTGTCTCAGTTTTAATGCACCTCTGAATGACAGTCCTGGTTTTCGACGACAGCCCCAGTTTTTCACAGTTCAGGTGGATGACATATAAAAATCTCCATGCAATCAATATTAGGCTTTATTGAATCTAGAGACAACATTGGACAAAGTGACTGCTATCCTATCTTTTCACATCTTCAGATCTTATGCTTCTCTCAAGTATTTTCCAGTGCTGTTTCTTCCCCCATGAGCATTGAATGAAATCAATAGATTGAATATCTCTGATGCATTGCTACGCTGAGTTCTGGGCATTATAATTGTACATACAGTTTTGTACAGCTATTGGTTTTTGTAACAACTGAATGCTCAAACTAAAAAGTCAGCTGGCCGAGGGAGAGCGCAACTTTTCCAAAACCTTTCAGTTGCTGGAATAGTAATCCAGTCCATTGTTACCTCTAGACTTGACTGTTCCAGTTCTGGCAGGCCTCCCACTTTCCATCCTTCATGGGCTCCACTGCTCACATCCCGATTCTGCAAATGCTTTTCACCTTGTTACCCTGTATTTTCTGACTGATTCTGGTCCAGCAGTGCTCCAATTTGAATGCTTTCATAGTTGTGATGGCCCCCAGACAATCACTGATATACTGTCCCTCCAGTGAGAGACAGGAAATTATTGCTGCTGAAAATTAGAGTAGAGACAGTAGAGACAGACATTGTGTGTCACTGAATGCCCTGTTAACTAACAATCGGAGTGAGCCCTTCAAGCAAAACTTGAAACTAAATCCCAAAATAACTAGTGGTGCAGTTTGTGGCCTTTGGCTTTATTCTGATGACAGTGGATAATTTAAACTGACCAGTAAATATCTTGTGTTTGTAAGTAATAGGTTTCTTCTTTCTTTTGTGTATTTGGTTGTAGCCTTCAATGCCAAATATAGGAGGCCTTACAATTGGAGGTGCAACACAGGGCACTATCAAACCTGTTGCTAACTTCAATCCGCAAAGTGATGCTGAGATTCTGCGCCAAGCCATGAAAGGAGCAGGTAGGACGTATAGTGATAGAAGAAAAATTGTGTCATCTGTGGATGCAAGGAAAAAAATTCAGCCAATGTGTACAAGCCCGCCGCCTGTGTAATATGCTGTTAAGAATCTTTCCACAGTGAAGTTTACTCATCAGTTCCTGGGGGCTGTCATTTGGGCTTGAATCAACAGTACGGAAACAGCCCATTGAACTCAATTGGTTTGTGTTATATTTCATACTTAACAAGGGTCTGACTGCCAGACATTACCTTTTTGTGTCTATCCCTGTATCTTGCTATTCTTTTGTCCCTCGTGTGCTGTAGTACCCCTTCAGTATTCAATTACCTGTGCTTCAATCACTTCATGTGGCAGGGAATTCTACATTCTGCCACTCTGTGTGAAGAACTTCTACCTAAGTATTTTACTTGATCTGCATTGACTATCTGATGTTTAACCTTCTTTGCTCTCTAACTCTGCCCAAGTCAATATGTATTTACCCTCCTGAATTGTAAGAACACCATCAATTCTTCTGTTTATCTCTTATGAAAAATGTTGAGGTCCTCCCATTTTGAACAAGATATTAAAGATTGTATTAGATTATAAACGAAAGAAGAATTGCAAGTCCAAGAATGTGAGGCAGTGCTCAAAATCCCAAATTGCTTGGGAAAATTCACCCCAGCCAGGGAGACCGGTTAGAGAAAAGTTGCCACCATTAATAGAATGGGAAGATATGAAGAGGGACCAATCTGCCACTCACAAGCTGTCCTGCATCTGTTGCTGATAGGTTCAAAATCAGCCAATCAGAAGCAGATGCAAAAGAGAGTCCAACCTGTGTTTGGAGAAGCAAGGTGAGTGGCACCAATTAACAAGGCAAGAGGAAGCAGGATCAGGACCAGAGAGTGAGACTAGTGAATAAGCCCAAGGAAGTTGGGGTAGGAGGCCCAGAGAGTGAGGCTGAGAAGCTCGAGAGATAGTGATAGGATTCACCTGTAAAGTTGGGAGACCAGGACTGTGAAGGGTAGAAAACAAATTTAAACTTTTCAAAACAGACAATTCACCTAACTGTGAACTACAGAACTGAGATAAATTCTTTTGTGAATTATTTTAGAGTCTCTGGATTAAAACTGGAGAAGTTCTGGAGCTATTATATGGGCCAAAATGTAATAGATATGATTGTAATGGGTAATGTGTCAAAGTGAGCAACTTTACTTAATGATGACATGCATTTCCTGCGTTATCATTCCTCAAAGCGTTGTGAATTACTTAAAATGCAGTGGCCAAGTTAGAGACTACTAACATAAAATAGTTTAGCTATGCCTTCACCAGTTCACAGAAAACATGTTTGGGGTGATGGCCTCTTGTGCACTGAAGTGTCAGTTATTTTTCAAAAAGAGTATTTGTTGTTAAATGATGCCTGTTGTCTTGTACTAATTTAAATATTGTGGTCTCTTGACATTAATGGCTTCCTTGTGTTTTGCAGCTTGATGTTTAATGGAGTGGTAATGATAATTGAGAGTATTGATTAAAACTTCTGATCTTCTTTCTACTGGGAGCATGGATCAGCACAACTACAGAATGTAGTTTTACTAAATGATTGCATCACTAAAGAAGGAGTTAGACTGAAAAAGAGCCCCTGACGACCAAAAAACTGTTCCCAAAGGTCCTAATGTAGCCCTGAAGAATCCTGAAAGGAGCACTTTGAAACTGTTTTATTTTGATCCATGTTGAGAGCATTTTTAAAATAGAAATTGATGAAAAGAGAAGAAAATAGGAAATGGGATAAACTAGAGACTAGAAACAAATTGTAAAAGAAAACAGGCATCAGTTAGCAACAAATGTTTATTTTTGAAAAATAACTGACACTTACTTCAGTGCACAAAGCCATCACCCCAAAAGTGCTTTCTGTGAACTGGTGAAGGCGTAGCTAAACATTTGCATCTTGGTGGTCTCTAACTCAGCCACTGCAGTTTTGGTAATTCACAACGCTTTGAGGAGTGATGACACAGGAAATGCATGTCATCATTAAATAAAGCTGCTCAATTTGACACATTACCCATTACAATCATATCTATTACATTTTGGTCCATATAGTAACTCCAGAATGTCTCTAATTTTAACCTAGAGACTCTAAATTAATTCACAAAAGAATTTTTCACCTCTGTAGGTGAATTGTCTGTTTTGAAAAGTTTAAATTTAGTTCTCTCCTCTTCACAGTCCTGGTCTCCCCACTTTACTGCTGAATCCTATCACTATCACTTGAGCTTCTCAGCCTCACTCTCTGGCCCTCCTTCCCCAACATCCTTGGCCTTATTCACTAGTCTCACACCCTGGCCCTGATCCTGCTTCCTCTTGCCTTATTTATTTAATACATAAGGTCTTAGAGACATTATGCAAATACTTTTATTTCTGCCCTTATATTAAAAGATGCAATGCTTTGGAAATTGTGTGGAAGTCTTAATCTAAGGGACTTATGCATATGATTGAGTTTCAAAAATAAAAATTGATTCTGGAAGAATTAATAGGGCTAGATATTAACAATTTCTCGGACGTGATGTTCTAGGATTTTAAATGTGATGGCAACAGAAATATTGTTTGTGTTAATGTTGATTTTCCAGTGTTCCCCAGATCTGAGAAATGTCCCTGCAGATTGGAAGCAAACCTAATCCAAGTATGTGAGAAAAGAGACAAAACCTGGTACTAAAGAGCAGTTAACCTTACTTGAATGATCTAGAAAATGGTAGAATCTGCTATCGACAATGTGGTAACTGGGCACTTAAAAACTCATAGCACCGAGCAGCGTCAACACTGTTGAATAGCCAAATTGGTGACAAGATGGTAATGGTGAGTTAGAGAGAGCCAGATGTTAAGGAATTTGCCATACAATTCATAGTAGAGATGCAGAACAGCCGGGATCAATAGCAGTTTGTGGCAATTGTTATATAATTAGAACTGGTACCAAAGAGTTTTTCTAGTCTAAGGTGGATGAATCAGCAGAGCCTGAGTTTTTCATTGAAAATCTTTGTGGAAATTCGGGGTATGGAATAGCAAAATGATTTGTGGTAACGGCACAGTGGCAGAGTGGTTAACAGTGCTGCCTCACAGCGCCAGGGACCCAGGTTCGATTCCAGCCTTGGGTGACGGTCTGCATGGATTTTGCACATTCTTCCTGTGCCTGTATGGGTTTCCTCCAGGTGCTGTGGCTTCCTCCTACAGTCCAAAGATGCATAGTAGGTGGATTGGCCATGTCGAATTGTCCATAGTGTCCAGGGATGGTGCAGGCTAGGTAGATTAACTAAGGGAAATACAAGTTTGCAGGGGTAGCATAGGAGGCAGGGGCTGGATGGGATACTCTTCCAAAGATGGATGTGGACTTGATGGACGGAATGGCCTGCTTCCATACTGTAAAGGTTCTATAGACTTCCCAAACTTGAACTGAAAATTTGGCCAGGAATGGAGTTTGGGAAATTTGACTTGCTTCTCCACAAGAAAGGGAGATGAGGCTTAAACAGGCAATTTTGAAGTGGTTAATCTTAATTCATGACTAAAATTGAGAGTGCAAGTTGGAATTAGTCAGCACACAGACAGGCAGGACTCATTAAATCCGGCAGCGTCAGTGGAGAGAGAGAGAAACAGAGTTAACCCTACCACCAGAGAAAATTATCCTGGACTTGACATGTTAATTCTGTTTAAAGACAAAATACCGGAAAAGTTGAAAATATGGAGCAAACAGAATGCGGAGAAACTCACGTCTGGCAGCATCTGTACACGGAGAAATAGAATTAATACTTGAGTTGCATGTCTCTTGGGGAGAACTCTGTTTCTCTCACCCCTTGGATGCTGTCAGACCTGCTGAGTTTCTCCATCAGCCTGTGTTTGTCAGAGTTCCAGCTTTTATAGTATCTACATTGCCTTTGATACTTCTATAAAGGAATTGTAGTAATGATTGTTAAAGAAGAAACAGTGGTTGTGTATCTCCTAGATTTTCAGAAGTGATTTGTTAAAGTACTATGGGCTTATAGTAAAAGTAACTAGTGATCGATTAGGAACTGATGGGAGATTGATAATTTCCTAGCATCACGTGGCTGGGTTAAATTCTGAGGACTGAGAGAGACTGCAGGAAAAATTATTTTTGCTTATAGATAGCAGAAACACTGCATTGTCAAAGCATGATTAATATATTTTTGGAAGTAAAAATATGGGGGAAAAAATTGCATCTTAAATGCTCAGATGTTGAATGAATGAGTGTAGCAATGATCTTGCTGATGTTCTGAAGAAGGGTCACTGAACCCAAAATGTTAATTCTGCTTCTCTCCACGGATACCGCCAGATCTGCTCAGTTTCTCCAGCAATTTGTGTTTTTGTTTCCGATTTCCAGCATCCGCGGTTCATTTGCCTTATTTATTCCCTCCGGTGAGTGATATGGTTGTCTTAGTTTTCTGATTAGAACTGTACTTCTTTTGTATTCTTTCACATGCGGTGGACATTGTTGGCTAGTTCAGCATTTATTGCCCACCTGTGAGAAGTGGTGGTGCGCCACCTCTTGAAACACTTTTGCCCCAGTGCTGTTAGGGAGGGAGTTTCAAATTTTTGACCCAGTAGTCATTGAGATAGTTTCCATTCAGACCAGAAATCTTCCTGACTTGGAAATATATCAGGTGTTGGTGTTCTTTTGTTGTCTGCTGCTCCTTCCAGGTGCTGTTGAAAGAGTCTTGGTGAACTGCTGCAATGTGTCTTGTAGATGGCATACTGCTGCCACTGTGTCAATGGTGAAGGGAGTGGAAGGTGAAGTTGGTAGATGGGGTACAAATCAGCGGGCTGCTTTGTCCTGGATGCTGTTGACCACCTTGAGTGTTGCTGGAGGAGCATTCGTCCAGACAATTGGGGAGTATTCCATCACATTCTGGACTCATGCCTTATAGATAGTAAACAGGGTTTGGAGAGTCAGGAAATGAGTTAAGTGCTGCAGGATTCGCAGCTTTGACTCTATCTATGTAGACACAGTGTTTATATGGCTGGTCAAGGTCAAATTTCCCACTACCCTCCTGTTCCTTGGTCTTGATGGTGGAGAATTCAGCAAAAATTATGCCATTTAATATCATGGAAAGATGGTGAAGAAAAAGAACAATACAGCACAGAAACAGGCCCTTTGACCTTTCAAGCCTGTGCCAACACACTTTGGCCTAAAACTGTCTTCACTTACAGGTTTGTATCTCTCTGTTCCCTTCCTATTCATGTGTTCGTCCAGGTGCTTTTTGAATGCTGCTATTGTCTGTTGCCACCGCTTCTGGCAGCGCGTTCCAAACACTGACTCTGAACCACAAAAAGTTATATGACTTCAGGTTAAATATGGACAAAGAAACCTCCAGCTGATTACCACATACCATCCTCCCTCAGCTGATGAATCAGTACTCCTCAGTGTTGAACAACACTTGGAGGAAGCATTGAGGATGGCAAGGGCACAAAATGTCCTCTGGCTGAGGGATTTCAATGGCCAGCAGCAGAGGTGGCTCGGCAGCAGTATTACTGATCGAGCTGGTGGGTCCTGAAGGACATAGCTGGTTGACTGGGTCTGCAGCAGGTATTGAGGGAACCAGCAAGAGGGAAAAACAGAGATAATAGGAACTGCAGATGCTGGAGAATCCAAGATAACAAAGTGTGAAGCTGGATGAACATAGCAAGTCTAGGCCCAAAACGTCAGCTTTTGTGCTCCTAAGATGCTGCTTGGCCTGCTGTGTTCATCCAGCTTCTCACATTAAGAGGGAAAAACATACTTGACCTCATCCTTGCCAGTCTGCCAGCTGCAGTTATGTCTGTCCGTGACAGTTTCGGTAAGAGTGACAATCACGCAGTCCTTTTGGAGACTATTTCCTGCTTACACATTGAGAATAATGTCCATCATGTTGTGTGACACTGTCACCGTGCTAAATGAGACACTTTACACAGATATAGCAGCTTAAGACAGGACATCTATAAGACGCCTTGGGCCATCAACAGAAGCAGAATTGTACTCCAGCACAATCTGTAACCTCATGGCCCAGCATCTCCCCCACTCTCAACCATTACTGACAAACCAGGGGATCAACCCTGGTTCAGTAGATAGTGCAGGAGGGCTTGCCAGGAGCAGCACCAGGCATACATGAAGATGAGATGTCATCCCTGGTAAAGCCACCAAACAGGATTGCTTGCACGCCAAACAGCATAGGCAGTGCTTAGTGATCCCAGAACCAGTGGATCAAGTCTAAGCTCTGTAGTTTTGTCACATCCAAATGTGACAGGTGGTGGGCAATTAAACAACTCGCTGGAGAAGGAGGAGACACAAATATCCCCATCCTCGATAATGGAAGAGCCCAGCACATCAATGCAAAAGATAACCTGAATCATTTGGGACAATCTTTAACTGGAAGTGTGCCATCTTAGTCTCTTCCAGTGGTCCCCAGTCTCACAGGTGCCAATCTTCAGCCAATTCTATTCACTCCACTTCATATCAAGAAATAGATGGAGGCAATAAATGCTGCAAATGTGGGCCCTAACAACATTCTAGCAATAGTACAGTAGACGTATCCTGCAGAACTTGCCAGGTCCCTAGACAAGCTATTCCAGTACAGCTACAACATGAACATCTACCGGACAATGGGGAAAATTGCCCAGATATGTCCTGTACACAAAAGCAGAACAAATCCAACATGGATAATTACTGATCCATCAGTATATTCTTGATCATCAGTAATGTGATGGAAGGTGTCATCAATGGTGCTATTGAGCAACCCGTGTTCAGCAATAACCTGCTCAGTGACGCCTAGTTTAGGTTCTCCCAGAGCCACTCAGCTCCTGACCTCATTACAGCTTTGGTTCAAACATGGGCAAAAAGCTGAATTTCAGAGTTGAGGTGACAGTGACTGCTCTTTACATCAAAAGTGCGTTTGACGCAAGAATGGCGTCAAATGTTATAGCAAGACTGGAACCATTGGGTATCAAGGGACAAGCTGTCCTAGTTGGGGCACGTATGGTGCATAAGTTGTCGTAGTTGGTCAGTCATCTCTGCTCCAGGGCATCTCTGTAAGAGTTAATCATGATAGTATCGAAGTCCCAACCATCTGCTGCTTCAATAATCTTCCCTCAATCATAAGTTCAGTCATGGGAATGTTTGCTCATGATTGCACAATGATCATTATTCTTGTGACCTCAGACAATGAAGCCATTCGTGTTCAGACGGGGTGGGGTGGGATGGGGAGTCGGTACCTAAGGAGGGAGCAGACAGGTAGAGATGGAGCCCAGAAAGAGAGAACAGCAGAAAATGGCCTGAATGATTGTATGTCAGAGAGAAAGAAAAGCTGATAATGGAGACCATAAATAGGTGAAGATGGGTTGGTTGTGCTGAAATAACAAAGTGTAGAGCTGGATGAACACAGCAGGCCAAGTAGCATCTTGGGAGCAGGAAAGCTGACTTTCGGGCCTAGACCCTTCATCAGAAAAAATAACTATGGTTGTCCTGAAAGCAGCCCATGTCAGGGATTGTGGTGGAGGGGATCCAGTCAAGTTCTAAAATTGAGTCCTGTAGGCTGCAGGGTCCTCGAGCGGAAAATATGATGCATTTCTTCTAGATTGCAATGAATTTCACTGGAGCACTGCTGTAGATCCAAGGCACAAATGTTGGCCAGGGAGCACGGTGATGTATTGAAGGGGCAGGCATTTTTTGCGGACAGCATGTAGGTGTTCCTGTTTCTTCTTCCCAGTGTTGAGGAGATGTGAGCAACGAGTACAGTAGACTAGTTTGAGGGAGGTGCAGGTAAATCGCTGCTTCATCTGGAAGGTGAACTGGAACCTGGAGCTTTGTCTTGAAAGAGTAGAGGATGTAAACAGGAAGGCGCACCTTCTATGATTGGATTGGAAGTTGAGGTGGGGATGTGGACATGTAATTGAGGTGTCCTAAAGGGAACGGTTCCTGCAAAATACCGACAAGGGAGGGAATTATGTGTTGGAGGTAGCAGAAAGGGTGGCTTGTGATTGGGTTTCATATTACTGGATATGGTGAATTAATGGCAAGGTGGGATATCACCAGATATGGAGAATGAGGAGAACTTTGCAAGTAGACCAGGTGGGATATTGCTGAACATGAAGATAGAGGGCTGAAAGGAATTAGGCAAGGTGGACTGTTACTAGGTGAAAATAGTGAGGGAAGATTGCAGTTGGACTGTTTGTTTGATATTACTATGTATGAGGAGCGTGAGGAGATTCGAATTACACTGGACAGGATATTACTAGATATGGGGAATGAGGGAAAGTGTTGGATTACACAAGTAGGATATTGCTGGGTATGGGGAGTGAGAGAGATTGGAATAAGACTGGACGTGATATTACTGGCTGTACAGAAAGAGGCAGAAGGTGTAATTTAACTTGGAAACAATTTGAAACATGAAAGCAAGCACCTTACAGAACCTTGATAGACCACATGACCTGGTTGTGTGCAGGAACATTCCGTCATCCTACGTTGTATGATGTTATGGGCAACGTGTTGCAGTTGAGACCGAAAAGCAATTAATTTGTTTCGGTGAGCATGTAACAAAATGCACTGACTTTTCTGCACAGGAACCAATGAACAAGCAATAATTGACGTGGTCTCCAACCGCTCAAATGAGCAAAGACAGAAGATCAAATTGGCTTTCAAGACCCTCTATGGCAAGGTGAGTTTATGCAATATTAAAGTTCTGGCCCGTTGAGCCTACTGCATCACTCCCACTGTCTCTCCATATCCCCTGACAACTTTAACCTCTAGAATCAATTTCTTCGTGTAAATATATACTCAGTGACTTCATTTAGGATGGTGTATTGAAGTGAAGACAGTTTTTGTATCCTGAGATTATAACCCCTTGTTGTGGACCTGCCTCACCAGGGAAATCATCAGCTTTGTATCCAGTGTGAAAAGCCCCGTTAGGTCATTGAAACATATAAAATTCTATCTCCTCCTCCAAGATGGAGACACAGTCCTTAGAGCTGAACAGATGAAAGGGTATGGGGTGAAATCGGGAACAGGGTATGAAATAGGATGATCAGCTGTGATTGCATTAAATGGCAGAGCAGACTCAAATAGCCAACCTGTGTTCCTATTTTCTATGTTTCTAAATCTCTCACCCCTGATTTTTAAAAAAAAAATCTAGTGGGTATAGGAGCCATTGAATCATTCTATCCTCATATGACAAGCCTGCCATCCTAGGAATCAGTTTGTGTGCACTCACTCAATGGCAAGTGTAGCTATTTTTCAACCAGCCTTTTTTTATATTCGTACATGAGAGGACAGTTGATAGTCCACCACACAGTGCAGAAAAGTTAGTATATTTTATTATATGCTGTGGGTCTGGAGTCACATATTGGCCAGACCAGATAAGGATGGCCGATTCCTTCTCTAACGGACATTAGTGAACCAGATGGATTTTTTTCAACAATTGACAATGTCATGGTCATCGTGAACTCTTAGTTCCAAACTTTTTAATTGAATTCCAATTCCATCAGTTGTGGCAAGATTCGAATTTCGGTACTTAGAACATTATCTGGGTCTTTGGATTAACAGTCCAGCAATAACATTACCAGACCATCGCTACTCCAGTAGGGAGGCACTCCTGCAGCAGGTAGGACTTGAGTCCAGGACCCTGGCCTAGAGGTAAGGGCACTACCACTGTGCCACAAGCCCCCTCTGATGGCAAGTATATCCTCTCTTAGATAAGAAGATCAAAACTGCACATCATACTCTAGGTGTGATCTCACCAAGACTTAGTACAACTGCAGTAAGACTTTCTTATCCCTGTACTCAACCTCTTTTGCAGTGTAAAGCCGACTGATATTCGGGCTGCGCATGACAGAACAGCAATAAAATGGCTGTTGAAAACCCCAACAAGCTTTGCAGTTACAGAAATTAAAAGTGTGGGAAACATTTGCTCATTTTTGTCGCAGCATATGGAACAATGATTTTTTTTCACTAAGATTAGATATGCAACATTCTTTCTTTTATCCTAAAGATAAGAACATTTCACACCAATTAGTCATTTCTTTCTTTTTTTCTAATCAATCAGTTACAATACTGTTTTAATTAAGATTCTTCAACATAATCATGGATGTAGTTTCCAAATAAAAATTATAGATTTAACACACAAATATACATAAATGTCACAAAACAAAACATCAAAAAGTGATGTTTAAAAACTAATTATGACTAATAGAGAGGCTTCCCTATCTCTTATCATGGACGGAAGTGAAGAGAGTTGGAATGGTAGGATATCTCAAAGAAAACTCTGTTATAGCCTTTTCAAAATAACAGACACTGACATCATAATTGAGAGATAAAGGTCACAAGTGTCCATGCAGAGTTCAACTTTTCATAGACCAAAATGGCAACAAGCCATTAGTAATATATAGTGATGTACTAAAAACCCAATCACAGTTGGACAACTCAACTCTAATTAATCAATAACATACAGAGGGAGCAGATATGTGCTGCCATGTTAAGTTATTGAAATTAGAGTATCATTGACTTTTCTTCTGATCTGAACTGAAGATTAAGGGGGTAACTGAAACCTCCCATCGAGAACAGATTCGACATGGTCTTTAGCCTCTTGCTGCATTATACTGGTAGATGCTTGAATAAAATTACCACATACCTGAATTCTGCTTGTCTCTGAAAATTTATTGCCTCTGTAAGGTTGGCCCTACAACCTGTACACGTTGGAACCCATATCCCTTTGTAAACTGGCATTTCCCAATCTGTAATAATTGAAATAATATTCTGCCGTTCTGTTTTTCTTACTGAAATGACTAACTTCACACTGACTCACTTATTGTATCTGCTATGCATTTTGCCCAATCTTCTATAATTTGCCCAGAAGTCTCTTAACTCCTCCTCACTACTTTCACTCCCACCCAGTTTTGCCATCAGCAAACTTGAAAATATTGTATTTGATTCCCTCCAAATCATTGATATATATTGTGAATCGCTGGTGCTCAAGAACTAATCCTTGTGGTATCTCACTACTCGGTGCCTTCCACTCTGAGAAAGATCAGTCTGTTCCTACTCTGCTAACCAATTCTCAGTGCATGTCACAATATTATCCCTAATTCCATGTGCTTTGAGTTTGCACATTAATAGAACATAGAACAGTACAGCACAGAACAGGCCCTTCAGCCCACAATATTGTGCCGACCATTGATCCTCATGTATGCACCCTCAAATTTCTGTGACCATATACATGTCCAGCAGTCCCTTAAATGACCCCAAAGACCTTGCTTCCACAACTGCTGCTGGCAACGCATTCCATGCTCTCACAACTCTCTGCGTAAAGAACCTGCCTCTGACATCCCCTCTATACTTTCCACCGACCAGCTTAAAACTATGACCCCTCGTGCTAGCCATTTCTGCCCTGGGAAATAGTCTCTGGCTATCAACTCTATCTATGCCTCTCATTATCTTGTATACCTCAATTAGGTCCCCTCTCCTCCTCCTTTTCTCCAATGAAAAGAGATCGAGCTCAGTCAACCTCTCTTCATAAGATAAGCCCTCCAGTCCAGGCAGCATCCTGGTAAACCTCCTCTGAACCCTCTCCAAAGCATCCACATCTTTCCTATAATAGGGCGCCCAGAACTGGACGCAGTATTCCAAGTGCGGTCTAACCAAAGTTTTATAGAGCTGCAACAAGATCTCACGACTCTTAAACTCAATCCCCCTGTTAATGAAAGCCAAAACACCATATGCTTTCTTAACAACCCTGTCCACTTGGGTGGCCATTTTAAGGGATCTCTGTATCTGCACACCAAGATCCCTCTGTTCGTCCACGCTGCCAAGAATCCTATCCTTAATCCTGTACTCAGCTTTCAAATTCGACCTTCCAAAATGCATCACCTCGCATTTATCCAGGTTGAATTCCATCTGCCACCTCTCAGCCCATCTCTGCATCCTGTCAATGTCCCGCTGCAGCCTACAACAGCCCTCTACACTGTCAACGACACCTCCGACCTTTGTGTCGTCTGCAAACTTGCTGACCCATCCTTCAATCCCCTCATCCAAGTCATTAATAAAAATTACAAACAGTAGAGGCCCAAGGACAGAGCCCTGTGGAACCCCACTCACCACTGACTTCCAGGCAGAATATTTTCTTTCTACTACCACTCGCTATCTTCTGTTGGCCAGCCAATTCTGTATCCAAGCAGCTAAGTTCCCCTGTATCCCATTCCTCCTGACCTTCTGAATGAGCCTACCATGGGGAACCTTATCAAATGCCTTACTGAAGTCCCTATACACCACATCCACAGCTCGACCCTCATCAACTTTTCAAGTCACATCCTCAAAAAACTCGATAAGGTTTGTAAGGCATGACCTACCCCTCACAAAGCCGTGTTGACTGTATTTGATCAAGCCATGCTCTTCCAGATGGTCATAAATCTTATCCCTCAGAATCCTTTCTAACACCTTGCAGACGACAGACGTGAGACTTACTGGTCTATAATTGCCGGGGATTTCCCTATTTCCTTTCTTGAAGAGAGGAATTACATTTGCCTCTCTCCAGTCCTCAGGTACGACTCCAGTGGAGAGCGAGGATGCAAAGATCTTCGCAAGTGGCGAAGCAATTGCATTTCTCGCTTCCCAAAGCAGCCGAGGACAAATCTGGTCCGGGCCTGGCGACTTGTCAATCTTAATGTTTGACAAAATTTTCAGCACATCAGCTTCCTCTATCTCTATCCATTCCAGCATGCACACCTGCTCTTCAAAGGTTTCATTCACTACACAGTTCGTTTCTTTCGTAAAGACAGAAGCAAAAAACTCATTTAGGGCTTCCCCTACCTCCTCAGGCTCCACACACAAGTTCCCTATGCTATCCCTGATCGGCCCTACTCTTTCTTTGATCATTCTCTTATTCCTCACGTAAGTGTAAAATGCCTTTGTGTTTTCCCGGATTCCTTCTGCCAAGCCTTTCTCATGCCCCCTCCTGGCTCTCCTCAGACCATTTTTGAGCTCCTTCCTTGCCTGCATGTAATCCTCTCTAGCTGAACTTGACCCTAGCTTCCTCCACCTTATGTAAGCTACCTTCTTCCTTTTCACAAGAAGCTCCACCGCTCTCGTCATCCAAGGTTCCTTTATCTTACCCCTTCTTGCCTGTCTCAGAGGGACATAGTTACTCATCACTCCCAACAACTGTTCCTTAATCAGTCTCCACATGTCTATAGTTCCCTTACCATGGAACAACTGCTCCCAGTCCATGCTTCCTAATCTCTTGAGATGTCATCAAAAGCTTTCTGAAAATCTAAATACACCAAATTTATTGGTTCTCTCCATTTATTATACTGTCTGTGTCTTCAAAAACCTCCAATTGGTTTGTCAGGTGATTTCACTTTCTTTAGTCCATGTTTATTTTGTGTAATGCTATTGGTATTTCTAAACGTCCTATTGTCACATAATAGACTCTAACACTTTGCTACCGTTGATGTTTGGCTAACCGCTCTGTAATTCTCGGATTTCTTCTACTCTCCCTTTTAAAATAATACAATTATGTTTATCACTTTCCAACCTGCTGGAAGTGTTGCAGAATCTACAGAATTTTGGAAGATTACAATTAATGTATTTAGTATTCAGTGGACAACTCCTTTTGTACTGGGATGTAAATTATCAGGCCCAGGGAATTTATCAGCTTTTGGTTCCATTAATTTGTCCAGCACAATCTATTTGTTATTAATTTACCCTTGCTCCCTGATATTTTTGGAATGTTACTTGTTTCATCTTTGAAGATCAAGATTAAATAGTTGCTTAACTGCACTGCTGTTCCGTCATTCTCCATTATCAATCCTATTTCAGACTGTAAAAGGTCTATGTTTGACTCTGTCATGCTTAAACACTCTGTCTGCTTTGCTGTTCTTTGCAAGTATCCTCTCATTTTGTTCATCTTGGCTCTTCTTTGCTGAATTCTAAACTGCTTCCAGTCCTTAGGCTTGCTATTTTTCATGACTTAATATGGCTTTTCATCAGAACTCTGTGGGGAGAAAATAGAGCTCTGTTCTGATGAAGAGTCTTCAACTATGACATGATAGAATTCTTCATTAGGATAGAAAATGAAGTTTCTGTTGGGTTGGGCTACTTCATTTTCTATTCCGACAAAGAATTCTATCATGTAATGGTTACTTTTGCGGAAAGAAAGTTTCCCCCAATGTTTTGCATGTTTTTTCTCTGCCAAAGACTTTGTTGCCTGTCACTAGGCCACTGGTCACATGCGTGCTGCCTGTCACTGGGCCGTGGGTTCACCCCAGTGGCATGGTCAGCAGATGGCAGACAGCACAACGCATGGTTATTTGTTGTTCTGATTGTTGGTGTTAGTTGGCTGATCTGTTAATGTCACATTTACTTGGTGTTAATTTTTGAGTCTTAAAAGTCTTGTGATCTTTGGGAGAATTAGTTAACATTCTGCAATGAGAGTTGTCACTGTTGGGAAGATTTCTGTGTTGTTTGCAAACTGAGATTTGCTTTGAATTAAGTGAAATTTGTTACAAAGCCACAGATCCTCCAAATCATAATGTTTGTTTTTTAGTCATTCATGAGTTGTGGGCATCACTGTCCAGGCCAGCATTTATTGCCCATCCCTAATTACTCAGAGGGCAGTAAAGAGACCCACATTGCTGTGGGTCTGGGGTCACATGTAGACCAGACAAAGTAAGGATGGCAGTCTTGCTCTCTCTCTCTAAAACCCATCAGTGAACCAGCTAGGTTTTTCCGACAATCAGCAATGCATTCATGGTCATCAGTAGATTCTTAATTTCACATTTTTTACAATTCACATTCCACCATCTGCCATGGCAGGATTCAAACTCGGGTCCTCGGAACATTACCTGGGTCTCTGGATTAATAGTCTAGTGATAATGCCAGTACATCATCACCTGCCCTTGTGAGGAAGGATGAGCTAAACAGCTTTAATGGTGTTCATTATTGCAGAAATAAGCTTGGGCATTGGGCCAGCTCCCTTGCTCTTAAAATCATAAAATAATACAGTACATAATAGGCCCTTCGGCCCCTCAAGGAAGTATTGTCCAAAAAAAACTACTGCCTCCACTAATCGTAGTTCCTGCACTAGGCTGGGATTCTTGAACATTACCTCCTTCCAGATCTTTCATCATCCCATCCTCCTTCAGCATCTGGGACAACGCAGTACTGTTGTCTGTGAAATGCCACCCAAATGGGGATTGAACCCACTGTCTTCCAGCTTGGAGATGAAAATGCTATCAGCTGAGGCTGATACTGATTGCCTGTTTGGGTAAAAGTAAAATGTTGAGATTTGAGTAAAATCTGAAGCTAATGGTCAAGAGGAATAGCTTGTGTTTTAATCAAAATGCAATTTTTGTGGGACCCAGCACAAACCATCCAGTTTCAGTGTTCTGTTACTGATGAACAGCTCTTTGTCAATTTTTTTTTTCATTTTAAGGATTTGATTAAGGACCTGAAATCGGAACTGACCGGAAACATGGAGGAGATCATTCTTGCCCTCTTCATGCCTACCACTTACTATGATGCGTGGAGTCTGAGGAAAGCCATGGAGGTATTGTTGACTAAAGCACTGTGCAATGAAATGTATAATTTTGAGGAGATGCACCTAATATCAAACTATCTCTCCCAAACATAAACGTAATTCTGATTGTTCTGTTTCCTAACAGCTTGTTTGTAACGTCTAAACTAATTCATGTGTTTATTTGTTAGTTTAGCCTCATCCTTGTCACATTCATGAATCCATCCTCTTTCTTTGACTTCACTTTTAAAACTAGTCATTATCCCCTTCGCCCATCTTCCTGCTAAGACCAATATTCTCTGGATAAAAGAAAAGTCATGCCAAGTTCTCCTCTTAAGAGGAATAGTGACAGAATGAAGAATCCATTTATGGTGTCACCGAGCATTCGCACAACAAGGTACTTCTGAGTTCACAATTTGGATGGATATGGGAATCGACAACAAGGAGTTTAAACTCTGGGGACGTCTGTAGAGTAAAGATTGTGGGGTGGTCTGGTAGTAAAAGTGGCAACAAATGGATTGTATATGTAAGCTGTTGTTGGAGATATAATTTGGGGTATTCTACTTAGAATGAGGAGACAACAACAGGTCATGGAGACAAACATGCCCATGCACTGCTTAACTTCACATCGATGGAGAAGAGTGATCACTGAAGAGAACATGTGATTGTTGAACTTAGATGTAATAGGAGGGTTTATCAGTGGCACTTGCTCAATGCCACAAGCCAGACGTAATGGTGAGTGACTAAGGCCGGGCATATAGAATCTGTGGGCTTTGGATTGAATGCTGAGATGAGGGTCGTTGTGCAGTGGTAATGTCTGAACAGGTTGGTTTAAAAATATCTTGAAAAGCATTGTCATGGGAGAAAGAGTAAGGATGAGAGGACGTTAGCGGATGAGGGATCTGAAACTGGGTAGGGGATGTATTTGGGCTGGTGCTGCTTCCCTCTGTTATATCCTTGACTCTAATTGTGATCTCAATATAGTAACGTGTTTTCAGTGGAATTCTGGTGGTCTGAATCAGTGGACTGCGGCCGGTGAGTGATCAGCCAAAGGTCTGGGGCGAGTTAGATGATTCAGAACCTAGCAGTAATGTTATCCATGAGCAGTCTTCTGAAGCTTGGAATTCTCTTTGAGACTAACAGGATTGGGCTACCTTGCCTTTGGTAACTACTGTGCTGTTGAATGACCTGAGGTTTTAATTTGTTTAAAGTGAGTATGTGCTCTGAAGGAAGTGGTGGTGAGCCACTGCCCTAAACTGGAACGTGGCAAAGCCATTTTGAGTGGATTACTCGGCCATTTCCTTGAGAATTTCTAAGAGTTGGTCCCATGTAAACTAAACCTGGTAAAAGTAGATTGTCTTCCTTAAAAAAAAATAGCAAACTCAGTGGGTTTTAAAATCAGTCATTTGTTCCATGATCATCATTACTGAGACTATTTTTTAATTCCAGATTTATTTAATTAACTGAATTTAAACTTACAGGCTGTCATGATGGGATTGGAATTATTATCACAGGATCATTAATCTGATGGATTACTTGTCCATTAGATTAACTGTAGCACTGCTGTTCCTTCATTGAGAGTATAAAGTATGGAGTAAGAAAAGAATTTCCTCCAGAAGCCAGTCCCCTCTTGCTGCCTACTTCCAGATTGTACTGGTATAAACTCTGCTCAGTTACCCAGCTCAGTCATAAGTAAGAGAGTTCTGGAGGATTTACATACAAGTGGACTAACAAAGTCCTGTGGTGTTTCCAAAAGACATTTGATTCAAGCAGACAGTTAACTTTAAGCAGTAGGATTCAATGTAAATCTTGGGGACAATAAGAAATTGATTGGAATATAGAAAACAAGAACTCAATCGAGGTGGGTATGATGGTGGTGGCAGTACTGAGAGAGGTGCCCAAGATTGTTCAGACCAGATTTATGCCAGCAATTGACTCACATCTCTACCAGTTGTTCACATAGACAAAGGAGTTTATAATGTGTAAACTATAATGGCTGTGAAACGTGTACATTGTGTATTTTTGGTGCTACAGACTTGATAGCCCCAAAGGCCTCTTCTGTCCTGTTTGATTCTGGAAGCCAATCACATGTAGACTTCTGAATGGTGAAGTAGCATTGCCAAGAGCCCTTATTCATCATATTCAGTCAACATTGAGCAAAGCTGAGTGCCAAATTATATGTCTGAGCAGATGGAAATCAAGAACAAATTATACAAGGGTTTAATCAGAGCATCCTGTTGAGTGCTGGTCATTCAGTTCCGGTCAGTGGGATGAGAGCATTGGAGATGTTGGAAGCAGTGAAGAGACATGGTGTTGATTATCCAGCCTTTCAGTACTGGTTATAGTGAAAGATTGAACAGATTCAATCTTGAATATGGAAACAGTAAAAAAAATTAACCTAAAGGATAGAGAGACACATTGAAAGTAGTTGAGGACAGATTTTAAGCTCTTTAATTCAAAGAATGATCAGTGCATGAAATGAAACCCCAACAGAAGCAAAAGTCTTGTAATCTTGCTGTATTGGAAGGAATATTATGGTACTAATAGTGCTGTACCCATACATTCCTGGCTTGATTAACTATGATGGGTCAAATGACTCTTTGTTCTAAACTGGGATTGCTGCAGTGTACATCTTATAATTATTCCTGTTGACCTTAACGACCTTTGAATTTGGGGAGTAGCTGTGGTGAATCTAGCTGGAAATTTCTCGTAGCAGTTGTTAGAGTGTCAATTTTTTTTTGTGATTCATTCTACAGGCAAATGCATGCTGTTACTGTCAAGGGTACGGGGAGGCTTGGGTGGATGGGTGAGGCGTTTTGATTAAATGAACTATAAAGGTATGACTAATTTTTATGCAGTGCTAATTTAAGACTTGGAACTGCATTCAACCACTCAATCATTGCCTGGGATTTCTTCCTTCAACATATACCCCTGCGGTTAATGCTGCTGTAACAGGAAATGGAAAATGTATTTCAGCTTCCCTTTCAAAATTCCCTGGGTCAGTGTACAAACTAAAACTTGAGTTTTTTGGTCTGGATTTCAGACTTCAGTTTAAAGTCTGATAAATAAACCTGCTGCCTTGTTTCAAGGTCCAGATTCTGCCACAGATACACAACACTGAACATTTTGAAATGGAGAATCTGAGAAACCTTGGTGTTTAAATCCCTGTCACAAAATCTGTGCCCAAGCTGAATTCACTTCAGTTGCTATAGCTGCACTGGGTGGAGGCTTGAAAATAGTAGTGTTTGGAAAATGAGACACACCAAGTGCTGGTTTTAATTTAAATGTTTTATTTAAAAAGTTCTTTTTCCCTTTTGAACGAATGCACCCTTGGAGTCTTTGATTACATTTTAGTATAGAGGGAACTTTATTTTATATTTAACCCTGCCCTGGGAATATTTGATGGGATAGTACGGGGGAGCGAGATGGTTTGTGATCTGTAGATGTTTGGCACACTGGATATTGTACAAATTTGCATGTTGATTTAGAGCCTCATGACCGAATAGATTGGACTGCCAAGTAAAAAAAATCAGTGCTCAGGAAATTCAAAGCTGCAGTAGTCAACTATCACATTGTGTTAAATCATAAAGTGTACTTTAGACATACGTGAATATGAAGGAATTAATGAATAAAAAATCAAGGTTCTTGAGTGCAGAGGAGAGTTACCAGAATGGGAGTGTGGAAAAATCCCTTCAGTTTCATGGGGAGACTAGAGAAAATGGGATTGAACATTGATGGTGAATAGGAGATTCAGTAGCGCTGTTCAAAGTGAATAAGAGTAAACATAAAGTCAAACTATTTCCACTAGCAGGCAGGTCATTAATCAGACAAGATTTAATATGGTTGGCAAAAGAACCAATGGAGAGGACAAATGTTTTTTGTACAGAGAGTTTTTGTGATCTGGGCTGTTTTGCCTGAAAAGCTAGTGGAAGAATCAATGGTGAATTCCAACAGGGAATTACTTATAGACTTGAAAATAAAATAGAAATTGCAGGGCTTCAACCAAGGAGAGGGAGATCCTATTGGATTACACTTTTGAAGATCCAGCACAAGCACAATGGGCCGAATGGTCATCCCTAGAACTGTAGGATTCTATGATTATAATTAAAAACAGAAGAAATAAATAAATTTAAAAAAGAGGGAGCCCATGTGATGGTGACTCAACAGTCCATTGCTGGGGACAGTAAGCTGGTAATTTTGCACCTTTTGATTGTAGTGTTGTGTAGAGAGATCAGCAATTGTCTTTACATGTTGTTTACAGTGCAGCTGTGGCTTTTCTGCCTGTCCATTTATAGACTCTGCAAATGTTATTCAGAGGGAGTAGTCCAGGCCCCTTGACTGCAAATTTGGCAAATGATGGAAAGTGGACATGAGGAACATCTGATCAGTCGTGACGCTGTTGAATGATGGAACAAGTTTGAGGGCCAAATGGCTTATTTCTGTTTCTATTTCTTACGGCCTTATTTATTGCAAAGGGACTGTACAAGGAGTTGGTGTAACTATATCTAAAGCACATGAAAAGTTTTGGTCTTCTTATTTAAGAAATGATGTAGATAGATTGAAGAGTTGGGCAGATAAATGGCAGATAGATTTCGATCTGGGCAAATTCTAGGTGATGCATTTTGGAAGATCTAATTCAAGAGAGAACTGTACAGTAAATGGAAAAGTCCTAGGGGAAATTGATGTACAGAGAGATCTGGGTGTTCGAGTCCATTGTTCCCTGAAGGTGGCAACGCAGTTCAATAGAGTAGTCAAGAAGGCATACGGCATGCTTTCCTTCATCGGACGGGGTGTTCAGTACAAGAGTTGGTAGGTCATGTTACGGTTGTATAAGACTTTGGTTCGGCTATATTTAAAGTACTGTGTACAGTACTGGTTGCCACATTACCAAAAGGATGTGGACGCTTTGGAGAGGGTGCAGAGGAGGTTCACCAGAATGTTGCCTGGTATGGAGGGTGCTAGCTATGAAGAGAGGTTGGGTAGATTAGGATTGTTTTCATTAGAAAGACGGAGGTTGAGGGGGGGACCTGATTGAGGTCTATAAAATCATGAGGGGTATATACAAGGTGGATAGCAAGAAGCTTTTTTCCAGAGTGGGGGACTCAATTTTTAAGGGTTATGAGTTCAAAGTGAGAGGTGGAAAGTTTATGGGAGATATGCATGGAAAGTTCTTTACACAGAGGGTGGTGGGTGCCTGGAACACGTCGCCAGCGGAGGTGGTAGATGCAGACACAGTAGTGTCTTTTAAGATGTTACCTGGACAGGTACATGGATGGGCAGGGAGCAAAAGGATACAGACCCTTAGAAAATAGATGACAGGTTTAGACAGAGAATCCGGATCGGCACAGACTGGAAGGGCCTGTTGCTGTGCTGTAGTTTTCTTTGTTCTTTGATATAAATGCACTTGAAGCAATTTGGAGAGGATTAAAAAAACAGACGAGTTGGGCAGATTGCCTTGTATGAGAAACTTCAATGGGTTGGACTTGTATCTGGTGGAATTTAGAAGAATAAAAAGAAATTGTGTTGATTTATATAAGGTCTTGATGGGATTTGACAGAGTGGGGTCCTGAATGGAGATTAGGAGACAGTGATTAAAAATAAAGGATCTTTCATTTAAGACTGAGATGGTGAGATTTTGTTTTGAGGTTCATGAGCCTTTGGAATGCTTTCTCCAGAGAGTGACGTAGGCATTGTCATTAAGTATTTTTAAGGCAGAGGTAGATTCTTGAATATCAAGGAATTCCAAAGTAATACTGGGGAGTCAGCAGAAACGTGTAGTTGAGCGCACTGTCAGACTTGGGAAACCAAATTACATATAAACATACACGTAGGCGATGGGGAATGCTGTGCTGTGGGATGGGCAGTCTTTTGTATGAGACATTAAACCACATCAGCCTTCTGGATTGAATGGCACATTCCACGGAACTGATCACAGATTTCCCTGTGGAGTCCTGGCCCATTTTCCTCTCAGTCAACATGGGTTAAAAGAAACAGATTTCTGAGAGCAGCTTTATTCCTGGGGAAAGGTGCTATATGAATACTCATCCTTTATCTCCTGTTTAAAATAAGACATTGCTTTCATCACACTAAGAAGGAAAAAAAGTATTTTCCCTGTTTCGAGGCTGAAGTGTCTGCAATTTTAGTTTTATTCATGTTAATGCCCTATGATGAATCTTCATTATATACATTTCTCTTGACCACTTTGCAGCTTCCCTGAATGAAAATACCCCCATTTAATGGGGATTATAGATCTCTTTATAAAATATAATCTTTTTTTAAAAAAATAGTTTATTGACTTGCAAATTACTTGGAATTATTTATTCTGGGATAATGGGTTCATTTCAGTTCACTAGCTTTGCCCAGACCGAGGACTGGATGTGCTTGCTTTTTTGAGGTTCCTGACAGTGAATCTGTTACAATTTCAGAATAATGCTGATGGCCTTACTCAGTGTTAGTATGATCACTGCGCTTCCACGCCTGTGCCTTAGGAAAAATATCTCTTTCTCACAGACAAGTTTTGAAATAGAGTGTTATTGCTACCCTGAAAGTAGCTGAGGCTGTGTTGATCATGTTCTAGCCCTGGATTTATCATAGAATCCTTACAATGTGGGAACAGGCCCTTCAGCCCAACCCTCAGCCCAGACCAACCTTCAGAGCATCCCACCCAGTCCCATCCCCTAATCTACACATCCCTGAATACTAAGGGAAATTTAGCATGGCCAATCCACCTAGCCTGCACGTCTTTGGACTGTGGGAGGAAACTGGAGCACTCAGAGGAAACCCACGCAGACGTGGAGAATGTGCCAACTCCACACACAGTCGTCTGAGGGTGGAATCAAACCCGGGTCCCTGGCGCTGTGAGGCTGCAGTGCTACCCACTGAGCCACTGTGCTGCCATGTTATTTGTGTGATTTTATTTTAAGTTGGAATTATTGCATAGTAACCAAGAACAGTCGCCCCAGCTAAATGCTTTGCTAATCCTCAATGCTGGATTGAAGCACCAGCCTAGATCAGATGTTCAAGTCTCGAGTGGTACTTGATTACTCTTACTATTGAGTCAGAAAATGTTCTTGCTAATAGTGCTGATAGTGTGTTGTACTAATGAGTAATAATATACTGCGAGGAAACGTTGGACTCTGGATTGTTCACAATATGCTGAAGGACTAAATCGTGGAGGTGGAGTTGGTGGTGGTGAGGTTGCAATGTGGATTTGACATGGTAAATACCCAATGCCTGTTACACCACCTCGTGTCACAGAAACAATTAGATCTAATTCTCTTTGTTTTCCCTCCTTCAATCCCATAGGGAGCTGGAACGCAAGATCGGGTTCTGATTGAGATCCTTTGCACCAGGGATAACCAGCAGATCCGAGAAATTGTGCGCTGTTATAAGGAGGAGCTGGGTCGAGATTTGGAGAAGGATTTGAGGAAGGATACAAGCGGCCATTTCAGGAGATTGCTGATCTCCATGTCTCAGGTTAGTGACTGGAAAGTGGTGTGAAAGGATTGCTTGGGGCCACCCATCAGGGGTAATCTGATTGGATTGAAAATTCAGGTAAAGAATTAGATCATTTATCAGAGAGTAAGTGGGCAACTCCTGGTAATTGTCTTGTCATATATGGATGTTACCCTCTGTGACTGTCTCAGGCTGCTTCTCAAGCTGCCAAGGATGCAGCTCCAAGCAAATGAAAGTTGGAGCAATGTATGACTAACCACTGAAGGTTTACAGTTCTGTTCCAAAATGTGTCCACGGTCAGGTAATGAAGTTTAAAACTGACCTACCTGAAATATTTCCTCCCCTGCTTCACTGAGGATGACAGTGAGAGCAGAGCCTCTTTGCTGAATCACGCATCCACACGTTTGGCTGTACTGTGTAGGAGTCTGGTTGCTCAGCACTACCCACCGAATTTAACATGTTCTTTCTGTCTTTCTTTCACTGTTTCTCTCGATCTATGTTTCAGTCTCTGTTCTTCCCTCCACTTTCTTCTCCCTCATGCCTCTCTCTGTAATATGTACGTATTCTTGCTGCAGCAACTGAAGCAAAGACTTGGAAATTTCCCACACCTTTAGAAAGTCTCAAGGCCAAAGAAAGCTCCACAGCATTTTCTCTTGCTAACAGCACAGAGTTTGAGGTTGGCCTGGGGAGTTGGCCGTGTGTCTTTAGCTCACAAGGAAATCTGGAGCCTTGTCTCTGTCTTTAGTTTTTTGGTAAATTTCAACTGTCTCAAAATCCAAACAAGACAACTTTTGTCGTTCACTTCCATTTGTTTCAGTGTTACAGAATCTGTTGCTGCTTTATGATGTTAACCACATTTTTCACACATTCAGGTCACAATTTTCATTCCTGTATGGGTACAGATGTAGCCAGCAAAATTCTAGGTGACCCAATCTGTGTTGAATGAGCTGGTTCCAAATGGGAAACTGATGTGAGTGATACTTTCACAACTTTGTTCCCTTGGGTAAAGAGGATTAAATAATAAAATGCCAGGTAGGTCGAGGGTGTGCACTAGTCTAGGGCATCTATAATGAACCAGCAATGCAACAGCCTTGGGGCTGTTCAGATTCCACTTTTTGGAACTGACTTCAGTAATCCTGCCAGATCCGACAAAACTATAAAAGTGAAGCCTGGCATCTGGACTGATAACACAGTTTGATGCGCTGAAGTATTTCCAGGACAAAACCTGCCAGTACTACATATTCTCGCCAACATACCAGACCCACACTGCATGGGTAGCTGATAATTCTTTCAGGATAACCAGGAAAGGAAATAACCCTTTTCATATCAGCTCTGACCTCTTCCAAACATTAACCTTTTATGAAAACAAAGCAGCCACTCCTACTGGAGTGTGCGTGTGTGTGTCTGTGGGAAATCACCTTGGCCAGGATGCTGCACGCTGGGTGAGTTATCGGGAGCTGCTGTTACCTTGGAAACAGTATCCAGCATGCAGTGAAGAGAGCCAGAAGTCTCCATGTAATGACGTTGCCTTTTAGCTGTGTGTGAGCCCTGGTGAAAACTAAAGCATGAAGCTGACTTAAAACCCACTGGAATCAACCCTTGATTTCTGTTCACAGGGCAACCGCGATGAGAATCAGACGGTGGATATGCAGAAAGCGACAGCAGATGCAGAGAGGTTGTTCCGGGCTGGGGAAGGGAAGCTTGGCACAGACGAATCGACCTTCAACATGATTCTAGCAACTCGCAGCTTTCCCCAGCTCCGGGCAACTATTCAGGAATACGGCAGGGTAAGCGAGTGGAACGTCCCCTCTGTCGGCAACTGAACAAAAAAGGGGACAAATGGAACTGACCTGGTTTGTGTAGAATTATTTCAGGGTTTAGGTTTATTGAAAGTTTTCATGGTCTCTTCTTTTGCTTGTGGTTGTGGAATTAAGGGATAGAAGCTCATCAATTTAAACATTGAGAGAGACAGGGGCTGCAAGATTCATTTAGTCTGCTCATGCAGCTACTGAGTCTCCTGACAACTCTCTGCTTTATCCTGCTGTTGCTTCTCACTCATGGACTTAATTGATTTCCCTTTCAGCTTAGGTATGGGCACTTTTGGAATATTGAATACTTTGCAATGGAGAGCAGTTTAGTAATCTCTTGATGCACAGTAGGATAATATTTAAAGTAGTGTGTGTTACTGGACATGGGGAGAGTGCAAGAACGATACAAATTGTTTAGAGTGCTCTTAGATAGGATATACATGATTGGCCTAATGGCCACCTAGTGTTCTCTGACTTTAGGTTCTGAGAGAAAAGGTCGAAACAGATTGAGATAAATCTCCCCTGACTGTTTATCGTGATGGAAAAGACACATGTCTCTCCAAAGCAGGGGTTTTCTCTCTCTCTCTCTCTCAGTAAAAACACATAAAAATGTATATTTAATTGTGGTTTCCAGTATCTCTCGTAGGGCAAGGGAGAGGCCAGTCAGTCCCTTGGGACTATTCGACCATTCAGTTTGATCACAGCTGAACTACACTTCTCACTCATTTACCTGTATTTGCACTGTATCTCTTGCTTTCCCTATAGAATGATAAAAAAATTGGTCAATTTCTGTCTTAAAAAGCAGTAATTGATGGGCCCAACATCAACAGTCTTTTGGGGAGGAGAGTTCCACATACCTACTTAGGCTACCCGTAAAGAAATGCTTCCTTACTTTTCCTGAATTCAACTAATTCAACTTCTAAAGTTGCGACCTGAGTTTAAATCTCACCTGCTCTGAAGATATTAGGATTATACCACAGCACAACATCGTGGGCCGAAGGGCCTGTGCTGTACTTTTCTGTGTTCTATGTGTAATAACATCTGAGTAGGTAGTTTGGAAGATATCTTAATATTGAGATAACAAGGTGTGGAGCTGGATGAGCACAGCAGGCCAAGCAGCATCTTAGGAGCGGGAAAGCTGGGCCTAGACCCTTCATTGCTCAGGTTGTCGAGGGAAGTCCTGACAATGGTTTTTGCTTTTAAAGATGGTGCCCCCCTACTGAGATTACACACACACGCACAATGAATGAGGAGAACATAGTTTTTAGCTCAACTGGTAATGCCCAGGCCTTCATTGGTAGCTAAGCAGCAGACAGTGTTGGAACGTATACACTGGAAACGTCAAGTGAGTGATTTTGAGGAGAAATGCTGATAATGGAACAACTCAGCATCCTACAGCACAGAATTGGATCATTTAACTGAGATGGAAAGTGGTGGAGCAAATTTGAAAAATTCTATTAAGAAGTAAATCCCACTGCTTTAGCTGTAGTGGGAGTGATTTACTTTGCAACCTAATATACCATTAGATAAGTGCTTGAGAAGATACTGTTTGGATAGTAGCTCTTCCAAAAAGGCACATTGTGCTGCTTAATTCTAGCACTAAAACCAAACAGTCCCTGAATATTGTGGTCTGCATGCAGTACATGAACATCCAAATGGAGTTTGCACATTCTCCCAGTGTCTGTGTCTCTGCTCCGGTTTCCTGCCACAGTCCAAAGATGTGCAGGTTAGGTGGATTGACCATACTGAATTGACTATGGTGTCCAGGAATGTGCAGGCTGGGTGAATCAGCCATGGGGAATGCAGGGTTACAGGGAGAGGATAGGGAGATGCGTCTGGGTAAGGTGTTTTTTTTGTGGGGGAGGGGTGCATTGTAAACTCAGTGGACTGAATGGCCTGCTTCCACATTGTAGTGTTTCTATGAAATCATTTTCAATCAAAAATAGAAATAGTTGAAGAAATTCAAATCTGGCAGCAGAAAGGCTTCTGATGAAGTGGTCACGAGGGTCCAAAACATTTACTCTGCTTTCTCTCCACAGATGTTGTCAGACTTGCTGCATCTTTCCAGCTATTTCTGTTTTTGTTTCAGATTGCCAGCGTCTGCAGGGTTTCTGTTTGGTATTTAAATCATTTTACTTTTCTGCATCTCTGTTTCCTCCTCGTTAAGGAAAGGTGTTGATTTCTGTTATTACTAGATCCTCTCTCATATTATTGGTATCAATCATAATTTGTTTGCTCAACAGTGAAGGCAGATACAAACTCCTCAGTCCTCCCTGCCACTGACACTGTCACCTGTGTTTGTTCTTGAGGGGCCTTCATTTTCCTGAGATACTGATAGATATAGAACATAGAACATAGAACATAGAACAGTACAGCACAGAACAGGCCCTTCAGCCCACAATGTTGTGCCGACCATTGATCCTCATGGATGCACCCTCAAATTTCTGTGACCATATGCATGTCCAGCAGTCTCTTAAATGACCCCAATGACCTTGCTTCCACAACTGCTGCTGGCAACGCATTCCATGCTCTCACAAGTCTCTGCGTAAAGAACCTGCCTCTGACATCCCCTCTATACTTTCCACCAACCAGCTTAAAACTATGACCCCTCGTGCTAGCCATTTCTGCCCTGGGAAATAGTCTCTGGCTATCGACTCTATCTATGCCTCTCATTATCTTGTATACCTCAATTAGGTCCCCTCTCCTCCTCCTTTTCTCCAATGAAAAGAGACCGAGCTCAGTCAACCTCTCTTCATAAGATAAGCCCTCCAGTCCAGGCAGCATCCTGGTAAACCTCCTCTGAACCCTCTCCAAAGCATCCACATCTTTCCTATAATAGGGCGCCCAGAACTGGACGCAGTATTCCAAGTGCGGTCTAACCAAAGTTTTATAGAGCTGCAACAAGATGTCACGACTCTTAAACTCAATCCCCCTGTTAATGAAAGCCAAAACACCATATGCTTTCTTAACAACCCTGTCCACTTGGGTGGCCATTTTAAGGGATCTATGTATCTGCACACCAAGATCCCTCTGTTCGTCCACGCTGCCAAGAATCCTATCCTTAATCCTGTACTCACCTTTCAAATTCGACCTTCCAAAATGCATCACCTCGCATTTATCCAGGTTGAACTCCATCTGCCACCTCTCAGCCCATCTCTGCATCCTGTCAATGTCCCGCTGCAGCCTACAACAGCCCTCTACACTGTCAACGACACCTCCGACCTTTGTGTCGTCTGCAAACTTGCTGACCCATCCTTCAATTCCCTCGTCCAAGTCATTAATAAAAATTACAAACAGTAGAGGCCCAAGGACAGAGCCCTGTGGAACCCCACTCACCACTGACTTCCAGGCAGAATATTTTCCTTCTACTACCACTCGCTGTCTTCTGTTGGCCAGCCAATTCTGTATCCAAGCAGCTAAGTTCCCCTGTATCCCATTCCTCCTGACCTTCTGAATGAGCCTTCCATGGGGAACCTTATCAAATGCCTTACTGAAGTCCATATACACCACATCCACAGCTTGACCCTCATCAACCTTACTAGTCACATCCTCAAAAAACTCGATAAGGTTTGTAAGGCATGACCTACCCCTCACAAAGCCGTGTTGACTGTATTTGATCAAGCCATGCTCTTCCAGATGGTCATAAATCTTATCCCTCAGAATCCTTTCTAACACCTTGCAGACGACAGACGTGAGACTTACCGGTCTATAATTGCCGGGGATTTCCCTATTTCCTTTCTTGAAGAGAGGAATTACATTTGCCTCTCTCCAGTCCTCAGGTACGACTCCAGTGGAGAGCGAGGATGCAAAGATCTTCGCAAGTGGCGAAGCAATCGCATTTCTCGCTTCCCAAAGCAGCCGAGGACAAATCTGATCCGGGCCTGGCGACTTGTCAATCTTAATGTTTGACAAAATTTTCAGTACATCAGCTTCCTCTATCTCTATCCATTCCAGCATGCACACCTGCTCTTCAAAGGTTTCATTCACTACACAGGTCGTTTCTTTCGTAAAGACAGAAGCAAAAAACTCATTTAGGGCATCCTTTTATCTGTTTTACCATTAGAATTGAATCCCTTTCATGTTATTTTTCATGTTCGTCTTTGGAACTTTGCAATAGTTGCTTTACATTCCTTTCTTGCTTTATACAGTCTGTTCCCAGTCTGTTGAATTTTATTATTTCTTTGCATTCGATGTGTTTCTCACTTTTGTTGACCATATGTGTCTACCTGCATTTATGTTCGTTGATGATCAGTTTCTGGTAAAAGTTTCTTTAAATACCTCCCACGTTAACATTTTTTTTTCCTCCCCTATGTCCAATTTAAGCCAAACCCATCAGATTGCCTTTTCTTGTATTGAACTTTAATTTAGAAGTGATTTCTCCACAGTTATCTAAACGGGAACTGCTGAAAGCTGTTGACAGGGAGTTTTCAGGAGATGTGCGTGATGGAATGCATGCTATTGGTAAGTTTGACTGTTACAACCATCAGTGAACCGTACAACTTGAGTTTGGCTTCTTCAGTTGAAAATTATACATTACACCATCTCTCTTTCCCTGTTGCTCACTTTCTGTCTTGCTCATTGCTCCTCCTCCTCAGCCCTTCTCTTTCCCCCTCTTTTACTCTCCCCTTCCTCCACACTCATCACGTCTATACCATTCTCCTGAATCTTGTGTCCCATTAGCACCTCTGTTTTCATTCTCCTCCACCCAGCCCATTTACTGCTGCCTGCGGCATCCTGCATTGTTACCATGATGCCTCACACCTTGCTGCACTGAGCCAGGAACCTGAACTGGCCCCCCTGCCTTAAAACTCTCACTGTTCATTTGAAAACAGCATGCTCTCAATCCAACTTAACATGACCTTTTTCTCAATCAGCTTTACTTACACAGTTTGCTCTCTTTCACCAAGCTTTTGATCTCTTGCAGTCTCACCATCTGTAGTTTGTAATTTTGTTTTTATTGTGGTGAATTTGAGGTATCTCAATGTTTATCTGCTTTGATGGTACAGAATAGAAACAGCTCCGTCCATAAAATGTATTAAAACTGTTGAACTTTTTAACAAGAGCAATGATAGCTAATTTAGTTAGAGGGAGAAGGAAGAGCGCTAGGTAGAAGCAGCTCCCATTTTGTTAGTAAGTGTGACTTACTTCATTGTTTCCTTGTGTTTTGATTATCTTATTGTGGGCCAGGCTGTTTTTGAAGGCTTATCCTTTTACCTTTTCCTTGCAGTTCAATGTGTGGTCAGTCGCCCGGTATTTTTTGCTGAAAAGCTCTACAAGTCCATGAAAGGCGCTGGTACCAGCGATTCTACTCTCATCCGAATCATTGTCACTCGCAGTGAGGTATGAATGCCTGTCTGAGACAGGGGAGTACCCGTCAGCTGCCTGTATCATACAAACTGTAACTGTGTCTTACTGGGTTAATGCTACTCTCTTACCAAACTGCCCACCCTCATCCAGATGTGCAAAGTCCTAGATTCAAACCTGATCTATGCTGAGTTTATTGACCAAATTGCTGTCATGAATGCACCAACACATTCAATAATAATTTGGGAAATTGGGTGATCATTTATAAAGGAAATATTTGCCAAATTTGTAGTTATGAGCCTTGGTGTGAGATTAACTGGCTTTTCCACAGAACCATTTCTGGTTTCGGCAGCAGCACCTCGGAGCAGAGGTTTCTGGGAGGGGAGGGACCTTTCTTTTCATCCCTCTGCTATATAAGTGATTGTGGTCTCAACCCGAGACCCTACCCTTGTAGGGCCTCCCACCCATCCACCTCCTCTAACCTTATACACCAGGGACAAATCAAGGTAAACTTCTCTCTTTTTTAATTTTTTTGTTCAGGGGGTTAGCAGAGATGGCAGTGCAGGTAGAGAAATGGTCCTCCTGCATGATGTATGAGGTCAGGGACGCCATTAGTGTCCCATCCAAATACGTCTGCTGGAAGTGCACCCAACTCTTGCTCCTCTAAGACCGCGTTAGGGAACTGGAGCGGGAGCTGGATGAAGTTCGGATCATTCGGGAGGCAGAGTCAGTGATAGACAAGAGTTTCAGGGAAGTAGTTACTCCTAAGCGTGAAGAAAGCTGGGTAACTGTGAGAAGGGGGAAAAAGCAATCAGTACAGGGATCTCTTGTGGTCGTTCCCCTGAAAAACAGGTATACCGTTTTGGATACTGTTGGGGGGGATGACTTACCAGGAGCATGCAGTAGGGTGCAGGTCTCTGGTACAGAGTCTGTCCCTCTTGCACAGAAGGGAAGGGGGGATAAGAAGAGAGTGATAGTCATTGGGGACTAGGTAGTTAGAGGGACTGATATAAGGTTTGCCAGGAACAAAAGAGACTCACGGTTGGTGTGTTGCCTTCCCGGTGCCAGGGTCCGTGATGTCTTGGATCGTGTCTTTGGGGTCCTGAAGGGAGAGGGTGACCAGCCCCAAGTCGTGGTCCACATAGGCACCAACGACATAGGTAGAAAGAGGGATAGGGATGTCAGGCAGGATTTCAGGGAGCTCGGGTGGAAGTTGAGAGGTAGAACAAACAGAGTGGTTACCTCTGGTTTGTTACCCATGCCACGTGATGGCGAGGCAAAGAACAGGGAGAGATTTCAGCTGAAGACGTGGCTGCAGGGATGGTGCAGGAGGGAGGGCTTCAGGTACATGGACAATTGGGGCTCATTCTGGAGAAGGTGGGACCTCTACAAACAGGACGGTCTCCACTTGAACCAGAGGGGCACTAATATCCTGGGTGGAAAATTTGCTAGTGCTATTCGCGTGGATTTAAACTAGCTCAGAAGGGGGATGGGAAACTCAGGTGTAGTCCTAGTACACAGAAGGATGAGCGTAGGGAGGACGTGGACAGAACCTCACTGTCACAGGAGTGTGCTAGCAGACAGCAAGCTGGATTGAAGTGTGTCTACTTTAATGCCAGGAGTATCCGGAATGAGGTAGGTGAGCTTGCAGCTTGGATAGGTACCTGGGACTTCGATGTTGTGGCCATTTCAGAGACATGGATAGAGCAGGGTCAGGAATGGATGTTGCAGGTTCCAGGGTTTAGATCTTTCATTAAGGTCAGGGAAGGTGGTAAAAAGGGGGAGGTGTGGCTTTGTTGGTCAAGGACAGTATAACGGCGGCTGAAAGAACTCTTGTTGAGGACTCGTTTACTGAGGTGGTATGGGCTGAGGTCAGAAACAGGAGAGGAGAGGTCACACTGGGAGTTTTTTTATAGGCCCCTGCAAAGTTCCAGGGATGTGGAGGAGAGGATTGGCAAAACTATTCTGGGCAGGACTGAAAAGAACGGGGTGGTCATTATGGGAGACTTTAACTTCCCTAACATTGACTGGAAATGCCATAACTCTAGTACTCCTGCACACATTGGACCAGTTTTTGTCCAATGTGTGCAGGAGGGTTTCCTGACTCAGTATGTCGAAGAGCCGACAAGAGGGGAGGCCACACTGGATCTGGTACTTGGTAATGAACAAGACTAGGTGATTAATTTAGTGGTAGGTGAGCACTTTGGAGAGAGTGACCATAATTCGGTTATGTTTACTTTAGCAATGGAAAGGAATAGGAACATGCCACAGGGCAGGAGTTATAGATGGGGGAAGGGCAATTATAAGGCGATTAGGCAAGACTTAGGAGGTGTAGAATGGGTTAGCAAAATGCAAGGGATGGGGACAGTCGAAATGTGGAGCTGGTTCAAGGAACAGATATTGCGTGTCCTTGATAGGTATGTCCCTGTCAGGCAGGGAGGAAGTGATAAGGGAAGGGAACTGTGGTTTACGAAAGAAATTGTATCTCTTGTTAAGCGGAAGAAGGAGGCTTAGGTGAAGATGAGACAAGATGGTTCAGATGAGGCGATGGAGAGTTACAGATTAGCGAGGAAGGATTTAAAGAGAGTTAAGAAGAGCAAGAGGAGCACACGAACAGACATTGACAGGTAGAATAACGGAGAACCCTAAAGCTTTCTATAGGTATTTGAGGAATAAGAGGATGACTCGGGTAGGAATAGGGCCAGTCAAAGACAGAAGTGGGAAGTTGTGTGTGTGACCCTGTGGAGAGCAGAGAGGTGCTAAATGATTATTTCTCATCTGTTTTCACTGAGGAACAGGAGCATATTGTGGAGGAGATGACTGAGTTACGGGCTAGTAGAATTGAAAGGATTGAGGTTAGTAAGGAGGAGTTGATATCAATTCTAGAAGGTGTGAAGGTAGATAAATCCCCTGGGCCAGATGGGATTTTTCCGAGTATTCTCTGGGAAGCTAGGGAGGAGTTGGCGGAGCCTTTGGCCTTGATCTTTGAGTCCTCATTGTCTACAGGTTTAGTACCAGAGGACTGGAGGATTGCAAATGTTGTGCCCTTGTTCAAGAAGGGCAGTAGGGATGACCCAGGTAATTATAGACCTGTGAGCCTTACGTCTGTTGTAGGAAAAATTTTGGAAAGGATTATAAGAGATAGGATTTATAATCATCTAGCAAGCTACAATTTGATTGGAGATAGTCAGCATGGATTCGTCAAGGGCAGGTCATGTCTCACAAACCTCATTGAGTTTTTTGAGGTGACCAACCATGTGGATAAGGGTAGGGCAGTTGGCATGGTGTACATGGACTTCAGTAAAGCCTTTAATAAAGTTCCACATGGTAGGTTATTGGAGAAAATACAGAGGCACAGGATTGAGGGAGATTTAGCAGTTTGGATTAGAAACTGGCTTTTTGTAAGAAGGCAACGAGTGGTGGTTGATGGAAAATATTCAGCCTGGAGTCCGGTTACTAGTGGTGTGCCTCAAGGATCTGTTTTGGGACCACTGCTGTTTGTCATTTTTATAAATGACTTGGACGTAGGCACTGGTGGATGGGTTAGTAAGTTTGCAGATGACACTAAAGTCGGTGGAGTGGTGGACAGTGTGGAAGAATGTTGCAGGGAGACTTGGATAAACTGCAGAATTGGGCCGGAAGGTGGCAAATGGAGTTTAATACGGATAAATGTGAGGTGATTCACTTTGGGAGGAATAATCGGAAGGCAGAATACCTGGTCAATGGAAAGATTCTTGGTAGTGTAGATGTGCAGAGGGATCTTGGTGTCCATGTACATAGATCCCTGAAAGTTGCCACCCAGGTTGATAGTGCTGTTAAGAAGGCTTACGGTGTTTTAGGTTTTGTTGGTGGAGGGATTGAGTTCCGGAGCCGTGATGTCATCCTGCAATTGTACAAAATGCTCGTGCGGCCTCATTTGGAATACTGCGTGCAGTTTTGGTCACCCCATTACAGGAAGGATGTGGAAGCATTGGAAAAGTTGCAGAGGAGATTTACCAGGATGTTGCCTGGTCTGGAGCGCAGGCCCTATGAAGAAAGGCTGAGGGACTTGGGTCTGTTCTCATTGGAGAGAAGGAGGCTAAGAGGGGATTTAATAGAGACATATAAGATGATCAGAGGATTAGATAGGGTGGACAGTGAGAGTCTTTTTCCAGGGATGATGACTTCAGCTTGTACAAGGGGGCATAGCTACAAAGTGAGGGGTGATAGATTTGAGACAGATGTCAGAGGCAGGTTCTTTACCCAGAGAGTGGTAAGGGCATGGAACGCCCTGCCTGCCAATGTAGTTAACTCAGCCACATTAGGGGCATTTAAACAGTCCCTGGATAAGCATATTTATAATGATGGGATAGTGTAGGGGGAGGGGCTTAGTTCACAGATCGGCGCAACATCGAGGGCTGAAGGGCCTGTTGTGTGCTGTATTGTTCTGTGTTCTATGATAGTTGAAATGGCCTCTTTCTGTGCAGCATTATTCAGTGATCATGGCCACAAGAACGGCCGGCCTGTTTATTTCTCAGCCAGTGGCTGCACACTTTATTGATGTGGGCTTGCTGCTCCTGGTCACATTCCAGTGCCTTTGGATTGGGAATTTTTTCAGAAATCAACCAGCACTGACTAGGTATAAATCTTGAGACCATTGGCTCAACCTTTGTATTCAGAACTGTACATTGGACTCCATTGCATAATGTGAAGGACTTCTCAACAGTAGATAAACTGAAAGCTCCTGTCATTGAATGCTGATGTGTGGGTGAGTGATGCAGGTTTCACATGTATATTGGATCAGCTGCAGTCTCCATTTCATTTCATTGAGCATTCTGGTTTTTAATGTCCTTTCAGTCATGCTGCAGTCACCATTCTTGTTCAGTGCTGACATTTATATTTGTTTGTGTTTTGTGCCTGCCCATTACTGCAGACAATCTGCCCTCAATTCATCACTGAATATGACCGCCTTGCCTGTCTCCTTTTCTCAGCTATTCCACTCAGCACTACAGTGCTGTTCAATGTGACTTAGTGAGTTCAGTTTGTGCCCCCTCAGGACAATACAGTTCTCTACAATCTGCACAATAGCTCTGACCACTTACAGCTGTATAATTTTTCACATGGTTAGAAAGCATGAGTAATATTGTTATAACTTTCTTTCCTGAACTGTAATTTATTATACTACATGCAAATTTAGATTTTATTTTATATTTCTGAAACAGAAAGCATAAGGACATAAACCATGTCACTGTACTTAGATTATAAATGTGTCCTCCACAGATTGATCTTGTTCAAATCAAGCAAGCGTTTTGGGAGAAGTACCAGAAGACTTTACGTTCGATGGTGGAAAGTGACACAAGTGGAGACTACAAGCGCTTGTTGGTTTCGATTATTGGGAACTAATTCTGAATTAATAGCTTCTGGGTGACTTAATGAATTTCTTTTAACAATTGCATCAATCTTGACTTCATTAGTGGAAGGAGAAAGAGACAACATTCCTTTTTGAATCATCTCTCACTTCATAAATTTTAATGTTAGTTGGGCTTTCCTTTCCAGCCAAAGGTAGCTAGATGAAAACTCTTCCTGCACAAGCTGCTCAGTTGACATCGTCAGCTTTTGATCCCATCGGCTTCCCAGCCTGACACTGAAGAGTACAATCTGCCCACAGTTACTTTCCATAGTGGAAAGAACAAATCCAAGCTTTTAGAATAAGCGTACATTTGCTGTTTGGAACTTGCTTTCAAACTGGTGTGCTATATAACACTTAAGATGCCACTAACTATTAACCCAATGCAGATGTTCTGGCGATGAATGTTGAATAATAGTTTGTGCTGTGATGGTAAGATTATTTTCTGAATGAAACTAGAGTATCAATCGATTTTGCTTCATATTTCACTTTATCTGGAGGTGCACAGAAACTGCTCGTGGTCCATTATTGAAGTGCAGTTCATCCAAATTGCCAGTTTTTACTATTTCTCAATTTCTTCCTCTAACTTGAACTGAGGATGTCTGGACTACAGCTACAATAAGTAGCTTAGAGCTTTTGATACTACCTCAAACTGTGCTCTCTTCTCATGAGTTTCCTCAGCCTAGTTAGTGCATCACATGGAAAGGTTTTAACTTGCCTTAATGTGAAGAAATATTGTCTCTGAAATCTCAGAATAAGGAACTGTTTAAAAATGGGAGTATACCTGAACAATGATGTGGGGTCCAGTAATTTGCGTTGTCATAAGATTATGTTCTCTGAAATTGTTAATGGATGAAATATGTTCACCCTCCAAAAATGATGTTGATGTGCTGAGGAGGTGTCTTCAGAGGACCTTCCTTCCACCCATTCCAGCTCAGTAGACTTGTTTTTCAGGGAATTTGGCTGAATTCTGATAGCAGTCCTCTGGAGATGTTCAGTTTAGATCCTATGAATAGTTGTCTTTTAGTGAAATAAAAACAACTGGAGATCTGAACAGAAAAACAGTTAACGTTTTTCTGTTTTTTTCTCGCTACAGATGTTGCCAGAACTGTGGAGTTTCTCCAGCTCCAACTGTTTTTATTTCAGGTCTCCTAGTGAATATTGCCTTGCTCCCTATGTAACCATGCACTGCACTGCTTTATTCTCCGTTTGGTGGCAGGGTGGCATGTTATCTGCACTAAGATGTATTTAAGAATTCTATATTAATGCCATATATTTGCTCTGCAACAATATAGCTCTCAATTATGCAAAATTTTGCCTTGTGCCTTGCATTCTGAATACAATTCTATTTTATATTTCTATAGTAGTAGAAAATAAAGAATATAATCCTTGTCTCTGCACTTTGTAAATGTGCCTCTTCTGAAGTAGGGTTCAGTGGTTTCTGAATTTAGTGTATAGCAACCTTACTAGGCCTGAGCACTAAACTCCTATTGTTTTCCTCTAAGTCTGCATATTTCTAGACATCTAAGGCTCACTTATGATATTTCTAAGCCTCATTACACTTTAGTTTTGATTTCTTTTGCTTACTTGGAAAGCTTTTGACCTGTCGTGAAGTAATCTCTCCATCACTTCCCCTCCAACAACACCACCACCGAAGTCTGCTTCTCATCCAGGAGTGGACAGTGAAGATCACTGATTTGCAGAAATGCTGGTGTCTTACTAAACTAGTGCTCAGGGAACACGAGGGAAATTGTTAGCTGGAGGCTTTGGCCTGGTGATTGCTCCCAGGAGCTTGTGGTTGCTGTCCTGTGACCCCACCTGGCAAGGGTTTGGGTTTTCTGATTCAGATTATACTCTGAAATGAAGGCTGGATGACTCCTTGCTAGAGTGTGGGCAATTGGCTTTACCCTGTGGACTTGTGAATCAATGACCACTAACCTGCCTTGAACTGTGGGCCACGTTGACTTAGTTTAGATGTATGTAATCTGTAATCTTGATTTATCATTGCTCATGCTGGATTATCGTTTCCTACTTTAAAATTATGTTGCCAATATTCTAACTGTTTTAAAAAGTTCAATGTCAATAAAATGAAATCACTGTAAAATGCTCCAGTGACAGGAAGCAGTACAGGAATTTTTTTGCATCCTGATCTAATGCTGGTTCTAATTTCGTCAAATGTTTTGCCAATAGTTGTATTAATGGAATAAAAGTAAGTGATCTGGAGCTGTTTGTTTGGTTTTTTTGTCTTGTCTGGCTATCTGTGTACAGGGAAGGGGAAGGAAGTATGGACCCTGTCACTGTTTCTGCTCCACCCTACCATACACTTTGACAGCAATCCAGCTAACCAGAAATACAAACACGTGTTCATAGCATCGGCCACTACCGTTCGTTCTCATAAAGCATAGGTTGTTTCTCCAGAATTTCCTGTTGGGCTTGTGACTATTTTATATATTGACTAGTGGCTGGTCCCCTACACAAGGGGAAACAGTATCTCTGTTTATAATGAAAGGGTTTGATAGGATAAAGACCTCCATTAAGTAAAGCCTTGTCTGTTACAGAGAAAAGAGCACAATTGTGTTTTAGGTTTCCAGATAATTTTTACACCTGTCTTTTTTCATGCTGATGATTTTCATTATGCGACTAATTCAGTGTATTTTCTGGTCTCCACATTATGAAGAATATAATGTTTTTTAACCAAGGCTCTGCAGAACTTCTGAATTCTGATTCTAGCTCTTTAGAAGTGAATCCCTTCCTTACAGCACCAAGATTCTTGAGATCCTGTCATCTTCATCCTATGAGAGTCACATCCAAGGCCAGTCCACTCAATATTGACACACTTGTGGATTAGCAATATACAGCCCTCTAGTTCAGCTTACGAGTGAAAGACTCCTGTTATTCAGTATGACACCTACCGTGGGTTCAGGATTTGGTGTTTAGTCTGCAGAGTGAACTGCCCCTGATTATTATACGAGCAGTTGGCTTTTCACAAGATACTTAAGTGACCAACATTCCAGCTGCTGAGGACCACGTGACTGTTTTGAATGAGATTAGCTTGTGCCATGATGCACTCTGCAGTGTGGCCTATGCGTATGGTATGGTCACACTTAAAACTTGAAGTATTGCAGAAATGTCAGCTGTCTAAGGAAGGCTGATAGGTGATTAGAAAAAACTCATGATGAAAAGAACAAAACCTAAAACATTTCAGTAGCAAAATATTACTTGTTGCACTCAACAAAAAGTGGTAGTGGCAGTAGACTAGTAATGCAGAAGTCCAGATGCCTGGCTAGGGACAAAGGAAGGGATCTTGCCCTAGAAGGATTTGAACCTAACAGCTTAGACTTTTTGGTGTATCTGAACTTCAGATACTGAGCAAACCAGCACAAAAGCCAGGCATAGGCTGTGCCCTGCCAAGATAATGTCACACTTCAAACATCTCCATTATATCCATGTAGCAACACCCCCAAGTCTCAGTCCTTCAGGGAGTCTTACATACACACTCCATCTGCTCTCTAGCCTTTGTAAACTCAAATTGTTCGTGCTCTTGGCATCTTGCCACCCAGTGTTATGTCAGCAGGAAGTGAGATTGAACTCTGATCCTTCTCCGGCTCCATCTGTTGTTAGATGGGGATCACGTTCGAACAGAGTGCCTGAGGCTGTGAGATTTCAGTGATAGAACTCTCGCTGTTCTCCCCTGAGACAACAGTGGGAATGAGAAGCAGATCTTAAAGCTGCTGTGAAATGTTCTCCTCAGACAAAACCATCAAAAAATTTGATTTCGTCATTTCCGAAAGTAGTGACTAGGTCTTAGGCAGAAACATTCTCAGGGTTGAAATTACACCAAAAATGCAGAAACTCCAGCAGCTTGCACGACAACACTTGCCCCAACGCACGAACCACCCACAGCTATCTCCTTCATCACCCCATATGGCTCTCTGATATGCAATGAAACACTTTCTCTCCATATAATTTGTGATACTACCCTGCTCCTGCCAATTTGGGCAATGGGCATAAATCTGGTATCGGGAGAGCCTATGCATTATTCTAATCCAGAAAGTAATGAGAAGATTCAAAGTGATATATGATAGCAACAAAACATGGCTGGAAATATTCTCTAAGAATGAAATGCTCCCTTTCAAAGCCATGCACACACATTTAAACTGCTCAGCAAATCAGATTAGTTGTAAATGTGGAAGTCTGCCTAGCAATAAATCTCAAGAGCAGTAAACTCACACAACAGGCTCAGTGAGGAATTTCAGATCAGAAATTAAACCTGCAACAGATAGAGGGAACTAAAGGGTAGCCTAGTCTACACTGGCTACAGACAATTCCTCCAGTGGGAGAAGCTGCATTAAAACATCTGCTCTTATCTTCATACCAGCCTCAATGCCAAAACCCATGCATGTCATACATACAATTGAATTCAACACTGCCAACACTTACTAGACAGGTTCTTGGAGATTTTTATTACACAACTTGATATTTGAGGAGTGGGATGGAGGAGAAATGTCTTCATTTGTGGTGTTTTGGAAATTTCTACCCCAAAAGGTTGTAGATGCTCCATTGCTGAATGTACTTTTATAATAAGGATTAATATATTTTTAATCTGAGAATCACGAGATATGGAGTGTGGGTGGGAATGGAGTAGAGTAAGAAGACCAGCGTCGACCTCATTAAGCATCAGTGCGGACTTTACCTCTTTTTATTCCTAGTTTGACTAATGACCCCGTTTAGTTACAGCCATTGGATGCCCATCTCCAATACTGTCATGACTCATAAATGGTAATATTAAAAGAAGCTTCCAATTATGTTTGACCTCTCCACATTTTTCCTATGGGTGTGTTCTGACAGCAACACCTGAAAGATGCATCCGCAATTTCTGCAGACTTCAGATCGGAATCCTACAGGGTTGGTAATTTCATTGCAACTTACGAGTGTTGTTCTAAATTGCTGGCATAGATAGGCAATTTAATGCCCAGACCACACAACCTATAATCTAGAAGCATCTTACAGTTGTCTCCAATCAGTGAACATGCTCAAATAATTCACTTGCCCCAGAATCAATGGATCTCCTTCAATGGAAGTTACCAGTACTGTCCCAGGGCAACTATCGTTAAAAAAAGTGTTCTGTGGCACTCTGTCCTCCTGTAACTAACTACCATGTAACCCCTGATTCTGTGATAGGGAATGGGTACAAACATAAGGATTAGATGATTTTAGCCGTGATTGTTGTATTGGGAACAGTAAGGTCATAAGAAACCGAAAAGTTGGAGGGTATAGCCACAAATGTTGATGAGGCCAGTTGCATGTATAGAGACGAGGAATAAACGGAATAAACAAGAACAGTGAAAACTCCATTTTTCCCATTTCATTCACTTTACCAAATTTTCAGGTTTTAAAATATAAATCCAAGCAGGTCATCCATCTCATCAGCTATTGACCTTATCTTTCAGTTTTCTCTTTAGGTTCTGGGAGCATGCTACACTGTGAATATTGGACCAACTCCTGTTTTTTCCAAAACAAAACCTCAGAATCAATCCAGAAGAGGGATCTTTAGACAATGAAAAACTTGCACTTAAATTATTTGTTTGACTCAGGATTCTGTAAAGCATTTTGCAGCAAATAACATCGATTTGATGTTTAATGACTGTTGCTGATCTGGTTTTAGGATGGCTGCAGGATAAATATTCGCAGTCGTCAGAGAATTTTCCTTCTCTAGTATTAATGCCATCAGATATTTGTATGCACCTCACTGGGTGGATATGACTTCATCTAATTGCTCTATCTTCCAAGCAGCATCTTTATGTAGCAGTAGTACTGCATTAGGAATGTTAACCAAGACTAAAAACTGAAGCATCTAGAACTGGACCTGAGCTCCCGAGGTGACTCAATGGCAGGTTCTTCCATATGGACAAGGCTGATACCTTCACTACTTTTGGTAAGTATCATAATGCTTTGATGGAGATCCAGTGATATTGTCAATGTAGGCCAAAGAGTATACCCACAGCACAGCATGGAGTACACTGCATAAAAGTTGAATGCTCACGGAACTATTTCCATTTTTGTTTACAAGTTCTGAAAGAAGTTTAAATTGAATTAACTTAAAGTCAATTCAAATAAAAAACAAGACTAAACAGCAAAATTAAAACTCCATTGTAATTAGACAACAAACATCAGATGCAAAGTTGAGTAATTTGGGTGGAGCCAGGTGAGGTAGAAAGAGAGAAAATCTGCTCTCAAAGTCACTTCTGGTTAAGAAACATTTCATGCAAGACAATGAATATATCTCTAAAACTCAGCACTCAATGAAACAGCCAGGGAGGCAATGGCCTAGAGGTATTATTGCTGGACTATTAATCTAGAGACCTAGATAACGTTCTGCGTTCAAATCGCAACACGGCAGTTGGTGGAATTTGAATTCAATAAAGAGAGTCTGGGATTAGTAATAACCATGAACCTGTTGCTGATTGTCAGAAAATCCCATCTGGTTTCCTAAAGTCCTTTAGCGAGGGAAACTGCCAACCTTACCTGGTCTGGCTGACATGTGACTCCAGACCCACAGCAATGTGGTTGACTCTTAACTGCTCCGTGGGCAATTAGGGATGGGCAATAAATGCTGCCACAAAAAGTGCCACCCTCAACCCATGAATCAATAAAGAAAAAAAACTAAATCAAATCAATACAAGGAGACTGACTAAATATACTTTGAGGGACCATGCAGTTTACTACTTCCAAAAGGGGAGAAAGAATAAATCCACACTGTCCAGTAAAAGCCGTGGCCCATACACAACATTTATTGTGTACCATCTTACAAAATATTTAAATATGTCAGAGCAAGTGTACAGCTTCCAGCTGAGACAGACTTATGTACATGTGCTCATGGCAAACAAACAGGGGAGACGATTATTATTCTTCTTTCCCATGATGTTGTTTCAAGTTTGGTGGGCAAGAGACTGAGAAACGAATCCGGTTGCAAATGCATTAAAATGCAGCCAAGTACTGTGACAATCAATATTATTATTATTATTATTATTAATCAAATAAAACATTAACTTTTTGACACAATGTATTTGAACAGAGCAATATTATAAAAAAAATTAACATGCAACCTTGATTTGACACTGCCGCCATGATCCTGGTTTTAACCTGGGCAATAGCTTGCATCGCATAAACAGAAACATGTCAAAATACCTGAAGCTCTTCCGCCCTGGAGGTTTGGTGCAGTACAAGCCAGTCGGATACTCACAATGCACTAAAAAGGTACCCATTACACTTATACAACCCTAGGATGCTGTCCTGTACATAATAGGTCTATATATTAAATATCTGCAAAATGAAAAAACATGCATACACAAATTACACAGCTAAGCTTTACAGACTTGATATGATTCAAATGTCTTTTCACAATGTACAAAATTCAATTAAAAGTACCTTTCAATTAACATTGTGTGTGGGCTATTAATTCAAAACACAGGTTAAAACTTAAAAGGGGCCAGAAATGTAAATTTAACAAAAGCTGGGATTCTACAGGCCAATGTCTTTCTGGGTTAAATAGCTTTGGTTTCTTTTAAAGCAAGAAACATTTCTACAAACTACGATGCAGCAATTGTAGCACAGGCTTAATAACGTCCGATAGAAGGAATAAAGCTGAGGTCAGCATGTTATCAGGCCCTGCCATCCAATAGATTTATTTTTGGCATTCTCTAAATTTAAAATACATAATCTTGCAGCCTCAGAATTTTTTTTTAAGACCATTCTACCATTTAAAAACTTGTCTTTAGTAGACATTATTACGAAACAATGTTCAGCAATAAATAGTGGCTCTTCAGCATTAATTAGGGTTTCTGTTCAAATTTTGATTGGAATCAACTAAAGCTATTCAACAAAGATTGTAAACTTAACTGGTGTTGAAGTCGATGGACATGAGATGCTAGTCTAGATGTGATTTAGTGAAAATGGTTATGCCTTTCCAAGGGTCCAGAAGTCTTGAATAGATGCTGCATGCACATGAATCTTCATCTACCACAGGCCGTTCTCTCAAAAGCAGGATGGCTTTACCATATCTGATCATTTAAAGGTCACCAAATTTGTTCAGTCGTTCAAAAAACAAATGGATAGATTGCTTTGGCTAAGGAACTGGAGCCATTTCAGAAGCTGTGATTCAGGGAGATCTCAGGCAATTGGAGAATGAGAGGGGAGACAGTCATTGTATGTTGCTGTTGCCAGTTCCATTGTTCTCGTTAGTATTTGACGCATTCACTGAGTTGATACCATCTTGCTGGGTAGTATCCTTCCTTGGAGGCATTCGCTCATTAATCCTGTCCAGCCCTTTAGCTTCTTCAAAACTACAGATTTTGTGTTGTGGTGAGAATCCTCGGATTGCTTAATGAAATACAGAATAAATGAATGAGAGGTGGAAATGAGACAACAAAGTAAATTTCTTATAAGCAATAAAATGAGCAGCTCAATACCAATGGTAATGGAGTTTTAAAAATTTAGTCTGCATTGAATGAGACATTTCTGTTATTCACCAACATAAGCCTGGACAGTTCTCTGTTTTAGAGGACAGAAAAAGGGGACTGAATACCTAAAGAAGAAACTACACAGCACCAAAATCCTTACAAAGCAAATTATCAGAGGACAATCAGAGAAAGCTACAGTGTGTACAAGGGATGGATTTCCCTCTATGTTGGGGTAAGTGACTTGCTCCTCTATTGCAAGGTGCACCAAAACAGTAGAAAAATTAAATGCAAAATCTGACAGAGATCAATGTAATGTCCAGCATCTAAAAACTGACATTTTATTCATCCTGTGGCCAGTGTGCTTAATAGCCAAGGCTTCTTCTTTCCTGAATCACAAGTAATATCATTCTTCAGCAATCATTGGAACAGTTTTAGTTTTTTTCCAGTTTGAAAGAAAATCAAGCATGTGAACAAGTTCATTTTTAATTCATTTGACTTGTTTTTGCTCTTGCAATCAAAATTCTTAGCCAATCTTTGAGATTAAATTTCCAAGTATGTGCAATTAAATAGGAGCCTTATCACCATTTTTTGTAAGACACAGCTGACTGGAATCTATTGTAACATTGGATCCAAATCAGTCTTCAGGAAGGAGGGGGGAGGAATGGAAGCTCAATTTCTGCCAAATAATTTTTAAATCAACAGACAGCAATTTGGTGAGTTTGATTTCAAATAACTTCACTCAAAAGGAGACTGTTTTTAAGCAAAAGGTACAGTTTTTAAGCAAAAAGTACAATTTTTAAGGGTTACAATGTAATCGTATGAAATAGCTGACTCCATTACTGTATGACTGCTGTTTAATGATGTGTCAAAGAACATATACTGATACACAAGAATTTGCTATGAGAATTTTTGAAAGTTACTGAGGTACTTGATTCATATAATCAACCTCCATGTCAAATCGAAGTCAATATCACATTTAACAATTATAAAGTCTATTTTAAAATCATTTTTCACAAGAAAATAAGCTATCTTGAATACCACGCCGGTATCTTAGCAGTTAACTTAGCTGAAAATATCAACACCAGGCCCTATAATCAGAGAGCTTGCATGAAATTTACAGTGTGAAGTTTAACACCATTAACCTTGCACAACCAGGCAGATGTGTTGCAAACACTATATTGTAAAGACAAGGAGCAACCTTATTGTTCACAGACTGTAAGGAAGCTGAAGGCCTATTTCACTGCAGCTTTCAATAAGGAGACGTGAAGATCGCCTGTTTAGAACTTCTTGGATAATTTCTTCAAAGAGCCAACTTTTCATTGATTAATTTGTTCAAGAATTCACAATTTACACAATTATATCAAATGAATTAACAAAATGCACAATTTATAGATTATGAAAGTGAACAGAAATTGCCTCATAAGACAAAGAAACAGAAGTAGACCTTCCAACCCATTGAGTCTGCTCCACTGTTCAATGAGATCATGGCTAGTTTGATAATCCTTAACTCCATTTTCCTACCTTATTATCCCAGAATCCTCAAACTCCTTACTGATTTGAAATCTGTCTAGTTCAGCTTTGGTAACAAATTCTACATATTTTCTACCGTAAGGATTTCTTCCTCATCTGTCATAAGTAGATGACCTGTCATTCTGAGATTATGCTCGCTGGTGCTAGATTCTTATAATGGGAAACAACCTATCCACAGGTACCCTGTCAACATCCCTAAGAATCCCATACTTCAATGATGTCATCTCTGGTTCTTCTAAACTCCAGTGACTACACACCAAACCTACTCAAACACTCCTCATAAGACACATATGTCTGGAATCAACCCACCAACTTCTATGGGCTGCCAGTACATATTTTTTCTATAGATAAGGGGCCCAAAACTGTTCACAGAATTCCAGCTGTGGTCTGACTTTTGTTTGTATAGCTTTAACAAGGCTTCCTTTTTTTTAAAACTTCATTCCCTTTGAAATAAAGACCAACATTCCATTTTGTTTCTCTGTTATCTGCTGAATGCAAGGATGCCCAAATTCCTGTTCTGTAGCTTTCCCTATTCAATTAAGATTCAGCTCCTCTATTCTTCTCAAAGTGCATAACCACACATTTTCCCTCTGGCAAGCTTTTTAACCATTCATTTAAGCTGTCTAAATCCCTTTGCATGCTCTTGGGTCATCCTCACTACTTGCCCTCCCACACATCTTTGTCATCTGCAAACTTGGCCATTGTACAATCACTTTCCTCAGCCAAGCATATATATTATGAGGAACTGTGGCCCAACATCAATCTCTGGAATAGTCTACAAATACAGGCTATCACCCTAAAAATGCCCCTTTATCCCAAGGCCATTAGACTAGATGGGATTGAGGTTCATAAGGATGAGGTGTTAGCAATTCTGGAAAGTCTGAAAATAGACAAGTCCCCTGGGCCGGATGGGATTTATCCTAGGATTCTCTGGGAAGCTAGGGAGAAGATTGCGGAGCCTTTGGCTTTGATCTTTATGTCATCATTGTCTACAGGAATAGTGCCAGAAGACTGGAGGATAGCAAATGTTGTCCCCTTGTTCAAGAAGGGGAGCAGAGACAACCCTGGTAATTATAGACCAGTGAGCCTTACTTCGGTTGTGTGTAAAGTGTTGGAGAGGATTATAAGACTTAGGATTTATAATCATCTAGAAAGGAATAATTTGATTAGGGATAATCAACACGGTTTTGTGAAGGGTAAGTCGAGCCATACAAACCTTATTGAGTTCTTTCAGAAAGTGACCCAACAGGTCGATGAGGATAAAGCGGTTGATGTGATGTATATGGATTTCAGTAAAGCGTTTGATAAGGTTCCCCATGGTAGGCTATTGCAGAAAATACAGAGGCATGGGATTAAGGGTGATTTAGTGGTTTGGATCAGAAATTAGCTAACTGTAAGATGATAGAGGGTGGTGAGTGATGGGAAACGTTGATCCTGGAGTTCAGTTACTAGTGGTGTACCGCAAGGATCTGTTTTGGGGCCACTGCTATTTGAAATTTTTATAAAAGAGGAGAAGGCTAAGAGGTGACGTGATAGAGGGCATAGAAAGACAGTAAATTTGCGGATGACACTAAAGGTGAGTCGTGGATAGTGTAGAAGGATGTTGCCGGTTACAGAGGGGCATGGATAAGCTGCAGAGCTGTGCTGAGAGGTGGCAAATGGAGTTTAATGCAGAAAAGTGTGAGGTGATTCACTTTGGAAGGAGTAACAGGAATACAGAGTACTGGGCTAATGGTAAGATTCTTGGTAGTGTGGATGAGCAGAGAGATCTCGGTGTCCATGTACATAGATCCCTGAAAGTTGCCACCCAAGTTGATAGGATTGTTAAGAAGGCATACAGTGTTTAGGTTTTATTGGTAGAGGGATTGAGTTTCGGAGCCATGAGGACATGTTGCAGCTGTACAAAACTCTGGTGCGGCCGCACTTGGAGCATCGCGTATAGTTCTGGTCGCTGCATTATAGGAAGAATGTGGAAGCATTGGAAAAGGTGCAGAGGAGATTTACCAGGATGTTGTCGGATATGGAGGGAAAGTCTTAAAAGGAAAGGCTGAGGGACTTGAGGCTGTTATCGTTAGAGAGGAGAAGGTTAAGAGGTGACGTGATAGAGACACACAAGATAATCAGAAGATTAGATAGGGTGGACAGTGACAGCCTTTTTCCTCGGATGGTGTTGGCTAGCATGAGGGGACACAGCTTTAAATTGAGGGGTGATAGATATAGGGCAGATGTCAGAGGTAGGTCCTTTACTCAGAGTAGTAAGGGTGTGGAATGCCCTGACTGCAACAGTAGTAGACTCGCCAACTTTAAGGGCATTTAAATGGTCATTGGATAAACATATGGATGATATTGGAATAGTGTAGGTTAGATGAGCTTCAGATTGGTTTCACAAGTTGGCACAACATCAAGGGCCAAAGGACCTGTACTGCGCTGTAATGTTCTATGCTCTAGTAATTAGCCAGCTCTCTATCCACGCTGCTGAACTACTCCCAACACTGCCGGCTCTTACCTGATTATGTAGGCTAATGCGTGGTACATTATTGATCATCTTCTGGAAATCCAGATATTTTACATTTACTGGATTCTCCCTTCATCCAGTTTGTTCCATCCTCAAAAGAATTCTAATAACCTTGTCAGGCATGAAGAAAGCCTGAGGTCTCTGCCTGACTATATTATCTACTTCTAAAGTTTATATTACATTCTTTATAATGGACTCAAATCTTTACGCATAACACACATTAAGCTAACTGGCCTATCTTTTATTTTCCTCCAAGCTCATTCTCCGAAGGGGCCTAGATTCATTATGTCCTCTCGTCCATTTTATATACTTCAAGAAGCACATACAATCCTTTTTAATATTACTTGCTAATTTATCCTCAGTTTATTTTCTCCCACAGTTTTGGCTGTTAAAACCTTCTCAATCTTCCAGTTTACACTAATCTTTGCCACAGTGCATGTTCTTTCTTTCATGTTGCAATTATTGTTAACTTCCTTCATTGGTCATGGCTACTTTGTCCTATTCCTAGGATGCTTCCTCACTAGGGAATATCTTTTGTTATGAGTCATGAACTATCTTCCTCTTGCCCCTTCTAATGTTCACTTGCTACTGAGTTATGAACCCACAAATGTTACAACAATCAACAGTGCCCCTTAGTATGTCCGAGTTCAGCCATTCCCCGGACCAGCTTATGGGCAGGAGGACGATCCATACTTCAACTATCTGAGAACAATCTGTGCTTCTTAAAACATGTGCTTTTGAAACAAGTAGGACAAAGAGTTTGAGGCCCAGATCAGACAAAGCCCGGTGAGATCACCCAAATTTAGTTCCAAAGGAAAAAAATTGCTGGAATGGGAAATCACCCTTCAGCTCACTTACTATCAAGACGATGGCACACTTGTCTTTAAGAATCTAACAAACATGCAAACTGTTTCAGCACTCTCATGCAGTAACTTCAAACACTGTAAACACTTTATGCTAACATGCAGAACTTAAACTAATGAAACATGCTTCATATATAAATTGGCAAGGTTGTTCAAGAAATTAATCATATACCAACTCACTTCCACAATATTACCTCGTACAAGGTAACATAGACAGTGAGATGACTAAACCTAACTCACCTTTGCAAAGGAAAAGCATGGTACTCCTAAAAAATATTCCATATTCACAACAAAAATGAGAGACCAATTCAAATCCTGCTTGTGCAAGTTAAGATCCAGAAAAAATCTACATCATTCTCAACCCCACTCCCCAAAACTCTGCCACATATCTGATTTCTGACACACTGGGCGTACCTTCATCAGCCTCAATTGCCTCAACTGTGGCTGTACAGAAGTGAGCAGTTGCATGCAAAATGAATGAGAGAGATGAGTAGCGTAGTATTTCATAGAAACAGCAAGGAACAAACAGCAGCATAACATATTATTCCCCAGACAGAACCATAATTAACTCCAGATTCAGGGCGGCAGCTTTAGTATGCAAAAAGTGTTAATACACAATACAGGAAATAGAAATTGGAGCAAACAGTGTACAATTAAAAATTTGTTGAAAGCACAGATAATAGTTGTACTGTAATGCAAAACAATATGGAAATTAATCAATTCAGCTCTAACTTTAGTTCTGTCCTTTATCTTAGCCTCAGGAGAAAAAGAATAGATAATGGATCATGCATAATTTTATTTTGTAATGGATATGAATCAAAGCATTTTTGGTGTGGAGCATGTCACCATATCCAAAAATCAGTATAAAACACTCATGCCAAAGCCTGAGTAACTCAGAATGAATCAAAATTTACACACCCAGAAATCTGCACCAAGATTGGAAAAAACCTTTACACGTGACAGAAGCAAAATGAATTGGCCGAGTGATCGGAAACAGAGAGTAATAGTTGGGTGGATATTTTTTGGGCTCAGGAAGGCTTGTACTGGAGTTTACCAGGGCTTGTTAACAGGACTCTTGCTTTCCTTGATACATATTAGCAATCTGGATCTTGGTGTGCAGGGCATAATTATAAAGTTTGCAGGTGATATGAAACTTAAAAGCATTGTAAACTGTGGGCAAAGAGTGTAGAACTTTCAAGTGCAGAAATGAGAGATGATGCCTTTTGGCTGGAAGAATATGGACAAACAATACAAAACAAGGGATGCAATTCTCAAGAGGTTGCAGGAGCAGTGGAGCCTGAATGCATATGTGCATACATCATTGAGGGTGGCAGGTCATGGTGAAGAGAGTAGTTAATAAACCATTGTGTTCTCATTAATAGGATCGTAGATTACAAGAGCAATGAGGTAAAAGTTGAACTTTTACAGGGCATCTGTTAGACCCCAGCTGGAGTATTACACTACAGAAAAGATGCAGTGAACATACTGAAGAGAGTGTAGAGGAGATTTACAAAATCATTCCAGGGATGAGAATCTGCAGATGAGGATAGATTGTACAGGTTTAAACGATTCTCTTTGGAGAGAAGAGCTGATAGTACTTTTTAAAACTGTGTGTGGGCTGTAGTCAGACAGAGAGAGAGAGAGAGAGAGAGAGAGAGAGAGAGAGAGAGAGAGAAAGAGAGCAAGACACCGTTCTCGATTTTCCAAGTGTCAAGACTGAAACGGATCAGATTTAAAGCGAACTGGGACAAAAAGCAAAAGTAACATGAAAAAGTTTTTGTTAAACATGAGTCTGCAATGTACTTCCTGAAGGTGTGGTTGGAGGCCGGCTCAGACATTCATGAGCATACTGGATAATTATTTAGATACGCAATGAGAGGGGGTATGGGGCAAGGTCTGGAGAATGACACAGTTGTTATGCTCAGTTACACCGCTGATGGCAGGTTATGTGATTCTGATTTTTATTATTAAGTCGTAACACAAGTATAAAAATCCGTTGAAAAGAAAACTGGGCCAGATGTTTTTATGGGATTGATTTGGGCAGTGGTGGCATTGATTCCAAGCTATAATAGCCTGCAAGTTGAAAGGTCCAAGAAAAAAAAAGTTTAATAGACAAGCCAAATAACTTTGTCTCAAACATCCATCAATTCCATCTACCTCATTTTTGATACATTTTTATCTCAAAAACATTTTGGATTATTTCTACATTTGTTAATGTGAAGAAGGACAGTACTGGTAAATAAATTCCACTTCACACATCCTGGAACAAAGCATCCTTTTAGACAGATAAAGTTCCCTCTACCAAATCAAACTGCCTCAGGTTCAAACTCAGAGGAGCTGCAAGAATGAAAAGACATTCAGGATTAATGTTGTTCAATTCCAATCTTGTCCTTTCTCAACTTCAAAACTGGGGTAGATGAACGACACAATGTAACGTTCGACAACCCAAAAGATAACGAAGCAGTGCTGAAACAAATCAATTCAAAGGTTTCACAGAGTGCAAATGTCAATATTGCAGCTAACACAGCATGACGACTTTAGTTGTGAATATTCTAGTAATTCAACAAATGCAACAATTTAGTCAGGTCATACCCAATATGGGGTAGCCCCTTTCAATTTCTGTGCAAACATCCCAAACTTACCTTATGTATTATTATTCTCAATCCTAGACCAGAAGTTCAACTTTTATCTCTCTTTCTAAATGTTCACCCTCCGCATAAAGACTCCGGACTATAAGTGGACCCTGGTAGCTTTCCTGTTCCTCTGTCAACTGTCCATCTTCCACATTCTAACAGGTTATTCACACGTGGAGGCATCACACATGATCACATTCTCAAGGTGTAGCTTAATGCTTAAACTGGTCAGTGTCCATATGTCAGGAAAAGGATTCTAATTAGCAAATACAAGGATTATCAGCAGCTTTCAAAGAGGCCTTGATTGAAGGTTTTTAGCCACTTTTACTCTTCTTATGGAGAAAATGCAAACATCTGTTTCAGTGAATTCAAGCTATATGATTAAACACATCACAATGCGGCCACCAGATAGCAAGAGATTAGGATGGATATGGACTGAAATGGCATAGGAAATCAAGTTTTGTCTTCATCAAGTCAGTAAGCTCCCTCTAGCATTATTCAGCTTCCATTACCTAGGTCTCTAGCCTGTTGAATGCAAATACACACCATATGCTTGTACCCAGCAAAATTATTTCTAGAGTCGAGCCAATAATTTGCATCTCCAAAAAATAAATTATTTGCATTTATACAGCATCTTTTGTGAAATCAGGCAATTCCAGAGCACTTTACAGCCAATTAGGCAAGAGTGGAGAGGCACCATTGTTATAATACACAAAAACATGGCAACCAATTAATGCATAGCAAGATCCCTCGCAAGGTAATGACACACATGCCCTGATAATCTGTTTTTAAGTGATGCTTGCTGTGGGATAGATACTACCCAAGGCACCAGGGGAACATCCCTTGTTTTTGAGATTGCATCACGGGACCTTTGACAACTCCCCAAAGTGGCAGGCAGTGTTGTTTTGTCTCATAGTCAGCACATTTTTGTAAGACATGCTGATATGATCACAGCATCATAGCAGTATCATTCATCCAGCAGGTAAAAACACTTTGTTGGAGGCAAAGCCTGCACCATAGTGGCAGATCAGACTCTTCTGTGGTTCAACATCTTATCTGAAAGACAGCAGCTCCATTCCATCAATACTGTGCTCGCGTTTTGGCCCATGCTGAGTGCGCAAAACTGCTGTGGGACTTAAGCCTCCAATCCACTGATCGAGGGACAAGAGTGCCACTATAAAATCACAGTATTTCCTCATTTATTTGGTAGGCCTTCATTTGCAGTAACGTGTTTAGCTTTGGTCCCATAGCCCAAGGAGGAACATAATGATTCTGGAGAAAGATCAAAGATGAGCACTTTTGGAACTTACAGCCCAACCCAAGAACAGAGGTGAACATAATTTGGGGAATAATTTACACCTCTTAGGAAACTATTAGGATGGAGGGGCTAGTACAACACATGGCAAGTGGGGAGTCATCACTTAATTATTAATTGGATTGAGACCACCTAGGCCTCGTCTGATTATATAAAGTCAAAGTGGATTTTAACCAGTGAATTGATGCACTGGTCATCATCATCCAGTCTTCCTCACACTCAGGGAAGACTGGAGAATTGCAAATGTTACTCTTTTATTCACAAAAAGGTGTGAAGACAACTACAGTGCTCTTAATTTAACTTGTGGCAGGAAATCTTCTAGGAACAATGAGGACAAAATTAACAGTCACTCGACCAGCATGGATTTGTTAAGAGCAAACTGCATTTAACTAACTAGCTACAGTCGTCTTAAAGAATGGACAGAGATTGACGAGGGTAATGCTCTTTACGTTGTGTGTACAGATTTCCAAAAGGGACTTGTTTAGACTCATGAAATTGGCTGAATGACTAGAAAGAGGTTAATGGCCGTTTTCCAAACTGGAGGATGCTCAGGGTAGCTGGGTGTTTGGAATAGAGTTGAAAGAATGTAGAATTGTAAACCATAGAGTATTACAGGATTTACCATTAGGGTATAGAGTACAACAGCAAGTAAATTATGTTTAACTTCAACTCTGGTTTGGTCTTAACTGGAATAATACATAAGTGCTAGGCACTGCACTTTAGCAAGGATGCAAAGATATTTGAATTGTTTCTCCTAAAAATGGTTCCAGGCATGAAGAATCATTCACAGAGGCCAACAACTCAAATAAACAAATTCTCTTTACTTTTCTCTAGATCCAGTGATTTTGAATTCATGATCAGTACTGGGAGGGGGGCAGGGGGGTGCTACTTAATTCTGAAGTCTTGCCTATCATCATTTCAGGTCACTCATTCCAGCTAACATCCTGGTAAACATACTCCGTGCCTTTCTCTGAAGTGTGTTCAGAATCGGACTCAATACTTCAGATGAGGCCAAACCAGTTTAATCTATTCCTCAATTTATGAATCCTACTATTCCAATGCTTCTTAAACTACCTTCGCAAATCGTCCTGGACTTCAGGGACAGAGAGGGGTTGTACAGTGGTATTGTCACTAAACTGGCAATCCAGAGTACCTAACTAATGCTCGGGGGACAGGTGGTTGAAATCCATCACTGCAAATGATGGAACTGGATTTCAATTGATAAATCTGGCCACAAAGTCATTGTCAATTGGTGTAAAATTCCATCCGGCCCTCCAATTCCTTTAGGAAAGGAAAGTGTGTCTTCATACACGGTTTGGCCTGTGTACAACTCCAAATCTAATGCAATGAGGTTGACTCTTGAATGCCCTCTGAAATGACCTGGAAAGCTGCTCAATTCTGTCTAATCTTTATGAAATCTGATAAAAAGAATGAAATGGGATAAGCCAGCCAACATTAACCAGCTACAGGAAATTACCTTACTAAGGTCAGGAAGCTTGTATCAAAATTAGAGGAGTGACCTCAGCTAGTTAGGCAACAGCCTTAAGCAACCCTTAGTAGCATTGACACACAGACAGATCTAGGCATACAGGTCCACAGTCCCGTGAAAGTAGCAAGACAAGGGGCTAAGGTGGTCAAGGAGGGACACTGTGTGCTTGCTTTCATCCCCAGGGCATAGAGTATAAAAATTAGCAAGTCATGAAGCAGCAGCATAGAAGTTAGGTTAGGCCACATTTGAACATTGTGCACAGTTCTAGTTGCTGCATTACTGGAAGATGTGGAAACTTTGGAGAAGATACTGAAACAGTTTACCAGAATGTTGCCTGGTTTGGAGGGTATTAGCTAATGAGCAGATTGAATAAACTTGTTTTATTTTCACTTGAACATCGAAGGATGAGCGACGACCAGACAGAAGTTAACAAATTATGAGGCATGGATAGTCGGGGTCATTTTCCTCAGGGTAGAAATATCAATTAGTAGGTTATAAAGGTTTAAGTAAAAGGGGGTAAAGTTTAAAGGTGATATGACAGGCAAGTTGTTTTTTAAGCACACAGAGCATAGTAATTGCCTGGAATGCACTGCCAGAAGTGGTGGCGGAGACAGATAAAATAGCAACATTTAATAGGCATCTGGACTGATATAGGAAAAGGTAGGGAATAAAGGGACAGAGGCAAAAGGTTTAGTTTCAAAAGGTACTGTGTTGGTGCAGTCTTGGTGGGCCTGTTCCTGCACTGAACTGCTCTTTGTTCTTGTTCTTTGAAGTCTCAGTGTCAAGGGCAAGGAAGCACCCTGCTGCCTGCCTCTACTGCAATCTCAGCTGATTAATCAGTACTTCTCCAAGTTAAGCACAACTTCCACGAAGAACTGAAGTTGGCAAGATCATAGAATGCATTCTGGTTGGGGAACTTCGATTTTTTTTCCCATTCATAGGACACTAGCTAGTCAAGCACCTGTCCCTATTTGCCCTTATGGTAGTGGTAAGCTGCCTTCCTGAGCCACTTCAGTTTGTGCTCTGGGAGAGAACTCCAAGACTTTTGTCCAATCAACACTGAAGGCACAGTTATGTATTTCCAAGTCAAAATGGTGAACTACTTGCAGGGAAATTTGCAGATGGTGGTATTATCATGTACCTGCTGCCTTTGTCCTTGGTCACGGGTTTGGAAGATACTGTTTAAGAGTTTTTGGTGAATTTCTGCCATGCACGTTGCAGATGATACACATTGCTGCTACTGAGCATCAGTAATGCAGAGACTGGATGCTTGTGAATGTATCAAATCAATAGGCTGCATTGTCCTGGATGGTGTCAAGCTGGAGTACTACTGGAGTTGGGTTGATCCAGGCAAGTGAGGTGTATTCCCTCACACTCCTAACCAGTGCCTTCCAAATGGCCCACCTGGTCCAGAGGTAAGTAATCACATCTGACAGGTTGATTAGGAATCGATCATTCTACTTATAACATATTAGACTTCCATATTAGTCCTCTCGAAGTACAACTCCTCAATATATAAATACACAAGAGTATAGTTCTTATAAAATTCAAAATCTGTTTGCAACATGCAAAAAGAGTTTACTGTAAATCTGGGTCTGTGACATTGCAGCAACTGTTTTAAAGATGAAAGCCCTGGCACTAAAGCTATTGGGATCAACAGCATGATTTTACACAACAAATACTTTCTAATCAAAAGAGGTGGCTCTATGTTTCCACATAATTGAAAAGCAAGCTCATTTCATGTGCCAGAGAATTATCCGATGTTAAGGAGCTTTTGTTATTGTTTAATGTCACACTGCAAATTTAGATTTAATTAAAAGAGATTTATCAGTTGTTAAAGTTGATAATTTATCAAATAAATTGCAAAAGCTGCATAATAACAAAGGGAAAGCATTGGAAATATACTTTACAGATGTCGGCTGGTTTTAAGAGACAGCTGAATGCTCAACTGAAAGAGCCAAGGCCTTATTGATCATCTAGCTAAGCATTTTCAATATTTCTTGTACTTTTCCACAATTACCATACAGGGGCATTTAGTTCAGAGAAGCTAAAGTTGTCCAATCAAACATTTATGTCCATCACTTCTAAAACATCTCCATTTTTGGTATACAAATTCTACAGCCTATTTCACTAACTACTCCAATAAGCAACATCCCATACACAAGAAAACATGGGCTTTGCTGGTATAAGACAGCATAGCACAGAACAGAACAGGTCATTCTGAATAACATGGACAAATGTTTACCAGATTCACAGGAACATGGGAATTAAGAGCAAGAGTAGACAATTCAGCCTTTCGAGCCTGTTCTGCCATTTCCTCTATCATTCTGAATTTTACTCATTCCCTGGTTGTCTAGTGGTTAGGATTCAGCACTTTCGCTGCTGTGACCTGGGTCTGATTCCTGCTCAGAAAAGGCAATCTCTGGGCAGCATGGTAGCTCAGTGATTAGTACTGCTGCCTCACACTGCTAGGGACCCAGGTTCAATTCCATGCTCGGGTGACTGTCTGTGTGGAGTTTGCACATTCTCCCCGTGTCTGTGTGGGTTTCCTCTGGGTGCTCGTTTCCTCTCATGGTCCAAAGATGTGCAGGCTAGGTGAACTGGCCACTCTAAATTGCCCGTAGAGTTCAGGGATGTGTAAATTAGGTAGGTTATAGGGGAATGGATCAGTGTGGACTTGTTGGGCTGAAGAGCCTGTTTCCACACTGTAGGGATTTTATTCTATGATTAATATGATCACGGCTGATCTTATCATGATCTCAACTTCATTTTCCTGCCCGCTCATCTCATCCTTTATCCCATCTTTCATCAGAAGCGCATCTATTTATTTCTTGAATCAGTTAATCGATTCTCCTCCGCCGCACTCTGGGCCAGTGAGTTCCACAGATCCACAACCCTCAAAGTAGTTTCTCCCTATCTCAGTTTTGAACCCACCTCCTCTCACTCTATATCGATGGCCTCTTGTGGGACAATCCCAAACAATAGGGGAAAACATCTGTTTGATGTCCACCTTATCAATCCCATTTATCATTTGATATACCTCAAATCAGATCAGCCCTCACTCATCTGAGCTGCTGCAAATACAAGCCCAAGCTACTCAACTTCACCTTGTAGGACAGCCCTTTCAACCTTGGAATCAACCTAGCGAAACTCTACTGAACTACCTCTAATGTCACCACATCCATCTTCAAGTAAGGAGGCCAAAACTGGACAATATTTCAGGTGTAGACTCACCGATACCTTTTATAATTGCAACATTACATCTTTACTTTTATAATCTAGTCACTTTGCAATAAATGCCAGGGTTGCTTTTTTTAAAAAGTATGCTGCACCTGTATACCCACTTTCTACAATTCATGTATAAAGATGCCCAGATCCCTCTGCACTGACATACTTCAAAGCCACTTCTCATTTAAAATAATTTGCTCATATATTTCTCTGGGCAAAATGGACAACCTCACATTCATTTCAAACTAACTGCTTCAATTTCCTGAGTTTTGTGCTTTGTCTTTTCCCACAAGATTTCAAATTGCTTTCAAGGACAAGTATTAGAACAACAAAATTTTATTTTCACTGATCAGTGAGTAGAACATAACACTGGAAGCAAAACAGAGGGAGATATCTGGGGAGACAGAAACTAGGTATGGAGACTCAACATACCAAGACAGCGCCTGTGAAGAGAGAAACAGAGTTAAGTGCAAACTTCATATCAAAACTGGACATCAAGCTGAAATATTAATTGTGTATTTCTCTGTCTGCAGCAATTACAGACAGGCATTCTGCGATGCTCTGGATGCTACCTAACAATGTGCTAGAAACAACCATCATCAGGAGGCCTGGATGCAATTCAAACCATTTTATTCCTTTCCAACCAACTTCCAATCCCTGACTTCTCACCTTGGCTCAGGCATAGTTCTGTGGGTGATGGTACCCAAGATGCCTCACCCAGGCTACCAGAACTCTCGGATGAATGCAGACACACCTTGACATAGGATGATGACTAAACTGATGAAGAAGTGATCACAGACAAGTCCATTCTGCCTCACATCGGGAGTTGAGAATCTAGACTAATCTTTAGTGAGCAGAATGACAAGCACCAGATCTACTGTACCAAACCTATAGTCAAATTCATGAGGAATTATAAGTTGAACATGGGAGTTTCCATGTGTACTGCTAAGCTAGATCTAAAATCCTTCAAGGCATTTCAGAAAATTTTCAAGGAGACCTAAATTTAGAAGGCAAACTGAGGTGTTTCTTAAAAGATACAGCACATACACAAATTTGTGTGTGTTAATTTACAGACAATTGAAAAAATGAAGCAGCTCTCACTATTTCAGTTACATGTTTTTGCTTTGCTTTTACATTGCTGGATGGTTGGGCGAGGATCAGGACAGTAGGTGATTTAGAGTTATACAGAATAGAAACAGGCCCTTCGACCCAACTCATCCATGCTGACCAGATTTCCTAAATTGAAGGAGTCCCATTTTCCTGCATTTGGCTCATGTTCTTCTAAACGTTTCCTATCCAAATGCCTTAGATGTTGTAAACGCACCTGCTTCTACAATTTCCCCTGAAACTTGTTCCATACAAGAAACACCCTGTGAGAGAAGACTGCCTCTCAGGTCCCTATTAAATCTCTCCCCTCTCACCTTCATCTTTTGCCGTATTAGTTTTGGTCCCTCTTACCTTGATGAAAAGGCCTTGCCTCTTCAAGTTATCTCTGTCCCTCATGACTTTAAAAGATTCTGTAAGGTCACCCCCTCAGCCTATGATCCAGGGAAAGTGTCCCCCAGCTTATTTCTCAAATCTTGGTAACATCCTTTTGAGTCATTTTTGCATCTTTTCCAGTTTAATAACTTCCTTCCTATAGCAGGGCAAGTAGGACTGAACACAGTATTCCAAATGTTTGGCACGCTTGCCTTCGTTGATCACAGAATCAACAATAGGAGTTGGGATGTCATGGTGCAGCTGTAAAGGACATTGCAGAGGCCAAGTCTTGAGTACTCCATACAGTTTTGGTTACCTTTTTCAGGGAACACATTGTTAAATTGGAAAGTGGTCAGAAAATATTTACAAGAATGTTACTGGGACTGCAGAATTTGAGTTTCAGGACTGTCATAGAGTAAGGGGGAAGGCGATGGCCTAGCGGTATTATCACGAGACTATTAATCTAGAAACCCAGCTGATGTTCTAGGGAGAGAGATAATGGGAACTGCAGATGCTGGAGATTCCAAGATAATAAAATGTGAGGCTAGATGAACACAGCAGGCCAAGCAGCATCTCAGGAGCACAAAAGCTGACGTTTCGGGCCTAGACCCTTCATCAGAGAGATGTTCTAGGGACTCAGTTTTGAATCCCACCACGACAAGTGGTGGAATTGGAATTCAAAGAGGAGAATCTGGAATTAAGAGTCTACTGACCACCATGAAATCATTGCTCATTATCAGAAAAACCCATCTGGTTCACTAATGTCCTACAGGGAGGAAATCTGCCACTCTCACCTAGTCTGGCCCACATATGACTCCAGACCACAACAATGTGGTTGACTCTCAATTGCCCTCTGAAATGGCCTGGCAAGCCACTCAGATGTATCAATCGCTACAAATACTCAAGGAAATAGAACTGCACAGATGAGCTGGCATCGACCTAGGTAGCAGAAAAGACAATGGCAAAAACAGCCCTGACGACCCTACAAAGTCCTCCTCACTAACATTTGGGGGTTGGTGCCCTCCCTAATAGTATTGTGGGTCAACCCACAGCAGGAGGACTGCAGCAGTTCAAAATGGCAGCTCACTACCACCTACTCTAGTGATGGGCAAAAAAATACTGGCCAGCCAGCCAGCAGCACCCACATCCCACAAATGAACTAAAAAAAAACAAAATGGAAACAGGTCCTTCGGTTTGAACTAGTCCATACTCACCGTGGTGCCCACTCAGTCAGTTCCAATTACCTGCATTTGGTCCATATCCTTCTGAACCCTTCATAACCATGTACCTATCCATTTTTTTCCCCCCAAGTGCTGCTACTGTACCTGCATTAACCATTTTCTCCGACAGCCCATTCCGTATGTGCACTAGTCTCTGTGTGAAGAAGTTGCCCCTCAGGTCCTACTTAAACCTTTCCCCTCTCACCTTAAGCCCATGTCCTCTAGTTTTCAATTACCCATCCCTGGGGAAAAGACTACATCCATTCATCCTAATGTCCCTAATGATTTTATTTATAAGTTGGGTAAGCTGAGACCTTTCTTTCCTGGAGAATAGGACATTGAGGGGTGAACCTATAGGGGTTATAAGATCATGCGGGGCACAGATGAAGTGAATCTCAAAGGTCTTTTCCCTAGGGTGGAAGAGTTCAAATTTAGAGGGCATAAGTTTAAGGTAAGAGAAGAAAGATTTAAAAGGACTTTTTCCACAGAGGGTGACATGTATGTGAAATGACAGAGAAAGTGGTGAAGGCAGGTACAGTTACAGCATTTAAAGGATACTTGCAGAGATACAGGAATAGGAAAGGTTTAGAGATATAGGGCAAACGCAGGCAAACAGGACTAGTTTAATTTAGGAAACTCTGTTAGCACGGACGAGTTGGACCGAAGTGTCTGTTTCTGTGCTGTATGACTCTGTGGTCTTACTAGCATCATCTACACCTGTAACATGACGTCCCAACTCCTGCACTCAGTACTCTGCCCGAGGAGGGCAAGCATGCCAAAAGCCTTCATCACCTTTTATACCTGTGACACCACTTTCAAAGGAACTGCGTATCTGCACCCAACATCTGTTTGACAACTCTCTTGTCAAATACTTCTAGTGACTACAATATGGCTTTCAAAGCACTTCTAAACACCATGCATGCAAACTCCGCTACAGTGAAAACAAAAAGCCTGCTCAATAGCAGCTGAATTTCTGAATGTCTGAAGGGGCACGTATTTTAAGTCTTTTGAGGAGCTCCTTTAATGACCAAAGCAATTCTGCAATAGTAGAGGCACCCCACCATTGTGGGTTCTACCTGCTTTGTTGTGCAGCACAAAATCCAGTGAGCAACTAAGAGGGGGTTCAGGCAACATTTCAACTTTCTTTATTGGATCAAGAAGGTAGATGCCCACCAAGAACTTGTCCTGTTCAAACAGCCCCAGAGCCCAGCCCGCGTGTTATCAGCATACAAGGTAACCTGCAGTCTCCAAACTACCTCATCAGATGATCCTAGTGCTGCATAAACTAGGTTGCCAATGGTAGCACCACTTGAAGAGATATCATGGGCTACTTTGCAATTCTGAACATAAGGGCTACTGTAAAGCATCCAGTTTAGTGTTTTGCCTTTGTGGCCTCTATCGTTTAAAATCAGCTTTCCGTGATGCGAATGGACTATGCGCGATCCAAAAGTAATAAGTATTATAAGAAAAGCACAGTCAATCATGAGGTTTATTTCAAATCCAACTCATTGATTTAGCAAAGCAAGCTTTCATTAAATCTGCAAATGATTAATTTTATTTGCGGCACTCTTTAGACAAGACAAACTAATGGTTTAACAACCATGTCTTAAAACAGGATAAATTTTAAGACAAATGTTGTAGATAGCCAGAGAGAGACTACAGAGATAATTAGATACTTTAAAGGCAATTGTTGAGCTCTGATCTCAGGGCAGTCTTCCAAATCACTGGTGTCAAGAATCTAAAATCTAACCCACGATCTCACTTTCACATCCAGTTTATCATATCTTCAGCGCTGAATATGTAGAGGCAGCATGGAAAATGCGCATTTTTGAAGAGCAACAATGAAAGTGCAGCAATGTGAAGTCTTTTTCAGATTTTGCAAAAGAAAGGGAGATGGGAAGACTCAATGAGTCCTTGTTAGGGCAAGGGAGCTACAGGTGAATATGCACAGTTAACAATCCAAAGAGAAGGGGAAAGAGCTTTGAATACAGAGTAAACCAATACCAAAGGTTTGGTTTCAATATGCATCTAAAGGTTAGGGAACAGCCAAGGAGAAACTGCTGATGGATTTGAACTCAAGCATTGGAATCTTTAATTCCACTGGGGCTTAACACAACGGTGGAGTTTTGGAAAGAACAATAGCAGTTTTAGGCTTAATGTCGAGGAGGACAAGCATTCAGATTAAACTGCAGTTTATAGAGCGTACAGGCCAATGTGAAGAGTGATCATGAGGTACTAATCTCAAAATACTTTTCAAAATACTAATCATTCTTCTCATCAAGGTGATGGTACATTGCCTAATCTCTGCCTAAATGTATCAAAGCACAGTGCAAAAGATTTTAGAAAACATTAAAGTCTGCTTCTTAACTGTAAAAATCTGGAAGTAAAAAAGCACCATTAGCTTTCTGCATGCTTCTACATAGTACATTTATGATCCCAAATGCCTAAATTAGTGATTTCAAACTTTAAATAAAATGAATGGGAAAATGCAATATATCAGATATCCGGATTGGTTGCATCATGTCTTGTGAAATTTGGTTAACTCTTCAATACAGTCCAGTTAATCCTCGTGTAACTGGAAACAGCAATGCCATTCATTCGTTTCTGGGAAATAGTCACAAGTATGTGGTATAGCAAACATAAGACACAAGTCTGCGTGAAATCTTTAAAAGCAGCTTAAACACTTGGGTCTTTACAAAGGCTGCGCATGCAATATGGGTTTATATTTTATTTTTCAATTTCAATTTCAGGATAAGGGTATTACTGGCAAGATTACCAATAAATGTTCAACCCTACATGGCCTCAAATTTCTTACTAGACCACTTCAGACATCAATCAACATTGCTGGTGTCAAACTGGACTCTCAAGCATGAATCAATGGAGAATTTATTCACAATCCAACTGCTTCAATACTACTGTTACTGTTCTATTTTATAACTTTCCTATGAAGCTTCTTAGAAAGTTTTATTACATTAAAAGATGTGACACATTCTTGTCAAAAAGAGATTTGCCTCTTTATCCCATTATCGTCACAGATTTGTATGTGACCTTCAAATCTCTTCCTGCACACCCGCCCCCAACAAAACTTGTTAAAAAAAATCTTCCATTATGAATTAAACTTCGATGTTGCTTCCGGCCCTTAGCTCCCAAACACACAAATATGCAACAAACTAACCTTTGCAACTGCTAAGCACGTCTCATTAATCATGTGAAAGATGCCTGGGCTCCATGCGCCCACCAGGGTTGCAAATTGGTAGTCTGTTTTACACCTTGATCAATTTTCTTGATCATTAACTTCAATTGAAAAGCAAATTGGGTTTGGTGAATACCACACTGTTTACTATGAATGTTTTATTTACATTATTAGCGAAGATCAATTTTGAACTGATTGCATCTCACAAAATTTCAAGGAGCACGTTGTCAGACCTTAGTGTAACCATGAGGTGCTAAGAGATACTGTATAATTAACAATTCTTTCATGGAATTATTGCGTAACATATGATGACCAATCCTTAATCATGATTGAACAGTGTGTTGCTCAGCTATTTCGGAGGACAATTAAGAGTGAACAACATTGCTGCAGGCCTGGAGCCATCGTGGGCCAGTCTAGGTATGAACAGCAAATTTCCTTCCCTAAAGGGTATGAATGAACCAGATGTGTTACGACAAGATAGTTTCTTGGTTACTCTTCTGGAGATTAGGTTACAATTCGACATTTCATTAATTGGATGTAAACTTGACTAGCTGCCAAGATGCGATCTGAACCAGTGTTTTCACAGCTTTAGCCTAGGACTCTGGATTACAATTTTCATAGCACTACTCAACCACACTCTAAGCCTAGATCAATTCCATGTGCATTACTTGTTTCCTGTAGAAACTGATGTTGTGAATTGCAGAATATACTGAAGCATATGGGCTTATTACTAAGGAGGTTCAGATTGATCCTAAAATGGAACACTGACAGAATTTCCTTAAAAGTAAAATACAGATGTTAGCGAATATGAAATAAAATCAAAACACTGCAGACTTTCAGCAAGGTAGGCAGTACAAGTGCAGAGAGAAACAGAGTCAACTTTTGAGTCAATATGACATGTTCAGAGCCAAAGATTAATAGTGGATGTGAAACATTAATGCTCTTGCTCTTTCCACAGATGCTGCCAGACCTGAGCTTTTTCAACACCATTTTTATTGCAAAATTTTCTTCCTTTCCGAACACTAAAGAAACAAATGTGACCCACTCACACCAAAGTTTGCCAATTATATAACAGATAGACTGATGTAAATATGATGTAGATTTATGAAAAAGAGTTGACCATAGTTGATCACACTATTAAAACTAATGGAAAAACTAGAGAATGTGGGAACAAGCATTTTCAAAGATGTACCAGCATGGTCTCTCAGGCTTCAGTACTGTAACGGCGGTACATTAGTTTCCATTACACGTACAAATTACATATCAGTTAAAATGTTTCAATTAGAATTTATTGAAATCTAAAACTTTTAACAGCCTACTTTTCAGCAGGGTGAACACTCAGTTATGCAGTACTGGGTTGGAATATTGGTGCTTACATGTCAAGAAGTGACTTCACACAGATGCCACAAAATCCTCCGATCTTACAGCAATCGAACTGTGTCTGTCGTCTGCCAGAAAGTGATCAAAGAATACAACTGATCTTACCTCAGTTGTTGATGAACTTTAAAAGCCCTAATATGGAATGAGGGCAGTAAAAACTCAAAGGCAAGTGTTAGGCATGAACACATGGCAAAACGTTTTTGAAATGCAGACTATGCTTGATAATTATCAAATAATTTCAAGTTGCAGAGATAACATACTTATGGATGTGTATTTTCAAAAGGTATTTAATAACTTGTCACTTTAAAGACGGTTTTTTTCAAAAATTACTAGAGCCAGTAAGGTTATAAATTGGAAAGAGAACACAAGTCAAAATTTGGGATAATTAAATATTTTTCAGATTGCTAAGATGTGGTTGTGAGACAACTGGAATCCCTAGGCTAACTTAGGCATCAATACAAACTATTGTGAAGACCACAAATGGGGTAGCAGCGAACAAAAAGATGACAAAGGCAACTCATGCAACAAAACAACAGATACATTTTTGGAAATGGTGAAAAATAAAGAACCAGCAAGATCCTGCATAGATTGCAGGAACTGATAAATGTAACAGAGCAGGCATACATTTTTAACAGGTGGAAGATTGATGATAGTAAAGGCCATAAAATAGTAAATTCATTTCATTACATCAAACCCAATACCCTTACATAGAAAGGCAAGAGAACATTATGATAGTGATCAACTTAACAGAAGGATATCAGAATTAAAGGCTCAGAAAGAATGATACCAAATGAGAGATTATGATGACAAAGGATTTTAAAACGGTTTACTTTTCCAGCTCAACAGGTGATCGAGAGCAACCTATAAAAAGTTTGAAGAAAAGTGAAAGGTGACTATGAGACAAACAATAATAAACTGTTGTAACTGCTTGATGAATCAATTAACGAGGGGTATAAAAGATACCAATATGACAAACAGAGAACTCAATAATTTGTTTCACGCAGAAGGCTATTCCAACAGAATATTTTACAAGTAGCTAATGAGGCAAAGACATGACCAAGTGCAACTCAATCTCAGTATTTTAATAAGGAGAAAGTAACATGATAATGGGCAAGAACAAGGAAATTGAGTTAGGGTAGGCAGTTTTGGTTCAGTAATTCATCAGCACTAACATTCTTCTACAGTCATATGCACAAATATTGAATTATTATCCAGCTGAACTTGCAAAATATTTTGGGCCCCTTTCTTGCAGTGTTGCAAAGTATTTGAATCAAGCCAGTTTGTAGTTGGAATTCCAAAGGCTGTTTTTATTTTGAAATAAAACAAGTATGCACACTCAAAGGAAGTTTAATCACAAACCAATGCTGGATGAGTTTCCTCCTGTTCAACAGCAACTTCAAACACTCACTCTGACACAAGCAATCATCTCAAGTCCCAATATGAATTAACACACAGGCTCTACAATATTTCCTGAAAAGATGCTTCAGGAAAGTTACACACAAAATTACATTTAACATTGACGGACACAGCCACAGAAGACTGTTTTTATCTGTGGAGGAAGGAAAGGCACGTTACAAGATCTGAAGACAATTCAAGCAAGCAGAGAGAACATGCATACATGGTACACGTAAATATGAATAGAGGATAAATACTTCGGCGTCATTTCATGGGGTATATGTGATATACTCCATGGTTACCATGCCTCACTTATGGGTTTTCCCAAGTAAAGACTGAATTTGCATACAACGATCATAAACAAATGGACTTACAGTTTAGGACATGCCCTGTTTGTGCTCTTTTCACAAAGCTTGGTTTGTTAGGTCATGATCAACTGGAGTCAATAATGCAATGCAGCTTGGCTGTTTAACGAATGGAACCAAGAGCTGTGATTTACACAATTTCAATTATTTGACTGTCTGAATTTACAACATACAAGATGACTCTGCTAAAATATCATCTTTTTTGAAAATGCCAATATCCCCAACCTGAAGAAGAATCTAAGCAAAAAGTAAAAGGCCAGGAAATAAAACATTTGAGAAAACATGACCAACATTTAGCTTTTATATCTGGTATGTAAACCTTGGTTAGCGTGCATTCATATTGCCTGATTACATGTAACAGCTCTTAGATCAGCCACTGAGACAGGAGGTAAAAAGCGTCACAAACTCCCAGCATGCATTAGGTGCAGTGCTAGTGAAACAGCGAGATATACCCCAATCCACCTGAGGCACAGGAAGAGGCAATGCATCATTACCACTTTGTAGGGTTTGTCGTCCTCCTGCCAACACTCCGCTTGGTAACATTCCAGTGGGAGTTAATCCCTTCAGTGTCAGCACGCTCTCACTCTCCTCTCTGTAAATGTAAAGCATGGAGAACGTATTGAGAACTTCTGCCAAATAAAGGAAATAAAATTCTACCTGATATAAATGGAGTATATTCTATTACTTTAAGAGAAACTGCCATCTAAATAACCACGACAACATTGCTCTGACCCACCAAACGTTGTGAAGATTTGGACCCAAGCTGTGGTGAACCTTCATCCAAGTACCAATTTTCATCTGAAAGTAATTGCCAAATTCAATTACACTATTCAACTGTAGGTGGTTTCCAGAGAGGCCGGCAAGCAGGGGTGTTCTGAGTTGCAGTGTAATTGAATCACAATCAGAAGTCGGTGATCTGGTTGCATACTCCATCCCCAGCCAAGTTTGCAATAAGATATTTTATAGAGTCAAAAATGATCAGGAAAGCAGTGATTTATGAACATCCTATTCAATATCACACCTTCCACTCTAACTATTCATTAAACCAAGATAGGAACATTGAGACATTTTCTCTTTTATAAATCGAATGAAACTACGGATTTGCAAAGTAATTCGCACGTTTGCACCACTTAAGATTTAGAGGTACTAAGCCACATAAGTAGATATTAAGTGATTAATGACCAAAGGTTAGCTCAAAGAGAGCTTTTTACGAACACCTTAACAAGACATTATTGAAACAGAAAGTCACATTTGATCCTTACACTAAGGATAGCTGGAAGACAAAGGAATTCTCACCTGAGAACTGAAAATACTCTGGCCATTTTGCCAATCGCTCGAATCTTGTTCCTAATGATCTCTTTCCGAGCAGCAGCTGTACCTATTTTAAAAAATAAACTGCACTTGAAGTTTAGAGTTGCACAGCATGGAATCCAACTTCAGTCCAAGCAGTCTATGCCGACCATGTTCCCAATCCAAACTAGTCCCACTTGCCTGTGTTTGGCCCCATATCCCTCCAAACTTTTCCAATTCATGTAACTTATCCAAATGTCTTTTAAATGTTGTAACTTTATTTACATCCCCCACTTCCCCTGGCAATTCACTTTACACATGAACTAATGTGTTTAAAATAAAGTGGCCCCTCACATCCTTTGAATCATTTTTCTCTCACCTTAAACATATGGCTTCTAGTTATGAACTCCCCCAACCTTTGGGAAAAAGCCACTGCTGTTCACCCTATCTGTGCCCCTCAAGATTTTATAAACCTCAAGAAGGTCACACCTTTATCTCCTACGCTCCAGCGAAAAATGTCCCAGTCTATTTTTATATCTCAAACCCTCTATTCCCAGCAATATCCTGAACTGTCTCCAATTTAAGAATGTCTTTCCTACAGCAGGTTAACCAAAACCACACAATGTACTCCAGAAGAGGCTTCACCAACATCCTGTACAACCTCAATATAACCTCTCAAACATTTACTCAAAATTCTAAACAGTGAAGGCAAGCATGCTAAACATGTTTCTAACCACCCTGTCAACCAAACTTCAAAGAATGATATACATGAACACCTCAGTCTCTCTTTCTACAAAGTTACCCAAGGACCAATCATTAATTGGAAGTCCTGCTCTTGTTTTTGCATTTATCCAATTAGATCCATCTGCTACTCCTCAGCCCTTCTGCCCTAATTGATCAAGGTGTCTCTAATCTTCAACAAACTTCTTCAATATTCTCTGTACCACCAATTTTGGTGTCATCTACAAACTTAGTAACATGTCTCCCAAATCATTCACATAAGGGACAAAAGTGGCCCCAGCATCCATCCCTGCGGTACACCGCTAGTCACAGGATTCCAGTCCGGAAAATAACCCTACACCCCGTCTCCTACCACAAAGCCAATTTTGTATATAAATTGGCAAGCTCTCCCTGAATCCCATATGATCTAACTTTACCAATTAGTTAACCATGCAGAATCTTGTCATAGGCTTTACTAAAATCCACGTAAACAACATATGATATTTTGCCCTCACTCTTTTTGGTTGCCTCCTCAAAAAAACTCAATCATTTTGTAACAATTTTTCTACATGGCATTTTTCCACTTTTACATAGCTGTGATCTATTCCCTGGCTTCAAGCTAATAGTTTAAATTCAACCCCTACTGCACTAATGAAATATCTGCTTTCTTCGCAAGAGGATCATTGCTGTATCAAGGCTTGGGATGAACTACAGTGTTTAGGCTGGAGATGAAGGTTTTACAAAAGGTTCCTGAAATCTTTAATTGGGAGGCCTGAACTCATGAAGCTGCCTTATCAAAACCATTGCCAACAAATCAACTTTCGAAGGCACTACTTAAAAGTCTCCGACAACCCTAAGAATCAGAAATAGAGTGTCTGAGATAAATAACATATTCTGAGAATTTGTTCTCATATACTCTCGACACTTACTGATCAATGGATTAACCCATACACTTAAAATATAAAACTCACTTACCATCAAAAGCATCATCTCCTTCAGACATAAGCTCATCATCAGAGCAGATATTGAGGACATTAACCAACATCTCTGTTACTGTACAATAGAAATAAATTTGTTTACTTAGATTTTATCTTTCATCTGTGCCACGTGTTACAATTTTACTTTGCTAGTATTTTCAATTTACCTTTAGTAAAATGAGTGTTCAATAGCTATACCTTTTTCTCCAACAAATGGCAGCGACCATGTAAAGACATCCATGAAGTTAGGCAGCCAGTAGGGATGAGGAGAACAGTTGAACTGTCGAATATTCATCACATTGTTTTCATACTTCAATACAGCAGCTGAAATGAAAACAGTTTCTCAGTGATGTGCTAAACACTGTAGTGTACAAGAGGGAGAGTCGTTTCCAAATAGTAAACGCGCCTTTGTAAACTGCCTAAAAGAAACACTGAATTTGCTGAGGATCAAGTTTGTAAAATGTACAAGGCAGAGGCACACTGAATACTTGCTGAACAATTGGCAAATTAACTCATGCGCACAACGGAAGTCTACAAAGTTACTAGCACTGGCTTCAATGGCTCTGATGCATGGAAAAGAAAATTAAAATCAGGTTTCCCCAAATGTTGATTACCATTCACTGCCCCAGCAGTAGCACATCAGCTGGTGAGAGCAGGATTGAAAGCGCAGTTGATCATGGTGTCCCCTTATAACAAGAATCTGTCACTAGTGCAGATGACAACCACCTGGAAAATGCAACTTGTAGCAGTCTGTCGGCACGTCAAGTAAAATAAAGATTTTACTTTGAAAGTAGGTCAAAGCTAATGAAATAAGATTGAAATAACTTGCCTTTATTATTGTAGACGTCTAAGTAGTTTGGTGCAGAAAAGATTGTAATTAATGATGGAAACCCAGTGGTTTGGCTTTTTCTGTACATTCTGTAGCTGTACAAATAAAAATATAGAAAGCAATCCTTGTTAATCACATAATAAATATAAAACTTGTAGTGAAAATATTGCTGCATGATTATAGAACTTAGTAACCAAACAGAAATAATGTTCATTTATGTGGTGCATTTCAAAACCTCAAAGTCTCTGTTATAATAACAAACTATTTCTGAAACGCTGTTTACTTATTATGCAGAGAACCTTGACTATAGTTGGTCAAATTATAATAAATTTAGTACAGAAACCAAATTAAGTTAGTCTGTGCAGCCCAAAAAGCACCACGATGAACAAAATCCTCTAGGAAAGCAGAAGTGAGAAATGAGAATAAAAGTAATATCTTGGGCTAAGTTATTAAGCAGGCCTCAAGTCCTTCATATGGGGATTAGTAGGTGCTTAGTGTACAGACACTGAGGATGCCCACCAACGCTCCCATCAGGAGTCTATCATAAGCAGTTGCGCCCACACTCACCATCTAATCAAAAGAAGTGAAGTGCACTTTCTGAGGTGAAACATTTTTTGGCGAGGTGAGGCAAGGCAAGAGAGGGAACGGGTTCTTACTGGTGCAGGCAGTTGTCTGTGACAGCACCGCAAGACGGAAGCACACTGAACAGTTCAAAGTCAAAATATTAAAGAATGGACAACTGTCAGGTTAGGGCCCTCCACAGACTTGTTGGCAATTGTAGCTGTGACCCACCTGATCCCCATGGCTCTCAATTGTGAACATTCAGCTCCCTTCACCTTGTAGCAGGAGACTGCCTTCAGATAGGCTTCAACCATAATAGGATACCTATCCAATCAGGAAAATCCCGACAGCATCACCAAACTGCTATTGATTTGACCCGGGTTTTGGCAAGATACATCTGAAAACAGGTGTACGTCAAGGAGACCTGATGCATTATTTTCCAATTTTGCTGCTGGCCTCACTCCAAGGGATGGGAAAATTGTGCTGTTTTCTTGACAATTCAGGGCCTCAAAGCATAGCAACTCAGTACTGCTTGTCTTTCAATTATGGAGTGTCCTGACTAAATCCTGGGACGTTGGAAGTTTGAAACAAATTTTTTTTTGTGTTTAGAAAACACTTAGGTTAATACTTGAGGCAACTTTGTTTCTTTGGTGGATAAGCTCAAAATAATCAGAGCATGTATTTATAATTGACGTGAGCCCTGAGATTGCAAGGAGTGCACTGAAGCCACCTGATATATTCAACTCAAGACAGTAGGGGTCCAAACTATTGATCTGCTGGGGCTCAGTTAAGAATAAATCACAGTCATTAAAGGCAGCCTTCAAATTTTTAGAAAATTGTGTTTACTTCGTAATGCACTAAATTTTTGAGTCAAATCAGTTGAAAGAATTTCTCATTGCGCTGCTAATACTGATCAGTTGTTCCATAGTGTTGTCACTTGCTTTGTTTGCATACACTCCGGATATTATTGACTCCAGAATTGTATTCATTGTTGGACAATGCACATTATACATCCCTGGATAGCAAATATTTTTGAAGAGTTAAGTATTACACAGGTGCACATCATAAAAAGAATTACTGACAGTGAAATGAAAGGAAGGAAACTGTTCATAATCAATTGACTAAAATGGGGCATTTAAAATATAGTTGATTATGAGCTGCAGCATCAGATATTCAGTTGTCATACCCAACTCCATGAGAATGAAATTATATCACTGTCTGCTAAATGCGCCAAAACACCTTGAATTTGTTGTGGTCATTCATTTTTTCTGTTTCAATGTGCTCACACCAAACTGTTCATGGGACCCAAGAGCTTAACATTTTTACAGCAAGTTTGCAGTTTTGTTTCAGTGATGAATTACTTCACAATGTTTCACCAAATTTATTCTCCAATGTCCATTAACACTCCTTTAATGAAACTAAGGTCATTAGCTAAGACAAGATTAAAATTCCATCTTGCTTATTGTGATTAGTTGACTTGCCGAGCTGGTTTGTTGATCCACAGATTTTTCACTACCACGCTGGGTAACATCAGTGCAGCCTCCGATGAAGAGCCATTGTGTTTTCCCCACTGTTATTTAACCCCTGGTATCCGCTGAGCTGGAACACAGAGCGCGACGTCACATACACTCCATCACAAAGGAAAACCAGAAGGGAGGTAATCCAGCTCAACGGACACCGAAGATTAAATAACAGGCAGGAAAACACAACAGCGCTTCATCGGAGACTACACTGATGATGTTCCCAGCAGGGTAATGAAACGTCTGCAGAACAACGAACAAGCTCGGTAAGCCAACCAACCACAACCTCCACAACCCAAGCTACAAATCTATTCTAAAACCTTAGAGGTCTGTCTCACTTAATAATTTTGTGGTTTGAAGAATATAAACAAACTTGTTCTTCCAAACCCGACCGATAGAAAAACTGGCTTCATAAGTTTAATTTCTCTTGTTCTTTTACCATACTTTTAGCATAGTAGCTTTCAAAACTTAGAACATGAAAACACAATTTACATTCATTTCCTGGACAGGTCATACAGCTCTTTGTTACAGGAGACAAGTGGGAGGATGGCTGTCCTTAGGCTCTGGGGCACCATAACAGCCAGTGCTGCAGAGCCAACGAGCAGAAAAGCAGCTCAGTTACCCCGGTTCCACTCAACATCACCGAAAAGCAACTCAAAGATAGTAAGAACTGCCGATGCCAAGTCAGACACAATACAGCATGGAGTTGCAGGAACACAGCAGGCCAGGCAGCAGAGGAGAAGGAAAGCTGACGCCTCGGGTTGGGACCCTTCTTCAGAAATTTCTGATGCTGTCTGGCCTGCTACCTTCCTCCAAGTCCACACTGTGTTCTCACCAAAAGGCCACTGACCACTTAAGCTCAAGGTACATCTGTAATAATAATTCACAGCAATTTCTGATTCACAGCATTAATGGTCTTCAGACATGATGAGATAGTAAAGTGTCCTCTCTTACCTCAGAAGATAGTAGTGAGCTTTCAAGGATTCTGCAGACCAATCTTTTAATAGATTAGTTAGAAGGTAAAGAATTCTGAGCTTGATGATGGTCAAGCTATAAAGCCTATAGTTTAGGTACCAAAAAAACACACTAAAGACTAACAGAAGAAAAAGGGAAAGAAACTGGAAAGCATTAAAAAGCCAGGAAGAAAGAACAGTTCACAGAGATGCAGCTGTTGGTGCAATTTAGGAACACAACTTCTTACAGGATAGGCAACAGTTAACCAAAGTAAAGATATTCCTGATCAGCCAGGAATGGAAGGATTGTAAAAGACAAATTGAAGAAATAATCCAGAAGCAGTAATGATCCACCGATCTGAACAGCCCAGTGTCTCAACTTTGAGTATTGCTTTCATACCTTTCACTAACATCCAAATCTTTTAACATACAACTGTTGACAGCCAAACCACATTATATTATTTGCAACATAATCCCCGAAACTAATTGCTGAATTAAGAGATGCTATTTTAAACAAAACTTAGTCAAGGCTGACAGACAGATGTATTACAGTAACATGAACCCAGTGAACTGTATGCAGTCATTTGTCTGGAACCCAGAGACCACATGACTTTTAACTATTTCTATCATCATTTATTCTGTACTTCAGTCAGGTAAATAGAAAAGGTGTTAGGAACTACCACTTGGAGCTGCTCATCATATCCCAATTTGTGGCAAGTTAAGGATTTAAACTACGAATGAACTTCACTGAACTGGCAAGAGATGGTGATATATAGATAATGCCACTGATTGAGTAAGGCAGAGGCCCAGTCTAATGCTCTGGGCCATGCATACACATCACATCACATTGGCTGGTGGAAGTTAATTCAATTAATCAGGAATTGAAAGCTTGTCTCAAAGTTGGCCATTATATTTTTGCAAAAATCCTACCAGGTTCACTAATGCTCGTGAGAAAGAAATCTGTTATCCTTAACCAGTCTGGCCTACAAATAACCCACATGCGCTACATGTGCTTGCTCTCAGTTCAAGGGCAATCAGCAATCGGCAAAAAAACATTTGCCACATCAGTGGTGGCCACATCCTAGCAAGTTAGGTGCCTCAAACTCAGAAAGCCAACTGAAGAGTGAACACTGCATATAGTAAAACTCAAGAAATCATGGTTATTCTGCTATTTTTCCCCGACATTATTCATTACTTGGTCAGGATTTTCAAGCTAATCACCACTAACTTATCAATGCACAATGAAAAGAGAGTTTCTTAAATGCAAATGAGCTTAGCTCGAGAATTAAACAACCCAAGTACTTGAAAACAGCTCCACTGATTTTTGAAATCCAGGTGGACATTTTAGTACAGAGTCTTCACACAGTGTTTGCAAAATATTCCTCCATTAAAAAAGGTACAACCCAATTCATTCCAAGCGTCATGCAATTTCATATCCGAAGCCAGGAGATAGCAACCAGGAGTACTAACCTTGACATTCTCTGGTCTAATGATATTGAGGCAAAATGCAGATTACTTTCTTTAGGGAGGGCTGATGGGCACAGACTGGTGGCTTTTTCTCTATATCATGTTATTCAATGCTCTCAGCTGTAACCAATACCTGAATGGTGTAGGCCGTATAGAGTAATTCGCTCCAGCAGTGGAGACCCTCTGGCAACATATCAACGCTCGAGCCCATCACGTTTCAATCCAAATTATAAAATCAAAGATCTTTTTGTTTTCACATTGTCTTTTGGAAATTTGTTTATAATTTCACTTCAATCAAGCCATATTGTCATGACAATGATGCTGGTTTAATTCAGTGTTACTTACCCTGCATCCTGGGCCTCATGAGCTCGAATTATTGATAGCAAATTATTGTGTTGTAAAAATTCACAAACAGCTGAGTAACTGAAATACAAAGGTGTCCAATTAATATCCATTTAAAATTACAGTAAACTAAAACTGAATGCACATTGACAAAGCCGTGCACCTGCCCACAAACTGCACCTGTAGAAGTAGGAGCATCCTCGCACTGTATTATGACTGAAGTGTTCTTGTGTTTTCTCATTTCCAAAATCCTCTGAAGGGTCTGACCACAACAAATCACACATTGGCCCAAATGCAGGTGGCTCCTTAAACCTATCTAACTGTAAAGAGACAAGTTAGAAAAACAAGAGAGTCAGTATCACTTATAAAACAAAATTGCTTCAATTGATACAAATCAACAGTCACTTCCAGGCTCGACAGCTGTACAAAACTGACCAGAGTTGGATTTTGACCTGTGGAGAGCTCTATATGGGAAATGTAGGTTACCTCTTTCATCACATGCAAAGATATAACTAGTTGAGGAAGTGCAGTTAGTGGTTGGGTGAAGTGACTGGGAACATTGTCCTTATGGTGATCAGCTTACAGTATCTGGTTTACAATTTACTTCAATCAAACCATATATTCTGTCACAATAACGAAAGCAGCTTAATTCAGTGTTACTTACCCTAATTCCTGGACCTCATGAACTTGAATTATTGATAGCAAATGGTGTTGTTAATCCAGAGGCCCAGATAACGTTCTGGGGACCCAGGTTCGAATCCCACCATGGCAATGGTGGAATCTGAATTCAACAAATATCTGGAATTAAGAATCTAATGATGACCATGGATCCATTGTCAATTGTTGGAAAAAAAAACTTAGCTGGGTCACTAATGTCCTTTAGGGAAGAAAATCTGCCATCCTCATCTGGTCTGGGCTACATGTGACTCCAGATTCACAGCAATGTTGTTGACTTGTAAGTGGCCTCTAGGTAATTAGGGATGGGCAACAAATGCTGCCTAGCAGCAACGCAATCGTCCCGTGAATGAATGAAGTTGTGGGAGGAAGGGAAGTCAGACAGATTATAGGGTGTCTCCTTTAACCTGCAGTTTCCCCGAGGCCTGGGAAAGCCTGTGGCTAACAGTGCAATGATTGTTAAAGTGAATGCAAACAGCCCTTCTGTAGTATTCAAATGATTACAACCCACTTTCTCAAGGCAATTGGTGGCTCAAACCTCATTCTAAATTGAAGAAACTTCTCATCTCAGTTTTTAAACTGTATCCCTACAGTTTGCCTTTGAGGGAATCCATCTATCCTGTCAGGCCACCTCAATTGTTTTTAGGGTTAATAAGGCCACCTTTCATTCAGTTATAACTCCAATCTACACAAACTCTCTCTCAGCAAACCCTTAATCCCAGAAATTTGCCTGGTTAAGTTTTTCTAAAGAGGCTCCAAGACAAGAACAGCCTTATCCTTATGCGAGGAGGTAAAAATTTCACACATTACTCTCGCTGCAATCTCACCACTACCCAGTACAGTCGTAGCAAGACTTCCCTACACTCCACTCCTTTGCAATAAAGGTCATCATTCCATTTGTCTCCCTAACTACTAGTTTTAACCTACGTGCTGACTTTTTTTGGTTCACATACAAGACACACCGATCCCTTTGCACCACAGCATTCTGTAGTCCTCCCCTCTACTTAAATAATAGTTAGTTTTTCAATTCTTGCTGCCAAAGTAGGCAACTTCTCATTTTTGCATGTTAAATTCCACTTGCCAAATGTCTGCTCAATTACCTAACAGCCTCATTGCATCCTCCACACAATGTGTTTCCTACGTATCAGGATATCTGTAAAGATGGTTTCAAAAGCCAGCCTCATCATCTAGGTTATTAATTTAGATCACCAACAGTTGAGGCCAAGCATTAATCCCTGCAGCATTTCACTATTAGAGAGTTTGTCAACCTGAAAATGGCCCATTTATCCCAACATTGTTTTCAGCTAGCTAGTCAATCTTATGGCCAGGCTGATAAAGCACACTACACCATAAGCTCCTACCTTGTGCATTATCCTATTAGTAGCACTTTATCAAATCAACAGTGAAATCCAAACATGAAGTATCTAATGAAATAACTCCCACTTCCTACAGACTAAGGGGGTGGCCATGAGCACCCACATGGGCCCCAGCTATGCCTGCCTCTTTGTAGGTTACATGGAACAGTCCCTCTTCCACACCTACACAGGCCCCAAACCCCACGTCTTCCTCTGTTACATTGATGACTGTATCGGCGCCGCCTCTTGCTCCCCAGAGGAGCTCGAACAGTTCATCCACTTCACCAACACCTTCCACCCCAACCTTCACTTCACCTGGGCCATCTCCAGCACATCCCTCACCTTCCTAGACCTCTCAGTCTCCATCTCAGGCAACCAGCTTGTAACTGATGTCCATTTCAAGCCCACCGACTCCCACAGCTACCTAGAATACACCTCCTCCCACCCACCCTCCTGCAAAAATTCCATCCCCTATACTCAATTCCTCCGCCTCCGCCGCATCTGCTCCCACGATGAGGCATTCCACTCCCGCACATCCCAGATGTCCAAGTTCTTCAAGGACCGCAACTTTCCCCGACAGTGGTCGAAAACGCCCTTGACCGCATCTCCCACATTTCCTGCAACACATCCCTCACATCATTAATTGGAACCCTGCAGCCCAATGGTATCAATGTGGACTTCACCAGCTTCAAAATCTCCCCTTCCCCCACCTCATCCCAAAACCAGCCCAGTTCGTCCCCTCCCCCCACTGCACCACACAACCAGCCCAGCTCTTCCCCTCCACCCACTGCATCCCAAAACCAGTCCAACCTGTCTCTGCCTCCCTAACCTGTTCTTCCTCTCACCCATCCCTTCCTCCCAACCCAAGCCGCACCTCCATCTCCTACCTACTAACCTCATCCCACCTCCTTGACCTGTCCGTCTTCCCTGGACTGACCTATCCCCTCCCTACCTCCTCACCTATACTCTCCTCTCCACCTATCTTCTTTTTTCTCCATCTTCGGTCTGCCTCCCCCTCTCTCCCTATTTATTCCAGAACCCTCACCCCATCCCCCTCTCTGATGAAGGGTCTAGGCCCGAAACGTCAGCTTTTGTGCTCCTGAGATGCTGCTGGGCCTGCTGTGTTCATCCAGCCTCACATTTTATCATCTTGGATTCTCCAGCATCTGCAGTTCCCATTATCATTGAAATATCTACTAGTTCCCTTTTATTTCCCAAGCTTGCCCTTATTACACCCTCAAAGAACTCTACTAATTTTGTCAAACAGGTTTTCCCTTTCATGAAACCACTTACAGCCTTAATGTTTGATGATTTTATAAATGCCCTTCATTTCATGAATTTCAGCATTTTCCCCATTTACAAGATGGTTTATTTGTCTACAAAAGTATTGCTTTGCATTCTCGTTTTATCGAAAAAGTGGTGATAGATTTTTAGTTTTTCACTCTGCCAAGTCCTTTCAAAAGGAAAGGACGTTTACTATCTCTCTGTAACTTCTTTTAAGAGAACATTACGGAGGTCACTGGGACCTGGTGGCTTGTCAGCCTTTCATTCCATTAGCATTTCTATCTTCTTCTTGACTGTCAGTAACTGTTTTCAGTTCCTCCCTTCCTTTTGCTTCCCGATCTCCTACCGCAGATAAAAATTACAGAGGAAGAAAGGGAATGGGTGACCAGCAGACACAAAGAGTAGAAAGCACTGCAGGGGTCCCTTGCAGTCATCTCCCTCCATAATCGTTATACCGGTTGGAACACTGTCGCGGAAGATGGTTCACCAGGGAAGGTGGCAGCAGCGTGTGTGCATGCGGCAGGCGTGGTGGTGATGGTTCTGACTGTAGGCAGCGAACAACCAGCATATAAGCACCGACAATACAAGTTAAAAAAACCAAAAATCAGATAAGGTCCTACAAGCTGAACTTAGGGAAGAGTTAGAAGTAAAAAGTAGAACCTCAAAGGCAGTAATCTCGAGATTACTACAAGTGCCATGTACTAGCCACAGTACGAATGGCAGGATAGCTAAGCTGAATACATGGCTTGAAGGATGGTGGAAGAGGGAGGGATTCAAATTCCTGGAATATTGGAAACGTTCTGGGGGATGGTAGAACCAATACAAACCATATGATCTGCACTTGCACAGGACAGGAACCAATGTCCTGGGGTGGGGTGGTGTTTGCTAGTTCTGTTGGGGAGAGTTTAAGCTAATATGGCAGGGGCATGGAAACTAATACAGGAAGTTAGAAAAAAGTAAAATGGGCACAGAAACAAAGGACAGTAAGGGGAAAAGTAAAAATGGGTTAATTGACTCCTTAACCAGCAATGCTACCCCACTTCCCTTTCCTCTGTGTCTTTCCTGAAAATTGAATATTCCTGCATGTAGAGTTCCCATTCAGAGAAACTAAAGACAAAAATGAAAAAGGGTCACATTTCACAATGATTCTAAAAAGGGCAATAAATGTCAAAAAGTCTGAAGGCTGTGTCTCAATGCAAGGAGCATTTGTAATAATGTGGATGAAATAACTCACGAACAGTTATGAATGGGTATGGTGTAATTGGGATCAGAGAGACCTGGCTCCGGGGTGGCAAAGGATGGGAACACAACATGCAAGAATATTCAATTGTCAGGACAGACAGGCAGAAAAGAAAGGAAGGTGGGGTAGCACTGCTGGTTAAGGAGTGATTAACCCAATAGTATGGGAGGACATTATCCTGGACGATGCTGAATCAGTGTGGGTGCAGCTATGGAACATGAAGGGGAAGACAACATTAGTGGCAGTTGTGTACAGACTGAACAGTAATTACGTTAGGGACTGTATAGAACAGGAAATCAGAAAAGCATACAGTAAGGGTATCGCAGTTATTACAGAGGACTTCAATCTACATATTGATCAGACTAACCAAAATGGCATCAATGCAGTGGAGGAGGATTTCCTGGAATATGAGATAGTCTCCTCGACTGGGATGCTGAGGAGGCAACTAGAGAGCAAGCCATTTTAGACTAGGTACTGTCAAACGAGGTGGGGGGGGGGGGGGATTACCTAGCAACACTGTAGTGAGAGATCCTTTGGGAATAACTATAATACAGTAGAATTCTTCAGTAAAATGAGAGAAACACAATTAAGTTTGAAGCTACGGTCCTGAGCTTGAAGAAATGGTATGAGGCAGGCTAGGATAAACTGGCCAAGGGTAATTAAGGGATTGACAGTGGATAGGCAATGTCAGACATTTAAAGAAAACATGGATGAACTTCAACAATTGTATATCCCTATCTGGCGTAAGAGTAAAACAGGGAAAAAGAGGCTCAACCAATGCTAATGGGAAATTAGGAACAGTGTTAAAGCTAAAGACGACACAGGCAAATTGGCCGGAAAAAACAGCAAACCTGAGGACTGGGAGAAATTTAAAATTCAGCAGGAGGATGACAAAGGGTTTAATTCAGAAAGGGAAAACTGAATTTGAAAGCGAGCTTGCAGCAAACAAAAACTGACTGCGAAAGCTTCGACAGAAATGTGAAGAGAAAAAGACGGACAAAGACAAATATAGGTCCATTCCAGTAAGAATCAGGTTAATTCATAATGGACAAAGAGATGGCAGACCAGTTGAACAAATACTTTGGATCTGTCTTCACTAAGGAGAACACAAATAGTCTTCAGGAAATGCTAGGAAACAGAGGATCAATTGTTAAGGAGGAACTGAAGGAAATCCTCATTAGTTGGGAAATGGGAAAACGATGGGATTAAAACCTGATAAGTCCCCTCGGCCTGATGTTCTGTATCCCAGAGTACTTAAGGAAGTGGCCCTAGGAAGTAACCGATGCATTGGTGATCGCTTTCCAGCATTCTGTAGACTCTGGAAGAGTTCCAATGGACTGGAGGGTAACTAATGTAACTCCATTCTTTAAGAGTGGAGGGAGAGAGAAAATGGGTAATTATAGGCCAGTCAGCCTGACATTAACGGTAGAGAAAACGCCAGAATCAATCTTTAAGGATGTGATAACTGAGCATTTGGAAAATGGGTACAGAATTGGTTCTAGTTAGCATGGATTCACTAAAGGGAAATCATGCTTGACAAATCACCTGGAATTTTTTGAGGATGTGACCAGTAGAGTAGACAGGGGTGAAACAGTAGATGTTAGGTATCTGGACTGTCAAAAGCCTTTTAACAAAGGTTCCACACAAGAGATTAGTAACGAAAATTAAAAGTTCAGGATATTGGAGGTAATGAATTGAGAACTGGTTGGCTAACAGGAAGCAGAGAGTTGGAATAAAGGGTCCTTTTCAGACTAGTAGGCAGTGACAAGTGGGGTGCTGCAGGGTTCAGTGCTGGGGCCTCAACTATTCACAATATGCATTAACAATTTGCATGAAGGAATTGAATGCTACATCTTTCAATTTGCAGATGAGACTAAGCTGGGTGGCAGTGTGTGCTGTGAGGAGGATGCTAAGAGGCTGCAGCATGACAGATTGACTGAGTAGGTAAATACTTAGTAAATGCAATATACTGTCGATAAATATGAGGTTAACTACTTTGGTCACAAGAGCAGGAAGGCAGATTATTATCTGAATGGTGGTAGTTTAGGAAAAGATGAAGTGTAACAAGATTTGGATGTCAGGGTGGAACAGTCACTAAAGGTTGGCATGTGGGTGCAGCAGGCAGTGAGGAAAGCTAATGGCATGATCTCCTCCATAGCGTGACGTTGAGGGTATCAGAGTAAGGATGACTTGCTGCAGTTATACAGGGCCTTGGCGAGGCCACACCTTGAGTACTGTGTGCAGGTTTGGTCTCCTAGTCTGAAGAAGGGCATTCTTGTGACTGATGGAGTCCAGCAAAGGTTCATCAGACTGATTCCTGGGATGGCAGGACTGACAGAGGGAAAACTGGATCAAATAGGCTGGTATTTGCTGGTATTTAGAAGAACGAAGGGGTATCTCAGAAACACAAAATCCTGATGGACTGGACAGGCTAGATGTGGGAAGAATGTTCCCGATGTTGGGAAGTGCAGAACAAGGGGTCACAGTCTAAGAATAAAGGGTAAGCCATTCAGGACTGAGATGAGAAAGACTCTCTTCACTCAGTTGTGATCCTGTGTAATTCTCTCCCTCATGAAGCTGTTGGGACCAGTTCATTAGATATATTCAAGGGGTATGGGGAAGGGCAGGAATAGGATATTGAGATTGCATGATCGGCCATGATCATATTGAATGGTGGTGCAGGCTTGAAGGACTGAATAGCCTACTCCTGCATCTATTTTCATGTATTCTATGAAAGATGGATACAAAACACTTGTTAAAAGACTCCAACAGTCCTTTTTCTGTTAATTCCAGTTTCACTCTTTAAGGGACCATTGGTCAGTTCAGTCCTTTTCTTCTTTTTAAGAGATTTATAGAAGCTTTACTGCCTGTTTTTATACGTCAAGCTATTTTTCTCTCATATTTCCATCTGTCCCTTTGAGTTCAAGTTTTCCAAAACTTTTTGCAGGATTGTATGCCATTTCTTTCACTTTGATACCACCCTTAATTTCATTAATTATCCACAAATCAGGCACCATTCTGTACAACATAAATGTTAGCCAATGTTTCATCAGTTTTCTTTCTAATTTAAACCTTTTTAGACAACTCATCTTTATACTCTTGTAATTGCTTTTATTTAACTTTATGTAAGGGGGAAGGAGAGCAAGAGGTTGAGCGAGGTGATCAGGGGACAAAGGGCAAGGATGAAGGGCAGCAAGCAGTAGGGGTATGACAAGCAGATTGCAGGATAGACAACTATGAACCACAAGCCACCTGACAGCTGCAAAGTGGATATTGGTGCTTTATTTGTTATTCACTCATGGGACATGGGCATCGTTGGTTGGCCAGTATTTATTACCCATCCCGAGTTGCTCTTGAAAAGATGGCGGTGAGCTGCTACGTAGACTATCATTCAGAAACAGTAAACTCTTGAAAGAATATAACGTGGGGCATGACAGCAGGAACAGATATCATTATTGAAAATGTATTGGCAAGATTGGGGCAGACGATAATGACAGCGTAGCAGTTATGTCCACAGAGGTAGACAAAGATAAAGGAATAGTAAAGCAGTTTTGATTACAGGAGGGAAGATTGCGCTACACTCATACTCAGAAGTGCACTTGTGGCAGCCATGATCAAATATAGGAGGGTGGGAACTTGATTCAAGTGGGAAAATTGAGCATTTAGGTGGATGGAAAGAACGTATTCATGGAACTTGAGGTAAAGGTGAAAAAAGATTTGGGCGTAAGTTTAAGAGGACGGGGTGTCCAACACAAGCCTATTAAAGAGCGAGGAGGAGGAGGAAACTGGTGCCTAAGAAAGGAGCTAGTCAATTTCCCCCACGTCACAATTCTTATTTCACTTACTAAAGTCATGGGCACAACAAAATAAAAAGCCACAAATCACTTCAGTCATGGGAAACAGATAACAAAAATAGGTGGGAGAGCAAGTCATGAGGATAACAGACTTGACAGAGGCATCTGGAAAGGGTAGGAGATTTGCAAAAAATGGCAGATAGCATATGTAGGAAAATTAATGATGATGCACTTTGGAAGGAAAAAAAGTGGGGATGAATATCATTCAAATGGAGAAAACCTGCAGAAAAGTGCAGCACACAGGAAAGCTGAGACCAAGTGAACCCAAACGGGAAACTTTTTCTTTCTCCACTTGTGCTGTCAGAGCTGCTGAGCTTTTGCAGCATTTTCTGCTTTTGTTTGCTTGAGGGTCGTTGTGCATGAATCATGAAGTATAGCATACATGTCTGGCAGGTCACAGGGAAGGCAAATGAAGAACGGTCATCTACACTAAGCATTAGCTTGCTTTCTTTCCATGGATGCTGCCTGACCTGATGTCATCTCCAGCAGTTTTTCTTTTCAGGTAAATGGAAAGTTGGCCTTTATTTCAAATGAATGGAGTGTAAAAAAGAAAAGTTAAAATTATACAAAACACTACACCTGGAATACTCTGAACAATTTTGGTAGCTTATGTAACAAAAGATACGCTGGCATTGCAGACAATTCAGATAAGATTCACTTGTTTGATCCCAGATATGAAAGGATATAAGACAGGCTGAGTAGCTTGGACCTGTACTCACTGGAGTTCAAAAGAATGAGAGGTGACTTATTAAAATGGAGAAGATTCTTAGGGTGGCGGCGGGGGGCGGGGTGGTGGTGAGGAATTGACAGTGGAGATGCAGAGTTGGTTTGCCTTGTGGGGCAGAGAATAATGAGAGCGTAGCAGTTATGTCCACAGAGGTAGACAAAGATAAAGGAATAGTAAAGCAGTTTTGATTACAGGAGGGAAGATTGCGCTACACTCGTACTCAAAAGTGCACTTGTGGTAGCAGTCTAGGAACCAAGGGCACAATCTTAATCCAAGAAATTCCCTACAACATAGAGAGATGGGGAGGAAATGCCTCTCTCAGAAGGTAGTGAACCCGTGCAAGAGAGCTGAGAAGGCTGGGTCAGTTTGCTTGAAGCGGAGGTAAATAGATTATTTAATCAATAAGGGAATCAAAGGTTATGGGGATAAAGCTGAAAGTGAAGTTGAGGATTATCAGTACAGATCCTGCGTTTTATGGTCTCATTGTGGAAAGAAGTCAAATCTACAACAGGGTGAGGGGAAAGGATCAACGGACAAACACTGATTAGCTGTTACTCAATGGGCTGCAGTGAAACAAATTTCCTAAAGAGGAATTTCCAAACAGCTGTTAACCCTGTGGGATGGAAACAGTAAACCATTCACACGTAAATGTTGAACAAATGATGAAGAACTTATTTTTGCACTTTAGTTATCACCCAAGTACATGGAAAAGATTAAAACAGTGATCAAAGTTAACAAAAGCTCTTGAATGTGACTTTTAAAAAGATAATTTCTCCTCATACTCTCCTGAAGTGCTGCTACTGGAACAGCCATTTACATTATGGACATGATCAAAGCATGAAATACTTACTTTTCTAATATCTTCTAAACTATGAATTTCTGGAGAAAGTCCTCCATGAACACAAAGAAACTGCTGGTTTAGAAGTGCAGCAAGAGGAAGGCAGTCAAAAGCATCCATACAAGCATCATATACTCTTTCGGAATACTTGATTTTACCTATTTAAACAAAAGGAGGGATTAATAATCTGGTCTTGCATTTGTGCCTATTAGATAGCTACTGAAATTAAATATTTATATTTATGTACATCCCGTCAGTAACATTTACTGACATTCCTCTTCCCCTCCCAATAGGAAATCATCTTTTGTAACATTTATCCATCGGGTTCCCAAGTAGGGACCTTCAAATACACAGAGCTTGTTACTATTACCTCTTGACCACACAACAGTTCATGTTTCTCTTTCTATTTCCCCTTTCTCATGATGTTCATTTGTTGATTGATAACTCCCATATGATCCAAGATACTTAGTCAGTTAGGACTATATTCACTGGAGCTTGAGCAAAGAAGGGTGATCTTATAAAAACATACAACATTCTAACAGGACTAGACAGGGTAAACTTAGACAGATGTTCTCAAATGACCAGGAAGTCCAGAACCAAGGATCACAATCTAAGGATTGGAGTAGGCCATTTAGGGCAGAGATGTGAGAAATGTTTTCATCCAGAGCATTAAGTCTGTGAAATTCTCTGCCATAGAAAGCAGCTGAGATCAAAACATTGAATACTTTTGAGTATCTTACACACAGTCACAAAGTGTCAAGGGATTAAAGAGTGCAGGGAGAGAGCAAGAACTGGGTACACAATAGCAGCATTCAAGAAGCACTTGGACAAACACATGCATAGGTAGAGAATAGAGGGATACTGAACCTGTAAGTGAAGAAAGTTCTTAGTATGGAAGGGTAAAACGTGCAGCACAGGCTTGAAGGACCAAAGGGCCTGTTCCTGCTCTACTGTTCTTTGTTCTACTGAGTTGGATGACCATCCCTGATCAGTGAGTTGCGCAGCAAGCTCAAAAAGGTTGAAGGGCCTACTCCCACTCCTATTTTGTGTTTCTACATTTACCCAAACGTTAATCACTCTCCACTGTATAAAAAAATACTTCCCATGTAGGAAATGGGCAGTGTGAGTGAGCCAGACACGCAATCGCAAAGCACCCATCTGCCATGCTCGATGTTATTCTCCCTAGTATTCAAACATTCCGAGACTGAGGATCTGGCAGATTTCATCACCCACCAGCTTGGGTGCAGAGGCCAAGCATCATTGCTACCATAACAGATTAAACTCAGAACAGATTGGAATTAAAACCAAAGTTTTGTCATTGTGAAATAGGCACTCACTGCTGCACAGCAGCTCAGCTAGAACACTTTAAGGCCTGTTGAAGAAATAATTTTACCATTTCATGAGGAAATCTCCATGACTATGAACCATCTACCTTGACAGCCAATCACCAACAACTGCTTCACAGTGTGACAAAGACCAGACTAAAAGGTGACTCTGAAAAATTTGATTTTGGATGCACAAGTATCAAAGAGCCATCCAATACAGTTGTTACCAACCAAATGGAAAAAACCTTCCCATTAAAGTTTAAGGCAACTCAATGAAAAATAACCTCAATTATTCAATTCACTGTTCCTGCGACCGGGCTATGGAGACTGAAGGTTAACCATTTCAGACTCTATGCAAATATCACAGTATTATTGTTTGCCCATTCTTAACTGCAGAACTGTACAGTCCTCCCAGTCTACAGTAACCACAGGGCCAACTCTAGAATTAGGGTCTAGTCACCAAACCTCCGGAACTCTGTACAGCTACAGAATACAAGTCATGGACTTAACATCAAACAATGCAACAGAAGTCAACAGTTACTTACATTCTTGTTTAAAGGTGAAATATTCTGTGAGGTGTCGGCATTCATGATTCCCACGCAAAAGGAACAACGTGTTTGGGTACAGAATTTTAAGAGCCCACAAGTAGAGTACACACTGTAAAGAAAAACATCTAATTAGGATTCAGGTTAACATATACAACAGCTTGCCTCAAACCAATGGAAAAATTAACTCAGGAGTTACAACATGCAATAATTTAATTTCAATACTTCAGATTTGCGTTTTATACCTTGACGGGTGATTTTTGTCCAACTTTGTTTTAAACACTGTCTAGCACTAATGTCCGTTCACCAATGGGAAAGACTTAGCATTCTCTCATCTTCAAGTCATCAATGCCAGCATGAATCACTCCACAAGGTAGTGAAACCCCAGGAATGAGGGGGTGGAGGCAAGTGTTCAGTGGGTAAAATGGCTTTGTAGAACAGATCAGAGGCGAGGAATTCTGCAGCAAACAACTTAATCTTTGACTTCGGCCTTGAAGGTAGTAGACAGAAGTTTATCAGAAATCTCTCCATTTGCTGGATGGGCACAATTCTAACAACATTCAAGCAGCTTCACACCATTAGAACAAACCAGCAAGTTTGATTGTCACTCCATCTACAAACGTTCAATGTTTACTCCCGTCAGCAACAATGTACACTGGTAGCGTGCACCACCCAAAAGACGTAATGTCGTAATTTATGAAGGCTTGTTTGACAGCACCCTTCATCCCTGTGACCTTCACTCCCTAGGAAGCCATTGTCATAAAATATATGGAAACACCACCACCTGCAAGATCCCCTCCAAGCTACACTAAGTCCAGCCTTGGAACCTCTTGTTCTTCCTTCATTGTCACTGGGTCAAAATCCTTGAGCTTACTTCTGGAAAACATTATGCACATCTATACAAGGAGTCCATTAGTTCAAGGCATTTGGTATAGGCAGTAAATGCTGGCCCAGCCAATTTCATCCACATCCCATGAGTGACTAAAACAAAAAGTATGGAAAATCCTCCTGGATCCACAGAGCAAAATGTTTTTAAGGTTGCACTACCCGTGTGTGAAAAATGTTGCACTGGATCTTGCAATTGCATTGCTTTTTGGGAACTCCTGCATTAAATACACCCAACACAGATACAGCACAAAGCCCGTCGGCCCAACAAGGCCACACTGACTCTCTCAGCATCTCACCCAGACCCATCCCCAAAATAACCTACCTAATTTATACATCCCTGAACACCATGGGCAACTTAGTATGGTCAATCCGCCTAGCCTGCACGTCTTTGGACTATGGGAGGAAACCAAAGCACCCATAGGAAACCCATGCAGACACAGGGAGAATGTGCAAACTCAACACAGGCAATTGCCCAAGGGTGGAAATGAACCTGGGGTCCTGGTGCTGTGAGGCAGCAGTGCTAAGCACCAAGCCACCATGTTGCCCCAAATATGGAGAAACTGTTGCTGCCAGGTGACAAAAAAAAGCAAAGATAAACAGCAAGATAACCTGTACCATGAGACGTGAATTTATTATTAAATGCATCAAATTACTCTTCTTCTTTGGCAGTTCCTCAGGATTGATAATATTCTAGGATCAAATTCCTGGAAAGAGTGGTGGAAGATGAGTCAAAACAGTGTGGGGCTGGAGGAACACAGGTCAGGCAGCATCACAGGAGCAGGTAGGTCAACATTTCGGCTCTGATGAAGGGTCCTGACCTGAAACGTCTACCCTCCTGCTCCTCTGACGGAGCCTGATGTGCAGTGTTCCTCCAGTCCCACACACGGTGGACTCTGACTCCAGCATCTGCAGTTCTTGCTATCTCTCTTGGCAGAAGCTGATTCAGTAGCAATTTTCAAAAGGCAGAGATACAAGTGAAAAGGAAAATTAGCAGGGAAGTCCGTCTAAGGGGCAACTGTTTCAAACAAAGGACTGGATGGCCTCTTTCAGTACCATGATTCCAGAATGGTTTCTCCTAAGAGGAGTATGCCACCAATACCAGAGGATACAGTTAAGGTGTAATAAAACAAAAAATGCAAGCATAAATATTTATGGTCAGATGTGGTTAGCAGTGTTGAGTGTGGAAAACTGAGCAGTGTACTCAAAGGTCATCCAGGCTCGTAAGTGCAGTACGTTGATGAGGCCTTTTCTGGGCACTCCATTATAGGGAGGATATTATTAAGACAGAGTGCGCTCAGATGATGATTTACCAGGATGTTGCCAAGAATGGAGAGTCTGAGTTAAGTAGAGGCTGGATAGACTGGAACTTTTTTTCACAAGTGGTGGGGATTGACGGTTGACCTTAGAGGTCTATAAAATCATGAGGGGTGTGAATAAGGTGAATAGCAGGTGTCTTTCCCCAGGGTGTGGATTTTCAAGACTAGGGGGTTTTTTGCACTTTTAAAAAAGGGGAAGAGGAGAAAGATTACAAGAAGACACAAAGAGCATTTTTTTCTTTTTAAACACATTAATTCATGTGTGGAATGAGCTTCCAGAGGAAGTGGTAGATATGGGTACAGTTAAAATATTTAAAAGATATTTGGATAAGTACACGAATGAGAGATGTCTGGAGGGATATGGGCTGAGCACAGGCAGGTGGAATTAGTTTAGTTTGGGATTATGGCTGGCATGGATTGATTGGGCTGAAGAGTATACTGCTGTGCTGTATGACTCTGACTCTAGAAATGGCAGACAGCTGGCATAAGCATACTCAGGATTCTACCTCTCTTACATTTCTGTACCTACAGGTCAGTTGATGTTTAACTGTCTGTCAAGTAGAATCATGGAATCATAGATTATAGAATCCCTACAGTGTGGAAACAGACCCTTTGGCTCAATAAGTCCACACCGAACATTACAGCACCCACCCAAAGCCATCCCCTATAACCCACCTAATGTACAAATCCCTGAATTCTACCGGCAATTTAGCATGACCAATCCACATAGCCTGCACGTTTTTGGGCTGTGGGAAGAAACCAGAGCACCCGGAGGAAACACATGCAGACACGGGGAGAATGTGCAGCCTCTGCACAGGCAGTCAGTGGAATTGAACCCGGGTCCCTGGCGCTGTGAGGCAGCAGTACTAACCACTGAGCCAACGTGCCGCCCAAAGAAAGAAGTAGTTTCCCCAAGGATCCATGGTCATAATTGGACTCTTAATTCCAGATTTCCTTTTACTGAATTCAAATCTACCATCTGTCACAGCAGGATTCTAACCCAGCTCACCAGATTTAACAGTCCAGTGATAATACCACTAGGCCATCGCCTCCCCTCCATAATCCAGAGCAAGTTCCTAGTTTTCTGTTAGATATACACATTTTGTACAAACTGGAGAGGATTATCTCAGAAGAAATACAGCAGTCAACAGTTGTGGCCTATGGCAAGGGACAATATAAGCAAAGACATCTGAAAGTCCTAAAAAAGATGACTGCAGATTAACAAACAGGCAGATCAGGACTTCAGGTGGTAATACCTGATTTACATGTCCATCCATGTTCGAGAATAGAAAGGTAAATTAATGCTTGGCTAATAAGCAATGACAGAAGGGCTCACTGTTAGGTATTAATGCTAATGCATTAATTCTAGGACAGATGGGTTCACTTCTGCAAGGACAGCTGCATCAGGTTAGGGATAACGCAAATAAAAACATGCTTAAAAATGAAAGTCATAAGGTATTAGATTAGAATGGATAAGGCCTGGAAAGATGAAATCAACAGGAACAGCTAATAGATAAGAATGAAATAAACAGGGATAATTTTCATGCAGAAACAATTTAGCCAAGGGGCTATGAGGAATAAAAACAGATGGATGATATACGAACAGGAAAACACTGAAGAGAAGACAGGGAGTACAGCAGTTACTAAAAATGCAGTGCTTAAAAATGTAAAAATCAACTAAACTGGGATAAGTAGAAGCAAATATTTTACTGCCTTTCACAAACAGCAAGTAATGTCAGCTGTATTAATTTTAATTTTGAGATTGCTAACGTTAAGTTTTATAGCATAAAAGATAAAAGTTATATTATATCACAGATTAGTTATTATCACATTAAAGAGAGGAACTATCTAATTACCTCAGTAGCTGACTCCGATTTCTACATTACTGGAAGATCTAGACTTAAATCAATATCTGGCTCTAACTTGATGAGAAAGGAAAACAAATTCTGGCAAATAATCTATTCAGATGGAATGGAGAAAGTATGGAAAAAATAAGCTAACAGAGGGAGTAGCAACACTGGTATAACAGGGTACATGTGCTAATGTAGATAAGGGAGGAATACAGAATATAGATGGAGATCAATTATTATAAAAAGGATTTTAAAAAAAAAAGCATTTCACAACCTCCAAACTGTGAAAAGGGAATCAGAGGAAATCTGCTGTTAGGCTAAAAACATGAGTTGAAGTAAAATTGTTTGAGGGATTTTGCCCTTATTAATTGTGGCAGTGAGACTAAACAGAGAAGACAGAATAACGTAACTAAAACATATATAGGATTACTTCTTCAAACTGTGCCTGAACGAGCGCACGAAGGCAAAGATGCTGTTTGATCCGGGAAAGTGTCCCAAAAAGGCAACATTCAATTCATTTAGTAAATTAGTGATTTCTTTAAGGGTGCGGTCAGAGCTTTATAACCAGCTAGAGAGCCAGGAGCAAGATAGCCAGAGGGTTCCCATTGTTGAACATTATGCATTGTGCTTTACTAACAGGAGTACTTGAGAGAGCACGGACTGAGAACGGGATGAGGCTAACTGTTCATAGCACAACGAACAGAACTATATACTCCTCAAATGCAGGCTAGATACCTCAGGATTTGAGCACATATTGACATCCCTTATCTGTAGAAGCTACCCCTCCTTCTCAAAAGCTGAAAGTGTGTATGAATGTGACAGACAAATTAGCTCTCCTGATCGACTTGTCTACACGTAAATAACTTAAACATTGCTAAAAGTTGAGCTTTTCTACCTGCGTCATTAGAAGTAGATCACAGCTTGAAAGGCAATGCTAATTGGTTGGATCAGCGATGGCGTCAAGATGCAACAAGAACAGTTAACTGCCAATCTTAGTTCTCAGACCAACTCTATTGGTTGTCAAGTGAATGCAGTAAAAATAAGCAGTCTCTCAGACTGCTTTTTGCTTCCCAACAGAAAATGTGTAATGTATGAATCCTTCAGCTTACATTAAACATCCTATAGCATCTACCATGGGAAAATTAATCACACTGAGTTATGCTGATGCTCTTAAATTGGTTTCCAGTATAATTGTTGACAATGTATCCAATCCAGAACATTATCAATTGAAGGACAGATCGTCTGCAGGCCTGCCATGACAGGCTGGCTGAACATGATCAACATGCTACCCTCTACAACTAGTGAGCAGAACATGCTATTTGTTACAGTCCAAAAGTCACTGGGATGTATAACCCACATACTTGGCATCAAGTTGGCAGTGAAACTCTTATCCCATTACTCACTTGTACGGTTAGGGAGAATGCCTCTTTGGCTTTACAGCAGCTTGCCGTGAGTGAGGAAAACCACTTGTCAGTTTAATGGTACAGAGCAGCTTGAGACTGTTACCTTCACCTGTTATTCACACTTGAGATATCATCCCCTTCCAGGGTAAATTGGGCCCTATTCAGGATCAGGAAGTGGTTGACATAGGCTTTATTCACAAAAAATACACAATACACAATGAGTAATGTTTTCATTAGGGTAGCCATTATCATGCCAGAAAAAAATTCTTTTCACAATTTTAAGCTCTGTACCAACAAGCAGTTACACAATCTAGAGTGACAGTTAATTTTTGCAATTTATGGGAAAAACAACTAATTTTCATCAGTCTGGATGTTTTTAACTTGAGTACACAAACACAAATCTAAAAATCTATTATCCACATAAAAAATGCTGCCATGTGGAATACTCATTTCCAAAGCTACCCAGGCTCCATCAGAACTCTTCTTGGTACACTGATGATACTACCTATTAGCGCCACATCTGACCCTCCCCCTGAACTGGAATTTCCATGTTTTCTCAATTTCTTATTGACCACCTCTGACTGAACCCTTGCTGGCAATAGTGTAGAAACTAATAATCATTATAAGCCTATTAACTTACACAGCTACCTCAACTATATTTCTTCATTCCCTGGATCCTATAAAAGGGCTCCATTCCATTCTCCTAGTCATCTGTCTCCAACACATCTGTTCCAATGACGCAACCTCCACATAGCACTGCTGAAATGCCTTTACTCTCAACCAAGAATTCCACAATCATAGTTGACAATGCCCTCTGCTCTCACAGCTTCTCTTCTTTCCAAGAACCATGAAAGGGCACTCTTCATCCTCATCTTCCATCTCAGCATCATTCACTTGCACAAATTTCTGCCACCAAATGTAATACCCCCTTCTCTCTCCTTTCAGCATTCCAAAGGTAGCAGAATTCCACAATACCTGGGTCTGCACTTCAAATCACTCTAATGTCCCTCCACTTCCTTTGGTGCATTCCTGCGAAAATACAAATGTAACATCTGCCCTTTTTACCTCCTCTCTCTTCAATGTGCAAGGGCCCAAATACTTATTATACGTAAGGCAGAGACTTGAGTCTCTTTCTTTTGATGTAGTCCACTGCATTCACAAGTCAGGTGTGGTCTCCTCTACACTGGGGAGGCAAAACAAAAAACTTGGGTAACCAATTTGGGGACTCTTATTCAGATCAGAAACACAACCCAGTTTCCCTTGACCTGTCATGTTAATTTTCCACCTTACTCTTGCGCTGACATTTCTCTCGTTGGTCCTTTACTCTGTTTCAGTGAGGATCAATACGCTTGAGAAGCACCACCTCACCTTTCAATTACACAATTGGCTGCCTTTTGGATTCAATATGGAGAATTTCAGAACGTGAATAATCTCCAATTTTTTTTTGTACGTATTGGCGATTCTCTTCTTTTCCCTTTCAGAGAACACACCAGCTCTTGGCTCAACTTTGGTTTCTTTTCTTGACTCATCTCTACTCCCTTTTGCCTTGTAAGACTAACTCTACCATCAAACTGTTCTGAAGAAGGGTCAGACCCAAAACGTTAACTGATGTTTTTTTCCCCACAGATGCCGCCAAACCTGCTGAGCTTTTCCAGCAACTTCCGTTTTTGTTCCTGATTTACAGCATCCACAGTTCTTTAACTTTTTATCTACTAAACTATTCTGCTTTCCACCCCACAGATCTCTTTGTTCTTGTCTCACTGATGCCTTGCTTAAAACTTATTAAATCTGAAATGTTTCCTAATTCTACTGACAAGACTAATCTGAAACATGAACTGTTTCTCTCTCCACAGATGCTACCTGACCTTGAGTTTCTCCACATTTTTTCAGATTTTATTTCAGATCTCTGGCACCTGCATTTTCTTGCTTTTTGACCATGATGCCAGGTTTACTTTGCTTTTCCTCAGAGTGCCCTAAAACTGTACTTTGCTCAAAGAACCAGCATTAAAATGCATCCACTAAATACACAAGAAAAAGTCAGGACTGGCACAAGAGATATAAGTGAAGTTTCAAATACAACCTAACTTCTTTGGCATGGAAAACTACATTTTACGAATGTGAAACCTCATTTTGTAAGAATTTAAGTATGAGACACAACAGATTTTCATCTATTGTCTCTATTGATCCCAACTTCTTTCCCTCTTTACTCTGCTGAGTACAATTTTACAATAATTTTGATTTACACTTCCTCATTTAGTTACCATCACTCAATGGGGATTCTTCAATTGGATTGTTGGAAGAGCCAGGTTGTTGCTTGCTCTACTCTCAAATCCCTCATGCAGGCTGCTGTGTTAAAACTGCTTACCATATACCATCAATTGTCACTTAAAAGCCTGTATAAAATCTCTGGACAGCCAAAGGCATCAACTGCAGACATTGTTCCTTTGCCCCTGACCACAACATTCAGCCCATGCTGTTTCTGCATTTATTACTGAAATTTGCCAGCCAAGTTATTTAACTTACTCAAAGCCAACAGCAACTGAAAATTTCAAATGGGAAAAGGCATAGTTAAGGGAAAATTAAAACACGATAAAAGATTTAATACCACTATCAGCAGCAAAAACATGATTTAAAAATAAAGTAGTTTTGGTGGCCTTAGCCTTTTCCACAAGAACGTCCAAATAACACTACAGCTGCATACCTGCTTTACTAAATCTGAAAATATCACAAGCTTTCAGCACCACTTTTCTGGCATTTCTCCAATTTTGCTGGAGCAAAGTACTTAAAAATAATACTATGCTTACTTGAACAATTAGTTACTGCTCACGAAAGTGCTTTGAATGCAGACTACTCGCTGTTGCAGTATCAATGAGCAATATTTCTTTACTCACTTTGTTCAACATGCTGATCAAGAAGAGGAATGAGCAATTAGAAGCAATAACCCTAACACATGATCAGAAAGAATAAATGTATGAACCAACCTGCCTTCCAGCTGGACAAAGATCAGAAACAGAACACGTTGTATCAACTTAATGTCACATTCAGTTTTATCTCAGTTCCAGCAGTACAGTATCAGCTAAACATTTTACGCTGAACTGCAGATCGAAGCCTGTGTGGTTTAAAAGTCATCGATATCTGATAATATTGAATGCGACCCCATAACTTAAAAAGCACTTGCCTTGGAAAGGGAACAAGAAATTGGTCTATTGTCTAATTCAAAAGTGAAAATCCAAACACTTTCTGAACAGAGATAACAAGGTGTAGAGCTGGATGAAAACAGCAGGCCAAGCAGCATCAGAGGAGCAGGAAGGCTGACGTTTCAGGCCTAGACCCTTCTTCAGAAAAGGGGGAGGGAGAGGGGGAGGGGGTTCTGAAACAAATAGGGTGAGAGGGGGAGGCGGATAGAAGATGAACAGAGGAGAAGATAGGTGGAGAGGAGACAGACAGGTCAAAGAGGCGGGGATGGAGCCAGTAAAGGTGAGTGTAGGTGGGGAGGTAGGGAGGAGATAGTTCAGTCCAGGGAGGACGGACAGGTCAAGGGGGCGGGATGAGGTTAGTAGGTTGGAGGTGGAGGCGGGGCTGAAGGTGGGAGGAGGGGATTGGTGGGAGGAAGGACAGGTTAGGAGGCAGGGACAAGCTGGACTGGTTTTGGGAAGCGGAGGGGGAGGGGAGATTTTGAAGCTTGTGAAGTCCATATTGATATCATTGGGTTGCGATAGGAAGTGCTATTCCTGCAACCTTCAGGTGCATCGCTGTGGCACTGCAGGACGCCCAGGATGGACATGTCATCTGAGGAATTGGTGGTGGGGGGTTGCGGGTAGAGATAACAGGGTGTAGAGCTCGATGAACACAGCAGGCCAAGCAGCATCATAGGAGCAGGAAAGCTGACGTTTCAGGCCTGGACACTTCTTCAGGTCCACACCTCCTTCATGTGGAACATCTTCTTGGGGCCTGGGATGGGAGTGAGGGGGAAGTATAGCGGCAGGTGTAGCACTTCCTGCGGAAATGTGCCAGGTGTGGCAGGGCTGGAGAGGAGTGTGGAGAGGACAAGGGAGTCACGGAGAGAGTGGCCCCTCCGGAAAGCAGATAAGGGTGGGGAGGGAAAAATGTCTTTGGTGGTGGGGCTGGATTGCAGATGGCGGAAGTATCGGAGGATGATGCGTTGGATCTGGAGGTTGGTGGGATGGTACATGAGGATGAGGGGGATTCTGCTTTGTTTGTTATTGCGGGGAGGTGGTGAGGGATGAGTTGCAGGAAATGCAGTCGACACAGTCGAGGGCATTCTCAGCCACCGGTGGGGGAGGGTGTACATGCCTGTGTGCGTGAAGCAATTGGGAATAGGGGATGGCACTTTGGCAGGAAGGTGGGTGGGAGGTGTTGTATTCTAGGTAGCTGTGGGAGTTGGTGGGCTTCAAATGGATATCTGTTTCCAAATGGTTGCTAGAGATGAAAACAGAGGGGTCCAGGAAGGAGAGAGAGGTATCAGAGATGGTCCAGGTGAACTTATGGTTGGGCTGGAAGGTGTTGGTGAAGTAGTCAAACTGTTCGAGCTCCTCGTGGGAGCACAAGGAAGCGCCGATACAATCAATGTAACGGAGGAAGAGGTGGGGTTTAGGGCCAGTGTAGCTACGGAAGAGGATTGTAACCTACAAAAGGGGCAGGCATAGCTTGGGCCCATGTGGGTACCCATGGCCATCCCCTTTGCCTGTAGGAATGGGAGGAATTGAAAGAGACTGGATGAAGGGAGTGGGGGCATTCTGGCGAAGTTTGCCGATGATACGAAGATAGGTGGACAGGCAGGTAGTACTGAGGAGGTGGGGAAGCTGTAGAAAGATTTAGACAGCTTAGGAGAGTGGTCCAGGAAACGGCAGATGAAATTCAATGTGAGTAAATGTGAGGTTTTGCACTTTGGAAAAAAGAATACAGGCATGGACTATTTTCTAAATGGTGAGAAAATTCACAAATCAGAAGGGCAAACGGTTCTGGGAGTGTTGGTCCAGGATTCTCTAAAGGTTAACTTGCAGGTAGAGTCTGTAATTAAGAAAGCGAATGTAATGTTGTTGTTTATCTCAAGAGGGTTGGAACAAAAAAGCAGCGATGTGCTTCTGAGTCTTTATAAGGCTCTAGTTAGAATACTGTGTCCAATTTTGGGCCTCACACCTCAGGAAGGACATACTAGCCCTGGAGCGTGTCCAGCGGAGATTCACACAGATGATCCCTGGAATTATAGGTTTAACATATGATGAATGGCTAAGGATCCTGGGATTGTATTCATTAGAGTTTAGAAGGTTGAGGGGAGATCTAATTGAAACTTACAAGTTAGTGTATGGTTTAGAAGGGGTGGACGCTAGGAAGTTGTTTCCGTTAGGTGGGGAAACTAGGACCGGTGGGCACTGCCTTAAAATTAGAGGGGGTAAATTTAAAACTGAAATGAGCCAACATTTCTTCAGCCAGAGAGTGGTGGGCTTGTGGAATTCATTGCCGCAGAGTGCAGTGGAGGCCAGGACGTTGGATGCCTTCAAGGCAGAGATTGACAAATTCTTGATCTCAGAAGGAATCAAGGGCTACGGGGAGAGTGCAGGGAAGTGGTGTTGAAATGCCCATCAGCCATGATTTAAATGGCGGAGTGGGCTTGATGGGCCGAATGGCCTTACTTCCACTCCTATGCCTTATGGTCTTATGGAGACATTGTTGAGGGCAAGGGCGAGTTTGGCTAAGCGGATGAGGGCGTCAGTGGAAGGGGACTGGTCGGGCCTGCGGGACAGGAAGAAGCGGAGGGCCTTTAGGCCATGTGCATGGGGAATGCAGGTGTATAGGGGCTGGACATCGTGGTAAAGTGGTGGTGCTGGGGACCACGGAATTGGAAGTTTTGGAGGAGGTGGAGAGCATAGGTGGGGTCATGGATGTAGGTGGGGAGTTTCTGGGCCAATGGGGAGAAAATGGAGTCGAGATCGGTGGACATAAGTTCGGTGGGGCAGGAGCAGGTGGTGACAATGGGTCGACCAGGGCAGTCAGGTTTGTGGGTGTTAAGAAGGAGATATCTCTCTTTCCCACTTGTTGAGCAAAGAAATGTCTGTTGACAAGGAATTACACAATCATCCTTACCTCTATGCTGAAATAACCTCGGTCCACATAATCGCCAAGGAAGAGGTATCTGGTGCTGGCTGGTGACCCTCCTACTTCAAATAACTTCATCATGTCAAAGAACTGACCATGAATGTCACCACATACTAGGAAAAAGACAACAACTGCATTTTATACTCAAACCAACATGTATCATTGAAACACTCACCCAGAACATCATCGGGTACATAGAAATACCACCCATTCATTCTGTGGCCTCAACAGACATGGATTTTGACTAATTGCCATCACTAAAAAGACATTCAACATCTATCACCATTAGACTGACCATACTGATTTATACACAGCTTGGCAAGGCATGCTTCTGTAAATGTGGGGTGAAGCACAGGGGCAGGCCTCAACAAACCACCAACAGCTGGCCCTAGGATTCAACTTGTTCTATTACCATAATTCTGCATCATCCTTTAGCTATCAAGCCAAGTGAACTAATCACTATAGTTAAGCAAACAAAACTCAGTGTCAAAATTACTCCACAGAAATGGGCAGTTTAAATCTCAATAGTACTGATAATTCTTCAGTTTAAACAATCAAAGGTACTTTGCTTTTACTCACGACATTACCATTTAAAAAGATGAACTTCAAAACCTGGAAATAATGCTGAAAATAACCCTAAATAAAACGCATGAAGGGATGTTAACCTTCAGCTGCTGCTACTTATACATACAGCAATGCCTGCTGAACAATTTTAAGATAAAATTGTTATTTTGTTTAATAAGGTAGTAAAATGATTGTGTCTCATAAAAGGCTGACACTAGATTGTGCATGTGTGGCAGTGACAAGATCAATTGCATAAATGACTTATGCTAAATTAACAGTTTAACTAATCAAAAAAAAATTATTTAATGGTAGCTAAAGCATTTACTGCATGGTCGCTGATGCAACACCTATAGCTCCTTGCAGAATCGAACTTGCTAACTAATTTCTCAGTAAGCTGAGAGCAAGACAAAAAAAATTAGAATGTTGTCAAAACAGGTTCACTTTAACTTATCATTTGTACGATATAGTGCATCTTTGTAGCTTTATCAGATCTTTATTCAGAGGAACATAATTTCCGCAAAGCAAATTAATCACTGTCTCCCAACTTGATTGAACTTTCTCAATACCAGCTTTTACTAGATGTAAAATATAGAACCATGTGTCTTTTGTAAATTTAGTTTAAATTTGCATTGGATGCCAAAACTTTCACTACTCTTTCAAACAATAACTTTCTCCATACCTCCAGTAATTTCTGGTTCTACTTTGAAGTTTCCAAACCACACTATCTTTCAAATTTCACCTTTGCTAGAGCAAAACTGCACTGGAAGGTGAATTGTAAATAAGTTAGCTATACACACGAAGACATTCCACCGAACTGGGTATCCAACTTGATGAGTGACCTCGAACAGCTGCATCCGTTTTCCTTTGTGCTCATTATGAACCAGAGGAGATTTTCTCTTTGATCCCCAAAGACTTCATCGGTCAAGGCATTGAGTATAGGAGTTGGGATGCTATGTTACAGTTGTATAAATCATTGGTGAGGCTGCATTTAGGGTATTGTTTATAGTTTTGGTCACCCTAGTATAGGAAAAACAGTTAAACTGGAAAGTGTGTAAAGAAGATTTATGAGGATGCTGCCAGAACTAATAGACTTGAGTTATAAGGGGGAGGTCGGCCAGGATAGGGCTTTATTCCTTGGAACGTAGGTGAATAAGAAGTGATCTATTGAGGTGTATAAAATCATGAGGGGCATATACAAGATGAATGCATATAGTCTTTTTCCCAGGAATTGGGAATTGAAAACCAGAGGGTATAGGGTTCAGGTGAGAGGGGTTAGATTTAAGGAGGGCCTGAGGGGCAACTTCTTCACAGTGAGTGGTGCATATATGGAATGGGCTGCTGTAGAAAGTAGTTGAGGCAGGTACAAAAACAACATCTTTAAAAAAATTTGGATAGGTACACGGATGTGAAGGGATTAAGAGGGGTATTGACCAAATGTGGGCAATTGGAACTAGGTGAGTAGACATCATGGTGAGTTGGGCGAAGAGCTGTTGTCACTATACTGTATGACTCTGCGACTCTAAGTATGGATGGACAACAAATGTTTATATTACTAGTGATGCTCACAACTCTTGGAGATTTTTTAAAAATTAGCTAATCCCATGCTGACCTTCAAACCTATAACTTTTGATTTTTTTACAATGTAGCTCCTAGTCCCACTAAGTCTTCCTACAACTACTATAAATGTAACTAACCAGTAAATTATTAAATTTATGGTCCTGATTTAGAAAAAGGAGCAAATTCCACAACAGAATTCAAATGGCCGGAGAAGACATTAGTCGGTAATCTTACAGCTTGCGTAAGGTCATTCAGAAATAGGGTGAAGTACATACCAAGGGGTCAATACTAATTATAGGAGTGGCCATGAGCAAGCCAATTTGGGTTTTTTTTATCATTTTAGGGATTTGTCTTCAGACTAATTGACGCTATTGTTTGTGACATAGTAAACCATTTCTTCTTTTATAGCACACAAAAGTGCTTGCCTTCTAATAAGATCTCTTTGCTTTTGTTTTAATCATTCACAACTTTTTTTATAAGATTGTTTTAACATCGTTTTATTCTTCTTCCTTCTGTTACATTGAGGGCAGTATCAAACCTACCTGAGACTCCAACATGGATTCTCAACAGAGACATATGAGCACACACACTGAATGGGTGAGAGGAAGGAGAGGTGAGGAAAACAACATTTTTTAAGCCAGCGAGAGATCAACTGAGAGTATAACAGTTCTCTGTAGCACAGGAAGTGATCTGGCTCCTTACCCGTTATTGGTGCTTCCACTTCAATCATGGTCTTTTCTCTCCGCAGAATTTCAGCTCCATCATTAATAATTCTAAGTGCAATTTCTTCCTCTACACGGCCTTCTTTAATTAAATGATTTTTCAAAATGTCCACCCTAGGTTTTCCATTGGCATCGAAGACCTCGCCAAATGTCAAGCGATGAGTCGGTGGAAAGGGGACAGCTGCATGGAAGGAGTCAAAAGAACAAAGCAAAATGAGTCAATTGCTTTGAACGAAAGCAGACAACTGGCACTGATTTACTATATTGATCTAAAAATCAAAGCAATATAAAGGTCTGCCAACTCATCTGCGGTTGGAATAATGTAACATTTGACTGGGAAAATGGAACTGAGACAAAAATGGATTGCAACAGATCTCTTGGCATTAAATACACAAATTCTGACAGTTCAAGTGATTGACAAGGAAAAGTTTTGTTCCTCCATTTGCCATCTGTTTTCAATTGCGATTGATCTCATGAAGCCCTGATGATTTAGCATCTAATGGAACTGCCAATACAGCTCTCAGCCACATCGCCCAAGATGCAGAGACTTAATCTGCAGTTTAGACCAAGTTTAACTTCAGCAACAGAACACTACAGCTCAGTGCACCAGGGATAAGGAGAAGAAAAAAGATCAGTAAACTGGGCATCAGTAAACACACTGAATGAGAAAAATGATTGTGATCAGTTTTGACATTCCACCTGCACAATAACCTGTCAACTGATCATTCGGGTTGATAAATGGCCAAAGTACTCCAAGGTAGCAGTCATCCACTGAGCAAAACGTGGGAGGAGAAAAAACAGCTAACATCTAAAAACAATATTCCAAAGAACCAAGGACATGCAAAGCCTTTTGAAGCAGCTGTAATGTTTATTTGCAAATTTCCAACAAAATTGAAAATCTAAGTCCTACTTTTCCTTTTCGATTACTCATTCGTGGGACGTAGCTACCGTCAGCTAAGCCAGCATTTATTACCCATTGCTAACTGTCCTGAATACAGTGGTCTTAAACCTTCTTGAACCACTAACCCTTGGAATGTAGGGACACCATGCTGTCCAGGAGAGAGTTCTGGGATTATGACCCCACAGGAGTGAATAAACTGCAATACAGTTCCAAATCAGGATGGCGTGTGGCTTGGAGGTCATGGAGTTCCATGCATCTACTGGCCCTGTCCTTCTGGATGAATACAGGCTTGGAAGGTGCTATCAGAGGAGCTTTACTGAGTTGCTATCATGCATCCTGTAAATGGTACACACTGTTGTTACTGAGCATCAGTGATAAAGGGAGTGAATTTTGAGAGGTGACAGATAGAAGTGGGCCAATGTGTGTGGATGATATTAAGCTTCAAGTGTTTTTGGAGCTGCACTCAACCAGGCATTCTGTCACACTTCTGATGTACAAACATAGGAAGACAGGCAATGAGTCACACGCTGCTGAATTCCTAGGCCCTGGCCTGCTCTTTCAGCCACAACATTTATTTGGCTGTTCCAGTTCAAATCAGGTCAATGGCAACTCCCCAGCATGTTGACAGGGGGAATTCACCAATGGCAATACCACTGAACATCAAGGGGAGATGATTAAATTCTCTCCTGTTGAAGAAGGTAATTGGCTAGCACCCGTGGAACAAAGTATTTGCCAGCTCAGAACATCTCCACTTCTGATCTTATGAAAGGAAGGTCATTGATGAAGCAACTGAAAACCGGCTGTCCCAGGATACTACACTGAGGAACTCCTCCAGAGGGGGCCTGGGGGTGAAATGATTGACCTTCAACAGCGACAACCATCTCTCTTAGCAATAGGTATTAACAAAGACAGAGATGGACAGGCAGACCGAGAAAGACAGAGATTTCCTCCTCTGAATCATCACTGACTACAGTTTTCACAAGTCTTCTTGATGCCATATTTAGTTAAATCTGCCTTGATGTTAAGGCAGTAATTCTAACTGTAAAACATTAAAAGATACAAACCCTTAAGAATGCTTCTTTTTAATGCAAATATATTTTCAAACCTTCACTAGTAAATTGGCTAAATTTTTTGCTTTCCCAAAGAAAGCTCTTAAATATGACTCCCACCAGCCTCACACTGCTCATTTCACACTAATTTCAGAGTTGCAAGGCTGTGGATTCAGTCTCACTCTAGCACTTAAACGCACATTCTAGGCTAACATTAACCATCTTTCAGAAAAGCTATTAATCTGAGGCTCAACTGTCCGTTCAATGGAAGAAAAACATTTCATGCCATCATCTGAAGAGGAATAGAGAGTTCTGGGTGTCCTGGCCCATTTTGTCACGGCTCTTAACCACGTGACAAAAATCAGATGAACTGATTTTTCATCTCATTTGCTGCCTTGCCTTTTGCAGAATTGCAGTCTTTTTGCCTCCATGACAATGTCTGCACTTCAAAAGAATTATTTATTGAGCGAGACACCTTAACACATTCTGACAATGAGACAAGACACTAAGTTCAAATTTCTCCTGTATACGCATGCCAATATAAATTCTCAAGTAACAATTAGAATAAAGTTTCTGACTGAGAGATTATAAAGGAATAGAAAACATGACTTTTCAACATCTCTAAACATATGGCAGACACACCCAGTCTAGCTGTTTACCAAATAAGATGAGATGGGTAGTTGGAACAACATTAACAATTAATTAGGTGATATGTCCTCATACCCTGACAGGTATTAAAATCAGGAGGCAACTGCAAAGTGCTTGCATTTGTACATACTTATTGCACAGCCCTTTTCCAACTCTTATCTCAAAAAGCTTGTGATCATAGAAAATGCACAGCCAAGTTATCATTCAGACAATCTACTGAATATGTTCAGATTACAGGCAAAGACTGGATCAGCATAAAAATAAGTGCCCTTTACATACTAGATTAGAAATGTCTACTATAAAAGGAATGAACTCCTTTTCAGCCATCCATCTGCAACTGTGGAGAAAAGGGATGCTTGTCTCTCTTTCAAGCACCATGAAATGTATTGCTAAAATTCAATAATTAAAGATTAATTGTTTCCCTTGCAAATTTGCGGATTCACCTAGCTCGGGATGTTAGTTGGACAATCACAAGCAACTGCCTATACTCTCAGATGAGTCAAGTACAGTACAGCTAAATGCAAATAAGATTTCCTTCCTGCGACTTCAGAGGCCCTTAACTTCAATTTCATGAGTCGGCTTTATAAAAATCATGTCAAAAGTATGTGCTTTGCAATTAATTCAAAGTTGACAGATTCAACAAAATTTAAAATACTAATTTTAAAATATATTCTTTGGAACTGGCTTGCTCTGTTAAGCCCAGCATTTATTGCCCATCTTTCCTTTCACTCAAAGTAGGATTGCACACATCCTCAAACTGTTACAGTCTTAAATGGTGAAAGGTCTTCCCGTACAGCATGACAAGTCTGGTTTCATGATTTTGACCCAAAGAAAATGAAGGAATACCAATCTGTATTTTGGAATTTTTGCTGTTATATTGCCCTCAAGCAAATGATTAATTTAAATCTTTTACCGCAGAAGTGACTATATCGTCAGGAGCAGACTGCACTAGACAATGGAAGGAGTACAGGTCAATTTATATGCCATCTAATGCAAACACAAAATAGGCTAAGATGTTTTTATCATTAATGAGGTACTTTTGAACGAGCACTAACGCAGCACAGGAAACACTGTACCCAATGTGTACACAGCAAGCTCTCATCTGATTCAGTGATATTAAGTGCCAAACAAAAAGGCTGGCCAGAGCATCCTGGAGAACACCCCTGTTCTGCAGATAACAGACTGATATTATATCCGTCGAGCAGAACAGGGCTTAGTTTAACATTTTATCCAAAACATGGCACCTTCGGATGGCTGTGACAAGTGCTGTACTAGAACTTAATGTTTTCACTCCAAGCCTTTTATTTCCAAGCTCTTTTTCCATGAATTCTGCATCTCCACCACAAAACCAGTTACTCAAAACCCACGAAGGAAACCTATCCCAACAGAAGCAGCACAGGGAAACCAAGCACGCCCTTACTGGGGATCCCCTGCTGCTGCACTACATCAATCACAACTTTGCAAGATGGCATCACTGCAGCCAAAAATACAAACTAGCCAAAAGGCTGATTGTTTACTGTATCTTATAACATTTAGAATATAGTGTTTCTAATTGCATTGCTGGGGAGGATCTGGTCAGATATTGCATTCTACATTTGCTGTGGGATGGCATGGGGTGGAGGGGCAATCAGAAAATCAAATCCACACAGTATTGAATGAAATATTGTAATTATGACAAAATATGTGGTGCAGGCATGTTTGAAGGAGCACTAGAAAACAACACACTCTGCCAAGGAGCCCAAGCACTGAATATAGTCGACCAAAGTGGTATATTGCTGCTATTTGAGAAGATTAATTCCTGATGATAACATATTACAGTTGCATTAGCCTTGTACAGCAGATATACAAAGTTCCTTTCAGGCAAGTTTTAGAAGTTCTGTTTTCTTGCCAGGGTATAGATCCATAGATACCAGAGTTCACCAAAACATCACCCAGATGGTCAACCTTCTTTACTAATTTTGACAGTGTGAAGTGTGGGATCACCACTTTGTTTTCTTCGTTGAATAACTACGCCTTAAAAAAAAATCGACCTACCGTGCAATGCAGCAAACGTGGAAACCAGTTAAGACAGGCAAGTGCAACTCTACACACAAGTACTTAAAAGGTGGCACTTAGCTGCTGCCTAAAGATGCCCTAGTGATGCAGAATCCATGAGTTACTGGGCTGACCACACTCGAAAATCTGTTCTTCCAAAGAAGCAAAGGTGCATTCATTATTATTATTGTTGCTGTATCTTGCTGATCAAGTCTAGCTAAATTTCAACTGACAGCTTCCTTGCGAGGTACTAAGAAAAACTAAGGCGCATTATGTATAACCAGTTGGAACAATATTGATCACAAAAACTATTTTAGAAAGGTATCTTCTCAGAAAAGCAAATGGCAGCCAAAAATTCACACTACTATAACACATACCTAGCAAAGGATAGAGAAACAAAGTATTAAAGGATGCAGATGTGTCATAAATTGAGTAAGCCAATGCTGAGAGATTTAACTGCAAGACTAAGTCGTGTTAGCATTAACAGCTGGATCTGGGCAAGCTGGTAAAAACATTTTAAAACTTTATATGGAAAACTTTCGGAAAGCTCTTGACCAGCCAGTGTTGAAAGGCTGTGTGACCACACAAGGGCTGCGTATTTCATCACAGAATGTAGATGATGCTGACATCGTTACATTTACTGCCTATTCCCAGCGACGAGGCTGCGTGACATGAAAGGGATTTGAGGGGATGGGTGTTCACACAACTCCTATTTCTGAAAAAGGGTCTCGACCTGAAACACCAGCTTTCCTGCTCCTCGGATGCTGCCTGGCCTGCTCCAGCTCCACACTGTTATCCTATTTCTTGTCCTTCTTGAGGGGCAGAGATTGCAGGGAAGAAAATGCTGGTGACGTTACATTGTTGAGCGTAATGCACCTTGCAGATCAACATCCCTAACATGCCAGTGTGAAGGGGATGAATATAGAGTAATCAAACAAATTGCTCTCTCCTGGATGAGAGTATCAAGTACTACTTCAATGGTACTGCAATGACCCCAGTCATACAAACGGTATAAGTATTCCAGTGTACTCCTGACTTGATTCCTTCAGCTCATGTGGAGGCTTTAAGGGGTCAGTAGGTGAATTAACATTGACTCACCTTTGTATAAGATTTTCATGGACATTGAGGGCAAGACCAGCATTTAATGCACTCCTTAGATTCCCTACAGAAGGTGACGGTGAGATGCCATCTTAAATAGTTTCAGCTGGTGTGATTAGGTTCATCACAGTTCTGTAGCAAATTGCCCCTCGAATTTAAGTCAAATATAGTGAAGTGAAGATATCATTCAGAATAGGAGAGGCAATGGCAGAGTGGTATTATCGGTATACTATTAATCCAGAAACTCAATGAATGTTCTGAGGACACAGGTTCAAATGCCACCATCTGCTGGAGTGGGATTTGAATACAATACACCTGGTATTGATCTAGGCACCTGAAAAGACAACAGCAGAAACGGCCGTATCGACACTGCAAAAGTTTCGTTAGTAACATCTTGGGGGCTGGTGCCAAAATTGGGGGAGCTGTCTGATAGACTAGTAAAGCAACTGCCTGGCAGTCATACTCAGAATCATGCGATTACAGACGTTTTTCTAGATACCATCATCCCAGGGTATCTTTCGTCCCACCTAAAGATGAGGTGTCAACCTGGTGAAGCTACCAAACAGGACAACTTGTATCCCCAATAGCTAAGCAGCAGACAACAGAGCTAAGCATCCTCACACTAACAGATCAGATATAAGCTGTATAATCCTGTCACATCCAGTCATAAATGATGGTGCACAATTAAACAATCAAACATCGATCACCACAGAGGGGGTGCTGGAGGTTGGCTAACATGGTACCACTATTTAAGAGAGGTGGTAAGGAAAAGCCAGGAACTACAGACCAATGGGTCTGATATCAGCAGTGGGCAAGTTGTTGGAGGGGATCCTAAGGGACAGGATTTGTGTATATTTGGAAAGGCACGGACTGATTAAGGATATCAACGTAGTGAGATAGTTTGTCAAGCACAAAGCTACTTAATTGAGTTCTCTGAAAAAGTAACGAAGAGGATTGATGAATACGGCATTCAAATGTGGCGGAGGGTTTTTTCCAGACTGGAGGCCTATAACCAGTTATGTGGCACAAGGATTGGTCTTGGGTCCACTACTTTTTGTTATTTATATACGTGATTTGGATGTGAAAATAGGGAGGTATGCTTATTAAGTTTGTAGATGACATCAAAATTGGTGGTGTAGTGGAGAGTAAAGAAGGTTACCTCCGAGTACAATGGGATCTTGATCAGATGGGCCAATGGACCAAGGAATGGCAGAATGGAGTTTAATTTAAAGACAAGGTGCTGCATTTTGGAAAGGCACATCAAGGCAGGACTCGCATGCTTAACGGAAGGGTCCTGGGGAGTGTTGCTGAACAAAGACCCTAGACTGCAGACTCATTGCTCCTTCAAAGTGGAGTCACAGGTAGATAGAATAGTGAAGGTGGTGTTTAGTATGCTTGCCTTTAATGGTCAGTGCATTGAGTTTAAGAGTTGGAAGGTCATGTTGTGACTGCATAAGACATTAGTTAGATCACTTTTGGAACACTTTGCACAATTCTGATTTCCCTGCTATAGGAAGGATGTGGTGAAACTTGAAAGGTTCGGGTAAGATTTACAAGGATATTGCCAGGGTTGGAGCTATAGGGAAAGGTTCATTAGGCTGGGTCCATTTTTCCTAGAGCGGCGAAGGCTAAGTTTGTAAAATCATAAAGAACATAGATAGGGTGAATAGCCAAGGTCTTTTCCCCAGGGTAGGGGAGTCCAAAATTATAGGGCATAGGTTTAAGGTAAGTGAAGGAGGCTGGTACAATTAAAACATTTGAAAGGCATCTGGATGGATATATGAATAGGAAGGGATTGACAGGCTGACAAAAGGGATTGGATCTATTTAGGATATCTGGTCTGCATGGACGAATTGGACCAAAGGGTTTGCTTCCATGCTGTACAGCCCATGACTCTAATTCACAACAGTAGGTGGCTCTATATTTATCCCATGCTCAAATGATAGAACAGCTCAATACACAAGTGGAAAATATAAGGCTGTATCAGTCACATGAATATTCACAAGTGCCAAGTGAATTATCCATCTCTGCATCCTTCAGCAGTCCCCCAGTATCAGACAATTTGATTCATTCCACAGTGATATTAAGGAACATTTGATGACCCTGGGAGCTGCAAAGACTATGGGCCCTGACAACATATCAGCAACAGTATTGAAGACTTGTGCTCCAGAACTTGTCACTCCCTTCGCCAAGCTCTTCCCATACAGTACAATACTGGCATCTACCGAAAAAATGTAGAAAGTTTCCCAAGTACGTCCTATAGACAACAAAAAAGACAAATTCAACACGGATGATTACTACCCCACTAATCTGTAAAATGACAAAGTGTCATTAACACATATCAAGCAGGACCTGCTCAGCAATAATCTGCGCCTTGGTGCCCAATTTGGTTTCTGTCACTGTCATTCAGCTCCTGACTTCAGTACAGCCTTGAATCAAACAAAGACGAAAGTACAGAATACTAGATGCAAGGCCAAAGTTGACGTCAAGGCTGCATTCCACCAAATGTGACATCAAGGAATGCAGCAAGAGTGATTTTAATGGGAGTCACACCTGCTACATAGGAAGATGGTTGTGGTTGCTAGAGGTTAGTCATCTCAACTTTAGGATATCCCTGCAGGAGCTCCTCAGGATAGTGTCCCAGGGCCAACCACCTTCAGCTGCTTCAATGACATTCCCTCCACCATAAAGGTCAGAAGTGGGAATGCTTGCCAATGATTACACATGTTCAGCACCATTCACGACTCCTCTGATACTGAAATAGCACATGTGCAAATGCAACACGATCTGGACAACATCCTGGCTTGGGCTGAAAAGTGGCAAGCAACATTCGTGCCATACAAATGCCAGGCATTAACCATCACCAGTAAGAAACAGTCGCAGCCCTATTAACATCCTTTGGTTATCACTGACCAGAAACTCAACTGGATTTGGCATAAAATAGTGCAGTAAGGAACTCATCTTCTGACTCCCCAAAGCCTATCCACCATTGATAATGGCACAAGTCAAAAGTGTAATGTGACACTCCCCAAATTGCCTGAATATGTGCAACTTCATCAATACTCATGAAGTTTGACACTATCAGGGACAAAGCAGCTGACTTGATAAGCACCACATTCACATCTTCATCGACGTTCAGTCACAACGGCGTATACCATCTGCAAGACACACTGCAGAAATTCGATGACTCTTAGGTAGCACTTTTTAAACCCGCAATCACTTCCATCTAGAGGGACAAGGGCAGCATGTACATGGGAACACCACCACAACCTGCAAGTTTCTCTCCAAGCCACTTGCCAGCCTGACTTGGAAATATAGCTCCATTCCATCATTATCAGTGGGTCAAGAATTCTGGAATTTCTTCCCCAAGGGAATTGTAGGTCTACTTACAGCACATACATCAGTGCAGGCTTAGAGGATGTAAAGGCCTGTTTTAGACCTCTTTGCTCTGTGGTCTACAGTGGTTCCGAAAGGCAGGTCATCACCACCTTCTCAATGGCAATTAGGGACAGGCAATAAATGTTGACCAGTGACATCACGCCCCACAAATCAATGAAGAAGTCAGATGGTATGTGGCTTAGGGGAAACTTGCAGGTGGTGATGTCCCTATGCATCTGCTGGCCATGTCCTTCTAAGGATAGAGGGTCATGGGCTCAGAAGACGCTATCAAAGAAGGTATGATGTAGTTCACAAATTGTTAAAGCTGAGTAATATCAACAACTTATCAGAACCATTTATCAAAAGCAATTTCTTAAGAATGAACTTACTAGTTATTATAACATTGGTCTGGGTTGGAGTACAAGACTTTTGGTTACAACCAATCTGTGTTCAACACAACACGGTCACCACATCTGCCAATGTGACACATCACAATGGAGTCAGCAATTTTCAAAGCCAGACATCAGACACAAGTATAACCAATGGCAGCAGAAACTGCAGGGTTCCTTTCTAATAGTCTCGAGATCAGAATACTAATAGAGAGAAACAGGAGGATGGTGCATAGCTGTGAAGATTGTTCCCCTTAAAGTTATTCTCCAAGTGACCTAGCACCAAGCTAAAAGCAATTAGAGTGACAAAAACATGGAGGAGGTGACAGCAGTGAAGAAAAAGTATTTTACACAAAACAGATGTCTGGGAATTCTGCTACAGATCAACAATCTTGGATTGTTTATAACACAAAGTACTTGAACACTGCTATAACCGAACTCTTGACACAAGCTTTACTGTAGTTGGAACGAACATTCCAACAAATTTTAACTCAGGATAAGAATTGGGAATCAAGAGGTGCTCGTAACTGCTTTGATAAACAACAGCATCCAGTAATTATGTCATCTTTTCTGGGAGTTGCAGTACTTGGATCCAAAAGAATAAAAATACTGAAGCAATACACTAAAAAAACTGCATGCTTTGTCAAATATTGTTGAACAGCAACATAATATTAAGCTTCACACAAGCCTGTCCCCACCCAAAGCCACTCAAGATTGTGCTACCTCAGACATTTCATGGATTGCTGAGAGCCCACGGGTTCAGCGGTTCAATCCCAGGCTTGTCCATCATTGCTTTCATTCTTTCTGTGGCAGTTTGCAGGAGCCCACCAGTACCATCACTTCTAGTCGACATCCTTTTAAAGGTCTTTTCCTGTGCCCTCAGTACAAAAATAATAAATGGTACCTGGCTACTCAGCCAATCTCTGTAAATTTACTTCCCCAAATCAGTGTTGACAGCCACTGCATGCACATTAATATCTGACTTCAAGTACTCCTCCATAAATTTTCAAATTGAGTCTGTAGACTGCAAGAAGGACTGTCTGTTCTAACTATCATCAGTGGAATTAAATGCAACAAACAGATGTACACCAGTATAGGACTGTTGGTTAGCTTTAGTTCGATGTCAGCGGGATTTGCGAGGTGTAAGATTACACAGCAGCCAAAATAATATACACTATCAGTCACCAATTTTTTTGTTTTAAATTCATGGGATGTGGGTGTCACTGGCCAGGACAATATTAATTGCCCGCTCCTAATTTCCAAGAGGCAGTTAAGACTCGAACATACTGCTATGGATATGAAGTCATGCATAGGCCAGAGAAGCCGATGGCCGGATGGCCGATTTCCTTCCAAAAATGAAATTAATGAACCTAATGGGTTTTTTGTGTCAATAAATAGTGGTTACATGGTCACCGTGAATCTGGTTTCTAAATCTAGTTTTTTTTAATACACTGGATTCAAATTTCACCACTGGCCTTTGAGAGACTCAAACTCATTCCCCTAATTTTGGATTGCTAGTGAAATGATGTTTCTACTGCACCACTGCCTTCGAAGAGAAATTAATTCCCATGACACAAACCTGTTTGTGACCTCTGCAGCCATGTGAAAATGTTGTCCTGAATATGGAACTGTTTTGTGCTTTGGCAATTTGAGGATTTGGTTTCGCGCGGGACCTGCAAATCCAAAAGATGAGAATTTCATGCCAGTATCTAATCAACGGTGGCAGCCATTGACTCAATTGGTAAAGAAACAAAAAGAACTGTATTAATGCAGTAATTCTTACATCTCCACAGCACCTCACAGCAAACAGTTTTGATACTACCATCACTGCTACTTTGTCAGTAAACAAGGCAAACAATATGATGTCATTGTTACTTTTTGATTCAATCACCTGTTAATCGTATTAGTTAAGAGATGAATGTTGGCCAGCAGATTATGCTCAAGTCTGTCCAAAGTTTTTTAAACAAATATGAAAATTTAATACTAAACGTTTATATGAATGTCCTTTAAAATGTTTACTAAGCTTGAGAAAAACAATGGAAGGACACATGAAAGTACTAGGATTGAGCTGATAAACTGCACACTCACCAATTTAACAGACTATGCTTGTACCTGTACAATTTCCTAATGTAAAATTCTGATCAACAACAGGACAACGCAGGTAAATGTTTTCCCAAGTACTTCCACCATCTTCCCTCCCACCCCAACCTCTACCCCACCTAAATTCATTCACAGGATATGGCTGTCACTGGCTGGGCTATGATCATCCTTAAAGAGCCTAGTGCCTATGGAGGTGCCATCTTAAACATTAAACATTCTTAAATATTAGGGAAGAAGATCCCTATTTCCAAGGCAGGATGGCAAATGGCTTTGAGTGGGACATGCTGATGATAGCATTCTCATGTAACTGATGCACTTGTCTGAGTTGATGGTGCTTGTGGGTTTTGAAGTGCTGTTACAGCAGCTTTGAATTTCTGCAGTGTATCACTACGATGGTCATGTTACCACTGTTGATGGTTGAGGACATAAATGTTTGTTGGTTACACTCCACCAAGCTGCTTTGTCATGGATTATAAAGTTTCTGGAGTTCTAATCATCAAGGCTAGCTGGGAGGACTCCATTACACCCCTCACTTTTGTCCTGTGGATTGTGGGCCGTCTGAGAGTCAGGTGGTGATTTACATGTGACAGGATTCCTAACAGCTGACCTGCGCCATAGCGACAGTACCGATATGGATAATCTGGTCCAGTTTCTGGTCCATCACGATCCCATAATGGGGGACTCACCAAGAGTAATCCCATTGAATATCAAAAAGCAATGATTAGATTCTCTCTTGCTGGACATGGTCATTGTCTGATATTTATGAAGTGCAAATGTTACTAACCATTTGTCAGCCCAAGCTAGACATGGTAAAGGTTTTGCTGCATTTGTACATTAATACTTTATTTTAAAAAAAGGCGCAAATGATGCTGAACATTGCACAGCAATTTCTACTTCTGACCTCACCACAGAACAAAGTTCATTAATGATGCAGCTGAAGATAGCTCAGATTTAGACACTACCCAAAAAGAACTCCTACAGAGATGCCCTGGAGCTGAGATGACTGACCTCCAACCATCACCTCCCTTTGTGGTAGATCTAGTGCCAGCCAGCAGAGTCTTTCTGATTGGCTCTAATTTTGCAATGGTTCCTCGATATCAGCATTTGCAACTTCTGGTACCTCTACTATCACATGGAGTGAATCAAACTAGCTGAAGATGTGTGATGTTGGGCATCTCCACAGGAGACAGAGATCAAGCATCCAGTCAACAATTCTCACTGAAGGATGCTGCAAATGCATCAGCCCTACCTTGTGAAATAATGTGGTGGGCATCCCCTTGAGGATCAGGATATTCACAGAGCCACCTCCTCCAGTGAGTTGCTGACATGTCTCCAACTGCTTGTGCCTGGTTGTGGCAAGGCTGCAGAGCTGAGATCTGATCCAGTGTTTGTGCAAGCACTTAGCCCTGTCCAACACATGTTGTTAATGCATTTCACATGCAAGTAATCTTATGCCGTGGCTTCAAATGATTCAACACCTCATTTTTGGGTATGCCTGGTCTTCCTCCTGGCATGCCTTCTTGTGCTCTTCGTTCAACCAGGGTTGATCTCCTGACTCTAATGGCACTGGAGGAAATACCAGACAGCAGTAATGCTGGGATACAATTCTGCAGTTATGCCCAATGCATCTCATACATGCTTAGTCTTAAGTTGTTTGATCAGCTCAAAAGATATTCTATTTAGCACAGTGGTGATGCCACAGAGGACAGCGGATCCTCAATGCAAACACATTGAGTTCTCTACTGGAGAAAGTTTGATGGCAGAACTTAATTTGAACAATTTGATAAGTGACATGACTTTTTCACATCTTGCTCATTAAGTTGCAGGATCTTTGTACCAACTCATGTAGTGCTTCCCAGTTTAGGCAGATTCATAGTAGGTGTAGCAGGGTAAAATCACCTCTTTTTTACCATTCACGTGCCTCAGCCCCAACTACAATCAAGCAGCTGCCGAACTATTACAACACTTTTCCATTCTTAGTTTCAACTGGGAAAATGAAACTGCTAAGACTTTGGTTTTATGCTGCACAGAAGCAAATGGATTGAGACTACTCAAGTTCTATTTAAGGGCATTAACCAGCAGGCAAACACCAACATCCGATGCTCTATCAGCCAGTTCCCAACATGAATGGCAAACCAACCCACCAGTAACTGTCAATAGGTGCATGCAAAGTAAAATACAATCAGAACCAAGTTACCAGAGCTATTTGTAGAATGGCAGATCTGAGCAGTAATCCTGAAAAAGGTCGCAAACTGAATTTTTGCCAACCAGTTCTCAAACAAGTACTTTGTCCAAGACTCTGCTAAACATTATAGGTGTCTAAATTACAAAATAACAGTGGAGGTGAACCGCTGCACATTGTCAAACTCTGACTGGTCTAGGTCGAATGGATTTGGTGCCAGCTTGCTCTGAGGATTTCAGTGCCATGTGTAAATTGCTACTACAGCAATGCTATTATATTGCTATTCATCATAAAGATCCTTTCCAAACCCAAAGAAGAGACTGCCACTATCTATCAAAAGGATTTTTACATGATATAGTGCTACATCTTCCAGAAAAAAGTTAACTTACTCCTGTCCAATACGGATTCAGGAACAAAGTTAACCAGATAACATAAAACATTCTACCACAAGGAGTTGAAAATAACAGTACTGAGGCATAAAAGGCTAAGCTAAATCAGCATGAGGGAGAAAAGCAAACAATATGCTAAGAGGAAATAAAGCACTATGTGAGAAGGTACTCGTGCAACATAAACAAGTTGGGCTGAAAGGCTTTTTTTTGTGCTGCAAGCTCATGCTAAGTCAATTCCAATTTAACTGTAAACACAGAAGCCTCAACTAACCAAAGCAGAGTTTTCCGTCATACTCATAAGCTTCAGAGCCTATTCACATTACATTTAAAATTGTTGAAGCCTTCTGCCGCCAAGGCAGGCAACACCTCAAATGGTGGATTACCTCCACTTCAGGCCGTGAAGGCCAAGCCATTGATTATAGTTAAGACAGAGACAGATATGTTCCTGATTAGTAAGGGGACCAAGAGTTACAGAGAGAAGGCAGGAGGATGGCATTGTGAAACATATCATCTCTGATCAAATGCTGATATAGACTCAATGGGCCAAATGACCTAATTGTGCTCTTATAGCTTACGATCTTATGGTCAGACTTCAGCAAAAGCAAACATATGAGCTGGCCATACCTTACTCCAGGGACACTCACTTCCAATGAAATAACTACTCCTGCTCTGAATGACCAGACTATTCAGCTCAGCCCCAGATCAGCAACCCAAATTTCATGCTGCAGCTTGTCCTGACTTACCCCATATAAAACAGAAGGATCAAGACCAAACTAATTTTATTAACTGTATATATATCGCTGATATAAATGGATTACTCAAAATCACAAATTGCCTAGACATGACGTGTTCAAATAAACACCAGTGATTACTTGTACAAGCCTAATCACCCCGCTACCTTTTGTATAAACTGTACACTATATAATTATTGAGACAGTGAAGAACAAAGACAGGAACTAATGACTATACGTCTACTTGAAATGAAACATCTTGATTTCCTCTTTGCAACAGAATTGAGACAGCAAATTGAATTGGAGGTAGATGAGTATTTCACCTTTTGACTGGGAGGCTACCATAGCATATCCTTAAATATGCACAGGAGTACAGTGAAAAGTTTTTCCAATGACTTCCTTCAAAGGCATCATCTTGGTACAAGTGCCTAGGGACAAATCTTGGATACAAGAGAGAAATAAAATGAAAAGTAGTGGCATTACTTAGCGTCTAAAAATATGTTAGAATTAAGATTGTAATAACATAGTTAAAGGATTGACATTACAGTCCAGTAAAGAATTTGGACAGCACGGCAGCTCAGTGGTTAGCACTGCTGCCTCACAGCACCAGGGACCCGGGTTTGATTCCAGCCTCGGGTGACTGTGTGGTGTATGCACATTCTCCCCGTGTCTGTGTGAATATCCTCCGGGTGCTCCAGTTTCCTCCTACAGTCCAAAATGTGCAGGCTACGTGGATTGGTCGTGCTAAATTGCCCATTGTGCCCAGGGGTTAGGTGGGTTAGACAAAAGGAAACGTAGGGGTAGGGGAATGGGTCAGGGTGGGATGCACTTCAGAGGGACAGTGTGGACTTGTCCTTCATGAATTCTTCGAATTTTTCTCCGCTCACCTTAAAAATATGCCACCTAGTCTTGAAACCTCCCAGCCTAATGAAGAAGACACCTGTCATCCATCTTATATATATCCCTCATGACTTCATAAACCTCTAAGATCACCCCTCAACCAACTACACTCCAGAGAAATAATTTTTTCAGCCTCTCTAATATCACCTCATAACCCAAAAACTCCATTCCAGCAACATCCTGGTAAATCTCTTCTGAACCCTCTCCAGCTTAATATCATTCCTATAACAGGCAACCAGAACTGGACACAGTACTCCAGAGGTGGCCAACCAAAACCTTGCACAACATAACATCCCAACTTTCTACAAGGTCTGAGCAATGAAGGCAAGCATGCCAAAATCTTTTTTAACCACCCTATGCATGACACAAACTTCAAAGAATTATGTACTTGAACTCCTAAGTCTCTGTTCTACAACACTACTCAAGGCCATACTTTTAACTGAGTGCTGCCCTTGTATTTCAGTAAAACCAAAATAATACCTTGCATTTATCCAAATTAAACTCCACCTGCTATTCTTTAGCCCACTGACCCAACTGACTGAGGTTTCTTTGTAATCTTAGGTAATCTTCAACATCCACCACACCAATTTTGGTGTCATCCGCAAAACTTCATCATGCCTTCTATTTTCTTAACTAAATCAGATACATAAATGACAAAAGTGGACGCAGCACCAATTCCTATGGAACACTGATCAGAGATATGCAGTCCGAAAAACCATCACTATCTTCTGTCATTAAGTTAATTTTGCATCAGATTGCCAAGGTCACCCTCAATTTCACGTGATCCAACTTTATTAATTACATGTAGTTCTCCTATAATACAATAGTTGCATTCTTGTGTGATCTTGCATTATAGAAAATTGTTATACTTGTACAGCAGAAAGCTCACATTATCCAAAGTGTCCACTATTCAATCGCATTAAAACTAATTTACATTAACAAAACATACTTTATAGCAGAACTACCTGTAGTCTAACAGGCCGAACCCTGTCAAAGGCTTTACTAAAGTCCAAGTAAACATTGATGAGGACAGAGTGGCAGACAATCTTCTTGATTTTTGAGGAAATAACCAAGTTTGAGAGACAATATTGTCCCTGTACAAAACCATACTGACTGTCTAATTATTTCTTGCCTCTCCTTTGCACATAAATCCTATCTTTCAGAATCACTTCCAACAACCTACCCACCAGCAAAGTCAGACTCTCAGGTCAACAGTTCCCAAGCTTTTCCTTAATCCCTTCTTAAGGGCACAACATTAGCAACTCTACAGTCATTCAGCACTCACCTATATTTAAAGGTAATAAAAGCATTTCTGCAAAAGATCCCACAATTTCCTCGCTAACTTCCCACAAAAGCCTAGGATAAACTAGATTAGATCCCAGAGATATATCCAGCCTTTCTTTTTTTGACCTCCACCACTTCCTTTCCTGTAACATGAACTGTTTCCAAAATATCAATATTTATTTCCTGAGGTTTCTTGCTTCCATTTTTTTCTCCAAAATAAAGGGCTAGGGGTAGGTGGCAGAGGTATTATCTAGTGGTCTAGTGGTATTATCACTGCACTATTAATCCAGAGACCCAGCTAATGTTCTGGGGAGTGATAATGGGAACTGCAGATGCTGGAGAATCCAAGACAATAAAATGTGAGGCTGGATGAACACAGCAGGCCCAGCAGCATCTCAGGAGCACAAAAGCTGACGGTTCGGGCCTGGACCCTTCATCAGAGATGGGGATGGGGTGAGGGTTCTGGAATAAATAGGGAGAGAGGGGGAGGCAGACCGAAGATGGAGAGAAAAGAAGATAGGTGGAGAGGAGAGTATAGGTGGGGAGGTGGGGGGGAGGAGATAGTTCAGTCCAGGGAAGACGGACAGGTCAAGGAGGTGGGATGAGGTTAGTAGGTCGGAGATGGAGGTGCGGCTTGGGGTGGGAGGAAGGGATGGGTGAGAGGAACTGCTTCCCTAACCTGTTCTTCCTCTCACCCATCCCTTCCTCCCACCCCAAGCTGCACCTCCATCTCCTACCTACCAAATTCATCCCACCTCCTTGACCTGTCCGTCTTCCCTGGACTGACCTATTCCCCCCCACCTCCACACCTATACTCTCCTCTCCATCTTCGGTCCGCCTCCCCCTCTCTCCCTATTTATTCCAGAACCCTCACCCCATCCCCATCTCTGAAGAAGGGTCCAGGCCCGAAACGTCAGCTTTTGTGCTCCTGAGATGCTGCTGGGTTTGCTATGTTCATCCAGCCTCACATTTTATTGTCTAATGTTCTGGGGACCTGGGTTCAAATCTACACAGAAAATGGTGGTATTTGAATTCAATAATTAAAAAAGTCTAGAAGAATCTACTGATCACCATGAAAACATCGTTGGCTGTCAGAAAACCCACCTCATTCACTAATGTCCTTCGGGGAAGGAAATCTGTCACCCTCACCTGGGCTGGCCTACATGTGACTCCAGACCCAAAGCAATTGGTTTGACTCGCAACTACCCTCTGAAATGGCCTAGCAAGCCATTCAGTTGTACCAATTCCGACAAAGTCTCAAAGAAATGAAACCGGATGGATCACCTAGCATTGACTGAAACACTGGAAAAGACAATGGAAGAAACAGTGCTGTCGACCCTGCAACGTCCTCCTCACTAACATCTGGGGGCTAGTGCCAAAACTGGGAGAGCTGTCTCACAGACTAATCAAGCAACAGCTTGTCATACTCTCAGAATCATACCTTACAATGTCATCCTGGATATGTCCGGTCCCAATGGCAGGACAGACCTAGCAGTGGTGGTGGCACAGAGGTATACAGTCAGGAGGGAGTAGCTCTAGGAGTCCTCACCATTAACTCCAGACCCAATGAAGTCTTATGGCTTCAGGTTAAACATGGGTACGTACCATCCTCCCTCAGCTGATGAATCAGTACTCCTCAATGTTGAGCAACACTTGCAGGAAGCACTAAGAATGGCAAGGGCATGAAATGTACTCAGGGTGGGGGTGGGGGAAGAGGTGTCATTTGTCCAAGCATGACTCAGCATCAGTACTACTGATCAAACTGCTAGATTGGGTCTGCGGCAGGTGGTAAGGGAACCAACAAGAGGGAAAAACATACTTGACCTCATCCTTACTAATCTGCCAGCTGCATTCAGTAAGAATGACCATCGCACAATCCTTGTGAAAACGAAGTCCCTCCTTCACATTGAGAATAGCTTCCAGCATGCTGTGTGGTACTGTCACACAGGACAATTTCCCACTTACACGTTGAAAATAACATCCATAGACAATTTCCCACTTACATGTGGAGAATAACGCCCATCATGTTGTGTGGCACTAAGTTCATACAGATCTAGCAACTCAAACCAGGCCTTCATGAGGTGGCGTGGGACAACAGTAGAATTGTACTCCAGCACAATCTAACCTCGTGGCCCAGCAACTCCCCCACTCAACCATCACTAACAAGCCACGGATCAACCCTGGTTGATGGAAAAGCCCAGCACATCAGTGCAAAAGATAAGGCTGAAGCATTCGCAGCAATCTTCAGCCAGAAGTGCTAAGTGGATGATCCATCTCTGCCTCCTCCAGTGGTCCCCAGCACTAAAGATACTAGTCGTCAGCCAATTCGATTCACTTCACTTGATATCAAGAAATGGTTGGAGACACTGGACACTGCAAAGGCCAAGGGCCATGACAATATTCCAGCATAGCACTGAAGACTTATGATCTAGAACTTGCTGCGCCCCTAGCCAAGCTGTTCCAGTGCAATTACAGTCCTGGGATCTACCTGGCAATGCAGAAAACTGCCCAAGTTTAGAGATAACAAAGTGTGGTGCTGGAGGAACATAGCAGGCCAAGCAGTATCTTAGGAGCACAAGATGCTGCTTGGCATGCTGTGTTCACTCAGCTCCACACTTTGTTATCCCGGACTCTCCCATTATCTCTGGTACAACTGCCCAAGTTTGTCTTGTACACAAAAAGCAGGACAAATCAAACCCTGTCAATTATCAACCCATCAGACTCCTCTCAATCATCAGTAAATTGACAGGTGTCATCAATATTGCTATCAAGCAGCACCTGCTCAGTGATGCACAGTTTGGGTTCCACCAGGGCCACTCAGCTTCTGATCTCATTACAGCCTTGGTTCAAACATGGGCAAAAGTGCTGAATTCCAGACATGAAGTCAGAGTGACAGCCTTTGGCGTCAAAGCAGCAATCGACCGAGCGCTTCATCAAGGAGCCCCAGTAAGAATGGAATCAATGGGTATTGGGGACAAACAGTCTGGTAGTTGGAGTCATACCTGACACATAGGAAGATGGTGGGGTTTGGTGCAGGTCAATCATGTCAGCTCCAGGACATCTCTGCAAGAGTTCCACAGGGTAGTGTCCTTGGTCCAACTATCTTCAGTTGCTTAATCAATGACGTTCCCTCCATTATAAGGTCAGGGGTAGCGATGTTCACTGATTGCTCAAAGTTCAGCAGCATTCATGACTCCTCAGAATCTGAAACGGTCCGTGTTCAAATGCAACAAGATCTGGACAATATCCAGGCTTGGGCTGACAAAGTGCCAAGTGACATTCGCACCACAAAAATGCCAGGCTATGACCATCACCAATAAGAGACAATCCACCCACAATCCCTTGACATTCAATGGTGTTATCAATAATTAAACCCCCACTATCAACATTCCAGGGGTTACTGGTATCACCATTTGAAACTATCTGATTCAAATCTGATCCTGACACATCTCATTCATGTAAGATGGCTTCTCCAAGGCTAATCACATTTTTCTATCCACACTACTCCATTCTTCATCTATACCAAAGGGGCTTTTCCTCTATTTTCAGATTAAATATGTTTAAATTGAAACTGAAACAGAGATCAAAACCGGTGATGTTAGTCAAATTGAAAAGGAGTCGTGAACAGTGATTGGCTCTGAATCTTTACCAACAATTTATGCAGCCCATGTGACTGTGTGTTACTTCTTTTAATGTAGAGTGCAAGGATTCGGGAGGTTGTTACAACATTGTAGATCTATTAAAATGGAACATACAAGATTGGAATACTACATTGTAACACGTTCCAAAACAAAAACAAAACAGAAATTGCTGGAGAAACTCAGGTCTGGCAACATCTGTGGAAAGAAAGCAGAGTTAACATTTCAAATCCAGTGAATCTACTTCAAATCTGACTTTAGTTCAGAAAAAAATTGTATTTATTCTGAAGATGCGGTGGTGGGAGGGGGTAGGAGGGATTAGTGTGCAGGATCAATCCATTTTAGGAACTGAACTAATTGAAAAATAAAAACAGCTTTCCACATGTTTCTTGTCACTGCATTAACATTTTCTTTCACAGACACCATATCTGTAGGCAAATTCTCCCTGTCACCACCTCAAAGCTCCACATAATGTGAACTCTGGGAAGGCCCTCCATGTTTTCCACAGTAAATCCCCAAGTCCCTATGTTTCTGTTCCTCCATAATGAGTTATAATATATTTTATATTGTTTCTCATTATTCTTCCTAAAAATACATTACTTCATACTTTGCTCCATCAGGAATCTGCCAGTCACTTCATTCTTAAAACCTATCAATGAACACCACACAGCTCACAACATTTACAAATTGTGTCATCTGGAAATGTTAAGCAGGGACTTAATGGTAGTATAGAATATAAACAACAGTAGCACTATAGAAATAAAATTAGCCGAGTGTCAGGGAACCATACCATTTAATGGATTTTTTGGACTTGAGGAATGGCTGTTGTGGAGATCCCTGGGGTCAGTGTTGGGACCCCTGTCCATCCTTATGCATATATTAGACCTTGGCCTAAGCAGACAGTACCAAAACTTGTAGAAGGTACAAAGCATGGATACTTTGTGCACTGTAAAGACACAGCTAAGTTAATAGAACCGTAGTTAAGTGTCATATGGGAGTGCAGGAGCAGAGGGCTTGAAGCTTGGTGTAGGACAGTGGCTCACCCTCAACTGGGTACCACTCTGGGTAGTACACTTTAGGGAACATGTGAAAGTAAAGAGAGTATAGAGAAAGTTCAAAAGAAACATTCCAGGGATGAGGAACTTAAGTTTAGCTGACAGATTGGGACTCTGCTCATTGCAGAAGTAGATGAGAGAAGATTTGATACAGGTGCTCAAAATCATGAGTAAGGTGGACAACAGGATGACAGATGGTGTGCAGCAACAAGCATTTGTCCACAAAAACATGAGAAAGCCATAGTTATAGTGTTTTGCAACTCAAAAATAAGAGGGTGAACCATAAAAGTCTATCCCTAGCAGTGAAACCAGCTTGTGGTAAAAGTGCAGAAACAAGAGAGAAAATGAAAATCTACTCCCTCCAGTGGAAGGATCAAAATCAAGAGGGGAGGTTTAAAATTTTGTCAAAAGTAGTAGTGGACACAGGAGGAGAAACGCTTTCATGCACAGAGCGGTTAAGACCAAGTACGTGATATCCAAGAGTGTGATGGAGACAGGTTCACTTGAGGCATCTGAAAGAACTGGATCATTATCTGAAAAAGTAAAAGTATGCAAGGATACAGGGAGGAAGGCACGAACGGAATTACTCAGGATGCTGACGCAGACATGGCAGGCCTAATGGCTTCACTCTGTGTCTGAATGAGATTCTATAATCTGCTAATGTTTAAATTGTGTCATGCAGACTCAAGTCATTAACGTACATCAACAAAAGCAACAGTATTAATAACAAGCCCTTGAAACTCCTCTTATACACTTACCCAAGCTTCAAAAAGAAAACATTATTCCCTGTCACTCAGCCACCTTTACATCTACACTACACTATTCCCCTTTAATCCATAGGTTTCAACTTGGTTGCCAAGTCAATTACGTGGTATTTTATCAAACATCTTTTGCAAGTCTATAGAAACTTCAATTGCTTCTCTTATCAATTGCCCTAAATTTGTATCCTCTAGCTCTCGATCTTTCCACCAAAGAACAAAGAAAATTACAGCAGAGGAACAGGCCCTTCGGCCATCGAAGCCTACACCGACATTCTGCAGATCACAACTAAAATCCCCTCCTCTTCCAGGGACTGTATCCCTCAACTCCCATCCTATTCATGTATTTGTCAAGACGCCCTTTAAAAGTCACGATTGTATCTGCTTCCAACAGCAAGTTCTAGGCACCCACCATGTAAAAAAACTTGCCTTGCACATCACCTTTAAACCTTGCCCCTCGCACCTTAAACCTATGACCCCTGGTAACTGACTCTTCCACACTCGGCGAAAGTTTCTGACTGTCTACTCTGTCCATGCCCTTCATAATCCTGTTGACTTCTACCAGGTCACCCCTCAACCTCCATCGCTCCAGTGAGAACAACCCAAGTTTCTCCAATCTCTTTACAGCCAATGCCATCCATACCAGGCAACATCCTGATAAATCTTGTCTGTATCCTCTGCAAAGTGGACCATATCCTTCTGGTAGTGTGGTCACCAGAACTGAACACAATATTCTAAATGCAGCCGAACTAAGGTTTTATAAAGCTGCAACATGACCTGCTAATTTTTAAATTCCTTGCCCCAGCCAATGAAGGAAAGCATGCCTTATAGACTACCTTCTCCACTTGCATTGCTACTTTCAGTGACCCGTACTAGTGCACCCAGATCCTTACGCTTATCAGTACTCTTCAGGGTTCTGCCATTTACTGTATATTTTCCATCTGGATTAGGCCTTCCGAAATTTCCTCACATTTTTCCGGATGCAACTACAGCTGCCATCTCTCTACCCAAGTCCCCAACCGATCTCTATCGTGCTGTATCCTTTGACAGTCCTCATCACTATCCGCAATCCAGCAAACAGAGATATCGGCAAACTTACTAGCCCGGCCAGTTACATTTTCCTCTACATCATTTACACAAATTGCAAATAGCAAAGGTTCTAACACTGATCCCTGAGGAATGCTATGAGTCACAGTCCTCCATTCAGAAACACATCCTTCCACTGCTACGGTCTTCTACGAACGAGCCAGTTTTTTTATCCACCTTGCAAGCTCACCTCTGACGCCATGCAACTTTAACTTCTGTATCAGCCTGCCATGAGGGAACTTGGCAAAGGCCTTACTGAAGTCCACATAGACAACATCTACTTTCTTACCCTCATTGATCATCTTTATCACTTCCTCGAAAAAAAAACTCAACCAAGTTAGTGAGACACAACCTAGCCTTCACAAAACCATGCCGTCTCTCACTAATCTGCCCACTTATTGCCATGTGGGAGTAAATCCTGACTCGAAGCACCCTCTCCGATAATTTCCCTACCACTGATGCCAGGCTCACCCACCTGTAATTAGCTGGAATATCTTTGCCACCCTTCTTAAACAAAAAACAACACTGGCTATTCTCTAATCCTCTTGGACCAATAAGGATACAAAGATTTCCCTCAAGGTCCCAGCAATTTCCTCCCTTGCCTCTCAGTATTCTGGGTTATATCCATCTGGTCCTGGGGACCTGTCTACCTTAAATGTTTTTCAAGATCCCCAATACCACCTCCCTTTTGATCTCAACATGACTTAAACTATCTACACACCCTTCTCCAGGCTCATCATCCACCAAGTCCTTCTCTATGAAGAAAAGAATACTCATTTAATATCTTGCCCATTTCCTCTGGCTCCACACATAAATGCACTTTCCTGTCCTTGAGTGGGCCAACCCTCTCCCTGGCGACTTTCTTGCTCTTTATATATGTATAAAAAGCCTTCGGATTTTCCTTCATCCTATTGGCCAATTACCCCTTTTAGACCTATGACTCATTGCTGAAGTTTCTTTCGGGTTTCCTTGTATTCCACTCTTGCTTCATATGTTCCTCCTAGCCTTGATAAATGCTTCCTTTTTCTTTTTGATTAGGCTCACAATATTTCTCATTATTCAAGGTTTCCTAAACTTGCCATACTTATCCTTCATCCTTACAGGAACGTGCCAGTCCTGAGTTCCCAGCAAACTACACTTGAAAGCCTCCCACGCACCGTATGTTGATTTGCGCTCAAATATCTGCCTCCAATCTACATTCTTCAGTTGCTACCTAACATTGTTGTAATTAGCCTTCCCCAGTTTCGCACCTTCACCTGACAACTACACCAATCTTTATCCATCTGTACGTTAAAGCTTCCTGAATTGTGATCACTGTTCCCGAGCTGCTTACAACTGTGACATTGACCACCTGGCCAGGCTCATTCCCCAATACTAGGTCCAGCATGGCCCCTTTCCTCCTTGGACTATCTACATACTGTTTCAAGAAGCCCTCTTGGATGCTCCTTACAAACTCTTCCCCTATCCACGCCCCAAGCACTAAGTGAGTCCCAGTCAATGTATAGGAAGTCAAAATCACCCACGACAACAACCCTGTTACTTTTATCTCTTGACAAAATCTGTCTACATATCTTTTTTTCTATCTCCCACTGGCAGTTGGGAGGCCTATAGTAAACCCCAAGCATTGAGATTGCACCCTTCCTGTTCCTGGGCTCTGCCCTTACTGCCTCGTCTGCGCCATCCGAGGTGTCCTCCTGCAGTCTAGCTGTGATTATCTCCTTAACAAGTAGTGCAACTCCCCCACCCCTTTTATGTCCCCCTCTATCTGTTTGAAACATTTGTTTCCTGGAACGTTAAACTGCCAATCCTGTCCCTCCCTTAAACAAGTCTCTGCAATAGCAACAACATCATAGTTCCAAGTACTAATCCAGGCTCTGAATTCATTGACCTTATCTGTTATACTACTGCATTGAAACTGATGCACTTCAGTCCACCAGACCCGCTTTGATCAGCAACCGCACCCTGTCTGCTCTTCCTCCAAGTCTTACTAGCCCTATTCTCCAGTTCCCTTTCAGTTAATTCACCTTTGTTCTGGTTCACAAACCTCTGCCAAGCTAGTTTAAATCCTCCCGAATGACACCAGCAAAACTCCCAGCCAGGATATTTGTGGCCCTCTAGTTTAGATGCAACCCATCCTTCTTGTACAGTCCCATCGGCCCCAGAATAGATTCCAATGGTCCAGGTATCTGGTACCTACATTCCTACACCAGCTGTTTAGCCATGTGTTGAACTGTACTATTCTCCTATTTCTAACCTCACTGGCATGTGGCACAGGGAGTAATCTTGAGATTACAACCTTAGAGGTTTAACTGTCACTTGACAACAGCCCCTCCACAAACCATCGTCTGGAAGCAATGAATGCACTGATGCAAATCTTCCCCCAGTAAGAGGCTAGCGAAGTTTTCCTCAGGAAATATGATAAATATTATGTCTGGAATTTCAAACAAAATTTTGATAGCGTGCCAGAGAAAGCCTACTGATAAAATGAAAGACAGATAATGTTAGTCTGGAGAACAGATAGGAAGTTGGTTAAAGGACTTGCTGCTTAACAGGAATGGTAGAAGTTAAATCAGGATTAGAATCTGGGAAAAAAAATAATGAAAATCTAGAAAGCATGGAAAGGAAATACATATTTAGCTGTTTTAAAATACAAAATAGATGAAATCTGTACCTTGTTAAATTCTATTAAAAAAACAGTCTTTTGTGTGCCTATAGAACCTTACTGTTTCTTCCAAAGGGGAGAAACAATGCCAAAATAAAGCATTCACAAATTATAGACTTTGTAAAATATAGTGTAGGTAAAAATTAAAGGATCCCCATTTTTACCAAATACTAAAATATTTAAACTTAGTGAAAAAAAATTGACAGTGGCTATCGGCATTAAAACTAATAGCAGACTTGTGTTCAATTACAGAGATTCATGGGTTATTAAGCAACAACTGATGCCGGTAGCTTCAGAATAAAGGAATCTCCCTTAATGTTGTAAGAGGGGGAATTCCATGCAGTACTTAGGGTCTTGGAAAGATTTTGCTTCTTATTTTAAATTTATAGTGCTTCTCAGAATCTGAAAATGCTTCACTAAACAAAGCAGTCTTGAAGCCAAATGGTTGACAAGTATCCGGGAATGTTAGTTTGTAAACAACGCATCATTACAGCAATAATTTCCTTACAGCATTTAAGTCATGCATTGGTTCATTCAAGGCGTATGGCAGAAGCTGATCTTAAACAAATGGACACCTACTAGTCCTCTATCCAAAAGTGAAGCATTTCAATCAAGTCGATACTTTTGACTGGTAGCTTGGCAGGCCAAACTACCACCATCCGGTCCTGTTTTATTTTAATAGATTCTTTTCCTTATTTGGTTACCACACTACAATAGTAAAGAACATTTAGCATTCACTTAAGAATAGTTAGGTTAGGAGTGGCTTCCCAAGAAGTGCTGTTTTCCCCATAGGGGGTCAGGTGAATTTGCATTTTCTTTATGACTTTTATTAATGGGGATCCACAATAATTTTATTCTGTTCATTCAAGTAAATCATGTAAAATAAACTAATTTGGTGGATTAAAATTGTGCCTTGTTTCTTGAGTGCTTTTCGGCCTCCAATGAAGGCCGAGATCGCCTGTCATTAGACATGTGGAACTACAACCACTGGCACATGAAGCAAGAATTGTGTCTCTCTGGGTCTTTAATGTTTCAGCCAGATTAAAGCTATAAATAAATGTCAACCGTGATTGCAAGAAATGCGGTATCTGTTTTGTGATATCTAGCGCACAACCCAAGGGTCAGAAATCAGGCAGGCAAGGCACCCACTACTGATTGCCATATATTGGCATCGCATCAAAGGCTACAGAGTGTGTGGGACATGGGATGAAGACAGAACCAGGCACAGGCTGCGCTGTTACTACAAAACTATTTATATCAACATCAGAAATGCCAGGTTGCAAACCAGAACAGGACTAAATATCTAACTGTTGCTATGGTGAAGTTCTCAGTACATGGTTTAATTACTGAATACCACCCTGCTCCTACTGACAAAGAAAAACAATCAAACCACATGCCATGATAGAAATTGAGTCATATTTTACAACTACAGTGAGACTAAAACTGTGGAATTGAAACATTTATAAGTGATGATTCTAAAAGATAGTTTCACCCTAAAGTTTGTAATTAAATGACAAAATTTGAAATATTTCCTTTGCTGTGCGGGATGTGTCTTTCAGACAAATGGAAATCAAGAGTTATAGAATCCTACAACAGTATTCTCACGTAAAGTTTGTCCTTGAGATTACAACAGGACCAAATTTGGAAAGTCCACTCTCAGGGATGCGTCCAAGCTGACGAATTTAAAATATATCGACCAATAAGTAAGCAACATGGTGGCAGCTTGCTTTTGGAGACTGCCAGTTCTACCAAATTCAGGGTGACAAGCTGGTGTATTAGGAACAGAAACAGAAATGGAGCTGATTGGGTGCACCAGCACAAAGATTCCACCACAAAAGTGATTCTTGAGAGTAGCAGGGCTGTGGGCATTAATATTGTGGAACATTATCAACCAAGAAGCCCATGCACAACATCACTTTCACTCATCGTGCCAATTTTTTTTTTAAATCAGTAACAATACTATTAACAAATTGCATATACAAGCATTTCAAGCATAATGTCATACAATTCAAAAGTGCTCCCTCCAGGCTCCATCTCCATTATGCAGAACCTAGAACAGTAAGTGGGTGTTTTTTCAACTTCAAGTAGACAGAACACAAAAAAATTAACACGCCCACCACTGTGCTTTATCCTAGCAACATCACTGTCTAACTGCACAACATTTAACCCGCCTCCCACCCACTAAACCTGGGACAGATTGAGCGAGTCCCTCCAGGAGCAATTAAGAATACATATATGCTTAAATGACATCAGTGAATTATATGCAGAACAACAGAGGAACATGTTAGAGCGAAGGCTACAAAGTAGCATACAAAAAGAATACGAAACCAAAACATCTCAAATCACAATAGTAAAACTGAAGACCTGAATTTGAATTCTTATGGCTCAATGGTTTAACCAGATCAATTCTGCTTGTAACATGTTACTAGGTCTCAATATTACATAACAATGTAACCCTTTAACTCTAGTGTACAAGAGAACTGAAAACCCATAAGTTTTCAAAAAATTCACAAAAACCTTCCTTGCAAGTATCTGCTTGACTTAGTGCTCTCCAGTGATTTCATGTAATTGGGGTTTCAAGTCCCAAAAGCAGGAAATTCTTCCAACGCGTAAGCCAATGTTCTGCCTTCCATTTACAGAACCAAAATAGGATAACTCAAACTTCTTTGCTTTTGAGATCTACGTTTGCAAATGGCCGGTCACATTTTCTTAACACTAACTGCATTTCATAAGCAAACATTTGAGGGGCATATAAACAATGAGGGGCAACCCCACAAAGTGAGAGAAATTGCACACCATCAATAAACATCTGGACAAAATTAATATTTTCAGAACTTTTCTGAGCAGTAGTACATACATCTAATAAAAGCTTTCCACTACAGGACAAAAGGGGGTCAGATTCTCAACATACATAATTTGGCCTTCAAAGTAATTACAAGTACTGATATTATTTGCGGATCTGAAACGTCAACTTTGGAAAAGTAAGTTGATGCTAGTCAGAAGCTATAAAAACAGGAACCATTCCAAGGATGTTGCTGATCTTAAACAGGCAAAAACAGAAATTATAGAAGGAACTCAGCAGGCTGGCAACATTTGTGGACAGAAAACAGTAAACATTTGAGACCAGTGCCCTTTTTGACAGCTAGAATCAACTTGGAAAAGGTGGCATTTAAACCAACAACAGAGGGGGGGGGGGGTACATGGAGGAATTGATTATAGCAGTCCAGGGGGCAAAAAAAGAGAGAAGCTAGATGTGAGATAATGGGGACAGAGAAATTCAAATTGGACTGGACAAACTGAAAGCAACCCACTTCATGGCAGGATCTGCAGTATGGGAGGTAGGTGATAATTAAGAAAGTGGATGAAACTTCATGTCTCTCAAACTTCACTATGTTCTGAAATTGTTAAACTTTAGATTGAATCCTGAAAGCTGTAAGGTGCCTAAACAAAAGATGAGGTGTTGTTTCTCTAGCTTGTGTTCAGCTTTGCTGGAACACTGCAGCAAGCCCGAGACAGAAATATTGGCACAGGTCCACAGTGACACAATGAAGTGGGGTGCAGCTGGAAGCTCAGGGCCATTGTGACAGACAGAACACACATGTTCCATAATGCAGTCACCCCAATATTTCTTACCACCATTTTCCTGCCTCTTGATAATGGGAGGCAGATTTCTTTGAGATTGATCAAGTAGGATTAAAGACCAAAGTTGACGCTTAGTCAGTGAGTATTCAGCTTTAAAGGGAGCACAGAATTAAGCTCACCCTCAAACAAAGTGTTCAATAAAGGTAAAATACTTTACAGGTTGACAGAAGGGGTTACAAATTAAGGAGTAAAAGTGAGAGAATTAGTCCTGGCTATGAAGTGCAAAGTAAATAAAGCATGGCCAATGGCCAGGGGTAGGGGGAAAGAAAGAGAAAGATAGAAAGGTGGGGGGTGGAGGGCGGACAAGGGGGGTGGGGTGGAGGGCGGACAAGGGGGGGTGGGGTGGAGGGCGGACAAGGGGGGGGGTGGAGGGCGGACAAGGGGGGGGGGGTGGAGGGCGGACAGGGGGGGGGGTGGAGGGCGGACAAGGGGGGGGGGGTGGAGGGCGGACAAGGGGGGGGGTGGAGGGCGGACAAGGGGGGGGGTGGAGGGCGGACAAGGGGGGGGGTGGAGGGCGGACAAGGGGGGGGGTGGAGGGCGGACAAGGGGGGGGGTGGAGGGCGGACAAGGGGGGGGGTGGAGGGCGGACAAGGGGGGGGGTGGAGGGCGGACAAGGGGGGGGAGAACGACGTGGGGGGGGGGGAGAACGACGTGGGGGGGGGGAACGACGTGGGGGGGGGAGAACGACGTGGGGGGGGGGAGAACGACGTGGGGGGGGGGAGAACGACGTGGGGGGGGGGGAGAACGACGTGGGGGGGGGGGAGAACGACGTGGGGGGGGGGAGAACGACGTGGGGGGGGGGGAGAACGACGTGGGGGGGGGGGGAGAACGACGTGGGGGGGGGGAGAACGACGTGGGGGGGGGGGGAGAACGACGTGGGGGGGGGAGAACGACGTGGGGGGGGGAGAACGACGTGGGGGGGGGAGAACGACGTGGGGGGGGGAGAACGACGTGGGGGGGGGGAGAACGACGTGGGGGGGGGGAGAACGACGTGGGGGGGGGGGAGAACGAGGGGAGAAAAAGGTGTAACACTTACACAATGCGATTAGATGGGAAGGTGTCATGAATGAAACAGTCCCTTCTGAAAGCTGACAGCAGAAGGGAGAAGATGCATTTCAACTGTTCAATGCTCAGTCGTTTGTTCATGCAGGTAGAATCAATTCCAGTAGATGGCAGGTGAAATTTTGCCCTACAGATCGTGGTGTTTGTGGAGGAAGAGAAGAATTTCCATAATTGTGGCATTGTATCATTCTTTGGAGAAACACTTAAAATTGAAAATGAGGGCACTGCCTCAAAACTGGCAACAAAAGGTCATGCTGGAAATTTCACCAAGGTCCAGACTCCCACTGTCCTCTAAAAGGAAACATATTCTCAAATCTCCTCAGCCTTCTACTCTACTGACCCATCTATGACAAAAAAGTGCATTCCTATCTACCTTGTCAACACCCCTAATACACCTTTAATCAGGTTGTCTCTCAAACTTCATTCCTCCCAGGAAAACCAGCCCCATCTAACCAATCTTTCCTCATAATATCTCAGACCCTACAGCACTGGCAGCATTCTGGTCAATCTTCTCTGGACTTTCTCAAATGCAATCCAATCCTTCACATAACACAGTGTCCAGCACTACATTTACAACTCCAGTTGTCCCTAACCACCATTACGTTCAGTTCCAGTAAAACTTCCTTGCTTTATATTCTATACCTCAGCTAACAAAGGCACGTGGCCCAAATACCTTACATATCTTTACCCATCCTATCTTCAGAGGTCCATGGATATGTACACCAATGTCCCTACGATTAAAAGGGGAAGAAAATGGGATTAATGAAGGGCACTCGTAACTTGAGCCATGCACATGATTATGGAACTGATCTTTAAAACTGTATTTTAAAAATCATGCGACCATTTTTATACCTATGAAACGGCTTTGAAAATGTTAAGACCTCTTATTTAAGTATCGATGCAAAAAAATTATGATTGCGACAAGTTATTTTCCTCACAAAGCTATTCGAGAAATTTAGAAAGCAAAAAAGTGGACAAGGTAGCACTCCACTGTGAGAGCAAGATCATCTCCGAAAGCACAGATTTCTCACTAGCACTCAGCAACTTACTCAAGCAAAGGCTACCACCCAACCCGAAGCAGATCTACAATTCTATTTTTCCCACAACCTGTGAACCTTTCCCCACAGAGCTGTCTTAATTACACACTTCAGAGAGGTATAAACAAAGAATGCTTTGTTGTCTGTAATTATCTTGTGTCATGGTGTAATGTTTACCTTTCAGAATTCTTTTGCAACTTAGGAAAATGATTTGTGCTGTTTTTCAAAACAAATTCTCTAGCTTGTTCTGTCAATCTGAACCAAGGCTGTTAACAATAAATTAAACAGCTGGATAATTTCCCGCAACACATCCCTCACACCCCGCCCCTGCCACAACCGCCCCAAGAGGATCCCCCTCGTTCTCACACACCACCCTACCAACCTCCGGATACAACGCATCATCCTCCGACACTTCCGCCATTTACAATCCGTCCCCACCATCCAAGACATTTTTCCATCCCCTCCCCTGTCTGCTTTCCGGAGAGACCACTCTCTCCATGACTCCCTTGTTCGCTCCACACTGCCCTCCAACCCCACCACACCCGGCACCTTCCCCTGCAACCACAGGAAATGCTACACTTGTCCCCACACCTCCTCCCTCACCCCTATCCCAGACCCCAAGATGACATTCCACATTAAGCAGAGGTTCACCTGCACATCTGCCAATGTGGTATACTGCATCCACTGTACCCGGTGCGGCTTCCTCTACATTGGGGAAACCAAGCGGAGGCTTGGGGACCGCTTTGCAGAACACCTCCGCTCAGTTCACAACAAACAACTGCACCTCCCAGTCGCAAACCATTTCCACTCCCCCTCCCATTCTCTAGATGACATGTCCATCATGGGCCTCCTGCACTGCCACAATGATGCCACCCGAAGGTTGCAGCAACAGCAACTCATATTCCGCCTGGGAACCCTGCAGCCATATGGTATCAATGCGGACTTCACCAGTTTCAAAATCTCCCCTTCCCCTACTGCATCCCTAAACCAGCCCAGTTCGTCCCCTCCCCCCACTGCACCACACAACCAGCCCAGCTCTTCCCCCCCCCCCCCCCCCACCCACTGCATCCCAAAACCAGTCCAACCTGTCTCTGCCTCCCTAACCGGTTCTTCCTCTCACCCATCCCTTCCTCCCACCCCAAGCCGCACCCCCAGCTATCTACTAACCTCATCCCACCTCCTTGACCTGTCCGTCTTCCCTGGACTGACCTATCCCCTCCCTACCTCCCCACCTATCTTCTTTACTCTCCATCTTCGGTCCGCCTCCCCCTCTCTCCCTATTTATTCCAGTTCCCTCTCCCCATCCCCCTCTCTGATGAAGGGTCTAGGCCCGAAACGTCAGCTTTTGTGCTCCTGAGATGCTGCTTGGCCTGCTGTGTTCATCCAGCCTCACATTTTATTATCTTGTAATTCAATTTGGAGCTTCTTTTCGAATAATTGGAGGAAACAAATAAATGTCCTTCATTTTAAGCCTTTAAGTCATTGTTCCAACCCCTTTCAACCGAAAGTGACAATTGTTTGGGGGGAGGGGACATCAAAGCAAATCCACGTACAGTCTTCAATCACTTCACAGAAGGCAAAGTGACAATTTGATGGTCAAGTTCAACAAGTTAGGATGTACTGTAATATCTTTCACAAATCTTTTGCCTATAAGCCTTAAAAAATATTCGAGCAACTTAGGTTCCCCCCCTTCCCTATAAAGGACTTGCTTATGATTTAACTTTTTTCGCTTGAAGATTTGTGCGCAACCAAGTTTCCATTCATAAATTAAAACCTGTAGATATATCAGCAAATCAATGGAATAAATTTAAATTGAAATGCTTACAAAATGTAATTTGTCTGCCTGTCAGCAAATTGAATAATTTTGAAGTTGTAATTTTGGTTGTGAAGTGGGTAACTTGGCAGGCAATTTGTAAATGATCCCACAAGCAATATTCTGGCGAACATGAGGAAATTGGTTTAGATTTTAGCTGATGGAGGTGCAGTATGATAGTCAACGTATCCCTCAATAAATGTGAGAACTTACTTAACATTAATTAAAGTTCCTTGAGGTTTCTCCTACTCCTTTGGATACTCTCCCATGGCCACTTGATCACTGCAGAATAGTCTCCTGTCATAACACACTCTTACTGGCAGGGTTACCAGGCAGCTACGATAAGCTGGAACCCTCCATCTCCTCCTCCCCTCCCCCTTCCTGGCACAGGGATGTTGAAGCTAATAGTAGTGCCTCACCTGCTGCCCCAGCCAAGATCAGCTAACTCAGCAGAGCTAGAATCAGACTTGGGAATGTCTGGCCTTTGTGGTTTAATGCAGTGAACTTTGCCAGCTAGTTGCAGCAGTTTTTGTGGCCTGCTTATTTCGAACGACTTTAGTGAAACTATCAAGTGAAATTGAATAAGTCTCATTACTTTTCCGAACAAATATCACATGAATATAAACTGGTTTGAGAACTCAGTGATTTTTAAAAGATTAGGTTAAGATGTGAGTGAAATATGGATAAAAACCGATCTAGGTACACAATATTCAATGGCTCATTTACCTCTGATTAGAGTAAGTGCAAGCTGCCCACTTGATGTTTAAGCAGTTTGCATACAATAAATATATAACGTTTTGACATTCAAAAACTGAAGCCAGTATTTAGTAAACAAAATGAAAACACTGATTGACCTTTCACGTAGAATAATACAAAACATCTGGTCACAGAATACAATGCTGCTGGTATCTGAGAAACTATGACGGCTTCAGTCTGCTTTTCTGAGAAAACACAATCACCTGTCTTCAGAATTTTCAATTCCCACTGCATCTAATCTTTTCTGTTAGTACAAATCCTTGCTCAGGTATGTTTCTATAGTTTTCACAATTTTCAGAATCCAATGTTTAATATAGCTTTTAACCAAAATTGCACAAGGGCAGGCTGGAAGTATTAAAAATATTTCAAACAACCTTATCATACTGAATTGAAGTAATGGCCTCATCAGAGTTATAAATTTTACTACCAGAGGCAGTCACAATTGGCCTTCACCTGGAAGCACCATTCGTGGGAAAGGCCTGCAAATTTTCAACATGCTGTGCAGACCAATTCCAAACAACACAAGTGTTGCCCAACTCTGGAAAACCATTCCACATGTTTGGCATACAAATCTTCCCAGCAACATGTCCTGCTTCGCTCTGGGGGTGGGGCCCTGAATCAACCATGTCTCAGGCTACCATGGCAGAAACCTGACCAGAGTCTACTTGCTGGGAAACTTAAAAGTTCATTTAAGCAGAGAAGCGCAAGCCAAAAAACTAAACTGAGACTAGCAATTTCTTGTTTTAAAAACATCCAAATATAATCTCTGGGTATTTGTCTCTGCAAAACGAAGAGCTCAACAAAAGTAAAGAATATGGCAACACAGATACAAATGAGATTTCAAGCATCTGGATTCATCCCAAATCAGATTACTACCCATAAGGACTGGACCATTACAATTGTTTGGTGTTTCATAAACAAGGGCTCTGCTTCCATGTACAGCATGAGTAATTCACTCCAAGTGTTATATAACCAAAGCAAAGTCACTAAACCAGAATTTCAGAATTAAAAATAAACAGATTCTTAAAGCAGATCAGCCTGCAAACAAAGCTCTTTGTTAAATATAACTGCTGCAATTTTCATCACTCTTCAATGTCTCAAAAAAGTGACTACCATTGACAACTCAATTATTAAACACCTGACTTGGTCTATGGAACTTAAAATGTTTGCTCTCCCCATTTTTACCTTTGGAGCATATTCTGTGGATGAGGTTTGCAAAGAGTGTAATTCACATTATCCTCAATTGTGGAAGAAACAGTCAAGTCACAAAAACATGTTATCAGCAAATCAAAACACTAATTAAGCAGAGCAGAACATTAAATGATTAATTTACACACACATCACCACAGTGGTTTTTTACAGATTATTGTCAACACAGTTCAAAATCAAAGTACATCTAACATGTATTCGTCAGTATAGTGTAGTTGAGCCCAGTAACCAAGTGGGTACACAATAAGATTAATGATCTCTCTCATTGGTGTTTGTGAGCGTAAGTACTGGCCACTGCACCAACGGAACACTGGCAGGTCTTCAAATGATGCCATAGGATCATTTAGATAATAGCAAAGGCAAATGACAAATATATCTGACAATATAGGATTCCTTATTAATACACTGCCATGTCACCCAGCAGCAGATAGAATGGACAATCTTCCGTCTGGGGCATAAGCAAGCTCTCAACTGACTCAAACTACCAGACATGTTTTCTACGGTCCTCTACTCTAAACTCTGGACATTCACCCCTCCCTAAAATTTAAAAGAATGTAAACTTTAATGTTCTAAACAAACCAAAAGGCTACCAGCAATCTAGGAGAATTCATGTTCACCAGTACAATGCTTTCCAGAAACCCTGAACACCCAAAATATTTAACCATCAATTAGTGGACTTAGCATTATTGCAATGGGGAGACGAGGAGAAAACGATCTTGCAGCAGAGTCTGGATTATTGAGGTTTGAGGTCGAATGAACTAAGCTAAGCCAGAACATTAGGCGGATAAATTCAAAGCAAGTGATACCGACGGTCAAATTAGGCTCCGGTTGGCAGAACCCACCACAGACCCCACGAGTCTAATACTAGAAGGGGTGTATGGGGTTCTCTGACTGATATGTATACTCCGCCTAGCTCCACCCCAACCTCATGATCCCCTTCTCTCACCCTGTGACAGCACATTCACTCGACAGCTGGAGGCCCTGGCTTCCTCCTCGTGTGTGGGGCTACACCAGGAAAAGCCGAAAGCCTGACCCGTTCCCTGACCATGTTCAGGGGCCCGAGCCCCGTTGCCGGGCCGCGACCTGAGCCCTCCCCGAATTACTCACACTTCACCACCCGATCGGCGGTCGGCAGCTTCCCATCGCGAGCCGCCATAACACCGCTCCGACGGGAGTGGCGGCTCCCTGACTCAGCCAAGGCTCTGGGTCAGGCGCCGGGTCTCTACCGCACCACACACTCCTGCTCCCGGGATCTTGGGCCTCACTCCTTCTCCACAGCCTCGGCCTCTAGTGTCGGCAGCGGCTCCGGCATCAGAACATGGCGGCGGTACCAGAGTGCAGCGCGATGAAGGGGCGGGGAAGGAATAGAGGGCGGGGTCAAACACAGCGTCAATGTGGGGCGCGGCCATTCACGGCGTGAAGGTGAGTGGGCGGAGCAAAACTGGGTTGGAGTGGAGAAATGGAGATGGGCGAGGCAACGGGAGGCCAGCGGAAAGGGGTGTGGTTAGCGTGGGCGAGCGGATGGACGGCACAGGCAATGGGGAGCGGCTGATGCGTGGGTCAGAGGAAATGGGCGGGATCAGCGCGTGGTCAGAGGATGTAGGAAGGGGACTAAGCGGGGCTATTGGATGGGGGAGAGTGGAGCGCGAGGTCAGAGAAGAGGAGACGGGGCCAATTCGGATCTGTAGTAAGGGGGCGTGACTACCACGGGGTCAGAGAAAAGGGGCTCAGCAAAGGAGATAACACAGGATGAACACAGTCAGCAAACCAGCGTCAGAGGAGCAGGAAAGCTTGATGCTTGGCCGGCTATGTTCATCCAGCTCCACAGTTTGTTATCGCGGATCCTCCAGCGTCTGCAGTTCCCGTTATCTCCAGGAATTTCTGTTTTGGTTGTTTGTGGCTCTGACCCCACCCCTTCACTGACCAAGAGATAGCAGATGCTGGAGAATCCGAGATAACAAAGTGTGAGGCTGGATGAACACAGCAGGCCAAGCAGCATCTCAGGAGCACAAAAGCTGACGTTTCGGGCCTCGACCCTTCATCGGAGAGGGGGAGTCTCTCCCTATTTATTCCAGTTCTCTTTCCCCATCCCCCTTTCTAATGAAGGGTCTAGGCCCGAAACGTCAGCTTTCGTGCTCCTGAGATGCTGCTTTCCTGCTGTGTTCATCCAGCTCCACACTTTGTTATCTTAAACAAGTTAAAGAGGCGGGGATGGAGACAGTAGAGGTGAGCGTATGTGCGGAGGTAGGGAGGGGACAGGACAAGTGGGAGGGGGGATAGGTGAGAGGAAGAACAGGTTAGGAAGGCAGGGACGAGCTGGGCTGGTTTTGGGATGCAGTAGGGGGAGGGGAGATTTTGAAGCTGGTGAAATCCCCTCCCTACCTTCCCACCTACACTCACCTCCACTGGCTCCGTTCCCGCCTCTTTAACCCGTCTGTCTCCTCTCCACCTACCTTCTCTATCCATCTTCGATCCGCCTCGCCTTCTTCCCCCTCCCCCTTTTCTGATGAAGGCCCGAGACATAAGTTTTTGTGCTCCTAAGATGCCGTTTGGCCTGCTGTGTTCATCCAGCTCCACATTTTGTTATCTCAGAAGTTGCTTGAAGTGCTCAGCAGGTCTGGCGATATTCGGGGAGTGAAATCCGATGACCCTTACTCAATATGGAAGCAGGCCTTTCAGGCCAACGAGTCCACCCCAGAGTGGACTCCGAAGAACGTACCACCCCCCACCCCCAGACATCCCTGTAACCCTAAATTTCCCAAATTCATCAACCTAGCCTCAACATCATTGATCCTACGGGGCAATTTAGCATAGCCAATCTATCTAACCTCCACAGTTTTGACTATGGTAGGGAACCTAAGGGGGTAATGAACCCGGATTCTGGATGCTGTGAGCACACGGTAGTTAATTATATTGGAATTCGGGAACACGACGTTGCAGGAGAACGGCAAGAACTTTGGGGGCAGGGTCAGAGTGAGGGGCGGAGTCTGAATGGGGAGGTCGGAGATATTGGGGACGGGGCTCGCAGGGAGGGTGAGTCAGTGAGGGGCGGGGTTACTGTGGGCGTGGTCAGTGTTGTTTCAGGACAAAGATGAGGGCGTGGTCAGAACAGTTTCAGAGATGATAGGAACTGCCGATGCTGGAGATTCCGAGGTAGCAAAGTGTGGAGCTGGATGACAACAGCAGGCCCGAAATGACAGTTTTCCTGCTCCTAAGATGCTGCTTGGCCTGCTGCGTTCATCCAGCCCAACACTTCGTTATCTTAGAACAGTTTCAGTGACGGTGAGCGGGCTGGGTAGGTGTGACGGGCGTGGGTTGTGGGTGGGGTATTGGAATGGGGTGTGGGTGGAGTCAGATAGGCCGGGTAAGTGGGTGGGCGGGGTCAGAGTGACGGATGGGGTCAGGGGATGGTCATTGTCAGTGAGGGGTGGGGGCGAGGGTAATAGGAGGTGTCGGTGATGGTCGGGGTCAGAGGGTGCGGCGGGGTAATAGTTGGGCAGAGATAATGGGAACTGCAGATGCTGGAGAATTCCAAGATAATAAAATGTGAGGCTGGATGAACACAGCAGGCCAAGCAGCATCTCAGGAGCACAAAAGCTGACGTTTCGGGCCTAGACCCTTCATCAGAGAGCATAGTTGGGCAGGGTCGGCGTGCCAATTATGGGCGGGGTCAGTGTGAAGAGGCGGGGTCAATGAAGCCGCGAGGGGCGTGGTCAGAGGGAGGGGCGGGGTTAGGTGGTAGAATCAAAATTTCCTGTTGACCTGCGGGTGCAGCTCTCTTAAGTCCTTTAAGAAATCTTTATTCCTCCATTCAAATTCACTTGAGTTGAAAGTCACCGGCATTACTTTTTTTTTCAGTGACTCAGGTCTCTTTGCACATCTACATTATCCGTTCCTTCACCTTTTAAGAAATATTTGGCATTTCAGTTTTTCCAGACACGTGATAATTTCATATTACTCTGTAATACATTCCATTACCCATATTTTTGACCATTTATCCAAATTCGCTTGAAACTTTTTGCATTCCCTTCACAAATCACATTCCTGCCAAGTTCTGTGCTATTTGATTTGATTTACTTATTGTCAAGTGTCACAAAATACAGTGAAAAATATTGGAGAATTCACCACTCTCTGGAATCATCTTAACACACAGACGAGTAAACCAAATCATAGAATATAAAGGCAGAAAAATGAAGACATAGAGAAAACGTTTTCAACTGTTTGTTAAGTGCTCTCTCATGAGATCTGGGCCTGATGGCCCTCGGCCCCACACCGCATCACCACCACTGGAATGAAAGTTACAATTCTTTAGCGATATCTCACCTTCACCAATGCTCTTGCCTCTAAGAGTCCTTGATGGACCTTGTTAGTACAGATGCCACTGATGCTACTAGCAACCACAGCAGCCCAAACTCGATTGCTGCTGCCATGAGTCTGCTTCAGACCCACCTCACCCTTGCAGACATCGTTGATGTTGCCAGATCTTGTACTGGGCCCTCCACCACCACCTCAATGAATCTACACCAGATGCAGACGCCATCATGAATCCAAACTTGCCCCCTCCACAGCAGTTATCAGTTGGCACGAGTTCCGCCTTGGTGATGCAGAATCCACCACTGGTGCTATTAACATGGAGTCCATGCCGCTGGTCACATTGGAGCCCACATTACTGGGTCCCCTTGTTGCTTATGTTGTTCCTGTGACTGAGCTCTTCAACAAGAGGTAAGTCAAAAAAATGAGAAAACAGAGAGAAACAAGAAAAAAAACAAAAAGAAAACTGGAGGACAAGCACTAGGCTCAAGAGCCCTGCTTACCAAGAGTAAGATGAACATCTAGGTGGTCTGGGAATGCTAGGGAGAATGAACTGAGGTATGTTAAAGATAGGCAAGTGGATATTAAAGGAAGAGGGGACAGGGATAATAATGGGTAACAAATATGGGGAACAGAGAGACGGATGGGATACAGGGTGGTGAGGATAGATGGAATGATGTGCAAAGACGATAGTGATTGAGGCTGATAATAGCAGTAAGAAGGATTTCAATGTGATAGAGGATGTATTGAGCTGAGAGAGGAATAGAGGCAAAGGGAGATGATAATTAGTGCGAGGGGATGTTGAGAGGGAGATAGGGAGGAGGAGACATGTAGTGAGAATCAGAGACAGGAAAATAAGGAGATTTGGAGCAAGTTATAGAGAGTAAGAGAGAGAGATGGGTGTGAGAGCATAAGGGCTAGTCATAGAAGCTGACAGCACTAAAAAATACTGATAGGCCCATCAAGTCTCTGCTGGTCAAAAACACCCACCTAACTACAGATATTCTAAACCCAATTTCCAGCATTTGACCCATAGCCTTGTTTGCCTTGACATAGTACATCTAAATACTGTTTCAATGTTATGAGGGTTTATGATTCTGTCGCCTTTATAGGCAGTGAGTTCCACATTCTGACCATTGCCTGGGGTAATGGGCATAGAGTGCGGTCTGGGTGGATTGCTCTTCAGAGGCTTGGTGTAGGCTCAGTGGGCTGAATGGACTCCTTCCACACTGTAGGAATTCTATGATACCAAGATTCTAATTCCCTCTCAACCTTCCGCCCCCACCTTGGACATTGATCCCTCCACAAAGGTGAAAACTTCCTTCCTGTCTACCCTGTCTATGCTCCTCATAATTTTATACTTTATAAATTGATACATTTCAGTCATGTCCCCTGCCAGTCTCCTCTGCTCTAAGTAAAACAACACCAGTCTGCCCAATCTTTCTTCATGAATAATTGTCCAGCCCAGTCAACATCCTGGTATATCTCCTCTGTGCCTTCATATGTCCTATGTGTCTCCCATATGTCTTCTTATTCACTTCAGTCACCTTAAGGGGCCAGTGTTCATATACACTAAGGTCCCTCTGATCCTTGGTGCTTCCCAGGGTCCAACCTTTCATCATGTATTCCTTGCCTTGCTTGTCCTGTCTAAGTGTATCATCTCATGTTTATCCAGATTGAATACCACTTGCCATTGGTCAACCATCTGACTATCCCATCTATATCCTTTTGTAATGTAAGACTATCCTCCTCACAATTTACCACCCAACCAATTTTTGTATTTTCTGCAAACTTGCTGACCTTCCCTCCTACATTCAAGTCTAAATCATTTATGTAAACCAGAAACAGCACGGGCCTCAACATTGACCCTGGGGGACCCCACCTGACACAGGTTTCCAGTCACAAAATGCCCCTTCAACTATCACCCTCTGCTTCCTGTCACTCATCCAGTTGTAGATCTAATTAATCAATTTTCTTTTATCCCTTGGCTCTTATTTTTGCTATGAGTGTCCCACGTGGGATCTTATCAAAAGCCTTTCTAAAGCCCAAGTGGACATCGAATGCATCGCCCTTACATAGTCATGTCATCAAAAAAATCAGTCAAGTTGGTCAGATTTGACCTCCCCTTAACAAAACCATGTTGGCTGTTCTTGATTAATCCCTGCCTTTCCAAATACAGATTAATTCTGTCCATCAGCACTGCTTCCAATAGTTTTTCTACCACTGAGGTCTTACTGGCCTGTAGTTTCTTTGTTTATTCCTGACTCATGTCTTGAATGATGGTCCCAAGTTGGCTGTTGTCCAGTCCTCCAGCAGCTCTCCTGCAGCCAGACAGAAATTGAAAATTATTGCCAGTGCCAGTGGCATTTCCTCCCTTGCCTCATTCAATAATCTGGGAGACAACCTGGAGAGGATACAGGGGAGATTCACCAGAATATTTCCTGGGAAGGAAAGTTTCAGTTGTGAGGAGAGACTGGATAGGTTAGGTTTGTTTTCCTTGGAGCAGATGAGGCTAATGGGAGATCGAATTAAGGTATACTAAATTATGAGAGGCATAGACAGAATACATTGTGAGAAACTTTTCCCAATGGCAGACACTTCAAAGACCAGAGAGCACAGCTTTGAGGTGAGGAGCAAGTGATTTAGAAGAGATCCAGGGAGGAATGTTTTCACGCAGAGGATGGCAGATATGGAACGTGTTGCCTGACAAGCTGGTGGGGGCAGGTTCTTTCACAATATTTAAGAAGCATCTGGATGAGCAGTTAAAATTCCAGGCCATAGTATGTTAAGGACCAAGTGCATGTACATGATATTAGTGCAGAGATAATGGGAATTGCAGATGCTGGAGAATCTGAGATAACAAAGTGTGGAGCTGGATGAACACAGCAGGCCAAACAGCTTCTTAGTTGCACAAAAGCTGGCATTTCAGGCCAAGAAGATAGGTGGAGAGGAGAGTATAGGTGAGAGGTAGGGAGGGTCTTCAGGACATGGTCAGGCAGTTTCAAGGCCAAAGACATCACAAGAGAGTTGCAGTGGGAGAGAGATTCCCTGAGGTTGGTCCGGAGGGAAGAGGGTAACTTCTTCAGGTTAGGCATCCTGGAAGAGGCTTCGCCATGAGGTTAAAACTGTATCAGAGATAATGGGAACTGCAGGTGCTGGAAAATCCGAGATAACAAAGTATTAAAGGACTTTTTTCTTTAGAATGTAGGAGACTGAGGGGGGAATCTTATAAAAGTGTATAAGATCATGAGAGGCATAGTTAAGGTAACTGCTCTCAGTCTTTTTCCCAGCATTAGGAAATTAGGGAATCAAGGACTAGAGGGCATCAGTTTAAGTAAGAGGGGAAAAAATACATGGGAACCTGAGGAGCAACTTTTTTACACAGACCATGGTACACATATGGAATGAGTCATTAGTGGAAGTAGTTGAGGCAGGTACATTAACATTTAAAAGGCATCTCATGAATACGTGGATAGGAAAGATTTAGAAGGAAATGGGGTTAGCATGGATGAGCATTTTGGTTGGCATTGACCAGTTTGGGCTGAAGGGCCTGCCTCTGTGCTGTGGGATGCTGTGACTCCGTAACAATGCTGAAAAGGTGAGGATGGCTGTAAGCTGTCTGACAGTTGGTTACTCATGTCTTACCTGACAGCAACCTGACTCTCACTGTCCTGAGTGGCTGACTGTCCATATCCAAGCTCGTGGACTGGTGTCAGAGGCCACCCTGCCCTTGACTTGCTATGCTGGGACCCCAGACCAAAGCCGACCTACCTTTGACTTGAGTGAGGACAGCTGGCAACAATGACAAGATAAAAACCAAAAGAACTGCGGGTGCTACAAATCAGGAACAAAAACACAGTTGCTGGAAAAGCTCAGCAGGTCTGGCAGCATCTATGAAGGAGAAAACAGAGTTAACGTTTCGGGTCAGCTGACCCTTCCTCAGAACTGATGGTGGCTAGGGAAATGTAAGTTTATAAGCAGAAAATAGGGAGGTGGGTGGGGTAGGGAGTAAACGATAGGATAGAGCCCAAAGAGAGAGAAAGACAGTTGGATGACAAAGGAGTTGTGAACAATCAGGCTGGGAGGGTGAGTAGTTGTTAATGGGGACTGTTAGAGACTAATAACAGGGGGTGTACTATGGCAGGCTATGTGGTAACAAGGCCTGGTGTGTGGGGTGGGGGCTGGGACATGGGAGAGTTTAGGCCTAAACTTATTGAACTCAATATTGAGTCTGGAGGACTGTAGAGTCCCCAGTTGGAAAATGAGGCCTTGTTCCTCCAGCTTGTTTTGGGCTTCACTGGAACACTGTAGAAAGCCAGAGACAGAGATGTTGGCCAGGGAGCAGGGTGGTGCATTGAAGTGGCAGGCAATGGATAGTTCAGGGTCTTTTTTGCGAGTTCTGCAAAGCGGTGGCCAAGTCTATGCTTCGTTTCTCCAATGTAGAGGAGACCACATTGTGAGCAGCGAATGCAATAGACTAGATTCTGGGAAGTGCAGGTGAAGTGTTGCTTCACGTGGAAGGTATATTTCAGCTCTTAGATACTGGGGAGGGAGGAGGTAAATGGGCAGGTGTTACACTTTTGCCGGTTACAGGGAAAGGCGCCGTAGGACTGTGGGGAGGTGTTGGGGGTGAATTAAATGTAGACCAGGGTGTCCCAGACGGAACGGTCCCTGCAGAAGGTGGACAAGGTGGGGGGGAGGAGAATATGTGTCTGGTGGTGGCATCTTGCTGGAGGTGGCGGAAATGGCATCTCTTCCTCATCATTTACTCCCTATATTAGGTTTGTTTTCGGAGACCCTCAAGGACTTGATGCAATAATAAGACGCTGACCTGTTTAGAAGAACACAAATCCTTTATTACAAAGCAAGTACAAGCTGTGGACAACAAAATGTGAGGCTGGATGAACACAGCAGGCCAAGCAGCATCTCAGGAGCACAAAAGCTGACGTTTCGGGCCTAGACCCTTCATCAGAGAGGGGGATGGGGTGAGGGTTCTGGAATAAATAGGGAGAGAGGGGGAGGCGGACCGAAGATGGAGAGAAAAGAAGATAGGTGGAGAGAGTATAGGTGGGGAGGTAGGGAGGGGATAGGTCAGTCCAGGGAAGACGGACAGGTCAAGGAGGTGGGATGAGGTTAGTAGGTAGATGGGGGTGCAGCTTGGGGTGGGAGGAAGGGATGGGTGAGAGGAAGAACAGGGTAGGGAGGCGGAGACAGGTTGGGCTGGTTTTGGGATGTAGTGGGTGGAGTGGAGGAGCTGGGCTGGTTGTGTGGTGCAGTGGGGGGAGGGGACGAACTGGGCTGGTTTAGGGATGCAGTAGGGGAAGGGGAGATTTTGAAACTGGTGAAGTCCACATTGATACCATTAGGCTGCAGGGTTCCCAGGCGGAATATGAGTTGCTGTTCCTGCAACCTTCGGGTGGCATCATTGTGGCACTGCAGGAGGCCCATGATGGACATGTCATCTAAAGAATGGGAGGGGGAGTGGAAATGGTTTGCGTCTGGGAGGTGCAGTAGTTTGTTGCGAACTGAGCGGAAGTGTTCTGCAAAGCGGTCTCCAAGCCTCCGCTTGGTTTCCCCAATGTAGAGGAGGCCACACCGGGTACAGTGGATGCAGTATACCACATTGGCAGATGTGCAGGTGAACCTCTGCTTAATGTGGAATGTCATCTTGGGGCCTGGGATAGGGGTGAGGGGGGAGGTGTGGGGGCAAGTGTAGCATTTCCTGCGGTTGCAGGGGAAGGTGCCGGGTGTGGTGGGGTTGGAGGGCAGTGTGGAGCGAACAAGGGAGTCACGGAGAGAGTGGTCTCTCCGGAAAGCAGACAGGGGTGGGGATGGAAAAATGTCTTGGGTGGTGGGGTCGGATTGTAGATGGCGGAAGGGTTGGAGGATGATGCGTTATATCCGGAGGTTGGTGGGGTGGTGTGTGAGAACGAGGGGGATCCTCTTTGGGCGGTTGTGGCGGGGGCGGGGTGTGAGAGACGTGTTGCGGGAAATACGGGAGACGCGGTTGAGGGCGTTTTCCATCCCCACCCCTGTCTGCTTTCCGGAGAAACCACTCTCTCCGTGACTCCCTTGTTCGCTCCACACTGCCCTTCAACCCCACCACACCCGGCACCTTCCCCTGCAACCGCAGGAAATACTACACTTGCCCCCACACCTCCCCCCTCACCCCTATCCCAGGCCCCAAGATGACATTCCACATTAAGCAGAGGTTCACCTGCACATCTGCCAATGTGGTATACTGCATCCACTGTACCCGGTGCGGCTTCCTCTACATTGGGGAAACCAAGCGGAGGCTTGGAGACCGCTTTGCAGAACACCTCCGCTCAGTTCGCAACAAACAACTGCACCTCCCAGTCGCAAACCATTTCCACTCCCCCTCCCATTCTTTAGATGACATGTCCATCATGGGCCTCCTGCAGTGCCACAATGATGCCACCCGAAGGTTGCAGGAACAGCAATTCATATTCCGCCTGGGAACCCTGCAGCCTAATGGTATCAATGTGGACTTGACCGGTTTCAAAATCTCCCCTTCCCCAACTGCATCCCTAAACCAGCCCAGTTCGTCCCCTCCCCCCACTGCACCACACAACCAGCCCAGCTCCTCCACTCCACCCACTGCATCCCAAAACCAGTCCAACCTGTCTCCGCCTCCCTAACCTGTTCTTCCTCTCACCCATCCCTTCCTCCCACCCCAAGCTGCACCCCCATCTACCTACTAACCTCATCCCACCTCCTTGACCTGTCCGTCTTCCCTGGACTGACCTATCCCCTCCCTACCTCCCCACCTATACTCTCTCCACCTATCTTCTTTTCTCTCCATCTTCGGTCCACCTCCCCCTCTCTCCCTATTTATTCCAGAACCCTCACCCCATCCCCCTCTCTGATGAAGGGTCTAGGCCCGAAACATCAGCTTTTGTGCTCCTGAGATGCTGCTTGGCCTGCTGTGTTCATCCAGCCTCACATCTTGTTGTCTTGGATTCTCCAGCATCTGCAGTTCCCATTATCTCTGATACAAGCTGTGGAGGATAACTGTATTCAACCCAGCACTGAGTGCAGAGTCTCATAAGCGATCCTCCCTGAGGAGCAGACACACCCCGTTTTTTATACCTCTTCGCATGCACAATACATAAAGCAATTTTACATCTCACAATGGCATGTTACATGAAACAATCATTACATCAGACAATGGCATGATACACAAACAATTACTACATCGAAAACATAAAGAGAGCAGGATGATCGTTCGTGAAGTGACTGCTGACGGCAGGAGGAGATTTCAAGTGGCCAAAGTGACAAAATGTAATTTCAAGTCTCCAAAGTGTCTGGCTTGAACAAAAGTAGGGGTCCTGGCCCCTTTTGCAGAAACAGAAGTTACATACTTTACAGGATCTTAGAAGTCTCACACCTTTACAAACGCTGTCCGCCTAATCTTATTTGAGACAGTTTCCACATACCCCTGTGCAGAAAGATAAAGACTAACAAAGTTTTGCACCAAATTCTATTCAGGTGGCAAGATTAAGGCAGTGTCTTTCTACCTATGTGTAGGAAGATAAGGATTTACAAAGTTTTACACCTAATTCTATTCAGGCAGGAAGTTTTAAGGCAGTTTCTGCATATTTCTGTGTAAGCGGATAAAGAGCATTAATTTATAGAGAATATAGAAATCAATGGGATGTTATCCGAATAACATCTCACCTACCCCATCCACCTCCCTATTTTCAACAGATAAATTGACGTTTTCCCAGCCACCATCAGTTATGAGGAAGGACCACCAAACCTGAAATGTTAACTCTTCACAGATGCTGCCAGACCTGCTGAACAATGACAAGATTCCTGGCTTTGTGTCAGTGCTAAATAGCACAGTAATGTAGCAGGACTGTGAGCCTGGTATCTCTGGCTAGGGGTGTAAAATGTAAAAGGGCAAGGCAATACAGGGGTGCAATGAACATCCAGGTAGACCTAGAGCAAGTGAGCACTGAGTTGAGCAAGTGGAGAGCCTGAAGATGCAGCCTGGCCCCCTTCTTGAACTAAGTATATGTTCCTGAACACAGTTGCCTTGTTGGAGTATTACAATGAGACTTGCCATTGCATCCTGAGGTGCAGTATTGAATTGTGGCATGATGGCTCAGTGGTCAGCACTGCTGCCTCAAAGTACCAGGAACCCGGGTTTGATTCTCGCCCCAGGTGATTGTCTGCGTCGAGTTTGCATGTTGTCCGTGTTCCTGCGTGGGTTTCCGCCTGGTGTTCTTGTTTCCTTTGACAGTCCAAAGATCTACAGGTTAGGTAGATTAGCCAGGCTAAACTGCCCATATTGCTCAGAGATGTGCAGGCTAGGTGGATTAGCCATGGTAAATTCAGGGTTATGGGCGATAGCGCATTGGGCTGGTTCTGGGTGGGAGGCTCTTCAGAGGATCGGTGCACTTTTGATGGGCTAAATGGCCTCTTTACACACTGTAGGGATTCTATAATTCTTGTAAGTGAATCGGAGATGTGCTGTGAGAGTTTTTAGAGGTGGGCACATGTCGGATGGTGTGGATGTGGGATACATGACGCATACCCAGAGATGTTGATGCCTGGTATTCCAACATGGAGATACTACAGAGCAAGCTGAAGTTGCCAACTACCTACTCTGATTTCCATGTTGAGATTCCTTGATATCTGGTGTTGTTTAGTAAGATAGGATGGTAGGTGAGTTGTAATGTAAACGTGGTGTTTAACAAGCAACAATCCCCTGAATTGGAATCTTGCTGCTGCTTATTGACAAGCCCACCAGATCACTCATCAAAAAGTTACCACAAATGCTTCTGAAGTTGAGATTGGCCTTGGCAGACATCTTGCGAGAAATTTTGCCAGATTCAACTTCACTCAGGCCTCTATAGAACTCTGCCCATAGAGCTCTGAAGAAGAGTCTTATTATAGTCTCAAAATGTTATGTTTGCTTTTCTCTCTGCAGATACTGTCAGACCTTCTCAGTTTTTCCAGTTTTATCTGTTTTGACAAGTTAAGTTAATCAGTGTGTTGTACTAGGAGTTCCGCGAGTGAACAATAGCACAATTCAGTAGCGCATTCAGATATAAGATCAGCTGAACTGAATGTGTAATAAGTCTTAAGAAACAACTTGAATCACAAATAACTGACAGTGGAGGAAATACAAATAGTGAAATATTTGGGAGGTAGTTACATGCTGGAAATGGAATGTGACTGGGAGGCTGAAACTGGAGAGGGAGGACAGCTTCAGAGATGATAAGGAAAGGATGAGGTAATAGGGATTTATCAAGGCCAGAAGAAACATGTGAAAACTCAAGAAGCCAATGGCAGGTGAATGCTCAAACATGATGTGATTCCTGGGTGACCTATGACTGGGGGCAAACTAGTCTGTAGTCTGTGGTGAGGGTTTGATCACAGGAAAGTCCAAGCAGAAGAGACTCTCATCTTTAGAAACAAGACAAAGTTTATCACATCTTATTAATTGTGTGAAGGTTATGTTGTACTGATGATGATGTGAGAAGCACTGTCTCCAACAACAAGTACCAAGAACTGCCTGCTGCTCCACCAATGTTATGTAGGGTGGAGAAGCAGCTCCACTCAGATTAACCCTTTCACATCCATTGTCTTGTACACCACTGTTTAAACCTTGGCTTCAAAATTCCACATTTCATGCCAGTTCACTGTTTCAAATGTTTTATAAAGGTGTTTTGAAATAAAGTAAATCTTTATAGAGTGATCACGTGCTCTCAAAATTAATTACTCACTTTGATTTAGGAGGGGAGACAAAAATAGACCAGGAATAAAAACTTCTAAATGTGAGTAAAGGCCAATTTTACAAAGCTAGGCTGTGAAGACTGATACAACTGCCTGAACAGAAGGAGATTTCACTGAAAAGACAATGTGCAATGCCAAGACTTAAGATTACTTAGTCACACATATTGAATAAATCTACAACAACTTCACTGTAAAGAAATTGGCCATGGCCTGTGTACTGGACCAAGTAGTTTGGATGTTATCTGACTGGGGACAAGGCAGCCATTGACTGCTCTGCAACATTTTGAGGGCCACAGACTGAGGTGCACGTCCACAGTCTGGAGAATAAGGTGGAGGCCAAATTTAGACACCAGGGTCTTACCATCAGAAGATATATGTTGATGGGATCCATTGTGCGTGTAGAATGGGTGGCACATTCTGATGAGCACTTCACAGACTGGTAAGAGAAAATCATGGAGTCACTGACAACTGTGGCAGCAGGGAAAAGGAGACCCAATAAAGAGAGGCTTAGATGTCATCAGCAATGTGTCAGAGTCTCAGAGAGGTGAACATCATATGGAATTTCCAAACAGAGGACTCCCAATGTGTAAACAATGGTGCAATCCATCCATAGCTGAGTAACTCTGCTATCTTTAACATGCATGAATGTCATCCACCACGTCTCACGGCATGACTCGGACTGTAGCACCAAGTCAATACGAGGAGACACCCAGAACATGCTCTAACAGTTAGTGGATGAGATAGTTTATCCTGTGATTCTCAGTTGTCAGGAGCTGAGCCACTCCAGGCAACCACAGAAGTAAATGTGAAGCCCCATAGTTCAGAGAAAGGGCAGGCTGAAGACAATCAAAACTCCTGTTATGGTGTTTCTATCAGCTGAACTTACTTTCTCAGCCCTTTGATGGTAATACATACTTGGAATGCTGCTCTGAAGAGTGCCGAGGCCCCAATGGGGTTCCCTGATGACAGAGACCATGGTCATGTCATGTAACCTCCACATCAAATTGAGTTGCATTCTTCAGAAATCTCTAAAAAGTAAACTTTAGACAAAGTGACCTTGTTAAATGATATCTCTAATTTGTTTTTTTTGCTTTCAGGACTGCTACATTTTGATCTCACTGTCTTAGATGATAAGGTATAGGAGCAGAATTAGACCATTCAGCCCATTCGATCCGGTCTGATATGTTTCTGAACCCCATTCTCCTGCCTTCTCCCCATCTTACTTAGAAGATTCCTTTCAATGGTTTGTCCACTGGTCTTTCTAAAAGCAAGTTCATCCCCAAAGTCAGTGTCCATGCTTAAACTGCGTTTTCCTACCTTTCACGTTGGCATTTCATGTTTCCAATCCACAGGCCTATCTTGCTGTACATTCAGCCAATTATATTGTCACATCTTCCAACGGCTTTCTCTGCTCCACTTAAATAGTCACACTTCTGTATTGATTAAACCCTACTGGTAAATAGGTAACTTCCTTATCCACTTTGGTATCAGTTATTCATCAGCAAGCTGTCACTTGTGACAGCCTAGTCAGTATAGCTGCTTTGAGATAATAGAGAAAGTGCCATGAACATAGCCTTTATTCCTCTTCAGTAAAGAACTCTGGTCCCCATGGTTACTCTGTACTTCCAGTGGTCAGAAGATTTGCTCTCAGCAAATGAACTGGTTAATCAGTACCTGCTACTTTTAATTTTAGCCACCTTTCTGAGGTTTTCTGTCAATCATTCTTTTTGTTGGAATAATGTTTCATTTTCTGACTTTGACTTACAAACATTTAACCATTTTCTACTGCTGCAGATAGGTGCCAGAGGCTAACATTTGCTTTGTCAGAGTTCAGGCATAAACTCCTCTAAATGAGAGGAATTACAGTTTTGGAGCAGGTGGCCCTGAGGCAGGGACACTAACACAATGCCACAAGAGCTCTCTAATCAGAGTTTTTCTTAATTTCTAGGTTAACTTTAAAAATCATGTCAATTGTAATATTCAGACATGCTACGGCATACGCTGGAGTAGAGACTTGAACTTGGGCCTCCTGGCTCTGAGGTAAGGACATTACCACTGCACCACAAGAGCTCTGAAAATACATTACTGAACCAAAAGGGTTACTTTTTAAGAATGAGAATCAATAGTGTTTACAGGATTACCATGGTTAGCTTTTTAATTCTAGATTTTTAATAAAAATCACCATCTGCAGTAATGGGATTTAAATTTATGTCCCCCGAACGTTAGCGTAGACATTCAGGATTACTAATCCAGTGGTATATGCAGAATACCACAGCATCCCCCAAATATTTGGAAGACCCTGGCCTCCAGGCATGTTTAGATTAGATTCCCTACAGTGTGGAAACAACTCCTTTGGCCCAACAAGTCCACACCGTTCCTTGGATCATCCCACCCAGACCCATCCCCCTAACACTATGGGCAATTTAGCCTGGCCAATCCACCTAGCCTGCACATCTTTGGACTGTGGGAGGAAACTAGAGCACCCAGAGGAAACCTGCGCAGACATGGAGATGAAGGATCTAGGCCCGAAACGTCAGCTTTTACGCTCCTGAAATGCTGCTTGGCCTGCTGTGTTCATCCAGCTACACACTTTGTTATCTCAGACACGGGGAGAATGTGCAAACTCTGCACAGACAGTCGGCCTAGGCTGGAATCAAACCCGGGTCCCTGGCGCTGTGAGGCAGCAGTGCTAACCACTGAGCCACCGTGCTGCCCTTGAACAGGTTTCTCACCTGTTCAGAGGTGGTATTTCGTACCTCTGGAGTAAGTGAGTCTTGAACCTGGATCTCCTGGCTTGCAGGTAGGAACACTACCACTACACTGCAAGACTCCTCCCTCTAATTAGAGTTTTATTTATTTTCCTTTTTGTTATTTCCAGAGATGCTATTATACATCTTTGATTTTTTTAAGATCACCATCAAGTCACTTGCGTTTATAATTAAGAGAATAATTTGCAAGTTAATTCGAGTCTTATTCCAGCTCACACATCACAAGTCTCTATCCATGCTGATTATTTCATCCTCATAAACTCTCAATCAGGTGCTCACCCAATTGAATCACTCCCTGTTCATAGGCACAGGTATCCCTGCCAGACACTGCAAGCTGAAAACATATCCGCTCTCTCTATCTCTTCTATTACCCTCTTGCAGTACTACTCTCATTTTTCTCTCCTTCTTATCCTCTGTCCTGACCCCCACTTTCCTAAGCCCCTTTCTTTTGTGCTGCACTCTTCTATCCTCTTTCTTCTTATTATCTCTCTGTGTCCCTCTCTGATCTCCTTCCCCTTGTAGCACCTCTTATTTTCTCAATTTACCCGCTCTCCTGAACCCACCATTGCTGTACCCCATACTCCAGCTGCTATTGTCCAGCCTCCCTCCCTCCTAACTTCCACTCTCCTATCCTTCTGCTGTCACTCCTATGTCCTTCTCTCCTATGTCCAATCTCTTGCTCTCCCTCTCTCTTGCTCTCCCTCTATGCTGCTCTCAATCCTACCTTTCTTTCTCCTGCTTGTCCTCCTTACTGTCTCTTTCTCTCTCGCCCTCCCTCCCCCCTGCCCTCACTCCTGTGTCCCTTTCTTCTGTCCCGAATCTCCTGCCATTCTTCTCTCCTGCCCTGAATTTCCCTCTTACCCTCTCTCTTGTCTCCCTCTCTTCTTGCCCTCTCTCCTATGTCCATCTCCTGTGGTTCTCTCTCTCTCCTCACTCCTATGCCTTCTTCTCTTATGTTCCCGCCCCATATTGTCCCTCCGTCTGCAACAGCATACCATTGCTGCCCTGTTAGTTTAGGCTGTCTCTTCTCATTTCTGGTCAGAGTGCTCTGTCCATCCCTAGCTTGTCAATATGAAAGCCTCCATGGGTGAGGATAAAAGAACTAACAATGCAAGAGCTCATGATTTAATATCTACCAAAGAGAACTGAGAGACCAGCTGCAGACACTGAGCTTTTTGTTTTCAGATGGGACAGTGACAATTTTTAAACATTTACCCGAATTGCTGCAAAAATATTACAATGAGAACTCCATAAAACTGAATTAACAAAAGCCTTATTCACATATTGTAACGACTTTGGTTGCCGTAAAAGGTGCTCGTTAGCTCACAACAATTAAAGCCTTCACTTTGATATGTGCAATTTTCACTGATGTTGAAAAGCTCCTCAGCTAAACCTGCTCGTGGGTGTGAGTGTGATGCAGCAGAGAAGTGAACAGGATTGAAAGTCATTAATTTTATTATCATCTGCCCCCAGCCTCACTGATTCCTGGCAATTAAAATTCCCCACAGAGTCCAAGTGCTAGGAAATTATGTTGAAACTTTATAAGTCAGTGAAGGGCTGGCATGAGCACATTGGGCTGAATAGATTGCTTCTGTGCTGTAGCCATTCTGTGATTTAATGAAACTATGGAGGTCTTTGAAATCACAAAGGCGTTTGGCAGAAATAATGTGATTTTGCCTCCAACAAGGTGTCATCAGCTGAGCTACGATGCTTATGTTAGCTCCTGTAACATGAGAGCTAGACATAGTATTGACAAATCTAATACAATGTTTAATTCAGCTCACTGTTACACATAAACATTGAATTCACAAATATATATCTCTCTGAGCTCGTACGAGGTTGTTATGTTACCAAGAGTCAGAAGCATGACATGCTTTAAGTGGCTTCGGTTAAAATTGAATGTAGGAACAGGAGTAGGCCATTCAACCCCTCGAGCCTCCTCTGCCATTCAATAGGATTATGGCCGATTTATGGCCTAACTCCATATACTTGCCTCGAACCCGTATCCCCTGATACCCTCGCTTAATAAAATGTTGTCATCTCAGATGGAGTCTGATTCAGGTCACATGCTATGATAAGGTGCTAATATCATGAACACATCTCTTAATGTTAAATTCCGCACTGTCTGTGAAGTATAACATAACATCCCTTATTTTCAGAAGATAAAAAGAAGCTCAGATCTACAAAGTTGCACACAGACACATGTTATCAATTCAATAAATATACCAACAGGTAAGGGCCTTGTGCTGCAGTGGTGGTGTCCTGACCTCTGAGACAGGAACTTGGGCTTAAGTCCCATCTGCTCCGGCGGAGCAGGGTTGGGGGGGGCTGGTAGTGCGCTGGGGTGGGTGTCATAACATGTCTGAGCACGTAGGTTAGAATTAGTACAAAGACATAAAACAGAGTTTGCAAGTCAAACATTTCAAACATCAGCGTAACATTTTCAGATGTTTGAAAGCTAGTCTTGATCTAATGATGTTTATACCATCTAGAAAGATGCGTGCTGTTCTCAGTTGTACTTGTTTGAAAACTGGTTGCCTTGCAGCTCATTACTATCAGTGTTTTCTTCCTCACTTTCTTTGGGCATGGTTAGTGGGTCATACACTGGTTTGAGTTTGTTTTAACCATAGCTGTCCCATCACAAATAACGTTGTATGAGAGATAGTAGGAACTGCAGATGCTGGAGAATCTGAGATCACAAGGTGTGGAGCTGGATGAACACAGCAGGCCAAGCAGCATCTTAGGAGCACAAAAGCTGACGTTTCAGGCCTAGACTCTTCATTTGGCCTGCTGTGTTCAGCCAGCTCTACACGTTGTTATAACGTTGTATGATCTGGTTGTACAAATTCTATACTGTTGTCCAAGAGGTCATATTTGGATTTTGACTTATGCTCAATTTTGATAGTTCTGTACCTCTCACTTGTCTTTCATGCTCATCTGTCTTTCTATTTCGCAGAATGTTCAAACTGCTGGATGCTGGACAATGTCGTAAGCAGTTACCTTCTGGCGATAAGTTGTGCTGATGGTGGTGATCCCTTCTCCATCAGAATCACATGAAAATGCAGCAGTGCAATGTGAAAAATTACAGATTTGACATTATGTACCATACATTCTGCTAGACTGAGTGTATACAGTGTGGTGTCAACGTGGTATAGGTTCCCTCACTTCTTAGTACAACTGTCTTTGAATGGTTTGGCACTGGAGGAGTTGTGGGGTAGGGGGCATCATTGCACGGGCAAGAGAATGAATGGGGCTGTGGTTGGGGATGGGGAGGGAAGGATAGAACAGACAGGGCGCATTCTCCCCTCTCTTGTGTTCCCAATCATCCCCTACTCCCAGCTCCATACATTCTCTGTCCCATTCCCCTCATCCATCTCCAGTCCATTCTTACATGACACAACAACATACAGGACCTGGACCAGTTCACATGCATGTTGAGTGCATTGTGCAGTCACCCCAAAGGTTCTGTGTCACAAACACTGTCAATAAGCAATCATGATATTACAGAACCTCACTCTATGTTTCTGCCATTTTGGAGAAACAAACTAGCACAATTGAATGACCTTTGGGGTCTAAGTGTAGAAAGTAGCTTTTTAGCAGTTTTTTTTTCCCAGAGGGGCTTTGCAGCTGTGCTGCGAGAAGCATTAAAGTGCCTTTGTTTCTAAAAATCAAACAAGGGGCATGCAATTTTTTTAAAAAAGAGAGACCGAGATCAAGAGAGTGTTTTCTGCCTCAGTGCGCAAGTGTAACAATGTTCAACCTTGATTGTACTTCCCACAACCCTGTTAAAATTTTCTTCTAGTCTTAAAAGGCATAAGATTTTGATCAGGAAGAATTAATGTTAAACCTCCAATCTCTGATTTTCCAGGCTGTTGTGCAGTTGAACTTCAGTTAGATTTCCTAACTATCCATCATCAAGAACTTGGATTCTTATAAATAAAAGTCACCACCGCTAACCATAATTTTACCTCCATCAAGGTACCTCTGTTTGATTCAATAACACTGATGTTTGTTAGCTTCAGGATCTAGACACGGGTAATGTGGCCTTGAGGAATCCAACAGAACAATTACTTCACTTCATTGTTATATATAAACATGAGATTCATACACACAGAAGTATCAGGGTTGGTATTAAGCTATTCAATTTCAGAGCAGGACACTTTCATCAGTGCATCATACTTCAAGTGGCTCAAGTTATTATGGAGTTTGAGACCTTTATACCCTCAGGTCATGTGCTACATGATACACTAATGAGTGTGTTTCTTAAAAGGATACTGACTGTGAAACAAAACAATGCAAAAACTGTTCCTAGTAAGATCATTAAGGTCCTTGTAAGGCAGTAAAGTCAAGATTTGAAAGATGTAGATTTAAGATGATGGGCAAAACAAACAGATGCAAAGTGAAGATAAAGTGTTTTTACGCAACAAGTTATCATGACCGCCTGAAGGGAGGTGAGAGCAAATTCAAATATAACTTTGAAAAGGAAATCAGTGGTTAGCACTGCTGGCACACAGGTTTGGTTCTAACCTGGGGTAACTGTCTGTGTGGATGTTCTCCCTGTGCCTGTGTGGGTTTCTTCTGGGTGCTCCATTTCCTCCCATAGTCCAAAGATGTGCAGTTTAGGTGGATCGACCATGTTAAATTTCCAATAGCGTCCAGGGATGTGTAAGCTAGTGTGGGTTAGCCATGGTAAATGCGGGGTTTTGGGGAAAAGATGGGAGGAGCGGTCTGAATGGGATGCTCTTAGGAGGGTCAGTACAGATTCAGTGCACTGAATAACCTCTGTCTGCATAACAGGGATCTTATGATTCTATGAAATTGGAAAAATTCTTGAAATGTAAAAACTACATGGTCTTTAGAAAAGGGAATTGGATTCATTCAATTGCTCTTTCAACTAGGGGGCTGATGGGCTGAATGTTTTCCTTCTGTGTGGAATCATTCCATGGTTGAATGAGGCACAATAAATGTTCATTTTCCTACCTTTATTGTCATGATCCACATTTGCCACTGCCCTACCACTAGGTGACACCCTCAGCTGAATTTTAACAAGAGTGCTAGAATTCTGACACTAAAACAGAAATTGCTGGAGACACTCGACAGGTCTGGCAGCATCAGTGAAGAGAGAAAGCAGATTTTCTGTAACAAAGTTTTTGTAGACTAGGACCGTGAGCATGTCCCATCACCTGATGAAAGGGCTCACTTCAATGTATCGTTTGGGGGATTGTCAGGTAAAGCCAGGGATAAGGCCTGGATCAAAGCATTTTGGATGTGCAAGATCCGGTCCAGATGAGAGGTTTGACTTGTGAATCTAATTGCTGGTAGTTCAGAAGTTGAGTATTGCTGCAAAATGACACATTTTCTCAAAACATTTTGTCTCACACTCATCAGGACAATTTGCAAGAATACCACAGTAAAGGGAGCACAGCATTTATATTGTCCGAGAGTAGAGTGCTACTTGATGGCAAGAGGACTCTGTTTGGTAAAGGCATTTCCCTGAAAAATGAACAGAGAATGACTGTCATCTCTTTTGTTGAGTTGAAACAGGTGCAGTGCACGTGCATGTGCTTTCTACCTGAAAAGAACAGGGAATTCTGTTTTAACAGATCTTAACGTAGCCTCTGGTATGCACAACTATGCCATACTCTGAGCTTGACTGACAATACTAAATTAGTTGTTTATACAATTTTCAGCACATTTAGGATTATTGAATAAATGATGCGCAACCACAAAATCACATCTAATGTTGGACGCTATTTTGAGTTTTACAAATATAGACTGGTTGGGTATGGTCCATGCCTTACCTTTGCATGCAGTTTAAGGGATATGCTGTTTGCTATGAGCTGCCAATCTTAGGGATTTATGGCCTACATACATGTCATTACACCAGCACTGAAATTCATGTACCACATTATTTATTGTGTAATCGGCAGAATCACATGAGCGGTAAACACCATTTGTATTGCTAATGCCTAGAAGCAGCGAGAAACAGTAGGCACCAACAGTTGCTCAAATATTTGCGATAACTTAACCCCAATATGAGGTAATATGATATAGACTGGGCTTTTATTTCAGCACCAAAGATAATGTCCTTAAGCCCATTCATGGGTTTGTGAGATATTTAGCAAGAATAATCAACGTAACCGTTATCTTGCTGATTGGCTATGATTTGCCCCATTTCAGCATCAAGATTGTCCTATGAATAAATAGCTTGGGCTGGCCTTAATAGCTTGTGGATGAAGCCAATATTATAACATGTAAAACTTGTAAGATTCTTCATCTTGCAGCAGAAGAGGTAGCATAATGCTCACAAGGGGGCGCCATTCTAGGGATGGAGTGGCCAACCTGACAGTATTAAGTCAATGAAGGAAGGGGGTGTCAATGCTGAGCAATCAGCAGGTTGGTATTGGTCAAAGGGAGGATCTGTTTCTTGAAGACAGAGTACTATCTAATTTATGCAGTCTGAGAGACAGGAGCGCAATTAACTATCATAAAAACAAGGTACTGGATCCTTGAAAACTGAAACAAAAACAGAAAAGGCTGGAGAAACTCAGCAGGTCTGGCAGCAACTGTGGAGACAGAAACAGAGTTAATACTACAAGTCTGTTACGCCAAGTCCAGCTATAATCATGTAGCTTGAGCTACCGAGGCCTGGGGTGTGCGGAGGGGCTGGATGTGGGTTATATATAAAGTGGGTATATAAGAAGTTCGGAAGTACACGAGGAGTTGAGAGAATTCACTGAGGCAGTGAGGACACTCGCACTGAAAGTGCTGGAATCCATTCATGATGTCAGCTTTAGCTGAGTTTTTTTTGTGGGTAGCATGGTGGCTTGTGGCTGACACTGCTGCCAACAGCATCAGGGACCCAGATTCAATCCCAGCCTTGGGTTATTGACTGCGGGGGGTTTGCACATTCTCCCTGTATCTGTGAGGGTTTCCTCTGGGTGCTCTGGTTTCATCCAAAGATGTGCAGTTTAGGTGGAATTGCCATGCTAAATTGCCTGTTGTGGATTAACCATGGTAAATACAGAGTCATGGGGATAGAATAGGGAACTGGGTGTGGGTGCAGTACTCTTTCAAGGGCTGCTGTGGACTCAATGGGCCAAATGGCCTGTTTTCACACTGTAAGTGTTACATGATTCTTTATTCCCACAAAGGGTCACTTGCAATAGTTTACACAACTCACTTGAATATTGGAGTGGAAATCAGGTCCTACTTTTCCTGGAGTACGAAGGTAAAAATTCAATGAAACTACTAAAAATCCCATTTTACCCCGACTGCTATCCAGAGCCAAAGGAAACCACATCTTCTTCAATAACACTAAATGTAGCTCAACTGTAACACATCTGACATGAACAAGAACAGTAAAAGAAATTGATTTCTAATTTATGTAACTTAAACTTTACCCCTTTTAAAATAACACACAAACGCACACAAACACACCCTGTCCCACACACACATTGACACAAACATACACACATACTTTCTCACAGACACACATTCAAACACATTCACACAGTCTCTCTTATGCACACCAGACACACACGCACACACTCTGTCTCTCTCACAGTCTCTCACATAACTGGCACGCAAACACATACGCATACAGACTCAGATATACAGACGTACATATTCTGTCTCTCTCTAACACATACACACATATACACAACACGCCTGTGCATGGCACGCATGTGTGCGCACACACACACACACACACACACACACACACACACACACACACACACAGAAACAGATATGAGTGGAGTGAAATGAAATCATCAAGAGGACATAGTCCTATATCAGAGATAGTAGAAACTGCAGATGCTGGAGAATCTGAGATAACAAGGTGTAAAGCTGGATGAACACAGCAGGCTTAATGGGAACTGCAGATGCTGGAGAATTCCAAGATAATAAAATGTGAGGCTGGATGAACACAGCAGGCCCAGCAGCATCTCAGGAGCACAAAAGCTGACGTTTCGGGCCTAGACCCTTCATCAGAGAGGGGGATGGGGAGAGGGAACAGGAATAAATAGGGAGAGAGGGGGAGGCGGACCGAAGATGGAGAGTAAAGAAGATAGGTGGAGAGAGTGTAGGTGGGGAGGTAGGGAGGGGATAGGTCAGTCCAGGGAAGACGGACAGGTCAAGGAGGTGGGATGAGGTTAGTAGGTAGCTGGGGGTGCGGCTTGGGGTGGGAGGAAGGGATGGGTGAGAGGAAGAACCAGTTAGGGAGGCAGAGACAGGTTGGACTGGTTTTGGGATGCAGTGGGTGGGGGGGAAGAGCTGGGCTGGTTGTGTGGTGCAGTGGGGGGAGGGGACGAACTGGGCTGGTTTAGGGATGCAGTAGGGGAAGGGGAGATTTTGAAACTGGTGAAGTCCACATTGATACCATATGGCTGCAGGGTTCCCAGGCGGAATATGAGTTGCTGTTCCTGCAACCTTCGGGTGGCATCATTGTGGCAGTGCAGGAAGCCCATGATGGACATGTCATCTAGAGAATGGGAGGGGGAGTGGAAATGGTTTGCGACTGGGAGGTGCAGTTGTTTGTTGCGGACTGAGCGGAGGTGTTCTGCAAAGCGGTCCCCAAGCCTCCGCTTGGTTTCCCCAATGTAGAGGAAGACGCACCGGGTACAGTGGATGCAGTATACCACATTGGCAGATGTGCAGGTGAACCTCTGCTTAATGTGGAATGTCATCTTGGGGCCTGGGATGGGGGTGAGGGAGGAGGTGTGGGGACAAGTGTAGCATTTCCTGCCGTTGCAGGGGAAGGTGCCGGGTGTGGTGGGGTTGGAGGGCAGTGTGGAGCGAACAAGGGAGTCACGGAGAGAGTGGTCTCTCCGGAAAGCTGACAGGGGAGGGGATGGAAAAATGTCTTGGGTGGTGGGGTCGGATTGTAAATGGCGGAAGTGTCGGAGGATAATGCGTTGTATCCGGAGGTTGGTAGGGTGGTGTGTGAGAACGAGGGGGATCCTCTTGGGGCGGTTGTGGCGGGGGCGGGGTGTGAGGGATGTGTTGCGGGAAATACGGGAGACGCGGTCAAGGGCATTCTCGATCACTGTGGAGGGAAAGTTGCGGTCCTTGAAGAACTTGGACATCTGGGATGTGCGGGAGTGGAATGTCTTATCGTGGGAGCAGATGCGGCGGAGGCGGAGGAATTGGGAATAGGGGATGGAATTTTTGCAGGAGGGTGGGTGGGAGGAGGTGTATTCCAGGTAGTGATGTCATAAGATGACATTCCACATTAAGCAGAGGTTCGCCTGCACATCTGCCAATGTGGTATACTGCATCCACTGTACCCGGTGCGGCTTCCTCTACATTGGGGAAACCAAGCGGAGGCTTGGGGACCGCTTTGCAGAACACCTCCGCTTAGTCCGCAACAAACAACTGCACCTCCCAGTCGCAAACCATTTCCACTCCCCCTCCCATTCTCTAGATGACATGTCCATCATGGGCCTCCTGCAGTGCCACAATGATGCCACCCGAAGGTTGCAGTAACAGCAACTCATATTCCGCCTGGGAACCCTGCAGCCATATGGTATCAATGTGGACTTCACCAGTTTCAAAATCTCCCCTTCCCCTACTGCATCCCTAAACCAGCCCAGTTCGTCCCCTCCCCCCACTGCACCACACAACCAGCCCAGCTCTTCCCCCCCACCCACTGCATCCCAAAACCAGTCCAACCTGTCTCTGCCTCCCTAACCGGTTCTTCCTCTCACCCATCCCTTCCTCCCACCCCAAGCCGCACCCCCATCTACCTACTAACCTCATCCCACCTCCTTGACCTGTCCGTCTTCCCTGGACTGACCTATCCCCTCCCTACCTCCCCACCTACACTCTCTCCACCTATCTTCTTTACTCTCCATCTTCGGTCCGCCTCCCCCTCTCTCCCTATTTATTCCAGTTCCCTCTCCCCATCCCCCTCTCTGATGAAGGGTCTAGGCCCGAAACGCAGCTTTTGTGCTCCTGAGATGCTGCTTGGCCTGCTGTGTTCATCCAGCCTCACATTTTATTATCTTGAACACAGCAGGCTTTCCTGCTTCTCTGATGCTGCTTGGCCTGCTATGTTCATCCAGCTCTGCACCTTGTTATCATAGTTCTATACCAATTCAATCAATCGAAGGGGATAGTCTTGCTGAGGAAAATGGAAGGGACAGCCAGTTATTGAACACTTGGAATGATTCTTATGTTAGGTAGTGTTTGACAAAGATTAATAGAATTATTGTTATCGGGCACTGTCCTGTCAGGGTCAGGCTTTGTGGCAATGTGTGTAACTTAGGGATGGTTTCCTGGTACTATGATTAAGGAAGTCCCTAACCTTTCCAAGCATATTGTTAAAGGTGAGATTAAGAAGCCAGAAATTGGTAGGAATGACATTTTTAGGAAAAGATTAAAGTAGTCCACAGTGAATTTAAGAGATTACGTGAGGATTAAAAAATAGAACCTTAAAAGAAATGATTTCAGGTTTACTCCCAATGCCAAACTCAAACAAGAGAGGGAACAAAAGGATAAAGGAGATAAATCAGTGGCTGAAGAACTGGTGTATTACTCAGGCATTCAGGTTTTTGGACAATTGGAATATTTGTTTGGATAGAAAAGACCTGTTCAGAAAGGATGGGTCTGACCTAAACTGGAAAGGAACCAATATCTTTGCAGGGAGATTTGCTTGTTCCATTACGGGAGACTTTATACTGATAGAGACAGGGAGTAGGGGAATTCTAAACAGTTGTGTAAACAGAAGGATTGATGGGGGTAGGTTCTGAATGTGAGGAGAGCATGTCAACTGGAAAAGAAAGATAAGAGAGTCAGAGTATGTAATAACTCTAAAGAAGTAACTTGCTCTTATTTCAATGCAAGAGGTCTTACAGGTAAGGCTCATGAACTCAGGGCATGTTAAGAATGTGAGATTGGGACATAATAGCTGTTACAGAAACTTGACTGGGAGACGGGCAAGATGGGCAGCTCAATGTTCCAGGTTTTACATGCTTTAGGAAGGATAGGAAAAGAGGCAAGAAAGAGGGGAGGAGTAGCATTTTTGATAAAAGAATACATTACTGCTGTAAATTGAGAAGATATTTCTGAAAAATTGTTCAGTGAAAATATACGGGTTGAAATTAGAAATGAGAGAGGAAAGATCACTTTGATGGGATTGTACTATAGGCTCCCCAATAGTAAGAGGTAAATTGAGGAACAAATATGCAGGGAGATCCCAGACGTATGTAAGCATAATAAGGTTGCAATAAAGGGGGAATTTTAATTTTCCAAACATTGTCTGGGGCTACCATAGTTTGTGAAGAATTTGTCATAAGTTTTCAAGAAAATCTTCTTTATCAATATGTGGATGCTCCTATTAGAAAAGGAGGAAAACTAGACCTTCTTTTGGGCAATAAGGTAGGGCAGGTGGCTAAAGTAACAGTGGGGGAACACTTTGGGTCTAGCGATCATAATTCTATTCGTTTCAAAATGGTTATGGAAAAGGATAAGCCTTCCATAAAAGTTAAAGTTTTCATTGGAGTAGGGCAAATTTTAATGGACAAGAACTTTCAAAAGTTGATTGGATTAGACTGTTCCCAGGTGACTAGTAAGGAACAATGGATGAATAAAGATATTAAGATTCTAATCTTACATTAGTATCTTATATTAGATATAGACGACTTGGTTCAACATAAAGAGCGTAGGGGAATTCTTCAGAAAGAAATCAGGAAGGCAAAGAGGGGATATGAGATAGCATTGATAGATAAGGTTAAGGATAATCCAAAGAGATTCTACCAATACATAAACAGCAAGAGGGTAACTAGAGAGAGGGTAAAGCCTCTTAAAGATCAAGAGTTCACCTTTGTATTGAACCCTAGGACATGGGAAAGATACTACGTGAATAATTTGCATCAGTTTTTACTTTGAAGAAAGAAATAGAGTATAGAGAATACAGCGAAACAAACTTTGATGTTTTAAAAACAGTTCATATTACAGAGGATAATAATCCTGAGAAGCTGCTTGGCCTGCTGTGTTCATCCAGCCTCACATTTTATTATCTTGGATTCTCCAGCATCTGCAGTTCCCATTGTCTCTGATACCATATTACAGAGGAGGTGGTTTGGGACATGTAAGAGAATATAGAGGTGGATAAATCTCCAGGACTGAATCTACTGTATCCCAGAACATTGTGGGAAGTAAGGGAAGAAATTGCAAGAACTCTTGCAGAAACATAGCATCATCTATAACTACACGTGAGGTTTCCTGATGACAAGAGGGTGGCTAATGTTGTACCTTTGTTTAAAACAGGTTGTAAGAAGAAACCAGGGAACTATAGCCCTGTGAATCTGTTGTAGGTAAATTGTTGGAGATGATTGTAAAGGGTAAGATTTATGGACATTTAGAGGGGCAATCATTGATTAGGGAGATTTTGTATGAGGAAAATTGTGTCTTATAACTTTGATTGATTTTTTTTGAGGAAGTTACCAAAAAGATTGATGATGGCAGAGCAGTAGATGTTGTTTATTTGGATTTTAGTAAAGCCTTTGACAAGGTTCTGCATGGTAGACTAAATAGTAAGGTTAGATCACGTGGGATTCTGGGTGGACTTGCCAATTGGACACATATTTGGCTTAACGGGAGGAGACAAAAGAACAGTGGTGGACGGTTGCTTGTCGGACTAGAGGCCTGTCACCAGCTGTGTTCCACAGGGATTTGTTCTGGATCCTCCTTCATTTGTCATTTATATAAATGATTTGGATGAAAATATAGAAGGTGTGATTAGTAAGTTTGCAACAACACCAAAATTGGTGACATAGTAGACAGTAAAGAAGGTATTCTAAGATTACAGAGCCACCTTGATCAAATGGGTCAAAAGCCTGAAAAATGGCAAATGGAGTTCAACCTGGATGAATGTGAGGTATTATATTTTGGTGCAACAAACAAGGGTAGAGCTTATACAATTAATGCTAGGGCCCTGGGTAAAGTTGTAGAACAGTAGGATCTAAAGGTACAGGTACATAATTGTTTGAAATTTGCATCACATATAGGTGGTTAAAAAGGCATTTGGCACACTTGCCTTCATTGCTCAGTCCTTTGAATACAGAAATTGGAAAATTATGTTGAGGTTGTACAGGACATTAGTGAGACTTCTTCTGGAACATTGTGTCCAGTTTGCCCAGTTATAGGAAGAATATTGTTAAGCTGGAGAGGGTTCAGGAGAGATTTACCAGGTTGTTGCTGCATATGGAAGGTTTGAGTTATAAAGAAAGGCTGGGTAGTTTGGAGATAGTAGGAACTGCAGATGCTGGAGAATCTGAGATAACAAGGTGTAGGACTGGATGAACACAGCAGGCCAAGCAGCATCAGAGGATCAGGAAGGCTGATGTTTCGGTCCTAGATCTGAAATATCAGTCTTCCTGCTCCTCTGATGCTGCTTGGCCTTCTGTGTTCATCCAGCTCTATACCTTGTTATCTCTGGGTAGCTTGGAACTTCTTTCACCGGAGCATATGGGTTTGAGAGGCAACCTGATAGAAGTTTATAAAATAATGAGAGGTAATGACAGAGTTAATAGTAGTTTTCTTTTTCCCTAGGATTGGGGATTTCAAGACCAGGGGACACATTTTTAAGGTGAGAGGAGAGAGATTTAAAAAAGACATGAAAGGCATTTTTTAAAAATAGAGGATAGTTTGCATGCGGAATAAACTTCTGTGGAAATGGTGGATACAGGTACAGTTACAGTGTTTAAAAGATGTTTGAATAGGTACATGAATAGGAAACGTTTGAAGGGATATGGACCAGGTGCAGGCAGGTGAGATAAATTTAGTTTAGAATTATGTATGGCATGGACTGTTGGACTGAATTGTCTATTTCCGCACTGTATGACTCTATGACTATGACCAATATAGATCACAAAACTTGATGGGATAATGGGAACTGCACATGCTGGAGAATCCGAGATAACAAAGTGAGGAGCTGGATGAACCTTCTCTAGGCCCAAAACATCAGCTTTTGTGCTCCTAAGATGCTGCTTGGTCTGCTGTGTTCATCCAGCTCCACACTTTGTTATCACAACACTTGGTGGTTTGGTTTCACAGCCTTTTTGATTCTCTGAAGAAACCCTGATGTTATCTGTACAACAAGGATCCAACTGGTGATTGGTTGGACCCAAGGTCTTTATCTTCCATTTGGGTTTTAGATTAATTTCTATCAGCTTGCTTACATGATCACCCAGCCATAGATAATCAAGGAAATTTGATATAATGAAATGAGTTATCATTGATGAATAACATATTTTATGTTGCTCTTATTGAGAAATTGCCAACTGATCATTCGGTTACACAAGCCTCTCAGTACTACACAGAATGATGGAGAAACTCAGCAGGTCTGACAGCAGCTGTGGAGAGAGAAACAGGGTTAACATTTGAGTCCAAAGATAATTCTTCAATTCTGAAATGTTGCGTTTCTCCAGCGTTTTCGGTGTTTGATCGGGATTTCCAGCAGTATTTTGCTGTTGGTCTCTCAGTATAAGTAGCAGGTGCCTAAGTGCTCCTAATGGAGTTGTGATGTCTCATTTATGATGAACACCAAGAGAAGTGTACATACCTTTTTAATGCACAATGTTTGAGGAAGCATGGCAGACAACATCTCGAAACACACACAGCCCTGTTTCACTCCATTTAGGAATGGAAATCCATTAGAAGACTCCCCACTGTCTTGGATTTAAGCAAACTTGTCATCATGTAATCACCGTCCCACAGTGATGAATATTACTGCACAGTGCAATTTTGTCATAATCCCTAAACACCATTTTTGAACCTCACAACTAACTGTTCAAAGACGTCAGACATTGGTTTCATTTGTTCTCCAGATGTGGTGTGTCTGGCTGGGTCAGCATTTATTGTCCATCCCTTGTTGTCCTGGAGTGAGCCGCTTTCTTGAACAATCCCAGCCTTCTCTTCCAGCCACTGTATTAATAAATGAACAGACAAATTAAAGGCAGGAGTAAGCCACTCAGAGCCTTGAGCCTGCTCCACCATTGAATAAGTTAGTGACTGATATAATTACTTCACAGTCCCACTTACTCAGATAATTTTTCACCTTTTTGCTGATCAAAAAATCTATCCACCTCTGCCTTAAAAGTATTCAAGTATTTGCTTCCACTACCTTTTAAGGAAGACTGTTCTGAAAATTGAAGACTCTCTGTGAGGAAATAAATACTCATGTCTCTTAAATGGACAGTCCCTTATTTTAAAGTCATGCAGAATTCCAGATTCTCCCATAAACAGAAACAACATCCACACATCACCCAATCAAGACTCCTCAAATCTTACATCAAGTCACCTCTTACTCTTCTAAGCTCCAATAGGTACAAGCTCAGCCTGCCCAACCTTTCGTCATTAGACAACCCATCCAACCTAGGTATTGGTCTGGTAAACCTTCTCTGAACCACCTCCTTCGTATTAACGTCCTTCCTTAAACAAGGAGACCATTGGTGAGACTGTACTCTCACCAATGCCCTGTATAAATAAAGTATAATTTCCTTATTTTTGTAAATTATAACATTCTATTAGCTTTCCTAATTTCTTGTTGCACCTGCATACTAAATTTCACGATTCAACAGTAGGACAGATCATCTCAAAACTCTGCAATCTTTCTCCATTCACGGAATATACTCCTTTTTATTCTTCCTTTCAAAATGGTCAATTCCATATTTTCTCACATTATGACCCATTTGTCAAATCTTTGCCAATCATTTAACCCTTGGAATCCTCTTCATAATAATAATCCTCTTCATCACTTACTTTTCTGCCTTTCTTTGTGTTGTCAGCAACATTTTGCAACCATACCTTCCATTGCATCACCCAAATTATTTACATAAATTGAAAAGAGTTGAGGCCTCAGCATTGCTCTCAATGGGACACCACCCTCCGACCAGAATAGGACACATTCATGCCTACTCTGCATGACATTAGCCAGCTCATTTTATATCCATTCTGATATGCTCCCCTCCACAAGGAGCTTTTATTCTCCATAATAACCTTTGATGTGCCTTTTTGAAAAGCCTTCTGTAAATCTCAGAAGCCCTGTTCCCCTTTTCCACATTAGGTAACTTCTTAAAGATCCCCAATAAACTGATTAAACATGACTTCTCTTTCATAAAACCATAGAATGAATTTTACCAAAAATAGGCTCAGCATTCATTGACTATCATGTGGGGTTTCTCTCTGCGAGCTCTAGTGAGTTTTTTCACGAAACTCTCTCCTACTCATCTCATTACCTATGCACTGTGCTCCTAAGGCACATTACTACACGCTCAGCAGCAATGGATTTACTGTGTTTTGCAAAAACCTTCAGGATTCATAACCCCATTGCCATATTTATAGCCCAGCTATACTCTTGGTTAAATGCTGTCAGCCACAAACAATGCACATAGTGGGAGGGAAACAAATGAAAAGCTGCTGAAGTCACATAGGTGACACTCATTGGAAAGAGAAGCTTATATTTGCAAAATTATGTAAACTCTTTGGTGGTGTAATGATAATGTCACTGGACTAGTTAACCCAGAACTTCATATCAATGCACAGGGCACAGGCGATCAAAACCCACCTGGGGAGGTAAAATCTGGAATTTAAAGCTGGCCTAATTGTAACCACTGTTTCAACTGGTTCACTACTGCCCTCCAGTGAAGGAAATCTGTCACCCTTCCTGGTCTGGCCAACATGTGAATCAAGATTTTAAAAGTGTGGTTAACAATTAACCGTTTGAAATAGCTTAGAGAGCCAGAAAGTTAGAGGCAACTACAGATGGGCCAGAAATGCCAAATATAAACTACCTAATAGAATACGTCTCTCCTCACATCAATCGGAATTGGGTGTTAATTTAGTTCTGTCTGGCTCTTCATGCCCGGTACTGCACTGCTCTAAGACGGAAGGTCTGCTCAATGACCTCAGGTGTATCTTTGAACATTGCTGCCACTCTTCCAGCTCTTCATTGTCTGTCACATCTAGTTGCTCAGAGCACAGAAAATAAGGATTTTGCAGTACGATGCATCTCCCCCAGATTGGTCCATGCATTGGCATCTCATCTCCATGAAGCTTATTGTCTCCTTTACAGTGGCTTTAGTGGATGAGTAGCTTCATTGTATGTACACTTAACCTCAGTTAGGGAGTCATCAGTCATGGTTGGAGAAGGCTACCCTTGCCTCCCAGCAGCCATCCAGCCCTTGAAATGAGTAAGGACCTGAGAGTTCTCTAATGTTATAGGCATCATGGCAGCTCCCATGTATTTGGCATGAACCTCCGCGATATGGTAGAGATGATCACAGAAGACTTGTACCTTTACTAAATGGAAGCGTTTATATTGATGATGACTGTCCCATTATGATATGGCGTCCTCAATGAGATGTGGGTACAGTCAATACAGGTGTTGCCAAGCTGGCTCCACATACACGCTGCTGTTGCCCACCTGACTTTTTCATTCAACATGTAGACGCAAAACCCCAATCAGAATTACCACATCTTTTTGCCAAGTTCCCACTATTTCTTCCTTTTTACCCCTTCGTACTGTGTGGCCACTGTAAGGGAGCCTGTAAATCATTCTCACAAGTGATTTACTTTTACCATTTTTCATCTGGAACGAAACTGCTCTACACCCTGGTTTCCTGATCTTAGGTCATCCCTCTCCATTCTGCTGGTACCATCACTTACTCACCCCTCTACCTTTTCCTAGCTTCCTGCGCTTCCAAAAATCATATACACTTCAATATTCAGTTTCCAATCTATGTCAGCCTGCAGCCATGTCTCTGTATACCAGGTCATACATACCTATTGTAATTTGGACTCTCAGGTTACCTGTTTTGTTTTGAATGCTAAATGTATTTGAGATACAAAACCTCTAGTTTACCTGTTCATTATTTTTATAACCTATAGCTTCATCTGTTAGTTTACTATTAAACGTGTACTCTGTATCCCTTCCTGTAACCATCTGTTAATCATTCCCCACATTAATATCTTTCTCAAACAAAAACATTTGACGGTTGCCAGACCTGCTGAGATTTTCCAGCAATTTCCATTTTTGTTTCTGATTTCCAGCATGATTTTGTGTTTAATGTCTTTCTCTGTTAAGTCTGCTCTTTGATTTACCAATTGTACCAAATTTGATCACTTGCTGCTGTTTTAATTTTAAAGCCCTTGCTACTTTATTAGATATGCGGCATGCTAGAACATTGGTGTTGTAGAGTTCAGATGTAGATAGTCATAGGGTTGTAGAGATGTACAGCATGGAAAGAGACCCTTCGGTCCAACTTGTCCATGCTGACCAGATAGTCCCAAAACTAGGATAGAAGCAATGGCCTAGTGGCATTATCACTGGAATGTTAACCCAAAGACCCAGGTAATGTTCTGGGGACCAGCTTTGAATCCCACCACAGCAGATGGTGGAAGTTGAATTCAATAAATGCCTGGAATTAAGAATCTAATGATGACTGTGAATGTATTGTCGATTGTCGGAAAAACCCATCTAGTTCACTAATGTCGTTTAGGGAAGAAACTGCTACCCTTACCTACTCTCTCCTACATGTCACTCCAGACCCACAGCAATGTGGTTAATTCTTAACTGCCCTCTGGGCAATTAGGGATGGGCAATAAATGCTGACCGGCCAGCGATGCCCACATCCCATGAATGAATAAAGAAAAGAAAAAGTACAGCCTCTACATTCTCTAGTGCTGATGCCACTTCCACAAAAATCCGAACCAAGGTCTACTGCACCAGCCTTTGAAGCACTCATTCATTTCTCCTATCAGATTAGTGGATATGTCAATCTGTACAAAGCTCACGTAATAATGCAGTGTCTAACTCCCCATCCAGACTATACAGAGCCACTTCCCTAACATGTCATTTGTCCCTGCATAGAATTTGAGAACTGAATTCTCCTCTTCCTCCATAGGTTCCCCTCAAGCCGTGACCAGTGGCAATAGGCACCAAGCATGCACCACCTTCTGCACTCTGCTGCAGAGGATAGTTTCAATTACCCTCACCATACTGTTCCCCAGCAGAACTACATTCCTTTTCTCCCAAACTGAGTATCAGTGAGTACTTGATTGCTCAGGAAGCTCTGCTTGATAGCATTGTCAATGCCACCTTCCATAATTTTGCTGATGATTGACAATGTGCTGTTGGGGCATGATTGAGCTGGGTTGTTCTGCGTTAGGTGTAAAGGACATACCTGGGAAATTTTCCACATTGCCTCATAAGTGTTAGTGTTTGCCACTTGCTTATCATATCTGTAACCTCTGCAGACTTTCCACCTCCTCCTGACATTTGCTTACTTTCCTACTTACATTTATATAATTGGCAAATTTTAGCTCAATATCATTGATAAATATTATAAATAGTTGAGCCCCCTGCACTGAACACAGTGTCACTTCACCAGTTACAGCTTGCTAATCCAAAAAGGGTCTGTAGCTCAGTTCCAGGCTTGTGGCGTGTCGATGGGTGGTTTGTACTTCACGCTGTGTGAGGCATCCATGTAGGAAGTAGAGTTGTTCGCAGGTTGCACTGTCTTGTTTGGCGTAGTTTTCGCATTTTTTCTTACCAATTTGAGCATGTTACCATGTTACGGAGTACAAATCTACTTCAAAACCTTAGACAAAAATGACCTATTTATCCCTAAGCTCCATTTCTTGTCAGCTAACCAATTCTCTATCCATGCTAATACAATGAGATTTGTAGCTCAGGTTGAGTTTCTGGATGTGAGTTTGCTTGCTGAGCTGGAAGGTTACTTCTCAGACGTTTCGTCACCATTCTAGGTAACATCATCAGTAAGCCTCCGATGAAGCACTGGTGTTATGTCCCACTTTCTATTTATCTGTTTAGGTTTCCTTGGTTTGGTGATGTTGCAAATGACATCACCAACCCAAGGAAACCTAAACAGATAAATAGAAAGTGGGACATAACACCAGGGCTTCATCAGAGGCTTACTGATGATGTTACCTAGAATGGTGACGAAACGTCTGAAAACTAACCTTCCAGCTCAGCGAGCAAGCTCACATCCAGATGCTAATACAGTATTCCTGAGATCATCAGCTCTTATTTTGGTGTGTCACCTCATCAAATATCATTTAGAAATCCAAGCATGGCACAATTACAGATTCCCCTTTATCTACCTTTCTTTATCTACTCCCTCAAAGAACTCTAATAAATTAGTCAAATACTATATCCTGTTCACAAAACCATGTTGACTCTGTTGATTGTATTATCATTTTCTAAATGTCCTGCTATAATCTCCTTAGAAAGGATTTGAGTTTTTTTAATATGATAGACATGAGACCAATTAATCTGTGAATTCCTGCTTTTGATCTATCTCCTTTCATGAATAGGGTTGCCACATTTGCTGCTTTCCAACCTGTTGGGACCTTTTCAGAACCCATGGAATTTTGGAAGATTATAATCAATGCATTTACTCTCTGCAGTCACTTCTTTTAAAACTCTAGGAAGCAAGCCATTTGATCCAGGGGACTTTGCAATCTTAAGTTCTCATAGTTTTCCCTCTGTGTTAGGATTGTTTTAGGTACCTCCTATGCTTTATCTCTTGAATTTCAAATACTTAGTGAAATATTTTCCTGTCTCAGAGCATAGAGTTGTACAGCACAGGAATGGGTCATTTGGCCCATGATATTGCGCTGAATATGACGCCAAATGAAACGAATCCCTTCTGCCTGCCTTTGGTTCATATCCCTTCATTCCTTGCATATTCATGTGCTTATCTAAAAGTCCCTTAAATGCCCTTATCGTACCTGCCTCCACCACCATCCCTGGCAGCATGTTCCAGGTTCCCACCACTCTCTATGTAAAAAAATTGCCCCTCACATCTTCTTTGAACTTTCCCCTCTCACCATAAATACATGCCCCCTAGTATTAGGCATTTCAACTCTAGGACAAAGATTCTGACTGTCAATCCTATCTATGCATCTCATAATTTTATAAACTTCTTTCAAGTCTCTCCTCAGCCTCTATCGTTCCAGAGAAAACAGCCCAAGTTTTTGTAGCCTGTCCTTTCAGCTCATATCCTCTAATCCTGGCAGATTCCTGGTAAACCTCTTCTGCACCCTCTCCAAAACCTTCACATCCTTTCTGTAATGTGGTGACCAGAGTTGAATGCAGTACTCTAAATATGGCCTAACTAAAGTCTTATAAAGCTGCAACATGATATCCTGACTCTTGTACTCAATTCCCCAATCAGTGAAGGCAAGCATGCCATATGCCTTCTTTACTACCCTATCTGCTTGAGTGCCCACTTGTAGGGAGCTACGGACATGAACCCTAAGATCCCTGTGTACATCAATACTGTTCAGGGTCCCACCATTAGCTGTTTTCCTTAACATTTGATCTTCCGAAGTGTAGCACCTCACAATTACCTGGATTAAACTCCATTTGCCACTTCTCTGCCCATATCTGCAACTGATCTATATCCCACAGTATCCCTTGACAACCTTCTACACTATCCACAACTCCACCAATCTAAATTATAAGATAATAAGGTGTGGAGCCGGAGGAACACAGCAGGCCAGGCAGCATTAGAAGAGCAGGAAAGCTGATGTTTCGGGTCTAGAATTTCTGAAGAAGTGTCCAAACCCGAAACGTCAGCCTTCCCACTCCTCTGATGCTGCCTGTCCTGCTGTGTTTCTCCAGCTCCACACCTCGTTATCTCAGATTCTCCAGCATTGGAGGTTCCTACTATCTCCAGTGATCTTTGTGTTGTCTGCAAACTTACCAGCCCACCCATCTACATTTTCATTCAATTCATTTATTTCCATCTCAAACAGTAAAAGGCTTGTGGACCACCACTAGTCACAGACCTCCAGCCAGAAAAATAGTCTAGCAGCACTACCCTTTGCCTTCTACAGACAAATCATCACCAATGAAGATGGACAGTAAACATTTGTTAATGCTGTCACCATTTCTTTATTTTCCATTGTCACACCCTCGAAGGGACGAACACTCACTTCAGTTATTCTTTCCCTTTTTAAATCTTGTGGAAACTCTTACTATCTTTTTATTAATATATCTAGCTAGCTTTCCCTCATATTCTAATTTCTCTCTCATTACCATTTTAGTGATTCATGGTTTCTTTCTAACATTTGTCCAATCTTCTAGCCAACATCTGTTCTTCGCAGGGTTGTATAATATTTTTATTTTAATTAATGCCATCCTGAATTTGTCAGGATACCTCAGTAGATACCATGCTTCTCCCACACAGACAGCCACTATAGTAACTTCAGCATGGATTATATTTTTCAGCATTGCATGCTTGCAATTTGACGAAAAGAGAACTGGTTTCAATGGCAGTGCCAGGGTGGGTGTGTGGGAGTGGGCTGTCGAGGTTGGTGGTATAGAAGTGAAACAGGGCAAAAATGTCTGAAAGACACAATACAAGAAAAGGTATAATTAGATGGGCCATGGTGTCTTTGGGGACCATGGTCTCTGGGGATCAACAAAATAAAGTGTGGGCACTAAGCTATCTGGAGAAAAGGGTCTGCTGATGTAGATGGTAAAGCTGATCTCCTGAAGTAGAATCTGATGGCTAGGGGTCAATTTACAACGCATAATTCATTTTAAACTCAATTATTTCATGCACTGTTCCACTTCAGTTGAATTGTTTCTAAAAGCAAAGATGCAGTGAACTGTGCAAGCACAGTCACAGAATACTGAAGTGTAAATGGAATATTTTATAACTGCACCTGAAATATGTCTACAGGCTGTAATATGTGTGTAATGAGGCCTTATGAAACACACAAATATGAAACATTGTATATGTCTGCATTTGTAACAGGTGTGGCTCCACTTGTAAAACAAATGCCAACATGTGACAAACATACATCTGGTTCTACCATTCATGTGTTTAATTGTAATATGTAACATTTGTCCCTGTGAAACTGATATGCATGTGCTTGATTCTAACATACTATATATGTGTTAGTGTCTAATATGTAAGGTGTATGTCTCTGCCTCTCACATGAATATGTCTGCTCCTGATCTGTGTGTATTTGGCTCCAACATGCAAGTCACTGTTTCTGCCATATGTGTCTGTCTCTGTTATGTGTGTGTCTCTGACATGTATCTCTGTTTCTGTGTTTGAAATGTGTGTCTGTCATGTATGTGCTTCCACGTGTGTCCCTGTCCTGATGTGTTTCTGTCTCTAACATGTGTGTCTCTGTCTCTGACAAGTGTGTGTCTCTATTATGTGTGTCTCTGTTTCTGTGTTTGACATCTGAGTATCTGTCACGTATGTGCTTCCATGTGTGCGTCCCTGCCCTGATATGTGTTTCTATCACTGTTGTGTGGTCTCTGACGTGTGTGCCTCTGACGTGCGTGTGTCTCTGTCTCTAACAGGTGTGTGTCTATATCTGTGACAGGTATCTCTCTGTCTAGCTGACATCTGAGCCTGTGTTGTGGCTGGGATTGAGCTGATGAGGAGACACTGTGATATTCGGAGTATGAGGAAGTGACACGGCGCTTGAGTCGAGAAGCAGGAAACTGGGAGCGGAGCTGACCCGAGGCTTGAAGCTGACCGTGCTCTGGGAGTGAGCTGGACTCCGCGCTGTGCCTAAAGGACGGGGTTTGATTCCGGGATCCGAAGCGGCTGGAGCAGCCTGCGGGGGCGAAGGCGGTGCCCGAGGCTGTGATGCTCCGGCTCAGGCGGTGAGAACTCGGCGGCGTTTCAGACTGAGTCCGGGAACCATGTCCGCAGCAGCAGCAGCAGCAGGTAAACATTTCTCTCTCTCTCTCTCTGCCTCCCCACCTTTACCCCAACATGACCCAGTCTGTCCAAACATCCCGTCCTGTCCTCATCAGGGCACTTCGCAAGAAATACCAGCTGCCTTCTGGTCTTAGTAATACTCCCGGTCCGGAGTACGGACCAAATAACTTCATATTCTCTAAAGTCAGCTTTCCTCTTCCTGATCTCCAAAACCCGGGAAGGAACGAAGAACAAAATCTTTTCAAACTCGCTTTTTTTTCCTTCACGGGGCAAATGTTAAACCAAGCTTCTGATCAGATCTGACAGAAAGAGATCCTGGGGACTCTGCCATTCTTTTGGTAAAGGAATCAATTCAGTTTAAACTTTTACCAAGTGAACAGAGATGGGGCAAACAGGAAAATGATCTCTTTGATCTTAACGCAATGATGGGCATTGAATGGAGTAATGTGTGTGAGTGTGAAGTGGGGAGGTGGTAGCGTGGCTGACCGTATACAAAGACTGACAGCATTTGCTAAATTACCCCGTCACCAATCACGAAGTTATCCTTCCAGCAGGACTTTGCAGTTTATTTAAACTTTCTGTTACATTAAATGGACCACAAGGCGGATTTTTTTTGCCACTGCAGTCCCCACCTCTATTGACCCCCTCCTGCCTCTCTCGGTAGTTCATCCATTGGGACTGTGTTGTGAAAGTTGCAGGGGTCAAACTCACATTAATTAGATTGTTGTTTGGGGAGGACGTGCTGTGTGTGTCCCAAAATTCCCTCTCCCGGGAATATTCGGCTGGTGCTGGCCTTTGATCAGCGCCGCCTAAACTCTGTTTGGAATGTATGCCCCCAGGGCGTGGAAACATACCTACAAGTCCCATCCTCCACCCAACATGGATACTCGCGTGTTTCTGATAGAGCGGCGATTTCACATTCCAGCCAGTAAATTTGTCATTGCTGTTTCAAAAAAAAATTCAAAAATGCACGGTAATTTCATTTTAAGGAGAACCTCGCGAATTCAACACAAAATGCTATAAACTCGGGACAGATCCAGATACTGAAGTTAAAAACACGCAGCTTTTCATGTTTCCAATGTGTCCCTTTGCAGACCCTACAAGAATATCAGGCGCACGGTGATCGTCCCCAACCACCACGTCCCCTCAAATAACTTTGCAAAATTGATTTTGCCAGTTAACATGAATATCAGCTGTGTGTGACACAGTGGTAATGTCCCCACCTGTGAGCCAGGGCGCCTGGGCTGAAGTCTCACCTGCTCTAGAGTTTTGCCGTAACGTGAGCATGAAGGTTAACTACAAGCAGCTTTAGTTTAAAATATATACATATATAAAGACAGCTTTGTTTTGCTTGAGAAAAGCAAAACTAATTGTACATTGTGATTATTCATTTCTTAAGGATTTGTATGGGAGGAGATTGAAACTGTAGCATGTAATTGATGTTATGCTCTGCGTTCTGTCAGTTTTAGATGATTTAATATGCAGCTTACAAAATCAATAATTATTTTGATAGAATGGGCTGGTTTAAATGAGGTTCTGATGTTATGAACTAATTTACAGTTTTACAGTCGTGGGTTCATGAAACTGCTGTCTAAACAGAATGAAGTAAATAAGGAAATTCTGGGAAAGATTTGGTTAAGTTACTACTGAAATTGGATTGTTTGTTCATCTGTATGGCTGCATATCAGCGGATGTAGAGTTTCAGTCTTAGAGCCGAAGCCTGGCTGCTTACTTATGGATTTTAATGAGTAGCTGGTTCCACTTTTTATTGCCACTTCCCCCATGACTGAATCTTGCCATTGCAGCCCAGTTTTCCTGATGATTGAACTGGCCCTGTCCTTTACCAGCAGGCTCTGATTACAGAAGGGTAAGGCAGAGTGTCCATTGTGACTTTTTGTTCCCCCACCATTCTGCTCCACCTCCCCCCTCCACCCCCATCTTTCACAAAGCATCCTCTGGGCAAACCATTCTCCATCGACAGAGGAGGACCTCCGATAAAAAGCTAAACAAAAGTGTCGAGAATGCTCAGTGTGACATTAATGGATATTTGTCAAACTATTGGAAGGTTTGTTGTGGAGCTGCCAAGGGGTCAGTGTTCGTAACCTTGCTTTTCCTGATCAATAAATGGCCAAGACTTTGGTTAAACGGCACCACTTCAGAATTTGCAGATGATATGACACTCAGATGGATTGTGAATGGTAACCAGGATAGTATTGACCCTCAAAAGCACCTCAACAGGTAGTACAGGCAGACAATTGGCAAATGAAAAATCAATGAATTGATTCATATTGATAGGTAGAACTTGGCCACACACTACCAGATAATGAGTGTAATTCCAAAGGGTCAAAGTATCTATGTGTCATTGAGAGTGGGGAGGGTAGATTGAGAGAAAGATTAATGAAGTATAGAGTACATAGCAATTCAAGAACATGGCTGATCCTAACTGTATCAAGGACACTTTTTTTTAATATTTGTTTACTGGGTGTGCCTGTTGTGCCAGAATTTATTGCCCACCCATAATATCAGAAGGCAAATAAGACATAACCACATTGCTGTGTGTCTGGCATCACATGCAGGGAAGATCAGGTAAGGATGGCAGATTTCCTTCCCTAAAGGGCATTAGTGAATCAGATGGGTTTTTCCAACAATTTTAACTCCCCCTCCCATTCTTCGGATGACATGTCCATCATGGGCCTCCTGCAGTGCCACAATGATGCCACCCGAAGGTTGCAAGAACAGCAACTCATATTCCGCTTGGAACCCTGCAGCCTAATGGTATCAATGTGGACTTCGCAAGCTTCAAAATCTCCCCCTCCCCAACTGCATCCCTCAACCAACCCAGTTCTTCCCCTCCCCCCACTGCATCACACAACCAGCCGAGCTCGTCCCCTCCCCCCACTGCATCCCAAAACCAGCCAGCCTGTCTCCGCTTCCCTAACCTGTTCTTCCTCTCACCTATCCCTTCCTCCCACCTCAAGCCGCACCTCCATTTCCTACCTACTAACCTCATCCCAACTCCTTGACCTGTCCATCTTCCCTGGACTGACCTATCCCCTCCCTACCTCCCCACCTATACTCTCCTCACTACCTATCTTCTTTTCCCTCCATCTTCGGTCCGCCTCCCCCTCTCTCCCTATTTATTCCAGTTCCCTCTCCCCATCCCCCTCTCTGATGAAGGGTCTAGGCCCGAAACATCAGCTTTTGTGCTCCTAAGATGCTGCTTGGCCTGCTGTGTTCATCCAGCTCCACACTTTGTTATCTATGAGAAACTTTATGGAGATAGTTTGAAGAAATTAGGATTATGAGGAAAAGAGGGCACAGAAGACATTTGACACAGATCAGAGTCATGAAGGATGTGGACAAGGTAGAAAGGGAAAGTATGTTTCCATTGATAGAAAGATCAGGAATAATAGGATAGCGATTTACAGTGATTGGTCCAAGAAGCAATGGTGACACAAGGGGAAGCCTTTTAACGCAATGTGTGATTCAGGTCTGGAAGGCACTGCCAGAAAGTATGATGGGAACAGGTTCAATCGTCACTTTCATAAAGAAGTTTGATATTTGAAAAGGGGCAATGTGCAGGTTACAGGGAGAAGGCAACAGAATGGGACATAGTGCAATTCTCATTCGGGAAGTTGGTACAAACACAAGGGGCCAAATAGCCTCCTCCTGTGCTCTACCTATTCAGTGATTCAGTGGTGTGGCAGCAGCTGTGGAGAGATAAGCAGAACTATGGTTTCAGGTCAGTGACCTTTCAGCAGAACTGATTGTCAGCTTTTATACAAATAGAAAGCAGAGGGACTGTGGACAGCCAAAGGACCAACCTGATAATCTGAAAGGCAGGGGTGAGCGGGTAAGCAAATGACAGAAGGGACGATTGCAAAGGTCAAATGCAGTTAAAATAAAACAAAAACTGGGACTAGAGGAGGCGTGAGAGATGTTGGAGAATCTGAGATAACAAGGTGTAGAGCTGGATGAACACAGCAGGCCAAGCAGCATCAGAAGAGCAGGAAAGCTGACGTTTCAGGCCTAGACCCTTCTTCAGAAATGGGGAAGGGGAAGGGGGTTCTGAAAGAAGTAGGGAGAGGGGGAGGCGGATAGAAGATGGATAGAGGAGAAAATCGGTGGAGACCAGACATACAGGTCAAAGACGCAGGGATGGAGCCAGTAAAGGTGAGTGTGGGTGTGGAGTTGGGGGGTATAGGTCAGTCCAGGTAGGACGGATAGGTCTATGCCCAAAATGTCAGCTTTCCTGCTCCTGTAATGCTGCTTGGCCTGCTGTGTTCACAGCTGTACACCTTGTTATACTAGACGAGGTGTGAATGGCAACAACAGAATATCAGTGGGGGAGGGAAATTGAGAAAATCCAACAAAAAGAGGATTAACCTGACCATAGAAGGTGACAAGAGAACATAGGTGCACTACGCTCTCCTATACTGTGTACTGCTCGAGAAGGACCATGCCTAGCACCAGGCCATGCTCACCCACCTAACTATAACCAATCCCTAACACTGCCAAGGGCCCTGAGGCAACCATTCCCCATCAATCAAATTGCTGTTCGTGATACTGCAAACAGGGGTCAAGATCTAAAGTTGTTTAACTCAGTAATAATCTCAGAAGCCTGGAGAGTGAAATATGCTGTTCCATGAACATGACTGGAAGATTGCAAGAGAACGTGAACAGAGATGTCGAAGTGAGACAGAGAGCGATAGAAATTTAAAGTGGTCAATAAATAGAAATTGGTGACAATCAGCATGTTTGAGTGGTGTTCACATTGGGTAGCAGAACCTGGTGTGTATTTATTACTATAATCTTAATCAGTAATTGAGCATTTGAACTCATGTTAAAACATGCAACAGAACATATCAAATTGAGCAGATTCATCACAAAAACTCTTCAGTGAAATATGTTGACATCTGATCAGAAACAGATATTTGTTCTGAAATTAATTGATGGTTTCCCTGAAATCCACTTTGGAAGCAGTCAAGTTGTGGTTCAGTAAATGAAAATAAACTTTCTCCTGAGATAGTGGGAACTGCCAAAGTTGGAGAATCTGAGATAACAAGGTGTAAAGCTGGATGAACACAGCAGGCCAAGCAGCATCAGAGGAGCAGGAAAGCTGTCGTTTCGGGCCTAGACCCTTCTTCAGAAATGGGGTCATTTCTGAAACCCATTTCAAAACCCATTTCTGAAGAAGGGTCCAGACCCAAAACGTTAGCTTTCCTGCTCCTCTGATGCTGATTGGCCTGTTGTGTTCATCCAGCTCTACACATTATCATCTCAAATTTTGTCATGATTTTTGTTTTCTTTGAATACAGTGTAAATGGGACTCAATTGAATCAATGATTCTGAAGGAGATGCATTAAGTAACTGCATTCCAGTAATGACTTTTAAAATGTTAAAAAGGGTTGCTTGACTTGTAAGTGGTTTTAAACAGACTTAACATTGTGCATTCTACTAATAGAAGGACTATCTTGGTCAGGAAGGAGTCTCTATCAGAGAAAGTGCAGTTTATGAATGATTCAGCTGCTGTTGGTTTTGGTGAGATGTATGGAGAGAGGTATGGCTACTTCAGAAATATTGTTGCAACCTTTGCAGGCTAAAAGCTTTCCCATACATTATTTACATAACAAACCTTGTAGTCTGGAAGGATTGGTTGTAACTCAACATCCTAGCTGTCAGTTTCAGCAAAATCTGTTCAGAATTTGAAAACTTGACAACGCTAGCAGGAGTCTTTAACAGTTCAGAATTAACTTCAAAGAAAGACCGAGCATTTATGTTGTGTCTTTTGTTGCCGCAGAGCGTGCAAAACACCTAGGAGCCAACGAAATAGTTTTGAAGTGGAGTCACTGTTGGAGCTGCAACCAGTTACTGTGTCTGGGTTGAGGGACCAACATGGGCTAGGGCACCCGGGACAATATCCGAAAATAATGCCATAGGATCTTTAATAGCCACCTGGATAAGAGGTCAGATGGAGCCCTTGTTTACAAAAGATTGCACTAGGAGGATTGGCCTGGGTTTGGTGCTCGTGTTTACAGAGGGGCTTTGAATCCAAGACCTTTTGATGTAAAGGGTAGGCTTATATTTTCATCATTGAATAGATAGAACACCATTAGATAGAAAGGATCAGTATAGGATCATAGGAACAGGAAAAGGCCATTTGGCCCATCAAGCCTGCACTGTCAGTTAATATGATCATGAATGATCAAATACCTTTGACCCATTCTATCCCCAAAAGCCTTTACACCATTTGGAATCAGAAATCTATCAGTGCCTACTTTAAATATATCCAGAGACTGAGCTTCCACAGCTCTCTGTGGTAGAGAATTACAAAGATTCACCAAGCTTGGAGTACAAAGAATTCTCCTCATTGAAGTTCTAAAGCACCTTCCTTATTTTTAAAATGTACCCCTTGGTTCTGGACTCTTCAGCCAGGGGTAATGCTTTACCTGCATTCACCCTGTCCTTCCCTCTAAGTATTTTGAAGGTTTCCATGAGATCTCCTTTGAAATGTTGCAGAACACAGGCCTAGATTGACCAATCTCTCTTTAAAGGTCAGTCCTGCTATCCTAGGAACAAATCTGGTTCAATTTGCACTCAGTGAATGTTAGCATTTCTTTTTTCCCCACATTTCCCACTATTGCTGTGGCTACAGCCATGGTCACTGCAACATTGATATTAAGAGGGTGTGCCTGACAGCCAACGCCAGACAAGTCAAAACTCTGAATGAGGATCTGCTTTCCCTCAACATCAGCCTGACGTATAACTGGCGTCCCTGACAAAAAATTGTTGAGGCTTGCTTTTGAATTTACCAAAGCAAGGCCGGTAAGAGTGGTAGAGGAAGAAACACTTATAACATTTAAAAAGTATTTAGATGCACATTTATGATGCCTAAGCTTACAAAGGGCCAATTGTTGGAAATGGGAGTTGAATAGTTAGGTAGTTGTTTTTTGAATGGCATGGACATGATGGGCTGATGGGCCTTTTTCTGTACTGTGGGGCTGTATGATTCTATGACTGTGAGCAAATGCAATGCAGACATTTTTACTACTAGGCTCTGCCAAATCAGGCACAGTACACTTAAAAGCAGAGTTATGGGCCCTCTGTGTGGTCTCATAACCATCAATTTCATGTCAGATGTTCACCTTGTACAGGAAAAGTTTCTATTTCTCACTTCAGTCCTCAGCAGGGCTGGAAGTTGAGGAGGTGGTGCTAAATTGTGATCCCGTGCTCACTCACACATGGCACTCACAAAAGGTTTAAATCCCAAGGGCCACAGTCACATGCCATTCATTCAGGTCAAAAGAGTTACTTAGAAAAGTTTAGAAACCTCTATGGGACTTTGCATTTTATTCTTGTCATTAACATCACAGTGAAAAATGAAAGCACAAGATGCAACACCGAAAATTAGGAACTAACTTTCATAGCATGACGCTGTCAGGAAATTGTTATTGGTAAAATTTATTTTTTATAAATTTACTTTACTTTGAATAAAGGTGTCTCCCGATGCAACAGGCAGAGTACCATGCTATCATTCAGCATTCTGAGTATCCATCAGAATGGTTGCATTTCTCAGCATTCTCTGCGTAAGGGGATCTAACGGCCTAGTTATATTGTTGCTTGACTATTTATTCAGAGATTCCTGGTAATCTTCTGGGGACCCAGGTTTGAATTCTGCCATGACAGACGGTAGAATTCTATTCCAATAAAAGCTCCACAATTAAGACTCCAACGACGGCCATGAAACCTTTGTCGATTGTCAGAAAAATCCATCTGGTTCACTAATGCCCTTTAGGGAAGGAAACAGCCATCCTTACTTGGTCTGGCCTACAGACCCTCAGCAATGTGGTAGACACTTCTGGATGGTTAGAGATGGCTAATAAATGCTGGCCTGGCCAGTGACACCTGCATCACATGAATGAGTTTAAAAGAAATTAATCTTAGCCTTGGATTCTCCAGCATTGAACATGGAATTAATGCCAAATTGATAATACATTGTGGGGTCCTCCCAGCAGAGACCATCACACTGTGGGGTCATCCCAGCAGAGACCATCACACTGTGGGGTCCTCCCAGCAGAGAGCGTCACACTGTGCGGTCCTCCCAGCAGAGACCATCACACAGTGCAGTCCTCCAATCCAAAACCATCACACTGTATGGTCCTTCCATCAGAAACCATCACACTGTGCTCCTTCCAGTACCTATCAGCAATCACATCGTGGTCCTACCAGCAGAGTCCAATTGATTGTGGTATGCAGCAGAAAACCTGGCTCATTTACTTTTCCCTAAAGCAGAAATAGTGAGAATTATTGTGATCAGAGATAATGGGAACTGCAGATGCTGGAGAATCTGAGATAACAAAGTGTGGAGCTGGATGAACACAGCAGGCCAAGCAGCATCTTAGGAGCACAAAAGCTGATGTTTCGGACCTAGACCCTTCATCAGAGAGGGGGATGGGGACAGGGTTCTGAAATAAATAGGGAGAGAGGGGGAGGTGGACCGAAGATGGATAGAGGAGAAGATAGGTGGAGAGGAGAGTACAGGTGGGGAGGTAGGGAGGGGATAGGTCAGTCTGGGGAGGACGGGCAGGTCAAGGAGGTGGGATAAGGTTAGTAGGTAGGAAATGGAGGTGCGGTTTGAGGTAGGAGGAGGGGATAGGTGAGAGGAAGAACAGGTTAGGGAGCCGGGGACAAGCTGGGCTGGTTTTGGGATGCTGTCGGGGAAGGGGAGATTTTGAAGCTTGTGAAGTCCACATTGATACCATTGGGCAGCAGGGTTCCCAAGCGGAATATGAGTTGCTGTTCCTGCAACCTTCGGGTGGCATCATTATGGCACTGCAGGAGACCCAGGATGGACATGTCATCTGAGGAATGGGAGGGGGGTTAAAATGGTTCACGACTGGGAGGTGCAGTTGTTTATTGTGAACCGAGTGGAGGTGTTCTGCAAAGCGGTCCCCAAGCCTCCACTTGGCAACTTCCCCCCGCAGTGGTGGAGAACGCCCTCGACCATGTCTCCTGCATTTCCACAACACATCCCTCACACCCCGCCCCCGCAACAACCGCCCAAACAGAATCCCCCTCGTTCTCACACACCACCCCACCAACCTCCGAATACAACACATCCGCCATCTACAATCTAACCCCACCACCCAAAACATTTTTCCATCCCCATCCTTGTCTGCCTTCCGGAGAGACCACTCTCTCCGCGAGTCCCTTGTCTGCTCCACACTCCCCTCCAACCCCACCAGACCCGGCACCTTCCCCTGCAACTGCAGGAAGTGCTATACTTGGCCCACACCTCCTCCCTCACCCACATCCCGGGCCCCAAAATGACTTTTCATATCAAGCAGTTGTTCACCTGCACGTCTGCCAATGTTGTATACTGCATCCACTTTACCCGTTGTGGCTTCCTCTACATTGGGGAAACCAAGTGGAGGCTTGGGGACCGCTCGGTTCGGACTAAACAAATGCACCTCCCAGTCGCAAACCATTTTAACTCCCCTTCCATTCCTTAGACGACATGTCCATCCTGGACCTCCTGCAGTGCCACAATGATGCCACCTGAAGGTTGCAGGAACAGCAACCCATATTCCGCTTGGGAACCCTGCTGCCCAATGGTATCAATGTGGACTTCACAAGCTTCAAAATCTCCCCTCCGCCCACTGCATCCCAATACCAGCCCAGCTTGTCCCCGCCTCCCTAACCTGTTCTTCCTCTCACCTATCCCCTCCTCCCACCTCAAGCCACACTTCCATTTCCTACCGTCTAACCTCATCCTGCCCCCTTGACCTGTCCGTCCTCCCTGGACTGACCTACCCCCTCCCTACCTCCCCACCTATACTCTCCTCTCCACTTATCTTCTCCTCTATCCATCTTCGGTCCACCTCCCCCTCTCTCCCTATTTATTTCAGAATGCTCTCCCCAAAACCCTCTCTGATGAAGGTTCTAGGCCCGAAACGTCAGCTTTTGTGCTCCTGCGATGCTGCTTGGCCTGCTGTGTTCATCCAGCTTCACACTTTGTTATCAATAGTGAGAATTATTGTCACCTTGCCTGTGGTCAGACACTGCACAGCAGACTAAAGGTGGAATCAGGCACTGTAAACAAAGACAGGATTTTTCAAACCAAGTTGTGGTTAAGCAGGGGAAGACAATGGTCTAGTGGTATTATTAGGAGACTATTAATCCAGAGACCCAGATAATCTTCTGGGGACTCGGATTTGAATCCCACCACAGCAGTTGGTAGAATTTGAATTCACTTAAAAAAAATCGTAATTAAGAGCCTAATGATAACAATGAATGCTTTGTCAATTATCAGGAAATCCCAGTTGATTAAGTAATGTCCTTTAGGGAAGGAAATCAACATCCTTACCCAGCCTGCCCTACATGTGACTCCGGACCCACAGTAATGTGGTTGACTTTTAACTGCCTCCTGGCAATTAGGGATGGATCATAAATGCTGCCTGGCCAGCAATGCCCTCATCTCATGAATGAATAAAGAAAACAAAATGTAATGCAGTGAACACAAGGCTTCTAAATACATGGGTCATGGATCAAGATAGGATGGAAGCAGCAAAATTGTGAAAAACTTGCTTCTACAGTGGGTAAAATATGGGGGGGGGGGGGGGCAAACCAGGAATGTGTTAAAATAGTATTGAAGTAACAAAGGCAGGAATGAGAGTTTCAGTACCAGATGAGCGGAGGCAGGTGAGGAGTTGGATAATGTTATGGAGGTGGAAGTGGACAATCTTAGCAGTGGCATCAATATGTGATATGAAGCTCATCTCAAGGTCAAATATGGTCTAAATTTGCGAACAGCCTGGTTCAGCCTTGGCATGTTGCCAAGAAAGGGATATGTTCGGCTGCCTGGTAATGGAGTTCGTATCAAGGACTAAGACAGTCGCTTCAAACTTCCCAGTATTTGGTCAGAGGAGATTTATGCAGCTGGCAGTTTGACACATGAACAGGACAGGACTGGAAAAAGAATGAGTGAGAAGTGGTGGTGAAGGCATCTCAAAGTACAGGTATAAATGGATCGTTTTGGGTGATGTTACAGAGGGACAGTGTGTAGATGAAAAATTGGAGGGATTCCAGGATATGGTTTCCAGAGGTTACAGTGCTGGATTGGGAAGAGAAGCCTGACTATAACTGGATACATAAGGCTCGAACTGGACTGGCACAATCCCACTCTGTAACTGGTCGGAGAGCTGTTGGAGTTGAAGGTTATAGTCAGCCATGGTCAGTTTCCTTCTGCCACATTCCATAACACCTACAGTGTGAAAGTAGGCCATTCAGCTCATCGGGTCTACACTAACCCTCCAAAGAGCATACCCCCAAACCCACATCGCTACCCTATCCTGTACCGGTGCATTTACCACAGCCATTCCACCTAACCAGCACATCTTTGGACTGTGGGAGGAAACCGAAGCACCCAAAGAAAACCCATGCAGACACGGGGAGAATGTGCAAACTCCGCACAGACAGTCGCCCGAGGCTGGAATCGAACCTGGGTCCCTGGCGCTGTGAGGCAACAGTGCTAACCACTGAGCCACCATGCCACCCTCAGAAAGCTAGTATTCACCAAATCTACTTGAGGGATCTCACGTTAGAATGGGATGTGTTGTGATACCACTTACTCTCAGTGGAGAAAATTCCCACCATTTCCATTAAAGGCATGGAAGAGCTGCATATCCCTCCTTGAAGGAATATAGCCTAATTTCCTTCTTAGAAATATTAACTCAGGCTGAAAAATGAAAGTTTTTTCTCATGGAATTATTAATAATGGTTAATTTCTCTTCAAGGAAAAGAGGCCAGATCTGAAGTTACAATTCTCTATGGAGAGGATGCAATCGAATGGAGCGTTTACCTGGAAAGCTTGCTCACATCAGCCTTTAAAATTCTGCCATACACAGTAAGCGAGCACACTTTGTTTTCAAGCCGGGATTACAGCCAGTTTAGGAGATGTAAGTGTCTCTTGGTTCTACTGTCGCCACAGCTTGTGGAGTTGTTGGCACTGCCCAAGCTGGAGCAGGGACTGCAGAGGGCACTACACCCCGGACACAAAGTGGTCCTGCTATTTTGTGGAGTGACAGAAACTACAGAACTACAGAACTTGTTCAAAGACTGGCAGAAGTGGAAACAAGTATCATGTGACGATGAGCCAACTGTTTTTATCTCAGTTGTGGAAGAAGCCATCAATAAGAGTAAGTTTCAAACCTGAAATTGGCTGGTCACTTATTACAGGAGCAACATTTATAATGAAGTTGCTTTACCCTTTGTGATACTACACCAAACAGAATCTCAAATGTATATGAGTACAAGGAGGATAGAATTAGCAACAGCTATGTTAACTTCTTTACATTTTGCTCGGACCTATTTAGAATTGTTAAAAAAAATGTATTATATCATGTAGAGACAACACAGTATGGAGCTGGAGAAAGCAGCAGGCCAAGCAGCATCAGAGGAGCAGGAAAGTTGACATTTCGGGTTGGGACGCTTCTTCAGAAATGGGGAGGTGGTGTGGCTGGGGAAGGTAGGTGGGATGGTAATAGGTAGATGCAGGTAGGGAGTGGTGGGGAGTGATCAGTGGGATGGGTGGGGCAGATAGGTGGGCGAGAAGATGGACAAGTTGTGTCAGGTCAAGGAGGTTGGGATGAGAGGGAGGGTTGGACATGGGATGAGGCCGGGGGTGGAGAGATTTTAAAACTCTTTAGGCCATTGGGCTGTAGGCTCCCAAGGCAGAATATGAGGAATTGCTCCTCCAGTGGCATCATTGTGACACTGGAGGAGGCCCAGGATGGAAATGTCACCCAGGGAGTGGGAGGGGGAGTTAAAATAGCTGGCGACCGGAAGGTGTTGTCATTTGTAATGGCCCTTGAACTGAGGTGCTTGCTCAACCCTTTCAGAAGGCAGTTAAGATTCAACTGCAATGCCATGGGTCTGGAGTCACATATAGGCCAGACCAGCTAGGGATGGCAGGTTACTGAACCAGATGAGTTTTATGACAATGAATGATTGTTTCATGGTTGCCATCACTGAGAATAGCTCTCTAATCTGAATTTTATTAATCCAATTTAAATTCCGCCAGCTGCATTAGCCTGTACCTCTGGACTATCAGCCCAGTGACATTACCAATGTACCACCATCTCTGCAGATCTCCAGGGACTGGAATACAATGGGATAAGAGTTTGTTCATACTGCATAAAGCTGTGGTTAGTCTGCAGTTGTTGCACTATGTTCATTTCTGGGCATCAGATCTTGAGAAGGACAAGTAGCACTTGGTGTGAGTGCAGGATGGATATTACCAAAGTAAAACCTGAATTTGAATGGTTAGATTTTGAGGGGTGATTGCACAATTGGAGTTTTACTTCCCTGCCTTGAGATCTTGAAGGAGATATTCAAAATTTGCAAGTTATTGTGGGAGCAAATAGGCGGGTATTTAGGAAGAAATATTTCTGTTGGTTATGGAGTCAAAGACTAAGCAATATTTTCAAAAAAAAACTAGACCCTGTAGAACTTTCAGAAGTGAAATTAGCAAATGCTTCTGCAGGTAAAGGGTGGGAGATGTTTAGAATTCTCTTCTGCAAACGGCAACAGATGTTACATCAATTCTTCACCTTAATTTGATGACCTGAAAGTACTAAGGTATTAAAAAAATCCGATGTTTATCCTATGTCAGGGCCTCTCAAAGCACTTTACAGCCGATGAGGCACTTTGGAAATGTAGCCACTGTAGTAATGGAATAAACAAGGCAGCCACTGTGTACACATTAAGCTCCCACAATGTGATAACGGCCAGACAATTTTTTTTATGGTGTTGATTAAGTGTAAAGGTGGCTGTATGGATTTAGGTCGTGGATCAGCCATGATCATGTTGAATACTGCCACATGGTCTTGAGGCCAAATCGTCTAAATCTACTCCTGTAGTCTGAGGTCCCTTCAAAAATCACGTGCAACTGAGAGTACAAACTGAGGTTGATGTATTATTGGGATTAGGTAAGGTATAAAGGGTTACAGAACCAAGGAGGATAAATGAAGTCAAGGTGCAGATCAGCCATGATATAAGTTGGTGGAAGAACAAACTCAAGGGGCTGTATGATCTTTTCCTGTTTCTGGCTTTCTCTGTGCAACAATTAATAATTTTCCAAAAAAGGGCTATTGTGGTGGAGACTGGAACACTTCCTTTTGAAAACAAAAATTGCATAAATATTTGAGGTGGGAAAGTAGAAGGGGATTATAGAGTAAGGGCAGAGACATGGGATTTTGCGTAGATCATTCCAGTTAGCAAGGCACAAGCTGAAAAAAAATCACTAGGTGAAATCAACATAATTTATTCAAAATCAAGATGTTTAATCGTTGCCAATGGTGTAGTTTATTCATATGCAGAATGCTATTAAATTTGCTGCAGAGCAGATCTGGGAGCTTGAGTGCTGAAATTCTTAAGCTCGTTGGATAAGAATTCCGCCTCTGTAACTGGTCTGCTCTTCTCTCTTAGAGCACAGCTCAGCGCTTGATATTGATTCACATTTACAATTTGTCACCTACCAGCCCCTATCCCTATCTTTTGTATTGCTCCCACTCCTCAGTAGATATGACTGGCTTTGGTTATTTGAATTTCCTTGACTGGAAAGGTCTTCTTGCAGTACTGCTGTCTTGTTGGTGGTCTGGTCAGAGGCTGGGAATTTTGAAGCAAGTAATTTACCCCATGACTCCCCAAGCTTGTCCACCACCAACAAAGGCACAAGTCAGGAGTGTGTTGGGATACTACCCACTTGCCTGGATGGTTTCAGCTCCAACAATGCTCAAGAAGCTTGACACTACTGACACTCAGTAGCAGAAGTTTGTACTGTCTACAAGATGCACTGCAGAAATTTATTAAGGTGCTTGAGACAGGAGTTTCCAAACCCATGGATAAAGACAAGGGCAGCAGATACATGGGAACACCAACACTTCCAAGTTCCCCTCCAAGCCAATCACCATCCTGATTGGGAAATATATCATCGCTCCTTTGGTATCTTTGGGTCAAAATCTTGGAACTTCTTCCTAATGACATTGAGGGTTTATCCATACCCCAAGGGCTACGGTGGCTCTTGAAAGCAGCTCACCTTCACGAAGTTGCGATTTGGATTGGCCAGCTAATGCTGGACTAGCCAGCTTTGCCCACTCTCAATGAAAGAATTTCTTTGAAATCCTGAGTAAATCACAAGGAAATGAATGTTTGCAAACTGCCAGACTTGTGCAGCCCAGACCTGTGAACTCAGCTGTATAAGAACAAAACACAAATGGGAAGTGTGTTGCTGATTTAACCAGGATCACTTGCTGTGAATGTCCCAACTACACTTAACACACCCCAAATATGGGCTGCCCCCATTGCAATTTTAATGGAGCTTTAATACTCTGAGACAACCAGGTGCAGATTGTTGATCCGGTGTTAAACATAGAAAATAGGACCAGGAGTAGGCCATTCCACTCTTTGAGCCTGCTCTGTCATTTAATCTGACCATGGCTGATCATCTAAGTCAGTCCCCTGTTCTTGCTTTCTCCCCATACCCATGGACCCTTTTAACCCTAAGAACTACATCTAACTCCTTGAAAGCATTCAGTGTTTTGGTCTTAACCTCTCTTCTGTATTTTGTGACATAATCTGTGTGCTCAAGTATTTTTAAGACTGGTCTATTATTTGTGATTGTGGTTGGACACAAAATGTTTGTGGATTGACGAGATTTATCACAACATCCTGGAGAGTTGCTACTGACACATGCTGGTTCAGAGCCGAGGCCTTCTCCTGTATTGTAAATTTGGAAAAAATTCCAGGACCTTGGAGAGGGCACTGTTTTCCAGAACATTGCAGGGAACGAGAGTGTGAAGCTGGATGAACACAGCAGGCCAAGCAACTTCTCCTCTATCCATCTTCGGTCCGCCTCCCCCTCTCTCCCTATTTATTTCAGAACCCTCTCCCCCCATCCCCCTCTCTGATGAAGGGTCTAGGCCTGAAACGTAAAAAAAAATTTTAAAAAAGCTTTTGTGCTCCTAAAATGCTGCTTGGCCTGCAGTGTTCATCCAGCTTCACACTTTGTTACCTTGGATTCTCCAGCATCTGCAGCTCCCATTATCCCAGGATTGAGAGTCTTCAGTTACACAGGGAAACTAGAGAAGGTGTTGTTGTTTTCCTTAAGATTAATGGGAAATTGAATAGAAGTTTTCAAAATTATCAGGGATTTTGATAAAATGAAACAAATTCAACAACTTGCATTTATTTAATTCCTTTAATGTAATAAATGTTTCAAAGTGATTCGCTGGAGCATTGTCAGACAAAATTAGTCATCGAGCCACATAAGGAAATATCAGGGAAGACAAACCAAAAAACTTGCTCAAAGCAGTAGATCTGCAGGAATGACTTTAAAGAGGAAAGTGTGAGGCAGAGGGTTTTAGAGAGTGTATTCCAGAGGTTCAGTCTTCTGTAGTTGAAAGCACAGACTCTAACTGTGGAGTGACAATAACTGAAATAGTTCGAAAGACCAACATTATAGAAGGGCAGGATCAAGGTATCTGAACCCCTCCCTCCTGCACCATCCCTGTAGCCACGTGTTCAACTGCTCTCTCTCCCTAATCCCTGCCTTGCTAGTACGTGGCATGGGTAACAAACCAGAGATAACAACTGTTTGTTCTGGCTCTAAATTCCACCCCAGCTCCCTGAATTTCTGCCTTACATTCCCCATCCCTTTTCCTACCTATGTCGTTGGTGCCTACGTGAACCATGACTTGGGGCTGCTTCCCCTCCCCCTTAAGGATCCTGAAAACACTCTCTGAGACATCACAGACCCTGGCACCTGGGAGGCAACACACCAACCGCGAGTCTCTCTCGTTCCCACAGAACCTCCTATCTGTCTCCCTAACGACAGAGTTCCCAATGACTAATGCTCTCTTCCACTCCCCCTTCGCTTCTGAGCAACAGGGACAGATTCTGTGCCAGAGACCTGTACCCCATGGCTTACCCCTGGTAAGTCTTCCCCCCCACCAACAACAGTATCCAAATGGTACACTTGTTATTTGAGGGGAACAACCACAGGGGATCCCTAAACCATCTACCTTTTTCTGTACCTGAGGGGTGACTACCTCCCAGTAACTCCTCCCAATTACCCCCTCGGCCTCCTGAATAATCCAAAGTTCATCCAGCTCCAGCTCCAGCTCCAGTTCCCTAACGCGGTTTTCAAGGAGCTGGAGGTGGGTACACTTCCCGCAGACGATTTAAGCGGGGACCCTACTGGAGAAACTCAGCTGGTCTGGCAGAACCTGTGGAGAAAGAAGAGCGTTAACATTTTAAATACAATTGAACTCAAAACATTAACTTTGTTTCTCTATCTCCATGCCAAACATGCTGAGTTTCTCATTCACTTTCTTTTTTATTTCAGATCTCCAGCATCCAAGGTATTTTGTTATTGAGATAGAGAAAAGAGGCTTGGCTGGCTAATCAACTGCAAGAGTGAAATATCACACTCTCTGAATCTTAGTCATAACAGTGGAGTTACGAAATAGACTTTAGAGCTCATTTTGAGGACTATGAGCTAAACTAATGGGATATAACACTGTTCTATCCCTAAAGATCTGAGATTTAAGATCTGTAGTGTAATTAGAAAAGTAAACTTGAACAGGCGATACTCGAAGTTACAATGTGGTTCACTTCCCAAAACCACTATAGATCAAAACCACGATGGACGAAATGAGTATTAATTTAGATTCGTCTTCCCTTTTAGAAATTGAAGCTTGCAGAAGAATCGACTAGATAGAAGCAAAGTGTCTGTGCTTTGATTGCTTGTCAATACTCAGTACCAACTGATGTGTAAGAAACAGAAAAGTATGTCTTATTCAGAAGAGATTAAATGATACTGTCAACAAAATACGGAACATAAAGATTGTGAGCAAAGCAGACAGATAAATTAGGAACTAGAGGCGCAAAATGCTTATGGATGATCGTAAATACAAGGAAATACGTAAATACGTGAAAATATTTTGTGGAATTTAACACTGCAGAAGGAACCATTAGACACACATCCGAGTAGCCTTAAGATACTGCACAATTGATAGCTTCTGTCTTTCAGACGATAGAGGCAGTCAATGCTGCAGGTTCCTGTGGCTATGAGAGCCATGAAACATAGAATCCCTTCGTGCAGAAAGAGGTCATTTGGCCCATTAAGCCTGCACTGACCCTTCAATCAACATCCTGCCCAAACCCAACCCCATGCCCATAACACCATAGTTATGTGACTAATCTACCTAGCCTGCACATTCCTGGGCACTCCAGACAACTTAGCATGGCCAACCCACCTAACCTATGCATCTTTGGCCAGTGGAAGGAAATCGACACAGACATGGGGAGAATGTGCAAACTCCGCACAGTCACCGGATCTCTGGTGTTGTGAGGCAACAGTGCTAACCACTGAACCACTGCACTGCCCCATGAATCTGAAGATTTCAGGCTGATGAGAGTCATTTTTTCCTCAGCATCATGTAATGTGGAGTGAAGTTTGCCATAATTAGAGTGACCACTTAGCTGGGGGGGGGCGAAGCCAATGTAAGAGCTGAGACAGAGTGAAAGCTGAGAACAGTGGTAGACAAACAAGGATGTGTAATTGGTGAATGTGGAAAGTTTTTGCAGGCTTGAAAATTAAGTACTGCAGAGCTCACCAGAAATGAGAGGCATTAGTGCCTGTGCAGAACACACTTCTTTCTAAGCCAACCACAGTTTCAGTTAGTGAGATATAAGTTGGACAGTTTTTGAAAGAGGAAGCCTGTATTACACAGGATATGTTGAGCTGTTGACTCTTAACTGATGTTACAAACATGCACTAAAATAACATCGTAAAAAGATACACAAGTGCTGACGGTGGCCAAAAATACCCAGATCTTTGTCAAGCACATGTGCATCTTATATGCAAATTTATACTCAGACAAAAAAGATATGGGGGCATTCTGTGAATGAGCTATAGGTCTGTGGTTCTGTTTTCAAACTGCTTCAGGGCTTGTGGCAGTTATATTTGGAGAAGTTTTCTTCCACCGCTATATATAAGCAGTGCTGTAACTCTTCAGTACACCCCGCATTAAAAATAATTGTAGAAACCTTCGTCACTTTGAAGTAGTGATACTGCTGGCAGCACTCCTGAAATCTCCAGGAATTAATAATTAATCTCTGCATCTCACCATCAAGCAACCATGATGGGCAAGGACAGGAGCATGAAATAATTTTAACTTTTTTTTACCATTTCTTGCTCTGCTTCCCTTGTTAGTCACAAAATTGTAGGAGATGGGAAATAAAACATTTCAGCTGATGCTTAGGAGATGAATATTGACACCATTTACTTATCAATGGGCTATGGGAAGAATAGATAATGATGGAAGTGTCCAAAGATGGCAGATCATGCGATAAAACATCCCAGAATATGTCCAGTTGCAATTGGAAAAGCACAGAACCATAGAGTCAAAGTATGTGATAGACTGAGACCATGCCTTTAATTGAAGAACTTGTACCATGATGGGAATGAGGGAGCCAATCATCAACAGTGCGATGAAAAGGTCCTTCTTTAGTAATAATCTCTTCAGTCACTGGACTCAGCTTGGGTCTCTCAGCGTCTTCACTCATTACAGGTTTTGCCCAAACATGGATGAAAGAATTGATTTCTAAAGGTGAAGCAAGAGTGACAGCCTTTGAAATCTTGGCCACATTTGACCAAGTTTGGCATCAAGGTGCCAAAGCAAAACTGGCAAAGGGAAGGAGGAAATATTTCCGCTGGTTACAGTCATATCCAGGACATGGGATGATGGTTGTTGTTGGACATCAGTCCTCTCAGCTCCAGGACATCTCTGCAGGAATTCCTTAGGGTAGTGTCCTCGGCCCAACCATCTTCAGCTGCTTTATCAACCTTGTTCCCTCCATTATAAGGTCAGAAGTGGGGATGTTTGCCAATGATTCAACACCATTTGTAACTCGTCAGATATTGAAATGATCCATGTTCAAATGCAGCAAGACCTGAACAATATCCAGGTTTGGGCTGAAACCCCAAAAATAGCATTCCTGCCACGCAAATGCTAGGCAATGGCCATCTCCAATAAGAGAGAATCAGGTCATTGCTCCTGGATATTCAAGGCTTAATCCCACTATCAAATTCCTGGAGGTTGCCATTGATCTGAGACTGAACTTGACTAACCATATAAATATGGTGACAAGAGTAAGTCAGCAGTGAATAACTAATCTCCTGACTTCCCAAAGTCTGTCTACTATCGACAAGGCAAAAGTCAATAATGCCTTGGAATGCTCCTCACTTGTCTGGATGAGTACAGCTCTAACAGTGCTCAAGAAGCTCAATGCATCCAGGATAAAGCGTCCTGCTTGATTGGTACCACATTCACAAACATTCACTCTCTCCACCACTGACAATCTGTAGCTCCAGTTTGTACCATCTGCAAGATGTGTTGCAACTACTCACTATGTCTCCTTAAACTGTACCTTCTAATCCTGTGACCTCTATCATTTAGAAAGACAAAAGCAAGAGTTGTATGGGAACACCACTATCTTCAACTTCCCCTATAAGCCATTCAACATACTGACTTGGAAATATATCACTGTTCTTTCAAAGTTGCTGGGTCAAAATGCCAGTGCTCGTTTCCTAACAGAATTATCGGTATAACCTGCATCAAATAGACGCAGTCAAGAATCACAGTGGCATGGTGGTTCAGTGGTTAACACTGCTGCCTCACAGTGCCAGGGACCTAGGTTCGATTCCACACTTGGGCGACTGTCTGTGTGGAGTTTGCACATTGTCTACATGGGTTTCCTCCAGGTTCTCCGGTTTCCTCTCACAGTCCAAAGATGTGCAGGTTAGGTGGATTGCCATGAAAAATTGCTCATTGTGTTGAGGGGATTTGTAGATTAGTTTGGTTATAAGGGGAGGGGTCTGGGTGGGATGCTCTGAGAGTCAATGCAGACTTGTTGGGCCGAAGGGCCTGTTTCCACACTGTAGGGATCCTATGAATTAAGAAGGCAACTCACAACTACAAGGATGATTAGGACAGAGAAACAGATTCTTGACTAACCAGTCACACCCAGTTTTCATGAACGAATAAAATAAAAACTTACTTTTAAGTAGCATCTTTAACACAGTAAACCATACTATAGTGTGTTACAGAACTGTAAGGGAAAATTGGACATCAAGCAAAAGGTAGAGAAGGCTAACCTAGAGCATGTTTAAAAAGATAGATGTTTCAAAGGTTTCATTTGTTTTCATGTTTCAAAGAACAAGAGAAAGGCGGAGTAGTTTATATGCCACAAATCGGAGCGCCTAAAATGAATACATAGAAGGAATGTTACGTATTAATTCAGGAATAGGGATCTGCTTCATATCTTTGTGTCTCTCCTCCAGGTCCTTTGTTCACTTTGAGGCAACAGGGTCTGGTAAGTAATATACACAGGTGACATACAGACAGGCAGGTCCCTGGTTTGTTCTCCAGCCTGTGCCAAGATTGTTACCTCCAACACAGGAGGCAAATGGAATGAGATAACAAAGTGTGAAGCTGGATGAACACAGCAAGCCAAGCAGCATCTCAGGAGCACAAAAGCTGACATTTCAGGCCTGGACCCTAAATGGAATGAGATAATTGGCTTTGGGGGAAAGGAGAGGCCGTGCCTGCTGTAGGTGACCCCACCAGACTGTAGATAGTGCCAAAGTTGAGTAAAGTGATAGCTTGCATTGTCAAGCATCTTCCCCAGATGTTAGCCTTGGCACAATGTGAGAACTGTCTTTTTGATGAAAAAGTATCTGTGTTCAAAGTCCCATTCCAGAATTGTGAGCAGGTAATCGCCACTAATGAAAACTGCAAGAACTGCGGATGCTGTAAATCAGGAACAGAAACAAAGTTGCTGGGAAAGCTCAGCAGGTCTGACAGTATCTGTGAAAGACAAAACAGAGTTAACATTTTGGGTCCGGTGACCCTTCCTCAGAACTGATGGTAACTGGGAAAACATCAGTTTATATGCAGAAAAAAGGGGAGGCAGATGGGGTAGGGAGTAAACGATAGGATAGAGCCTAAAGAGAGAGAAGAACAGTTGGACAGACAAAGGAGTTGCTAACGATCAGGCTGGGAGGGTGAATAGTTGTTAACGGGGACTATTTGTGACTAACAATACGTAGTATGTAATGGCAAGCTGTGTGGTAACAAGGCCTGGTGTGTGGGGTAGAGGGCTGGGACATGGGAGAGTAGGCCCAAAATTATTGAATTCAAAATTGAGTTCAATAATTTTAGGACCTAAACTCTCCCATGTCCACCCCCCTACCCCACACACCAGGCCTTGTTACACATAGCCTGCCATTACATGTTACACGTAGCCTGTCATTACATCTCGATTCCATTTTCTCCCCCTTGGTCCAGGATCTCCCAACTTAAGTTCACCTGGACCATCTCCAATACCTCTCTCTCCTTCGTGGACCTCTCTATCTCCATCTCTGGCAACCACCTAGAAACCGATATCCATTTCAAGCCCACCGACTCCCTCAGATACCTAGAATACACCTCCTCCCACCCACCTTCCTGCAAAAATGCCATCCCCAATTCCCAATTCCTTCGCCTCCGCTGCATCTCTTCCCAGGATGAGGCATTCCACCCCGGTACATCTCAGATGTTCTTATTTTTCAAAGACAGCAACTTCCCCCCTTAGTGTTTGGAACTCCCTTGACCGTGTCTCCCACATTTCCCGCAACTCATCCCTCACACCCCTTCCCCTCAATAACAACCCCTCATCTTCACGTACTACCCCACCAACCTCCGGATCCAACATATCATCCTCTGACACTTCTACTATCTGCAATCCGACACCACCACCAAAGACGTTTTTCCCTCCCCACCCTTATCTGCTTTCTGGAGGGACCACTCTCTCTGGGACACCTTGTCTGCTCCACACTCCCCTCCAGCCCCACCACATCTGCCACTTTTCCCTGCAACTGCAGGAAGTGCTACACTTGCCCCCACACCTCCTCCCTCACCCCATCCCAGGCCCCAAGAAGACTTTCCACATCAAGCAGATGTTCACCTGCACATCTCTCAGTGTGGTATACTGCATCCACTGTTCCCGTTGTGGCCTCCTCTACATCGGGGAAATCAAGCGGAGGCTTGGAGACCACTTTGCAGAACACCTACTGTGTGGAGTCTGTGTGGAGTTTGCACATTCTCTCCATGTCTGCGTGGGTTTCCTCCGGGTGCTCCGGTTTCCTCCCACAGTCCAAAGATGTGCAGGTTAGGTGGATTGGCCGTGCTAAATTGCCCGTAGTGTTCAGGGGTGTGTGGGTTATAGGGGGTTGGGTCTGGGTGGGATGCTGCAAGGAGCGATGTGGACTTGTTGGGCCAACGGGCCTGTTTCCACACTGTAGGGAATCTATTTGGTTTACACTAAACAACTGCACCTCCCAGTCGCGAACCATTTCAACTCCCCCTCCCATTCCTCAGACGACATGTCCATCCTGGGCCTCCTGCAGTGCAACAACGATGCCACCCGAAGGTTGCAGGAACAGCACCTCATGTTCCGCTTGAAATCGGCCTGCAGCCCAATGGTATCATTGTGGATTTCACTAGCTTCAAAACTCCCCTCCCCCTACCGCATCCCAATACCAGCCCAGCTCGCCCCTGCCTCCCTAGCCTGTCCTTCCTCCCACCTATCCCCTCCTCCCACCCCAAGCACCACTCCCATTTCCTACCTACTAACCTCATCACGTCCTGTTAACCTGTCCGTCCTCCCTGGACTGAGCTATTCCCTCCCTATCTCCCCACCTACACTCACCTTTATTGGGTCCATCCCCGCCTCTTTGACCTGTCTGTCTCCCCTCCACCTATTTTCTCCTCTATCCATCTTCTATCTGCCTCCCCCCTCTCCCTATTTATTTCAGAACCTTCTTCCTCTCCCCCATTTCCGAAGAAGGGTCTAGGCCCAAAACATCAGCTTTCCTGCTTCTCTGATGCTGCTTGGCCTGTTCATCCAGCTCTGCACCTTGTTATATCTGCCATTACACACTACCTGTTATTAGTCACTAATAGTTCCCCTTAACATCTGTTCACCCTCTCAGCCTGATTGTTATCAACTCTTTGTCCAACTGCTCTTCTCTCACTTTAGGCTCCATCCCATCATTTACTCCCTACCCCATCCCCCTTCCTTTTTTCTGCATATAAACTGACGTTTTCCCAGCCACCATCAGTTCTGAGGAAGGGTCACCGGACCTGAAACATTAACTCTGTTTTTTTTCTTTCACAGATGCTGCCAGACCTTCTGAGCCTTTCCAGCAACTTTGTTTTTAATTACCACTAATGGTTCAGTGCAGTACCAATGAAGTATCACACTATGAAACGTGCCATTTTTAGGATGAGATGTTAAATTGGAGATCTGTCTGCCCTGCCTGTCCTGAGATATGAGAGAACGCATGCCACGTTTTGAAATGTCCTAAGCTTATGAAAGGCATGATAAAGATGTAACTATTTTCAACACTCATTATATGACCCATGTGTGACCAAAGGCAGTGTGGGACTGTCCCCAGTGAAATTTCCCATCTTCGAAGAGGGGAGAAAACTGAGGAATCCCCAGGTCAACTTTACTGAGGGATTGACACAGAGTGGGACAGCCTTCAGTATAGATTCAGAGCTGAGTCATTGAAATGAATGTTTCCTCATAAAAGTCACAAGTAAGCAATTCTGTCATCTCTGAGCTTCCCACTGAAAAGATCAATTCTGCAATATTTTTGAAGAAGTACTTGTTGAGCAACAGGCAGATTTTCTAATGGGTGTTTGTGAATGAACAGAAAGGTTCTCCATTATTGGAAAACTTTGATCTGGTCACCAAAGTAAAGAAAAAAGCTGGACTAAGACATTGAAGGGGCTTGAGCACCAGAAAGATTTGGAGTCCCTCCTACTTCTTACCACACTCCAAACTACTAAAACGTAAAAATATCCCACAACATGCCCCTCATGGGGCTGTAACTCATCCAGGCACAGACCCAGTGCATTCTGTATCTTTTCCTACAATTTTATCTGTCTCTCTTCTCATCTCACCGTTCTCTTCTGCTCTTCATCTCTAAAGCCTTGACGCATTTTTATATGCCTGACTCCACTATCGTACCTCCCATCCCAATCCAAAAATCACCACCCTCCCACTGCCATCATTGCTAAAATGGTACAAGGCAAAAATAGAAAATACAAGCTGTTATAAATTACATCCCCTTTTGAAACTGAAAACAGGAAGTGTCAGGCAGACATAGAGGATCCATGTTTAACAAGAAATGACAGTTGCCTTCAGGTCCCCACCCAGGACCTGCCAGAACTGTTTACTGACTGAATATCCAGACCCCAGATACCTCATCCTCACAGCCATCTCCAGAAGCCCCTACATTGCTTTAAAATGTATGCAACATTGATGAGGCCACAACTGGAGCATTGCATGCAGTCCCTGGTCACTCATTATAAGAAGAATATGATTGCATTTGACAGTACTGGATCTGTACAAGCTGCTGGTGAAATTATATCTGGAGTAAAGTGAGCAGTTTTGGTCACCTTATTTAAGGAAAGATACTATTTCATTGGAGACAGTTCAGGGAATGTTCACCAGGATGACAAAAACTGAAAAATTGCGGATGCTGTAAATCAGGAACAAAAACAGAAAGTGCTGGAAAAGCTGAGCAAGTCTGGCAGCATCTGTGAAGAAAAATCAGAGTTAACATTTAGGGTCCAGTGACTGCTCCTCAGAAGGGCCCTCCTACGGAGGAATTGTCTTATGGGCAAAAGTTAAACAGGTTAGAACTGTATTCGCTGGAGTTGAGAAGGAGACATGATCTCACTGAAACATATAGGTTTCTTAAGGGCCTTGACAGGGTAAATGCTGAGAGGATATTTCCATTCCTGGGAGAGACTAGGACTAGGGCACAGTTTCAGAATAAAGGGGCACCAATTTAAGACTGAGAAGCGGTGGAATTTCTTCTCTCACAGGGTTCTCCCTGTCAGAGACAGCTGTGGGGGCAGATTTCGTGTATATGCTTAAGGCTGAGATAGATTCGATTCTTGGTCAGCAGGGAAGTTAAGGGCTATGGGAAAAGAACAGGAAAGTGGATGTGAGGAATTTCGGATCACCCATGATCCTATTGATTGGCTGAGCAGGCTTGAGGGGCCAAATGGCCTACTCCTGTTCATTTCTCTTAGGGTCTAATGGAGAGAGTGTAGTGGAGATTTACCAGGATGTTGCCAGGGCTGGATTGGATAAGCTGAGGTTTGCTTTGGAGCAACAAAGGTTGACAGGAGACGTTATAGAGTATAAGAATTAGAAGGGCATGGACAGGGTGGATAATGCTTTTTCCACTAGTGGAATTGAGTTAAGAGAAGAGGTAGAAGATGAAGAAGGAAGTCAGGCAGAAGTATTTTCACTCGGGGATGGCATGAGTCTGGAGAATCCACATTGTTAGCACCATCTGCTGTGTAAGCAGCAGAGGGCAGAAGGGAGTGACACTGTCACTGGACTAGTAATGCAGATTAATGTGTGGGGCAGTTAGCTCAAATGGTAGAGCACTTGCTTCATATGTGTAGGGTAGTGGAATTAAAACCCATAAAAGTGGATTCTTGTGCAGTGATAATGTCCTGATCTGCTTTTTTTTATTCATTCACAGAATGTAGACATTGCTGGCTAGGCCAGTATTTATTGTCTATCCCTAATTACCCCGAGGACAGTTAAGAGCCAACCACATTGCTATGGGTCTAGAGTCTCCTGTAGGCCAGACAGGGTAATGATGGCAGTTTCCTTCCTGAAAGGATGTTGGTGAACCACATGGGTTTTTCCAAAAATTGGCGTTGGATTCATGGTCGTCATTAGAACCTTAATCCCAGATTTCTATTGAATTCAAATTCCACCATCTGCCATGGAAACCTAGATTCCCAGAAGATCATCTGGATCTCTGGATTAATAGTCTAGTGATAATACCACCAGGCCATTTCCTTTGAGCTAGGAGGTCTGGGTTGAAGACCCACCTGCTCCAGAGGTATGTCATAACATCTCTGAGCAGGTTGATTAGAAAAATCTAAAAGAAACTTGTAAAGTTAGTGATTCACATCAGAGAGAAGATGGACTGCAGAGGGCTGTATAACAGACACTTGATCACACTGTCACGATCAACCAACATTGGAAATTATGCTCTCTCTTGCTTTGAAACTTTAATTGAGCTTTATTGGAACCAGATATACGTCTAAATGTGGAACGGTCAGAATGAGATTGAAAGGACAAGGTGTAAGCGGTCAGCCACAGTGAGCTCATGGTCATGCCTGTAGACAGAACTGAGATGTTCAGTTAAGCACATGTTTCCCACACCTCATCTAAGTGTTTTCTCTCACCAAAACGCTGGCTTGGCTTAACGAGTTTCAGTCTCGCTTCTGAATTAGAAGGTTCTAGATTCTAGCTCTACTCCAGAGGCTATAGCATCTAAGGTGGACTTTCCTAGTGCAGCAGTCTCAGAGGTATGACCTTTTGGATCGTACTTTGAACTAGGGCTCCATATTAGTTGGACAGAAAAGATGTGAATACACTATCAGAACTTGAACAAGAGTTCTCCCCAGGGACATAGCCACTATTTATCTCAAGCAACACCTAAATACAAATTCTCTGGTCACATTGGCATAGTCATTAATGAAAACTTGACATGTTCAAAATGGCTGCTTGTTTGTGAAGTTTCCACGGGGGAACAAAAATAATCATTTGGCTGTGAACTGCTGGTGAATGTCCTGAAGTCACTGTGGAAATGTGAGGTTTTTTTAAGCTTTCATTTGTAAATATAAGCTAGTCCAATCTTAAATGCTCCTATTTCCTCACCTGGTAAAAGATAGGGAATTCTGTCAGTTATTTTGTCCTTACACTCAGACGCTGGTCCTGCTGCAACCTTTCATTTCCTCAGATTTTTTTTATGGGAATTGATGGATCTTTTGATGTAAGGTGCTTTGAATGGTTGTTTAGAGCACTGTATGAATAAAAACTATATAAATTCTGAACTGGAAGAGAAAAATGGGTGAGGTAAACAATAAGCTGTTGATTCACTACTGCCCAAGGTAAATTTCACTTACAATCAGCCTAATCAGCAACAACACCAACTTGCATTTATTTAGCATCTTTCTGAGGTAGCACGTGGTTCAAAAACTTTCAACACAAAAAATTGGGTTGATCTCCAAAGCTCGGTCAGAGAAGTAGGTTTTAAGGAGTTTCATAATAAAGGATAGTGAGGTGCAGAGAGTGAGAGGTTTAGGGATGGAATTCCAGAGCCTGGGCCCTAGGCAGCTGAAGACCCAGTCACCTATAGCGAAGTGATTATAATCAGGGCTACGCAAGGAACCAGAATTGGAGGAGCACATAGCTCTCTGAAAGGTTGAAGAAGGTTATAGAGATAGGCAAGAGAAAGACCGTGGAGGGATTCTAAAACAAGGATGGGAATTATAAACTTGAGACATTGTTTAACTGAGAACTAATGTGGGTAGAGGTGACAGGTGAATGGCTGCTGGTGCAATGGACAGCAGGATTTCGGACAGTGTTTATGTTCTGGATACTGATAGTGGGGAGGCCAGCCAGGAGTGCAATTAAATAGTTAACTGTAGACGTAACAAATTTTGGTAGCAGATGAATTCAGGCAGGGACAGAGATCAGTGATATTACAGAAGAGAGAATAGCTGATCTTGCTACAGGCACAGAGATGTGGCTGGAAAGCCATCTTGGGATCAAATTACAACACTGAGATTTTGAGATCTGGTTCATTCTCAAACAGTGAGCAAAGAGTGTGAGAGAAATAGGAGTGAATAGCTAGGTAATGAAGTTTATTGAGGGAAGGTGGTAATGATAGGGGCACATTGAAGAAAATAGCTTTGATCTGCCTATTACTCCATTAGTATTTGATGCTGGATAAGCAGTCTGGCAATTTAGCAACAGTGGATAAATCAGCAAGATGGTGTTGAGGTAGAACTGGGTGTCATCTCTGGGTCCTCAGATAATGTTGCCGAAGGGGCATTTGGACGAGAAACAGGACAGGTTTGAGAAAGGTCCTTCGTGTCACCAAGTACAGGAGTAGGAAGAGAAACCGTTGCAAGCAAAAGTCTTGCTACAATGAGATAGATAAAAATGGAGTAATGTGAATGCAGTCTTTTCTGGTCACTGGTCAACAGTGGAGGAGTAATATGGTCATCATGTCAAAGGCCTACAAGGATAAGGGGGATATGTCACCTTTGTAACAGTCACAACACATTTATTTTCTAAGTTTTCCACTCAGAACCATTTTGGTACTGTTGCATGGGCATTACCCTGACTGGAGGGAATCAAACACACAATTCCAGAAAAGTTGGGAACAGGGATATGCCCTGCTGTTCTTCAGTGGAAACAGTCTTTGCAGCTCCCGTTTCTCCTCATAACTGGAGTTTTCCATTCCTACCATCTGGTGAGGCTACACTGTACACTCTCTCTGGCCTTAGTTCTTTCTAACAGAATCGTAGACTGGTTGCTGCATAGAGGAGGCCATTTAGCCCACCATATTGGAGCCTTCTCCCTGAATGAGTAATTCACTGGTGCTACTCCACCTCCTGTTCCCTGTAAACTTCCTTTAGAAATAATAATTCAATTACACTTGAAGGCCTCGATTGAATGTGCCCCCTCCACACTCCCTTTCGAGAGGAAATGGAGGCTGAAGATGGGATGGTAGTTTACATGATTACTAGAGTCAGGGGTTTCTTCAGGAGAGAGGTGATAATGGAAGACTTGAAGGAGGGATGGATTGTATGTGCATGGACACAACTGGCCAATAACATTCCCTGCTGACTGTGAAAAAGGCTGTCCATAAAGTTGTAGCAATCCCTGTGGGAAGCATTATGCCTTTCCCGGTGCCAGTTTAAATCTGGCACCAAGTCAAATAGATGGCTTGACATGCAGCACAGATGATGCCAACAAGCAGCTCTACTGCTGGCACTGTAGCAAACCGAAAGACACTTGCAATCTAGTCACTGACAGCATGGCTTGCAGCTCCGACTCACACTGCGCGTTCATACACCGCATGCATGGAATCAAACCTGTGTCACCACACTGAATGCAACTTTTCTACTGTCTGTGCCACCCAGGGTGAGCCCTGCAGTACTTAGGCAAGCAATTCACAAAATAGCACTTTGGGGCGTGAATGTGTGGGATCATAGAATCTGTACAGTATGGAAGCAGGCCATTCCTCTCGAGTCCACAAAACCGTCCGAAGTGCATCCCCACCAGATCCACATCCTCTACCCTATTCCTATCATCCTGCATTTCCATAGGGCTAACCCACCTAACCTGCACAGCACTGGACACTGTGAAGCAATTTAGCATGGCCAATCCACCCTAACCTGCACATCTTTGGACTGTGGGAGGAAACCGGAGAACCCAGAGGAAACCCACGCAGACACGGGGAGAATGTACAAACGCCACACAGACAATTGCCAGAGGCTGGAATCAAACCCGGGTCCCTGGCGCTGTGAGGTAGCAGTGCTAACCATGACTTTTATCCTTTTATCAATCCAGATCTTGCTGCAAGTATGTGACTGCTTCTGAACCTGAAAAATCACACTGTGCCTGTTACCTCAGGTCTGTTACCTCACTCTGTGACTATTTTAAATTGATCAATCCACATCACTGACACCTCAGCCTGAGGGAATCAATGTTTCCTATTTATTCTTGTTAATGGCTGTCTTCATTAAAAAAAAGCCTCCTTGACACTTTCTCTTGCCCTGCTGTTCTTCAGTGGAAACAGTCTATACAGCTCCTGCTTCTCCTCACAACTGAAGTTCTCCATTCCTAGCACCTTGTGAGGCGACACTGTACACGCTCTATGGCCTTAATTGTTCCTAACAGTATCTTAAAATGGTCACAGCATAGAAGGAGGAATTTTAGCCCATCATATTAGAGCCAGCGCCCAGAATGAGCATTTCACATAGTGCTATTCCCCTACCTGTTCCCTGTAAACCTGGAAATATATTGCTTTTCCTTCATTTTCACTGGGTTAAAATCATGGAATTCCCTCCCTAATGGCATTATGGTTCTGTCTATAGCACATGGACTGCAGCAGTTCAAAAGGTCAGCTCACCACCACCTTCTTAAAGGATTGGGCCAGCAACATCCATGGCCCACAAGTGAATTTTTAAAAAAAATTACTCCTTTAATGTATCCTTTTTCCATATTTACAACAGCCCAAAATCTGTTGTCTTTCTTAGCTTTCAGAGAATAATGAGCTTGAAATTCCATACAAATTGTCAGGGATGTCCCTGTAAAATGAATCAGCCTCTCAATCAAGGTGAAAATGCTTTGTTTTCTTTATTTTCTAGCACATACGAAGCTGTGTCTAGGCTCCGGAGATTCATCCTTTCCCTTTCTGTCTGTGTGAAGTGGTCTGTCCTCGTCAGCCTAACTAATCTGAATTTACACGTTCTTTGTTTCTGACATTTTAGTTGTGAATCAACTCTCTGCACTGGTATGAGCAGCAAGTTTAACAGATGAGTGTTGGGTGACACCATGTCTTTCCAGATTAGCTTGGAATGGAGAGTCAGAGAAAAGACAGCGACCATAAAATATACCAGCACAATAAGGAGTGTGTGTGTGTGTGTGTGTGTGTGTGTGTGTGTGTGTGTGTGTGTGTGTGTGTGTGTGTGTGTGTGTGTGTGTGTGTGTGTGTGTGTGTGTGCGTGTGGATTTATACCACTTTACCATCATCCAACTACAAATCATCCAATCACTCTTGTTGTTGGCCTACCATCCACAGGTAAAACTCATTCTACCTTTCCAATAATCTTATTTGAAACCAAGTGTCATCAGGATTCCTCTTAAAAGAGGAATATGTCTTTAAGCAATCCATGTGTTCCTGGTATGTAGTGCAATGATTATATTACACAGATGTATTCCACAAACACACATGCACACAGAAACATGCGTAGAACACTATGCCTGAAATTTCCTGGAAAGTTTTGGCCTACTTATGATGCAACAGCTAACCCTTTTCTCCCTCTGTCCTTAGAAAGGGACAGAGAATTTGAGGGAGAGAGAGAGAGAAATAAGCAACACACATAATTAAAATAGAATTATTTAATTGACAATCAGACTTTGATTTAGCTCTCCAGCAAAAAAAACATGATCTAAAGTGATGAGACTTCACATGTATGATTGCTTACTTTCTGAGCCAGAGCAGTTAATTGATGACGATATTAATAAAAGAGCATCCAAGCTGTTAATGACTGGTTATTATACATGCAACAAGTCCCACTTACCCAGGAGCTGTGTTATAGAATGTCCAACCTAGTTGATTAAAATAACGGTACTTGAATGTACTAATTTTGTGAAACACACTGGTTATTGGCACGTGCCTCTTTCCCTACTTTGCTCAGTTTCCAGAAGCTACTGCCATACTGACCTCAGAGTCCAGCACAGCAGGAAGAAGAACTGAAAGAACTGCGGATGCTGTAAATCAGAAACAGGAAGGGTTATTGGAGCCGAGACATTAACTCTGATTTCTCTCTGTAACTGCTGCCAGACCTGCTGAGCTTTTCTGGCAATTTCTGTTATAGCAGGAAGAAACGTTGGGAAACCGTTTAATCAAGCCAGTGGAAAGGACTGAAAGTTTTCATTGCAAGTACAATAAGGAAGATTCAACTGTATCTTTTAATAAGAAATTGGATAAAAGCCCAAAAGCAGAATAAAAAAACACAGGGTTATGGGAAAGGGCAGGTAGTAGGATCATCTGAATTGCTCTTGCCATGTGATAGCATGGGCTCAATGGAATGAACAGCCTCCTCCTTAGCTGTGATTGTTCTATAGCTAACGTATGAAAAAGGAGTAGGATTAGGCTATTTGGCCCCTTGACCCTGCTGTACCATTTAACAAGCTCATGGCTGACCTGATTGTAAACTTCAATCCATAAACTTGCTTACTGTTGATTACTTTTCACCCCCTTTTATCCACCTCTGCCTTAAAAATATTCAAACACTCTGCTTTTCAGGAGGATAGTTCAAAACACTCATGATCCTCTGTGAGAAAAGGGTTTCTGCTAATCTCTCTTTTAAATGAGCAGTCCCTTATTTTTAAACTATGACCCTTAGTTCTAGATTCCTACACCAGAGGAATTGTGCTTTCAATGTCACCCATTTAGGATTTTGAATGTTTCAATCAAGTTTTTTAACCTTCTCAACTCCAGGCTCGGCCTGTCTAGCTTTTCTCATAAAATGTGAAGCTGGAAAAACACAACGTGTCAGACAGCAGCCAAGGCGCAGGAAAGTCAATGTTTCAGCCTGAAATGTTGACATTCCTGCTCCTCAGAAGCTGTCTGACTTGCTGTGCTTTTCCAGCTTCACGTCTATTGACTCTGGTTTCCAGTGTCTGCAGTCCTCATGGTCTTCTTTCTCATAAAACAGCTGGCACATTGCAGATAACAAGGTGTGGAGCTGGATGAACACAGCAGACCAAGCAGCATCTTAGGAGCAGAGAGCTGACGTTTCAGACCTAGACCCTTCATTAGAAAATGATGATGATGATTTATGATGAAGGGTCCAGGCCCGAAATGTCAGCTTTTGTGCTCCTGAGATGCTGCTTGGCCTGCTGTGTTCATCCAGCCTCACATTTTATTATCTTAGAATTCTCCAGCATCTGCAGTTCCCATTATCTCTGATACTATTTTAACCTCACTGCGAAGCCTCTTCCAGGGATGCCTAACCTGAAGAAGTTACCCTCCTCCCTCCGGACCAACCTCAGGGAATCTCTCTCCCATTGCAACTCTCCATCTTCAGTCCGCCTCCCCCTCTCTCCCTATTTATTCCAGTTCCCTCTCCCCATCCCCCTCTCCGATGAAGGGTCCAGGCCCGAAACGTCAGCTTTTGTGCTCCTGAGATGCTGCTTGGCCTGCTGTGTTCATCCAGCCTCACATTTTATTATGCTTACTCTGTGTTCCTTTTAGCCAGCTAATCTTGTATACTTCTTCAATCTTTAATTCTTATCATGACAGCTGGGGAAATTAAATTTGATTAATTATCTGGAAGTTTAAAAAAAGTCTATGTCTACAATAGGTTGCATGAAATTGCTGGATTGATGTAATAACCTGTCTGTTTCGCTCACAAAGGGAATAGGCTATCCTTACTTAATGAATTCCATGTCTCTTCGGTCCCGTAGCATATATGCTGCAATCTTAATTGTACTAATTGGAATGATGTCTGCTGGTCGAAAAAAAGCAGGCACTCCAAGTGACCTGCTTAGGCTACAGACTCAACAAGACCAGGTTACACCCAGTGGAATATAAAGTGTGGCTGATCAAAGGTGCCCTGGCCCCCACGTCTGTGTTGGAGCTTAGGTCTTTCTTTGGGCTGATGAATCATTACAGAAATCTCTGACATAACCTGGCCTCCATCCTGGAACCTTTGCATTTGCTTTGAAGGGCCAGCCTTGGAAATTGTCTCATAGCCAAGAATTAGCTTTTAGGGAAGTGAAGAAGCATCTATCGTTGGCTGAGGTGTTGACACACCACAATCCCAAACAAGATGTCAGCTGACGTGCAATGCTTTGCTGTAAATTTGGTGATTGTACCTTCAGTTGCTTCATTTAAGTCATCTATATTAATCATAAACAGTTGAGATCCCAGCATTGATCCCTTTGGCACATCAATAGTAGTGTTGGCTCACAGATGGTCTAATGGAGAGGAACACCCAATTGCACACGCTTCCTGGACTTTAGCTGATGCCGAACTTGGATATGCCCAGATAGAGAAGAAGGTTTGGTGGTCATCTTTTGTGTGATAAAGTTCCACCAATGTCAGATTTATTTCCCTAAAGGGCAGTCATGAACAAGATGTGTTTTAGTGAGAACTGATGATAGTTTCATGGCCACCATTACTGAGGCCATCTTTCAATTACAGATTTTGCTAACTAGATTCAAACACGGCTGCCCACTCTCCCAATCCCCACTCAGCTGCTGTGGTGGAAATTGAATTCCTGTCTTCAGCATTAACCTGGGCCTCTGGTTTACTAGTCCAACAATGTTACTCTGATTGTCTAATATGGTCGAAGATCTAATAGAATGAAGGAATATGATGGATAAATGAAGGAAGATTTCAAATTGGTTGTAAAAATATGGGGAGCTTGTAATCGGTGGGGGGTGAGGTGTGGTGTAGTGCAGAGACTTTTGTGCAGTATGGCTAACTGAAACCAACTCTGATGTAAAAGTTTGCATTTGGATTCTGTTTAAATATGGTCTATCTTCTAGTGTATAACAATGGGAGATGACGGCCTAGTGGTACTATCACTGGACTGTTAATCCAGAGACCGAGATAACCATTCCGGGGACCTGAGTTCAAACCCTGCCATGGTAGATGGTGGAATTTGAATTCAACAAAATATCTGGAACCAAGAGTCTAATGATGACCATGAATCCATTGTCAATTGTCAGGAAAAACCCATCTGGTTATCTAATGTCCTTTAGGGAAGGAAGCTGCCATCCTTGCTGGGCCTGGCTTACATGTGACTCCAGACCACAGTAATGTAGTTGACTCTTAAATGCCTCTGGGCAATTAGGGATAGGTAATAAATGTCACCTCATCAGCGATTCCCTCGTCCCGTGAATGAATAAAGAGAAAGAAACAAAGAAAGTTATCCACAACATTATCTCCCTTTTAGCAAAAGGGAACTTTGTGTGCTGGAAATAAAGGGAATGGAGGAGGTCATTAAAGCCCTGGAGAGTATTGCCCCACTCAGTGTAATCTTCACTGGGAAGTGATCTAACTCCATTGCCCCATATCCTCTGCCTAGTCAGTGAAGGCCACATCCCATGAATGAATAAAACAAGAACTTGTCAGTTTTCTAAATACAATTAATCCCTCATTGATTTTCATTTGAAGAAGAAAGTTCCAAAACTCTATGTGTAGAAGAGTTTCCCAATTTCACTTGTTGGTCCTGTAGTTTAAGACTCCTTAATCAGTGGAAATAATTTTTCTGTATCCTTTTTATTCTCCTTCAATATCTCAATAATTTTTATCATTGCAAATTTCACTTTATAATCCTAGTTTGTAATCTCACATTGGAACTTAATCTGACGATATCAGGTATCAGTTCAATAAGCCCATGTTGCGCTGTCCCAAAGACCGTTATATCTTTAATCAGCTCTCAAGAGCAGAGCTCCTCAGGGGACTCCCGCTTTGGTCTAATGAGAGTTTTTGGAAACCTGACTTTCACCCTTGTATTCTGGTATTCAATACATAAAGGATAGGTTTTAATTAGCCTTTTCTATTCTTTTGCTGCTGTTAATGTCATTTTAATGAATTCTATTTGTGGACTCCAAAGTTGTTAGGCCTTTGGGAGCACAGTAGATTACAGTTGTCATTGAAATCCTGTTAGCCATGTTCTTACCCCTTCATTGATCTGTTACATACATAATTTTATGCTTTTATTTCTACTGCTTGCAGTAACCAAGAAGGGGATTTACACATAGAGGCAGAGGGCATGGCTGAAGAACTAAATGACTACTTTACACCTCTCTTTACAAAGGAAGCAGATGGTGCAAAAGTCACAGTGAAAGAGGAGGTTGTTGAGACACTGGACCAACTGAGCATTGATAAAGAGCAAGTATTAGAAAGGCAGGTTGTACTTATATAAGTCACCAAGACTGCAACAAGTACAATCAAGGATAATAAAGGAAGTAGTGGGGGAAATTGCAGAGGTACTGGTCATAATCTTCCTGCCCTCCTCAGTCCAGGAATGTTGCCTGAGACTGGAGAGTTGCACATTTTCAAAAATAGGTACGAGGATGAAGACAGTAACGAAAGGCTAGACGGTTCAACTCGGTAATAGGAAAGCTTTTAAAAATGATGATGGAACAAAAATAAAAGTCATTTGAACAAATAAGGAAAGCCAGCATGAGTTTGTAAATGGAAAATTGTGTTCAACTAATTTGATTTGAGATTTTTAATGAGACCTTTCATCAGAGTGTACGTGAACTTTCAACAGGCTGTATACTAGGCTAGTCAGTGTCAAATCCAATGGATTAAAAGGGCGGCACAGTGGCTCAGTGGTTAGCACTGCAGCCTCACAGCGCCAGGGACCCGGGTTCGATTCCAGCCTCGGGTAACTGTGTGTGCGGAGTTTGTACGTTCTCCCCGTGTCTGTGTGGGTTTTCTCCAGGTGCTCCGGTTTCCTCCCACAGTCCAAAGATGTGCAGGCTAGGTGGATCGCCAGGCTAAATTGCCAAAGTGTGCAGGGGTGTGTGGGTTATAGGGGGATGGGTCTGGGTGGGATGCTGTAAGGGGCAGTGTGGACTTGTTGGGCTGAAGGGCCTGTTTCCACACTGTAGGGAATCTAATCTAAAAAGACTCAGTGACCTTATGGGTATGGAACAAAAACAAGTTGCTGGAAAAGCTCAGCGCGTCTGCAGCATCTGTGAAGAAAAAAAATCAGAGTTAATATTTCAGTCCTCGGAACTGAGGAAGGGGCACCGGACCCAAAATGTTAACTCCATTTCTTTCTACACAGACATTGCCAGACCTGCTGAGCTTTTCCAGTAGTTTCTGTTTTTGTCCTTTTACAGCATTCACACTTTTTTCAGTTTTTATATAACATGGATATGTAACGGGCTGAGTGACAGGAAACAGGGTAGTGGTGAACAGTGTTTTCCAGGCTGGAAGAAGGTGTACAATGAGGTCCCTCAGGAGTTGTTAAGAGATCCATTGCTTTTCTTGATCCACGTATTTCTCCTGTTCTTTGAGACGTGGGCATCACTGGCATGGTCAGCATTTGTTGCCCATTGACTTTGAAACTGAGCAACTTGCTCTACCATTTCAGAACCCAACACACTGCTGTGGGTCTGGAATCACATGTAAGCCAGGCACGGTAAGTGTGGCTGATTTCTTCCCTAAAGGACATTGTGAACCAGATGGTTATTTAAACAGTCATCATGATTTCAGATTGTAAGGAATTCAAAATTTTCACCATGTACCATGGTGGGATTCAAACACGTAAGGTTCTAGATTGCTAATCCAGAGAAGTTACATTACATCACCAGTTCACTTTGCCGTGATGGAAGATTGAGTCATGGCTTTCAAGGGGGCATCAGACAATTATTTGAAGAGAAAAGAATTTGCAGGGCCATGGAGAAATGATGAAATAGTTACTCTCGCTAAGAGCCTGTAGAAACATGTTGGGCCAAATGGGCTGCGGGTGCTGCATCCTTTTTTCTGATTGTTTGAAATGCCACCCAGTGCTGTGCCATTGATACATTTACATGTATTGCTTTCTATCCCATTATCTAAGTCAATGATAAATAAGTTGAATAGTTGATACCCCTACAGATCCTTAAGGGACACCATCACATTCTGCCAATTTGAGTACTTTCTCATTATCCCTACTCTCTGTTTCCTGTCACTCTACCTACAGCCAGATTCTTTGAGCTTCAACTTTGGATTCTCTGAGGGACTTTATCAAATGCCTTTAGGAAATCCATTAAGTAACTTCCCTGGGCATTCCCCATTCACTATTTCAAACGCCTCTTCAAAAATGTAATCAGATCCATCAGGTAAGACCCGTCCTTTACAAATCTATTTTGGCCCTCCCATGCCAGCTCTCTGATCAGCTGAATAACGTCAAGGGCACTGTTGTTTGGATGGCAGGGCTTTCTTCTCTGACACCATTCCCACTCATACCATCTAGCCCACAACCATTTAAGAGGCTGTTAAATGGCTCAAGGGGAGGAAGACTATCACCGCCATTTGGGAGAAGGACCAGCCTTAGAGGGGCATTTGGAGGGCTGGCAGCTTGCTGCCAAGGCTTGGTTGGCAGGTCCTCAGTGAGGGAACTGAAGTTCTTGAATGCCATTGAGAAGCTGAGTTGGGAGGGATAAAGCGAGTTATTACCTTGGAAATGGGCAGGTGATGGGGGGATCTCCCAAAGGGTGTCCTACAAGTTAGGATCCCCCAACCCTACTTTATAAAATATCTGGCACGTCCAGGCCAATCTGGGGGCCACTGGGCAGCCGCACACTGCTTTTTATGAGATTTCCTACCCCACTCACCACCACCCACCTTCAAACATCTGGTACAAATCTGCCCCCTCCCTGGGTCTTTAGCCACTCTATCCTTAATGATACTCTGAGGAGATCTCCCAACAATAGATACTAAATAGATATTAACTAGTCCATCATTCAGTGGATTCCCTTTGCCACCTTTTTGTTTTAAAGAACAGGGTAATAGTACAAGTATCCAATTTCCAGAGGATGGTTCTAGAATGAAGGGAAATTTGGGGGAATTGTAGTCTGATCATCTGCAATAACCTCACCTTTGAAACCTTGGGTGCTGGGCATTTGTCACTCATTAATCTCTGTATCAGTGTTTACAAGACACTTGTTGAGTCACTGACACTGATTCATGATCTTGCCAGGAATATCTTGTACTGATCTTTCAACTGTAAATACTGAGGCAAGTTAGTGTGTCCACCATTTCCGTCTGATCATTGACAAAAATGCGTGGTCTGTAACACCTCCCTTACTCATCTCATTGTAAAGGAATGTGCATGAACTTTGATATACCTTTTTGCAAATTGTCCTTTTTTGCTCTTAATATCTTGTTTGTAACTATTTGCTGCTCTTTGACTCTTTCCCCTCTGCCAGGATCTGATTATTTAGCAGTTTTATTCTTTTTTCTTCCAAATTTTGATGATTTCTCTTACGTCTTTCATTATCTAATATTAGCTGTCCTTTTTAGCAAGTGGAGATAATACCCCTTTGGAGTATAGACTGGACCTGGATTGTTGTAAATTCTTTTTGGAACACCACCTGCAGAGCTGTTTCATTTATTAACAGTTTCACACTGGTCACTGTGGACAGTCTCTGTCTCACTTCTTCAAAGTCAGCCTCACCTAATCTTATGTAATTCTATCTCATTGATCATCACAGCATTGAATATGGGACGGCCCTTTGTTGATTTAGGAAATATCGCTTCAGGAAATGATCTCAGAGATGCTCAAAAATTCATCCCCTTTCTGACCTGTGGGTAGTCTGCACATTCCAATCTGTATGATTGTTAAAATTCCCCATTAAAACCCCTGTACCTTTGCTGCTCATTTATCTCCAGTTATATTTACACCGTACAATTTCACAGCTGCAACCGGAAGCCATTACGGAATTTAATCTTTTTCTAATTAAATCCTTTTCTAATTCAGCCAATGAAGTCTCTAGAGCTTACTTATGTCTTGTTACATCCTCTCTTGCCTTCAGTGTGATTTCATCCTTGTTTGCTAAGGCTACTCCCCCAACTCTTATTCAGGGTGACCAACCACCCCAGATTTCTCAGTGCTCTCCGTTTGCCCTGGTTCAGGTCACCCCAGAATGTGTTTTGCCCCATGTCTTTGTAGGCTCTGTCTACAAGTGTCTGACTCAGTAGCCATGCAGTTCTGGGTCACAGAGAGAGAGAGGTTGAGTGTCTGAGGCGTTGGTGGGACCTAGTCTGGGGTATCTCTCTGCTGTAGGATCTCTGTACAAGTGGTGTTCCTAAGGCTACTTACTTCTTATTGTATATAAGGTTCCTCAACATCCAGTAAATTCCTTTATTTATGATTGTACAGAGTAAATTCTCAAACATACTTCCCAAATGCCATGTCTGAGACTTCTGTCTCTTCACATGCTCATCCTAGACTGGCTTTGTCTCTCTTAATGATGTCAGAGTCATATGACCAGTTACATCATGATGATTTACGTGAATCTCATTATACCACCTATCCTTATCATTTTCACGCACTTTCCTGGAAACCAAAACAGCACACGAGGTGTTGTATGATGGAGGCCCTATACGATTGCAGCACTTCCTGCTCCTGTGCTCGAATCCTCTCACTGTGAAGGCCAAAGTACCATTTGCCTTCTTCACCGCCTACTGCACTCGCATGCTCATTTTCAACAACTGGTGTATAAGGACACCCAGGCCTCTTTCCATCTTTCCAAATCTATCACCATTCAGATAATAGTTTGCCTTCTTAATTTTGCTACCAAAATGGATACCCTCACATTTATCCACATTACTCTGAATCTGCCATGCATTTGCCCACTTACTCAGCTGACCCAAATCACAATGAAGCATCTCTGTATCCATCGCACAGCATAGCCTCCCACTTAGCTTTCATTCAATTTGTTCCTATAATCTGTCTGTTTGTCCCAGTATCAGTGTCCCGTGGAATGGAATGACACTTCAGCAAACTCCTCTTTCACCCCCGTGCTCATCTTTTTATTCTGTTTATCCTGATACTAATTGAGATGTGACTGAGATGCAGTGAATTTAATAAAATACTGTGGATGCTGGAGAAACTCAGCAGGTCTGCTGGCATTTGTGGAGTGAGAAACAGAGGTAACATTTTGAGTCTAATGTAACTTCATAACTGAGATCCAAACAAGAGCCATTGAACTCGACATATTACCACTTGTAAAATTTGGGGGTTCTGTTCCTTAATTTTCCCTGCTTCCTGATGTGCCACAAACATACTCTTCTCTAAGTCGCTTCCATAATGAATCATCCCCCTTCCTCCAAGATCCCTTCAGACTGGTTTTAAGATGTCATTCTTCCTGGCACGAAGAGAGAAAAAGCCATGTGAGATTCTCAACCCTGCTTAGAAATGATGCTACTGGACCCATATTTATGGAATCCCCTACCATCACCGCATTACTATCCTCCTCCTCCTCCTCCTCCTCCTCCTATTCTTTGATCCCACTGCTGTACGGTGCAATTGTGCAGGTTCTGGTTGTCTTTCCAATCATTGTTACCCTCTCAAAGAAGACGCACATTGTACTTGTAGGATTTGATCAATTTCTGTGGTTTCTCATTGTCTATTTCACCTGGATTCTTCCCCTTCCACTGTTAGTCACACCAACCCCACTGTGAGCCTGTACTTCTGCATGAGATGTGTTGGACGTCTGGAGCAAAACTATCCAGATACCTACTGCCTCAAACTAACATGAATTAATGCAAGTGCTGGATGTAAGACGAAGGTGTAATTCCCACTGCACAGAATTCCCACAGTCCCCAAATTCCCAACTTTTGCACACTATCCTCACTCTTTTCATGGCTGCTCTGTTGGAACTTTTGTCATGATGGAACAGTTTGTAATGCTGGGAAAGTGAAAGATGGAAATACTTGGTTTATAGATGTACGAATTATAAAAATGGGGAACTGCCACAGCAAATAGATTCTGAAAGCATTTTCTCATTTCCGCAGGATTTCACCTAATTCAATCAAAGTCTATTTACAGTGGTTAGCGTCATTGATATCATATTGCACCTTGCTTTCTTTTAGTTCCATTTATAGATTGTAGCCACTTTCTCCAGGTCTATTGACTGAGAATGGATGGCATGAAAAAGGCCATCTTAATTTCTCTATTTCTCTTTCATGCTCCAACTTATGTTACTCAGAACTTACAACATTGTGAGATAGTAAGAACTGCCAATGCTGGAGTCTGAGATAACACAGTGTGGAGCTGGAGGAATACAGCAGGCCAGGCATCATCAGAGGAGCTGGAGAGCTGACGTTTCAGGCCTAGACCCTTCTTCAGAAATGACTGGGCGAAGGGCCCTGACCCGGAACGTCAGCTTTCCTGCTCCTCCTCTGCTGCTTGACCTGCTGTGTTCCTCCAGCTCCACTCTGTGTTATTACAACATTGGGATCTTTCAAGTCTTCCCCAAAATTCATATCCAATCTGCTGACACTGTTTGAAGTTATTTGTTGACCTCTGGCTAGTGATGGCTGAACTCTTTAATAGCTTCTCCTCTCTACCCTGCCCCACCACCAAACATTGCACAATAGTTGCTTAGACTATTACTGGCTCTCTGAAGCTTAATTCTCTGTGGTCTTGATCCTCATAACTAGTGTACTCTCAGGAGTGCCTGACTGCACAGCAAGCCAGAGGTCAGTGCTTCAGGTTCCCATGGGTGTAGTTATGCAAAATAATTTACAGTATGCGCTTAAGTAAACAGCCCAAACACTCCAGAACAAAATTACAGGGTGCATTGGTTATGGTGCTCCAAGCCCAAGGCTTCAGTTTCTACCTGTTTTTCCTGACCCACAAATGAGGCAGTCCTGTTTTGGAGATTGGGTCGGTAACATGGAAAAGAGCCATAGAACACTGGCATCCCTGTGATTTCAGTGATGGCGTGACTGTCAATGGGCAAAGTGCCCACCTCAAGGAAGTGAACAGTTGATTTACAGACATAAAGACCCATTCAGGGCCTTTTTATTGCAATAATACAATACAGCACAGAAACAGGCCCCTCGACCCACCAAGCCTGCGCCAATTCCTGCACCTTATTTGGACCTGCTGCATATTGCCTATGCACGGTATCCATCCTCATGTTCATGTGTCTCGTGTTCATGTGTCTATTTAGATATGGTGCTGTTGCCATCTTACCAATGGTGAACCTGCCTCCTGACCCAGGGAGGTGGGAGCTGAGGGTCATTTGACCTTCACAGCGAGGCACTCACTGCAGGCACCAATTTTCCACCAAGTTCAATACAGATACAGCCCAAGCCAGGCTGTTTTCATCTGAGCCTGTGACAGAGAGGACAGAGAATGCAGTCCCTTCAGCCCTAGATCAGAGAGATTTAGTTTTCAACATTTGCCCATATTACTGTTTTGCACCAGACATTTGTTAGAATTCATCTGTTGTGTTGTGTACAGTTGTGGACAGCCTATTATTGAAAAGATGTTAATGCGATAGAGAGAGTACAGAAATGATTTACTAGAATGGTTCCAGGAATGAGGAACATCAGTCATGTGAATGGGTTGAAGAAGTTGGAACTGTTCTGCCTTGAAAGAAGAAAGTTGAGTCGAGATCTGGTTTCAAAATAATGAGCAGGCTCGGTAGTGTAGATCAGGAGAACCTGTTCCCCTTGTTAAAAAAAAAGAGGTGCACAGATTTAAAGATGAGGCACATTGACATACAAACAAAGTGAGGGTGATTTGAGAAGTTTTTTCACTCAGCAAGTAGTTAGAGTCTGGAATGCACTTCGGGGAAGTGTGGTGGAGCCAGGTTCAATTAAGGCATTCAAGAAGGGCATTGGATAGTTATTTGGCTAGAAAAGGTGGGTAGGGATATGGGGTAAAGGCAGGAGATTGGTACGAGATGATATAACCAGTACAGACACAATGGGATGACTGGCCTCCTTCTGCACTGTAACAGTTCAGCAATTCTGAACAACTTTCTGAGAGACCACAAGTTCCCTGGCTGTCTTAACAATCAGCACAGCTCCCTGTGAGTCTGGCTGCCCTACCATCTGGGCTATCATAACTATCACCCATGGATACTCAACTACAAGACGGTGGAAACATTGTTCTTGAACAATGATCCATTGAGATCACCAAGTTTAACGGATGATCACTTCCAGTTAGAATTTAATTACTTCCTTCACGCAATACACATATTCAGGTATAGATTAACAGCTGGTGATTTGAAACTGTTCTTAGTATAAATCGGAATTAATGCATCTGCAACAAAGTTCAGCCTTGCTGTTGGAGCCCAGGCTGGATATAAACCGTGATAATAAAATGTGAGGCTGGATGATAGCAGCAGGCCCAGCAGCATCTCAGGAGCACAAAAGCTGACGTTTCAGGCCTAGACCCTTCATCAGAGAGGGGAATGGGGTGAGGGTTCTGGAATAAATAGGGAGAGAGGGGGAGGCAGACTGAAGATGGAGAGAAAAGAAGATAGGTGGAGAGGAGAATATGGGTGGGGAGGTAGGGAGGGGATAGGTCAGTCCAGGGAAGACGGACAGGTCAAGGAGGTGGGATGAGGTTAGTAGGTAGGAGATGGAGGTGCGGCTTGGGGTGGGAGGAAGGGATGGGTGAGAGGAAGAACAGGTTAGGGAGGCAGAGACAGGTTGGACTGGTTTTGGGATGCAGTGGGTGGAGGGGAAGAGCTGGGCTGGTTGTGTGGTGCAGTGGGGGGAGGGGACGAACTGGGCTGGTTTTGGGATGCGGTGGGGGAAGGGGAGATTTTGAAGCTGGTGAAGTCCACATTGATACCATTGGGCTGCAGGGTTCCCAAGCGGAATATGAGTTGCTGTTCCTGCCACCTTAACCTGTCTCTGCCTCCCTAACCTGTTCTTCCTCTCACCCATCCCTTCCTCCCACCCCAAGCCGCACCTCCATCTCCTACCTACTAACCTCATCCCACCTCCTTGACCTGTTCGTCTTCCCTGGACTGACCTATCACCTCCCTACCTCCCCACCTACACTCTCCTCTCCACCTATCTTCTTTTCTCTCCATCTTCGGTCCGCCTCACCCTCTCTCCCTATTTATTCCAGAACCCTCACCCCATCCCCGTCTCTGGTGAAGGATCTAGGCCCGAAACGTCGGCTTTTGTGCTCCTGAGATGCTGCTGGGCCTGCTGTGTTCATCCAGCCTCACATTTTATTATCTTGGATTCTCCAGCATCTGCAGTTCCCATTATCATGGATATAAACCGTGTTGTTTGCTGTAGTTCCCTATTAATCTTAATGTTACTTAAAAATTGCAGGAGTCAGAGAGGGAGACCTATTGCAAATTATCTCTCACTCACAGGGGGTCAATGAGCACATTTCAGAAAGGAAAAGCCTGTGACAAGATAAACATGAATTTCAAAAACAAAAAATACCATTCTAAAGCAAAAAGTTAACTTAAGTAAGTTATCAATAAAAGTGACATTAAAAAATGTTAAGCAGTAGGGCTAAAATAAAATGTCTTTTGCCATTTCTGTTAAGAAGCAGAGCTAGAAGGAGACAGATAGGCCCCAGTTTCTGCTCAGGAGGGAGGGAGCAGAATGGAGACCAGGAGCAGAGCTTAACTAACGCTGACTGTGGTCCACCACTCCGAGCAAGCCTGGGCAGAATTCACCTGAAATTGGGAAGTGGAAGTCAGCTGCCTTTCAGCCTCAGTTTTCCCCCTCTCTAGGCCTACTTTATGGGCAGGTTCTTTTAGAGTTGAGAGTGGGGTGAAGGGGAGGATGGAAATGGTCAGAGCGTGACCAGCTCAATCCCCACCTACTCACCTAGCAACCCCTTCTCCACTAGCCTGCCTAAATCTGTCAATCACCCTCCTCGACAGAACGCAGTGTGGCCTACAGACTCTCTACTGTCAAACACACCTGCCCCAAAAGGATCAAGCATCAGTTTACGAGATAACAAAGTGTAGAGCTGGATGAACACAGCAGGCCAAGCAGCATCTTAGGAGCAAAAAAGCTGATGTTTCGGGCTTAGACCCTTCATCTGCACTTTGTTATCTCGGATTCTCCAACATCTGCAGTTCCTATTATCTCTGATACAAGCATCAGTTTACACTCAGATTGTTTACATTTTTGAGTGTCTGTCAATCACGGATGATTGTTGCTGCTGTGTCAGTGATGAAGTGAAGTGCAGAGACTCAACACAAATCTTGGGAGTTTGATAAGCCTGAGTAATGCTCCTATACCTCTTTATAACGGTTACTCAAACATCTGGAATTTTTTATGTCATCAGGCTACAGCAGAGACTCGGGCTGTGACACAACAGAATCTGAACAACAAGTTGAGCCTCAAGCCAAGGTGCGGAATAACATAGCAAAATCCACTGTGGAGCTATGTTCCCAAACTTTCAGAGAGCCACAAGAAAATACTGTGAAAGTTCTACCGGACAGGATCCAATGTGGGGTAGGTATTGACTGTCATGTTGTTCTTACTCAATTGCCATACAGTATTTTCCTGTGTCACCAAAAATGAGTTGCTTTGAAACATAACATGTGAACCTGGTGCTGATTTCATGCCTCGGTTGTGCATACAAGCTCTCAGTTTAGAAGAATTGATTAATGCTAATAACGTAATGAACGAAGTACATATAGAAATAGGAAAATAGGAGCAAGAGTAGATTATTCAACCTGTTATCATAGAATCGTTACAGTGTGGAAGTAGACCATTTGGCCCATCAAGCCCACACCAACCCTCCAAAGACCATCCCAACCAGATCCCTGTAATCCTACATTTCCCATAGCTCATTTACCTGGACTGCACATCGTTGGACTTTAGGAGGAAGCCTGAGTGTTCAGAGGAAACCCATGCAGACATGAGGAGAATGTGCAGACTTCGTGTAGATAGTCACCAAAGGCTGGGATTGAACCTGGGTCCTTGGTGCTGTGAGGTAGCATTGTTAACCACTGAGCCACTGTGATTCCCTGTCAGAGGAAGCAGTTTCCCTCTGTGTGTCTGCTTTAAGAACTTCATAGTGAAGATTTCATCGACAGTTCTTCAGTCCTCAATACTTCAGAAATACAAGCCACTTCTATATAAGCTGTCCTCATAATGTGAGATTCTGTGCCTCCCGTATAGAGAGGGAAAGAGAAGTCTAAGGAGACAGTAGACTTTCAAAAGGGGTTTTGGCCAAAGAGTGGGAAAGCAACTGGAGAAGTAGCTGAATCAAATTGAGAGAAGTGTGTGTAAGTCAAATAGGAAATTGTTGGAAGACAGAGCATTGTGTAAGATACTGGTTCTGAAATAGTTAATGTTGAAGTTGTACTCACTCCATCCAATCTGATAACACGACACAATCTTCGGTTAAGAATGAGGGATTTGACATGAGTGATTATAGGGAGCAAACGTATTGGATACTGCTCTCCAGAATCCCAGCAATTACCCTGAAATCTTGTGAAATAATGATAGTGTCCATAAGCATGATCCACGAAGCCTGGGTTCACATTTAACCTGCTCTGGCAATCTGTAATAACATCCCAGAACAGGTTGAATTAAAAAAAAACTGAGTAACTACCCTGACTGATAGTGTAGTTATACATGACGCTATCATGTAATAAGCTGTTTTAATAACAAGACAAGTGCCTCTTCTGTTTAGAATCACCAGTGGTGGTATCCTCTACTGCTGATCATTGGACATGCCTCAGACACAGTACAGAAAAAGGAGGATTGGTGTCTGCAAACTACTTCAAATAACCTTTACTCTGTAGCACATACCATAAGGAGGTGGTGGCTACCGTGAGATACCAGCAGTGACAATCAGGCCAAATACAGAGGGAGACATACAGGAAGAATTAAGGAGAGAGAGAAGGCAGAGTAGAAGTAGATTATAGAATGATAGAGAACAAATTATTGAAGCTGGCAATATTATTTTAGACTTCCAGAATCCACAATATTTTGTTTTTATTATATATTAATTATTGTAGTTGTATGTATTTTTTAACTATAATTCATATCACAGGACAGAATGTTGCACATTGCCCCATTGATGAACAACACATTGGAAGTTTCTGAGATAACAAGGTGTAGAGCTGGATGAACACAGCAGGCCAAGCAGCATCAGAGGAGCAGGAAAGCTGACATTTCGGGCCTAGACCCTTCTTCAGAAAGCCTTTTTGTGAAGGGCCTAGGCTCGAAACATCAGCTTTCCTGCTCCTCTGATGCTGCTTGGCCTGCTGTGTTCGTCCAGCTCTACACCTTGTTATCTCAGATTCTCCAGCATCTGCAGTTCCTGCTATCTCTGAAACATTGGAAGATTTGTGAGTGTTGCTACAATGTGCTAACTGTTCTATATCATTCTGTGTTTAATTTCAGACCCCACAGCAGATTTTTGTTATTCTGAAGGTCAAACTGGACACCAAAGTAAAATGTGAAATTGACTTTGCATTGGGTGTAAAGGCTTCTGTTCGTGTTCCAGCAGTGTTTGTTAATGAGTACACATTATCCGCACAAACACCAGGTAGGACTCAGCTCTGAGAGCTAGAAACTTGCCTCAAGTGGACAGAGCTTACATTCATACTCAGATCCATTTCTGTTCTGCTTTCATCCAGTTCCTCCTTCACGTCTCTTGTTGTCCAATTCCTGACTTGAAACTTGTAAAAACCAAAAGAACTGTGAATGCTGTAAATCAGGAACAAAAACACAGTTGCTGGAAAAGCTCAGCAGGTCTGGCAGCATCTGTGGAGGTGAAAACAGAGTTAACGTTTCAGGTCCAATGACCCTTCCTCAGAACTGATGCTGGCTGAGAAAACGTCATTTTATACGCAGAAAATAGGGGGGTGGGTGGGGTATAGAGTAAACGATAGGATAGAGCCCAAAGAGAGAGAAAGACAGTTGGGCAGACAAAGGAGTTGCGAATGATCAGGCTGGGAGGGTGAATAGTTGTTAATGGGGTCTGTTAGAGACTAATAACAGGGGGTGTACAATGGCAGGCTATGTGGTAACAAGGACTGCTGTGTGGGGTGGGGGGCCTGGACATGGGAGAGTTTAGGCCTAAACTTATTGAACTCAATATTGAGTCTGGAGGACCGTAGGGTCCCCAAGCCGAAAATGAGGTGTTGTTCCTCCAGCTTGCACTGGGATTCACTGGAACACTGTAGCAAGCCAGAGACAGAGATGCCAGGGAGCAAGGTGGTGCATTGAAGTGGCAGGCAACAGGTAGTTCAGGGTCTTTTTTGTGAGCAGAACGTAGATGTTCTGTGAAGCGGTCGCCAAATCTACGCTTCGTTTCCCAAATGCAGAGGAGACCACACTGTGAGCAGCGAATGCAGTAGACTAGATTCTTGGAATTGCAGGTGAAGTGTTGCGTCACCTGGAAGGTATGTTGGACCCTTGGATACTGGGGAGGGAGGAGGCAAATAGGCAGATGTTACACATTCACCAGTTACAGGGGAAGGTGCCGTAGGGCTGTGGGGAGGTGTTGGGGGTGAAGGAAGTATGGACCAGGGTGTCCCGAAAGGAACGGTCCCTGCAGAAGGCAGACAAGGGAGGGAAGGGGAATATGTGTGTGGTGATGGCATCTTGCTGGAGGTGGCAGAAATGGCATCTGATGATCAAATGGTGTCTGATTGAAACTTGTAAATACTGTCTCAAAAATACATGTTCATCCTGGATAATTGCATGAATAAACTCTTCTTTGATAAAGAGCCTCAGCCTTTAAGGAGATAAAAGCACAGTAGGAGGCCATTCAGCCTATCATGCCGGTACCAGCTTGAGAGCAGTTTCCATTTCAAGTGTAAGATAACAAAGTGTGAAGCTGGATGAACACAGCAGGCCAAGCAGCATCCCAGGAGCACAAAAGCTGGCGTTTCGGGCCTAGACCCTTCACCAGAGACGGGAATGGGGTGAGGGAACTGGAATAAATCGGGAGAGAGGGGGAGGCGGACCAAAGATGGAGAGAAAAGAAGATAGGTGGAGAGGAGAGTATAGGTGGGGAGGTAGGGAGGGGTGATTTTTGGTGATATTCTGTTGTCTTATCTTGAATCTGTCCAGAATGTCATTTATATAAACAAAATCAGGAGAGCCAGATTCAGCAGTTTTAATTTTGAGATGGTATGAGTGTATAGGGGAGAGCTTCCACTTTGTATCAGGAACACGCCTATGTTTGGAAATGGCACTCTGCCACTTAGTGATGATTTTGCCTATTTTTCTGAATGGAGATCCCAACCTGACAGATGTGTAGTTTTCCAATATCCCAGGGACTTACCCTATTTCTTATATTTTACACCAACTAACCAAGACCCTCCTGGATGGCAGAATTTACCCCCATCAATTGCTTTCTCATGATTCTTCTGAAAGGATAGTGAAAGGTTTGTGAAGTAAATGAGGAAGATGCGGGTTTGCAATTGTATCCTGGCAATGCATTAAATTGAATTCTATAAATAATTCATGATAGCTGTAGGCTTGCTGCTAGAAAGATTACCCGACTATCCCATCACAAATGCTCTCCAGTGAAGAGAATCTAGAATCTTTACCTGGTCAAGACTACATGTGACTCCAATCTGACTTAATGTCCTCTGGACTCAGCATGTCCAGGAGCACCTGGGTGAGGAGAGATAAGTTGCTTTTGAGTTGAATAAAGGGAGCCAGAATCATAAAGGGAAATTTGTCACATTCTTACCCAACCAGAGGGCTGTTCTCTCATTGGACAGAGAGGGCTAATGGTGGTTTAACCTGAGGGTCACCAAATCTCAGGTGAGGAAAGAGGTTGAGAAGGAGAGTCCTTTATGGTAACTTCAGCCAGTGCTGGAAGTGAACACACGCTGTTGGCGTCACTCTACATTGCAAACCAGCCATCCGTCCAACTGGGCTAACCAAATCCCATAGCCAGGCTGTGAATTAAACATGCCAGCTTTCTGTCATGTCCAGCTTTTGTTTCAGATTTTTGGTACCTGCAATTCTTGTTTGTTGTTCTTTGCTCAGAATCGCAGCAGACTTAGGTCAGGATTCTCCTCCATGAGACTGTCCAAAATCAGACGTGGTTCTTATGGAAATGGGCAGAAAATATGGACAGTGAGGCCTAAGCCAGCCTTACCACCTCGTCCTTGTTTCTTTCTCCATATGATTGGAAGTGACTTGTCTGTCCTCCCATGCCTACAACAACTAGATGGCAGTAGGACATGGACTAGGATCCAGGTCCACAATGTATTTATTTGTTTCTCATTCTCTCATGGGATGTGGATACCACTGGCTTGTGAGCTAAATATTGCAGTGAGACGGTTGTAGTGATCTGCCTTCTTGAACTGCTATCCACAATGCCCTTGGGAGGGAATTCCCTTCTCCCTGTTCGTCTGGGTTAGCACCACTTCCTGGAACAGTGGGTGAAGATGGGTGCTGGGACATAACGGTAAATTGTTTTTAGGTACTCCTCGAGCAAAAGAACCTTCACGTCCTTCATTTCATACCCAACATTTACCTCTTCTCAGCTAAGGCTCCTCCATGGATCATAAACCAATCTTGGGTTTTTTGCTTCCCATTCTGCAAATAGTTTCTGATGATTTCGTTGAATAATGTTCCATAAGGGGCTTAGCCCATTCTAGAGGTTCCAATAAAACTCTATAAACAGCAGCTACACAATCTACTGCCCTCAAAGAGAATATAAAGTGATTGTTCACCAGCAATTCCCTCTCACAAACCCATACTGTTTGTTTATACCTTCACTACTCGGCAGGATTTCTTGAAAGTCTGACAGTTGCCATTGCTTACTTGTTCCAGATATTCAGGTAATGCATTTATAGCTGCTGCATTCAAACTATGTTTTATTTAATCAAAAGAAATTACAACACAGGAACAGACCCTTCGGCCCTCCAACATGCTGCCCATCGCAACTAAAATCCCCTATCCTTCCGGGACCCGTATCCCTCTATTCCTATCCTATTCGCGATTTTGTCAAGATGCCCCTTAAAAGTTACTATTATATCTGCTTCCACTATCCCCCCGGGCAGCGAGTTCCAGGCACCCACCACCCTCTGTATAAAAAACTTAGCTCACACATCACCTTTAAACCTTGCCCCTTGCACCTTAAACCTATGGCCCTGACAACTGACTCTTCCACCCTCGGAGAAAGCTTCTGACTGTCCACTCTATCCATGCCCTTCATAATCTTGTGGACCTCCATCAGGTTGCCCCTCAACCTCCACAGTTCCAGTAAGAACAACCCAAGTTTCTCCAGTCTCTGCTCATAGCTAATGCCCTCCATACCAGGCAGCATCCTGGTAATTTTTTTTTACCCTCTCCAAAGCCACTACATCGTTCTGGTAGTGTAGCGACCAGAACTGAACCTAATATTGCAAATATGGCCGAACTAAGGTTCTATAAAGTTACAACATTACCGCCAATTTTTAAACTCAGTGTCCCGGCCGATGAAGGAAAGCAGGCCATGTGCCTTGTTGACTGCCTTCTCCACCTGTGATGGCACTTCCAGTGACCTGTGTATCTACACACCCAGATCCCTCTGCCTATAACAACTCATAGCGGTTCTGCCATTTACTGTATATTTTCAATCTGGATTAGGCCTTCCAAAATGTATTCCCTCACATTTTTCCAGATGAAACTCTGCGAAGTCACCAACCGATCTGTATCCTGCTGTATCCTTTGACAGTCCTCATCACTATCCACAATTCCACCAACCTTTGTGACATCGTAAAACTTACTAATCAGACCAGTTACATTTTCCTCCAAATCATTTATGTATATTACAAACAGCAAACGTCCCAACAATGATCCCCTGAGGAACGCTAATAGTCACAGCCCTCCATTCAGAAATGCATCCTTCTACTGCTACCCTCCGTCTTCTATGACTGAGCCAGTTTTTTTATCCATCTTGCAAGCTCACCTCTGACCCTGTGCAACTTTAACTTCTGGATCAGCCTGCCATGAGGGACCTTGGCAAAGGCCTTATTGAAATCCACGTAGACAACATCTACTGCCCCACCCTCATTGATCACCTTCGTCGCTTCCTCAAAAAAACTCAACCGTGTGTGAGACACAACCTATCCTTCACAAAGCCTCTCGCTAATATGCCTACTTATTGCCAAGTGGGAGTAAATCTTGACTCGAAGAATCCTCTCCAATAATTTCCCTACCACTGACGTAAGGCTCACATGCCTGTAATTAGCTGCATTATCTTTGGCACCCTGCTTAAACAAAGGAACAACATTGGCTATTCTCCAATCCTCTGGGACCAGTAAGGATACAAAGATTTCCCTCAAGGTCCCAACAATTTCCTCTCTTGTCTCTCTCAGTATTCAGGGTTATGTCCCATCTGGTCCTGGGGACTTGTCTACCTTAATGTTTTTTATGACCCCCAATATCTCCTCCCTTTTGATCTCACCACGACTCAAACTATCTACACACCCTTCTCCAGACTCATCATCCACCAAGTCCTTCTCTATGGTGAATATTGACACAAAATACTCATTGAATACCTCGCCCATTTCCTCTGGCTCAACACATAAATTCCCTTCCCTGTCCTTGAATAGGCCAACCTTCTGTCTGGCTGCCCTTTCACTCGTTTTATACATATATGAAAAGCCTTGGGATTTTCCTTAATCCTGTTGGCCCATGTCCTTATATGACTCCTTTTATACCTCCTGATTCTTTGCTTAAGTTTCTTTCAATTTTCCTTGTATTCCACTTTTGCTTTGTGTGTTCCCAGCCTCTTAGCCTGGATAAATGCCTACTTTTTCTTTTTAATTATGCTCACAATATCTATTGTTATCCAAGATTTCCTAAACTCGCCACACTTAGCCTTCATCCTTACAGGAACGTGCTGGACCTGAGTTCCAGGCAACTTCCACTTGAAAGTCTCCCATATGCCAGATGTTGATTTGGCCTCAAACATCTGCCTGCAATCTACATTCTTCAGTTCCTGCCTAACATTGTTGTAATTAGCCTTCCCCCAATTTAGCACCTTCACCTGACAACTACACCGATCTTTATCCATCAGTACTTAAAATTTACTGAATTGTGATCACTGTTCCCGAGCTGCTTCCCTACTGAGACATCAACCACCTGGCCAGGCTCATTCCCCAATACTAGGTCCAGTACAGCCCCCTTCCTAGTTGGATTATCTACATCCTGTTTCAAGAAGCCCTCCTGGATGCTCTGTACAAACTCTGCCCCATCCTCGCCCCAAGCACTGAGAGTCCCAGTCAATATATGGGAAGTTAAAATCACCCACGACATCAACCCTGGGTGGTATGTGTCACTTGCTGGGCTGGTATTTGATGCCCATCCCTAATTGCCCTCGAACAAAGTGGCTAACTTCAGTGGATTTCAGAGACTAGTTAAGAATCAATCACATTGCTGTAGATCTGGAGTCATATGCAGCCAAGACCAATTAAGGACAGCAAATTTCCTTCCCTAAAAGACATCAGTGAACTTGATAGGACTTTACAACAATTGACAATTGTTTTACACTCACCAATACTGAGATTAGAACTCAATTCCAGATGTGTTAGTGTACCTTAAAATTTCACCAGTTTCCATGGTGGAAACTTTTTCTTGGTTTGAGTGCTATTTTATAAACATTATTCTGTTTATTCACTTTCAGAGATGTTTATTTGGTCCTTTTTTTATCATTTAAGACCCTGTTTCTACCAATCCCCAATCTTTGCCTTCTGCCCACTGATGGTCGGAGAACATTTTTCTTTATTCACTCATGGGAAGAGGGTATCGCTGGCTAGGCGGTATTTATTGCTCATCCCTAGTTGCCCAGAGGGCAGTTGAGAGTCAACCACATTGCTGTGGGTCTGGAGTCACATGTAGGCCAGACCGGGTAAGGATAGCAGTTTCCTTCCCTACTGGATGGGTTTTTCCGAAATTGACAGTGGATTCATGGTCATCATTAAACTCTTAACTCCCCATTTTTCTAATGTGATGTATGTGGTAGCAATTTTGTTTGTAACTCCTTTGAAAGGACTGATGATCACATCATAAAAAGGAATGAATCAAAAACGCTAATAAGGAATGAATAACCGACATTAAGTCAAGTAAACAAATGTCTCATTTTTTTTCAAAATTTTCATTCATTCGTTAGCACATATCATGAAACCATTTGCATTACGTTTCTCATGCACTAGACATACCACTTACAGTCTGTTCTTTATCAAGCTGGGATTTACATTGGCAAAGTGAGAAGGAATGGGACTGTCAACCAGCTCTGAATTCCAGCTCATTCCTCGCTGCAAGTGTTTCAGTTATAAAGAGAGCTTGTGTAGACCAGTAAATCAAGAACTGAGATGCTGGAGTCAGAGGTAACAAAGTGTGGAGCTGGAAGAACACAGCAGGCCAGGCAGCATCAGATGAACAGGAAAGCTTAAGTTTTGGGTCGGGACCCTTCTTTTCTGAAGAAATGATTTCTGAAGAAGAGTCCGACCCAAAACGTCAGCTTTCCTGTTCCTCTGATGTGGCCCGGCGTGTTGTGTTCCTCCAGCTCCACACTTTCTACAGACTGGTGTTGTTTACCTTAGAGCAGAGGAAACTGAAAGGTGACATCTAAGATATATTAATTATGAGGGTAGACAGGAAGAAACTTTTCTCCTAAATGGAAGAATCAATGATAAGGAGGCCTAGATTTAACGTTAAGGGGCAGAAGGTTTAGGGGAGATGTGAGGAAAAACCTTTGTCATCCAGAGGATCATGGGAATCTGGAACTCACTGCATGAAACATGGTAGGGACAGACACCCTCTTAACATTTAAGGGGTGCACTTGGATGCCAAGGTAAACAAAGTTACAGGCTAAATTTTGGAAAATGAGATTAGAATCGTTGGATAGTTGTTTTTAACTAACATAGACTCGGTAGAGGGGTTTAAAATTGTTACAGAGGTAGTAGGAACTGCCAATGCTGGAGAATCTGAGATAACAAGGTGTAGAGCTGGATGAACACAGCAGGCCAAGCAGCATCAGAGGAGCAGGAAAGCTGACGTTTCGGGCCCAGACGCTTCTTCAGAAAAATCGTAGACTCAGTAGGCCCTTTTTCTTTGCTGTGGATCTCTTATGACTCTGTGACATCATCAGACACCAGATTTCCTGAGTTATTGTTTTCATTGGACTTTGCAACTACTGTTGTCATTAGCTAACTTCCCTCCAACTCCCTGTTGAACTTTCAGTAGTCCAATCTCTGCCCACGGCCGTGTGTGGGTGCAGCTCCACAATTACCATCTTCGTGGCAATTCCAGCTCGTCGGAACATTCTTCCTGTGCTTCCCAATGTATCGCCACTAACCACCCTCCCCAAATTCCTGCTCAATTCTGACCAATAAAATGCCCTGTTTTCTTATGCAAATAAATCTATTTGGTAAATGTAAGGGATTCTGCCATTAATGACCAGCAAGTACATTCAGGTTCAGAGGAATTGTGATCTCATCCAAAATTAGTAAACACTCAAATCTCAAAATGACAATGGATTAGCAAAGAGGTCAGTTGAATATGTGAGCACTTGAGTTAGGAACCAGAAAAGGCCATTTGGCCCTTCAAATCTGTTCTGTCTTTTGTCAACATCATGGCTGATCTGATTGTTAAAGCATGTGAGGGTATTTTCAATGATGGAATATCTAACACCTCTGCCTTACGTTTCACAGACATGCCTTCAGGATTGATTACACTCACTATATACTCAGGGGATTTGAAAGTAAGCTCGGCAACTCTAGTTTACTACACTGACATGGAAGAAATTGAAAACCTCCTGAGGAATGCTGTCAATCCTGTGGAATTTATGTGCCAGGCAAGTAGTTTAACATTTCTACAGCACCTGTAAACTGGTTCCAGCAAGTTCCAAAATCAGCTCTATCCCAAGAAGAAGAGGGTTCAATGAAGATTGACTGGAGTGTGTGGGGCTTATGTTGAATGTTTAGCAAAGCAAGTGTCAATTTGGATAAGTAGAGGATGTTGAGTGGAGATTCATGACAGGTTCAATGCTGATCAGTTTGATTAAGGAACTCTGGTGCGGCATAGTAATGTCCCTACTTCTGGGCCAGAAGGCCTGGGTTCAAATCCCATCTGCTTGTAGTTATATTTCTGAACAGGTTGAATTAGAAAACATCCAGAATAGGTAAAGTGAAATTGTTCCTGAATGGCAGAGGAATCAAAAACACAGATTTAAAGTAAAACAATCAAAAGATGGGATGAGAATTTTATTTTAATATGATGTGTACTTACATAATGAAATGCACTATTTGAAAGATTGTTAGAAGGAAATACTGACTTCAAAAGGGAGCTGGATAAATAATTAAATAATTGCAGGGGAACAGGGCTAATTAGAAAGCCCAGCCAAACAGCTTCTTTTTATACTGTGTATCAGTTTATGGTCCAAAGATTAACTCACTTATCAGAAATTGCAATGGGTGGTGTCATTAGAATATTATCATAAAAGTAAAAGCTGAATGCAATGAGATTTATTTCGACTGAGTCTGTTGTTTAACAGACTGTGATTAGATAGAACATGTTGTTAGTCAGGGCAATGACGACGATTGGTTGAATTTATAGACTGGCATCTGCAAATTGGTATCGAGAAGGGAGGAAGGAAGTAACCATGTATTCGTAGTTTGACCCACAGACATTGGCTTGCTGATGTGTAAATAAGCCTACTTTCCTTGGTTTTAGGTTAATTCTATTGTTTGCAGTTTTAGATCTTGTGGCTGTAAGGGTCTGAAATGTAAAACAAAATTTCCCCAAATTTGCAATGAGATTGACAAACTCAGTGAGGGACATGGAAAAGATATAACATTGATTCAGTAGTGTCATGTGAGGTTGTGACATTGTAGAGGAAGCTTTCCAGTTAACCTGAGCTGCAACTTCATCTGGAGTGTTAAATAGATAGTGCAGAGGGAGCTTTACTGTACTGTGCTGTACCTGTCCTGGGATTGTTTGATGGGGATAGTGTAAATGAAGCTTTACTCTGTACCTAACCCTATGCTGTACCTGAACTGGGAGTGTTTGATGGGGCACAGTGTAAAGTCAGCTTTACTTTGAGTTTGAAACAAGAGGTAGCTTTACTTTCAGCTTAAAAGTGTAGAGGGAGATTAACCCTGTGTCTGACTCTGTGCTGTACCTGTCCTGGGAGTGACAGATGGGGATAGCATAGAGAGAGCTTTACTTTTAGTTTAAAAGAGTAGAGGAAGATATACTCTGTATCTAACCCTGTGCAGTACCTGCGCTGGGAATCTTTGGTGGGGACAGTCCAGAGGGTGATATACACTGTATCTAACTCTGTTCTGTAACTGACCTTCGGGGATAATGTAGAGGAAGCTTTTCTCTATACCTAACCCCGTGCTATACCTGTCCTGGAAAGGTATAATGGGACAAGTTAATTTCAGTCGAGGGAACTTTGCTCAATGTCTAAATTGGTGCTGTCTCTGTCCTGGGAATATTTGATGGGGAACAGTAAAGAAGGAGCTTTACTTCTAATTTAAAGTGTAAGAGGAGCGTTACTTTGTACGTAACCTTATGCTGTCGCTGTTCTGGGAATGTTTGATGGGAACATTGCAGAGACACCTCTACTCTGTACCTTACTCTGTGGTTATGTTGGATCTGGGAGTAGAGACAGATTGGATATCAGAAATGAACTCTGTTACATTAATATAAAATTAGAAAGAAATGCACAAAAACAAACTTCTGATTGGGTGTCTGCTGGCTCTGATAATGAAGTTCTATGAAGGAGTCTGTGGTTACAGGAGCTTGCTGTTGAAGTTAGAATAAAGGAAGAGAAGAAAAGGAAATAGCAATGTAGCCTTACAAAAGGGGAAGTACCAGCCAAGGAAGTAGAGAGAGGAAGTGTCTAATCTGAGTGATCATTGAGAGAGACAGGGAGGTTAATCCTTCGAGTTATATATCTGAACTGCTGTTGGTGTCTTTGGTTTTGTGTTAAAATCCAATTGGGAAGAGTGACCTGAATTTCCTTATCTGACTCCTCCCAGGGTCACAATAAAGTTTGGATTTGAAAAGGGCAGTAATTTTGCTAATTATACATATTATATAATAAGTATGACTTTAACTCTGTTTTCTCTCATGATGCTGCCAGTCTTGGCTGAATTCCTGCTACGGCCTTTGTTTTTGTTGTAGATTTCCAGCATCTGCAGTTTTTCAATTTAAAAGATTCTGAAGGGGATTGACAGAGTAGACGCTGAGAGATGGTTCCTCCAAGAAAGGGCAGGATTAGACACCAATCATTTAGGCCTGATGGGAGAAGAAATAAACAGCTCAAAGTATTGTGAATCTTTGGAATTGTCTATTCTGAAGTGTTCAGAACATACCATTATTAAATATTCTTAAGGCTGGACTTGACCAATGTTTGGTCTTTTGGGAATCAAGTGGGTGGGAAAGTGGACTGGATGCTCAAAGTCAGCCATGATTGTACAGAACAACAGAGCAGGCTTCATTTGGCTGAATGGCCAATTCCTGGTCATATTACTTGTATTTTCAGAGTTTTAGAATTTCTTGCTCCATTAATTTCAATTTGGCAGTGGATGTTCTTCCATCCTGAGGCAGCGTGGTGGCTCAGTGGTTAGCACTGCAGCCTCACAGCACCAGGGAGCTGGGTTCATTTCCACCCTCCGACAACTGTCTGTGCGGAGTTTGCACATTCTCCCTGTGTCTGTGTGGGTTTCTTCCAGGTGCTTTCGTTTCCTCCCACTGTCCAAAGATGTGCAGTTAGATGGATTGACCATGCTAAATTGCTCATAGTGTCCAGAGATGTGCAGGCTAGGTGGGTTAGCCATGGGAAATGCAGGTTTGCAGGAATAGCATAGGGGCAATGGGCCTGGGCAGGCTGTTCTTCAGAGGGTTGGTATGGACTTGATGGGTCGAATGGCCTGCTTCCACACTATTCTACGATCTTCTCTCTATTGTTTTTGATCTTTGAAAGCAAGGATGAGCTTGCTGGTCAGAACTTCCTCAATGGTTCAGTGTGGGCAAGTGTGAAATCATTCACTTTGGGTCTCAGAAATGTATGCCCTTAGAAGAAGATTATCAAAATGGTGAGAGATTTAGAGATTCAAGTACTAATGTTGGTGAACTGACACAAATAATAATTGAAAAGTTTACCGGAATGTTAGCCAAGAACAAGGATGCTATGGCGTGGAAGTTATGGTATAAAAATATACACCTCTAGTCAGACTGCAGTGGGCTCTGGGCATCGTACTGTGGGATGGATTCAGTGACATGGAAACAGACAGCGCACATTCACCATGATGGTACCAGGCCCAGGCCAAAATCGCTAAATTATAGGTAGAGATAGACCAAAGTGCAGGACTACGTGTTGAAGAATGTACTAAAGCATGGGGCAGATGTCAAAAGGTGCTGTAGCGAAAGGTTGCTGCATCAGGCCTCCAGCCATGACACACCGAAGGACTAGAAACTGTAGAACCCCTTGGGCTTTTTGAACATACACTGTGAAGATCATGAGTACTGCAATTGCTTTGAAACACTTCAGAGTGGAACATGGTGCAGGGAGAGACTTTTATTTCTATCACACTTTTCTGTAATTTTACATTTGAAATGTTTTGCCCTTGGGCTATGCATCAAACATGGAATGTATATTGTAAATATTAAGGCTATCGCAGTTGTATTGAATAATAAAAGTGAGAAACATGTCGTACAAAACCAAGTTGGATTTTGCTGTTAATTCTATTAGTGGAAATGATTTGTCAAGTATTTATTATACAAGCAATATGAATAAAATATACTTTTGAGGAAAATGTCCGTTGAGTATAGAAGATGAAGGGATGATACAGTTGCAAAACTAATGATAATGAAATTATTTAAAAGGAAAGATAGAGAGAACCTTTGTCGGGGAAGTCCAGATCAATGAGACATAACCTTCAATGTGAAGTTCAACTGTTGTCAGTTGTCAAGAAACACTGTGATGCAAAGAGTAGTGAGAATCTGGAACTCTTTAGCCCAATATCTTTTGAGTCTAAATCCAGTAGAAAATTTCAAAACTGAGCTGAATGGATTTTAGTTAAGCAAATGTGTTAAGAGATGAGGAACAGAAACAGGGAGATGGAGTTAAGATGCATATCAGCCGTGATCTAACTAAACAGGTTTGGGGGCTGAATTCATTCCTTTCATTCCTCAAAGAATGACTGACCATTCAACAGATTTAATTCCTTTCTTAATGATGTCTAACGATCGACTTTTCTTGTAAATTTTTACTGTATGGAAGTGTTTGTGAGTATATTGCAGACGGTGTCACTCTGGGTATTACTTGTTAGCGCCAGTCCTTGGGCAAGATTCCCCAATCTATTATGGTTCCAGCTGGGATCCCTTAAACCAGCAACCCCCAAATGAGGAAGTATGAGAGAGTGTGCTTGGTTTTTCAGCCCACTCCCCTCAGTTGGTTGCAACAAGTTTAATTTTAAAATGATTCCTTGCGTTTTGGCAATTCTTGTGGTCACCATTACTGATATAAGATGTCCAGATTTCAGAACGGAATTTGGATGTCATCAGTTGCCATGGTAGGATTTGAACTAGTTTCTCTCCACAACACAAGTCTGGGCCTCTGGTGTATTTATCCAGTGATGTCACCACTATGCTCCATCTAATTGTTTCTCCACAGAGTTATTTTCCAGTTGTTGTGCACTGAACCTCCCACTTGAGGGAACATTGGTTACCGCTACCCCAACGTTTCCTTCCTGATTTTGGACTAAATTTTTAAGCTGATTCAGTATGAAATCTAAACAGTTTTGTGCCAACAGTCTCCATGTTTATTTGACAATGTAGCATAACAAAGAGGAACAAACAGGGGATTGAAAATGAGTTTACTCAAATGGAGACAAAGGCAGCCATGTATGATTTGAAGAACCTGACTGCCCTACTTCTGCAGTGTCCAGGAGCATTGCAGGGTTACAGCGTGGCCAACAGACATGGGTGATGAATGGCTGATCCCATGTTTTCTGCAGGAAACGTTCAACCCAAAGATTCTGTAAAAATCTGAATTATAAAACCTCTGAATTTACCACAGCAACCTGATCCACACCAGCATCACACCATTTGGCATGTCAGTTCGAATGACAAATGTTATAATCCTTAAATACAAAACATTTGGGGAGTAGTAGTATTATGGTGAGTGTATTAATCCCGCAACCCATGTAACGTTCTGGGGATCAGGGTTCAAATCCTGCCATGGCAGAAGATGGAATTTGAATTCAATAAAAATCTTGAATTTAGGTTTAATGATGACCATAAAACCGATGTTGATTGTTGTAAATACCCATCTGTTCCCTAACTTCCTTCAGGGAAGGAAACTCCCATTCTTACCTGGACTGGCCTACACATAACTCCCAGGCCCATAGCAACGTGATTGACTCTTTAACCCGTGAAATAGGGATTCCAAGGGCAACAAATGCTCAAATTCCATAAAAGAGCAAGAAAAAGGAACAACTGTGATTGACTAACTCTATCACTGATGCATCTCAGAAGTATAAATCCCTTTGTGTTTCCTGACCACAGGCTTTCCATATTGTACCGTATAACAGAGAAACACTGGATAAACTACTGACAGAGTCACTGAGGAGAAACATGCCAGCTAATGGATTGCACATATTTGGAATTAACCAGTTAGAAGAGGATGATCTATCAACGAGTGAGTATTTGAAGTTATTCCCAGACCCCTGATGGCCCATGTGATCCGTTGGACTCTGGAAGTTGGATTCTAATGCCTCTGACCATGTGGGAATGGAATTGGGTGGGCTTTAAAAATAGTGGCCAGACCCAGTTCCGGAAGTCTCCCTCCCCCATTTCCACCCACCGGCTATTGTTAGTATCACAGGATGAGGGTCGGAGAAGTGAAGCCAGGTACAGAGGTCCCGGCCTTAATGGCTCATATAATTTACTGATTTACTTATTGATATAATTTACTGGCCTTTCTGACAACAAGCACGCTCAGTGAAAGAATAAAATTGAAAGACAGACCTGTAGGTCTGCTTCGAAAATGTTGGGAGGCCTAATGAGTATCAGCATGCTGATGAAGCCTTTATTATGCACACAGCTCAGCGAGATGAAGAGCTCCCGACCCTGCTTCACTTTGCAGCCATGTATGGTTTGAAGAACCTGACTGCCCTACTTCTGCAATGTCCAGGAGCATTGCAAGCTTACAGCGTGGCCAACAGACATGGCGATTATCCAAACAACATGGCAGAGAAGAATGGGTATGGAGACTTGCGGCAATTCATGGATGAGTATGTGGTAAGGATTGCTCTGTTCCTCAAACACAGTAAGTGGGTTTCACTCAGGTCAGGGTCAAGACTTTCTACCATGAACATGTTGTCAGAATATTTCAGTACAAAGCCCACCTAACAACAGTCCACTTTGTTTTGAATCACTACTACTATGCATTGGCCTCCTGCCCCACTCCCAATCAACACCATGTTTTGGAGTAGACACTAACAGCAAAGAAAAGGATTGTTCAGCCTGACATACCCATACTGGGACCAGTGAAACAGCAACAAAAACAGAAATTGCTGGAGAAACTCAGGAGGTCTGGGAAGAAATAAGAGTGAATTATTCTTCATCTGATCAATGGAACAGCAGCCACGCTTAGCCCCACATCTAGGTATTATGTCGATATTCCCATAATTTCCTCATCTGTAAGCCTTTATCAACCCATCTTTGGAAATTTTACTGGGGCAGAGTATAACGTGGAAGTCAGTGGCCCCAACCCTCACTGTAATGGTCAGTGATGGGAGTGCCAATCCTGGCTGGGATCAGCCATCGGTCCCAGCAAAATTTCCCTCCATCATAAGGTCAGAAGTGGGAATGTTCGCTGATGATTGCACAATGTTCAGCACCATTCGTGACTCCCCAAATACTATAGCAATCTGTGTTCAAATGCAGCAAGATCTGGACAATATCCAAGCATGAGCTGACAAATGGCAAGTGATATTCACGCCACACAAATGCCAGGCTCAGACCATTAACAATAAGAGACAATCTAACTACCACCCCTTGACATTCAATGGTGTTACCATCATTGAACCCCCCACTATTAACATGCTGAGGGTTATCATTGACCAGAAACTCAACTGAACTCACCACGTAAACATGGTGGCTACAAGAGCAGGTCGGAAGCTGGAAATACTGCAGCAAATAACTCATCTCCTGACTCCCCAAAGCCTCTCCACCATCTACAAGGCACAAGTCAAGAGTGTGATGGAATATTCCCCACTTGCCTGGATGAGTGCAGCCCCAACAACACTCAAGAAGCTTGACACCATCTAGGACAAAGCAGCCGCTTGATTGGCATCACATCCACAAGCATCCGTTCACTCCAAAACCAATTCTCAGTAGCAGCAGTGTGTACTACGTACAAGATGCACCACAGAAATTCATCAAAGGTCCTCAGACAGCACCGTCCAAACCCATGGCCCCTTGCATCCAGAAGGACAAGGGCAGCCAACATATGGGAACACCACCACGTTCAAATTCCCCTCAAAACCACTCACCATCCTGACGTGGAAATAATTCACTGTTCCTTCACTGTCTCTGGGTCAAAATCCTGAAATTCCCTCCCTAATGGGATTGTAGGTCAACTCAAATCAGGAGGACTGCAGTGGTTCCAGAAGGCAGCTTGCCACCACCTTCTCAAGGGCAACTAGGGACAGGCAATAAATGCTGGCCAGCCAGCGACGCCCACATTCCACAAATGAATAGAAGGAAAAAAAATGCCTTCAGGTGGAGTTTTTTGACCCCATGTCAGGAGGGAGGTCCCTCCTCTGGCAGCTGACAATCAAAACAGCCCCACTGAAGGAGAGAATAGCCTTTCGGGTCAGCCTGCAAAATCTCCAAAACATTTGAGTCTAGTTCTCCACAACCGGCCAAAATCTCTTTTGGGCAAGTTAATTGTGTAGCTCCAACTAAAGGGTTAATTGTGAACAGATGTGACAGGCCATATCCTTACCATGTGCAAGATGTGTGACTGAGCACAAGTTCATGCTTGATGGTAACAGTAGATAAAGGCAGTTTGAAACACTCAACTTTCACATTCGTTAAATGCATTAATTGGTCAGAGATGACCAGGAATTTGTCTGGTTAGAATGAGGTGCTAACGAATTGCAGTCATCATTATTCCCTGGATAAGGAAAAATGGCAGGATTTACATAGGGTAGAAGAAGGAAACAGTGAGTTTATTTTCTTTATAGATTTCTGAGCGAAATTATTAATTCATCATAAAAGATCCCATGATACTATCTGCTTCCACCACCATCCCTGGCAGTGTGTTCCAGACTCATACCACTCTCTGTATAAAAGCCTTGCCCCTGACATCACCTTTGAACTTTTCCCCTCTTACCTTAAATGCATGGCCCCTAGTTTTAGACAACTCAACTCTGGGGAAAAAGATACTGACAATCAACTCCATTTATACATCTCACAAACGTATAGATTTTTATCAAGTCTCCCCTCAGCCTCTCCAGAGAAAACAAACCGAGTTTTTCTCGCCTCTCCTTTTAGCTCATACCCTCTGATCCAGGCGGCATCCTGGGAAACCTCTTCTGCACCCTCTCCAAAGCCTCCACATCCTCCCTGTGATGTGATGACCAGTACTGAATGCAATACTCTAAATGTGGCATAACCAAAGTCTTATAAAGCTGCAGCATAACATTCTGACTGTTGTACTCAATTCCCTAACCAATAAAGTCAAGCATGTCATGCAACTTCTACCCTGTCTACTTGTGTGGCCATTTTCAGGGAGCAAGGAACTTGAACCCTAATGTCCCTCTGTACATCAATGCTGTTCAGGGTCCTGTCGGCAACTGTATAGTTTTCCTTAACATTTGAACTCCCAAAGTGCAGCACCTCAAACTTACCTGGATTAAACGCCGTCTGCCATTTCTCCACACAAATCTGCAACTGATCTATATCCCACAGTATCCTTTGACAACCTCCTACTCTATCCACAACTCCACCAAACTTTTTATTGTTTGCAAAATTACTAACCCATCCATCTACATGCTCATCTAAATCAATTGCCTATATCACAAACAGCAGACGTCCCAGTATGGATCCCTGCAGAACACCACTTGTCACAGACCTCCAGCCAGAAAAATAACTTTCCACCACTACCCTCTACTTCTGTGGGCAAGCCAATTCTGAATCCATGCAGCCAAGTAATGGTAGACCCCACGCATCATAACCTTCTAGATGAGCATGCAATGAGTGACTATGTTGAAAGCCTTACTAAAGTCCATGTAGACAACATCCACTGCTCTACCCTTATTGATCACCTTCATCACCTTGAAAAATTTAAGTTAGAAAGACATGAGTTGCCCAGGCAAAGCCATGCTGACTGTCCCTTTTCCAAATACGTGTAAATCCTATGCCTAAGAGTTCTCTCCAACAGCATTCCAAAAACTTAGATGAGACTCACCAGTCTATAGATTCCTGGATTATCCCTACTTCTCTTCTTTGACAGAAGAACAACAGCAGGTACTCACCAGTCCTCCGGGATCTCTCCAGTGGCTAGCGAGGATTCAAAGGTTGTCCTAGCTATCTTTTCTCTGACCTGTCTCAATAACATGGGTTACCACTGGGCCCTGGGGACTTATCCACCTTAATGCTCTTCAAGGGACACAACACCACTTCTTTCTGAGATAGTGGAAACTGCCGATACTAGAGAATCTGAGATAACAACGTGTGGAGCTGAATGAACACAGCAGGCCAAGCAGCATCTTAGGAGCAAGAAAGCTGATGTTTCGGGTCTGGACCCTTCTTCAGAAATGGGGCAAGGAAGGGTGTTCTGAAATAAATAGGGAGAGCTTTCCTGCTCTTCTGATGCTGTTTGGCCTGCCGTGTTCATCCTAAACCTCATGCCCCACTGACCCACCTGAACTAAACCTCAAGATTATGGAGAGGACAGAGTCCTCAATTTGAGGCATTTCTCACATCATCCTAAATTCAGAACTCTAACATTTCTTAACTATTCTCTGGCCTCAATCTTAGTAATGATGTTTTCACAGAAGGATTGAAATTAGAGCAGTGGAAGTGACCATTTGGTCCTTTTGCTGATTCTCTCTCCTATAACTCTATCAAAGAACAAAGAAAATTACAGCATAGGAATAGGCCCTTTGGCCTTCCAAGTCTGCACTGATCCAGATCCTCTATCTAAACCTGTCACCTATTTGCCAAGGATCTGTATCCCTCTGCTCCCTGCCCATTCATGTATCTGTCTAGATACATCATAAATGACGCTATCGTGCTCTCCTCTACCACCTCCACTGGCAACGTGTTCCAGGCACCCACCATCTCCTGGGTAAAGAACTTTCCACGCATATCTCCCTTAAACTTTTCCCCTCTCACCTTGAAATCGTAACCCCTAGTAACTGAGTCCCCTACTCTGAGAAAAAGCTTCTTGCTATCCACCCTGTCTATACCTTTCATTATTTTGTAGACCTCAATCAGGTCCCCCCTCAACCTCTGTCTTTCTAATGTAAATAATCCTCATCTACTCAACCTCTCTTCTTAGCTACCACCCTCCATATCCGGCAACATCCTGGTGAACCTCCTCTACACCCTCTCCAAAGCATCCACATCCTTTGGTAACGTGGCGACCAGAAATGTATGCAGTATTCCAAATGTGGTCGAGCCAAAGTCCTATACAACTGCAACATGACCTGCCAACTCTTGTACTCAATACCCCGTCCGATGAATGAAAGCATGCCGTGTGCCTTCTTGACCACTCTATCAACCTGCGTTGCCACCTTCAGGGTACAATGGACCTGAACACTCAGATCTCTCTGTGCATCAGTTTTCCCAAGGGCTTTTCCATTTACCGTATAGTTCACTCTTGAATTGGATCTTCCAAAATGCATCACTTTGCATTTGCCTGGATTGAACTCCATCTACCATTTCTCTGCCCAACTCTCCAATCTATGTTCTGCTGCGTTCTCTGACAGTCCTCCTCACTATCTGCCACTCCACCAATCTTAGTGTCATCTGCAAACTTGCTAATCAGACCATCTATACCTTCCTCCAGATCATTTATGTATATCACAAACAACAGTGGTCCCAACATACATCCCTGTGGAACACCACTGGTCACAGTTCTCCATTTTGAGAAACTCCCTTCCACTACAACTGTGTCTCCTGTTGCCCAGCCAGTTCTCTATCCATCTAGCTAGTACACCCTGGACCCCATGCAACTTCACTTTGTCATCAGCCTATCATGAGGAACCTTATCAAATGCCTTACTGAAGTCCATGTATATGACATCCACAGCCCTTCCCTCATCTATCAACACAAAGAATTCTATCAAGTCGGTAAGACATATCCTCCCATTCTTTCGTGTATACGTTTTCAAAGGTACGTTACATTCCCTTTAAAATGCAGTTGCAATCTGTACCTATAACAATGGACAATTCCACATCGACAAACCCTCAGCTCAAAACATTTCACCCCTTGATTTTTCAGGTAAGATTCCTTGGCCTGCACCTGCTACCTTCTCATTCACCAACACTCCCCCATTACTGGCTGCTCCTGCCTTGAAACCACTTCTACTCACCATTTTATTGCTTCTTCCCATTCACCAGGAAAGGCTAGACCCCACATCCACCCCAAAGTGGCTGTCTCCAACCACCAGCAATGAGTCCCTTTCACTCCCATGGACTCAATTGCTAACTTCTCATCTCTCCTCCCGGGCCTCCATTCCCCACTTTCAGAAGACCTATAATACAGTGCGCTCGGTAACCTCATGATAAGTGGTAGCGTTTGTGAAGATATTGGGAGAAATGGATAGGAAAGTGCCTTTGTAAAAAAAAAGCAGAGCGTACAGGGGCAGGCATTCAGGCTGGTGGAATATAAAACTTATTTTTCACTGGGACCAGTCCTGGGACTGACTGTTAGTCGTCGTTGACATTCATGAGATGAATAAGAATTTGAACAAGTAACTCTGTCAAAATTTGCCGGAGTTTTGGGGAACTGGGGCATATAGCTAACAGTAAAGTAATGTGGAACAGTAATGATCTAAACGGCAAAGAACATGCACAGGACAACAAAAAAGGAGGAGTAATGGCTCTAGAGATAATGGGAACTGCAGATGCTGGAGAATCCAAGATAACAAAGTGTGAAGCTGGATGAACACAGCAGGCCAAGCAGCATCTCAGGAGCACAAAAGCTGACGTTTTGGGCCTCGACCCTTCATCAGAATCCTCTCTGTGATGCCAGTCTTAGCCAATTTGATTCACTCTCTGTGATATCAAAAAATTGCCAAAGCCATTAGATATTGCAAAAACTATGGATTCTGACAACATTCTGGCAATAGCGCTGAATACGTGTGCTCCGTAACTCGTCACATACCTCCTAACCAAGCTGTTCCAGTACTGTTACAATACTGGCATCTACCCAACAATATGGACAATTGCCGAGGTATGTCCTTTCCACAAAAATCAGAACAAATCCAATCCGATGAATTACTGCCCTATCAGTCTCCTCTCAATCATCAGTAAAGTGATGGGAGGTGTCACTAAAAGCGCTATCAAGCAGCACCCGCTCAGCAATAACCTGCTCAGTTACGCCGAGTTTGGGTTCCACCAGGGCCACTCAGCTCCTGACCTCATTATAGCCGTAGCCCAAACATGGACAAGGAGCTAAATTTCAGAGGTGAGGTGAAAGTAACAGTCCTTCACATCAAGGCCACAGTTGACCGTGCAAGCATCAAGGAACCTTAGTAAAACCAGGGTCAGTGGGAATCAGGGGGAAGAGTGGGAATCAGGGGGAAGACTCTCCTCTGGTTGGAGTTATACCTGACGCATTGGAAAATGGTGAACAAAAACAGAAATTTCAAGAAAAGCTCAGCAGATCTGGCAGCATCTGTGAAGAAAAAAATCAGAGTTAACGTTTCAGGTTTCTTCCTCAAGAAAATGATCGTGGTTGTTGGAGGTCAGTCATCTCAGCTCCAGGACATCTCTGCAGGAGTTCCTCAGGGTGCTGTCCTTTGCTACCCACTCCCGATCAACACCATGTTTTTGAATAGACATTAACAGCAAAGAAAAGGATTGTTCAGCCTGACATACCCATACTGGGACCAGCGAAACAGCAACAAAAACAGAAATTGCTGGAGAAACTCAGGAGGTCTGGGAAGAAATAAGAGTGAATTATTCTTAATCTGATCAATGGAACAGCAGCCACGCTTAGCCCTACTTCTGCGTATTGTATTGATATTCCTGAAATTTCCTCATCTGTGAGCTTTTATCAACCTGCTTTTGGAAATTTTTGCTGGGGCAGAGTATTACATGGAGGTCAGTGGTCCCGGCCCCCACTGTAAAGGTCAGTAGTGGGAGTGCCAATCCTGGCTGGGATCAGCCATCGGTCCGAGCAAAACTGGAATCAGTGGGTTTCAGGGGGTAGTGTCCTTGGCCCAACCACCTTCAGCTGTTTCATCAGTGACCTTCCCTCCATCATAAGGTCAGAAGTGGGGATGTTCAGTACCATTTGTGACTCCTCAGATACTGCATTAGTCTTTGTCAATATTCAGCAAGTTCTGCACAGGCATTATTGGAGGTCATTGCTCTGGTTGACTGGTCACTGAATTGGTGGTAATCCAAGGCCAGCATAAAAGATCCATAAATTACAGCTCAGCTCAAATGGTAATCATCCACGATCCGACCACAATCACAATAAGCGGAATATGAGTTGCTGTTCCTGCAACCTTCGGGTGGCATCTTTGTGGCACTGCAGGAGGCCAATGATGGACATGTTGTCTGAAGAATGGGAGGGGGAGTTAAAATGGTTCGCAACTGGGAGGTGCAGTTGCTTATTGTGAACTGGTTCGAACTGGTGTACCAGTGCGAACAGCAACTCATATTCCGCTTGGGAACCCTGCAGCCCAATGGTATCAATGTGGACTTCACCAGCTTCAAAATCTCCCCTTCCCCCACCGCATCCCAAAACCAGCCCAGTTCGTCCCCTCCCCCTACTGCATCACACAACCAGCCCAGCTCATCCCCTGCCCCCACTGCATCCCAAAAACAGCCCAGCCTGTCTCTGCCTCCCTAACCTGTTCTTCCTCTCACCCATCCCTTCCTCCGACCTCAAGCCGCACCTCCATTTCCTACCTACTAACCTCATTCCACCTCCTTGACCTGTCCGTCTTCCCTGGACTGACCTATCCCCTCCCTACCTCCCCACCTATACTCTCCTCTCCACCTACCTTCTTTTCTCCATCTTCGGTCCGCCTCCCCCTCTCTCCCTATTTATTCCAGAACCCTCTCCCCATCCCCCTCTCTGATGAAGGGTCTAGGCCCGAAACGTCAGCTTTTGTGCTCCTGAGATGCTGCTTGGCCTGCTGCGTTCATCCAGCTTCACACTTTGCTATCACAGAAAGAATATTTCCCTGGGTGAACCAGGGAACACAGTCTCAGAAGAACAGGCAAATCATTTAAGATTGAAACATGGAGGAACATTATCACTCTGCAGATGGTGAATCTTTGCAATTCTTTATCCCAGAGCACTGCGGAAATTCAATCATCCAGTAATTTCAAGAGATGGATTAATAGGTATCTAAACACTAATGGCATCAAGCAATATTGGGAGAGCATGGGAATATGGTTTTGAAGTAGATGTTCAGCCGTGGTCGAGAATTATAGAGCAGGCTTGAGAGGCTGAGTTTCTGCTCCTCTGTTCCTATACCTCATGTAAAACGTTGTGATAATTACCAAATCAAAACGATCATGGTTTTTTAATGTCTCTGAAAGTGCTGTGCCCACTCAGGATTGCTCCTGTGACAATGCCATACTCTCCCAGTGCTGCTCCCGACAATGATGTTCTGCCACCGATGGTACTGCGCTGCCCTGTATCGGTGCTGTACTCTCTCAGTGCTGCCCCAACAGTGGGGTACTGTCCCAGTGCCAGCCCCTGACAGTGGTGTACTGTCCCAGTGCCAGCCCCTGACAGTGGTGTACTGTCCCAGTGCCAGCCCCTGACAATGGTGTACTGTCCCAGTGCCAGCCCCTGACAGTGCTATACTGTCCCAGTGCCAGCCCCTGACAGTGCAGTGCTGCCCACTGACAGCGCTATGCCCTCCCAGTGCCCTCCCCTGACAGTGGTGTACTCCCTAAGTGATCATTATCCACTCCTTTATCTGTCCAACCGTTCTCTGTCTTTGGGCTCTATCTCCACCTATCATTTATTCCTTACCCATTCCCCTCCACCCTATCTTCTGCGTAAAAACCAACCTTTTCCGAGGTAACATCAATTCTGAGTAAGGATCACTGGACCCAAAATGTTAACTCTGATTTCTGTTCACCAAAGCTGAGCTTTTCCAGCAATTTCTGTTTTGTTTCTGATATCTATTATCCACAGTTCATTCGTTTTTTAAAATTCTGATGCCAACCTGATTTGGCCCTTAAGTGGATCTTTCGTGTCTCTAAATGGCTCCAGTCTCTGAGAATGGTCCCTGGAAGCAGAGATACTTTGAGGGCCCTTTGCTGACTCCACTCCCCCTAATGTTCCTGGCCATCGCCCATGCCACCTCTCACTTCAACTACGAGCGTTGTTTTTGAGTCCCCCCTCTCTTTGGAGATTCTTGCTGATTGTCTCATTTGCTCCTTTTAGGAGACAGCTGACATGTTGAAGACTCACCTCAAAGAGGAGCTGTGCGGTGACATTGAAGGGGAAGGGAATGAAGATCTGTATGAGTCCATGGCAATTGTGTCCAAAGATATCTTGATGAAATGCACCTTGAACCCCGGCTGTGATGAGGACATCTATGAGTCAATGATGGAAATACTGCCTCCGACAGGGATTATGGACAGCACCTGTGAGTCAGAGTGAAAACACACATTGAGCAAATGGGTGCCTGGGATAAAACTGGGCCCCTGGCATGCCAGAGATTCCAGGATTAATTCCTGACCCATTCCAACTGAACCATAGAATGCAAAGCAATCGATGTGCAAAATAAATGCCATCATATAAAGCAGTAACACTCTCCACATAGCACACTGGCTGCTGCAGACAATTATAAAAATAAGCTGTTTTTCTTCTGTGTAATTCTAGCAGTGCAGCACAAAGAGACAATTTAAATATTTGTGCTTTCTGTAACAAAATCTATATTAAAGATCTAAATTGATGGATAAGCCAGTCAGCGGTAAGAGATTGTATTGTGGCCATAAAGGGTTTCAATTTGACTTGGAGGATAATAATTCAATAAACTTTGCTTGTAGATGAGCCAATGTCAAACCTGATGGCAACAGCCCATGCATCTACTCGAGTTCCAGATCCTTTTGGCACCACAACCGATTGCATACTAAGGAAATTCCTGCAAGGTGGGCATGTTTTATTGCTTCAGTTCCTTTCCTGGTAGCTGCAACGAAAATTGTCTCCACTGAGCCTAAAGAATAGGCCAATTCTGCCTTGAAAGATGCCACTGTCTCAAATAGCCTTGTCTTTATCCAGTCATGAAGAGGATGGGGAAACTCTGGCTGGTGTCCAGCAACACTATCTTTGGCTGGTACTCTGGATGGGTTGGGGCCAATTCTCCCACACAGATCTGGGATCTTCCTAGCCTGAGTGACACCACCCAATACAGCGTTGTATTAAACCAGGGAGTTTGGCCCCAGATTCTGAGGCGTAATTTAGGGTGTGTTTGATATTGCAGGGAATGAGTCTGTGGACCATGATGGTCCTGGTGAAATGGAAGCGGCGGACATTTATGATACCGTGCCAGATGATGACTATCGTCAAGAGACTACAAGCAGACCTCCACTCCCTGTCCCTCGCCAACACACTGTTCCTAATGTCGATGATATGAAGCCCTACATTTCCAAAGGTGAGGAGAATTCTCTTCTTGAAAGGCAGGATAGTGGGAGTCAGGAACAGTTGAAAAAATTCATCCAGTCCGTCTTAACTCTTGAACATAGGGCCTGGCCAGCAGCAGTGTGGTTGATCAAGATGCCTGATGTACGTTTGGCCGCAGCTGTTAATTGTTATAGTGCGGTGGCTGGAGATATTGAGCATATCTCCTCAAACTCTGTCCTTAGGTTACAAATCATACCCATTAAAACAGGGCAACAATTTTATAGGAATACTACAGCTTTCGCCTTCTGATTCAGCTTAGAACATAAGTTGACACTAGGTCTCTAGTCTTTCTGCAGTGCTTCAAGGGTCTTCTAATTTTAACAGCAGGATAGTTTCACTCAAAACCATCTTGCACATCCTGATCATAGAAGGCTGTTACTTTTAACTCTTTCACATCCACAACTCTGAACATGATCAATTACAACATTACATACTTATTGGCCAAGGTTAGGTGGGACCTTATTGCTAACTGGTGGCATGGCGGCTCAGTGGTTAACATTGCTGCCTCACAGCACCAGGGACCTGGGTTCAATTCCTTGGGCAACTGTCTGAGTGGGTTTCCTCCAGGTCCTCTGGTTCCCACCCCCCACCCCACAGTCCAAAGATGTACAGGTTAGATGGATTGCCCATAGTGTTCAAGGATGTGTAGATTAGATGGGTTATAGGGGGATGGGTCGAGGTGGGATGCTCTGAGGGTCAGTGTGGATTTGTTGAGCCAAAGGGCCTGTTTCCACACTGGAGGGATTCAATGATGATAGTTGGTTTAAGGTACACATTCTGATTCTGTAATTGGCTCTTAAGGGTCATGGACGTTGAAATCACTTCCTACTATCTCCTGACTGATTCCTTAAGTTATCAATTATCCATGGCCCCATAAACTTCACTGTCATCTGTTTATTATCACTTTGTGACTTTTGGCTAAGATAGGATAGATTGAAATGTTCTTTGTTAGGGAAAAGGGAGGATCATACAACCAGGATCCAATATGAATATTCTTGAGTTCATGTCTCAATTCTCATTTACTTAGCAATGTTCCTGGTAAATCAGATTTTCGACTGGCCATTCTGTTAGCTGATGTTTGTGACTGTTTCTGCTGTGTTTCAATGCTTGGAAAGAGCTTACATTACTATGGAACATAAGGACAAGAAACACAAGCAACTCCTTCAGCCTTCTTCACCATTTAATCTTATCACGGTTGATCTCATCTTGACCTCAACTTCACTTTCTACCCACTCCCTGTAATCCTTCAACCCATTACTAGTTAAAAATCTGACTATCTCCTCCTTAAATTCATTCAGTGTCTCTGTGTCCATCGCACTCTGGAGTAATGAATCGCACAGATTTATAGGCCCTTTGAGAGAAGTAGTTTCTCCTCATCTCTGTTTCTAATCTGCCACCCCTCATCCTAAAACTATGGCCACTCTTCCAAAATTGTTTTCCCTTTGTGGGACATCCTTTCTACTTCTTCTTTGTCAACTCCTTTAGCATCTTATATGCTACAGTCAGATCTCCCCTCATCCTCCTAATGCTTCACAAGTATAGGCCTAAACTCCTCAATCACTCCTCATAAGACAAGACTTTCACCTCTTGAATGACCTTTTATTTAAAGGCAAAAGATGTAATATAAAAAGCTTCCTTATAACTTCAAAACCACAGGAAAAAACCTAGTGCAGAAGATCACAAAATACAATAACGAATTGTACAGGATGTGAAATATTCTTCCATATAAAGTCTCAATAATTATACAGTTACGTAGTTCACTCTCTAACACAAGGGTTACATCTCGTCCAAATATTTGCTTTGGCTATCCAGAATTGTATCACTTCTAAAGCAAGTTAGAATGCAGCATTTGAGAAACACAGTCACGGTTACAATGATTTGGGAGTATATCAAATTTGTCTTCTTTGGCTTTGAAGATTGCATGTTCTTTGAACTGGGAAATGAAATGGGAATGAACTAGACAGGGGTCCCTCAGCCTTGCATCTGTAACTCAAAACATTGGAGTACTGTCTTAGAGAAACTCAGCAGGTCTGGCAACATCTATGGAGAGAAAAAGCAGAGTTAAGATTCTGGGTCTGGTGATCTTTCTGAAAGCCTTGTTCTGAAGAAAGGTCATTGTCCCTTGGCCTTTTACGCTTGAAGAGGCTGACATCTGTAGAATGTAGATTTCCCCCTGGCCTCCTGGATGTGGAAAATGATCTGATTGACACAAGATCCAATGTCACCAGGTAGGATCTCACTTAATTTTCTGGAAGGCTGAGTATGGTCAAATAAATCCAAAATCGGTAGATTTTTAAAGAATCTGTTAAAATATCCTGAGATTCATAGAGACCAGCAGCTTAACTAGAAGCCTAGAAAACATTTTCAGCCTTTTTGAATTAAAAAGTTTAATGAATGTAATTTAATCATTTGCCTGAAATCCTATCTGAATATTTTAAGTTTAAACAATATTATTTGAGTTTTGGCTTATTGTTAATTACTCCCTTCAAATAATTTGCTTGGTCCATATATTGGAATCCTAATTGTTAATTTTGTCAGTTTTTTATTTGGGAGTAGACTGCTTTCACAATAACTAAATATGCCATTGAACATAATTCCAAATATACTACTTGCTATCACATTGTACTCTTTTACGTTTCTAAAAGGAATTAAGATTCTTTCATTGCAACAAAGTTACAAATATTTTTGCAGATTACTTTCTTCAGTTCAATGTCATTACCGAGTGCCGGAGTGTACTGATTCTTTCCTACGGAGCTTTATGACGATATTATATTTTGTCCACCTTGCCGCAGTCATATAATTACTTGCATAGTAGATTATGATCCTCATCCCTTTTTGAGTGAATCCCAGATTAGAAGTATCTCTCGTGATTCCCCTCGACTTTTGATTGAGAAAATTATCCTAAACACATGAAATTACTGGAGTGGGTGTAAATGATCAACCACTTCCCAAAGGACAAGAGCCACTGAGCATATTAGCATCATCTGGATAGCTTTTTTAACGTGCATAAAACATTATAACACCCTAAGTATTATTACAATCTGGTCTACACCTTCAGAAATGTACTCTGGAGTACAGAGTTGGGTTTTCACATCAGCTACACAAAAGACGATAAGTGAAGCAATATAAATTCTAAAATATGTAGTAGTTTACTGAAGAATGAGGTATGCAATTCAACTCAGATAGAAGTAGTAATCACAATGTTAAGTTCTATTCAAAGAGAAAATTATATCTTGTTTTTAATGGGGAATTAGTTTGAAATTTTAGTAGGATAACCATCAGTTAATGAGGTAGCATTTGACTTAATTCTTAGAGGAAACTTGATAGCTTTAAATTGAGGGGTGAAAGATATGGGACAGATGTCAGAGGTAGTTTCTTTACTCAGAGAGTAGTAAGGGAATGGAACGCTTTGCCTGCAATGGTAGTAGATTTGCCAACTTTAGGTACATTTAAGTCATCATTGGATAAGCATATGGACGTACATGGAATAGTGTAGGTTAGATGGGCTTGAGATTGGTATGACAGGTCGGCACAACATCGAGGGCCGAAGGGCCTGTACTGTGCTGTAATGTTCTATGTTCTATGTTCTATGTTCTATGTTCCCCTAAACATTAGCTCTGTTTTCTGATCCAAGCTTGCTTCCAGATCTATTGAATTTCTTCAGCAATTTCTGATTTTGCTTCAAATTTCCGTGATCTGCAGCTCTTTGGCAAGTTACTGCCTTCACTCTGTTCACTTTCCCATGGATCTTTTCTTTCAGGTGAAGCTAAGCGTGTTGGTAAAGTAATACAACCTACATTAGCTACTGCCAAGAATAATAGAATCCTACATTTTAATTATAATCACACTATTAAGCTAAACAAAGTCAATGACAAAATGTTAGTTTCCCCACTGATCCTAGAGTGCTCCACTAGTCACAGCTTACCAATGTGAAAAAGACACATTTATTCCGAGATTTTGTTTTCTGCCTATTAACCAATAATTACACTATGTCTGCACATCACCACCTATCCCATGAGCTTTCATTTTTCTACCCAGCGTCTGGTGGAGAACAGGTCAACGGAGCGGGATGAGGTTAGTAGGTAGGAAATGGAGGTGCGGCTTGAGGTGGGAGGAGGGGATAGTTGAGAGGAAGAACAGGTTAGGAAGCGGGGACGAACTGGACTGGTTTTGGGATGCAGTGGGGGAAGGGGAGATTTTGAAGCTCCACTTCCCCCCCGCCGCAGTGGCCGAGAACGCCCTCGACCATGTCTCCCGCATTTCCTGCAACTCATCCCTCACACCCCGTCCCCATAATAACCGCCAAAAGAGAATCCCCCTCGTCCTCACATACAACCCCACCAACATCTGGATACAACACGTCATCCTCCGACACTTCCGCCACTGCAATCCGACCCCACCACCAAAGACATTTTTCCATCTCCACCCTTGCCTGCGTTCTAGAGAGACCACTCTCTCTGCGACTCCCTTGTCCGATCCACACTCCCCTCCAACCCCAGCACACCCAGCACCTTCCCCTGCAACCACAGGAAGTGCTACACTTGCCCCCACACCTCCTCCCTCACCCCTATCCCAGGCCCCAAGAAGACCTTCCACATCAAACAGATGTTTACGTGCACATCCGCCAATGTGGTATAATGTATCCACTGTACCCGATGTGGCTTCCTCTACATTGGGGAAACCAAGCGGAGGCTTGGGGACCGCTTTGCAGAACACCTCCGCTCGGTTCGCAACAAACAACTGCACTTGCCAGTCGCGAACCATTTTAACTCCCCCTCCCATTCTTCGGATGACATGTCCATCATGGGCCTCCTGCAGTGCCACAATGATGCCACTCGAAGGTTGCAGGAACAGCAACTGATATTCCGCTTGGGAACCCTGCAGCCCAATGGTATCAATGTGGATTTCACAAGCTTCAAAATCTCCCCTCCCCCCACTACATCCCAAAACCAGTCCAGCTCGTCCCCGCCTCCCTAACCTGTTCTTCCTGTCACCTATCCCCTCCTCCCATCTCAAACCACACCTCCATTTCCTACCTACTAACCTCATCCTGCCCCCTTGACCTATCCGTCCTCCCCGGACTGACCTGTCCCCTCCGTACCGCCCCATTTACCTCTACAGGCTCCATCGCCACCTCTTTAACTCGTCTGTCTCCTCTCCACTTATCTTCTCTTCTATCCATCTTCTATTTGCCCCCCCCTCTCTCCCTATTTATTTCAGAACCCTCTCCCCATCCCCCTTTTCTGATGAAGGGTCTAGGCCCGAAACGTCAGCTTTTGTGCTGCTTGGCCTGCTGTGTTCATTCAGCTCCACACTTTGTTATCTCAGATTCTCCAGCATCTGCAGTTCCCATTATCTCTGATACAAGGTTCATCAGGCATGATTTCCCATTCACAGTACCATGCTGATGATGCCCAGTCAAATTATTATCATCATTGTGTCTACTTATCACATCTTTTAAGATGGATTGTAGCATTTTCCTTACTTTTTAAAAACTCATTCATGAGATGTAAGTGTTGCTGACTGTGGTGACATTTATTGTCCATCCCAAGTTGCCTTTGAGAAGGTGCTGGTGAACTGACCACTGAACCACTGCAGTCCATGTGAAGTAAGTTTGGCCCACAATGAAATTAGGGAGGGAGTTCCGAGTTTTTGACCCAGAGCCAGTGAGGGAATGGTAATATATTTCCAAGTCAGGATTTGAGTGGCTGGGAGAGGAACTTGCAGGGGGTGGTGTTCCCATGTATCAGCTGCCCTTGTCCTTTTAGATGAAAGTGGCTCTGGTTTTGGACAGTGCTGTCTAAGGAACCTCGGTGAATTTCTGCAGTATACCTTGTAAATGGCGCAGACTACTGCTACTGAGTGTTGGTGCTGGAACGAGTGAATGTTTGTGGATGTGGCGCCAGTCAAGCGGCTGCTTTATCCTGAACGGTGTCAAGCTTCTTGAATGTTGTTGGAGCTGCACCCATCCAGGCAAGTGGGGAGTATTCCATCACACTCCTGACCTGTGGCCTTGTAGATGGTGGACAGGCAGGAGGTGGGTTATTGCTGCAGGATTCCTAACTTCAGACCTGCTCTGTAACCACAGTATTTTATATGGCTTGTCTAGTACAGGTTCTGGTCACTGATGTTCAGCTAACCAGACAGTAATTTCCAGGTTGTTCCCTCCCTCCTTTTTCAAATGATTGGATTACATTTGCAGCGAATGAATCTGTTGGCACTGTTCCAGAATCCATAGAATATTAGAAGGCGACAGCCAATGCATCCACTATTTTCATGGCGTCCTCTTCAGTATGCTGGAATGTAGATTATCTGACCCTGGGGGTTTATCAGCTTTCAGTGTCACTAATTTCACCAGTGCTGTTTTTTCACTAATACTAATGTCCTTCTATTCCTCCTTCCTAAAACACTCTGCTTCCCTAGCATTTTTGTGAAGATTTTACTGTCATCTTCTGCAATGACAGAGTAGAAGTTGAGACTGGAACACTTGTTTGTTACAAGGGGAATGGAATATAAACATGGACAAGTTTTCCTGCAGCTGTACAGACCCTTGATGAGACCACATCTGGAACACTGTGCACAGTTTTGGACTCCTTATTTGAAAAAAATATATAATTGTTTAAGAGGTAAATCAGAGAAAGCTCATTCAATTCTGTCCAGGGATGAAGGACTTTCCTTGTGAAGAACGTTTAGACACGTTGCCCCTTCACCCACTGGAGGTCTTACAGGGACTATACAGAGTCGATTTTGGGAGGATGTGAATTAAAAGAGGACACGTAAGGATATTAAGAAAGAGAGGTTTCCTGCTCCTCTGATGCTGCTTGGCCTGCTGTGTTCATCCAGCTCCACACCTTGTTATCTCTGTTAAAGTATGGAATTCTCTTCCCTAGAAATCAGTGGTGGCTCAGTTATTGAAACAAATTAGAAATTGCTGGAGAAACTTGGCAGGTCTAGCCGCATCTGTGGAGGGAAAGCAGAGCCAAGGTTTCAGAAACGTGAAGTCTACTTTCTCCCCAAAGATGCTGCCTGACCCACTGAGTTTATCTAGCAACTTCTGTTTTAGTGCCAGATTTCCAGCATCCACAGCTCCTTGCTTTTTCCTCAGTTATTGAGTTTATTAAAGATGAAGGTGGATATATTTTTAACAGACAAGTAGGTCGAGGGTGAAGGGGCAGATAGGTAAGATGTGCTGAGCACAAAACTAGACCATTTGCGACGTCTTTGAATGGTGAAACAGGCTTGAAGGGCCAAATGATCTATTCTTGCTTCTATGTTCCACTTTCCGGACTCCCCTGCCCACTCCCCAATAATCTTTGACTCCTTTTCCAATCAAAAATCTAACTCAGCCCTAAATATATTCAATGACTCACCCTCCATTGCTCTCTGGGCACAAGAATCCCAAAACTTTATGAATCATGGAGAGAAGTAATTCCTCTTTATCTATCTAATAATTTGTGAAACTTTGCCCTAGACTCCCCCAAGAAGGGAAATGTGCCTTCTCAGCATCCATCCTGTCAACCATCCTCAAAATCCCCTGTTTCAACATCTCAATCTTCTAAACTCCAGTCAAACTTATTCAATCTTACCTCATTAGCCAAAACCCTTTATCTCAGGAATCAGTGAAGTGAACCTTCTTTGATCTGCCTTGATTGTATGTAAGTCCCTTTTTAAGTAAGAATCTAAAATAGTAGTCTATATTCTCAGTGTGGTCTCACCAATGGCCTACACATTTGCAGCCTCCAACTTGTATAGAAACCAAAAGAAATTCACATGCTGTGAATCAGGAACAAAAACAGAAATTGCATAGAAAAGCTCAGCAGGTTTGGCAGCATCTGTGAAGAAAAAGTCAGAGTTAATGTTTTGGGTCCGGTGACCCTTCCTTAGAACTGATGGTAGCTGGAAAATGTTAGTTTATGTACAGAAAATAGGGAGGGGTTTGGGGTAGGGTGTAAATGATATGGTAGAGCCCGAAGAGAGAGAAGAGCAGTCGGAAGTGTGGGAGATGGATCGGACCCAGTTGAGAGCATTGTATGTATGAACATTGTACGTTCAGATGAGGCCACCTTCAACGAGAGAGCCGCCGAAATGTCCACCTTCTTCCTCAACTGAGGATTCCCAGCTCCATGGTCGACAGGGCCCTCAACCAGGTCCGACCCATCTCCCGCACTTCTGCCCTCACCCTCTGTCTTCCCACCCGCAACAGCAATAGGGTTGCCCTTGCCTTTACCTACCATCCCACCAGCATCCACATCCAGAAGATCATCAGATGCCATTTCCGCAGCCTCTAGTGAGGTGCCACCACCAGACACACATTCCCCTCCCCTCCTTTGTCCACCATCTGCAGGGATCACTTCACCTGCACTCCCCAGAATCTAGTCTACTGCATTCACTGCTCACAGCGTGGTCTCCTCTACACTGGGGAAACAAAGCATAGACTGGGTGACTGCTTCACAGAACATCTACATTCTGCTTGCAAAAAAGACCCCAAGCTATCTGTTGCCTGTCACTTTAACACATCACCCTGTTCCCTGGCCAACATCTCTGTCTCTGGCTTGCTGCAGTGTTCCACTGAAGCTCAATGTAAGCTGGAGGAACACCACCTCATTTTCCACTTGGGGACCCTACAGCCCTCCAGAAATCAATATCGAGTTCAATAATTTTAGGGCCTAAACTGTTTCTTGTCCCTGCCCCCTACCAGGCCTTGTTACCACATAGCATGCCTTTACACATTACTTAGTCACTAACAGTTCGTATTAACAACTATTCACCCTCTAGCCAGATCATTATCAACTCCCTTGTCTATCAAACTGCTGTTCTCTCTCTTCGGGTTCTATCCTATCATTTACACTCTACCCCATCCGTCTCCCTATTTTCTGCATATAAGCCGATGTTTTCCCAGCTACTATCAGTTCCGACAGAGGGTCACAGGACCCGAAATGTTAACCCAACTTTTATACTTCATCTCCTTTAAAATAAAGGCTAACATTCCACTTGTTAATCACTTTCTAAACCTACATATTAACTTTGTGTGATTCACGTATAAGGATCCCCTAATCTCTCTGTACCTCACCATTATGTAGTCTCTCACTATGTAAAATTGCTTGTTTTTCCCGCCAAAAACCTCTCAATGTTCAACAATTGCCTCTTTATCTTATGTGCACTGCCATTTTAGTTGTTATTCTCTGATTCCTTCTTCTTCCAATTTCAACCTCTCACCAGTTTACCATGATCTTTGCCTTTCTGATCTAAAAGACTTGCATCGGGTCACAGTGAAATCTCCCCTGTTCCTGTGAGAGATCCCCCTAGCCTTGCTCCATATGACCCATATTGACTTTGGTTCATTCCTCAGTCTCTTTTCCAGGTTTTTCAACAGCAACAATCACTGTTCACAAAGGATTCAGTGCCAACAGATATCACCAAACCTGTTCTCACTGCAACGAAGTGTGGAGGTGGATGAACACAGCAGGCCAAGCAGCATCTCAGGAGCACAAAAGCTGACGTTTCGGGCCTAGATCCTTCTGATGAAGACTCTCTGATGAAGGGTCTAGGCCCAAAACGTCAGCTTTTGTGCCCCTGAGATGCTGTTTGGCCTGCTGTGTTCATCCAGCTCCACACTTTGTTATCTTAGATTCTCCAGCATCTGCGCTTCCCATTATCACTCACTGCAACCAACATGTTCTTACAAGTCCCCAGGGTTTGATTGCTACGAGTTCACTTAATGCTTTCCAGACTTGTCAAGGTACGCGTGTGTCAATGCATCACTCTGCTCCACTCTAATTCTTGGCTTTAATTATCTGATCTTTAGAGTCTTTAGATTTTATAGCTCAGAGGCATTAAGCCCATCACCCAAATGCCAGCTCCCTTGAGAGGGAAGCATCAGTTCCAGTTCTGTTTCTTTCCTGTTGCCCTGCAGGATTCTCTCCTTCAAGTATTTATCCAATCCCTTTACTAACAAATCTACTTCCACTGCCCTAAGAGGGAGTACCTTGCAGATCACAACTTGCAATGTAAAAACCTCATTGCCATTCTGGTTCTTTTGCCAATTATCTTTAATATCATGTCCTTCCAGTTACTGACCATTATGCCAATGAAACCACTTCCACCGTTATGTTTCTAAGAACCTGAATGGAAAAATGTACGTCAACATCTGTGTGACAACATGACCACCTGACAGGGCAGCTACTTCCCTTTCTCATTCTGAAGGGACTTTTGTAATGCTTCCGCCTTAATTTATGAGCGACAGGTTTATTTCAGTGAAATATCACACATTGCTACAATTTCCTGTTTCCGAAAGATGTTTGGTTTGTTTTGACCACACCAGGGAGTGTAGGTGCTAAAGGACAAGCTCAATGATCCTTGGCCAGGGGTACAGTACAGCAATATGGTTGGCCTATTTTAGCAGTGACTATTTTTAACTTGGTTTTGTTTTTACATTGCATCACACTTCAAGAGCAGTTAGCACTTTTAAAGCAGAGACTTTTGGTCAGAGAAATCAGCTCTAAGGGCCATTCATTCCTATGATAGCCGTCTGAAGGAGATATGTGACCAGTCTCACTTCCCACCTCCTTCCCCATAACCCTGTCAATTCTCCCTTTCAAGCATTAATCCACTTCCCTTTTGAAAGCTATCATTAAATCTGCTTCTACCACCCACTAGAGTAGTTGTTTAAAAATAACATTTGTTTGTAGGAAATGGGCATCTTTGGCAAGAGATGCATTTGTTGTTTAAGATGTTCCCCCTAAACCAGTGACTCTAGAACCAGGAGACGTAACCTCAGGACAATGAACAGGCCATTGAAGATTGGAGTAAAGGGGAATTCCTTCACTCAGAGGGCAGTGAATCTTTGGAATTCTCTATTACGGAGGGCCATGGAAGCTCAATCATTGAACAGGTTCAAGATGGATAATGATTGGTTTTTGAAAACAAACAGACATTGAGAGGTTTGGAGATAGTGGCACTGAAGGAAGTGATCAGCCATGATCTAATTAAATGGCAGAGCAGCTCAATGACCCAGTCAAAGAGCTGTACAGCATGGAAATAGACCCTTTGGTCCAACTCATCAATGCCTACCAGATATCCTAAATTAATGTAGTCCCATTTACCAACATTTGGCCCATAGGGGAGTCAATAGCCTAATGGTATTATTGCTAGACTTTTAGTCCAGACACCTAGATAACATTCTGGCGACCCAGGCTCAAATTTTGCCACAACAGACGGTGGAATTCGAAGTCATTAAATATCTGGAATTAAGTATCTATTGATGATTGTGAATCCATTGTCAATTGTCAGAAAAACCCATCTGGTTCACTAATTCCCTTTAAGGAAGGAAACTGCCATCCCTACCTGGCCTGGCCTACTTGTGTCTCCAGACTCACGGCAATGTGGTTGAGTCTTAACTGCCTTCTGGGCAATTGGGGATGGGCAATAAATGCTGCCTGGCCAGCAATGTTCTTATCCCGTGAATGAATAAAAAATCCCTCTAAACCCTTCCTGTTCATATACACATCCAGATGCCTGTTGTAACTGTAGCTGCCTCCACCACTTCCTCCAGCAGCTCATTCCATACGCACACCACTCTCACTACATGAAAAAGTTGCCCTTTAGATCCCTTTTTTTAATTTTTCCCTTCTCATCTTGATCCCATGCCCTCTAGTTTTGGACTCCACTACCCTGGGGAAAAAACTTTGGCTATTCATCCTACATGTGCCCCTCATGATTTTATAAACTTTGATAAAGCCTCAGCCTCCGACCGTCCAAGGAAAGCAGTCCCAACACAATCAGCCTCTCCCTATAACTCAAACCATCCAACCCTGGGAACATCCTTATAAATCTTTTCTAAACCGTTTCAAATTTCACAACATCCTTCCTTTAGCAGGGAGACCAGAATTGAACGCAGTATTCCAACAGTGGCCTAACCAATGTGCTGTTCGTATTCCTAATTATATTTGAGAAGTTGTACTCCATATATTCTCCCCATAATCCGTCTATCTGATCTGAATGTCTTAAAGCTATCGAATTTGGTTAATGATCCTGCTGCAGTTTGGGACAGACAGTCCATAATTGATCAACGAATTAATACACCCTCCTTCTCCAATCCCAATGATACCACCCAATGTTGACTAACATAAAGACAAAGTACTTCAATCATAAGCTTAGGTTACCCGCACCTCACCAAATCTACAATGGTATTTATATATCTCTCAACTCTCTATCCCACCTGTCTTCATCTAATACCATCAGTCTAATCTTCTGTTTAATTGAGAACCAGGTTGCGCTCTCCACAATTTGCAATATCAATAAATTACTTTTAACATGTATCTTTTTATTTTTAATTTTATTCCTTTATTTTCCCAGTTGACATTAAGAAGTACTTTAGTGTTGACTATTGCCTTCTTTCTTTATTTACCTACTTATTCTACAGAGGTGATGCTTAACTTTCTAACTTTGTTTCTTTTACTGCTGTGTATTTATGTTTTTTGCACCTAGGTACCTTTGTGCCTAAGATGGCGACATTGTGCACTTTTCACTGTACTCCTTCGGTATTTGAATACATGTGACAATAAAATCTAAATCTGAAGTAGGGGTACGGGGCTGGATTGGAGGAATTGGGCTAACAGACTGGATAAAGACAACCAGCATAGACTTGATGTGTCACATGACTTCCTTCTGCACTCCAACAACTCTCAGGGCTGAATTATACAAGGATCTGGAATCTCCACACTCCAACCCCACTCCCTGAAGCTTAAATGTTGGGGGTGGGCAGTACTCCATGGGGAAACCTGGCTGCACCTCCCCCTGTGCGGGGTTGGACGCCCCATCCAAAAGTTGCCTGCCATTAGAGGCTGTCAACTTTCAATGTTTAGCTTCAAGCAGTTAGCACACAGAAACTAAAACTATACACAATCACTTAAAACAGACTTTATGCCAATTAACAAGACTACTGTGAGGGTTGCAGAATATTTACTACAAGAATTTTAATGGCTGTCATGAGCTAACAAGTCACAAACATGTTAAATGCTAGCATATTTGTACAAACTTTCACTGTTTAACTGGAAACATGTTGCCATTTCACTTGACATGTAATCAACACACACTTGTTTGAAGGAGCATTTATGTAACATTTGTAAGACAATTGTGTACAAAGAGTGAACAACACGAAATATGTTGTGCAGTTCCCATTATCACTGAAAGATGTTGGGACCAAGTTGGGGTTAGAAATGGTGATTACATAGTTAATAACCTGAGAGTTACCATTGATAGACACTGAACTGGACAAGAGCAGGTCAGAGGGTAGGAATCCTGTAGCGAATAACTCACTTACTGACTCCCATCCACAAGGCACAGGTCAGGAATGTGATGGAATACTCCTCACTTTTCTGGATTGGTGCAGCTCCAACACTCAAGAAGCTTGACACCTTTAGGACAAAGCAGCACACTTGATTGGCCCCACAATCACAACTCTGTCTACCAAAGATGCTCAGTAGCAGCAGTATGTACTATCGACAAATATACTCCAGGTATTGACCAAAGCTCCTTCGAAAGCACATTCTAAAGCCATGACTGCTTGCAACTAGAAGTATGGGGTTCAGACACCTGGAAAAACCACCCCTTGTAAATTCCCTTCCAACCCACCCCCATCCTGACTTAGAAATATGTTGGTGTTCCTCACTATTGCGAGGTTAAAATCCCTCCCTCGCAACATTGTGGATTTTTCTACAGCACATGGACTGCAGCGGTTCAAGAAGGCAGCCCACCTTCTCAAGGGCAACTAAGGATGGACAGTAAATGCTGGCCCAGCCAGCAACTTCCACATCCTGTGAATGAATGAATTTTTGAAAAAAGCCTGCTGCCAGTGAAGGTGGAGGGTCAGGCATGCCCTGGATCATTGTCATGACCTCTTCAATTCGCTCTTCCAAGATTAGAACTAGGAAGAGGTGCACATTGAAAAGAATATTAATTCTATATTTCTATTTGACTCAGTGTTCTGCAGTAAAGAGGAGAAGAGACCAGAGAACCTTTACACTACAGCATTGCGTAGTCCTGCAGGTGGATCCTCTGGTCCAGGTATTTAAACCAATAATTCCTCCCATCTCACAGAGCTGGAAGGGTTTTACTCTAGTGAATTTAGAAGTTTCATTGAAAAGTGAATGTTGCAGAGATAAGAAGGAAAGGCAAGATTAGTGAAAGAAATCCTGTGGTTAAAATGCTAGGATTGTATAAAGAAAAGAAAGCAGACGACAAGATGTTGCACAATCTGAGGCCCTGTTAGACATGGAGTAACAATGGGAGATTCTGAGGCCATGTTAGCCTCTTGCTGGAGTTAGGTTGCCAATATCCCAAGATTCACTTGGAATCTTTAGATTCATATAAACTAATCTCCCCACAACACTGCTTCAGGCAAGCAAGGAGAGAAATCTTAGGGACATAAATCATCTTGTGCATGATCTTTGTCATTTTCTTTGAAAAATGATTAGTTATGAAAATATTTCAGATGGGATTAGAAAGGGAGTTTGAATGACAATTATCATTCAGTGGATTATATTGGGACTTGTTTGTTTTCAGGTTATCCCTGGGAAGACAGGATTCCATAGAAGTGGGTGTAGTGGTCATATGGCCACTCATGGGAGTCTGGAGGGAAGTGGGAGGGAGGGTGATAGATACCACCTGGAGTAAAGTCCAACCGGAATTGTGAATCCTGAGTGAAAGCAGGTGACAATTTGAGAAATCTGGAATCTTCTTCACAGGCCCAATGATTTGCTGATCAGTTAGTCATCCATTTCAGGCAATGTAAGAACGCTAGAAATAGGAACAGGACTGTCAAGCCTGCTCCACCATTCAATATGAGTGTGGGCTTAAAATCCACTTTCCTATCCATTACTGTATTCCTGATTCCCAGAAAGACCTAAATCTTTACATCTTAACATCAAACATATTCACTGATCCACCATCCACAAGGGGGTGCATGGAAATTCCACAGATTGCCCACCCCTGAGTGAAGAAATTTCTCCTCATCCCAGTCCAAGATGATTGTTCTCTTCTGCTGAAGCTGTATCTTACTGTTTGGGATTTCCCAGGTGGAGGATATTCCTCAGCATCATGGTTTGTCGGGAGGGTGGACAGTTGTTAGGGCTGTTGCTAGGGTCTTGCAGCTGTGCAGGCTGTCGCTGTGAGTGTGGCCATTGGGCCAGCAGCAAAAATCTGGTGGATCTCAGAGGGTCCCTCTTCCTCCAATGGCCCCAACTAACCCTATCACATGTCTTAGTCAGTCTCACAGGCCTCTTCCCAACTTTACCCAGTGAGATGGCTCTGAGGGAAGGGCTCACTGAAGACAGAATTAATGTGATCACAGAGTCCCCATGTGCATCATCCAGAGGAGCCTGATAGGAACTTCAAATCATAAACAAACCAACATTGCTGAAATTGGAGGTCAGTGCTCCCCCTCCTGTAATTCACTCCTCGTTCCTGGTAATTTGGGAAAAAAAGGAATGTTTAGATGAGGATTAGAGTTCGAAACTCCGACCTCAACCCCAGAGAACCACTCGATCTCTGCTGGACTGCCATGCCTGAATGGTTAGTTTACAGCTCAGCAGAAGGCTCTGTTGTAGCATTGACCATTGACAGGGTCAAATAATGAGAGAGTGTGAGATTGTGGGGCAGTCGTGGTGGTGGGTGTGGAGGAGGAAATAGGAGGATGGCAGGTTTGGGGAGATCAAATAATGTGTAACATGAGCAAATTTAATCCAGCTCATCGGGATTTCTTTTCCAGCAATTCCACCACGCAACAAGCAGCCACTATCTAGAGCTCCATCCAGCGACTATGACCCATTTGCAGGGATGAAGACCCCTGGGCAGCGCCAGCTCATCACTTTGCAGGAACAAGTGAAGTTAGGCATAATCAACGTGGATGAGGCTCTCCTGCAGTTTAAGGAGTGGCAACTGAACCAAAAACGCAGATCTGAGTCATTCCGGTACCAGCAGGTATCTCACTCTCTGTTTAAATAGTCCTCCCCCAGTACAACAGGAGGGTCAGAATGTTCCTGATGCTGAGGTCAGGGCTGATCCTTTAAATTCCTCCTTTGTAGTCATTCACTGCAATCAAATACCTCAATCAGAGGCAATGAAAGGTTTGATAGCAGAGCAATTACTCAGCCTGTTACTCCCAAGATTGTTTTTAATCCTCTGCACTTTGGATCTGATCTATTTTATCTGACCTATTGGAGATCAGTTCTGTGAGGTTTCTCCCTCTAGCCAAACATGAATTGACCACATTTACCCTATATCCTGAATTATTTGTCTATCTGCATTTGATTTCACCGGATCCAGCAACTCAAAGAGAGAGGCAAAGCATCTCCAAATTTTCATGTTCTTGTCAAGAAATTGTGTTGACAAGTCAAAATAGAGTGCAATTGAGTGCATGTCTCCACCATCATAGAATACCAATACTGTGGAATCGGGCCATTTGGCTGGTTGAGTCCACACCTTCCAAAGAGCATCCCTCCTCGACTCACCCGCCCACCCTATCCCATAGCGAACCCACCTAGCCAGCACATCCCTGGATGGTATGGGCAATTTAGCATGGCCAATCCACCCAAACTGCATGTCTTTGGACTGTGGGAGGAGACCAAAGCACCTGGAAAAATTCCATGCAGTCATAGGGAGAATGTGCAAACTCCACACAAACAACTGCCTGAGGCTGGACTTGAACCCAGGTCCATGGTGCTGTGAGGTAACAGCGCTAACCGCTGAATCACCTAACTGTCCTCAACATTCATATGTTTACACAACTATTTCATGAGGCTTTTTTCTCCTAAGGGATTGTAGTCTGTAAGTATAAAGCTGAGAAAAGACATAATTATAAAACAAGTTTCCATCTCTCTCTGTAAGCCTCAGGCCAATCCAACACCCAATAACCTATTCTGAAAACTCTGCTCAAATTTTGGCACCTCTGACAAAATTCCACCACAGTAGCTGAGGCAAGTCATTACATTCTAAACCAGTCAATGTTCTCAACTAAACAACCAGAACACCACAGCACAGTGGCTCAGTGGCTAGCACTGCTGCCTCACAGCGCCAGGGACCTGGGTTCAATTACAGCCTCAGGTAACTGTCTGTGTGGAGTTTGCACATTCCCCCCATGTCGGTGTGGGTTTCCTCTGGGTGCTCCAGTTTCCTCCCACGCTCCAAAGATGTGCAGGCTAGGTGGATTGGCCATGCTAAATTGCCCATAGTGCCTAGGGATGTTTAGGTTAGACATGGGAGATGCAGGGATAGGGGAATGGGTCTGGGTGGGATGCTCTCTGGTGGGGCAGTGTGGACTTGTTGGGCCAAATGACCTGTTGCCACACTGTAGGGATTCTATTAGCATTCTTTAAAAAAAAGTCATAAATTCTTTTAAAAACAGATTCCATGATACAGACTGTATTTTCTCCAAAAACTAACCAGCTCTTCTTTGGTCCTCACCCCAGCTGTGTAGCACATTGAAATGTGTACATTAATTTTTGAGATATATTGTTTACAAACAGGAACACAACATCACATCAGTAGCAAAGATAAGCATGCCATCAAGGTGGATCTCTGCCATAAAATACTGTGGATGCTGAAAATCCAAAACAAATCAAAAAATGCCAAAGTGCTCAGGAGGTCAGACAGCTCCTGTGGTGAGAGAAAGAGTTAATAGTTCAGGTTGATGGCCATTTATCAGAGCTGGGAATAACTACAAACATAATAGACTGTAAGCAAATGAAAGGCAGAGAATGGGGAAAAGAATGCAAAAGCAAAACTACGTAGAATGACAGGATTAACATCAGACAGATACATGATGATAATGATGATATAGTTATTGTAACAGTTGCATGATTCAGAGAAGAATGGAACAGAAGCTGTAACCTCAATGGAAGAGAGTGACTGTATAGACTGAGCTTTAACTAAGGACCTTTGGCAGAAGCTCCTTGAATCCCAGCAACATTACTTTGGAACATTAAACCGAGTTAGACCCCAAACACACAACGGAACAATTTGAGAAAGGGTGAACACAATGGGAAATTATAAGTAACAAGATAGATGTGCAGAGGAGGTGCAAATGAAAGACAGAAGAACATCTGGTATCCAAAAAGCAAACGTGAGAAAGTGATTAGAACCAAAACTTAACAAAGGAAAAGGAAACAAATGGGAATAGATTATGCTTGAGTCCAGAGAGCTGTAAAGTGTCTTATTACGAAGCCGAGGTTAAATGAAAGAAATCCCTGATACTCACTTTATAAGTAACAAGTAACAATATATTTATCTAATTCTGACAGTGAACAAATTGACAGAACTACTAACAAACTGAACAATTCCCCCTTAACTACTAACTATTCCTGAATTAACAAAATTCTTGTGGTATGCTGTTGCAATAAATACAAGTTCTCCCTTATATAAACCAAAGTAAATGAGAAAAAAAATTAAAACTAAGTCTCTCAAAATTATATCCAGGATAAGTCTTCCAGAATGTTCTTTCTTGCCTTCTCTGCTGTTTTCCATTCAGGAACGCCTTTCTCCATCAAATTCTTGTGTCAGGAATGTTAACTAAGTGTGCAGTTGTACCTTATTAAATAGTGCTTACTCTGAGAGCTTAGAGAATTCCATGAGAGTCAGTGAGTTTCTCTTTGGATGACAGTTTGCTGTCATACTGATTTTCAAATAACCTCTTCTTTTATACATTTGATAACCTATCAGTTTCTTACACTAGGATTGGCCCTAGTTTGTCAAAACTATCAGATTTAAATTTAATTGGGTTTTGGTATCTAGGGTCTGGTTTAAATTAATTGGCTAAATTCAAAAACCTGTTGTCTTGGTAAAAAAAATTGCTTTGTCTGGTAACAGTATAGTCTTTTGAAACAATGTTTCAATTTCAAGAACTCTCTGTGCATCTGCTCCTGCCTGCAGACTAAAATCATCTTTTAAAGGGACCACATATTCTTTCCTCCTCCAACACCATTTTGCAAACATCAAGTCCTAACATCCTACCTTCCAATCCACTACACTGACTTTGCAACAGCCTCAGCTGTAAAATGATCCCCAGCTTCTACTGAGATTTATTTGAGCGTTGCAGAAGACAAGGACAACAAGATCAACATAAAAACAAGACAGCGAATTAGAATGACAGGTTACGAGAAGCTCAGGATCATGCTTGTGGATTGAACAGCAGTAATCATCTTTCAGATAACTTGAACCTCTAAAATGATTCCTCTCAAGAACATTTTTAATATGTAATGTTCTCCTGACCAACTGAGTCTATTCACATTTCACCAGCCCATTCTCACTGCCTCACCCTGGCAGCTCAAACCAATCCATATCAGCCTCATAAGTCTAGCCCAGTCACACCAAACTGGCTTTGAAGCCTGGGTAGCAAAGTGCTAGTTGCATTTATAGTGAAGGTCTATTGGATTGACTCAAGTAAACAGACTTGTATTGCAAACATGTCTTGCACCTCCTCGGAGTATTATATAGACCTTCACAGCCAATTTCTTTGAAAGTGTTTTTACTGGTTTCCTGTAGCTAAACAGTACATCCAATATGTACATATTGATAGTCTTAAAAATCCATCTGTTTTACATTCAATGCCCTTCCATGAAGGAAGTCTGCCATCCTTACTCAGTCTGGCCTACATGTGACTCCAGACCCACAGCAATACCCTGTGAAATGATCTAACAAGCTACAATTGTGTGTATTACAGGGAGGCGTATTGTCTATTGTATAACAAAAGATAGTTCCAAATCACCTTCACCAGGGTCATTGAGGGCTGGGCACCAATCATCCCATCATTGAATTCAAGAAAAAAGCATAGCAAAAGCAGAAATGGTGTGGAAGATGTAACAGTTTATCTGACCAAAGATCATGTTACTAATAATCTTCCACTGTTTGGAATTCAGTCTGCACATAAACCTAACCCTAACCCTATTGCAGAATCCTTTCAGTCCTCTATCTGTTCATTGCTTGCTCTCTGGAGGGTCACCAGAATGCAAACTGACAAATATAATGTTACTTTTTATTTGTCAGGAAAACCTAAAGAAGCTGCGGGACAGTATCACACGGAGACAGAACCTCAAAGGGAAATCTGGTAAACATCAAGGTGAGCTCCAGCCATTCCTGTACATCAATGTGAGAAACTTCAAACCATTTGAAGTAAATGTTCCTCTCCCTCATACAGCAAGCACACACTGGAAATACATTGAATGGGTGGGTATTCATCACAACAGAAGTCTCAGTTCCACCCATCCACTGCTTTGAAATACTCAGTTTTATCTGAGTTCAATAAGCCTGATTGTAATTTCTAGATAGAGGGGAGGAGATAAATCAGATGCTTGAGATTGTGGCCACAATTGAGACAAATGTGAAAAAACACAGAAACGTGGAAACTAGGAGCGGTGTTAGGCCATACGTCACTTCAAACCTGCTCTGCCATTTAATATGATGGTGGCTGATCCCTTGTCTCAATACCGTATTCCCAATCATTCCCCCTATCTCTTGATGCCTTTAATATCCAAAGCTAATTATTCTATTTCGTGACTATACTCGGTGACCCAGCCTCCACAGCCTTCTCATAGAATCCCTACAGCAATGAAACAGGCCTTTTGACACAACAAGTCCACGCCACCCCTCCGAAGAGCATCCCACCCAAACTCATTCCCCTAACCCTGCATTTCCCATGTGTAACCCACCTAACTTAAACATCCCCGGACACTACGGGAAATTTATCTTTGAACTGTGGCAGGAAACTGGAGCACCCAGAGGAAACCCACACAGACACGGGGAGAATGTGCAAACTCCACACAGACTGTCACCTGAGGATGGAATTCAACACAGGCCCCTGGCGCAGTGAGGCTGCAGTGCTGCTGTGCAGCCCCTGAAAAATGTATTTGTTCTGGGTTATCAAATTTCACAGGTTGACCACCCTCTGAGTGAAGAAATGTTTCCTTATCTCAATTTGGAATTGATTACCCTGTATCCTGAGACAGACCAGTGCTAGACTCCCCACCCAGGGAAAACATCCTCCCTGCATCTAGTCTGTCCAGCCCTCTTAGAATTTTATACATCTCAATTATTTTAACAATGGCTTCTATCAGATTCCCTCTTGTCCTTTCGTCAAAGGCACAGAGGAGAGATTCACGCAATGATCCCAAAGATGAGGGGCTTTCAGACCTTGGTCACTGATTGTGACGCTGTCAACGTTTTCCAAATTTTGAGCAGTGAAAATTTGAGAATTTGTGAGAAAGTAAATGGTGAACCATCGTGGCTCAGTGGTCAACACTGCTTTCTTCAAGCACCAGGGACTTGGGTTTGATTCCAGCCCTGAGTGACTGTGTGTGTGAAGTTTACACATTCTTCCTTGTGTCTGCATGGATTTCCTCCAGGTGCTCTGATTTCCTCCCACGGTTCGAAAATGTGCAGGTTAGGTGGATTGGCCATGCTAAATTGACCACAGTGTCCAGGGATGTGCAGGCTGGGTGAATTAGCCATAGGGAATGCAGGATTACACGGAATGGGTATGGGGGTGTGTGTCTGGTTGAGATGCCCTTCAGAGGGTCCCTGGGCTGAATGGCCTCTGTCTGCCTCTAAGAATCTATTTGCAAGCGTCGATTTTCATTAGTTAGAGAACTGGTAATAGATGGGAGCAAAAAAGCTGACGTTTCAGGCTGAGACCCCCGAAACGTCAGCTTTTGTGCTCCGAAGATGCTGCCTGGCCAGCTGTGTTCATCCAGCTCCACACTTTGTTATTTCGGATTCTCCAGCATCTGCAGTTCCCATTATCTCTGGTAATAGATGGGGTTGGGCTTAATTTTAAGAGCATCACCAGAAAATGGAGAGAGATGCTGGGAGAATTGTAGAATGTCAGTTAAAAGTGGTATAGCAATAAAAGGACTAGATTCATAATCTAAGCGATCAGGCTAATGCTCTAGGGACTCAAATTCAAAACTCCCCCACACCTCCCAGCAGCTGGTGGAATTTAAACTCATTTAATTAAAACCTCAAATTGAAACCCAGTCTCAGAAATGGCAACCATGAAACTATCAGTGACGGTCGGAAAAATCCCACCTCATTTTCCATTGTCCTTCAAGAGGGAAATCTGCCATATTTATTTGGCCTGGACTACATGCGACTTCAGACCACAGCAATGTGGGTTACTCTTCACTGCCCTTTGAAATGGCCAGGGAAATGCACTCAATCCAAGGGCAATTAGTGATGGTGAACCAACGCAAGCTTGTCACTGGTGCCCACATCCCATGGAAGAATTTTTAAAACTGTCTGACCAGAAAGTCATGGAATCAGAATGAATAATATTTTTAAATAGATAATCGATAAATGTTTAAAAAGAATAAAACAATCTGGGGAGAGGGTAGAGAATTGGAATTAAGGAGCTGCTGCTTTCAGAGAGCTAGCTCATGTGTCAAATTCTATTTTCTAATCAAGAAATACTATTAATCATCTTTGGTTTAGGTGGCCTTTGAACCTGAGCCTCCTGGCTCAGAGGTAGGGACACTGCCACTGCACAGCTGTGCCTATGAGTAATAGCTTTATTTATAACATCTCTTAACTCTGTCATTGGAGATTGCTTAGTGTTTATATTTAATCATTTAAGAGAAATACCTTCTAAGAATTGACTGTAGAACAGTTTATTGCATCTCTGCGAAACATCTTCAGGTTTTTGACACATCGCAACAGGTGCATATTAAGTTGCGAAGCATTGCAATAATTCTACATAGAACAAGATGCAACAAACAGGAATAAAGTCAATGTCTAGCTAACCTTCAAGTGCTTTTTTTTAACATGTTTCTGGTGATATCAGTTGAAGGAAGATTGCTGTGAAGTCAGTGGGAAAGCTTCCAGCCCAGATCAGGCAGATGGGTCTTGAGATTAATATCCCAGTCAAAACACAGCTCCTCCAAAAAGTTAGCATCCCCTCAGTATAGCTAGTCTAGTTCATGGGTTCAACCTCTAGAATTAGCCTTAAACTCACTACCTGCCGAATCTGAGACGGAAATATGACCTACTCAGGTCTGAAATGGGCAGTTTTACCGTTGATGTGTACTGATTGATCACCCATGGCATTGCTCAAGGTCAGGGAGATAGTAAATCCTCTCATTTGATGTGGTTGGGTTGGATTGCAAGGAGGGACCTGATTAGTTAGGGAAACATAAGGAAAAATCCTTGGGACAGAACAGAGGGTTCAGGAACAAGGTTGTTGAAGCATGAAAGGGCAATGAATGAGAGAATGTGTAAATCTGTAATATTGCAGTAATGTGTTGAATGATTGACTGCACACAAAGGCCCTTTTACAACAGAGTCTCTATGACTGTGGCAAGACAGCCATTACACTAAATACAATTGCATTTTCCAAACATGTCATTGGGGAAAAGGGTTTTGAGGTGTTTGATAGTTTATAGAGTTGTTGAATGTATTTAGGATGATCTGATTTGTTGTGTAAAGGAGGTACAGTGAGTTACAAAGTATGTGAAAGATGCCAGTTAATTGGGTTAATCAGAGAAGTGTAATAGCCCAGGGACACATATGTGATGTGTTGGACACCAGACTCTTAATTAAACAGAGATTGATTGTGATACTGCCAGAGCATGGGGCACAGGAAAGGACACTATTATCACTGAAAGAATTTTGCTGGGTTTGTAAACAGCATGTTGAAACATGAACAAGTTTCTTTTACCCACCACAAACAGGCAAATAAGTCATTTTTGTTCATAGTCACAAAGTACAGGGTACATTATCCCAGGTAGAAGATACTTCACTCTTTCATGACCAAATTCTGGCCTCCAACATGATCATTATGAGCTCTGTAATCAGAAACATTTTACCATTTTTGATGACACAGACATATCCAGTTTTATTTCACAACTGGACACGGAATCTAGTTACACATCAATAGACTAAAACATGCTTTTAGTTGAGATCAAGGCCTCAGTACCAACTTAGAATATAATTTATCATCTCAGGCTACAAAGCAGATCTACTGTATGTTATTTCTCTGAGGCGTTTTATAACAGCAACGGCTTAGACCTTGTTAAAAAAGAACAGATGTGAGCAGCATACATCATTCTGAATGTGTGAGTAAGTCAGCAACTAGCAGCAAGGACCTTGTAAAATACCAATAGCCGTAGGTTTCTGGCTGAAATTCCCTAGTTCACCATTAGCCTTGCAAGCCCCCTGGGTATCATGAAATTGCTGCATTTGTGCATTAATTTTACAATAAACACACCACAGAAAGTGTAGAAACTAACAGCTCAAACTCCCCCTTTAGTAGTGTGATAATTGACTGCCTATCAGCTTCTTTAGCCTGTGAAATGACAATTCTTCAAGGGGTATTTCATTCCTTCAGCTTTTGAATTGCTGCTGAAGATTTGAAAACTGAAAAATTCAAAAATCGTTTTTCTACACTGACACTCCTTCTTGTTCTTTCTCCTAATCCACTCTTTCTTTGCCTCGTTTTAACTTTCTTGCTGCACCTGATTTGAGGCAACATTCACCCCCTCTGTGTACCCTCCTCAGTCCTTCCACTGCTTATTTCCCAATTCGTCAAACCCACTTAGAGACAGGTGTTTGTCAAATTCTTTACCAAGGTCCTGAATATCCTGTTGTACTTGCTAGGCTGCTATCAAATCGCACTGCCAACAAATGTGCAGATAAAAAAACAAGAGAAACCTCAACGATGCATCTAATGAATGTTAAATGCAATGAGCTGCCCTACAAAATCTAAAGCACAGGAAGCAGCCTCGAGCTCATAAGAGCTTCAGTAGAGATAGGGGTAAACCAGGCCTGCTCTAGCATTCAATACAATGAAGGCTAATCGTCTGTCTTAACTCCACCTCCTTTTATATCATAAATATAACATATCCATATGCATTCCCATATTTCTGAATTGCCTTAGTATCTAAAACTCAATTAACTTCTGTCTTGGATATAGTTCATTACTGACATCCACATCTCTCTGCACTGGATAATTCCAAAGATCTTTAACTCTTTGAATAAAGGAACCTATCCTCATCTCAGTCCTGAATGGCTAACTGCCTATTCTGAAACAGTCCTCCCAGCATCAACTTTATTCAAGACTGTTAAGAATTTTGTATATTTCAGTGGTAACACCTCTCATTTTCAAAATTCCGGGGAATGTAGGCCGATTTTACTCAATCTCTCCTCAGTCCATCTATAGGATCAATTTAGTGAACCTCTGTTGCACTGGAACCGTTACAGTTTAGAAGAATGAGAAGTGGTCTTTATGAAAGAGGGGACTTGATAGGATGGATGCTGATATTCCTCTCCTGTGGGAGACCAGAACTAAAGGACACAGTTCATAAATAAGACAGGAATGAGGAGGAAATCTTGGCTCAAAGTGGCTCAAAGGCCAGGTTGACTTACTTCTACTCCAAATTCATGCAATCCTCATGTAAATCACAAGTCCAGCAACACTCAAGAAGCTCAGCACCATCCAAGATAAAGTAGCTTGCCTGATTGGGCATTATATCCACACATATCCATTCCCTCAGCCACCAACACTCACTAGCAGCCATGTGTACCATCTACAAGATGCACTCCAGGAATTCACTAAGACTGCTGTGAACGCACCTTCTGAATCCATAACCACTGCCATCTTGGAGGACAAAGACAGTAAAGATAAGGCAACTCACCACCTGTGAGTTCTCCTCCAAGCCACTGACCATCCTATCTTGGAAATATATTGCTGTTGCTTCACTGCCACTGGGGTCAAAATCCTGGAATTCCCTCTCTAAGGGTCTACCTACAGCGCAAAGGCTGCAGCAGTTCAAGAAGGCAGCTCACCACCACCGCATCAGGGGCAACTAGGGACAGACAATAAATGATTGACGGCAACATCCTGAGAAAATCTTCTTTAAAAAGAGGAAAATCAGTTTCACATTTCCAGAAAGAAATGTCCCTCATTTTCAGTTTATTATAAAACATCAGGCACACCAATTTCCTATTTTTCTAACTCTCAATGAACAGTGACTAGCCTGTTTAAATGTGCAATCATATTATGGATGCATAATCGTGACATTTTCCTTTATCTGCCAGTGAAGGATTAATGTTTACCTGAGTCAATATCTGCTTGATTTTATTATTAAATAAAGTGTCTTTATTCAGGAGCAGAGGATCACCATGAAATCAATGTTTTAAAATGTACCTGTTGTAATTGTTGCCCAGAATTGGAGATCACACTTCCTGCTCGATCAAATGACCAAATTCCAGAGAGTGCAGAGTTTGGAGTTTATGAAGAGAATTCCAGATTCATTCCACCTTGCACATCACGAGAAGGGATACAGCGGGGGATGTGGAAAACAGGAAGCACATCTAGCACAGCAAGTATGTCCACGATTGTGGCATAATATATGTCAGATTTGATCACATACCTTTTAGACAGAAGTAGATGGAATCTGGATAAACAAGAGGGTTAAAGGTTTTCGCTGGCTAGGAACACAGGAACAAACATAGGCCATTGAGCCAACCCTTCCACTCAATCATGGCTGGTCAGCCACACTATCTTCCATATCCCCTACTGCTGTTAGTCTCCAGAAACCCATTGATTTCTGACTTGAACCTGTTCAATGATTGAGCTTTCACAGCCCTTTGGCGTAGAGACTTCCAAAGAACGTGGAGTAATCAGATTAGTTATGATTTTACTGAATGTCAGAATTGGCTTGAAGGACCGAGTGGCCTACATTGTTAATGTATTCATAATATATTAGTTAAATTTTAATTTATTAATGGCTCCAAATTCATCTGCTCATCCTTCAGAAGATAGATGCTAAATTCATCACACGAGTACTCACGCAATGACACGATACAGAAAATGATTCAGCCCATCATGAATTGTGCCACCTTTTCTCATACACCCTCTTTCATTTTCTTTTCCTTGTTCTTAGTTATTTCTTTATTTTAAACATAGAATTATCAAATATAGTGGGAAGGTCTTCCAAAGATAGATCCAATTAATCTCAATTGCCTGCTCTTACCCCACAGCCTGGCTATTTTTCTCCCCTGTACAAACGTACTCCCAAACTTCCTTTTTACCAAAAGAGACAGATAATCTTGCAGATTGAAGTATTATTTTACAACCACCTGCTTTATAAACAGGAATGAAAACTGTGAATGAAAGGCATAGCTGAATGTGCAGAAAGAGGTTAAAAATGGGAAGGCCATGATATCGCGAATGATCTGAAAAAGGTGCAACCAACAACAACTCGAGCAGACTAGAAAACAGCCAGATCCAACTTGGTTACCTCCTGCCATCATTGTCTTTCTGTAATTCTCTTTCCTCTGGGAAAATTGCTGATTTAAGTTTCTAACCCCTCCCGCTGATCAGGGTTGATGAACAAAGCAACCTGTCAGAAATCAGAGATAACAAAGTGTGGAGCTGGAGGAACACAGCTGGCCAGAAGGCATCGGAGGAACAGGAAAGCTGACGTTTCGGATTGAGACTCTTCTTCTGCTGTGTCCGTCCAGCTCCACACTTTGTTATCTCTGACTCCAGTGTCTGCAGTTCTCGCTATGGTCAGAAATCAGTCCTCCTTTCCTGGATCCCAATGTACAGTGCTCTGATATAGGAGGTGAAGTTAATTCAGTTCTGGAGAGCATGCAGAAACTAATCTTCTCAGAGATAATGGGAACTGCAGATGCTGGAGAATCCAAGATAACAAAGTGTGGGGCTGGATGAACACTGAAGGGTATAGGCCCAAAACGTCAGCTTTTGTGCTCCTAAGATGCTGCTTGGCCTGCTGTGTTCGTCCAGCCCCACACTTTGTTAACTAATCTTCTCCCTTTGTTTAACTGATATAAATTCATAGTTGCAATTACTAGCAGTTTTCACAGCCCATTGTTAACTCCACAAACAGTTTTGACAGAGTTGAGCTCTGATTTTTTAAAAATGTAAACGTGCAATCAGATGCTGTGTCCTTCCCTAAATCAGTCTGTCTTCTCTCTCCTCAGGTAGTCTCAGTAGTCGGTCAAGTACACGGAGCATTCTGAGTTTAAGCAGTGGAGCGGAGGGGGATAATGAGGTAATTCAATATGGGACTGTGATGATGAAATGCACCAGGCTAATAATCCAGAGCCCCAGGCTAATGCTGTGGGACCCGAGTTCAAATCCCACCATGGCTAATGATAAAATTTTAATTTAAAAGAAAACCTGGAATTTAAAAGCCAAATGGTGACCACATTTGATTGTTGTAAAAACCCAACCAGGTTGTTAGTGTCCTTTAGGGAAGGAAATCTGTCATTCTTACCTGATCTGACCTACGTGTAACTTCATACTCACTGCAGTACGGTCGATTCTTAACTTCTGTCTGAAATGGCTTAGCAAGCTGCTCAGTCCAATTCTTTTCATATTGATTTGTGAGTATCGCAGCGTTTTATTGCCAATCTCTAGTTGTGCTTTTGAAGGTAATGGTGAACTGCATTCTTGGACTGCTTAGTGTCCAGCCAGTGACCACCACATCCCATGAATGAATTTTCTAAAAATTAGATGTCAGTAACACAAGGACTGTGCAAATGTGCTGGAATGGTGCTTCCACAATCTAGGAGATTGGGAGAATCCTATCATGTTCCCCAAGTTAGGATGGAACTGTTGATAGTATAACACACCTGGTTTCACCAGGTCTCTTTTGCAAATTGTGACTTTATTTTCTCTCTCTGTCTTTTCCTGTTTCCACCTCCTTCAGGACAATGAGGCAGTGGACTGTGGGCCCGTGAGCAGGCCTTTGAGCCGACACTGTCCACCCAGTTTACCACCTCCTCGAATTCCACCTCGCATACCTCCCAGGTACGTCACCTTTAACTGCCTGTGAAAACCAGCTAGTGTTGTGTCCTTCAATTCCCAACCACTTCTTCTAAAGCCTGAGGGTTCCTGGACCCTCTGGGCAAACCATTGCATGATTGGAAAGGCCTGTAGAGGGGTGGTGGTGTGGTGTACTGGTAATGTCATTGAGCCAGCGACCCAGACTACATAACTTGGGATGTAGGTCAAAATCCCAACACGGGCAGGTGGTGAAACCAGGGGGAGAAAATTACTCGAACTGAAAACTGTTATAAAAATTACCCTTCAGGGAAGGGAAATTTGCAGTCCTTAACTGGTCTGGCCTACATGTGATTCCAGACCCACAGCAATGTAGTTGACTCTTAATTGCCCTTTGAAATGACCCTGACAAGTTCAAGAGTAATTAGGTGTGGAATCATGTTCAAAACAATCAAGATCAGTGACTGGTGAAAATAGCCTCTTTATTGAGTATCTGCAGTAGCACAATTCAAGGCTTATGACAGGGTCCAGACACAGTTTTACAGCCCATTTTATGCACCGTTTCTACCTCCATTAAAATTTTAGCATTATGGCATCCCATAGTTGTATCTGTGATACACAAGCTTTCGTAATATCAGTCCTGGGGAGGCAGGAAATGATTAAAGCACTTGCTAAATGCTGGCTGTTACTCCTGATGGGATTAGAATGTCTGTCCGGTCTGAGTTTGCATAATTTGTCTTTAATGTTAGTAAAAATACTAGACCTACATGATCTAAATAAGTAAGAAATTATATTGTACTAAATAAGAGTACAGAGGATACTAATCTGATCTCTTGCAGCTGGATATGAGATTTCATTTACTGTCATTGGTTTTGACAGTTCTTACACATTCATTCATGCAGTTTCATGGAAATGCTGTTTTGATTGTAATTTTCTTAAAGGGGTAGCGGCTCTCTTTAATATGTATTTAAAAAGCACATACTGGTGGAGGAAACTGTTCAATGTTCTGCAATCTATTCAGGTCCCGAGAGACAGCTGCTAAGATCTAATTAATATTACAAGTTTTCCATAGTTTTGAGTGGCATTGGAAGGTGGGGATGGCATTGTTCTGTGCACATTAAAATATTAACACTTATTCAGGGGTAGCCTTTGATAAGAAACAGGTCTGGACATTGCTTGCAGCATAGGGTCAGTAAAAATTGAAAGGTGTAAAGAACCAGTAATGGGTTGGAAAGAATGTTTAATTTAGTTTAACCCAGTTTTATGAATGATTGAATGGAAATGCAATATAGTAAACATCAAGCGCTTGTGAGTGAGTTGCTAAAGAGTGAAGAATCACACGATCCCAGGCTATAACTTCACTGTGAAGCCTCTTCCAGGATGCCTACCCTGAAGAAGTTACCCTCCACCCTCCGAACCAACCTCAGGAGATCTCTCTCTCCCACTGCAACTCACTTGTGGTCTCTTCAGCCTTGCGTCCCCGCCTGCCTAACCTGTTCTTCCTCTCACCTATCCCATCCTCCCACCTCAAGCCACACCTCCATTTCCTACCTACTAACTTCATCCTGCCCCCTTGACCTGTCCGTCCTACCCGGACTGACCTTTCCCCTCTCCACCTCCCCACCCATACTCTCCTCAGCACCTATTTTCTCCTCTGTCTATCTTAAGTCCGCCTCCCCCTTCTCCGTATTTATTTCAGAATCCTCTCCCCATCCCCCTTTTCTGATGAAGGGTCTAGGCCTGAAACGTCAGCTTTTGTGCTCCTAAGATGCTGCTTGGCCTGCTGTGTTCATCCAGCCCCACATTTTGTTATCCAGGCTACAGTCCAACAGTGATAATGGGAATTGCAGATGTTGTAGAATCCAAGATAACAGGTTTGTTTGCAATCACAAGCTTTTGGAGTTCAGCCCCTTTTTCAGGTGCAGTGAGTTAAGAGTGGTAAAGAGAATCATAATACAAGGTAACAAAGTTTGGAGCTGGATGAACACAGCAGGCCAAGCAGCATCTCAGGAGCATGGGTACAATATGGGAATGGTGGCTCAGTGGTTAGCACTGCAGCCACACAGCACCAGGGTTCGATTCCAGCCTCGGGTAACTGTCTGTGTGGAGTTTGCACATTCTCCCCGTGTCTGCGTGGGTTTCCTCTGGGTGCTCCGGTTTCCTCCCACAGTCCAAAGATGTGCAGGCTAGGTGGATTGGCCTTGCTAAATTGCATGTAGTGTTCAGGGGTGTGTGGGTTATAGTGGGATGGATCTGGGTGGGATGCTTCAAGGGGCGGTGTGGACTTGTTGGGCCGAAGGGCCTGTTTCCACACTGTAGGGAATCTGATCGAAAAACAAATCTCACATAGGGACGGGCAACAAGTGCTGGCCTTGCAGGTGATATAATGGAATAAAATAAACTGATCATGAGCATGAAGATACTATGGAGGTGGAGAACCAGTCACAATGGGTGGAGTGGGGTGCTAGTGGAATGGGGAATGAGGAATGACTGAATAGGAAGGACACTATTGTTGCTGGGCAGAGTATGGCAACATGAGTATTGTCAGCAGTATTGTAATTAACCTGCTCTTTATGTTTCAGAATCCCAACCCAGGCTCCGGCGAAAGTCACTCCTGCTCCACCTGTGCCACCTAGAGGTCGATAGTCACATTTCAGGCACTGGGGGAATCTGCTCCTCTTTCAATAATGCGCCATTTTAACAGAACCTTTCGACCACTTGGAGGGAGACCAGAGGCATTGTTAAATTCCAAGCTTCTAAGCTCAATGTCTGCTGCGGTTTTTGTTTTTTTTTGATGGTACATCCCAGTGTGGTTTTGCTGTGAATTAGCCCGCCAATCTATTTATTTGATGTTGTAAATGGTGAGCACCATCTAGCTGCCAATCCTGAAATGGTAGCTAACTGTTTTGACATGAAACAGATATTGGTGTTATTACTAGACTGTTATTTCAAAGACCCAGGTAATGCTTCCACAGAACCAGGTTCGAATCCCACCATGGCAGATGGCGGATTTTGAATTCAATAAAAAAATCTGGATGACCATGAAATCTTTGCCAATTGTTGGAAAAACCCATTTGATTCACTAATGTCCTTTAAGCAAGGAAACTGCTGCCCTTACCTGGTCTGGCCTACATGTGAGTCCAGACTCTCAGCAATGTGGTTGATTCTTAACTGCCCTCTGGGCAATTAGGGATGGGCCATACATGTTGGCCCAGTCAGTGATGCCCATGTCCCATGAATTAATTTTTTTTAAATGGGATAATCAGGGACAAAATTCATCCATACCTCAAATCAATGACCAATTAAATAAATCAAGTTCAGAGCAGATAAAGAACAAATCTTCTTAAAGAGTGCACTTCAGACTGTTTGAGGATCATGTTCAATGCTTCACCAATTTAAATTACAGCTGAAGATTATCTGAATGATTTTGCAGAATGCAATTGGTCAGGGTTTCTGCCTGCCTCTGTTTAAAATTAGAACAATTAAGTCTTCAATCCCATAAATTCAGCAGGGAGTATCAGGGTATAGTGCTTTTGAACCTAAAGGAATTGCAGTCAGTATTCTCTGTCTGCCTGGAAACAAAGGGAATCTCTAATATCTAAAATCCTCAGACAAGAGCTTTCAACAGAGGAACAAAATGACAATAGAGAGCAATGTGGATGAGACCATTCCCATCTTCTGCCCCACTCTCAGAGCTTCCTTGTCCCTGGGTGGTTTTAATCCCTCCCATCCTATTTTGGGGGTCTAGTGGTAGAGTTGGGATCCCCGTGAACACTTTAGAATTGCTGTTGTTGTAGCATTTATAACCAGCTCTGGGCCATACTGTCCAGTGCTTAAGGAGAATGTGCCTGAGAAAGTGTGAGGTCTTGTGAGTGAGAGTGTGTGTTGTGTGATAGTGTGAGTGAGTGCCAGTATGTGTGAGTGTGAAGAGTGTCAGTGTGGGGAATATGTCTGAGTATGTCTGTGTGAGTATGCCATTGTTTGAAGTTTTTTTTATCCCTATGATGTGGGTACCTCTTGCTGGACCGACCCCTTTATTGCCTATTCCTAAATGTCCTGGGAAAAGTGGCGCTCAGCTGCTACTTGAACTGCTGCAGCGCCTGAGTTGTAAGTAGACTGACCGTGCCATTAGGAAGTGAGTTTCAGGACTTTAACTCAGCAACACTGAAAAAAAACAGCAATGTATTTCCAGGTCAGGATAGTAAGTGACTTGGAAGTGGATTTGCAAGTGTTTGTGTCCCGTCCTGTGCTTCCCTTAACTCATTAGGTGGTAGTTGTCACAGGCTTGGAAATGTCATCGGAGGAGCCATGGTGAGTAGCTGCAGTGCATCTAGTAGATGCAGTTAATGAGCGTCAACAGTGAAGAGAGTGAATGGGGTGCAAAAAAAAAATCAAATGGGAAGGTCAATGTGCAAGTTATGAGGACAGTGAGTGAGTGTGCTGGTGTCAGTATGAATGAGTGTGTCAGTGAGTTAGTGTGAGTGGATAATGTATTTGAGTCATTGCTGGTTGAAGCTCAGTTTCACCTGGGGCTGTAATATTGTTCCCGAGTTAGTAACTGGTCATGTTTGGGAGTATCCTGCCACCTGTGTGGTCCTAACAAAATGGGTGGCAATGGCCAATTTAAATTCTGCTGAAAATCTCACAGCTGAAGCTGAATTGTTTGATGCCTGTTTCAAATCCATGACAAAGTATAAACTTGCACTTTGATCAGCTGCAATTATTCACATTCCAATCCACTGCAATTTTTTTTTAACTGTAGCCGGAATAACGTTTTTCTGTTTAAATACAATTGTGTTTGGAAAGTTCACAATGAAGTTCTGAAACTTAAACCTCTCTGGACGTTGTGAGTTTTATCTGTGAATTTGGTGCTTGGTGAGATGAAGAATTTTAGTCACAGTGTAAGGCTTCCTTTACAAAACAAAGTGCGTCTCTCAAACCCCAGAAGAATATTGTCTTCATGTGAACTTGCTGCAGACATTGCGTGAGTTTGCCTCATTTGTGTCGTCCTTTGTTCATTGGAAAGTTGGAATCTTCATGTGAGGAAGAAGAGAGACATGAGATGGAAAGAAACTCAGGAGTTGGTTGTGAACGGAGTGGTAAAGTGTACACCTCACAGTCTGGATGATCAGAAGATAATCAGGATTCAAAGAGGACATTTGGCAAGTGATCAAGTGGTGAACTCTGAAGCTGGTCTGGTGAATGAAGTTTAGCCTTGCTTCCAATCCCAGAAATTCTTATCATCTTGCGAAGTTGTTTTGACATTTTTACAAGATGACTTGCTGATCAATGATTTAGATCAGCTGTCTGCTGCAATGATCAAACTAATCTTGAAGCTGAGGCCCATCACCGTGCACTTTAATCTTTATTAATCATTTTTATGTGTAGTCTGAAGAATTTTGACACTTTAAGTATAAGGTATTGTGCTTGGTCATTGTTCTGTAAACCAATATTAAATAATTATTAAAATACCATGTCAGACTTTGTGTTAAATCACAAAAACAAGAGTCACAGTCTTAGTAAATTAAAATCCACGTGTCTGTACCTAGCAATCCTTTTGGTGAGAACATTAAAAAAATGGAGTGTAACTGCAAGTTTGTTAAGTAAGGAAATTATTAATCTCTTGGATTTCACATTTAATATCTGACATTAATTTACTGATCATATTCTAAATTGTATCCAGGCTTAAATGAGATTGTGCAACTGATTCTACTTAGAGAAGCTGAAGTATCTTGTATCTTTCAGTAATAGGACTGAGTGAATGCTTTAATTTAGAAACATATAAATTTAGGTGTCTCAGTACAACTGAACAGTGAGTGTGTCTTTGAATATAGTGCTGGTTATCAGGGAGAGCCAGATTTGAGATTACGGTTAGACCAGCCATGATCTTACTAAATAATGAAGTAGATGCAGGGGGCTGAATGGCCTGCTCCTGCTCCTTGTGTATATGTTTTTAGGGTCAATGCAATAGTTTTTGTAAAAGTGAAGTGATCAGATGGCATATGATTGGGTCACACATGTTTGGGTGTCACATGATCAATACCATGTAATAAAACCTCCAGGAATGCCTGTACACTGCATTGTTAAAGGTGAAGATGTTGCCTGTTTCCAGGAGTTCAGATCTCCAGTATCTGCACGTTTTGTTTTAATCAAGAAACAGTGTGTGTTCATTCCTGCTCAATAACAGTAGACATTCAGGGTTTGTAGTTGGAAGATTCATCATGTCCTCATGGGTAACCTTGTAGCAGTGCAAGTTTATTCCCTGAATAAGACTTGTATTGTATAAAAATCTTCCTAAATCCATTCCTGACCTCATTTGAAAGCTGTCAGTAAGCAAACTTTTTCTCTTGAATTCAACAGTATAAGTTTAGGAGAAAGTTATTTTTAATAATAGCTTTTGCTAAAATAAGAAAGGACAGACCAGGCCATTCAGCCCATCAATCTTATTCCTCCCACGGCCCATCTCCAATAGTTTGCTCAAGCTAACTCACATGGATTACACAGAAACTGTATCCAGTTTCTGTATCACTAGGTTTTCGTCTTTCTATCTCTGTGATATACCCTACCTTGGCCACTCCGCCACTAGCATTTTCACCCACACTTCAGGCACTTTTATTCATGTGCATCTCACTGGCCTCCAGTTCTCCATAAACACTGCAAACACATCCTAATCAGTCCTTTGGTATCACTATGGGGGTTACCAATGGCCCAGCACTGCAGCAGTTCAGGAAGTCAGCTCACCAACAACTTCTCAGGGCAGGAGTAGGTCATTAATCCCTCCCAACTACTCCACCATTCACTATCATCATGGATGATCCTCAATCTTCATACCATATTCTTAATTTCTCCTCATACCTCAATGCCTTGAAAATCTAAAAAAATCATACCGGTTCCTTGAATGTATTCAGTGACTTGGCCTCCAAAGCCTTTTGCCATGTGGCATTCCACAGGTTCACTACCCTCTGAGTGCAGACAAATTTTATCATCTCAATACTAAATGGGCCATCCCACATCCTGAGACTGTCCCCTGGTCCAAGGCTCCGCAACCAGGGGAAGCATCCTCCCTGCAACTAGTCTGTCGAGCTCTCTTAGAATTTTATACGTTTCAATCAGATCTGCTCTCATCCTTCAAGTGAATACAGACCCAGTCGGACTAACCTTTCTTTATAGATAGGAGAGTCCTGCGATCCCTTGAATAAGCCAAGAGAACCTCTGCTGCACTTCCTCTATGGTGAATATGTCCTTTCTTAAATAGGGAGAACAAAACTGTGTGCAGTACTCCAGATGATGTTTGCAATAAATCATCCTTACTTTTGAGTTCAAATCCTCTTGCAATGAAGAGGTTTGCTGCAACTGCCTGCCTACTTTCATTGACTGGGTAGACAAGGATAACAGAATCATCCAATATAACCCCATTCTGCCAGGGATTTCCACAACCTAAGAACAAATAAAGAAAAATAAAGCACCTCTTACAGTCAATTGAGACTGGCTCCTTCTTTCTCAACATAAGAAATTCAAAACCTCACACCTGTCTTTAAATTTCTCCAAGGTTTCCTTTCACCTGATCTCTGCCCCTGCTCCTCTTGGTTGGGGTCCTGCGTATTTTCCACTTCGTTTGACCACTATCAGTCTTCAGCTCTCTCAACTCTTACTTACCCTGTGCTCCTCAGCCTCTCGTTGTGTATCCCTCAGCCTGCCTATAAACCCCCTCAGCTCCTCTCTCAAATATCATTCAGGCCTTCTATAAAGCCTTTCTATAAATGCCGAATGCCAGATGATGTGGTAGGGGCAAATACAATTACAACATTTAAGAGACATTCGGACCAGCATGTGAATAGGAAATGATCAGAGGGATATAGGCCATACCTAGAAAAACTGAACTTGCTTATCAAACCTGGTTGGCATGAGCGAGTCAGGCCGAAGGGCCTGTTTCCGTGCTGTATAACTCTATGACTGTTCTCATCGGGGTTTAGAAGAATGAGGTGATCTCATGGAAACGTATAGGATTCTTAAGGGAATTGACACTAAATGTTGAGAGAATACTTCCCCTTTATAGGAAAGTCTACAACAAAGTAAAATATGTTGAATAGACCACTTACTGCAGGGTAAACTTTTTAAAGAGACTGAGATTCCTGCTGGAGAGGAGGAGAGGGGAGCTTTCTAGCCTGTGGGTGGAGAGTCTCTGCCCCACACAGCCCACACCCATTGAACTAAACTGTCAAGCCACTTCAGATTATTGAGCATATCATCACAGGACAACCCTCTCAAGCTCCCTCGCTGCCTCTACACATCCAGGATTGGAACTTCCTATATCCGCCCAGTCCAGGCAACAGGTGGCTCCATGAAAGAAAAGATGTGGCATTTGTAGAGTGCTTTTTACAACCTGTAGACCCTTCATAGCACCTTAAATTTATTAGAATCCCTAAAGTGTGGGAACAGGCCATTCAGCCCAACAAGTCCACATCACCCCTCCAAAGAGCATCCCACTTTAACTCATTCCCCTATGTCTAACCTAAACATCCCTGGACACTGCAGGGCAATTTAACATGGTCAATCCACCTAAACTGCACATCTTTGGACCATGGGAGGAAACTGGAGCACCCTGAGGAAACCCACACAGACACAGGGAGAATGTGCAAACTCCACACAGTCGCTCAAGGGTGGAACACTCATGAACAATCAAAGCAAAGATCTGAAAAGTTACTTCTTAATTCCAAAGACAAACCCAGATAAGCCCGAGAATAATTCTCTAATATAACGCAACACCAAACAGGTTTGCTTCCCTGGCAAGTTAGTTCAACGCTGACCATGGTTTGGGACCCATCACTGTCTATATGGTTACTGCATATTTTGCCAGCAACTGCCAACAGGGCAGCTTTTTCAAACGCTGTCTTTCACTTTGCCCTGCATGAGCGAGAGGATGCTTTATTCCATTGGCAATGAATCTTTGGAAACATTAATGGACGTGTCTAACTGAGAGGAATAAACTATTCACAATGAACGTTCAGCTGAAGAACAAATTGCCTCATCAGGATCAGACATAATGAGAACTGCAGATGCTGGAGAATCCAAGATAACAAAGTGTGAAGCTGGATGAACACAACAGGCCAAGCAGCATCTCAGGAGCACAAAAGCTGACGTTTCAGGCCTAGACCCTTCATCAGAGAGCTGGTTGTTGTGGAGTATAACTCCTGATCAGCTGAAGAACAAGTTGATGTGGAGAAGCACCTATTGCAAACTTCCTGTGACTGCTTAACAGCATTTGCCTCACACTTACTGCAGTCTCTTGAACATAGGGAGTTTTACCCAAGTTGTTCACCTTAGGTTCCCTCAGCTGGGAGGGAGTTCACGCACTCTGCTATCAGTTCCCATTTGCCAGCAGCACTAATCTGTATGATTCATGGCTCTCCAATGCTGACACACCAGTCTGGAACTCCATTCCAATTTGTAGCAAAGATACAAGGTCTGGAGCTGGGTGAACACAGCAGGCCAAGCAGCATCAGAGGAGCAGGAAAGCTGCCGTTTCGGGCCTTGGCCCTTCTTCAGAAGGGCAATTTGTAGCTGTTGCCCTCTCTCTCTATCTCCCACCAGGAGGCATCTCTAACTCAGGATGCTGTCATTTTGTCTGGTGAGGTATGCAGCAATTACATGCATGCTCCAAATCCCTTTCCTGGTTTTCTAGCCAGTATCTGAAACTTCTTACTTAGGTCCTGCTCTTCTGTTCCTTCTCCATTGTCCCATGCCCGTGGCCTCCAGCTTTGTCCACTCCCAGTTTTCCAAAAAGCCATTCCCCTTGCAGGAGTAGTCCTAAAGTAACTGATGTGCTCTTCCATATCATCACGGCTGACTCTAAGGCGTCATGGTGGCTCAGTGGTTAGCACTGCTGCCTCACAGCACCAGGAACCCGGGTTTGATTCCACCCTCGAGCGATTGTCTGTGTGGAATTTGCACATTATCCCTGTGCCTGCATGGGTTTCCTCCCACAATCCAAAGACGTGCAGGCTAGATGGATTGGCCATGATAAATTGCCTGTAGTGTTCAGGGATGTGTTGACTGGGGGGATGGGTCTGGGTAGGATGCTCTGAGTGTTGGTGCGGACTTGTTGGGCCAAAGGCCCTGTTTCCACACTGTAGGGATTCTATGATACTATGATTGACCCACTACAGGCTGATGATGTAGGTTAATGGAACAGTCTGTGTACCAGACAAGGCACAGTAGATCAATCAGAATAGGAGAAATTTTATTCATGTAGAAGAAGTAGAATTTTATTCCAAAGCAATAACCAACACTTTACCAGCAACAGAGGCCTCATTCTGACAAAGTACACAAAGGGCAGAAGACTACATCTGGAAAGGTTGTCAAAATGTAGACCAGCAGACCGAGTGATGAACAGCTACCAAGAGCAGGAACACCACTTGGTGGACAATAGTGGAACGTACATTGGTGTGCAACCATGGGGTTGCTATACCATCATCAATGCAAAGAGGAACCCTCCCTGGGAGATATCCAGGTATCACAAAGTTTAGAGCAAGACCACAACACTCAGTGTGGTGACCAGGTGTTTCACTGACACTTACGGAAAAATCATGGGATAGGCTAGCCACCAATTTATTTGATTCTAGGGGAAGGAAGTATTTAGAGCTACTTGATATTTATTCAAAATTGATTGAAGTGTCAAGGCTTCATTCAACAGCAGCAGATTTCAGGGACAGAGCATGGAATAGGAACTTAGTGATTTTTTTTTCTTCATTCATTCACGGGATGAGGGCATCACTGGCCAGGCAGCATTTATTGCCCATCCCTAATTGCCCAGAGGGCATTTCAGAGTCAACCACATTGCTGTGGGTCTGGAGTCACATGGAGGCCAGACCAAGTAAGGATGGTAGTTTCCTTCCGTAAAAGACATTAGTGAACCAGATGGGCTTTTCCAACAATCGACAATGGATTCACAGTCATCATTAGACTCTCCTCTTTACCTATCTCGTTTTCTCTCCATCTTCGGTCCACCTCCCCCTCTCTCCCTATTTATTCCAGTTCCCTCTCCCCATCCCCCTCTCTGATGAAGGGTCTAGGCCCAAAACGTCAGCTTTGGTGCTCCTGAGATGCTGCTTGGCCTGCTGTGTTCATCCAGCTCTACACTTTGTTATCTTGGATTCTCCAGCATCTGCAGTTCCCATTATCAAGGATTTCAGGAAGTTCTGTTTTGAGTCAGGCATTGACCAGGTGCCAAGATCTCCATTCCATCCTCAGTCGAATGGAGATGTTGAAAGAGCAGTCAAGACTGTGACGTAGCTGATGGTTTATAACTGTTCTGTTCCGTTTGTTCTGTTATTATTGTTAAATGGAGAGGGTTCAGAAAAGATTTTCCAAGATGTTTCTGGGAATGGAAGGTTTGAGATGGAAAAATAGACTGGAAAGGCTGACACTTTTTTTTCACTGGAGTGTAGGAGTTTAAGGGGTGACCATATCTATAAGGGGAATGACAGGAGTCTTCTCCTTAGGGTGGGGGTGTTCAAAACTAGGGGGCATACTTTTAAGGTAAGAGGAGAACCTTTTTTCAACAGAGATTGGTTCGTGTGTGGAATGAACTACCAGAGGAAGTAGTGGATGTAGGTACAATTACAACATTTATAGGACATTTGGATAAATTAATAAATAACAAAGGTTGGGCGGGATATGGGCCAAGTGCAGGCAGGTGGGACTAGTTTAGTTTGGGAGCATGGTCAGCATGGAATTAGTTGCACCGAAGGGTCTGCTTCCATGCTGTATGACTCCATGGCTCAAGAACTCCATCTGAGAATGTGCTCAACTCAGTTACAGGCCAACACCTTTGAATAATGGATACTTGCTTGCTGAGCTGTGAATAGGGTGGATGTTAAATGCAGAGGTATCAGTTTTAGAACACAACCTCAAACCACTCACAACCACTCAAGACCACAAAAAGGTAAAGCCAAAGAAAAACCATAGCATAAAAACAGCTGAGGAAGTACAACTCTAGACACAGGGTGAAAACTCTGTCAACCTTAAACCCAGGGCAGCAAATCTGATTAGGGGGCAGTCAGCAGAGAAATTGAGATCTCATATTGTTAAAGTACCCGGAAGGACATTCAGGGGGAATAGGAAGGCATTGATTTTACTTGAGCCAAGAAGTGAGAATGAGTCTGATTATCACAATCTGTGGACAGATGTATCTATACTACATCAGATATTGTGTGACTATTGCAAACACACTACAGCATCGTCCTTCTCATGTTGAATTCAAATGAGCCATATTTGGACTTCCAGCCAGAAGTTCAGATTTTCTTGATGTGAGATTCAGGCTTTGAGAGGGGACTGCAGTTGGTGATGAAAGCAATGGTTTGTATTGGTAATTTTGGTTTTACTCCTTCACAAGATGGGGGCATCACTGTCTAGGCCAGCATTTATCACCCATCCCTAACGGCAGTTAAGAGTCAACCATATTGCTATGGGTTTTGAATCATGGACTGGTTGGACCAAAGGTTCCGTTTCCATGCTGTATGACTCTACAACGAGGTAAAGGTCACAGATTTTCTTCCTTAAAGGATACTAATGAATCAGATGAGTTTTTCCAACAATCAATAATGTTTTCATGGTTGCCATTGACTGTCATTCCAGATATTTAGTTAAATTTCAAATTACACCATCTACTATGGCAGAATTCCAGCCCAGATTCCCAGAACATTACCTGGATCTCTGAATTAATAGATGAGTGATAATACCACTAGGCCGTTGCCTACCATCAATGGTTAATTACTACAAAGGCTGTGTAAGCAAGTAAGTTTTGGTGAAAGGCCCTGGTATCATGTAGACCAAGAAATTTAGGAGGATTAAGAGATTAGATGCCAATCTAGAATGAGTCTATGATGAGGGAGATCTTAGTCACTACACCAGGGATCTGCTTTTGAGGACCTACCATGTGTAGATGTAGGTGAAGGAGTGCTGTTGTCCTCCCTAGTGATACAAAGTGAGCAGCCTCAGGGACAGTGAATGTGCATCTGGACATACTCCGGACCTGATGCTCCTGGAGCAGTATTGGCTTAAGGCAAAGACAACTCAGTTGTGAATGGCTTGATTGAGTGACAAAACTTTCAGTGACTAAATTAACTTTCTTAGGAGGAACATAAAAATGTAGTTTCAGGGGAACTTTTTAATGATGTTCTTCAGTATAAAATTAATTATCCTTATAGTGAAAAAAAAATAGACCATATTCAAGACGTGTATGATTTATCTTGACAGCTCTCAGGCGAAAGATAATGAGAAAAATCCAGCAGGTGTACCTCTCCAGTAATACCAAAACAAAACACTGTGCCTGATGGAAAATTAAATTACAAACAGAATATGCCAGAGGCAATCACCATGAGGTCCTAATTTGTATTAGGCAGTGCTGCACACCCCCACCTCAGATGATCACTTGAAGGCGTGTGGGATACAAGGGTATGATCAAGTGCTGGAAAATGGGATTAGGATACATAGGAAAATAAGAATGATAGGAAAAGGAGTAGGCCATTCAGCCCCTCAAACCCACTCTGCCATTCAAAAAGGTCACGGTTGGTCTGTGTCCATGAGCCGTATGCCTGTCTTGGGCCCATATCCCTTGATATCGTTGATTAATAAAAACTTGTCTATCTCAGATTTAAATTTAACAGTTGAATTTGGCATTGACCACCATTTGAGGAAAAGAGTTCCAAACCGCCCCTACTGTTAGCATGTAGAAGTGCTTTATAACTCCTCTCCGGTATTGCACGGCCCTAAATCATAGACCATGGCCCCTGGTTTTAAAATCTTCAACCAGTGGAAATATTTTGTTTTTATCTACTCTGTCTTTCCCTGTTAATACCCTGAAGACCTTGATTAGATCACCCCTTTAAGCCGAGGTACCATCCTTGTAAACCTGTGTTGAACTCCTTCTATGGCCCGCAAATCCTTCCTAAAGGGAGCTGCCCAGTTTTGCTCACAGTACTCTAAGTGGGGTCCAGTAAGGGGTTATACAAATGCAGCATAACATTCAGCCTGTTACGTATAAACGCCAGCATTCCTTTAGCCACCTGGACTATTTTCTGCACCTATTTGTGGCATTTAAAAGAGCTATGGTCCTGACCCCGTGCCTCCAACCAAATCCAATCCATGGTTTTTAACTTTGTGCCCTCTTAAAAATACCCTGATCTATAATTTCTTCAGTCCAAAATAGATAACCTTGCACATGCTTATATTAAAGTCTATCTGCAAAAGCTGTGCCCATTCACACATATCAATATCCTATTGGAATTTTATGCTGTCATCAACATTGTCTACAATGTTGACCTTTTTGATATTTGACTTTTTTTTTCCATTATCCAAATCCTTATGAATAACTGACACCCCAAAACAGATCCCTGCAGGACACCACTAGTCATGTCCTGCCAATTTGAGTACTTACTCATTATTCCTGCCATTCATCCAATTTCCTATCCACGTCAGTAACCTGCACTTCCATTCCATGGGCTCCAGTGTCCAGATGGCCTTCTGGAAGTCCATATAAACAATATCTATTGACTTATCGGGATAACAAGGTGTAGAGCTGGATGAATGCAGCAGGCCAAGCAGCATCAGAGAAGCAGGAAAGCTGATGTTTTGGGCCTGAAGAAGGGTCAAGGCCCAAAATGTCAGCTTTCCTGCTCCTCCGATGCTGCTTGGCCTGCTGTGTTCATCCAGCTGTACACCTTGTTATCTCAGATTCTCCAGCATCTGCAGTTCCTACTAACCATTGACTTACCCCTGTCCAGTGCCTAGATAGGTGCTTCATGACTGGGTCAGGCATTAGGGCCAAAGGCCTCTTTCCATGCTTTAAAAACTCTGGTGATTTGATGACTATAAATGTATCATTGAAATCGCTATTCATGCTATTGAAATCATCTTAAAGATATCATTGAATGAACTGAAATATCATGGACTTGAGGGAATGGATGAAACAAAGAACTGAAGATGCCTCAAACCTGAAATGAAATAGAATTGCTGTTTTGGTCTGACAACACCTGTGGAGAGAAAGTGGAGTTAATACTTCTGGTGATCCTTCAGAATCTGAAGGATTACTGGACCTGAGTGATTACTATATGTGTAGGTTATGAGCTCAATCTTTATATTCTTCATCATCTGAATAAGTCGTGTTAACTTGTCCTGATTGCCTTTGTATAAAGAATCAAAATGGTCTTCCGTTGTTATGTGGACAACGTTAATGGTTGGAAAACACAAAAGCTCCTGGACCAGTAAATGGATGAACTACTGCTTCTAGCTTGTTTAGTCCCGTCATTCTTTCACACAGACAGACCAAGCATCAGGGCTGCCAAAAGTTCCCATGTGTTAGTGTTAAAAAACATATGCCCACTGCAGACAGCACCCACTAAACATTTTAAAGTTATGAAACATACAAGATTCTTAGGGGGCTTACAGAGGATATGTGGAAAGGTTGATTCCTCTTGTGGTAGAGTCTAGGACCAGAGGGCATAATCTCAGAATAAGGGATCACCCATTTCAAACTGAGATATAATGTAATGTTTTCCCTCGGAGGGTAGTGAATCTGTGGAATTTCTTATTGCAGAGCTCTGTAGGGGTTGGATCAGTAAGTACATTCAAGACTGAGGTAGTTAGGGAATCAAGGATAGTGGGGAAAATGCAGAAAAGTGGAGTTGAACATTATCAGGTCACCCTCAATTTCACTGAATAGCAGAGTAGACTTGATGGGCTGAATGGCCTATTTCTACTCCTGTAGATTACAGTCTTCTGCCTATGAATTGCAAATTGGCTAGAGACCATCAGCAATTCTGTCAGGGATAAAGGCTGCAGTTTCAATGCCCTAACCCTGTTAAAACAGCATGCAAGGCTGAGATTAGAATTTGCTGAGAGTACTTAGCAAAGGTTGCATCTTTGCCACAAGCAGTTCATAAAGACCAGCTCTCACGCTGTGACTTCTCTGTGGGGAGCTGGCTCCTGACTCAACATACAATCCCCACCCACTTCCCAATTCAAATCAAGGCCATAAACGCAACGTGGCAGATATCTTAATAAAGATTCCTCCGCACAAAGGCAAAAACCCTGCGCTGCTGGCATTAAAACAGAAAATTCTGCAAATATACAAGAGGGCTAGTGAGGGAAACAGAGTTAATAGACAGGAATACTTTAGCGTTGGTTTTCCTGACCCAATGCTGAAAATTTCACAGTTAAACTTGTCTTACTTTGTGGGCCACCCCACAGCCATTTACCATTCTGAATAATAACGTGGGAGGGCATCCTATCTCCAGGAGCGACTGGATAGTCAGATTGAACCAGCAGCGCCATCGTGAGCAGTGGCCACAGCTGGAACTGCGGATTGTCTTCAAGAAGGACACCCAGGTGCCAATCACCAAATATGGGTCACAGGTTACAGTGGGGTCATGTTTGCAATGTGGACAAAGGTTGTTGAGGAGGGGACACTGCTGAGACACTTCAGACTGCACAGCCAGGGGAAAGGAGACATATGGAGTTGGGTCTGGTACAGGGCTGGCAGATGGACTTTGATTAGGAAGCCTCAAGTCAGTAAAAGGGCCCATTTTCTACCCAAGATCCCCATGCCTACCTTATACATTCCTCCTGCACATTGCCAAAATCCTCCCACAAGCTGAAAAATTACAGATAAGAGTCCCTCAGTTGACCAAATGTGGGCCTCCATTAGCATGAAGGTAGATGGGTTGTCCAAGGCCTTGCCTGTTAGGTTATGGTCATTATTGGGGCAGGCAACTGGAAAGGCGGCCATGGAATTTTAACAGGCCGCTGTCCAGCCAGGCCAACCAGGTATTCTGGCCAATATTTCAATTTTTCTGGACTGGATAAAGACTGGGAAAAGGTACTGTAATATATTTTAAACAAGTAGAAAGGCAGCAAATGGAGAAAAAGCCAAACAATAAGGAAGCTATATTTGGAGTACTGAGCACAGTATCGGCCCCCTTATTTAAGAAATGATTTAAATGCATTGGAAGCAATTCAAAGAATGTTCACCGGTCTGAAATGAGTGTACAAGATAACAAGGTGTAGAGCTGGATGAACACAACAGGCCAAGCAGCATCTTAGGAGCACAAAAGCCGGCATTTCCGGGCTAGACCCTTCATCTGATGATATATGGTTAAAACCAACAACATCTCTAACCTTTTCCAGCCTCGATGCAAGGTCATCAATCTGTGAAGGTCAACTCTGTGGTGATTGTAACAAGGTCAGTCAGCTGGACCTGATAGAATCTGAGTTCCCTCATTCGGGCTGTTAACTGGATTCAATCAGAAAGCCTTGGATGTCAGATAAAAAGGGACATGTCAGGGATACTGCCTCTCTGATAGCTAACTCTAAATGAGGCAGGACTGAAGTCAAGGACTGTTCATGAGTAAATAAAAGGTGACTTGACAACAGAACAGCAGCCTCTGTGGAGTTATTTCAAACTCAGTTTATTCTTCCCCATAGGTCCTGCCAGACTTGCTGAATGTTCCAGACTTTTCTGTATTTTTTTGGACTTCTCCATGCTATTGTGAAGAGCTGACAAAGACTGCATCAAGCAAAAGGCAAAGTTTACATTTCATGGCTGTAACGTGTTACAAACTTGCTCAAATGGGAAATGTACTGTGCGATCTGTCAGATCCATTGAGAACAGAACAACTCTGGAGTTTGTTCTTCCTCTATGTTGAGTGAGTTTGACTTGCGTCAGCTTGAGCTGAACGCACTCCTATATCGGTCACAGAGGCTAGTGTGTTTAAATGCTGGTCTAAGTCCTCTTCCTCCATTCTGACCGAAGGACAGTGATACATTGTCAGAGATGCTGCTCTTTTCTTTCCAATGAGATTTTAACATAAAGGCCAATCTGTCTATTGAACTAGGAGCAGGAGTAGGCCATTCAGCCCCTCGAGATTGCTCTGCCATTCAATACAATAATGGCTGATCTCATCTCAGCCTCAGCTTCGCTTTTCTGCCCATTCTCCTCAACACTTTGGCCAGTTGTTTTATAAAAACCTGCCTATCATCTCTTGAAATTCATTCAGTTTCCTGGTATCCACTGCACTCTGGGGCAGTGATTTCCACAGATTCATGGCCCTTTGAGACAAGTAATTTTTCCTAATCTCTGTTTTAAATCTGCCACCCCTTAGCCTCAAAATATAATCTCTTAGCCTAGGTTGTGCCACAAGGGAAAACATTCTCTGCATGTCTACATTGTCAATCCCCTTTTGATTTATTGAGATTGATATAAAAGATGGTGCTACATAGTTCAATATAGTGGTGAGCTGAGCCTGCCCAGGACTTAACCAACAACTAGCTGTGCTGATACTGACAGTATATTTTGTGATGCTTTGGCCATTTTTATACAAAAATTTGATCATCCTTAGGTATGCTGCAATGAATTTAGTTTTGAAGTTGCTTCCTGATAGGATACACAAATAAATCATTCTTTCAGCTGCCCTCACAATCGAGATAACAGCTCCCTCCTGTTGTTCTGTTGGAAAATCATTGGGAAGGAACTTCCCAGCCCCTGAATAACCAGAAGGCTCCAGCTCACTGCTTTCTCCTCCTAATCCTTTATCTTGGACAGCAGTCGTTAATATTCTCAGGGTACACTCCATGGGGAGTGACCACCTGCCAGCCCCCATCCATAGACAGTGGCATTGGGCATGTACCAGCTTCACCACATCCTCATGGTATATCTCATTGACAATACAGTGCTGCATTTTAATGCTGCAGTTTGGAGTGTACCAGAAACTGTCATTGTAATGCTGCTGCAATGACACTTTGCATACAGGGACACAAACCCGTGGATTGGAGCAGGAAGCATGTTAGGGCTCCTCATCTGCTATCTCAGCTCTCACACACTTTGTGTCTGCTTGGATATACACAGTATTTCTGTCTTGCCTTGCCTTTTTATGCTTTGCTGCTCATTCAGGACTTACAGGCTCACAGTACTTTTGTTGTACCTTACGTTTTGATGCAGATACAAATCCAAGCAGTTTTGTAAATGGTTGTAAGCGGTCAAGGGGAGTGTAGTGCATTGGGTGGAGGGAGATGGGACTGTAAGGATGTGGGGCATTGTCAATGGGAGTTGGGTTTGGGAGGTGGGAAGATCGGGTTTCGGTAATCCTACAGCACTCACAATCTCCGATTGTGGGAGCAATTGTATTTGGGCAACATTGCTCATGCTACATTCATTGGAATAAGATCCCCTTTGTCAACGGTCCATGAAGAGGCATTCCATGGCCCGCTTTGTCAGACTGCTTCATGTCCCACTGTATGGAAAGTTCCCGACTATCATTTATGAACGATGACAGCTCACGTTACTGAGGACCTGTTCTGCTTCTAATATTCCCCTGACACAGTCAGTGCAACCATGACTAATGGATCCAGCAATGGCAGGGGTCACTGTGGCCACGCTGCTATGAAAATGCAGATAAATTGTGGAGGAATAAATGCACCACAATCTCAAGACCAGCAGCAACTTGAAGTGACTGCCAGACAGCCTCTAGGTGAGGTACAGGAGGCTCAGAGTCTATTGTCCTCAATGCCATTTCCCAAGCTGAGTAAGATGCAGTGTTGCCACATACAAAGGGCAGTCGGATACTCTGTTACTGAGCTATACCAACTGCCGGAGAAGGACCTGTGATCCCACGGAGTGGGTGGCCATCCCATCCTGGTGGTCGTCAAGGTGACAGCTGGGTTGAACTTTCATGTAACTGGCTATTTCTGAGGAGCCACTGGTGTCCTGTGTGTGATTCCTCAATCATTCACTCTGTAATGTATCAAAGCTGCCACCAATGCAATTTGTGACACATCAGAGCACTTCATCATGTTCCCCTGTGACAAGCTCAGTGCTCCAGCCTGGTGGTAAGCTTTGCCAATACAGCTGGGTCCTCTCAGGTACAAGGCACATGAGATGGTACTTATCACTTTGAAATGGCCATATTTATAAAAAGGTTGACTTAATCAACAGAAAGCATTTCATTTCATCAATATGCAAGTGAATTTTAATCACCAGTATAACATCATAGAATCTGCATCAAGAACCCTGGAAGCTGCCATGATGTCTTTCATATTCCTGCTTCTTTTCAAGGGCCAGATGACTTACAAGGATGGTCACAGGAAGATGAGAGCTACTCTCTGCAACCTTGGCTCATGACTCCATTATATATCTCCTATTAACTAATGCAGGCTGCACTGAGCATTGGGCAGAAAGTAGCACCCCCTTACGGCATCCATAGTGAGTTGGCAATTCGAATACAAAATTGGTTCGGTCATAGTAGACAGTGGTGTTTTTCTGACTGGCATCTGTGACCACTCGTGCTCTGGGCTCTCTGTTGTTTGTAATATATGTAAATGATTTTGATGAAAATGTAGGTGGTGTGATTAATAAGTTTGCAGACAACACAAAAATTGGTTGAGTTGTGGACAGTGAGGGAGGTTTTCAAAGGATACAGCAGGATATAAATCAGTTTGAAAATTGGACAGAGAAATGGCAGATGTAGTTTAATCTGGACAAGTGTGAGGTCATGCATTTTAGGAGGTCAAATGGAATAGGCAGGATCCTTTAGGAGCATTGATACAGAGCTATCTTAGGGTGCAAAGACAATAGCTCCATGAAGTTGGCACAAGTGGATAAGGTGCTAAAGAAGGTATAGGGACATGCTTGCCTTCATCAGTCAGGGCATTGAGTATAACAGTTGGCAAGTTATGTTACAGCTTTAATAAAACTTGAATTAGGTCACATCTGGTGTATTAAGTATAGCCTGGTCACCATACTATAGGAAGGATGTGGAGACTTTGGAGAGAGTGCAAAAGAGGTTTATCAGAATATTGCCTGGATTGGAGTATATTAGCTGTGAGGAGAAGCTGGACAAACTTGGATTTTTTTCGCTAAAGAGTCAGCAGCTGAAGGGCAACCTGACAGAAACACATAAAATTCTGAGAGGCACAAATAAGGTGGATAGTTGGAATCTTTTTCCAAGGATAGAAATGCCAAATACTACGGGACAGAGGTTTAAGGTGAGAGTGTAAAAGTTTAAAGGAGATGTGTGAGATAAGGTTTTTACACAGAGAGTGGTGGGTGCCTGGAAGGTACTGCCAGGGGCGGTGGTAGAGGCAGAGACAATAGCAATGTTTGAGAAGCATTTAGACAAATACATGACCAGGCAGGGAATAGAGGGATACGGAGCACGTGCAGGAAAATGGGATTAGTTTAGATTGGCATCATTGTTGGCACAGACATGATAGGCCGAAGGGCCTGTTCCTGTGCTGTACTGTTCTATGTTCTAGCGTTCCCACCATAATCCCCAGAACAATGCCTTGGAGTTTATTTTTATTCACCCAGGCTTTGATTTAATAGTTTGTCTGAAGGAAAACACAACTTTGACAGTCTCATCGAGCATCAGGTTGGGCTTGAACTGAAGTCTATGGAGTGGGGTTTGAAACATCAGCCTCTGGGTCAGAGGTCGGCATGCTATCCAGTGAGCCACATCTAACACTTGGCAGTGCTACTCAATCCCATCAGCCTTATCCCAGTATCCAATTCCCCTATTACCTGCTGTCTACTAGTGTGATGTTCAGTCTCTCAGACTCTCACAAAAAAGAACCACTTGATCCTTAGGATAAATGATGATTTAGAGAGCTGACCTTTTTGTTGTTTTCTGATTGTTCATTGGTTCATGTCCAGAGCTTCTGTTTGCTCTTCATAGGATCTTGCAGTGTGCAAGTTGATTGTTACGTCTACGTACATCACTGGAGTTTCAGAGTAACATGCTGACTTTGAGACAGACTTTGATAGGAAAGATCTGTCCTATGTAATTATGTATGTTCATTTTCGCTTGTTGGAAATGGGATATAGGTAGCACAGATTTTAAACTGAGATCAATCATGAGGCTCATACCTCAACACACCATTCTGATTACAGCCATTCCCTCTTGGCGTAGAGGGCTGGGCTTTGCTGCATATTGTCAACAATTTTGCTATCAGCTGGGGATCTGGCAAAGTCTGGGTTAATAAAATCACTTAATCTCAATTTTTCATTCCTTACCTTAGTGTGCTAGTGACTGGCCAATAGCCCTAGGCACAGATTGGTTGATTCAAGCCTTGGCAGCTCCATCACTTAATGAAGCTCCAGAACTGGTGTAACCACCTTTTCTGACTTAGTCAACACAATTATACATTGTAAATGCCCAAAGGCAACAAGGGAGCCATTGATCAATCAGATCAGATGTGTCAGAAAACTCACATCATATTACATGTCCCTGCATAAAAAGCAGCAGCAGCTGAGAAGGCGAGTGCTCTCTATTTTAGAACAAATTCTTGCCGAGATGTTCAAGACCTGACTATCTATAGAAAAAGGCTGTGATTCACTGTGGTCAGTCCAGCCTGTAAGAGTCATTTGCTGATTATATCAGACAGATACAGGCAGCACGGTGGCTCAGTGGTTAGCACTGCAGCCTCACAGCGCCAGGGACTCGGGCTCAATTCCAGCCTCAGGCGACTGTGCGGAGTTTACACATTCTCCCCGTGTCTGCGTGGGTTTCTTCCAGGTGCTTCGGTTTCCTCCCACAGTCTAAAGATGTGCAGGCTAGGTGGATTGGCCATGCTAAACTACCCATAGTGTTTAGGGATGTGTAGAATAAGTGGGTTTTAGGGAGTTGGGTCCGGGTGGGATTCTCCAAGGTTCGGTATGGACTTGTTGGGCCGAAGGGCCTGCTTCGACACAGTAGGGATTCTATGACGCAACAAAGCTCCAATTGTTAGTAATATTGAACCTGATTACCTGAAATATAAATGCCCAGGTCTCACAGAAAGTTCCAGAAATGAAATTCTCTAAAGTGAATAGGCAAAGTGTTCGATCAGTACCTCTCTTTCCAACGTATGGCCAGTAACTGCAGACTGATCAGCTGTGGTTGTCTACCATAAACAGAACAGCCAAGGTTGATAATGGGCAGTGAAGAATATTCCACCATGCTGCCACCTGAACAACTGGTCTTGCAGAGTTCCTTTATCACTGACTCACACAGTGACAGTGCAATATAGCAGGAAGCCATTCAGCACCAGCGAGCACAATGGCTTAGTGCCTTTCTTCTGTCTTTTCCAGATTCTCTTGTTACTATTCAATAATTATTCAATGTTTTCTTGACTGCCTCAATTTACTCAGTTTTTTTTTACCATGGAGTGCACTCCAGACCCAAATAACTCATGTAGGAAATGTGTTTTTCCAACACTGCATTTGCCACATTTTTCCAAAGTCAGTGGTAACCTACTCGGAGGCTCCACTTTTTGAATTATGCCCCGGTACCAGCATTTCCCTCACCAACGAGATGGTGTGGCCAAGCTAACTCCTTCACAGCATGGCGCAGGACAGTTAGAACATCGAACATAGAACAATACAGCACAGAACAGGCCCTTTGGCCCTCGATGTTGTGCTGACATGTGACCTAATCTAAGCCCTGCCCCCTACACTATCCCATCATTATCCATATGCTTATCCGGGGACTGTTTAAATGCCCCAAATGTGGTTAAGTTAACTACATTGGCAGGCAGGGCATTCCATGCCCTTACCACTCTCTGGGTAAAGAACCTGCCTCTGACATCTGTCTTAAATCTATCACCCCTCAATTTGTAGCTATGTCCCCTTGAAAAAGCTGAAGTCATCATCCTCGGAAAAAGACTCTCACTGTCCACCCTATCTAATCCTCTGATCATCTTGTATGTCTCTATTAAATCCCCTCTTAGCCTCCTTCTCTCCAATGAGAACAGGCCCAAGTCCCTCAGCCTTTCTTCATAGGGCCTGCGCTCCAGACCAGGCAACATCCTGGTAAATCTCCTCTGCATCTTTTCCAATGCTTCCACATCCTTCCTGTATTGGAGCAACCAGAACTGCACACAATATTCCAAATAAAGCCACACTAGCGTTTTGTACAGTTGCAGCATGACATCACGGCTCCGGAACTCAATCCCTCTACCAATAAAACCTAAAACACCGTAAGCCTTCTTAACAGCACTATAAACCTGGGTGGCAACTTTCAGGGATCTATGTACTTGGACACCAAGATCCCTCTGCACATCCACACTACCAAGAATCTTTCCAGTGACCCGGTATTCTGCCTTCCTATTATTCCTCCCAAAGTGAATCACCTCACATTTATCCGTATTAAACTCCATTTGCCACCTTTTGACCCAATTCTGCAGTTTTATCCAAGTATCCCTGCAACCTGCAACATTCTTCTACATTGTCCACCACTCCACCAACTTTAGTGTCATCTGCAAACTTACTAACCCATCCACCTATGCCAGCGTCCAAGTCATTTATAAAAATGACAAACAGCAAAGGTCCCAAAACAGATCCTTGAGGCACACCACTAGTAACCGGACTCCTGGCTGAATATTTTCCATCAACCACCACTCGTTGCCTTCTTACAGAAAGCCAGTTTCTAATCCAAACTGCTAAATCTCCCTCAATCCCATGCTTCTGTATTTTCTCCAATAGCCTACCATGTGGAACTTTATCAAAGGCTTTACTGAAGTCCATGTACACCACGTCAACTGCCCTACCCCCATCCATGTGCTTGGTCACATTCTCAAAAAACTCAGTGAGGTTTTTGAGACACGACCTGCCCTTGACGAATCCATGCTCACTATCTCCAATTAAATTGTTGCTTGCTAGATGATTATAAATCCTATCTCTTATAATCCTTTCCAAAATTTTTCCTACAACAGACGTAAGGTTCACAGGTCTATAATTACCTGGGTCATCCCCACTGCCCTTCTTGAACAAGGGCACAACATTTGCAATCCTCCAGTCCTCTGGTACTAAACCTGTAGACAATGAGAACTCAAAGATCAAGGCCAAAGGCTCTGCCACCTCCTCCCTAGCCCCCCAGAGAATCCTCAGAAAAATCCCATGCAGCCCAGGGGATTTATCTACCTTCACACCTTCTAGAATTGATAACACCTCCTCCTTACTAACCTCAATCCTTTCAATTCTAGTAGCCTATAACTCGGTCATCTCCTCCACAATATTCTCCTGTTCCTCAGTGTAAACAGATGAGAAATAATCATTTAGCACCTCTCCAATCCCCACAGGGTCACACACAACTTCCCACTTCTGTCTTTGACTGGCCCTATTCCTACCCGAGTCATCCTCTTATTCCTCACATACCTATAGAAAGCTTTAGGGTTCGCCGTTATTCTACCTGCCAATGTCTGCTTATGTCCCCTCCTTGCTCTTCTTAACTCTCTCTTTAAATCCTTCCTATCTAATCTGTAACTCTCCAACGCCTCATCTGAACCATCTCGTCTTGTCGTCACATAAGCCTCCCTCTTCTGCTTAACAAGAGATACAATTTCTTTAGTAAACCACGGTTCCTTTACCTTATCGATTCCTCCCTGCCTGACAGGGACATACCTATCAAGGACACGCAATACCAGTTCCCTAAACCAGCTCCACATTTCGACTGTCCCCATCCCTTACATTTTGCTAACCCATTCAATGCCTCCTAAGTCTTGCCTAATCACATTATAATCGCCCTTCCCCCATCTATAACTCTTGCCCTGTGGCATGTTCCTATCCCTTTCCATTGCTAAAGTAAAAATAACCGAATTATGGTCACTGTCTCCAAAGTGCTAACCTACCACTAAGTCAAACACCTGGCCTGGTTCATTAGCAAGTTCCAGATCCAGTGTGGCCTCCCCTCTTGTTGGCCCTTCAACATACTGAGTCAGGAAACCCTCCTGCACACATTGGACAAAAACTGATCCATCTGACATACTAGAGTTATAGCATTTCCAGTCAATGTTAGGGAAGTTAAAGTCTCCCATAATGACCACCCTGTTCTTTTCACTCCTGCCCAGAATAGTTTTGCCGATCCTCTCCTCCACATCCTTGGAACTTTGTGAAGGCCTATAAAACACTCCCAGCAGTGTGACCTCTCCTCTCCCATTTCTGACCTCAGCCCATACCACCTCAGTAGACGAGTCCTCATCAAAAGTTCTTTCAGCCGCCGTTATACTGTCCTTGACTAACAAGGCCACACCTGCCCCTCTTTTACCACCTTCCCTGACCTCAATGAAAGATCTAAACCCTGGAACCCGCAACATCCATTCCTGACCCTGCTCTATCCATGCCTCCGAAATGGCCACAACATCGAAGTCCCAGGTACCTATCCAAGCTGCAAGCTCACCTACCTTATTCCGGATACTCCTGGCGTTAAAGTAGACACACTTCAATCCAGCCTGCTGTCTGCCAGCACACTCCTGTGACAGTGAGGTACTGTCCATGTCCTCCCTATGCTCATCCTCCTGTGTACTAGAACTACACCTCAGTTTCCCATCCCACTTCTGAGTTAGTTTAAATCCACCCAAATAGCACCAGCAAATTTTCCACCCAGGATATTCGTGCCCCTCTGGTTCAAGTGGAGACCGTCCTGTTTGTACAGGTCCCACCTTCCCCAGAAAGAGCCCCAGTTGTCCATGTACCTGAAGCCCACCCTCCTGCACCATCCCTGCAGCCACGTCTTCAGCTGAAATCTCTCCCTGCTCTTTGCCTCGCTATCACATGGCATGGGTAATAAACCAGGGATAACCACTCTGTTTGTTCTAGCTCTCAGTGTGCACCCTAGCTCCCTGAAATCCTGCCTGACATTCCTATCCCTCTTTCTACCTATGTCATTGGTGCCTATGTGGACCACGACTTGTGGCTGGTCACCCTCTCCCTTCAGGACCCCAAAGACACGATCCGATACAACATGGACCCTGGCACCTGGGAGGCAACACACCAACCGCGAGTCTCTTTTGTTCCTGGCAAACCTTCTATCAGTCCCTTTAACTATTGAGTCCCCAATGACTATCACTCTCTTCCTCTCCCCTCTTCCCTTCTGTGCAAGAGGGACAGACTCTGTGAGAGACCGGCACCCTACTGCATGCTCCTGGTAAGTCCCCCCCCAACAGTATCCAAAACGGTATACCTGTTTTTCAGGGGAACGACCACAGGGGATCCCTGCACTGACTGCTTTTTCCCCCTTCTCACAGTTACCCAGCTTTCTTCACGCTTAGGAGTAACTACTTCCCTGAAACTCTTGTCTATCACTGACTCTGCCTCCCGAATGATCCGAACTTCATCCAGCTCCCGCTCCTGTTCCCTAACGCGGTCTTGGAGGAGCAAGAGTTGGGTGCACTTCCAGCAGACGTATTTGGATGGGACACTAATGGCATCCCTCACCTCATACATCATGCAGGAGGACCATTCCTCTACCTGCACTGCCATCCCTGCTAATCCCTTAAACAAAAAGTAAAAAAAAAAGTTCAGGGGCAGAACTCAGTGAGGTTTCAAACCAAGGAAATCAGAGCTCTGGCACATGATGAGATTCCTGTTACAGACGCACGCAACTTAGCCAGGATGCTTTGCTAATCATGGTCCAAACTATTTTAAAGAGTCCTCAGTCTTTGCACCAAATCCCGGGGCATTTTGATTTGTACTGAATATCATGCTTGAATGTTGCGGTGACACTCTCTGATAACAATTCGTATTTACCAGAAAAACACGCTCTGCTCTATTGAGCAGAGAGAATCCACTCAATTGAATCTGAAATCCTTACTTGGCAATATTGATACATTTAGTCAGGCACTTCCTTCTAGTCATTGTGATTTACAAATACAGCAGAAAGGCATGCCCTGCTTGACAGAATTAAATGAATCAATGAATTAAACTAAGATATTTTACTTTGTCGCACTGAAGTCTGTTCAATTCTCTGTGAGAGGGTCACAACAAGGTCAAAACAGTCGGAACATCCAATACCAAAAACAGTCATCAATAATTGTGCGGTAATCTCGTAATTTAAATTAATTGCTGGATGTGAGAAGCCATGAAATCAGAATTAGTCTTGCTAGGAGGATTTAATTTCAGAGCTAGGATAAGTAGAAAATAAAATTTGACATTCTGTAAGGAAGCAATTCTTGATTTGTAGAATAGCTTCCAAACTGTGGACTAAGTCAGAAGCTGGACAAATAAATACACTTCTGTAAATAAATGGGAGTGCAGCAGATGATGTTATTGCTTGACAAAGGGGGAATGGGCCCAGTCTTTATTGCCATATACACTTCCCCTGGGAATTGAATCAACCTTAATCTCATTCCAAAGGTGAAAGAGGTTAAACTACAAAAAGTTAAGGAACAGCAGGCAGAAGATTTTACAGAGTTGCAAAACTCCAAGGTAAAATCTAAACAAAACTTAAAATTCTTGAGAGAGTAAGATCTGCCGATGCTGGAGTCTGAAAATAACATAGTGTGGAGCTAGAGGAACATAGCAGGCCAGGCAGCATCAGAGCAGCAGGAAAGCTGACATTTCAGGTCAAGATCCTACAACCCAATGGTTTCAATGTGGACTTTATGGGCTTCAAAATCTCCCCACCCCTGGCCTCATCCCAAGACCAACGCTCCCTCTCATTCCCGCATCCTTGACCTATCCACCTTCTCTCCCATCTGTCCGCTCCTCCCACCTCACTAACCAATCCCCACCATTATCTACATGCACTCACCTATCGCCATCCCACCTTTACTAGCTTCAAGATCTCCCCACACCCCCCGACTCATCCCAAGACCAACCCTCCCTCTCATTCCCGCCTCCTTGACCTATCCACCTTCTCTCCCATCTGTCCGCTCCTCCCACCTCACTGACCAATCCCCACCATTATCTACATGCACTCACCTATCGCCATCCCACCTTTACTAGCTTCAAAATCTCCCCACACCCCCCAACTCATCCCAAGACCGACCCTCCCTCTCATTCCCGCCTCCTTGACCTATCCATCTTCTCTCCCACCTATCCGGTCCTCCCATTTCACTGACTGATCCCCACAACTACCTCCCTGCTATCACCATCCCATCTATCTTCCCCAGCCCAACCCCCCCTCTCTATTTATTTCAGAGCCCCCTTCCCCTCGCCCATTTCTGAAGAAGGGTCTCGACCTGAAACGTCACCTTAAATTTCTTGAGGTTAATCATATTAGAACAAGAAATTTATTTCATGCTATCGATGAGATGGAAAGCTGTGAATAGCTATACTAATTTAGAGAAAATGTTTACCACTGCTACCCATGTTGAAGGGAGTTCAGACTGCAAATGACAACAGCTTTGGGGAGAAATTAAAGTACAGAGGAAGCAACTGAACAGTTTATCCCACTTGAAACAACTGAAGCATCTGCAACTGAATTGGTTCAAATTGCAACACAACACAGTGAACAAAGAGTCACAGCAAATTAAGTCACGCATTGGATACTGAGGTGACTCCAAAGAGATGTGTTCAAGCTGTTCTGATGCCAGGCCAGGCAGGCAACTTGTTATAATCTGGCTAGGAGCAGAGAAAGTGTGAAATCCAGTGGACTTGCTAAGAAAATGAATCAAAGGGTCCCACGGTTTTGAATAAAGAATAATAAGCTTTATTATATAACATTAATGCAATAAAGATATCTATAAAATACAGACAACTCCTATTCTAACACCCAGAATTAGCATGTGGTAGATATTGGCAGTAAGAGAAATTTGCACCAAATATTGAAACTGTAACAAAAACAAAGTTGCTGGAAAACCTCAGCAGGCCTGGCAGCATTTGTGAAGGAGAAAACAGAGTTACTGTTTCGGGTCCAGTGACCCTTCCTCAGAACCGAATCTGAAACATTAACTCCGATTTTTCCTTCACAGATGCTGCCAGACCTTAGGAGGCTTAAATAGTGAAGGACATTGAAAAGGTTAGAACTGCTCTCCTTGGAGCAGAGAGAAGGTTAAAGGGTGGTGTAATACAGGTTTTCAAGATACTGAGAGTTTTTGATCAGATAATGATAGAAAATCTATTCCCACTGATGAGTGAGTCAATAGCCAGCAGACTTAAAACCACTAAGTTCCAGATATAAGATGAATTGTTTTTTTGACCTGTCACTCGTTAGCGCCTAGAAATGTGATGAAAACTGATTCCACAAATGATTTTGAAAATGAGTTGGATCGGAACTTGATGAGGAACTCAGTGAATGAAAAACAAGAGGCAGTAATCGGGAATGAAATGCAACTGCTCTTTCAAGGAGCCAGTAGAAGCAAAAAAGACTGAATGGCCTTCTTCAGTGCTGCAAAATTTCGTAACTCTATCTCTATCTGAACTTTGTCATAAACACATGTCATCTCTAACTTCTTTCACTAGGTCACTAGTAGGAAGTGACACAAACCATTTAGCAATGGCTTTCGATGGAGTTTGGAAAGTGTCTGAAAATTATAACTTTGAAGCATTCTTCATTGCCTTGGGTAAGTTGGTCATTGCTGAGCTCAAAGAAAAGCTCAATGGAATGTTCATGAGGTAATATTAATCCAACGTTAGTTTGTGGAGAGTTACAGAAATTCTCCATCTTGATGAGGGCAAGGACAACATCTCCTACACTGCAGTCATGTTTACTACCCTTTCAATAATGTACTCAAGCATTCTCCCTCTTCCGCACTCTGCCTGCTGTCCCCAATCAAATGATGATTCCAAAGATGTTTTTATCATTGAATGGTTTCCAGAAGACAGAACCAGAAGCATCTCTTTGTGTCTCTCCTGGACTAAGAAGTATACTGGGCTCATAACCTAGAGGTCAATGAATCAAAACCATGCATGTTCTCAAGGTGGAACATCAATGATTTAGCAGTAATGTCACTTAGTCATAGATGTGGAGGTGCTGGTGTTGGACTGGGGTGGACAAGGTTAGAAATCACAGGGCACCAGGTTGTAGTCCGACAGGTTTATTTGAAAACACAAGCTTTTGAAGCCTCGCTCCTTCTTCAGCACGGACACATTCCCTTCAGTCCAACCAGTCCATGCTGAACATAATCCCAAAGTAAACTATGAGTAATGCAGAGGTATAGCCAAATGATCTACAAACATGTGTTCAAACCCCACGATGACACCTGGGAGAGTTTTTAAAATTTATTATTCAAAAGTAGTGTGAGTGATAGGCTAAATAATTTTAGGCTGGTCAGTCTGACGTAGGTATTGGGCAAATTCCAAGAATGACATTGAGACAGAGGATTAACTGTTACTTTGATATACACAGATTAATCAGGGATAGTCAGCATGGTTTTGTTCTGGGAAGATCATTCCTTACTAAATTAAAGTAACAAGCAGGATTGATGAGGGTGGTGCAGTGGATACTGCCTATATGGATTTTAGTAAGGCATTTGTCAAGATCCAACATGGCAGACTGATCCAAAAATTCAAAGGGAATGTGGATCCAAAATTGGCTCAGTGACAGGAATCAAAGGGTGATGAGAGAAAAATATTCTCATAAATGGAGAGCTGTTTCCAGTAGAATTCAATAGGGCTCAGTGCTGGATCATTTGCTGTTTGTGGTATGTATTAACGATTTAGACTTCAATGTGAGTGATATGACTAGGAAATTACAGAGAATACAAGAATTAGCCCAGTTAGTGATGGTAAAGAGGATGGTTGTAGACTATAGGGTGATGTCAGTGGTTTGGTTGCATGCGTGGAGAAGTGGGAAATGGAATTTGATCCACAGATGTGAGAGGTTATTCACTTGGGACAGGCAAACAAAACAAGCAATACACAATATATGTGAGACTGTTAAGAAGGATGGAAGAAGTGGAGACCTTGAAGTGCATGTCCCCAGGTCTGTGATGTTGACAGAACAAGTAGAGAAGGTGTTAATTATAGCACGTAGGGAGCCTTTCTTCATTGCATGAGGTATTGCATATAAATACAAGGGCATAATGCTGGAATTGTGCACACTAGGGGTGGCAAGGTGGCTCAGTGGTGAGCACTGCTGCTTCATACTGCCAGGGAGCTAGGTGCAGTTCCAGGCTTGGAAGACTGTCTGTGTGAAGTTTGTTCATTCTCCCCATGTGTGCATTGCCCATAGTGTTCAGGGATGGGCAAGCAAAATGGATTAGCCATGGACAGTGCAGGGTTACAAGAATAGGGTAAGGGGGTTGCGTCTGGATGGGATGCTCTTCGGAGGGTCGATGTGGACTCAATGGGCCAAATGTTTCCATACTACAGGAATTACATCTACGATTCTATGACCAGCTGCAGTCTGTGTACAGTTCTGGTGACCACATTAAGGAAAGGATGTAATAGCACTGAAGGAAGCACAAGAGTGCCAGGGCTTGAAAATTGCAGGTTTTTGGTATTTTGGATTGACTGGGTTTTTTTCTCCCTCTCAACAGAGGATTCTGAAGGGTGTCTTCATCGTAAAAATAATGAGGGACACAATATGATGAGGGGCTTAAGAGCAGACAGGGAGGATTTCTTTTTTCTCATGAAGAGATCAATCATTTGATTGATCATTTGGGGGTAAAGATTTATGATGATTAATAGGAGGATTAGAGGGCACATGAGGGAAACATGAGGTTTCACTCAGAGAGTGGTGGGTATCTGGTATTCGTTGTCCAGTTCGTAGTTGAGACAGAAACCCTGCAGTCATTTAAGGGAAACCTGGATCGGCCCCTTAAGTGCTGGAACCTGCAAGGATAAGGTCTAGGGCTAGAAAGCAGGATTGGAGTGGTTACCCTCCTCCCTCCGGATTATCCCCTCCCTACCTCCCCACCTATACTCTCCTCTCCACCTATCTTCTTTTCTCTCCATCTTCGGTCCGCCTCCCCCTCTTTCCCTATTTATTCCAGAACCCTCACCCCATTCCCCTCTCTGATGAAGGGTCTAGGCCCGAAACGTCAGCTTTTGTGCCCCTGAGATGCTGCTGGGCCTGCTGTGTTCATCCAGCCTCACATTTTATTATCTTGCAATGGGTGGCTAGTTTATTGAAGCTGTATGAAGGGGTGAACGGCCTCTTTCTTTGCTGTAACCTATCTATAGTCTTCTTCCAATCTTGTCCTCTTGCATATCCCTAACATCCATCAGTTATCCTGCCTCAAACTGCCTCAATCCAAAACCCTGGAATTCCCTTCCTCAAAGTCTCTAATTCCCTACCTCTCTATGCTTTGAAGATGGTCCTTAAAATTTATTGCTTTAACCAAACTTCATGATTTTAATTCTAAAATAAATTTATTTGGCTTTTTGTTAGTTCTTGTGCATGTTCCTGTGCAATATATGTTTTTTTAAATGACTTTCTTCTATATCATGCTCTTCACGGCAATCAGATGTCATAAAGCTTTTTGCAGCCAATGAAGCACTTTTGGAAGTTAGTCAATGTTGGAATATAGGAAATGGCATCCTGCAAACTCCCATAAACAGCAGAGTGATAATAACCAAATCATTTCCTTTTGGTGATGTGGATCGAGACGTAAATATTCGTCAGGGCACTCAGAATCTTAACTGTCCTCTGAAATGATTGAGCAAGCCATTTAGCTCAAGGGCAATTAGGCATCAGCAACAAATACTGCCTTGCCAACAATGTCCAAAGCATTGAGAAGGTCAAGGGCCTAGAGTGAGTGCTGGACGGATAGCATTAGGTCCCATTAGCACCTGGACGAAAGCTGTTCCATTGACAGATAAAAGAGCAAAGCTGGAGGTAAATTTTTATTCATGGCTCCCTCTCTCCCAATCTCTATAGCGTCCTTGAATCTGACTCCCGGCTGAGGTCCCTACTCTCCTCCAATTCTCACCTTCTGCGCGTCCTTGATTTTCTTTTAAATTGTTCCACCATTGGTGGCCATTCCTTCAGTTACTCAGGCCCCACATTCCGAAATCCCATGCCTAATTCTCTCCCTCTGTTTTTCCTCCTTTAAAATGCTCCTTCGACTTTCTCTTTGACCGAGCCTTTGACCATCTGTTGTGGTATCATCTGTTGTGGCTTGCTGTCATTTTTATGTTTCATGAGAAGAGACTGGAATGTTTTAGACTGTCAAAGCTACTGTATAGGAGCCTGAAAGGGTTAGCACTTGATTGACAGTGGTAAGTATGACACACTGTGATAGAGTCATGGGGACATTGTCCAATTAAAGAACAGAGGTAGTACAGGACAGACCTGTGGCTAGTGTGCTCCTCACAACCTATGTAGTATTGCAGGTCATGATCATGAAATGTGTCAAGAGCTGCAGTACTGCAATGAACACCATGTTGTTCATTGAACAGTTAGACCAGAGAGGTGCCATCCATCTGCACATTAGACCACTTTGGGCTTGAAGGAAACCACATACAACAAAAGATACTATTATAATGCAATTATATTCTGTATTTTTTAGTATTCTGACTGAAGAGAACAAACAGTGTGTAGGTCTAACATCCACAGTCACATGATAGGGTTATGTTCGTATCATTGCAGACTAAAGGTCATGGATATCGCTTTGTGAAAACACAGTTAACTGCCTTTTGTGAATAACAATCTTCCTTCTGGTTTTGTGTTAACAGGTACACCTGAGAATCAGAGAAAGTTAGTAATAGATGATAACCTAGAAATGGAGATACAAGCAACAAGGAAACAAATTCACAGTAGTTGAGAAAAGTTGTTTTTGCATCAAGTCTTCAAAATGGTCTTTGGACGAAGAATTTGAAAATACTCCCACAAATGGGAGTTAGGTGAAGGTATTGCAGGAATAATTTATTTCCACTCTTCTGATTTAGAACCATAGAGCTATCACAGCACAGAAGGTCATTCAGCCCAACAAACCTGAACCAGTTGAATTAACTAGCAATCCAACTTTCTAGGACCTGGTCTGTCCTTGCAGATTAGACCGTAAGACCACAAGACCATAAGACACAGGAGTGGAAGTAAGGCCATTCGGCCCATCAAGCCGACTCCGCCATTTAAATCATGGCTGATGGGCATTTCAACACCACTTCCCTGCACTCTCCTCGTAGCCCTTGATTCCTTCTGAGATCAAGAATTTGTCGATCTCTGCCTTGAAGGCATCCAACGTCCCGGCCTCCGCTGCACTCTGTGGCAATGAATTCCACAAGCTGACCACTCTCTGGTTGAATAAATGTCGTCTCATTTCAGTTTTAAATTTACCTCCTCTAATTTTAAGGCTGTGCCCACGGTCCTAGTCTCCCCGCCTAACGGAAACAACTTCCTATCGTCCACCCCTTCTAAACCATACATTATCTTGTAAGTTTCTATTAGATCCCCCCTCAACCTTCTAAACTCTAATAAGTACAATCCCAGGATCCTTAGCCGGTCATCATACGTTAAACCTATCATTCCAGGGATCATCCGTGTGAATCTCCGCTGGACACGCTCCAGGGCTTCCTGAGGTGTGGGGCCCAAAATTGGACACAGTATTCTAAATGGGGCCTAACTAGAGCTTTATAAAGCCTCAGAAGCACATCGCTGCTTTTATATTGCAACCTTCTTGAGATAAACAACAACATCACATTCGCTTTCTTAATTACGGACTCTACCTGCAAGTTAACCTTTAGAGAATCCTGGACCAACACTCCCAGATCCCTTTGTACTTCTGCTTTGAGAATTTTCTCACCGTTTAGAAAATAGTCCATGCCTGTATTCTTTTTTCCAAAGTGCAAAACCTCACATTTACTCACATTGAATTTCATCAGCCATTTCCTGGACCACTCTCCTAAACTGTCTAAATCCTTCTGCAGATTCTAGCATTTCAAGGGCAGATCCAGCTTCCTTTTGAAATGAGTTGGAGGTTTCGATCTCAACCACCAAGCCAGGTGCCCACAGGCAGCTTCCTCCTCCCCACACTCCTCCAAAAAGGCAAAATTAATTTTCTCCTACCAATCATTGTAAAACTGTGCTGCCTTGTCACTGACCTCTCCACTATTGATATTATTCCATGTTTGACAGCTGTTCTCCTCACTATCAACTATCCAGCTAAATCATGTATCATCTTCAAATTTCTAAACTTGTGTCTCCCGCATTAAGTCTGAATTCATTAATATATGCTACAAACAGCAAGGAACCTAACACTGACCTGTGGAGTACCTTGAGAAACTGCTTTCCATTCACAAAAACGTCTATCAACCAATTCCCTTTGTTTCCTATCACCAAGAAAATTTTGGACCCAACTTGCCAACATTCTCCTGTATCTCATTGGCCTTTCATTTTTCTAACCAGTCTGCCATATGGAACCTTGTGAAATACTGAAATCCATGTAGTCAACATCCGCTGCACTATCCTCATCAAACCTCCTTGTTATTTCCTCAGAAAGTTAAATTAGATTGTTAAGACACAGCTTTCCCTTAACAAAACTTCACGATCACCAATTAATCTGTGTGCCTCCAAGTAACAGTTAATCCTGTCTTTCAGCATCAAATCCAATAACTTATTCAACACAGAGGTCAGACTGATTGCCCTATAGTTATTTGGCTTTTGCCTTTGTGCATAGTGGTATAACATTTGCAGACCTCCAATCTGCTTGTTCCTGGAGCTAGTGAGGATTGGAAAACTATCCTCAGAGCTTCCTATATGCCCTCCTTGGTTTCCTTAAATGGTCAAAGATGCAATTCAACTGTCCCTGTTGATTCATCCATTTTTAAGGTGGTCAGTCCCTCCAATACTTCCCTTGTTATGTTTATTTTATCTAATATTTCACATTCTTCTTCTTTAATTAGAATATCTGCATCATCCCCCTCCTTTGTGAAGACAGGAGGAAAATGCTCATTCAGAATCCTGACCCCATCTTCTGCATCCATGCAGATGTTACAGTGTTACATCCCTGATAACATATCCTTCAGTCATCAAACTGACAATGCTTCTTTGGATTTTCCTTAATTTTACCTGGCAATATTTTCTCATATCGTCTCTTTGCTTTCCCATTCCCCAGCAACCCCACCCAACCTCTCTATTTTCTATACTCCTGAAAGTTTCCTAAAACCTTACTTTATTGGAGAACATCATACACTTTATTTTTCTACTTTTTCTTCACCCTGCCTGCTTCTGGATGATCAGGGAACTATAGATTCGGCGGTGGTGCCCTCTTTCTTTTGGGGGACATGTCTACATTGTACCTGTAGAATCTCAATTATTTAATGCCTCTGACTGATTTCTTCGAATCCCTACACTATGAAAGCATGCTATTCACCCATCGAGTCCACACCTACCCTCCAAAGAGGATCCCACCCAGACCCGCCTCAAGCTTGTAGTCCTGCATTTCCATTGGCTAACCCACCTAGCCAGCACATTCGTGGACACTATGGGGCAATTTAGCACGGTCAATCCCCAGCTAATCTGCACACCTTTGGACCGTGGGAGGAAACCCATGCAGACATTGGGAGAATATGCAAACTGCACATAGACAGTCACCCCAGACTGACATTGACCTCAGGTCCCAGCGCTGTGAGGTAGCAGTGCTAAATTCTGAGCCACCATGCTGCTTGGTTTTGCCATGGGTTTGCTTTCAAGTAGCTGTAATCATTTACCACATCATCTCCCAGCTTTGTTAGCTTTTTCTTTCCCCAGTTTAGAACTTTTACTCCTGTTCTATCTATATTCCTTTCCATAGTCATATTCAATCTAACAGCAGTGTGGCTGCTGTCTTCAAAATGGTCACTGGCCCAGTTTCATTTTCTAAAACTAAATATAGGATTGCATCCCCTCCCCTCATTAGGCTTGTTTCATGCTGGCTATAAAAGTTCACTTGTATGTAATTCAATAATTCTGTGCTCTCTGTCCCTTCATATTGATCATATCCTGGTTGATATTTGAGTTTGAAGCCCCCAACTGTTAATGCCCTTTTTATTTGCACACTGAAATGTGCATATATATTTGCTCCTCTAACACCCTCCCTGTATTTGGGGCCCATATTAGACACCTAGCAGTATGACTATCTCTTTTGTTTCTGGGCTCAACTCATATAGTCTCATTTGATGGATCATCTCTGTGCTCAGCTGTGATTGATTCTTTAACCAATGATGCTACAAATTGACATATTTAAACCCTTCCCTGTCCTGCCTAAACACTCAATATCAGCTCCCATTCTTGCTCTTCTTTAAGCCAGGTTTCTGTTATTGTAATGACATTAGGCTGCATGTATTTAACTGTGCCCTGAGCTCATTTGGTTTTATTCACTATATACCTTCTGTTTATATATATACCTTTACATACAGCCACATTGTACATTTTTAAATCTCAGCCTCCTCTGCCTTTCACAGTCACTCACTAAGTTCCTCTCTCCTATTCCCTACTCTGAATTTGCCTACAGGTTCCCATTTCCCTGCCATTCTAGTTTAAAGACTCCTCAACATTACTAGCAAATTTCCCTGTGAGAACATTTGCCTGAGTCCTGTTTGGGTGTGGACTGTCGCACTTGTACAGGTTCCACGTTCCCTAGAACCAGACCTAAAGCCTCAGAAATCCGATGCCTGCCCTTATACACCAGCTTTGCAAATGTCTATTTAATCGCTCAATTTCTCCTATTTCTATGCTCACCAGCAGCACATGGAACTGGGACTAATCCTAAGACTGAGATAACAAGGTGTAGTACTGGATGAACACAGCAGGCCAAGCAGCATCAGAGGAGGAGGAAGGCTGGCGTTTCGGGCCTAGAGTCTAGACCCAAAACGTCAGCCTTCCTGCTCCTCTGATGCTGCTTGGCCTGTTGTGTTCATCCAGCTCTACACCTTTTTATCTCAGATTCTCCAGCATCTGCAGTTCCTGCTATCTCTAATCCTAAGACTGCTGCTTTTGAGGGCCTGCCTTTCAATCTCCTACATAACTCCTTGAAATCTACTTCATCCTCCATTTCTACCTAATTCACTGGCATCAACATGGACCAGGACCACTGGCTGATCATTCTCCCCCAGAAAAATGTCCTGCAGCTTCTCCATAACAACCTTTACCCTGGTGCCAAGGAAGCAATACGTTATACTGGAGTCACACTGGCAGCGACGAAAATGACTATACAATCCTCTAACACTATTGCTCCTCCATTCTTTTTCCTCCATTCCTTGCACAACTGACCTGTCTGACTTCACTCTGGCTGAACTCTTCTGAGGAATGTTCAGTTTTCCATTCTTTACTCCACTTTGGTCACCGATCGTCCTGACTCCACAAATGGAAATCCACAGATTCTCCTTCAGTTTCTCATCCATTCACTCTGCCCAATTAAAAACTTAACAGACTTCACTGTAAATGGACTGGCCAGTGGGATAGGCAGATACATGGCAGATCAAATTCACCTTAGAGAAATATGAGGTGATCTGTTTGGGTAAGTACGGTGAGGAGGGGCAGTACAAGCTGATTAGGACAACGTTAAAGCACAAGACTGTGAAGGTGATGAGACATATTACAAAGTATGTGAGATTCTGGACTTTATTAGTAGAGGTACACAGTCCAAAAACTAGGACACTATGCTACACAGCTTTCAAACATTGGTTCAGCCCCGGGGTCATATTGTGATCTGAAAAACACATTTGAAAAGGGATTTTGGAAAGGGTTTCTATTTACCAGGCTTTCCAGAATGCTTCCTGCCAATCAGAATTTATGGTCATGCAGCTAGCCTGGTGAATCCAGGATTGTCCACCTCAGAGCAGAGCAGATAGTTAGATTTGATACAGCTGTTCAAAACTATGAAGAGTTAAGACAAAGAAAATGAAACTGTTTCCAAAGGGTTAAGGGTTAATGATCAGTTGATTTGAGCTGATTTGTAAAAGGAACAGAGACAGCATCTCTTACTGAAAAGCTCTGTCTGATCCAAATTCAATCATAGCCTTTAACAGGGAACCAGATAAATCTATGAAGGAGAAAAAAATCTGGCGAGAAAAGTGAAAAGAGTAGGAGTGTGACTGAATTGAGTCACTCTTTAGAAACATTTATGCAAATTCAGTGAGTTAATAGGCTCCATCTGTGCTGGTTTTCTTATATTATCTTCAGATCCTATCAGTCTGGTCTATGGGCATTGACGGGTTTATAGCTGGTGCAGGGTTGTGGCAGCAGGATCAAGTACAACAGGATGGTATATGCTATTCCCATATTGAAACTTTCCAACAGGAAATCCTAGATGATTCGCCCCCTTTCCAAACCAGTTTGTTTGTTGAACTGTCAAAGCACTTTAAATGCCCAAGCTTATGCTCAGCAGAGATTGGATTCTTCAGACCCTGTGGTCAATCTTTTACATTGCTCTTTGAAAACTGAGACAATTTGATGAGAAACATTTACCTGACAATTTCTGGGGAGGTAATGAAATAATGATGTTGGTGCAGAGACTCAGATAATGTTCAAGGGACCTGGTTTCAAATTCCATCATGGCAGATGGTGAAGTTTGAATTTTGAAAAATCTGAAATAAAAAAATCTAACACTGACCATAAAAAGTCAATTTCAATTGCTGCAAAAGCCCATCTGGTTCACTAATGGCCTTTATGGAAGGAAATCTGCCATCCTTACCCGGTCTGACTTATAGCTGACTCCAGACTCACAGCAATGTGGCTGAATCTTCACTGCCCTCTGAAATAGCCAAGCAAGTCACTCAGCTGTATCAAAGCCACTATCAAAAGTCTCAAAAAAGAATCTGAATGGACCACCTGGCAGTGCCTAGGACCAGAAATTAGAACATAAATCTTGCAAACATCTGGGGGCTAGTGCCAAAGTTTGTTGAGCTGTCTCTACATCTAATGGGTTACCCCAAAGCTTGTCCATCATGTACAAGACACAAGTCAGGAGTGTAATGGAATACTCCACACTTGCCTGGGTGAATGCAGCTCCAATTGTACTCAGGAAGCTTGACTCTATCCAGGACAAAAAATCCTGGTTGATTGGCACCACACTCACAAGCATCCACTCCCTCCACCACCAACACTCAGTAGCAGCAGCATGTACTTTCTACAAGATGTACTGCAGGTATTGACCAAAGCTTGTTTGTTAGTGTGTTCCAAACCCATGACTGCTTGCATCTAGAAGGACAAGGGCAGCAAATACATGGGAACAGCACCACCTGCAATTTCTTCTCCAAGTCACTCATCATCCTGACTTGGAAATATATCCTTTAGAGTCACTGGGCCAAAACCCTGGAATGCCTTCCTTAATGATATTGCAAGTCTGACTATACCAAGTAGATTACAACAATTCAAGAATCACAGCCTTCTTAAGAGCGAAGGGATAGACAAAAAAATGCTAGCTAGCCCATGACACCTATATCCCATGAATGAATAAATAAACCTGTTTAAATTCTTAAAATATGTGAATGCATATGGCAGAATCCTCCCAGGCCCTGAACAATTTGGGCTATGGCATTAATTTTGGGAGAACTTTGTGGAATGTCAATTGAAGCCTCAGGACGAACAAGTCATGGTGTTCACCCCACACATTGAGATGAGATTCCCACTAGAGAATAGCGAGACAGCTACTAACAAGGATTATCACTCTTTATCAATCATTAATATTACCTCATTAACATGCACTGTCCTGTACTCCCTTACTCACCTGCACTCACTTACTCACCTTCCTGGATGGTCACAGCACCTGTCTTTTGACTTGCCTTTGTACACTTCTCCACCTCTCAACCAGAGCTTAAATGTTTATAGCATTTCTATTCTGTCTTTCTTTTCAGAGCGTACAGAAAGCCTGTGAGCAGTCACCACTGAAGACGGTGGATGTGTGCTGTGTGGTATTGTGCTACGTCAATCTCCCACCTGCAAAATGTGCTAGCAACCCACACGGCAAACACACTGCACATGCTAAATGCAAACGACTATATCTCAAAGTCTAAGGGGAGTAGTCTTCAGTCAAGTCAAGGGAGATACACTTTAGTCAGAGGTTGCTGCTGCAGATAGTCAAGGGTTTCATACCAGAGATGCAGGCATCACTGTCTGGGCCAGCATTTCTCTTCCAGTTAAAAGTCAACCACAATTATTTGGATCTGGAGACAGATGTCGGTCAGGCTAGGGAAGGGTCTAGGCCCGAAACGTCAGCTTTCCTGATCCGCTGCTTACCCTGCTGTGTTCATCCAGCTCTACACCCTGGTATATGAAGGATTGTAGATTACCTTCCCTAAAGGGCTTCAGTGAAACCACATTTGGAATACTGCGTGCAGTTCTGGTCACCACATTACCAAAAGGATGTGGATGCTTTGGAGAGGGTGCAGAGGAGGTTCACCAGGATGTTGCCTGGTATGGAGGGCGCCATCTATGAAGAGAGGTTGAGTAGATTAGGATTATTTTCATTACAAAGATGGAGGTTGGGGGGGGGGGCCTGATTGAGGTCTACAAAATAATGAGAGGTATAGAAAGGGTGGATAGCAAGAAGCTTTTTCCCAGAGTGGGGGACTCAATTACCTGGGGTCACGATTTCAAGGTGAGAGGGAAAAAGTTGAAGGGAGTTATGCGTGGTAAATTCTTTACACAGAGGGTGCTGGGTGCCTGGAACGCGTTGCCAGTGGAAGTGGTAGAGGTGGGCATGATAGAGTCACTTAAGAAGTATCTAGACAGATACATGAATGGGCAGGGAGCAGAGGGATACAGATCCTTGGAAAATAGGGGACAGGTTTAGATAAAGGATCTGGATCGGTGCAGGCTTGAAGAGCCAAAGGGCCTGTTCCTGTTCTTTGTTCTTTGTTTGAAACAGATGGGGTTTACAACCAGTGATGCAAAAGAGGAGCAAAGGTTTTTAATAGGTTTGAGGTTCTTGCAGTTTGTGTGGAGCAAGAACCTCAAACTAATCAATGTATTATGGTGTAGGAGCCATTCAAGTGAAGGAAGTTAAAAGAAATGTTGTTGTAGTCAGAGATACTATTAGTAGGGGAAAAGATATTATTGGTTGTAGTGGAAACCAGAAGGCTGTACTGTCTGCCCAACTTCAGGCGTAAGGGCATCTCTGTAGGCTGGAGAGGCACTGAAAGTGGGAGGAGACAGATTTAATTGTCAAAGTGCATGGAGCTACCAGCAACATAGGGAGGCCGAGGAAAGGCCTGTTGAGCAAATGCGAGCATCTTGGAGCTATACTGAAAAGGAAAACCTCAAAGTTAATTGCTTCTGGATTTTTATCTTGATTCACAAGCAAATTGGCAAGTCTCAGTAAGACCAGAGAGTGGAATGTATGGTTCAAACACTAGTGTATGAAAAATGGTCTTTAAGTCATGCAGGACTGGTTTTGGGATGGTCTACACCAGAGCCACACTGGAACCAATGTCATGGTGAACTGTATAACTAATAAAATACATTGGGCTTTAGACTAAATAGCAAGGGGGAGGATTTCCCATGAGAACACATTTAGAAAGTTAATGATAAAGGGTAAAGCAATATTGTAGGATGGCAATACAGGTTACAGCAACCGGAATGGAACAGCTAAGAACAGGATGTACAAAAGCAAGAGTGCAGAAGCACTAAATATGGGTGTTGTAGAAACTTGCATTAAAGAAAGATGAAAGAGGAGTGGAAAGATATTTAAAACTTCAATGAGAAAATTTAAGGTGACAGGAAAGTATTCAGCCCTGTTGACACCACAGAGTCCTCCTGACTAATATTTGGGGGCTGGTGACAAACTGGAAGTGCTGTCTCACAGACTCGTCAAGCAACAGCCCAACATAGTCATACCCGCAGACAGGCACAGTGGGATACAATCGGAAGGGAGCTACCCCAGGGGTCCTCAACATCGAATTCATACCCTAAGAGGTATCAAGATGTCGGTTCAAACATGGGCATGGGCACTTGCTAATTACCACAAACTGTAACAAAAGTACACCTCCATATTGAACACAACATGATGAAGTACTGAGGGTGCCAAGGGTGCAGAGTGTACTCTGGGTGGGTGCCCTCAATGTCTATTATCGAGAGTTATTATTAAAATAAAAAAAAAGTGGGTGGCATGGTGGCTCAGTGGTTAGCACTGCTGCTTCACAGCACAAGGAACCTAGGTTCGATTCCAGCCTCGGGCGACTGTCTGTGTTGAGTTTGCACATTCTCCCTGTTTCTGCGTGTGTTTCCTCCGGGTGCTCCGGTTTCCTCCCACAGTCCAAAGATGTGTAGGCTAGGTGGACTGGCCACGCTAAATTGCCCATAGTGTTCAGGAATGTATAGGTTGACTGGATTAGAGCGTGGTGGGTCTGGATGGGATGCTCTCAGGGTCGGCGTGGACCTGTTGGGCCGACACTGTAGGGATTCCATGATTCTATGAGTGGCTTGGCAGCAGCAGCACTGTTTGAGCTGGTCAAGTTGTAAAGGCCATAGATGCTGAGTCTGTGGCAGGTGACGAAGGAACAAAGAAGAATGAAATAGAAACTAGACCTCACCCTCACCAATCCACCTGTAACAGATGCATCTGTTCATGATAGTAAGAGTAGGAGTGATCACTGCACAGTTCTTGTGAAGGCAAAGTTTTATCCTCACACATGGGATATTTTGCATGGTGTTGAGCAGCACTGTACTAAATGGGATAGTCTTCCAATAGATTTGGCAACCCAAAATGTTCAACAAAAGTGAATTTCAGTGAATGCACTTAAAAAGCATCATAAGATTAGAACAGGGTTTTACAAAGGAAAACCCTATTTTACAAATTATTGGAGTTTTTTGACAATGTAACTCAGATGGTAGATAAATGAAAACTAAAAGATGCAATATACTTAGATTTCTAAGAGGCATTTGGTAAGTTACCACACAAAAGGTGAATACATAAGATAAGAGCTCACAACATTGAAGGTGATATATTAGAATATACCAGCCCTCTTACTAATACCTGAAAAAGGGCTGAGGTTCCAACGGCCTGTGTTTATAAATAAACCTGTTGGACTATAACCTGGTGTCGTATGATTTCTGACCTTGTCCACCCCAGTCTAACACTGGCACCTCCACATCATGAACATATTAGAATGGATAGAGGATTAGTTATCAGGAAGTAGAGGGCGACATAAATGGGCCATTCTTAAGTTGACAACTGTAACAGATGGAATGCAACAAGGATCACTGCTGACAAAGTCATTATGTGAATGATTTAGAGGCTGAACTGACAGTGGCCCAGTTAACTGTGCTGATAATAAGGTGGGGATGCAAGCTATGAGGAGACAGAGTGCGCGAAGAGCTATACACAGATTAAGTGAATGGCCACAAGATGGCAGAAGTGTAGGAGTTTGAGGTTATTCAGTGTAGTTGTTAGAACTGAAAAACAATACTTTTTTAAAAGCCTGAAACTTACAGTTGTCAATGTTCAGAGATTGTTGGTTTTGCTCATATAAAGGAATACAGAAAGTTTGCATTCAACTACAGAAAGCAGTTAGGAAAACAAGTGTTTTTTATTGCAAGTGGATTGGAGTACAAACATAAAGAAGTCCTACTACAATTATATGGGTTTTTTAAAAAATAGACTGGGTGTAGTTTAATCTTCATGTATGAGAAAGCATATAGTTATACTGAAGGTGGCACAGCGAAGGTCACAAGATTGGTTCCTGGGCTGAGAAGGTTATTCTATGATGAGGTACTGAGTAATGTGGGTTGCTGTTCTCTGGAGAGTTCAGAAGAATGAGGGGTGATCTCACCAAACCACATAAGCTGCTGAGAGAGCTCGTCAGCATAGACACAGAGAGGAGTTTTCCCTGGCTCGGGAATATAGAACAGTCTCAGACATAGGGGCTGATCATTTAAGACTCAGTTGAGGAAAAATATATTTACACAGGGTTGAGAGTTTTTGGAACGACATAGGATGGTGGGTGCTTTACTGTTGGAAGTATTTTAGGCTGGAATAGGCAAATCTTTTGTCTCTCAGGGAATTATGGGACATTGAAAATGGATTGGAAAGTAGAGATGAAATCCAAGATCAGTCACTGTTGTATAGAATGGTAGTGTAGGCTTGACAGGCAGAATGGCCTTCTCTTGCTCCTATTTCTTATGTTCATATTCATTACAATGACAGCTGTGCAATTGGAACTGGTAAGTGATACAGATTAACCTCAAGTTGGCCAATGTGTGAAAAGGGAGGTGCAATTCCTTTTTTTCTTTGTTTTGATGATTGTCAGCAAATCATTTCATCTGAATATAAAATAAATCCCAAACTAGCAGCCAGGTCAGATCACATATAGTGAATCCCTTTGATCCACTTTACCCATAACCTGTATCCAATCACTGAATTGGTCTGGTACAGAAAGAGGCCATTCAGCCTATTGCATCTCCAATGGCTCTCTGAGCTTTTAACTCAGTGCTACTCTCATGCATGTTCCCCACAACCATGCATATTGCATCTATTTACATAATGACTTCTTGAATGCCAAAATTGAACCATTACACTTACAGGCTGTGCATTCTTGACTGCAACTACTCAGTGTGTGAAAAAGTCTTTTCTCATTTAGTTCTTTTCTAAAACAGTTTAAAACTGTGCCCTCTGGCAGTTGATCCATTTACAAGCAAGAAAAGATTCTCTCCATCCATTCTGTCCAGACCCCTCAAAAATTCTTAAATTTGTCAGATCTCCTCAATCTTCTCCCCGAAGATAACTGCCTTATCCATGGAACTATTCTTGTAAATCTCTTCAGCTCTTTCTCCAACGCATTTACACCTTTCCTACAGTTTTGCACCCAGAAGTATACACAATACACGAGCTGAAGCCTAGCCAATGTCTTATATAAATTCATCATAACCTCTCTGTTCTACGCTCCTATTAATGAAACTGAAAATACCTTATACTCTATTAACAGCTCTCTGTGTGTATTCTACCACCTTTAATGACAAATGTACATATACACCCAGGTCTCTCTGCTCCTCCGCACCCTTAATGATACACTTTATACCATCTCTCTGTGTTCTGTGTACCGATGTGTATCACCTCACAGTACTCTACATTAAAACTCATCTGCTACCTAGCCACCCGTTTCACCAACAAGTCAATGTCCTTTTGAAGTTTTACACTGACCTCATCACAGTTTACAGTCCTCCTGAGTTCTCAGAATCATACAGAACAGAAGAGGCCCCTTCAGCTCATTAAGTCTGTACCTGCCAAAGCTACACTATATTTACACTAGTCTAACTTACCAGCACAAGGCCCATAGTCTTGAATGTCCTGAAATTTCCAGTGTTCATCCAAGTACTTTTTAAAGGTTGTGAGATTACCCTTCTCAATAGCCTCTCAGGCAGTGCATTGCAGACCCCTACCATGGCTTTCCTCAAATCTCCTCTAAACTTCCTGTCTTTCATCTTAAAATTATGCCCCCTTGCATTGATCTTTCCACTAAGTGGGAACAACTGCTTTCTATTCACCCTGCCCATGCCACTCATAATCTTTTGCACCTTGATCAGGTCCCCCCTTCAACCTTCTCTGCTCCAAAGAAAACAGTCTGAGGTCAGCCAGCCTCTCTTCATGGTTAAAGTGCTCCATCCCAGGAAATATCCTGTGAATCTCCTCTGCACCCCCTCCAGTGCAATCACATCCTGCCTATTGAGCAGAGACCAGAACTGCACACAGCTGTAGTCTTACCAAAGTACTGTGCAGCGACAAATTTATCCTTGCTCTTATAATCTTTGCTTCAACAGGTAAAGCCATGTGTCCCATATGCTTTCTTAACTACCCCATTAACCTGTCCTTCTGCCTTCAAGGACCTGTGGACAAGCACCCTAAGATCGTAGTTACTCTGAGCTTCCTAGTATCCTGCCATTTATTGAGTACTCACCTGTTTTATTCATTCTTCCAAAGTGAACACCTCATTCTCATCAGGATTAAATTCCATCTACTACTGATCTGCCCACCTGACCAATCCATTTATATCCTCCTGTAACCGAAGATTTTCTTCAACTGTCAACCACCCGGCCAATCTTCACGTCATCTATAAATTTACCAGCATCGCTGCCTCATCTACATTTGCAAAGTTTGAAACTGTCCTTGCACACCAAGATCAAGATTATTTATACACATCAGCAAAGGTCTCAACATTGACCACTAAGGAACTCCACTACAAGCCTCCTTCCAGCCTGAAAATTGCCCACTGACCATTATTCTCTGTTCCTATCCCTCAGCCAACTTTGTGTTCTTGTTGCTATGGATCCTTATTCCAAAGCCTATAACTTTCCTCATAAGTTTGATGTGTAGCACTGCATTGAACATCTTTTGGAAGTCCACATACATCACATTGATAGCTCTTCCCTCATCACCCCTCTGTAGTTACTTCTGTTACCCTTTCAAAATACTGCAGAAAATTAATTAGACACAACTTTTCCTTAACAAATCCTCACTGAGTCTTCCAAACCAATCCACATTTTTCAATATGAATATTAACTGTATCCAGAATACTTGTTTCCAGACATTTCCTCACTACCAAAGTTAAAATTACTGCTCTATAATTGATTAACAGTAATCCGAGACATCTCTCCAGAATGATTCCTTCTTTTTGCTTTTCAGGGAACGTTTATGTTGACCAAGTCAAACCATTTAGAAGGAAATTTTAAAATACTTGCTGATGGAAAGGTTCATTAATGCCCTTTAGAGAAGAAAATCTGCCTCCTCACTTGATCTGGCAGGTTTGTGACTCCAATCTTTTAAATATCCTCTGAAATGGCTCAGCAGACCACTCAGTTACATCAATTGCTGGAAAATCTCAAAGAATTAATGAAACCAGACAAACATAGAACATAGAACATTATAGCGCAGAACAGGCCCTTCGGCCCTCGATGTTGCGCCAACCTGTGAATCAATCTGAGCCCATCCCCCTACACTATCCCATCATCATCCATATGCTTATCCAAGGACTGTTTAAATGCCCCTAATGTGGCTGAGTTAACTACATTGGCAGGCAGGGCGTTCTACGCCCTTACCACTCTCTGAGTAAAGAACCTGCCTCTGACATCTGTCTTAAATCTATCACCCATCAATTTGTAGCTATGGCCCCTCGTACAAGCTGACGTCATCATCCTGGGAAAAAGACTCTCACTGTCCATCCTATCTACCTGCATCGATCTAGGTACTGGAAACAACAATGGCGAAAACAGCCCTGTCAACCATGCAAAGTCCCTCTTTCTAACATCTGGGAGCTAGTGCCAAAATTGAGAGGGCTGTCTCAAAGACTTGTCAACAACATTGTCATAGCCATATAACTATACCTTACAAAAATGCCCCACACACACCTGCTATCACCAACCTTGGGTATGACTTGGCCTAAGGCAGGGCAGACACAGCATGGATATTAGCACAGTGGTCTCCACATACTGTACCCTATTAAACTCCCTACCCTCTCTCACACACTATACATCATCCAAATCCCCACCCTCTCTCAAACACTAGGCCAATTAAACTCCCCACCCACTCCCTCAGAAACACTATGCCCATGCAACTCTCCAGCTTGGTAAGGATAAAATATCTTTCTCTAACCCACTCAGTTCATGCTGGTAATCTTCACCTTTCTTCCCCATACTGGTGCTTCCAGTTTTTCCCCCTTTGTTCCTGTTCAATGCCCAATTGTTATCTTTCATGTAACTCCTGCCTGTCATCATTCCCAGATACTGACAGAATTCCACCTTGAACTTCTTCCTCTGTGATCAGTTTGAGATAGAGATTGTGACACTGAGCTCATTCGCATCTGCAGAGTGTGTCTCTAAGACCATTCCTCACCAGCAGTGTGTGTCTCTGAGTCTATTCCCCACCAGCAGACTGTGCCTCTCTGAACCCATTCCCCACCAGCAGAGTGTGTCTCTCTGAACCCATTCCCCACCAGCAGAGTGTGCCTCTCTGAACCCATTCTCCACCAGCAGAGTGTGTCTCTCTGAACCCATTCCCCAACAGCAGAGTGTGCCTCTCTGAACCCATTCTCCACCAGCAGAGTGTGCCTCTCTGAACCCATTCCCCACCAGCAGAGTGTGCCTCTCTGAACCCATTCCCCACCAGCAGAGTGTGTGTCCGTTAGTTTATTCCCACCAGCACGTTGTGCCTCTGAGCCCATCCCCACAAAGGGTGAGTGCATCTGAGCTCATTCCCATCATCGAGGTGTGTGCTGACAATTATTTGGAGTTTTGAAAACTGCCCTTTATTTCCCTGCTGTTTAAAATTCTTTTCCCCAAAAGGTAGATCACTTAGATTGCTGGACAGGAATCCAAAAGCATCTTCAAGAAACAATAACAAGCTGGATGAACACAGCAGGCCAAGCAGCATCTTAGGGGGATGGGGAGAGGCTTCTCAAATAAATAGAGAGAGAGGGGAAGGCGGATCGAAGATGGATAGAGGAGAAGATAGGTGGAGAGGAGACAGTTAAGTTGAAGGGGTGGGGATGGAGCCTGTAGAGGTGAGTATAGGTGGGGAGTTAGGAAGGGGATAGGTCAGTCCAGGGAGGATGGACAGGTCAAGAGGGCGGGATGAGGTTAGGAGGTAGGAAATGGAGTAACCGCAATAACCGCCAAAAGAGAATCCCCCTCGTCTCACATACCACCCCACCAACCTCCGGATACAACGCATCATCCTCCAACACTTGCGCCAACTACAATCTGATCTCACCACCCAAGACATTGTTCCATCCCCACCCTTGTCTGCCTTCCACAGAGACCACTCTCTCTGGGACTCCCCTGTCCGCTCCACACTCTCCTCCGACCCCACCACACCCGGCAACCTCCCCTGCAACCGAAGGAAGTGCTACACTTGCCCCCACACCTCCTCCCTCACCCCCATCCCAGACCCCAAAATGACTTTCCACATCAACAGATGTTCACCTGCAAATCTGCTAATGTATACTGCATCTGCTGTAGCCGTTGTGGCTTCCTCTACATCAGGGACACCAAGTGGAGGCTTGGGGACCGCTTTGCAGAACACCTACGCTCGGTTCACAAAACAACTGCACCTCCCAGTTGCGAACCATTTCAACTCCCCCTCGCATTCCTTCGACGACATGTCCATCCTGGGCCTCCTGCAGTGCCACAACGATGCTACCCAAAGGTTGCAGGAACAGCAATTCATATTCCGCTTGGGAACCCTGCAGCCCAATGGTATCAATGTGGACTTCACAAGCTTCAAAACCTCCCCTCCCCCCACTACATCCCAAAACCAGCCCAGCTCATCCCCGCCTCCCTAACCTGTCCTTCCTCTCATCTATGCCCTCCTCCTACCTAAAGCCACACCTCCATTTCCTACCTACTAACCTCATCCCGCCCCCTTAACCCGTCCGTCCTCCCTGGCCTGACCTATCCCCTCCCTACCTTATTATTTGGACCTCTTGATTATCTGGAATAATCGACAACTGGCACATTCCTAGTCCCATAGATGCCAGATAATAAAAACGTTTAGCATAAATACTGTGGCTACAAGAGCAAGTCAGAAGCTGGGAACACTGCAGCGATTAACTGACATGTTGACTCCCCATGGCCTGTCAAGTATCCACAGGCCCAAGTCAGGAATGTGATGAAATACTCCCACTTACCTGGATGAGTGTTACTCCAAAAGCACTGAAGGTTTTTGACACTGTCCAGGACAAAGCAGGCACTCGCTCCACAAACACCACAATCTGAAACAGTATGGACAGCATTGGTATCCAGTCACCTAGTCATCCTTTATTTACACATGAACAATCCTTGCCTATTGTACTATCTCATTCAGAGTCAGGCATCAGTATCTCCAATACTCGCCCTTTTTATGTCAGCTAGGGCTCCCTGTTTGGGCCAGGTTAACAGCCTCAATCAGGGAACTCATATTCCATAATGTTCAGCTGGCTGAGCTCATTACATTCACTTCAGAGTGCACACTGAAAAAAAAAGCACATTTTCTGTCATTTTCTTTTCTCTTCAATTTAAAAATATAAAACGAGGATTAAAATGCTGTTTGGCTGCATCACTCAATCTGCTAATGAGTTTTGTTTTTGCTTTTGCTTTGCAACAGGGCAGTACACTACAAGGATGGAGTGTTGGCCTATTAATGGCTGGCATGTGAAAATGGGTCATGTGACAAAACCTCAGGAATGTCTTTAATCTCTTCAATCTTACGGAGGCAGTTCTATTAGAGAACTGCTTTTTATAACTTATTAAATTGGAATTGAGGAATTTTTTTGGAGACAGTCCAAGTGAAACAGAGAAAGTGACTAACACATCTCATTCAGTTTGACTATAAATTCCTGTTGGCTTCCAAAGATGCCATTGAGAATCCAAATATATATTGAGATAGGACATCAGAGACTCGGCTTACCGTCCTTACCGCCTGCTCAGCTGAAATTAGGGCTGGTTACCTCCATAACAGGTTAGTCACCCAGCCTTTACTACTGGATAGTTCAGGTTCATATCATCCCTACAGTTTCTGTCATAGCCACCAATTCTTGAACAGACTATCACAGTCTCATAATGTTCTGTGCAGAGTTGCTTCCTCATCTAGTCTGCTCACCTCTGATCTTAATTATCTCAACGTCCTTATACTGAACGTCAATTTTTTTTTTCCTTTCCCATTATTTTAAGTGTCTCTATTGTCTCAAATTCCTCATCGTCATTGTTCCAACAAGAAAATATGTAAGTTTCATTCATTTTTTTGGTATTTCTGTCTACCAGGCAGCTTCCTACTGGTTCTGTGTGCTGTTCTCTCTCTAAAGCCTCAATTCAGTTTACTGTAGTGTGGTGTCCAACACTGTTGCCAGCACGCTAATTGAAGATCTATGTCAAGAAATGTGGAACTGGAAAAGCGCACTTGATCAGACAGCATCTGAGGAGCAGCAAAGTTAACATTTCAGGATGAAGGGTTTTGGCCCAAAATGTTGACATTCCAACTTTTCAGATGCTGTCTGACCAAGTGTGCTTTTCCAGCTCCACATTTATTGACTTTACCTTCTAGCATCTGCAGCCCTTACTATCTCCAACCGAGATTCAATTTCAGCTCGTCATAACCCTTGAATTTTTGCTACTGCACATTTTTGATGAAACTAAGAATTCCATTTGATTCCATGGGATCATCTTTTATTTGAGGCCTGGAATTACCTTTCCCTGGGGCACTGGGCATCCCTTTCACCAAGCAGTGCCTTCATGATTTTGATTTAATTTGATTTATTGTAGTCAAATGTACAGTGAAAATCTTTGTTTTCTAAGAAGGACAGGCAGATCATAGGGAGCTGCACAAGAGGTGCACAAAGCAAAGTCAATATTAGCAAGATCAACATTATTTGAAGTTAGAGAGGTCCATTCAGAAGTGTAATTACAGCAGGGAAGAAGCTGTTCGTGAGCCTGTTGGTGCATGTGTTCAAGTTTCTGCATCTTCTGCCTGACAGAAGAGGTTGGAAGAGAGCATTACTGGATTGGCATGGGTCTTTAGTGATGTTGGCAATCTTCCTGCAGCAACAAGAAGTGTAAATGGAGTCCATGGATGGGAGGTTGGCTTCTGTGATGGTCTGGGCTGTGCATACTACCTTCTGTAGTTTCTTACGGTCCTGGGTAGAGCAGTTGCTGTACCTGGTTGAATGCACCAAGATAGAGTGCCTTCTATGGAAGTTGGTGACAGTCCTTACAGCTACGCCAATTCCCTAAGGCGCCTGAGGAAGAAGAAGTGGTGTTGTGCCTTCTTGACAGTCTCATCTACATGGGACGTCTAGGACAGATTGTCAGTTATCGTCACTCTTGGGAAATTTACGCTCTTGACGCTCTCCACCTCAGCTTAGTTGGTATAGATAGGCGTGTGTCCTCCTCCTTTCTTTCTGAAGTCTCTGATCAGTTCCCATCCATGCTCTGCATCTTTCGTTGAGAGTGAATTTCAGCCTTGTGCTCCTTCCTCCTTTTCCATAAATCAGCCTCACTCCTGACTTTCTGATTACTTTAGTATCCAATAATTCTCATCCTGGCTTTATCTATTTCTTATCAGCTCCTCCTAAACTCATCTGTGAAGTGAAACCTTTCTCTTCAGCACTGCATTCAAACTTAGACCTTAACCTTACCTCAAGTATCCGGCTATCAGATCCTGTTCCTTTCACATTCTGTTCACTCAGGTTTCACTTTGCAAGCTAATTCCTTGTCTTAATGTTGATAAAATCCCCACTGCGTACACAGCGAAGTCACAAACCCTTAAACACTTTAATGCTGCTTGATCTCTCTGGTAATACTCCAACATTCAGGGATTATTGGTCACTCGTATTCTGATTCATTGTCATGCAGACAAGGGATAAACTTTATCAAGGGTCATAATGTATCACCTCTCTCTCTGCTGCCAGTGTTTCCGGGATTTCCCTGGAGTGACGAGAAATTAAAAGCTTGGATTAGCGTTATTGTCACTTGTACTCACATGACTACAATGAAAAGTTTACAGGTTACCACTTCCAGCACCTTCTTCAGTTAACAGGCGCAGATACTTTCAGTACAAATTCTGAGGGAAAAATATTAGAAAAATAAAGAAATGAAAAGTTCAAAATAATAGCACTTCCACCCTAATGTAACAAAGAAAAATAAGAAATTAAAAAGGGAGAGAATTTAAGACAAAGCTGGCCGAGCTCCTGGGCATTGTCGCCAGCAACACTCAAGAAAGAAATTGTGCAGATTTGAAGCAAAAATGCTTCATTTTTTAGAACTTCCATTTATTACTTTTAAGCCTATTGGAGATTAGAAAAGAGGTTGTTTGACTAATAGTCAAAAATTATCCTATTGAATAATGAAGAGTCTGTCTGTTTTCCGACTGGCTGTGGGAAGACAAGAGTAGCAAAGGTTGACATGTTGGGCAGCCAATTTAAGAAGGTAAACCAACAAGAGGATGGAAGAATGCAGCAAGCCAGGCAGCATCTAGAGGAAAGGAGCAGTCAACGTTTCAGATATTAACCTTCTTCAGGTGTCCTGAGTCCTGAGTTCTTGCCTTACCCATGACCTCTTAGATCATCCAGAGCCAGATACTTCACTTCTGAGTAGTTTTGCCCTCCATGCATGAAGACATCTACCATTGACCAACTTGACCAATTGTCAACAATAAGGAGACTTGGCTGGCCTCAAAGGTACACCAGCTGAGCCCAGAAAGAAGCATGCACCAACAGAAATCAGTTCCTTTGATGCTGAACTGCTGTTTCATACTACCGAGATAGGAAAAACAGTGAATTTCACTGCCTGAAAAAACTGTTTACTTTTTCTTTAATTGTGGAAGCATCCTCAGGACTTGATGCTCAGAATGCTGATGGAAGCGCCATCTGAGACCATCAGTGTACTCTTAATACAAATGGTCCAAAGAACACAACTGTCCAGAGAAGAGGTCACCAGTAATTCACAGTCAGCGCTGCTGACACTAACCAAACCAGATAAAGTGTTGACATCAGCTAAAAAAACAGGTGCCATTGTGAAAGATCTTCGCCTAAATCTACCTTAAGATTACTTCTTTTTCCAACTAATTTATCCTCCATTACACAGTTTTGAAAACTAAAGATCTTCCAAATAGGCCAACTGTCCTCCAGCAGCATCAACAGCAACTGTCTTTGGCAGAAGACATTCAAGAATCAAAGATCAGTTAGTGGCAAATAATGAAAGAGTGCAATATCTGAGGAGATCATATATAAAAGGGAGTGACTAATTTAATGAAAACATTAACAGCATTTGAATCAATGCCAAGAAACTTGATAAACTATTGTTGAAAAGCGTGGGACTCAGACCTTGGGGATATTATTGTTGGACAGTTGTCAAACACCTGTATGGAAAATTAACAGAGAACTATAAGGGCCCATTAAAGATGCAGTATAAGTTTTTAATAAGACATTGGGCTAAATGTTCGTGGTCCCTTAGTGATGTAGCATTGGGAGATATTGGGATAATATGGTAAGAATGAGAACATTCTCAACAGAGAAAAAGTGTCCAATTTTCCAAATAACATTTAACATCTTGCTAGTGAGAAGCAAATGACCTAATTACATGTATTAACAACTCAATGTTAATTAATCTCACCTCCTTCATGTGCAAGTTGTAATTTCTACAGGAGAAACTAGATGGCACCAATTCTCATTATTAAAGTTGGAGCAAGTACATGGTGGCTACAGTGCACCAATGTTTTCCCAGGGTCTCCATAATGCGGACCACTCTCTAACACCTCAGGACACGCTCTATGGGCACTGACTGCCTGCATACTCTTCTCACAGAAATTGGCATTGGCAAATCTCCAGCATCACCACATCACCATAGTACATCAGGGACTTAGATACAACACAGTTCACCATTTCAGTGTTACCATTTGGAGCTCCCTGATATAATAAATTGCTCTGGTGTCACCCATCCTTTTTATGCTCAAGGAGAGGTACCCATCTCATGCACCATGCTAGGGTGCTTCTCAGGGATCTTAGCTTGCTCACTAAATGCTTAATGTCTTTGGAGATAGGAAGAACTGCAGATTCTGGAAGCCAGAATCCATACAGTGTAGAACTGGAGGAACATTGCAAGTAAGACAGCATTAGAGGAACAGGAAAGTTGATGTTTCGGGTGGGACCCTTCATCAGGGCTTGGGAGGGGAAGGGAGCCTCTCAGTCTGCACTAGATCTGACTACCACCTCTCAGTCTTCACTAGATCCTCTTGCTTCTCTCACTTTGCCCCTGTCTGTGCCAAATCTCCTAAATCTACTAAATCTCTTTTTGCTACAATAAATCAAATCTCACAAACACAGATTCCTCTGTAATGAAATCATCATTGCTGGCAATGTTAGTATAAACTATCAGCTGTTGTTCCGTTTCAGTGGTTCTACTTATCCTTCATCCGTACAGTTACTATTCACCAATAGGCTGACTGAGCAGTCATGGTTTCTAGCCTCTGTCCTCTGACTGTATCCTCATCCAGTCCTCTAGACCCCTGAGATCCCCACCTTCTTCCTATTTTGGTCTCTTGCGCATTCCTCATTTCCATCACACCCCCACAGGTGCTTGGGACTCCAACTTCTTGAAATTCCTCACAAAATGTCTTTGTCCCTCTCTATCCTTTTTCCAACTGTCTGCTGTTCCTCTTTTAAGCTTCTCGTTGAAGCCTACTCTGACCTCCTTACAAAGTCCAGCATTTAATTCGATCTAATAATATTCCTGTGAAGCACCTTGGAATGTTTTACTGTGTTTAAGTTGATATATAAATGGACGTTGTTGCTGTATGTACTCATGGGGCACCTTGATCCTTGGCAACTTTAAACTGCCTGGCATGTAATATGCATCATCTGTTCTGCACATGCATGAACGTGATAAAATAACAATGTTTTGTGTACTGCATTAATTGCTCCCTGGGCTCACTGGCAGAAAACATTCATGATTATTGCAGCATTTATTAAACCTGCTGTAACACACAAAATCCAGGACAGAAGCCGGGTGAATGTTGGATCCAAACGCAAGAGGGATGCCAATCAGTTTTCCAGCCCTAGAAAGGTGTTAACTCTCTAACAGACATTGAAGTCTTAACAAAGTGCATCTCCCAAACATTTCAAAATTTCCCTTCATGACATCCAGCAAGTGAACAGTGAAAATTGGGTGGTACTCAAAACCTTCAGCAATGACAAGTTTGGTCTCAATCAGCTGGAAAAATGCTAGGCAAGACACTAACCAACAACATTCTACACACCCTCTGCAACAATGGCTAACAACAATTTACATTGATATAACATTTGTATCTTTTTTCAGCAATTCATTTTACACTCATCAGGGCGATTTGTAGGATCATAGAATCCCTACAGTGTAAAAGCACAGCATTGAGCCCATCAAGTCCACACCGACCCTCCAAACAACATCCTACCCAGACCCACACCCCTCACACCCCTGTAACTCTATATTTCCCATGGCCAACCCACCCAGCCTGCACATCCCTAGACACTATTGGCAATGTAGCATGGCCGATCTATCTAACCTGCATATCTTTGGACTGTGGGAGGAAACCCACTCACACATGGGGAGAATGTGCAAACTCCACACAGATGCTTGCCCAAGGGTGTGATTGAACCCAGTTTCCAAGAGTCGTGAGGCAACAGTGCTATCCACTGAGCCACAATGCTGCCCTTAATACCAATGTAAAATGAATGACATTTTTATCCTGTATGAAAAAGCCATGCAGATTGGTGTAAGTGGAGCCTGGCTGGTAAAGGCATTGCTGTCAAGAATAAACCAGTTTGATGGTGACTAACAGTAAATAGGCAAGCCTGTTTCAAGTTAAACCAGGCAGGTTATTCCAATTGGTTAAGGCATTTCCACGAGTAATGAACTAGAGAATAGCTGCTACCTATTTTATTCAGTTGAAACAGGCAGTGCATGCATTCTTTTTGTCTGCAAAGAACAGGGCTCTCTGTAATATGAAATGTAGTTTCAAGTGCCCTACACTACAAGGCTGACAGTCAACTTTAAATGTTATCATAATTCTTAACATATTTTGAATTATTTCATAAATGTTAGCAAATTGCAGAATAATTTCTAATGTTGGGCATTGTTTTGAGTTTTGCAAGTGTCAATCATCATCTAACTGGTGCATTGTCTAATGTAATGTCATTAAATCAGTCCACTTACCAACCAAACTGTACTCTCCCTTTATACTGTAGCAATGTTGCTTTTCCTTTACAGTGTAAACTGACCGAATGAGAGTAAGGCAGAGATAGTAGGAACTGCAGATGCTGGAGAAGGGTCTAGGCCTGAAACGTCGGCCTTCCTGCTCCTCTGATGATGCTTGGCCTGCTGTGTTCATCCAGCTCCACACCTTGTTATCTCTGTGTTTCTTTCAGCATTACTCAAGTTCTATACAACCACATGACTACTTCTACACCTCCTTTAACATTGGGAGTCATTCCAAGCCACTTCAGAAGAGCATTATAAAACAAAGTATGATACTGAATCTCTTAAGGAGACATTAGATCAAAGGACCAAAACTTTGACAAAGAGGCAGGCTTGATGCAATGTTTTAGAGGAAGCGAGTAAACTTGAGAGGTGCAGGGAGAATATTTCACACTCTGGCAACTGAAGACACAGCCACCAATGGTGGAGCAATGAAAATTCTGAATGCATAAAATTACAGGAGTGCAGATATCTTAGGCATATTAAAGAGGTGGAAGGGGGAAGAGCACAGAGAAATTTAACAGCAAAAATGACAATTATGAAATGTGATGTTACTTAACTGGAAGATCAATATGGATCAGTAAGGATCGCAATATAGGTAAGGGACTTGGTGCAAGTTAGCTCAAGAAACTGTTGAGTTTTAAATGACCAAGTTTACAGGGAGTAGAATGTGGGACATCATCCGGAAGCATTTTGAAATAGTCAAGTTTGGAAGGAACAAAGGATGGATGAAGATTTCAGTAGCAGAAAAACTGACAGAGGTAAAGTCAGGCCATGTTACAGAGGTGCAAGTAGATTTTCAGAGGAGAATATAGCCTTAGATTTGTAAAAAAGAATTGCTTATATCTAATGTCTTTCACAACTTCAGAACATCCCAATATGCCTAATAGACGTTGAAGTAGTAAAAACAGTTGCAATTATACAGAAACTATAATGTAATAAAATTTCCCAAAGCACTGCAGAAAAGCTGACTAATTAAAGCTCGACTCACCCGGGTCAGGTTGTCAAAAAGTCTGAAAGCATGTCTTAAAGGAGGAGAAAGAGATAGGAGGCAATGTAGTTTAGGGAGGTAATTCCAGAACTTGGAGCCAAGGCAACTGAAGGTACAACTACCAGAGATTAAAATGAAAGAATAGCCAAGTCACAGAGGGCAATACGACTGAACACTCAGTAGAGATAAAGATGACTTATGCTGAGTTTAACCGCACCTCAGTTGAGGCACAACTGTTCGAACGTGGGACCTTCATGGTGAACTATGTCAGATATTGGAATTGAACCCACACTGTCAGCATCACTAATCAGCCATCCAGCCAACTGAGCTAACTAACCTCCTAAAAGCTGCTCAGGAGGCATGATTTACAGGAATAGACAAACATTGTGGCTGGTTGTGGATCTGGAAAAGAATAGAGCAATGGGGAAAGACTGAGGTGATGGGTGTATATGAAAGCAATGGTGAGAATTTTAAATTTTAATTTTGACATGCAGTCATTATTGCAGTGGGAGAAAAAGTGTAGTTGGCTCAGTTCTACTGATTCTGGTTAAGAGATGGATATTAGCCCAAACTTTGCTGTTCTTCAAATAGTAGCATGGATAATTTTAATACGTAGCCAAAAAATTACCACACCACCTGCCACAACGCCACTTCCAGAATGCAATACTGCCTCAGTATGTCTCTGCTGAAGTTACTTTAAACAATTAAACGAATAGAAGTTAAACAAAATGAATCAACTATAGGTCTTTGTGTCCAATTCAAAAAAATTATCTTGCCATTTAGCAGTTCATTTGTTATGCAACTTTTATCTTTAAATTCTGGAAGAACGCAGAAGCATCTGCTTCGTCAAGCTAAAATAGAGGGAAAAGTCAGGTCAATATGGGAATAGTATAAACAATGCTATCACACTTTCTCAAGAGTTATTAACGGAATTTGGTTGCACAATACGCTGATGGTTTTTCTCATCAACTGTGTCCTGTTGCTGCAGTTACATTTCATAATTTCAACGTATGAAAAGGGTAAACATGTAATTTCAAATCAGTAGGAGATGGTTACCTTTACCAAGATAGGTGAGAAGGTGTTTGTCAAGAGGATATAGAGTTTGCACAGAAATATAGAAAGATGGGTGGATAAAAAAAAGTTTATGAATTACAAAACACAGGATGAAAGTTGTAAAATATATAGTTGCTGAATTGTCTGTGATGAGCAGATTGATGAAAGTTGCAGCCGTCACAGTAGATATTATTGGTATTGTTGACATGAGCAGTTGAGTAACCAGTTTGAGATTCTTGGCTGTGTACACTAATTGAGACTCTCTTACCTGATTCCTTTCAGTACTGCCTGTCTGGTGACGTTCACTGAGCAGTTTTGCTTTCTTTACCTGTGGTGCAGGGTGTTTAAACAGCTGATCTCAGAGCTGTGACCCTCGTGGCACACTTGTGCTCACGCTAAGGCAGCCAACACACACAGACCTGATTTGATATGTTCGTTTTAAAACCTGTCACTGTGTATTTGGCAGATGGTATATAATGTGAAGGAATGTGAATTTGCCTGTTTAGGCAAGAAGAAACAAAAATAGCATATTATTTCATTGGTGAAAAATTGCAGAACTTGGAAATGCAGAGGAATCTGGGAGGGTTCTGGGAATCACAAAAACTTTGCAAGTAAATCAAGCAATTTGGAAGGCAAGTAGAGGATCGCTGTTTATTGCAAGGGACTGGTCCATTACATGAGGGCTTCTTACTGCAGCTGTACAGGGATCTGGTGAGGTCACTTTTGGAGTACTCTGTACAGTTTTGGTCTCTATACTGGACAATAGTTTTAATTATATTTAAAGCAGTTCAGAGAAAGTTCATTCGACTCATTCCTGAGGTGAAGAGATTATCTTGTGAAGAAAGGATGAACAAGTTTGGCTTATACCCATTGGAATTAAGAGAAATGGGAGGTGATTTTCTTGTAGCATGAGGGGTTGCTGACTGAATGCTTCTCCGTCTGTAGAAACCTAGAAATAGGGGGCACAGCTTATGAATCATAGGTTAACTGTGGGGGTGATGCTGCCTGCAGAGAGCCACTCTGGAGTGTCATGTCTGGCAAAGTATCAAAGAAGCCTAAAAGAATGTACAACCATCACTCTTGGGAGTATCTCAGATTGTGAACATGATGATAAAAACAAGACAGATGTCTGGGTAAGAGACCTATTTGGATTTTACCCTTTTCAAGAATACACAGTGACAGGTTTTAAAACGAACATATCAAATCAGGTCTGTGTGTGTTGGCTGCCTTAGCGTGAGCACAAGTGTGCCACGAGGGTCACAGCTCTGAGATCAGCTGTTTAAACACCCTGCACCACAGGTAAAGAAAGCAAAACTGCTCAGTGAACGTCACCAGACAGGCAGTACTGAAAGGAATCAGGTAAGAGAGTCTCAATTAGTGTACACAGCCAAGAATCTCAAACTGATTACTCAACTGCTCACGTCAACAATACCAATAATATCTACTGTGACGGCTGCAACTTTCATCAATCTGCTCATCACAGACAATTCAGCAACTATATATTTTACAACTTTCATCTTGTGTTTTGTAATTCATAAACTTTTTTTTGGTTAACTCAACAAAGCTTGCTTTAATTGGTTCCTTTTAAAATATTACTTTATTTTGGGCTCCAAAACACATCTGCAAGGGAAGAGGATAATAAAATGTGAGGCTGGATGAACACAGCAGGCCCAGCAGCATCTCAGGAGCACAAAAGCTGACGTTTCAGGCCTAGACCCTTCATCAGAGTGCTCCTGAGATGCTGCTGGGCCTGCTGTGTTCATCCAGCCTCACATTTTATTATCTTGGATTCTCCAACATCTGCAGTGCCCATTATCACTGATGCAAGGGAAGAGGCCTATATTCATATTAACCGTGTTGCAAACATCAAGGAATCAAGTGAATAACTAAGGGAAGGCAGTTCATCCCTCCCCACACACGAGTTTAACGTTTTGATGTATTCAGTCTGAAATCATAACAAATTTTGAATCTTTGCTCAGGGACTGGTTGTAAGGACAGAGGTGAAGAGAAATGTTTTCCCCCATGGAGGGTCATTAATCTGTGGAGTCCTTTCCTCTGAAGGTACCCTTTTAGCTTTTAAAAGGCTTCTAATGTTTGACTGTTCCAATTTGCTGTTTGCAATATGCCAAGTGTTGGCATATGCAATTCAGACAGTGGTGAGCATCATTGGAGTAAAGAGAGAGGAATGTGCCCATCAGTGGGTTGCTGGCATGTCTTGATGTTGACTCAGGGTCTCACTCGCATATCCTTCAACACTGTGGAGGAAATGGTTATCCCTGATGATGAGCAGATGAGGTGTGATGGAAGTGAGGTGGGGGTTTGGTAAAAGATAAAAGCATTAAAAATCTGAAGCCCAAGAGTAACCTTCTACAATGCGCCCATTTCTATTTTGTAGGATTGGGCATATGTGTGAGTAACCTGCCCTGGAACGTGCATTAATGATTATCTTTTTCAGCCAGAGGTATTTTAATGATAATTTCACTGTGTTTTGAATTCATCAACCTGTATAGGATTCCTAAGCTTGTAATTATAATGCAGGCGTCATTGAGCCACATTGCAATGATGTAGTTAAGGGGTAGAGGTCCTGGGTTTATTCAACGTTTAGTGCTCACAACTTCTTTCCCAGTGTCAGTTTGGAAAGAATTTGGTGACACTGTCACTGAGTCTTACCTTGACAGAATGGGATTATTTTCACAAGGACCAGTGGAGCTGTTTCCAATTGGACTTCAGACGACAATTAGCTCGGCAGCAGCTGATGTGACAGAAACTAAAAAACTATAACCGGACAACAGAGGGAGGGAGACAAACAACAGTGAGTCAGAAAGGAGAGGACAGAGAGACAGAAACAGTGAGACAGAGAGAGAGGGTGGAGAGAGAGAGAAATGACAGTGAGTCAGAGAGGAGTGGGACAGAGAGTTAGAGAAGCAGTGAGACAAAGAGAAGCGACAGTGAATCAGAGAGGAGAGGGACAGAGATAGAGAAGCAGTGAGACAGAGAGAGGGGAGAGGGAGAGAAGCGACAGTGAGTCAAAGAGAGAGAGAGAGAGAGAGGAGTGATATGGAGAGGGGAACAACAGAGGAAGGGAGTTAAGTGACAAGAGGTGAATGGTACAAAGAAAGGGAGAGAAGAGAGAAATAAGTGTGGCACACAGAGACCAGATTGTCATAGAAAGAGAGGGGAAAGTAACACAGAGAGGGAAGTGATAGGAAGAAGTGTTACAGAGAGAAAGAGAGAGAGAATGGGATTTAACAGAGAGGGAGCAGACTGGCAGAGAACAGGTCAGAGAGGGACAGGAAGTGACTTTTAGGGAAAGCAGAGTGACAGGCAGAGAAACAACAGAGGTAGAGATGGGGACAGAGAGAGGAAAGGGAGCGATACAGAGAGAAGGGAATGACAGATTGAGAAAGAGGAATAACATAGAAGGGGACAGAGAGAGAGTGGGTAGTGATAGAAGCAAGAGAGAGAGAGATGTATAGAGGACATTGACACAGAGAAAGACAGGACAGTGGCAGGTAGAGAAAGAGGTGAACTACACGAAAAAAAAGGAACAGATGTGAGAGCAAAATAGTAAGGGAGCAACACCACGTTGGAGAGAAAAAGAGGATAACAGAGAGGACCAAGAATTTAATTTAGATTATCCTATGCTTCATGCAAGCTCAGACAAGATGCAACTTCAAGTTCCTTTCCAACTATGTTTCCTGTACATAGATGATTAAAATATAGGACAACAGAACTCCTTACTCTGAACCACTCTAGGTCTAAACTTATGGCAGAGTGTGGTCACAGTGACATCACAGCATACTTCCAATGCTCATCCATATCTTCCTTCAATCCCATCTCTACAACTCTACTCAAATACGTTCTCATGTGAGAACTTTATTAATAGAAAGGAAAGTGGAGTTGAAGTAAATAGTGGGTGTAGATTTGAGGGGCTGAAAGGCCTACTCCTGTTCCTAAGACCTATGTTCTTTCCCAGGATGCAACTCTGCTCCTTCTTCCAAAACTATCTTATTTCCCTATTTATCTCCATTTCTGACTTCTTTTCTTATAATGAAAATGATGGAACATTGACATTTACTTACAGCTGATGTCCAACACTCTCATCCAAACCGCTTCAATTTGTGTCTTGTGGATTAGATCAGATTAGATCATCGGGATTCAACTTCTACCGAAAGTTAAACTGAAGTTTCAGACTTACTTCCTTAACTCTGAAATAAAATACAGTTTACATATACTTGATTACGTAAAGATCTTTACTCATGTTTATTTTTTAATCAGCTACTACTTATTTTGAATGTTTGGTATTTTGGTGCTAACAGAATGATACCTGGATTTCAACACCAAAGGTGAAAATACAAAGAGAATTCATATAAAGTAGGGATTATTCAAAGAGTGGAATATTGTAAATGCTGGAAATCTGAAATAAAACCAGAAATCCCTGCAAATGCTCAGCAAGTGGACAAACAGTTAACACTTAGTCACTCAGAGCTAAGAGAAGTAAGAGATGCAAAAGGTTTTGAGTCAGGCTGTCAGTGGAATACGGTCAAAGGAAAGGGCTGAGACAGAGTTGAAAGCAGGATAGATTGAATGATAGAACAAATTACAGGGCTAAAGGGAATGGAGATGAGGCATGAAAATAAACAACAGGTGCTCTAAGAGCAGGTGTGCTCATCTCTGAAAGCTAAAAGAAGAGAGAGAAACATGCAAAGTATGGGGAGCAACACGGTAAGGTCAAAACTGTTGAACTCAATGTTGAGTCTGAAAGGCTCAGTGGAACAGTGTAACAGGCCAAGAACAGAAACGTCAGCGTGAGAGCAAGGTGCAGAATTGAAATGACAGGCTACTAGAAGTTTAGAGCCATGTTTACAGAGTGAGTGGAGGTGTTCCAAAAAGCATTCAGGCAAACTGCTTTTGGTCTCCACAATGTAGACCTGTGAAAACATGATACTCAATTGAAAGAAGTATAAATGTTGCTGCTTCACATGGGATCCTCAGAAGTGAGCAGAGAGAGGAGGCAGATATTGCACCTCTTTCATTTATGTGGGACGGGGGAAGGGTATTAGTGGTAATCATGGAGTAGACCAGGATGTCATGTCGGGAACAATCCCATCAGAATGCTGAAGGGGAGAGGAGGGGAAGTTGTATTGATGGTACTCTCACACTGGAGGTGACAATAGTAAAAACTGATCCACTGAATGCATGGCTTACTATGCACAAATGCCTTTTTCCAACAAAACATGCAAAAACTATCAAAGACAGTACCAAGTTATTCAATATCCTTAATCAACAAAAGAAAAAAAATCCATCCATCCGTCTCTGCAAATGCACTTAACCCCAAAACCATTAAAGTTTTTAATGAGAGATTGTAGGAACTGCAAATGCTGGAGTCAGAGATAACACAGTGTGGAGCTGGAGGAACACAGCAGGCCAGGCAGCACCCGAGGAGCAGGAAAGTCAACATTTCGGGTCGGGATATTGAAGAAGGGTCCTGACCCCATACATCAACATTTCTGTTCCTCTGATGCTGCTTGGCCTGCTGTGTTGTCTCAAGTCTTTAATAATATGCATTTGAGTTGTCTTTCTTTTTCTTATTTTTGTTTGGTCCTGGGCAGATGTTACTTCTCTAGTGAGTGTTGTATCTGTGTGACTCCCTAAGCAGAACAAGACTCTTGTCGTTCAGATTCAGTGTCTCTGTTGGGTTGAAGACTCCCAGAGCAAAGAACCATAAGATACAGGAGTAATAGAAGCCATTAAGCCCATTGAGTCTGCCCTGCAATTCAATAAGAACACAGCTGATCTGATCATCCTTAACTCCACTTTTCCCCATAACCTTTGATCCCCTTACTGATTAAAAATCTGCTTCTCTCAGCCTTGGATATACTTAACAACCCAGCCTCGACACCCTGTGTAAGGTATTTTATGAGACTCATTATCCTCTAAGAGAAGAAATTCTTTCTCATCTCTGTCTTAAATATCCAATCCCTTATTGTGATATTATGCCCTCTGTTCCTAGACACTCCCATAATGGAAAACAACCCTTTCGCATCTACTCTGTCAATTTTTAAAAAAATTCATTTACAGGATGAGGGCATCACTGGCTAGGCAGCATTTATTGCCCGTCTCTAATTGCCCAGAGGGTAGTTAAATGTCAAACACATTGCTGTGGGTCGCAGTCACATGTCGGCCACACCAGGTAAGGGTGGCATTTGCCCTCCCTAAAGGCCATTAGTGAACCAGTTGGGATTTTCCAACAATTGGCAATGAATTCATGGCCATCATCAGTCTCGTAATTCCAGATTTTTGTTGAATTCAAATTCCACCATCTGCCGTCGTGGCATTCAAATGCAGGTATCATGACCTGGGTCTCTGGATTAACAATCACTAGCCTTTGCCTCCCTGTAAGTCCCCTAAGAACTGTGCGTACTTCAATAATGTTGCCTCATCCTTATGAATTCCAATATGTACACACCCTTGTGAAGAGGATACACTTGCTACAGATCTCTCTGATGAAGGGTCTAGGCCCGAAACGTCAGCTTTGGTGCTCCTGAGATGCTGCTGGGCCTGCTGTGTTCATCCAGCCTCACATTTTATTAACTTGCTACAGATCTATTTGCTTTAGATCATAATGTTGTTCAACAGCTACCACATGTTGCATCAAAAACACATGTCCCTTCCTGCCGTCACTATTGTGTTTCATTTAACTTATAATTTAACTTTTCAAGGTTCCCTGCTCTTTATACTTCACAGTTATAATATTTTGTTTTCATAAAATAAAAACTAAAATAAGCAGATTTCATCTAATCATTGAGCAGTTATTTTTAAAGAAAAAGAAAAATATTGGAAACTTAAACACAAACCAAAAACTTATCCTTTAAAAACTTGAAACGTTCACCAATCAGCTTCTTTCCCTGCACTCACATTGCATTGTGGTCCATGCCACCACTCTGCCGCTGGTCTCACTGCAGGAAGGCCTCTCAATATATGCCTGTCTGACTCACTACTCACTCTGGAGGGGGCCTCTTGCAATAAACATTAACTAAAGAACTTCTGTCCCCTTTTGCATGAAATGTCCAATTGACTCAGCCTTTATCCCACTCTGCGACAATCCTACCCTGACTGTGCTTCTGACAAACGTTGGACTTGTTGATGCCAGGTGTTTTGATTCAAGTAAAGCAGTTATTTTGTTATGTGTCTTAACACCTCTGCACACTCTTAGCAGTGGGATTGCATAGATGTCCACACTCAAATTGGGCAAGAGTTCTACTAGGTAACTCACAAATCCAACAAATTGTTACAATGCTTCCATATCTATTGGTTTCTGCATCCCTGCTACAACACCAGGTATTGTCAGAATCCAGGTGTAGTCCTTTTGTTGTTAGTACATGTTCTATGTACCTGACTCCAGGGATCCTCAATGGCATCACTTTCTTCTTGTTCCTTTCTTTCGTTCTCATCAAGCTTTCTCTTTTGCTATTCTGTGTTGACTACCTTTTTCACTCTTATCAGCTATTATCAGCTACCGTCTCCTCAAAGAATGATTTATTTGCCTTCTTATCTTTCTTTACATTTATTAAGGCCTCTGCAATCACCAGGCCTGCTGGTTCCTCTAACTTGTCTGTCAGGTTGATCTTTTTGGGTAGCTGGAACTCTCCTCAGCAGATGTTGAGTTAGTCTCACACTCTCGTCTAGTTTGAGACGTTAGTCACCAGGAAGATGTTCAAGACTCCTAAAAGTATCATTGGAATCTTTGGTGATCTATTCAGCAATCTATGTCTTAGTGTGAAATACTGTACATGGGACACGAAGACCTTCTAGTCTAATCTTTAGACTTCATTGAGCAGAGGTGAATAGGTTTTGCTTAATATCAACCACCTGGAGCTCCAGATCATCCAAGTACATTGGGCTTGAGGTTCATTAATCCTCTTGGGATAAGCATTGTTCCACCATATAGCCACAACTTTATCTCTCAGGTATTTACTTTTTGGTCACAGGTGTCTGAAGCTCGGGCTTTGCAATTTCACCACACTCATGTGATACTTTCCTTCTTTAGGCATCATTCTAAGTCACAAACCTTTTATCACCTTTAGACCTCACAATGACAACCTACTGTATGTCATAGAATGGTTTTTCAGAATCATTAATTGACATTTTTCCAGCAGCCTTCTTTATTGGCCCACTCTGCCTACTTGCAAAGTGATTCAGATTCTTGCAGTTTGAGCACGATTTCCTCTCATTGGATGTGTTTCTTTTATTGAAATTACATCCTGCTTTCTGGCTTTGACTTTTCTGCTGGCTCGTCTGCATATACTTTTTCCGATTTTCCTAATATGTGGTTCTCATTGGCTTGGAATGTCTCTTAGCATAATGCAAAACTTCACCCTTTCTCCCAATAATATACTTGAGGTGATCATCAATAATCTCAGAGCTTCTGCATATTGATACCTTGCTCACGAGTACATTTCTTTCTCATGATAGGACCTGTAATATTTAAGACAATCCGATGTGATAACGTTTTAGTTTTCCAAATGAAGAGGATGCAGCGATGTTTTCCTCATGTCACAGAAAGATCCTCTGTTTAAGAAGGGAGTAAAGCAAAAGGTGTGAAGCTATACACTGATTAGCCTGACCTCAGTCATTGGTAAGATTTTGGAGTCCATTGCGATGGATGAGATTTCTTAATACTTGGAGGTGCATGGAAAAATAGGGCAAAGTCAGCATGGTTTCATCAATGGGAGGTCATGCCTGACAAATCTGTTAGAATTCTTTGAGGAGGTAATGAGCAGGTTAGACCATGGAGAGCCAATGGATGTTATCTATCTGGACCTCCTGAAGGCCTTTGATAAGATGCCGCACAGGAGGCTGCTGAGTAAGTTAAGGGCTCATGGTGGTAGAGGCAAGGTGCTAGCATGGACAGAAGATTTTCTATCTGGCAGAAAGCAGAGAGTAGGGATAAAAGAGTCCTTCTCAGGGTGGAAGCTGGTGACAAGTGGTGTTCCGCAAGGATCAGTGTTGGGACCACAACTTTGCACTTCATGCTTTAATTATCTAGATGAAGAAACTTCAAAGCATTCTGGTAGGATTTGCAGATGATACCAAGGTAGGTGGAGGGATAGGTAGTATTGAGGAAGTGGGCAGGCTGCAGAAACATTTAGACAGGTTAGGAGAGTGGGCAGATGGAATACAACGTGGGAAAGTGTGAGGTCATGCACTTTGGTAGGAAGAATAGAGGCATGGACTATTTTCTAAATGGGGAGAAAATTCAGAAATCTGAAGCGCAAAGGAACTTAGCAGTCGTAGTCCAGGTTTCCCTTAAGGTAAACTTGCAAGTTGAGTTGGTAGTTAGGAAGGCAATTTCAACGTTGGTATTTATCTTGTGATGACTAGAATATAAAAACAGGGATGTACTTCTAAGGCTTCATAAAGCTCTGGTCAGACCACATTTAGAGTATTGTGAGCAATTTTGGGCCCTGCACCTACGGAAGGATGTACTGGCCCTGGAGTGAGTCCAGACAAGGTTCACAAGAATTATCCCGGGAATGAAAGGTTTAACACAGGAATGTTTGAGGATTCTGGTCTATACTTGACTGAGTTTAGAAGCATATGGGGGAATCCAATTGAAACTTACAGAATACTGAATGGCCTGAACAGAGTGGATGTTGGGACAATGTTTCCACTGGAAGGAGAGACTAGGACCCAAGGGCACAGCGTTAGAGTAAAGGGAAAACCCTTTAGAATGGACATAAGGAGAAATTCTTCAGCCAAAGAGTGGTGAATCTATGGAATTCATTGCCACAGAGGGCAGTGGAGCCAAGTCATTGAGTATATTTAAGCCAGAGAAAGATAGGTTCTTGATTGTTAAGGGAATCAAGGGTTATGGGTAGAAAGTGGGAGAATTGCATTGAAAAACTTGTCAGCCATGTCTGAATGGTGGAGCAGACTCAATGGGCCAAAAGGCCTAATATCTGCTTGTATGGTCTCACGTTCAATATTTTCCCTCTTTCTGAGCTTCAGTGTTGAACATGTACTGTTCACAAATAACATCAATATAGGGTTCAAAATATGTCTTCAAATCCTTTGTAATCTCTCCTGTTTGGGCTCCTGCTCCTCAGTGAGGTTTTGGTGGCAATACATGTTGCAGCACTCTTTCTCAGTTTCGATAATACCTTTACAGTGCTTATTTGCTTCATCTATTTAATCAGTTCTATGGCTATTTCATTGTTTTCCATGAGATTGGAACAGTTTGCAATTTTGTTCCATAACTCTGTTAATTTCAATCTTTGAACAGAATGGAAAAAAATTACAGTTCTGACTACTTTAGCACTTCAAAGCTGCAGACCATGGTTTTAAATTTTCCTGAGGTTGGCACTCTTACAGCATCAAAAGAAGTCATTCAAACTCCACGTTGCATTTTCCTCATCATGTTTTATCACTGTTGTTGTCTGGGCATGTCAGTTCACTACCATGTATGAGCTACTTCTCATGAAGAATGTTAAAAAAACAAGTCTTTTCAAGTATAACAAACTACAGGGTCTACACAGTGTGGAGCTGGAGGAACATTTAGTTTAGTGAGGTGGAGGAAAATCACTTTTTGGTTTAAATAGAAGAATATCTTGTAGTTAACAAGATGTAGTTTATTTCATGTTAGCAATGAATTATAGTTTTCATAATATGATAGATATGGTTACGGAGAGCTTGAAGAGGATTGGATATTAGTTGGGGAATCGAGGACCAGGAAGCATCAGCTGAAAACTGAAGCTGGAACTTTCACAAATGGAAGTAGGAACTATTTCTGTAAAAGGCTTATTGGGAGAATTTTGAAAACCTCTTCCCAAATAACAACTGACGTTTATGAGACTAAGCTTGATAGTTTCTTGTAATACAAAGTAATAGAGCAAAGATATGTAAATACAGTCGGGTCACAGATCATCCATGATCTCATTAAATGACTGATCAGGTTTGTGGAGCTAAATAACCTGTTCTTGTTCTTATGTTCCTCTGTTTAAATGTTTATCAGCATTTTGCTTGTTATTATGTAAGTGAAAGGCTGAATTCTTCACATCTTGAAAAATGTTCTTCAAACAGCATAAAAATGATCCCAACTGTAATCCTGAATATTCAGTCTCCTGGATCTAACTCTTTGGTTATAAAAGTCAATTTTTCTGAAGGCAATGCTGTGGTACGGGGAATTCTCCATATGCATCCTTCACCAGGAACAATGCTGTTGACTTCAAAACCTTGTGGTAACTTAAAAGGACATAGTTCACTGTTTCTGTGGGGAAACCAATCAAGAGTTGGCTGTAGAGTATGTATTTTAGGAAGCTGGAGAGCGTGAGCACTGTTGTTTCTGTTAATATATTTATATTGAAGGTGCTAAGTAGCAGCAGACCTAACATATTATGCAACAAGGGACTGTTTGCTTAAAGTTAAGCCATTTTAGTGACGATGATTGAGCAATCGCTTTAGGAAGTTGATAAAGGAATCATGTCCTGTTTACCTGCCATGGAATAAAACAGTGACAATTGTGGCTTGCATAACTTGGAAGGGAGTATGTGAGGATTTAATTTGCACAGCACAATCTACAGGATATGTACAGACTATAGGAAAAATGAACTTACCAAGAACAAAGTATGAGACATTACATGTATGAAACAGTTTGTGGGCTTACTTGGAAAAATAAATACAATGTGATATCTTCCTTTTGAATGAAACACCAATATTTATTTTTATAAGGACCCTTCTCCCCTGCGCAAAGTCTGCTTCTTTCTCTGATGTTGCAACCTCCCCACCATTAAAACTGCAAATAGAGTTCTTCCTTCCCCACCAGCTGGCAGTAGATGGTAACGCTCAGAGGCCTTACTGAAGCACAAAGTCCTTTCCAGACAAAAAGCATCACTCCTTGATGACTCCAACCACGCTTCCAAAACCCCAGCACTTTCACTAAGTCTGCAACTGCAACTAGATGGATAAAACGCACCTCACTGTGGAGCCTTTAAACTGTGCTAGCTGGGGGAAATCCCTCACCCAGCTGAATATAGGTTGCATTGTGTATATTTAGGACAAAGGATTTACACAAGTAGTCACGGTCCAAGTTGGCAACTCAGATGCTAAATCAGCAATAATGGCTGACATATGTCACAATTTGTCTCCTTCCATGTAAGCAAGGTGTGCCAACACAATGACCCTCCACAGCATGGCAATTTGCACAGAGGGTGTGAGGAACAGGTACTCTACCCTTCTTTACTGCCAGCAGGTAGATCAGTGCTACAAGACTGGGGATGGCAACCCTAAAGCTTAATATGTATAGCATAATTTTCAGGCTTTTCGAAATAAGGCTTAGCAAAGAGAATTTGGAGGAAAACAAATTAAGATAAACCTGGGCATGTTTTACTGATCCTGAGGAAATTTAGTGCCATGGACAAAGGAGGAATATCATATGATTTTTTTGCTCATAAGCAGAGGTGATTTTTAATTCCTTATTCTTATTTATACTTCATTTTGTTCCTTTTGGAAATATATGATGTTGTGACACACCACTGGCCCCAACACTCTGTTTGCGAATCCAATTCTTAAATGATCTGCATCAAAATCTCTTCAGGTTTAAACAAAAGCATTATTCATTCACAGACTCCAAAACTAGAGCATAATTTTGGGGATCCATATGCATACAAACACAGGCATACAAGGAAAATAAAACAAAGAAAAAGAAAAAAAGGTTACAACAAAGAATAGATTAAAATTCAAAAATTATGAACTTATGTCCAGTGAACGTTTCATGCAGTTGGCTGATCTAGCAGACTTCCTTTGATGTGGGAGCTCAGGTGCAGGTGGATGTAGTTGGAGACTTTTGAATGCTGGGAATTAATTCATTTTTAACGCAATGCCATTTGGAATTTAATCCTGACAAGTAGGAGGTGATGCATCCTGGGAGGTGTAATACGGGAAGGATAAACACAATGAATGTAGGTCACTAGGGAGTACTGAGGAACAAAAGAACCTTGGTGTTCAAGTCCCCAGGTCCCTGAAGGTGTGGGCACAGACAGCATGGTGAAGGAAGCATCTGGGATACTTGCTGAAAGGGAATCTGATTGAGATAGAAAAAATTAAGGAAGACATAGACATATCATGAGAATCTCTTCCCCATGCCAGATGTGTCTGAGAAAGAAAGGTGTAAGTTTAAGGTGAGGGGTAAGTGGTTTCGAGAGGACCTGAGGAAAAATCGTTTCACTCAGATGATGGTAGCAATTTTGAATGTGCTGCCTGAGAGAACGGTGGATGAAGGTACTCTCACAACATTTAAGGAGCATCTGGATGAGCACTTAAAATGCCAGGGTATAGAAGGCTGTGGACCAAGTGCAAGTACAAGGGATTAGTATAGTTTCGTGTTTGTAGGTCAGCATAGAGATGGTGGGCAGAAGGGTCCGTTTCCACGCTGCGTGACTCTATGATAAGAACAGGGATGTAATATTGGAATTATATAAGATACTGGTTAGGTGACAGCTGGATGTTTGAGCAGAGTTCACATTACAGGAAAAACATAAGTATCTAGAGAAAGTACAGAAGAGATGTACAAGAAATTGTCAGGCTTGAAAATTGTAGCTATAAGGGAGGACTGCATTGGCTACGATTGTTTTCCTGTGAAGAGTAGATTGAGGGGTGTCTTAATTGAGATGAAGATTGAGTGGTGTGGAAACAGTGGACAGGGAAGACCTGTTTCTCCTGGTGGAGAGGTTAATGGCCAAAGGCACAGATTTAAGATGAATGGTAGAAGGATTAGACATGACAGGAAGAAAAACAGTTTCACTCAGAGAGAGGTGGATGACTGCTACTTGTTGCCCAGTTCAGTGGTTGAAGTAGAAACCTGACTGTCACTTACAAGAACCTGGATCTGCCTGTGAATTACTGTAACCTGCACAGGTACGGGCCAGATACTGGAAATTGGGATTAAAACAGGCAGCTAGTTATTCAACCAGCACCGATACTATGGGGTGAACAGTCTTCTTTTGTGCTGTAACTTTTCAGTGATTCTATCTGCTTTGGGATCCTGTAGTCATCCTGCAGGAGGCATGGCCTGACCATTTCAGGTGAATTTTCAGGAAGGTGGTCTCTACACTGTTGAACACAGCACACAGAAGGGTTATGTTGTGATTCTGTCCCCCAAATGAATTACCATAATGAACCTCAGGTGTCTTTGGCGGAGGTGTTCCATTGCTTTGATATGCTATCTATGGCAGACCCAGGATTCTGGCCAACCCAGTGTGGTAAGGACAATGGTCTGGTAGACTTTGACTCTAGTCTTCAGTTTAAAACAATATGTCTGAATGCAACAATCATTAAGTCAGTTGTAGGCAAAATGCCACAACAGATGGCATTCTGAAAGAGCACATGGCCAAGGTCTGAGAATTTTTCCACAAATGTTGAGACTGGTGCTAATGATGGCTCACTACATGTACCCAATGTAGGCTGGAACAAGCTTGGTCTTGGAAATGTGAATGTGGAGACGAGCACTTTTGGAAGTATTGAGAATTTTTTTGTCCAAGTTTCAGAATTCTTCCCTGTCTTGGACAGCAAGGACACACTCACCTATACACAGAAGCTCTGCATTTTTGCCCTGTGACTTTACTGAAAACACACAGAAATTGAAAAGCTTCCCTGAATGAAACCTACTGTCAATATTTACGATGGCTTCCCTGGGTAATGTAGCAAAGGAGAAATTGAAGAACTGAGGAGTGACAACATATCCTGGCTTTAAACTGTTGGCTTCTTCAAAGGATTTGAACTTCTCACTAAAGACACAACACATCCAATCACACCATGAAGTGGGGCAGAAGCAGCATTATTACTAAGCTACTAGAGTATAATCCACAGGGTCAGGTTAATGCTCGAGCTATAAGGGTGTTAATTGGTAGGATTTAAATTTACTTAATACAATATAGAACTAAAAGTTTGGTGCCACAAAACTTCCACGGACTGTTGTTCAAAAACAAACCCAGTTGCTTTGCTAATGTCCTTTGGGAAATGGTATCTGCTGACTTTACCTGTTCTAGCCCACATGTGACTCCAGACACACAACATTGTGGTTGAATCTAAACTTTGCTCTGTGATACCAACTAAAGTAAAATGAGTGTGGGATTTGGAGATGGTATTTTGGTCAATGATAAGGGCACCATTTATGTTGGAGCTGTTGCTAACATTGGGTGCAGAGCTGACACTGCTATGGGATGTAGTGTTGGCGTTTATCCACTCTGTTTACGGGAAAATCTGAATTCAGAAAAAAGGTAGGTTGTTTGACCACTCTTAGGCTGTTCTGCCATTGGATGAGATTATGGCTGATCTGACTGTGATCAATCACTACTTCCCAACATGCTCTCATACCACTTGACTCCATTGTCAACTAGGCATGTCAGTTTAAAAATGTCTCTGAAAAACACTGAATAACTTTGACCTGTAACCTTTGGTTACCCCTGGATAACTCCTTGCCGTAACCAACAGCTTAACATGGTAAGCCATGCTATTAACACAATTAGGGTTGCCAATGACCATAAATGGAACTGGACTAGTCATTATAAGTGTTATAGCTGCCACTGACTGTCACCTACAGGTTGACCAGCAGACCAGCAAGGAAATGCAGAAGCTGAATGAGAAACTGTTGACCCCAGAACATGCTGAGGAACTCAAAAGGCATCACACATATTGAAACACTTCTTTTGAGTCTCCAATGGACTGGTTGACAACAGTCAAGGGGAATATCAAGAAGTTCTTCATCCTCAAAGGTATTCAGAAGGTGAGAGAGAAATGGGGAAAAAAAACTGTTCAAACTCCAGAAAAAGAATGCATAGCCTACTCCTGCTGCAGATGATGGGAATCAATGCCATGGAATGAAGAGCCAGCAAGCCTCACTCTTTGTCTTGGCAACCTCCAAGATAATTTTTGGTCCAGTGTCTGTGCTGTGGACCAGGATGAAACGTGCTATTTTTTTCCCTTTATTCATTCATGACATAAGGGCGTCACTGGCCATGCCAGCATTTATTGCCTGTCCCTAATTACCTAGAGGGTAGTTAAGAGTCAAACACATTGCCGGGGTCTAGAGTCACATATAGGCCAGACAAGGTAAGGATGGCAGTTTCCTTCCCTAAAGGACATTAGTGAACCAGATGGGGTTTTCCCAACAATCAACGATGGATTCATGGTCATCATTTGGTTCTTAATTCCAGATATTTTACTGAATTCAAATTTCACTGCCTGCCATGGTGGGATTCGAACAGGGGTCCCCAGAATGTTACCTGGGTCTCTGGATTAACAGTCCAACGATAATACCATTGGCCATTGCCTCCCTGCTTGTGTTTCACCTTCCAGAAGGAGAGCTCTGTGATCAGAAGCCTGAAAGATGGCTCATTTACTTCATCTCAGTCTGATGTTTTGAGGGTCAGCAAATCTTTCTCCTCCAGTCTGTAGGACACAAAGCCCACAGACACACAGCCTCCCAGCCTTTCCTTTTCTCTGTCACAGAAGTTTAGGATGCCAGCACATGGGAGAGCCAAGACCAGCTGCTATCCCTCAATGGACTGACTAAGGCCTTTGATTTTGATAGAATCCCCTAGTGTGGAAACAAGCCCTTCTGCCCCATAAGTCCACACCAACCTATCCCCCGTAGTCCATCTAAGGTCCACATCCCTGAACACTAGGGGCAATTTAACATGGTCAATTTACCTAGCCTGCACATCTTTGGACTGTGGGAGGCAACCAGAGCACCCAGAGGAAACCCACGCAGATATGGGGGAGAATGTGCAAACTCCACACAGACAGTCACCCGAGGTGGCTGGAATCGAACCTGGTCCATTGTGCTATGAGGCAGCTGTGCTAACCACTGAGTCACGTGCCGGCCACACTGTTGTTTTGAGAAAAATAAAACTCCAGGAAGTGATGGCTTACCGCTCAAGTGGGACTTGGTTGGCCAGGGCCGACTGGAGGTGTATGACAATATGCTTCTGGTAAGTAGCAGGTGTGAATCCAAGAGGAAAGATATCATCACCCTCATATACAAGCAGAAAGGAGAGAGGGAGGAAATTAGAAAATAGCAACCAATTTCACTGCTGAATGCAAATCACAAAACCCTATCTGAGGTCAGTGCTAACCAGGTTAATTCTGCTATGGGAACAGAGACCCCAGTCAAATCTGTGCTGTACCTGGAAGGATGATCTTTGAGAGCCTTACGCTCCTCAGTGATACAACTAACTTTGTACAGGACAGAGTAGTGGACACCCGCCTCTTCAGCCTGGACAAAGAGAAGGCCTTTGGCAGAATATTGCGCACCTACATATGGGATGTGCTGTACAAAATGGGCTTTCAGAAGGGAATCACAATTGGATCCAACAGCTCTACACCAACATCTGGAGCACAGTTTCAGTCAATGATTGGGAATCAGACCTGGAGTCAGATAGGATTCCCCTCTCTTTGTTTCCTTTTGTGTTGTATAGAACCTTTCACCAAGTTCATCAAGAAGGACACAAACCTTAGAGGGGTGTCTATTCTAGGCAGCACAGGCCTGCAGGTTAAAGCCTCCCTGTACGTGGATGATGTCACCATTTCTGATCAGATCTGCTGTCAATGTGGAGACTCATGAGGTTCTGCGACTAGTTCAAGCTGGCCTTGGGAGCCAAGTTAAATTGAGACAAATGCAAGGTCATGTTTTTTGGGAACTGGGCCAACTGATCCTTTTTGTCCTTCCTTTTCGAGACAGGTTACCTGAAGGGGCTGGGACATGAGCCAGAACTTAGGAGGGGCGTATTGACAAATTGAAGCAGAAACTGGGCAGGTGGTAGCACTTTTCTCTCTCCAGTGGGTGAAAACCTGGTCATCAGGTGTGAGGTAATCTTGGTTTGCTGCAAGTGCCGCAGGTCATAGAGAAATACAGCATGGAAACAGACCCTTTGGTCCAACTCATCTGCACTGACCAGACATGCATATTTGATGTAGCCCTATTTGCCAGTATTTGGTTCCTATCCCTCTAAACCATTCCTATTAAATGCCTTTTAATTGTTATAGTTGTAACCACTTCACCACTTCCTCTGGCAGCTCATTCCATACATGTATCACACTCTGCATGAAAAAGTTGCCGCTCAGGTCCTTTTAAATCTTTCCCCTCTCACGTTATACCCTCCAGTTTTGGGCTCTCCAACCCTAGGAAAAGACCTTGGCTATTCACCCTATCCATGCCCCTCGTGATTTTATAAACCACTCAGCCTTCAATTCTCCAGGGACAAAAGCCCCAGCCTATTCAGCCTCAAACCCTCCAGTCTTGTAAATGTTTCTGCACCCTCTCAACTTTAGTAATGTTCTTCCGACAGAGCTGCAACATGACATGCCAACTCCTATACTCAATGTACTGACCATTGAAGGCAAGGTCTGGTCCAATCCTCATGCCTGTGTCTTAGCAGTCACCTCATCTTCAGCTTCATCTGGAAGTCAAAGATGGACTATATCCGCAGGGACACCATGTACTTGACCACACATCCATTAGGAAGTGGGCAGCACATAACTGCTTTGAAACCTTGCGAGAAAAGGAGAGAGTTGATCCTGTCTGATGACTCCCTTGGCAAACTGAATGTCGTTTGGCAGAATGGCTCATTGCCAGAACTTTCCAACAAGCATCAAGACATAGTTTGGCTGGTGATGAGAAGGTCACTACCTGTCAAATGTGCACTTGGACTCTCTTCCCCTGCACGATGCCCTTGAAGTGGCTGCTGGGGTGAAGACACTGCCACACATATCATTCTGGACTGTACTTTTGGAAAGAAGTTCTGGAGAGAGAGGCAATGGTTTCTGTTGCTGTTTGTTTCAAGCAGCTCCATGACGCAGGACACTGTGTTCTAAGGGCTGTTCCTTAGATGCACACTGAAACAAACTGTGTCAACTGTGACTGGAAGACCATCAGCTCAGTGAAAGGTGCTCTTTGGTCTGCCCAAAACGTGTCGGTCTTCCAGTGCAAAAAAGTTGACTTCAACCCAGTGTTGCAGACTGGCACATTCCAAGGTCCAGGACTGCATGTTCACGGATGCATGAAAGATAGGAGCAGCTGTCACCAAGGCACAGCAGGGAAAGAAGGAACTTTTGCCAAAGTACAATGGGGGTCCGTTCACACTTCAAACCAACTGAGCCTCCAAACGTATGTAAATATTTTTCCTGCATGAGTTAAAAATGCTGTTGCATTTATAACTGCACAGTAACACTGTGGAACATGAAACTTGAAATGCAGCTCAATGGTATCAATGCGGACTTCACAAGCTTCAAAATCCCCCCTCCCACTACCATATCCCAAAACCAGTCCAGCTCGACCCCACCTCCCCAACCTGTCCTTCCTTCCACCTATCCCCTCCTCTCACCTCAAGCTCCACCCCCACCTCCAACCTACTAACCTCATCCCACCCCCTTGACCGGTCCATCCTCCCAGAGCTGACCTATCCCCTCCTTACTTCCCCACGTCCACTCACCTTTACTGGCTCCATCTAACCTTTACTGTCTCCTCTCCACCTATCTTCTCCTCTATCCATCTTCTATCTACCTCTCCCTCACTCCCTATTTATTTCAGAACCCCCTTCCCCTCCCCCATTTCTGAAGAAGGGTCTAGGTCTGAAACAGAGACAATAGTAACTGCAGATGCTGGAGAATCCGAGATAACAAGGTGTAGAGCTGGATGAACACAGCAGGCCAAGCAGTATCTTAGGAGCACAAAAGCTGAAGTTTCAGGAGTAGACCCTTCATCAGAAACGTCAGCTTTTGTGCTCCTAAGCTGCTGCTTGGCCTGCTGTGTTCATGCAGCTCTACACTTTGTTATCTAGGTCTGAAACATCAGCTTTCCTGCTCCTCTGATGCTGCTTGGCCTGCTGTGTTCATCAGCTCTACACCTTGTTATCACTGTTCAGAGTTCACACTGTTTCCTAATTCGAAAATGCAAATTGGTAAGTATTTAGATGTGCCGTTGTGACGCAATAGCATGCAATGCTATGGGCTAAGCACAGTGAAATGTAATTAGAACAGTTATGTGCTTTTCTCGAACAACACAGACTGGAATGGCCTTTTTCGGTGCTGTAGGCTCTATGATTCTGTAAAACCATCCGCTCCACACTCCCCTCCAACCCCACCACACCCGGCACCTTCCCCTGCAACCGCAGGAAGTGCTACACTTGCCCCCACACCTCCTTAATCACCCCTATCCCAGGCCCCAAGATGATTTTCCATATCAAGCAGACATTCACCTGCACATCTGCCAATGTGGTATATTGTATGCATTGCACCCGGTGTAGCTTCCTCTACATTGGGGAAACCAAGCGGAGGCTTGGGGACCGCTTTGCAGAACACCTCCACTCAGTTCGCAACAAACAACTTGCACCTCCCAGTCGCGAACCATTTTAACTCCTCCTCCCATTCCTCAGACGACATGTCCATCATGGGCCTCCTGCAGTGCCACAATGATGCCACCCGAAGGTTGCAAGAACAGCAACTCATATTCCGCTTGGGAACCCTGCAGCCCAATGGTATCAATGTGGATTTCACAAGCTTCAAAATCTCCCCTTCCCCCGCTGCATCCCAAAACCAGTCCAGCCTGTCTCTGCCTCCCTAACCTGTTCTTCCTCTCACCCATCCCTTCCTCCCACCCCAAGCCGCACCTCCATCTCCTACCTACTAACCTCATCCCACCTCCTTGACCTGTCCGTCTTCCCTGAACTGACCTATCCCGTCCCTACCTCCCCACCTATACTGTCTCCACCTATCTTCTTTTCTCTCCATCTTCGGTCCGCCTCCCCCTCTCTCCCTATTTATTCCAGAACCCTCACCCCATCCCCGTCTCTGATGAAGGGTCTAGGCCTGAAACGCCAGCTTCTGTGCTCCTGAGATGCTGCTTGGCCTGCTGTGTTCATCCAGCCCCACACTTGGTCATCCCAAGCACCAGGCTGATTTTTTTGCTGCATGTCCAAAGTCAACGTCACCTTGATGTTGCAGACCCTGACCCACCGAACTGCACCACTAGCCCCGCCCCCGGCTGGTATCACAGCCCCCAGGCTTCTGGCCTCGCCCATGATCCACCATAGTCCCGCCTACTGATAATAGCCCCGCCCTTGAACCGATTTCCCCGCCCCTTGGGTGCTGATCGCCTGGCCCAACAGGCTTCTGGCCCAACCCCCGAACTGGAAGACCCAATCGTGTTCGTCTTGTCCCAGACCTTGGTCACGTCTTTTGAAGCTTGCCCCGCCCGTGAAGGTTAGTTCCGCCTTGCCGCAGCTGCCATTCGCCCGCGCCGCGGTGTGGCCACGCCCCTTAGTCTACCAACCTCTCCCCTTAGGCTGCTAGCCCCGCCCTAAGAGACGGCGCGACCAATCCGCATGTACCCCGCCCACTGAACCATGTTTCCCCGCCCACTGAACCATGTGCCCCGTCCACTGATTCATGTGCCCCGCCCACATGCTTCACCGCAGTTACACGCCGCCCCCTCCCGGCGCTATAGCGTGCTCCGTGGAGCCGCGGATGACGTGGCGCTGCCGGAGCGGCGGGCTGGTGGCGCGCGCCTCCTCAGGCCGAGTAGTGCGAGGCGAGGCGGGGCCGGGCCGGAGCGGAGGCCTGTGAGTGTGGCGAGCACCCGGCGGTAGCGGCGCTCAGAATTAGAGCCTACGCGACATGGCCCCTTGCAGATTCCTTCTGTTGGCCTGTGTCGGCCTCAGCAACAGCATCCTGAGGGCCCGAGCCGATGAACACGATCACACGGTGAGCGGAAAATACCGGCAGGCTAGCCTCCCGGATCCGGGTGAGGGCCCGTGGCTCCCTGTTGGTGCGGGTCCTGATGATGACTGGTTGTGGTGCTGGTGACGGCCGAGGGCGCTTTTTCCGGATCCCGTGACGCTGTGGCCGAAGTCTCGATCAGCCTTCGGGCTGGAGTTGAGATCGGGTGCCTGGGCCCTCGTTGGTGGATTCCGCTTCCCGGCGCTGACCTTGCACCGCTGTCTGTCGTTCCCCTGCCAGACTTGGCCTGCGGCCTGGGCCTCGCGTGTGATAACGAGCGTGGCCCGTGCCGGGTATGGCAGTGGCAAGGATCTGTGTTGTGTGGTTGTGGCTTAGATTCCGAGTGCTTTGAGATCGTGCTTTAACTGAGTGAGGCAGTGATGTTACTTGTAGAAACAGCCTTTTAATTTCCTTGTTCCAACTACAAATATTATAAAGAGTGAAATTATTGACTTTTTGGTGTGTTTGGTTGACTGTCATCGCTCCGTTTGGTGCTTCAAATCGAATGGAATCGTATTCAAATTGTTTGTGACATCTGCAAGTAACCAAACATTTATTTTTGTTAGTTGCTTTTGTGCTTGTCGTGATGGCATTTGAAGTAACTCCATGAATACTCTTTCTCTTTGTAAGGGAATACAATCTGAGCATTCGTGGCCAGGCTTGACAGGCCCAAAGGTATGAGCAAGCATTGCCTTGGAGATGAAAGTTGTAATGTGGCTTCTGGTGGAAAGGTCCTGTAATATAGGAAGGATCTTCTAGGCATTATGGACCATGAAGTTTCCTTGTGGGTTAGAAACAGGGAGATTAATCCCTGCTCTGAATCTTTATTCCTATACAGTGTTTCCTGTTGAGATGTTTGGGGAGGATAAAGTTTTGTTAATGTTTGTGTTTCTCGCAGATGATTATTTTAGTCATCATTTGTTTAAACCTCTGTTGCAAAAATATCTGCAAGTCTGTGAGTGCTACTGTAAAACTTGCAGGCCTTAAAAAAATGAGTTAGCATCAGACCTGAAAGATGGATGGTGAATAGTGGACAGTCAATTTAGCATTCTGATCTGAAGTAAAGAAACAATGCGCAGAAACTGTCCTGCCATGGAAATATGTGGTTATACTATCCACATCTCAATATAAGTCACTATTCCAAATTAACCATTATCCAGTGTTAATAGTCTGTAAAACTTCCGGTAAGTTAAGCTTTGGTGTACAAGACAAATCTTTTGCAGTTAATACCTTTTTATTCTGTTGTTTAAAATCACAGGATGTGAAATATTGATAATAACATAAACTATTTTGTGTACTTTATCCTCTTACGAAGTGACACTAGCAAAAGAGGGTGGAACATCTATTTTGGCACTCGCTATTGCCATTACGCTCTGTCAGGTCAAGTAACTGCAAGAGTACTGTTCCCTTCTGTTTCATCCAAACCTCAGTGTTATCTCTTTGCCTCATTGCAATATTGTTTTATATCCAAATCAGTCCTGTGGCCAAGTGAGATTGCTGATTTAGTACTGAGGTGTGAATTTTTCTGTAGACCTATATCCACAGGAAACTGGATTGATAGTTTCCCAAAGGCATTCTAAATAGAAACTTTTCAACCAGCTAACGGAAAACTTGCTATTCATCCATTTGGGTTGAGCTTAAAACTTGATAATATGCCTAATTGTGCAAACGTGGAGCCACGTTCACCCTCCTGTTACAGTTGTGATCCAGTACCTGGATCAGGCCGGTCCGCTGTATTCCAGAACACTAACTGAGTAGAAAGTCTGATTTGTTGAAACCTGAAGTTGGAAACTAATTGTGGTGTGGTCTTGGGATTCTTTGGAAACTATACTGTACACTATTGTATGTTATTATATTCTGTAAGAAGTGGTAGAGATAACTCAAGTTGTTGAGCATATGATCACTTGATTACAAGTAAAAATATAATGCTGAAAACTATGTTGGATCAAGGGGAATTTCATGGCTGGGCTGCTCAGTGTTCGCTAGATGTCTGGTTTTATTTCAAAATTGTACTTTTATCTAATCTTTTTTATGAAAGTATTTCAGGGAAGGTTACATTCTCACAGCAGTAACTCAGGGAACTAATGATAATTACCCAGTCCTGGTCTATTTGATGTTTTTATTGTGTGTAGAATGATTCTGATGTAATTATGGTGGAATATATTGGTAAATGTTATTTCACTATTTAGCTCTTGGTTTTTGTACCAGAGCTTAGAACTGCTTGCTAATAAAATAAAACAGCACGACAGATCTAGAGCTAGACTGAGCTGGTACTTATGAACTATCAGAGGTGTACACCAGTGGTGCGCACCCAATTGATAATGCATGCAAAACCTTGAAATGTCTGTTTACTTGTCATTCCTGTTCTGTTTACATTGAAGGTATTCGATAAATTGTTACATTTCGTCTTGCAAATTATATGTTTAGAAGCAATTTATTTTGAACCAGCCACTGTTTAGTAGAGGTGCTGGGTGGGTGATTATAAGAAGGTCTTTTGCTCACCTAAAAAGCAGAGCAATAAACATTGTAATAGCTGTATAGTGTATTGCAGAATGTTAGTTTGTAGTCGAGGTAAATTGGAAGGCAGAGGGGGTTATTGAGAGGAGTTACAGGGAGGTAGTTACCTCAGGTACAATAAAAAGGCAGATGGGTTACGGTCAAGGGACGGAAAGGGAACCGGCAGGCAGTGCGGGGATCCCTATGGCCATTCCCCTCAACAATAAGTATACCGTTTTGGATACTGTTGGGGGGGGGGGGGGACTTACCGGGGAAAGCAGTGGGGCACAGGTCTCTGGCACAGAGTCTGCCCCTGCTGCTCAGAAGGGGACAGGGATGAGGAGCAGAGCAGTAGTCTTTGGGGACTCCATTGTTAGGGGGACAGATAGGAGGTTCTGTGGGGACGAGAGAGACTCACGGTTGGTGTGTTGCCTTCCAGGTGCCAGGGTGCGTGATGTCTCTGATCGTGTTTTTGGGATCCTTAAGCGGGAGGGGGAGCAGCCCCAAGTCATGGTCCACATTGGCACCAACGACATAGGTAGGAAGAGAGTTGGGGATTTAAGACAGAAATTCAGGGAGCGAGGATGGAAGCTGAGAGCTAGGACGAACAGAGTTGTTGTCTCTGGTTTGTTGCCCGTGCCACGCGCTAGTGAGGCGAGGAATAGGGGGAGAGAGAGGAGTTGAACACATGGCTACAGGGATGGTGCAGGAAGGAGGGTTTTGGATTCTTGGGTAATTGGGGCTCTTTCTGGGGTACATGGGACCTCTGCAAGCAGGATGGTCTTCACCTGAACCAGAGGGGTACCGATATCCTGGGGGGGACGTTTGCTAAGGTTATTTGGGTGGGTTTAAACTAATTCAGCAGGGGGATCGGAACCAAAATTGTAGAAAAAGTTGAAAGTAGGGAGATCCGAAATAAAGTTTCAGGGACGCAAGATGGCTCCGGCAAGCAAGACACTTGGTTTGAAGTGTCTACTTCAACGCATGGAGCTTCCGGAATAAGGTGGGTGAACTTGCAGCATGGGTTAGTACCTGGGACTTCGATGTTGTGGCCATTTCGGAGACCGGGATAGAGCAGGGACAGGAATGGTTGTTGCAGGTTCCGGGATTTAGATGTTTCAGTAAGAACAGAGAAGATAGTAAAAGGCGGGGAGGTGTGGCATTGTTGGTCAAGGACAGTATTACAGTTGCAGAAAGGATGTTTGGGGACTCGCCGGCTGAGGTGAGAAACTCTCCAGGAAAGGAGAGGTCACCCTGTTGGGAGTTTTCTATAGGCCTCCGAATAGTTCCAGAGATGTAGAGGAAACGATAGTAAAGATGATTCTCGATAGGAGTGAGAGAGAGACAGGGTAGTTGTCATGGGGGTCTTCAACTTTCCAAATATTGACTGGGGACACTATAGTTCGAGTACTATAGATGGGTCAGTTTTTGTCCAGAGTGTGCAGGAGGGCTTCCTGACACAGTATGTAGATAGGCCAACAAGGGGCGAAGCCACATTAGATTTGGTACTGGGTAATGAGCCCGGCCAGGTGTTAGATTTGGAAGTAGGTGAGCACTTTGGTGATAGCGATCACAATTCTGTCATGTTTACTTTAGTGATGGAAAGGGATAGGTGTATACCACTGGGCAAGAGTTATAGCTGGGGGAAAGGCAATTACGATGAGATTAGGCAAGATTTAGGGAGCATAGGATGGGGAAGGAAATGGCAGGGGATGGGCACATTAGAAATGTGGAGCCTATTCAAGGAAAAGCTCCTGTGTGTCCTAGATAAGTACGTACCTGTCAGGCAGGGAGGAAGCTGTAGAGCGCGGGAGCCGTGGTTTACGAAGGAAGTGGAATCTCTGGTCAAGAGGAAGAAGAAGGTTTATGTTAGGATGAGACGTGAAGGCTCAGTTAGGGCACTTGAGGGCTACGAGGTAGCCAGGAAAGACCTAAAGAGAGAGCTCAGAAGAGCCAGGAGGAGACATGAGAAGTTGTTGGCGGATAGAATCATGGTAAACCCTAAGGCTTTCTATAGGTATTTAAGGAATAAAAGAATGATGAAAGTAAGGTTAGGGTCAATCAAGGATAGTGGTGGGAAGTTGTTTGTGGAGTCAGAGGAGATAGGGGAAGCACTAAATGAATATTTTTCGACAGTATTCGCTCTAGAAAACGACAATGTTGTCGAGGAGAATACTGAGATACAGGCTACTAGACTAGGTGGGATTGAGGTTCACAAGGAAGAGGTATTAGAAATCCTTCAGAAGGTGAAGATAGATAAGTCCCCTGGGCCGGATGGGATTTATCCTCGGATCCTCTGGGAAGCCAGGGAGGAGATTGCCAAGCCTTTGGCATTGATCTTTAACTCGTCATTGTCTACAAGATTAGTGCCAGATGACTGGAGGATAGCAAATGTGGTTCCCCTGTTCAAGAAGGGGAGTAGAGACAACCCTGGTGATTATAGACCAGTGAGCCTTACCTCAGTTGTTGGTAAAGTGTTGGAAAAGGTTATAAGAGAGAGGATTTATAATCACCTAGAAAAGAATAAATTGATTAGGGATAGTCAGCACGGTTTTGTGAAGGGTAGCTCGTGCCTCACAAACCTTTATTGAGTTCTTTGAGAAGATGACCAAACAGGTAGATGAGAGTAAACCTAGTGAATGGACGCTAGGATGCTAGGAAGTTGTTTCTGTTAGGCGGGGAGACTAGGACCCATGGGCGCAGCCTTAAAATTAGAGGCGGTAAATTTAAAACTGAAATGAGATGACATTTTTTCAGCCAGAGAGTGGTGGGCTTGTGGAATTCATTGCCGCAGAGTGCAGTGGAGGCAGGGACGTTGGATGCCTTCAAGGCAGAGATCGACAAATTCTTGATCTGAAAAGGAATCACCGGCTACTGGGAGAGTGCAGGGAAGTGGTGTTGAAATGCCCATCAGCCATGATTTAAATGGCAGAGTGGACTTGATGGGCCGAATGGCCTTACTTCCACTCCTATGTCTTATGGTCTTATGGTCTTATGGTCTAAACCAGTTGATGTGGCGTATATGGATTTCAGCAAGGCGTTCGTTAAGGTTCCCCACAGTAGGCTATTGTATAAAATGTGGAGGAATGGAATTGTGGGAGATATCGCAGTTTGGATCAGAAATTGGCTTGCTGAAAGAAGACAGAGGGTGGTAGTTGATGGGAAATGTTCATCCTGGAGACCAGTTACTAGTGGTGTACTACAAGGGTCGGTGTTGGGTCCATTTGTCATTTCGTCATTTTGTCATTTGTGCTGTTTGTCATTTTTCTAAATGACCTGGATGAGGGCGTAGAAGGATGGGTTAGTAAATTTGCAGATGACACTAAGGCCAGTGGAGTTGTGGATAGTGACGAAGGATGCTGTAGGTTGCAGAGGGACATAGATAAGCTGCAGAGCTGGGCTGAGAGGTGGCAAATGGAGTTTAATGCAGACAAGTGTGAGGTGATGCACTTTGGTAGGAGTAACCGGAAGGCAAAGTACAGGGCTAATGGTAAGATTCTGGGTAGTGTTGATGAGCAGAGAGATCTTGGTGTCCATGTACACAGATCCTTAAGTTGCCACCCAGATTGACAGGGCTGTTAAGAAGGCATACAGTGTTTTAGCTTTTATTAATAGAGGGATCGAGTTCCGGAACCAAGAGGTTATGCTGCAGCTGGTCAAAACTCTGGTGCGGCCGCACTTGGAGCATTGCGTACAGTTCTGGTCACTGCATTATAAGAAGGATGTGGAAGCTTTGGAAAGGGTGCGTAGGAGATTTACTAGGATGTTGCCTGGTATGGAGGGAAGGTCTTACAAGGAAAGGCTGAGGGACTTGATGCTGTTTTCATTAGAGAGAAGAAGGTTGAGAGGTGACTTAATTGAGACATATAAAACAATCAGAGGGTTAGATAGGGAGAGCCTTTGTCCTAGGATGGTGACAGCGAGCACGAGGGGGCATAGCTTTAAAGTGAGGGGTGAAAGATATAGGACAGATGTCAGAGGTAGTTTCTTTACTCAGAGAGTAGTAAGGGAATGGAACGCTTTGCCTGCAACGGTAGTAGATTCGCCAACTTTAAGTACATTTAAGTTATCATTGGACAAGCATATGGACGTACTTGGAATAGTGTAGGTTAGATGGGCTTCAGATTGGTATGACAGGTCGGCACAACATCGAGGGCCGAAGGGCCTGTACTGTGCTGTAATGTTCTATGTAAATGATGTCAAGTTCAGCATAAATAAATTGATGGAATGTGGAAAAGAGGGAGTATTTTTTGAGCTAGCTGAGCTAACATCTGCATAGTTTAGGACTGTAACTGAAATGTGCTGAAAAGACCAGGTTAAATCAGGAATTTCTTCTGGGCAAAGTTGGGCAAGAGAGTTTCATAATTTGCGATCCTGGACTGAAGAAAACCACAGTGGGAAAATATTAAGTGAACCTTAATTTCGGAAGAGATTTGAAACACTTTGAAAGTCTGACAAAAAAGAGAGAATACAAAACTCACACTTGGGAAAGATCTTATTGTGTCCCAAATGTTTAAATATTTATCAGTTTTGTGTAGGTAGATACAGCATTATCATTTTGAACACAAGAAGTCCTGCAAATAATTTGTCATCAGTTGGTGTCTACTTATGTTAAATCTGGGCAGATCAAACAGCATATCTCAAACATAAAAGCAAGTGCTCCAGATATAACTCACTTGAGTGGAAGATATTACAATGAAGAGCTTCAATGAGAAAATAGAACAAGAGAAGAGAACTGTGAAAACCATCTCTTTTTTAAATAAGTTAAAATGAAAAATGTGAGGTGATTAGAGTGGGGGAATCATGATACAAGACCTTTTCTGTTTTTTCAGATTTCAAGTAGCTGCGCTATTTATGATGGAGATGATTGCGGAAAGAATGTTGATTCAAAAAATGTCCTGCTTTTGGTACGAGTGTGAAAATTTAAAAACCAATTTGAACCTCTTGAACAGCTGATAAGCCTTGGTTGAACATTGTCTTCAGGAAAACACTTCTACCAGCTCCCTGAGTGCTTTGTTGCAGTTTCAGTTTGAATTATACAGAGGGGGGCAAGAAATGAGAGAAATCACGTTTGACTTGGAAATAATCCAGTGACCTATTACTTAGAACAGAGGGTTGCTTTTAATCTGCATTTTAATTCAGGTGGATTTCATTTTTTTTGGAGATTGGTGTAAGTAAAATGTGTGACTTGAGTAGAGTGCAACTGTTTTAAGGAGAGGTGGAATGCAAGAAACCCTGTTTATAGAATAAATAATTTCTAAAATTGAACAAGGGTATGGAGCAGGATATTTAAACTAGTCCATTGGAAACAACAGAATTTTCCCTTTTAATTTTATTCACTATGTTTCTTTCTGTTTAAAATATTACAGAGCTGGAGGTTTAGATGGGCTTCTTTTGACTGTGATGTGACAATGGTGAATTAGAAAGTCAGTCCACAGCCTTAATTCTGTTAAATGCAAAATTCAAGATGGCAATTAATCAAGCATTGACTTCAAGTTCATTGATCCCAACATTGAGAATGGGATATTTTTCAAGCCTCCACCGCCAGTGAATTGTTTAATTCTCCACCACCATTGATGACAGGATGTGACAGGACGGCTGGACCTAATATGCCATGTTTATTGCGTGTTGCGTCTGCTGTTTGGCATGCAGGTAGTCTTGTTATAGCTTTACCAAGTTATTGCCTCAATTTTAGATACCTTTGATGTGCTCTTCATTGAACTGGGGTTGAACTCCTGGCTTGGTGCTAATAGTAGATTGTGGGGATATGCTGAGCCGTGAGACTGTAAAATGTGGTTAAAAATAGTTTTATTGTTGATGGTGCACTGTGCCTCATGAATGTGGTGTTCTGTGTTGGTAGATCTGTTCAAAGTCTGTGCCATTTAATGCTGTGTCAGTGCCACACAGCACAATGTAGGACATCCACAATATGACTTTGTCTCTGCATTCTGACCATATGGACAGGCACGTCAGCAATAGGTAAATTAGTGGGGACAAGGTCAAATGTTTTTGCCGACTTGTTGAGTGAAGGATCACAGAGTAGCTTATACTCAGCAGGATGTTGCCTTGTCTATGTTTGACCTGATGCTGAGAGAATTTGTGGAGTCCTGAGTCAATGTTGAGTCCCATCCTACTGACTATAAACCATTGAGCCAACACCTCTGGTGCAGATGGGACAGATGAAAACCAGAAGTGGTGGTGTCTAGGACATTGTCAGGTATGATTCAGTGAGTATGACTGCCACGCTGTTGCATGACTAATCTGTCAGACAACTCCGAATTTTTGGGCAAGCTCTCAGGTGTGAGAAAGGGAGACTTCACAGGATTAACAGGACCAAGGTCAGTGCAGTGGTCTGTGAGATTTTCATTCCTTTCTTTAGACCTTCTAACAGTTTTGACAACTCAGCGGATGGCAAGGCTGTTTCAGAGGGCAGTTAAGAATCAGCCGTATTATCGAAGATCTAATGCCAAAAGTAGGCCAGGTGAAGGAAACATGATGTCTTTCCTAACTAGAAAATTAGCGAACCATATAGGTTTTACAACAATCCACAATGTTTACGTGGTAATTTCGTCATCAGCCATGGTAGAATTTGACCCCATGTCCTCAACATTAGCCTCGGTTTCTGTAGACTGTTAGTTCTGCTTCATCACCACCTTACACACGTTCTGGGAATTGTCTGAAAGAATTCAATTTAAGGACCTGAAAGAACTATCAAATTAATTCCAACGCTCTTGTGGTTTGCTCCATATCAGAATTATTTTCTTTTTCAAATGGACGCTCAGGCTCATTTTTGAAAGTTATGAATGGATCTATTTCTGCCACTGTTTTAGACAGTGCAATTCATATCACAACAACTCACTGTGTAAAATCGTTACTCCTAATTTTTGTACTTGTTCTTCTGTTACGGACCAGTGTGCCCACTGCGTTGCAATCTTTTTGCTGCTGAAATAAACCTCCTAACATTTGACAACTTTGAACACCTCAGTTAAATTTCTTTTCTGCTATAATGAGAGCGAATTCTGCTTCTCTATCCCTTTGATTAACTAAAATCCCTCATCACTGATACAATTGAGGTATATTTACAACGCACCCTCACAATTGAATGATGTCCAGATTTGTGCACTTAACTATGAAGCATAAGCAGTGATTTACAGAAGTTTACAAGAACAACTTGTATTTATAAAACACCTTTATACTGTCAAAATGCCCCAAGACACATTATCAAGCAAAATCAGAGGCTGAGCCATTTGGGATATAACAGCATGTGACTAATGTCTTCACCAAAGGGGTTTTTTTATATACGATGTATCTTCAAGCAGGGGGGAGAGAGAGAGAGAGAGAGAGAGAGAGAGAGAGAGAGAGGCAAAGAAGTGTTACACTTTCTTGCTTTTGTATTCCCTGCTTGAGGATCCCTTTTGCTGTTTCAGCAGCCTCATTAGCTTATCCCACTGCTTTTAAACCTGTATACCATTTAGTTTTGAGGCAAGCCTTTCTGCTTTGGATACAGTGAAGTTCAGCATAGCTGGAGCCGCTAGAAGAGACTGCTCTGCTTTCACAGTTCAGGATTTTTCCTAGTGTTTATATCTGGTACTGTTAACAAAGAATGGTGTTCTAATGCAGATAGGTCTCCTGTGTCTCAGATAATGCCTCTGACCCAGAAATTATCTAATATTTTTAAATCATTTTATTGAAATAATGTTGGATACCCATCAGCGCCTTTACTCTTTTCAATAGAAGACTTGTAGTCAACAATAGGTAAGACAAGTAAACTTTTGTACAAGTGGAATTTGGAGAAACAACGGGACAAAACATGTTACTGGAAATACAAAACTGTGATAAAGCTGCAGTGATGTTAAGGGTCAGTATGTATTTTCAAAACCTATTTCTTGCCATTTAATCAACTTTGTGTAAATCTTAACAGTGCAAGGTTGCACAGGGAAATTGCCATTTATATTCCATTGAGTTCAAATTTTCAAGTAGAAATGAATCTCTGTGATTAGAACACCCAAGAAACTTGACAGCAAATTAGAAGTCTGGTGTGGATGACTATTAATTTTAAGTACTAGTTAATCAGTGTAGAGGATTATTGAAGCAGCATCTGACCTGTACATTTTGTGATGTGGAACTGCTCCACTGGCAAGCGTTTTCCCCAGTATTGACATGTGCTTGTGAACTGATGATAATTTGTTTTGAAATGTGAGAGGGAGATGAGCATTTTTTATTTGTCATGACATAGGACTGAGGCTCATAGTACAGGTGCCAAAGATTGAAAGTCAAAAGTTTAGAGTTGGTCTGAATTCGGAACTTGAGTAGGCCATTCGGTCTCTTAAGACTGTTCCACCATTTAGTAAGTTCTTAGCTAATTTGATCACTTCACGTTTCTGTTTGCCCAAATAAAAGTTCTACCTGACTTATCAAAAATCTATCTATATACAATATATTCGAAATATTCACTCTGCTTTCAGGGAAGGAAATTCCAGAAATGCTCAATCCTTTGAGAGAAAATACTTATTCTAGCCCCTTGATTTAAATGGTGTAATTTATTGTTAAACTGTGAAGCTTCTGTTTATTTTTCTATAATTTTGATTGTGTGCTGAAATTGAATGAACTGGTTTAAAAGCCAAGGATTGTTGAAAGATTTTTAAAAAACAGGTTTCCTGGCATTAATTGGTAAATGCCATTTACACAACGGCTTGTTTGAGCAGTGAGGGAAGGTCAGTTGCAGATTAGCTGGAGCCAAGGAATGTTTTATGTATCAAAGTATCTGATAGCTGATAGGCCTGTGGGCCAGTCATCAATAGCAAACTTGTCATTGACTCCCAGATAGCCGAATAGTTCAGCGTGTGAATGTTCAGAAATTATTTGAACTCTGGAAGAGGAAGAAAACTGTTTTTGCTCTGCGATTTTAAAAAAAATAATCTCAAACCCAAAGATAGCCCGTTTATTTTCCCTCGTCAGTGGCTGTAAGCTGTTCATGAATGCATTAAAGAATTTTGTAAATATGAATCAGTCACCCTGTGCCTCTTGCAAATAAGTAATGTAATCAGAGAAGGAAGATTGAGAAGGAGCATTCTGTTCGACAAAAGGATCATCTTGGCAAACCCTGTGGACAGGCACCACTTAAATGCTTTCCCAGTCTTTTACTTCGTACATAATAACAATTTCTTGGATCTATCTATATACATGTTTCAAAGTGGAGTTAAGTGGGTGGGGGGGTGGTGGGAATAGATTTTTAACTGGTACAGTGGTAGTTAATAAACTGTTTATCTATTGATGGAAACTAGTTCCTTGAAATGTGTAGTAACTTTTTCTAAATAGAGAGCAGCCCTATTGTCTGCTAAAGTTATGGTGACTTTGCCTTCATTTTAACCTGTGTTCCTCTTGCCAAAGTGCTTTACCTTACATTTGCAGAGTTATTTTCCTTCTGTTATAACTGTCCTATTAATATAATGAAATTCCTTCATCCTCACTTCTCTAATCTTCTTGTAATTTCCTGCAGATTTGCTGTTCTTGTCTCTTTTCCAGTACAGTGGCCATTACCCAGAAGTGAAATGGCTCCTCTATTATTTCTTAGTTATAACCAATATATTCTGCCTATATGCTGGAGTGTGTGATCTACCAGTGCTGTAACGATTTCTTCTACAGAAAATGCCAAAGTCTCCCACCTTTCTTTCCTTCCTTGCCATTCCTGAATACCTTATCGGGAAAGTAAGTTCACATTCCTCTCCTGATTTCAGCCAGGGCTTTGTTAGTTTTGATATATCACAGTTCCAATGTGTCTGCTCAGTAGCAACGTTATCATCATGTTGTATGTGTTTAAGCAGACTGAGCCCGAACCTTACACAAACACTGGCCCTCAACAATATGCAAAGCACAACTATAATACTGACTCACCGAGTGTTCCCGATATGACGTCTATTTTGTGATTCCTTCCACTCTCCAATCCTAGGTTTACATAGACCAACAGCATATATACTTCATCGACATACTGGTGAGCAACATTGCAGAATTCCACTGGACAGGTGCCTCCTAGATTATATGATGTGGGTAGTTTAATGATTGATTTAGTACAGTAGGTATAGTGACATGGTGAACGATCCTTACCTGGAATAGATATTGATTCTGGACAGTTACATCATGAGTGACCCTGGCTATGAGTAACCAGTGGTTCTGTACAGTTATACAGTGAATGACCCGAAACAGGAACAAGTCACCTGATTCAAAACATATCACTGTTTCTTCATTGTTGTTTAGTCAAAATTCTGGAATTCCTTTCCCAACGACATTGTGGGTCTACCTACAGCATATGGAGTGCAGGAACTCAAGACACAGCTCTTCATGAGAACAACAGTGGCTCTTAGTTATCAAACTCCTACATGAGGGATAGATGTGAACATACAAATAAGCTACAAGAGTAGGCAACTACTCTTGAACCCTGTGAGCCTGCTCCATCATTCAAAAAGAGCAGGGCTGATCTGATTTTAACTTCAATTTTATGTTCCTGCATATACCTAACACTGTTTTGTTTGCATGGTAATCGAGAATCTATCTTCTACTTCTGTAGATATATTTAAGGATTCTGCATCTGCTGCCTTTTGAGGAAGGGAATTTCAAAGACAGTCAACCTTCAGGAAAGTTGTTTTCTCACATTTGTTTTGTTTTAAATGGTTACCTCTTGTGGTTAAGCTATAACCTCTAGTTCTGGATTGTCCCATAAGAGAATCCATGTTTTCAACATGCACCCAAGTCAAGTTTTCTTGTGATCTTAATTATTTCAATTAATTCACATCTGACTACTAAACTGTAGAGGATACAGGTCTAGCTGTCTAATTTGCTCATTCCAGTTACTAGTCTAGTAAACTTTGTCTGAACTGCTACCAATGCATTAACATTTGTTCTGTAAATGTGGTGACCACTACTGTGAATAGTATTCCAGTTGTGATCTCAACAATGCCTTGTATAACTGAAATGTAACCTCCATACTCTGGCATTCAATTCCTCTTGGAATAAACCATTACATTGTATTAGCTTAGCTGGTTATTTGCATTCTTTCCATTCATTCTTTTCTCAGAACTGAGGGAGGGTCACCAGACCCGAAACGTTAACTTTAACTTTAATTTTTCCTTCACAGATGTTGCCAGACCTGCTGAGCTTTTCCAGCAGTTCCTGATTTACAGCATCCATAGTTCTTTCAGTTTTATTTTTACGTGCATCCCAAATCCTGGACCAAAGCAAGCAACACAATTTTCTGGATTCTTGCTCTTCTCTGCAGGAAACAGTATCAGTCCGCTTCACTACACTATCTTCCCCTAACACTATAATGTTCCTTTTTGCAAAACTCACTGAAATGCGTTCCTGTACCACTGTGCCATAGTTGGGTATCTCGTCCTCCCTGCAGTCCCCCACTCACATCCAAATAGCCCAAAATAGTGTCAAACCTGTTGAATAATTGCTGGGGTTCCCCCAGTTGTTGCCATTTGGGTCCCATTAACTGCCTCACCTGCAGCCACACTTCCTTAGCCCTGACCACTGATTAAATCAAAAGAGCCCCTCCTATGTAGTATGACCATCTCCTGGTTTTTAAAAAAAATCCAGAGACACAACATTCAGAATTAACATGGGAAGGACACTGTGATTGTACAGCCCTCGGCACACCAAAAAGCTAATGAAATCAGGACAGATCCCACAGACACCTGGGAATCACAGGCCCGAGTCTGTCCAAAGTGGAGGACGGCCATCCAGGAAGGCAGTGAGCACCTCTATACTTGCCACCGCGGTAAAGCAGAAGCCAGGTGAAAACAACAAAAGAAGCGCGCTTCCGTACCAGTGCCCCACCCACCCCTTTCCGCACCCACCTTCTGCAGTAAGTGTCACAGAGCCTGCAGAAGCTGCATCAGACTGAATGGCCACCTACGGATTCGCCCTGAGTGGAACAGAGTCGTCGTCTGGAAGGGACCGCCAGTGATGATGATGAGATCTTACTGTAATGCAGGAAAAAGGAAATGACAACTAACATCACTGCATAGCTAACTTCACAGCTCAGGCAATCAAATGAATTACTGAAGCAGCGAACAAGTTGCTTACGAGCAGTGTCCCATTTTAAATGCAAACAGAATTGTTAAACAGCAACGTAAAGGAAAATGAAATGCAACAACCAATGCTGAAAGGAGACACATTAAAGGGAGCTTGGGTGATAACTGCTCAGCACAGTTGGACTTCCACTGACTTAGAGAAGACTGTCAAAATCTTGCCCTTTGAAGCTTGTAAATGGTTGACATGATGCAGTGATCCTTAAGATGCAGGAACGGAAGCAGACCATTCAACTCATCAATTGCACCACCATTTAATGAGATTATCTGATTAGGTAAGATAATCATCAACTCCACTTTCTTGCCGCCTCCTCCCCATCCCCCAACCCTCAATTCCCTTACTGGTGAAAATCAGTCTCTAACTTCATGGTCTCTTGAGAGAAATACATTCTCAGGCAGAGAAAGTGTTCAGTATAATCCAGAACAGAGAAGCTGAGTTTCCTATAACAAACAGTGAGAATGTTACAGAAACTGGCCAGCATATGTGAGGAGAGGAACAAAATTAACATTGAGTCTAGTATGCTGCTGCTTCAGAATGAGTTTCCAACGTGCAAGATTGAAAAGATCAAGGCCGACGTGCAAATCTGGTGCAGAGTGAACAATAACACTGCAGCCACTGCAACCGGATGGCTCAAGGGAGAATATTGAAAAAGCTGGCCCTGAAAGTAAAGATTATAAGGTGTAGAGCAGGCCAAGCAGCATCAGACAAGCAAGAAGGCTGTCGTTTCAGGCCTAGACCCTTCAGAAAAGTTTTTTTTTTAATCAGCACTTCGATTATTTGGATACTGAACAAACTTGGCCCAGATGTGGTCTGTATTGCTCAAGTTGCTGACGAAACAAAATCAGCCATCAATACAATAGAGTTTTCTAAAGTTGATTGGGAGCAGATATTTGCAGGTAAAGGGACAGCTGGAAAACAGGAAGTATTCAAAAATGAGATAACAAGAGTCTGGAGACAGTGCCTTCCTGTTGGGGTGAAGGGTAAGGCTGGTAGAAGTAGGGAATGCTGGATAATGAGAAAAGTTGAGGGTTTTGATCAAGAAAAAGAAGGAAGCATATGTCAGGTATCGACTACAGGGATCAAGTGAATCCCTAGGAGAATGTAAAAGCAGTAGGAGTATACTTTTTTTTTAAGATTCCCTACAGTGTGGAAACAGGCCCTTTGGCCCAACAAGTCCACACCGCCCCTTGGATCAACCCACCCAGACCCAACCCTATAACCCACACACCCCTGAACACTATAGGCAATTTAGCATGGCTAATCTACCTAGCCTGCACATCTTTGGTCTGTGGGACGAAACCAGAGCACCTGGAGGAAGCCCACGCAGACATGGGGAGAATGTGCAAACTCTGCACAGTCGTCCGAGGTTGGAATTGAACCCAGGTCCCCGGTGCTGTGAGACTGCAGTGCTAACCAGTGAGCCACCGTGCCGCCCCAAAAAGGGAAAAAAATAGCTTTATCAAATAGGGTAACTGAGAGTATAGGGCCCCTGCAAGACTGACTAAGTGTGGAAATGCAGGAGTATGGTGAGAACCTAAACGAGTATTTTCCATCAGCATTTACCATGGAGAAGTTTACGGAAGATTTAGAACATGGAGAAACAAATAGCGACATTTTTTTAAAAATCCATATTATAGAGAAAGACGTGGTGCAGGACGTCTTAAAATACATTAAGTTAGATAAAACCCCGGGACTTGATCAAGCATACCCTAGAACCCTGTGTGAAGCGAGTGAAGAGATTGCTGAGCACCTTGCTGAGATACTTGTATCATCGATAGCCACAACTGAGGTGCCAGAAGACTTGGAGGTTGGTTAGCATGATGCCACTATTTAAGAAAGGTAGTAAGGAAAAGCCAAGGACTAGGCCAGTGAGCCTGACGTCGGTGGGTTACACGTTGTTGGAGAGAATCCTGAGGGACAAGATTTACATATATTTGGAAAGGCAAGGACTGATTATGGATAGTCAACATGGCTTTGTGAGTGGGAAGTCATGTCTCACTAACTTGAGTTTTTTGAAGAAGCAGTGAAAGGCATTGATGAGGGCAGAGTCATCTAGATGGACTTCAGAAAGGTGTTCGACAAGGTTCTTCATGGTAGACTGCTTAGCAAGTTTAGAGCCTGTGGATACAGAACTGGATCAAAGGTAGAAAACAGGGCGGTGGTAGTGGGGGGTTACATTTCAGTCTGGACTCCTATGACCAGCGGAGTGCCACAAGGATCAGTTTTGGGTCCACTGCTTTTTGTCATTTAGATAACTGATTTGGATGTGAACTTAGGAGGTGTGGTTAATAAGTTTGCAGGTGACACCAAAATTGGAGCATTATTAGCAAAGAAGGTTACCTCAGAGTACAGCAAGACCTTGATCAGGCCAGTGGGCTAAGGAGTGGTGGTTGGATTTTAATTTCGATAAATGAGGTGCTGCATTTTGGAAAGGCAAATCAGGGCAGGACTTGTACAATTATTGATAAGTTCCTGGTGAGTGTTGCTGAACAGAGACCTTGGCGTGCAGGTTCATAGTTCCTTGAAAGTGGAGTCGCAGGTAGATAGGATAGTGGAGAAGACATTTGGCCCATAAAGGCAAGCATACCAGTACGTTTAGTATATGAGTTGGGAGGTCATGTTGCGGTTGTACAGGACATTGGTTAGGCCACTTTTGCAGTATTCCGTGTAGTTCTGGTCTCCCTTCTATAGGAAGGATGCTGTGAAACTTGAAAGAGTTCAGAAAAGATTTACAAGGATGTCGCCAGGGCCGGAGGGTTTTTAACTACAGGGAAACACTGAATAGGCTGGGGCTATTTTCTCTGGAGTGTTGGAAGCTGAGGAGTGACCTTTATAGTGGCTTTTAAAATCATGACTGGCCTGAGATGGTGTTGTCATGTGGTGACTAAACATTTCACTCATTTGGGTACATGTGATGAAAAAACTAATTCAATTCAATCCAATCCAATCTCCCCTCACCACCTTAGAATTATGCCGTCTTGTTTTGAACTCCCCTACCCTAGGAAAAAGACATCTGTTATTCACCTTATCTATGCCTCTCTGATTTTATAAACTTCTTATAAGGTCAACCCTTAACTTCTTATACTTCAAGGAGAAAAAGGTCCCTACCTATCCAGCCTCTCCTCATAATTCAAACCCTCCAGTCCCAGTATTGTACTTGTAAATCTCTTTTGCACGCTGAAATAACTGCGCAGAAGCCAGTCTCCAGTCCCAAAGTCACCCTTTATTTCCATGAGCTGAGTACATAGGTTCTAACCAGCCACCTCAGAGCCTGTCCCTAGAATGAAGATAGTTTCTGAATCTCCTGTTCATACGTTAGCCAGGACTCCCTGATTGGCCCAGGTTAACAACCTCAGTCAAGGATCTCATTATCAACAGGATCCACGTGGCCTTCAGTCCAATCACTTCTTACACTTCATAATTTAATAACATCCTTCCTATAGCAGGGCAACCAGAACTGTACACAGTACTCCAAAAGTGGCCTGTCCCAACACCTATACTCACTGTTTGGAGCAATGCCAAATGCTGCCTTTACCACCCTGTCTACCTTTGACACAACTTTGAAGGAACTATATACCTGAACCCTAAGGTCTCTGTTTGACAATACTCTTCAGGCCCTACCACTAACTTTCTAAGTCCTGCCCTTGTTTGCCTTTGCAAAATCCGACATCTCGTATTTATTTAAGTTAAACTCCATCTGCCACTTCTCAGCCCACTGGCCCAGTTGGTCAAGATTGCTTTGAACTCTTAGATAACCTTCACTGTCTACTATACCAGCAATTTTGGTGTCATCCTCAAACTTGGTATCCATGCCTCCTTTATTTTCATTCAAATTGATTTATACGAATGTCAAACAACAGCGGACACAACATCAATCCCTGCAGAACACCACTGGCCACGGGCCCCAGCCGACAAACAACCTTCCACCACCACCCTCCGTCTCTTAAGGTCAAGCTGATTTTTGTATGCTGTTGGCAAACTCTCCTTGAATCCCACGTGATCTAAATTTGCTAGCCAGTTTTCCATGTGGAACCTTGTCAAAGGCCTTGCTGAAGTTCATGCAGACAACATCTATCGCTCTGCCCTCGTGAAACAGCTTGATCACATCCTCAAAAAAACTGAGTCAGGCTTGAGGTGCAATTTCCCAAGCACAAAGCCATGCTGATTATCCTTAATCTGTCATTGCCTCTCCAAATGCTCAACTTATCCAGCACTCACTTCACATTCACTGGTCTGTTGTATATGATTAATACTTTAGAGAGAATAAAATGAAGCCAGTCTGAAAACTGCAAAATGTTACATAAAAAGTGCTACCTGATATAAATAATCCTTTCCACTTGTTGGCTTAATGGTGATGTTTGTTGTTCTATGATTCTGTCTCAGTCTTGCGTTGTTACCGGGTCCAGATGAAGATTTGCTGTATGAAACTTAAATAGATTTGTTCTGAGGAACACAAAACAATGGAACTTAAATTCTTCTCTGCTCAGTCTCTCCCTTAACCAGTTTTACTCTTCTAAAACACAAACTTGTCTGATTTGCAGCTTTGAATAGACTGTCGAGAATTGGGCAAGGTAAATCTTCATTCTTCTAATAAATTAGTTTGTTTATACTTCATATTTAACTGAAATTTAGTACTTAAAATCAGGTTCAAGTCCCACCTGTTCCAGGGACGCATAGTAACATCTCCAAACTCGTTGATTGGAAAATATCAATAAACTCAGCACCCCAGTGCAACTTTAAATTTAGTAGAGTTGGGCAAGCAAGGGGAAGAGATACTGCTTGCTTCTCCTAGCTTTTTCATACTGTAGGAATTGGTTCTTAATTAGCTTTCTTACCTGTAGTAGATTATTTAGTGAGCATCTGGTTAAAGTGAATTATAGTTTTAAGGAAAGGTCGCTATTGTCAGGTCCTGCTTTTGTTTGTTACCATTTGTTTAGCATATTGATGACATGTCTTTCACCCTGCAATACCCACAGTACATTGCTAAAAGGAAATGTTTGAGGAGGAAGAATCAAATATCTGCCAAGTACTGTACTGTACAATACTGCCAAGTCTATTATGAAGACAAAATAAAATGTCTGGAAATGAAAAAAACTGAGCCTGTGAAAAGCTAGCATGCAATTTAACCAGTGTTCTAAACTTCTAAAATGTTGCAAGAATTAAATCAGTAACCCAGCATTCTGTCAGTGAAGACTGAAAGCAGAAGGATATTCAAATTCTGTTTCAAGGATAGGACAAATAGTCGAGGTCTTGTCTTCTGTGGTAGAGGAGTCCAAGATTAGATTGCATAGGTTTAAGGTGAGAGGAGAAAGATTTAAAAGGCACCTGAGGCATAACTTTTTCAGAGTGTTGCACGTGTGGAACGAGCTGCCAAAGGAAGAGGTCAGGATAGCTGCAATTACAGCATTTAAAAGGCATTTGGATGGGTATCTACAACATATGCTCTAAGCAAATGAAGTAATTTAAACTAAAAATGTTCAAAAGGCCAGCATTAGAAAAGTGCAAGTACCTGAGGGTTTGGGGGCTGCAGTCGGGTGTAGAGAAAAGGTGGAATGATGCCATAAGTTAGAACCTTGGAAATTGAACATACCTTAATCAGAAGCCATTGTAGTTCAGAAAACGTAGGGGTAACGTTTGAGCAAGATTTGATTTGGTGTGAGTCAGGACATGGATAGTAGAGCACTGAATGAACAAGTTTATCTATGTTAAAATATGGAAATATGTTGAATCGGTTGAAGAGTGATAAAATGGGATGAGGGGTTTTAGCAGCAGACTTGCCTTCATTGCCCAGTCCTTTTAAGTATAGGAGTTGGGAAGTCATGTTGACGTTGTGCAGGACAGATTTATATTTTAAAGTGGAATACGGTGTCCACTCTCGTTGCCCAGTTATAGGATATTGTTAAGCTGGAGAGGGTTCAGAAGAGATTTATCAGGTTGTTGCTGGGTATGGAAGGTTTGAGTTATAAAAGAAGTGCTGGACAAGTTAGGACTTTTTTTTTCTCTCTGTAGCATTATAGGTTGAGTGGTGACTCGATAGAAGTTTATAAAATAATGAGGGGTATAGATGGAGTTAATGGTGGCTATCTTTTCCGTAGGATGGTGGGGGTGGGGTTTCAAGACTATGGGCATATTTTCAAGCTGAGAGGAGAAAGATTTTAAAGACATGAGGGGCAGATCTTTTACATAAAGGGTAGTTCACATGTGGAATGAACTTTTTGAGGAAGTGGTGGATAAGGGTACCATTAAATCATTTAAAAGACAATTGGATAAGTGCATGAAAAGGAAATGTTTGGAGGGATGAGAGTCAGAAACTGGCAGGTGGGATTGGTACAGTTTGGGATTGTGTTCGGCATGGACTGTTTAGACCAAAGAGTCTTGTTCCCATGCTCTGTGACTCTGATTGTATACGGATTGAATTGAGCATGTGGATTTTTGTTTCTGCCTTGAATGTGCAGTCAAATATTACTGAGGTTAAGAACAGACTAGTTTCAGTTGCCAGTATTAAGATCCTAGCTTATGGTATTACTTGGTTAGGTTAGATCCCAGATTGAAATCTGGTTTCATAGATCATAATTTGTTTTGTTTTGATTTTAATGGGATGGCTGCTCATTAAAACATCAGCATGCAGTGTGGCAGATATTTGATTTTCACAGTAAAATAAGTTGATTTCATGAAATTAAAACATAAAATAGATTAAACCCAAACTATGTACATAGAGAACATGGGGTCAGTTAGCTCAGTTCTCTGGATGGCCAGTTTGCAGTGCAGAGTTATGCCATCTGGGCGGGTTCGATTCCCTCACAGCTGAGGTTGCCATGAATGACTCCCCTCCTTAACCTCTGTCCTTACCTGAAGCATTGTTTCTCTATCCAAAGAGAGAACAATGCTCTGGTAAGACTATTTTGGCTTTACTTTCATACGTCATACAATTTTAGAGATTTCAAACATGGTAAAATATAATCCCATTTATCCCAAAATATTCCTTTAGATTCTAAAAGCACTCCTTTTCACAGATTCCAAAAGCATTTCTGAACAGTACCCCAAAATGCCCATTGTACAGTACCTTTTCCAAATGCCTCAATGGGTTTAATTAAAATGTGTCTACGCTTTGGAAAATCTAATTGCCTAGTGACTGAGGGGATTAGCAGAGGTTTAATATCGCTGTCTCGGTCAGCTGGGGTTCAGACATGGTTCTGAACCTGGCTTTTCCTGCCTAGAAGAGAAATAGTGGATGTTTCGTCGAGGAGGGAGGGACATCAGGATTCGCTGCATTGAAAAGTTTTTTGTTTAGGCGACGCTTTCCTCCTCCATGAGGTGACAAGTAGTGTGGCATCCTGAATCGCTGTCTATTTCTTTCAAAATCGCTAAAACCCTTTACCAGCTTCCCAGTGGCAGCCTGGTTTGCCCCCTAGGGGGAAGGGCAGCATCGATGTATAGAGGGTTCAAAAAAAAGTGCATCTTTTGAGCCAAATGTGACCCTCTCTTTCACCTGAAGAGTATTCCTAGCATTCTTTTAATGTTTTAAATTTCAGCTTTCTAGCATCTATAGTATTTTTTGCTTCTTTTCTTTGTAGAAAATTTATCCTCAGACCCAGAAAGGAAGTGGATCAAAGCTGAAATTTCCCAGACTTGGTGATACAATGTCATCTACCCATTCTGTTTTGTCTAATCAGTCTGTTAGAGATGTTATTGCACCTCTGGAGCAGGTGGGACTTAAACCTAGCTACCTTTATAAGGACTGCCTGACAGTTGTTTAATGCAAATTAATTTACCTTCTAAACAACTTTCGAGATGCCCTTCAGGGCCATTAGTTTCTGATAGATTTTGAATACCACAAAATTGAACAAGCTGTAGATTACTGAGAATTATGTGACATTTTAGATCTGAAAGTGAATAGAATACTTATTAATTCATTGTGCAGTCTACTTTTAAACAATACATTTCAGTATTTATTAGTTACAATAATCATGAGTTTTGAAGTTTGATTTTTGTCTTGTTAAAAGAAATAGGATTAACATACTGGTACTGGTGAGAGTTTTTATATAGTGGGGCATGGCATTGCTATTACCCTGAGCATCAGGTATGGGAAGAAAGTGAATAAATACTTCATTAATGTTGCTGTGATTTGATGGTTTAGTCTTTATTGCAAGTTGATCTAAGTAGATCCACGATTGTTTACTCCTGTAAATTTATATCCTGAAATGGAACCTAGCCCAACAGCAGGCCTGTATACTGTGGACTTTCGGGAAGGGATTTGCTTGCTTCCAATTTCTCTTAGGCTCTCATGGGTTTATTCTGTTAGCTCTGAGCTGATTGAAATTGAAAGGAACATGAAAGCAGCAGCATGCAAATCTGTCAAGTGCATGATTACAACTTTTGCTGAGCAACACGTGCCTGCAGATACGTCTTTGTTTTTGTATGTTCTTATTTGCTGTATGTAGTCAGGGCAATATTCTCTTCAAGTGTTACATCCTGGATTGAACTTTCAACAAACTTCTTGGTTTTAAACCTTTGCCAGTGTTGATTTTCTCTGAATAAAACCTCAGCAAACTGATGGACATCAGTTACAAGCTGGTTGCCTGAGATGGAGACTGAGAGGTCCAGGAAGGTGAGGGATGTGCTGGAGATGGCTCAGGTGAACTGAAGGTTGGGGTGGAAGGTGTTGAAGTGGATGAACTGTTCGAGCTCCTCTGGGGAGCAAGAGGCGGCGCCGATACAGTCATCAATGTACCGGAGGAAGAGGTGGGGTTTGGGGCCTGTGTAGGTGCGGAAGAGCGACCTTCCTGGACCTCTGTCTCCATCTCAGGCAACCAGCTTGTAACTGATGTCCATTTCAAGCCCACCGACTCCCACAGCTACCTAGAATACACCTCCTCCCACCCACCCTCCTGCAAAAATTCCATCCCCTATTCCCACTTCCTCCGCCTCCGCCGCATCTGCTCCCACGACAAGACATTCCACTCCCGCACATCCCAGATGTCCAAGTTCTTCAAGGACCGCAACTTTCCCCCCACAGTGATCGAGAACGCCCTTGACAGCGTCTCCCGTGTCTCCCGTATTTCCCGCAACATGTCCCTCAAACCCCGCCCCCGCCACAACCGCCAAAAGAGGATCCCCCTCGTTCTCACACACCACCCCACCAACCTCCGGATACAACGCATCATCCTCCGACGCTTCCGCCATCTACAATCCGACCCCACCACCCAAGACACTTTTCCATCCCCACCCCTGTCTGCTTTCCGGAGAGACCACTCTCTCCGTGACTCCCTTGTTCGCTCCACACTGCCCTCCAACCCCACCACAGCCGGCACCTTCCCCTGCAACCGCAGGAAATGCTACACTTGCCCCCACACCACCTCCCTCAACCATATCCCAGGCCCCAAGATGACATTCCACATTAAGCAGAGGTTCACCTGCACATCTGCCAATGTGGTATACTGCATCCACTGTACCCGGTGTGGCCTCCTCTACATTGGGGAAACCAAGCGGAGACTTGGAGACCGCTTTGCAGAACACCTCTGCTCAGTTCACAACAAACCACTGCACCTCCCAGTCGCAAACCATTTCCACTCCCCCTCCCATTCTTTAGATGACATGTCCATCATGGGCCTCCTGCAGTGCCACAATGATGCCACCCGAAGGTTGCAGGAACAGCAACTCCTATTCCGCCTGGGAACCCTGCAGCCTAATGGTATCAATGTGGACTTCACCAGTTTCAAAATCTCCCCTTCCCCCACCGCATCCCTAAACCAGCCCAGTTCGTCCCCTCCCCCACTGCACCACACAACCAGCCCAGCTCTTCCCCTCCACCCACTGCATCCCAAAACCAGTCCAACCTGTCTCTGCCTCCCTAACCTGTTCTTCCTCTCACCCATCCCTTCCTCCCACCCCAAGCCGCACCCCCATCTACCTACTAACCTCATCCCACCTCCTTGACCTGTCCGTCTTCCCTGAACTGACCTATCCCGTCCCTACCTCCCCACCTATACTCTCTCCACCTATCTTCTTTTCTCTCCATCTTCGGTCCGCCTCCCCCTCTCTCCCTATTTATTCCAGAACCCTCACCCCATCCCCCTCTCTGATGAAGGGTCTAGGCCCGAAATGTCAGCTTTTGTGCTCCTGAGATGCTGCTGGGCCTGCTGTGTTCATCCAGCCTCACATTTTATTATCTTGGATTCTCCAGCATCTGCAGTTCCCATTATCTTAGATATGATGAGAACACATTTGTGGGTATTTTTGTTTTGTTTGGTTACAGACTATGTGGAGTCATATAATATGTCAGTTTCTTGCCAATTCCTAATTCCCCCTTGAGAAGACTGGCTGCTGCTTTGAATTGCTGCAGTCCATAGTGGAGTTGAAACAGGCATAGTACTGTTAGGATGGCAACTCCAATATTTTGACAATGAACAAATGGTAATGTAATTGGTTCGGCCACATTTAGAGTACTGTGTACAGTTCTGTTCGCCACATTACCAAAAGGGTGTGGACGCTTTGGAGAGGATGCAGAGGAGGTTCACCAGGATGTTGCCTGGTATGGAAGGTGCTAGCTACAAAGAGAGGTTGAGTAGATTCGGATTATTTTCATTAGAAAGACGGAGATTGAGGGGGAACCTGATTGAGGTCTACAAAATCATGAGGGGTATAGACAGGGTGGATAGCCAGAAGCTTTTTCCCAGAGTGGGGGACTCAATTACTAAGGGTCATGCGTTCAAAGTGAGAGGAGGAAAGTTTAAGGGAGATATGCATGAAAAGTTCTTTACGCAGAGGGTGGTGGGTGCCTGGAACGTGTTGCCAGTGGACGTGTTAGACGCAGACATTTTAAGATGTATCTGGACAGGTACGTGGATGGGCGGGGAGCAAATGGACACAGACCCTTAGAAAACAGATGACAGGTTAGACAGAGGATCTTGATTGGCGCATGCTTGGAGGGCCGAAGGGCCTGTTCCTGTGCTGTAATTTTCTTTGTTAATCCACATCAGAATGGCTTGTGACTTGAATGTGAACTTGCAGGTGGTGGTGTTCCGAATGCATCTCCTGCCACTGCCCTTTTAGGTGATAGAAGTTGATAGTTTGGAATGTGCTGGCAAAGGAGCCTTCATGAGTTCCTGCAGTGCATCTTACAGATAACTCACACTGACCACAATGGCAGTAAAACAATAAATGTTGAAGATGGTGGAAGGGGCACCAATCAAGTGGGCTGCTTTTCTTGGATGGTGTCAAGCTTCTTGAGTGGTGTATGAGCTATATCCTGCCAGGCAGTGAATAGTATTTCATCAAACACACCAACACCAGCATCCTCAACCAGGCCAACATCCCCAGCATCAAGGCACTGACCACGTGTGGTCGGCTACAGTGGGCTGGGCACGCCATAGAACATGGAACAGTACGGCACAGTACAGGACCTTTGGCCCACGATGTTGTGCCAAACTTTTACCCTAAGTCTAAGGTCTATGTAATCTCCACCCCTATGTTATACTACCATCCATATGCCTATCTAATAGCAGCTTAAATGCCCCTAATGAGGCTGACTCTACTACCCTCCCCGGCAATGCATTCCATGCCCCGACCACTCTCTTTAATAAAGAATCTACCTCTGTCTCCCCTATATCTACCTCCACTCACATTAAAACTATGCCCCTTCATACAGGAAAGATATGGAGGCATTGGAAAAGGTGCAGAGATTATATACCTGGATGTTGCCTGGAATGGTCTATTAATGAAAGCTAATACACCATATGCCTCTTACCTCTCTCCACCTGGGAGGCAGCTTTCAGGTAACTGTGGACATGAACACCAAGATCCCTCTGCTCCTCTGCACTGCCAGGAATCTTTCTGTTAACCCTGTATTCTGCTTTCAAGTTTGTCCTTCCAAAACAAACCACCGCACACTTTTCAGGGTTAAAATCTGTCTGCACTTCTCAACCCAGCTTTGCATCCTATCAATGTCCCTTTGTAACCTAGAACAGCCCTCCACACTATCACAACTTCACCCACCTTCGTACTGTCCACGAACTTAGTAATCTACCCTTCCACTCCTTCATCCAAATCATTTACAAAAGTCACAAATAGAAGTGGACCCAGAACAGATCCTTGTGGTACACCACTCGTAACTGAGTACCCTGTTGAATATTTTCCATCCACTACCACCCTTTGTCTTCTAAGGTTAAGCAATTCTGCAGGAGTGACATGAGACTCCCCAACCAGGTGCTGTACTCTAGCTTTGAAACAGCAGGTGACCCCCAGATGGACGGAGGAAGCAAATCAGTGAATTAAGGCCTCGCTGGCAAAGTGCAACATCCCCACAGACACATGGGAGTCATTGGCCTGAGGCTGTCCAACTTGGAGGAGGGGCATCTGGGAAAGTGGAAAGAACCTTATGACTTCGCGAAAAAACAGAAACCAGCCAAAAACAGCATTAGGAGCTTGCTGCTGCACCAATGCCCCACCCACCCTTTCCCACGACCACCTTCTGCACCAAGTGTAACGGAGTCTGTGAAAGCTGTGTCAGTTTATGCAGTCATCTACGGACTTGCCCTGAGAGTGGGAGAGAATCTCCTTCACATGCAAGGGACCGCTGATGATGATGACTATTACATTGTGCGGCTGGCTTGCTGGACAGGCATTGGGAAGTCAGGTGGTGAGTTACTGATTGCAGAGTAACTACTAGAAACAATTTAGAAAGGTAGAGGATGATATTAAACAGGAAATTGAAACATGTAACAAGGATGCTACAGTAGTCAGAGATAGTAGGAACTGCAGATGCTGGAGAGTCTGAGATAATAAGGGTCTTTCTGAAGAAGGGTCTAGGCCCAAAACGTCAGCTTTCTTACTCCTATGATGCTGCTTGGCCTGCTGTGTTCATCCAGCTCTACACCTTGCTACAGTACTCATATGGTTTGCGCAGAGTCAGACTTTAGCAATAAGACAGTGACAGATTTTTTTGCTTAATACCTGCCTGGCCCGGAAGTCCCCAGCATCACTGATACCAGTCTTCAGCCAGTTCAATTCATTCCATATGATATCAAAACAAAGTTGGAGGCACAGGATACTGCTAATGTTATGGGTCCTGACAACATTCTGGCAATAATACTGAAGACTTGTGCTTTAGAACTTGCATCCCCTTGCTAAGCTCTTCCAGCACAGTTACAATGCTGGCATCAATCCAGTTATATGGAAAATTGCTCAGGTTTATTTTGTGCACAAAAAGCAAGAAAAATCCAACCTGGCCAATTACCACTCCATCGGTGTATTCTTAATCATCAGTAAAGTGATGGAAGGTGGCATCAACAGTGCTAACAAGCAGCAGTTGCTTCCCCAAACATCATGGCCACATTCAACCAAGTGTGGTATCAGTGAGCCTTATTCAAACTGGAGTCAATGGGAATCAAGGAACAAACCCTCTACTGCATATAGGCAGATGGTTGTGGTTGTCGAAGGTCAGTCATCTCAGCTCCAGGACATCTCTGCAGGAGTTCCTCGGGGTACTGCCCTAGGCCTCTTCAGCTGCTTCATCAATAACCTTTCCTCCATTATAAGGTCAAAAGAATGGACATTTGATGACCAATGCATAATATTCAGCATTATTTCCGACTTCTTAGATACTGAAGCTGTCCATTTTCAACTGCAACAAGACCTGGACAGTATCCAGGCTTGGGTGACAACTGGCATGTGACATTCATCTTACTCAAATGCCAGGCAAAGACTACTTCCAATAAGAGACAATCTACCCACCACCCTTGAACATTCAATGGCATTACCATTTATATGGCTGGTCTAGTTCAGTTTTGATTCAGTGCCCATCCCCCTGCACTATCCCATCATCATCCATATGCTTACCCAGGGACTGTATAAATGCCCCTAATGTGACTGAGTTAACTACTTTGGCAGGCAGGGCGTTCCATGCCCTTACCACTCTCTGGGTAAAGAACCTGCCTCTGACATCTGTCTCAAATCTATCACCCCCCACTTTGTAGCTATGCCCCCTTGTACAAGCTGAAGTCATCATCCTTGGAAAAAGACTCTCACTGCCCACCCTATCTAATCCTCTGATCATCTTGTATGTCTCTATTAAATCGCCAGGTTGGCGCAACATTGAGAGCCGAAGGGCTGTTCTGCGCTGTATTGTTCTATGTTCTATGACTCCCAAGTTGTATTTGAGCTGTTTAATGAAAGGCGGCAGTAATGGAACAAAGAGATAGTCAGAGCAAAGAAATGACAACTGGCAGGTGGATGACACTCTGCCTACCCTGAAGGTTATATCGCTAAGGCTTGGTAGTATACATATAGATGTATTTTGGCATTAGAAGCTGTTTGATATATTTGTGTAAATGTTGGAAATCTGTTTTCTGAGGTAACAGTAATTGAATGGAATGGTAAGTTGCAAGATTTTGCTCCCAATTAATATTCTAAATAGTACTCCAATTGTTATCCAAGGTACATGGACCAAAAGGTCTGCAACTTGGAGAAACCCTTCTTGCTTGTTTCTCTCCTACCAACCGTAGTGATGATACCTCACGGTCCTAACTTAGCTTCTTTACAGCTTATTGGCAAATGCCACCTCTAAAAGACATTCCCTTTAAAGTGGTTAATTTACCTTTCTCCACTAGATAACACTTATTTGAGGAATTTTATTTTTCAAAATTTCCTGCAGTGTTTTAGTCAAAATGTCCACTGTAATTGAATCTTTGAATTGGCGAATCTATTTGTTGGATTAGCCTACATTACGTCTGAACTGTTGCTAACTTTAATCTTCTGACTTTATTTTTTTTTCCCAGTATGCAGATAAAGAGGAAGTAGTCTTATGGATGAACACTGTTGGACCCTACCATAATCGACAAGAAACGTACAAGTACTTTTCCCTACCTTTTTGTGCTGGGAAAAAAAAGACGATTAACCATTACCATGAAACCTTAGGAGAAGCTCTTCAAGGAGTAGAGCTGGAGTTCAGTGGTCTTGAAATTAAATTTAAAGGTAGGATTATGAACTCGCTGCTTTTTATTCTAATGTGTGATTGTAAAATACCAGTTAAACCAATTATGACAATAGAGCATGTGATTACATACTTAATCCTGATCCTGGAAGGGAGGCTGTCGTTGAGGCAGAAAATGACCAAAGAACCCACAGATAGGGAGAATATCTTGTAGTTTTGTACCTGACCTTACTAAATGGCTGGAGGAAAGGCTGTATGGCTGATGGAACTGAGTACAGTCCCCACCAATCAGGAGGAGGAAAGGTTGACAATTTGTGTTTGCAGAGTACTGGCCTGTGACCTGGACCCATATCATCTAGGTCTTTGATGTTATTAATTCTGTGCCCTTTTACACTTCCCTTAGAAACAGTAAGCATCTCTTTCAAACATCTGTTAACTCATTGTATCTAGCTTTTCTGGTGTGGACAGTTCAGCGTTCTTAAACATTGTGAAGAATTGGCTTGGCAGTCTTCTGTGTTAATTTAAATTACATATTTCCTTCTCCATAACCCATGAGCCATGATCGTTTACACCACAAAAGGAGGCCATTCCATGCCTGCCCACAAAAGCCTGTCTACACTAATTCCATTTTCTTGCTGTTGTTTCATTGGAGGATAAGGGAACACCAGTACATACCTAAAAACAACTAACATGTTACAAGAGTTTCTGATTCATCTAACTGTTCAGGCGGAGATATTCAGACTTCCAGCATTCTTTGGGGAGAGAGGACTTTTTTTTCTCTTACAATCTCTTGACCTTCTACCTAGTACCTTAGTATCCAAACTGTCCATGCTCTGCAAAATCTTCTCTATCAAATCTTCTCATCTCTCAACCTTTGCTACTGCAAGGAAAACAACCTCTGATATCTCATCTTTCCTTAACCCGCAGGCCGTCTAGCCCAGCCATCACCCTGAGCAATGTCCTTTGTACCTCCTCCAGTGTAATCACATTCTTCCAACAATGTGTTGACCAGAATTGCGCTCACTGCTCCAGTTGTAGCCTAACCAGTGTTTGATTCAGTTCCAGTGTAAAATCCCTGCTCTTATATTCTGACGCTCAGCTAATAAAAGCAAGTGCCCCATATGCCTTAACCCACTTCTTTATTTGCCCTGCTATTGTCAGGAATCTGTAGATATGTGCATCAAGGTCCCTTTCTGATCCTCAGTACTTTTCAAGGCCATATGACAGGTGTAAACCTTTTTCTTGTTAGTTCTGTCAAATACATTCTTACACTTTTTGAGGTTGAATTGCATCTGTCACTGTTCTCCCCTGCTGACCATTCCATTAATATTCTCCTATAGCTATCCTCTTTTACTATTAATAATTTAGAGTTAATGGTAATTGCAAACTTTTTGACCATGTCTCCACTTTTACATCCAAGCCATGAATGTACACTACAAAAAAGAAGGGGCCCAGCGCGGAGTGCTGTGGAATACCACTGGAAACCGTTAGAGAAACACCCCTCTGCCATCACCCTGTTTCCTTCAGCCAATTTTCCATCTATCATGAATATTTTGTATCTATTTTGTGTATTTTTTTTACAGCTGTCATTCTTGCTCATATTCTTTGACCTTGTGTTTGCTGTTGCTTTGTATTTGATATTGATTCCAGCCATTCTTCTGTACCATAATTGTATTCAGTTATTACCGCTTTTTAGCATTCCAAGGCTGTGTACTTGATTTGTAATCCACTTGTTGAATGGGATCCACTTTGACCTGCAAATTTACATAATAACAGTTTCTTCCACCCTACATCTGTTGCTTCTTTGTCAGTTCAAAATAACCACTTGAGCATTGATCCCAAATGGCATCAAGAAACAGCACATAAATTGTGTATTTCATTGCCTTCTGGATGATGCCAAACACTTACACTACAGAAGTATTTCTGAAATGTAGTCACAGTAGTAATGCAAGGACTAACTGAAGCAGTAAGATCATGATCAAATAATTAGTTTTTAATCTTATTTATTATGGAATAAATACTCACTAGGATGCTGGAGAGATCTACTCTTTTGAGTATGAACATAGTGCCATGAGATCCTTCCATTTCACCTGAAAGAGCAGGTGTAGCCTCAGCATTCACTCAAAAGATCATGCAGTATTTCAATACTGTAATGGAGTGTAATCCTAAACATTTATGATTAATTCTCTGGAGTGCTACTTGAAAGCCAAACCATCCTGTTGTTCAGAAACAGGTTATTTTAACAGGTAATTGTGCACATTTTGAAATGTGTGGAATGAATGAGTTGCTCATCAGTATAGAATGGAAGACTTAATTAATTTTTGACATGTAAGCTGTTGTTTGCATTTACAGACCAGTGGGAATGTTACTAAACTAGTAACCCAGAGACCAGTATAATACTCTGGGGACGCAGGTTCAAATCATATCATGGTCGCTGTAGAATTTAAAACTAATGAATGAACCTGGAATATAAAGTTAGTCTTAGCACTGGTGACCAGGGAGCTATCATTGTTGTAGATCAGACTTGGTAAGGATGCTTTTTTTACATGTGATTCCAGATGCACAGCAATTTAGATCTCTGTTAACTGCCCGTTGAAATGGCTGTCTCAAATTAACTCAGTTCAAGGACAATTAAGGATGTACCACAAATTCTGGCCTTTCTTGAAGTGCCTATATTTAATGAAGGAATAAAGAAAAATTGCATACTGCTAGTTACTGGTAGAGATTGTAGTGGTCTGTTATCTTGAACTGTGATAGTTAGTAGAATGAGATCCTAATGTGATGCAGGAATGGTGTCTAGCTATGTTGGACCTCCCCATACCAGCTGCTGATACCTTATGAAAGGACTGAAGAAACGTTCAGATGTAAAATGGAGTGTGTAACAATAGGTTATGATGAAAGTATATCTGTAATACTAAACTGTGAAACTACAAGAGCAGGGCAGAAATCCCCAAATTCAAACTAATAAATGGCAAATTTAGGAGATATTGGCAATTTTCTCTAACATCACTAAATTGAATATATTGAGTTCTAAATTCATGCTTTTTCAAAGCAAGCTACCATGTTAATGTTGCATTCATGTGGTGTATTTACAAAGCTCCTGGAATTATGCATTAAATTCCGGTCAAATTTGTAGAAGAATCTTCATCTTGGTGCTGCAAAACTGCCTCAGGAAGTGCAGCTCAATTCCCTAATGTCACTATCCTTGATCAGCGGCAGTTGATATGTGTGCATGACTCTTTGAATTAGATTTAAAATTAATCAGGTAAGCACTTCAGATGGAGGGTAGCTAAATGGCTTTCGGAAGAGGAAAGGCAATGGTAGCCTTAATGGAATATTTGAAAATATAGACGCCAGTGCTTTTTATGAGCTGCATCATGGGTTGCTGAAGGATAGAACTTGTGAAGATTCTGGCAACAAAATGCCAATCCTCAAATCCTCAAATACTCGAATGGCAGCAGAGGACAACTGTGGACCAATAAGAGTTCTAGAGATGTGACCACTGCTGTTCTTGATGTTTCTTGATGGCTTAGATTTAACAGCATAGGGTACAAATTTAAAATTTGTAGATGATGCAAATCATGGGAAGTATAATCTGCAGTAAGAGAAAGAGTTTTGGAGGGTATAGTCTGGTGCAAGAGATGGGCATATGGATGCAGTTTGAAAAGCACGATGTGATTGCCTTTTGTCCAAAGGATGGTGCGATACCATCCAAACTGATTGGAACAATCTTAAAGGACTGCAAAAATAGTGAAGTTATTGAGTGTGCACAGATTTTGTGAAGAATGAAAAGTCTTGATTTACTTCATACCAAACTTTGTGGCCATACCTGAGTACTCTGTGCACTTTTCATACTGGAAAGGCATCCATGCTTGGAAGGAGTGAAATGAAAGTTCACTAGATTGATTCCCTGGTATGAGTGTCTTTCAGAAGAGAAATGGAATAAATTAGGCTGGTATTTCCTGAAGTTTAGTAGAACAAGAGATGATCTCATTGGCATGAAGTATTCTTGTAAAGTTTAAACAGGAGAGATGGGGAGAGAGTTTTGAAAAGGTGAGCATCAGGCTGAATATTCTGGAATGCAGGATCACAGTCTCAGAAGAAAAAGTTAGCCATTTGGGATTTAAATGTGTTCAAGACTTAAATTTTAATTAGATTAGATTGATTCCCTACAGTGTGGAAACAGGCCCTTCGGCCCAACAAGTCCACACTGCCTCTTGGAGCATCCCACTGACCTATCCCCCTATAACCCACACACCCCTGAACACTATGGACAACTTAGCATGGCCAATCCACCTAGTCTGCATATCTTTGGACTGTGGGAGGAAACTGGAGCACCTGGAGGAAACCCACGCAGACACAGGGAGAATGTGCAAACTCCGCACAGACAGTTGCCCGAGGCTGGAATCGAACACGGGTCCCTGGTGCTGTGAGGCTGCAGTGCTAGCCACTGAGCCACTGTGCCGCCCAAGTTGCCAAATTTTTTGGCATTAAGAAAGTACAGAAGAGGTTGAGGGTTGACTGGTCTGAGGACAGTTATTATGTTAGTAATTTGATGAAATTGGGATTAGGGCAGTGAGGGATTACAAGGTTTAACAGCTATATATTATATATAACATGATCGTTAAAAATTAATCCATGTCAATACCAGTATTTCAGGCTGCATTGGTGTAATAGCACCATGTTGTCCCTCTCAGCAGCTTTACAGTCACTCCATTCTCCATGCCCTCTCCTCTGTCACTTATTTCTGTGGTGCAGACTCTCCTTTCGTTCTTTCCAGTCAGTCAATAAATGTAGCCAGTAACTACATGTAATTCTACATGTGCATGTGCATGTGCAGGAGGAGAAGGTAGTCAGCTCAACGTAATTGAGGTTCAGTTCTAATGTCACCATGATTTGATTCATAAAATTTTCATTTACTCAAGCTTCAATGCATGTTGACAACATTTAGTGTTGGAGATCAGAGGATGGTGAGGGATATGGAGGCTCTGGTCAGGTAAAAGAAGGCAGCATACATTGAGTTTAAGCTATTGGGCTCAAGTGGATCCTTTGATTATAAAAAATGGAGGAGCACACTTAAGAGGGAAATCAGAAGACCGAAAAGGTATGAGATGAAACTGGCAGATAAGATTAAAGATAACTCCAAGAGGTTATGTAGCTATGGTAAGAGTAAAAGGGTGGCTGGGGAGAGAATAGGCCCCCTTATAGATCAGTATGGCTGTCTTATGTGTGGAGCTACAGGAGCTGGGGGAGACTTTCAATGAATATTTCTCTCAGTGTTTGCAGAGGAGAGAATCATGGATTCTAAGGAAATAAGGGAAATAAGCGGGGATGTTTTAGACTGCATACACATTACCAATGAGAAGGTACTTGTAGCCTTAAAGCGCCTTATGTAGATAAATCCCCTGGGCCTGATCAAGTCCATCCTTGGATGGCATGGGTGACTAGGGACAGGATCAACCAACATTTGGATAGTCAAGATCTGATTAGGGATAGTCAGCATGGATTTGTTTGTGGGAGGTCATGTCTGACAAATCTTTTAGAGTTTTTCAAAGAGGTAAACAAGAGGATGGATGAGGGTAGGGCATTTGATGTTGTCTATACAGACTTCAAGGTCCCACATGGCAGGCTAGTTGTGAAGGTTAGGTGGCATGGAATCCAGTGAAAGCTGGCTAATTGGATTCAAAATTGGCTCAGTGGTAGGAAGAAGAGGGTGATGGTTAAGTTTGTTTCTCAGACTGGAGAAGTGGTGTGCCAAATTGGTCAGTTCTGGGACCTTTGTTATTTGTTATGAATGTACAAGGCATGGTTAGTAAGTTTTGTGGATGATACAAAATCCGAAGGTATCGTTGAGAGTGAGGAAGGTTAGCAAAGAATACAGAGGGATCTTGATCAGATGGGGAAATGTGCTGAGGATTGGCAAATGCAGCTCAATCCAGGTAAGTGTGAGGTGTTGCACTTCAGAAAGTCAAACCAAGGACTTTTAAAGTAAATGGTAATGTCCTGAGGAGTGCTGTGAAACACAGGGACCTTGGAGCACAAGCACATAGTTTATTGAAAGCAGTGTCTCAGGAAGCTGATGTTTCGGGCCTAGACCCTTCATCAGAGAGGGGGATGGGGAGAGGGAACTGGAATAAATAGGGAGAGAGGGGGAGGTGGAGCGAAGATGGAGAGAAGAAGATAGGTGGGGAGGTAGGGAGGGGATAGGTCAGTCCAGGGAAGACGGACAGGTCAAGGAGGTGGGATGAGGTTAGTAGGTAGGAGATGGGGGTGCGGCTTGGGGTGGGAGGAAGGGATGGGTGAGAGGAAGAACCGGTTAGGGAGGCAGAGACAGGTTGGACTGGTTTTGGGATGCAGTGGGTGGGGGGGAAGAGCTGGGCTGGTTGTGTGGTGCAGTGGGGGGAGGGGACGAACTGGGCTGGTTTAGGAATGCAGTAGGGGAAGGGGAGATTTTGAAAGTGAAGTAGTCCACATTGATACCATTAGGCTGCAGGGTTCCCAGGCGGAATATGAGTTGCTGTTGCTGCAACCTTCGGGTGGTATCATTGTGGCACTGCAGGAGGCCCATGATGGACGTGTCATCTAGAGAACGGGAGGGGGAGTGGAAATGGTTTGCGACTGGGAGGTGCAGTTGTTTGTTGCGAACTGAGCGGAGGTGTTCTGCAAAGCGGTCCCCAAGCCTCCGCTTGGTTTCCCCAATGTAGAGGAAGCCACACCGGGTACAGTGGATGCAGTATACCACATTGGCAGATGTGCAGGTGAACCTCTGCTTAATGTGGAATGTCATCTTGGGGCCTGGGATAGGGGTGAGGGAGGAGGTGTGGGGGCAAGTGTAGCATTTCCTGCGGTTGCAGGGGAAGGTGCCGGGTGTGGTGGGGTTGGAGGGCAGTGTGGAGCGAACAAGGGAGTCACGGAGAGAGTGGTCTCTCCGGAAAGCAGACAGGGGTGGGAATGGAAAAATGTCTTGGGTGGTGGGGTCGGATTGTAAATGGCGGAAGTGTCGGAGGATGATGCGTTGTATCCGGAGGTTGGTAGGGTGCTATGTGAGAACAAGGGGGATCCTCTTGGGGCGGTTGTGGCAGGGGACATCTGGGATGTGCGGGAGTGGAATGTCTTATCGTGGGAGCAGATGCGGCGGAGGAATTGGGAATAGGGGATAGAATTTTTGTAGGTGGGTGGGTGGGAGGAGGTGTATTCTAGGTAGCTGTGGGAGTCGGTGGGCTTGAAATGGACATCAGTTACAAGCTGGTTGCCAAAGATGGAGACTGAGAGGTCTAGGAAGGTGAGGATGTGCTGGAGATGGCCCAGGTGAACTGAAGGTTGGGGTGGAAGGTGTTGGTGAAGTGGATGAACTGTTTGAGCTTCTCTGGGGAGCAAGAGGCGGCGCTGATACAGTCATCAATGTACCGGAGGAAGAGGTGGGGTTTGGGGCCTGTGTAGGTGCGGAAGAGGGACTGTTCCACGTAACCTACAAAGAGGCAGGCATAGCTGGGGCCCGTGCGGGTGCCCATGGCCACCCCTTTAGTCTGTAGGAAGTGGTCCGCCATTTACAATCCGACCCCACCACCCAAGACATTTTTCCATCCCCACCCCTGTCTGCTTTCCGGAGAGACCACTCTCTCCGTGACTCCCTTGCTCACTCCACACTGCCCTCCAACCCCACCACACCCGGCACCTTCCCCTGCAACCGCAGGTAATGCTACACTTGCCCCCACACCTCCTCCCTCACCCCTATCCCAGGCCCCAAGATGACATTCCACATTAAGCAGAGGTTCACCTGCACATCTGCCAATGTGGTATACTACATCCACTGTACCCGGTGTGGCGCCCCCTACATTGGGGAAACCAAGCGGAGGCTTGGAGACCGCTTTGCAGAACACCTCCGCTCAGTTCGCAACAAACAACTGCACCTCCCAGTCGCAAACCATTTCCACTCCCCCTCCCATTCTCTAGATGACATGTCCATCATGGGCCTCCTGCAGTGCCACAATGATGCCACCCGAAGGTTGCAGGAACAGCAACTCATATTCCGCCTGGGAACCCTGCAGCCTAATGGTATCAATGTGGACTTCACCAGTTTCAAAATCTCCCCTTCCCCTACTGCGTCCCTAAACCAGCCCAGTTCGTCCTCTCCCCCCACTGCACCACACAACCAGCCCAGCTCTTCCCCCCTCCCCCGCCACCCACTGCATCCCAAAACCAGTCCAACCTGTCTCTGCCTCCCTAACCGGTTCTTCCTCTCACCCATCCCTTCCTCCCACCCCAAGCCGCACCCCCATCTACCTACTAACCTCATCCCACCTCCTTGGCCTGTCCGTCTTCCCTGGACTGACCTATCCCCTCTCTACGTCCCCACCTATACTCTCTCCACCTATCTTCTTTTCTCTCCATCTTCGGTCCGCCTCCCCCTCTCTCCCTATTTGTTCCAGTTCCCTCTCCCCATCCCCCTCTCTGATGAAGGGTCTAGGCCTGAAACATCAGCTTTTGTGCTCCTGAGATGCTGCTTGGCCTGCTGTGTTCATCCAGCCTCACATTTTATTATCTTGGAATTCTCCAGCATCTGCAGTTCCCATTATCTCTTATTGAAAGCATTGTCAGGTGGGCAGGGTGGTAAAGATGGCATTTAGCCTGCTGGCCTTCATCAGCCGAGACATTGAGTATAGGAGTTGGAGTGTTATGTTACAGTTATGTGAGTTGTTGGTGAGACTGCACTTGGAGTATTGTGTACAGTTTTGGTTACGCTGATAAACGAAAGTCACATTTAAGCTGGAAAGTGTGCAAAGAAGATTTACGAGAACGTTGCCAGGACTAGTAGACCTGAGTTGTAGGGAGAGATTCGTCCGGATAGGACTTTATTCCTTGGAATGTAGGAGAATGAGAGGTGACGTTATTGAGGTGTATAAAATCTTGAAGGGCTTAGATTAAATGAATGCAAGGGATGGGTACTTGAAAACTAGAGGGCATAGGTTTAAGGTGAGAGGGGTATAGGTTTAGAAGGACCTGAGGGATGACAACTTCACATACACAGTGGTGATTATGTGGAATGGGCTGCCAGAGAAAGTGGTTGAGGTAGATGTAATAGCAACATTTAAAAAATTTGGATGGGTACATGGATGGGAAGGGATTAAAGGGATATGGACCAAATGCGGGCAATTGGCATTAGCTGAGTGGGCACCTTGGTCAGAATGGATGAGTTTAGACCGAAGGGCTCCATACTATATTATTCTGACTGTATAATGTTCATTGTAACCCTGCAGCTGCCGCCCTTAAGCAAGTGCTGTACCAACTAAACACTTCACTATCTGACTATATAATATTGTGGTTAAGCCAGAACACACTCCAGTCCAATTGTCAAGAACAAAATTACCGTGTATCGTCGTCATCAGACATTCCACACCATTGCAACGACTCCATTCCCTTTGGCTGCTGAGACTGAATCCAGTAGTACATCATAATTATAGAGATGTACAGCACAGAAACATACTCTTCCGTGAAACTCATCCATTCTGACCAGACGTCCTCAATTAATCTAGTCCCATTTGCCAGCATTTGGCAAAGATCCCTCAACCCTTCCTATTCATATACGCATCCGGGTGCCTTTTAAATGTTGTAATTGTACCAGCCTCCACCACTTCTTCTGACCACTCATTCCATACACCCGCTATCCTCTGCAAGAAAAAAGTTGCCGCTTAGGTACCTTTTAAATATTTTCCTCTCACCTCAAACCTATGCCCCCTCGTTTTAGAATTTCCCACCCCAGGGAAAAGACCTTGCCTATATAACCTATGTGTGCCCCTCATGATTTTGAAACTCTGTAAGGTCACCCAACAGCCTCTGTTCCAGTAAAGTAGCCCCAGCCTATTTTGCCTCCCCTTTATAGCATGAACCGTCCTACCTTGGCAACACGCTTGTAAATCTTTTGTGTACCCTTCCAAGTTTCATAACATCCTTTCTATAGCAGGGAAACCAGAATTGTACTCAGTGTTCCAAAAGTGGCCGAACCAATATCTTGTACAGCCACTACATAACCTCCCAACTACTATACTCAATGCACTGACCAATAATGGCAAGTGTACCAATGGCTTCTTCACTCTCCTATCTACCTGTGACTCATATGTGACCTTGTCCTGAACCGTTTTGGTCAGTGCTTAAAACCCTGTCAATGCAAACACTAAAGCACTCCACTCAGCCCCAAAACATTTTTCATTTACATCTTAGTTTGTGATTGCTACTGATTTAATCCAGTGTGTAACTACCCCTACAATCAATACTGAATGAATGCTAAGAGGTTGTAGCCCTTGGACTGCAATTTCTTTCTGAAATCTTCTGGCCTTTATCCTATCCTAACTTTGAAGAGTACCCTAAGTTCCATCATTTTGCGAATCTTATGGTCACCTTCCTTTTGTATTCGATATTCCTGCCCATGACCAATCAACCCTACTTGTTAAGCAACAGCGATGCTGTTAATGGAAGTGTTCGTAGTTTTTTTCTGCTGTAGATGTTTATTTTGAAGCATAGAGTTACATGAATGAACATTTTATTTTAAGTTAGATGTGAATTCAGATCCCAGAGGTGAAAAGCAGCAGCACAGATCAATTGCAGCTAGCTTTTGATCTTCAAAATCAAAATCAAAAAGTTAGTGCTGGAAATCTGAAATAAAAGAAGCAACTGCTGGAACAAGTCTGGTCATGCAGCATCTGTTGAGGGAGAAATAGTTAATGTTCACTTAGGTGAACTTGCAAGTTTTGAGGAAGAAGATCATGGTCTCAGAATGAGGGATCAGGCTTTCAGGATTATCATGAGAAATTTATGACTGATTTTTTTTCGTGGTCAATCAAACTTGTATTTGGAATCATGGAGGAACCTGTTAGGTCCAGAATGTTGAAAATGAAACTCTGGTATATGAGGATCATAAAGATAAAAACATAGAAAGTGCTAAAAGTGTATAAAGTCATCCAGTTTAATATTTCTGTCCTGCTATGTTTGCGATAGTATTTAATCTTGCATTGTTTTTATCTAGAGGATGTCATGCAGAGTACTTACTGTGAAATTGAGCTGGATAAGCAAAAACGGGATGCTTTTGTTTATGCCATCAAGAACCACTACTGGTACCAGATGTACATCGATGATTTACCAATTTGGGGTAAGTGACTATTGGAGTTGAGTTTAATAAATGATGTTTCACAAGGCATGCTGAAGATTGATTGATTTTTCCATTTTGCAACCCCCCATTCTTCATGACTTGCCATCTACTTCAACCCCACCTTCCTCTCTCCTCACTTTTCCCTTTAAATATGTCTTCTCATTGTTCAGCTACTTTCCCCCAGTCTATCTCCTGTGTCCTTGCTCCATTCACTCATGGATGGATGGATGTATGGATAGGAATGGCTTAGAAGGATGTGGGTGCAAACACTGGACTCAAGGGTTTGTTTCCATGCTGTATGATTCTGACTTTCGGATGCGTTGATGAATTTTCAATGGCAATATCTCTGCTAGAGTCCACTTGCCAACCAATCAACACCCTTCCTCTGAACAGTAAATTGATGTTCTGTTTGAAGAGTTTTTTTTGTTTTTGCAGCCTGTCCTAGTGAATGCAAGATAAAGAAATTTTATGGATTTTAATTTTTTTCAGTAATACTTATCTATAACTCCCTTTATCAACAAATTTTGACTCTATCCACTCAGCCTATATTCTGTAAGTTACATACGGAACACAAGTAAATATAGATTTGAACATGGGTGGACAGCACTTCCAACTATTTTGAAGATTCACCCCTGACACTTCCCACCACCTCTTAGTTGTTTGCTCCCCTCATTATAAATTCCCTGTTTTGTAACTTTAACCAAAAAGCCACCTTATTTGTCAAAGATTTTTCTACAGTCCAGGTAGACATCATTCACTGCTGTCACCCCATTTTATGTTACTTCTTCAAAGAATTCTTTAACATTTATGGAACAAGATCATTCCCAATGAATTTTATGCTGACTGTTTCTAGTTGTTTTTTTTTGCTGTATGCATGGTAATTTAATTAATTAAATACATTGCAGGATGTGGTACAGGATATGACGAATGGCAGCCAGCTGAGAGACTGGATTAGTCTCAGTGGGAAGAATAGTCTGTTGGGTGTATAGTGCCATTGCAATTATGGTAATTTCACTTGCTGCCTCCTGATACATCTTTAATTGTTGGAAATCTCAAATATTCATGCATAACGTCTCATCTTTCTAAGCATTTCAGTATTTGAAATAGTGGTTTGGTGGATGCCATTCTGCATGCAAAATGAAAAGCAGTTCATTGATTTAGATTGTTGGTGTCAGCTTTATCTTTTGACTAAGCCACTTGTTTGTGAACACAACATTAGTTAAAAATGTTACATTTGAATGCAGAAGAGGCATTGGATAAGTGTACACAATGCACCAATCTGCTGTGATCTATTGTTAGTATTAACTTGCTGCAGTTGGGTTCAATGAGTATTGAAAAGCTTTTGATTCATAGTTAAGCCCACCCTGATCTTCAATTATCCACTTGTGCCACTGACCAGCAAGTAGGCTGGAAATTTGTTGTATTTTGTTTGATTTTGATTTTTCTATCCATTGCCTATTGTAATGAAACCACTTCTGGTTGTCCAGCAGCTGTCTGCACTCAGGTGTATTATCATAACATATGCTGCTGGACTTTGTATTTATTGTCTGTAAGCTTCGTGTTATGCTAGGAGGTTCCCTTGCTCACTTAACATTGTGCATTGGTTATACATGAGAAAGCACTATTAAATGTTGATGAAATTCCAAAGTTTCCAGAAAAGAAGGTACTTTTTTGTTAAGCTATATGATACAACGCATTTCACGTTGCGTGCAGGAATCGTTGGTGAAGCCGATGAAAACGGAGAGGATCATTTCCTCTGGACTTACAAAAAACTTGAGATTGGCTATAATGGCAATCGAATTGTAGATGTGAACTTGACCAGTGAGGGAAAAGTCAAGTTGGTGCCAAACACAAAAATCGCAATGTCGTATTCCGTAAGTATTGTTTATTTTATTTTTTACAATTACAGCTAGAAAATACTGGGAATACAATTAAATCAAAAGGCAAGTTAGCACTTTGGGTGGAAATCATTTGTTAATGCTGACCATTCATGCCATGGTCTCTGTCTTTGCATTTTAGCAACACACAGTCAGTTTCTCTTTATTTGTATGTTTTTTCAGAGTAAAATAAAACAAACAAAATTACTTTTATTTTGTAGTTTGTGATTTTGACTGAAGTTAAGCATGGTCCTCCGAAATCAAAACCGATGGTTAAATCACCCAAAGAATATACCAATATCATCTTGTGTATGAGCAATCTACCCACATTCCATTTATTTGCTCTGCTTTTAGTTATTTTAATAACTTTCTTTCATGCAATTAACATCTAATCTTTCTCTACCTTTATGGTTATTAGTTCAATAATTGTCCTATCTGAGAAATCCACATTGAGGACTTTGTTAAAAATGATTTTCTTTAAAAGCATTGGATAGCTTCAGTGTTCTTGCTTATAAACTCTGGGATGAAAATTATCCAGTTCTGGAGATTTGCCAGTGTTTAGAACTGGTATTTTCTATTCTACTATAGATACACATTAATTTTGATAATTCCCTTTCACTGACTTATTATTAATTTCCTTGATGACAGCATGCTGCTATCCTCTTTCCCATCTGGAAGTACTAATACTAATATAATTATTTACTGTGCCTGTCATTTCATTGTTTTCATTTGTAATATTGTCATTCACAGTTTTAAACTGTCCACATTACTCTTAATAAATTTGTCCTTGCAAACTGATATTCATAACTCCCTTTCAGAGCATGTAGTCAGTAGGTAAATTAGCCTCCATAACCTACGAAAATTCCCAGAGTAAATTAAATCGGTGTGCATATGAGAGGATATGTCAGCACACTGAAGGGAGAGTGGACAGAATGTGTCGAGAGGTTCTCCTGCATCACAGGCTTGTTCTGTCCTGGGCTTCATGATAACTTGCTCATACCAAAACAAGCTGATGACAGTGAGGCAATCACCAAGGGACTGGAGCCATCTTGTAGTCCCAAAGTCTTGAATTTATACTCCGAGCATCTGCAAGCCTTTCCTACCTGTGTTTCCTTCATCGAGATGAATTTTAACACACTTTGTTAGGCCAGCATTTATTATCCATTCCTAGTTGCCCCTGAGGAAACGGTGATGTGCTGCTACCTTGAACTGCTGCAGTCCGTTTGGTGCAGGTACACCACTGGGGAGGGAGTTCCACAATTTTGATCCAGCAACATTGAAGTAACAACAGTGCATTTCCATATCTGATGCTGGGATGCTTGGAAACTTGCAGGTGTTGGTGTTCCCATGTATGTGCCCTCATCCTCCTATGTCTGGAAAGTGCTGTCTAAGGAATCTTTTGACCTTCTGCTGTGCATCTTATGGAATTCACTACTTCTGCTGAGCATTGGTAGTTTAGGTTAGATTCGTAACAGTGTGGAAACAGGTGCTTCGGCCCAACAAGTCCACACTGCCCTTTGGCGCATCCCACGCAGACCCATCCCCGTCCCCCTATAACCGACACACCCTTGAATACTACAGGCAATTTAGCATGGCCAATCCACCTAGCCTGCACATCTTTGGACTGTGGGAGGAAACCGGCGCACCCGGAGGAAACCCACGCTGATGGGGAGAATGTGCAAACTGCACAGACAGTTGCCCGAGGCTGGAATTGAACCCAGGTCCCTAGTGTTGTGAGGCTGCAATGCTAACCACTGAGCCACCGTGCCGCAGTTGAGGGTGTTAATGTTTGAGGACGTTGTGCCCGTCAGGTGGCAGCTGCTTTAGTCCTGGGTGCTGTCAAGCTTAAGTGCTTCTAGGAATTATGGTATTCTAGGAAACTAGGGAGTACTCCATCACTGTCCTGACATAAGCTTTGTAAGTGGTGCACTGGCTTTGGGAAGGCAGGTGATGAGTTGCTGCAGAATTCTGAGCTTCTGATATGTCTCTGTTGCTGCAACTTATGTATGGCTAGTCCAGTTGAGTTTCTGGTCAGTGGTAACCCCCAGTGTGTTGATAGTTGAAGATTTAATGATGACTTTTAATAGCAACACCAAGGCACAATGCTAAGAGTATCCCTTAATGGAGATGGTTATTGTTTTGCACTTGTGACCTGAATATATCTTGTTATTGGTCATCCCAAATGCGGATATTGTCTAGGTTTGTAACATTGGATATGGAGTTCTGTGGTATCTGTAGAATCACTAGTGGTGCTAAACACTGCGCAGGATTCAGCAATTGTCCCACTTCTGACATAGTGTTGATGAGAGGTCATTGAAGCAGTTGAAAATGACTGGGCCTAGGATATTCCCTCCAGGAAATCCAGTAGGGATGGCCAAGAGCAGAGATGACCGACCTCCAATGACTCGAGCCATTGAAGACTTCTCCCGCGATTGCCATTGACGCCAGTTTTCCACAGGTTCCTTGTAGTTAGACGCAGTCAAATGCAGCCTTGATGTCAATGACAGTCACTCACTCTCAGCTCTGGAATTAAGCTTTTGTCTGCAAGTTTGAACCAAGTCAATAATGAGGTCAGGAGCTAGTAGTCTTGCGGAGCCTAAACTAGGCATCAGTGAGCAGGCTATTGCTGAGCAAGTGCTGCTTGATAGCAGTGTTGATGATGCCCTCCATCTCTTTACTGATCAAGAGTAGATTGCTGGGGCAGTAATTGGCCAAGTTAGATTTAACCTGAAATGAAAACAGAAATAGCTGGGGAAGCTCACCAGGTCTGGTAGCATCTTTGAAGAGAAAGCAGAATTAACATTAAAGCAGAGTTAAGGGTCCAGTGACTCCTCTTCAGACTCTTGGCCTGAATATTAGGTGTCATTCTCTCCACAGACGCTGCTGGACCTGTTTTTGTTTCTGTTTCAAATTCCTAGTATCTGCGGTTCTTTGTTTGTTTAGATTTATCCAACTTCTTGTCCTGACGCATCTGGGCAATTCTCCACAGTAGATGCCAGAGTTGTAGCTCAGCTTGTTCAAGTTGGCTAGGGGCATGGTAAATTCAGGAGCCAAAGTCTTTAAGACTCTTGGCCTGAATGTTGCCTTTGTAGTACCCAGGTGCCTCCATCACTACTTCATATTCTAGGTAGTCTTCAGCCAATTCCAAATACTATGATGTCAGAGACTACCAAATTGGACCAAGATGGATCATCTACTCAGCACTTCTTGCTGGAGATAGTTTTAAATGCTTCAGCCTTCTCTTCTGCCCTAATGTGATGAGTTCCCCCCATCATTTGTGGAACTACCTCTTCCAGTGAGTTGTTTAATTGTCTGTGCAAGTGGCAGGGCAGCAAAACTCGGACCTGATCAACGGTTTTGGAATTGCATGCATGTGGTCTTGTTCTGTAGCTTCACCAAGCTAATGCCCAGTATGCAGGCGGCTGCTGCTGTACTCTTCTTTGAAGCATGGTTGACCCCGTGACTTGATGGTGATGGTAATGTTGTTGTGAGTGCTATGCTGTGCCATGAGGCTGGAAATTGTTTTGGACTACAACACTGCTACTGATGGCCCACTCTGCCTCATGGATACCCAGCCTTGTGTTTCTAGAACTGTTTGAAGTCATAGTGCCATAAAACATGACGGAGGGCATCTTCAATGTGAAGATGACACCTTGTCTCCACGTCTGTGTGGCGGTCATATTTACTGATACTATATGAACAGATGCAACTGGAGAAAGCAAATTGTTGAGAATGAGGTCAAATATATTTTTCTCTTATCACCTACTATAAGCCCAGTCGAGCAGCTATGTCCTTTAGTGCTAGAACAGCTCGATCAGTAGTGCTGCTGTGAGCCACTGTTAGTGATAGACATTGAAATGCACCATCCAGAGTGTATTGTGCACAGTACGGTTAAATGGCAGAGCAGTGAAGCAGTCGGTCTATGTTTGGTGGTGACAGTGATGTGTTGCTCACTGAAACTCCCTGCAATCTCACTGCGCTGATTTACCCATTGCTAGATGGTTATGTTACTCTGATACTTCGAAAGATTGAATGGCTGTAAAGATTAAGAAGGTGCATACTTTGCCCCAAATTACCCTTACTGTTTGAATCGTTTTTTTGGCCAGAAATCCCAACCACATTCAGTCCAATTCTGCCAATTAACCAAGCAAGCATGTCACTCCAGGGGAACAAAATGTCATGAAATTAAATGATCTGACTTTCTGACAATGTAGCAACATTTTAAATGTTAGAAAAGTCTATTCCGTTTAAGATTTATATGTACATACAATGTGGATTAACTGAAACTGTAAGTCCTCATGACCAGATAAATCAAATTATACAGTCATGCTGAAACAAAGTTGATAATATTTCAGCCATTTGAACTTTATGTTCCACAGTGTATTGTCTGAAACTAAATTATCTCTGTTTTGTTTTGCTTAAATTTGTCTTTTCTGCCTCTTAGATGAAATGGAAGAAATCTGATGTGAAGTTTGAGGATCGATTTGACAAGTACCTTGACCCATCCTTCTTCCAGCACAGAGTATGTTGCATCTTTAAAATAACTATATTGTAACTTGCTGTGGATTAGAATTTGAATCTGATTATTTGTATAGCCATTGTTATGTTGTATCAAGTTTTTTTAACTAATGGAGTGACTAGATTGTCAAGAGTTGTTGATATTCTGCACGTGATCTTGGTTCATATAAGTTTTAATAATAGTCTATCTATCACAGCATTGTTTGTAATGAGCCAGAGACAATGTCTGAAGGTAATTTACTGTGTGAAAGACGTATATTTGCAAAGCACTGTTCACATCCTCAGAACATCCCAAAATACTTTACAGACAGTGAATTTTCTTTTGAAGTGTTGGAATTGCAGCAGCTAATTTTTACAAAGCAAGTTTCCACAAACAATGATGTGAAGGTCAACAATTGCCAATTCAGGACACGGGATAAAAATTGGCAGGACATGGTAGAGAACTCATCTACCCTTCTACAAAGTTATGCCATGGGATTTTTTTATGTTCAGCTGAGGAAGTAGACAATGCTTTGTCTTAGTGTCTCACTTTAGAGACAGGATCTCGAATGATGCAATGGAGTGTCAGTTTTGATATTTTCGCACAGATCTCAGGCATAAGACTTGAAATCACAACTCTTTGAGATGAGAGTGCTACCAACTGAACCACAGTTGACACAATTGTGCAATGTAGGATTCGGTGGATAATAGTTTGATTGGCAGAATTCATCTTACTGGAGCATTATAGTGTAGGCATATTCTAATGCTATTCACAGCTTTGAACATTAGCTCTTCTGTGGAGTTTCTCACAGTTAGTTGAAGAGATATTATATCTGGCAGCTAAAGCTTAAATCACTAAACCAGTACTTTTTGGTTGAATAGTAAAATATATTTGAAGTGTTGATATCATACATTAAAAGCATTATAAGCATATTGTGGGCCTCCTTTTTTGTTTCTTGTTATAACAGAGCTAGACTGAAACATTGTGTATTGCAAAATAAAATTGATGCATTAGTTCTCAGTTAATTAAAGTTCATGCTGAACAATAAATGTTCTTATTACATAATCAAGTATCTTTTATTTCCCGTGATACTTGGTAAAAATTTGCCCAGTAGCCACAGTTCACCGTGAATCATATGGTTCACATTAAGTAAAATTATTCAATAGTTAAGTTAGCGCATAAATTTCTAGTGCTAACTGTAAATCAGCAAAATGCTGTGTAACTGTTTTGTTAGTCATCTAATGTTTTTTCGTTAATGTTTCCACTTTCCTTCTCCTGAAGCTGTTGACTTCTAGCCAGATTGACTCTGAAGGTTGGTTGTCCTCATCTCTTCTGTGTCCAGTTTTTGGGTATTGGCATGATTTTTAATCATGATGGTTGTCATTGCTGAGCCTGCCCCAGGAGCACAGTTTCCAGTAGAAGCCTTTGAAATTTCTTTTCCTGTCTCTCCCTAACACAGAGGTCCCACAGACAATTGTACTTTGCTGAATTGAACTTCACACAGGCTAAAAATTTAATTTAGGACCTCTGGTCAATTGCTTGGCCTGGCAGCTCCAAGCCAATGCCACAAGTTGTTCTGTAAAAACTAGATAGTAATCTTATTGAATAGTGGTATTGAGTAGTGAAATTCAGCTTTGCAACATTAGCCGTTCTGTGGAGTTTCCCTTAGTTATTTGAAGAGGACATTGAATCACTAAACAGATATTTAGATTCTGTCAATTTTGTAAAGTGAAATTATCACTGCAATTTCTTAACATGCCACTTTTTTTGTGCTAACAGATTCATTGGTTTTCTATCTTCAACTCTTTCATGATGGTTATTTTCCTGGTTGGATTGGTCTCCATGATTTTAATGCGCACTTTAAGAAAGGATTATGCTAGGTATAGTAAGGAAGAAGAAATGGATGACATGGTAAGGATCTTCAATGATGGTCATTTTGGCAATAATCTTTCATACTAATGATCACTTTGATCTCTTGGGATATGGGAATAGCTTGATACTTGTGAGAACCATGAGCCATCTTCTGCCTTGTGCTATTCTGGTAACAGTTCCTTTAGACAGCACCTAGTAAACACGCTTTTTTAAAACAAATCTGTACAGCTTCTGCCTGTGTGGTTTCATGCTACAAGGTTTGTCCTCATGAGTGATCTGCACCTTACTGATAACTGGGAACCGTAACACTTTATTTTCCAAGAGATAGTAAGAACTGCAGATGCTGGAGTCGGAGATAAGTGTGGAGCTGGAGGACCACAGCGGACCAGGATACATCAAAGGAACAGGAAAGTTGACGTTTCAGGTCGGGACCCTTCTTTGGAAATGGGGGAGAGGAAGGGAGCTCCAAAATAAATAGAGAGAGGAGGGGTGGGGCTGGGAAGGTAGGTGTGTGCAAGTAGGGAGGGGTGGGGCTGGAGAAGGGAGGTGAGTGCAGGTAGGGAGCGATGGGGATTGGTCAGTGAGGTGGGAGAGAAAATGGACTGGTTGCGTAAGGTCAAAGAGAGGGAAGGTTGATCATGGTGTACAGGCCAGGGATGGGGAGATTTTGAAACTGGTAAAACCCACATTTAGGCCATTGGGTTGTAGGCTTCCGAGGCAGAATGAGATGTTGTGGGTGGAGTCTGGAGGAAGCCCAGGATGGACATGTCACTCAGGGAGTCTGTGTGGGTTGGGGGTTAAAATGGTTTGCGACTAGAAGATGTTGTTTGTTGTGAACAGAGCACAGGGTCTCAACAAAATGGTCTCCAAGCCTCTACTTGGTCTCTCCAATGTAGAGGACGCCACATTGGGAGTAGTGGGTGGATGCAGTAGACCAAGTTGACGGATGTGCAGGTGAGCCCCTGTCTAATGTGAAAGTTTTGTTTTGTGCCTTGAATGGAGGTGGTGAGTTGAGGAGAGGAGGTTGGAGAGACGTGGGGGCAGGTGTAGCACTTTGTGTGGTTGCAGGGAAAGGTGCCAGGGGTGGTGGTGAAGTGAGTGTGGAGCAGATAAGGGAGTTGTCAGATAGGGCAGAGTAAAAGCGTTGGTTGAAAGTTGGGGATCCCGCACAGAATGAAAAACATAAGAGGTCCTTTGCAGGTCTGGGACGCCCTCATCTGGGCTAGGGTTGATTGCAGTGCCAGAAGATGCTTGGTGCATTGCTGAGAGTGTGTGCTTGAGGATCTGTGGAGAAAACCGTTTTTGGAGGCTCTGGATATTGTGTATGTAGAGGTTACACAGAACCTGATCTTCCCCAATGGACTGTACAGGTCCCAACCGGAAACTTCAACCTTCCTGCTCTGCTGATGCTGCCTGGCCTGCTGTATTTCTCCAGCTCCACACGGTTATCTCTGACTTCAGAATCTGCAGTTCTTATTATCTGAGTTATAACTCCCACTGTGAAGCCTTTTTCAAGGATGCCCACCTTGAAGAAGTTGTCCTCCTCCCTCCAGGAAGACCTCAGTGGGTCTCTCTCCTGCTGCAACCCTCTGGTAATCTCTTCGGCCCTGAAACTGCTTGACCACATACAGAAGCAAACCAGGTACTACAGTCACACTGCCTTTGAGTGCCTGCCTACAGAACTGGATCATTCTCAATGGACTCCAATATATATTCAGGCCATCCTGATATGGCCCTGACCACGACAACCTCTACATACACAACACCCTCAAGCACACACACTCAGCAATGCGCCAGCATCTTCTGACACTACAATCAACCCTACCCTAGCTTAGAGACTTCCTCTCCCAGACCTGCAAAGGAGCTTTTCCGTTTTTCATTCTGCACAAGATCCACAACCTCAGTTATAACTTTTACTCTGCCCTATCTGATGACTCCCTCAACCACTCCACACTCCCCACTCCCCACTAACCCCACCACTCCCCTTGCATCTTTCCCTGCAACTGCACAAAAGTGCTACACCTGTCCCTACACCTCTCCCCCCACCCACCTCTCCTCCATTCAAGGCACAAAAGAAACCTTTCACGTTAGACAGGGGCTCACCTGCACCTCCATTAACTCGGTCAACTGCATTCGCTGCTCCCAATGTTGTCTCCTCTACATCAGTGAGGCCAAGCAGAGGCTCGGAGACTGTTCTGTGGCACATCCGTGCTCCATTCACAACAAAGGACAACACCTTCCAGTTGTGAACCATTTTAACTCCCCCTCCCATTCCCTGGGTGACATGTTTGCTTTGATTAGATTAGATTCCCTACAGTGTGGAAACAGGCCCTTTTGGCTCAACAAGTCACACCACCCTTTGAAATAACCCACACACCCCTGAATACTACGGTCAATTTAGCATGGCCAATCCACCTAGTCTACACATCTTTGGACTGTGGGAGGAAACCGGAGCACCCGGAGGAAACCCACACAGACACGGGGAGAATGTGCAAACACAGACAGTCACCCGAGGCTGGTATCGAACCCGGGTCCCTGGCAGTGTGAGGCTGCAGTGCTAACCACTGAGCCTCCGTGCCACCCTGATGTTCATCCTAGGCCTCTCCAGTGTCACAATGACAACTCCTGCAAACTGGAGGAGCAGCACCTAATATTTGACTTAAGGAGCCTAGAGCCCAATGGCCTAAATATGGATTTTACCAGTTTCAAAATCTCCCTAATACCGGCTCCATCTCTTGACCAACTCTGCCACCTTGACCTGACACAACCTGTCCATCCTCTCTCCCAACTATTCATCCCCACTACCTGCAGTCGCCTGTCGCTATCCCACCTACCCTCCTCAGCCCTACCCCTCCTCTTTATTTATTTCAGAGCTCCCCTTCTTCTCCCCTATTTCTGATGAAGGGGTCGACGCGCAACGTCAGCTTTCCAGCTGCTCTGATGCTGTCTGGCCTGCTGTTTTCCTTCAGCTCCACACTGTTATCTCTACTTGATTTTCCAAGACACAATTTTTCGGTCATGGATTCATGATGTGAAAATGCTGGCGTTGGGCTGGGGTAGACAAAGTCAAAAGTCACACAACGCCAGGTTGTAATCCAACAGGTCTTTTTGAAATCACAAGCTTTTGGAGTGTAGCCCCTTTGTCAGGTGAAGGGTCCAGCTTCCAAAAGCTTATGATTTCAAATAAACCTGTTGGACTATAACCTGTTGTCAGAGCCTTTAGTTCTTTGGGAAGGTGACCACATAGGTGGATGAGGGTAAGGTGGTTGATGTGGTGTATATGTATTTCAGTAAAATGTTTGATAAGGTTCCCCATGGTAGGCTATTGCAGAAAATACGGAGGCATGGGATTGAGGGTGATTTAGCGGTTTAGATCAGAAATTGGCTATCTGTAAGAAGACAGAGGGTGGTGATTTTTGGGAAATGTTCATCCTGGAGTTCAGTTACTAGTGGTGTACTGCAAGGATCTGTTTTGGAGCTGCTGCTGTTTGTCATTTTCATAAATGACCTGGATGAAGGTGTAGAAGGATATGTTAGTAAATTTGCGGATGACACTAAAGTCGATGGAGTTGTGGATAGTGCGGAAGGATGTTGCCGGTTACAAAGGGACATGGATAAGCTGCAGAGCTGTGCTGAGGGGTGGCAAATGGAGTTTAATGCAGAAAAGTGTGAGGTGATTCACTTTGGAAGGAGTAACAGGAGTACAGAGTACTGGGCTAATGGTAAGATTCTTGGTAGTGTGGATGAGCAGAGCGATCTGTGTCCATGTGCATAGATCCCTGAAAGTTGCCACCCAGGTTGATAGGGTTGTTAAGAAGGAGTACAGTGTGTTAGGTTTTATTGGTAGAGGGATTGAGTTTCGGAGCTATGAGGTCATTTTGCAGCTGTACAAAACTTTGGTGCGGCTGCACTTGGAGTGTTGCGTACAGCTCTGGTCGCTGCATTATAGGATGGATGTGAAAGTTTTGGGAAGGGTGCAGAGGAGATTACCAGGATGTTGCCTGGTATGGTGGATGGTCTTATGAGGAAAGGCTGAGGGACTTGAGGCTGTTTTAGTTAGAGAGAAGAAGGTTAAGAGGTGACTTGATAGAGACATACAAGATGATCGGAGGATTAGGTAGGGTAGACAGTGAGAGCCTTTTTCCTTGGATGGTGATGGCTAGTATGAGGGACATAGCTTTAAATTGAGGGATGATAGGTATAGGACAGATGTCAGAGGTAGGTTCTTTACTCGGAGAGTAGTAAGGATGTGGAATGCCCGGCCTGCAACAGTAGTAGACTCGCCAAGTTTAAGGGCATTTAAATGGTCATTGGATAAACATATGGATGATGATGGAATAGTGTAGGTTAGATGGGCTTCAGATTGGTTTCACAAGTCGGCGCAACATTGAGGGCGGAAGGGCCCGTACTGTGCTGTTATGTTCTATGTGACTTCCGACTTTGTCATGGACTTAGCAACTTTTCAAGTGAACTTTTATTTTCGTACTTAGAAATTAGTGTATGTTTTGTTCTGCCAAAGCACTTGTTCATTGCTCTAAAATAAATCACTAGTTCAACAGTTTGGTTGTGATGTTGTTTATAACTGGAGAGATGGTATAGGAGGTACATGTTTGACGGAGGCTTTTGTAGGAGTCGTGTGGTACTATGTTGCATAGATAGTAAGATTAATTAAAAGCCTTTCAAAGACATGATCACCTAGAAGACCCCATGAACCAATAGCGAAAAATAAAGACCAAGCTAAAGCTAAAACAGATTATGTCAAAAGAATTTCAGCCTCAGTTAGGTGTGTACATTGGTATAGTGGACTCATACTTTCACTAGGAACCCAGGGGTCTTGATTAATAATTAGAAAAGTTAGTTAAATGTTAATATGATAGCTAATGAATTTAAATTCAGTTCCCACTTTTGTTCTTTCATGGGTATGGGTATTGCTGGCAAGACAAGTATTTATTGTCCATCCTGAATTGCCTTTGAGCTGAGTGGTTAACTGTGCCATATCAGAGGGCATTTAAGAGTATTTCACATGGCTGTGGGTCTAAAAGCCTGGGTTAGCATGACAGATTTCCTTCACTAAAGTATATTGGTGAACCAGATGGGTCTCTATGGCAATCAGTACTGGTTCTATGGACACTATTACTGAATGTGGTTTCCACCTGCAGTTTTTTGTTTAGAATTTTAAGCTAATTCTTGACCAGTTCATAGAATTATAGAATCCCTACAGTTTGGAAGCAGGCGATTTGGCCTGTTGAGTCCACACCAACCTTCTGAAGAGCATTCCATCCAGACACTCCCCATTCCCCACCCTTTCCCTGTAATCCTGCATTTCCCATGGCTAACCCACCTAGCCTGCACACTGTGGCCAATTTAACATGGCCAATCCCTACCTAACCTGAACATCTTTGGTTGAACCCAAATGTTTGCATATGGTTCTAAAATTCTGAAACAGTGAGATTATCACCTGGTCACACTTCCTCTATTCAAAATTCTGGAATTAAAAAGCTGGTATGTAAGGGTGGCTGTGAAATTTCCACATTGTCGTATAACCTATCTGGTTCACTAATTTGCCTTAGGTTAGCAGATTTGCATTCTTACCTGGTGTGATCTATCTGCAAATACAGGCGCATAGCAATGTGCTTGACTTTTAATTATCCTCTGAAATAACCTAATAAGCCCTTCCAGTTATGTCAAAAAACTTGAAAAGGCCTGATATGAATAAAACTGTAATGACCATCTTATATTGACTGATATGCCCAGCCCAGCCAGCTGTGCGTAATTCCCCTCATTAAAGTCTGTAGAATTGTTGTACAAGAGGATAGTTGAAGAGCAATCTGATAGTGGTGGTCTCAAAACTGTACCTTTCCTGCCAGTGCGCCAGACTCTTCCATTCACCTTGTTATATTCATTGGAAACTGAAGCATGAGAGCCGACAGTGTCAGCTCTCTGATGTAGCCAAGAGTAAATAAAGTCTTAAAGTTATACAGTATAGAAACAGATTCTTCGGTCCAACTTCTCTGCAGCGACCAGATCTCCTCAATGCAGTCCCACTTGCCAGCATTTGGCTGATATCCCTCTAAACTTGTCGTATTCATGTACCCGTCTCGGTGCCTTTTATATGTTGTAATTATACCAGCCTTCACCTCCTCTGGCAATTTGCTCCATACATGCAACATCTGCTGCATGAGAAAGTTCCTCCTTAGAGCCCTTTTAAAGCTTTCCACTCTCACCTTAAACCTATGCTGTCTATTTTTGGATTCTCATGTCCCGGGAAAAAGATCTTGGCTATCCACCCTATCAGTGCCCTTCATGATTTCAGAAACCTCTATAAGGGCACTTCTCATTTTCCAACACCCCAAAGAAAAATATCCCAGTCTATTCAACCTTTCTCTATAGCTCAAACCCTCCAATCCTAGCTACATCCTTTTAAGGCTTTTCGGAAGAATCATAGAATTCCTACAGTTTGGAAGCAGGCCATTTGGCCCATTGAGTTACGCTGGCCCTCCAAAGAGCATCCCATCCAGGTGCACCCTCCTACCCAGTCCCCATAAACTTGCATTTCTCATGGCTGACCTACCCATCCCTGAATACTTGGGCAATTTAACATGGCCAATCCACCTAATCTGCATATGTTTGGACTCTGGGAAGAAACCAGAGCACCTGGAGGAAACCCACACAGAAGCAGGGAGAATATGCAGCCTCCACACAGACAGTTGCCCAAGGGTAGAATCGAACCTGGATCCTTTCCACTGTGAGGCAGCAGTGCCACTATGCTGTCCTCATTTTTCCTGTAGCAGGGAGACCAGAATTGCATACTTTCCTTCTCTGGGTTAATTTCAATAACTTTCTACTTCACTGCACCTACCCCTCACTACTGCCTGACTTAAGATGATTATTGTACGCCCTGCTGGCCAATGTAGTTAACTCAGCCACATTAGGGGCATTTAAACAGTCCTTGGATAAGCATATGGATGATAATGGGATAGTGTGGGGCCGTGGACTTAGATTAGGTCACAGGTCGGCGCAGCATCGAGGGCCGAAGGGCCTGTTCTGCGCTGTATTGTTCTGTGTTCTATTAACGCACTCCTAAACAATGTTCTCTGGTGTTCCCAACATTGATTGAAGGTCACACACACGTCAGATCACACATACCATATCTAGCGTTAGCAAGGAAATCTTGCCACCTACCTCTTCTTCCTTAGTTGATAAATGAGCACTCTTCCATGTGAACACTGACTAGAGTGGCACTGAGTGTAGCAAGGACAGAGAATGTTTGGATGCTACAATGCAGATGATCAAGGGTAGGTTATAGCACTTTGTGAACAGGCTGACCACGTCCTGAATGGCATATCTACCAAACTAAGCCTGTCACACATTGGTGAGAGGGCATGAGGGAAAACCCCACTTGGTTTTGTCCTTATCACTTTACCTATCGTAGATGCATCTTGTCTATCACAGTACTGGTGAGTGCGATCACGAAACAGTAGTTGCAAAGATGTTGTCTCATCTGCGGAAAACTGCTGAGCTACATCCTCTGAACAAAGTTGAGGTGAATCCAAACCAGTCAGTGTTCCAAAATCTGATGCTCCGCTCCTAGGAAAAAGATCTTGTTGAAATGGCGAATGGGCTGAAAAATGGCAGATGGAGTACAATTTGAATAAATGCAAGGCATTGCATATTGGTACAACAAACAAGAGTAGGGATTATACAGTTAAAGGTACAGCTTTGGGTAGTGTTGTAGAACAGTGGGGCCTATGGCTACAGGCACATAATTCTTTGAAGTTTACATTGCATTTAGGCAGGAGTGTTTAAAAAGGTGTTTGACACGCTTGCCTTTGAATATAGGAGTTCGGAAGTCATGTTGCGGTTGTACAGAGCATTGGTACAGCATCTTCTGGAACACTGTGGCCAGTCGTGGTCGCCCAGTTATAGGAAGGATATTATTAAGCTAGAGAGGGTTCAGACGAGATTTACCAGGGTGTTGCCGGGTATAGAAAGTGTGAATTATAAAGAAAGGCTGGATAGGCTGGAACTTTTTTCACTGGAGTGGAGTAGGTTGAGAGGTGACTTGATAGAAGTTTATTCAATAATGAGGCATGTAGACAAAGTTAATAGTTATCTTTTCCATTGGGTGGGGAGGGGTTTCAAGAGTACAAGCATATTTTTAAGTGAGAGGAGAAAGATTTTGAAAAGACAAGATGCGCATCTTTTACGCAAAGGGTGGATCACATATGGAATGACCTTCCTGCAGAAGTGGTGGGTGTGGATGCAATTAAAATGTTTAAGAGAAATTTGGATAAGTACATGAATAGGAAAGGTTGAGGGAAATGGGCCAGGAGTTAGCAGGTGGGACTAATTTAGTTTGGGATTATGTTGGGATTATGGGTTGCTCCGGGAAGCGAGAAAGGAGGTTGCTAAGCCGCTGGTGAAGGTCTTTGCTTCCTCACTCTCCATGGGAGTCGTACTGGAAGATTGGAGGGAGGCACATGTTGTTCCTCTTTTCAAGAAAGGGAATAGGGAAATCCCTGGAAATTACAAACCAGTCAGTCTTACGTCTGTGGTCAGCAAGGTTTTGGAAAGAATTCTGAGGGATAGGATTTATGACTCTTTGGAAAAGCACAGCATGATTAAAGGGAGTCAGCATGGCTTTGAGGGGCAGGCCATGCCTCACAAATCTTACTGAGTTCTTTTGAGGAGATCACGAGACAGGTTGACGAGGGTCAAGCAGTGGATGTGGTGTACATGGACTTCAGCAAGGCATTTGATAAGGTTCCCCATGGCAGGCTCATTCATAAAGTCAGGAGGTATGGGATACAGGGTGATTTGGCTGTCTGGATTCAGAATTGGTTGGCTGACAGGAGGCAGAGAGTGGTTGTAGATGGTAAGTATTCTGCCTGGAGGTCAGTGCTGAGTGGTGTCCCGCAGGGCTCTGTTCTTGGGCCTCTGCTCTTTGTAGTTTTTACAAATGACTTGGATGAGGAGGTTGAGGGGTGGGTTAGTATGTTTGCTGATGACACAACGGTTGGAGGTGCTGTTGATAGTATCGAGGGCTATTGCAGGCTTCAGCAAGACTTTGACAGAACGCAGAGCTGGGCTGAGAAATGGCAGATGGAGTTCAACCTGGATAAATGCGAAGTGATGCATTTTGGAAGGTCGAACTTAAATGCTGAATATAGGATTAAAGGCAGGATTCTTGGCAGTGTGGAGGAACAGCAGGATCTTGGTGTTCAAGTGCATAGCTCTCTCAAAGTTTTCACCCAAGTGGATAAGGTTGTTAAGAAAGCATATGGTGTTTTGGCTTTCATTAACAGGGGGATCGAGTTTAAGAGCCCTGAGGTTTTACTGCAGCTCTACAAAACCCTGGTGAGACCACACTTGGAATATTGTGTCCAGTTCTGGTCGCCCTATTATAGGAAGGATGTGAAGGCTTTGGAGCGGGTGCAAAGGAGGTTTACCAGGATGCTGCCTGGACTGGAGGGCTTGTCTTTCGAGGAGAGGTTGAGTGAGCTCCGTCTTTTCTCTCTGGGGAGGAGGAGGAAGAGAGGTGACCTGATCGAGGCGTACAAGGTAATGAGAGGCATGGATAGAGTCGATAGCCAGACTTTTTCCCCAGGGCAGGATTGACTGCCATGAGGGGTCATAGTTTTAAGGTGTTTGGAGGAAGGTATAGAGGAGACATCAGAGGGTGTTTCTTCACCCAGAGAGTTGTGAGCGCATGGAATAGTTTGCCAGTGGTAGTCGTGGAAGCGGAGTCATTAGTGACATTTAAGCGACTGCTGGACATGCACATGGACAGCAGTGAATTGAGGGGAATGTATGTTAGGTTATTTTATTTTTGGATTAGGATTATTCCACGGCACAATGTTGTGGGCCGAAGGGCCTATACCGTGCTGTACTTTTCTATGTTCTGTGTTTAGCAAGGGTTGGTTGGACCGAAGAGCCTGTTTTCATGCTGCATGACCCTGACCCTGACTCTGATTGCATGTCTCCAGACCTCTCAGCTTCTCTACCAGCTACAGGTTGAGTCTGGTGGAATATTCTCCATTCAGATGGATGTTTGTTACTCTAAAAGCGGCACTCAGACACCTTGTGGAACAATGCAGACTACTTGAACATAACCACATCTATCACACTCGTTCCTTCCGCTATTGGTGCACTGATTACCATCTATAAAATGCATGAGACAAATTGCCTATGTTGCTTCCACAGCAAATTTTAACCTGACGAACTGTACTGCCTAAAAGGCCACACGTAGCAGGTACAGGGAACTATCATCCGTGTTTCCCCCCAACACACTCAAATTTTAATGGGGAAGTATACTCCTATGCTTCATAATGTTGCTGGGTCAAATTTTTAGAACTCCCTCTACAACAGCATTTTAGGTGTACTATATGAACTGCAGAGGTTCACTACCTTCTCGAGCTGTTAAAGAGCTTGGTAATAAAGGCCTGCATCTTATGAACAGATTTTTATCTTTCAGAATTTTTGCTCTGTGCTATCAGAGATAGAATTTTTTTTTTTCCCTGCGGTTGTAGAGCTTTGGAACTCTGTCTTAGAAGACATTGTCAGTGAGATCATTGAATTGAGGCCTTCAACCAAAGTGTACACCAGGCACTACTTGCCCACTTTGCTGTCTAAGAGTTTGAATTATTCATGGAGTGTCTGCTCCCAACTCTAACATGACTGCAGTTATCCATCTGCATTTGTGTAGTTGCTGACACAATATAAAATTCTAAACTGGTTGTAAGATCTGGGCAAATGTAGCAATAATTATAATCCATCTGTAAATTTGTTTTGTACTATTGGTGAAGGTTAAAATAGCAGTGTCTCTATGTAGTGTTAAAATGGTAACTCCAACTGTTTTTGATTGGTTAATTTGCTCTTGGCATTTTCTCTGGAGTCAATAAGAATATCCTTCATTTTAGTTGTAGTTTGTATGTTTTATTCCGTCCTTTTCTTTCTTTAGCAGAGAATGTAGTGCCTAGAAAATAATTGCACTCAGGAAAACAGCTGTGCTTTTTTTAGGATTAGATTAAGGTTCAGATGGTCCTAAGCATTTACAAAATCACAGCATTTATATTGTCCCAGTTTTGCATTTGAGTTATTACTATCTTCAAGATCAAAATATTCTTATTGTGGCTGGTCAAATCTGATCCACTGACTGATACAACATTTGGATTTAATCAACATCAAACAAAAAGGTTTTGTGCTTTACGTCAAAAGGGCCATTTAAGTTTTCACACTATAGGAGGGACAAACACAAAAACAATTCACCCCGTGAGTGATGTCTCTTCAAAGTAATCTTGAAAATGGCTCACACCCCTCTCCAGTATTGACATTGGATCTTTAATATTTCTTAATACTTTTTTACTTTTGCCCAGCTTATTGAAATGCAGAGATCTAACCCATTGTGAAATTATATTTTACAGGACAGAGATCTGGGAGATGAGTATGGCTGGAAACAAGTTCATGGTGATGTATTCAGACCATCTAGCCACCCGCTAATATTTTCATCACTCATAGGATCTGGTTGCCAGATATTCTTTGTATCCTTCATTGTCATTGTTGTGGCAATGGTTGAAGACCTATATACAGAGTAAGATTTTTTTTTTGTTTTAGTCATGAGTGCAGTGTGTATTTTAGAAAAAGAACGTGCAGTGTTTTGTTTAATATGAGAAAGTGGAAGTTCCGACTGAGGGGGAAAAGTTAGTCTTCGAAGATGTTAAATGGATTTGTAGCTTTCTTCTGGCTGAGTAGGTGATTGTATTATGTGGTATTCTGTTGTTGTGACACTTGACCTCGGACGAGCTAGGCCAATAAGGCATGTAGTACTTTTCTTAATCTCCTAATTTAGGAGCCACTTTGGGTTGGTGCGGGGAAATGAGCTTTTGTTCCTCACTGTCCCATTATGTTAAAAAGTTACAAGCAAATGTTGCCCATTCAGCTCTGCAACCCTCTTCTGCCACTCATCAAGATCATGGCAGATCTGTCTTTATCGTGAATTCCTCATTCCCATCTATTTTCAATAACTTTTGATTGCCCTGCCTAACAAGAATTTATTTAGCTGTACCTTAAAAATATTCAATGATCTCACCAACAATGTCTTCTGAGACAGAGTTCCAAAATTCGATAACCTCAGGGAAAAAAAAGCCTTTACACTTACTTTACACTTTACACTAAAGGGGCTAACGTAAATTTTTAAATTATCTGTTAGCTCTGGACTCGGGTACAAGACACAACATTCTTTCCACAACCACCTTGTTGAGACATTCATTTTTGTATACTTCAGTATGAAAATTTTCCCCTTATTCTTCTAAACTGCAATGAAAAAGTGACACTCTGCCCAACCTTTTCCTCAAAATATCTGCTCATTTGGACTATCAAACACACAAACTCCTCTGAGCATTGCATGCACAGTCTTCTTCAGAAAACCAAAATTTCATAGTGTTTGAGACGTAGACTCACCAATGTCCTGCATAACTGAAATAAAACTTGCTTAATTTTTTAAAATTTCATCCACCTCTCAACACTGTATATTAAGTATTCATGCATGTAGATCACATAGGAATGGACTGAGCACAGCAGTAACAAACCTGAGATAGTAAGAACTGCCGATGTTGGAGTCAGTGTGGAGCTGGAGAAGCACAGCAGACCAGGCAGCATCAGAGGAGCAGGAAAGTTGGTCAGGACCCTTCTCCAGAAATGGGGAGGGGGAAATGAACACCGAAATACATGGAGAGAGGAGGGGTGGGGCTTCGGAAGGTGGATGGGATGGTGATAGCTGTGTGCAGGTATGAAATGAGGATTGTTCAGTGAGGTGGGAGGAGCGGATAGGTGGGAGAGAAGACGGACAGGTGTGTCAGGTTAAGGAGGTGGGATGAGAGGGAGGGTTGGTTATGCGATGAGGCTGGGATGGGAGATTTTAAAATTGGTAAAGTCCATGGTCTCAAAGTGTTGTGAATCTGTGGTTGTTGGGACTTCGAGTAGATTTAAAGAGGTTATAGTTTTTTTTATATTGGTAATGGGTTGAAGGGTTATGGAGAGCAGGCAAGAAAATGGAATTGAAACCAAGATGAGATTAACCATGAGTGTATTAAGTTCGAATGGCTGAATTGTCAACACACTGTAGGCTTTCACAATTTTACCTCTGATTTTCCTGTGCGACCCAGGATCCTGAAACTTCACACTCTATCTCCCACCTGACTGTTCTGTGGACTTGAGGAATGGTAGGATGTGCCTTCACTTTCCTGGTTCCAAGCTGCATTTAATTTCTCAGTAAACAATTTGGTCTCAGATGTTGCTGCTGGTGTCTGCCAGCAGAGGGCAACATTATCATGTGAATACAATTGAACTTTTTACTCAGAAGAATCTTCAGGTTGCATCAAGCAAACTCATCTGGCCAGGGTTCCTGTTCTTGATTACAGTCCACTCTGTGCATAAGCACACAATTTCACACAAGGATGTCAGGTGATAATATGATCAGACTTGGTTGTAACAGCACCTGTACCTGGGCAATCTGCAACTAAGCCTTCTCATATGAAGATTTTTTTCTTGGGTGAGGTGCTCCCAGCATCATCAGAGAGATGTGGAGAAAAATAATTTTTTAAACTATTTTGAAATATTTTTAGTGACTAAGTCACTGTTTTCAGACTGTCTTTAAGGGGTGTACTTAAGGCCCCCTGCTCAACATTTATAATTCAAAGCTTATGAAATGTTGTGGTTTTCTTGTTATAAAGTTCTGTATGCCATTGCTATTGGCATTTTGGATCTGAAACTTGCTGTAGATCCACTTTCAAAGTTAACTTCTGAGGAAGGGTCACTGGGCCCGAAACGTTAACTCTGTTTCCTCCTCCACAGATGCTGCCAGACCTGCTGAGCTTTTCCAGCAACTTTGTTTTTGTTCAGAGTTAACTTGTCAGTTGTTTATACTATGATCATATTCCTTTCCTCACTAAACAGCTGATTTTTTACAATGTCCTATTGCGTTACGTATTGCCCAAGTTAGTGAGAAGACAAGTCATCAATTTCCAATCTGGTTGCCTTCTGATCGTCCAAGCTGGAAATACATTTATCTGAATAGGATTCGGCTTAGCAATGATGGCGTGTCATGTTGAATAGCGTGACTTTTCTGTTGGGGTTGATATGAAGACTGGCCACTAGGATAATGTATCAAACATTATTGTAGATGTTTCTGTTTCCTCCAGAGGATTTTGGGGGTTTTATAGAAATAATATTTATTTATAAGCCATATTTTGCAAGTTCTTGGTATGCTGACACATTCACAGCTAACTTTTGAATGTCGGGAGAAAGCAGTGAGATTATGTACATTGTCTGTAAACAACAATGACCCAATAATTGAAGAGTAGCTGCTAATGATTCAGACTTCACTTAACAGAATCATCTGGTAATGGCAAAGGTAATTTTGGTTGATAAATGCTTGGCCAGAAATGGGGCCGACAACTGTTTTGCTTCCTGTTTTTCTTGGGCGATGTATCGTTCATTCCATTTCGTAAACGTACAATAGAAGGTTTTTGGCATGAAAAGTATGATTTCTAATCTGCTGTAATTCAGCTTCAGTGATGTAGAATATTTCTGACCTATTAGCTTGATTCAGTCACACTGATCTTGTTTCTTGAGTCAGAGGAACTTTGAACAAACATTCATGATGTTCTTAACAGCAAGTCATGGCATTTTAATATTTGGTAAAGGCATGACCTCACATCTTATGTGGTTTGTGATGCCTGCTTTGCCACAAACTAAATTTGCCATTGACAATTCAGATTTACTTAGTGTAATTGTAGACACTTCCTATGGTATAATATTTAATGTAAGTTAGGCTACTTCCTTCTATAAGACTGGACTATTATGGTTTGAAGCAAGAGAGAAGTTCATAGTTGCTGTGCTGAGTCTCTATGATTCTGTGAACTGCCTGTGAAAGTGCTGTTGAATTTTTAGTTATGATGTCACTTCTGTTTTCCTCTTTTTGTTCTTCCAGGAGAGGATCAATGCTGAGTACAGCCATATTTGTGTTTGCAGCAACATCTCCTCTGAATGGTTACTTTGGAGGAAGTCTGTATGCACGACAAGGAGGTATTTTATGCATTTCATTATGTATTTTGCGCTTATGATTTCTTGCCTCACTTCCTGAGTGGTAGGGTCCAGTATAACAGCTGATTATCACCTTGTAGTGTTTTACCAGTGTGCAGTATTGATATGTGAAACTGACTGCTGAATGTTAGTGCTCCTTGACTTTGGGGCATGGCATGGAATGGTGATGTGACATGTGGGAAGGGAATATAGCAAAGAGAGGCAGATGACCTTTGATCATCTGGCAGGGATAACTGGAAAGCAGCAGACAATTAACCGTTCTGTTCAGTACCTTTTTAGGATACGCAGGCTAACAGCAGTATTGTGAGAGCTTGTGTGTTATGTGCATTCCAATATTAGATTGAAGAAATTATCTGTAATAAATAATTCATCTATAATACATTAAAGCAGAAATATGTGATAGTTGACTGATTACTTCTGAATGACAACTACAGTCAAGCTGATCTTCTCCGGCTGTATAAGTCAGTGTTTCTTTTCCAAGTTTTGTTTCTTGTCCCTGTCCTCATGACTGCTATAGGAGAAACTTCAACTTTGTGTTACTTTTTAGCTGTGTTTAAATGTCTTCTGGATCCTTTCAATCTTCACCACATTCCTCCTCAAATTGGCAACCAGAAATGGATATAATTCTTCAGATATCTATCGAGAGGTTTATAAAGGTTCAGTAGAATTGTTTTGCTTTACAATTCCTCAATTGGCATCATCCTCATTGTTTGTCACACCTCCAACTTTGATATCATGGAAGTGTTTTGAAATTTTACTGTATTGCAAAGGCTAGGTTGATGTTTTTTCAAATCTGCTGAGTGACAGAGAGCCTGGAGGAAGAGTTAATACCGAGGAGAGAGATTAGTAATTATACAATGACTGAATAAAACAACTGGGTGTAAAAGCTACAGAAACTTAATAAATATTAAGGTGTATAAATTCTGAATAACTTGTTGAAGTAAACGTGAGTGAAGTTAAGAGATTAGAAATTCTTGATAGAGTCAACATTCTATGTTGACCCCTGTGGAACATGACTGATAAGGTAAACACAGCTGAACAATTTTGAGCAAAGATTAGTATATGAATTAAAGCAGCATATCCGGTTTTGGTTAATAACACCATCGAAACACATTTGCATTTGGATACCAGTGATGAAATGGATTTGACTGATTTTGTTGACTGGACGATCAGTGCCAGGTTCAAGCCTTTAAAATGTAAGACAATTTCAGAAAGCACTTCACACACTGATCAACAAATGGAAGGATTGTTCAGGATCTCACATTAAAAATTCTGGAATCATTTATGAAACTGTTCAGTGCTTTATTTGAATTGGAAAGATTTTTGATTGCACGAGCCTGTGTGGCGTCTGGCTGCAGCTAACTGTTGATTTTTACAATTAGGATAGCTTCGATTTTTCTTGGGCTTTGGTGCAGCATGCATGTGGAAAGAAGCTGGTGATGAACACTACTCCATTCTTGGAGCCTTCAATAAAGAATTCTTGGAATAGGTTAATCCATAGACAGTTTAAAAATAGGAAAATTTTGAGATGGCAGAATGGGCATTTTTAAGATTGAAAAGAATTAACATGATTAAATGAAGCAAATTTATAAAAGCAAAGGTTTCAGATTCAAGACAATAAGTCTCAATGAAGTCTCTTTAAATCTCAATGAACTAGGAACCAATCTATGATGCTCTTGTAGAATAGAGAGGAGGTGTGAATTGAGTCTCATAAGAAAAGAATCAAAGTAGATGACATAAAGAGGTTAAAGACAAAATTCATGGTGAGAAGGAGAGCTTGTTCACTAAACAAGGCTGGGTCTGTTCGGCCAAATGGTTTTTTCCTGTTGCTAATTTTGTTAGCACCATATGGTATTCCATTAAAGTCTAATGATCACTGTGGTAAGGTAATCTGTGGGCAGCTGGATTTTGATAGTGTGGGACCTGCTTAAATTTTACTGCATACGGCAGCTGAACTGGTGTTTGTGCTGTTACTTGAACACTGAAAATTTCAGGGAATTTTAATATCATTACTGGAGTGACTTTCCTTCTCTGGAGGAAAGAATAGTAAAGTCTTGAAGCTAACGTTCATATGTCGAATTTTAGTAGATAGCTTATTGGAAGAATATTGATCCAGTAATTTTCTGTAGCTTACATTAAAGTTTTACCATTATGATGCTGCAAAACTCCATGGCTGCTCATGGCACTAATTGATCCTTTATGGGACATCCCTAAAATAAAACAAAGAATTGCAGATGCCAGTAATCTGAAACAAACAAAACAGAAATTGCTGCAGAAACTCAGCAGGTCTGGCAGTGTCTGCGAGGAGAAAACGCGTAACGTTTTGAATGTTAGAAGAAGGGTCCCTGAACTCTAAACGCTAACTCTGTTTTCTTTTTACTGATGCTGCCAGACCTGCTGAGATCCTCCAATTTATGTTTTTGTTTGTATCAAGCTCAAACATAACCTTGTAGTTGAGCTGAATATTGGAAAAAATTTGATTTTCTAATTGCTATTGTGAATCAGAACTAAAACATCTGTTACAATATTTTTGAATCCACCTAGTGTTCTGTACTTGGGATAAGCATATTAAGACAGAAGATCCTTCCTGGAGCTTGAACAGTGCTTACTCATCCACTACACGGAGCAATTCACACTCTCCCAATTAAAACTAGGTCTTTTTTTATCCATAACAAAAATATTGTGTCACTGTTTCATACTAGTTCCTTTGTGATAGTGGTTAATGTTTTCACTTGAATGCAAATGCCTAGCAGCAACTGCAGTATTACATCAGGGGAAACCACAAACATATAAAGGAAGATTAGTGAAGAATAAACAGAAATAAATTCAACAGATTTAAGAGTGCCTTCCATACTCCATGAAAATATTTCCAGTGACTTACCAGGCTGTCTAATCAAGATCAGAATGTCAGTTTGGGATTCAGTTAGAGGCTCATGGTGCTAAGAAGTGAGCTTCGTGAGGTTGAATCTCTGTTTTTGGTGTTCATGGAAATGTCATCACCAACCCAAAGAAACCTAAATATATAAATAGAAAGCGGGACATAACACCAGCGCTTCGTCGGAGGCTCACTGATGATGTTACCTAGAATGGTGACGAAACGTCTGAAAACTAACCTTCCAGCTCAGCGAGCAAACTCAAATCCAGAATCTTTAAGGTAATTGAATCACACATTTGCCATATTTTCACTTCCTTCCAATAATAGATTTCTGTTACGGCTGAAAGACTGGGGAATGGAAACTGCCCTTTGGTTCCCCTCTATTGCTGTTTAAACAATACCACTTGTTTCACACTATCTTAAACAGAGTTTATGTAACCTCCGGGAATAACTGACCCCTGGCGTACTTTTATGATTGGAATACCAAGCACTGTCTGAGGTTCCTGTGATTTAGCTTGGCTTCCATTTGGTCTGTCGCATTTCTTATGCTTGCATGATCCTGTCACTTCCACTATTCCTTTGCTGCTTTTATTATTTACAATATGCTACCACCTAAAATTCAGTGCCACAATTTACTATCATACACAAAAATAAAAGAATTGAAACACTGAGCCTTGTGTTCAATATCCTGTCTCCTCTCATATTATTTTCTACAAGAATGAATTCTGCCAGGGTGCTGTTTGAGTATCATGATTCACTTTCCCAAACTTCGTACTATCTCCAGATATTATAATGCTTTTCCCTGCAACCAAATCTAGATCATCTATAAGAGTTACAGACCCAAAGCTGATGCTTTGGGTGCACCAGTACAAACCAGCTTACTGTCAAAAACATCCATTAACATCAACCCTTTGTTTCTGGTCAGAGTATCCATTATGCATGCAAACATACCACATTGCCCTCAATTAAAAAGACTTCCATCTTAAACTACCTTCGTGGCACTTTGGTTGAATGCCTTCTGAAAGTTCCTAGATGCAATATTTACTGCATTATCTTGATTGTCCTTTCTGTCACCCTATCAAAGATCAACTGTTTGCCACAGTAAGAACGAGCAGGAGTAGGTCCATTCAGCCCTTCAAGCCTGCAGGGGCATTCAATATGATCATGGTCGATGAGCCAAGTCAGTACCATGTTCCTGCCTTCTTCCAACTGATCTCTGAGAATTATATCTGATTCATGCTTGAAATCGTGAAATATTTTATTTGGAATTGTTTTTTCCGAAAGAGAATTCCACATGCTCACTACTGTTTAGGTGCTGAAATCTCTCCTCATCTCAGTCCTAAATGACCTACTCCGTATCTTTTAGACTGTGATTCCATGCTCTGGACTCCCTGGCAGTGTTCTCTCTAATCTTTCCTGCATGCATCTCCAAGTGCAGAGTTTTACTTGACTTTCAGAAGGCTTTTGATAATGTTCCACATAAGAGATTATTGTTTAAATTTAAATTCAAATGGGAATAGGGTTGTTTACAGGCCTGGACAGAGACCTGGTTGGCATGCAGGAAACAAAGAGAAACAATTTTTCGAACTCCAATCCCCCTTATGAGTTCTACTAGTTACATCCTCTCAAAATTCCAGTAGATTTGTAATTGATTTCCTGTGCAGAATCCGTGCTGACTGTATCTGATTTTATCTATCTTTTCCAAATGTTCACTACTAAATCTTTTATAATGAACTCTGACATTTTCCCTGCTACTGTTGGTAGCTAACTGGTCTATCATTCCCTGTTTTCTCTCTAACTCCTTTTTTAAAATAGTGGGGTCACGTTAGCTGTCCTGCAGTCCACAGGACATGTTCTAGAGCCCAAAAAAATCATGAAAGATGACCACAAATGCGTCCACTATTTCCAGAACTGCTTAAGTACTCTAGGATGTAAATTATCGAGCCCTGATACTTATTGAGCCTTTGATCATGTGAGTTTCCCCACTGCCATTCCCCTCATTATGATTTTCTTTATTCTTCCCTTTCATTGGATCCTGTGTTTCCCCAACATTTTTGGGGACAATGTTTGAAATATCATTGTGAAGACAGACCAAAATATGTATTTAATTAGGCTGCTATTTCTTTGTTCTCATTATAACCTGCCCCACCTCTCACTGTACGGGACCTATATTTGTCTTCAGTAATCTTCTTCAGTCCACATACCTATAGGAGCTTTCACAATTAGTTTGTATGCTCCATGCCGGCTTACTCTTGTATTCTATTTTCCTGTTGTAATCAATCCCTTTGTCCTCTGTTGCTGAGATCTAAACTGCTTCGAATAATCAGGTCTGCTTTTTTTAAGCCAGTTTGTATTTCTGTTTATCTACTTATCTGTTTGTGCTACTAATTCATCCACTTTATTGTGAATGCTGTGCATAAGAGACACCTGGCCTTAAGACTTGTCTTTTCAACGTTCTTTGTTCCATTTGCTTTACTCTGTGCTGTGGTCATATTTGATTCTTGCCCTTGAATCCATTCCAACTTGTTTTTGCCCTTGTTTGCCTCACTTCTGTCAGCCTACATGTGTTGCCATCCCCCTGTCAGCTGAACTCTCCCAAGTCCATGCCACCTGCTCTCTTTTATTAACTCATTCCTTTCTAAATGACAACAGACTCTAAAAACATCCCTGTACCAATGTTACACTGCCTGTAGTTTCTCGGTTTCACCTCACTTCACATGTAGCAGAATGAATACGGTATACTAAACTGAAAGAGATACAAGTAATTTATTATTTAACTGGAGACCTGAATAAATTTATATAGTCACAGACAATATGACCAAAACAAGAGCTATTCCACGTATCGCAAAAAGCACAAGCAGGTTTCCACATCAACATCCTGCATTGGGCTGGGCACATTGAAAAAAAAAGGAGAAATCATTACCTGTGACAACAATTCAACTCGGGTGGGGTGAAGTGTGAATGGGTTTCTAGTCAAAAGAGAAATGATATACCTCCCCACCTATACTCTCCTCTCCACCGATCATCTCCTCTATCTACCTTTGGTCCGCCTCCACCCTCTCCCTATTTATTCCAAAACCCTCTCCCCATCCCCCTCTCTGATGAAGGGTCTAGGCCCAAAACGTCAGCTTCTGTGCTCCTGAGAAGCTGCTTGACCTGCTGTGTTCATCCAGCTTCACACTTGGTTATCCTGTAACCCTGGAGCCTTCCTGCTCTAGAAGATGACCAGTGAAAAGCCAAAAGTAGGAGTTAGGGAGCAGTGTCATGACAGATGATACTGAGTCACAGATGGGTGAGTAGAGAATCGACAAGATGCAATAACATTAGTTGTGAGTGATGAAGGATATCTTCTCAAAAGTCGCTATGAAGGATAATACACAGAACAGGTTAAAACAATGACCTCGTGGAGCAGTCCTGTTTAAGGATCCAGGAAAGAGGGCAGAAATAGCCTCTGTGGATTTGGGGATGCTGCTTGGATGTGCTGGACAAAAGATTTCCAAAAGAGATTGCTTCAAAGATTGCCACTGGAACAAAGGCTGGACATTGTGGTGGCGGTCATGTTCAAGGTGGAGGTTAGAGGAGATATCCAGGAGTCGACGTTCTACCTGGACCAGGCAGAGGTCAATTTGCCACACAACAGCAACACATTTCAGTGTCAGGATTGGGGAACTTGAGAGAATGGAGCCCTTGCAGCAAGTTGGGAGGAATATAATTTATTAACTGGAAAGTCATTTGAGTTGTTCTTGACCTGTGAAAGAATTTCTGTAAATACAGATCCTTACTTTGTCTCTGAGTAGGTGAAGTTGTTTGAAACAAGTTTTAACGTTGGTTTTCTACTTTTTTAAAAATAAATAGGCAGAAGGTGGATAAAGCAGATGTTCATTGGAGCATTCCTGATCCCAGCCATGGTGTGCGGAACTGCATTCTTCATAAATTTCATTGCAATGTATTATCATGCATCACGAGCTATTCCTTTTGGAACAATGGTAAGCATGTTAGATAGTATTCAAAAATGGGTATAAATGTACAGTCACATCTTATCCTCCTGTTGAAAATTGTTTCCCTACACCGAAGTTTTACTGCCTTGAGGTAGATTTGACCAGCACCCACTTCTCTTGATTTCTTTAAGTACTGAATTACGTTGTGAGCAGATTTCTTCCTTCCCTATAGACTGAGTTTAGTCTTGAACTTATTAACTGGTATTTTATGTATCTCGTAAATAATTTTAAAACTGAAGTATCAAGATTTTGCTCTCTGTATTCACTCTCAGTAAAGCCCTCTAATATTAAGGGTTATCTGTATAACTGTTGACTCAGTTTCTAAAACTGAATGGAGCATGCAACATGACTTATTTGGAGAAATGTAAAGTTTTAGCAAGATAACCTTCATTTTATCTGCTGATTTTTGTGATTATAAGTGATATGTTTCTTTACCTTTTAATAGTGGATGTTCAGCATCAATTATCACCTGCTATCATTCTCAGATCATCCACCCTCTCTGCAACTATGTCAATGGCAAATGATAAATTCATATTTCTTATTCTTCCTTCCAGCACTTAATATCCTGTACATATTGAATTTGTTCTGCTGTACCCTGGCTTTATCAAACTCAATCGCAATCATTCAGTTGGGTATCAATTGCCAGCTACTGCTTGTACGAATTGAAGTTTTTTTTAATCACCGAGGCGATGCAGCCATTCTTGAGGAGCTCTCCTCAGCATATCATCCCAAGGTGATAGCTTTCCCCTACTAGTGCATGGTAGCTTTCACGCTGTTTCTTACTCTTGAGTTTTCATCAAGGATACCATAGCATTTTGTTTTGTTCTCTTGTGAGGCATGCGTGTCTTTAGTAAGTCCCCCAATTTTTACTCATATCTAATTGTCCTCGAGCCAAGAGTAGTTGACAGTCAATCATGTTGCAGTGAATCTGCAGACACACTTGTGCCGACCAGGTAAGTATGGCAGATTTCTTTCCCTGAAGAACATGAGTGAACCTCGTGGCTTATTACAATCAATCAATCATAACTTTGTGCCCCCATCACTGAGACGAGACTAGCCTACTCTTCCAGATTTTATTAACTGTATCTAAATTCCATGAGCTGCTGTGGTGGTGTTTTAAACACTCGTTTCCAGAGCATTTAACCTTGCTCACTGAATTAGTAGACCAGTGGTATAACTAATAAGTCACCTGCCGTCTTCCTAATTGTATCAAAAGGAATAACTTTAATTTATATTGGGCTTTTCAGAATATCCCCAAATACTTCATTGCTGATAAATTACTTGGGCAATATGGTTGCCTGTATTTTAGACATACAAAGCAGCCAAGGTCTCAAAAACAACGAGATGAATGGCCAGTTTGAAAGATGCTGTTGACTGGGAGAAAAGTGTTGACCAGGACACCAAATGGTTTTACTCCTTTTTTTTTCAGTAAAACATTTTGTATCTTTTACTGCAGATAGTTTGATTTAGTGGCCCTTGGAATCTATCACCTTTCATTGCGGCACTGAAGAATCAAGCTAAGTTATATCCTTTTGGGATAGGGCCCGAACCTAAAGCCTTCGTACCCTCTGTCCTATAAGAATGGTTTCATTAAGCCAAGCCAAACCAACATTTGTCAGAGGCTTCACATTATCAGGAAGGACCTCTTCTTGCTGAAACCATCTTGACTGCCATTTATTAGTCTACTTTAACACCGAGTTTTTTCTAGTTTTCTTGTGATTAGTTTTATTGATGCAATACTCTACTTGCTGTGTTGCTATCTTGAAATACTGGTTACTGTTTTATATTTTCCCAAGCCACTAGGCATATGTATTAGAAGCAGGAGTAGGTCATTTGGCCCCTTAATAAACTTCAGTGCAGATAGACTCAACCTTTCTTGATAGCACAACACCACCTCTGAATTGCTTCTAAGGAGATCAAACAGTGCACGTTGGCTAGATGTCTCAATGCCCTTTACAACAGTGGAAAAGCGTCCCTGCTTTTGGGATTTATTGCTAATGAAATACTTTATAATTGAGGGAATATTGTTGGAAATGTACAAGGCATTAGTGAGACTGCATCAGAAGTGCTGCGTGCAGTTTTGGATCCCTCTCTTGAGGAAGGATGTAATTGCATTAGAGGCAGTTCAAAGAAAGTTTACCAGATGAATTCCAGAGACGAGAGGCTTGTCTTTTGAAGAGAGTTTGAGCAAAGTAGATGTAGAGGATGTTAAGGGGATCAATTTACGGTGAGAAGTTGTAGTTTTCAGATGAAGGGATGGTCAATTTAAAACTGTGATGGGGAGGAATTTCTTCTCCCAAATGATAATGAATGTGTGGAATCCACTACCGTAGAGTAAATTGGATGGCAGGACACTAAATAAATTCTGAGGAGAAAGTGGACAGATTTTTATTTAGTTAAAGGTTCAGCGGGAGCAGGCAGGAAATTAGACCTCTGGCCACGGTGAGGTCAGCTGTGATTATATTGAAAAGTGGAGCCGACTTGAAGGGCTGAATGGCCTGGTCCTACTACTAGTTCTTATGTTCTGCTTTTATATTCAGTTACCCTTGCAATAAACAGCAACATTTCACATTTCTTAATCACTGGCTGTATCTGCATGCTACCTTTTTGTGACTTGTAGACCAAGTCGAGATCCGCAACCTTTTTCCATCTAAATAATCTGTTTTATCTGTCAAGTTGATCATGTGTTTCTCTTCGTCCAGGTAGTAGGTAAAGGTTGTGAATGATTGGAGCCCCAGTGCTGATGCCTTTGAATTTTGCATCTTGCCAACCTGAAAATGACCCATTTTATGCATGCTTTTGCTTGTTATGGACCCAATTATTCCTTCATCCCACCCCTATCCTCATGGTCCTTTCAGTGCTTTCCGTTGTGCAGTATCTGTGCTGAATCATGCTTCAACCACTATTGTCACTCGGCCTCTGCTTCAGAAGCCCTCTGAATAATCCAAAATCATTATCATATTCAAGTGGATGGTTTTTTCAGGATGATGAAATCATGATTTCACTGCACCCAAAATAAGTAAGAGGGGTGTAGATGGCTCAGGAGGTAGGTTACTGTGCAGAATTGTAAGCATGTGCAAGAATATCAAAAACAGAAACAAGGCATTGATGCATCAGTTTCAGAAGTGGCAGAACTTTCAAGCATGAGTCTGGGCAGCAGAGGGAAGAGGTCTAATGCTTGAAAATTCTGTGCAAGAAAGTATTCTTGTGCATCAGGATGTACCTAGTGTGCAAAGGACTAGAAGACTTAATTTGTCTTGAATTCTCTTTGACTGCCTCCCTGCCATAATCCAGACAGTGAGACTCAGTTACCAGCATTCCAGTCTGAATCAAGATGTTGTGGTTTCAATTCCCATTTCAAGACTTCAGCAAAGCAATCTAGGCTGATACTCCAGTGTAGTTTTGAGGGGTGCTGCATTGTTAGTAATGCCTTCAGGTGCAACATTAAACTGAGGCCTTGTTTGTTATTATGGGTAGAAATTATTGATTTCATTTTGGCATTAATTTAAGAAGTGCAGGTGAGTTAACTCGAGGGGCCCTCTTGTGGCACAGTGGTAGTGTCCCTACCCCAGACTAGGAGGTCTGGGTTCAAGTTGTGAAATGACTGAGCAGAAGCCAGTTCCTGACACCAACATACCCTTCATCTAATAAGACAGCTTGGAGTCAGTCCTCAACTGAGGAGATTCTAATCTCCTGATTGGTCCAGGTTGACAACCCCAATTAAAAACCTCATAGTCAGTACGGTCCACCTGGTTTCAATCAGTACACGTAGATTAGGAAAATAGGTTAAATAAAAAAGCCAGCCTGTTCAGAGATGTTATTACACACGTCTGGAGCAGGTGCGACTTGCACCCAGGTGCTACAGTCCAGGGGTAGGAACACTACTGAAGGCTCACTGAACAAGTTGATTTGTTTTAATCCTTGCAGACCCCTCTGTCTGTGTAGTCGCTTTGTTCAATTGGTTTCTGCTTGATATTAACAGCAATTCACTAATCTTTTATATATTTCCTGATCAGCCTGTCCAGAGACATTAATACACACCACTGGAGCAGGTAGGATTTGAATCCAGGTCTTTTGGTTCATGGGTAGGGACACTCTTGCTGCACCACAGGAGCCCCCTTAAAAACCATTAAAAATGGTTTTTAAAAAGAAAAGTCTGTAGTCTGGCCAATATGTTGATTATAGGAGCTTGCTTTGTACAAATTTCCCACATTATAACAGTGACTGCATATCAAAAGTAATTTTTGATTTTGGCATGCCTGATTCATATATTCATACAGTGCAGAAAAGGCCATCAGCCCATCGAGTCAGCATCTACGTAACTGCAATGAAAAGTTTGGTAATCCCACTTACCTGCATTTGTCCCATTTCCTAATGTTGATATTTGAAGTATTCCTCCAAATATTTTTTAAAAGTTGAAATGTTCCTAGCCTCCACTGCTTTCCAAGGTAATGCATTCCAGATTCCCTCCACCCTCCTGAGTGAAAATGTTTTTTTCCCCCCTCATATCCCCTTCGAATCTCCAGTCCCTTACCCTAAAACTATGCTCCCTCATGATTAATTCTTCAGCCAAGGGGAACACCTCGTTTCTGTTCACCATCTCTATGCTGCTCATAATCTTAAACACCTCAATCATCATTCCTCCCCCCAATGCCCAACGCCTTCCCTGTTCAAAATAAAACTGTCTAGGCCTATCCAATCTCTCCTTATAGCTCAGTTGTTGCCTGGAATGAAGTGTCCTGTGAACCTCCTCTGTATCCACGCGTGCAGTCATATCCTTCCTGTAGTGATGTGACCAGAACTGCACACAGTACTCCAGTTGTGGCCTGACCAGCGTTCCGTACAACTCCAACATTACCTTCTTGCCAAATCCGATGAAAACAAGCATCCAATGTGCCGCCTTAACCATCCTATTCATATGCTCTGCCAACTTCAGGGATCTATAAATAATAACCCCAAGATTCTTCTGTTCCTGTAAGCTACCAAGTGCCCTGTCATTCATTTAATACCCTCTCATCTTATTCCTCCTTCCAAAGTGCATCACCTTGCATTTATCATGGTTAAATACCATCTGCCATTGGTTTGCCCATCTGACCAACCTATGTATAATCTTCCTGAAACTTAAAACCATTTCCTTTGCTCTTTCCACTCCCCCAATCTTGGTGTCATCTGCAAATTTGCTTAATATTCTTCCCACTTATCATCTATTTCATTTCTGTTTATAACAAACAATAAGGATCTTAGTACTGATCCTTGTAGTACACCACTGGACACCGATCTCCAGTCACACAAACATCCTTCTACCCACAATCCCTTGCGTACCAATACTAAACCAGTTTAGATTCCATCTCACTAAGTTTCCCTCCATTCCATGTGCTTTAACCTTCTCAATCAGCCTCCCATGTGGGACCTTGTTAAAAGCCTTGCTAAAATCCATATAAACTATATCAGCTGACATCCACGCACTTAATCACTTCAAAAAATTTTATCAGATTTGTTAGGCACAACCTCCCTCTGACAAAGCCATGTTGACAACCCCTATTTAACCTATGCCTTTCCAAGTGGGTATTAATTCATTCCCTCAGAATGTTCTGCAGTAGTTTTCCTACCACTGACATGAGGCTCACTGGCTATTTCCTCGTTTATCTCTACCACCGCTCTTTAAAACGTGGAACTACATTAGCCATCCTCTGGCATTTACCCCGTGGCTAGAGACAAATTAAAAATATGTCTGAGCCCAGCAATTTCTTGCCTTACCTCCGACAGCAGCCTGGGATGCGACATATCCAGACCAGGGGATTTGTCTGTTTATAAGCCCTTTTTATTTAATTTGATGTTTGTAAAAGAAGCTACATATAAGCAAGTTTTTGTTTTTGCTTAGTGCCATTGAGTCATAGACTTAGACAGTGTGAAAATAGACCCTTCGGTTCCATTCATTCATACCAAACAGATATCCTAAACTAGATCTAGCCCCATTTGCTAGCATTTAGCCTGTATCCCGCTAAACCCTTCCTATCCATGTACCCATCCAGAGGTCTTTTAAATGTCGTAATTGTATCCATCTCCACAACTTCCTCTGGCAGCTCAGCCTGTACATGCGCCACCCTCTGCATGAAAAAGTTGTCCCTTAGATCTCTTTTTAAATTTTCTCCTCTAACCTTAAGTTTTCCTTAAGCTTCCCCTCTAACCCTCTAGTTTTGGACTCCCCACCCCAGGAAAAAGACCTTGCTTATTCACCCTGTCCATGCCTGTCAGATTTTATAAACCTCTGTAAGGTCACCCCTCAGCCTCTCATACTCTAAGGAAAAAAGCGCCAGCCTGTTCATCATCTCAAACCCTACAATCCCACCAAAACCCTTATAAATCTTTTCTAAACCCTTTCAAGTTTATTAATATCTCTCTTATAGCAGGGAGACCAGAATTGAACACAGTATTCTAAAAGTGGCCTCACCAATATCCTGCATAGCTGCAACGTGATCTCCCAACTTTTATACTCCGTGCATTGACCAATGAAGGAAATAATGCCAAACACTGCCTTCACCACCCTGTCTGTCCATGACTCCACTTTCAAGGAACTATGCACCTGTACCCCAGGACTCTTTGCTTGGCAATGTGCTCCAGGCCCACCATTAGTATTAGCCCTACCCTGGTTTGCCTTACTAAAATGCAATATCTCACATTTATCTAAATTAAACTTCATCTGCCTCTCCTCTGCCCATTGGGCCATCTGATCAAGGCCCTGTTGTACTCTCAGGTAACCTCCTTCACTCTCCACTACACCACCAATTTTGGTATCATCTGCAAACTTACTAACCATACCTTCTATATACACATCCAAATCACCTGCAGAAATGACAAAGAACAGTGGACCCACCACCGATCCTTGTGGCATACCACTGGTCACAGGCTTCCAGTCCAAAAAACAGCCCTCCACCACCATCCTTTGTCTTCTGCCTTCAAGCCAATTTTGTATCGAATTGGCTAGCTCCCTCAGATTCCACATAATCTAACTTTGTTAATCAGTCCACCATGCAGAACCTTGTCAAATGCCTTGCTGACGTCCATATAGATGACGTCTACCACTCTCCCCTCCTCAATCTTCTTTGTCAAATCAGTGAAATACTATTTCCCGTGCCCACAGATATGTTGACTATCCCTGATTAGTCCTTGCCTTTCTGAGTGCGTTTAAGTCCTGTCCCCATCTCAGAATCCCCTCGAGGAACTTACCCACTAGTGACATCAAGTTCACCAATCTGTAGTTCTCTGGCTTTTCCTTACCACCCTTTTTTTAAAAAATGGCACCACATTAGCCAGTCTTCCAGCACCTAACCCATAGCTGTCGATGATGCTTCCAAAGCGTGGGATCTCTTCCCAACCATACAACCCTGAGTTAAGAACTGAAGACTGATCTTATCAATTAAGATAAATGTGAGAAAACCACGTGCATACATAAACAGCGAAAAGTTGGCAGTATAAATTCCCCTTATTGCCTTAAGAACCTCTGTTTTTGACTGCTACTTAGGCACTGCTGTTGTCTTAAACTGCTGCTGGATGGCGCATGTACACTGTCTTTCTAATGGTGTACAGAGGATCTCACGTTGGATAAGTGAATTAACCAAGGACATCTAATTGAACCTCCTTTTTCTTTTCCATTCGCTATGTCAGATCTTTTTCCTCAGTGAACCAGATATAGGTTATTGCGCTTTGCCAGGACTGATGTGACATTCCAATCTGAACTGCACTTTTGTTATTTTAAATTGTTTTATTAACCTAAATATTACAGGGAAGCTTCTATTGGATTCGCTGTGAGTAAGCAGTGATGTTTCGGGCGTGTTTTATAAGCAGGAAGTGGTACAATAAAGGACAAAAACCTGAGGCCAGAGTTGTTCTTTTTTTGAAGAAAGACCGATCGGTTCAGCTTTTCCATATTTTAAAATCCAAGAATGACTGAGAGAGACTCATGGCCAATGTTTCCATCTATAATAGCCTAGACCAAGAGAACACTACTTGTTTTAAAAGTAGTCTTAGTGATCAGGAATAGACATTGCAGATCACTTAGGAGCTTTGTGATGTTAGGATTTTTTACGTCAAGTTCATACCTGAATGATTTCTATTCTTATATTTGAATCTTCCCATCTTGATTGATCCATTGTGACCTTTAATCATTTCCTATGTTGTACAAGGAAATTCTCAATAATCTCCATCTTTATCGATTGAGCTCAGTTTTTATAAAGACTGTACAGCACTCTGTTATCCATTACCTATATGCGATCTTAATGGGTCCTGGGCGCTCTGGTTTCGAATTACACTTTATCAAAATGTTTCCAACATGCAGTATATGTCTAACGAATGCAGGAAGTTAAGTTTATTTTTTATATGTTCTTTTATCTTCACAAAGGTTGCTGTGTGCTGCATCTGTTTTTTTGTCATCCTCCCACTGAACTTGGTGGGCACTATTCTTGGTCGGAACATGTCAGGGCAGCCCAACTTTCCATGTCGTGTTAATGCAGTACCACGCCCAATTCCAGAAAAGAAGTGGTGAGTACGAAGGAAAAGCATTAAATATGGGGCTATGGATGATTTGTTCTTCAAAAGTAAAGATATATGAAATGCTTTTTTTCATATTTCAGATCTGTTAAACTCCAATATTCCACGTGTGGAGCTAAATTTTATTGTGACATTCAGAGCAGATTGCAGTTTCACTTGTATTGTTCAAATGACATTGGACACCATCAGATGTGTTTTGTTTAATTCTTGCATGGGAAATGGCATCACTGGCAAAGCCAACATTTGTTTTTGGCAATTGCCCTTGAGCTGAATGGCTTGATGAGTCATTCGAGAAGGTAGTTCAAAGTCAACCACATTGCTGTAGCCCTGGAGTCACATGTAGGCCAGACCAGGTACAGTAGATTGCATTCCTTAAAGGACACTACTGAACCAGACAGGCCTTTATTACACTTGACAACAGGATCGCCATTAGACTAGATTTAAGTTTCAGATTTTGATTTCAAGTTTCATCCATCTGCTAGAGAAGGACTCAAACTCTACCCAAGAACACTACAACAGAAAGTTGCAGAAACTCAGCAGTCTGGCAGTGTGTGTGAAGAGAGAATCAGTATTAAAGTTTCAAGCTTGATATGACTCTTTTTGTCAGTATTCCCCCAGATTATTAGCCTGGCAGTCTGGGTTGCTAGTACAATGACATAACCCCTATGCCACTGCTTCTGCTTCTTCAGGACATCAGCTATACTGTTCAGAATCAACCTTATGTATTCTGTAGGATGTAGTCACAGGAAGTTGTTGCATGTGGTGCTAGCCTGGGGCATACATTACTGAGTACGTGAGCAGATGTTCAAACTATTGATGAACGGTAAACGGAAGAACAGTTATCAAAAATATAACACTTATCCATAGAAAATAACATTCGATTGATGGCTACAAGCCTGGTTAAAGAGGCAGGTTTTGAGAAATATTTTGGGAAAGAAAAGAGAGGTGGAGATGTTTCTGAAGAGAACTCCAGAGCTTAGGACTGAGGTAAGTGGGGGCACAATAGCTAGTCATAGTCAGAAATGTGCAACATGAAAATAGACCCTTCAGTCCAACTTGTCCATGTTGACCAAACATTTGAAATAAATCTAGTCCCATTTGTCAGCATTTGGCCCATATCTCTCTCAACCCTTCCTATTCATATATCTATCCAGATGCCTTTTTAAATGTTTTAATTCTACCAGACTCTACCACTTTCTCTGGCAGCTCATTTCATACACATACCACCATCTGCATGAAAAAGTTGTCCCATAGGTCCTTTTTAAGTCTTTTCCTTCTTATCTTAAAGCCATGCCCTCTAGTTTTGGACTCCCCAACCCTGGGTAAAAGACCTACTTGAAATCAAAAAGCAGAACTATCAACTGTGCTGATTCACTGCTGGGTCACACAGCATTGCAGCTTTATTTATCAGTTTGATTTACTTCCCTAGTGGTCACTGCCTTTGTCTATCTATCTAGCAATGCAGCAGTTTATAAAACACTAATTACTGTTCCTAGAATTCAAAGAAGTCAACTCCAATGCTGAAAATACCTCAAAGAAGGAGCAACACTTATAGCCAGTTTTTTTTTTTCTGTCTTTCATTTTGGATTACTCAAAATCTTATTGGAGTGATTAGAATCATAGAGTGGGGGAAGAGACAACAAAGGCCAGAATTGGAGGAGTGCAATCATCTCTGCAAATTGTCGGGCTGGGGATGAAGAGATGGCAATGGCAAAACTCAGAAAAATTTAAAAACAATAGTCAGAACCTTTTTAACTGCGGCATTGTTTGAATTAGGGACCAGTATAGATCACTAATAGGGTGAACAAGAGAGGGGAATGGTAGCGTATGAGCAGCTGAGTTTGGATGAGTTCAAAATAATGGATGTAAGGAGACAATCTTGGTGATGGAGAAGATATGCAGAGACACCTGCCCACAGCCCCGGACACACTTGCTCCCTCAGTCACTGCTGCAGACAACAGATTGGTCTTCCTGGGAGTCAATCCAAGGAAAGCGATGGGCCCACACGCTGTCCCTTGCCGAGCACTCATTTCATGTGTGACCCAACTGGCAGAGGCATTCACTGACACCTTCAGCCTCTCCCTCCTACAAGCCGAAGTCCCCATCTGCTTCAAGAAGACCACCATCATGGCCGTACCCAAGAAAGCGCATGCAATGTACCTTAGTGACTACCACCCAGTGGCTTTGACCTCAATAATCATGAAGTGTTTTGAGAGGCAGGTCATAGCCCTTGTCAACTCCAGTCTTCCCAGCCTGTCTTGATTCCCTGCAATTTGCCGACTGACATGACAGGTCCACAGCAGATGCCATATCCATAGCCCTGCACTCATCCCTGAAACATCTGGACAACAAAGACACCTACGTCAGACTCCTGCTCATTGACTGCAGCTCCGCCTTCAATACCATTATTCCCTCCAGGCTGATCTCAAAACTCTGACCTTGGTCTCAGTTCTGCCCTCCGCTATTAGATCCTCAGCTTTCTGACCCAAAAACTGTGATCAGTGAAGATGGATAACTGCACCTCCACAATAACACTCCACACTGGAGCCCCCCCCCAAGGATGTGTCCTCAGCCGCCCAGTGTACTCCCTGTTCTCCTGAACAGCCGTGTTGCCAAATTCCAAATGAAAGCCATCTACAAGTTTGCTGGCCACGTTGCCATAGTGGGACGGATATCTGACAACAATAAGTTAAAATACAGAAGGGAGATAGGGGGCTTGGTGACGTGGTGCAGTGGAAACAACCCCTGTTGTAGCATCGGCAAAATTAAAGAACTAATCATTGACATCAGAAAGAAAAATGGAGACTCTGCTCCCATCTGCACCATTGGAACTGGCGTTGAGAGCATGGAGAACGTCACGTTCCTTGGAGTCACAATAACTGAAAACCTGTCCTGGACTTCCTGCGACAGTCAAGAAGGCACAACAATGCCACCTCTTCTATGGAAAGGCTGATTCATTTTCACGGAGCACTGGTATCAGTAGTGGAACTAGTGGGATCTGTTAGAGGCCTGAACACATCTGAGACCAGTGTTCTGGCAAAAAGGGTAAATAGGGTGGTCAAGAGGACCTTAAACTAGAAAATGGGGGTGGGGGAAAGGGATTGGTAAAATGCCAAGAAGTAGAATGGTCATTGGGAAACAAAGCAGCAGGTTAACATCTGTGGAAGTGGATTCAACTGCTTGGAAAAATATGAAAAGAGAGAACTCAGGAGAGGTTATTAAAGTCTCCAGCACACAAAATGTGACAGTCTGTTTGGAAAGGGTTAGGAATCAAATTTCAAGTACACAGGATAAATGAATGACAATGAGAAGAGGGACAGTCAGTACAGGACTGAAGGTGTTGTATCCGAATGCACGCGGTGTATGAAATAAGGTAACTGAGCTTCTGGCGCAGATCGAAATTGGTAGTTATGATACAGTGGACATCATCGAAACATGACTGCGAGTGGATCAGGATTGGGAGCTAACCATCCAAGGATATGCGTCCTGTTGAAAAGACAGGCAGGTGGGCAGGGTGTGGGATTGTCTTATTTGTAAGAAATAAAATTAAAATTAAATCAATAGCAAGAAACAGTAGGGTCAGATGATATAGATTCTGTGTGGGCAGAGTTGAGGAACCACAAACATTAAAAAAAAAACATAATGAGAGTTGTGTACCAGCTTCCTAACAGTAGTCAAGATTTGGAGCACAGGATACACCTGGAGATAGAAAAGGCATATAAGAAAGGCAAGATTATACTGATCATGTGCGATTTTAGTATGCAGGTAGACTGGGAAAATCAGACTGGTAGTGAATTGCAAGATGGCCTTTTGGAGCAGTTCATGGTGGAGCCAGTAGGGAACAGGCACAACTGGACTTAATGTTGTGCCATGAGCAGGCGTGATAAGGGAGCTTAAGGTGAGGGAACCCCTAGGAGGCAGTGACCGTGATACAATAGAACTCCCTCTGCCGTTGGAGAGGGAGAAGGTGAAATCAAGTGTAATGGAATTCCAGATAAATAAAGGCAATTACAGAATTGGCTGGGAGAGGAGCATAGCAGGAAAGACAGTGGAACAGCAATGACAGGGGTTTCTGGGGGTAATTTGGGACCCACAGCAGAAATTTGTCCCTAGGGAAAGAAGCATAACAAAGAGAGGATGAGGCAACCACAGCTGACAAGGGAAGTCAGGGACACCATAAAAGCAAAGGAGAAAGCATATAATGTGGTAAAGGACAGTGGGAAGTCAGTGTTGGGAAACCTACAAAGATGAACAGAATCAGCGAGAAAAGAAATAAGCAGGGAGAAGATTAAATATGAGGGTAAGCTAGTCAGTAATATAAAAACAAATTGCAAGAGGTTCTTTAGACATGCAAAGGACAGAAGAGAGGCAAAAGTGGATATTGGGCCACTGGAGAAGTAGTAATGGGAAACGAAGAAATGGCTGAGGGACTGAATAAGTACTTTGCATCAGTCTTCATGATGGAAGACGTGAGTAATATCCCAAAACTCCGAGAGTTGGGGTGCAGGGGTGAGTATGGTGGCCATTACTAAGGAGAAGGCGCTAGAAAAACTGCAAATTCTTAAGGATAAATCACCTGGACCAGATGGCTTCATCCCAGACTACTGAAGGAAATAGCCGAAGAGATAATTGAAGCATTAGTAGTGATCTTTCGGGAATCACTGGAGTGAGGGAGGGTCCCAGAGGACTGGAAACTTACTAATGTAATACCCTGTTTAAGAAGGGAGTAAGGCAAAGAGCAGAAAATTTATAGACCAATTAGCCTGACCTCGGTCATTGGTAAGATTTTGGAGTCCATTGTGATGGATGAGATTTCTGAAAACTTGGAAGTGCTGGGCAAAAACAGCATTATTTCATTCAGGGGAGATCATGTCTGAAAATCTGTTAGAATTCATTTGAGGTGTTAACGAGTACGTTGGACCAGGAAGACCCAATGGGTGTCATCTATCTGGACTTCTGGAAGGCCTTTGATAAGGTGCAGCACAGGAGGCTGCTGAGTGAGATAAAGCCCAATGGTGTTGGAGGTACGAGCATGGATAGAAGATTGGTTGTCTGGCAGAAAGTAGAGAGTGGAGATTAAAAAGTTCCTATAAAGGGTGGAAGCTGGTGACTAGTGGTGTGCAACAAAGGCCATGACTTTTCACTTTACGTATTAATTATCTAGATGAAGGAGTTGAAGGTATTCTGGCTAAGTTTGCAAATGATTCAAAGATAGGTGGAGGGACAGGTAGTATTGAAGAGGTCGGGTGAAGGCTGCAGAAAGATTTAGGTTAGGTTAGAAGTGGCAGATAGAATACAATGTGGGGAAAGTATGAGGTCATGCACTTTGGTAGGAAGAATAGAGGCATGGACTATTTTCTAACTGGGGAGAAAATTCAGAAATCTGAAGCGCAAAGGAACTTGGGAGTCGTAGTCCAGGTTTCCCTTAAGGTAAACTTGCAGGTTGAGTTGGTAGTTTGGAAGGCAATTACAATGTTGGCATTTTTCTTGAGAGGACTAGAACATAAAAGCAGGGATGTACTTCTAAGGCTTTATAAAATTCTGGTCAGACCACATTTAGAATATTGTGAGCAATTTTGGGCCCCATACCTTACAAAGGATGTACTGGCCCTGGAGCAATTCCAGAAGAGGCTCTTGAGAATGATCCCAGGAATGAAAGGCTTGCCACAGGAATATTTGACGACTCCAGGTCTGTATGCAAGTGAGTTTAGAAGCACGACGGGGGGATCCAGTTGAAACTTACAGAATACTGAAAGACCTGGACGGAGTGGACGTTAGGAAGATGTTTCCATTGGCAGGAGAGACTAGGATCCGAGAGCACAGCCTTAGAGTAAAGGGAAGACCCTTTAGAATGAAGATAAGGAGAAATGCCTTCAGCCAGAGAGTGGTGAATCTGTTGAATTTATTGCCACAGAAGGCTGTGAAGGCCAGCTCATTTTGTATAGTTATACAGAGATAGGTTCTTGATTGTTAAGGGGATCAAAGGTTTCAGGGAGAAAGCAGGAGAATGGGGTTGAAAAACTTAGCAGTCATGATTGAATGGCAGAGCAGACTTGAAAGGCCGAATGGGCCTATAATTTCTGCTCATATGGTCCTATGGACTTTTTGAGTATGGGAGTTGAGATGTCACATTGATGTTCAACAGGACATTGAGGCTTCTTCTGGACTTCTGTATGCACTTCTGGTCACACTGCTGCAGGCAGGATATTGTTAAATTGAAGAGGATTCAGATAAGATTTACCAGGATGTTGTTGGGAATGGAGGGTTTGTGTTGTAAGGAGAGGCCAGATAGACAGATCTTTTTTCCCTGGAGCATAGGAAGTTAAGGGGTTACTGTATAGAGGTTTATAAAATGAGGGGCATAGGTAAGGTCAAAGGTAATGGCCTTTTCCCAGGGTGGAGTAGTTCAAAACTCTGAAGGGTCTAGGCCTGAAACATCAGCTTTTGTGCTCCTGAGATGCTGCTTGGCCTGCTGTGTTCATCCAGCCTCACATTTTATTATCTTGGATTCTCCAGCATCTGCAGTTCCCACTACCTCAAAACTATGGGGCTTTTTTTTATGGTGATAGGAGAAAGTTTTAAAAAAGGATGAGGGGCAACTTTTGATTTACACGGAGTGATTCATGTGTGAAATGAACTGCCAGAGGAAGTGGTGGATGCAGGTACAATTACAACATTCACAAGGCATTAGAATAAGTATTTGAATTGGAAAGGTTGAGAGGCATACAGACCAAGTGGGACTGGTTCAGTTTGGGAGCATGGTTGGCCTGATCCTATTTGACCTCAGGATCTGTTTCCATGCTGTATGACTCTGTGACAAGGTCTGTGTACCCGCCCCCCGCATCAGCTGATCCTGAAGATTAAATCACATGGCATCCAATGTAAGTTGGCAGGTTAGATACAAAACTGGCTTATTTGTAGAAGACAGAGGGTAATTGTGGGAAGTGTGTTTTTCTGGCTAGAGTCTGTAACCAGTGGTTTTCTGCAAGGGTCAGTGCTTAAACTATATAATGTTTATATTTTTGTAATGTTTATAATATATAAATGAATTGGATGAAAATGTGAGTGTTCTGATCAGTAATTTTGCAGACGGCCCAAAAATTGGTGGTGCTGTGGATAGTGATGCGAGTTGTCAAAGGATATAGCAGGATATAGATGAGTTGGAAGGCTGGGCAGAGAATTAGCAGGTGAAGTTTAATCTGGACAAGTGTGGTGATGCATTTTGGGAGGTCAAATGTAAGAGAAAAGTATACAGTAAATGGCAGGACCCTTCCACGCATTGGACCCTTAGAGTGCAAGCCCTGAAAGTGGCAATACTAGTGGATAAAGTGGTTAAGAAGGCATATGGCATTCTTGTCTTCATCAGGCAGGGCATGAAGTACAAAAGTTGGCAAGACATGTTGCAGGTGTATAAAACTTTATTTAAGCCACATTTGGAATACTGTTTGCAGTAGGATGGATGTGGAGGCTTTGGAGAGGGTGCAGAAGAAGTTTACCAGGATTTTGCCCAGATTGGAGTGCGTTAACTGTAAGGAGAGGTTGACATACTTGGGTGTTTTTCGCTTGAGTGTTGGAGGCTGAGGGGAGACCTGATAGTAGATAAAATTGAGTGGCGTGGATGGTTGAAGGCCTTTTTCCCCAAGGTAGAAATGCTAAATACTGTGGACATGTATTTAAGGTGAGATGGGGAGAATTTAAAGGAGATATGCAAGGAAAGTTTTTGCTTTATACAGAGGGTGGTAGGTGGCTGGAACACTTTGCCACAGGAGGTGGTAAAAGCAAAGCTGATAACAATGTATAAGCGGCTCTTAGGGCTGGGAATAGACAGATATGGACCATGTACAGGCAAGTGGGATTAGTTTAGAATGCCATCAGACATGGTGGGCAAAAGTACCCGTTCCTGTGCTTTACTGTTCTATGTTCTGTGATTGTGCACGAACCAAGGCTAATTTGTGCCGTAATACTAAGTGTAGAAAATCATACAGAAGGAAAGTGATCAGTTTTGCACGTTTCATTGGCTTTTTCCTATTGCTATAGTGTAGACATGAGTCATACTTCATTGCCTAGCACAAATTGTTACTTCATGTGTTTTAAAAAAAAGAAATACAAAGTTGGACTGTCAGCATGTGTACCTGAAAGGTATTACCCAAAGATTATGATTTCAAATCCCACCCCCAAGAATTGAGCACCTAAAACAGGCTGAAACTTCCATTGGAGTTATTAAGGAACTGTCTGAAGTCGCCTCTTTCAAAGGAAATACTAAATAGAGTGAGCATCTGCCAACACATCATGTAGATGTAAAAGGTTTGATAGTGCTTTAAGAGAAGAGATCTTCCTCTCTTCCAGGTGTTATTTATCCATCAAAAAGCATCATTCCCAGAATCTCAGAGTTACTAAAGTACTGAAGGAGGCCCTTTGATCTTTCACGTTTGTGGAAGTTCTCTGAATGAGGGAAAAAAAGCACCATTTTCCTACCACTTCTTCCCGTAGCCCTGCGTGATCTTCTCTTCCTTGGTCATCCTTCTCAGATAAAAATCCAATTCCCGTTAAATACCTGAATGAACTCGCTGCTACCTACTACAAGAATTATCAAGGCAAATTGGACCCCCTTTTCACAGCTTTCAGCTGCCCTAGTTTGAAAGTTAAACATCCTGACAGGCGCTTTGACGGCTACAGTACAACAATAGGTACATGAAGTAAATGTGGTGTTAGGGTATTGGCAGAATAGGGTGGCAGCTGCAGAAGTGGTAAGATGCCAGGTGAGCAGCATGTCAAATGGGAAAAGAGGTAGTGTGTAAGGTGGCAAGTTAAGTAATGCACTGTTTAGGGCAGGTTGGGTTGGATGAGCGGGAGAAATCTGGCCCAGCAAACTGGGTGGAAAAGGTTGGTGTCAGATCTGAGGGGATTTGTGGCTAGCAGTTGTGTAGAGGTTTGTTTAGGCCCTGGGTGCTGTAAGGGTTCTGGAGGAGGTATAGTTAAGGATGTGAAAGATACGTAAGAAGCCAGTTTAGTAGTTAGTTGAGCACTCAATAATCTAACTTTTCCTGCATAACTATTTTACTTAATCATATCAAAAACATCCACCAAATCCAATTTAAATGAGACTTTGAGGGTTCCAGCTGTAGAGGAACTGCCCACTGGAACGTTCAGTTTCCTGGACAATTTCTTTGGAGAGCCTTCACAGGGTCCCATGCACAACTCCGATCAAAACTGGCATTATGACCTTCTGGTCAGAAGAAAATCTGAGCCAGAGTATTTTGTGGGGTGAAGCAGGTTGGGATGTCCCGAAGTTGTGGAAGATATTATTTACATGCTAGTCTTTCAGTTTTTAGAAAAATTAGTTCATGTTTGAATTTGCCCTTTATAAAGCTGAATAATTTACTTCATTCTTGTGATGTGGCGAGGTCTGCATTTATTGTAGGTTGTGGTTTTACTGCTAACTTGCCCAGGCCACTTCAGAGGATGTTGAGAGGCAATTTATCAAATTCACATTTGCAATTTGCCATGACTTGAACTTATGACCCCGTCTTGCTTGTTCAGAAACTAAAGTAGCATACTCTTTAAAATGAGGGAGGTAGAGAACTAGGAGAAAGAAGCTAAGAGTGCTAAATATGAACTGCCATAATGTAGCTAGAGGTTAACAATTTAGGATTATTTTATATGAACGAACTCAGAAAGATGAATTGCTGCGTGACTGAGAAATTATCTCAAGCAGTGAAAATGCAAGAATTAAGCTAGCTTCAAAAAGGAAGGGAATGAAAAATAAGTGGTCACAGACCTCTTGTTTTAAGACCTTTAGTGATTTTAGATCTGATTTTTCTCTACTGCCTTGCCACCCCCATCCCCACCATAACCGGTGTTTCAGCCTGACTTAGTTATCATCTCCAGTCTATGGAAGACTTGATACAATGTAGTTGCAGCTGTCACATATTTGCTTATAGCGCTCACTAGCATGCAACAGGGTGCTTATGCTAGTAATTTAACATTTTTAATAGGCTTGTATTAATGATGAGTGAATTGTGGAAAACAATGTTTATCTAGCTTTACTTCAGTGCTCTCACAAGGTTTGAGAAAAAATTCAGTTTTCTTCATTGGAGTGAAAAAAGAATGCTTCCTCTGTTGGTAAAAATATGCAAAAGCTGTTAAAGTTCTACCCTTGCTGGGCCAAAGAATGTGGAACGCAACCAAAAGAAAAAGCATCTCCATAGTAGGAATCTCTTCTGGAAAGTGCCAGATCAACAGATGACACTTTTGACATCCTGTGTTAAATTGAATATTGCTAATTTTTGTCTTATTAAATAGGTTCATGGAGCCAGCTGTTATAGTATGCCTGGGTGGAATCCTGCCTTTTGGATCCATTTTTATTGAAATGTAAGTTTATTTGTACTTTGGAATATTCGTGGTACTTCAGTGCACGTTCATTATGTTGTGCACTTTCAAGGCTGAATTCATAACTTTGCTGCTGCATGATATATTGAATGTTACATTCATGTGCAATTGGCATCAATAGTTAAAATGGCCTCAGGATGAAAGATTGAGACAGTTGATATTTTTGTAATACTAAATGAATAGTCAACTAACTTTTAATAATTGCTTAGATCAAAATTTTTAGATGAAGAAAATTCCATTCTGTTAGCCACAGTAAAACAAACATGGCAGATGTTAGGAATATTTGACTTAGAGTTTTATTGGGACTTGATATATCGTCACAAATATACCGGAGGGAAACATTGCATTGAAGTCGATACGTCTCCAGGCGTTGTGTGATTCACTTCATTCATTGTCACATAGGATTATTATATGTACTTCGTCAGTTTTAACAAACTGCTAACCGCAAGTGTTCTGCACATCCAAGTTCTTATCCAGATTTAAATGTCTGTTACCACTGAAGTAGAAATTTCATCCAGCCACCTGTCGTGAGACAGTTTAAGTTTCTAAGTCACACTGCATTAGGGAAATTTAATATGGAAGAATTTAGAAAATTGTGAAACTCGATGTTTGTTTCATTATGTAGAGATGTGTTGTCAAATAAAAACATGTTTCATATAATTTTTGTTCTAACTTGCGTTCCCCTTGGCGGGGGTGGGGGGGGGGGGTAGAATGTCCAAGCTAATCCAGTTCTTGATTTGGTTTAACTGAAGTAATTCCCATTCCGAAATCAGCGCTAATGGGAACTGCAGATGCTGGAGAATCCAAGATAACAAAGTGTGGAGCTGGATGAACACAGCAGGCCAAGCAGCACCTTAGGAGCACAAAAGCTGACGTTTCGGGCCTAGACCCTTCATCAGAAAACGGGGTTGGGGAGAGGGTTCTGAAATAAATAGGGAGAAACGGGGAGGCGGACTGAAGATGGATAGAGGAGAAGATAGGTGGAGAGGACAGTACAGGTGGGGAGGTAGGGAGGGGATAGGTCAGTCCAGGGAGGGCGGACAGGTCAAGGGGACGCGATGAGGTTAGTAGCAGGAAATGGAGGTCTGGCTTGAGGTTGGGAGATGGGGATACATGAGGGGAAGAACAGGTTAAGGAGAGGGGGACGAGCTGGGCTGGTTTTGGGATGCAGTGGACATCAAGCAGATGTTCACCTGCACATCCGCCAATGTGGTATACTGCATCCGCTGTACCCGGTTTGGCATCCTCTACATTGGGGAAACCAAGTGGAAGCTTGGGGACCGCTTTGCAGAACACCTACGCTCGGTTCGCAATAAACCTCCCAGTCGCGAACCATTTCACCTCCCCCTGCCATTCCTTAGACGACATGTCCATCCTGGGCCTCCTGCAGTGCCATAATGATGCCACCCGTAGGTTGCAGGAACAGCAACTCATGTTCCACTTGGGAACCCTGCAGCCCAATGGTATCAATGTAGATTTCACAAGGTTCAAAATCTCCCCTCCCCCACTACATCCCAAAACCAGCCCAGCTCGTCCCCGCCTCCCTAACATGTTCTTTCTCTCACCTATCTCCTCCTCCCACCTCAAGCTGCACTTCCGTTTCCTACCTACTAACCTCATCCTGCCCCCTTGACCTGTCCGTCCTCCCCGGACTGACCTATCCCCTCGCCACCCATACTCTCCTCTCCACCTATCTTTTCCTCTATCCATCTTCGGTCCACCTCCCCCTCTCTCCCTATTTATTTCAGAATGCTTACCCCATCTCCCTCTTCTGATGAACGGTCTAGGCCCGAAACGTCAGCTTTTGTGCTCCTCAGATGTCGCTTGACCTGCTATGTTCATCCACCTCCACACTTTGTAATCTCTAATTCCTATGCTTCTTTTTTTTGAAATTGGACGCCTACATCTTGAGACCATCCTTACCTTATATCTGAACTTGTGCTTCAGTGATCAAAGAAAGGGCACAGTTGATGAAGGGTCTAGGCCCGAAACGTCAGCTTTTGTGCTCCTGAGATGCTGCTTGGCCTGCTGTGTTCATCCAGCCTCACATTTTATTATCTTGGAATTCTCCAGCATCTGCAGTTCCCATTATCTCTCTGTCAAATCCTGGCTGGATGTGAAATGAATACAATTGGAGACATTTTGCTTTGTCCTTGACCTCCAACAACCACAACAAGTTTCCTGCTTGTTAGGAATGATTCTATTGTTATGTTCCCAGCTGATGTTTCTATTGGACAAGTCAGATGTCAGACTGAAATTTGCTTAACGGATCGTATTTTGTTCATTTAAAGTAATCACTCACTGAAACATAGGTACATAAACCTGCAGATTTTCTTAACAATTATTGTTATTGTAACAGTAATAACAATAAGAATATTGCACATAACAAACCATGGTAAATAAATATAAAAACTTAGTTTTCTGTGTGTTTTAAGAGTTTTCAAAATCATATCTGTTCACCAACACTATTACCTTGCAGCATTTCAAATCCGAAGAAATTATCCTTCCATGTCAAATCTTTAGGTTTGACTTAACTGCTTCTCCCCAGTTCTGTCCCGTTAATTGTGAAGTCTGCATATCTGAATGTTCATAAAACAGAAAACTTAGACTTTGAGATAACAAGGTATAGAGCTGGATGAACACAGCAGACCAAGCAGCATCGGAGGAGCAGAAAAGCTGACGTTTCAGGTCTGGTCCCTTCTTCGGAATTGAGGGAGGGGAAGGGGATTCTGAACTAAATAGAGGGGGACGGGGAGGCAAATGGAAAATGGATAAACGCACAGATAGGTGGAGAGGAGACGGACAGGCTAAGGAGGTAGAGATGGAGCCAGTAAAGGTAAGTGTAGGTGGGGAGTTAGGGTGGGGGTTGGTCAATCCAGGGAAGATGGACAGGTGAAGGAGGTGGGAGGCGTGGATAGGTGGGAGAAAGAATGGACAGGTTAGGCAGGCGTGGACGAGCTGTGCTAGTCTTGGGATGCGGTCAGGGGACGCATTTTGAAGCTTATGAAGTCCACATTGATACCATTGGGCTGCAGAGTTCCCAAATGAAATATGAGGTGCAGTTCCTGCAGCCTTTGGGTGATATCGTTGTGGCACTGGAGGAGGCCCAGCATGGATATGTCATCCAAGGAGTGGGATGGGGAGGGGAAATGGTTCGCGACTGGGAGATATAACTGTTTGTTGTGAACTGAGCGTAGGTGTTCCACAGAGCGGTTTCCAAGCCTCGGCTTGGTTTCCCCGATGTAGAGAAGGCCACATCGGGAACAGCAGATACAGCATACCACGTTAGCAGATGTGCAGGTGAACATCTGTTAATGAGGAAGGTCATCTTGGGGCCTGGGATGGGGGTGAGGGGTAAGTGTTGGGGCAGGTGTAGCACTTCCTGCGGTTGCAGGGAAATGTGCTGGGGGTGGTTGGCCTGGTGGGGAGTGTGGAGCCGACAAAGGAGCCATTGGAGAAAGGGGTCCCTCCAGAAAGCAGATAAAGGTGGGGAGGAGGAAAATGTCTTTGGTAGTGGGGTCTGATTGCAGATGGTGGAAGCACTGGAGAATGATGCATTGGATCCGGAGATTGGTGGGGTGGTACAGGAGGACAAGGGAGATTCTGTCTTTGTTGTTATTGCGGGTCTGGGGTGAGGGATGAGTTGTGGGAAACGCAAGAGAAGCGGTTGATGATGTTTTCGACCACTGTGGAGTGGAAATTGCGTTCCTTGAAAAATGAGGACATCTGCGATGTCTTGGAGTGGAATGTCTCCTCTCGGGAGCAGAGGCGGAGGCGAAGGAATAGGGGATGGCATTTTTGTAGGCAGGTAGATGAGAGGAGGTGTATTCTAGAAAGCTGTGGGAGTTAGTAGGCTTGGAATGGATATCTGTTTCCAGGTGGTTGCCAGAGATAGAAACACAGAGGTCCAAGAAGGAGAGAGAGGTATCGGAGATGGTCCAGGTGAACTTAAGGTTGGGGTGAAAGTTGTTAGTGAAGTGGATGAACTGTTTGAGCTCCTCGTGGGAGCACCAGGTGGTGCCGATAAGTCATCAGTGTAACAGGACGAGGTGGGGGATAAGGCCAGTGTAGCTTCTAGAGGGATTGTTCCACGTATCCTAAAAAGAGGCGGGCATAGCTTGGGCCAATGCGGGTACCCATGGCCACTCCCTTTGTCTGTAGGAAGTGGGATAGACTTAGACTTTCTCAGTTTCTTCATTCTCTGTTGATTTCTAACCAAATGCTCCAGTCTAACAGTGTTAGAATTTAGTCAGTTATACCAAGCTAACCGAGCTTTCTATGAACTGGCCTATATTTCCTAGGAGAGAAACCAAATTTGCTTCTGCCCCAGTCAGATCTCTCCAAAACTGCCCTAAATGCTTTCAATCTTTCGATTTTTAAGTTTAAAATCAATCCTAGATTGTTCTAACCTAAAGCAAGCTAATGCCTTCAGTGTTTACTTCCTGTGTCGTAAACCACACAGTATCAACAATCTTTCATGAACATTCCTGGGGAGTTGTGGTCACCTGCTGTCAGACGCATTGCTGCATGAGATCATTGTTCCACTGTTTCACAAAATTAACCAACATTAGTTTGAAACGCAAGCTCTAAAAATGATGTTAACACAAACACACAAATCACATACCTTCAATCACACTATCCAGTGGAGCATTTTCAACCAATCCCATCGACTTTAACCTTACTACTCTGGCTCTTCATGCCATGCTTGACCAAAGATTGTTTGTCAAGGGCGGTCGCTCACCTGAATGCCTTTCTCTGTTTTTGGAACAAGACTATAATGATGTGTGGAAGTGAATATTTTTCTGACAAAGTCAGTGGAGAATTGGTGAGCAGGAATTTCTATATATTCCGTGCAATCAATAATGTTTTAATTTCTTGTGAAGTGAATTAAATTGACTGAAGATTGGCCACTATGATTCTGAGCATCTTAGAAGCGGAAATGGATCATCTGTTTCACGATTCTGGTTGGAGTTGGCCACAAGTACTTCAACATTGTCATATTCATATACATCTCTGTGTTAACGTTATTCATGGAGCATCGTCTCTGGTTGATCAATTGTCTATTCCCATCCACAAATGGATTAGGTGGGATTCCCAGAGCCTGGATCTGATGGATTAGGAACAGGAGTAGGCCATTCAATCCCTCGAGCCTGCACAACCATTCATTGAGATTATAGCTGATCTGTGGCTTGATACCATGTAGGCCTTTGGCCTTAATGTTTGTTCTGAATAAAACTTTATCTCATGAACAAAAACAAAGTTGCTGGAACAGTTCAGCAGGTCTGGCAGCATTTGTGAAGGAAAGAAGAGTTAACATTTCTGGTCTGGTGAACCTTCCTCAGAACTGATAGTGGCTGGGAAAACATCAGTTTATGTGCAGAGAATAGGGAGTTGGGTGGGGTAGAGAGTAAACAATAGAGTAGAACCCAAAGAGAGAGAAAGACCATTGGACAGACAAAGAAGTTGCTAACGGTCGGGTTAGGAGGGTGAATAGTTGTTAATGGGGACTGTTAGTGACGAACAACAGAGGGTGTGTAATGGCAGGCTTTGTGGTAACAAGGCCTGATGTGTGGGGCAGGGGGTTGGGACATGGGATAATTTAGGCACAAAAGTTATTGAACTCAGTATCGAGTCCGGAGAGCTGTGGGGTCTCCAAGTGGAAAATGAGGTGTTGTTCCTCTAGCTTGTGTTCTAGCGAAGCCCAACACTGCAGCAAGCCAGAGACAGAGATATTGGCCAGGGAGCAGGGTGGTGTGTTGAAGTGGTAGGCAACAGGTAGTTCAGGGTCTTCCTTGCATCCGCAGTTCTTCGGTTTTTACTTAAAACATTATCTCAGATGGTGCGGGCCTAGTTTACTCTGTCTACTGTGTGCTGCTTCTGCTGTTTGGCATGCATATGCTGTGTTGAAGCATCACCCATGGTGGCAGATCATTTTTATCTCCTGCTCCCTTGAAATGCTGTTCTACACACATTGAACAGGATTGGTCTCATGACTTGATAGTGATGGTACAGTGATAATACTGGATGGTTAAGTTAAATATTAAGATGAATAAAATTCTGTTGATGTTGGCCTATAGCATTTCCTGGATGCCCAGTTTTGAGCAGCTAAATTAGTTCAAAAATCACCCAGTTAGCACAATCGTGATGTCATGCAACATGACAGAGGGCATCCTGTGTGAAAGTTCTGAAGTGGGCACTCCTCCTGATATGATCGTGGACAGATACGTTTGTAACAGACCTATAACATTCAGGCTAACTAAGTTTTTCTCTCCCTTTGCTGTCTCCACAAGTCCAGTCTGGCAAATATGCCCATACACTGCTGGGAACCATTCTTGGTGATGAACATTGTAGTCCCCAAACTGTGTCCTTACACTTGATATTCTATATGTAGTACCAATTCATTAACTGAAAATTCATTAACAATTGGATGGTAGGTGGTGATCAGTCTCATCTATTTTTGACTTCATACTGTGAGGCTTCTTGGGAATGCTGAGGGGCCACTTCCTCCTGACTGTACACTCTTGACAGAGTGCTGCCATCTCAGTTAGAATAGGATATATCCAAATATATTATTGGCTAAAATAAGTCTGAAATGTTATCTTAAAGGCATGATTCTGCAACTAGACAATTGATCTGATGCTTTACTAGTAGAATAGAATCATAAAACCCCAAGTTTGGAAGCAAGCCATTTGGCTCATCAAGTCCACCCCAACCCCCCTCCCCCCCCAAAAACCATCGCCCGGACCCACCCCCACAATCCTGTCCCTGTAACCCTGCATTTCGCACGGTTAATTCACCTAACTTTGACATTGTGGGCAGTTTAGCATAACCAATCCACCTAACCTGCAGGTCTTGGATCGTGGGAAGATACAGGAGCACACAGAGTAAACCGATACAGACGCAGGAAGAATGTGCAAACTCATCCACCATTGTGACACAGTAGCGCTAACCATTGAGCCACCATGTTGCCCTCAGTCTCTGACTACTCGTCTGGTTCTGAAGAAGAGCCACTAAACTCAATATTTAACTTTTTTTTCCTCTCCGCAGAAGCTGCCAGACCTGCTGGGTTTCTCTTGCAGTTTCTACTTTTGTTTCAGATTCCAGCACCCTCAGTTTTTTGTTTTATTTTAGAGGTTTTTTTAGACCTCAACTGGGTAATTGCATCCAGCTTTGGATGCCACACTTTAGGAAGGATAGAAAGACAGAGAATGCACAAAAGGTTTATGAGAAAGGTTCCAGAGATTCAGTTATGTAGAGATATTGGTGAAATTGAGGCTGCTGTATTTGAAGGGAAGATTGAGGGGAGATTTGAGTAAGACATTCAAAACTGAGTGGTCTGGACATTTTGGATTAGGAGAAGCTGTAATTAGCAATGGTGATATGGAAGCTTATTTTTTGCACTGAGTGGTTAGAATCTGGAGTCGAGCTGGATGAACACAGCAGGCCAAGCATGCTGCTTAGCCTGCTGTGTTCATCCAGCTCTACACCTTGTTATCTTGGATTCTCCAGCATCTGCAGTTCCTATTATCTCTAGAATCTGGAGTGTACTGCTTGATGGCATGGTTGAAATAGGGTCAAGTGAACCTTTTAAAAATGGCTTGCATAACTATCCACACACAAAATGTTTGCAGGGCTATAGGGGAGATGCATTAGTTGAATTCTCCTTCACTCAGCACAGACGCAACAAGCCAAATGACCTCCGGTGCAGTAACCAATCTGTGATCCTCAGAGAATATACAAATTTGATTGGGCTAGGTGTAATTTTGTAAAGTCCATGCGTGTGTGTGACCCAGTGATGTGTCCAGTTTTAGACTTTTTCAGGACCATATAATGTAAAGAAGTGGCTTGCTGGCTGCTTCAGAGTACTCATAATCATCCTCATTGCTTGGTATCTGGAGTCATATGTAAACCAGACTGGATTAAAATAGGTTTATTTCACCATAAGAAAATACTTACTGAACCAGAAGAATATTTTACGAATTTGCAGTAGTTTTGTAGTGCCAATTCATAGTAAATTTTTATTAGAGATTGTTTTGAATTACTGAATTTAAATCTTGCATCTGTCTTGCTGGTATCTGTATATATACTTTATTAAAATATCTCTAACATTTAACTGTAATGATGTAAATTCACCTGAAAGACCCAGAAGCCATACTTGAGGTATTTGGTCAAGAGAGTTTTCAGTACCTTTAAAGGTGAAAAAAGAGACCGAGAAATATTTGAGAACTCGTGTGGAAGGAGACGAGGGCATGGCCATCTCGTGCTGAAGAATGAGATGAGTGTAGATGTCTGAGGGTTTTGGGACTGGCACAGGTGAGAGGTTAGAGCTGAAAAGAGACAAGATCATGAAGGGAGTTGAAAACTAGGAGATGAAAATTTTAAAAACAAGGTGTTGCTTCACTTTCGGTCCAGATTGTCAACCCAACTTCTAGATGACTGACATTGAATAAAAATTCTGGAAATATTCTAAAGGTCTAACAGCATGTACAAATGGAGAAACGCAACTACCACTGCCAGTTGATATATTTTTGTCAGAATTTGAATTACTGGCCTTGAAACACAACCAGTAAGCTACTATACCCACTGTCATTAATGCAGGCCTATCAGTGGCAATTGCTGTAGGTAATTTGAGGTGATTGCTCAATAAATGTCTCAATATTAAATGGAATTAGTTTAAATATTTTTATGGTATGTTTTGCTACTTGTTACTAAATTAATCGCAGCAGTATAAAGTAGAAAATTAGGTTTGTCATTCAATTTGTATTATGATGTAGGAGAACATAATTGTGTGCAATATTGTATTGCCACTGGGTCTAATCATTTGATCAGATTAATCGGAAATGAAATTTATTTTGAGTAATTTCTCTCCGTTTTTTTAGGTACTTCATCTTCACTTCTTTTTGGGCCTACAAGATTTATTATGTTTATGGCTTTATGATGCTAGTCTTGGTAATTCTCTGCATTGTGACAGTCTGTGTGACCATTGTCTGCACTTATTTTCTGCTCAATGCTGAAGATTATAGGTGGTAAGTTCAAATTCTCCTATATCCTGTTTAAAACTTGGTAATAATTCATCCTACCTGAGTCTGAAATTTGTTAGAGTCGTAGAGTTTAAAGTACAGAAACAAATCCTTTGGTCCTACTCATCCACGCCAACCAGATATTCAAAACTGATGTAGTCCCATTTGCCAGCATTTAGCCCCTATCCCTGTAAAACCCTTCCTATTCATGTACCTATCCTTATGAATTTTAAATGTAGTAATTGTACCTGCCTTCACCTCTTCTGGCAGCTTGTTCCATTTGTCCACCACCCTCTGCATGAAAAAGTTGCCCCTCATGCCCATTTTAAATCTGTTCCCTCTCGCTTTAAATCTGTGTCGTCTAGTTCTGAGCTCCCCTTCCCTGGACAAAAGATCATGGCTATTCACCCTATCCTCATGATATTGTAAACCTCTATAAGGTCACTCCTCAGCCTCTGAAGCTCCAGGGAAAAAATGCCCCAGCCTATTCATCCTGTCCCTACAGCTCACACCCTCCAGCGTCTTTGTAAATCTCTTTTCTGAACCCTTTCAAGTTTAACAACATCTTTCTTATAGTGGGGAAACCAAAATGAGAGAAGACTGCCACTATAATGAGCCATGTTCATATAACAATTTGATTCTGTCTCATCTTCTGATGGGTGCACTCTTGCAGATAGTCCAAGTTATAGTTCCTGTGGAAACCTAAACAGCACATTTTATCAGGCTTCGTGACCTTGAAGTGTTTTACGGTTGAACCCCCTGTCTTCTATAGCGCCACTTGCTCACCTAATGCTGTGGAATCCTGGCCTTGCACACAAGATACCCATTTCCTGACATGGTTATCCTGATCTGTGATTGTACAAATTTATCTTTTAACTTTTCTTGTGCTGTGTAAGGTGCTCATGAGTTTAAACTTCATATCAAAACAACCTTTTAAATATCATGATCAAAACTGACATTGTATGAGTTGCATTTAAAGCTGACATTTTGTATGATAAACATGGTGGGATTCTTTGACATTCATTGCGAAAGCATCAACCTTGAACCATTCACCTCCTTCCCACAGCCTGTTGCAATAAAGAGCCCCGTACAGAGTGGGGTCAGACCTTTGCCATGTGACTCTGCTTTTTGAATTAGATGCAGCTTTTCATTCAAGACAAAAACAAAATCTATCACACAAAGATCTGTTTCTAAGACAAGACAGGCATAGCTATCAGAATTTGGACTGTGTTTTACATTATAAAATAACGGCTGGTTTAATACAATTGTAGCACTGTTCTTTTCTCACACTAAGCTCCACAGATGAGTGCATTTTCTACCTAAAGCTTGTATTGTCCTTGGGTTTGTCCAGTTCATAGAATGTTTTCATTCTCAATAGCATGCTGGCCATCATTCTTGCTTAATGAGTCATTTTTAAACAATACACTTGTTGCTATTGCAGGCAGTGGACAAGCTTCCTTTCTGCAGCATCCACTGCAGTCTACGTTTACATGTACTCTTTCTACTACTATTTCTTCAAAACAAAGTAAGCAATTACATTTTATATTTCATATTTCCAAAATAAGTTGTTCATGTTGTCTGGTATTTAGGACTATTTAAACCAAAGTTGGAACAAATTGGTTTAACAATTATCTAAAAGAATTAATATACTTTTTGCATATCTTATTCAACTCAACTACTTGTAAATTTAAGCTTGATTTTGTCAGAGTAACACTGCAATGAATTGACAGCAGCGTTTTAATATGCAGCCTTCAATGTAAACAAAATAGTGCACTGTGTTTCACAAACACATATAGAAACAAAAATTTTATGTGAAGCCACATAAGGAGATAGCAAAAAAACCTGGCCAAAAAGGTAGATTGCAGCATGTCGCTTAAGAGGAAAGAGAGACGGAGGGGGGAGGTGCAGAGGCAGTTCCAGAGCTTAAGGCTCAGGCAGCTTGTCGGAAAGTTCACCAGTGATGGAGCAATTCAGAGCAGGCATGTGCTCAAGCTGAGAATTGGAGAAGCAGCACGGGTAGCTCAGTAGTTAACAGTGCTGACTCACAGTGCCAAGGGGCCCGGGTTTAATTCCATCCTCGGGCAACTGTCTGTGTGGAGTTTGCACATTCTGTCCATGTCTGCATGGATTTCCTCCAGGTGCTCTGCTTTCCTGCCATAGTCCAGAGATGTGCAGGCTAGATGGATTGGCCGTGCTGAATTGCCCATAGTGTTCAGGGATATGCAGATTAGGTGGGTCGTAGGGGGATGGGTCTGGGTGGGATGCTGTGAGGGCCAATGTGGACTTGTTGGGCCAAAAGGCCTGTTTACACACTGTAGGGAATCTATGATCATAAATACCCAAGGGTTGTGAGACCAGAGAAGATTTTGGGTATAGAAAAGGAACAGACTATGCAGAGTTTGAGAATAAGGTCAAGAATTTTTAAATTTGAGGTGTTTTAATCAGGTTAACAACTGAGCACTCGGTGATGTCAAGGATGATTGGTGAATAGAGTTTATTGCAAGGTAGGAGCAAAAGCAACAGACCTCTGGCTGATGTCAGTTTAGAAGAGTGGAATGTGGAAGGCCGGTTAGGACTGCTTTGGAATAGCCACATCACCTTTGGTGAACAGAATGAATTGTACTGGAGATAATAAACTCCTGCTGCTGTAGAAAAGAGATTCCCCTGAATGACAGGTAGTAAAGGTTTACTTTTCAATTAGTGGTGCTAACCTGATTACTTGTGTAACCCATCTGTCATTTATTCCTCAACTTTATTAGATACTTCACCAAAAAGATGATGGGCTTAAAATTGATGGTGTCTATGAAATGCAAGTTGTTATGTGATTGAAAATGCAGTTTTTGTTGCTTCATCCATATTCCTTAATCGCCTTCCCCAACTAAAGTCTGTTCATCTTGGCCTTTCAGTTGACAGAGCACACATAACAATTTGGGTAATGAGTTCCAGATTTCAGTTATCATTTTCTTTAACAGTGTTTCTTGTTTCATTCACGGACAGTGAGTATCTTTGGCTAGTCAAGCATTTGTTGCCCATTCCCAGTTGCCTTGGAGAAGGCGGTGGTGCTTTCTTGAACCATTGCTTTCCTCTGGGTGTATGCGCATCCATGCTTGTTAGGAAGGGAGTTCAAGGACCCTCTGACACTGAATGGAAGGCAATATAGTTCCAAGTCAGGGTGGTGTATAGCTTGAGGATTTGCAGGTGGTGGTGTTTCCATGTTCCTGTTGCCCTTATCCTTTGAATTGATAGATGCCACAGGCGTGGAAGATGCTTTGAAAGACCCTGGTTGAGTTGCTGCGATGCATCTTGTAGATGGTGCACACTGTTGCCACTGCATTGGTGAAGTGAATGAATGCTGAAGGTGTGAACAAGTTGCCAATCTAATGAGCTACTTGATTGTCACGAAACATGTTGAGCTTCTTGAGTGTTGTTGAAACTGCACTCATCCGTGCAAGTGGAGCATATTACTTTGCACTCCTGACTTGTGCTTTGTGATGATGTGCAGGATTGGCGGAGAGAGGCGACGTAAGTTAATCACCACATAATTCTTAACCCTTGGTCTACTCTTGTATCCATGGGGGTATTTCTCAGCTTGTCCAGTTTCTGATCAGTGGTAATGCCATGCTGCTTTTGGAGGAAGATCCAGAGATAAAACCACTGAATATTGGTAACAGCCATTACTTGACAATCAGATGGTGTGATTTCCAATGCACTTGAGCAATTTGCGTGGTTTCTTAGTGCAGAGAGATAATTCCAGCATTCAGTGAAGTCTGAAAGTTTAGTCATAACTTATCTTCAAATTTGTTACCATTTCTTTATTTCCAAGCCAAGATATTTAAGCAACTCTTATAGGTTTGCCTTGTCTTAATTCCCATTATTTATTCAATTGCCTTTGCTTCTGTTGCTTAAATTCAATAACATCATTTTCAGGTTCCTTTGTATGGCAAGTACTTTAACCTCTTACACTGTGACAATGTACTGCCAATTTACACTGATGCTGTATCAGTGCCTGCATTTGTGTACGCTCAATGTATGTACTAAATCATTTATATTCATTATATTATATGCACAAGTGTCAGAAGTTTGAAATGTAACAATTATGCTTCATCCTCCGATGATGCCACATCACCAGTTTCTTAGAGTTTTCCTCCCAGTTGTATTCCTGAGCTGTCCACAGAGGTGTTAAGCAGAAACACATCTAACAATATCTATAACCACTTCCACAATACCCAGCAAGGAAATAGGAAAGACAACTTCTAATTGAATGCAAGCTAATCTTTCGTACTTTCACAACTTGCTCCCTTCATTTTAAAGAAATGTCTAGGAGGAGAAAAATTAACAAAATCACAGATAAAGGGGGCATTCTGCCCTTCTGCTGGTGCCACTTTAAATTGCACTGGATTGTGGCCCACAAGATGACCCCATTTTTACAGGTCCAAAAATTGTTTTTGCATATGCGTAATATACAAGTCATCCTCCCCTTTTCATTAGTAACATTTTATACTCTCACTCATAGTCAACCTCAACTTTTCTTTCTGCAAGTGGGAGTTCTATTTACTGGCACCTTTATTGCCTGTGAGATCCCAGTTGTATGGCTGTGAAGCAAAGATGTCTGGGTTTTTAAAACATATCTAGACAGACTAAACCCTGTGCAGTGAACAACAAAAATTGCAACTACCCATGCTGGTGAGTCTTTATTACACTTGGCACATAAATTGGCCCTAGATTTTGGAAGCATTTTTCCAGACATAAAAAGACTGTTTGTATTCCAGCATTTCCAGTACTCAAGCAAAGTCCATTTCCCCGTCCTTTCTCATTTTTCTATATACTCATCCAATTCCATTTATAGTCTGTTGCGCAGGTTACCAGATAACTGAAGGTGTTAATGGAAGAAACACTTACCTTAATTCAATGCTGGTTATTCTGAGGTTGGTGCAGAACACAAAGTTTTATTTTTTACCTGGTTGTGCTCTGACATGTGACGTAGGATGCTATCTGGTGCCTGACATGATAAGAGTTCCATTCCCCAGTACTAACCTATGAGCGTCCTTTTCATTGCACTCAAACCATTCAAGGTCTGTACACTTTTGCATTCTTTGAAGATCTTTCCATTTGCATAATTTGTTTCTTCCAAAATTCCCTACTCTGCATTTAACAATGGACAAAAGATGATCAAACGGTGGACCAATTGCCACATCCAAATTGGCTGCTTCATTTGTCAGTGTAAATGACTGGAGTTCAGAAAGTGATTTTGAAGCACTTGGAATTGTCCTAGAGACTAATAAGTCACTTTACAAAGGCAAATGCATTATTTCTGGTCAGTTCCACCTTTCAGTTGCTTGGCTGAGAGTACCTGCACCAAGCCCATAGCGAAAATCTGCTGTGTTCCTGTGATTTGTTTTTGTTTCAAAGTTGTAATGTTTTTGAACAAAAGCCATTACGTTTGTATTCCAGTTTTGGTGTAATGATACACTTGTTTGCCTTTCATGTAAAAGAAAATGAATAAAGTAAAATTGAAGAATTTTGAGGGAGGATCAAAATTTACACTAGGTCACATCAAGACATACAATTCTGTGTGTTACAGATTGAATGTGTGCTACTTCACATTTTATTTTCTTCCCATAACAGGATGTATGGACTGTTTCAAACAGCGTTCTATTTTGGATACATGGCAGTATTCAGCACTGCACTTGGGATCATGTGTGGTAAGTACAATGAAATGTACAAAACAAGGATAAATTCAAATGCTAAAGTGTTATTGTTGATAATTCCAGAGTGGATTTTACGTGGATTTTATTAAGGCATTTGACAAGGTCCCACATGACAGACTGGTCTAAAAAGTAAAAGCCTTTGGGATACAGGTTAATGTATTGAATTGGATCCAAAGTTGGCTCAGTAACCGGAAACAAAATATAATGGTTGATGGCTGCCCTTGCAAATGGAAAGCTGTTTAAAGTGGTGTTCGGCTGTGCTGTATGACGGGACCCGTGCTGTTTGTTCTTTACATTAAAGATTTGGACTTGAACATTGAGAGCACAACTGAGAAATTTGCAGATGACTCAAAAATTGGCCATGTATGGATTGTTTTCCTATAATGCAATAGTTGGTTTCTTGTGTGACCTCATGCCATAGAACATTGCGTTATAGGGAAATTGCTGTAGAAAATTGCTGTACCTGTACAGCATAAAGTTTGCATTATTCAGATAGTGTCCACTATTCATCAATCACATTACAGCCAATTTGCGTTAACAAAACATGCATTTATAGAAGAACTACCTGTAGCGGATAGTATAGAGGATAGCTGTAAGCTCCAAAATGATATAAATAGGTTGGGGTGGGGGCAGGAAAGTGGCAGACGGACTTCAGCGCTATGTGTGAAGTAATGCACTTAGGGCAGTTAGACAGTAAATGGGAATGCACAATAAACAGGATTACACTGAGGAGGTAGATTAATTGAAAGCTTTTGATCTGCAAAAGTAGCAGAACAGATAGATATATGTAGATAAGGTTATGAAGAAGGTATGTGGAATGTTTTCCTTTATTGAAAAATCAGAAATTACACGACACCAGGTTAGAGTCCAACAGGTTTATTTGAAAACACAAGCTTTTGGAGCCTTACTCTTCCTCCAGGCGTTAGTGAGAGATGAAGTATCAGACAGACAATTTATAAGTAAAAGATCAAAGGGTCACACCACTGATGAAGATGTACAAAACAAACCTAAGATGCTGTTGAATCTTTAATCAGTTAGAATGTTTTAGTTGATTAATATGTAAATCCCCAAATTCCTTTCAAGTCACTGTCCTGTGAGAACTAAAGGTTTTGTCAGTTTAAAGAAGGGCTGACATTTTAGGTCAGAAAGTGCATATTTGGTGTGAGGTCTTCTTTAGGATCAGTTTGTGTTTTAGTTTAGAGTCACACTATTTTTAAAATAGGAATTTACAAAATGCCACATTGACTGACTGTCTATAAATTGTGTACTCTTTTAAACAAATCAAAATGTATCTGGAAATACAAATTCACCCTAAAGGGTTGTGTGTTTGTGTGCGTGTGCGCACAGTGAGATAGCATATGTTGGTGGGGGTGGAGGGGAAGAGACTGAGCAAGAAAGAGTGCGTGTAGACACAGAGAAAGTGTGTGCACGTGTCTTTCTCACTGTACATATCCACAGCACCTCCACTTCATTGTAAGAGATATAGAATACAAAAAAACTGATGTCACACTGGAGTGTAGTCTGCAGTTCTGGTCACCACATTACAGGAAAGATGTAATTGCTCTGGGGAGAATGCAGGAAACATTTACTAGAATGTTTCCAGGGCTGGAGAATTTACTTATGAGGAGAGTTTGGAGAATTTCGGGTTTTTCTTGGATCAGGGAAGGCTGATGAGTGACATGATTGAGGTGTATAAATTTGTGAACGGTAGAGATAGAGTAGAAGGGAGGAACCTGTTTCTATTGGCAGAGTTCAAAAACAGCGATCGTAGATTCAAGCTAAGTGCTAGAAGGACTAGAGGGGACGTAAGGAGCAATATTTTTATGCAGAGGGTGGTGCGTGTCTGGAGTTCGACGCCCGAATTGGTGGTGGAGGTGGAGGCAGAGGCAGAGGCGGAGGCGAAGGCTTTAACCTGTTAAAGGACCTGGATCTGTACCATAAGTGCTGTGGGCTGTGTGAAAGAAGATAAGAGTGGAAAGGGCACCTGGGTGTCTTTGGGTCCGCATGGACAAGATGAACCGAATGTTCCCTTTCTGTGCTGGATCATTTCTATGGTTCTGTAGTTACTGATTCAAGTCCAGGGTCAATTAGAATTAAAGCATGAAACTATCTAAAATTATCATTGAAGGTTAACTTGAATTAGTGGCCAATCCCTTATCCTGAGACTACACCCCTTGTTCTCAATTTTCCAATCAAGGGAAACATTCTGCAAGTTCTTAGAATCTTGTACATTTCAATTGATTATCTCTCATTTTACTATACCCCAGAGGCTGCAGGCTCGTTTGTTTAATCTCTCCTCATTGAACAGCCGTCTTATCCCAGTAATCAATCTCATGAACCTTGGTCACACTGGCTTCCAAAGGTGTGGAGACAAAAATGTACACAATATACTCTGGGTGTGGCCTCACCAAATCCCTACACAATTGCATCTAGGCTTCCTTACTTTTGTGTTCCAAGCCATTTTCTGCGAAAGTCAGCATACCATTTTCCTTCCTATTTACTTGATATATCCCCATGTTAGCATTGTGTTCCATGTTTGGTGACACCTAAATCTCTTTGAACACCATCAGTTATTCACCATTTCAAAAGCTATTGTACTTTTCTGATTTTTGCCAATGCAAATTACCTCGGGGGAAAAAAAACAGATGTTGCTAGAAAAGCTCAGGAGGTCTGGCAGTGTCTATGGAGAGAAAATCAGAGTTGACGTTTTGGGTCCGGTGACTCTCCTTCAGAACTATTACCTCAACTTCATCTGCTTTCTTGATCACTTAATTAACCTGTCTACACCTGTTTGCAGGTGCATTTTTGTTTCTTTACCATCTAGTTTACCCACTTACATTTACTCCATTTCTTCATCCGTGACATTAATGTAGATTGTAAATGGCTGACACCCACACATAGTTCCTTGCACAACCCCACTCGTAATAGAGTGCCCACCTGGAAATGACCCATTTATTCTTCAGCTATTCTCTGTCCCTTATCCAGTTCTCTCTCCATGCTACCTTGATCCACCATGAGTCTGTATTCTGCGACAATCTTTTACATCAGGTGTGTTTGAGCATATTGCCCTGCAAAATCACCTGACTTTCTAAGTTTCCTTTAAGAATTCTTTAATTCTATTTCAGTATTTTTCAACAACTGATGCCAAGTTAACTGGTCTTGTATATTTCTATTTTCTTTTCTCTTCTCTTCCTCTCTTGATATGTTATCCTTGGTATCTTTTGAACCCACTGGGACTATTCCAGAAATCCAATGCATTTTGAAAGATCACAACCAATGCATTGACTATCTCTGCAGCCACCTCTTGTGTGACCCTTAAGATACGGTGGGACTTGTTGACTTTTGAATTGTTTAAAGCAAAAGCACTGGAAAAATTACTGAATTTTGTTGTTTTGAGTTCCTCACTTAAGTTTGACTCTTGGATCCCTTTAGTTTCTTATTAGTTTACTCCATCCTTTGGTTTCTAAAGCACTCCCATTCTCGGGCTTCCTATTCTTGTACTCTTGGCAACAGTTAAATTTTTAAATGCTATACCCAAAGACTTTAGTTCAATACACATTGATCACTTTCCACATGGAGTTTTTAATTTTTCAGTGGAATTCATGTGTTATGAGAATTTGCTTTCTAAATGTTGTCATTACTTATTTATTGTCCTTGTATTTTCAGTTTTTCCTCTCAATCAACCTGAGTTAACTCTGCTCGCATACCACTGTTTGTCAAGTCTGGTTGCAGACTAATCACTGCATTACAAAAGCATGTTTTAGTGAGATGAATTATGAGTCCGTAAGACAAAGGTGTAGAAGTAGGCCATTCAGCCCAACGAATTTGCTCCACCATTTTGAAATCTGATTGATCCTCAACTCTACTTTCCTAACTTTTCTCCACCGTGGCCCTTGATTCCCTTACTGATTTAAAAAAAAATCTATCTCAGTCTTGAATATACTTAATCACCCAGCAGTGACAGCCCTCTGCCGTAAACTATTCCACAGATTCCTTGCCCTCTGAGGGAAGGGATTACAACTCCTTTTTTGGCTCCTTACTGTATCCCTTGATTCTCCCACAAGGGGAAACAGCTTTCCTCTATCTGTCCCATCAAGTTCCCCAAGAATCTTAAATAAAAACCAAAAGAACTGTCAATGCTTTAAATCAGAAACAAAAATGGAAAAGCTGAACATGTCTGGCAGCATCTGTAGAGAGAAATCACAGTTAACGTTTCAGGTCCAGTGGTCCTTCCTTGGAACTCAATTCTGGATGGGAACACCACCACCTGCAAATTCATTCTAAGTCACTTAGCTCCTGACATGGAAATGTTTTGCTGTTCGTTCACTGTCACAGAGTCAAAATCCTAATCCCTCCCTTATACCATTGTGGGTCTGCCTGCACCACGTGGACTGCAATGATGCAAGAATGCAGCTCGCCACCAGCTTCTCAGGGCCAAGTAGGGGGTGAGCATTAAATGCTGACCTAACCAGCATTGTTCACGTCCTAGTAGGAATTTTTTTTTTAAAAACTCGCTTCGAAGGATGAGCCCTGTATACCTGGTGTAAGTCTAGTGAATTTTTTGATACTCTTTTGATTTTTTGCTAACATTTATCCCTCAACCAACATAACAAAATATGAAATTGCTGGAAAAGCAGAAATTGCTGGGTAATCTCAGCTGGTCTGGCAGCGTCTGTGGAGAGATGTTAACGTTTTGTGTCCAGAGACCCTTCCTCAGTCTGGAGGCTGAGCTCAGCTGGTATGGCAGGATCTAATTTCCAGTGTCTGAAGTTCTTTTGGTTATTAACGAAAATATGACGTGGAGCACATTGTTGTCTATGGGATCTTGCTGTATTTGCAATAGGTGCAGGCGTACTTCCTACACTACAATAAGTGCACTTCAAAAGCGCCTGTAAAGCAGTTTGGCACACGCTGAGGTTTAAAAATGCAAGTCAGCTTTTCTTTCTATGAACAGAAAAGTCTGTCACTTCATAAAAGCGACTTGTAAAATGTGTAGTGGGCACGAGCAGCAGTTGCCACGTAAATTTTTAAAAGATTAGAACAGAACTGAGACTTTGTAAGCATTTTAATTCTGCCATTGTTTCACAGGTTATCAGATAGTGGACTAAGGTGGGAAAGAACAGTGTAAATTAAAAATTGCAATTCGGGCATACTTAGCCCTGACCTTGATTTGTTATATCAAAAATGTTTTTTCTGTCCCAATGATTCAAAAGTCTTTCTGCAAATTGTATTGTACACCATATTATTGTTGAAAACAATACAGGATTTTACTGAATTGAGCTAGTCATAGAGAAAATAAGGAGTCAAGGTGGTTGGAGTAAAACTGGTTTTTCTGTGTGAATTAAATGGTCAGATGAGAACCTCATAACTGCACCAAATATTTCTCATCAGATCAAGCTATCCAAAAATTAGAGATAATGGGAACTGCAGATGCTAGAGAATCCAAGATAACGGTGAGTGTAGCTGGATGAACACAGCAGGCCAAGCAGCATCCCAGGAGCACAAAAGCTGATGTTTTGGGCCTAGACCCTTCTTCAGAGAGGGGGATGGGGAGAGGGTTCTGAAATAAATAGGGAGAGAGGGGGAGGCGGACCGAAGATGGATAGAGGAGAAGATCGGTGGAGAGGAAAGTATAGGTGGGGAGGGGATAGGTCAGTCCGGGGAGGACGGACAGGTCAAGGAGGCGGGATGAGGTTGGTAGGTGAGAAATGGAGGTGCGGCTTGAGAGGGAGGAGGGGATAGGTGAGAGGAGGAACAGGTTAGGGAGGCAGGGATGAGCTGGGCTAGTTTGGTGATGCAGTGGGGGAGGGGACGAGCTGGGCTGGTTTTGGGAAGCAGTGGGGAAGGGGAAGATTTTGAAGCTTGTGAAGTCCACATTGATGCCATTGGGCTGCAGGGTTCCCAAGCGGAACATGAGTTGCTGTTCCTGGAACCTTCGGGTAGCATCATTGTGGCACTGTAGGAGGCTCATGATGGACATGTCGTCTAAGGTATGGGAGGGGGAGTTAAAATGGTTCGCAACTGGGAGATGCAATTGTTTATTGCGATTCGAGTGGAGGTGTTCTGCAAGGCGGTCCCCAAGCCACCGCTTGGTTTCCCCAAATGTAGAGGAAGCCACACCGGGTACAGTGGATACAGTATACCACATTGGCAGATGTGCAGGTGAACCTCTGCTTAATATGGAAAGTCATCTTGGGGCCTGGGATGGGGGTGAGGGAGGTGGTGTGGGGACAAGTGTAGCACTTCCTGCGGTTGCAGGGGAAGGTGCCAGGTGTGGTGGGGTTGGAGGGGAGTGTGGAGCGGACAAGGAAGTTTTACGGAGAAAGTGGTCTCTGCGGAAGGCAGACAAGGGTGGAGACGGAAAAATGTCTTGAGTGGTGGGGTCGGATTGGATTGTAGATGGTAGAAGTGTCAGAGGATGATGTGTTGTATCTGGAGGTTGGTGGGGTGGTATGTGAGGACGAGGGGGATTCTCTGAGGGCGGTTATTGTGGGGGCAGGGTGTGAGGGATGTGTTGTGGGAAATGCGGGAGACACAGTCAAGGGCGTTCTCGACCACTGTGGGGGAGGAAGTTGCGATCCTTAAGAACATGGACATCTGGGATGTGCGGAAGTGGAATGCCTCATCCTGGGAGCAGATGTGGCGGAGGTGAAGGAATTGGGAATAGGGGATGGAATTTTTGCAGAGGGGTGGGTGGGAGGGGGTGTAACCTAGGTAGCTGTGGGAGTCTGTGGGCTTGAAGTGGACATCAGTTTCTAGCTGGTTGCCTGAGATGAAGACTGAGAGGTCCAGGAAGGTGAGGGATGTATTGGAGATGGCTCAGGTGAACTTGAGGTTGGGGTAGAAGGTGGTGGTGAAGTGGATGAATTGTCCGAGCTCCTCTTGGGAGCAAGAGGAGTCGCCGATACAGTCATCAGTGTAACGGAGGAAGAGATGGGGTTTGGGGCCTGTGCAGGTGCGGAAGAGGGACTGTTCCACGTAACCTACAAAGAGGCAGGCATAGCTTGGGCCCATGCGGGTTCCCATGGCCACCCCCTTTGTCTGTAGGAATCGAAAGAGAAGTTGTTGAGGGTGAGGACAATTTCAGCTAGGCGGATGAGGGTGTTGGTGGAGGGTGACTGGTCGGGCCTGCGGGACTGGAAGAAGCGGAGGGCCTGCAGTGCCACAATGATGCCACCCGAAGGTTGCAGGAACAGCAACTCATAGTCTGCCTCCTTTTCTTCCGAGCCAGAAAGCTAGCCATCTTCTGAGAATGATTTGTTCCTCCTCACAAGAATTCTCTTTCATTCGCAGTTTCTGTTTATTATCCGTGTCTGTGTCAATATACTGATCACCTTCATCCTTCACCTCCACTGCATCCCTCCTTTGCGACTACCAGCCGTACAGCTTTTAATTTCCTTCATGTTGGTGGTGCTTTCCGGTCAACCACACGGACCAGCATTTCTATTTGTCCAAGAAGATTAATTTGTTTCGATTTATTTACTGTCGCATGTATTTTGTTATAAAGTGAGAAGTGTTGCATAGTATTGCCACTCTCCAGTGCCATCTTAAAACACAAAAATAAACCAAAAGATAGAACACAAAGGAGAAAAATAAAGAAATAGTGTTCAACTTTACAGTCCTATTGTTAAGTGCTCCACCATGGCTCTGGTGGCCAGCCATGAGTCCTCTTCATTGTGCCACTGCTGCTGGAACAAGATTTGCTGCTGTTCAGCACCATCTTGCCTCCACCAATGCCCTCGCTGTGAGTCCTCGTTGGACGTTAGTACGACTGTTGGGTACTGCACCAGCCCAGACTTGACCCCGTTGCTGCCACGAGTCTGTGCTGGACACGTTCGCCACCAGGAACCCAGAATCACAGCAGGCAGGAGTTGGCACTAGGACCACCTCGTTGATGTAGAAGCACTGTACTCACTCACCACTATTAATGATAGTCCCTATGCAAATTCTTGGGTCCTTAATTACTTATGACAAAGTGAGTGAGCTAGCATTCTCAATTCTGCAAGAAATGAACTATCAGTCACTTTAGAATTCTCTGCACATTTTGAGAATGACCGTTATCAGTTTCCTTTTAGCCTGAACTTTCAACTAAGTTGTTGTTCTTATAATCATTATTATAATGATTTTAAGACACCAAAATAGAAACTGAAAGTTGCAGTGTTGGTATGAAACAAAATGATACCATTGAATTCTCAGCTGAAAATAATGAGTGTGCGTTTGATCAGCCAAATGTTATTGGAGTAGGTAGACATCTAAAAGTAAAATAAAGTCCATGGTCCAACAAGTCTTCGTCCTGTGCTGAATTCTATCTCTTCTTTAAAAATAATTGCTGGTGTGATTCCATGAACAAACCTGGTGCCTTGTGTAAACGAGTGTTCTTCATTGTAAAATGTGTAGTTGAGCATGGAGTGGGCATGGGCATATATTTGATCTTCGGGGTTTCAGGCATGAATATATTCTCTGTTTTCCCCCCCAACTCCTCATTGTTCATGTGCATGGATCCTATTCAGGTAGGGAGTCACTGGAGAGCAATCAAGCAATCAGAAATGGGCAACATTGGCTGTTCTTTCTTCTCCTCTAGTCCATCAAGATTGATAACTTAGTGTGCTGCTTCTACAAGACATAGGTTAATTTTTCATCAGATGTTGCATTACAGTATATACTCATCTTGCAAATAAAATGTTCTTTATTTCCAGGTGCCGTTGGTTACATGGGAACAAGTGCCTTTGTCCGAAAGATCTATACCAATGTGAAAATTGACTAATGAAGGCCAGAGTCCCAGGGAGCTGAGGATCACTTACTGCTTTTTGTTCATTCGGCTGGAACTTGCACAGTTTAAACTGCAAGGAGACATTGGGTTAACACTGGGTAAAGTGTGGGTTCCATTCTTGGAAGCTTAAAGCAACATCTGTTTCCTTTGATCCTGAGCTCATATTGACTGCTTTAACCAACTGTTCAGCAAAACGCTTGGATTATATGCAGTAAGCATTACTACAATACAGTGCTAATCTTCCCACATAAAACATAGCTTATTAATGAAGAATAGACTAGCTCTCTTCAATGAAGAGGACAAACAGTTTATTTAAAATAATTTGTTCCATTGAGGAGGGAAAAATCTGACTAGTTTAAAGTTATTCAAGCCTCCATTTGAGAAAGTTACCTTTCAAGTGGATCAGAGAGGTGGCTTTTGAAAAACTGAGCATTCTGGTTTTTGTGACCGTTACCCAAAACCTGCTATGTTTTTGTACTTTATCAATGGGAGCTTATTGCATTTATTTTAATTTGTAAATCTGACACAGTTTATATACTACCTTCAGTAATAGGATGCACATCAGTCATGATTATAATTGGACCAACTCAATATCTGTATCGAATAGTCAAGTCTGAGATTTGTAATAAATTAGTTCTCAGCTACAGTCCATCCAAAGAGTGAAGACTAAGGACAGAGATGATCATCTGCACTGAAATTCACAGTAGTTAGCATATAAAACAAACTGGGAATATACGTTTTGAAAGGCTGGTGGTCTGTTAATGGTTTTTATTAGAAAGATCTAAGTGAAATATTTTAATTGGGCGTATAAACTGATTTATTTTGTTTTGTTTTGTTTTCCTTCTCTCCAAGATTTAGACTTGCAGCTTAGTCTTGTTTTATGTTGCGGTGGGAATGAAGGCTTTACTTAAGATAATATGAAAGGGGGTAATAAATGTATATAACCTTATAATGTAACTTTAGGTGTAGAACCCAAATTTATTTGGATGTACAGATTTATTACATAGTACTTTTTCTGATAACAAATTAATTTGGTGTATAAATGTGTGACAATTTTTTGGGTGGCTTTTTACATCTTGCCTGCCATTGCATGAAAATGGTATCTCCATTATATGTGTGGACGTTACTCTGACTTCTTTAGTATTTTTCCAATTCTGTCTCTGAAGGCTCAACAAAATTGTAATTTAGAACCTAAAATTTTGTTAATCCTACCTGAGCACTCAACATGTGCATCATCTGGAGCGTTATTGCTTGAAGGAATGTTCAGGAATAATGAAAACAATAAAAACTTTTCAGACATAAGATTTGCTGTCCTCCTTAAAGTGAAATGGTTATACAGAATGCAAACTGATACCATGAGAAATAAATGTTTGGTAATACAAATCTCACCTTTAAAGAGAGTTGCTGGAAAGCTTGTTGGTGTTTAACAGGAATGAAGCATTCTTAAAACACAATGGAAGGAAAAAGACACAACCAGTCAAGGAGGAAATAAAGTGCTAAACTTCGTGCGAGAGTACTGCTCTCTCCGAGAGAACTTGTGGTGAGTTTAGTGAGGGTCACCACACTTCACGCAAGGTTGATACCGACGGAAGTCACTATGAAAGTCTTGCTGTATGGAATTTGAATCTATTAGAATCTGTTAAAATTCTTAGAGGAGGTAAAGTGCAAGTTAGGGAAAGGAAAAACCAGTGGATGTGATCTATTTGGATTTCCAGAAAGCATTGACAAGGTGCCACATGGGAGGCTGCTAAATAAGGTAAGTCCATGGTGTTAGGGACAAGATGCAGGTATGGATAGAGGATTGGCTAACTGGCAAGAGATAGGGAGTGGGGATAAAGGTCTTTTTCAGGATGCAGCTGATGAATAGTGGACTTCGACAGGGGTTAGTGTTGGGACCACAAATATTCGCGTTATACATTAATGATCTGAACCACGGAGGGCATTGTTGCTAAATTTACAGATGACTGAAAGATAGGTGGAGAGAAGGAACAGGTAGTGTTGAGGAAGTGGAGAGGATGTAGAACATAGGCTAAGAGAGTGGGCCAAGAAGTGGCAGACGAAATACAATGTGGGAAAGTGACACGTTATTCACTTAGGTAGGAAAAATAGAGGTGTAAAATATTTTCTAAATGGGGAAACGCTTTGGAATTCTGAAGCTCAAAGGAACTTTGGAGTCCCATTTCAGGATTTTCAAGGCTAACATGCGAGTTAATTGGCAGTTATGAAGGCAAATGCAGTGGTAGCATTCATTTCAAGGGTGTTAGAATACTAGAGCAGAGATGTACTGCTGAGGCTGCAAAAGGCTCTGGTCAGACCACACAATATTGTGAGCGGTTTTTGTCGCCATGTGTCAGGAGTGATCTGTGGTCTTGGAGGTGGTCCAGAGAAGTTTACAAGAATGATTCCAGGGATAAAGGACTTGTCGTATGAGGAGCAGTTGAGGACTCTGGATTTGATTTGCTAGAATTTAGAAGGATGAAGGATCTGATTGAAATTCAGAGAATACTGAGAAGCCTGGATAGAGTAAAGGTGGAGATGATGTTTCCACTAGTAGCAGAGACTAGGACCCAAGGGCACAGCTTCAGAGTGATGGGATGAACCTTTAGAACTAAGGTGAGGAGGAATTTCTGTGGAACTCGTCACAAAAGACTGTGGAGGCAAAGTCATCGAGTATATTTAAAACAGATTCTTGATTCCTAAAGAGATAATGGGTTAAGGAAGAAGGCAGGACAATGGGAATGAGAAATACATCCACCATGATCGAATGGCAGAGCAGACTTGATGGGTAGAACAGCCTAATTCTGGTCTTAAATTTCAGTCCTATGTGAATGTAAGCTTGTTGCAATTACCACTTGTTGAGCACTTGTTTTCCTGCTGTTCTAAAGAATTGTTCGACACGAGCCCATTTCTTCAAACTCCTGTATGCTGGCTGATAAGAGACTGTCCACCTTATTTCATTCCTCTGTTCTTTTAAATTTGTTTTCTCAACGTTAGAAAGATTAGCCCATGCTACACTCTCAACACTATTTGCCTCAGTTTTGCTTGTATGCTGTCTCTTCATTTGTAACTTCCTGATCCCATTGAGAGAACTTACTGCCCCTAAACAATGAAGTTTCCAAATCTTCTAACCCTAGCTTAATCCTGTTTCTTTAATAATGATATCGAGCTCAGGTTCAAAGTACTAGAAAGATGATGGACTTTGGGACTAGTGGAAAGTAATTTAGTGATAACATTTAGCTAGAAGGTTGCAGGCAGAGCTCTGTTCTGTATTACTAGTCGAGTAATGGTACCTCTATGCCACCACATTCCACTTTGTACAGGATGTAAAGCAGCTGATTTTGACAGAGTACTAAGGACAGCAGTTTTGTGATTTCATTGTGGAAGATGAATGTAAGCCATGAAATCTAGAGTTCTTGGTGACAATATGTTTAATGTTTAGCCACATAGTTGTAACAGTGGGCTCATGCTCAAACCAACCATGCACTGTTGTGCTGCTTTGGGGCTGCTGGCATCAGGTAGCTAGCCAGAGGTGTCATTGTCCACAGCAAGAGTTGGACTGCTCAAATATCCAGCACATTGAGATTCAGTGACTCATTATACTAGCCCATTGGAGATACTTGTGTGGGAATAGCCTGGGAGGGATACTAAATATACAGTGAGTGACCAAAAAGTTGGGTTCTGTTGGGTCAAACATTACAAGAATAGGTGTGTGAGGGGAATGAGGTTAGTCTGGGTGACATAACTAATAGCACATCTAAAATAATGAAACCTGTCAAAGTGCTTCACTAGTGTATTATAAACCAAAATATGATGTTGCATCACACAAGGAATAGTTCAAAGAGAACTTTTAAGCATTTTTAAGGTGGAGAGATATCTGGAGGGAATTCCAGAGCTGTGCCTCAGGCACCTGAGGATTGTAGGGCTGGAGGAGACTGGAATTTGGAAGCAGGGGAGGAGTAAAGAATTTTGAGAATAAAGGCGAGAATTATAGAATTATACATTGTCTGCATGGGCTGTTAGTTAAGCAGTGAACATTGGGATGATTAGGGAACTGGACTTCATTGCAAATTATAGACAATAGGTGCTGGAGGAGGCCATTCGGCCCTTCGAGCCAGCACCACCATTCATTATGATCATGGCTGATCATCCACAATCAGTATCCTGTTCCTGCCTTATCCCCATAACCCTTGATTCCACTATCTTTCACAGCTCTGTCTATCTCTTTCTTGAACGCATCCAGAGAGTTGGCCTTCACTGCCTTCTGGGGCAGAGCATTCCATATATCCACCACTCTCCGGGTGGAGAAGTTTTTCCACAACTCTGTTCTTAATGGCCTACCCCTTATTTTTAAACTGTGTCCTCTGGTTCTGGACTCACCCATCAGCGGAAACATGCTTCCTGCCTCCACAGTGTCCAATCCCTTAATAATCTTATGTCTCAATCAGATCCCCTCTCATCCTTCTAAACTCAAGTGTATACAAGCCCAGTCGCTCCAATCTTTCAACATATGATAGTCCTGCCATTCCGGGAATTGACCTTGTGAACCTACGCTGCACTCCCTCAATAGCAAGAACGTCCTTCCTCAAAGTGGGAGACCAAAACTGCACACAATACTCCAGGTGCGGTCTCACCAGGGCCCTGTACAGCTGCAGAAGGACCTCTTTGCTCCTATACTCAATTCCTCTTGTTATGAAGGCCAGCATGCCATTAGCTTTCTTCACTGCCTGCTTTATCTGCATGCTTGCTTTCATTGATGTACAAGAACACCTAGATCTCGTTGTGCTTTCCCTTTACCTAACGACTCCATTTAGATAGTAATCTGCCTTCCTGTTCTTGCTACCAAAGTGTATAACCACACATGTATCCACATTAAACTGCATCTGCCATGCATCCGTCCACTCACCTAGCCTGTCCAAGTCACCCTGTATTCTAATATCATCCTCCTCACATTTCACACTGCCACCCAACTTTGTGTCATCAGCAAATTTGCTAATATTACTTCTAATGCCTTTGTCTATATCATTTATATATATTGTGAACAGCTGTGGTCCCAGCACTGAACCCTGTGGTACCCCACTGGTCACCACCTGCCATTCCGAAGGGACCCGTTTATCACTACTCTTTGCTTCTTGTCAGCCAGCCAATTTTCAATCCAACTCAGTATTTTTCCCCCAATACCATATGCCCTAATTTTGTTCACCAATCTCCTATGCGGGACTTTATCAAAGGCTTTCTGGTAGTCCAGGTACACTACATCCACTGGCTCTCCCTTATCCATCTTCATAGATACATCCTCAAAAAATTCCAGAAGATTAGTCAAGCACGATTTCCCCTTCGTAAATCCATGCTGACTCTGACCTATTCTGTTACTGCTATCCAAATGAGTCATAATTTTATCCTTTATAATTGACTCCAGCATCTTTCCCACCACTGACGTCAGGCTAACTGGTCTGTAATTTCCTGTTTTCTCTCTTCCCTCCTTTCTTGAAAAGTGGGACAACATTTGCCACCCTCCAATCCGCAGGAACTGATCCTGAGTCTATAGAACCTTGGAACATAATTACCAACGCGTCCACAATTTCTAGAGCCACCTCCTTAAGTACCCTGGGATGCAGTCCATCAGGTCCCGGGGACTTAGCAACCTTCAGACCTAACAGTCTGTCCAACACCATTTCCTGCCTAATATAAATACCCTTCAGTTCGTCCATTACCCTCGGTCCTTCAGTCACTACTGCATCTGGGAGACTGCTTGTGTCTTCCCTAGTGAAGACAGATCCAAAGTACCTATTCAACTCATCTGCCATTTCCCTGTTCCCCATAATAAATTCACCTGTTTCTGACTTCAAGGGCCCAATTTTAGTCGTAACCATTTTTTTTCTTTTCACATACCTAAAAAATTCATACACAAGTGGTGGGATTTTGGATGCCATCAAGTTTATGCAAAGCAGAATGTAGGAGTCAAGCCAGGGATACACTGGAATAGTTGAATCCAGTAATAGGCCACTAAAGATCAGAATTCACCGAAGACCAAAATCCTGGAATTCTCTCCATAAGGGCATTGTGGATCAACCTACAGCATGTGAACTGCAGCAGTTCAAAAAGGCAGCTCACCACCACCTTCTCAAGGGCAACTAGGGAAGGACGATAAATGTTGGCCACTGGTGATGCCCACATCTCTCAAATGAAATCAAAGCAGGTGGCAACGGACTTGGAGAGTTGTGGCAGCAAATCAGCTGAGCTGAGTTAAATCAGGTGTAGTTATGAAGGTGGAAATCAGCTTGTCTTTCTTCTTCCCTATTTTGTGCTGTGTAATCATAGAATCCCTACAGTGTAGAAGCAGACCTTTTGAACAATCAAGTCTATGATGGTGGGAGATGCATTTATTTAGAAGTATGGTGTTAAAGACTGAATCGTAGTCAATAAGTAGGAGCCTATTGTAGGCATCCTTGCTATCCAGATGTTCCAGGCATGAGTGTAGGGCCAGGGAGATGTCATCTGCTATGGACCTGTTGTGCCAGTAGGGGAATTGGCAGGTGGGGACTTCAATGAATACACCTGCTGGCTGGTCCACACAGGATCTAAGTGCACAGCCAGGGAATTCATCCAAACAGTCACTTTCTTGGGTTCATTCTCATGAAGGCTGATTTAACGTCCCAGAAGCTGGTGTAAAGTTAGGATTCAGGAGGACTCGTGAATGTCCTGGAAGCCAGTAGGTGTAGCTAAGCATGTGGGCTTGGGAAAACAGCCTGGGAGCCATGGATGGAAGGTTCAGAGGAAACCTGTAAACCAATAATAGATCATAGATCAAAGTTTAGTGCAACAGCACTGTCAAAAGCCCACAAACAACATTTCCTTAGTGCAGTTGAGCAAGATTACAACTGTGAAAAACCTAGAGTTGTGTTTGTGAGTGGGTGCTGGAGAGAGGTTTCTAGAATTCAGAGGTGTAATCTCAACAAAGCAAAGGTGAACCACCAAGAGTGGGAAAAGTCATTGAGAGAGTATGTGACAGAGTAGCTCTTGAGGGAATTTCAAGACCAGGTTCTCCAAAGTGAGCAACTGGAATAGGAGATTGATTCACAATCTCACTAATGTCTTGGAGTGGGCTGATTTTTGGGAACTCCATAAGATCTATTCACAACAAATTTCTCTACTGATTAGATTGAGGGGAGACAACAGCCTAGTGGTATTATTGTTGGACCGTTAATCCAGAGACCCAGGCAATATTCTGCGAGACGACAGATGGTGGAATTTGAATTCAACAAAAATCTGGAATTAAGAGTCTAATGATGACCATGAATCCATTGTCGATTGTCAGGAAAACTCAACTGGTTCACTGTTGTCCTTTAGAAAGGAAACTGCCCTCCTTATCTGGTCTGGCCTACATGTGACTCCAGACCCACAGCAATGTGGCTGCCTCTTTACTGCCCATTGAGCAATTAGGGATGGGCAGTAGATGCTGGTCTGGCTAGTGATGGCTTCATTCCATGAATGAAAAACAGAATGGAGCCAGATGAGAGCAGTCCCACCCAGTCAAATGACAGCAGAGAGGCACTGGAGGAAGATAGTGAGGTGATCACTGCCTTGAACACAGCAGACAGGCTGAGCAGGGTAACGAAGAGTTTACCTATGCCTCAGTCACATAGCATAAAATATTAAAGGGTGTCAAGGGTGAGGGGGAGAGCAGGGATTGGAATGAGGGATATTAAAGGCTATGCAGAATAACTTGAGAAATGAAATTAGGTTTTATGGGATCACAAGTATTTAGCCTATCCAGTGCATTGCAGCTGTTCTCAATTACAATGTTGATGCTTCTTTCAACATCATTATTTAGTCTCATCATTCCTAAATAAATTATATCCTATGCCCCTGTTTTAGCCTGGTAACACCCAAGGGAATCTTGGTTGCACATTTCCCACTGCACTTGTTCCATTCTCCAACAATATGCCCAAATCCATACCAAATATGTAGTTAGAACATCTAAAAGACATATGAATAAGTACATGAATAGGAAAGGTTTGGAGGGATATGAACAATACACAGGCAGGAAGGACTAGTTTGATTTGGGAACATGGTTGGCCTGGACTGGTTAAACTGAAGAATCTGTTTCCATGCTGTATGACTCTGTGGCTCAAACACTCCATCTGTGGAAGTTTTAACACTGACTTCCTTCCATTTAATATTTGGTGCCTTGTGACTGAAACACATCATTTTCTTTGTTATCATTCTGAAAGTGACTGTCAGCTTAAGTTGTTTATTAATGCACAGGGAGTTCTCATAATTTCAAAATGCAGAGGTCCTCCTCTGAGATTCCTGAAGATTTGTTTGGGAATAATTCAATCTAACTGGTTGTCATGTGTTCTAACACAGTAAACATTACCTCCACACACAATAATATCACCTGTGTACTCGTGTCCCAGTTTAAAAACTGTTCACTACAAAGGGTACCCCAGTAATGTGGAAGGAATAAAACTTTGTGTTAAAATCACAGTTTCTTAAAAAGGCTCTCCTGCTCTATGTAACCTGTCAATGATTCATTGCTCTGTGGTCCTGCCTAATAGTGTGGCTTTTGCAGCTGATATCCCAGCTGTCCATCAATCTCCCTCATTGACCTCCTCACCAGGTTTACCAGCCAGGGACTGATCCCATCCAACTCACCCTTTCCACATCTTCCTCAAAAGATGTCTCTTCACTCACAAGCCAAGCTCTTACTGCCAGTTCAGATTGTCCTTGGTTACTGCCTTTGTCTATCTGCTTAAAATAGAAGAATCAAGCTCTCTCCTTGAAAACAAATCCCACTCTTTGCAAACTACTTCCCTGTCTACATCTTGATTTTATTCTCCCCAAAGATCTTGAATGTATTGTTGTCCCCAAATCCATGCCTATTTTCCTGGAATTTCATGCAATCCATCAGGATTCCACCCCATCACAGATCTCTAACGGTTTCTAACCAAAGTCACAAATTGCATCTCCTGTGATTGAAACAAATGTACTCTTGCCTGCCTCCTCCTTTTCAAACTGTCTACAGCTTTTGACACCACTAACCACGCCATCCTCCTCCAATAGTTCTCCAGTGTTGTCTAGACTGTTCCATTCTTACCACCGACAATGGCTTATCTTCTGCTCTTGCGCTGATACCTCTGGTAACCGTGATAATGGGAACTGCAGATGCTGGAGAATCCAAGATAATAAAATGCGAGGCGGGATGAACACAGCAGGCCCAGCAGCATCTCAGGAGCATCTCAGGTAACCCTTGGGATTTATCCTTGCAATACAAACAACATTTGAAATTATCATGTCAGTTTTCAATTCGACACTGACCTCCCCCAGCTATACTTCACCCCCGACCTCTCAAGACCTCAACTATTTCTAAATTATCAGACGTTTATCTGACATCCAATGCTGGATGAGCAGAAATGTCCCTTTAATAAATGATGAGAAGACTGAAGCCATCTCAAATTCTGCTCCCTCATCTCTCTGGCAACTATATCAAGTGGAATCAAACTTTTGCACTAATGTACCAACTATCTAAAAGAATATGCACATCAGATGTTACATTAACAAGAATATAACCATTTATTATAATTAACTTGATTTTAACCAATGGTAAAAAGAAACACAAATTACTAACTTACAACGCTATAATTTAAATTTCCCCTTTTTAAAATTCCCAAACGCGTACAGATAGACACACAAAGAAATAACAGTATAGGTGGAGGCGTAACAAACAAAATGTCAGTGAAACGGTTCTGGCACATGTTCAAATCACAGAGGCTGATGAGTTATCTTCCTTCAGGGGTTTAGACTCATTTTGACTTTTTGGTGAGAAATTGTGAACACGCTATTCTCAATCTTTCATTCACTGGTGCCCAGCAAGATTGTGTACTCAACACCTTACTATACTCCTTATACGCTCACAACTGTGTGGCCATATTCAAATCTACCTCCGTCTACAAATCTGTCGATAACACCACTGTAGTGGGTTGGATCTCAAAAACAACTCCTTCAATGTCAGCAAATTGAAAGAGCTGGTCATCGACTTAACGAAGCAGAGTGGAGGTCATGTCCCTTTCTATGTCAACTTTCGATCACCTGCAGAGACTTATCATCTGACCCGCCACTCATCATTTGTATGATCTTTTGATCTCTTTGCCCTTGATCTCTCTCTGCCTATGAATTCTGCGCCTGTGTGCTCCTCTTCCACTTCACATGATGAAGGAGCCTATGCTCCAAAAGCTTCTGATTTCAAATAAACCTGTTGGACTACAGCCTGGTGTTGTGTGATTTTTGACTTTGTCCACCCCAGTCCAACACAAGCACCTCCACATCATGTATCGATGGTGCTGAGGTTATCAAGAGCATCAAGTTCTAAGGAGTAAATACCACCAATGTGTCCTGGGCCATCCACATTGACCTACAGTCAAGAAAGCATACCAAAATCTCTACTTCCTCGGCGGGCTAAGTAAACTCTGAATGTCCGCAATAACTCTTACCAGTTTTTATACATGCACCACAGAAAGCATCCTGTTCAGATGTATCACAACTTGGTATGGCAACTGGTCTGCTCAAGACAGCAAGAAATTACAGGATAACAAAGTGTAGAGCTGGGTGAACACAACAGGCCAAGCAGCATCTTAGGAGCACAAAAGCTGATGTTTTGGACCTAGACCTTCATCAGAAAAGGGGGATGGGGAGAGGATTCTGAATTACAGGAAGTTGTGAACATGGCCCAGTCCAGCACAAAAACCCAGCCTTCTTTCCACTGACCCCATCTACACTTCCCGCTGCCTCGGGAAAGCAGCCAACATCATCAAAGACCCCTCCCACCCTGGTTACACTGTCTTCCCCTCTCTCCCATCGGGAAGAAGGTACAAAAGCATGCCACTGTTATCAGGTTTATATTCTCATATTAGAGTTTGTCTTTCTCTGTAACTTCTCCTGTAGCTGTACCATTATATTCTGAATTCTGTTCTATTATCCCGATGTATTAATGTAGGGTAGGATTTGTCTGGATAGCGAGCAAGACAGTACTTTTTGTTACATCTTGGTATGTGTGACAATAATAAATTGAATCAAAAAAGATGTGACCTTTCAGTGTCTCTGAAGGTGTTTTTTAAATCACTTTTTTCCTTCAATGAATTTGCAAAGAAAACAGTTTACAGAGAAATGGTAATTGAGAACAGCTATCAGGAGATTTGCTGATAATTCTCCACACATGAGGAAGGGAAAGAGTTTGAGTACATTTTCCTTCACAGAATAGATAATTCTCCCATTTTGTCTGAACAAAGCAGCAGGAACTAATCGCAAAGTTGTTACTATACCGAGCACTGCTGAACACACACAATTATTTTGATCAATAAACCAATATGAAAACTGGCTCTGGGCAAGGCTCCCCTGAACACAGAGCTAAGGTGTCTGGTATTCTCCCACACTGCTTCAATAAAGACAATGTTATAGATACAAGTCACAATGAGCTTCAGTAACTCATGTCAAAAACTGCAACATCATCTTCCATGTTTTCCTTAGTTTAAAATTGTACCTTTTACCATTTTTTAGCCTGAAGTGCAAAGTAAAAGTAGTCTTTATATTTTCTTGCCGCTTTGGTGTCTTATTTGACTCCAAGATGAACTACCAACCACTTAGTTCTGCCATTACTCAGACCAAGTATTTCCACCTCTGTAACAGAGCCAGTCTTCACCCCTTTCTCAGAGATAGTAAGAACTGCTGGTGTTGGAGCCAGAGGAACACAGCAAGCCAGGCAGCAGCAGAGGAGCATGAAAGCTGATGTTTCGGGTCGGGACACTTCAGAAAATTTTCTGAAGGGTCCTGACCTGAAACGTTAGCTTTCCTGCTGTGTTCCTCTGGATCCACACTGTGTTATCTCTTCAACCCTTTCTCAACTTCCGTCGCTGAAAATCATCATCCCATCCTGCACTGACCAGCTTCAACAATTCCTGGCTGGTCTGCCACACTCTGTAAACTTGAAGCCATCAAATCTCCTGCTGTCTGTGACCTACTTGCATTACTCCTGACCCCTTGTGGTTGCTGACCTACATTGGCTTCCAGTTAAGTAATGCTTTGATTTTAAAATTTTAAATTTCTATCTTCATTTTCAATCCGTCTATTAGAGAAGGGGATGAGCTGGTACCCGAGGATGCAGAGATGGAGATGGCACATCCTGGCCTGTATTGAAATGGAGGAGTTGAGCTGTAGATAATACCTGCACAGGTTTCTGAGTAGGTTGTAATGGTTGACACCAGCAGTCTTCGGATTGGTTCCACAAGCTCAATGGCCACGTCTTGGTAGGGATTTTAAACTCCTGGCTGGATCCTGGCCCACAATGAGCTGAAAACTTTTTGGAATTCAGATTCCTGCCTCCTCATTGAGCCTTTGTTAAACTGAACATGTCCCAATTCAGGTTTTGGGCCTGAGACTACAGACTGCACTGTATGAATCACAACTATTACAATGCCGAAGGAGACCATTTGGCCCATCATGTTTGTACTGGCTCAATTACCCAGTCCAGTTGTATTATGCCATCTCCTGCCTTTTCCCCGTATGCCTACACAACTTTATTATCCAAAATAAAATTCCAATGACCTTGAATCTTCACAACTGAGATTTGCTGCTGTTTCCCACTGAAATAATTGGTTAATTTAGCTAATCATTCAATCCAACAACCCTAAGTCCAGCAATATATCGCCACGAGTCAAACACCACACATAAATCTGATCATGGTTTACAATAACCAATATCTAAATTTGAATATTGAATGTAAATTGGATTGACCACTGTTTCCAGTTTGATTTTGTGGTTATGACTTCTTGAATTTTTGAGATTTCTAGTTGTGTACATAACTAATTTTCAAAAAAAAAGGAAATTTCAAGGCAGGTTGAGATTGTGTTCTTCGTTTTTGGTGTAAAATGCAGTTCCGTTGCTTCCTATTCTATTTATTGTGTTTGCTGTTGAAGTCAAATTAATGACCTAGTGCCTTTTAAGGTTATTAGAACCAGCACATATAAAACGTTGAAAACCTATTTTTACTTTGTAGTTTCAAATACATGAAAAGGAGAAATTTGTAGGGCAATGGGAAAGGAAGAGTTTAGAATGTTTGTAAAAGTACATATCAAAGAATATCTGCCTAATACAGAGTTGTGTGACAGAATCTATTAAAAGGAATAGGGTGAGTGCCATTGAAAAACTTAGTCGAGGTGTTGAGGAGGAAGATTTGCTTTTAACCAAGAAACAACAATAAATGTGTTAATAATTGTTCAAGGTGTTGAGAGGGAAACCACCACTTGTGACGCAGTGGTAGTGTCACTACCTTTAAGCCAGAAGGTCCAGTTTCAATTCTCACCTGCCCTGCAGGTGTGCAATGAAATGTCTGGGCTTATTGATTACACATAATTATTATGAGTGAATTAGATTCAAAGGTTTATTGTTGAGTAGAATGATGGACTATCAAGAGATTGATGTATTGCATGTTTCCTATGCTGCAGCAGAGGCCAGAGGCACAGGACAACAGGCAGCAGGCTGACAGTCCTCTAGAATACATGCTCCAGATGATCACTCTGTAACCACAATGGGTTCAGGAGGATAGTATCCAACTGGAAGGAATTATTTTTTGTGTTTTGATTCATTCACGGGATATGGGCTTTGCCAGATGGGCCAGTATTTCTTGCCCATCCCTAGTCCTCTAGAGAAGGCGGTGGTGAGCTGCCTTCTTGAATCGCTACAGTCCATGTGCTGTAGGTTCATCCACAGAGCCCTTAGGGAGGGAATTTGAGGATTTTCACCCAACAACAGTGAAGGAACAGCGATCTTTGCCGTGTAAGGATGGTACATGGCCTGGAGGGGAAATCGCAGGGTGTGGTATTCCCTTGTATCTGCCGCCCTTGTCCATCTAGATGGAAGTAATCGTGAGTTTGGAAGGTGCTGTCTGAGAATCTTTGGTGAATTTCTCCAGCACTTCTTATAGATAGTACACACTGCTGCTATTAAGGGTCAGAGGTGGAGGGAGTGGATGTTTGTGTATGTGGTGCCAATCAAGTGGGCTGCCTAGGTTCGTGAGGTTGTTGGAGCTGAACCCATCCAGGCAGTGGGCAGCATTCCATCACACTCCTGAATTATGCTTTGTAGATGGGGGACAGGATTTGGGGAGTCGGGAGGTGAGTCACTTGCTGCAGGATTTCTAGCCTCTGACCTGCTCTTGTAGCCGCTGTGTTTATGTGAATGTTCCAATCCAGTTTCTGGTCAGTTCTAACCCCAAAATTTTGATAGCAAGAGATTCAGTGATGGGAATGCTGATGAATGTCATGTCATGACACTAGTTAGAACTCAGCTAAAGTGACATGAGGAAAGGTTTTCCAGCAGGTATGGGATGCACTGCCTGACAGCATGATGGAAGAAAGTTCAATTACAACATTCAGAAAGGAATGAAACTGTTACATGAATGTATAAATCAGAAGCTCAAGTAGACAAGTTAGCTGCTTTAGCCTGTACCAGCATTTTAATAAGGTCACAGTTAATCTGATTATTCCATGGCTCTTTCAGCCCCTCGCTCGCCAAGAATCAACATCTGCCTTAAAATTATTCAACAACTCTGCCTCCACCAAGTATTGAGGAAGAAAGTTTCAAAGAATCATAACCCTCTGTGAGAAAAAGAATTCTCCTTTTGTTTTTGATTTTTTTGTCTTTGACTTCTGTCTTAAATTACCAGCCACTAGTATTTACACAGTGACCTCTAATTCTAAATCATCCCTGAAGAAGAAACATCCTTTTCACCAGTGCCCTGCCAATACTCCTGAGGATCGTATATGTTACACTTACTCTTCCAAACTCCATTGGACGCAAGCCTAGTCTCCCAAACCTTTCATCATAAGTCAATCATATATTTCAGATATAGCCTAGTGAATCTCTCGAGCACAGTTACATCCCTCCTGAAATAAAGTAATTGATACAGTACACAATATTTCGGATGTGGTCTAACTGATGTCCTGTATAACTGAAGCACAGCCTCCTTCCTTTCCTATTCGCTTCACCTAAAGACAAAAGAGAAAACATTTTACTTCTGGTAAGATGCAGTGGAGTAGAGCTTCTAAGTATGGGATTCATCCACTCCATTTGCTTTTCTTTTGTGATGAAGGGTCTAGGCCCAAAACGTCAGCTTTTGTGCTCCTGAGATGCCGCTTGGCCTGCTGCGTTCATCCAGCTTCACACTTTGTTATCTTGCTTTTCTTTTGTTGTTTTTTTTCTCTCTCTTCTCTTTTCTCCCTCTTCTATTTTATTTTACTTACCTCTTGGTAAAGAGTTGAGTCACAGCAATGGCAGCGGCAGTGGCGAATGGACCCAGCGGCGTGGACTCGAGCAGGCCCAGTAGCACGGAATCGAGCAGGCCCAGCGGCGCAGACTCGAGCAGGCCCAGCGGCACGGACTCGAGCAGGCCCAGTAGCATGGACTCGAGCAGGCCCAGTAGCACGGACTCAAGCAGGCCCAGCGGCACGGACTCAAGCAGGCCCAGCAGCACGGACTCGAGCAGGCCCAACGGCGCAGACTCAAGCAGGCCCAGCGGCGCGGACTCGAGCAGGCCCAGTGGCGCGGACTCGAGCAGGCCCAGCAGCACGGACTTGATCAGGCCCAGCGGCATGGACTCGAGCAGGCCCAGCGGCGCAGACTCGAGCAGGTCCAGCGGCACAGACCGGAGCAGGCCCAGTGGCGTGGACCCGAGCAGGCCCAGTAGCATGGACTCGAGCAGGCCCAGCGGCGCGGACCCGAGCAGGTCCAGCGGCACGAACTTGAGCAGGCCCAGCGGCGTGGACTCAAGCAGGCCCAGCGGCATGGACTCGAGCAGGCACAGCGGCACGGTCTCGAGTAGGCCCAGCGGCATGGACTTGAGCAGGCCCAGTGGCACGGACTCGAGCAGGCCCAGTAGCACAGACTCGAGCAGGCCCAGTAGCACGGACTCGAGCAAGCCCAGCGGCGTGGACTCAAGTAGGCCTAGCGGCGTGGACCCGAGCAGGCCCAGTAGCATGAACTCGAGTAGGCCCAGCGGCACAAACTTGAGCAGGCCCAGCAGCACGAACTTGAGCAGGCCCAGCGGCGTGGACTCGAGCAGGCCCAGCGGCGTGGACTCGAGCAGGCACAGCGGCACAGTCTCGAGTAGGCCCAGCAGCACGGACTCGAGCAGGCCCAGCGGCACGGACTCGAACAGTCCCAGCGGCATGGACTTGAGCAGGCACAGCGGCATGGACTCATAGCAGTAGCAGAGTTGAGTTTGGGTTCCCAGTATGAGTCCAGGTGGCATCAGTAGCATCGGCAAGGTGGTCCAAAGGGGACTCATGCTCGCGGTAGAGTCGAGTTTGACCCGGTTCAGTACCCAGCAGCATTGATGGTGCCTGCATTGCTGAGATCCAGTGAGGACTCATGGGGATGAATGTGTGAATGGAGGCATGATAGTACCGATGAATGGCAACTTTTGTTCCTGCAGCGGTGGTGTGGTGAAGGGAATTCATGCCTGGCCACCAGGCCCATGGCCCATGACAGAATACTTAATAAGAAGGACTGTAAAGTTGGATACTTCCCTTATTTCTTCATTTCTCTAACTTTATATTTCTTTGTTTTAGTTTATTTTTCTGTGTTTTAAGATGGCACTGGAAGGAAGCGACTGAGACAACACTTTTCACTCTATTTTGTATCAAGATACACGTGAAATAAATAAATTAAATAAATAAATGATAACATTTTATCAGCTTTCCTAATTACTTGCTGGACCTCATACTAATCTTTTGTAATTCATGCACAAGGATGCAGTTCGTTCTGCATCTCTGAGTTCTGTGATGTTTCACTTTTGAAATAATATACTGCTTTTTATTTTTCCAGCTAGAATGAACAATTCACATTTTCCTGCACTATAGCCTCATTATATCCTATTTGCCAGATCTTTGCCCATTCTTGTATCCTCTTTACATCTTACTTTTCTTTGTAATTAGCAAATTTAGCTACTATATCTCCCATCGCTTCATGGAAGTCATTTATATAAATTTTAAAATATTGAGACCTGAGTAGTAATCCCTGTGGCACAGTGTTATACCTTGGCAACCAGAAAATGACCCACATGTCTACTGTTTCATGTGAGAGAATCTTCTTTGTATACCAATATATTCTACCTACACCATGAACTTTTATATTCTGCAATAATCTTTGATGTGGGATCTTAAGAAATAAGTTCTGGAAATTTCAGTACAGTACATCCACCAGCTACCCTTTATCCAGAACATGTGTTACTTTCTCAAATGTCATATTTAGTAATAGTTTCTCCCATTTTCCCTAACAAATATTCAGCTAACTGGCCTGTAGTTTCCTGCTTTTTGTCATCTTCCTTTTTTGAATAAAGGCGTTGGGTATTTGCTAAATTTCAATCTATTGGAACCTTCCCAAACTCTAGGAAATTTGGGAAAAGTAAATTCAAGGCATCAACTGTCTCACTAGCTATTTCTTTTAAGACCTTTGGATGAAGTCCATCAGGAGCCCAAGACTGGTCAGGCCACAGCTCCAATAATTTGTACTTCCCCGGTGATTGTAATTTGCTGGAGTACCTCCCTCAATTCCATTTCCTGATTTTATAGCTTTCTCTAGGACGATACCTGTATTGTCTATCATAACGACTGATGCAAAATAGCTGTTCATTTCATCTGCTAGGTCAAAATACCAGTCTTGGTCCCATTCGTCTCTCTTTAAATGTAAAATTCAATCATTTTGTGGTCACTACCACCAAGGGGTCCTTCTCCATAAGGTCATTAATTAATTATTCCTGTCTTATTGTACAGTACTGGGTCTAGCCTGGTCTGCTGTCTGGTTGGCTCCAAAATGTGTTGAAGTAAGAAAGATCCTGAAAGCATCCCAGACTTCTGGCCTGGGGCCTGGGCTACCTGCGCCCATCTGGTATTTCCAGACTATAGGTAGATTACGATCCTTCATGAATGTCAGCCCGCCTTTCTGATAAATAAAAACAATCTTGGAAAATCTCAATAGATATGACACCATCTGTGGAGAGACACATAATTAATGTTTTGTGTCTGGTCATAGAGTCATACAGCATGCAAACAGACCATTCGGAGTCCCAAACTGAACTTGTTCCTTTTGCTTGCGGTTTGGCTATATTCCTCTAAATCTATCCTATTCATGTACCTGTTCAAATATCTTTTAAATGTTGTAACTCCACCTACATCAAGCACTTCCTCTGGCAGCTCATTCCTTTTGTGCACCACCCTCTGTGCGAAAAGGTTGCCCCCAAGTTGCCTTTTATATCTTTCCATTCTCACCTTTGACCTCTGCCCTCTGCCCTCTAGTTTTGAACGGTCTCGTTCGTTGTTAAAGACCTTGCTATTTACCTTATCCAGGCCTGTCATGATTTTATAAAACCTCTATAGGGTCACCCTTTAACCCCCTACAATCCAGGGAAAAGAGTGCCAGCCTCTCCTTATAATTCAAACCCTTCAGTCCCGTGTAAATATTTTCTGCACCTTTCCAATTTAATAATATCCTTCCTATAAGGAGGGTGTCCAGAAATGTACGCAGTAGTCTGCTAATGTGTTGTATAGCCTTGACAATGACATTCCAACTGCTGTGCTCAATACACCGAGCAATGAAGCCAAGCGTAGATTGTCAATTGCCAGTACACTTCCAAGGAACTATGTAATTGCACCCCTGGGTCTCTGTTCAACAACACTCCCCATGACCCTACCACTAACTGTATAAGTATTGCTTTACTCCTCAGAACTGAGGAGGAGCTGCTGAATTTCTCGGACACTTTTTTTCTCAGATTTCCAGCACTGTAGTATTTTGCTTTTCCGTACCACACTCTGTGCCCAGTGCCATAAGCTATTCCTGAATCTCACTGCCGCTCGGTTCACAGTGAGAGAAGCGGGGAGCTCTCGGGGAACAGTGGTGCTGGAACCCGGCCGCTCTCTCATTCTCAATGGGGAATGAAACCGTGACCAATCCCAGCCCCAGCGCGGTCTCCGTTCGCATTTAAAAACCGAAAGGACTGCGGAAGCTGGAGCTCAGAAACAAAAACACAAACTGCTGGACGAACTCTGCCAGTATGTGTGGGGAGAAAGGAGAGTTTTAATGTTTGGTTGCCCCTCCCTCAGAAACCCTGCCTGTATTTGTCTGGGGAACCGTGCCTGCTTCCTTACGCTGCCCAGCCCCAGGCTCCCGGCTTCGGGACTCAGACACCGACAACCCCCCCCTCGCCCCCGGACTCTGGGGGACGGGCCTGGAGTCTCTCCCTCTGGATCGTCAGCTTCATTTCCAGGACCTACCCCGGGATCTGGTCGGCTGCTGGTTGGTGGATCTCTCTGTGTTTGAGACGAGGCGGTGAAGTGGAACCGGCTCATTGATCGGGAGATTCCCGGGAAAGCGACTCAGAGCCCCGGGATCCTCTCACTCTCTGACCCCCACCCCCCCGGTACCCGCTCACTCACTGACCCCCCCCCCCCGGATCCCCTCCCTCTCTGACCCCCCCCCCCCCCACCCCGGATCCCCTCACTTTCTGACCCCCACCCCCCACGGTACCCGCTCACTCTCTGACACCCCCCCCCCCCGGATCCCTTGACTCTCTGATCCCCCCCGGGGTCCCTTCACTCTCTGATCCCCCCCGGGGTCCCTTTACTCTCTGACCCCCCCCCCCCACCCCGGATCCCCTCAGTCTCTGACCCCCTGCGGGGTCCCCTCACTCTCTGATCCCCCCCCCCGGGATCCCTTCACTCTCTGACCACCCCCCGGATCCCCTCAGTCTCTGACCCCCCGCGGGGTCCCCTCACTCTCTGACCTCCCCCCCCCCCCCGGGTCCCCTCACTCTCTGTCCCGCGGGTTTGCAATGGTTGTACTCCGTTTGTTCTCCGCTGTCTTGCTGCTGCTCATGTTTTCTCCGGGATTGGGATCAACTGCGGAGATCGTCACTCCGGATCAGATCGAGTACAAGGATCCCTGCAAAGCTGGTGAGTAGGATTTGTTCTGGAATCCGGCGGCGAGCGGGATTTGGATCACCTGTATCTCTCAGGTTTCCCGGTGTGTCTGCGGTTCCACCCCCACTCCCTCGTTCAATGAGATCTCTTGCACAGCAAGAAACCTGTCTGAGAAACTGAGATCTCTTCCTGTGACTGGGATTACTTCCACTGGGGGACCTGGCATCTTTTCATGTGGGATCTGAGACCTCCCAGTAATCTAGGATCCAACACCACCGCCCCCCCCCCCATCTTTGAACTACTTTCCCCTACAGGGGATCTTGGATCTGTTCTTCTGAGGATCTGGGTTCCCTGGGATCTTCCACACTGTGGAGTAGAATCGTCAGGGATCTAATATTTTCTCCTGGTATCTGGGATCTCACCCCCCAGTTAAGTCCTGGTAGCTTTTTCTTCTGGCTTTGGAATCCTTTCCCCTGTGGTGTCTGAGGTCTTTAGGATCCTCACTCTCAGGGATCTGTGATCCTCTTCGCTGCTGATTAGGGGTTCCTCCCTAATCAAGTCCTGGAATCTCATCCTCTGGGGATCTAGTGTCTGCTCCCCCTGTCGATCCAGGAATTTTCTCCCACCCCTATGTCTGGGCTATGTCCCAATCCTGGCCTTATACACTCTTTACCAGTTCTTGCCTACATTGACCCCCAACCCACTCCTCAATCACACAATAAGGATCAAACTTATCGGCAATGAAACAAAATCCTCATGGTGCTGATTTGCACACAGCTGTTGGAAATGTTATTTGGAAGGATGATTTGATCTGCCTTACACTGTGCTGGTGTAGCTGGAGTCACTCAGGGGCACTGAAAGAGACTTTGCTGCCTGGATCCACTCTGAGGTTCTGAGTATTACTGTTCCTCTGTGTGTGCACACCCCTCACTGTTTCTGACCCTTACAGAATCATTGCCTATCTCTTGCTGTCATGTGTCTTCATGCATCACTATACTGCTTGGTATGTAAGTCTGTGATGTTGGGTTCATACAGGTTTATTAAGAAATATACATTCTCTGCCTGCATTAACCCCTGCCCTCCCTTCCCCTGTGTTTGACAAACCAGCCCTCTGTCTCTCCATAACAAATCAGAAACTGTTGAAACTTGGTAGGTCTGGCAGCGATGTGGAAAATAAATCAGACTCAATGTTTCGGGTCTTCTTCAGAACTCTCTCCCACTAATTGTTTAGTAACCAGAGTGTTCACCATTCAATGACTGGGACTCGCTGGTCTATGCTGAGCTGCTGCTTGGGGTCAGTGTGGTGCTTTCCTTCAAATTGTCTTGGTTTTGAAGCATAGACTCTGAGGTGTTGGGCAGGCTAAGTTGAAAATGTTGTTGAAAAGACTGCAGGATCTCTGGTTTTATAAGGAGCAAGAGAGAGGACAAAAGCAAGCAAGTTATGCTCAGCTGTTGGAAATCACAGTTGGTTTCAAATAGAGAACCATGACCAGTTCTGGGGGCTTCTGTTTAGGAACAGGCTGTAAAAGAGATTTGCTTGAATGTTGCAGAGGATGAGGGTTATGTGGAGAGACTGGTGAGGTTGAGAGTAGAGAGGGTAAGGGAAGATTTTTAAAAAGTGTTCCTGAGGTTATACAGCATTAAGAGGCCATGCACTCCGTTGTGCCTATGCTGACTCTGTGAAAGAGGTGATCCAATGAGTCACACTGCATGTCCCCAAAGCAGCTCTGTGAAACGCTCCTTCCTCAGTGTACATCAAATTCCGATTTGAGACTCCCTATTGAATCAGTTTCAACTGCCCTTTCAGGCAATACATTCTGAATCATAACACACTGAATTCTTACAAAATTATCCCTTTTGATATATTCACCACTTGAAAAAAAATCGTCTCCTCTGGTTACTGACTGATGGAAACAGACTCTCCCTTATTTATCCTGCCAAACTTCTATCAATTTGAACACCACTGTGAAATTTCCTCTTTATCTTTACTGCTTTAAGGATCCCAGCTTCTCCTATTTTTCTCCGTATGCCAACCCTCTCTCCTACCAGCGCACCGCCCCCCCCCCAAAAAAACTGGTCTTGTTGAACCTCCTGTAAATCCAAAAAGTTGAATCATGCATTGGAATCAGCTCAATTTGCTCAATCCCAGGGGAAAATATTCCACATATTAAAACACATGGGAGTGCAATGACATTCTCAATGTCATTCCCTCCTGTCTTCATTACTACCTTGTAAATCTCAAGATCCTGGTGTCAAGATCTGGTTCATTCAGTCAGTATTTATCAATTGAATCGCACTTCACATCTGTCCCTGAAAAAATATACTTTCCCCCTTGTTACCCCGTCCCTCCCTGCTCTGAGGTAGTGTCATTAAGACACTTGTTAATGTCTTAGCTAACATTGTACCGTTTAACTACTACTTTATAAATTTTCTACCTCAGAATAAGACTCCTTTGAAAGCTGACAATGGGGCTTCTTTTTATTAAGAATTTGTCCCACATACCTTCACTATTTCCCTACAGTTCTGCTGCTGTACTTATCTGACATCCTGGATCACTAACGCCAGATGGAGTGATCTAAAGGTGCCCCGATTTGAGGACCTTGGCCATTGGATTTAGTCTGTGATGTATACGCAGAGCTGTGATGTCCTTTTAAGGCAGGTTTTATTTTTCCCCCTGTGATTATATGGATACACAACAGCGTAAGGATAAGTTAACTTTTCCACTCCATTGCAGAACTGCTAATGTGCAAGTTTCCACTGACAGGTCACATTAATAGGTGTGTGAACAGGCTGCCCATAAACAACATCAAAGCAGACTCTGGAAAATGCTTGATCCCGGGCTGCTATTGAGTTAAACTGATCTCAGTGGCAGCTCTCTCATTGGACTCATTATTTTGTGTTAACAGGGAAATCAGCCTGTGTCCGTGCTCCTCAGTCACCTCAGGGCTGGAGGGAAAGGAATGGAGAGGATGAGAGAGATGGAGGAAAAGAAGGGGCAAGGAGAGGATGAGATTAGAAAGCAAGAAGGTGCGGGTGGAGAAGGAAGAGGATGAGGGGACAAGAGGTGGGGGAGGGCAGGCATACACAAGTACAAATTATCAGGCAGACAGTGCATATGCACTATCACAGACAGACTGGCAGACACATAGGCAAACACATGCACAAACACTGATGGTCAAGCAAACACAAATGGACATGCACACAAACATACAGATTGTCAGGTAAGCAGACAGGTGCAGTCGCACAGAATATCAGGCATACAAATGCGCAAATACATTGTCAGGTGGGCACAGAGATAAATCTATTAGGTTGTCAGGCAGACACAGAGGTACAATCTGTCAGACTGTCAGGCAGGCAGGTACACACATACCTTCTAACTGCCCTGGGTTGATTCACATACTGAGGTACCTACGGAGGTTCAGTCTGATCATATTAGGACCACGGAAGCAGCCAGTGCTAAATGCACCCAGCCTCTTCCCCCAGCAAGTGTAAGTGGAGTAAATGGAAAAAAAATGCAGGTGCTGGAAATCTGAAATGGTCTGGAAGCGTTTTGGAGAGTAAGAGAGTTAATGTTTTGAACCCAATGTGACTCTTTTTGGAACTGATTTGAAACATTCATTCTGTGTCTGTCTCCTCAGATACTGACAAAGCTGCTGAGTTTCTCCAGCATTCTCTGGTGCACCTGGTTTGTGATGGACTTCATAGCTAACCAGCACCTAGTACTCATCGAGGTGATAAACCGTAGCCCAGTTAATGGAAGGGTTCAGCTCCCAGCCATTTGGTGTAGGAATAATCTTTCAAATCCAACCCATGCACTAGTAGTGAAATATTGCTTAAGAACACAGGCCATTCAGCCCGTCTTCCAGACAATTGGCTGTAGTCAATCTGGATCTTAATTCTATTCACCTACATTGGTTCCACATTTCTCAAAACTCTGACTGGACAATGGTTCATTGGTCATAACTCTTTAAAGCTCCATTTAAAAGCTTGTCCCTGTGTCACCCTTACATGTTGTTAGATTTTGTGCTAGGATGGAGAGAGGGGCTCACCCTCCCACAACACCAGCTATGAGTGTGTTGTTTGGAGAGAGATGCTGTCAGTTTATTATTCTGTTTGTGCCTGTCTGTCTCTCAGTCTGACCCTTGGTCTATTGATGACAGATGCAGTTATGAGCTGACCAGCAGGAATATGCACAAATTTCCTGGGAGTGAGGGTGAGGAAGCTGGGGTTATGTGTGTATGTGTCTAGCTTGGGCGTTGCAATGCATATAGAAACCTTTCTTAATTTATAGCTTGGCACATTTAATAGGTGTTCCAAAGGCAAGGGGAAAGATCAAACAGAGCTTTATGGTTCCAGCTTGCTGTGCGTCTTTTACTGGGGACCAATGACTGGTAGGGATCAGCAGCAGCTTTAATTAGAATTTGCCTTTTAAAGGGGATTGGCAGAAATGAAATTTCTCTTGGCAAATCCAGGTGTTAACTGGACCTTCCCCAGCAGGTGGGTAGCTGTATGATACTCCCCTTTAAGAGGATTGGCTTTAAGAAAATAAAAAGTGCTTTTAAAAACAGCTTTCAGCTACTTTAAAGGAAGTCATGTTTTAAACACATGGCATCTTTTCATGCCAGATTCCCCCATAAACATCCACTCTGTCCTGTAAATATTCCCTTTATCCAAAGTGACCTCTTCGCCCACATCTCTTTCCTCCCAACACCCTCCACATACCACCCAGTCAACCAGGGCAGGTTGGGCTATCAGTGAAGGGACTGAGAGAAGAGCTCTCATTTTTGAGTGTGACATTGGGATCTTTCTAGTCATTTGTGACGTTTGGTTTTGATTGGGTAGTAGATCCAGTTGTACTATGGGATGGGCCCACAACATGCCATGGAGGGGGGTACTCAACAGAACAGGAAAACTCTCCTTTGACGTGTTTTGTGGAATTCTGTTCCATGAGTTAACAATGACTTGGGACCTGCCACCTCCCTCCCCACCAATCACCCCCCCCACCCCGCACCCCCGCCCCCACCACCACCATCTCCCTGTGAGCCTTATCTATGTGTTAGGCACAGGGCTAGGGTGATTGGCAAGAAAGAGAAACTGTCGCAACAGTGCTTGATGCAACAAGTGAAGTTAATGTGATGTGGGCATGTTGTAAAAGGTTAATATTGAGTTGAGATAATAAGGGAATTCTGCCTGTTTGTAAATGATTGCTGTGATCGCATTTAGAGCACTGTATTGGCATCTTGCCATGATGTGAAAAGGAGATTGAAGAAGTTGGAAGGATAGAGGAGAGGAATGAGCTTGAGTGAAAGGATGGAATGATACAAACTGGGCATCGTCCCCCTGGGGAAGAGAAGGGTGAGATGATATGTTTGCTGATTTGAAGGTTGTAAAGAGGTTAGAGAATGGAGCCGATGATCAGCTCTTTCACCTTGGTCAGAGCATCGGAACTGCAAGAGGACAGTGGAACAGTATTCCAGTGAGTGCAGTGGAACACACTTCATTGGGGTGCCATTCAAATGCAAAGATACGTAGTTTTCTTTCAGAGAAGAACACGTGGAATGGTAGATCTGAGTAATTTTAGACTTAGAAACTAGGAGAGAGCCTGTTCTGCCTTTCAGTACAATCCTGACTGATCATTCAACTCAGTTTCCTGTTACCACTTTCTCCCCATACCCTTTGATGCCCTTAGCCCTAAGAAATATTTAACTCTTTTTTGAACACACTTAATGTTCTGGCTTTAACTTCTTTCTGTGGCAGATAGTTACACAGGATGACCACTCTCTCAGAGAAGAAATTTATCCTCAGCTCTGACCTAAATGGCTTATCCTGCACCCTTAGATTGTGACTGTTGATTCTGGACTTCCCTGGTCATCAGGAATATCCTTCCTGCATTAAACCTGTCTAATCCAGTTATCGTCCACATGTTTCTATATAAGATTCCCCTCATTCTTCTAAACACCAGGGAATGCTGTCCTAACTGATCCAGTCTCTCTTCAGACATCATGTTGCATTTCAATAAGATCACTACTTATTTTTCTAAAGTATAACGAATGATGGTCAAACCTTCATCAGTCAAATGGTCAACACAGACAAGTTGGATCAAAGAGTCTGTTTCTGTACTGTACGATTCTACAATTTCATGAGTAATCTTCCTCAATTTGCCAATCCCTTCATCCCAAGAATCTGCGTCATGAACCTTCAGTAAAATGCCTTCAATGCAAGTATGACTCTCCTTAAGTAAGGAGACTAGAACTGCATGCACTGCTGTGTTGTCTAATCTATGCCCTGTAGCAAGATTGTTTTTATTTTATATTCTATTTCCCTTGCAATAAAGACCAACATTCCATTTGTCTTCCTCATCATTTGTTGCATCTCCAAACTGATCTTTTGGTGAGTCCCAGATCCCTCAGTGCCACAATATTCTCCATTTAAAGAATATTATATTTTCTTTAAATATTCTCAAAGGGAACAACCTCATTTTCACACCTAAGTCTGTCTGTTAAATTTTAGGCCTTTACTTAAGGTTTGTAAGTGCCTTTGCAGACTCTTTGTATCCTCCTTACAACGTGGTTTCTGCCTATCTTAAATCATCAGCAAATTTGCCCAAAGTACACAAAGTACTTTATGTAAATCAATTGTGTGGATTGTAAATAGTTGGGCTTCAACTCTGAGGGAGCACAGTGGAGATGAGGGAAACAGGTCAGATACAATTTTGAGCTATTAGGCTGTTAGGAATCTAGGACGATATACACTCATTGTTTTGGAGGAAGGTGCCTCTGTCAATACATTTCTGTAAGTAGTTCTTATATCTGAATATCAATACGTAGGCTATTCACATCTGCTCTGCTATTCAATGAAGTCATGGTTGATCTGTTAATCTCCAACTCCACTTTCTTGACGTTTCCCCATAACCCTTGATTCCTTCCTGATTAAAAATCTGTGTAGCAAGACTTGACCTAGCCTTTATCAATCAATGTTGGCTCCCTTGCTCTCTCATCGTCTCAAATTTCTCTTTTAGTGCTGAGGTAAAATTAGATTTCAATAATTTTTCCGCAAAATATATTAGATCAACAGGTTTATAATGTCTTCCTTTTTTCCGTCTCTATCACCTCTTTTCTGAAAATAGAATGTTTACAATTTTGCAAACCTGAAGGGGTAACTCCTGAATTGAGAGTACTCCAGAAAATCCAAAATACAGTGAATAGTAGAAATTGGGGGAAAAAAAAGCAAAAATTTCTGAAAACTCTCAGGCAGCAGCCATAGGGAAAGAGACAGAAGGAAATGCTTAGGTCAATAATCTTTTGTCAGAATGAATCTGATAAAAGTCATCGAGCTGAAGTGTTAATCTCTTTACAAATGCTCCCTGACATTGGGGAAGATTGTGGTTCAAGAACCTGTAATGTCCTGATCGGACAAAACGATCAGATATGAGGATTTGTCAGCCTTTAGGACCGTTATTTTTCTAATGCTGATTTCTCACATGTGCCTATTTCAGTTTTTAATTCACTGTTAATTTCCCTTCAGTTTCAGGAACATAATCCTCTCCTGTGAACACTAATATGCAGTAATTATTCAGCAACTCTGCTATTTCCATGTTTTCATTTACAATGAATTCCTCTATTTTTAAAGGATCATATTACTTTTTTCCTTTATCATTAGCTTTTAAACTCCTCACTTGTTGCTTGTCGTGCCCCCTTTAACACTTGCTTCCTGCAGCTCCACGCTGTTTAAGTTCCAGCCTGTTTGAATGAGCTGGTTTATTGTTTTTGCTGTTGTCTGGGGAAATCTGAGAATGAGAACTGTTGAGCTTTGTTTTGATTGTCAGTTTGCAATGAATGAATGGGTTCTGTTTGTGGAGGGTGGAGCTGATGCTCAATCGAGGCATCAAACAAAAGAGACTGTGGGACTGTTACAAGACAGAGGGTAACAATTTTTGTTCTCTTTACAGTCTCTTTACAGCGCAAGTCATCTTGTCTCACTCTAAGCCCCTTTCCCAATTGTCTGATGGTTGTAGTGATTATTTATTCTGGTGCTTGTCCAATTCCCGTTAGGAAGGCAGCGTTGGGGGTGCTCTTGTGGTGCAGTGGTAGTGTTCCTACCCTTGGACAGACAGAGATAATAGGAACTGCAGATGCTGGAGAATCCAAGATAATAAAATGTGAGGCTGGATGAACACAGCAGGCCAAGCAGCATCTCAGGAGCACAAAAGCTGACGTTTCGGGCCTAGACCCTTCATCAGAGAGGGGGATGGGGAGAGGGAACTGGAATAAATAGGGAGAGACGGGGAGGCGGACCGAAGATGGAGAGTAAAGAAGATAGGTGGAGAGAGTATAGGTGGGGAGGTAGGGAGGGGATAGGTCACTCCAGGGAAGACAGACATGTCAAGGAGGTGGGATGAGGTTAGTAGGTAGCTGGGGGTGCGGCTTGGGGTGGGAGGAAGGGATAGGTGAGAGGAAGAACGGGTTAAGGAGGCAGAGACAGGTTGGACTGGTTTTGGGATGCAGTGGGTGGGGGGGAAGAGCTGGGCTGGTTGTGTGGTGCAGTGGGGGGACGGGACGAACTGGGCTGGTTTAGGGATGCAGTAGGGGAAGGGGAGATTTTGAAACTGGTGAAGTCCACATTGATGCCATATGGCTGCAGGGTTCCCAGGCGGAATATGAGTTGCTGTTCCTGCAACCTTCGGGTGGCATCATTGTGGCAGTGCAGGAGGCCCATGATGGACATGTCATCTAGAGAATGGGAGGGGGAGTGGAAATGGTTTGCGACTGGGAGGTGCAGTTGTTTGTTGCGAAATGAGCGGAGGTGTTCTACAAAGCGGTCCCCAAGCCTCCGCTTGGTTTCCCCAATGTAAAGGAAGCCGCACCGGGTACAGTGGATGCAGTATACCACATTGGCAGATGTGCAGGTGAACCTCTGCTTAATGTGGAATGTCATCTTGGGGCCTGGGATGGGGGTGAGGGAGGAGGTGTGGGGGCAAGTGTAGCGTTTCCTGCGGTTGCAGGGGAAGGTGCCGGGTGTGGTGGGGTTGGAGGGCAGTGTGGAGCGAACAAGGGAGTCACGGAGAGAGTGGTCTCTCCGGAAAGCTGACAGGGGAGGGGATGGAAAAATGTCTTGGGTGGTGGGGTCGGATTGTAAATGGCGGAAGTGTCGGAGGATAATGCGTTGTATCCGGAGGTTGGTAGGGTGGTGTGTGAGAACGAGGGGGATCCTCTTTGGGCGGTTGTGGGGGGGGAGGGGGGGGGCGCGGGGTGTGAGGGATGTGTTGCGGGAAATACGGGAGACGCGGTCAAGGGCGTTCTCGATCACTGTGGGGGGAAAGTTGCGGTCCTTGGAGAACTTGGACATCTGGGATGTGTGGGAGTGGAATGTCTTATCGTGGGAGCAGATGCGGCGGAGGCGGAGGAATTGAGAATAGGGGATGGAATTTTTGCAGGATGTTGGGTGGGAGGAGGTGTATTCTAGGTAGCTGTGGGAGACGGTGGGCTTGAAATGGACGTCAGTTACAAGCTGGTTGCCTGAGATGGAGACTGAGAGGTCCAGGAAGGTGAGGGATGTGCTGGAAATGGCCCAGGTGAACTGAAGGTTGGGGTGGAAGGTGTCGGTGAAGGGTCTAGGCCCGAAACGTCAGCTTTTGTGCTCCTGAGATGCTGCTTGGCCTGCTGTGTTCATCCAGCTCCACACTTTGTTATTTTGGACTGACAGACCCAGGCTCAAGTCCCAGCTGCTTTAGAGGTGTGTAATTGCACTTATGAACAACAACAAAAAAAAAGCCAGCATTAAGTCTGCCTCCCCAGGCTCTGAGCCAGATCCTATACCTTTCACTTTTCAGGGATTTAGCTTAGATAATAAGGATAGTGCTAGGTCTCCAACCCTGTTGCAATTTGGTAGGTCAGAGCTGCTGCATTTGAAACAACTTGCCAAATAGAGACACTCTGGTCCAGTCTCCACTTTGGTCATTCCATAACACTTAACACTCTGGTCACACAAAAATTAATCAACCTCGGCTGACCTTCACTTGACCTGGATTCCCCTAGCTAGCCTTCACTTGGACAGGGGCCGATCTTCTGTGGCTCAGGTTTGGCAATAAGGCCCCTGGTTATTTCCAGCAGTTGGCAGCTTTCACCTTGAGGATACAAGTAACTATGAACAATGCCAGAGAAGAATTTCAGGAAAGAGAAAGATCCTGCGTTTCTTTACTCCCCCCCCCACCCCACCACACACTCCAACACTGCCCTCCCCCCCCATTTCTTTAGCACCTTTTGCCACCTCAGAATGTCCCAAAGTGCTTCACACCCAATTAAATGCTTTTTGAAATGTAAATCACAGCTGCAGTGTAAAAACACAATAGCCAAGTTAAGCACTGCAAGCTCCAACAAAGACAATGCGATAATGAGTGGATAATCATGTTCTAATGTAGGAGCAAATGACTGCAGATGCTGGAACCTGTACTGAAACTAACAAATGCTGGAGATCTCAGCGGGTAGGCAGATCCATGGAGGGAGAGCAAGCTAATGTTTCAAGTCTAGATGACTCTTCATCAGAGTTTCACTTCAGCTTTCCTGGTCTTCAAGTAGTGCCAAAAGTTCTCTTATCTTCCAGAATAAAAACTGAAAGAATTGCGGATGCTGTAAATCAGGAACAAAAACAAAGTCACTGGAAAAGTCAGCAGGTCTGGCAGCATCTGTGAAGGAGAAAACAGGGCTAATGTTCTGGGTCCAGTGACCCCTCCTCAGAACTCTCTTATCTTCCTGACAGACATCATTGTTTCATTTGGAAGACAGCTCCATCATCCCCCCCACCCCACTGACAAATGTCACCCGCCGTTTCCCCCACCCCCCGCTACCAACTACCCCTGGCAGTGCCCCCCACCCAGTGTCACTGCTTTCACAGTGCAGCGCTCCTTCCAAGTTGTAACTGAGTGTCAGTTCAGTTTAGACTTTGTCCTCAAGTCTCTAGAGTAGCTCTACCTGTTAACACACACACACACACACACACACACACACACACACACACACACACACACACACACACACACACACAATCAGAACTGAGTCCAGTGTGGCAGTCACATTTTGCAGTTATGTTCATGTGTAGAAAGCATAAAGCCTTAGGCACCTCGTTTGCATGCTGGAATTTGCTCAAAGCGTCTTTGTGCAGGCCACATGTCTCTGCAGTGCAATTCCAGCCATAAACCATGCCAAGTTGATGAGAGGTCTGTATGTTCTGAATGAATCAGTCATATCAACGACTTGAAACAACAGGAACTGCAGCAGCTGGAGAATCCGAGATAACAAGGTGTGGAGCTGGATAAACACAGCAGGCCAAACAGCATCTTAGGAGCAGGAAGGCTGACGTTTCGGGCCAAGGCCCTTCATCAGAAATGGGGGAGGGGAAGAAGGTTCTGAAATAAATAGGGAGAGAGATGGAGGCGGATAGAAGATGGATAGAGGAGAAGATAGGTGGAAAGGAGATAGACAAGTTAAAGGGGTGGGGAAGGAGCCAGTAAAGGTGAGTGTAGCTGGGGAGGTAGGGAGGGGATAGGTCAGTCCAGGGAGGACGGACAGGTCAAGGGGACAGGATGAGGTTAGAAAGTAGGAAATGGGGTGCAGCTTGAGGTGGGAGGTGGGGATAGGTGAGAGGAAGAACAGGTTAGGGAGGTGGGGATGAGCTGGGCTGGTTTTGGGATGCGGTGGGGGGAGGAAGATTTTGAGGCTTGTGAAATCCACATTGATACCTTTGGGCTGCAGGGTTCCCAAGCGGAATATGAGTTGCCGTTCCTGCAACCTTCGGGTGGCATCGTTGTGGCACTGCAGGAGGCCCCGTATGGACATGTCGTCTAAAGAATGTGAGGGTGAGTTAAAATGGTTCGCAAATTGGGAGGTGCAGCTGTTTATTGCGAACCAAGCCTAGGTGTTCTGCAAAGTGGTCCCTACGCTCAGTTCGCAATAAACAGCTGCACCTGTCAGTCGCAAACCATTTCAACTCCCCCTCCCATTCCTCTGATGACATGTCCATCCTGAGCCTCCTGCAGTGCCGCAAATTCCTACCCAAAAGTTGCAGGAACAGCAACTCATATTCTTCTTGGGAACCCTGCAGCCCAATGGCATCAATGTGGATTTCACAAGCTTCAAAATCTCCCCTCACCCCATCGTATCCCAAAACCAGCCCAGCTCGTCCCCTCCTCCCTAACCTGTTCTTCTTCTCACCTATCCCCTCCTCCCACCTCAAGCCATACCCCCATTTCCTACCTACTAACCTCATTCCGCCCCTTGACCTGTCCATCCTCCCTGGACTGACCTATCTCCTCCCTACCTCCCCACCTACACTCACCTTTACTGGCTCCATCCCCGTCTCCTTGACCGGTCTGTCTCCTCTCCACCTATCTTCTACTCTATCCATCTTCGATCTGCCTCTCCCTCTCTCCCCATTTATTTCAGAACCCTCTCCCCCTCCCCCATTTCTGTGAAGGTTCTAGGCCCGAAACGTCAGCTTTTCTGCTCCTAAGATGCTGCTTAGCCTGGTGTGTTCACCCAGCTCCACACCTTGTTATATCAATGACTTGCTCTGTTGGCCTGCACTTTGAGCTGGGTGTCATAGGACAGAAATGTTCAGGATTCCACAAACATGAGGCAAGAGATATTCAGCCAGTTTCTTACCTTAGTCACTCCACCTTAATATAGATGGTTAGATCCTGCCCCTGGGTGAGATTCACTGGTTTGCAGAGCCCCTGGGGTATTCCTGAAAGCAGCTGAATTCTCCACTTGGCAGCTTTATGTTGGCGGGGTAGAACTCACAGGCTGGTGCTGCTCCTGGCACGGGACCCCGACATGAGCCTTGCAGCCTTCCCCTAGCACCACCACCAAACCCCCTCCCTCCCCAAGTTCTGGGCACCCAGTTACTGAGCCCGGACATACCCCCTACTATAGGCCTAGCATGTTGGCACTGTGCCAGCCAATGTCCTTTTCTGAAGTGACAGCAAATACCTGAGCTCAGTTACTATGTTGCTCAAGAGGTTGTACAGCCTGAATGATTGTTGGTTGAATGTGTGAGAATGAATAGATTAGATTAGATTCCCTACAGTGTGGAAACAGGCCCTTCGACCCAACAAGTCCACACCGCCCCTTGAAGCATCCCACCCAGACCCATCCCCCTATAACCTACACACCCCTGAACACTACGGGCAATGTAGCATGGCCAATCCACCTAGCTTGCACATCTTTGGACTGTGGGAGGAAACCAGACCACCTGGAGGAAACCCACGCAGACACGGGGAGAATGTGCAAACTCCACACAGACAGTTGCCCAAGGTTGGAATCGAACCCGGGTCTCTGGCACTGTGAGGCTGCAGTGCTAACCACTGAGACACCGTGCCGCCCTTATGGGGATGATACCTCTGCATTGTAAAGTTTTCAGCCTTTCTCAAAACACACAGGACCTCCCATTAGGACTAGTGTGAGGTGTTTCTGCTGCTGTAACTGGCGCTAACGTGAGGGGAGGGAGAAGCTGGTGGTGGTGGGGGTAGGATGTTGAGGGCAGTAGGTGTTGTTTGTCTAGGTTTTGCTGAGTTTCAGAGGGCAGGAAAAAGAGGGGAATCACTCTGAATTGGAAATCAAAACTTGGTGAGTTCATTCCATCTGGGATTCCTCAAAGACGGGCCGAGGGAAGGAATTGCTTTGAGTTCAGGATGTAGGAAAGCACCTGCTGCCTTCAGGCAGAAGCTACGGACCATTATTCCAAAGGCACTGTCTTAGGTAACAAATCCTGCCAGGGTACTGGAGTCCAAAACCTGAGGTTTAAGGTGGGAGGGGAAAGATTTAAAAGGGAACTAAGGGGTAACCTTTTCACACAGAGGATGGTGCAAGTATGGATAAGCTGCTAGAGGAAGTGGTGGAGGCTGGTACAGTTTACAACATTTAGAAGGGATCGGGATGAATAGGAAGGGTTTAGAGGGATAAGGGCCAAATGCTGGCAAGTGGGACTAGATTTATATACGGTATCTGGTTGGTATGGATGAGTTGGACCAAAGGGTATGTTTCCAGCTGTAAAGCTGTATGACTGTAATCATCTAATTGGTGCATTCTTAATAGCAATGCATCTACCAATCAGTTCTCCTCTCTCATATAGCGTACATGTTATTTTCCTGTTAGTCTGTAATTATTGCATATTGTCCTGATGTGTGCAGGATGAACAGCTTCAACACAGTGTTAAGCTGGATGAACACAGCAGGCCAGGCAGCATAAGAGAAGCAGGAAAGCTGACGTTTCGGGACCCCTGATGCTGCCTGGCCTGCTGTTTTCCTCCAGCTGCACGCTGTGTTATCTCTGACTCCAGCATCAGCAGTATCTATTATCTCTCAACACAATGTGTCTTTTTTCTCTACTCATAATTGCCATTACACACAATATTCCCATCACCAAGATCACCATAACACTTTTTGCTTTTTTTTCCCTTTTCAGACTTTACTCACCACCAATAAAACACCGATGTAGCCAATTAAATATTTACAAGCAAAGCCCATTATGGGCAATGCAAACCATCAAAAGTAAAGGTGTAGGTGTAGGGGAGTTGGAGCAGGAAATAAAGCATTATACCAGCTGTGGCGCCCAACTCTCTGTAAAGGCATTGAGAGCATTGATGCACGCTGTGTGCTCCATCTCCAAGGAACAGTAATGCCTCATGCCTGCGAGATTTGTTAAAAAATAAATGGGTTCTAGAATAAAATACTGCTGCTGGCTTCTTCCACCATTCATTATGAACATCATACGGAAATGGTTCCCTAAACAATATTGGTCAGGATCTGGGTCACATTGTCACTCTGACAATGGTCCAGCTCATGTGTTTGAGCACTCTTGGTTGAAGGTTGGAGCATTAGTATTAACTGAGGGTGCTGTATCACTGAGAAGTTGTGATAAGGAGACAACCTTGTTACTTCAATGCTGGAAGATGATTTAGTTTGGGGTTTTTTGTGTGTTCAGTGTTCTTCTGCTGGAGTTACCAGGTTCTATAGCAGTATAGAAGGGGCAAGGCTTCTATCCCAGTGTCAGATAGGAGAGGACCTTCAGCCCATCTAGCCCACAGTAACATAATTATATGAATAATGAATCACTTTCGACAACAGCCTGCCTGGTTCCTTGTTGAAGCTCATTAAGCTTTGTTGTTGCACTGCCTATGTCACTAATCTGCAAAAATTACAGTTTCTGTCCACGCCAATAAAAAAAGTGGCTAGGATTGACTCAGCCCAAACTTTTGAAATTCAAAATACTTCCATCAGTTGGCAGTGAAGGGGGAGTCAGTGACCACTGTGTCAGTAGGGGAGGTGTCCAAAGTCCACCAGCTACAAGATGCACTGGAGAAATTTAGCAAAGATCCTTAGACATCTCCTTCCAAACCCAAACCTATAACCACTTGCATCTAGAAGGACAAAGGCAGCAGATTTATGGAACACCAGCATTTTGCCCTCTAAGTCTCACACTGATTTGGAAATATATATCATCATAGAATCCCTAGAACGTGGAAAGAGGCCATTCGGTCCAACAAGTCCACACCACACCTCCAAAGAGCACCCCACCCAGACCCACTCCCCTACCCCTGCATTTCCCATGTCTAACCCACATAAACTACACATCCCTGGACACTATGGGCAATTTAGCATGGCCAATCCACCTAGCCTACACATCTTTGGACTGTGGGAGGAAACCGGAGCACCCAGAGGAAACCCACACAGACATGGAGAGAACGTGCAAACTCCACATAGACAGTTGCTCGAGGCTGAAATCGAACCCGGATCCCTGGCGCTGTGAGGCTGCAGTGCTAACCACTGAGCCACCGTGCCACCATTCCTTTAAAGCTTTAGCAAGATTTGTAGCTCAGGTAGTGGGTGAGGTTGTTGATTTGCTCGCCGAACTGGCTTGTTTTTGTTCATCAGCGGCCTCACTGATGATGTTACCTAGCATGTTGACGAAATGTCAGAACAAAAACAAGCCAGCTCAGTGAGCAAGTCAACAACTTCATATTGCCATTCCTTTACCGTCAGTGGGTCACAATCCTGGAATTCCTTCCCTAGTGACATTGTGGCTTAACTGACAGTAAGTGGACTGCATCAGTTCAAGAAGACAACATACCAGCACCTTCTTAAGGGTAATTACTGATGGAAAATAAATTCTGGTCCAGCCAGCAACGCCCATGTCCTCTGATTGAAACAAAAAGATTAGTAGGGAAAAGGATTGATCATTGTTTCAGTGATGATGTTGGTGTGTAATATGCTTATGAATGTGCCTCCCTTACAGCAGAGAGAAAAACAATAACATCAGACCAATTCAGCCTGTTAGGCTTATTCCCAAATGGTGAAGATGATGGTTGGTTCTGCGGTTGTTATAAACACAAGTGAATCGCCTGGAAATTCTTTACAGATTGACTCCACTCAATTGAATAGCAAGTGGAGTTGGAGATTTAATGGAATCTATAGCAGAGACAGAGTTAATCAGAGAGTCAGCATGTCTAACCAAGTTAGTTAACTATTTTTTGAATTCACTTAGCACAGTGAATGGTGTCATGTCTATGGATTTTGTTTAAGTGGATGTCCAGGAGACATTTCAGAAGGTACTTTGCAATAGATTGTTACTAGAAATGAGTGTGTATAGTACTGGATATAACCTTGTGAAATGGATAGTGAAACATTTGAGATGCAGGGGTCAAGTAAGTGGGTCTAAAGGGAGGGGAGAGCATTCTGATGAATGGCCATGACTCTTGCATTCCCCAAGGTTTTGGGGCCTCCCAGGACTTAGATGGGGAAATAAAGTGTGATATATTCCAAGATAACAAAGTGTGGAGCTGGATGAACACAGCAGGCCAAGCAGCATCTCAGGAGCACAAAAGCTGACATTTCGGGCCTAGACCCTTCATCAGATAGGGGGATGGGGAGAGGGTTCTGGAATACCAGTCATGTTTGGACATAGAGCAATTTTTCCACCGCTTTCGCCTCCACGCTTACTTCTTTAACCGGGAGCCCAACCCTCCCTCCACTGACCCCTTCACCTGCCTCCAACACAAGTTCTCTTCCTGGACACCACCGCCAGGCCTCCTACCCTCCCTCGACCTCTTCATCTGCAACTGCCGTTGAGACATTAACCGCCTCAACCTCTCCACCCCTCTCACCCACTCCAACCTCTCCCCCGCAGAACAGGCAGCCCTCCGCTCCAAACCCAACCTCACCACCAAACCTGCAGACAAGGGAGGCGCAGTGGTAATATGGCACACTGACCTCTACATCGCCGAGGCCAAACGCCAACTCTCTGACACCACCTCCTACCGCCCCCTTGATCATGACCCCACCCCCGAGCACCAAACTATCATCTCCAATACCATCCATGACCTCATCACCTCAGGGAACCTCCCACCCACAGCCAACAACTTTATTGTTCCCCAACCCTGCACGGCCTGTTTCTATCTCCTTCCCAAAATCCACAAACCCGCCTGCCCTGGTCGACCTATTGTATCAGCCTGTTCCTGCCCCACCGAACCCATCTCCACCTATCTGGACTCCATTTTTTCCCCTTTGGTCCAGGAACTCCCCACCTACATCCGTGGCACCACCCACGCCCTCCACCTCCTTCAGAACTCCCAATTCCCTGGCCCCCAACACCTCATTTTCACCATGGATGCCCAGTCCCTATACACCTGTATTCCTTATGCAGATGACCTAAAGGCCCTCCGCTTCTTTCTGTCCCGTAGGCCCAACCAGTCACCCTCCACCGACAGCCTCATCTGCCTCGCCGAACTTGTCCTCAACAACTTCTCTTTCGATTCCTCCCACTTCCTACAGACGAAGGGGGTGGCCGTGTGTACCCGCATGGGCCGAAGCTATGCCTGCCTCTTTGTAGGTTACGTGGAACAGTCCCTCTTCCGCACCTACACAGGCCTCAAACCCCACCTCTTCCACCGTTACATTGATGACTGTATCGGCGCTGCCTCTTGCTCCCACGAGGAGTTCGAACAGTTCATCCACTTCACCAACACCTTCCACCCCAAACTCAAGTTCACCTGGGCCATCTCCAACACATCCCTCACCTTCCTGGACCTCTCAGTCTCCATCTCAGGTAACCAGCTAGAAACTGATGTCCATTTCAAGCCCACCGACTCCCACAGCTACCTAGAATACACCACCTCCCACCCACCCTCCTGCAAAAATTCCATCCCCTATTCCCAATTCCTCCGCCTCCGCCGCATCTGCTCCCAGGATGAGGCATTCCACTCCCGCACATCCCAGATGTCCACGTTCCTCAAGGACCGCAACTTTCCCCCCGCAGTGGTCGAGAACGCCCTTGACTGCGTCTCCCGCATTTCCTGCAACACATTGCTCACACCCCGCCCCTGCCACAACCGCCCCAAGAGGATCCCCCTTGTTCTCACATACCACCCCACCAACCTCCGGATACAACGCATCATCCTCCGACACTTCCGCCATTTACAATCCCACCCACCACCCAAGACATTTTTCCATCCCCACCCTTGTCTGTCTTCCAGAGAGACCACTTTCTCCGTAACTTCCTTGTCCGCTCCACACTCCCCTCCAACCCCACCACACCCGGCACCTTCCCCTGCAACTGCAGGAAGTGCTACACTTGTCCCCACACCACCTCCCTCACCCTTATCTCAGGCCCCAAGATGACTTTCCATATTAAGCAGACGTTCACCTGCACATCTGGCAATGTGGTATACTGAATCCACTGTACCCAGTGTGGCTACCTGTACACTGGGGAAACCAAACGGAGGTTTGGGGATTGCTTTGGAGAACACCTCCGTTCGGTTCACAATAAACAACTGCACCTCCCAGTCGCAAGCCATTTTAACTTCCCTTCCCATTCCTCAGACGACATGTCCATCATGGGCGTCCTGCAGTGCCACAATGATGCCACCCGAAGGTTGCAGGAACAGCAACTCATATTCCGCTTGGGGACCCTGCAGGCCAATGGTATCAATGTGGACTTCACAAGCTACAAAATCTCCCCTTCCCCCTACTGCAACCCAAAACCAGCCCAGCTCGTCCCCTCCCCCCACTGCATCACCAAACCAGCTCAGCTTGTCCCCGCCTCCCTAACCTATTCTACCTCTCACCTATCCCTTCCTCCCACCTCAAGCTGCACCTCCATTTCCTACCTACTAACCTCATCCTGCCTCCTTGACCTGTCTGTCTTCCCTGGACTGACCTATCCCCTCCCTACCTCCCCACCTATACTCTCCTCTCCACCTATCTTCTTTTCTCTCCATCTTCGATCCGCCTCCCTCCTCTCCCTATTTATTCCAGAACCCTCTCCCCATCCCCCTCTCTGATGTGTCTAGGCCTGAAACGTCAGCTTTTGTGCTCCTGAGATGATGCTTGGTCTGCTGTGTTCATCCAGCTTCACACTACGTTATCTTGGAACCTCACATCTGCAGTTCCCATTATCTCTTATCTGTGATATATTCCAGTCTGGCGATGAAGTTTTAGGAGTTGGTGATTTCTCTGGAAGGATGGGGGAATGTTACAAAGCAGACAGAGTTGGCCAAGCAAAGACAGATAACGTTCAATGTGAATCTACTATGAAATTTTGAGATAAGTGAAAAATTTGATACAGTCAATCAAGGCCAATTTCCTCTGATGGGCGAATCAACACAGGAACGCCGTCTTCAACACAGATAAAGCTCATTTTAGTGGGAAAGCCTTTCTCACAGAAAGGGTAATGATTACTGAGGGATCTCCGAGCTATTTGTGGAAGAGTGGAATGGTTGGAATGGTGCGAGTGTGTTAATGGGTAGGAAGGTGTGGATGATAAGAGTGGAGAGTGGCTGCCTGTGAGAAGGATCGATGGTAATTTTGGTTGTGAACTGTGGCTCATTAGTTGAGACAACAAGAGACTGCTTTCCCTGGCTGGAGAGTCCACAACTCGGGCACTGCCACAGGGTAAGGGATTGGCCACTTAATGCTGGAAAAAACCTTGAAGCTTTGGTTTTGAATGAAGATTTGAGGTTGTCCTAAACTTTGCTGCCTGTGACTTAAAGTGCATCTAGCTTCATTCTCTCATCAGCCCTGTGCTCACTGACCTGCAGCAGCCCCCACTGAAGCAACCTCTTGATTTTTAACCTTCAATCCCCCCCTCCCCATTGCCTCTGGCTCTTTCCATCTCCATAACCTCCTGTCTATCCCAGGGTCCTCTGATACTGGCCTCTCGCGTATTCCCACTGTTGATAACTTGTGGCTTCAGTTGCCTGCATCTCCCAAACACACCTAGCCCTCCCCCACTCCATCAATTTGCCCAGAGTTCCCTTTCTCCACCTCTCAGCCTCTCTACCTCACTTTCCTCCTTTTAGTCTCCTTTTAAAACCGACCTTGACTGAATTACTTGGTCATATGACACAACATCTCCTTTATATGGATCTGTGCTATGCTTTGTTTTATAATGAGCTCCTGAGTTGTGCCTTAGGAAGTGAAAAGCAGTATAGAAATTGACGTTCTTGTTAAGATAGGGGGAAAGGAATTTTTTAAAGAATTGGTTTGTAGATCTTTAGAATTATGTAGTCTTGAGGGCTGAGGTGACTTCACCACTGAGCAGGTCCAAGACAGAGCTTGAGAGGTTTCTATATATTAAAGACATTAAGGAAGTTGGGAATAGTGTGGGGAAAGTGGAGCCAAGGCAGAAACTGAACCATGATTATGTTGAACCGTGGAAGCTTCCTACAAAGATCCAGGAAGCTCCATGGTGGAGTTATCCTCTTCTTCTTGATCCCAGTTTAAATCTGGTGCAAGCTTTCAACAGGCAGTAGCCTGTAGTTCACCTGCACATCTGCCAATGTGGTATACTGCATCCACTGTACCCGGTGTGGCTACCTCTACATTGGGGAAACCAAGCGGAGGCTTGGGGACCGCTTTGCAGAACACCTCCTCTTGGTTCGCAATAAACATCTGCACCTCCCAGTCGCAAACCATTTCCACTCCCCCTCCCATTCTTTAGATGACATGTCCATCATGGGCCTCCTGCAGTGCCACAATGATGCCACCCGAAGGTTGCAGGAACAGCAACTCATATTCCGCTTGGGAACCCTGCAGCCCAATGTTATCAATGTGGACTTCACCAGCTTCAAAATCTCCCCTTCCCCCACCGCATCCCAAAGCCAGCCCAGTTCATCCCCTCCCCCCACTGCATCCCAAAACCAGTCCAACCTGTCTCTGCCTTCCTAACCTGTTCTTCCTCTCACCCATCCCTTCCTCCCACCCCAAGCCGCACCTCCATCTCCTACCTACTAACCTCATCCCACCTCCTTGACCTGTCCATCTTCCCTGGACTGACCTATCCCCTCCCTACCTCCCCACCTATACTCTCCTCTCCACCTATCTTCTTTTCTCTCCATCTTCGGTCTGCTTCCCCCTCTCTCCCTATTTATTCCAAAACCCTCACCCAATCCCCCTCTCTGATGAAGGGTCTGGGCCCGAAACGTCAGCTTTTGTGTTCCTGAGATGCTGCTGGGCCTGCCTCACATCCAGCCTCACATTTCATTAGCCTGTAGTAACTGTCAGTCTCATAGAAATATTGATGTGCACACACACATATGCCCACATACATACACACACACACATGCACACATATATGCACACACACAGATGCGCGCACACACGTACATACACACACTCTCACGTATGCACACACGTGCATACACACACATGCATACATACAGGCACACACACGTACACACACGCAAACACACACGCGCACACAAACATGCACAGTGGCATTATTAAGCATGCTTAATAACGCAGGCTGCTTAAAGCACTTCAAATCCTGCACATTTTAATGGAATTATCAATTAGCAAATACTTGTTTGTCAGGATCATTTAGACAGTATCTACGGAAAATGAGAAATTTTAACAATTTTAGTTTTTAAAATCTGTGGGATTTTAATGACAAAATTTTACATTCCGCTAGTAAAAAATTAAAATAAGATTTCCAGGGCCAGTGAGAATGTATAATGTTGGAGGCATCTAGGATGTGGATGACAGATTTCCTTCCTAAGGGAATATTAGTGAATCAGTTGGGTTTTCATGACAATCGCTCAACAGTCATTATTTTCATCTAACCCACATGTTATCAAATTGAAATTCCACTGTCCACCATCTGGTGGGTTTTGAACGCAGGTTCCTGAATGTTACCTGTGCCCCTGGATTATTGACCCAGTGAAAATATCAATACACCCCGAAACGTCAACTTTTGTGCTCCTAAGATGCTGCTTGGCCTGCTGTGTTCATCCAGCTCCACACTTTGTTATCTCGGATTCCCCAGCATCTGCAGTTCCCATTATCTCTGATACACCATAGCCTCCCCTTTTGTACATAGAATAGAACCTCTACAGTTTGGGAACAGGTCATTGACTCAACAAGTTCACATCACCCCTTCAAAGAGCATCCCACTTTGACTCATTCCCCTACCCCTGCATTTCCCCATGTCTAACCCAAACATCCCTGGACACTACAGGTGATTTAACACAGTCAATCCACCTAGCCTGCACATCTTTGGACTGTGGGAGGAAACCAGAGCAGCCGGAAGAAACCCACGCAGACACGGGAGAATGTGCAAACTCTGCACAGACAACCGCTCAAGGGTGGAATTGAACCCGGGTCCCTTTGAGGCAGCAGTGCTAACCACTGAGACACCATGCCACTCATGATTGATGAGAATAGAGCGGAAGTGTTGCCAAGCAGAAGGATATCTCTGGATTTATGAAGGACTCTTTTCACAAAGGTGACTTCTTTTGGCCACAACTTGCTCAATGGGCCGAAGCCATTTGGTGGCACCTTAATCAGGAACTGGGAGCGAGGGCACTTTCTTTTTGAGTCACATGTTTCTTCTACCTCCAAAATGCTTGTCCTTTTCACTGGGCCAAACACTTTCTAATCTCCAATAAATGTCTCTCACCAATATAGACATTCAGTAAGGATACCGGCAAATTCTTTAATCTTGACCCTCCCGTTGGCTCTTCCCTGAAATCTTCAACCAACAACTACAACATTCATTGATATAGTGCCTTTAATTGTTTAAAAAAAAGCTCAATGTTCTTCACAGTAGCAAATAAGAAATTAAATTTGACATGAAGACTCATCAGGAAACGCTAGACGATAAAGAAACTAAGAACTGCAAACCAGAAACAAAAACAAAAGATTACTGGAAAATCTCAGCAGGTCTGACACCATCTGTGGAGAGAAATCAGAGTTAATGCACAGTAACCCCTCTCCAGAACTCCTAAGTTTTTGTTTCAGGAAATGCTAGGTTACACGATGAAAAGATTGGTCAAAGAGAGAGAGGTTTTCAGGGTGTACTGCAAGAGAAAAATGGAGGATAAGGGAAGGAATTGGCTGAGTGACAGGAAACCGAGAGAATTGGTCAACGGATATTTTTTGGGCTGGAGAAGGGTTTGTGGTGAAGTTCCCCGGGGGTCTGCATTGGAAGCGTTGGGTTCAAAGGGTAAGGAATTCCTTCCAAAGGGTAAGGAATGCACTGCCTGGAAATGTGGTAGATGCAGGATCGGTTGATGCATTCAAGAGAAGCATTAGATGATTATTTGACAATAGACAATAGGTGCTGGAGTAGGCCATTCGGCCCTTCAAGCCAGCACCACCATTCATTATGATCATGGCTGATCATCCACAATCAGTATCCTGTTCCTGCCTTATCCCCATAACCCTTGATTCCTCTATCTTTAAGAGTTCTATCTATCTCTTTCTTAAAATTATCCAGAGAGTTGGCCTCCACTGCCTTCTGGGACAGAACATTCCATATACCCACCACTCTCTGGGTGAATAAGTTTTTCCTCAACTCTTTCTAAATGGCCTACCCCTTATTTTTAAACTGTGTCCTCTGGTTCTGGACTCACCCATCAGCGAAAACATGCTTCCTGCCTCCAGAGTGTCCAATCCCTTAATAATCTTATACGTTTCAATCAGATCCCCTCTCACCCTTCTAAACTCAAATGTATACAAGCCCAGTCGCTCCAATCTTTCAACATATGATAGTCCCGCCATTCCAGGAATTGACCTCGTGAACCTACGCTGCACTCCCTCAATAGCAAGAATGTCCTTCCTCAAATTTGGAGACGAAAACTGCACACAATACTCCAGGTGGCGTCTCACCAGGGCCCTGTACAGCTACAGAAGGACCTCTTTGCTCCTGTACTCAATTCCTCTTGTTATGAAGGCCAGCATGCCATTAGCTTTCTTCACTGCCTGCTGTAACTGCATGCTTGCGTTCATTGACTGATGTACAAGAACACCTCGATCTTGTTGTGCTGCCCCTTTGCCTAACTTGACTCCATTGAGATAGTAATCTGCCTTCCTGTTCTTGCCACCAAAGTGTATAACCGCACATTTATCTACATTAAACTGCATCTGCCATGCATCCGTCCACTCACCTAGCCTGTCCAAGTCACCCTGTATTCTCATAACATCCTCCTCACATTTCACACTGCCACCCAACTTTGTGTCATTGGCAAATTTGCTAATATTACTTTTAATGCCTTCGTCTATATAAAAAATTTGGATAGAAATGATGTGCAGTGATATGTGGAAAACGCAGGACTTGAAGAGCCAGTGTAGGCATGATGGGCTGAATGGCCTCCTTTTGCACCATAACAATTCTGTGATTCTGTGACTTGTGTAGTTTAGAGTCTGGACTGAAGACACAACAATCAATGGCAGAGTGATTTAAAGCCGAGGTATAGGACAGTGTAAGCCAGTGGTCCGTGGCAGAAATTGGTTGCACTCGGATTTCTGGAGCACAGACTGTATGGCCAGTTCAGAGTGCATTGGGATGCTCAAGTTCCAAAGGACAAAAGGCTTCGATGTGGCACATGATCTGGGATATGGCTCGAGCCTGTGATGTGACAGAGTTGGGAACAGTTGAACTTCGCGATGAGAGCTGTATGGTGGTTGACAGCTCATTTCCGGTATGAATAAAACAACTACAAGTGCATGAGATTTAAAGGAATGTGATTGTTGCTTAAGAAAGTGGGGACTGTCTCCCCCGTCTACACCGTAATGCCTCCTTCCCCCTTCCCATTCAATCCCCAAACAAGTGCTTCTCCCTGCTCCTCCACAAGGCATGATTCTTCTATTGATTTTGCACTGTATCATGATCTGTTTCTTTGCCCCTTGATCCTCTGGAACATGTTGCCAAGCACTGTCTGTGAATGTGATGTCCCTTTAACGTAAATAGATCTCACAGTTGCAACTGTTTGTTTCGGGATTTGGTTCGACAGTCCCCAGCGTGTGAATGTGAAGTGTAACAGTATGGCAGCACAGTGTGCTGGACAAACCCTGTATTGTACAGATACAGGCTGCTGCCAAAGACTTTATTAATGTGACCTGAATATTTATCTAGTGAATGACTGCGCTCAAGAACACTATTAAGTCAATACAATATTGCTTCTGTGGCTTTCGGTGCTTAGAACATAGGACGTAAAGTCACAGAGCCATAGAGTCATACAGCATGGAAACAGACCCTTCTGTCCAACTAATCCATGCCAATCTTGCTTTTGGCCCAAAGCCCTCCAAACTGTTCATGAACTTATCCAAATGTCTTTTAAATGCTGTTACTATATCTGCATCCACCATTTCCCCTGACAGTTCATTTCCACACATGAACCACTCTGTGTAAAAAGGTTGCCCCTCATCACGTCTTCTCTCACCTTAAAGTATACCCCCTAGTGTTGAACGCTCCCACCTTGGGGAAAAGACATTTACTATTCTTCTCAACTAAGACCCTCATGGTTTTATAAATCTCGACAAGGTTACTCCTCAACCTCTTATGTTCCAGTGAAAAAAGTCCCAGCCTATTTTTGTAACTTAAACCCTCAATTCCTGGCAATGACCAGGTAAATCTTTTCTGAACTCCAGTTTAATAATGTCCTTTCAATAACAGGGCGACTAGTAAAGCACACAGGACTCCAGAAGAGGCTTCACCCTGTACAACCTTAACATGACATCCCAGCTCCCAGATAGGAACAGAGTTAATAACTTTTCTTTAGCGATATTCTTACACTTTCTGCACTTTTCATTCAGACTGTATCTGAATAATCACAGTGCTCAACTACATTGCACCAGAGACTCACTCTGTAGGCAGAAAGGCTAGTATTTATATAGCACTTCTCAAAATTAGCAGATGTCTCAAACACTTTACAGCCAATGAGGTCCTTTTGAAGTGTAGTTGCTCACATAATGCAGAAACCACAGGAGCCAACTTGCCAATAATAAGTTCTCCGAAGCAGCAATGTTGTGTTTTTTTTGTTTGAAAGATGATTTTTGGCCAAGGCACTGGGAATAACTCCCCTACTATTCATTGTAATGCTGCCATGGGCTCTTTTCTACCTGAGCAGGCAAAATGGGGCCATGGTTTCACCTCTCATCTGAATGATGGTACCTCCCACAGTGCAGCACTCACTTGGTCCTGTTACGGTAGTGTGCCAGTCTTTATTATCGTGTTGATACCCTGGAGTGGTGTTTGAGCCTGGAACTATTAACATCTTGGTGGTAATCATTGACCAAAGGTTGAACTAGACTTGCCACATGTAAACACAATGGCTATAAGAGCAAGACAGAAGTTTGGAATTCTGCAGTAAGTGACTCACCTCCTGATTCCTCAAAGCCTGCCCACCATCTGCAAGGTATAGTTCAGGAGTGTGATGAAATGCACAGTAACAGCATTGCGTGCCATCTATAAGTAACACTGCAGTAACTCATATAGGCTCCTTCAGTAGGGGTTTCGTTTATATTGCCTTCCCTCTTTCTTCCTTGTAAAATACATCATTTCACACTTCTGTGTTAACTTAATCCAGAATATGTCCAGTTGTTTCATCAGTCTGTCTGTGTCCTCCTGAAGCCTGTTATTATCCTCCTTGCTATTTACTATTTGTTCAAATTTCACATCATCTGCAACTTTGCAATTATACCCAAGACTGGGTCTTTAATATATATCAAATAGGGAAATGCCCTCATGTTGACCCCTAGGAAACAACACTGCACAGTTGCATCCAGTTTGAGAAAGAAAGCTGCTCATCATAGCTATGAGCACATGGATGCTGAAGATCAGCAATATAAACAGACAATGCTGCAAATATTCAGTTGTTGAGGCAGTTGCTAAGGAGAGACAGGAATGGAGTTAATGTTTTAGCCTATGTCATTAGCTTCCCAAGGGCATCTCCATTTTTGCCCATTATGACCTTTCCCTTTCTTTTGATGATTCTTTCATTACATGTGGGCATCACTGGCTGCGTGAATATTTCTTTCCCTTCCCTAAATGCCCTTGAGCAGTGGTGGTCTGCTACTGATGCCTTGTCAACAACTAGGTCTTTTTTGCAGGATAGTTAAAACTCAGCCACATTTATGAGCTTCACAGTTTAGGAGTCACATAGTGACAAGAACTGATGAGGACTGTTCCAGATTTCCATCCCAAAATGATATGAGTTGACATTATTTGGCTGTTATAAAAGACTTTAGTATTCCTATAATGTTAGCTGCCATCCTGTTTCTGACTCTCTCTCTTTGCCTTTCTTACTTCCTTCTCCATGAATGTACAAATTGGGAATAGATATAGGCCATTCAGCCCATTCACCCTGCTTCACATTCAGTAAACTCCTGGCTGATTGGATTACTCCAATCCTGGACTACCCTGAGAACTTTTCACACTACCCCTCCCCAAAACCCACTTGCTTATCAAGAATCTATCTACCTCCATCACAGAAGTATTCAAAAACCTAGACTTTCAAAGATTCACAATCCTCTGAGAGAGAAAAAACATTCTCCCCATCTCTGTCCTGCCTTAGATTCTCTGTGTTCAGCCTTATTATGGTGATACTGATAACGAGCCTAAACCCCTCAATTTGTTTTAATCTCACCTGTTAGGTTCCACTTATTGTACTTGCCAAACACCTCTCTCATCACCCCCCCACCCCGCTGCTGCAAGCCCAACCACCATCATGGGTATGCACCTAGTCAATGGAATAATAGAATGGTGACAACACAGGAGGCCATTCGGACCATCAAGCTCATGCTGGCTCTCTGCATGTCAGTCAGTCGATTCCCTTGCCCTTTCTCCTTAGCCCTGCACGTACCTCTGTTTCAATATTTTAGTGGCAATATGACTAGACTAGGGATCCTGAGTCTCAGATTCATGCTGTAGGGACTTGGATTCAATAAAAAAATCCCACAAATTCAGTTTGTAAAAATCTGGAATTGAAAGCTACTCTGTTATCGCAGCCATGAGACTCACCATCTGTCACAAAAGCCCAGGTTCTTGTTCACTCCTTTCCCACAGAGAAGGCAATCTGCTTTCCTTCCCTGGTCCAGACCACAGTGATGCAGTTGAATCTTAACTGCATTCTGATATGATCCAGCAACACACACAGTTCAAGGATAATTACAGATGGTCAAAAAATTACTGGCCTGGCCACATGTTGTAAAAGAATGAAGGGGAAAGGATGCTTTATCCCCATTGGAATGCCATGATTGAACATGTCTGTACCATACCCTCTGTCAGTATGCCCCAGACCCTAACCGCTCACTGTGTAAAGAAAGGATTTTCCTTTTAGTTGTTGTACAAATTGACTTAGTTTGACCTCTCAGCAATGGAATGGCTTCTCTCTATCTACTCTGTGTAACCACTTCATGACTTTGAACACTTCTGTCAGATCAGTCCTCAATCTTCTCTGCAAGGAGAGAAGCTCTGGTTTCTCCGATCTATCTACATCTCTGAAATCCCTCAACTCTGGAATCATTCTCCTGAATCTTTTCTACACTCTCTCTAAAAGCTTTCACATCTTTCCTTAATTAAGTTTGCTGTCTAGAATTTGACACCCAGCACTAGTTGAGGACAAAGCAATGTTCTTGATAAATATTCTCATACCTTTCTTGATAGTCAGAGACATTTTCCCAGGGCAGAAATGACTATTACGAGGGGGCATACTTTTAAAATGAATTGGAGGAAGGTATAAGGGAGATGTCAGAGGTAGGTTCTTTACACAGAGAATGGTGAGTGAGCGGAATGCGCTGCTGGCAGTGGTAGTGGAGTCAGATATTTTAGAGTCTTTTAAGCGACTCTTGGATAGGCATGTGGAGGATAGTAAAATGTAGGGTATGCAGGATAGATTGATCTACGTAGGATAATACATCAACACAACCTCGTGGGCCGAAGGGCCTGTATTATGGTGTACTGTTCCATGTTCTATGTTCTTTCGTGTGCTTGCTTTTTCTACTTAAGGTCAGGACTTTTGAACAATTTTCTCAACTTGACCTGCCATTTCACTTATTTGATGCAGATCCCTTGGATCCCTTTCTTCTGTATCTCCTTTGGAGCACCTTTCTTCTCCATGTTCTTCGCCCCCAAAGTGAATCACTTCACATTTTTCAGCATTAAATTCCATCAGACTCACAAGCCCTCTCCTCTCATCAGCCTATCTGTGTCCTCTTGAAATCTATCTCTATCCTCACAGTTTACAATAACTAAGTTTTTACTTGCCTGTATATTTAGAAATTGTACTCAGTATACCAAAGGCAAAATTATCAACGTATATTCAAAAAAGCATTGGTCCTTAGCACAGGGTTGGCACAAAACTGCCATCTAGTGCTAGGGACCCGGGTTTGATCACAGCCTTATGTGGCGGTCAGTGCCGGTTTGCATGTTCTGTGTGTGTGTGTGTGTGTGTGTGTGTGTGTGTGTGTGTGTGTGTGTGTGTGTGTGTGTGCGCGCGCACTTGGGTTTCCACCGGCTGATCTGGTTTCCACCCACAGTCTAAAGATGTGCAGGTTAGGAGTATTGGCCATGCTAAATTGCCTCATTGTGTTAGGGATATGTAGGCGAGATAGATTAACCATGGGGAACACAGGGTTAAAGGGATTGGATGGAGGTGTGGGTTTGGTCAGTGCAGACTTAATGGGTGAATGGCTTCTTCTGCATTGTAGGGATTCTATGACTCTAACATCAATCCTTGAGAAACCCCACTGTGAACTTGGCCATTTTTGTATCCATGTTGCCCTTTCAAATGCCTTTTGAAAAGCCGTGCATACCATTACCCTCATTAACCTTCCCTGTCACTACACTACATATACCCAGGGAAAACATTTTCCCATTTTCCCATTTCCCCACAGGAGCCATCCCCTCAATCACTGTAGGATGGTTGTATTGTGAGCTGGGCCTATGGTTACAGAAAGCCAGAGTATAGCTTGCCAAGATGAAAGTGCCTAGTGTACTGTTCAGCCTCTAAAAGAAAGATCTCCGAGATTAGAGCCAAGTGTTTGATGGGATGATCTAGCTGATGGATTGTGCTGCTAAAGACCAATGTTTGGTCATTAGGTTGTTGATGCTGGTCATGATCATGCACTGACCAGAGTAGGCCATATAAAAGCTGCCAACTTGTCTGTGGATTGTAAGCTGAACAGCATCAGCACTAGTTCTTATGTACTCTGTAACGGTGTATACCCTGTGGACATAGCCACATCCCCACCTATTGATGTCCAACTGACCACTGCAATGCTGTGTATTACTGGAACCCTCAGGTGGATCCCAGTATCCTTCCTTAATTCAAACAAAACAAAAATTGCTAGAAAATACCCAGCAGGTTTGGCGCTATCTGTGGAGAGAAAGCAGAGTTAACATTTTGGGTTCAGTGACCCTTCTTCAGAACTGAAATGTTAACTCTGTTTTCTTTCCACAGATGTTGCCAGACCGGGAGAGTTTCTACAGCAATTTCTGTTTTTGCTCTGTATTTCCAGCATCTGCAATGTTTTGGTTTTTGTTTACCATTCCTTGTTTATACTGCCACATGTCATTACCCCTGCCGGTTTGTGGTGCCACCACAACTTAGGAAGTGATGTCCAGCCAACTGAGGAGAGGAATTATTTCACTACCCACTGGGATGCCAACAACACCCCTCAACACCAGTTCAGATCTCACACACCATCTGCACCCATGTTTAATCCTGAGCCGTGTGACGTCAGTCCTGATGAAGCTTGTGAAGCTCAGTGGAAACATCAAAAGTACCTTCTGAAAGCCCCCAGTGCAGAGGTTCCTCAGCTTCAATCTTCTACAAGTCTCGAGGAGAACGTAAAGCTGCTTCCACACAGACCACAGCAAGTGTGGATGTTGGATGCCCAAGTGGAAAATTTAAACTCTTTCATGTGCGACTGATCGCTCCGAGCCGACCATTAAAAAAAATTACAACCCCATGCCTGATTACCAAGAACACAGGAGGAATCAAAGTGAGGCACTGCAGGAACTCCACTGCAATTATCTGGCTTAACCCCCTCAATATGCCACTAGACTCGTTTCTCCACATCTACATTAGCAGAAGACAGACCAATTAGGTTGTTAAATGTACACAGAAAGACTCAGCTGCTTTCTACTGGATTACACTTTACTTGTGGCTTCGTGAATATGTCACATTATTCAAAGACAGGCAGCCAGTGATATCCATCTGAATGGTCAGTTGCATTGCTCTTGTGTTTAACAGCTCTCTAACATAGCTCGACCAATCCTTCGTTCTCTTGTTATTAGCCATAACAGCTGGCATTTAGACAGGGCTCAAAAGTACTGTAGTGGTTCACCTGGGCAGCACTCCAATAGGATTTGACGTTGTAACATGTAGGGAGCCAAATCCCTTTTCATTTCTCCAGCTGCTGTCTGTGTGTGTGTGTGGCAACAGCTGGATAAAGCAGGAGTTGAATGCGTTGGCACAGAGATTGGCATGTGCAGGTTCTTGGGACAGATTAGATGGAGAGTGATAGGGATTAGTTGAAATAAAAACCTTCATTAAAGAGATATGTGCGTGCACCAAACAGTTAGGAAGGCACTGACTTAGTGGCTTTTATTTCAAGGGCAGTGGAGCACAGGAACCAAGGAGTCTTGCTGCAATTATAGAGAGACCTCCACTGCTGTATTGTTGTACAGTTTTTGTTAATAGACAGATGCACTTTCCAAACTGACTGCCTCCCCTCCCTCTCCAGCTGAACTTGGAGGTAGGCATTAAATCCCACTCTTTGACACTAAAAGCACAGAAACATTTGGAATGAAAGAAACGTCAACCACATTTGTAAGTCTTATGTATTCCATCAATTATTTTTGGTGTAAATTTTTTTTCCTTGTCTGTCAAATTCACTGATGCTTCCTTTTACTGTATTTTAACAGTGCGTTTCTGGGGAGATATTGCCTTGGATGAAGAGGATTTGAAATATGTTCACTTTGATGAAAGCACAGAATTAAGAAAACAGCAAGTTAGAAGAATGGGCCATGTATCTAGTAAGTTCTCCTGAACCAAAAAGCCTTGGAAGAAAAGAATAAAAACTGCAAACAAGGAAATAATTTCCACTGCACCAAAACATATTGTACTGAGAAAGTAAACCGGTCTTTGAAGATGCTTTGGTTAAATAAAGAAGCTAGAAATCAGTTTAGAAGAGGCATAATGAGAGCTGTAATAAGGGGAAAAATATTAGGAATTAAATGGCACGGTGGCTCAGTGTTGCCTCATAGCACCAGGGACCCGGGTTCGATTCCATCCTCAGGTGACTGCTTGTGTGAAGTTTGCACATTCTCCCCGTGTCTGTGTGGGTTTCCTCCAGGTACCCCAGTTTCCTCCCACATGTGCAGGTTAGGTGGATTGTTCATGCTACGCTGCCCTGTATTGCCCAGGGATGTGTAAGCTGGGTGGGAAATGAAGGATTAGGTGGATAGGTTGGGGGGTGTGGGGTTTTGGTGGGGTGCAGACATGAGGGGCTGAATGGCCTCTTTCTGCACTGAAGGGATTCTATGAAAAGTATTTCACTAATGTACCAGCAAATTGGAATTGTTATAGATGAGACAAATGGGAGAAGAGGACTGTTAGCTTGGAAAAGCGAAGCTGTTTAATAAATACTTCACCCTGATCACTAATAACAGGATTATAATAGCCCCTGTTTGAGTTTCAGGGAGGAGGGGAATACTAATGTGGTTGAGAGTAAAATGTGCTATTACTATAGCTGATAAGAGGAAAACTTTGATTGAGATTATTAAATTAAATGAAAATTTTTTAAAAAGTAGTGCTAACAGGATACATCCTTACATCCTAAAGGAGGAGAATGCAATTCCTGGGAATCCTTTAGTCCAGGTTGGTCTGTGTGTGGATGAGATCTGAGGACTAGAGACCAGTCATTAAAAGACCTGTTTACAAACAGAGATACAGCGCTAATCCAAACAGACCAGTTAGCTCAATATCTGTGAATGAGAAAGAGAAGATCAAGCCTGGAAGTACCACATATTGGGATAAAGGTAAAACAGTTAGAAGTAGCAGGATGGGTTTTGGAAGAGGTAATCACCAGTTAATAAGGATGGGGAAGTGTGGTAGATGTGGTGAATATGGACTTTCAAAACAGCACCTCACAAATTTGAAAAGATTTCAGTTATGGAATTAATGAGAGGGATGGCACATTGGATTGAAAATTTGACTGGAGAGAAGTATTTTGAGATGAACAATTCAGGGCAATTTATCAGAATAGAGTGTAGTGGGTAATGCTTTCCCATAGGGTTCAGTTCTGCGATCTCTTTGATTCACAGGGATGATCAATAAATGGGATTCAGATTGATGGGACTGGGGTCAGAGCTTGTAAATGATCCCAGAATAGGAACTCAAGTCAATTCTTCTGAAGAACTGAGAGAAATGTTTTTGTATGTGAATAAATGGAAAAATGGGCTAAAATGCAGCAGGCAAAATTCCATGTCGGTAAATTTGAGGTGGATATGATTCAAACCAAATATTATTTTGTGAATAAACTTGACTGTTGAGATAAATAGCAGCAATGAATATATTCTGATGAGAAGTGAGCTAACACCATGGGAGGGCAGAGATTTGAAGAGGAGGATCATAGGATTTTATGGCTTGTGGTGAAGGAACTGAAATACAATAATTAATATTTTTGATTTAGCATGGTTTATAAATTAAGGATACTAAGAGCTAAGTGTAAAACTTATGTGTGTACGAGTTTGAAAATTATCTGAAAATTTGGATTCAAAACCAGAAAGAAAGTAAATACCTGGTTTGTTGCAGCACCTTGTTCTAAATTGGAATGCTTTGAAGTACAATCTAGCCAGTGAGGTACTTTGTGAAGTGTAGTCATTGTTAGAGTGGAGTGAAACAGGCTAGCTAATGGCATCAGAGATAATGGAAACTGCAGATGCTGGAGAATCCGAGATAACGAAGTGTGGAGCTGGATGAAGACAGCAGGCCATCAGCATCTTACGACCACAAAAGCTGACATTTCAGGCCTAGACCCTTCACCCTTTTCTGATGAAGGGCCTGTGTGTTCATCCAGCTCCATACTTCGTTAACTCTGGCTAATGTGCATGCTCAGTAAACTCCCACAGTTGTCAGTAAGGGAGACAATGGTGTCATGGTTAACAGTCCCAATCTTTAAGCTTTTGTTCTGAGGTCATGTGTTCAAAACCCTCGTCACCTGAAGGAGCTTCACTTGGTTAATAGGTGATTGTTCTAAAAATCCATCTTGTTCACTAAAGTCCTTTGGGGAAGGAAATCTATCACCCTTACCTGGTCTGGTTTACATGTGACTCAGACCCACAGCAATGTGATTTCATAACTACCCTCTGAAATATGTCAGTGAGAAACTCCGTTGAAGATCAATTCGGGACGGATTAAGAAGTGTTGGACCAACCAATAACATGCACATACCATGAAAGAAAAAAATGCGCTAGTGACAAGATCATTCATTTTTAATGTCTCGAGACCTGGGGGCAATCTCCTTGTTGTTCTTTTAAATGAAGGATGGGATCTTTTTGCATCCAGATCAGAGGGCAGATAGATACTTGATTTATCATTAATCTGAGCACGTTGAAGCTTTTAAAAAGGGCAGAGCATAAATTACTGGAGAGCCATGTCATGCGAGAAAATAAATATACTAAGAAAATCTTGGAGAATGGATCTGATTAAATTGATGGCAGGTTATGGGGCAACAGGATGGTTTACGTGGGAAATAGACTCTTTGCAATAGATGAGAAACCTGGAAAGCGAGAGAATAGATACAAAGAATATGGGCACAGTTCAGGAAATTTAGTCAATACCTGTTGTGCTTGGTTCCTGCAGTCCTTGACAGACAGTAATAGGAAAGTTTCACCAAAATGACAGAACTTTACTGAACTCTGCTGTCCAACCTCCAGCTGCGTCAAGACCCACGGGTGGATGCGAGATTACCTGATTCTCCGACAGTACGGCTCTCCCTCAGCACTGATCCTCCAACAATGCAGCTCTCCCTCAGCACTGATCCTCCGACAGGGCGGCTCTCCCTCAGCACTGATCCTCCGACAGGGCGGCTCTCCCTCAGCACTGATCCTCCGACAGGGCGGCTCTCCCTCAGCACTGATCCTCCGACAGGGCGGCTCTCCCTCAGCACTGATCCTCCAACAATGCAGCTCACCCTCAGAACTGATCCTCCGACAGGGCGGCTCTCCCTCAGCACTGATCCTCCGACAGTACGGCTCTCCCTCAGCACTGATCCTCCAACAATGTAGCTCACCCTCCGTACTGATCCTCCAACAGTTCGGCTCTCCCTCAGCACTGATCCTCCGACAGAGCGGCTCTCCCTCAGCACTGATCCTCCGACAGGGCGGCACTCCCTCAGCACTGATCCTCCGACAGGGCGGCTCTCCCTCAGCACTGATCCTCCAACAATGCAGCTCACCCTCTGTACTGATCCTCCGACAGGGCGGCTCTCCCTCAGCACTGATCCTCCGACAGGGTGGCTCTCCCTCAGCACTGATCCTCCGACAGGGCGGCTCTCCCTCAGCACTGATCCTCCGACAGGGCGGCTCTCCCTCAGCACTGATCCTCCGACAGGGCGGCTCTCCCTCAGCACTGATCCTCCGACAGTTCGGCTCTCCCTCAGCACTGATCCTCTCACAGAACAGTGCTCCCTCAGCACTGATCCTCCGACAGTGCGGCTCTCCCTCAGTACTGATCCTCTCACAGAACAGTGCTCCCTCAGCACTGATCCTCCGACAGTGCGGCTCTCCCTCAGCACTGATCCTCCGACAGGGCGGCTCTCCCTCAGCACTGGCCCTCCAACAGCGCAATGTCAAGTAGACAGACATATTAACCTTCAGTTGGGCAGCTGACCGCATGTGTACAATAATCCATACCTGACTCTTCCTGGCTACATCACGCCTTTTCCCCTGCACCTCACCCCTAGCTGGTCAGGCGCCAGTTTAAATAGGCCTGTGATATAAGATCATTCACACATGTGGCTTTGTGTCAAACATAGCCAGTGATGATTACACTGTACAGCACCTACATGATGGATCTTTGTCTGCAGTGTGGTGACAGTATGACAGACCAATCAAGTGAGTCAATAAATGTGGAGCTGGAAAAGCACAGCAGGTCAGACAGCATCTGAGGAGCAGGAGAGTCGACGTTTCAGGCCAAAACCCTTTGTCAGGACTGAGGAGGGGAAGGGAGCCCACAAATAAATAGAGGGAGGGGGGTGTGACTTGTGGGAGGGAAAATGAGATGGAGATAGGTGGATGCAAGTAGGGGGTTATTGTGGTTGGTCAGTGGGAAGCGTGGAGCAGATAGGTGAGTCAAAAGATGGACAGGTTTGGGGAGGAGAGAATTTGAGGCTGATGAAGTCAGTGTTAAGGCCATTGGACTGTAAGCTCCCAAAGCGAAATATCAGATGTTGTTCCTGCAGTTTGCATTTGGCTTCAGTCTGACAGTGGATAAGGCCAGGGAGTCACCAGGGAGTGACAGTTGTGGTCAAGGAGGTTTAGGACAGAGGAGAAAACCAGGGGTTTGCAGCGGGAGAGAGATTCACTGAGATCTCTTCGGAGGGAGGAGGAAAACTAACAGACTGCTTCTGAGGTTAGTGAGAGAGATTAACCCTTTCACAACCACAGCACTTCACAGAATGCTGAGGTCCTTTTGAAACATAGCATCCTAGTATTTACGCCCTATTAAGTTTGAGCCCTATTTCGCCCTCTACGCCCCTATTTCCTTTGAGATTGGCCCATTCATTCTTACCCATATGACTGCACATTCTTTTCTTTCAAATATTTGCCTTATTTGCTTGAGAGCAGTAAATCCTGCCTTTGTATAGCGCCTATCAAGATTGTCAGATGTCTTGTTGTGTTTTCCGACAATGAAGTCATTGAGTCATACAGCACGGAAACAGACCCTTTGGTCCAACCAGTCCATGCTGAACATAATCCCAAACTAAACTACTCTCACCTACCTGCTTCTGGCCCATAAACCTCAAAACCTTTCCTATCCATATATCCATCCAACTTTCTTTTAAACGCAATTGTACATGCGTCCACCACTTCATCAGGAAGTTCATTCCATACACGAACCACCCTCTGTGTAAAAAAGTTGCACCTTATGTCTTTTTTAGATCTCTCGCCTCTCACCTTAAAAATATACCTACTAATCTTGAAATTCCCCATCGTAGGGGAAAGACAAGAACCATCAACGCTACCTATGCCTCACATTATTTTATAAACTTCAATCAGGTCACATATCAAACTTTATGCCCCAGTGTAAAGAAGTCCCAGTCTACCCAGCCTTTCTTTATAATTCATACCTTTTATACCTGGCAACAACCTGGTAAATCCCCTCTGAACCCTCTCCAGCTTAATAATATCCTTCCTATAACAGGCCGACCAGAACTGGACACAATATTCCAGAAGAGGCCTCGCCAGTGTCCTGTATAACCTCAACATAGCATCTCAACTCCTATACTCAAAGGACTGAGCAATGAAGGCAAGCGTGCTAAATGCCTTTTTAACCATCCTGTCTATATGTGATGCAAACTTCAAAGAATTATGTACTTGAACCCCTAGGTCACACTGTTCTACAACACTATCCAAGGTTGGACCTTTAACTCTATAATCCCTACCCTTGTTTGTTATACCAGTATGCAATATGTCACATTTATCCAGATTGAACTTTATCTGTGGGATTATGAAATAAGAACAGTCTTTCCCCTGGATAATAAAATGTGAGGCTGGATGAACACAGCAGGCCAAGCAGCATCTCAGGAGCACAAAAGCTGACGTTTCGGGCCTAGACCCTTCATCAGAGAGGGGGATGGGGAGAGGGAACTGGAATAAATAGGGAGAGAGGGGGAGGCGGACCGAAGATGGAGAGTAAAGAAGATAGGTGGAGAGAGTATAGGTGGGGAGGTAGGGAGGGGATAGGTCAGTCCAGGGAAGACGGACAGGTCAAGGAGGTGGGATGAGGTTAGTAGGTAGCTGGGGGTGCGGCTTGGGGTGGGAGGAAGGGATGGGTGAGAGGAAGAACAGGTTAGGGAGGCAGAGACAGGTTGGACTGGTTTTGGGATGCAGTGGGTGGGGGGGAAGAGCTGGGCTGGTTGTGTGGTGCAGTGGGGGGAGGGGAAGAGCTGGGCTGGTTTAGGGATGCAGTTGGGGAAGGGGAGATTTTGAAACTGGTGAAGTCCACATTGATACCATATGGCTGCAGGGTTCCCAGGCGGAATATGAGTTGCTGTTCCTGCAACCTTCGGGTGGCATCATTGTGGCACTGCAGGAGGCCCATGATGGACATGTCATCTAAAGAATGGGAGAGGGAGTGGAAATGGTTTGCGACTGGGAGGTGCAGTTGTTTGTTGTGAACTGAGCGGAGGTGTTCTGCAAAGCGGTCTCCAAGTCTCCGCTTGGTTTCCCCGATGTAGAGGAAGCCGCACCGGGTACAGTGGATGCAGTATACCACATTGGCAGATGTGCAGGTGAACCTCTGCTTAATGTGGAAAGTCATCTTGGGGCCTGGGATAGGGGTGAGGGAGGAGGTGTGGGGGCAAGTGTAGCATTTCCTGCGGTTGCAGGGCAAGGTGCCGGGTGTGGTGGGGTTGGAGGGCAGTGTGGAGCGAACAAGGGAGTCACGGAGAGAGTGGTCTCTCCGGAAAGCAGACAGGGGTGGGGATGGAAAAATGTCTTGGGTGGTGGGGTCGGATTGTAAATGGCGGAAGTGTCGGAGGATGATGCGTTGTATCCGGAGGTTGGTAGGGTGGTGTGTGAGAACGAGGGGGATCCTCTTGGGGCGGTTGTGGCGGGGGCGGGGTGTGAGGGATGTGTTGCGGGAAATACGGGAGATGCAGTCAAGGGCGTTCTCGATCACTGTGGGGGGAAAGTTGCGGTCCTTGAAGAACTTGGACATCTGGGATGTGCGGGAGTGGAATGTCTTATCGTGGGAGCAGATGCGGCGGAGGCGGAGGAATTGGGTATAGGGGATGGAATTTTTGCAGGAGGGTGGGTCATCCTCCGACACTTCCGCCATTTACAATCCGACCCCACCACCCAAGACATTTTTCCATCCCCACCCCTGTCTGCTTTCCGGAGAGACCACTCTCTCCGTGACTCCCTTGTTCGCTCCACACTGCCCTCCAACCCCACCACACGCGGCACCTTCCCCTGCAACCGCAGGAAATGCTACACTTGCCCCCACACCTCCTCCCTCACCCCTATCCCAGGCCCCAAGATGACATTCCACATTAAGCAGAGGTTCACCTGCACATCTGCCAATGTGGTATACTGCATCCACTGTACCCGGTGTGGCTTCCTCTACATCGGGGAAACCAAGCGGAGGCTTGGAGACCGCTTTGCAGAACACCTCCGCTCAGTTCGCAATAAACAACTGCACCTCCCAGTCGCAAACCATTTCCACTCCCCCTCCCATTCTTTAGATGACATGTCCATCATGGGCCTCCTGCAGTGCCACAATGATGCCACCCGAAGGTTGCAGGAACAGCAAATCATATTCCGCCTGGGAACCCTGCAGCCTAATGGTATCAATGTGCACTTCACCAGTTTCAAACTCTCCCCTTCCCCAACTGCATCCCTAAACCAGCCCAGCTCTTCCCCCCCACCCACTGCATCCCAAAACCAGTGCAACCTGTCTCTGCCTCCCTAACCGGTTCTTCCTCTCACCCATCCCTTCCTCCCACCCCAAGCCGCACCCCCATCTACCTACTAACCTCATCCCACCTCCTTGACCTGTCCGTCTTCTCTGGACTGACCTATCCCCTCCCTACCTCCCCACCTATACTCTCTCCACCTATCTTCTTTACTCTCCATCTTCGGTCCGCCTCCCCCTCTCTCCCTATTTATTCCTGTTCCCTCTCCCCATCCCCCTCTCTGATGAAGGATCTAGGCCTGAAACGTCAGCTTTTGTGCTCCTGAGATGCTGCTTGTCCTGCTGTGTTCATCCAGCCTCACATTTTATTATCTTAGATTCTCCAGCATCTGCAGTTCCCATTATCTCTGATACTACAGTCTTTGCCCTGGGTTGCCTCCGGAAATCTTGTTAAATCTGTGCTTCCTGGCTTTATAGCACTTGCTGTTTCTTAACAAATACAGCAAGATCCCACGACCAGCTAACTAGTGTCCTGCTATATCACACAGATATTCCCATGATCTGGGAGCTAGAATTTGGGCACACAATGATGTGAGGCACTGATGTTTGTTGTTCTGATTGTAATGCATGTCTCAGAGGCTGATCTGTCCCCTCAAGCAGCTAGTGATTACCCCTCACTCCCTGCTGTTTGCCTGCAAGCAGGCAGCTTTCCACGTCTCTACTCTTTATAAAGTTTTTACTGCAGGTTAGTTATTAGGGTGAGTGGGTACTTTGCTCTGCAGGAATGTGGAATAATAATTATCAAGCCAGTAAAAGGGTTGAGGGGAGCTTACAGAGCAGCATTCCAAAGATAACATTCCTAAATTAGAGGGCACTATTTCACAGTGTCTCAAAATTCCCACACTTGCTGCTGCTTTATCCCCATCAGCCCTCACTAAATCTGCCTCCCTCTGCGCTGGCGCCAGAGGGACTGTTCTCCTATAGAGTTGCAATAACACTTCCTTGCTCTTATATTCTACACCCAAAACCGAAAGGACTGCAGATGCAGTAAATCAGGAACAAAAACAGAAGCTGCTGGAGGTGTTCTGAGGAAGGGTCACCAGACCCAAAACGTTAACTCTGAATTTTTTCTTTCACAGATGCTGCCAGGCCTGATGAGCTTTTCCAGCAACTTCTATTTTTTGTTAATGAAAGCAAGCAACCCTTACGCCTTCTTCACTACCCTGTTTACCTGTGCCAACACCTTCAGGGATCTCTGCACCGGTGTTCCTTTGTTTCCCAATACTCCCTAGAAACCGACCTATTCATTGTGAAAATCCCTCCCTTATTTGACTTCCAAATGCATTGTCTCGTTGTTGTCAGTATTAAATTCCATCTGCCATTGCTCTGCCCAATTTACCAGCTGATCAGTATCAGTCTTTAGCCTGAGCCCATCCTCTCTCACTATCAACAACCCTCCCAATTTTCATGTCAACTGTAAACTTTGTAATTGTACCTAGTACATTCACATCCAAGCTGTTTATGAACTTAAGGTTCCAGCACCAATCCTTGTGGTACTGTACTGGTCACTGATTTCCGATCACACGAATATTCCTCCACCATCACCCTTTGCTTCCTATTTGCCAAACAAGTTTGGATCCAGTTTGCCAATTTGCCTTGGATCACTTGGGCTCTCACTTTTGGATAAGCCTTCCATGTGGGACCTTATCAAAGGCCTTACTGAAGTCCATATAAACCATATCTACTGCACTACCCTCATCAATATGTTTAGTCACTTTTTCAAAAAAAAACTTGATGAAATTCATCAGACAAAATCTCCCTCCAACAAATCATGCTGACTATCCTTGATCAATCTCTGCCTTTCCGAGTATTGATTAATCCTGTTCCTCAGAATTTTTCTGATAATTCCCCTATCACTGATGTCGGACTAACTGGTCTGTAATTACCTGGCCTATCCCTGTTGCTGTTCTTGAAATGGAAACCACATTAGCTTTTCCTCCAGTCATGTGGCAGTGCACCTGTGGCCAGCAAAGTATTAAATACCTCCACCAGGGCCTCAGCAATCTCCTCTTTTGCCTCCTGTAGCAACTTGGGATAAATCTCATCAGGCCCCAGGGATTTATGCATCTTTATGCTGCTGAAACATCTAATACCTTATTGTTATTACTCTTAACATGCTCTAGATCCTCACGATCACAAGTGTAATGTCTGGCTACAATATCTTTCTCCTTTGTGATTTAGATGCGAAATATTCATTAAAGAGTTCAACCACATCATTTACCCCCATGCACAGGTTGACTGTTTGGTCTCTCATAGACTCCACCCTTTACCTGGTAATCTACTTACTCTTAATATCCTACAAAAAGCCTTAATATAGTCTGCCAAAGCTATTTTGTGGCCCCTCTTTGCCCAGCTAATTTTTTTTCAAGAACCTCCTGTGGTGTCTATATTTTTGGATGGCCTTCCCTGTTTTTAATGCATGGTAAGGTTGACATATGCTTCCTCCTTTTTCTTAAACAAACTCTCAATGTCCTTTGACATCCAGTGTTCCCTGGACTTGCTAACCTTGCTCCTCACCCTTGGAGGAACGTGCAGGCCCTGAATTCTCACTATACTCTTTTCAAAAATCTCCCACTTTCCAAATGTAGACTTACCTGCAAGTATCTGCTCCAGTCTGTTCGCCAGATCCTGTCTAATGATGTAGAAATTGACCTTTCTCTAGTTTAGACACTTTGCTAATATCCGTATCCCATTTCAGAATGACTTTGAAAGTTAGAGTTATGGTCACTATTCCCAAAACATTCACCCACTGAAACTTTGACCACTGACCGGCTTCATTTTCTAGGAATAAGTCTAGCACTGCCCCATCTCTTGTGGGACTATCTACATGTTGACATAAAAAGATTTCCTGGATGTATTTTAAAAATTGCATCATATCTAATCAGAGTCATACAGCACACCTTTTGGTCCAACTTGTCTATGCTGACCAGATAATCTAAATTAATCTAGTCCCATTTAGCAGCATTTGGCCCATATCCCTCTAAATCCTTCTTAGTCATGTTACCCATCCAGGTGCCTTTTAAATGTGGTAATTGTACCAGCCTCTACTACTTCCTCTGGCAGCTTGTTCCATACACACACCACCCTCTACATGAAAAGGTTGTCCCTCAGATTGCTTTTAAATCCTTATCTTCTCACCTTAACCTGTGCCGTCTAATTTTGGACTCCCCTACCTTTGGAGAAAGATCTTATTCAAGCTTTCCATGCCTCTTGTGATTTTATAAACCTCTATAAGGTAACTCTTCAGCCTCCAATGCTTCAGGTGGGAAAATCCCCAACCTACTGAACCTCTCCCTGTAGCTCAAACTCTCCAACCCTGGCAACATCCTTGTAACTCTTTTCTGAATCCTTTCAAGTTTCACAACGTCTTTTCTATAGCAGGGACACCAGAACTGAATGCATTATTCTAAAAGTCACCCCACTATTGTACAGTAAAGCTGCAGCATGACATCCCAGCTCCTATACTCATTGTACTGACCAATGAAGACGAGCGTGTGAAAAGCCCTATCTACCTGTGACTCCACTTTTAAGGAACTATGCACCTGAACCCCTAGGTCTCTTTAATTGGCACCACTACCCAGGGTCCAACGATTAACTGTATAAAGCCCTGTGCTGATGTGCCTTACCAAAACACAACAATATTTGCCACTGCTTGGCCCATTGGCTCATCTGATTAAGGCCTTGTTTTACTCTGAGGTAACTTTCTTCGCTGTCCACCACACCTCCGGTTTTGGTGTCATCTGAAAACTTACTAACTGTATCTCCTATGTTCACATCCAAATTTATATAAAATGTCAAAAAGCAGTGGACCCAGCACTGATCCTTGCAGCACATCAATGGTCACAGGCCTCCAGTTTGAAAAACAGTCCTGTACCACTGTGCTCTGTCCCCTATCTTCCAACCTGTGGTACAAGAACAGCACTGCCCAGATATAAGTTGGAGAAAAAACATAAACTATTTACTACCAGCTTTGACCGTTCTAAATGACTGTCCACAGCTCTTTCAAATGCAGGAATAATCTCACTTTGTAAAGGTGTACTCTTTCATTAACTTGCAGTTTGAATTCATATATATCATAGCCAGCTATCACAATTAGCTAATGATGATGTGTTCTCCGGCTGATAGGTTCCTGTTATGGTCCTCCATGTACTTGAACGCAGGCTGATTTTCTATCTCTCAGAACTATGGGCACTAGGAGAAGGACCATCCTGGACTGTGGTAGTACCTGGAGAGTAGGATGCAGCATGTTTCTCCAGTTGTTGCTATTCTGAGCGATTGGTGTGAAGCCTTTCCCCAGTCATTAAGGCCCAACACTGCTGGTCTATAGGAAGAGAGATAATGGGAACTGCAGATGCTGGAGAATCCAAGATAACAAAGCGTGGAGCTGGATGAACACAGCAGGCCAAGCAGCATCTCCGGAGCACAAAAGCTGACATTTCGGGCCTAGATCCGTCTATAGGAAGAGTGCCTTTGTAGTGATTGCTTTGTCTTCCCCAGAATGCTGGCTGTTTGGGAGGAAACAGGACCTGGCTGGGGAGACACTTTTTCAGCCAACTAGGGCACAGGAGATGGGTTTTCAGGAGCTTGGTTCAGAACGATGTTCATGTAAGTTTGACGGTCTTCCTGTTGAATCCAGGGAATGTGGGAGAGGCACTCCTTGTGGAATTACTCCAACATTGTTGTGAATCACTGATACACAGTCCAGGTCTCACTGCAACATAGTAGTGCGAATGATAACAACTGTTGTGTACACAAGGACTTGTGTTCACTTGAGGAAGTTTAACAATAGTTAATAACATATCCATAATACAATGATAATGTATCACCGTGGATCATTAGCGCACATTTATTTATTTGACTCTGGCATTTTGTTTCAATAAATTGGTCAGAGTGTTTAAAGATTTATCTCATTACAGCAAGCTCTATTTCTGTTGATCAGCACTTGTGCCAGATGGCTTATCTGCTACACCAATCATTGTTGATGTGAAGAGAATCAGTTAGAGAATAACTCGTAACCATGTCCAATACAAGCTAAGCGTTAGGATTAGTTACAAACCTCCCTGACTCTGCAGCTAGCAGATTGCATTAACACCAAAGAGACCTTTATAAACTGTGGAGAACTCCTTGCTGCATAGCAGAGAATTTATTTTTTACTCACTCATGAGCATTGCTAACCAGGCCAGCATTTAGTGCCTGTCCCTAGTTGTCATTGAGAAGCTGCTGATTGAACGGCGACAGTCCACATGCTGTAGGCAAACCCATGATACCTTTAGGGAGGGAATTCCAGGACTGACCCCAGGATGCAGTAACTCCCCTCACCCCCCAACTCCCCCATTTGCTATGTCATTCAGTGCCCCCTCCTCAGTTCAGTGCCCCACTCACCAGCCCACTTCCTACCTCCCTGGTCATCTTGCTGCCAATCCCTTTCCGTCACTCACTCCTGGGGAGAGGGGAGCATCGGGGAGCATCAAGGAGAGGGAGGGGTCAGATGGATAAAGAGGGGTGGAAGGGGGGGAGGGAGGGAGTGAGGCTGTGAGGGATCAGAGACAGAGGGAGGGAGGGAGGGAGGGAGTGAAAAGGTCTCTAGCAGGAGGTGCAAAGAGTCATTAATGGGAGGGAGTGAGCAGTCAGAAATGGAGGAGATACATACTTGAAAATGTGCTGAAGAAGATCCACATTGGATTTGAAATTTTAACTGTTTCTCTCTCCACAGCTGCTGCCAGACTTCCTGAGTTTCTGCAGCCATTTTTTGTTTATGTTCCAGATTTCCAGTATCAGTGCAGTATCTTATTTTTTATTTAGACAAGTGTTGAGTGTGGGACAGCGAGCATAGAATCATACAGTGCAGATACAGGCCATTCAGCCCATCAAATCTGTACTGACTGTCTGAATTGCATCCCCAGTGCACCCCCACACCCACAATTAAAGGGCTTTTACATTGAGTGCTGTGACTGAAGGTCCAAGATCCTCCTGGCTGGAATCCATTAATGGAAACGAGCTTGGCTCCAGCCATCCATCTCTCACAGGGAGGGATAGGTCTTGACTCTGGGACCGCATTTATTGGCACCACAATGACAAGAGGCCTCTCGTCTCCCATGTGATTGCAGTGCCGAAGGTATCTCTGCCACAGACTGAGGTAACTGCATCAAAGGATAGGAGCAATGAAATGAGTGCATCCCCAGATGCACCCCCACACCTTGTCCCTATAACCCCATATTTAGCATGGCCAATCTAATTAACCTGCACATCTTTGGACTGTGGGAGGAAACCGGAGCACCCGGAGGAAACCCAACAGACACGGGGAGAATATGCAAACTCCACACAGACAGTCACCCGAGGATGGAATCAAACCCAGGATCTCTGGTAGTTTGAGGCAGCAGTGCCACCCGAAGGAGTGAATTCTGATCCCAGGATCTGAACAAATTTAAAACATTTGTAAAGCACTCATTTCATTGCTCCTATCCTTTGATGCAGTTACCTCAGTCTGTGGCATGTGAAAGGCAGCTGCTGGATTTATTGTGATGGGCAGTGAGAGGGTGGGGAATAGTTAGCAGCTTGTTGTGTACACTCTGTGTTCTGTACACACTGTCAGGATAGGGGCTGAGTCCTCATACCACAACCATTGGTGATAAGCTCTGGTGCACGTCAATGAGCAACATCAGAGCTTCTGCCATGTGTTGATTCATCTTTGATTAATCAAACGTCTGTCGTGCAGGCTACTATCAATGCAGTTCCACAATTACAAGTCATCCTTTATAACTGAGGAATGGTATTTTGGAAGCTGACATTTCATCACTCGCTCTGGTTACCTTCGCCTCTCTGGGATGAGCAGTTCGTTCTGTCTCTCTGCCTGTCACGGGCTATCTGAATATCCGCATAAGGGTGGCATGGTGGCTAAGTGGTTAGTGCTACTGTCTCATGGTGTCAGGGACCTAGATTCAATTCCAGCCTCGGACCACTGTCTGTGTGGAGTTTACGTATTCTCCCTGTGTCTGCACACTCTGGGACACTCTGGAGGCAGGAAGCAAGTTTCCGCTGATGGGTGAGCACAGAACCAGAGGACACAGTTTAAAAATAAGGGGTAGGCCATTTAGAGCAGAGTTGAGGAAAAACTTCTTCACCCAGAGAGTGGTGGATATATGGAATGCTCTGTCCCAGAAGGCAGCTGAGGCCAACTCTCTGGATACTTTCAAGAAAAAGATAGATAGAGCTCTTAAAGATAGTGGAATCAAGGGTTATGGGGATGAGGCAGGAACAGAATACTGATTGTGGATGATCAGCCATGATCATAATGAATGGTGGTGCTGGCTTGAAGGGCCGAATGGCCTACTCCAGCACCTATTGTCTATTGCACAGGTTTCTGCCAGGTCTTCTAGTTTTCTCCCACAGTCCAAAGATGGACATGGTGGATGTGGGTACAATTACATAATTTAAAAGATGTCTGGGTAGATACATGAATAGGAAAAGTTTGAGGGATAGGGCCAGAAGCAGGCATGCAGGACTAGTTTGGGATCATGATTGGCATGGACTGGTTGGACCAAAGTGTCCATTTCCATGATGTATAGCTCTGGCTATATGTGCAGGTGAGTTGGATTGGCCATGGGAAATGAGGGGTTACAGGGTTGGGTGTGGGCTGAGTTTGGGTGGGATGTTCTTCCAAGGGTCAGTGGAGACTTGATAGTCTCTTTCTTCACTATAGGATTCTGACATGACTGCATTGCCCCTGTACAGAGAAGGGAGAGACTGGATTGCAGGAGTTCAGGGAGAATGACAAGATATCCTGAAGCTGAGTTCTGAGGAAGGGTCACCGGACGCGAAGTGTTAACTCTGTTTTCTCCTCCACAGATGCTGCCAGACTTGCTGAGCTTTTCCAGCAACTTCGTTTTTGTATCCTGAAGCTGGTTGTTTATATCGTGGCTGTTTGCCTCTCTATGGCAGGCTGATCAAAATGTCATAGAGGCCCTGCACAAAATGACTGCACTCCAGATGACTGAGCCAGCAGTCCTTAATTAAAATGACAACTGCAGAACATGCCAGATTTCTCACCCTCACACCCCTGTTTTGACATGAGCTTCTTCCAGCACAGCCAACCCACTCTCGCCTCCTTATGATCTCCATTGTCAGCTATTCTTTCTCCTGAGCATACTACCATCATCTCTTTGTCTGCTTAACTGTTGTTCTCTCTCTCTCTGTCTGTCTGTCTCTCTCTCTCTTTCTCTTTCTGTCTGTCTCTCTCCAGGTCCTCTTCACCTCTCTGCCCACCTCTGCCTTCAGCATACATATCAACTTTTCTGAGCTACTGTCAGCTCTGAAGAAGGGTCACTGGACCTAAAACATTAAGTCTGTTTTCTCTTCGCTGATGCTGCTAGACTAGCTGAGTTTTTTCAGCATCTGCTGGTTCTGATTCAAAGTTGCAGCATCTGCAGGTCTTTGTTTTATTTTAACTCATATTTCCTTCACCTCCACTTTCTACCCTCCCCAACTCTCCCTGCACCACCCCTCAACCCCCAACCCCCGCCTTTTGTTTTCAAACAAAGTGGGGTGTGTGGTGCATGTGCAGAGGGTGACTTCCTCTCTCTCTGCTACACACGCACGTGCACACCCACGCACACACTGATTTGCCACGACATTATTCTGTGAATTTTCCACACTGCGTTAAAATGTTTATCCCCATGTACTTCCTTTACCCCTGACCTTAAATCTCTGTCTTTATCCATCACTCAGCAGTTTCAATCTATCCTGTTTAGTTACAGACACTGCCCTAATGGCAGCTTCTCCATTCTTCCCGAGCCTGCTCTTTCATCTTCAGTTGCTTGTACAAGGCTCCCATTTCTGACATCAATAAACAATATGATATCATAAAGGAATACCTTCCACGTTTCCCTTATTTTCCTCACTTAAAGGAAACAGGAGCCTCTTTCTGATCTGATCCTCCGCCTGTAAGCAGCTGACCTCCCTCTTCCATTGTCATCACCAAAACCTGCTGGCTCTACCGTAGCCCATGGCTCGTTACCCTGACAACAGGCTCCTTACTCCAGCCTGGGCTACCCCTCAATAAGAGCAGGGTGACCATTCCCTGAGGTCTCAGATGATCCTGGTATCCTTCTCTGCCCAGACCACTCAGGGTTTTAGAACCTCTCTCAACCTTCTTTTGGTCAAGGAGAATAGTCCCAGCTCTCTGGTCTATCCGCACATCTCTGGAGCAGCGTCTATTCCATACAGCCCAAGATCTCGTGTCGTTGCACTCACAACTGCACTCCTTGTAGAAGTGACCGCTTTATCTTGTCTGCACTCTTTTTCTCACGTGGGACGAGGGAACTGATGAGAAGTCCATGTTACAACAGAACAAGTTGAGGAACTGGTGCCGGAAGCAAGGATTTAAATTCTTGGATCACTGGGGTATGTTTTGGGGTAAGGATAAATTATACAAGAGGGACGGGTTGCATCTTAATAGGTAGGGGACCAGCATTCTGGCAGGCAGGTTTGCCACTGCAACGCAGGTGTGTTTAAACCAAGTAGTGGGGGGGGGGAGAGGCCAAACTGGAAATTTAAGAATGAAGTTAAAGGGAAAGTGAGAATAAGAGAAGTTAAGAAAGACGACAGAATCAACAGAGCAGAAAACTCAAGAAGGGATTGTACAGTATGGCCAAGTGAAATAGGGATTGATAGCAAGGGTGAGGGGAGAAAGAAATTAAAAATATTATATATGAATGCACAAAGCATAAGAAATAAGGTGGATGAGCTTGAGGCTCAGTTGGAAATTAGCAAGTACGATGTTGTGGGTTTAACTGAGACATGGCTTCAAGTGAGCAGGGCTTGAGACATGAATATTCAGGGCTATACGTGGTGTCGAAAGGACAGACTGATGGGCCGAGGGGGTGGGGTGGCCCTGTTGGTGAGGAATGATATTCAGTCCCTTGCGAGGGGGGACATAGAATCAGGAGATGTAGAGTCAGTATGGATAGAGCTGAGAACTTCTAAGGGTAGAAAGACCCTAATGGGAGTTATCTACAGGCCCCCAAACAGTAGTCTGGATGTAGGGTGTAAGTTGAATCAAGAGTTGAAATTGGCCTGTTGCAAAGGTTATCACTACAGTTGTTATGGGAGATTTCAACATGCGGGTAGACTGGGAGAATCAGGGTGGTACTGGACCCCAAGAAAGGGAGTTTGTGGAGTGCCTCCAATATGGATTCTTAGAACAGCTTGTACTGGAGCCTACCAGGGAGGAGGCAATTCTGGATCTGGTATTGTGCAACGAACCGGATTTGATCAGGGACCTCAAAGTGAAGGAGCCATTAGGAGGTAGTGACCATAATATGATAAGTTTTAATCTGCAGTTTGAGAGGGAGAAGGGAGAATCGGAAGTGCCAGTATTGCAAATTAACAAAGGGAACTATGGAGCTATGAGGATGGAGCTGGCCAAAGTTCAATAGTACAATACTCCAGCAGGGAACGACAGTGGCAGGTATTTCTGGATATAATGCAGAAGGTGCAAGATCAGTTCATTCCAAAGAGGAAGAAAGATCCTAAGGGGAGGTAGGGGCGGCCATGGCTGATGAGGGAAGTTAGGGACTATATAAAGATAAAAGAAAAGAAATATAACATAGCAAAGATGAGGGGGAAGCCGGAGGACTGGGAAAGTTCTAAAGAGCAACAGAAGACAACTAAAAAGGCAATACGCAGTGAAAAAAAATGAGGTACGAAGGAAAACTGGCCAAAAATATAAAGGAGGATAGTAAAAGCTTTTTTAGGTATGTGAAAAGGAAAAAAATGGTTAAGACTAAAATTGGGCCATTGAAGTCAGAAACAGGTGAATTTATTATGGGGAACTAGGAAATGGCAGAAGACTCAAATAAGTACTTTCGATCTGTCTTCATTAGGGAAGACACAAGCAATCTCCCAGATGTAATAATGGCTGAAGGACCTAGGGTAATGGACGAACTGAAGGGAATTTATATGAGGCAGGAAATGGTGTTGGACAGACTGTTAGGTCTGAAGGCTAATAAGTCCCTGGGACCTGATGGTCTGCATCCCAGTGTACTTAAGGAGGTGGCTCTACAAATCGTGGTCGCATTGGTAATTATTTTCCAATGTTCTATAGATTCAGGATCAGTTCCTGCGGATTGGAGGGTGGCTAATGTTGTCCCACTTTTCAAGAAAAGAGGAAGAGAGAAAACGGGAAATAATAGACCGGTTAGCCTGACGTCAGTGTTGGGAAAGATGCTGGAGTCAATTATAAAAGATGAAATTATGACTCATTAGGATAGCAGTAACAGGAAAGGTCAGAGTCAGCATGGATTTACGAAGGGGAAATCGTGCTTGACTAATCTTCTGGAATTTTTTGAGGATGTATCTATGAAGATGGACAAGGGAAAACCAGTGGATGTAGTGTACCTGGACTTTCAGAAAGCCTTTGATAAAGTCCCGCATAGGAGATTGGTGAACAAAATTAGGGCACATGGTATTGGGGGCAAAATACTGAGTTGGATTGAAAATTAGCTGGCTAACAGGAAGCAAAGAGTAGTGACAAACGGGTCCCTTTCAAAATGGCAGGCGGTGACCAGTGGGGTACCACAAGGTTCGGTGCTGGGACCACAGCTGTTTACGATATGTATTAATGATATAGACGAAGGCATTAAAAATAATATTAGCAAATTTGCTGATGACACAAAGTTGGGTGGCAGTGTGGAATGTGAGGAGGATGTTATGAGAATACAGGGTGACTTGGACAGACTAGGTGAGTGGACGGATGCATGGCAGACGCTGTTTAATGTGGATGAATGTGTGGTTATACACTTTGGTGGCAGGAACAGGAAGGCAGATTACTATCTAAATGGAGTCAAGTTAGGTAAAGGGGAAGCACAACGAGATCTAGGTGTTCTTGTACATCAATCAATGAAAGCAAGCATGCAGATAAAGCAGGCAGTGAAGAAAGCTAATGGCATGCTGGCCTTCATAACAAGAGGAATTGAGTATAGGAGCAAAGAGGTCCTTCAGCTGTGGTGAGACCGCACCTGGAGTATTGTGTCCAGTTTTGGTCTCCAAACTTGAGGAAGGACATTCTTGCTATTGAGGGAGTGCAGCATAGGTTCAGGGGGTCAATTCCCGGAATGGCGGAACTATCATATGTTGAATGATTGGAGCGACTGGGCTTGTATATACTTGAGTTTAGAAGGATGAGAAGGGGATCTGATTGAAACATATAAGATTATTAAGGGATTGGACACTCTGAAGGCAGGAAGCATGTTTCTGCTGATGGGTGAGTCCAGAACCAGAGGACACAGTTTAAAAATAAGGGGTAGGCCATTTAGAGCAGAGTTGAAGAAAAACCTCTTCACCCAGAGAGTGGTGGATATATGGAATGCTGTGCCCCAGAAGGCAGTGGAGGCCAACTCTCTGGATGCTTTCAAGAAAAAGATAGATAGAGCTCTTAAAGATAGTGGAATCAAGGGTTATGGGGATAAGGCAGGAACAGAATACTGATTGTGGATGATCAGCCATGATCATAATGAATGGTGGTGCTGGCTTGAAGGGCCGAATGGCCTACTCCAGCACCTATTGTCTATTGTCTATAACAAGCCCGAACCAAAACAGCAGCAATGTCAGAAAGTGTAAGCCTAGCTGCAGGTTTGGGTATTTCTGTTTTTACTGTTAGCTACTGTTAAAAGCTGACAAAACCACCATCAGTGTCATAAAGGACCCAATCCATCCCTTCATCCTGATCCATCCATAAACATGTTCCTGTTATCTGGATACCCAGTAAATTCCCCTTTAAAATCCATTTGAAAACTAGTTGTGTGCTTTTGAAGTACCACTGTATTTGACAATGCTTGATATTGCTGATTTATGTTCTCTGTCTGTCTCTCTCTCACTGTGTCCGACTCTGTCTGCCTGTCTCTTCTTTTACTCTCTGTCTCTGTATCTCTCGCTCTGTCTCTGTCGCTTAGTTTGTCCGTCTGTCTCGTGCATTCCTCACTCCTCTTAGTCCTGATCTCCTTCACTTCCTCTTATTTCCTCATGTATATGCCAGAGTACACTTATCAGTGGATCTTCCAGTCTATTACCCACATGAAGTTGGAAGATTAGCTGCTGAAGAGATGCAGTTGGCAAAGACGATATTTGAGCTGTGGGTGGTTGGTGGGTGACGTTAATGGAAGTTATTTAATTTTAAATCACAGCCTGGAATGGAGCAGCAAGTGAAGGCTGAGTGGGGTGGTGAGTGAGGCATCAGCGGGCAGGGATGGACAGCCCTTGAGTGCATGTTCTCTCGATGCGGGATTGTACCCACAGTGTCGCTGGCAGTGATGTTGCAGCCGTGGTGGCTGCCCAGGTGGTGAGGTCGCTGTCCGCAGCTGAAACAAATGCAGCCAGACACTCTCTGATGAAGGGTCTAGGCCCGAAACATCAGCTTTTGTGCTCCTGAGATGCTGCTTGGCCTGCTGTGTTCATCCAGCCTCACATTTTATTATCTTGGAATTCTCCAGCATCTGCAGTTCCCATCATCACAGCCAGACATTCATCTTGGTGTCTCCATTTCTCCTTCCTTTTTGTCATCCTTTACTCTGTTTGTCCCTACCTTTCTTATTTTCACATTTATCATTTCCTGAACAAGAGCATAAGATAAGAAGGAATATGAGCATGAGTAGGCCATTCAACCCTTCAAGCCTGCTGCACCATTCAATATGATCATGGCTGATCTGGTTGTCATCTTTGTTCCACTTTCCCATCTGTCCCTTTTAGCTCTTGAATTTCTTGTCAATCAAAAGTCAATCTAACTCAGGCTTGAATGTATTCACATCTCCAAATTCTGTGTGAAGGAGAATTCCAAACATTCAGGAACCGCCTTCTCCCTTGTTTCTGGAATGGTCTTCCCTGACAAGGAGACATTTGTGAGGGGATGTGAGGCCTGTTTTTTACATCTAAAGGTGCCAGACAGTGTAATTCATGGCCAACTGTTCCACTTTAATGGAGAATGTAAACGCAGTGGGCATGACCAGCACCGAGAGGAGGGAAAAGTTCAAGAGAAACTGGCGACTTTGTCAAATGGCCCCAAAGCTGCTTGGGACATCTTGTTGTCTCATCACTTCAGACTAATCATTCTGTGAATAATCAATGACTCCATTATTGTTCTGTTGTGGGACTATCGGGATAGTAAAAGGTGAATTTGATGACCCGTGATCATTTTCTCTAGAAATTTCACATTCCAACATGTTGCCTTTGTTGAGACTTTGGGTGATTCAGTCAATGATGACCGACGAGGGTCGAGGTAGTGAGGGCAAAAGAAGACTGAGTTCTGGAGGAAATGAAGATTGTTGTTTAATCCTTTCATGGGATGCGTATATTGCTGGAAAGGGCAGCATTTGTTGCCCACCCTTTGTGAATGTGGTTGTGAGCCATCTCCATAATGATTGGTAAGATCTGCAACTTAAAAGTTTGTTGGTAGGTAAGTGAGGGCTGTTTGGCCCTGGGGCAGTGTGTGAAGGTAATTGTATTGTTAGTGGGATATGAAGGTTCTGACTTTGATCACTCGTAAGATCTCATTGAATCTCTTGCGCCACTGAGTCTAGATCTATTTGGGTGCCACAGCTGTTTGTGTTTACTGCCTTGACCAAAGTCAAAAATCACATGACACCAGGTTATAGTCCAAAGGTTTATCTGAAGACATAAGCTTTTGGAGTCTTGCTCCTTCTTCAGGCATCAGTGAGAGAGGTGGCATCAGACTCTGAATTTATAAGCAAAAGATGAAAGGGCCATAGAACTGATGTGAATGTGCTGATCAGACCTGCGATAGCTGTTAAATCTTGAATCAGTTAGAAAGGATTGATATGCAAGTTCCATAATTTCTTTCAAGTCACTGCGGCGAGATAACTAAAGGTTTGATCAATATACCACAGGTAACATCCCAGGTCAGAAGATGCATTTTAGCTGTGAGGCCTTGATAGGATTCTGGCTGTGTAATAAGTTGGAATAAAACTGATTTCATTTCCAAAGCAGGAATTTATAAAATGCCACATTATTGTCTGCAAATTGTGTGTTTTTGAACAAAATGGAATGTATCTACAATTACACATCTACAAATGTAAATTCACCCCATATATTTAAATATATGTGTGTGTGTGTGTGTGTGTGTGTGTGAGAGAGAGAGAGGGTATGTGTGTGTGTGTGTGTGTGTGTGAGAGAGAGAGAGGGTGTATGTGTGAGGGGGAGAGAGAGAAAGAGTGTGTGTGAGAGGGGGAGACAGAGAAAGTGTGTGTGTGTGTGTGTGTGTGTGTGTGTGTGTGTGTGTGTGTGTGTGAGGGGGAAGAGAGAGTGTGTGTGTGAGGGGGAAGAGAGAGTGTGTGTGTGAGGGGGAGAGAGAGTGAGTGCGTTTGAGGGGGAAGCAGAGAGAGTGCGTGTGAGGGGTAGAAAGAGAGTGTGTATGTGAGGGGTAGAAAGAGTGTGTGAGAGAGGGAGAGAGAAAAAGTGCGTGTGGGGGTGAGAGAGAGAGAGTGTGTGTGTGTGTGTGTGTGTGTGTGTGTGTGTGTGTGTGTGTGTGTGTGTGTGTGTGTGTGTGTGTGTGTGTGTGAGAGAGAGAATTGTGTATGAGAAGAAACGAGGGAGAGAACTAGGAAAGGTAACTGGACCTAAAACATTAACCCTGATATTTTCTTCACAGATGCTGCCAGACCTGCTGAGCTTTTCCATCAACTTCTGCTTTTGTTCCTGATTTACAGCATCTGCAGTTCTTTTGGTTTTTAGACCATTGAAGGAGAAGTTAAATTAGCAGGTGTAACATGTTGCATTTACACCCAGGGGAACTTTAAAGATTTTCACCATCGTTTATTTTTATTGATGTCTGTGTAGCACAAAATCCGATTGCAAAAATGTTTGTTAAAGAGGGAAAAGTGCCAGTGACTTCTTGGTCAATTGCTGTTAACTCCCTGAAGATCTTTGGAAAGTGGGCATTAATTACAGCAGGAGGACAGGCCAGGAGCGGGATGTGGGGGGTGGGGGTGGTTGAGGGGTGGTTTGCTCACTGGTCAGCAGGGCAGTGAGAGCCCTGCGTTCCTCCCTTTTGAGGAAGGCTCTTCCAGTACAAATGGGCTGTTAGGAAATCTGTCTCCAGCTCCACTCGTGGATAGCTGTGCCTGCGGGCCATAGTCTGACCAAGCATGTCAAGGAGTGCATCTGATTTGGTGGACTCGTCCTGCTTTTTTTGTCCTGATCTTCTTGTCCTGATCTTCAACAGCTGCATTTGTATCACACCTTCAGGATGTCCTGAATATCTAGGATGTGCTATTTGAGTCTTTGACTTTGATGTCCTGAAGCACTTTTCCAGCCAACAGTTTATTTTATAAATGTAGCAATTGTTCTATAGACAAAAGCAGCAGCTAATTAGCATGCAGCTGATTGGCTTAATCCACATGCGATGAATGGCAATGCATTTGTTTTTGGTCGTGATGTTTGAAGGATAAATGACTCCCTACATTGTGAATAGATATGGGCCAACCTGGATGTTTGCTGCTGAGTCCCATTTGGGGCAATATACAATGTACAATATTACACACTCTGACAAAGAACAAAGAATAATACAGAGTCTGCAACGTTGCAGAATATGCAGATAGCTACCACGGACACAGCACAGTTTAAAGCATAGAATGAGACTATTCAGCCCATCATAATTCATAGTGAAACCAATCCCACTGGCCTAACCTCTTGTCAGTGCCCAGGGCCTGCCACTCCAAATATTTATCCAATTTTCTCTTTGAAAAATGCAATGATCTCTGCCTCTTAGCAGCCAGAGCTGTATTAAAGTATCTCCTGTTCCAGAACCCCTTTTCTTTTCTCTCCTCGTTCATCCACTGACAGTTTTAAAATTGACACTCTCAGCCATTAGACCTGTTCCTAAGCTCAAACATATGATCATTCAACTCCTTGATTCTTTTTAATAACAGATTTGAAAAGCTAGACAGGGTAATATGTCTGACAATTAACACAATCTATTATCATTGCAAAACATTCATTTTAAGATTACACACAGAGCACTACATGCAGCCTACAACTGAGATCTTCCAGAGGATCATGAAATCAATTGAGGCTTAATTGTCAAGCTTTTTGTGAATGTAGGAGCCAGTGTGCAGGAATGAACCAACTATTTCTTAGAGCCATATCACTTGGACAAGCTATGACACAGTGTTATGTATTGCCCTTTTCTATCAACAGCAACTAATATTTTTATGGCTCCTTTTATGCAAACATGTAAGCCAGGACTAGGAGTAGGCTGTTTGCCCTGTTTGATGACTGGTTATCAAACAAAACTTCATGCTAATGCTCAGAGGTCAGATGGCCAGTATTTTAGTCACAGATTGGTTTCAAGGAGTGTCTTAATAGAGGAAGGCAAAGTGGAGGGGCTTAGGGTGTGAATTCCGGAAGTTAGCACCCAGGTAACCAATGGCATAGCCACCAATGTTGGAGCCGTTAAAATTGGGCCGGAGTCAGATGAGTGAAGATCCTTTGGAGGGTTGTGTCACTGGAGGAGATTCCAACGGTAGGGCGGGAGAGAGAATGGAGGAATTTGAAGAGAAGGTTAAAACCAAGTCAATGTCCACTGGAATGTAATGTTGATGAGTGAGCAGGAATTGGTGAGAGCTATGGCCATCAAAGGTTTGGGTGATCCTGGATTGATGAGGGAGGAATGTGCAACGCTAGCTGGGAATAGCTAATATGCCAATGGTGAGGGTTTCAGCAGCCAATGAGTTGTATTGAAGGCCAAAATGGATGATGATAGAATCTCTACAGTGTGGAAACAGGCCATTTAGCCCAATGACTTTATGCCTACCCTTCAAAAAGCATCAGGCACAGACCCACCCCTGTACCCCTGCATATCTCATGGCTAACCAACCTAGTCTACACAAGCCTGGACACTGAGTAAATTACCGTGCCAATCTACCTACCCTACACATCCTCGGTCTGCGGGGAGAGATCCAGAGCACCCAGATGAAAACCCATACATACAGAGGGAGAATGTGCAAACTTCACATAGACAGTCACTTGAGGATGAAATCAAACCCAGGTCCCTCGTGCTGTGAGGCAGCAGTGCTAACCACTGAGCAACCATAGCAGGGGCTTAACTTTTCTGGTTACAATGATGTTACAAGATGGAACCCCCTCAGTTGCCATTTGGGGACATGAGTTCCATAGCTGGTCATCACAATTCCTTATACGTGCTCTATCCCCTCCCCTGCATTCCATCCCCTACCCACTGGCTTGCAACAAAATCTGATCAGATTCAGCAAGCAGCTTAAAGCAGTTCTGCCTTTTCAGTTCTGAAGAATGTATAAAAACATGACCACCATCACCCATTATGGTGAGGACACATTGTGTAGGGAGGTTGAATCAGAGAGAAAGGCAACAGGTAGTCATTGTTTTTATTGGCTAGGAATTAAAGATGTCAAGGAATTTAGTGAGAGTGCAGGTATATAGCATTGTGATAGAAAAGCAAGATGAAAATGCTAAAATGTATATTTTTGGGTACCAAAACAAAAACAAAAATTGCTGGAAAAGCTCAGCTGGTCTGGTGGCATCTGTGGAGAGAAATTAGAGTTAATGATTCAAGTCTAGTGACCCTTCAGAACATTTTTGGGTCATGAAAACAAACTAGGTCATCAATTCTGAGGAAGGGCCACCAGACCTGAAATGTTAACTCTAATTTCTCTCCACAGGTGCTGCCAGATCTGCTGAGCTTTTCCTGCAACTTCTGTTTAGGTCATCAAGCCTGGTGGATGCTGCTTATACAGAATGTCCATTACTTTGTACACCTTCCTCCTTTCCCATCTCCAGGCACTGATTGGCTGTTATGTGCTAGTAGACTAGTAAGAATGTTCACAATCAGCTTCCTTAACAAATTCATTCCAGACACATCCTAGTTCCACAATCCTGAATTCTGAGGCGGGGTAATTTGACTGGAAACAGTAACTCTGATTTCTCTCCACAGATGCTGCCAGACCAGTTTTTCTAGCAATTTCTGTTTTTGTTTCTGATTTACAGCCTCTGCAGTTCTTTCAGTTTTTATCCAGTTCCACATTTGTTTTCGGATGAAGGGTCTAGGACCGAAACGTCAGCTTTTGTGCTCCTGAGATGCTGCTTGGCCTGCTGTGTTCATCCAGCTCCACACTTTGTTATCTCAGATTCTGCAGCATCTGCAGTTCCCATTATCTCTGATACAATTTTAACCTCACGGCGAAGCCTCTTCCAGGGATGCCTAACCTGAAGAGGTTACCCTCCTCCCTCTGGACCAACCTCAGGGGATCTCTTCAATCCGCCTCCCCTCTCTGTCCCAATTTATTTCAGAACCTCTCCCCATCCCCCTTTTCTGATGAAGGGTCTAGGCCCGAAACGTCAGCTTTTGTGCTCCTGAGATGCTGCTGGGCCTGCTGTGTTCATCCAGCCCACACTTTGTTATCCTACATTTGTTGCCCTAGCCTTTGCCCTCTCCACCTGCTCCCATCTCCTGGCTTTGTCATCCTTCTACAATTGCTGCAGGACAGTGTATCTGAGGGAGCCGCCTTGTCCCACAGCAACTGCTGAACTGATACCGCCCATTAATCCCAGCCTAAATTGCTGAGCCTTTAGAATATGAATGAGTATGCAGGTGTTTTTCTAGTTGGGAGGGCAGTGTCACAGAAAATGTGCCATTTAATGTTGAATAAGGGGTCAAAATTAACTCTATTCCTCCAAACCTTCCTTATCCCCCTCCCTCCTCATCATGACCTACCTTTGCCCAACCTCCCTGCCTCCTCAATATAAGCCATCTGATCCATCATAGATCATAGAATCCTTACAGTATGAAAACATATCGTTTGGCCCAACAAGTCCACCCCATCCCTCTGAAGGGCATCACACCAGTCCCCCACTCAATATTTCCCCATGGCTAACACATCAAACCTACACATCCCTGGCCACGATGGGACAACTTAGCATAGCCAATCTCTGCCCTATCTCCCTCCCTCCTCAATATAACCCACCTCTGCCCTATCTCCCTCCCTGCCTCAACATTACCACCACTGCTCTATCTCCCTCCTCCTACAACATAATCCATCTCTTGAGGGTTGTTAAACACACAGAAGACAGGGAGTTGGGATTAGTGGGCCAATTTCAGGTTGGAAAGACATAAACAGTGGAGTGCCACAAGGACCCCACTAGGCCCTCAATGATTTCCTGTCTAAATTAATGACTTGCAGGATAAGGTAGAGGTAAAATATCAACATTGTCTAACAACATAAAAGGCGGAAGGGCATTTTGTAGCGAGGACATTTGGAAATTTCAAGGGGCCATAACTAGGTTTAGTGAGTGGGCAAAATTGACAGATGGCGTTTAATGAAGGAAAGCGTGAGACCATGCTGTTGAGTAGGAAGAATCAAGAGGCAGGCTTATTCAAATGGAGAGAAACTCCAAAAAAAGTGTTGTGCAGAGAGATCTGTGTGTTCTCGTGCAAGAAAATTTGCATGCAGCACAGCATGTAATTAAGAAGGCAAATATTGGCCGTTATTGCCAGGGGCTTGGTGTTTAAAAATAGGGGAGGACTTGTTACAGTCATACAGGGTGTTGATGAGATTGCACCTGGAGCACTGTGCACAGTTTTGGTCTTCTCAATAGCAAAGGAATATTCTGGCATTGGAGGCATTTCTAAAGGGTTCGCTCGACTGATTCCTGAGATGAAAGAGTTAATTTATTGAGAACAGGTTACAAGTTAGACCTTTATTTATTAGAGTTTAGGAGAATAAGGACTGGCCTTATCGAAACATGTAGGATTCTGAGGGGACTTGGCAGGGTAGATACTGAGAAGATGGAATTTCAAATGAGGAGACATAATTACAGAATAAGAATACACTCATTTAAAATTGGAAGGTGAGAAATCTTGCCTTCTGAGGGAAGTGACTGCCCTGCACCCCAGAGATTTATGGAGGCTAGATCAATGAAAATACTTACAAAGGAGAGAGATAGAATTTTCAAATATTGTTGACAGCGTTGTGGCCTGAGGTATATTAGCCATGATATTTTTAAATGGAATGGCAGACTTGAGGGGCCGAATGGTCTATTTGTGTTCATATTTCTTATGTTGCTTGTATTTCAAACCTTTGAAAAGCCTGGAATGTTAAATAGATTAATGTCTAAACGTAAGTGCATGTTAAATATCTCAGGTAACGAGATTGGCTTTTACCATTTATGTCTCACGTTTCCGATCTACAGACTAAATTAGTTCACATTGAAGTCTCCTCTGTAAACCAGCCTAGAAGGTATTGATTATTGCTTTATAAATAGGCAGAGTGCTGCTGGAAGTGCAGCTTTCTACTTGCAGTTTGTATTAATGTACCAGTGGCTAGCTGCCAGTATGCATGCTGACCCTGGTAACGTGAATATAGACAAGGGCAGTCCCTTCCATTGATAATTGTCTGCCTGGCACTGATATCAGGTCCTTGCTCCTGATACACTGCACTATGGCTGTGGTGAGTGACGGATCCCTATTTTAACATTATTGGATCCGCTGCAGTTTTGGATTTGACTGATGGTCTCTCTCAACGACATGACATTGTTTCGAGCTGCCTTAATGTCTTCCTCTGTTTCTGGCACCTGCTGACTTTGAAAGAAGTAAGAACCTGGAGAGATGCCAAATCCCTTTTACACCATTGATAGTCAGGACTGACTTGTGTCTTTCTGCTTTGAAGCCTAGGATTGGGTTAATCATTGACCCTCACTGCCTCTCATCGATCTCAAACAGCACAACCTTCTGAAAACATTTTAAATTAATATCTTCTCCACTTTATAGTCTCCTTTCTGACTATCTTTCTGACTATTCTGACTTCTCATTTAAGATGCTTGACCTCAACCTTTTTATGGAAAACCCAGCTGCAAGTTACTGAGGTAATAAATTTGTCAGCTAGACTACTGTCAAAAAGAGACCATTCAGCTAAATTGAAATTAGACTTAGAAAAACCTCAGCTTCAATAATGTTAATTTTCCCTGTTTTCCATAAGTCCTTATACTGTTAGGGAAGACAATTTTGTTGACTGATTCTGACAATTAGCCATACCAGCAGGCAAGGACCCCAGCCTCCTTGGAGGACAAAGCTCTAACTGCTCAAACTGGGGCACAATTTGTCTTTGTACCCTTGTCAGAGCATTTGACGCGGGGTCCCAGAACACGGTCGGGTGGGCCAATGGTGGAACACGAGGACTGCACACCTTGCCTGTCTCACAGCTTCTTTAAATTTCCATGCTGTTGCAATTCCAACCTTCTGTTCAGACACACTGGTGTTAATGAGATGAGGCACCAACTCGATAGCCCCTGGCATCTGGCCAGCATTTGTGAGCGGGAACACCCAAAAAAACATTGAGTGAGTATATACTAATAGCGAAGGATTGAATCCTTCTCGTATCCTCGGGAGAGTCAACACATTCCCAATTATTGTTTACAAGAAAACAGGCTGAATTGGAAGAATTTAATCCTCCCACTATGCAAAAGTCATTGTGAAACTTGAGATCTGCATGCTGAAAAATAGTAATTTTAGATAAAGCTGTCGTTAGTACCTTCCTCATGGTGTGTCTGCAAAGAGGAGACAAGCTCCTATTCCATCAGATCATAACCATCCTTCCTGGTGAACGAGAGACTGCCTGGCCAGACTACAGTTGCAGTGACGCCTTGTTGAACTAGGCTGGAGGTATAATGGGAGTTTCTTGGCCAGGATGTAGGTCCAGCCAGGCCTGATAAAAGGTTTTGGCCCAAAACATTGACTTCTCTGCTCCTCGGATGTTGTATGACCTACTGTGCTTTTCCAGCTCCACATTTATTGACTCTAGATTCCAGCATCTCCAGCCAGGCCTTGTCTTTCTAGATTGTGGTTCTAGCTAGGCCTTGGTGGCCAGAATGAGGCAAAAGCCAGGCTTTATCTTCCAGGCTGGAGTTCCACCTTGGCCTTGTTGGGCTAGACTGGAGATACATTGAAGACTTGTCAGCCAGTTTGCGGGTACTATGTGTGTTTCTTGGTCTTCCACACAAGAGATTAGTAAGGAAAACTAAAGGTCATGGTATCAGAGGTAATGTATTAATATGGAGAGAGAACTGTGTGGCAGACAGGACGCAGAGAATCGAAATAAATCTGTCCTTTTCAGAGTGGCAGCCAGTGACAAATGGGATACCGCAGGGATTGGTGCTGGGACCCCAGCTGTTCACAATATCCATTAACACTTTGGACAGAGGAATTGAATGTCATATCCCCAAATTTGCAGCCAGCACTAGGATGGGTGGCAGCGTGTGCTGTGAGGAAGATGCTAAGAGGCTGATTGGGCAAATACTTGGTAAACGCAATATAATGTGGATAAATGTGAAGTTATCCAGTTTGGTCACAAAAACAGGAAGGTGGATTATTATCTAAATGGTGGCAGTTTAGGAAAAGGCGAGATGGAATTAGACCTGGGTGTCACGGCGCAAAAGTCGCTGGAGGTTGGCATGAGGGTGCAACAGGCGGGTGAGAAAGCTAATGGTATGCTGGCCTTCACAGCGAGAGTGTTTGAGTATCGGAGTAAGGATGTCTTGCTGCAGTTATACAGGGCTTTAGTGAGGCCACACCCTGAGTATTGTGCGCAGTTTCAGTTTCCTAGGCTGAGGAAGGATATCCTTGCTATTTAGGGAGTCCAGTGAAGGTTCACCCAACTGATTCCTGGGATGGCAGGACTGACATATAAAGAAAGACTGGATCAACTGGGCTTGTAGTCACTGAAATTTAGAAGGATGAGGAGGAATCTCACAGAAACATATAAAATCATGATGGGACTGGACAGGCTAAATGCAGGAAGAATGTTCCCAATGTTTGTGACGTCCAGAACTCGGGGTCGCAGTCTAAGAATAAGGGATAGGCCATTCAGGACTGAGATGAAGAATAATTTCTTCTTTCAGAAAGTTGTGAAGCTATGGAATTATCTCCCACAGGAAGCTGTTGGAGCCAGTTCATTAGATATATTCAAGAAGGAACTGGACATGGCCCTTGTGGCTAAAGGGATCAAGTGGTATGGAGAGAAAGCGGGAGTGGGATACTGAGTTGTATGATCAGTTATGATTGTATTGAACGGTGGTTCAGGGTCGAACGGCTGTTGGCCTACTCCTGCATCTATCTTCAAGTTTCTATGCTTCCTCGCCGGTATTCTAAAAACTTCATAAGAATTGACACAAGAGTAGGCCATTCTGCCCTTCTAACCTTCTCTGTTAATCAACTCACAGTTGATGCAATATTCCTCGTGTTTACTTTCCTTTTCTTTCCATGAGACCAGAAGATGTAGGAGCAGAATTAGGCCATTTGGTCCATCGAGTCTGCTCTGCCATATGATCATGGAGTCATACGGCACGTAAATTGCACCTTTGGTCCCACCAGTCCATGACGAATATAATCCAAGTTAAATTAGTCCCACCTGCCTGTTCCTGGCCCATATCTGCCCAAACTTTTCCTAATCATGTACTTATCTAAGTGCCTTTGAAACATTGTAACTGCATGAATCCACCACTTACTCAGGAAATTCATTCTACATGCAAACCACCCTCTCTGGACAAAGTTTGCTCCCGATGTGTGTTTTAAATCTCTCCTTCCACCTTAAAAATGTGTCCCAGAGTCTTGAAATCCCCATCCTATGGGAAAGACACCTATCATCAACACTATATCCCTTATGACTTTATAAACCTCTAACACAGCTGATGTGTTCCTCTTTTTTCTTATTCATTTGTGGGATGTTGGCGTCGCCAACTGGGCCCAGCATTTATTGCCTGTCCCTAGTTGTCCTTGAGAAGGTGGTGGTGAGCTGTCTGCTGAATCGCTGTAGTCCACCTGATGTGGATTGACCCACAATGTCATTTGGGAGGGAATTCCATGATATTGATCCAGCAAACTGAAGGAACAGGGATACATTTCCAAGTTAGAATGATGCTTGGAGGGGAACTTAGAGGTGATGGTGTTCCCATGTGTCTGCTGGCCTTGGCCTTCTGGGTGGAACTGGTTGTGGGTCTAAGAACCTGTGGTGAATTTCTGCAGTGCACTTTGTAAACAGTAATACCGTTGAGTATTGATGGTGGAGGGAGTGGATGTGGTGCCAGTCAAGCAGGGGCTGCTTTGTCTTTGATGGTGTCAAGCTTTTTAAATCTTATTGGAGCTGCACTATCCAGGCAAGTGGGGAGTATTCCATCACACTCCTGACCTGTGCCTTGTAGATGGTGGACAGCTTTAAGGAATCACAATATTCCTCGTCCCTGACTCACTCTTGTAACCACTCTGTTTATGTGATAAGTCCAGCTAAGCTTCTGGTCAATGGTAACACCCAGGATGTAGAGAGGGAGCGATTCAGTGATGGTAACACCATTGAATTTCAAGGGGTGGTGGTTAGATTTTCTTAGAACATAGAACATAGAACATTACAGCACAGTACAGGCCCTTCAGCCCTCGATGTTGTGCTGACCTATCATACTGATCTCAAGCCCATCTAACCTACACTATTCCATGTATGTCCATATGCTTATCCAATGACGACTTAAATGTACCTAAAGTTGGCGAATCTACTACTGTTGCAGGCAAAGCGTTCTATTCCCTTACTACTCTGAGTAAAGAAACTACCTCTGACATCTGTCCTATATCTTTCACCCCTCAATTTAAAGCTATGCCCCCTCATGCTCGCCGTCACCATCCTAGGAAAAAGGCTCTCCCTATCCACCCTATCTAACCCTCTGATTGTTTTATATGTTTCAATTAAGTCACCTCTCAACCTTCTTCTCTCTAATGAAAACAGCCTCAAGTCCCTCAGCCTTTCCTCATAAGACCTTCCCTCCATACCAGGCAACATCCTAGTAAATCTCCTCTGCACCCTTTCCAAAGCTTCCACATCCTTCTTATAATGCGATGACCAGAACTGTACACAATACTCCAAGTGCGGCCGCACCAGAGTTTTGTACAGCTGCAGCATAACCTCCTGGTTCCGGAACTCGATCCCTCCTATTAATAAAAGCTAAAACACTGTATACTTTCTTAACAGCCCTGTCAACCTGGGTGGCAACTTTTAAGGATTTGTGTACATGGACACCGAGATCTCTCTGCTCATCCACACTACCAAGAATCTTACCATTAGCCCTGTACTTTGCCTTCTGGTTACTCCTACCAAAGTGCATCACCTCACACTTGTCTACATTAAACTCCATTTGCCACCTCTCTGCCCAGCTCTGCAGCTTATCTATGTCTGTCTGCAAAATACGGCATCCTTCGTCACTATCCACAACTCCACCGACCTTAGTGTCGTCTGAAAATTTACTAACCCATCCTTCTACGCCCTCATCCAGATCATTTATAAAAATGACAAACAGCAGTGGACCCAACACCGACCCTTGCGGTACACCATTAGTAACTGGTCTCCAGGATGAACATTTCCCATCAACTACCACCCTCTGTCTTCTTTCAGCAAGCTAATTTCCGATCCAAACTGCTATATCTCCCACAATTCCATTCCTCCGCATGTTGTACAATAACACCTTGTATAGGTGATGGTCATTAGCCTGGCATTTGTGAGACTTGAATGTTACTTGCCACTTGTCAGCCAAGACTGGATAATGCCCAGATCCAGTTGCATTTGAACATGGACTGCTTCAGTATCTGAGGTGTCATGAATGGTGCTGAACATTGTGCAATCATCGACAAACATACCCACTTCTGACCTTATGGAGGGAAGGTCATTGATGAAGCAGCTGAAGATGGTTGGGCCAAGGACCCTACCCTGAAGAACTCCTTCAGAGATGCCCTAGAGATGGGATGATTGATGTCCAACAACCACAACCATCTTCTCATGTGTCAGGTTTAACTCCAACCACCGGTGAGTTTGCCCCCTGATACCCATTGATTCCAGTTTTGCCAGGGCTCCTTGATGCCACACTCGGTTGAATGCAGCCTTGATATCAAGGGCTGTCACTCACCTCACCTCTGGAATTCAGCTCTTTTGTCCATGTTTGAACCAGGGCTGTAATGAGGTCAGGAGCTGAATGGCCCTGGTGGAACCCAAACTGGGCGTCAGTGAGCAGGTTATTCCTGAGCGGGTGCTGCTTGTTAGCACTGTTAGTGACACCTTCCATCACTTTACTGGAGATCGGGAGGAGACTGATGGGGTGGTAATTGGCCGGGTTGGATTTGTCCTGCTTTATTTGTAAAGGACATACTTAGGCAATTTTCCACATTGCCAGGTAGATACCAGTGTTGTAACTCTACTGGAACAGCTTGGCGAGGGAGGCATCAAATTCTGGAGCACAAGACTTCAGTGCTTTGCTGGAATGTTGTCAGGGCCCGTAGCCTTTGTAGTATCCAGTGTCTCCAACCGTTTCTTGATATCAAGTAGAGTGAATCAAATTGTCTGAAGACTGGTATCTGTGAAGCTGGGGACCACTGGAGAAGGCCAAGGTGGATCATCCACTCAGCTTTTCTGGCTGAAGATTGCCGCGAATGCTTTCAGCCTTATCTTTTGCACTGATGTGCTTTTCCATCATTGAGGCTGGGGATATTTGTGGACCTTCCTCCACCTGTGAGTTTAATTGTCCACCAACATTCATGACTAGAACAGCAGGACTGCAGAGCTTAGATCTGATCCATTGGCTGTGGGATCGTTTAGCTCTGTCTATCACTTGTTGTTTATGCTGTGTGGCTCACAGTTGTCCTGTTTAGTATCTTTCTCAACCCCATTTTCCTGCCTTCTTCCTGTAACCTTTGATCCCCTTTACAACCAAGAACCTGTCTATCTCCGTCTTAAATACACTCAATGGCTTGGCCTCAACAGTTTACTGTGACAATGTGTTCTACATATCCCTTATCCTCTGGCTGAAAAAAATTCCTCCTCATCTCAGTTCTGAAGGGTCCTTCCTTCAGTCTAAGGCTGTGCCCTTTTGTCTTAATCTCTCCAACTAGTGGAAACATCCTCTCCATGTCGACACTATCAAGGCCTCTCAGCATTCTGTAAGTTTCAATCCCAGATTCCCTGTTATCCTTCTAAACTCCATCGTGTAACGGCTCGGAGTACTCAACCACTCCTCATATGACAAGCTTGGGATTGTTCTTGTAAACCTCCTTTAAAACCTGCCCAAGACCAACACATCCTTCCGTAGGTACAGGACTGCTCACAATATTCCAAATGCAGTCTGACCAGAGCCTTATATTGGATGTGAGTTTGCTCGCTGAGCTGGAAGGTTAGTTTTCAGACGTTTTGTCACCATTCTAAGTAACATCATCAGTGAGCCTCCGACGAAGCGCTGGTGTTATGTCCCGCTTTCTATTTATCTGTTTAGGTTTCCTTGGGTTGGTGATGTCATTTCCTGCGTTGGTGATGTCATTTCCTGTTCTTTTTCTCAGAGGATGGTAGATTGGCTCCAAATCAATGTGTTTGTTGATGGAGTTCCGGTTAGAATCCCATGCTTCTAGGAATTCTTGTGCGTATCTCTGTTTGGCTTGTCCTCGGATGGATGTGTTGTCCCAATCAAAGTGGTGTCCTTCCTCATCTGGTGGCTAGCTTTCTGCCTGTTTGTCCAGACAACAAGCAAAACGAGCGTCATCTACAAAATACCTTGCAAGAACTGTGACAAACGCTACATTGGACAAACAGGCAGAAAGCTAGCCACCAGGATACATGAACATCAACGAGCCACAAAACGACATGACCCACTATCACTGCTGTCACAACTCTCTGTCGCAGAGTTCCAAAGATCCACAACCCTCTGAAAAAGGCTCCCCTCGTCTTAGTCTGAAATTGGTGGCCCCTTCGTTCTGGAATTATGCCCTCTGATTGTAAACTTTCCCATGAGGGAAAACAACCTCTCAGCATTTACCCTGTCAAGCCCCTTAAGAATCCAACATGTTTCAATGAGATTAGTTCTCATTCTTCCAAACTGCAATAATTCTCAAAATGACTCTATTTCTGGCTATTTTATGAGCCTCTGCTTCTAATACTATGCATCCTTAGTTTCCTTTGCCAGTCACAGTTGACTGACCTATTTTGAATATTTTTCAGATTGACGGAATGTGTAGTTGCTGCAAGCTATGTGGTGATTCTTTAAAGATTACCCATTCTCTATGTACAGTAATACCTTTTAAGGTATTTTCTCAATCTTGCTCAGCTATTTTGTGCCACATGCTTTCACAATTTCCCTTATTCAAATTTAACACCCTCACTTCAGTTTGAACTACCTCACTTTCAAACACCAATGTAAAATTCTATCATATTGTGTTCACTTATCTCTAAAGGCTCTTTTACAACAAAATTACTAATTTGCTCCTTTTCATTACATAGTAACGTAGCTAAAGTAGGTTGATTGCCCTTAACTTTGTCTTTTTGACATCATTCTGCTTTCAAACAGCTTGATGCTCGGCTGTGTGCTACCCGGTCTGCTAGTCGCCCTCACAGTATTTCTGCTTATAGTTGCCTACTTTACTGTCTCCAATTTGGGTTTCCATTCCCCCAACAAGTTAATTTAAACCCACCCCACGATAACCACCAAATCTCCCTGTGAAGCTATCAGCCCCAGCCCCATTAAGGTGTACTCCGTCCAGCCTTGTACAGGTCTCTCCTGCCCAGAACTGGGTCCAATCCTTCAGGAATCTGATGCTGACCCTCCTACACTAGTTCTGTACATACATGTCAATCAATCAATTCTCCTGTGGCAGTGGGAGTAATTATGAGATGAGTGCTCTTGAGGTCCAGCTTTTTAATTTCCTTCCAAACTCCCTGAAAAATGTCTTCATGGCTTCGTCCTGCTTCCTAACTGTCATTCGTGCAACAACATAGGAAGAACAGGTCAAACCAAATCAGCTTCACTATTATAAGATAATAAAATGTGAGGCTGGATGAACACAGCAGGCCAAGCAGCATCTCAGGAGCACAAAAGCTGACGTTTCGGGCCTAGACCCTTCATCAGAGAGGGGGATGGGGAGAGGGAACTGGAATAAATAGGGAGAGAGGGGGAGGCGGACCGAAGATGGAGAGTAAAGAAGATAGGTGGAGAGAGTGTAGGTGGGGAGGTAGGGAGGGGATAGGTCAGTCCAGGGAAGACGGACAGGTCAAGGAGGTGGGATGAGGTTAGTAGGTAGCTGGGGGTGCGGCTTGGGGTGGGAGGAAGGGATGGGTGAGAGGAAGAACCGGTTAGGGAGGCAGAGACAGGTTGGACTGGTTTTGGGATGCAGTGGGTGGGGGGGAAGAGCTGGGCTGGTTGTGTGGTGCAGTGGGGGGAGGGGACGAACTGGGCTGGTTTAGGGATGCAGTAGGAGAAGGGGAGATTTCAGTATTACAGGATTTGCACAAAGTGAGTTTAAAGCATGCAATGTCCCTCAAAATTGTTCCAACCGAGAATTACAAATTACAGATCTTGGACACCAAGTTTACAACTAAAACAAAATTAGCAATTTATTATTAAGAATTCCATTTTAGTAGCTCACAGATAACACCAAGGCAATCTAATTAGTATCTCCAACCAAATCCCAATCTTCGTTGATCATAAAACCCTACTCTCACATCGACAGACACACACTGTTAAGGCATAAATATTTTTTAAAAATTGTGATTTGCCAATTTGATAATAATTTCAATGATGAATACCAGGCCTTTAAGAAATCCTTGGTTGTATTGCAGACATACAGGACTGTATACTTTGCTTAAATTCTGAAGTCACCAATCAGCAGCATCTGCAGATCTCTAGAGACTTTTTGCTTATTTCGTCCAGACTGGGGTTCTTTTCTCAGAACTTTTTACAAGTTGATAACTGGAACATAAATAGAGAGATCAAAACAGAAAACGGCTTCCAAAACAAAGCTGCCTCCTTCCAAAACCCCAGTCAGAGCAAGTTCTCTGTTTGCTTCTCTTTCTTTTTCAACATTCTCTCTGACTGGCCAGCACCACTTCTCCCTTGATTGATCAATTCAACATGCAACCATGTACCAGTCCCTGAGCATAATGACATCTCAGTGTTGAATCATTTGCAATGTTCTGACGGCAGTAATTACTTGCATTATCTTTCCAGGCCAGTTCTCAGCAGCAAACATTAGACTTTTGTTCGCTCCTCTTTTTAACACGAGCTGTCGTTCTAAAATGAGAAAAATAAAAGAAGAATATTGAATAATAGTCTCAACAGTATGTCGATGTGGATGACAACTTCTAGCTGGCTGATTCTCTTAGACTACCTAGTAGTCACTTACACCCTGTCTATGCACCTCTGATCTGTGTTGTGACCACCTCCCCCTTTGTGCTGTCCATGTAGTCCTCTGCCTTGTGTATGTTCACAGTGAATCCAGCCTCTGCTCACATTCCAAAACCCTGAGTTCCAGCTGATACATATATATTTGTCTGGGGCACAGAGTGTGTCCACGACTTCACACATTTCCCAGGATATGCACTCCATTTGGCTTAGCTGACCTGCCTTCCTATAAATCTAAGTACTATTTATCATCCTTAAATTAAGTATAGATTGTAATAAAACTTACTAGTAATATAACTTTACTTCACTTAGGTTAACTTTGTTTTCCTTTGGTTTATTTTATTATTTTGTTTTTCTCTGACTTGATTTAACTATACTTCCCTTCTGGTCATGTTTCTTACTGAAATATAGTTACCACATTAAATAAAACCTAATGCCTACTGATAACCAAGCTTCCTGTAATCATCATCAGCTCCAACTCTCAGACATGACTAAATGAGGAACAAGAGAATCCCAGGTAGTAATAGCACCTGGTGAGCAGTCATTTGGAAGATGAGCGGACAGGAGTACAGGCCAATAGGTATATTGTGTGTCTATTAGAGACAGTAAGAACTGCCGATGCTGGAGTCATAAGTAACTCAGTGTGGAACTGGAGAAGTACTACAGGCCAGGCAGCATCAGAGGAGCAGGTAGGTTAACATTTTAGGTCAGGACACTTATGAAGATTTTTCTGAAAATGGGTCCTGACCAAAACCATCAACTTTCCTGCTCTTCTGATGCTGCCTGGCCTGCTGTGTTCCTCCAGCTCCACTTTGTATGAGTATTATGTGTGTTTTGTCTGTGTGATGTGTGTATATGTGATGTGTGTGTGGTGAATGTACTACCTGCAGTAATGTGAATGTTCCTGTTCTTGTAGGAAACCTGGGCAATGTGCAGCGGAGAAACCAGCGCCGGCGAACACCGGTGGCACACAGCAGAGTCAGCCGGGCCGCCACCTCAAGGCCAGAACGGATCTGGCCCGGAGGAATTATTCCCTACATCATCGGAGGAAACTTCACTGGTCAGTGCGAGTCAGGCAGACACAGTCTAACTGCTCCAATCAGACAGCACAACAGGAGTGTTTTAAAATAGAACACCTTTGTATTTCATGCTTAATGATGGCATTAATCACAGCCAGAGAAACTATGGAAACAGCTGGCACATTTGATGGGGACAGTGTGGAAGAATCTTTACTTTTAATCTAAAGTGTACAGGGAGATTTACTCTGCATTTAACCCTGTGTTGGGAGTGTTTGATGCGGACAGTGTAGAGAACATTTACTTTCAATTTATGAGTACAGAGAGCTTTATTCTGTATCTAACATTGTGCTGTTTCTGCCCAGCGAGTCTTTCATGAGCACTGCATAGACGTACCTTTACTTTGAAGAATCATAGAACCCCTACAGTGTGGAAACGGGCCATCTGGCCCAACAAGTCCACACTGCCCCTCTGAAGAGCATCCCACCCAGACCCATTCCCCTACCCCTGCATTTCCCATGTCTAACCAACTAACCTAAACATCCCTGGGCACTACGGGCAATTTAGAACGGCCAGTCCACCTAGTCTGCACATTTTAAGAGTAAACTGGAGCACCTGGAGGAAAGCAAACATAGACATGGGGAGAATGTGCAAACTCCACAGACAGTTGCCCAAGGATGGAATCGAACCTGGGTCCCTGGCGCTGTGAGGCTGCAGTGCTAACCACTGAGACACCGTGCTGCCCACCATGTTGTCAGTTTAAACATTGTGCTGTATTTTTCCTGGGAGTATTTGCTGGAGACAGTGTAGAGGGAGCTTCACTCTGTATCTAACCCCATGCTGTCCCTGACCTCAAGCTGTTTGGTACTGCATAAATGAAGCTTCACTGTACTCCATCAAGTCTCATGCTCAGGCACAGAAGTCTGCTCCTCATGTGCAGTACGACCTCTTCAATATCCTTCAGTATCCTTTTGGAATAAGGATAGGGATAAGGTTAGAGTTAGGTTCCAAATGATAGTTCCAGATTGTCCCAGCTGTTAGCCTCAGTGAATCCAGGAACATCTGAAACATTCACCTGGACTGCAGTACAAATCAAGAGGATGACAGCAATGTCATTAACATGACTCAGGTTCTGAGAAAGGGTCACTGGACCCGAAACATCAACTCTGTTTTCTCCTCCACAGGTGCTGTCAGACCTGCTGAGCTTCTCCAGCAACTTTGTTTTTGTTCATTAACATGAGCCTTGTCTGGTGTACATGCAGCTGTAGGATGGTTTACAAGCTGCAGTTTCAACTTTATATTGATGGAATCTAACAGTTAGAATAGTCCTCAGCCACACAATGGAGCAAACAGGGCCACACAAGTTATCAGTGCAATCAAAAGTACAACTTACTCTCTAACTGTAGAGCTTAATGGGACGGGGTGTCATTGATTTGAGTATTTGCCATGTACGTGGTCTCGACTAAATGATTGTTTTGTTTGAAATGGTTCAGGAACCCAGAGAGCCATATTTAAACAAGCCATGAGACACTGGGAGAAGTTCACTTGTGTCACATTCGTGGAGCGGACCAATGAAGAAAGTTTTGTTGTTTTTACCTATCGACCCTGCGGGTAAGTGAACTTGGTCAGATTTTTATAAAAGAGTAAGTGTCTTATTTTATGGAGATAATGACCAGCAAAATGTAAGGAATATTACTGGTGAGTAATCCTGTGGCCTGCACTCATTTTGTTTTTCCATGGGATATGGACATCAGTGGCAAGGCCAACATTTGTTGCCCCTCCCTAATTGCCCTTGAGCTGAGAGCCTTGCTTGACCGTTGCTGTCATTTGGTGTCAGAAGTAGACCATAACAGGTAAGGGCATTAAAGAACAAGATACGATCTTTACAACAGGTGATGATAGTTCTGTGGTTGTTTTTAACCAAGACATTTTACTGAGCTTTGAGTTTAAATTCCACGAGCTAGGTTACGATGAACTCAAACCCGTGCTCACAGAGCATTAGCTGGGCGACTAGATTATTAGTCACCATGAAGCCAGCAGCTCCCCTTGAGGCACTGTAGGAAAACGGGAGGGTACATCCTGTCAGATGGTTCCCTGAAAAATCTGCCAGAGTTTCCAATCCAGTGCCAAGATGCAGCTTAGCTGATGGTGAGAAAGGCTGAGAACCTCCTCCCTGTGCACCTGCAATCTCATTCCTTCCTCACCTGAGGTGGCTGTAGTGGGAAAGGAAGAGACTGTCACAAATCTCCTTCTGGAATGTGCTTTGGCAAAGTTTTGCAGAAAGATGCAGTGGTGAGTATCCACGGGACACTGGACTCTGTGCACTCGTGGCTGTTGCCATTGACGTAAACCGAGACAAACCTCACCTGCACCTGGGAGACCATTAACTTTGTGAAAGACATGCTTCGAGTTTCCTGAAACTTATTGGAGTTTCAGTGCGATGAGTCGATAGTGACTTAGGTGCAGCCTGGCATATTCCAAAGTCCAGAACTGCATACCAAGGGATGCACTAAAGCTTGGGGCAGTGATAGCAGAGCTGCATTGCTGAAAGTCCTGCCACTGTATACACTGAAGTGACAAATAGACTAAAACCCCATCACGGTGGAATGTATATCATTTTTATAACATGCGATTGCACTTGGATTGTAGGACCTTAAAGTGCGAGGCACTGTGTGGACACCGTGTACTTTCAGTCATTTCCAGTTTGAGCTGCTGTAGAACTTTACTGTTACAAAATTATACTTTAACAATTGTATTTTAAAACACATCCCATGAATGAATGAAGAACAAATCACATTCAGGCCAATCCTAGCATGGATGGAGAGCTTCCCAGCTTCCTTTGTATATACAGGGACCTTGCACAGATTGCGTTCTTATCCAGTTTGTAAAGTGCCCACTTGCTTCAGTTGGCAGCTTAACTCTGAGATGCCAGGTTGTGGATTGGAGCTGCAGTGACGGGTATCAACCAGACAGACACTTCATCAAGGAACTGGTGTAATGTTACAACATTCCTCAGATCGGCCCTTCAGAGGTGAAAAATCCTGTAGTACTAATTTGAAAAGCAGGGGATTTCTCCCTTTATCTTACCAATATTTACCAACATTACAAAGAGAGATCATCGTCTCATTATTGTTTGATTGCAAGGTTAATGTCCATATTACAGCCTCGACACACTTACGACTATTGCATTGACTTTGAGATGGTGCTATATCAATCCAAGTCATTTTGGATGTCTGATTACAAAGTTCCCACAGGAATCTACTCAAAGCAGTGAGTCCTACTGTTGTCCCGATCAACATTCCTCCCAGATTATTTGGTCATTCACCTCATGTGCAGTTTGTAAGATCTTTCTGGGGAACCTGATTATCACGCTTCCTGCATGATAACAGTATTGCATTGGCTGTAATGCAGTGTCACAGGGTGGCTGTATAAATGCAGGTGAGGAGAAGATGTTTTCGGTGGAGAGACACACACTGAATGAGGGCCCAAGATCATGCAGCGGTTTGTTGCGGTTCGGTGAGCAGACTAAAACTGCATTGTGCCTCCAGGTGCTGTTCATACGTGGGCCGCCGTGGGGGCGGTCCGCAGGCTATCTCCATCGGCAAAAACTGCGATAAGTTCGGGATTGTTGTTCACGAGTTGGGACATGTGATCGGTTTCTGGCATGAGCATACCCGGCCAGACAGGGATGCCCATGTCAGCATCATTCGAGAAAACATACAGCCAGGTAATGTCCCCCTCCCTGTGTGTGTGTCTGTGTGCGTGTGTATTTGTGTTTGTGTGAGTAGCCTCTTGATGCAGGGGTGTGAGAGTAGGGAGTGGCCATGGGACGGAAGCCTGTAGAACAGGGCAACTGGGAGGTGGGGTGGTAGCGGTGAGGAATATTGGTGGAGAAACCTAGCTTCAAGTGGATCACTTGACCAAAATACCATAGGAGACTCTGGGATTCTGGGATCACCTGACCAAATTACCATAGGAGACTCTGGGATTCTGGGATCACCTGACCAAATTACCATAGGAGACTCTGAGACGCTACCCCAAAGCATGGGCAGAGAGGTAGGCTTTAATGAGGAAAGAGATGGAGAGGTTTAGAGAGGAAATTTACTGGATGCATATGGTGGACTGATTAAAATTGAGAATGCTCAAGATGTGACAATTGGAAGAATGCAGAGATTGTGGAGGATTGGAGAGCGCCATTGGTGAATGAGCTTTTAACCATCCGCCCTATGCTTCTCCACTTCATGTTCCTCCTTTAAGAATCTTTTTTAAAACCTACAGTTTTTGATCAAAGCTTCATTCATCTGACCCACGATCTCCTCGTGTGCTCTGAATCCTTTGGCTGTTTTGAGTGTTCCTGTGAAGCACTTTGGGATGCTTTATTACATTGATTGTGTTAGCAGTTGTGGTTGGTAGACATAACAGTGACTGGGACCTGGGGCAAGCCCATTGAGAAATTTGAAACCAAGAACAAGAATTTCAAAATGCCATATGTCTTCAACCTACCATACAACATGACCTCCCTCAACCATTCTAGCCATTTCTCTAAGGTGGCACAGTGGCTTAGTGGTTAGCACTGCTGCCAAGGACCTGGGTTTGATTCCACCCTTGGGTGACTATCTGTGTGAAATTTACACATTCTCCCCGTGTCTGGTCAGGTTTCCTCCAGGTGCTCCAGTTTCCTCCCACAGTCCAAAGAAGTGTTGGTTAGGTGGATTGGCCATGCTAAATTGCCCGTAGTGTCCATTATAAGGGTCAATTAGGTTATCCATGGGAAATGCAGGATTATGGGAGTAAGGGGTGGGATGCTCTTCAGCAGGTCAGTGTTGACTTGGTGGGCTGAATGGCCTGCTTCCACACTATAGGGATTCTATGATTTCCCTGTGCTCAGAGAAGTTTGTTAGACACCATTTCCTTTCAGATAATCCACTCATTTATTTACCAACATTCATCTACAGTTAGCGGCAAGACAAATAATCATTGGCATGGGGCCAGTTGGTCTGTAGTTATCTGAAATATCCCCATCGCTCTTTTGTGGACTTATGCAGTCAATTGTCTTTGGTACAGAGATAACAAAATGTGGAACTGGGTGAATACAGCAGGCCAAGCAGCATCTTAGGAGCAGGAAAGTTGACATTTCAGGCCTAGATCCTTCCTGCCCATTTCTGATGAAGGGTCTAGGCCTGAAACATCAGCTTTCCTGCTCCTCTGATGCTGCTTGGCCTGCTGTGTTCATTCAGCTCCACACCTTGTTATCACAGATTCTCCAGCATCTACAGTTCCAAATACCTCTTTGTTAGTTTCTTTATGCTAACACTCTACCCTTCAAATATTTGCTAAATCTTGCCGAGAGTGATTGGTAGGTACATTTTCTTTCTCATCTGAAAAAAGCCATGATGCATTTGCAGTTTAGCTAACTTTGGAAAGATCCCAGCATGCCTTCTGATTTCAGTCAGGCTTACTGCTTCTGTGTTCCTTCATTTATTTGCTAAATTCTGCTCCTTTCCCAAGTTCATGCTACATCCATTGCATGGTCCACCCAACATGATTCTTGATCCACAAGCCTGACACGAGAGGAGACTCAGAGGAGTCCATATCATGCTGTCAATTCCATTCCTGATGCTGTTTTTAAATTCTATATTTCACAGGTGTGGGTGACGCTGGTTAGCCCAGTATTTATTGTCCATCCCTAGCTGCCCTTCATAAGGTGGTGGTGAACTGCCTTTTGAAATGCTGCAGTCCATATGCTGTAAGTAGACCCGCAATGCCTTTCGGGAGGGAATTCCAGGTTTTTGAGCTAGTGCTACTGAGGGAACAGTGATATATTTTCAAGCCATGACAGTGTTTTCTTCATTATCCAAAATTCCTTCATGCAAAATGAGTTGATCTCAGCAGTGATCAGCTGTGAGATGAGATTGAACATTTCTGCTCCTGACCCATCGTCAATTCCTACCAGAGACAGTGTGGGTGTAGGTATTGAGTCAGCTTTGACTTTTCCACAGATCAATAATCACAAGACTCTCGAACTAACTTTGTAAGCTGCCCTTCCCAACATGAAGCATCCTGAGTCTGCAGTGTGGACCTTTTGAATAGGTTTATAGGATTGCAGTCCAAACCCCAATACAGAGTGGGTTACAGAAAGATCTCACAGCAGGATGGCAGCCCCATTCTCTGTTCAAGGACAGCAACAGGTTCTGAAATGGGATCAGCAACCTTCTCCCCACACTGAGTCAGATTACATCCAGTCGTAATCCAGCCAGCACCATGTTGACAGAGGCCTCCCTCCCACTAACTGTCCTAAGACTGGCCATATTCAGACACTTGTCTCCCTTTGACATTTTATACTGATTTCCTTTAAGTCTCTTAAACACATACAATATTGAGTATTAATAAAATTGATGGCGGTAAATTCAGTGGATTGCCAGATATCTCCCGGGCCACATCCGACGAAAATATCCTTAATTCCGCAAAAATATCTGCTGTAACTCCTCATTCTGTTTTCAGGGAGAGGAGTGGCCTGAGCACAAGTGTTCTTGAGGAAGGATTTTTGAAAGGCAGTCTTGACCCAACACACTCATATTGTAAGATAATAAAATGTGAAGCTGGATGAACACAGCAGGCCCAGCAGCATCTCAGGAGCACAAACGCTGACGTTTCGGGCCTAGACCCTTCATATTGTAATATGCTTTTGCTCTGCATTGTGTGCAAACCAGCAGCAAGTCATAGAGTCATAGAGTAATACAGCAGGGAAACAGGTCCTTCGGCCCTAACTAGTCCAAGCTGACCACAGTGCCCACTCAGCTAGTTCCAATTGCCCACATTTGGTCCATATCCCCCTAAACCCTTCTCATCAATATACCGATCCAGATGTTTTTTTAAATGATGCTATTGTTCCTGCCTCAAGCACTTTCTCTGGCAGCTCATTCCATATATGTACCACTCTTTGCATGAAGAAGTTGCCCCTCAGGTCCTTCTTAAAACTATCCCCTCTCTCCTTAAACCTATGCCCCCCTCTAGTTTTCAATTCCTCATCCCTGGGAAAAAGATAAATTCATCCTATCTAGGCCCCTCATGATTTTATACACCTCAATAAGGTCAGACCTCCTTCCCCTACTTCCCAAGGAATAAAGTCCTATTCTGGCCAACCTGTCCCTATAACTCAGCCTACTTGACCTGTCAACATCCTTGTAAATCTTCTTTGCACACTTTCCAGTTTAACTATGCCTTTCCTATAACAGGGTGACCAAAACTGTACATAACACTCCAAGTGCAGCCTCACCAACGGCTTGTACAACTGTGACAGAACGTCCCAACTCCTATACTCAATGCCTCGACTGATGAAGTCTATATAGATAACACCCACTGCCCTACCCCCATTTATCCTCTTGGTTACCTCTTCAAAAAACGCTAAAAGATTTGTCAGACATGACTTCCTGAGCATAAATCCGTGCTGACTATCCTGAATCAGACCTTGACTATCTAAATGTTGGTTGGTGGAACAGTATCCTCTCCAATAACTTGCTATCACTGATGTCAGGCTCACTTGTCTTTGCTACCTTATTTAAACAATGGAACAATATGAACCACCGTCCAGTCTTCGGGAACAAAAACAGAAGTTGCTGGAAAAGCTCAGCAGGTCTGACAGCATCTGTGAAGAAGAAAATCACTTCGGGTCTGGTGTTAACACTGATTTTGTTTCTTTACAGATGTTGCCAGAACTGCTGAGCTTTTTCAGCAATTTCTGTTTTTATTCCTGATTTACAGCATCTGCAATTCTTTCGGTTTTATTTCAGTCTTCTAGAACTTCACCAGTGGCTAAAGGTGAAGCAAAAATCTCTGCAATGATCTCTGCAATTTCTTCCCGAGCCTCCCACAATGTCCAAGGATGGACTAGATCAGGCCCAAGGGATTTATCCACCTTAATGCTCTTTAAGGCTGCAAGCATCTCCTGCCTAGTAATGTGTATGTGATCCAAAGCATCCCCATTTATTTCCCTTATTTCCTTAACATCCATAATTCTCTCCTCAATGTTTACTGAGGAGAAATATTCATTTAAAATCTCCCCCATCTCCTGTAGCTCCACACACAGATGGCCATGCTGATCTTGAGGGGACCTATTCTCTCCTGAGCTACCCTTTTACTCTTATTATAGCTATTGAACCTCTTGGGATTATCTTTAAACTTATCTGCCAGATCCATCTCATACCCTCTTTTTACTCTTCTGATTTCAGTTCTTGAGTGTGCTCCCACACTTTTTTTAGTCATCTAGGGATTTACTTGAGTCGGATAGCTTAAACCCAATGTGTGCCTCCTTCTTTTCCTGACCAGAGCCTCAATATCCCCTGTCAGCCAGGGATCCCTAAACATGCCATCTTTTCCCATCACCCAAACAGGGACATACTGTCCCTGGACTGGTCAGGACAGACCGCTGAAGGCTTCAGAATGAGTCAGACTAGATCACTTCAGGCACTGGGTCTGTTTCATAAATCAGTGTGTAAGTGGGTCATTCAGCCCATTGAGTCCACACTGACCCTACGAAGTATCCAGACCTACCTGTGCACCCTATCCGTGTAACGCTGCATTTCCTAAGGCTAATCCACCTCGCCTGTGCATCCCTGGACACGATGGACAATTTAGCATGGTCATTCCAGCCTAACCTGCACATGTTTGGACTGTGGGTGGAAAATGGAGCACCCGGAGGAAACCTAAGCAGGGCACTGGGAGAATGTGCAAACTCCACACAAACTGTCACCTGACTTTGGAATTGAACCCAGGTCCCTAGTACTGAAGGCAGCAGTGCTAATCACTGAGCCACGGTGCCAACTCCAATAAACTAAAGTCAAAGGGTGAGCCTGAGCTGGTAGGTGTTGATGAAATAAAGGAGTTTGAGTGTGCTCTGATCGATATGTTTTGCTGTTAATTGACAGGAAAGAAAACCAAGACCAGTTGTTGAGACTCCAATTTGAGTGTCTGGCTCTGACAAAGGAGCAGCTGGTCTCCCTGACAATACATCTACTATTGAGTTACAACACTATACAAACCACACAAGACATGAGCGTCTTACACTGAATTGTTAATTTTTTAGTGGGTTTTTCATTCAACTTTCATTGGTAAACTGCTGCCTTGCTAAAATTGCAAAACACTTGCTTTCCAAAACTAACTCAATTATTTGGTGAGTCCCTTTGAATTGCCAGTTTATTCTGATCGGAACAGTTGAACGAATTGCTGATTTATTTTTGAGGCTTATTTGTTCCTGAATAAAATGCTCAAGCTACTAAGCAATTAGATATCAAAGGGCCGATGAATGGGTGTGTAATGCGGCACAGTCAGTACCGACCCTTTGGAAAATAGATAAGCCTTCAACCTTTCACCTTTGACAAAACCTGAGACTGCAGTTCTCTGTGATGCCTCCCACAGTTACACAGTAACACTGGTTGTTGTCGTACCACAGGGCAGGAGTACAACTTCCTGAAGATGGAGCCTGCCGAGGTCAATTCCTTGGGGGAGACATATGACTTTGACAGCATCATGCACTATGCTAGGAACACCTTCTCCAGGTTGGACTTCAAGGTTCTGCCAATTTAGTTCTTCACATGCTTCCTGTGAATGGTAACAAGTACAGACTGAATGATCACTCAATGGACACTGAGCTATTCCTGAGTTTCCTCGTTTTGATTTTCCTCTCTCTTGTCATTGGGTTCATACCTTTTTCCCTTTTTTTTTCTGTCTATCTTTTAGTCTCCCATTAGATACAGGAACAGAATTAGGCCATTCAGCCCAATGAGTCTTCTCTGCTATTCTGTCATGGCTGAAATGCTTCCCAACCTTATTCTCCTGCCTTCTCCCTATAACCCTTGGTCTCCTTGCTGATCAAGAACCTATCTATCTCTGTCTTAAATACACTCAATGACTTGGCCTTCACAGCCCTCTGTGGCAATGGGTTCCATATATTTAACAGCCTCTGGCTGAGGAAAGTCCTCATCTCGTTTCTAAAGGGTCGTCCCTTCAAGCTGAGGCTGTGTGCTCAAGTCCTAGTCTCTCCCACTAGTGGAAACCTGTTTTCCATGTCCGCTGTATCCAGTCCTGTCAGTATTGTGTAAGTTTCAATCCCAGATCGCCATTTATTCTTGTAAGCTCTAATGAGTTCAGACTCAAGAGTTCACATCTGCTCCTCATATGACCAACCCTTCATCTCTAGGATCATTCTTGCAAACCTCCTCGGAGCCCCTTGAATGCCAGCACATCCTTCCTTAGATACAGGGCCCACAATATTCCAAATGCATTCTGACCAGAGCCTGATACAGCCTCAGCAGTACATCTCTGCTCTTGTATTTTAAACCTCTTCAAATGAATGCTAACATTGCATTTGCCTTCCTAACTGCCGACTGACCTTTTATGTTATCCTTAAGAGAATTCTGAACTAGGACTCCCAATTTCCTTTGTGCTTCAGATTTCTGTTGCCTTTCCCTTTTTAGAAAATCATCTATGCCTTTATTCTTCCTAGCAAAGTGCATAACTTCACACTTTTCCACATTGTATTTCATCTGCCACTTCTTTGGCCACTCTCCTAGCATGTCCAAGTCCTTCTCTACCTCGCCCACTTCCTCAATACAACCTATCTGTCCACCTATCATCTTTAAATTTAGCAACAATGCCCTTAGTTCTATTGTCCAGATCATTCATGTATAACCTGAATGGTTGTGGTCTTAACAGTGACCGCTGTGGAACTCCACCAGTCACTGAAAAAGACCCCGTTCTTGATATTACACTCTGACTTCCACAGGTCAGCCAATCCTCAATCCATACCAGTACCTTGCCCTTAGCACCATGGGGTCTTGTCATACTTAGCAGCCTCCTGTGCGACACCTTGTCAAATGCAATACATCACATCCACTGGCTCTCCTTTGTCTAACTTGCTCATTAACTCCTCAAAGAATTCTAACAAGTTTGTCAGCCATGACCTCCCCTTGACAAAGCTGTGCTGACTCAGCCCTATTTTACGAGCACTTTCAACTGCTCTGCAATCTCATCCTTAAACTCTATTTTGTCTACTTCTCTGCCTGTCTTTTACCACCTGTCGCTTTGGAGAGAGTCACGTTCACCCATTTCCTCCATGAAACTACTGAGGCTGCCTTGGTCAGGATAACCATAAATCTCAGGCAGTGCCAGAAAACATCCTGGTAAGGAGAAAAGGAACTGGTGCAAGTATAGACCATTTGGCCCTTTGAGCTTGCTTCCATAAAGTCATAAATAATCTGTTTCTCATCTCTACTTGCCTATCTGTTCCCGAACCCCACTACTCCATCCTGACTCCAGCTAGCCTCCTCTGCTACTAGGCCTTGCAAGGCTGAGGCCTTCTGTAGCTGATCTGATTTTGCAGGCTTTTGTATCAACCTGTAGGGTTCATTATCCTGGCTCTAATTGTGGTTACTCTGTCAGCTTCTAACATATCTAATTGCTACAGGAAGAGGAGGAAAGGACAGGGAGACAGTGAGAGAAATAAAGACTGTGAGAGAATGATAGATCCAGTAGAGGAGGGGGGAGACTGAAACAAAAATAATACTCTTGGGGCGGCATGGTGGCTCAGTGGTTAGCACTGCAGCCTCACAGCGCCAGGGACCCGGGTTCGATTCCAGCCTTGGATAACTGTCTGTGTGGAGTTTGCACATTCTCCCCGTGTCTGCGTGGGTTTCCTCCGGGTGCTCCGGTTTCCTCCCACAGTCCAAAGATGTGCAGGTTAGGTGGATCGGCCATGCTAAATTACCCATAGTGTTCATGGGTGTGTGGGTTATAGGTGGTTGGGTCTGGGTGGGATGCTTCAAGGGGCTGTGTGGACTTGCTGGGTCAAAGGGCCTGTTTCCACACAGTAGGGAATCTAATCTAAAGGATTAAAAAGTTGAGAAATAGGTTGGTAATTGAGTGCAGCGTTCAAACACTATTCTGCCTCACTTATACTGAGTTAATCTGACACAGCCTGTTCCCTATAGCCATGTTATGGACACCCAGCTCAGTGCACCAGTTCCTTTTGCATTTGTCGACAGAATTCTGACTTGATTGCTACAAAGCCATTGTATTGTAATGACCCCACCATTTCTGACTCTAACGTATTCATGGTTTGCTGCTCTCTGTTTGTTCCAAAGGGGTGTTTTTTTGGATACCATCCTTCCCCGTAGAGACGAAAATGGCATGAGACCTCCTATTGGACAGAGAGTAAGACTGAGCAAAGGTGACATTGCCCAAGCCAAGAAGTTGTACCGATGTCCAGGTAACTTGCCAAAAATCTAGCTCCACCTCTTCAAAATATTTGAGATTTAATCAGAAGAAAATATCATGTATAAATGTACACACCTCTTCAATATGAATGTGACTCATGTGACTGTGGTCAGTTTATATCCAAGCATTGCCCAGTGACTGTCTTTCAAAATAGAAACTACATTGGAACAAAGAACAAGAACAAGGAAAATTATAGCACAGGAACAGGCCCTTCGGCCTTCCGAGCCTGCGCCGATCTAGATCCTCTATCTAAACCTGTCGCCTATTTTCCAAGGATCTGTATCCCTCTGCTCCCTGCCCATTCATGCATCTGTCTAGATACATCTTAAATGATGCTATCGTGCTCTCCTTTACCACCTCTGCTGGCAACGTGTTCCAGGCACCCACCACCCTCTGCGTAAAGAACTTTCCATGCATATCTCCCTTAAACATTTCCCTTCTTACCTTTAAATCCTGATCCCTAGTAATTGAATCCCCCACTCTGGGAAAAAGCTTCTTGCTATCCACCCTGTCTATACCTCTCATTATTTTGTAGACCTCAAACAGGTTCCCCCCTCAACCTCCATCTTTCTAATGTAAATAATTCTAATCTACTCAACCTCTCTTCATAGCGAGCGCCTTCCATATCAGGCAATATCCTGGTGAACCTCCTCTGCACCCTCTCCAAAGCATCCACATCCTTTTGGTAATGTGGCGACGTGAACTGTATGCTGTATTCCAAATGTGGTTGAACCAAAGTCTGATACAATGGCAACAAGACTTGCCAACTCTTGTACTCAATACCCCGTGGAATGAATGAAAGCATGCTGTATGCCTTCTTGACTTCTCGTATCAACCTGCGTTGCCACCTTCAGTGTACAATGGACCTGAACACCCAGATCTCTCTGGGCATCAATTTTCCCCAGGGCTTTTCCATTTAACGTATAGTTCACTCTTGAATTGGATCTTCCAAAATGCATCACCTTGCATTTGCCTGGATTGAACTCCATCTGCCATTTCTTCACCCAACTCTCCAATCTATCTATATACTTTGCATTCTCCAACAGTCCCCTTCACTATCTGCTCCTCCACCTATCTCAGTGTCATCTGCAAACTTGTTAATCAGACCATCTATACCTTCCTCCAGATCATTTATGTATATCACAAACAACAGTGGCCCCAACACAGATCCCTGTGGAACACCACTGGTCACAGTTCTCCATATTGAGAAACTCCCTTCCACTACAACTCTCTGTCTTCTGTTTGCCCAGCCAATTCTCTATCTATCTAGCCAGTACACCCTGGACCACATGCAACTTCACTTCCTCCATCAGCCTACCACAAGGAACCTTATCAAATGCCTTACTGAAGTCCATGAATATGACATCTACAGCCCTTCCCTCATCTATCAACTTTGTCACTTCCTCAAAAAATTCTATCAAGTTGATGAGACACGACCTTCCCTGCACAAAACCATGCTGCCTATCACTAATGAGCCCATTTTCTTCCAAATGAATATAGATCCTATCCCTCAGTATCTTCTCCAGCAGCTTCCCCACCCCAGACATCAGGCTCACCGGTCTATAATTACTTGGATTATCCTTGCTACCCTTCTTAAACAAGGGGAAAACATTAGCAATTCTCCATTTCTTTGGGACCTCACCCATGGACAAGGACGTTGCAAAGACATCTGTTAAGGCCCGAGCTATTTCCTCTCTCGCTTCCCTCAGTAACCTGGGACAGATCCCATCCAAATCTGGGGACTTGTCCACCCTCATGCCTTTTAGAATACCTAACATTTCCCCCCTCTTTATGCCGATTTATAACCTATCCCTAACCTCAACATCCGTCATGTCCCTCTCAGTGAATGCCGACGCAAAGTTCTCATTAAGAATCGCACTCATTTTCTCTGACTTTTTGCATAACTTCCCTCCATTGTCCTTGAGTAGGCCAACCTTTCTCTAGTTACCTTCTTGCTCCTTATGAATGAATAAAAGGCTTTGGGATTTTCTTTAAACCCAGTTTGTTAAAGATATTTCCTGACCCCTTTTGGCCCTCTTAATTCCTCGTTTCAGACTGGTCCTACTTTCCCGATAGTATTCCAAAGCTACGTCTGTTTTCAATCGTCTAGTCCTTATGAATGCTTCATTTTTCCTCTTTGCTTGCCTCACAATTTCACCTGTCATCCATGGTCCCCTAATCTTGCCATTTCTATCCTTCATTTTCACAGGGATATGTCTCTCCTGCACTCTAATAAGCTTCTCTTTAAAAGCCTCCCACATATCAAATGTGCATTTACCCTCAAACAGCTGCTCCCAATCCACATTCCCCAGCTCTGCTGAATTTTGCTATAGTTGGCCTTCCCCCAATTTAGCACTCTTCCTTTAGGACCACTCTTGTCTTTGTCCATCAGTGTTCTGAAACTTATGGAATTGTGATCACTATTTCCAGAATAATCCCCTGCTGAAAGTTCAGCCACCTGACTGGGCTCATTCCCCAATACCAGGTCCTGCATGGCCCCTTCCTGAGTTGGACTATTTACGTACTGCTCTAGAAAACCCTCCTGGATGCTCCTTACAAATTCTGCTCGATCTAAACTCCTAACACTAAATGAATCCCAATCAATGTTGGGAAAATTAAAATCTCCCATCGCTACTACCCAGTTACTCCTACATCTTTCCATAATCTGTCTATATATTTGTACCTCTATCTCACGCTCACTGTTGGGAGGCCTGTAGTACAGCCCCAACATTGTTACTGCACCTTTCCTATATCTGAGCTGTGCCCATATTGCCTCACTGCTTGAGTCCTCCACAGTGCGCTCCTTCAGCACAGCTGTGATATCCTCTTTGACCAGTAATGCAACTCCTCTACACCTTTTACCTACCTCTTGGTCCTGCCTGAAACATCTATATCCTGGAGTATTTAGTTGCCAATCTTGCCCTTCCCTCAACCAAGTCTCAGTAATCGCAATAACATCATACTCCCAGGTACTAATCTAAGCCCTAGGTTCATCTGCCTTACCTACTACACTTCTCGCATTAAAACAAATACACCTCAGACCACCTGTCTCTTTGCATTCATCATCTGCTCTCTGCCTCCTCTTCCCCTTTGTCACTCTGACTTCATTATCTAGTTCCTTTACAGGCTTTAGTTACTACCTCCTTACTCTCAACTAACCTCCTCATTTGACTCCCATTCCCCTGCCACTTTAGTTTCAACTCTCCCCAACAGCGTTAGCAAATGCATCCCTTAGGACATTGGTTCCAGTCCTAGTTGGAGTAATGTGATTTTATGTATGGAAATCTGGTGACCTAGTCTGTGAACATTTGGTGATCAGGTGTGAATAAATCTGGTGAATGAATGTTTGGAAATCTGCTGAGCAAGTCTGTGCCAATCTGGTGATCTAGTGTGTAAACAGGTGTGAATAAATCTGGTGAGTGAGTTTGTGCTAATCTGGTGATCTAGTGTGTAAACAGGTATGAATGAATCTGGTGAATGAGTGTGTGGAAATGTGGTGAGCAACTCCATGCTAATCTGGTGATCTAGTGTGTAAACAAGTATGAATAAATCTGGCGAGTGAGTCTGTGCAGCGCAGACATTTTCTCAGGAATGTCTTGGGGAATCTTGTGAAACATGGAACACTGACTAACGGAGCTGGATATGTTTAGCTGATAGTTGGCAGCTTTCACAAAATGCTTGACGTGTGTGGGTGATGGAGATAACTGCACAGCTGCCAATTGGGTTCTGGTGTTCAACTTTTGCAAAAGATGGGGCAGAGCCAGCTACATTCAAATGAGCTCTACATTCACCTTAATCAATGTGTTGAAAGGAGCAGTAGAAAGGAATAGGGCACTATTGTTCTAAATGGAGAGATTGCAGGAGGTCAATCAAAATCTGAAGGCCTATTCAATGTCCAGGTTGTACTACAGGATGTAGGGAAAGCAGGAGGCACCACCCTATACCAGTCAGGACCCAACACCAATAGATATTTATCAATTCTTTTTGCTCCCCAACTACTAGCTGACACACATTGGCCAGCAGTGGGTAGGATTAGCACACATTGGGGTAACCACTCTGTGAAATACCAACCTATGCTCACAAACCTGACTCCAACACATGAAGGATATCCCTGTCTTCAGCCTGCTGCACTGCTCCAATGAGGATCAATGTCAGTTTGAGGATCAGCACCTCACCTTTCAGTGAGGGATTTTACAGCTATGTTGCAGTATGTAGTAAAAAGAAAGACTTAGGCTTATATAATGTTTTCACAGATGTCACAAGATGTTTTGCAGCTAATGAAACACATTTTGATGTTGACCCATTGTTGTAATGACAACTGCAGTCATGAGTGCACAGCAAGCTCCCACACACAGCAAAGTGATAGAGTTACGGGATGTGTTTCTCTGCTGGGGACAATAGAAGCAGGGGGCTCAGGGCGGTTGTTCATTCCATGTTTCTCAGTCTGGATTGTCTTGGGTGGGGGTGGCGAGTTGTCTTTGTGGCCCTGGTTCTTGTTGCTTGGAATGGCAATGCCCCCAAGTTAAAAAGGCCAATGAATTGACTGGACATGAAGATTGGAGAAGGCAGACCAAGTGTTTCCCTGGCAAGGTGCATGCGTGGGCCTGTCTCAGGAGGACAGCCCCTGGGCACCGCTCGGATCAAGGCATCCCTGAGATTTTTAGAAACCCCTTTGTGGGATGGGATGTCACAGGAATTTCCAATTACCTTTGAGTAGAGTAGCTTGCTGGGCCATTCAGAGTCAATCACATTGTGGCCATTGGTCTGGAGCCCCATGTGGGATAAGGATGGCAGATTTTCTTTTTGCAAAGGCATTAGTGAACCACATGGGCTTTTAATAACAGTCAACAGTAGTTTTGTCCCTATTACTGAAACTAATCTTCAATTTCAGATTTCTTAGCTAAATTTATGTACTACTGGCAGCTGCAGGATGATATGAACCTCTTTCTTTGATGTATTAGCCTGAAGTTCCGGATTCCCAGGCTAGTGACACTACTGTCATACCAACATCATTGGGGGTGGGGGTGGGGGGGGCAAGAGGGACCCCACTGTGGGAGAAATATGGTGGAGGGGTGGCCCTGGAGCAGAAGACGGCATGTCAGGAGTCGGCAATTAAGATGCTTCCCAAAGCTTAGAAAATTCTGAGACGGAGAAGCATACATTAACCTCTTTTACTGAGGTTGCTCCTGTCCTACAAACAGGCAGCTGAAGGAAACTAGCCTAGCATTCACTCTACAGGAGCTCGCACCTCACTAGGTTATCGAAGCCTGATTATCAATGGCTTGGTAATAACTGCGGGAACATAGACTGTGTCGGAGACAAGCTCTCCTTCATGTGTTGCTGCTGTTCACTGCTGGGAACAACCTGTGAAGCAGAACGTTATCACCTGGAGCGTAGTCGACACAAACGTTCTTTGAAGAATTCCCCCTCATTAACTGGCCTTAATTGTTGCAGGGTTCCACTGATGTTCTTGTAAAATATTTGATCAAAGGAGGGCCCACATTCCTCTCCAGCTGTGACTGGTATTGACAGGTGTCTGCTGGGAGCTTGACTTCCTGAAACATCGCCTGTTAAAGTATCAAAGCACAGGCCGGAAACTGCAACAAACACAAAGCAAAAGGGATGCATTAAAGTGTGAAACAGCCCAGTGAATAGCCCAGTGGGAGAGGCCAGCTCCCGCTCCTCACTTTGCAGCTTCAGTGAGCTGCTGGTGAAGTGTAAATGTTAAAACTTATCACAATGTCCTGCATTGTTTTGATTCACATGGATGTCTGTAATGTTCCATATGCTGATTTCTATAGGGTTATTGAGGAGCCCTGCTTTCCTGCATTTCCAAGTGGGCCTCTGGCCTGCTTATCAAACACACGGGTCCTGGGTTTGAAAGTCAATGGTTGAAATACTGGAGTACAAAGCATAGGGCGGTGCTGAAGGAGTGCTGCACTGTCAAGATGCCTTGTTCTGAGGTAAATGCTAAACCTAAGCCCTTCCTTTCCCTGCCCCTTGTGTGGATTTGAGACATTCTGGCACAATTTGGAGGAGGGGTGCAGAGAAATTCTATCCATATTCCAGGAACCAATATTTATCCCTCAAATAGATATCCCTCAGCTCCATTTATCTGCCTATAAATTCTAAGTCTGTGGATTTTTCTCTCTCATTGCACTTGATGAGGGGACTGCACTCCAAAAGCTTGTGATTTTGAATATACCTGTTGGACTTTAACCTGGTGTTGTGTGACTTCTAACTTTATCCCTCAAGTAAGCATTTCAATGCTCATTTATCAAGCCAGTGCAGGTTAAATGGGCCGAATGGCTGCCTCCTGCACTGTAACAATCCTGTGATCATGAAGAATAGATGATCCAGTCATTATCACATTGCTGTGTGTGGGAGCTTGCTGTGTACCATTTCTATTTCTGAATTCACAGTAGTAGACATAGTTCAGAAATATGTCATTGTCTGTGAAGCACCTAGAGCATAATTAGGCCATTCAGTCAGGGTGGATAAATTTCTCAACCTCCTTCTCCTGCCACCTCCCTGTCACCCTTGATCCCCTAACTAAACCAAGAACTTACCTCTGTCTTGAATATACTCAATGAGTTGATCTCCACAGCCCCCTGAGTTCCACAGATTAACGAGCTTCTAGCTAAAGAAACTCCTCCTCATCTCAGTTTGGAAGTGTCTTCCCTTCACTCCTAGTCTGTCCTGCCAGTGGAAACATCTTCTCCACGTCCACTCTATCCAGGCCTCTCAGTCTCCTGTAAATTTCAATGAGATCCCCTTCATCCTTGTAAACTCCATCAAGCACAGACCCAGGGTCCTCAACCACTCCTCATATGACACGCCCTTCGTCCCCGGGATCATTCTTGTAAACCTCCTCCGGACTCTCTCCAACGCCAACATATTCTTCTTTAGATAAGGCCCAAAACTGGGGCTCGCAATATTTCAAATACGGTCTGACCAGAGCCTTACACAGTCTGAGCCATCCTTGCTCTTGTATTCTAGACCTCTTGAAATGAACCCTAACATTGCATTTGCCAACTGAACCTGCATGTTATCCTTAAGAAAAGCCTGAACTCAGACTCCGAAGTCCCTTTTTGCTTCAGATACTGAAGTCTTTCCCCATTGAAAAAATAGTCTCCAACTCTGTTTTTCCGACCAAAGTGCATAACCTCACACTTTTGCTCACTGTATTCCAATTGCTATTTCTTTACCCACCCTCCAAGCCAGTTCAAGCCCTTCTGCAGTCTCACTGCTTCCATAGCACCACCGGTCCCTCCTACCTTTGTGTCACCTGCAGACTTAGCAACACTGCCCTCTGTTCCTTCATCCAGATCATTAATGTGTAGCGTGGATCTTGAAAATAACCCCTTTTTACCCACTCTCTGCCTTCTGCCAGTCAGTCAATCCTCTATACATGGCAGTGCCTTGCTCCTCACACCATGGGCTCTTGTCTTATTTAGCAGCCCCCTGTACAGCACCTAGAGACATATGGCACAGAACAGATCCTTTGGACCAACTCGTCCATGCCGACCAGGTTTCCCAAACTAAACTAGTGCCATTTGCTTGTGTTTGGCCCATATCCCTGGAGACCTTTCCTTTTCATGTACCTGTCCAAATGTCTATTAAATGTTGTAACGGTGCCTTCATTTTCCACTTACTCTGGCAGTTCATTCCACACACAAACCATCCACTGTGTGAAAATATTGCCGTTCAGGTGCCTTTTAAATGTTCTTGTTCTCACCTTCAAAATATGCCCTCTAGTTTTCAACCCCTCTACCCTTGGAAAAAGATCTTTGCTATTCTCCTTATCTATGCTTCTCATGATTTTATTAACCTTGCTAAGGCCACTCCTCAACATTCGATGCTCCAGTGAAAAATACCGAGCTTATCCAGCCTGTCCTTATAACTCAAACCCTCCAGTCCCAATAACATCCTTGTAAATCTTTTCTGCACCCCCTCCATTTTAATAATACCCTTCCTGTAGCAAAGCAACCAGAACTGTACATAGTACTCTAAGAGTGGGTGCACTAATGTTCTGTAAAACTGTAACATGAAGTCCCAACTCCTGTACATAATGGTCTGTGCAGTGAAGGCAAGCGTGTTAAATGCCTTCTTAACCACCCTGTCTACCTGTGATACAACCATCAAACAATTACCTGAACACCTAGGTCTCTCTGTTTGACAATAGTACCCAGGATCCTAACGTTACTTATGTAAGTCTGCCCTTGCTTGTCTTACCGAAATGCAACATCTCACATTTATCCAAATTATACTCCGTCTGTCACTATTTAGTCTATTGGCCCAATTGATCAAGATTCCTTTGTAGTCTTAAACAACTTTCTTCACCATTGACTATACTGCCAGTTTTGGTGTCATCTGCAAACTTACTAACTGTGCTGCCTAAATTCTCATCAAAATCGTTCATATAAATGAGAAAACAAGGTGGACCCAGCTCCAATCCCTGCGGAACACGGCTGGTCACAGTCCTCCAATCCAAAGAACAAACTATGTGGTAACATGGCCTGGTGTGTGGGGTGGGGGTCTGGGACATGGGAGATTTTAAGCCCTAAAATGATTAAACTCAATATTAAGTCTGGATGGCTGTAGGGTCCCCAAGCGGAAAATGAGGTGTTGTTGCTCCAACTTGTATTGGGTTCTTATTAGTCAGGAAGTGGTATTGGGGAAATTGATGGGATTAAAACCCGATAAGTCCCCTGGGCCAGAGATAATAGGAACTGCAGATGCTGGAGAATCCAAGATAACAAGGTGCAGAGCTGGATGAACACACAGGCCAAGCAGCATCTTAGGAGCAGGATTGCTTGGCCTGCTGTGTTCATCCAGCTCGACACCTTGTTATCTCGAAGTCCCCTGGTCCTGATGCTCTGTATCCCAGGGTACTTAGGGAAGTGGATAACTTCACATTTATCCACATTATATTACATTTGCCAAGTATTTGCCCAATCAGCCTCTTAGCATCTTCCTCACAGCACACGCTGCCACCCAGCCTAGTGCTGTCCGCAAATTTGGGGATATGACATTCAATACCTCCGCCCAAAGTGTTAATGAATATTGTGAACAGCTGGGGTCCCAGCACCAATCCCTGCGGTACCCCATTTATCCAGTTTGGTCACAAAAACAGGAAGGTGGATTATTATCTGAATGGTGGCAGTTTAGGAAAAGGCGAGATGGAATTAGACCTGGGTGTCACAGTGCAACAGTCACTGAAGGTTGGCATGAGGGTGCAGCAGGCAGTGAGAAAAGCTAATGGTATGCTGGCCTTCACAGCGAGAGGGTTTGAGTATCGGAGTCAGGATGTCTTGCTGCAGTTATACAGGGCTTTGGCAAGGCCACACCCTGAGTATTGTGCGCAGTTTTGGTCTCCTAGTCTGAAGAAAGATATTCTTGCTACTGAGGGAGTCCAGTGAAGGTTCTCCAGACTGATTTCTGGGATGGCAGGACTGATATATGAGGAAAAACTGGATCGACTGGGCTTGTACTCACTGGTATTTAGAAGAATGAGCAGGGATCTCATAGAAACATATAAAATCCTGATGGGACTGGACAGGCGAAATGTGGGAAGAATGTTCCTGATGTTGGGGAAGTCCAGAACTGGAGGTCACAGTCTAAGAATAAATAGTAAGCCATTCAGGACTGAGATGAGGAAGAGTTTCTTCATTCAGAGAGTTGTGAAGCTGTGGAATTATCTCCCACAGAAAGCTGTTGAGGCCAGTTCATTAGATATATTCAAGAGGGCGCTGGATGTGGCCTTTGAGGCTAAAGGGATCAAGGAGTATGGAGAGAAAGCGGGAGTGGGATACTGAGATTGCATGATCAGCCATCATCATATTGAATGGTCACGCAGGCTCGAAGGGCTGAATGGCCTCCTCCTCCTGCACTTTTTTTTAGGTTTCTATTGTTCACATCCTCAAAAATCTCAATGAGATTTGTGAGAGAAGATGTCTCACGCTGCGTATCCCTAATCAGTCCTTGACTCTCCAAATGCATGTAAATCCTGTCTCTCAGCATCCCTTCCAACAATATAACCACTACTGATGTCAAACTCACCAATGGAAAGTTCCCAGACTTCTCATTGCAGCCTTAGATAAAGACACAACATTAGCCACTTTCCGGTCTTCGGGCACCTCACCTATGGCTTTCAATGATACAAATGTCTCCTGCAATTTCTTTCCTAGCTTCCCACAATGTCCTGGGATACACCTGGACATTATGTATTTTTAAGCTTCTTAAGACCTCCAACACCCCCTCTTCTGTAATGTGGACTGTTTTCAAGACATCAATATTTATTTCCCGAGTTACCTAGCTTCCATGTCTTTTTTCTCACTGATGCAATATATTTGTTCTGTATCTCTCCTGACTCCTGTGATTCCACACATAGATGACCTTGTTGATCTTTAAGGGGCCCTGTTCTCTCCCCAGTTGCTCTTTTGCTCTCAATGTACTCGTAGCATCTCTTTGGATTATCCTTAGCCATATCTGCCAAGGCTATCTCATATCCTCTTTCTGCCCTCCTGATTTCCATCTTAAAAATGCCACTACACCCTTTATACTCTTCAAAAGACTCACTCGATCCCAGGTGTCCATGACTGACAAAGGTCACTTACTTATTCCTGACTAGAGATTTCTCAATTCATTCATTGTTCTCTACTCCTATCAGCTTTACCATTCACCCTAATAGGAACATACTGTCCCCGAACTCGCATTATCTCACATTAGAGAACCTCTTCCTGCAATCTCTCAAGGCACTGTCAGCCCCGAATTAAACATCCCTCGCCCTCTCCATCTCCTCCCACCCAATCCCATCAGAATGACCTTCCACCCCTTCCTTAATAGTATATTTAATGTGCTCCCTCCTCAGTGCCCATCATTTAAAAGGCCTCATTTTGTTTTGCAGCCTGTGGTGAAAGCTTGCAGGACTCACTTGGGAACTTTTCAACCCCAGGTTTTCCGAATGGGTATCCAACTTTCTCTCACTGTGTTTGGAGAATATCGGTGACACCAGGAGAGAAGGTGAGACTGTAATGGATACTAGTACCTGTTGGGCTGTTGGCCTCTTGCTGTTTGCTGGCTGTTATGTGAGATGTGGATCAACTGAGTCTTGGTGCAAATGGGTTTGGGCACACAATGGAATAATATCCACATACTGGCTAGTGTGGGAAATGGGCAAAAAGCTGGCAGCAGTAGTGCCATTGTGAGCTGGTTATGTGTAGTTCACACAGTAATTGGTAGCTCGAGGCTTTGTCCTTCCAATTGATCCATCTCCCCAGTTCCCAGATTTGGAAGGGACAATTCAGCATATCAGAACATTCCTGGCAGGGGTTTAGCACCACTGTGAGATAAATAATCCCCTAAATTTCACTAAATTTGCCATTTGAATTGAAGTAATATTTTGGGATTATTTGTCCCATCACATGATTTCATCACCCCACAGAGTCACACTCAGCCCATTCCTGCGTCACATCCGAACCTGCCCAGTCTCCATTCACAGTGGCTCACACTCTCAGTATAAATCTGTCCAGATCCCATTCTCAGCATTTCAATGGAATATATTATAAATCAGCAGGTTGTGAAAGATATGAATGTTTGTTGCAGTAGAACACCGCCTATGCTCACTAGCAAAAAAACAGAGGGTTTAGCATCATCAGCTCACAGGAGAAGTGAATTCCTCCCATCAAGGCTTTCTCACTCACCCCATCAAACACTCCCAGGACAGAGACAGTGTGGAGTTTGGTACAAAGTCGAGCTCTCTCTACATTGAACGTGTCCAACCTTTTGGTGAGGGTGGGTGAGATCAGGTTTCAAGTTTCTCACCCTGGTGTGCAATAAGCTAATCTTGGAAAGATTAAGGTTTGGCATAACAGCAAACATTAATTTGAGAGGAAAAGCAATTCTGAAGCAATAAATGAATGTATAATTCATAAGTAAAAACCGAAAGAACTGTGGTTGCTGTAAATCAGGAACAAAAACAAAGTTGCTGGAAAAGCTCAGCAGGTCTGGCAGCATCTGTGAAGACAAAGTCAGAGTTACTGTTTTGGGTCCAGTACCTCTTCCTCAATAAATTTCTGAGGAAGGTCACCAGACCTGAAATGTTAACTCTGATTTTTTTTTCTTCACAGATGCTCCCAGATCTACTGACCTTTTCCAGAAACTTTATTTTTGTTCCTGTATAATTCATAAGAATGACAATCAATAAAGAGCCAAGGAGCAGAGCAAACAATTAAGACCTTTTTTTTGCAAACTCTATTAACAAGAAGTGTTTTGAAAAACAGACTAGGCTGCAGATCATTATCACCAGGAAAGAGGTGAGTGTAAGAGATAACAAGGTTTAGAGCTGGAGGAACACAGCAGGCCAAGCAGCATCAGGGGACCAGGAAAGTTGATGTTTCGGACCTAGACCCTTCTTCAGAAATGGGGGAGGGGAAGGAGATTCTGAAATAAATAAGGTGAAAGCTGGAGGCGACAGAAGATGGATAAGGGAGAAGATAGGTGGAGAGGAGACAGACAGGTCAAAGGGGTGGGGGTGGAACCAGTAAAGGTGAGTGTAGGTGGGGAGTTAGGGAGGAGATAGGTCAGTCCAGGGAGGATGGCCAGGTCAAGGCGGGTGGGATGAGGCTAGTAGGTAGGAGATGGGGGTGGGGCTTGAGGTGGGAGGAGGGGATAGGTGTGAGGAAGGAATGGTTAGGGAGGTGGGGACAAACTGGGCTGGTTTTGGGATGCAGTAGAGGGAGGGAGATTTTGAAGCTTGTGAAGTCCACATTGATACTATTAGGCTGCAGGGTTCCCAAGCGGAATATGAGATGCTGTTCCCGCAACCTTGGGTGGCATCACTGTGGCATTGCAGGAGGCCCAGGATGGACATGTCATCTGAGGAATGGGAGGGGGATTTGAAATGGTTTGCGACTGGGAGATGCAGTTGTTTAGTGCGAACCGAACGTAGGTTTTCTGCAAAGCGGTCCCAAGCCTCCGCTTGGTTTCCCCGATGTAGAGGTGGCCACAACGGGAACAGCGGATGTAGTATACCAAATCAGCAGACGTGCAGATGAACATCTGTTTGATGTGGAAAGTCGTTTTGGGGCCTGGGATGAGGGTGAGGGGTAAGTGTAGGGGCAGGTGTAGCACTTCCTGCGGTTGCAGGGAAATGTGCCGGCTGTGCTGGGGCTGGAGGGGAATGTGGAGTGGAGTGTGGTGGGGTCAGATTGTAGATGGTGGAAGTGTCAGAGGATGATGCATTGGATCCGGAGGTTGGTGGGGTGGTATGTGAGTGAGCAGGGTTTGGCGTAAGTCTTGTTCTCTCTGTCTCATACAAGCTCCATTTGATTGGAGAGCATCTGGTCTTTCCCTGTCCCCACCCCCCCGCCTGCTCCCTGACCCACCCCATTCCAGGTCTATGTCCCACTGCCAGCCCAGTCTGTGACCCACTCCCGGGCTGCTCACTGATTCACTTCCTGCCCAGTCTATGTCCTACTCCCTGCCTGCTCGCTGACCTACCCCTGCCTGGTCCATGATCCGCTGACCCACCCATCAGCTTACCATCCCTCGTAGTCGTAGAGTCACAGAGTAATACAGCATGGAAACAGGCCCTTTCAGCCCAAAGTGGTCTATACTGACCATCGTGCCTACTCAGCTAGTTCCAATTGTCTGCATTTGGTCCACATTGCTCTCAACCCTTCTCATCCTTGTACCTTTATTAATGTTTTTACATGCTGTTCTTGTATCTGCCTCAACTACTTTCTGTGGCAGCTCATTCCATACATGCACCACTCTTTGCACGAAGAAGTTGGTCCTCAGGCCCTTCTTAAATCTACTCCCCAGTTTTCAATTCCCCATCCCTGGGAAAAAAGCCTTTATGCATTCATCCTTTCTGTGCCCCTCATAGTTTTATACACTTCAAAAAGGTCAGCCCTCATTCTCCCACGTTCCTATCTTGACCAACCTCTCCCTATAACTCAGGCCTACTAGTCTAGCAACATTCTCGTAAATCTTCTTTGCACACATTCCAGCTTAAATGTAACTTTCCTTTAACAGCGTGACCAAAACTGTACACAATACTCCAAGTGCAGTCTCACCAACAACTTGCACAACTGTACCTTAACATCCCGATTCCTATTCTCAATGTCTCGACTGATGAAGGCCAGCAGGCTAAATGCCATCTTTACCACCCTGTCCACCTGTGACACTGCTCTCAATAAACTATGTACTTGTACTCCAAGGTCCCTCTGTTCCACAGTACTCCTCAGGACATTACCATTTACTGTACAAGATCCACCTTGGTTTGACTTTCCAAAGTGCAACACCTCACACTTACCTGTATTGAATTGCATTTGTCAATCCTCAGCCCATTTCCCCATCTGAGCAAGATCCTCCTGTATTCTTTGATAACCTTCCTCGCCATCAACGATACCTCCTGATTTTGTGTCATCCACAAACTCGCTAATCATGCCTTGTACATCCATAACAAATAACAAAGGTCTCAGCACCGACCTCTGTGGCGCACCAGTATTCATAGGCCTCCAGTCTGAGAAATAAACTTCAACCATCACCCTCTGCTTCCTACCACCGAGCCAATTTTGAATCCAATTAGCTCTCTCTCTGTCTGCATCCCATGCCACCTAACCTTAATGACTAACCTGACGTGCGGGATCTTGTCAAAGACCTTACTAAAGTATAGACAACAGCAAATGCCCTACCCTCATCCATCCTCTTAGCTACCTCTTTGAAAAACTCTAAAAGATTTGTCAGACATGACCTCCCACAAACAAATCCATGCTGACTATCCCTAATCAGATCTTGACTATCCAAATGTTGGTTGACCCAGTGCCTCAGTATCCAGTCCAATAACTTGCCTACCACTGATATCTTTCTGCTGTCCTGTGCAGGATACCACTACCTGTCCCCTCCCCCCGTTTGCTGCTGTTCCAAACAGAGGGGCAATATCTTTTGTGTGTTTGCTGCTGACAGTTTCAAACTGAGCCTCCTGACGTGATACTGGGACATGTGACCAAAAACTTGGTCAATGAGAAAGGTTTTAAGGACCATCTTACAGAAGGTCCAGATGTTTAGACAATGTTACACTGTGAACAAGTTGCTGTGTGTCTTACAGATCATATTAAATTTCACAACCATGGACGTGTATAAGAGCAGCCTATGCTGGTACGATTACATTGAGGTACGCAATGGATACTGGAGGAAGGCGCCACTCCTGGGTATGATCTCTAACCTCCTGCTTTTAAACAGCAAGAACCCAATTCTTTGTGCAGTGTGTTTTTGTTAACCTCTATAAAGTCACCCCTCAACCTCCTGCACTCCAGTGAATGGAGTCCCAGCCTATCTAGCCTCTTCTTATATCTCAAACCCTCCATTCCCAGCAACATTCTAGCAAATCTTTTCTAAACTGTCTCCAGCTTAATAGCAAACTTCCTGTAACAAAGTAATCGGAACTGGATGCTGTATTCTAGAAGAGGCCTCACCCAATGTCTTGTGCAAACTCAACATGACATCCCAAATCTCACAATCAAAGTTGTACTAAACACCTTCTTAACCACCCTGTCTATATGTGATGCAAACTTCCATGAATTATATACCTGAACTCCTAGGTATCTCTGTTCTACAGCACTACCCAAGGCCCTACTCCATCTGCCACTCCTCAGCCCACTGACTCAGTTGATCAAGATCTCTCTGTAACCTTAGATAACCTTCTCCACTGTCCACCATACCACAAATTCTCGTGTCATCAACCTTCTTAATCATTTTCTCTACCTGTCCTCATACCTTGAGAGTCCAGTGTACATGCACATCAAGGTCCCTCTGATCCTCATTGTTTCCCAGTGTCTTACCATTCATCATGTGTTTCCTTGCCTTGTTTGTCCCAGCAAGTACATCACCTCACACTTCTCCAGATTGAATTCCAATCGCTATTGATCAGTCCATCCGACCAGCCTGTCTATATCTTCTTATAGTACAAGGCTATCCTCCTCATTATTTACCACCACACCAAATTTTGAATCATCTGCAAACTTTCTGGTCAACTATCCAACATTTAAGCCTAAATTATTTATATGACTCACAAGCAACAAGAGCCCCAGCACTGATCCCTGTGGGACTCTCTGGACAAGGATTTCCATCACCCTCTAATTCCTGTTACTCATCCAATCATAGACCCAATTTGCCAAATAAAATTACATCCCATGGGGTCTTAACTTTGTTATCAGTCTCCCTTGTACCATATCCTGGTAAATGATGTCCAAAGCATTATCCTCATCTATATGCCTGTTCATTGCTTCAAAATATTCAATCAGAGTTGGTTAGATGTGACCACCCCTTAACAAAATCATTCTGACTTCTCTTGATTAATCCCCGCCTCTTCAAATACAGATTATTTCTTCCCTCTGCATTGCTTCCAGTAGTATCCCCAACAGTGAGATTAGCTTGACCAGCCTGCTTTATCCCTTGTTTTCTTCTTGTGGCCCGAGGGAGAAATTGAAAAATTATTACCAGTGCCCCTGCTATTTTCTCCCTTGCCTCACTCAAAAGCCTGAGATTTAATTCATCTGGCCCTGGAGGTTTAGCTACTTTTAAGCTTGCCAGACCACTTAGAACCTCCTCTCTGTGCTAATTTTCTTCACCATATCACAGACCTTATCCCTTTCACATACAATATTCATTTAGAATCCTACCTACATCCTCTGATTCCATGCACCAATTTCTGCTGTGGCCCTTAGTGGGCCCTACTCTTTCCCTTGTTATTCTTTTACCCTTAATGCCTCAAAATAATATAGGATTTTCCTTTGCTTTATTTGCCATTGTCCTTTCATATCCACTTTTAGCTCTCCTAATCTTCTTTTAAAGCTCCCTCTTACATATTCTATACCCCATCTAGGATTCTGTTTTTTTGAGCCATGAACATCTGTTAAAAGCCTCCCTTTTTCTCTTAATCCAATGCTGCATATCCCTGGTATCCAGGGCTTGTTGGATTTTTCAGTCCCATCCTTTATCTTTATGGAACCTGTGCTCGTCTTGAATAGGTTCCTCTGTTCTAACGCATTACCTGAAAGTATCTACTTCCAGTCCACTCTGGTCAAATTGTTTCTGATCTTATTAAAATCGGACTTCCTTCAGTTTAGAACTTTTGAGCCAAGGCCCATTCTTGTCCTTTCTCACAACCATCTCAAATTTAACAGAGTTATCATCACTGACTGTAATATGCTCCTATCTGATGCTTCAACCACCTGTCCAGCTTCATTACGTGGGAGTAAGCCAGGGCCTCCTCTCTTCTATGTACTGACTGAAAAAGCCTCTCCTGGACACATCTCAAGAATTCTGCTCCCTTCAGACCTTTCACACTCTGGATACCCCAGTTAACGCTGGGGATGTTGAAAGCTCCTACTGTCGCTACCCTAATATTTTACAATTCCCTGAAATTTACTTCCAAATCTGCCTTCTATTTCCCTCAGATGGTTAAGGAATCTACAGTATACTCACAGCAATGTGATTGGTCCTTATTGATTTTTTAGGTGCTACCCTCATGGCTTCATTTGAGGAGCTTTCTCAGATGCCATTTCTCCTTCCTGCTCTGTGGGTCTGAAGTATGAAGAGAGACTGACTAGGTTGGGATTGTTTTTGCTACAGTTCAGATGAATGAGGGGGGATCTCATCGAGACTTTTAAAATTCTAACAGGACTAGACAGGGTAGATGCAGGGAGGATGTTCCCGATGGTGGGTGTGTCCAGTTCCAGGGGTCACAGTCTGAGGATTTGGAGTAGACCATTTAGGATGGAGATGAGGAGACATTTCTTCACTATCTATCCTATCTACGTCTAGAGTAGTGAGCCTGTGGAACTCATTACCACAGAACTCACTTGTTGTCTCATCTAATTTTGACCATTCAACTTTCCCTGATGAACATACTTTCCAGATCCCACGCCCTGCAAAAATAGTTTAACATACATCTTTGGGTCCCAGGCACAGAGGATTGAGGTGTCAGTATCCAGTGGTAGGGGTTGTCAGGTTCTGGGCACAGAGAGGGGTGAGATTTCGGTATCGGCTAGGAGGGATTATTGGGTCCTGGGCACAGAGTGGGAAGTGGGAGCTGTCGGATCCCAGGGTAAGAGGATCAGTTCAGGGTCTAGGGGCCCACAGAAGCGTTTGAAAGCTGGGAGAATCAGTTTAATTATTACTCAGAAGTTAGACTCAGTATTTAATAGTATAACTATTTCTGAGTGACGATTTACTTAACGTTGGTGGAAACTTCCAATATAATGGATACTTTTGAGGGATTCCATGTACAGTGGTATTTTCCATGCCATTCCTCTGGAATCTGCTACAATGGGAATTCCACAGGGCCCATCTAAAACTCACATTTACATTTCAGAAATAACTATGTGGTTATTGGGAAATCCAGACCATGATTTCCCAGGTATGATTTATCTTGTCTCTGCTTCAGAGGGACCTTGTTTACTTTAGCTACTCTCTTACTTTTCATATGTTTCTAAAGGCTCTTATAGTTTGTGTTTATTGTTTGCTGTCTTTCAGTTTTCTTCCTCTTTGTCACTTCTGAGGTCATCCACTTTTTTTCTAAAATCATCCCACTACTCATTATTACTATTCTCCTTTTAATCTCTCCTAAACTTCTCTGGTCAAAGCCGGTCCTCTTATCCAATGGCATTTTATTCCTCAAATGGATTTACATTCCTTGTGAATTATGAACTATTTGTATATACTTAATATGAAACCTCTCATCAAAATGCAATTCCTACTCAGGGAGCTGGATGTCCAGCCATGTTGGATCAGAAGCTAGTGGGATTCCAATATTCCTACCTTTGTGCCTGTTGCGTGGGAATTTTATGGCTCTGAGATAAAGTTTATGACAGCAAATCCCGGCCAGCAATCTCAGCCTCTCCTCCTACTTGTGGAGTTTTAGAGTTGCTGCTATATCCATGAAGGGTGTGTTGGGAGACCTTGCTCATGGCAGCTCAGAGGAGAGGTGTACTATCTGCAGTTGGGAAGCTTTTGACGGGGAGGAGGTTTCCAGCTGTAAAATTGGAGACATCATCTTAATTTAACGGCGGGTAGTTCTGGTCAGACATACATAGCAAACACCTAGTATGGGAATTTGTTCCAGAATCACAGAATTATTACTGTACAATAGGAGGCCATTCAGCCCAATGTGCCTTTACTGGCTCTTTGAATGAGCATCATTATTTAGTGCCAATCTCCTGCTTTTCTCCATACCCTTGCACACTATTTCAATTCAAATAACGATTCAATACTCTCTTAAAAACATCTGCAATGTCTTAATGATGGGTCTAATGGCTTTATTTTAAAACGTCTGGAAGAAATTGGTGAGTGCTGAGCAGAGTTTAGATTATTTTATTAGATTATATTCCCTACAGTGTGGAAACAGGCCCTTTGGCCCAAGAAGTCCACACTGCCCCTTGAAGCATCCCACCCAGATCCATGCCCCTATAACCCACACACCCCTGAACACTACGGGCAATTTAACATGGCCAATCCACCTAGTCTGCACATCTTTGGACTGTGGGAGGAAACTGGAGCACCTGGAGGAAACCCACACAGACACGGGGAGAATGTGCAAACTCTGCACAGTTACCCGAGGCTGGAATCGAACCCGGGTCCCTGGCGCTGTGAGGCTGCAGTGCTAACCACTGAGCCACTGTGCCGCCCCAAGGTCCAGTCTGCCCTGCTCAGGTTTAGCAGTTTGCTGTGGCCGAGCCAGCATCTGCTTTGGTGCTTCTCAGTCACATCCTCAAAGCTCTTCTTCTGAGGCAAATAGAGATCCTGCAGGCAGCCGCCAGCTGCTTGTCTGGAAGATTTAAGCGAGGCCTGGTGGCTACTTTTGGGCCTATCTGGGTGCGTGTTGCTTTCATCATGCCCAGCCTGCATCTGAAAGTAGGCCCAGGTGAATTTCTATCCCAAAACTTCTGATGCTACAGACTGCCTGAGTACAACACTCAAATATCAGTCAACATTGCTTGAGTCTCTGGAGTGAATGCACTGTCTTCTGACTGAGCCAAACATCCTGTAATACTACCCCTTTGTGCTCCCACCTCAATGAATTTCAGGCATGACAGTGAGATTGAATTCTTTGCCCCCACCCAGTCACATCTTATTTGTATCTTTTGCTTTCAGCAGACATTTTCTTTTTTCATTTCTATCATTTACCTGTATTTTACATTTCAATCTTCCCCTTACCATCATGAGCGTATTCTTTCTCTTTCAATCTGACCGTCCTTACCCTCAGTTCCTTATGCACCCCCTCTCACACTGTCTACAGCAAAAACCCCAGAAGCAGTCATATCAGACATGAAACTGTTTCTCTCTCCACAGATGCTGCTAAACCTGCTGAGTTTCCTCAGTATTTTCTGTTTGTGTTTCAGATTTCCGAAAACAGCAGCATTTTATGTTTATGCTACTGTCCGCTGAGCCTTAAGGACAGTCATATTCACAAATGAGGCATTTTTTAAATAGAATCTCTTTTATTTGTTAATGAGCTGACTTCAAGTGGGGCAGCACAGTGGCTCAGTGGTTAGCACTGCAGCCTCACAGCACCAGGGACCCAGTTCGATTCCAACTTTGGGTGACTGTCTGTGTGGAGTTTGCAAGTGTGGAAGGTATAGAGGAGACGTCAGAGGGAGGTTCTTCACCCAGAGAGTTGTGAGCGCATGGAATATTTTGCCAGTGGTAGTCGTGGAAGCAGAGTCATTAGTGACATTTAAGTGACTGCCAGACATGCACATGGACAGCAGTGAATTGAGGGGAATGTAGGTTAGGTTATTTTAATTTTGGATTGGGATTAATCCACGGCACAACATCGTGGGCCGAAGGGCCTGTACTGTGCTGTACTCTGCTATGTTCTATTCTCCCCATGCCTGCATGGGTTTCCTCCGGGTGCTCCAATTTCCTCCCACAGTCCAAAGATGTGCAGGTTAGGTGGATCGGCCATGCTAAATTGCCCATAGTGTTCAGGGGTGTGCAGATTATAGGGGAGTGGGTCTGGGTGGGATGCTTCAAGGGGCAGTGTGGACTTTTTGGGCCAAAGGCCTGTTTCCACACTGTAGGGATTCTATAAATAAATTCAGTTTTGATCCCCAGCTTTAGATTTCTGACCTGGCCGTATCACACTTGCCTGCCTGGATAGTGTACTATCTCCAGACCTAATTACTTTCTAACGTTAAAGAAAGGAAAATGTGTATTTATAAAGCAAATTAAACATCTTCAGAAAGTCACAAGTATTTTACAACTCATAAAGTACTACTCAAATATAGTCACTGTTGTAGTACAAGAAACAAGGCAGTCAATTTAGCTGCAGCAAGTTCCTGCAAATAGCAATGACCAGATAATTTGTTTTAATATGTATAACTTTATGATTTTTATAATATTTATGGGGTGGAGGCAAAGCCGACCTATTTTGCCCACCCCTAATTGCCCCTGAACTGAGCACCTTGCAAATGCATGACTGTGGGCCTGGAATCGCATGTAGGTCAGACTGGATTAGGATGGCAGATTTCCTTCCCTAAAGGTTGGTAGTGAGCCTGATAGGTTTTCACAACAATCGATGATTGTTACCGTGATTGAGACTTTGAAATTTGTTTTCAATTCCGAATCGATAGGTTGAATTTAAATTCCACTAGCTCCTGTGGTGAGAAGTAACCCTGTAATCTCAAATTACTAACATGGGCCTCTGGATATTTAGCCCAGTCGCCTTACCCTATACCACCATCTCCCCCAAGGGGGAGGTAGGAAAATGCACCTAATGAGGTACATTGAAACAAAATTCATTTAAAAAAATGTGATTGTCAAGTTGACTCATTGTATGTGGCCAGTGATTAATGTTGCTCTTGGGCTGTCTCATTTCAGGTCGATTCTGTGGTGAGAAACTTCCGGAACCCATCATTTCCACTGACAGCTGGCTCTGGATTGAGTTCCGCAGCAGCAGTAACTGGATGGGAAAAGGCTTCTCTGCTGTGTATGAAGGTGTCGATGTTTTTATATATTTTCTTAATGTTTCTGTATTGATGTTTTTCAAGAAAACCATATTTTCACAGGTGATGTTTTGCCAATGATTTACACTAACAAAAATGACCCCATGAACCTTTACGGAAAGTTGAATTGTTTAGGACTGTTATTTTAAGTGGAAAGCTGAAGGCCAATGTTTGTATCAGTGATCATTTAAAAGTTAATAAAAGTCAGCTTTTGCACAAGATTAAAACCTGGAAAATAGGAGCAGGAGTAGGCCATTCAACCCTTTGAGCTTGGTCTGTCATTCAATATGGCTGATCATCCAACTCAGCACCCTGTTCCTGCTTTCTCCCCATTTGATCCCTTTAATTCTAAGGATTATATCTGACTCCTTCCCGAAAATATTTAGTGTATTGGCTTCAATTGCTTTCAGTAACAGAGAATTCCACAAGTTCACCACTCTCTGGGTGAATAAGTTTCTCCTCATCTCAGTCCTAAATGCCCTACCCTGTAACATTAGACTGTGACCTCTGGTTCTGGACACCCTGTCATTAGGAGTGCCCCCTGCTCCGTGCGTTTATCCTGTCGAGTCCTGATAGAATTTTAGAGATTTTTGTGGTTCCCCCTCATGCTTCTACACTCCAGTGAATGTAACTGTTACTGATTCTATACCTACACCAGTCCTACCATATCAGGAAGCAGTAAACCTTTATTGCACCCTCTCCCTGGCAGAACATCTTCACTTACATCAGGAAACAGAAACCACAGGCAATGCTCCAGGTGTGGTCCCACCAAGGCCTTGTACAATTGCAGCAGGCCATCCATGCCCCTGTACTCCAATTGTCTCACTATGAAGGCCAACATAATATTTCTCGTCTTCAGCGCCTGCTGCACCTGCATGCTCACTTCAACACCCAGGTCTTGTTGCACCTTCCTCTTACCTAGTACCGATGAGTATTTACAGTAGATCTTCAGACAATGTTAGCACCAATGATGCCCTCCACACCCACTTCGACTCCAACCTTTAGAGCTCAGTTGCCAGTTTTAGAGCTGATGCTAATGTGCCTGGCACTCAGAGACGCTCCGCTGCTCAAGAAGGTTAAATACTTTTCAAACTCTGGCACAGGGGCTTTACATTTTGGAATGGGGTCCAAAAGGGAAATAGACCCATCTGTGAAGGAGGAAAGCTAATAGGAGAAAAATTGTGAGGATAGATGAACAGTCTTCTGTTGGCACAGACCTGTTGGGCTGAATGGCTTCTATGTGTGGAGTGCTGATTTTTGATTTACAGTGTTTGAAACGGGAGAGTGGGACAATGTATAACTGTGAATAGGAAGGCAGTGATGTGAATGAGCTGGCTGACAGAATCATCTGCTTTTTGTCCAGCAGGATGTGGTAGTAAGGGAGAGGGGCACATTGAAGGATATGAACTGGGTGAGGTATGAAGAGAAGCAGTAGCATGGGCCAGGCAGTGGCTGGAATATGCTCCTGACCCAGTGATGTCCCGAAGGATGGAGAGTAGGGAGTCAGCATCTGGCCTCTCCACTTGCCCCAGGCTGACACAATCACTTTGTGTGCTGCCTTCTCTTGCTCCACAAGAGACGGCGTGTCCATGGTGGACTTCTGTAACATTTTTGGAGACTTTGTGCCTGTGCCGTAGCTGCTCAGGTCCTGCAGGTGTTGGATGAGAGCTGTGAGTTTCGATAGTGGTGAGAATAGCAGGTGCTATGTGAAAGTAAAGATAGATGCACTTGCATTTCTATAATGCCTAATACAACCTCAGGACATCTCAAAATGCTTAGCAACTATTGAAGAACTTTTTGAACTGTGGTTATTGTTGAAATGTTGAGGTGCATAGCAAGCTCCTGCAGAACAAAATGAACGTGCCCAAGGAGTCTGTTTTGTGATGTTCATAAATATTAGTCAAGACTTCATGGAGCACTCCTCTGGTTTACTTCAAATGGTGTCTTGGAATGCTCTCCATCCCTGCAGGGAATGTGTGTGCCCTCAACTTGATGCCTGATCCTCATGACACTGTGCCACTTCCTGAATACTCCATCAATCTTAGACATTCGTACTCAAGGCCCTGGAGGAGGATTTGAGCTCACAAAATACGACGATATACCATTGCTTACAGCTTATAGAATCCATAGATTGCAGTGTTACAGCTCAGTATAAAAGGGCAACAGGTTTATTTGAAAGCACAAGCTTTCAGAGTTTTGCTGCTTCTTCAGGTGTCAGGGAGAGAGGTGGCCTCAGACAGAGAGTTTATAAGCAAAAGATGAAAGGGTCATAGAAATGATGTGAATGTATCGAACAAACCTAAGATGGCTGTTAAATCTTCAATCAGTTAGAAAGGATTATTGTGCAAATCCCAGAATTGCTTTCCAGTCACTGCCCTGAGATGACTAAAGGCTTTGTCAGTATACCATAGGTGACATCCCAGGTCAGATAATGCTCTTTAGCTATGAGACCTTGTTTAGAATCTGGCTATGTATTAACTTGGAGTCAGACTGGTTTTGTTTCCAAAGTAGAAATTTGTAAATGCCACATAGACTGTGTACAGATTGCGTGCTTTTTGAACAAAATAGAATGTATTCGCAATTACAAATCTGCAGATGCAAGTTTGTGTGCTTGTGCGTGTCCCGGTTGAGGCTGTCCTCATGTGTACTGAACTTGCCTATCAGCCTCTGCTCAACGACTCTGCATTATTGAGTATCCTGAAGTGTGCCTTGGAAGACGCTTAGCTGAAGTTCCAAAACTGAATGTCTTTGACCACTGGCGGAGGGGTGCTGATAAAACCTTTAGTTATGTCAGGGCTCTAATAATGTAATAGGGGTTATAACAGGGTCATGATGTAATAGGGGCTGTTATGCGGCCAGAGTGTAATACCAGCTATTATAGGGCCTCAGTGTGAAAGGGGCTCTTACAGAGTCACAGTGTAATTGGGGCCATTACAGGCCCACAGTGTAACATGTGTTATTACAGCAGCCCAGTTTAATGGGAGGCTCATTGCCCATCCCTAGTTGCCCATTGAGAAGCTGGTGGTGAGCTGCCTTCTTGAACCGCTGCAGTCCTCCCGGTGTAGTTTGACCCACAGTGCTGTTAGGGTGAGAATTCCAGGATTTTGACCCAGCGACACTGAAGACGCAGCTATTAATTTCCAAGTCAGGATGGTAAGCAGCTTGGAAGGGAATGCACTGGTAATGGATGTGGAAGAGAAATGCTTTTTCACATAGTGAGTGATTAAGGCCCGGGAATGCATTTCCTAAGAATGTGGTGGAGGCATGATCAATCAATGCTTTCATAAAGCAATTAGACAGTTCCTTTTCAAAAGTTGTACATTATTACAAACACATGAATTAAAAGCAGATAAACGGCAGAGAGTTTCAAAGTTGCAATAGTCTTAACAGGAAGATGTTTTCCTCATCGTTGCCCTAAATGGGCGGTCCTTAATTTTAAAATAGTGTTTCCCAGTTCTGGGACTGACCCACAAAGAGGAACCATCCTTTCATATCCACTTTGTGAAGACCATTCAGGATCCTATACACTTCAATCAAGTTACCCCTTACTCTTCCAAACTCCAGTGTAGAAAAGCCCAGTCTGTCCAAATTATTTGTCAACTCAATCATTCAAGTAAATCTCCTCTCCATTGCCTCCAATCCATTTACATCCTTCCTCAAATAACTATTTGAGATGTGGCCTGACCTGTAGAACTGAAACATAATCTCCATACTTTTATGCTCAGTTCCTCTTGTAATAAAGTATAGCAGACCAATGCCCTTTTTGATTACACGCTGTGCTTGCACACCAACATTTTGCGGCTCATGCACTCAATCCCTCCGTTCCTTGGAGTTCTGCAGTCCGTCCTCCATTTAGATTATGGGGAGGAGGCAAGAGAATGGCACTGAATGAAATGTTCATTCAGTCAGCAGGTAGACACACAGTGGGCTGAATGGCCAGGTAATTCTGTGATTCCAGGTAAGGACAGTTGAAGGGCAGAGGAGACATATTGAACCAGTTAGGGTTTTACAACAAACCCACACATTTAGAAATATCTTGAAACTGAATTAAGAGGCTTGAGTTGTCCTGGTGGCACTTAAACTGGCATTGTCTGGATGACAAGATGGTGTTGAGACCACTAGATTACTGCCTACTGCTCCCAGCATCTGCTGACTGACTCCAGATCTCCAGGATCCACTTACATCCCTATACCTGAGTCACACAACATGGAAACTGACCAGTCATTGCCGACCATAAACCCGAAGTAAATTAGTCCCACTAGCCTGCGCTTATCCCATATCCCTTCAAATATTTCTTATCCAAACATTGTAACTTTACCCACATCCATCTTGTCCTCTGGCAGTTCATTACACAGGTGAACCACTCTGTGTAAAAAAGTTGCCCCCACCATGTCGTCTTTAAATATTTCTTCTCTCACCTGAAAAATATGCCCCCTAGACTTGAAATCCCCCACCCTATGGAAAACACTCCTGCTGTTTACCTTATCTATCTATGTGGTTTTGTAAACCTCTGTATTGTCACCCCCCAACCTCCGACACTCTAGTGGAAAAAGTCCCAGCCAATGCAGCCTCTCTTTATAATTCAAACCTTCCATCCCTGGTAAACCACTTCGGAATGCTTGACTGTTGGCATGCCCCTTGGGGATTCCTGGGATGGCAAACACAGTCCGGGGGCAACTGGTCCGATTGTCCTTCAAGGTCAGGCTAGTGGGTCCCTGTCCCCCATCCCATTGTGCTCAGCTCCACCACATGGGGCTCCTCAAGAGGAGTTCAGCACCAAGATCAAGATCCAGTCAGAGCACACACACCTCCCCCAAACCCCCATCCACCACCCCCACCATCCACCAGTCACCACCACTTCCCAGGACGAGAGAACGAAGTAGGTCAAAGACCAGGTGGGATTAGAATGTGCAGCTAGATTATTCAGTCAGCACAGGCACAATGGGCTGAGTGGCCTCTTTCTGTGCTGTAATATTTCTATGGTTTTATGCTGTTTTTGCCCAATCTAATTTAATTTCCTTTAAAGGAATATCCCTTTAGACTTCATGCTGCCTCGAGGGAAGACTCTCCTTGAGGTGTACACTCCACTCACATTCCATTCTACTTGATAGTCCCCAGAATCAGTTGCTCACCTGGACCCTGTCAAATGTGAAGAGGATGAAATGATGGTTCCATCACTTTGCGGAGTCTGGGCCCTGTGTGTTGGGCACCGGTGGCCACCTGTGCCCTGTCCAGAGCTTGGAGAGGGCTGGCCAAGGGGCCCCTCCACAGCACTACCCTGATGCTGGGACTCCCTAGTCCCTGATCCTTCCACAGGTCAGCTGAGCCTGGGCATTTTAGAGAGCCTCCCCCTGCCAGTTGTGTCAGAGCAGTGATACAATTCAGTGGGAGAACAGCTCCCTCAGCCAGAGTCACCATCAGGAATATTCTTAATCCTTCCTTACACCTTTCTTAATCTCGTTACGGGCTTGCCTAGACCTCAAACTCTGAAAGCCCTTTCCTAAACCTCTTCAAGAAATGTCTTCTGATTATATAGGTTATTGGAGGAAAGCTGGAATGTGGAGTAATCAGATCAGACACGGTCTTGATGACTAGCAGAAGAGACTGGAGGGGCTGAATGGCCACCTCCTTTTAATTTCTGGGTTTTTTTTATGTAAAGAGAGCTTCTGGTCCCCCACCCTGATATGATGTTCTGAGTCGTGGTGTGTCATTTTGTCTGGTAACTCTCAATGATGCACCTTAGATATTTTAGAGCTTTAGTATGAATGTAAATTGTACAGTGTATTTATGTAAATTCATAGAATCTGTAACAAACATTCCTTCCCCACAAAGCGCATGACACATTTCCAACTCTCCTTTACTCTGCAGCAATCTGTGGGGGTGATATTCACAAGGATACAGGTCAGATTCAGTCTCCGAATTATCCCGATGACTACCGGCCATCCAAGGAATGTACCTGGAGGATCACTGTTGCGGAGGAGTATCATATAGGCCTCGTTTTCCAGGCCTTTGAGGTAAAGCCAAGCTTTCATTCTGTGTGTGCGTGCATGTGTGTGTTTGTGTGTGTGTTATTGGTGGTGGTGGTGGGGGGCACTGGATTCCTGCTTGGCGTGCACTGGGGGGACACTGGATTCCTGCACTGTGTGTGTGAGAAACTGGGGCACTGGATTCTCGTCTCTGTGGATTTAAAGTACAATTGTTGGCATTAATAGGGGCTGGAATTGCCCCAACCTCAGCTGCTTGGGGTTGGGGGCTGTCAATCCGAGATCCAGCTCCATGTCCCAGGGCAGTTAATACCCGAAAGTTCAGCTGGCTTCCTCACACCACAGGAAATTTGTGTCCATTCAGCGACAGGGGACTGTGGAGAGGTAAAGTCGTGGCGTGCGATGAGAATGTTGCTGGGATTGACTTTCTGGAATGTTCTGTGACTTGTCTGACTTCCATTGACTCTGAGATCGATCTCTCCATAAAGAGCTTCCTGTTTGCTCTTTCCAGATTGAAAGACACGACAGCTGTGCGTATGACTACCTGGAGGTGCGTGATGGAGACAGTGCTACCTCACCACTGATTGGCCAGTTCTGTGGTTATAATAAACCGAGTGACATCAAGTCCAGCTCCAACAAACTCTGGATGAGGTTTATGTCGGACGGCTCAATCAGCAAGGCTGGTTTCGCAGCAAACTATTTCAAGGGTGAGTTTGCCCCTTCGCTGAGATTGAAGGCCATTCACCCATCGAGCCAATGCTGGCTCTCCAAACAACCAGTCCAGTTTGCCTCACGCTCTAGGTCCTTTGCCATAGCTTCTACTAATTTTGTTCTGTCTTCATTTATTTCCTCAATTCTGTTTTGAAAATGATAATCAAATCTGTTTCTACTGTCGTTCCAGATAACGCATTAGTTCTGTTTAGTTTTAAAAGTTGTATCTTGGAACAATATCTCATCCCTGAGTCTTCTCCCAGTATTCCAATGACCAGGTTTCCATTCTGCTGAGAGAGCTGGGTTTGAGCAGTGCAGTGTGTCATTGCCCCCAAGATCAGTGACTTGCACTGAGCCAGAAGGTACTGGGTTCAAGGCTTGCTGCACAGACTTGTCCAAAAGGGCATAAGGCTAATACTTTAGTGCAGGGCTGAGGGAGTGCAGCACTGTCAGAGGTCCTATCTCTCGGATGAGCTGTTAAACCAGGCCTCATGCCTCCCCTCTGTTGTACCAAGTAGCCGGGTCCAGAGAGCACTGTCCCTTTAATTGTCCTCCTGGCCTTGCCCAAGAGCTCCACCTGCTGTCATAATGGGGAACTGACAGCGGTTACAATGCTGGAATTGAGAGCTTCCCAGCTTTGTGGTTTTTCGAAGTTAGCAGCCCTACCTCCACCACCACTGCACCCGCCCCGCCACCGTGTGCGTCAGTTTTGTGAAAGTGCAACTCATAGAACCACAAAGCTCAGAGAGAGAGATCATTTGGCCCTTCGTGCCCACGATGGCCAAAAAACGCACTTGATGTACCTTACTGCCGAGCTCGGATTGTAAATCCAAGTATGTTTCTGGCTGGTGCTGAGGGTATCTGTCACCATTAGCCTTTCAGTGAGTGGGTTTCAAACACCCCCCACACCCAGAGGGAAAATATTTCACCTTTAATCCTTCTACTGACCCCTTTAAATCAACATCTCCTGGTATTAGCAAGGGAAACCAGTCTGACTGGCCCACTGTGTCAAAGCCCTTCCTATTTTATCCACCTCCATTAAATTCCCAGTTCATCTCCTTGGTTCCGAGCAAAACAACCCCAGCCTGTCCAATCCTTCCTCATCGCAATCCAATCTTAGTAAATCTGCTATGGACCCTTTCTTGTGCAGTCGCATCTGACCTTTGATGTGGTGATCAGAACTGTGCACAACACGTGCTGTGATATAATTGTTGTTTTACATGGTCCCAGCATAACTATACCCTCTCCCTCTCTGCTTTTATATTCTGTACCTTAATCATCCTCCCCACCTGTCCAGTCATCTCTGAGGTCTCTAATTTATTTCTTTGCCTCGTTAATCCTTCTTTAGTTGTACTGTCTCAGACTCCCCTGGTTTGAACTCCATTTGCCACTGACCCAATAACCCGACAGCTATGTTAGAGTCTCCCTCGAGCTTTCTTAATCACCAGGCAGGCAATTTCTGTATTCTTGCAAGTTTCTCAATCATATGGTGGCTCAGTGGTTAGCACTGATGCCTCATAGCGCCAGGGACCCGGGTTCGATTCCATCCTCAGGCGACTGTCTGTGTGGAGCTTGCACATTCTCCCCATCTCTGGGAGGGCTTCCTCCAGGTGCTCTGGCTTCCTCCCACAGTCCAAAGATGTGCAGGTTAGGTGGATTGACCATGCTGAATTGCCTGTAGTGCCCAGGGATGTTTAGGTTAGGTAGGTTAGACCTAGGAAATGTAGGGAATGGGTCTGGGTGGGATGCTTTTCAGAGGGTTGGTGTGGACTTGTTGGGCTGAATGGCCTGTTTCCACACTGTAGGGATTCTATGATTCTTTCAGAATCAAATCATTGATGTAAACCATTCCCAGAAAGCCTTGTACAGAGTCCTGCAGAACCTCACTGGAAAAAGCCTCCCAAACATAAACACCCATCAGTCAACACCCTTAGCTTCTAGTCTCTGAGCCAATTCAGATCCAACTCATTTGGGTTCCTTGGACTTTTACTTCTGTGAATGGCCTGCCATTTAGGACATTCCTAAAAGCGTCCCCAAAACCATCAGCTGTAGGGTATGCAATGGGCTAGTGGTATTATCGCTAGACTATTAATCCAGAAACCAAGTGAATGTTCAGGGGACCCGGGTTCAAATCCCATCACGGCAGATGGTGGAGTTTGAATTCAATTTAAAAAAGTCTGCAATTAAGAATCTACTGATCGTCTGGTTCACTAATGTCGTTCAGAGAAGGAACTCTGCCATCCTCACCTGGTCTGGCCTACATGTGACTCCAGACCCACAGCAATGTGGTTGACTTTCCATTTCCCTCTGAAATGGCCTAGCAAGCCGCTCAGTTGTACCAATTGCTAAAATGTCTGAAAGATTTGGAACTGGACGGCTCACCTGGCATCGACCTAGGCAGCGGAAAATACAATAGCAGAAACAGTGCTGTCAACCCTGCAAAATCCTCCTCACTAACATCTGGGGGCTAGTGCCAAAACTGGGAGAGCTGTCTCACAGACTAGTCTAGCAACAGCCTAACATAGTCATGCTCATGGTATCTTACCTTACAGACAATGTCCCAGGCAGCACCATCACCATCCCTGGATATGCCCTGAGGATGTTACTGTGTTAGGAAGTACTATAGGGTCTGGAGGATGTTACCGACATAGGCAACACTGTAGGGGCTGGAGGATGTTCCACAGATTGGGAGGAGTATTGGGGCTGGAGGATGTTACAGAGATAGGAAGGACTATAGGGGCTGAGGGATGTTTCAGAGATTGGGAGGAGTATAGTGGCAGGAGAATGTGACAGAGATAGGAAGGACTCTCGGGGCTGGAGCATGTTACAGAGATAGGAAGGAGTATAAGGGCTGGGGGATGCTACAGAGAAAGGGAGGAGTATCAGGGCTGCATGATGTTACAGAGATAGGAAGGACTATCGGGGCTGGAGCATGCTACAGAGACAGGAACGAGTCTTGCAGCTGGATGATTTTACAGAGATCGGGAGGTCTATAGGGGCTGGAGGATATTACAGTGATAGGATGGAGTATTGGAGCTGGAGGATGTTACAGTGATAGGGAGGACTGTAGGGGCTGGAGGATGTTACAGAGATTGGAAGGAGTATAGGGGCTGGAGCAAGTTACAGATATAGGGCGGAGTATTGTCGCTGGAGGATGTTACAGAGATAGGGAGATCTATAGGGGCTGGAGGATATTATAGTGACAGGAAGGAGTATCGGAGCTGGAGGATGTTACAGAGAAAGGGAGGAGTATAGGGGCTGCAGGATGCTACAGAGATAGGAAGGACTCTCGGGGCTGGAGCATGTTAAAGAGATAGGAAGGAGCATAGGGGCTGGAGGATGTTACAGAGATTTGAAGGAGCATAGGGGCTGGAGCATGTTAAAGAGATTGTAAGGAGTATAGAGTCTGGAGGATGTTACAGAGATTTGAAGGAGTATAGAGTCTGGAGGAAGTTACAGAGATGGGAAGGACTATAGGTTCTGGAAAATGTTAGAGATTGGGAGGGATGATAGTGCAAATTCTGAGATGCTGTTGGTGCAGAAGTCTCTGGATCCAGGCAACAGAGTTTTCACTGTTGTGAACTTTAGGAAGGCTGAGATGGATCGGTAGTTTTTTTTAATTAGTGGAAGAATCAAAGTGCCTGGGGATAAGGCAGAACAATGATTTGAATCAGCCTAAATCTAGCTCTGTTGCAGTGAATGGGAGAGCATACATAATGGCATGAATGGTCTGTTCCTGCTCCAAAATGGGGTGGTGAGTAGGAGTGGAAGAGTCTGGAAGGGACTGCGCATTATCATTGATTCAATTCCTGATGGAAATGTGGCCAATGGAAATCAGGATGGGCTCACGGGAAAGGGGAGAGTTAAAAACAATCCCTTCTCTGAGTAGCTGTGGGTAATACGTTTCTGTTGTTCCTTACTTTTAAACTTCCATCATCTCTCTTCTTCTCCCCTTCCTTTCCCTCCTTTTCATGTCACTCCATCTTTCTGTCCCTCCTCTTTTCTTCCTTCTCTCCATCTCTGTCCCTTTCTCTCTCCTCTTCCATCTCCTCCTTCTCCCTGCTTCATTTTCGGCCAGTCACTCTCTCTCTCTGTCCCACTCGTCTCCCTCTCTCTGGCCACTCCTTCCTCTCTCTCTATCTCGCTCTAGACCCTGTCTCCTAACCACACCTTCTTTCCCCCCCTTTTCTTATCCCTCCTTCCTTCTTCTGCTCCACCTCTCTCTCCCTCCTCTCCCAGTCTCCCTCCTCCCATTCCCTCTCTTTCCCTCTGTCTTCCTCCTTCCTGCCTCTTGCTGTCTCTCTCTCTCTGTCTCCCCCTCTCTCTCCCTGTCCCCCAACCTCTCTACTCCCCGTCACCATCCTTACCTCTCCCTCTCCCAGCCCCTCTCCTTTCCCTCCTTTGCTGTCCAAGGGTGATGATTCCTGTTGTTTGAATTTTGTTGTTGTAGAGATGGATGAGTGTGCTCAGCAGGACCGTGGTGGGTGTCAGCAGCGATGTTTGAACACTCTGGGCAGCTATCATTGTGCGTGTGAGCCAGGCTTCGAGCTGACCTCAGACCAAAGGACGTGTGAAGGTAACTCTGACAGCCCACGGTCCCATCGCTGTCTGAAGACCCCACGCACCACCACCATTGTCCATCCCTCACCCTGGCCCTCCCCTTTCCCTGTCCCTTCACTCTGCCCCCTTCACTTTGCCACCCCCTCACTCTGCCCCACCGCCCCCTCACTCTGCCCCTTCCAATCCCACCCTCACACTGATCTCCCCCCGACCTGACCCCACGTCTCTGCACTGACCAATAATGGCAAGTGTACCAATGTCACCTTCACTATCCTGTCTACCTGCGACTCTGAACACCCCCGCCACCCTCTGCCCCCTCACTCTCTCCCCTTACACTCTCCCCCACCACAAACCTCTGACCCTCTATTCTGACCCCCACACTCTGTCCCCCTTCACTCCAGCCCTCCCTCACTCTCTCTGTCTCCGCCTCTCTCCCCCTCCCCTCCTGCATACTCCACAGTAGGTGGTGGTTTCTGCTGGGATCAGCTGGGATGTCTCAGGTTGATTTGCTGCCACAGTGCCCCTTGCTGGTCTTCTCCAGAGTTCCCAATACCAGGCGGGGAAGGATTCTAACACCAACACTTCAGCAGAACTGGCGCCTTCCTAGTTAAACAGGAGATGTTTATAACATAGTAATTAAGGGCTAGTTACATTATATCTGAGACACGTGATTGCCTCTTGTGAGGCGCTATGTTGCAACTTCAGATTAAATTTACATTAGTCCAGCTGAAAGGCGTTCACACGAAATATATATACACACACGCACATGTGCACACACACGCACACTTGCACACACGCACACACGCACAGGGAATGGTTAGCACCTCCCAGCAACGGTCTGCCATATCCTGAAGGGTGGAACTTATCCTGTGGTGTCTGTTAACACTTTCAGGTGCACCAACACAGCCCTCCTGCTCCCTCCCACTTGCTGCTGTCCTCCTCATTACCCATTTTTTAAGTGCTGTTTCTTTTATCCCCATTTCTGATCAGTGGTTCTGGGTTCAAGCCCCACTCTGTGCAGTCTGGCCCACATTTGGGTGCAGTCCTATCCAAGATGCTGTTCTCTGAAAAGACCTTACCCCAGCGCCCCAGCTGGGAAGCGGTCACTCAGGCTGTTGTTGTGTGTGGGATTTATTTGTGTAAAATGCCTGTAACAATCTGCACTGCTGTTTGCTGATGTCGCAGAACCACAGAATTATTACAGTGCAGAAGGATGCCCATTGGCCCGAGGTGCCTGTTCCTATCCCCTAGTGTCGGTCTTCTGCCTTTTTTCCAAATTCCTGCCTACAATTACTATCCACAAAAAATCCCATGTTCTCTTGGATGCCTCAATCGAACCTACCTCCGCCACATTTCCAGGCAGTGCAATCCAGTTCCTAACTACGGCCTGTTTGAAAAAGTTACTTCTGTAAGTGTCTTAGTATTTTCGAGCTGTGCTCTGGTACAGAATCAATATCCCCCTGACTACACCCCCCTGCCCGGGATCTGACTGATTACTCTCCATGCAGTAGGGGTAGATGGCCGAGTGGTATTGTCACTGGGCTGTTAATCCAGAGACTCAGATAACGTTCTGGACCCGGATTTGAATCCTGCCACAGCAGTTGGAATTTGAAATCAATAAATAACTGACATTAAGGATCTAAAGATGACCATGAATCCATTGTTGATTGTCAGGAAAAAGCCGTCTGGTTCACTAATGTCCTTTAGGAAATGAAACTGCCACCCTTACTTGGTCTGGCCTACGTGTGACTCCAGACCCACAGCAATGTGGTTGACTCTTAACTGCCCTCTGGGCAATTAGGGATGGGCAAAAAATGCTGCTTGGTCAGTGAGGGCCTCATCCTGTTAATGAATAAAGAAAAAAAATCCCATGCTCTAAATGTTGAGTTTTCAAACTACTCCAGTTGGAGTGAAGCAATAGATCAAATAGAGTCACAGTGATGTAAAGCACTGAAACAGATCCTTTGGACCAACTCATGCGGAGGAATGGAATTGTGGGAGATATAGCAGTTTGGATCGGAAATTGGCTTGCTGAAAGAAGACAGAGGGTGGTAGTTGATGGGAAATGTTCATCCTGGAGACCAGTTACTAGTGGTGTACACTAGGGTCGGTGTTGGGTCCACTGTTGTTTGTCATTTTTATAAATGACCTGGATGAGGGCGTAGAAGGATGGGTTAGTAAATTTTCAGACGACACTAAGGTCGGTGGAGTTGTGGATAGTGACGAAGGATGTTATAGGTTACAGAGAGACATAGATAAGCTGCAGAGCTGGGCTGAGAGGTGGCAAATGGAATTTAATGCAGACAAGTGTGAGGTGATGCACTTTGGTAGGAGTAACCAGAAGGCAAAGTACAGGGCTAATGGTAAGATTCTTAGCAGTGTGGATGAGCAGAGAGATCTCAGTGTCCATGTACACAGATCCTTGAAAGTTGCTACCCAGGTTGACAGGGCTGTTAAGATGGCATACAGTGTTTTAGCTTTTATTAATAGAGGGATCGAGTTCCGGAACCAAGAGGTTATGCTGCAGCTGTACAAAACTCTGGTGCGGCCGCACTTGGAGTATTGTGTACAGTTCTGGTCACCGCATTATAAGAAGGATGTGGAAGCTTTGGAAAGGGTGCAGAGGAGATTTACTAGGATGTTGCCTGGTATGGAGGGAAGATCTTACGAGGAATGACTGAGGGACTTGAGGCTGTTTTCATTGGAGAGAAGAAGGTTGAGAGGTGACTTAATTGAAATATATAAAATAATCGGAGGGTTAGATAGGGTGGATAGGGAGAGCCTTTTTCCTAGGATGGTGACGGCGAGCACGAGGGGGCGTAGCTTTAAATTGAGGGGTGAAAGATATAGGACAGATGTCAGAGGTAGTTTCTTTACTCAGAGAGTAGTAAGGGAATGGAACGCTTTGCCTGCAACGGTAGTAGATTCGCCAACTTTAGGTACATTTAAGTTGTCATTGGATAAGCATATGGACGTACATGGAATAGTGTACGTTAGATGGGCTTGAGATCGGTATGACAGGTCGGCACAACATCAAGGGCCGAAGGGCCTGTACTGTGCTGTAATGTTCTATTTCTTACTGTTACTTTCTATTGACCAGATACCGTGAACAAATCTAGTTCCATTTGGCCCATATCCCTCTAAACCCTTCCTGTTCATATACCCATTCAGCTGCCTTTTAAGTGTTGTATTTGTACCAACCTCCACCATCTTCCTCTGGCAGCTCATTCCATACACACACCACCCTCTGCATGGAAAGATTAGTTCCTTGCATCCCTTAAAGATCTTTCCCCTCCCATCTTTTTGGACTCTCCTACTCTTGGCAAAAGACCTTGGCTATTCACCCTATACATGCCCCTCATGATTTTATAAACCTCTATAAGGTCACCCCTCAGCCTCTGATGCTCCGGCGAAAATAGCCCCAGTCTATTCAGTCTCTTGCTATGGCCCAAACCCTCCAACTCCATCAACATCCTTGTAAATCTTTTCTGCACCCTTCCTAGTTCCACAACATCCGTCCTATAGCAGGGAAACCAGAATTGACCACAGTATTCCAAAAGTTGTCTGACTAATGTCCTGTACAGCTGCACATGACCTCCCAACTCCTGTACTCGATGCACTGACCAATAATGGCAAGTGTACCAACGTCATCTTCACCATCCTGTCTACCTGCGACTCCATTCACTGCAAATGAATCGAACAAGATAACTTTTGACCTAAAGGTATGTGGGAGAAGGCAGTGAGGTTTGAATCCTGAGACTGTGTTGATGTGAGGGAGGTATTTTTTATATCACACTGTCTGCCAAGACCACTTGTAAACGTGCGCTCTAAATTCAGGTAAACCTTGAGCCATTGACAGTGACGCTGTGTGAACTCTTCCTTGCTGTTTTGGTGGTGACTTCTTTAATTTTCCATTGTGCCACAGCTGCTTGTGGTGGTTTTCTCACCAAACTCAATGGCACCGTCACGAGCCCGGGCTGGCCCAAGGACTACCCGACCAACAAGAACTGTGTGTGGCAGCTGGTGGCACCTGCCCAGTACAGGATCTCCCTGCAGTTCGAGGTGTTCGAGCTGGAGGGCAATGACGTAAGTAACACCTTGAGTTTCCTAAGGGGGAAGGTGTTGAGGCTGTCATAGAACATAGAACATAGAACATTACAGCACAGCACAGGCCCTTCGGCCCTCGATGTTGTGCCGACCTGTCACTCAGACGATTCCCAACAACAGCAGTTTGTGCCCCGGTACAGTCGGGACCCTCTTCCATAATCTACTCCAGGTACCAACAGCCACCGTGCTGTCATGAGTGGGTCACTCGCTGACCCTCCATTAGGGGGAATGGGGGGAAATGGTATTCCTGCCTTTGCTCGGGTCTCCCTCCATATCTTATCTAGACAAAGGTGAACATCCTAGTCCAAGTGCAGACTGCACCCTCTGGAGTGGAGGAAGTCTTTGGGAATGCAGTTGTTATCTCCAGCCTGGAAGGTGCCTGTCTATCACAGGATGATTAGAGGTTTTGGAGAGTCACTGTTATAGTTTTCTGACTGATGAGTGCATGCTCACACACAGTGAGGCTGCATGTTTACAGTCGTCTCGCGTTTTGCATAATTTGCTTATATCCATCTGCTCATCTCCACAGTGTCCTGTATCTGGGGGTGGGGTGGGTGGGGAGATCAGTTAGCTCAGTTGGCTGGATGGCTGGTATGTGATGCAGAGTGACACCAGTACCCTGCGTTCAATTCCTGTATTGGCTGAGGTTACGATGAAAGACTGTCCTTCTCAACCTCCCTCCTCTCCCGAGGCATGGTAGCCCTGAGGTTAAACCACCACCAGTCATCACCATCTAATAAGAGAGCAGCCCTATGGCCTGATAAGACTGTGGCAACATTGCCTTTAAGTTTGTATTAAATCTATCGGCAAATCCACCTCTGACAATCATTGAAAATACGCACCCCTCACAACATACTCCAGCATGTGTCCAACACAAGTACACGCAAACCCCCCCAAAACCCTCCACACACACACACACACACACACACACACACACACTTTTGAAGAGGTTTATGTTGACACCCTGCTCAGCACATATCGATTCCAAAACCAGCTGTGCACATTTCTTTTTATGTACGTGATACTTAATACTTGTTCACAAGTGATTGCTGGTGACAATGGTTTATTTAATAACTCATTTGATTAACTCACCATTTCATGCAGAACAGTCAGTATGTGACAGAGAAACTAGTAAAGCAGATTTTAAAAGGTCTGTGACCCTCACATCACCAGGAACTTGGTGCAATGCCACTCCCTCAGGTCATGAGCATTGGGTATGAGGAGAGGGAACAGTCACACAATCAGTATCAGTAATCCCTCCCTCCATTCACTGAAAAGTCAGTGAAGAGTACGGGGGTCTCAGTGAGCTGTTGCTTGCTACAAAAATGATCACTTCTTGCATTCACCATAAACAGTGGATGGATTGACATTGTAAAGAAATGTATGAAGCCTATATGTCAGCGTTTGTAAGTCTATAAAGTATATTTGCCAGTGCTTGCCAACATTTGAAAATAATGTGCAAACAACATAAGGATGATGTAAGAAAAATCTTTTTTGCTCATCAGGTAGTTGGTGTAGGGAATGCATTGCCTGCAAATGTGTTGGAGACAGGTTTAATTGAGGCATTCAAGATGGAGTGCATTGATGATTAATTGGATAGATATGGTGTGCTGGGATATGGTAAAAAGGCAAGAAGTTGGCACAAGGTGATAAAACCTGTACTAGCATGATGGTCTGAATGGCAGCCTCCTGCGCTGTAACTATTAGGTGAATCCATGCGGCAGGATTAGTTTGAGCTTCTGAAAGGCAGTCTGACGGGTATTGGCTCTTGCTTTGTGTGTAGTGAGTGGCTGCAGATTGAATACTGAGGGAGAACACGTTGTGTGCTTGCTTTGCTAGGTCTGTAAGTATGACTATGTTGAGATTCACAGCGGCCTCTCCTCTGAATCCAAACTACATGGCAGATTCTGTGGCTCCGAGAAGCCCGACATCATCACATCACAGTTTAACAACATGAGGATCGAGTTCAAGTCTGACAACACGGTATCCAAGAAAGGATTCAAGGGCCAGTTCTTCTCAGGTGAGCCTGGCTTTGATCTGAAGGCTCAGCACTGTTGGACCACTCAAACGCATTAGCAGTTGAGCAGGGGGTGAGATGGCCAGAATGGGGCAGGATCAGCAAAGGCCACCCGGGAGCAGAGGAAACCAAATTAGCTGCAATCGGCACCTCTGGCCTCTTTAGGAGGATGATGGACTCCCCAACAACAGTAAAGACCTGAGAACTGTCCACCACATTGCTTTCCTGCGTAATAACCCAGTGCTGGTGTCCCAGGGCTGCCTAAAAGAGACTGAAAGCCATTGTGAGGCCCCATTCCCGAAAATGGCCAGCCCTGAGTGTGGCCTGCCCTGTCTCTAACTGCTCAATAGGTCCTCAGAGGGACTGCTGTAGGCCGCTACCAAAAGTTACACTTTTAGAGACATGCAAATCACCTCACAACAGCCAGGAGAGAGTCACCACTCCCCACACTGCTCCCACCAGCTGCCCTTGTCCTCCCCCCAACAAGAAGACTCACTCGGCTTTCTAGAGATGGCCATGACAGTTTGACTGCTATGGCCAACTAACATTCCAACCAGACAAGTCAGGTCCCAGAATGAATTCTGGCTTAAAAACAGAAGTTGCTGGAAAATCCCAACAGGTCTGGCAGCGTCTGTGCAGAAAAAAATCAGAGTTAACATTTCTGATCCACTGACCCTTCCTCAGAACTGACCCCAGAAAGTTAACTCTGATTTTTTTTCTTCACAGATCCTGCCAGACCTGCTGAGCTTTTCCAGAAACTTCTTTTTGTTCCACCATCCTCAGTTCTTTCAGTTTTTATTCATGAATTCTGGCTTGTCGACTTTTTATTTATTAACGTCAATGAAACATATTTGCATGAGGTGACAGCATTTCTTTACCAACAGAAGCTTATTGTACAAAAGGAGAAATACAATAAAAGTCTTAAAAAAAGTTTTAAAATGCACAGGAAATCAAAGCTTTCAATCTGTTTCCTGACATTATCCATTACCGAGACTTACCCAGAAAATTACCCGCCAATATCAAATCTTAAAGTTCTACTTAACTGATTCTTCACAGTTTGTGTCTTGTGAAGTGTGGAGGCTTCTTGCATAAATACTCACAAAGCCAAGAGCTTAGACTTACTCAGCTCCAAATAACTTGCAGACTTCTAACCAAACAAACCTGGTTTGGAAGTTGACAGACTAAACCTCTCACCTGAATTAACTATGTTTTCCCTGACCTGCTCTAAAACAAATTCCTTTCCACTACAGGAACTATGTTTGTGTCTGACCCCAGTCACGTCTACACTTCACTACCCTGAAAGTTTTCAATCTTTCTAAACCTGAAACCTATCCTTGATTATCTGGAACTGATACGTGCTGCAAAATTCCCTATATCTGTTGTCATATACCACAGTAAACAATTTGCCATTAACACTTCAGGGGTCCACAGTCACCTGCTGTCTAACACATTGCTTTCGGTCACTGGTCTGAGGGGACTGTCTGACTCAGCTTCATTAAAACAGACCTGCTACAAACATGACCAATGCCCAAAAATCACTGTTTTGAAACACAGTAGTGTGGAGCTGGAGGAACAGGCAGCATCAAAGGGGCAGGCAAGTCAACGTTTTGGGTCAGGACCCTTCATCAGAAATAGAAAGGTCCTGATCCAAAACATCAGTTTTTCTGTTACTCTGATGCTGCCTGGCCTGCTGCGTTCCTCCAGCTCCACACTGTGTTATCTCTGACTCCAGCATCTACAGTTCTTGCCATCTCATTTTGAAATGCAAGTTCTAAAAAATGATGTTCATAGGCACAGCTCATCAGAATATGAGAAATGAGGCCCAAATTGTTTGGCTTCTTTGGATGCTGCTGGTTTATGGGTGAGGGGGTGGTGGTTGGGCGGGGGGGGGTGCGCGATTATCCCGGGGTGAGAGCTAGGTAACTGTACTGGGTAGGGGAGAGGTTCCTTCTTCATTGCCATAGCTTTGGCACTTGACAATGTACCCTCTCTTGCGGTGTGTTAGCTGTTGGCCAACTCTGTGGAGTGTCTTGGTGAAGCGCAGTATGATCTCATCTTGTTAACTCCAAGTGTTCAAACTATTGGCTTCCAGATAAAGACGAGTGCTCGGTGGATAATGGTGGCTGTCAGCACGAGTGCCTGAACACGCTCGGGAGTTACATCTGCCAGTGTCATAATGGCTTCATGCTGCACGAGAATGGCCTTGACTGTAAAGAAGGTCAGTGAGCTTGTCTCTGTCTCTCATGTTCTGCTCAGTTACTGGGTGCAAGGCAGTGAATTCCACTGGTGAGGAGATGGTTTCCCCCTTCCCCTTCTGATCCTCCAAGCCCGTGCTTGCATGAGGCTGGAACTCTGTCCTTACAAATCTTGTAGTTCTCTGTAATTTTCTCAGAAAGAGCGAGTGTGTCTTTATAAAATCTCATCTCGTTTTCACATTGCTCCACCATTAAAGAAGGAGCTTGTTAAGGAGGGGACACTTCCTGTTGGATCACACCTTCTAATGTTTAAAATATGGAGCAATTATTATGTTTTGAAATTTCTCCAAACACCATATTGGCCAATTAAAATGGCCGCCTGGATGCCCCATCACATGTGCGTGCACACAGACAGAAAGAGGCCACAGTGTGTGTCCGCCATGCATTGCTGACCTCACCATGTCTGTGCGCAGTGATGTCAGCACCAGTGCTGCCTTAGCCCCTCCTTTATTTCACATCCCTTTGTTTTTCCAAAAGGAACGACCAGTCCCAGGACCACCACAGTCATTCCATCTCGCGCCAGTTCAGTCTGAGCAGTGGCAGGGATAGATGCACCAGTTCATCCTTCACATCCTTATTATATCTCTCCTTGAGGCTCATAATTCCTCGTTGCTGAATATTTCGGTTGTTTAAACTTCGAGGGCTGTAGAGACTGGATCATTAAGGATATTCAAGGCTGAGATAGATAGATTTTTAGTCAGGAAGGGAATCGAAGGTTATGAGGAAAAGGCAGGAAAGTGGTGTTGAGGATCCTCAGGTCAGACATGATCTCATTGATTGGTGGAGAAGATTCGATGAGTTAAAAGACCTACTTCTGTTCCTAACTCATTCAGAGTCTCAGTAAGAACTGTCTGCCATGCTGCTTCCTGTTTTATTTTTCTCAGGCACTTGACACTGCCCAGATAACTTGGCATAAAAATCTTAGAGGCAATAAAACATCAGATGAACTGCAGCAGTTCTAGAAAACAGCTCACCCACCATTTCCTCAAAGGAGTAACTAGGGAACAGACAATAAATGCTAGACTAGCCATAGACACCCATGTCCCACAAGTCTAGAGAAGGAATTGTCAGAGATAGTAGGAAGTGCAGATGCTGGAGAATCTGAGATAACAAGATGTAGAGCTGGATGAAAACAGCAGGTCAAGCAGCGTCAGAGGAGCAGGAATGCTGATGTTTCGGGCCTAGACCCTTATTCAGAAAAAATGAAAATTTCTTCAGAAAAAATTGTTGGGTTTGATTTCATTTGAAAAGCTTTTCCTAATTACAGTCATTATACAAAATGCCCATCATTTCCAAATGACGAGAACTTCCTATTTGTGTTGCCTAGAGGTAATTGAACTCAGTTGCAGCTTTTAAAATCCCCAAGGAGTTTCTCAGAGGGATAACAAAATAAGATGATGGTATCGGAAGGTGTAAACAAAGGTTAGTCTTGAGGAAGGGCCTCACAGGAGATGATGAACTGGGCAAAGTTTAGCGACAGAATATTCCAGAATATACGGCTCTAAAGGATCTGTGGGCAATTGAGAGCGTACGAAGGGACGTGCCCAAGACACGAGTGGAGTGGATATTGGGAGAAAACATTCCAGAGATGAGAATGGGATACCTCAAAGGGGACACTCAAAGACAGGGAGGATGTTATTTAATTGTGAAATGTTGGGGATTTGGGGTCAAATCTAACAATTAGGTGTAATATTTACCACAGAAATAGATTGCTGAATTCAAATTTGTATTTTCAGTGGTTGGATGGTGTAGATTTTTACTTTCTCATGGGTATTGCTAACAGGGCTAGCATTTATTGCCCATCTCTAACTGCCCATGAGAAGGTTAATGTGGAGCTGACTTATTAAACAGCTGCAGTGAGCTGGATATTGGTCATTCACTGTCACCATGTGAGCGAACAACACCAGGCTGTGTGAACATCACTTCTTACAGTGGATAAAAAGAGAGGACAGTTTAGCCAAATCCCACAATTCCACTTGATTTGATAACACGGCTCCTTTGCACTTGCTTAGTAGCATATACTTTCATGGCTTCCATTTCTTAAATAGAGAGAATCTTGAGAGTGTTGAGCTTCAAAGGGACTTGGGTGCCATAGAACATTACAGCACAGTACAGACCCTTCGGCCCTCGATGTTGTGCCGACCTGTCATACCGATCTGCAGCCCATCTAACCTACACTATTCCATGTATGTCCATATGCTTGTCCAATGACGACTTAAATGTACCTAAAGTTGGCGAATCTACCGTTGCAGGCAAAGCGTTCCATTCCCTAACTACTCTCTGAGTAAAGAAACCACGTCTGACATCTGTCCTATATCTTTCACCCCTCAATTTAAAGCTATCAATTTGATGTCTGTGGTCATGAGTCACTGATGTTTGACATGCATGTACAACAAGCAATTCAGACAACATAGGAAATAGGATTTGGCCATTCGACACCTTGCGCCTGCTCCACCATTCAATATGATCATGGCTGATCATCAAGCTTAATACCCTAATCCCAGCTTCCCTCCATATCCCTTGATCCCTTTAACCACAAGAGCTATATCTACCTCTGTCCTGAAAACACTTACATTTTTTGGTCTCAGCCGCTTTCGGTGGGTAGCGAAGACACTTTGTTTGTTAGCCTTTATCCAAAGATAATTTAAATATAGGAACAAAAGTGCCTAACTGCAATTATATAGTGTCTCAGTAAGAGCATGCCTAGAATATTGCACAGTTTAAGTTTCCTAGGAAAAGGTAAACTTGCCATAGAGGGTGTTCAGAGGAGGTCCACCAGAGTAATCCTTGAGATGACTGGATCATCCTGTGAGGAAAGATATAGGAGACTGGTTCTAAATTCAGAATGGTTTTGAACAGTGAGATGTGTTCTTGTTAAAATTTCCAAAACTCTTGTGCGGCTGGATAGAGCAGGTGCCAAGAGGACGTTGCCCCTGGTTGGGTTGGTGTAGGGATTGGGGAGTGGTGTTTAGATCCTGGGCCCATAATCTCAAAGTAAGAGACATGCCAATGAGGAGAGGGAGAGGAGGAGTGGGGATGGAGTGATTCTCTGGAAGTCTCTCCCCATGAGACTGTGCAACCTCAGCCATTGAGCAGGGTTTAAGATAGATTTCGATTAAAGATATCAAGGGATACAGGAACCGTACTGGAGGATTTTGTTGATGTAGAATTTGACCCATCAATTGGTTGAATGACAGACCAGGCTCAAGTGACCAAGTGATCTACTCCTGCTCCTAGTGCAAATGTTCTTATATTCTGAGAATAAAGACCAGTTTTCATTTTTGTGAACAGGTCTACAAATCCACACTAAATGGGCTGAAGACACCTGTGTTGAACTCAACTCATAATCATTGTGCAATGACTCAGTTCTATCTGTGTGCAAGTCTGCCCATCCGTCTATGTATGTCTGTGTATGTGATGTGCATGCCTGTACGTGTGTATGTGTCTATGTGCGTACATGTCCATGTGAAGTCTGTGTGCATACATGTCTGTGTGAGTCTCTGCATACTTGTCTGTGTGAGTGTGTGCGTGACTGTGTCTGAGCATGTCTGTGTGCACATCTCTGTGTATATGTACGTGTGTCTATTACAGTGTCAACCTAGATTAGGTACTGAACTCCCTGCAGTGTGAATGCACACTTTGTGAATTCCTCCTTGATCAGGTAGCTGCTGGCTGTGTACAAGATTGCAGAGATCTCAGAGAACAGGTTAGCAGTCCGGCTTAGTCTGTGTCTCTGTGTTAAAATGTCGAAGTTCTAAATTGAATTTAAACAAAATTCATGATTTTTCTATAAAGCTTTTCCACTGCTTCCCTTCTAGCTGGCTGTGAGCATAAAACAAGCAGTGCCGAGGGAGTGATTACCAGCCCGAACTGGCCTGACAAGTACCCCAGTCGTAAAGAGTGTACCTGGGTCATATCTGCCACCGCGGGTCATAGAGTCAAGCTGGTAAACATTTTCATTTTACACTGAGCTGCTGTCCGACTCAAAATATGAACCAGAGAGTAGGAATGTCCTTTTATTCATTTACTCATAAGACGTGGATGTTGCTGGCTGGACCAGAATTTATTGCCGATCCCTAGTTGCCCTTGAGATCAAAGAACAAAGAAAATTACAGCACAGGAACAAGCCCTTCAGCCCTCCAGGCCTGCGCCGATCCAGATCCTCTATCTAAACCTGTCGCCTATTTTCCAACGATCTGTATCCCTCTGCTCCCTGCCCATTCATGTATCTGTCTAGGTACATCTTAAATGATAATATCATGCCCGCCTCTACCACCTCCGCTGGCAATGCGTTCCGGGCACCCACCACCCGCTGTGTGGAGAACCTCCCAGGCATATCTCCCTTAAACTTTTCCCCTCTCACCTTAAAATCATGATCCCTAGTAACTGAGTCCCCCACTCTGGGGAAAAAAGATTCTTGCTATCCATCCTGTCTATACATCTCATTATTTTGTAGACCTCAATCAACCTCCATCTTTGTAATGTAAATAATCCTAAACGACTCAACCTCTCTTCATAGCTAGCACCCTCCATACCAGGTAACATCCTGGTGAACCTCCTCTGCACCCTGCCCGAAGCATCCACATCCTTTTAGTAATGTGGCGACCAGAACTGTATGCAGTATTCCAAAAGTGATCAAACCAAAGTCCTACACAACTGTAATATGACCTGCCAACTCTTGTACTCAATACCCAGTCCAGTGAATGAAAACATGCCATGTGCCTTCTTGACCACTCGATCAACCTGTGTTGCCACCTTCAGGGTACAGAGGACCTGAACACTATTACTCCATACTTCCACTATTACTCTCTGCTTCCCACTATCAAGCCAGTTGTGTATCCAATTTGCCAACTCTCACTGGATGCCATGTGATTTAACCTTCCAGAGAAGCCTACCATGTGGTACCTTATCAAAGGCCTTACTGAAATCCATACAGGCTACGTCTACCGGCCTACCCTCATTAACCTTCCTGATCATTTGATTAAAGATGTCTAACAATTCTGTGAGACATGATCTCCCACACATGAAGCCATGCTGACTACTCTTAATCAAACCCTGCCTTTCTAAATACATGTATATTTAATCCCCCAGAATCTTCTCAAGTAACTTACCTACCACAGATGGTAAGCTTACTGGTCTATAATTCCCGGGGTTTTCTCTGCAGCCCTTCTTGAATAAGGTCACAACATTTGCCACCCTCCAGTCTTCCAGGACCTCACCTATGGCTAACGATTATGCAACTAAACCAACAGGGTCCCTGAAATTTCTTTTCTAGCCTCTTGCAGAGTTCTTGGATATATCTGGCCAGGACCAGGAGATTTATCCACCTTCATATATTCTAATACTTCCAACACTTCTCTGCTGTCACCAAGATATTGCCACTAACTTTCCCAAATTCCCAAATCTTTGTCTTTTTTCACGGTAAACACAGAGGAGAAGTATTCATTGGGAACCTCACCCATCTCACAGGATTCCACACATACATGTCCACCTTAGTACTTGAGGGGTCCTATTCTAGAACATAGAACATAGAACAGTACAGCACAGAACAGGCCCTTCAGCCCATGATGTTGTGCCGACCATTGATCCTCATGTATGCACCCTCAAATTTCTGTGACCATATACATGTCCAGCAGTCTCTTAAATGACCCCAAAGACCTTGCTTCCACAACTGCTGCTGGCAACGCATTCCATGCTCTCACAACTCTCTGCGTAAAGAACCTGCCTCTGACATCCCCTCTATACTTTCCACCAACCAGCTTAAAACTATGACCCCTCGTGCTAGCCATTTCTGCCCTGGGAAATAGTCTCTGGCTATCAACTCTATCTATGCCTCTCATTATCTTGTATACCTCAATTAGGTCCCCTCTCCTCCTCCTTTTCTCCAATGAAAAGAGACCGAGCTCAGTCAACCTCTCTTCATAAGATAAGCCCTCCAGTCCAGGCAGCATCCTGGTAAACCTCCTCTGAACCCTCTCCAAAGCATCCACATCTTTCCTATAATAGGGCGCCCAGAACTGGACGCAGTATTCCAAGTGGGGTCTAACCAAAGTTTTATAGAGCTGCAACAAGATCTCACGACTCTTAAACTCAATCCCCCTGTTAATGAAAGCCAAAACACCATATGCTTTCTTAACAACCCTGTCCACTTGGGTGGCCATTTTAAGGGATCTATGTATCTGCACACCGAGATCCCTCTGTTCCTCCACGCTGCCAAGAATCCTATCCTTAATCCTGTACTCAGCTTTCAAATTCGACCTTCCAAAATGCATCACCTCGCATTTATCCAGGTTGAACTCCATCTGCCACCTCTCAGCCCATCTCTGCATCCTGTCAATGTCCCGCTGCAGCCTACAACAGCCCTCTACACTGTCAACGACACCTCCGACCTTTGTGTCGTCTGCAAACTTGCTGACCCATCCTTCAATCCCCTCATCCAAGTCATTAATAAAAATTACAAACAGTAGAGGCCCAAGGACAGAGCCCTGTGGAACCCCACTCACCACTGACTTCCAGGCAGAATATTTTCCTTCTACTACCACTCGCTGTCTTCTGTTGGCCAGCCAATTCTGTATCCAAGCAGCTAAGTTCCCCTGTATCCCATTCCTCCTGACCTTCTGAATGAGCCTACCATGGGGAACCTTATCAAATGCCTTACTGAAGTCCATATACACCACATCCACAGCTCGACCCTCATCAACTTTTCTAGTCACATCCTCAAAAAACTCGATAAGGTTTGTGAGGCATGACCTACCCCTCACAAAGCCGTGTTGACTGTATTTGATCAAGCTATGCTCTTCCAGATGGTCATAAATCTTATCCCTCAGAATCCTTTCTAACACCTTGCAGACGACAGATGTGAGACTTACCAGTCTATAATTGCCGGGGATTTCCCTATTTCCTTTCTTGAAGAGAGGAATTACATTTGCCTCTCTCCAGTCCTCAGGTACGACTCCAGTGGAGAGCGAGGATGCAAAGATCTTCGCAAGTGGCGAAGCAATTGCATTTCTCGCTTCCCAAAGCAGCCGAGGACAAATCTGGTCCGGGCCTGGCGACTTGTCAATCTTAATGTTTGACAAAATTTTCAGCACATCAGCTTCCTCTATCTCTATCCATTCCAACATGCACACCTGCTCTTCAAAGGTTTCATTCACTACAAAGTTCGTTTCTTTCGTAAAGACAGAAGCAAAAAACTCATTTAGGGCTTCCCCTACCTCCTCAGGCTCCACACACAAGTTCCCTATGCTATCCCTGATCGGCCCTACTCTTTCTTTGATCATTCTCTTATTCCTCACGTAAGTGTAAAATGCCTTTGTGTTTTCCCGGATTCCTTCTGCCAAGCCTTTCTCGTGCCCCCTCCTGGCTCTCTTCAGACCATTTTTGAGCTCCTTCCTTGCCTGCATGTAATCCTCTCTAGCTGAACTTGACCCTAGCTTCCTCCACCCTATGTAAGCTACCTTCTTCCTTTTCACAAGAAGCTCCACCGCTCTCGTCATCCAAGGTTCCTTTATCTTACCCCTTCTTGCCTGTCTCAGAGGGACATATTTACTCATCACTCCCAACAACTGTTCCTTAAACAGTCTCCACATGTCTATAGTTCCCTTACCATGGAACAACTGCTCCCAGTCCATGCTTCCTAACTCATGTCTAATCGCATCATAGTTTCCTCTTCCCCAATTAAATATCCTCCCATTTTGCCTAATCCTCTCCTTCTCCATAGCTATGTAGAATGTGAGGCAGTTATGGTCACTATCACCAAAATGCTCTCCCACCACAAGATCTGATACCTGCCCCGGCTCGTTTCCGAGCACCAAGTCTAGAATGGCCTCTCCCCTCGTCGGCCTGTCAACGTACTGCGTTAGGAAACCCTCCTGAACACACCTTACAAAAACGGCTCCATTCAAATCTTCTGCTCGAAGGAGGTTCCAATCAATATTAGGAAAGTTAAAGTCACCCATTACAACAACCCTACTGCGTGCACACTTTTCCAAAAACTGTTGACCTATGCTTTCTTCAATCTCCCTGCTGCTGTTGGGGGGCCTGTAGTAAACCCCTAACGAGGTGACTACTCCCTTGCTGTTCCTAATTTCCACCCATACTGACTCAGTAGGCAGATCTTCCTCGACAATGGAAGCTTCTGTAGCTGTGATACCCTCTCTGATTAGTAGTGCTACACCCCCTCCTCTTTTTCCCCCCTCCCTATTCTTTTTAAATGTTCTAAACCCTGGAAGATCCAGCAACCATTCCTGCCCAAGAGAAACCCATGTCTCTGTTATGGCCACAACATCATAGCACCAGGTACTGATCCATGCTCTAAGTTCATCACTTTTATTCCTGATACTCCTTGCATTAAAGCAAACACACTTTAACTGATCCCTTGGTTCCTTCCCAGGAAAATCCTTCCCACTAGCTGGTCTACCTCTTGCTACTGCCTCACCTGCATCAACGCTCACCTCTGGTATACAGCTCAGGTTCCCACCCCCGTGCCATACTATTTTAAACCCTCTCGAACTACTCGAGCAAACCTTCCACCCAGGACATTGGTCCCCTTCCAGTTCAGATGCAACCCGTCCTTCTTGTACAGGTCCCACCTTCCCCAGAAGGCATCCCAATTATCTACATATCTGAAGCCCTCCCTCCTACACCAGCTGTGTAGCCACGTGTTCAGCTGCGCCCGCTCCCTGTTCCTCGCCTCGCTATCTCGTGGCACCGGTAGTAAACTAGAGAACACTACTCTGTTCGTCCTGCTTTGCAGCTTCCATCCTAACTCCCTGAAATCACTTTTTATATCCTCAATCCTATTTCTGGCTATATCATTTGTGCCAATATGTAACACGATTTCTGGCTGTTCGCCCTCCCCTTTTAGAACCTTATACACCCGATCGGAGACGTCCCGGACCCTGGCACCAGGGAGGCAACATACCTTCCAGGAATCCCGATCTTGACCACAAAATCTCCTGTCGATTCCCCTAACTATCGAGTCCCCTACCACGAGTACTTTTCTATTCTGCCCCCTTCCCTCTGCCACAGTGTCAGGCTCAGTGCCAGAGAACTGACTACTATGGCTTTCCTCTGGTAGGTCATCCCCCCCAGCAGTATCCAAAACGGTATACTTATTGCTGAGGGGAATGCCCACAGGGGATCTCTGCACTGTCTGTCTGTCCCCTTTCCTCCCCCTAACTGTAACCCATCTATCCTCGTCCTGAGCCTTTGGAGTGACCAACTCCCGATAACTCCTCTCAATTACCCCCTCTGCCTCCCGAATGATCCGTAGTTCATCCAGCTCCAGCTCCATTTCCCTAACACGGTTTTCAAGGAGCTGTAGTTGGGTGCACTTCCCGCAGATGTAGCCAGCGGAGACGTGTGCCACATCTCCCAACTGCCACATTCTGCAGGAGGAGCAAGCAACTGCCCTAGCATCCATACCCCACTTATCTGAACACCCACTCAATACTAAAGCAGAAAGCTTACTTCAAGTCATAATAACAAATTAATAACAAACTTATATTCAATAGAGAAAGTTTAGAATGAACCTTACCTTATTAACTAGGTTAGAGGAGGAGGGCGGGTGGGAGACTCTACAGCTGTAGAGTCTCGGGTTTAGCCGCCTTGCTGATATATATGGTCACTGCTTTCCTTCCCGGCTGCCCCTCTGGTCCTCGTCACTTCCTCTGCTGCTCCCGCTCCTTCTCTGAAAGAGGAAAAACACCGCTGCCCACTACCGGTAAGTAATTTTAAAAATAAACTGCTTTACCTTTGCTGCAGTCTTCCGGGTCCGTCTTACCTCCGCTGCTGCTCGCACTCAAAATGGCCGTTGGCGTCGAAGGGTGAGTATTCTCTCTCTAGTTATTCTTTTTCTTTTAAAATACTTAAAGAATCTCTTTGGATTCACTCTAATCTTGTCAGCCAAAGCTATCTCGTGCCCCCTTTATGCCCTCTTGTTTTTCTTTCTCAGTAAACTCCTGTATCCCCTATATACCTCCAGGGATTCCCTTGATCCCGGCTCCTGAACCAGAGTCATGCCTCCTCTTTCTTTTTCTGGTCAAAGCCTCAATATCTCTTGTCATCCAGAGTTCCCTATTCCTATCAACCTTACCCTTCAGCCTCACAGGAATTCTAGCTATCACACTTTTAAAGGCCTCCCAATTGCCAGAGGCCCATTTCCCTGCAAACAAACTACGCTAATCAACATCTGCAAGCTCCTGTCTAATTCCATCAAAAATTGCCTTGACTCAATATTGGACTTGAAACTGTGGACCAGTTTTGGCCCTCTCCATTAACTATTTTAAAATTAATAGAACTATGGTCAAGGGTCCCAATGTCCCTGCCCTATTTCCCAAGAATAGGTTGAGTTTTGCCCTTTCCCGAGTCAGACCCTTTATATACTGCTTGAAGAAACTTTCCTGAACACATCTAACAAATTCCACCCCATATATGCCCTAAACACTATGGCAGTCCCAGTCTATGTTAGGAAAATTAAAATCCTCCACTGTGAGAACTCTATTTCTCCTACAAATCTCCACAGTCCCCCTGCATATTTGTTCCTCTGATTGCTGTTGATTATTTGGGGGCCTAGAGTGCAACCCCAATAACATCATCTTATTCTTATTTCTTAGCCCCACCCACAAAGCCTCACTGGATGATCCCCCAGTTATTTCATCTCTGACCACTGCTGTGATACTCCCCTTCATCAAAAATGCAATTCCCCTCCTCTCTTTCCTCCATTTCTGTCCCGCCTAAAGCACCTGTACCTTGGCATATTAAGCTGCCACTCCTGTCCCTCCCTGTTTCTGCAGTGACTATAATACCCCACTCCCATGTACCTAGAAATGCCCTGAGTTCATTGGCTTTACCTGTCAGCCCTTTTGCATTGAAATAGATGCAATTTAATCCAAAACGCATTCCTCGCTCCCTGTCCTGTTCCAACCAGACCTGTCTCTTGAACTTGCTATTTCTGATTACTGTATCTCCTTCCTGCCTTGCACTTGCCTCCCTGCCAATCTAGTTTAAACCCTGCTTTGCAGCAGTAGCCAATCTGCCTGCCTGGACATTGGTGCCCCCTCCAGTTCAGGTGCAACCCATCCCTCCTGAATAGGTCACCTCTCGTCATGAAGAGACCCAAATGATCCAGGAATCAGAATCCCTGCCCCCTGCACCAACTCTTTAGCCATGTAGTAATTTGTCATATTCTCCTGTTCTTACCCTCACTAGCATGTGGCACTGGAAGTAATCTGAAGATTACCACTGTCAAGGTCCTGGTTTTTTAACAATTTTCCTAGCTCTCTATTCATCCCTATTTCTACCTATGTCATTTGTGTCAACGTGCACAATGACTTCTGGCTGCTCCCCCTCCCCCTTGAGGACATCCTGGACCCTGGCACCTGAGAAGCAACATACCATCCTGAATTCTCGTCTGCAGCCACAGAATCTCCTGTCATTCCCCCACCCCCAACTATCGAGTGTCCTTTCACTAAGGTCCTGTTTACCTCTACTCTTTCTTGCTGTGTCCCAGAGCCAGTTGTAGTGCCACTGACCTGGCTCCTGATGTTTTCCCCTGGATAGACATTCCCCCCAGCCATACTCCTTGATATCAGGACCATGGCAATCTGCTACTCAGTGCAGGTGACTGCTTCCAGGCTCTAATGTATGCAGCAAAGTGATGCCTCTCCTTGTAAGTCACTCTGTACTGGACGGATTGATCAGACCTGTTGCTGTGCAGGTCACCTCTCCGTCAAATAATGCAACTTAACAATTCTCATCAGTCTTCGCCTTGTGTGGTTTTGACTCACCATCAGATAGGTTGAGGAGAGGTTTGTGGGATCATGGTGGTAAGACGTCACTCACAGGGATTATTACTGTCGCACCTGGAGTTTCTTTGATGAAATGTGGTGATGTGCAGACTGACTACAGCACACGAGGGACAAGAGGGTCCACTGACAGGAGCAACAGCACCATCAAACCCTAAAAATACCGAGGGAGGGTCCAAAATTACATCAGAGTTATAGAGCAGGAATGTGGTGGTTGAGTCTATTAACTAGATGTACTACAGTTGGTGAGTTAACATGGACCTCCAACTGGCTATTGGGCTTCATCTCCAATAGTGTTTTCCCTTGGGAATCACCCTGTTGGGCTTTTCCTGTTATTACATCACTGTCATTGACCTGGGTGTTGGGACCTGGTGCTACTCAGAGTGAACATTGGCCACTTTGTCAATTTTCCATTTTCACAGGATGTGGGCATCATTCCCTAATTCCCCACAGAGCAATTTAGGGACAACCGCATTGCTGTGGGTCTGAAGTACCATGTAGGCAATAAATGCCGGCCAGCCAGTGACACCTATGGAGCACAAGTGAATAAAACATAAAATAGGGACAGCAGCTTCCTTTCCTAAAGAACATTAGTGAACCAGATGGGTTTTCTCCCTGACAATAGTGTTATGTTCATCATTAAACTCTTAATCCCAGATTTTTATTTAATTCTAATTCCATCTGCCATGGAACCCCAGAACATTACCTGGGACTGGGATTAATAGTCTACTGATAATACCACTAGGCCATGACCTCCCTATGTTGAATGGGATAAATATCTGTCTCTGTGGCTGTACACACTCCACAGCAAAAAAACATTGGAATCTTCTCTGCAGCCAGCTCCTTGCCCAGATAATGGTGTTAAGTGGGCAAACCTGTTGGCAAGACAGTCTGGGAATTTGGGAAACATTTCTTGGCATTGTGGGAATGGACACTGTTTGAAAGGTTTCAGATCAGAAGGAATCCATTCTGTCCATGTACCAGATTGTATTGGATCACTTTTTTACATCCTTGGCAGTGCTTAATATTTGGAACTTTTACCCAATAGGCCTTTGACGAGTTTGAAATCGAACAGCACCAGGAATGCATTTATGATCATCTGGAGATTTATGATGGAGCTGATGATGAGTCCCCAATTCTAGGGCGTTACTGTGGGAGCAGAAAACCCAAACCTGCCATTTCCACTGGCAGCAAAATGTTCATCAAGTTCTTCTCTGACGCTTCAGTCCAGAGAAAGGGCTTTCAGGCCAAATACAGCACAGGTGAGAGCAGTGACTACAACTCACACAATTAGCTCATCTCAAAGAGTTTGCAAACTGTCCTGCCCTTAAATAAAATCCCTATTCCTTACCATGCAGTCTGAGGACCACCCCCAACTCCTGGAACTTCAGCCAGTCTCCTGAGATTGTCAGGTTACCAGATCTTTGTTCATGCATTCTCGCCCTCATTGTCTCATTCTAGTCTTCTCTCTCAACAGCCAACTCCAGTGTCTGGTGTCATACCTTGGAGGTAAATATCTAGTCCCAGTTTGTGCCCTTTATACTCAGAGCCTCTAGCGCCAGGCTGCACACTTGGTGTAAAGGCAGGCACAGGCTATTCTGAACCAAATCAACCCAGCTGATATATATCAGTCTGGTGAATGATGAGAGTTTCTCACCTGCCACGACCTTGGATTGAACTGTACCAGCTCACAGGAATGGGCTTGCGCTGTGTTCAGGAACACACTCCCCAATGGATATGAACTATGTTTCCAAGCTGCCTCTAATACAGCCCAAAGCCATGCCATGTTCTTCCAAAATTGGATCTTTCGGGATCGAATGGGCACATCTTTAATCGGAGTTTGGGAGTATTTGACGTTTGAGTGGCAGGTGTTGTGTTGAAGGTGCTAAACCCACCAGTCAGCAAAACGTGGATGGGATATGATTCCCGTTTGTATTTCCAGAGATCAGCATCAGAACTAAGTCTACCCATGAATGTGCTTTAACACAACAATTCATTGCATTTCAGAATGTGGAGGACACCTTAGGGCTGAGGTACGAACCAAACACCTGTACTCGCACGCACAGTATGGGGACAATAACTACCCAGGACAGTCACACTGTGACTGGGTGATAGTGGCAGAGGACGGTTATGGTGTGGAACTGATCTTCCAGACATTTGAAATTGAGGAGGAGGCAGACTGTGGATATGATTACCTGGAGCTGTACGACGGTCACGAGAGTGTTGCTCCCAGACTCGGCAGATTCTGCGGATCAGGGGTAAGGGTCCAGCACTAACTGAGCATGTCCAGAGCTGCTTGCAGTGTGTGGGGCTGGTCTCTGTGTTGGTGCTGGCACACACAGACAGGCATGTGCATACACACTTACACACATGTACATTCACACACACGTACATCCACTCACACATATGTTCACACACACGTACATACATACTCGTTCACACACACTCATTCACACACGTGTTCATGCACATATGTTCACACACACACACACACACACACACAAACACACACCCTGTTTTCAAGCTGAGACACATATATACTGTGCTGTGTGCTAGTTGAAGTAGCAGCATTATTTGCCTTTGATGCCTGACATGGCTGAATATCCTAAACACTGACAATAAAGTCATAGAGATGAAGTTTCAAAGGAAACCAATGCTGCGATTGGTATCAGAATCCAGCAACAGCCATCACATTCAGGAGAGTGTCAGAAGTCACACGACTCCAGGTTATAGTCCAACAGGTTTATTTGAAATCACAAGTGTTTGGAACATTGCCCCTTCGTCAGGTGAAGTGAAGAAAAGCACAGACACAGAATTTATAGGCAGAGAAGTCAAAAGATCATACAAAAAGTGTGAATGGAGTTTTGACAGGCTGAATAGTAAGTCTCTGCAGATGATCAAGAGTGTCAGATGGTGTGAGTAAAGTGCCAATAGCTGAGTAACATCACCTCGATAATTTGTTGTGATCGCTCTACCTTAGTTAGTTTGTGCAGTTTTGCATTCCTTGTTACTTTGGTTAGACCTGCAGCATGCAACTCGTGTTATTCCAGCCATCTGGTTTATCTCCAGCACCACCTTATTTTTAATTTTGTGCAATTATCTCTCTGCCTCATTTAATCAGATTTTAGGCCATCCCTTCGCTTGCTTCTCAGCTGTTGACACTTTATTCACATCGTCTGACTCTTTTGATCAACTGCAGAGATTTAACATTCAACCTGCCAACACTCCACTCACACTATTTGTGTGATCTCTCTGCCGATAAACTCTGTGTCTGTGCTTCTCTCTCACTTCACCTGACGAAGGAGCAAAGAAAGCTTGTGATTTTTAAACCAGTTGGACTATATCCTGGTGTCATGTGACTTCTGACCTTGTCCACTCCAGTCCAACACCTTCACCTCCACTTCCGGAGAGTAGGATTAGTCTGGGTGGGATTTTAAAGGACGTGGGGAGTGAAACTCCCCTCCCTTTTAAAATAATCTTACCACAACGAGACCCCTGGTTTTTGGAGGTTTCACTTTGTTTTGATCGATTGAACTAACTATCTTCATTGTCCATTTGCCCTAGCCCCCAGAGGAGATCTATTCTGCAGGAGACTCCATAATGATTCGATTCCACACTGATGACACTATCAATAGGAAAGGTTTTCATGCTCAATACACCAGCACGAAATTTCAAGATGAATTGCACACAAGGAAATAACCGAATAGGATCCTTAACAAAGGACTGCATTGAGAACATTGTGTCTTGCTACTGTCATACCTTGGGCACAGGGGAGTCGGAAATGAAATCCACAATCCGCCTTGGTTGAACTTGACGGTGATTCAGGAATGGAAACAAACCCTCTCTGTAATCTGAGCAACTTATCTGCCCCCATTCTTTCTGAAAACATTTCATTTATCCAGTCACTGTAGCCCAAAAGACACCAAAGTAAAATGCTGTGGCTCCTTTCAATTTAGCTTCCCACCCCTGCCTTTCCCAACTTCTTCATTCATATTCCCACCATTCCCATCCCCACATTCCCATTCCTACCTTTCCCGTCCCATATCTGTAACAATTCCTTCCCATGCTTTTAGGATGTGTTTCCACGTGAGCAGCACAATATTTGGAAGCGCGGTGCTTAATGTATTAGTGGTCATTTCATCACTATCTGCTGTTTAAATACTGGAAGAACACAACAGGTCGTGGAATTCTCACCATTACTACAGATGTACACTTGAAATTTTGGAAAAAAAACTGGGAATAGTTCTTTCAGCCCCTTGCTATGTTACATGAAGTGAGGGGTAGGGAGATTAACCACTGATCTTCGAACAAATTTGTTAACAATAAGCTTTTGAAACTCCTCAAACATTGAATGTAATGAGATTAGGAGAGCAATTAACAGGTGCTGTAATATCTAAGATTAGTCGGAGATGTTTTCCACCTCAGAAGCCTGCAACAAGTATCTGCAATGTGGTTATAACATTTCATTGAAACAGAAGAAAAGTGAGAAATATTATTTGAAAAGTATACTTAAGATATATTCAGAAATGCAAAATGTCAAGAGGTCTAGCTGCTTGCATGTAAACTACTTGTGAATCTGCTCTGAGAGCTGTTTTTAATCCAACATATATATGCATGGAAGAAAAATCCTGAAAGATAAGCCTTTATTCTGGTGAAATATTGTACAGTACTGTACATCAGAAGCTGTGTTGGAGATATTTGGTAGCTGGTTGTAGATAAATCATATTCTGTTTATTATTTATTCCTAAGAAGGAACACAGCATAACAGAAAGGCGGTTGAGCTCTTGAACCAACTCATTACATTTTGGCATTGTATGTAAAGGAGTGAAATTCTTTCCAAACACACACCACGTATTTAACACACTGCTTCAGAGCTGCCCTATAAGATTTTTATAAAAACAGAATTTCCTTCAAGAACTACATCATCAACTCTCTAAAATATTCAAAACAAGTTCTCTACCTGTTTGATCCAATGGGCTGGCTATGGAGTGTAAGTACCTAAAAGGTTTAATGTTTACCAAAAATGTATTGATTCTTGATTCATAGTTTCTTTTCTCTGATTGCCCTGAAATTTAAAAAAATGTTTTTTTCTTAAAATGTTTAGTAAAGAAGTGACATAGACCATACAGTGATGAATGCAGGGGTGAGGCAGAATTCACTCAGTGGGCTGAATGGCCTTTTAGTGCGAAAACGACTCTAACACCATGATTAAATTACTTGGGAGAGAGTCCATTTTGATGTTTGTCCTTGTAATATCCCACCTTAACGTAAGAATATGAAAAAATCACCATCTGGAACCATTTGGAGAAGGACTCATTGAAGACTAATGCAGGTCGTGCAGAGATGGTTGTTGTGTGCAGCTAAACTGAGCCTGCAGCTCACCACCCTCCCTCAGTGTAGGGATTTCCAGTATCCATTTAGATTAGTGTAGGAGAAATCTGGTTCCTGGTCTAACAACAAGTGGCTCTTATATCGAACAAGTAGCAGTTTAATACATGTTAGCAACAAGTGGCAGGTTACAGTGTTAAACATTGTTACAGAAACTATAGGGAGGACCTGGGTGTCCACTCTCACTCCTTCGAGATCCTGCCCACTAGTCCATCTGAGATCATCCTAGATGGTGCTTAAAACACTGCTCTATATTAACCCTTTCCGACCTGTGTACCCCTTTCCACAAAGGAGAATGTCCCAAGAGTCGTCTGCAGTACCCTGTCCATAATGTCTTTGTATAGATTCCAAGATGGTCAGGCAGTACCATTTGGGAAACCGTGAAGAGATAGAGACTATCTGACAGGGTGCAGCAACTTGGTTCTTGTATTTCAAAACCCACCTTGGCAGTTGCTGGAAAAACCCCCTTGGTTCACTTAGAGAAGGAAACTTTCATGCTACCTGGACTCCAGACCCACGCACTGTGGTTGACTTTTAACCTTATGGTTAATTAGGGATGGGCAATAAATGCTGGACCAGCCAGCAATGCCCTCACCCTTAAATGATTAAAAATAATTACTAAGGACACAGCTTTAGAATGAATTCACTCCTCTCTCAGAAGCGATACTCCAATAAGTGTTGAAATTTGTTGATACTTCACTCGAAATTCAGACTATTAGCTGAGTGCAGGTAGCCACACTTGAATGAAGGGACTTTTGGTTCCATCACTTCAGTGGTTTATGTAATTATTAACAGCAAACAAGACCTGCCACATTTTTATAGCAACTTATCGGGGCTCCCAACCCTTCCACTCACAGGAAATAGCTTTTGTAGGTTATCACCACTGCAGACGCGATGCAGAGACGTGTACACACAGCAAGATCTCACAAAAGGTCAACATGGTGGCTGACTACCCGAAACGTCAGCTTTTGTGCTCCTGAGATGCTGCTTGGCCTGCTGTGTTCATCCAGCCTCACATTTTATTATCTCTGACTACCTAGTTAGTCTGGTTTTGGTGGAAAGAGACAGCACAGTGTGCCTCCTTCTCAAACGGGATCTTTTATATCCACGTGAACAAAGGAATGGCGAAGGAATTGAATAGGTGGTCTTCATGGTGGAAGACACCAGCAGCATACCAGAACTTCAAGAAAGCCAGAGGGCAAAGGTGAAAGTAGTTTCTATCACTCAGAAGAAGGTCTTGGGAAGCTGATAGGTCTGAAAGTGGATATTTCAGCTGGACTGACAGCTCCCAGAGTTCTGGAGAAGAAAGCTGAGGACATTGTAGAGACATTGGTGGCGATCTTTCTCAAATCACTGGAGTCCAGGAGGGTCCCAGAGGATGCCAGCATCATTGGCTCCATCAGCATTCATCACCTAGCCCTAACCGCTGTCACATGTACGTCAGACCTGTTAAAATTGGCAGTTTCCTTCCTTAAAAGACATTAGTGAACCGTTTTTTCCTGACAATGGTTTAGTGGTCATTATTGGACTTTAAATTCCAGATTTTTATTGAATTCAAATTCCACCATCTACTATGGTTGGATTTGAGCCCAGATCCCCCGAACATCCACTGAGTTTCTCGATTAATCGTCTAATGATAGCACCACAAGGCCATAGCTGCCCCCTGCTGGAAGATGGCTAATGTAACACCTCTGGTTAAGAAGGGAGGGAAGCAGAAGACAGTTATCCTGACAGATATGTCAGTTATCCTGACCTCAGTCTTTGGCAAGATTTCAGAGTCCATTTTTAAGAATGTGATTAGAGAGTATTTGGAAGTACATGGTAAAAGAGGGCTGAGTCAGCATGGCGTTGTCAGGGAGAAGTCATGCCTGACAAATCAGTTAGAATTTTTGAAGAGCTAACAAGGAGGTTAGACACGACAGAGCCAGTGGGCATGACGTATTTGGATTTCCAGAAGGCCTTTGACAAGGTGCCACACAGGAGGCTGCGAAATAAGATCAGACCCCATAGTTTTACAGGCAAGTTAGAGAGTTGGATAGAGAATTGGCTGATTTGCAAAATGCAGAGAGTGGGGATAAAGGGGTATTTTCCAGGATGTCTGCCAGTGATTCATAGTGTTCCACAGGATTCAGTGTTTGGGACCACAACTTATACTTTAATGATCTGGATGAAGGAACTGACAGCATTGTTGCTAAGTTTACAGGTGACACAAAGATAGGTGAAGGGGCAAGTAGTGCTGAGGAAGTGGGGAGGATATAGAAGGATTTGGGCTGGCCAAGAGACTGGACAAAGAAGTGGCAAGTGAAATACATTGTGGGTAAGTGTGAGGTTTTGGGCAGAAAGAATAGAAGCATAGACTATTTCCTACATGGGGAAAGGCTTCAGAAATCTGAAGCACAAAGGAACATCAGAGTCCTAGTTCAGGGTTTTCTTCAGGATAATATGGAGGGTCAGGTGGCATTTAAGAAGGCAAATGCAATGTTAGCATTCATTTCAAGAGGGCTCGAATGCAAGAGCAGAGATGTACTGCTGGGGCTGTATCAGGCTTTGGTCAGACTGCATTTGGAATATTGTGGGCCCTGTATCTAAGGAAGGATATGCTAGCATTGGATGGGAAGGGTGGGGTGTGTAGCGGGATGGCCAGAAAGGTCTGCAAGAATAATCCCGGTGATGAAGAGTTTGTCATACGAGGAGTGACTGAGGACTCTGGTCTGAACCCAATGGAGCAGAATATTGAGAGGCCTAGGTAAAGTGGACATGGAGAAGATTGTTTCCACCAATAGGAGAGACTAGGACACAGATAGGCTATGACTCAGAGTGAAGGGACGATCCTTTAGAACCAAGATGATTAATTTATTTAGCCAGAGAACGGTGAACCTGTGGAACTCATTTCCCCAGAAGGCTGCGGAGGCTAACTCATTGTGTGTCTTTAAGACAGAGCTAGATAGATTTCCTTGGCAGTGGGGAAGATCTTAGAATAGATCATAGAATCCCCACTGTGTGGAAACACACCATTCAGCCCAACAAACCTATACCAACCTTCCAAAGAGTATCCTATCCAGACTCATTCCCCTACCCTATCCCTGTAACCCTGTATTTCCCGTGGCTAATGTGCCTAACCTACATATCTCTGAACACTATGGGTAATTTAGCATGGCCAATCCATCTAACTTGCACATCGTTGGACTGTGGGAGAAAACCGGAGCACCTGGCAAAAATGCAGGCAGACACAGGGAGAACATGCAAACTCCAACCAGACAGTCACCCAAGGTTGGAATCGAACCTGGGGCTCTGGCACTGTAAGGCAACAGTGCTAACCGCTGAGCAGACCTCCAGCATGAACAGTTCTTATTGTTATTTTTTGTTAATATGTTCTTCATTAGTAAGGAGATCAAGGGTTACAGGGGAAAGGCAGGAGAATGAAGTTGAGAAACATTTCAGCCATGATTGATTGGCCTAATACTGCTTCTGTAACTTATGGCCCTATGAACAGGCCACTGGCTCTCAGTTTAAAACTACCTTAATGGCAGCATTCAGTGTTTACCTTCTGCAGTAGGGTATAAAACCCAGTTTTAATTTAACCAACTGGTCAAAGTTTGAAGCATAACCATTTCTCCGATCTTTCTTGAACACGTGCTGGTATTGATTCTACAATTTTTCTGGTTATTTCTTTTCCAGTCGCTATCCCTTTGTGCATTATGCACCATTTTATTGAGTCTCTTGTGTGCTCACAGGCCTTCCCTTTTCTTTTGTCCCTGCATCTATCTCTAGTTTAAATTGTGTCCCCACTCTCATGTTTCCAATTTGGACAAAAGATCATCAAACTAAAAGATCAACTCAGTTTCTGATTCTCTGATTGATTGTCACATGGACCAAAATACAGTGAAAAGCTTTGTTTGTGAGCAGTACAGGCAGATCATAGTAAGCAAAGGGCGTAGAGACCAAAATGACAGAGGCATAAAGGTTACATTGCACAGGGCATGTGCAATCAATATTAACAAGGTCATCATTATTTGAGGCAAGAGAGTCCATTCATCAGTCTGATAACAGCAGGGAAGAAACTGTTCCTGAACCGGCTGTGTGTGTGTTCAGGCTTCTGTATCTTCTGCCTGATGGAAGAAGTTGTAGGAGATCATTAACGGGTTGCAATGTGTCTTTGATGATGTTGCCAGCCTTTTCGTGGCAAGGAGCCTTGTAAATTGATTCACATGTGCTGCCTTGAGCTGCAATTCCAGTTTTATTTTGGGTTTTCAGTATATGCAGCATTTTGCTGCTTGTTTTTGCAGTGGGACAGCCTCGAGGACTGGCTGGTCCACACTGGCTCTTCACTGTTTCAGGTTCTAGAGAGACCCAGGTGCAGCTCTGTTCCCGTGCTGTCACCTCAGTCTGTGCACATGAATGCAAGGGCCTGGACTGATTAGCTTCTGAATCTTTAGTGACAGTGGAAGGAGGGGCAGAAGATGAGGTAGGGCTTCCAAATCTGATGATTCCATTGGGTAGTGTGGACAGAATGCAGTGCCCAAACCCTCTGACACCCACTTGCTAGTATTAGACATGAGCACTCATGGTAAGTGCTTGGTGAGGGTCAGTGCCCAAGTGAGAGTTGCTGCCCAATGAAGGTCAGTGCACAATGAGGATCAGTACCAGGTGAGGGCCAATTTCCAGGGGAGGATCAGTGCCCAGGGGAGGGTCAGTGCCTAGGGGAGGGTCAGTGCCCAACTGTCTGAATGAAGAATTGAGCCTCAGTTGGAACGCTCTGAATGATTGCCTCCAGTGTGTTTCATGATTTCCCGTCCCAGAATTTCACTTCTGGTTACGAAACAATGTTGCATTGCAGGCGAAACACATTGTTCAGAATGCCTCGCTGGAATCATTTCATATGCAAAGTATTTCAATGATGCCCATATAGAGAAAGCCATAGGGTTTAACTTCCTCATTGATTTACAATCTTGAGTTCCTCACAGATTCTTTGACCTTTGGGTTGAGCTGTGTTTCTAGCTGGTGACAAATGTTCATTGTTGAGCCACTGCAGCATCCAAAATTTGGGGATGGTAAGTTTGTGACACTTTCCTTGCTGCAGTACATTCAGAATATTGATCGGAGGAGACTGTGTTTTGAGAAAGGTTTAGGTTGTAACAAAGGGAGATGTACTGAATAACAGGCTTGAACTGTGACTGAACTTCAGAATCACTGTCAATCAATTCATCAGATTCTGGTGCAGAATCTTTATTACAGAATCTATCACGTTTTGTAATTTTAAGCTGACTGCTCTCTTGCTTTAACTTTGCTGCTGTTAATTTTACCTTGGGTCCTTGTTGTAGAATGCTGTGGATTGTTGTCATGCTGAAGGGATTAGACCCAATTATTCTGGAAGAAACTGACTGCATCAGTTGATGCTGTTATTATGGCATTGGGCAGTATGAAAAGAAATCACCAATTTACTGCTGAGGGAGCCAAAATTCCCATCTCAAACATGGGATCCTGTAATTAAAATCACAGCCCAGAAATAGACACTTCCAGCATTATTTAGAGGGACAACTTACCTACTCTCCCTGTGAACATTTTGCAGATATTTTTGGGTGTAAATTTATTGTTAAATCTTGGCGGTGGGTTGGTGAGTCTGTGATGGAACTCGATTTAATGCACTGGACAAACTGCTGAAAGTGGATTCCTTTAGGCCTCTCCAGTCCTGCTGGTGAAGGGGGCTATTTGAAACTGTAACAGCGACCACCAGAGAGGAGGAGGAGAGAGTATCCGACATGTTGCTGTGTGAAATTCTGACAGTGTCTCAGGAAGCTGTGGATCTTCAGGGAAGTGTCACAAACCTCTTACAACACATTTCAACATCTGGCCGAATGTGGTCAGTGTTCGTTATCTCTGGCCTTTGCACGGGTGTCAGCCTGTACTTGAGTGACTAATGATTGATGCTGGCAGTTTCCTAAGAGCCTGTGGTTTACACAGATTGGGGGACACACTGAGGGTGGGCCGAGGGTTCCGGTGCACCTCTCTTACAGCTTTACTGAGGAGTTCAAATTGATCTCTCACTGTGTACACTTTCGGATGGAGGACAAATAACTTGCATTTATAAAGCACCTGTCACAATCTACAACAACTTGCTGGTTCCTCAGCAGTTCCAAATGTACAACCATTTCCATCTCGAAGGATGTGGCCAGCAGATGCATGGGAACACCATCATCTTCAAGTTCCCCTCCAAGACATGCACCATCCTGGCTTGGAAATATATTTCCATTTCTTCATTTTTGCTGGGTCAAAATCCTGGAATTCCCTCCCCAATAGCATTGTGGGTCTACCTACAGCACATGGACTGCAGCGGTTCAAGAAGGCAGCTCACCACCACCTTCTCAAGGATGGCTCGGGACAGGCAAGAAATACTGGCCCAGCCAGTGGCACCCACATCCCTTTAAATAACAGAAAAAACTCAGGGGTTTTCAAATCACTTTATAATCTAATCTTGAAAGTGTCATTGCGATTATAGAAAATATGGCAGCTGATATTTGCACAGCAAGATCCCATTAGCAACAATGTGACAGTGATCAGATAATCTGTTTGAGCTGACAGATAAAATCCTGACAGGATACAGGGAAAAGCACTCCAGCTTTCTTTGAGCAGTGTTGAGAGATTCTCTATTCTCCTAAATATGGACAGATTTGGTCAGTTTAATTTCACAACTGAAAGATGACATATCTGAGAAGCAGAGATAGTAGGAACTGCCGATGTTGGAGTATCTGAGATAACAAGGTGTAGAGCTGGATGAACACAGCAGGCCAAGCAGCATCAGAGGAGCAGGAAAGTTAATGTTTCGGGTCTAGACCCTTCTTTAGAAAATCTTCAGAAATTTTCTGAAGAAGTGTCAAGGCCCTAAACGTCAGCTTTCCTGCTCCTCTGAAGCTGCTTGGCCTGCTGTGATCATTCAGCTCTACAACTTGTTATATCTGATAGTGCTGTTGGATGATGATGCTATCCAGTGAACCGAAACTAATACCCCGAACATCATTCACCACCTGAGTAGATCCAGTGGCTTCCTCAACTAGATCTCAAGGACAGATCCATATCCAAAGCAGACCAACATTGATCTCTCCATTACCTGATATTCCAGGAGTGACAGGAGCTCACTATGGAAAGGATTGAAATGTGCTGATCATTTTACTCAGATATGTAAATACCAAACTAAATATGAATCGTCAGAATGTTTTGATTCCATATGTCCACATTGATACAACAGTGTACATAGGCTGCGACCTTTACAATGAGCCAGAATATAACTGTAGCAAAATTCTTTGTAGCAAAATGTAAGGAAGTCTAGGTGTAATCTTTTTTAATATTCCTTATTTGGATTGTGGATCAAAATGAGAAAAGAATACTGCTGTAAACCAAGGCAACTATGGAAGGAGATGCCTCACATGGGGTCTAATGTTTTACACAGAGGGTGGTTCATTATGTAGAATGAACTTCCTGAAGAAGTGGTGGATTTAGAACATAGAACATAGAAAAGTACAGCACAGTACAGGCCCTACGGCCCACGATATTGTGCCGTGGAATAATCCTTATCCAGAAATAAAATAACCTAACCAACATTCCCTTCAATTCACTGCTGTCCATGTGCATGTCCAGCAGTCGCTTAAATGTCACTAATGACTTCGCTTCCACGACTACGACTGGTAAACTATTCCATGCGCTCACAACTCTCTGGGTGAAGAGCCTCCCTCTGATGTCTCCTCTATACCTTCCTCCTAACACCTTAAAACTATGACCCCTCGTGGCAGTCAATCCTGCCCTGGGGAAAAGTCTCTGGCTATCGACTCTATCCATGCCTCTCATTACCTTGTACACCTCAATCAGGTCACCTCTCTTCCTCCTTCTCTCCAGAGAGAAAAGCCCGAGCTCAGTCAACCTCTCCTCGTAAGACAAGCCCTCCAGTCCAGGCAGCATCCTGGTAAACCTCCTTTGCACCCTCTCCAAAGCCTCCACATCTTTCCTATAATAGGGCGACCAGAACTGGACACAACATCCCAAGTGTGGTCTCACCAGGGTTTTGTAGAGCTGCAGCATAACCTCGCGGCTCTTAAACTCGATCCCCCTGTTAATGAAAGCCAAAACACCATATGCTTTCTTAACAACCTTACCCACCTGGGTGGCAACTTTGAGGGAGCTATGCACTTGAACACCAAGATCCTGCTGTTCCACCACACTGCCGAGAATCCTGCCTTTCATCCCATATTCAGCATTTAAGTTCGACCTTCCAAAATGCATCACTTCACATTTATCCAGGTTGAACTCCATCTGCCATTTCTCAGCCCAGCTCTGCATTCTGTCAGTGTCTCGCTGAAGCCTGCAATAGCCCTCGATACTATCAACAGCACCTCCAACCGTTGTGTCATCAGCAAACTACTAACCCACCCCTCAACCTCCTCATCCAAGTCATTTCTAAAAACTACAAAGAGCAGAGGCCCAAGAACAGAGCCCTGCGGACACCACTCAGCACTGACCTCCAGGCAGAATACTTACCATCTACAACCACTCTCTGCCTCCTGTCAGCCAACCAATTCTGAATCCAGACAGCCAAATCACCCTGTATCCCATACCTCCTGACTTTATGAATGAGCCTGCCGTGGGGAACCTTATCAAATGCTTTGCTGAAGTCCATGTACACCACATCCACTGCTCGACCCTCGTCAACCTGTCTCGTGACTTCCTCAAAGAACTCAATAAGATTTGTAAGGCATGACCTGCCCCTCTCAAAGCCATGCTGACTCCCTTTAATCACGCTATGCTTTTCCAAATAGTCATAAATCCTATCCCTCAGAATTCTTTCCAAAACCTTGCTGACCACAGACGTAAGACTGACTGGTCTGTAATTTCCAGGGATTTCCCTATTCCCTTTCTTGAAAAGAGGAACAACATTTACCTCCCTCCAATCTTCCAGTACGACTCCCATGGAGAGTAAGGAAGCAAAGATCTTCGCCAGCAGCTTAGCAACCTCCTTTCTCGCTTCCCGGAGCAACCTAGGATAAATCTGGTTTGGCCCTGGGGACTTATCAATCTTAATGTTTGCCAAAATTTCCAGCACATCAACTTCCTCAATCTTGATCTGTTCAAGCCTGTTTTCCTGCTCCTCAAAGTTCTCATTCACAACAAGGTCCCTTTTCTTAGTGAAAACCGAAGCAAAAAACTCATTTAGGGCTGCCCCTATCTGCTCAGAGTCCACGCACAAGTTCCCTACGCTATCCCTGATCGGCCCTACCTTCTCCCTGATCATTCTCTAATTCCTCATGTATGAGTAAAATGCCTTCGGGTTCTCCCTAATCCTTCCTGCCAAGCTTTCTTCCTGCCCCCTTCTGGCCCTCCTCAGTCCACTTTTGAGCTCCTGCCGAGCAAGCCTGTAATCCCCTAAAGCTGTGCTAGACCCTTGCTTCCTCCACCTTACGTACGCTGCCTTTTTCTTTTTGACAAGAAGCACCTCTGTTCCCGTCATCCATCTTACCCCTTCTTACCTGTCTCAGAGGAACAAATTTATACATCACTCGCAACAACTGCTCCTTAAACAGCCTCCACATGTCTGCTGTGCCCTTTCTGTGGAACAATTGCTCCCAATCTCTACTTCCCAACTCCTGTCTGATAGCATCATAGTTTCCTTTACCCCAGCTAAATATCTTCCTCTGGTAACTGCTCCTTTCCCTTTCCATGGCTATGGTAAATGTGAGGCTGTTGTGGTCACTGTCGCTAAAGTGTTCTCCCACCACGAGATCTGACACCTGTCCTGGCTCATTGCCGAGCACCAAATCCAAAATGGCCTCCCCCCTCGTCGGCCTGTCCATATACTGAGTAAGGAAACCCTCCTGGACACACCTGACAAAAACAGCTCCATCCAAACCATCTGCACTAAGGAGGTTCCAATCAATATTCTGGGCGCCCTATTATAGGAAAGATGTGGATGCTTTGGAGAGGGTTCAGAGGAGGTTTACCAGGATGCTGCCTGGACTGGAGGGCTTATCTTATGAAGAGAGGTTGACTGAGCTCGGTCTCTTTTCATTGGAGAAAAGGAGGAGGAGAGGTGACCTAATTGAGGTATACAAGATAATGAGAGGCATGGATAGAGTTGATAGCCAGAGACTATTTCCCAGGGCAGAAATGGCTAGCACGAGGGGTCATAGTTTTAAGCTGGTTGGTGGAAAGTATAGAGGGGATGTCAGAGGCAGGTTCTTTACGCAGAGAGTTGTGAGAGCATGGAATGCGTTGCCAGCAGCAGTTGTGGAAGCAAGGTCATTGGGGTCATTTAAGAGACTGCTGGACATGCATATGGTCACAGAAATTTGAGGGTGCATACATGAGGATCAATGGTCGGCACAACATTGTGGGCTGAAGGGCCTGTTCTGTGCTGTACTGTTCTATGTTCTATGTTCTATGTTCTAATATTGGGAAAGTTGAAGTCACCCATAACAACAACCCTGATACGTTTGCACTTTTCAACAATCTGCCGGCCATTGAGTTCTTCGATCTCCCTACTGCTATTTGGGGGCCTGTAGAAAAGCCCCAGTGAGGTCACTGCTCCCTTGCTGTTCCTAACTTCCACCCATATTGACTCAGTCGACAAACCTTCCTCGGCAACCTCAACCCATACCATCTCAGTAGACGAGTCCTCATCACAGGTCCTTTCGGCTGCCGTTATACTGTCCTTGACCAACAAAGCCACACCTCCCCCTCTTTTACCACCTTCCCTGACTTTAATGAAAGATCTAAACCCTGGAACCTGCAACATCCATTCCTGACCCTGCTCTATCCATGTCTCCGAAATGGCCACAACATCGAAGTCCCAGGTACCTAGCCAAGCTGCAAGCTCACCTACCTTATTCCGGATACTCCTGGCATTAAAGTAGACACACTTCAATCCAGCTTGCTGTCTGCCAGAACACTCCTATGACTATCCACCCGAATAGCCCTAGCGAATTTCCCACCCAGGATATTAGTGCCCCTCTGGTTCAAGTGGAGACCGTCCCGTTTGTAGAGGTCCCACCTTCCCCAGAATGAGCCCCAATTGTCCATGTACCTGAAGCTCTCCTAGCTGCACCATCCCTGCAGCCAAGTGTTCAGCTGAAATCTCTCCCTGTTCTTTGCCTCGCTATCACGTCGCAGGGGTAACAAACCAGAGATGACCACTCTGTCTGTTCTAGCTCTCAACTTCCACCCTAGCTCCCTGAAATCCTGCCTGACATCCCTATTCCTCTTTCTGCCTATGTCGTTGGTGCCTATGTGGACCGTGACTTGGGGCTGGTCACCCTCTCCCCTCAGGACCCCAAAGACACGATCCAAGACATCATGGACCCTGGCACCTGGGAGGCAACACTCCAATTGTGAGTTTCTTTCGTTCCCGGCAAACCTTCTATCAGTCCCTCTAACTATTGAGTCCCCAATGACTGTCACTCTCTTCTTATCCCCCCTTCCCTTCTGTGCAAGAGGGACAGACTCTGTACCAGAGACCTGCACCCTACTGCATGCTCCTGGTAAGTCATCCCCCCCAACAGTATCCAAAACGGTATACCTGTTTTTCAGGGGAACGACCACAGGAGATCCCCGCACTGACTGCTTTTCCCCCCTTCTAACAGTTATCCAGCTTTCTTCACGCTTAGGAGTAACTACTTCCCTGTAACTCTTGTCTATCACTGACTCTGCCTCCCGAATGATCCGAAGTTCATCCACCTCCCACTCTAGTTCCCTAACGCGGTCAAGGAGGAGCAAGAGTTGGGGGCACTTCCTGCAGATGTATTTGGATGGGATGCTAATGGTGTCCCTCACCTCATACATCATTCAGGAGGACCATTCCTCTATCTGCACTCCCATCCCTGCTAATCCCTGAAACAGAAGGTAAAAAAAGAGAAGTTTACCTTGATTTGTCCCTGGTGTATAAGGTTACAGGAGGTGGATGGGTGGGAGGCCCTACAAGGGAAGGGTCTCGGGTTTACACAACGATCAGCTATGTAGCTGAGGGATGAAAAAAAAAGGTCACTCCCTTCCCAGAAACCTCTGCTCCGAGGTGCTGCTGATCAAGGTAAGTCTTTTAAAGATTCAAAAGCAGTGACTCACCGACTTCTCGACAGGCTCCTGGTCCAAGCTCCCGCTCGCGCCGCTGCTGCAACCGGAAAATTTAGGCAGAATTACAACATTTAAAAGACATTCGGATAAGTACATGAATAGGAAATGATTGGAGGCGCATAGAACATAGAACAGCACAGCACAGTACAGGCCCTTCGAGCCACAATGCTGTCCCGAACTTTTACCCTCAACTTAAGGTCTATCTAACCTCCACCCCTACCTTATTCTGTCACCCATATGCCTATCTATAGCTGCTTAAATGCCTCCAATGATGCTGACTCCACTACCCTGTCCGGCAATGTACTCCACACCCCCACCACTCTCTGAGTAAAGAACCTAACTCTGACATCTGCCCTATATCTACCTCCATCACTTTAAAACTATGCCCCCTCGTAATAGCTACTTCCAAGCTCTAGCTCTCTCAACATTACCTCATAAGACCTTCCCTCCATTCTAGACAACGTCCTGGTAAATCTCCTCTGCACCTTTTCCAATGCTTCCACATCTTTCTTGTAGTGAGACGACCAGAACTAGACATAGTACTCCAGATGAGGTCGAACCAGGCTTTTGTATAGCTGGAGTATAACTTCACGGCTCTTGTACCCAGTCCCTCTATTAAAGAAACCTGATACCATACGCCTTCTTAACAACTCCATCCACCTGGGTGGCAGCTTTCAGGGAACTGTGAACATGAATCCCAAGATCCCTCTGCTCCTCCACACTGGCAAGAATCTTTCCGTTAACCCTGTATTCTGCTTTCACGTTTATCCTTCCAAATTGAATCACCTCACACTTTTCAGGGTTAAACTCCATTTGCCACTTCTCAACCCAGCTCTGCATCCTGTCAACGTCCCTTTTTCACCGACAACAGCCCCCTGCACTGTCACAACTCGACCCACCTTCATCCGTGAATTTACTAATCCACCCTTCCACTCCTTCGTCCAAATCATTCACAAAATTCACATTTGATAAGGTTCCCCATGGAAGGCTCATTCAGAAGGTCAGGAGGAATGGGATACAGGGGAACTTAGCTGCTTGGATACAGAATTGGCTGGCCAACAGAAGACAGCGAGTGGTAGTAGAAGGAAAATATTCTGCCTGGAAGTCAATGGTGAGTGGGGTTCCACAGGGCTCTGTCCTTGGGCCTCTACTGTTTGTAATTTTTATTAATGACTTGGACGAGGGGATTGAAGGATGGGTCAGCAAGTTTGCAGACAACACAAAGGTCGGAGGTGTCGTTGACAGTGTAGAGGGCTGTTGTAGGCTGCAGCGGGACATTGTCAGGATGCAGAGATGGGCTGAGAGGTGGCAGATGGAGTTCAACCTGGATAAATGCGAGGTGATGCATTTTGGAAGGTCGAATTTGAAAGCTGAGTACAGGATTAAGGATAGGATTCTTGGCAGCGTGGAGGAACAGAGGGATCTTGGTGTGCAGATACATAGATCCCTTAAAATGGCCACCCAAGTGGACAGGGTTGTTAAGAAAGCATATGGTGTTTTGGCTTTCATTAACAGGGGGATTGAGTTTAAGAGTCGTGAGATCTTGTTGCAGCTCTATAAAACTTTGGTTAGACCGCACTTGGAATACTGCGTCCAGTTCTGGGCGCCCTATTATAGGAAAGATGTGGATGCTTTGGAGAGGGTTCAGAGGAGGTTTACCAGGATGCTGCCTGGACTGGAGGGCTTATCTTATGAAGAGAGGTTGACTGAGCTCGGTCTCTTTTCATTGGAGAAAAGGAGGAGGAGAGGGGACCTAATTGAGGTATACAAGATAATGAGAGGCATAGATAGAGTTGATAGCCAGAGACTATTTCCCAGGGCAGAAATGGCTAGCACGAGGGGTCATAGTTTTAAGCTGGTTGGTGGAAAGTATAGAGGGGATGTCAGAGGCAGGTTCTTTACGCAGAGAGTTGTGAGAGCATGGAATGCGTTGCCAGCAGCAGTTGTGGAAGCAAGGTCATTGGGGTCATTTAAGAGACTGCTGGACATGCATATGGTCACAGAAATTTGAGGGTGCATACATGAGGATCAATGGTCGGCACAACTTTGTGGGCTGAAGGGCCTGTTCTGTGCTGTACTGTTCTATGTTCTATGTTCTATGTTCTAAAAATCACAAATTGAAGTGGACCCAGGACAGATCCTTGTGGTACACCACTCGTAACTGAGCACCATGTTGAATATTTTCCATCCATTACCACCCTTTGTCTTCCAAGGCTCAGCCAATTCTGAATCCAATCCACCACATTTTCCCTATCCCATGCCTCCTTACTTTTTGCAAGAGCCTACCATGGGGAACCTTATCAAACGCCTTACTTATATCCATGTATACCACATCCACTGCTCCACCTTCACCCACATATTAGGTCACCTCTTCAAAGAATTCAATAAAGTTTGTGAGACATGATCTACCCCTCACAAATCCATGCTGACTATCACAAATCGAACTGTGCTTTTCCAAGTGATCATAAATCCTGTCTCTCAGAGCCCTTTCCAATAATTTGCCCACCACTGAAGCAAGATTAACTGGCCTGTGATTTCCGGGGTTATCCCTATTCCTTTTTTTGAACAAGGGAATGACATTTGCCAATCTGCAATCTTCTGGCATTACACCTGTGGACAGTGAGGACGAAAAGATTATTGCCAAAGGCCCTGAGCTGTCTTCCCTCGCTTCCCATAGAATCCTTGGATAAATCACATCAGGCCTGGGTGACATACTTATCTTTGAGTTCCTCAAATTTCCTAGTATGTCTTCCCTACTAACATCGACCTCCTCTAGCCGACCAGCCTGCTTCACCCTGTCTTCCCCTACAACTAGGTCCCTCTGAGTTGTGAATACTGAAGTAAAGTATTCATTAAGGACCTCTCCCATCTCTGTAGGCTCCATGTGCAAATTCCCATTACAATCCTTGATTGACCCTACCCTTTTTCTGGGTCATTCTCTTATTCCTCATGTACATGTAAAAAGCCTTGGGTTTTCCTTGATCGTATCTGCCAAGGTTTTCTCATGCTCCCTTATAGCTCACTTAAGCTTTTTCTTCAGCTCCTTCCTGGATAACTTGTCTCCGTTTCTTATTCCTCTTAACCAGCCTTTCGACTTCTCTTGAGAACCATAGCTCCATCATTCGACCACATCTTCCCTGCCTGCCAGGGACAAACATATCGAGCACACGCAGTATGCATTCCTTAGACAATCTCCACATTTCTGTGGTGCTCTTCCCTGACAACATCTGCTCCCAATGTATGTCACCCAGTCCTTGCCTTTCAGAATTGTAATTAACTTTCCCCCACATATACACCTTACCATGCTGTATGCACCTATCCTTTTGAATGACTATTGTAAAAGTAGCAGAATTATGATCACTACGCCAAAATGCTCTCCCACCAACAGGTCTAACACTTGGCCTGGTTTATTGCCAAGCACCAAATCCAAAGTGGCCTTTCCTCGTGTTGGTTTATCTACATTACTGTGTCATATAGGCCAGGAGCAGTCAGGTGGAACTAGTTTAGTTTGGGATTATGTTTGGCATGGACTGGTTGAATTGAAGGGTCTGTTTCCATGCTGAATGACTCTGATTTTGACTCTATGACTTATGAAACGCATTGTGAGTTGTTATGCTGCTGCTTTGTTCAAGCAGTGGGGGTAGGTATTTAAAATGACACAGCACTATGGTTCTGAGCAAAGCATTATTTGCCTGGAGACAGATTGCTAGTTGGTTTGTGCAATCAGGGCCAGCTGCTAGGGTTTAAGAGCCAGTGGCATGAAAACAGCTCTCTCAATATACAAACAATACAGGGACAATGCAGAAACCTCTAGAGCCTCATTCACAATCTCTTTCTCTCTGAGTCTCTGTGCCTCTCTCTGCCTGTCTGTTTACATGTGAACAATACAGATCCATAAGTTGTCCAGACTCAAAGAGAAAGCATCTCTCTTTTTCTCTCCCTGCACTGAAGTAACCAACTGAAATGTAAGAAAATCTCCTAATATCTCTTCCCAGTTGGTGCCAGCTGTTGCCTTTAAAAGTAAGGTCATTATAGTTCCAGAGGATCATATGGTTCCTCTCTCATTAGAGAGAGACAGACTGGTGGCTTAACCTAAGGGTCAGCACAACTCTAGCAATGGGCAAAATCCAAAAAGACAGTCCTTCATGGTGACCTCAGCTGGTGTAGAAATTAAACCCATGCCTTAGTGTCACTCTGCATCGCAAACCAACCAAAAGCTATCTGAACCCCAAGTCACCTCTAACCAGTGACTGAAAGACTAATGTGTCAATTTCCCTGTGTCTTCAGTAAAGACCTGAAAGTAAATAAAGAGATCAGAGATCAGAAGGATTCAGAAAAACTAAGACGGACGCCTCATCGAATTATATAAACTGGTGCTATTGAACTGTGTTTCCCCAGTACTTTTCCTTCTACTCATCAATGTCTGTTTTTATGCATGTGCAGTGGTTTAGGAAGTAGTTAGAGTTTCAATGAGTCAAGTTATAATTCAGTTCAGATAATTCAGTTTTGTTTTCCTGGGGTTAGAAATAATTTCTCTGTAATAAATATTATCTTCCTGTTAAGTGCAGATGCATTGTCAGTGGTTTCTATTAACCTGAACTCATTGGATGGGAAAATTGGGGACTCTGTAATTTGATTAAAACTGTAATTTTATTGCGATGACTCTAGAGGTAGTGAGGCTTGAGTATCCCAGCTTGGTCCAGACATATGATCAATTATCAACAGTTCAATATTTTAAAGGACAAAGAGAGCGTTAGTTACTGAGCACCAAACAGCAACTTCATTTATTCTTATTTATTCTTTCATGAGATTTGGGCATTGTTGGCAAGGTTAGCAATTATTGTCCATCCCTAATTGCCCTTGAACTGAATAGTTTACGAGGGGCCACTTCAGAGGGCACTTGAGAGTCGAACACAATGTAGTGGATCTGGAGTCATAGTTGGTCAGAACAGGTAAGGATGGCTGATTGCCTTCCCTTAAGGCCCTAAGTGAACCAGATAGATTGGTTACCATGTTGGATTTGTTAATTAAATTTAAATTCCAGTTGAGTTGAAATGCCCATATGCCATGATTTAAATGGCAGAGTGGACTTGATGGGCTGAATGGCCTTACTACCACTCCTATGTCTTATGGTCTTATGGTCCACCACAATGGGATTTGAACCCATGTCCTTAGACTTACTCACCCAGTGACATTGCCAGTGTGGCACCATCTACACTGTCAATGCTAAGAAAGAATGACAGGGGACATCTGAGATGTTATGTCTTTGAGGCAGACTCATACTCTGGCTGGGTGCAATGACACTAAACTGTTTAATGCAGGTGCCTGCAGTTTCTGGCCCCATAAACATGAGGTTTGAGTTAACCTGCGAGACAGACCCTAATGTTCAGCTTCCTTCTCAAACCCCTGGCATTTTTGATAAGCACTGAGTATGTTGTGCCTGCTCTCAGACAGGACAGGAGTGGCTGGGAATAGTGAGCCCAATTTTCATACTGAGTTTTGGAAGCATGAGTTGGGTTTGACAATTTCAGAATCCCAGGACTTTCTCCTCTGACCACACCTGCTGGAGTTTCATGTCTTGGAGATATATGTGGGCAGGATGCAGCTATCTGATCCTTAAGGCACCTAGGGACCCTGGGGTCTGAGGTGGGGATAATTAATCTGAGGGATACCAGCCTCTTTCTCCAATACTCCTCACCACCCCTCTATCCATCTCCATTCTCCTCCAAGCCCTCTCATATTCCTCACACTTACTTCTTGACTTCTCAAATCCCAATACCCACTCCACACCTTCCCATGACTCAAGGCGTCCTGCATGGTGTCATACCTCAGAGACCCCTCCATGCCCCATTATATCCCTAATGACCCCTTCATAGCCCCTATATCTCTATGGCCCATGTTACCTCCCTGTCTCTCTGTACGCTTAATACTCATTTACCAAGTATTAATTATGTTCAGGCCTCAGGAGGAATATCTTGAAATGGGGATGGAAAGCAATTAAATTTCTGAAAATCTAATGGATACACTGGTAAATGGGACATTTATCCGACTTGATCTTATACTTTAACATGGAGCTCCAGTATAACAGAAAGTTTGCTTCTAAGAATCACTGGTTTCTTATTGGAGTCTCCATCTGGGCATTTGGGACTCAGATGTATTTGTACAACAGTCCAACAGTTTCATGGTCGCCATTAATGACGTTGGGTTTTCATTTTAGATTTTGTAAATTTTCTGAATTCATTTCACTATCTTCCACTCTGTGAGTTCCCCTCACAAATGTAGAAGTATTCTTTTTAGGCCTTTGGGATTACATGCCTTATAATGTTGTTCAGAGGTATAGTGCATCTCGTAATGCAACATTATCACGGCTGTTGTAGCCAAGGTAACAACATGCCTGTCTTGTTAACATCCTGAGCAACAGATATTCCAGGGTCTCTCTGAGGTGACGGTTAAAATTCAGGGGTCACTCCATTTAATTCAGAGATCATCGCAACCCGTTTGGGAAAGTGCACAGATGCTAAACCCCTCACCTCAAATCATCTCAAAAGTTAGGGATTTACTCCAATTTATCTGTTTGATGGACTCAAGTTAACACCGACCAGTTTGCTGAGCACGACATGATCTGCTATTTATGACAAGTAACCTGCCAAAACTATGAATAATCAACTCATAACTCTTGCATGTTTAAGCTCTATCCTCCTCCTGAAGTCCTACACACACAGTCAAACATTGATCTAATTGGTAGAGAGAATAATACTGGGAAAATACGGTTCAACAGCACCAGTTCACAGGATTCAATGGTTCTGCTTCTTCTGAATCCTTCTGATCTCTAACAAAATCAAAAGTTGCTGGAAAAGCTCAGCAGGTCTGGCAGCATCTATGAAGAGAAATTAGAGTTAATGTTTCAGGTCCGGTGACCCTTCCTCAGAACTGATGGTAGCTGGGAAGCTAGGGTGGCGGGAGAGGGGAAGGAGTAAATGATAAGTGGGGAGAGGGCCCAAGGAGAAAGGGGAACAGTTGAGCAGACAAAGCAGTTTTAGGCCCTAAAATTATTGAACTCGATATCGAGTCCAGAGGGATGCAGGGTCCCAAGCGGAAAATGAGGCATAGTTCTTGCAGCTTGCGTTGAGCTTCGCTGGAACACTATAGCAAGCCTGAGTCAGAGATGTTGGCCAGGGAGCAGGGTGGTACATAAGCAACTGGAAGCTCAGGGTCATTTTTGTGAGCAGAACGTCGATGTTCTGTGAAGCGGTCACCTAAGTCTATGCTTCGTTTCCCCAATGTAGAGGAGAGCACATTGTGAGCAGCGAATGCAGTAGACTAGATTCTGGGAAGTGCAGGTGAAGTGTCACTTGACCTGGAAGGTATGTTTGGGCCCTTGGATGCTGGGGAGGTAAATGGGCAGGTGTTAAAACTTCATTGGTTACAGCAGTAGGTGCTGTAGGGCTGTGGATGTGCAATCCCTTTATATGTCCATCCCCCACCAGGATCGTCACAGGGCCCTCCACTTCTTCCTGGTGCAAAGGCCTGGACTGTCCCCACACACCACCAACCTCCTCTGTTTGGCTGAGCTCGTCCCCACCCTCAACAACTACTCCTATAACTCCTCTCATTTTATTCAGGTCAGAGTTCTGCCGGCCACTGTAACACACCACCCTGCTCCTTGGCCAACATCTCTGTCTCTGGCTTGCTGCAGTGTTCCAGCAAAGCTCAACGCAAGCTAGAAGAACAGCACCTCATTTTCCGCTTGGGGACCCTGCAGTCCTCCGGACTCAATATCAAGTTCAATAACTTTGGAACCTAAACTCTTCCATGTCCTACCGCGCCCCGCCCCCTCCCCCACTCCCCACTCCACATACCAGGCCTTGTTATCACACAGCCTGCCAATACACACTACCTATTGTTAACAACTAACAATCCCCATTAACAACTATTCAGCCTCCCAGCCTGATCAGTTTCAACTTCTCTGTCTTTCCAATTATGGGTCTATCCCCACCTATCGTTTACTTCTTCCCCCACCCCCCCATTTTCTGCATATAAACCAACATATTCCTCACTACATCAGTTCTGAGGAAGGATCACTGGACCCAAAACATTAACTCTGATTTCTCTTCACAGATGCTGCCAGATCAGCTGAGCTTTTCCAACAACTTATGACTTTTGTTCTGATTAACAACATCTGCAGTTTTTTCAGCCTTTCTTCTGATCTCTGATCTCCTTATTTCTCGATCCTTTTAGTTTTTTGAAGATGCAGCACAGTTGACACATTAACTATACAGTCTTTACTGATTTGTCGGTCATTTAGGCCTGGGTAGGATAGTTGCCTGGGTAGCTGGTTTGCAAATGCAGTGCTGCTAACAGTGTGGGTTCAATTCCTGCTGCAGCTAGGGTAAGCATGAAGGGATCTCCTAATCGATCCTCCCCTCGTCTGAGGTATGGTGACCCTCACCATCACCAGATATCTCTCTCTTGTTAGAGTGCAGCCCTACACACTCATATCTTCCCTCATTGCTTGCACAAAGCAACTGGGTAAACGCAACTCACGATGTATTCCAGCAGCTTGTTCCATAGTCTTCTCGGTTTAAAGCAATACTTTTTCCATTTTGGTCTGCAATCTAAAACAAAAAACGTTAAAAATGGGCTCTTTACAAGGTGAGGAGAATTTTTTTCTCTGAGGGCCAAGAGTCTTTGAAGCTTTCTTCCTGAAATGTTGACGGAAGCAGACATTTTAAATAATAACAAAGCGGAGGTGAGAGATTATCAGTAAGTGATGGACGGAATGGTTATTGAGGGCTAGGTGGGAGTGTAGAGTTGAGTTTAAAATCAGGTCAACAATGACCTTGTTGAGTAGCAGAGCAGGCTTGAAGGAGTGAATACTTGCTCCTGCTCTTAACCGGTATGTTCATGTGTAAGATTGGGAAGTTTGTTGACGGGGATGGTGGAGTTTTATATCATTGTGAATTATCACTGGCATCTCCTTCCATGATGACACCAACATGGATCTGGGATCTTGTGGATGAGGCTGGAGGATCAGGAATGACAACTTTCAGTATTCATAGGAGGAGATGCCCCAACCTCTGCACAGTGGGTCTGGATTTGGGCATGGGGAATGGGAGGTAGGGGTGTGAGGTTTAACATTCTCAAACTGGGAATCTCCAGAATTGGGTGATATGCACAGATGAGTTGGGCCAAAGGGCCTGTTTCCATGCAGCATGACTCTATAGCTCTATGATTCTATATGCTTCACAGTATTGACTGTCTTTTCTCTCACCTTGGTTTCAACTGTCTCCCCTCAGTTTTCCCTGTTATCCTCTCCCTGGTTTTATGTTCCGTCCCTCCAATCAGTTTCCCCTCACATTTCCCCCTCAGTCTTCCCTCTTTCCCTGCTGGTCTCCTGCTCCTTGGAGCTTTTTAGACAATGGCTGAGGGGTAAAACCTTGAGTAAAAATAAAAATGGAAAGAACTGCAGATGCTGTAAATCAGGAGCAGAAATAAAGTTGCTGGGAAAGCTCAGCAGCTCTGGCAGCATCTGGAAGGAGAAAACAGAGTTAATGTTTCGGGCCTGGTGCCCCTTCCTGGGAACTGATGGCGGTTGGGAAAACGTCAGTTTATATACAGAAAATAGGGAGGTGGGTGGGTTCGGGAGTAAACGATAGGATGGAGCCCAAAGAGAGGGAAAGACATTTGGACAGACAAAGGAGTTGCTTACGATCAGGCTGGGAGGGTGAATGGTTGTTAATGGGGACTGTTAGAAACTAATAACAGGGGGTTTGTAGGCTATGTGGTAACAAGGCCTGGTGTGTAGAGTCGGGGGCTGGGACGTGGGAGAGTTTAGAATTACTAAAATTATAGAACTCAATATTGAGTCCGGGGCCTGTAGGGTCCCCAAGCAGAAAATGAGATGTTGTTCCTCCAGGTTGCATTGAGCTTCACTGGAACACTGTAGCAAGCCGGAGACAGAGATGTTGGCCAGGGAGCAGTGTGGTGCATTGAAGTGGCAGGCAACAGGTAGTTCAGGGTTTTTTTTTGCGAGCAGAACATAAATGTTCTGCAAAGCGGCCACCAAGTCTTGAGTAAAAATATTCAATTTTGGGGAGTGTGAGGTAAGTGGTGTGACAGATCCCCAGGAAGGCTGCCATTAGAGTTGGGTAGCTCGGTTGCAGCAGTGTTCAAGCAGAGCAGTCTGGGATTTTCAAAGTGAATTCTTAAGAGTGATTAATCCTGCTGTACAGTGAGTGGTGATTACAGTGAGATATTGTCCCTGGGACTGTCCTGTTTGTAACAGCCCAGGCTCAGGGGAAGGGAAAGAGGTCAATTCCTGGATAGAGGGGGGCTCCCAGCCTGAAGCACCTAGATGAGATAGCCACACATTCTTCACACTTCTAACGCCAGTGTCCTCCATTGCAGACATGCAGCTCCATGTCTCTCCAAGCCTCTCTCAATATGAGACTAATGTTCTGCCATCTGTCAATGTAGTTGGGGAAGTCGAGAGTTAGTGAGTCATTGCCCTGGGGTATGGGTTGGTTACTGTTTCACTGGCCCGGGGGGGTTGGGGTTAGTGCATTACTGTCCTGGGGCAGGTGTTGGGGGATTATTGTGTTGGGTTGTCCCGGGGCAGGGTGGGTGGGTGGGGTGTGGGTGTTGGGGGATAGTTGCCCAGATTGTCTGGGGATTGTGGCTTAGTGAATTGGATTGCCCAGGGAAGTGGGGGTTGGTGTGTTGGTCTGTCCCGGGGGGTGGGGTTAGTGGGTCAGGTTGGCTGGGGTGGGGGGGGTGCGGTGGTTGGGGTTAGTGGGTTGGATTGCCTGGGGGTGAGTGTGGATGGTTTGGGTTAGTGTGTTGGGCTGTCCCGGGGAGATGGGGTTTAGTTGGTCAGGTTGGCCGGGAGTTTAAGGTTAGTGAGTTGGGATTGCTTGGGAGTTGTGGGTGGATGGCGTGGGTTAGTGTGTTGGACTGTCCCAGGGGAATGGGGGTTAGTGGGTCAGGTTGACTGAGGGGGTGGGTGCGGTGCGGTGGTTGGGGTTAGTGGGTTGGATTGCCTGGGGCTGAGGGTGGATCGTGTGGGTTAGTGTGTTGGGCTGTCCCGGGGAGGTGGGGTTTAGTTGGTCAGGTTGACCGGGGGGTTTAGGGTTAGTGAGTTGGGATTGCTTGGGAGTTGTGGGTGGATGGCGTGTGTTAGTGTGTTGGACTGTCCTGGAGGGATGGGGGTTAGTAGTTCGGATTGATCGGGAATTGTGGGGGGTGGGTGGGGGGTGGTGTTTGAATTGTCCAGGAGGTAGGGGTTAGTGGGTCAGATTTCCAGGGTGTCAGGGTTAATTGGGTTGAATTGCTCTGTATGCTGTATGGGGTTGAGTGCAGTTGATGGAAATGAATCAAGCTGTGAGTGTGTACAAACAGACCATGCAAGCAGAGGGAAAGGAGAAGATTGGGTAAGAGAGGAAATTACTGTAAGGGAGGAAGTGTTGGGTATGGAGAACTTCATTAAACAGAGAGAATGAATACAAGTTCAAACAATATTGAGGCAGAGCATTGTTTGTGATCATTTTGAAGTAGGAGCACATATTGTTTGTGTATGAGGAGCTACTATGAATGAGCCCATCGTAATGACAGGAAAGGTTTAACTGTGCAGCAGGGTCATACGGGGTGATAATGTAACTATCACAAGGCATGTCCAGAGAAAGGGAGCCATGAAGAGGAGTCTTATCCTGACAGTGCAGACGAGGTTATTAAATTTTATTGTGGCACAGCGGACAAGTTCTACGACTGATCCAGTTACTCACTTTGCTCCAACATGCTGATTGAGCAGGTACGGCTGCAAAATGTAAGAGCAGTTGTAGGCCATTCAGCCCATCAACTCTGCTCCCCCATCCATTTTCCAGCCTTTTCCTCAAAGCTTTTATTTCCTTAGTTATTAAAAATCTGTCTGTCTCAGCCTTGAACATCCATAATGAACCAACCTCAACAGCTCTCTGTGGTAAAGAATTTCACAGGTTCACTACCCTCTGAGAGGAGAAATTCTTCCTTACCTCTGGCCTAAATGGGTGACTTCTTGCTGTGATGTTACACCCTCCCAGACTCTCCCACAAGGGAAAGCAGCCTTTCTGTATTTTTCTTTGAGAAGGTGGTGGTGATGAGCTGCTTTCTTGAGCAGCTGCAGTCCATGTTCTGTAGGTAGATGTGCAATGCAATTAGGGAGGAAGTTCCAGGATTGTGACTTAGTAACAGTGAAGGAACTCTATTATTTTCCAAGACAGGTGAGTGGCTTGGAGGGGAACTTGCAGGTGGTGATATTCCCATGTATCTGCACTTGACATGGGTTTGGAAGGTGATGCCCAAAGATATCTGGTGGATTTCTACAGTACATTTTCGAGATAATACACACTGCTGCTACTGAGCTTCAGTGGTGGAAGGAGTGGATGCTTGTAGATGTGCTGCCAGTCAAGTGAGCTGCTTTATCCTGGATAGTGCCAAGCTTCTTGCGTATTGTTGGAGCTGCACACATCCAGGCAAGTGGGGAAAATTCCATCACATTTGTGACTTATGCCTTGTAGATGATGGACACGCTACGGGGAGTCAGGAGATGAGTTACTTGCTACAGTATTCCTAGCCTTTGACTTGCTGTGGTAGCCATTGTGTTATGTGGTTAATCTGGATGTGTCTCTGGTCTATGGTAACTCCTGAGTTGTTGTTGTTGGGGGATTAATTGATAATGATGCCATTGAATATCAAGGGGCAATAATTAGATAGTCTCTTGTTAGAAATGATTATTGTCTGGTATTTGTGTGCCACAAATGTTACTTGTCTCTTGTCACCCCAATCCTAGATAATATCCAGATCTTGCCACTTTTAAACATTTCAGTCTCTGAGAAGCTGTGAATGGCGCTGAGCATTGTGCAAACATCAGTAAACATCCTCACTTCTGACTTTATGATCGGTAAAATGTCATTGAAGCAACTGATAATGGTTGGGCCTAGGACAAAACCTTGAGGAGTTCCTGCAGTGATGTCCTGGAGATGAGATGACTAACTTCTAACAACTATAATCATCTTCCTATGTACCAGCTCCAATCATAGAAACATAGAAGATAGGAGCAGGAAGGCCATTCAGCCCTTCCAGCCTGCTCTGCCATTCATCACAATCATGGTTGATTGTCTAACTCAAAGTCTAATTCTGCTTTCTCCCCTTATCCTTTGACCCCCTTCGGCCCAAGTGCTATATCTAGTCGCCTCTTGAACAATTCAATGTTTTGGCATCAACTACTTCCTGTGGTAATGAATTCTACAGGCTCATCGCTCTTTGTGTGAAGAAATGTCTCCTCATCTCCATGCTAAATGGTCTACCCCGAAACCTCATACCGTGACCCCTGGTTCTGGACACATCCACCATTGGGAACATCCTCCCTGCATCTACCCTGCCTAACCCTGTTAGAATATCATAAGTCTCTACGAGATCTCCCCTCATTCTTCTGAACTCCGGAAAAAACAATCCTAAATTAGTCAATCTCTCCTCACATGTCAGTCCTGCCATCCCTGGAAACAGTCTGGTAAACCTTCACAGTGCTCCCTCGAGAGGAAGAGCATCCTTCCTCAGAAAAGGAAACAAAAACTACACAAAAACTGGGCGTCACTGAGCAGGTTATCACTGAGCAGGTGCTGCTTGGTAACACTGTTGATGACACCTTCTATCACTTTCCTGATGATTGAAAGGAAACTGATGGGGCAGTAATTGGCCAGGTAAGATTTGTTCTGCTTTTTGTGCACAGGACACACCTGGGCAATTTTCCACATTGCTGCGTAGATGTTGTAACTGTACTAGAAAAGTTTGGTTAAGGGGGCAACAAGTTCTGGGGCCTAAGTCTTCAGTACTATGGATGGAATGTCATCAAGGCCCATAGCCTTGGCAGTTTCCAGTGTCTCCATTGAACAGCTTTCTAATGTCACGTTGTCTGATTAGTGTTTAACATTTTTCTATTTCTTTATTCAAACACAAACTGAAGAGCTCGACAACAAAAAGCAACGTGCATGCTGTGGTAAGTCACTCAAACTAACTGTGTGATAGTCAATGCCAGACTTCTTTAATTGGTTAATTATTCTGGGATAACAGTAAAACAGGACAACATTTGGCTACTTAAACACATTTCATGAGCAAAAAAATCAATTGAAAACTGAAAATATGGAACGGCCACAGTCTCCAGAATACTGAGACACCAGTTCGATCCCGTAGAGATGATGCAGAATGTTTGATGGGGGACAGGGTACATGGAGCTTTACTCTGTATCTAACCCTGTGCTGTCCCTATCCTGGGATTGTTTGATAGGGATGGTGTGGAGTGAGCTTTATTCTATATCTAACCCCATGCTGAAACTGCTCTGGGAGCATTTATTTGGGGGAGTATAGAAAGAACTTCACTCTGTCTAACTTTTCCTGACACATATAATATACATTATACCATCAACTAAATACTAGACCATCCCATGAAAACTAGCCCATTTTATAATCAAGAGACCAGCCTATAAATTCTCAACCAGCCTCTAAACAGGGGACCAGCACCCGCTGAATACAAGACCGTCCACCAAACATGACAGCATCCTCTAAACAGGAGACCATCCACTGAAAATTAAAGTTAATCCAAAGCACCACTGCCTTCCCCCTTTCCATCTGTCTGGCCCCGTCTTGATCTATAAATCTCTGCGGCACCTGCATTTTTAAAATTTCTGGCCTTTTGTACATCTCCCATTTTAATAATAATCCTTGCTTCCCCTCTGAAACAAGAACTTGGCTATCTCTGTTAGTGGGTAGGTAAGGGATCTAGGAGAAAGCCTCAAATGGGAGATGCCAACAGAGGCATGTTGAAGATTTCAAAACCAAATATGGCCACATCTGTCAGGATCGGTGCTGTGAAGACAGAAATGCCCCCTCAGGATTCTGGTTATGGTCTTGAAATTTTTGTTCCAGAGTTTGTGTGGGGTTGGGTCATGGCGAGAAGGTGTTAATAACTTATCCACTGGCCAAACTGCCCACCTCACAGCTTGTAACAGGGCAGCTACCATTGGCCTCAGTGAGGACTTGTCCATCTCCAGGAGAATTCCAGGAGTTCTGGAAATGGCTTCAAATCCGGCATTAAATGTATTAATTTATAACTTAATATTAATAATAAGAAGCTCTGCAGGATACTATCTGTGGGGAAGCTCCTCCACAGGAGGGCGAGGAGGAAGCTGACTGGACACACTGTTAAATTCTGCACTAGCTCCCTTCCCCACCTCAAGGCAGAGAACATAGCACCTTCAGGTTGGGTTTACAGATTGCTTTACCTTTTCTGTGACGTTATAATTTGCCTTTTCAGATTTCTGCTGAAACGACAGCATCGTCATCCAAGGTGAGTGATCTCTGAACAAGAAAGGCACTAACTGCAACAAGCCTACATCAAAAAATCATATTGTAATTGCAGGAATATTGGGTTATTATGTTATGTTTCATGCTGCTCAGTGTTATGCAAACATCCATTGCCTAGTGGCTTTCACACACCGACAGTTAACAGCTTTATGGTGAATATATCACTAACGTACAGCCAACTACCCACACGAAATGTTGGCTCAGGTACTCAGGACAACTCTCAGCTCGTACTCAAATGGAACTTTTATACTTGAGAGATCAGACAGAGTCTGAGTTTAACATCTTTAGAACAAGTTGGAAAATGCAGTATTGGTCTTGATAATGGGCTCACATTCCTAGGGTAGGTTTTGAACTCAGAATCTACTGAAAACAACAGCACTTCAAGGATTCGAGTTAATGGGAACTGCAGATGTTGGAGAATCCGAGATAACAAAGTGTGGAGCTGGATGAACACAGCTGGCCAAAGAGCATCTTTGGAGCACAAAAGCTGACATTTCGGTCCCAGACCCTTCATCAGAAAAGGGGGATGCACAAACCTCAAGGGATCTATCCATCTTCAATCCGCCTCCCCCTCTCTCCCTATTTATTTCAGAATCCTCTCCCCATCCCCCTCTCTGATGAAGGGTCTAGGCCCGAAACGTCAGCTTTTGTGCTCCTAAGATGCTGCTTGGCCTGCTGTGTTCATCCAGCTCCACACTTTGTTATCCCAGCACTTCAAGGATTTACAGTCATGCTGCAGTTCACCAGCATCAACAGGACCTCCACCTTGAACTCCATGAATAGAGTTCTCACCTTACTGAGAGAAGCTTTCATTGGGTTAAGCTATGGATAACAGATGGACGAGAAGTGAGTGAATCCCAGGCTGTGTGTTATGTTTAACCTGTGGTTTCACCACTACTCACATTGAACTGCAACATCCATGTGTACATCAAAGTCCAACTCAGCTTACATTGGGTTATAAGATGGCGAAGTGATAATGATCTCATTACAACATCGGGCACAACGAGTGACCAAAGAGTCCAATGTAGCTGGTGCCCTGTTTTGCATCAAGGCGTTTTTGAACTGTCAAATACTCACACCCAGCATTGAAGAGCAGCACCTGGCTGACTGTCTGGCTAACCAGGGGCTACATTTGGACAATGCCCTTTACCATTGGCCTTATTGACACACTAAATAAAGCAGGTGGAGCGTGTGGGATTGAATATTTCAAACTCACATCAGGGAGCAGTTTAGACAAACATTGTTGAATCAGAAAAAAATAGGCTAGAAGCCAGAATTAAGACCCTATCAGAGTATGAGCCTGTACTGTGTTTTTGGAACAGAATTCTGGACTTATACTGCATCAAATGTTCAAAGTTGTCCAGGCGAAAAAAAGATTTGCAGACAAGTGGAAGCTAGATTTATTGGATATAATTGTAGAGCCATGTCTCACAAACACTGGGTTTGGTATTTCACCTAAAACACTCTGGGTCATTCATTGTGTTGTGTTGGGTCAAATTAATCTCCAGATTGAATGTGAAGGTTCCTGAAGATTGTCGTGTGGTTTTGTGGGTTTTTGTAATCCTTGTCCATTTGGCTTAGCATATGTGGTCAATATATGGCACCTGATATTCCATCAGATAAACTGCCACCAATATTGAAACAGTCGCGCCTGGAGATGGCGACTACCAGGAAATGGGAACTCATATAATCCTAATGTAGACCCTAAAAGGTGTCAAAGAATTCTCAAAGTGGCAAATGGACAGAGATTACAGAACTCAAAGGTACAGAGGGATCTAGGTTTCCTGGTACATGAATCACATTAATTCATTTTGCAGGCATAGCAAGTGATTAGGAAGACAATTGGATGGTTTTGGTTATTGCCAGAGGAATGGAATATTAAAGTGTAAATGTTTTGCTACAGTTGCATAGAAGGTTGTTGAGCTGTGAGGAGGACTGTGTACAATTTTGGCATAGAATGTAGAACATAGAACAGTATAGTACAGTACAGGCCCATTGGCCCATGATGTTGTGCCGAACTTTTACCTTAATTCTAAGGTCTATCTAACCTCCACCGCTACCTTATACAATCATCCACATGCCTATCTAATAGCTGCTTAAATGGCCCTAATGAGGCCGACTGCACTACCCTCTCTGGCAATGCATTTCACACCCCTACCACTCTCTGAGTAAAGAGCCTACCTCTGATGATCCCCCCTATATCTACCTCCTTTCACTTTAAAAATATGTTCCCTCGTAAAAGCTACTTCCACCCTAGGAAAAAGTCTCTGGCTGTCTACTCTATCTATACCTCTGATTATTTTGTACACCTCTTATCAAGTCACCTCTCATCGTTCATCATTCTAAAGAGAAAAGCCCTAGCTCTCTCAACCTTTCCTCATAAGACCTTCCCTCCACTCCAGGCAACTTCCTGGTAAATCTATTCTGCACCTTCTCCGATGCCTCCATATCTTTCCTGTAATGAGGCAACCGGAACTGGGCACAATACTCCAGATATGACCGAACCAGGCTTTTGTATCGCTGGAGCATAACTTCATGGCTCTTAAACTCGATCCCTCTATTAATGAAAGCTAGCATGCCATACGCCTTCTTGGCTTTTAATTAAGAGAGCTAAAAGGGGTCATGAAATATCTTTAGCTAACAGGGTTAAGGAAATCCCAAAGCCTTTTATTCATACATAAGGAGCAAGAGGGTAACTAGAGAAAGGGTTGGACTACTCAAGGACAAAGGAGGGAAGTTATGCGAGAAGTTAGAGAAAATGAGTGAGATCCTTAATTAGTACTTTGGGTCGGTATTCACTGAGGAGAGGGACATGATGGATGTTGAAGTTAGGGATTGATATTTGACTACTCTAGGTCGAGTCGGCATAAGAAGGGGGAAATTGTTCAGTGTTTTAAAAGGCATTAGGGTGGACAAGTCCCCAGGTCCAGATTGGATCTAGGAATATTTACATTAGAATGACGAAGGTTGGGGGGGACCTGATTGAGGTCTACAAAATCATGAGAAGTATAGACAGGGTGGATAGCAAGAAGCTTTTTCCCAGAGTGGGGGACTCAATTACTAGGGGTCATGAGTTCAAAGTGAGAGGGGAAAGGTTTAAGGGAGATATGCGTGAAAAGTTCTTTATGCAGAGGGTGGTGGGTGTCTGGAATGCGTTGCCAGCGGAGGTGGGCACTGTAGTGTCATTTAAGATGTATCTAGACAGATACATGAATGGGCAGGGAGCAGAGGGATACAGATCCTTGGAAAATAAGTGACAGGTTTAGATAGAGGATCTGGATTGGCGCAGGCTTGGAGGGCTGAAGGGCTGTAATTTTCTTTGTTATTTTTTAACAACTCTATCCACCTGGGTAGAAGCTTTCAGGGGACTGTGAACATGAACCACAAGATCCCTCTGCTCTTCCACACTCCCAAGAATCTTTCCGTTAACCCTGTATTCTGCTTTCACTTTTGTTCTCCAAAATGAATCACCTCACACTTTTCAGGGTTAAATTCCATCTTCCACTTCTCAGCCCAGTTTTGCATCCTGTCAATGTCCCTTTGTAACCTAGAACAGTTCTCCGCACTGTCCACAATGTGACCTACCTTCGTATCAACCATGAACTTATTAATCCACTTCTTCCACTCCTTCATCCAAATCATTCACAAAAATCACAAATAGAAGAGGACCCAGGACAGATCCTTGTGGTACACCATCGCTAACTGAGCACCATGTTGAATATTTTCCATCTACTACCACCCTTTGTCTTCCAAGGCTCAGCCAATTCTGAACCCAATCTGCCACATTTCCCCCTATCCCATACCTCCTTACTTTCTGCCTGAGCCTACCATGGGGAACCTTATCAAATGCCTTACTTAAATCCATGTGTACCACATCCACTGTTCCACCTTCACCCACATGTTTGGTCACCTCTTCAAAGAATTCAATAAGGTTTGTGAGCTATGATCTACCCCTCACAAATCCATGCTGACTACCACAAATCAAACTATGCTTTTCCAAGTGATCATAAGTCCTATCTCTCAGAGCCTTTTTCAATAATTTGCCCACCTCTGAAGCAAGACTAACTGGCCTGTGATTTCCGGGGTTATTCTTATTCCCTTTTTTGAACAAGGGAATGACCTTTGCCAATCTGCAATCTTCTGGCACTATACCCATGGACAGTGAGGACGAAAAGATCATTGCCAAAGGCCCTGGGCTGTCTTCCCTCGCTTAGATATATCCCATCAGGCCTGGGGGACTTATCTAACTTTGTGTCCCTCAAAATTACTAGTACATCCTCCTTACTAACATCGACCTCCTCTAGTCTAACAGTCTGCTTCACACTATCCTCCTCTACAACTCGGTCCCTCTGAGTTGTGAATACTGAAGAAAAGTATTCATTAAGGACCTATCTTTTTAAGCTCCATGCACAAATTCCCATTACAATCCTTGATCGGCCCTACCCTTTCTCTGGTCATTCTCTTATTCCTCACGTATGTACAAAAAGCCTTGGAGTTTTCCTTGATCCTATCCACCAAGGTTTTCTCATGCCCCCTTATAGCTCTCCTAAGCCCTTCCTTCAGCTCCTTCCTGGATAACTTCTATCCCTCTACAGCCTTTTCCGTTCCTTGTTTCCTAAACCTTATATAAGCATCCTTCTTCCTCTTAACCAGTTATTTGACCTTTTATCTTGAGAACTAAGGTTCCCTCACTCAACCGCATCTTCCCTGCCTACTAGGGACAAACATATCGAGCACATGCAGTATGCATTCCTTAAATTATCTCCAAATTTCAATAGTGCTCTTCCCTGATAGCAGCTGTTCCCAATTTATGTTACCCAGTTCTTGCCTAACAGAATTGTAATTACCCTTCCCCCAATTACAAAACTTACCCTGCTGTTTGGACCTATCCTTTTCCATGACGATTGTAAAAGTAACAGATTTGTGTTCGCTACCGCCAAAACGCTCTCCTATCAACAGGTCTGACACTTGGCCCGGTTCATTGCCAAGCACCAAATCCAAAGTGGCCTCTTCTCGTGTTAGTCTATCTACATACTGTGTCAGGAATCCTTCCTGAACAGACGGAACAAAGTCCGCTCCATCTAAACTATTACAACTAAAATGCTTCCAATCAATATTTGGAAAGTTGAAGTCACCCGTGAATACAACCCTGGGACTTCTGCACCTTTCCAGTATCTGCCTCCCAATCCACTCGTCCACTTCTCTGCAACTATTAGGGGGTCTGTAAAAAAACCCCAACAAAGTGACTGCTCCTTTCTTGTTCCTGACCTCAGCCCAAACTGACTCTGTAGACATGTCATTCTTGAACTGCCTTTCAGTATCTGCTATACTCGCCCTGACTCAGAATGTCACTCCACCGCCTCTTTCCATTCTCCTTATTTCTTTTCAAGAGTCTAAATCCCGGAACTTCCAACAACCACTCCTTTCCCTGAGTTACCCAAGTTTCTGTCATGGCCACAACATTGTAGTTCCAAGTACAGACCCATGTTCTGAGTTCATCTGCCTAATTTCTGATACTTCTAGCATTGAAGTATACACACCTCAAACCATCTCTGTGTCCACAATTATGCTCCATTGACCTCATTTCTTTATAAACAACCTCACTTCCTGTTGTTTCTATTGGAATACTGAATGCCTCATCCTCTGAATTAAAAATCTGGTTCCCCACCCCCTGCCAATCTAGTTTAAACCATCCCGTACAGCTCGAGCAAACCTCTCTCCCAGGATATTTGTGCCCCTCTAGCTTAGGTGCAACCCGCCCTTACTGTACAGGTCCCACCTTCCCCAGAATGTGCTCCAATTATCCACATGATGGAAGCCCTCCCTCCTACACCAGCCCTGTAGCTATGTGTTTAGCTGCACTCTCTCCCTATTTCTTACTTCATTATCATGTGGCACTGGTATTAATCCAGGGATAACTACCCTCTTTGTCCTGGTCTTCAGCTTCCAACCTAACTCCCTGTACTTGTTTTTCACATTCTCTGTTCTTTTTCTACCTATGTCATTGGTACCGATGTGTACCATGACTGCTGGTTGGTCACCCTCCCCCTTAAGGATCTTGAAGAAACGATCTGAGACATCATGAACCCTGGCACCCGGGAGGTAACATACCATCCGTTCATCTCATTCGCGTCCTCAGAACCACGTGTCTGTGCCTCTTACTATTGAATCCTCCACTACAATTGCTCTCCTATTCTCCCCATTCCCTTCTTTGCCACAGGGCTAGGCTCAGTGCAAGAGACCTGTCTGCTGTGGCCTTCCCCTGGTAAGTACCCCACTCCACACCCCCAACCCCCACCAGTATCCAAAACGGTATACTTATTATTGAGGGGAACGGCCACAGGGGATCCCAACCCTGTCTGCCTATCCCCTTTCCCCTTCCTGACAGTCACCCAGCTATCTTGTTCCTGTACCTTGGGTGTGACCATCTCCCTATAACGCCTCTCTATCACCCCCTCAGCATCCCGAATGATCCGGAGTTCATCCAGCTCCAGCTCCAGTTCGCTAATGCAGTTTTTGAGGAGCTGGAGTTGGGTGCACTTCTCACAGGTGTAGTCAGAGGGGACACCAGCAGTGACCCTTACCTTCGACATCCTGCAAGAGGAGCATGCAACTGCTCTAGCTTCCATTCCCTCTACTGTGGATTTCCAGAAGAATTAAAAAAAAGCTCACCTTACTGACCCTCCACACAGTCGTTTTTTTGGTTAGAGGTGGAGGATGGGTGGGAGACACTATACGCGTAGTGTTTCAGGTTGAGCTAATGCCCGAATATATCAGTTCCTTCCTGGCTTGCGTTCTCTCCACACACCCGCTGCTGAAAACAAAAGGGCCTCTGCTGCACGAGGTAAGTTTTTATGCTGGAGTTAAAAAACACATTACCTTCCCGGCATCTAACTGAAGTAAGGACCAAAATGCATTTGAAACAGAGCAGACAAGGTTCACTTGACTGATTCATGACAGGACAGTGAGAGGTTACCTATAGAGAAAACTTTGGACAGATTAGAGCTTACAGGAATGAGAGGAAGATCTGAAGGGACTTGTCAGGATGAAAAGTAAAAGGATGTTTCCCCTTTTGGGAGAGATTAGAATGAGTTTGAAAATCAGGACACAGTTTCAATGAGTGTTCTCCCCTTTAAGATGGGGGGAGAAGGTGAATTTTCTTCTCTCAGGGTCATGAATCTTTGGAACTGTCTTCTGCAGAAACAGGTGAATATTTTTAAGGCAGATCTGAATAGGTTCTTGACTAATGACAGAGTTTGAGGTTATTGGTGGTGGGAAAGAATGTGGAGTTAGAAACATAGAATCCGTACTGCATGGAAGCAGGCCACTTGGCCCATTAAGCTCACATCGACCTTTTGAAGAGCATCCCACCCAATCCCTGCATACCCCCATATTTCCCATGGCTAATCTGCCTAGCCAACACATCCTTGGACCCTATGGGCAATTTTCATGCTGCAACTGTACAAAACGCTAGTGCGACCTCATTTGGAATATTGCGTGCAGTTCTGGTCACCCCATTACAGGAAGGATGTGGAAGCATTAGAAAAGGTACAGAGGAGATGTACCAGGATGTTGCCTGGTCTGGAGTGCAGGCCCTATGAAGAAAGGCTGAGGGACTTGGGTCTGTTCTCATTGGAGAGAAGGAGGCTAAGAGGGGATTTAGTAGAGACGTACAAGATGATCAGAGGATTAGATAGGGTGGGCAGTTAGAGTCTTTCCGAGGTTGATGACTTCAGCTTTTTCGAGGGGGCATAGCTACAAATTGAGGGGTGATAGATTTAAGACAGATGTCAGAAGCAGGTTCTTTACTCAGAGAGTGGTAAGGGCATGGAACGCCCTGCCTGCCAATGTAATTAACTCAGCCACATTAGGGGCATTTAAACAGTCCTTGGATAAGCATATGGATAATGATGGGATAGTGTAGGGGGAGGGGCTTAGATTAGTTCACAAGTCGGTGCAACATCGAGGGCCGAAGGGCCTGTTCTGCACTGTATTGTTCTATGTTCTACGTTAATTTAGCATAGCCGATCCATCTAATTTGCTATTGGATACTCCCTATTTTCTTCTTAGGCGAGCCAGTCATCAATATAGCTGATAGCTTTGTGTAATTACATTTCGTTTTCAAGCCTTAGCAACTCAATAAGCCAATTACAACATGACATTCCATCGGTAAGTCACTTGATCTGAACCCTTGCAACAACGGTTACGTTCAGTTTGTGGTAGCTTGTGTACATGCTTAGATAAGCTGTTCAACACTCAGTCACATAAGCCTACTGGCAGCAGAAACAAATTTAACTGTTACACAACGTGAACTCAATCACAAAACCTGCTTTCTTACTCCCCACACTGCACATCTTTGGACTGTGAGAAGAAACACATGCAGACATGGGGAGAATGTGCAAACTCCACAGAGACAGTCATCGAATGGTGGAATTGAGCCAGATTCTTGGTGCTGTGAGGTAACAGTTCTAACAATTGACCCAGCATACTGCTGCAAGTTGAGGCCACATCAGATCTGCCTTGACGTTGCTGAATGGCAGGGCAAACTTAATGGGCTGAATGGCCCCCTCCTGCTTTGAATTCATCGATTCTTGTTATGAGTGAGTATATTAATATTGTAGAGTTTATGTGCAGTACAGTGATTCTCTTGCAATTCGATACCTAATCTTTCTGTTGTCTCTACATTTCCAGAACTCGAATAGTGGAGTAACTCTGTCAACTAGTAAGGTAAGGAGGGGACTGGTCTGACTACCAGTGGTGTGTAGTTTCTCAGTGGAAGATATAAATATCAGTCCCAGGTCTATGCACCTGAAACAGTGCTAGCAACTTTGCCCACAGGGGGAAATATTCTTTTACTCTCTGTCCTGACAAGTCCCTTGGGATTTTCCGTTCATGCATTTGTGGGAGGTAATGATGCAGTGACCCTGGGCTGCTAATTCAGAACCCAACTAATGTTCTGGGTTCAAATCTCCCTAAGGCAGGTGGTAAAATTGAAATTCATGGTCAACAGATGTCCTTTAGGGAGAGAAATCTGCCATCCTACCCATTCTGGCCTACATGTGATTTCAGATCCACTGCAATGTGATTCATCCTTAACTGTCCTATGGCAATTTGGAATGGGCAATAAATGCTGGCCTAGCTGAGATGTCAATGTCCTGTGAATGAGTGATCAATAAAAGCTTGTTTTCTATTGCTTTGCTCATAGTAAGATCTTTCCTTTAATAAAGTTTAAATGATTAACATTGCACACCAAAAAAAAGTGCATGTGCTTTTTTTTGCCCATGTGACAGCCATTAAATGTATCTCTTTTGGGTATTACACTTTTTAAACTTAAATTGCACAATACATATTTTGTAAGTATGGCAAAGTATTTGAGTGTTGCCTTAAGACCTACAGAAATAAATCTGTAGGGCTGCCAACTCTTCATAATTGTCCTGGAGACTGTAGAGTGCTCTAGGGTACTATCAGTGTCACGTTTTTCCTAGACGGAGAGCATACAGCGTCTGATGGTACACATCAAAACATGGAAGATAGGAACAGGAGGAGGCCATTCAGCTCTTCGAGCCTACTCTAACATCCTTCATGATGATGGCTGATCATCCAAATCAATAGCCTAATCCTACTTTCTCCTCATGACCTTTGATCCCATTCACCTCCACATGCTATATCTAGTCACCTCTTGAAATGCCAATGTTTTGTTGCATCAACTACTTCCAGTGGTAATGAATTCCACAGGCTCACCAGTGAAGAAATGCCTCCCCATCTCCATCCTCAGCCATCTACCCCGAATCCTCATACTGTGACCCATAGTCCTGGATACACCTACCATCAGGAACGTCCTGCCTGTGTCTACCATGTCCAGCCCATAGCCAGTGACACCCAGAGAGCACCAGAGATTTAGGGAACAAAATCATAATTTGTTTTATGTTATTTTCCCACTGGTTTTAACAGTATTTGGACCCTATTGTTTGTGTTATCCCTTTATAATAGGATTTTCTTTTGGTTTATATCATTCTGCTGGATGGTTTTAAAGATTAGTCCCAAGGTTATGTGTAATCAGGGAATGGACATAATAGCAAGCTTGTACCAGGCATTCTTTATTTTCCTTGAGCTTTCATTTATCAATCTTAAACATATTTCAGGTGGGATAATGTTTGATTGATGGTCAAAAACCATCTAATTGGATGACAAAGATACTGTTTGCTTTCTAATCAGTGAATAGACAGAGAACTTGGAGATTTTGAGTGGTCAATGGGGACAGGTAAATGGCTGACAGCGGACAGTCAGTAATTGGACTTGAGCAGAGTTGACAAAAGGAATGGTGTGAAAATTTCAATCAATACATACTTGCCTCTTGGTTCAGGGAGTACATTTCTTTGCATGGAGCGGTTCTGTAAAGGGGAAAAGTATTGCTGATAAACGTCTAATCGTTACATGTTCCCTTTAATGTTGCAGCCCACGACTTCAGGAGTTTCAACAGATGAGGTAAGGAGCTAAAAATGTTGGTCCATTTCACCGGCAAGTTTTGGCTGAATCTCCCTGCTATTAACTCTGTGGCAAAAGTGCCAGGACAAATTACTTGATCCATTGAGTTTTATCCAGAGGCTCTATATTTTACTGTGATCCAAAACCACTTTCCCATTCTGCTAGCTCCCTCAGCTGCCCATATAAAGTGTCAGTATTAGAAAGACTCATCCTCTTCAAAGTCAAATTGAACAGCTCCTGAGCTGATTGAGAGCAAGTTCAACTCAATGGATTTTGTGTAAAGTCTCAAGAGCTAGACAAGAGTGGGAAGGATTGGTCACTGTGACACAGTGCAAGTGTCTCTATCTCTGGGCTAGGAGGCCAAGATTCAACTCTCACCTGATCCAGAGGTACAAAATAACATTAGTGAACAGGTTGATTTGAAAATAATAAGAAGAGCTGGGATCTATTTTTCCTACATTTTTGTTGTTATTTAATTGCTATATGCTTGTTATTTAACTGGTTAATTTGATGATAGTTTACTTTTAATAAAGGTGAGCTGGGCTCTAGCCATCAGCAGATCCAGGCCATGGTGAGTTTGGGAGTGTGACGTCACACATCCTAACAGCTCGTCCCTCTTCCGCACCTTAAATGTCCACCCAAATGTCCTCAGAGAGGGGGCACATGGTGCCCACCAAAACTCTCAGGCTGTTATAGAGAGGTGAGCACCATAGGGTGAATTATTGCTCCCGATAACCCCACTTTTTCTTTTCTCCTCTCCTTTGTCTTTCCCCTTCCTTGTTTTTGTTTGGGATTTACTGGCCCTGGTGGACTGCATTTGTATTTTGGTTAATTTGTAAAATGTTCAATTGTCAGTTGGTCCAGGAAGGATAAAAAGAGCAGACAACTGCTCCCAGTACTGTGTTGGCCTCTGGACAGGGAAAGGGTCTGGAAAGTTAGAAACTAAAGCATGTTCTACACTACAGATTTACAATAAAACCTTGGTAAATCTCTGAGAGTCTTTTGCTGCCTAATTCGACATATGGATTTGAAACATGAAGCATTGGGCTGAGACGGAGTTACCTGGTGAGCAGGTGTGCAGACTCAGTATTTAATCAGTCTTCCAACATCTATCAAGCGCAGTCCTATCAGGCCCAAGGGAATCACAAACATAATTAATCTGCAGCCATTGCTTGTGCTGTGATAGTACAGAAAATTTGTGCATATTTGTCTATGATCTGAGTAAGCTGCTGAGTGGCTGGAGACCTTAGCAGAGGGTGAACTGTCTTGAGAGGTTAACCATCAGTTCAAGCTAACCTGCAATACTTAAAAAAAATTCCTGCTAAAGAAGTGGTGCATTCTTGTTGGAGCAGAGTGGAGCTGACCGTGGAAGAGAGTATGAGCAAGATGATCCCTGCATGATAAGAACACAAGAACTAGGAGCAGGAGTAGGCCATTCAGCCCTTCGAGCCTGCTCTGCCATTCAATAAGATCATGGCTGATCTTTTCGTGGACTCAGATCCACTTACCCGTACTCTCACCGTATCCCTTAACTCTTCTATTGTGCAAAAAAAATCTACCTTAGCTTTAAAAATGTTTACTGAAGTAGCATCAACTACTTCACTGGGCAAGGAATTCCATCAATTAACAATTCTCTGGATGAAGAAGTTCCTTCTCAATTCAGTCCAAATCTGCTCCCTCTGATCTCGAGTCTATGCCTTCTTGTCCTAGCTTCACCTGCCACTGGAAACATCCTGTCTACTTGTATCTTATCTATTCCCTGCATAATTTTATGTTTCTATAAGATTCCCCCCTCAATCTTCTGAATTCTAATGAATATAATCATAATCTACTCAGTATCTCCTCTTAAGACAACCCCCTCAACGTTGGAATCAACCTAGTGAACCTCCTCTGCACCCCCTCCAGTGCCAGTACATCTTTCCTCAAGTAAGGAGCCCAAAACTGCAGACAGGACTCCAGGTGTGGCCTCACCAGCACCTTGTACATCTGCAACATAACCTCTCTGCTTTTAAACTCTATCCCTTGAGCAATGAAGGACAAAATTCATTTGCCTTCCTAATTACTTGTTGTACCTACAGACCAACCTGTGATTCATGGACAAGGACACCCAGGTCCCTCTGCATAACAGCATGCTGCAACATTTTACCATTCAAGTAATAATCCCTTTTACTATTACTCCTACCAAAATGTATGACTTCACATTTATTTTATAGACAATAGACAATAAACAATAGACAATAGACACTAGGTGCTGGAGTAGGCCATTCGGCCCTTCGAGCCAGCACCACAATTCATTATGATCATGGCTGACGCATCATTTTCATTGTATTCCATCTGCCAGACCTTTGCCCACTCACTCAATGTACCTATGTTCCTCTGCAAAGTTTCACAGTCTTCTGCACACTCTGCTCTGCTACTCATCATAGTGTCGTCTGCAAACTTTGACGTCCTACATGTGGTCCCCAACTCTAACTCTTCTATATAAATTGTAAATAATTGCAGTCCCAACACCAATCCCTGAGGCACACCACTAGTCACTGGTTTCCAGCCAAAATAGCACTCATTTATCCCCACTCTTTGCTTCTTTTGATGGCACAAGAAGGCAGAGATTGCGTGAAGCAGGTGAAGATGAGAACTAGACAACCCTGGTGGTGAATGCTAGGAGTATACCCCTGTGGACCTGTACTTGGTGCCAAATGAAGCTCAATTATATGGTATGAGCAGTCAGGATCAGCATTTCAAATCACATTAACGATCTTCTCATGCAATGCATCATATCTCCATCACTTTTCTAACAAAATTCATAACTCCTACCTCACATTCCTAGCATGGAGGAGTCTGGGTTTAAGGTTTTACATTGAACCTGGATCCTGGTTCCACTCCATTAGCCTCATGCTGCATTACCTCAGCTTCTTCACTCAATGAGTGTCTGCTGCATTGGAAGGTCACACTGAGGCCTGGCAATAAAAACCGAAATATTGTGGTTACTGGAAATCTGAAACAAAAGCTGAAAATGCTGGATGGTGCTCAGCAGCTTCTTCAGAGAGAGAACAAGTGTCAATATTTCAGATTGATAACCTTTTCGTCAAAGCTTCTCTGACAGCAGATATGAACCAAAACCTGAACCCCTTTTTCCACCAGCATATGCAGCTTGACTGGTTGAACATTGCCAGCAGTTCTTGGGTTTTTCTTTTACTTCTGAGGAGATGCACACTGAAGTAGTTTCCAGCCAAGTGCAGGTTGCTGACAGCATAGCTACAGAGGCAGTGTACAAAGATAATTGGAGTGTGTCTTAGCTATTCAGTAAACTGTCCTCCAGCAGTGCTAACAACTGCCGTCTTTATAAGTGACTGATGCTGTGGTCTAAGAAGCCTGATGGTCAGCTCTCCAGAGAACTGGAAAACTAACAATGTCACACCTTTATTTAAAAAGGGAAGGTGACAAAAAATAACAGGTCAAAAATAATAGGCCAGTTAGCTTAGCATCTGTTATTAGGAAAATATTAGGGTCTGTTAGAAAGCTTATAACAACAGGATAAATAGAAATACATCAAACAGAGTCAACATGGTTTCATAAATTATGCCTGGCAAGTTTGCAAGGATTCTTTTGAGGAAATAACAAGTAGGATAGATAAAGGGGAAGTAGTGGATGTAGTATGTTTAGATTTTCAGAAGGTATTTGATAAGGTACCATTACGATACTTAACAAGATAAGAGCCTATGGTGTTGGAGGCAGTACATTAGCATGATCAAAGGGTTAGCTAACTAATAGAATACAGAGAGTTGAGATAAGGCATATTTTCAGGATGATGATCTGTAACTATTAGATAGATACAGGAAGCAGTGCCCAGGCCACATTTATTTTCAAGCTACTTTGATGAATCACGTGAAGGAAGTGATCATAATATAGCAAAGTTTGTGGATGTCAGAAATACAGGTGGAAAAGCAAGTGTTGAGGATGACAGAGTCTGTGGAGAGAATATAAACAGGTTAGGTGAGTATGCAAAAACTTGGCTGATGGAATACAATATGGGGAAATGTGATGTTACATATTTTGGCAGGAAGAATAGAGGAGCTAAATATTATTTAAATAGAGAAAAGCTACAGAAAGTGATGTAACAGAGGGATGTGAGAGTTCTCATCCAGGAATCACAAAAAAACTGCCATTCATGTTTAGTGGGTGATAAGGAAGGCAAATGGAATGTTGGTCTTTATTTCAAAAGTAATAGGAGTATAAAAACAGAGGGGTGTTGTTAAAGCTATACAAGGCACTAGTCAGACACAGCTGGAATACTGTGAACAATTTTAGGCCTCTTAACTAAGGAAAGATATATTGTCATTGGAAACAGCTCAGAGAAGGCTTGCTTGACTGATCTCAGGTATTGAGGGATTGTCTTATGGGGAGACATTGAGTAGATTGGGCCTATACTTGTTTGAATATAGAAAAATAAGAGGTGACTTTATTGAAATATATAAAATTCTTAGGTAGATGTGGAAAGGTGGTTTTCCTTTGCGGGAGAATATAGGACGAGGGTGTAACCTCAGAATAAGGAGTCACACATTTCAGACAGAGATGAGGAGATATTTCTTTTCCCAGTTGATAGTGAAAATGTGGAATTCTTTACTATCAAGGGCTATCAAGGCTGTGTCATTAGGTGTATTTAAGGCTGAGATAGACAGACATATTTTTAATCAGGAAGGGAGTTAGGGGTGATGGGGAAAGGCAATAACTAGATTTGAGGATAATCAGTTTAGCCGTGATCTCTTTGGATGGTGGACCAGACTTGATGGGCACAATTCCTGATGTTTGCTTCTATGTCTATGGTCTTATTATGGTCCATGCCTGTTTCCATGTGACGGATTGTGTTGTTATATTCATGCTGCCATCGGAGTCTTGAGCCAGATGGTCAACTAATAACACATACTGCCTTTTGCTCTGACCTAGTCCTTCCTTCCACAGAGTATGGCAAATGGTGCCAGATTAGTGGAAAGGGACTTGCCTGATGAGCTGACTACAGTCTCTGAATGACTGAAACCTGAAATCCGCAAAGCTGTGTGTGTGTGTGTGTGTGTGTGTGTGTGTGTGTGTGTGTGTGTGTGTGTGTGTGTGGTCAATGGCATCTCTAGCATGAGCAGTCTTGGAGACACCATGAGTTGGCACTGCCTCTTACAATCAAGCAAGAGAGAATGGAATACAGCCAGCTCTCTTTCTGTGCAGGACCTGAGTGACCACTTTCACACATCACTTGCTGGCCAACTGTAAATATTGCCTGTTCCAACCTGGAAGGTGCCCAGTGCCTAAACATTACTGCCACAGGCAATGCCACCCTTCAAAAAGTTCAACCATTATCTGGTGGCAAAGGATTGAATGGATATCCCAATGATGAAGAGGACTATATCCTCACTAAGTTTGAAAGTGGGGAAATATCCCCTGAAGGACTGAGAGGATATAGCCTCCTGCTGAAAGTTCTTCTCCCTCATCCACCTTTCGGCACCTAATGCCCTGGGGCACCTCCCATTCTCTGTGTCACACTGCAGGGCACTACAGCTCTTGAATCTGGGAGTGTATACAGAATCCTTGCAAAATAACTCCACAGAGGCCAGTATTCCTTCACCAAGCCACCCTTTATTTACACATGCATAGTCCTTGGCTTTGGTACTGGCTTATCCAGAGTCAGGTACCACTGTGTCAGTATCTCTGACACTCGCTCTTTTTATATGTCAGCCAAGACTCCCTGATTTGGTCAGATTAACTGCCCCAATCAGGGAACTTGTACTCTGTGAGGTCCAGCTGGCTGACCTTGCCACAATCAATACACCTTGAAAAGAGAACAAGACCTTCTCCATATGTCACACTATTCTCTGAAGACATTAAAGAGCAATAAAAATCATTGAACACTTCCATTCACTTCATAAGAGCAGGTGTGGAATATACTTCCAGTGGGCATAGTGCTTGAGGGTACAGTTTAAATGTTTAAAAGGCATTTAGATAAGTAGAATCATCGAATCCCTAAATTGTGGAAGCAGGCCTTTTGGCTGATTGAGTCCACACCAACCCTCTGAAGATCATCCCACCCAGACTTCCACATTTCAGTCCCTGTAACCCTGTCTTTTCTCTTGGCCAGGCCACCAAGCCTGCGTGTCCCTGAGCACTATGTGCAATTCACCACCACCAATCCACTTAAGTACATGAATAAGAAAGGTTTGGAGGGATATGGGCCAAGTGCAGGCAGGTGGGACTAGTTTAGTTTGGGAACATGATCAGCATGGGCTAGTTGGATTGAAAGGTCTGTATCCATGCTGTATGATTCTATGACCGTGAGCAACATAGCATATCAGCCTCAGAAACATGACCAAGCAGTACAGACACTATCCTGGTCCTGAAAAGGTGCCTATCATGCTGCAATTGATTTTGGACTTGTTTCTATATGTCTGTCAGCTCACCACCCAGTATGGGCTGCTTCTTATGATGAAGGCTGTTCTCAACAGTCTCCTTTAGGTGTAGGAACCTACAGGACCTGCTTGGTTCAGTTTAATGGCAGAAAATACATCATAGTCTAACTAGAATAAACTACATCTTATGTTGACAACTAGTTACAGGCTACGTTGATCTGATGGGTATTGTTACAGAGACTTTGAGGAGGAGCCTTGACCTTTTGAAACCCTAAGCTTTTCTGCCCACAAGTCCATGTGATGTCACCATGATAGTTGGTTCTTGAGGTGTGCCTCTGTAATTGCCCTTTCAGACCCACGTACAACACATGACCCCAAGCTCTTTTTTTCCTTATTAATAGTATACATTCATGTTAGTAATTACATTTACCAACACCCGATCTCCCCTCAAGACTCCAACTTTAAAATTCAGGCAGTCTGGAGGTTTCAGTCTGCCTTCGGCACATGTTCTCTTCAGACTTGGAAGACTGGTAGTTTTTTGGGTGGAAGACCATTGTTATTTATTCACTTCCTGGCAGTTTGAACATTCTAGGTCCATTCTGGTCTTAAAATTCCAGATTGAATTCCTTCCCAATCAGCCAGAAGCAGACAAATGACCCTCAACAGGATCAGGTTCCTGTGCATTTTCTGCAGGACCTTGTTGGCAGTGCAGACAAAGTGCAATCTCTGCTGGTCCTTGCAGTGCCTTGGGCCATACTTCTTTCATTCAGATCCCCGGTCAATATTTGTCGCCCCAGTGCAAAATATAACACCAATGTTGTATGATAACACCTACTGTTTTGTGAGGTTTGTTGCACCTGACGGAACTGCTCCTTGTTATATATGTCTCGATAGTCAATGCAAGAGTTAAGATCTTTCGAAGGATGAGGAGCAACTTTCTGCCCATCAGCAATTGTGACAGTGCTAGACTATATTGGAGTGGGATGGGTGTATAATCTGGCAGTGCCATATAGAAGCTAATATTCATCTTCAGTAGAGACTTTATATTGTGACCACACTCTTGGCTTCCTCACTCGAATGTGCATAACTCAATGATATGTTCAAATCCAGAACTGGCTGAAAATTGGCTGACACACTCCTTACCAAAACTATTTTTGTTGTTGGAAATGACCACATCAGGGATTCCTAGGGTTGTAAATATTTCACGGAAGGGTCAAATAACTACATCGGTAATTGTGGTGCGTAACTTCCTGACCTGTAGTCATTTGTAAAAATAATCGGTGACAATGAGGTAAGGCCATCTTTCACAAATAAATTGGTCTGTGCCCATATGTTCCCCAGATGTGCAGTGGTTATCAGCAGCTCTCTGATCAGGTCCTTCATTTAGCTATGACGTCTTCAATGTCGTTGGAGTTCCCAGACCACCACATCACTGAACAATCTCTGGATCTGCCCTTGGTAGACCCCAAGTGTCCCTGGTGCAGCTTCCCCAGAACATTTTCACAAAGTAAAACAGGAATGAGCAGTTATTCCTTATATAATCATACTTATCCACATTGTAATATGCTGTCCATGCCCAAGATGTTTCCATGGGCAAGCCACTGGCCCTTCAGTCAGAACAACCTTCAATACAATACTGATGAGCAATAAGATATCCCTGATCCCTGTGAATATCATCCTTGGACCCTATAGATGTGATCTGTGAAGAGCTTGTAAAATATTGGACATAGCCTGTCAGAAAATCTCTGGACTGAGACAAATCTGAATGATAATCTAGTGATGCAAAACCTTTATATGGAGTTATGAAAAGAGAAGGAATCTTGATTGTTTATCTAATGGCAGCTGCCAGAATCCACTGTTTGCATTGTATTTCAGAAAAGCTCTAATTTTCGATAATTTTGTTAATAACTCATTGACTGGACATTGGATGGTTTTTTCTTGCTAATGTCTTTATAAACGGATAAGAAGGTGTAGAGCTGGATGAACCTTCTTCACAAATGGGAGGTCTAGGCCCGAAACGTCAGCCTTCCTGCTCCTCTGATGCTGCTTGGCCTGCTGTGTTCATCCAGCTCTACTCCTCGTTATCTCAGATTCTCCAGCATCTGCAGTTCCTGCTATCTCTTGATAAACTGTGAAAGGTCAACACAAATTCCAATAGTACCATTAGACTTCGATCAAGTGGGTGCCTAAGCAACACTCAATTTGGTTTTGTGACTCAGGAAATTACACTCATTCTGGTCATTTCTGCAAGTTTTGTCTCAACTTGCTTCACTAAGGAATGTGGCAACTTCCTAAGTGTACAGAGACATAAAGGGTTAGCATCAATTTTCATTGTATTGCTGGATTCTGTATTCAGATTCCCAAACTCTTGAAATGAATTAGGGTATTCCTGTTCAGAGGAACCCCTTGGCCTCTGCTGTTTACTGTTGTCTACATCTTGTATAAAATTGAGGTCAAGACATGGCTTCCTCCTCAAGTTTGAGAACTCTTGATTGTGAAGTACATATACGTTATCTGCTACTTGGCATGGCCTATATGGGAAAGTTGCTTGTAGCAAACCTTTCATCTTAAGTCCTATGTCTCCTGGACTCTACAATTGTTGGCTCTCAACAGTGTTTACTTAATCATTGTGGATATTTTAAACACTTTAAAACCTTTCTAATCATTTGGTCATTGTCAGGCTTCATATGTTGTCCTCGTTTCATTTAAGTTAATTTTGGCTCACCACAGCTCATGTTACAACACAGCCAATCAGATCTGCCTCCCTATCCCTGTGTTCAAAACATGGTAAAATCAAAATGCTCAATGAGTGTTGGAATTACCCCAATGGTTCCCAGCCAAACTTTTAAAATAACCAATGCTCAACTTTGTGCATATCCAATACCATATATTCTCATTTATAGCTCAAGAAAAATAAATAACAGTTCAATAATACAGAGGCTTTAACAGATCAAAGTTAAACAACAGAGTAACCTAATTAATGTATATGATTTAAACTCAATCTTCTTTGATTCAAGCCCTCACTCACATATTGACAAACATAGTTAGGAGATTAACTAAAAGGAGAAGTAAATGAGATCTAACTGGCCGGTGGCTTAAGCTGGTTCCATGTTTCCACAATCCCACAAGTAAGTGGGATTGTACCCTGCTTGCATTCTGATGACACCAGTTGATGTAAATAGTTGCCAATACGCTCTGAGAAATGTTCATTGAGTTACTATTACTGCGATTCTATTCTCTACACATTCAGTGAGTTGGTAATGGAAGGAAACCCATGGAGCAATCAACCTTCATCCTGTTGCTGTAGTAGCCAAAATCTTTCTGACTTGAACACAGCTCAAACACCAGTTCAAATTTCTCTTTCTGCCTTTATCTTCAATGTTCTCTTGGCACCAACCTCCCTATGATGCCCTGTTACCACTCAAGTATTTGCCATTGGTTTGGGCATAATGTTTCTTCAGAGTCAAACATATAAAGAGTGCTTTGCACAAAAATCTGCCTGCAATTAACTTCCATGCTTAGCCCCATAAACAAATATCGAGCCTGGGTCCCCAGAATGTTAACCAGGTCTCTGGATTAACAAACCAGCAATAATACCACTAGACCATCACTTCCCCACAATAATAACAGTTGTGCTGATCTTTGCTGCCACACTGATGGATTTCACTGCGTTGTACGGTTAAAATGGTGGATTTGTACAGTTTTGAGGTTCTGTTGTATGTCTCCATTTAACTAATTGATTCCTGCCTTTTCCACAGTTTGAATCAAGTTTCCCAAATGTTATTTCCCCATGAGATCAGAACTGCTTAGGTTTTTAATCTTCCCTACCTGCTTCACTTACTAGCTTTGCAATGTCCCTGATCTGGAATCTAACCTTAATGTTTCATTCATGGCCCTGTGCTTCTGTTTCTGTAGCCTTACCTGTGCTCATTCACTATGGTGACTCACTAAGCAGTGAGTGAGATTTTAACTGCCTGCCTTTCCAGCCTGAGTTACTCCTATGAAGTTTTTCCCAAGCCACCAAGGATTCAGCGTCTCTGAAGTGAGCCTGCTTACATACAAACTCCAGGAGAATCAGTAGTCACTAACTGTCCTGCTGCAACACATCTTTTACCAGGTCTGAAATGCTTTTAACTTTTCCTGGGGGATTTTTTCCTTGTGGAAGTTTACCCAAAGATTTTCTTCTGTAGAGATTTTTAAAAAAACATTCAGTTCTTCCCTACTGTTGACTGCACTGTATAGGCAGGCAACTTACACCTGAGGCTAAATACCCTCTTACCAATGCTCCCCATATATTGTCTGAATAGTCAAATCAAATCCGCACCACACTAGGCAAAGCAGGCCTGTAGATCTCCACAGTACTATTAAAAAAACCTTTTTGTCGAAACATTTTGCCCTGCAGTCATCAGTATAACTCACAAGAATACCAATTCTAGGGCAAAACAAATATTTATGGTTGGAGAGGATAGTTTGGCAATTGATCTCTGATTGGTAGACGCAAGCCTATGAACAATGCACCAATTCCTGATGTTTGACTATTAACTGCCAATCCTTCGATAACTACACAAAGAGGACTGCAACTGCAATTTTCAATACTTGCAGAACAGTGTGGCACAGTGGTTCAATGGTTGGCATGCTGCCTTATGGCTCCAGAGATCTGGGTTCAATTCCACCCTTGGGCGAGGGTGTATGAATAGTCAAATCAAATCCACACCACTGCCACTATGTTAGATGGGCATGTTGGCTCAGAGCACTGTATGAGTTTCATGGAATCAAAGAATACCTACACTGTGGAAGTAGGCCAATGGGCCCATCAAGCTTACACTGACCCCCTGGAGGATATCCCATCCAGAACCCACCCCTTCATTCCTGCAGCCTTCATTTCCCATGGTTGACCAACATAGCCTACACATCCCTAGAAACTATGGGCAATTTAGCATGATCAATCCAGCTAACCTACACCTGTTTGGACTGTGGGAGGTTACATTGGTATAGTAGACGTTATTATGATTTTGAGGAGGACCTGGATGTTAGATTTCACTGTTTAGAGATCTTAAGCTGTTCTACCCACAGGTCCATACAATATTATCATAATGGGTGGTGCTTATGATACTCCTCAGTATTAACCCTTTTAGATCCTTTCAGACCCATATGTAAGCAGGGCCTGTATTTTCAATCATACAACAATGACATTCATGTCATAAAGATCAAAGCTCATAAGAAGGATTGACATTATTCTATGTTTCATATCAGTCTCTAGTTTCAGAATTTGTTACCACACCGTGCCCAAGGTATTTAAAGAAACTTAGAAATTCAACTAAATTCAACCCCACAAGATGCAGGACAGAGAAGACCCTTCACAGCTCTATCCCTTCCTCATTTTGGGTTCTCAGTGAGATACTTAAGTTATGAAGTCTACATGTACTTCAGTGTCTGTAATTTAGAAATGGCATGTTGGGTTAAAATTTCAATATAATTTCAATTCAATATTAGCCTTCCTTTATTACCCCTCCCACCATTCTTTTGTTATCTGTGGAATTTATTTGTCTTTCTTTATTGCTACATGATTATTTGCACATTTTAAACTTGATTACTTGATCATTTTATAACCAGGTGCAGATGGATGATAGGTTCCCTGATGTGGGTTTTATCTCCAGTAAGGTATTTTACCTGATGCAGCGGTACTTACATTATCCTTTATAACATAAGCTGTGGGTGACATGGTATTGAAGAACATAGAACATAGAACATAGAACAGTACAGCACAGAACAGGCCCTTCAGCCCACGATGTTGTGCCAACCATTGATCCTCATGTATGCACCCTCAAATTTCTGTGACCATATACATGTCCAGCAGTCTCTTAAATGACCCCAATGACCTTGCTTCCACAACTGCTGCTGGCAACGCATTCCATGCTCTCACAACTCTCTGCGTAAAGAACCTGCCTCTGACATCCCCTCTATACTTTCCACCAACCAGCTTAAAACTATGACCCCTCGTGTTAGCCATTTCTGCCCTGGGAAATAGTCTCTGGCTATCAACGCTATCTATGCCTCTCATTATCTTGTATACCTCAATTAGGTCCCCTCTCCTCCTCCTTTTCTCCAATGAGCAAAGTCCGAGCTCAGTCAACCTCTCTTCATCAGATAAGCCCTCCAGTCCAGGCAGCATCCTGGTAAACGTCCTCTGAACCCTCTCCAAAGCATCCACATCTTTCCTACAATAGGACGACCAGAACTGGACGCAGTATTCCAAGTGCGGTCTAACCAAAGTTTTATAGAGCTGCAACAAGATCTCACGACTCTTAAACTCAATCCCCCTGCTAATGAAAGCCAAAACACCATATGCTTTCTTAACAACCCTGTCCACTTGGGTGGCCATTTTAAGGGATCTATGTATCTGCACACCAAGATCCCTCTGTTCCTCCACACTGCCAAGAATCCTATCCTTAATCCTGTACTCAGCTTTCAAATTCGACCTTCCAAAATGCATCACCTCGCATTTATCCAGGTTGAACTCCATCTGCCACCTCTCAGCCCATCTCTGCATCCTGTCAATGTCCCGCTGCAGCCTACAACAGCCCTCTATACTGTCAACGACACCTCCGACCTTCATGTCGTCTGCAAACTTGCTGAACCATCCTTCAATCCCCTCATCCAAGTCATTAATAAAAATTACAAACAGTAGAGGCCCAAGGACAGAGCCCTGTGGAACACCACTCACCACTGACTTCCAGGCAGAATATTTTCCTTCTACTACCACTCACTGTCTTCTGTTGGCCAGCCAATTCTGTATCCAGACAGCTAAGTTCCCCTGTATCCCATTCCACCTGACCTTCTGAATGAGCCTAACATGGGGAACCTTATCAAATGCCTTACTGAAGTCCATATACACCACATCCACAGCTCGACCCTCATCAACTTTTCTAGTCACATCCTCAAAGAACTCAATAAGGTTTGTGAGGCATGACCTGCCCCTCACAAAGCCATGTTGACTGCATTTAATCAAGACATGCTCTTCCAGATGGTCAGAAATCCTATCCCTCAGAATCCTTTCTCACACCTTGCAGACGACAGACATGAGTCCAATGGACATTTTTATTTCAGGTGGTTATTATATACAGATATTATATTCACAGACATTCAGGTATCTGGACTAGTATTAGGCTATTCAGTCACAACATGTGTCATGCTCCAAGTGATCCCCAGAAAAATGAAGTCTGAGACTTTTATACTCTCAGGTCACATGGTATCATACAATGATGAAATTGTGAGCGAGTGTTTAAAATATAAGATAAAAACCCACTTTGCCAAAGATAAAATAATACAACACTGATTTACGTGGTTGTACACAGGCATATGTTGTCAATTCAATAGATATGCAAACACGCACAGCAGTTAACAAGATTGATGTTTTACATTTCTGAGTTAGATTTGGATGTTTGACAACTCATCCTGACTTGATTGATCATATTTCCATCTGGAGAGGTATGCATCATTCTTTGTTATACTTGTGTGACAACTTGATTGTCTTATTGCTGGTTGTCACTCAATATCACCACACATTCATCATTGTTAGAATGGTCTTCACTCTCTGTGGAATTGATAGGGAATGATTGTACATCAGTCTGAACATCAGTTCCTTTCTAACCTAGCACCACAATCAGAAATGACTTTGTGTGATCTAGGCTGCTTGATAACCCAGAACCCTTTGCCAGTGTCTGACTGTATTGGCATGTCTGCTTTGTATTGATGCTCACTGTGCAGTTTGGGTAGATCTGTACCTGCTCATTCATTGCGTTTCTCTTCCCCTCTCTGTCTTTGAAGAAGAATGTCCTGTGTATTGAAATGGTTTGATAATTACATGCTGGGCAAAGTTCTTTGCTCTTGCTTTCTGAACATAAGTTGAGCTGGGGACAATGATTCAAAGAACAAAGAACAAAGAAAATTACAGCACAGGAACAGGCCCTTTGACCCTCTAAGCCTGCGCCCATCAAGATCCTCTGTCTAATCTGTCATCTATTTTCTAAGGGTCTGTGTCCATTTGCTCCCCGCCCATCCACGTACCTGTCCAAATATATCTTAAAAGACGCTAACGTGTCTACATCTACCACCTCCGCTGGCAACACGTTCCAGGCACCCACCACCCTCTGCGTAAAGAACTTTCCACCCATATCTCCCTTAAACTTTCCTCCTCTCACTTTGAACTCATGACCCCTAGTAATTGAGTCCCCCACTCCGGGAAAAAGCTTTTTGCTATCCACCCTGTCTATACCCCTCATGATTTTGTAGACCTCAATCAGGTTCCCCCTCAATCTCTGTCTTTCTAATGAAAATAATCCTAATCTATTCCTTCTCCATTGGTATTGCATGAAACTACAACAATGCAATGTGAAAATCTGGTTTCATTGCTCAATATTCTACCACATCCACAGCCTTCTGGTGAATAACCTCAGTTCTACCAATATCACTACATAAGAGACCTTGATCAAATGGGCTAAAGGACTAAGGAGTGGCGGGTGGAGTTTAGTTTAGATAAATGTGAGGTGTTGCACGATGGCAAGCAAGGATAGGGCCCTGTGGAGTGTTGCCAAACAAAGAGATCTAGGGGTACAGGTACATAGTTCCTTGAAAGTGGAGTCACTGGTAAACAGTGTGGTGAAGAAGCTGCTTGGCATGCTTGCTTTCATTAGTCGGTGCATTGAGTATAGGAATTAGGATGCTATGTTGCAGCTGTACAGGACATTGATGAGATCACTTTTAAAATATTGCACTCAGATCTGGTCGGCCTCCTATAAGAAAGATGTTGTTAAAGTTGAAAAGGTGCAGAAAAGATTTACAAGGATGTTGCTGGGAGTGGGGGGGGGTTTCAGTCATAAGGAAAGGCTGAATAGGCTGGGCTTTTTTCCCCGGGAGTTATAGAGGTTTATAAAATCATGAGGGGCATGGATAGGGTGAATAGCCAAGGTCTTCTTCCTAGAGTGCAGAAGACCGAAACTAGAGGGCAGAGGCTTAAGGTGACAAGGGAAAGATCCAAATAGGACCTGAGGGGTAACTTTTTCATGCAGAGGATGATGCTTTTACGAAATGAGCTGCCAGAGGTAGTGGTGGAGCTGGCTACAATTACAACATTTAAAAGGCATCTGGATGGATATAGGAACAGGAAGCGTTTAGAGGGATATGAGCCAAATGCTGGCAAATGGGACTAGTTCAGATTGGGGTGTCTGCTTGGCGCAAAGTTGTTGTCCTGTGTCCTTCAATTAGTTTCCCAAATATCTACCCCTAAGATTTTAGAGTATTTTACAGAAGGTCATTCTTGCTGACCATGATGTGTGTTTTACATTTTACCTGCTATGCAATGCTTGTGTTATCCCTTGGAACTGATGAAGCCAGGTAATGTAGCTTTGAAGGATCCAACAGACATTTGTTCCAAGATAGCAAAGTGTGGGGCTGGATGAACACAGCAGGCCAAGCAGCATATTTCCAACTCTTTATACATCATCATTCCATTCATAGGCACAGAACAGTTGGTGTGGTATTAAGCTATTCAGTCATAGTATACTTTCATTAGTGTACCATGCCTCCAGTGATCCTCAGTAAGATGCCCTCTGTTGTATACTATGATAGTGTTAATATCATGGGTATGTATGCCTTTTAAGGGTACACCAATAACGATGCAGAACACAACATTGCCTTTTCTTTACCTTCTCTTGGTGGTTATGGTAATGTTCTTTCTTTTCTAGTGTGCAGTTATCAACCTTCAATTAAAGTTTGGCTAGATCAAAAGAGCAGTTTGAGGGCTTTCTTAAGTGAAAGGAAGAGGAAATTTGTTACCTAGGTAACTGCAAACAATAATTAGAACATGATGTCAAACAGTTACAAACTCAGGTATTAAGTTTAATAAGAAAACGGCAGAGGCTATCTCTACAGACAGGAAGGTAAAGGAAAGAGGGAATTTAAATTCCTTTGAGTCCTTGAGTTGTGAAATTGAAATGTGAGTCCCAATGGTTTAGCTGTTGCCCTGTTTCTTCAGGAGTAGCAATTAATGTACCTAACCTTTATTTCTCAGAAAATAAAAAGTTTCTAAGATTATGAAAGGGAGAGAGAATAACTTTCCTTATCCTTGTTGTTATCAGTCCATGTTATATCTGCTTTCCTTGCTCTTTATTACTGCATAAAGACCGCTATTAATATACCATTCATTTGCAGATTCTTGCATCTGTGTTATTGCTTCATTCCAGGCTGGGTAGTTGTAGGCAACATTTCATCTCTCAATATGGGCAGTTACTATGCAAGTATGAATTAAACTAGAGATACAAGTTCCTTGGTGCTTCATTGAGCTTCAGTGTTTCTTGATTAAAATGGTAATTGCAAGGCAGCCAATTTCATCTACTTCAAGGTTACCTGGGCTGGTCAGATGATCACGACTGCCATTTTAGGTCAGTGGCGCCTTATTTTTATTAAAGCTGAGATGTTCGTGAACTGAAAATAGTTTAAAATCAAATGATGGGAATGTAATATTCTATATGTAAATGTTTCATTGTAAGTCACACTGCAATCCAGTCTTCAGGCTACAAACATGTTTCTTACATAAAACTCCATTCTTACTATAAGTTATTGGGAGCGTTGTAAACCAAGAGGTTTGACTTGGGTTGGGGAGTAATCGGGGATGTAAAATCAGGCTGACCACAGTTGTAATGTGGTGTGTTTAAATAGAGGGGCTATCTAAAACAAGAGTGATGTAATTCAAGGACTGTGGTGTGAATTTGGGGGGACTGTCACAAAATCTTAATTTATTTTAAACCTACATCCACTTGCACAAAATTAAAATAAATCCTGTGATGCTTTACCCAAGTCTTTTTGGTTAAAATCAGAATTTCAAAGCTAACTGATGCTGTGCAAAGTAATTTGGTCTATATGTTTCAGGGAGACTTGGCACTGGGCCTTGGTGTAGGTTTACCGTTGTGTGTGCTGGTGATGGGACTGCTTGCTGCCAGTGTTTACATTATTCTAAAAAGGAGAAACCAGGTAAAAGTTAAACCTTAACTTCTTTGAAGTTTAGAAGAATAAGTAGGGATCTTATTGAAATATGCAGACTTAGCAGGGTAGACACTGAGGAGATGTATCCCCTTGTGGGAGAATCTAGAGACTCAAGGTCTCAAAATAAGGGATTTCCTATTTGAACTGGAGATGAGAAGGAATTTCTTCTTTTAAAATACTATTAGTCTTTGGAATTTTTTTTCCCCAGGGATTCCTCATAGAAATTGAGTCAAGGGGTATATTCAAGGCTGGGATAGACAAATTTCTGTCTGACATGGGTGACAGGGTCAGATAAACCCTGGCCTTATTGAACAGTGAAGAAGGCTTGAGGGATCAATTGCTGTTGTTTCCTATATGCTTTGTTGGTAATAAGCGCCTGAGCTGTTTTTGAGATTGGATCCCAGACATTGCCCTGAACCCAGCATACCTACCTCTGATCATTCAGGGTGAAGAGTCACTGAGGTAACTAGGGGTCTGACCCAACAGTTTGTTAAGCAAATTTGTAATCCTAATTACAATATTGTGAATCACTTGTTAAAATAATAGGAGTCAAGCATCTCTTGACATTCATAGGAACTAAACATGGAGGCAGAATTGTCAGTGATGTGGGTTAGGAGGGTGCTGTTGAAGGAGAGCTGGTGAGTTGCTGCGCTATGGTGAGGGATCGGAATATGGAATTAGTTTGCAATTGATTCAGGATTGTGGGGTGATAGCAAGGCAGTGGAATTAAATTGGGCCTGATACAGGATTGTGGGAAGAAAGCACAACAGTAGAATTACATTGGGATTGATACCAGACTGTGGGGCAGTGGAATTAAAAATTCAGATTGATACAGGACTGTGGGGAGAAAATGGGCCGTTAGAAGTTGATTGCGATTGATATAAGGCTGTAAGCAGGGAAGTGGAATTAGGTTGGGATTGAATTAACAATGAGTTGATACATATTGTATCTGCTGAATGGCTCTTTGCATGTTGTAACAGTGTAATTGGAGATCAGACTTGTAAATGGCTTGGACAAAGGAAGATTCTGGAATTTCCATTTCTCTCACATAAAGACCACATGCAACTGAACCTACTTCCATGGCATGAGTTCCGTTTCCAATGCAGATATTGTCAGTTTAAGAAGTGAATTCTCCCAATGCAGAATGACAGTGACAAAATATAAAGCAAACAACACAGATTAAACACAGAGGAGGTGGCTTGTTATTATCTGAATCTGATCTATTGTGGTCAGCTCTCTAACACTGCATTTCACTTCCTGATGGAACATTCTGCACAAAATCTCTCACAACCCCCTGGGAACAGAGCGTGAACTCCAGCCTATTTAGTCATCCTCATATCCACACTGACCTGCTCCTCTCCAAAAGCTCCTTTTTTCTCATCCTCAACAAAACCCTCTCCAGGAAACACCCTATGCTGACAAGCGGCCACTTGATCACCTGATCCTAACCTCCCCTTGTCAGCTCCAGTTAGATCCTGACCATCACTTTTCACTCAGCGAGTTAATGTATGGAATGCATTACCTGGAAATGTGATGCTGGCCAGTCCAATTGAGGCATTGAAGAGAGCAATGGACTCTTATTTAAACAGGAATATTTAACTACAAGGACAGGAGATTGGCGCTGGGTAATGATGCTCATTTGAAGACTCAATGCAGCATGATGGGCTGAATGGCCTCCTGCTGTGCCATAACAATTCTGTCATTCTGTGAATTTCACTCGATTACTGTTGGAGACAGCCCCTCAGGAAGTGACAGATTCTAAACAGTGTCAAACCACACCCATTTTAATCTCAGATAGGCCCGAAACATCAGCTTTCCTGCTCCGCTGATGCCGCATGGCCTGCTGTGTTCATCCAGCTCTACACCTTGTTATCTCAGATTCTCCAGCATCTGCAGCTCCTACTATCTCTGAACCCATTTTAATCTCTGTGGTTTGCCTGTTTTCAGAGCCTCTTGTGTGTGACCTGTTTATTACCATTTGTCTCAAAACATATGAGCAAAAAACAAGAGCAGGTTACTCATCCCTTCAAGCCTGCTCCACCATTCAGTAAGATTTTGGCTGATCTGATTTTAACTTCAACCTTACATTCCTGCATATCCGGAGAATGTTTCATCCTCTTGGTTATTTAAAGATTCTGCATCCACTGCCTTTTCAGGATGGGGATACCAAAGACATAGAACCCTCTGAAAGAAAATAGAAGTTTCCTTGTCTTTGTTTGAAATGGGTGCCCTCTTACTCTTTTTGAAAATTCTTTATTTTGAAAGTGTGCCCAGTGCTGTGCCATGCTGATGTGCCAACACACACTGGTATTTGAAACAGCAGAACAAAATGACTTTCCCATTTCTACAACTTTGCTCCTATCCTCATCTCAAACCAGAATGATTCTGAACAATGTGTGAAGCTGGATGAACACAGCAGGTCAAACAGCATCTCAGGAGCACAAAAGCTGCCATTTCAGGCCCGAAACGTCAGCTTTTGCGCTCCTGAGATGCTGTTTGGCCTGCTGTGTTCATCCAGCTTCACACTTTGTTATCTTGGATTCTCCAGCGTCTGCAGTTCCCATTATCTCTGATTCTGAACAATGTATGAATTCACTCTCACCCAAGGATACAGTGCCTCCCAGATTTGTTTGGGTGTTCGGTTGTTTCCCCTTTCTATTATATTGCAGTTTCCCACTTTGTTTCAATCCCTGTAATCTGATTTGTGCTCTTCCTGGTCCTCTTGCCCCTAGGTATGTAGTACACTGCCTAGAATTTGCCACCTTTTGAAGTGCTGTGACGTTTATGTCATTAGATGAGTAATGTATCGGCTCAGCAAATTGTCCAGTGTTCAAATCCCAGCACAACAAGGATGGAATGAGAAACAAAATTATAAAATCTGGAATTAAAAGCCAGTGTCAGTAATGGAAACATTGAAACTATCATCAATTGTTGTAATAAACAATTTGATTCAATATTATCCTTTGAGGAGAAATGTGTGCTCTTAAGAATGTGGTTGACTCTGAACCATCTTCTGGAATAGCCCAGCAACAGACTCAGTAATTCAGAGGTAGACAAAAACTTGCCAATGACACTCACATCCCATGAAAGAGTAAACGAAAAGAGTAGAATCACAGAATGGTGCATTGCGAAAGGAGGCCATTCAGCTCACTGAGTCCAGAGCTGAATGTCCTAGCTGCCTTCAGGAGCAAATTGTAGTACCTCAGACAATGTCAAAACCATGTCCTCACTACAGCCATTGCCATCACCAACAAGACAATTTAAAAACATCATTCAAGAACAGCCAAGAAGAAAAGGCAATGGATGCAGAATCTTTAAATGACCAAGAGGATGAACGATTCTCGGGATATGCAGGAGTGTAAGGTTGAAGTTAAGATCAGAATAGCTGTGATCTTATTGAATGGTGGAGCGGGGTTGAAGGGCCGAGTGGCCTATTCTTGATTTTTGTTCAACTGTTCCCAGACAAATGGGAATTGGTGAGAAATTTGATTTCCCTTTTTAGTTCCTGTATTTTCTGAGATTGTCATTAGATTGCTCTTTTTAAACAATGATCCTCCTGCTTTATGAACTGCCACGTCACTCTAATAGGTTTGACTGAACCCTTTGTCTTCGCCCAGATACTTCCCAGTCACTAGTTCCTCTTCAGGATCTTCAGTGCTTCAGGCATTAGATTCTGCCATGTTGGAGCAATAAGGTTGATTTCCATTTTCTCTCTCTAACCCAGACATCAATGACCAGTGGCATAGATTAAAAGTAAAGAGCAGAAGATTTAAAGGAGATGTAAGGAAAAATGTTTTCAGTCAGAGGATAGTGGGAGTTTTGAACTCAGAGACAGAAACCCTCCAAATATTGAAGAAGTATTTAGATGTGTGTTTGTGAAGCCAAGGTAGACAAGGCTATGGGCCAAGTGCCTGAAGATGGGGTTAGAATAGTTAGGTGGTTGTTTTTCAACTTGCACAGACTGAATGGGCCAAGAGCCTTTCCTGTGCTGATCCCTAAGACTCTGTTTCCTGTTACAGACACATTCTTGCGATGCCGATGTGGAAGAAAACAATGAACTGCAGCATTCTGCGGTGAGTTCATAATGGTGCCAGTTGTCCCACATTCACTGCTACCTTCCTTCCTTCATCTCTAATACTCTGTTCATTTGTTATCACCAGGTTTTGATTATTGCCCTTTCAGAAAGATTACCAGATTCAAGGTTAGACCGCTGGTATGAATTGTATCTGAGACTCTCAATCTAGCAGTAGGGTTCATTAACCTGTACACCTCATGCCCAGAATCACAACGCAGGCTAGTACACCTCAACACAGATGTTATGTTAAACTGAGACCTGCCCTCACCTCTCAGATGGATATAAAATATTCCATGGCACCATTGGACAAAAGCAAGGGAAATTTCCCTGATATGCAATACTTATCCCTCAACTGGCATCACTAAAACAGCTTCACTGATCTTGGTTATGTTCCTGTTTATGGAATTATGCTATGTGAAAATTGGCTGCTATTTTTATCTCATTATGACAGTGGCTAGGTATAGTGTGATGTTTACAGTCAATGTGTCAATATACCTTTAACAGCCATGCTGATGATAACGTCATTGTCACATAATATGTGGCCTGAGGGTATGAACATCTCATACTCCATCTTGTCGCGCTTCAAATGAGCTGAGCTACTCTACTGGAAGCACGCTCCTTAGATATAAATTTAACATTAGCCCAGATACTTATGTGCCTGAGGGATATAATATTTCTACATCATAGATGCATGTACTAAATACAACAATACTCACCTCTAGATTTTATGCTATGGACTCTCACTATTGGAAGCCAACTTACATTCCAGCGGATTTCAAAGATGTAACTCAGTGAATGCAAACTATATAAGACTTAGAGTCATAGTGATACAGCATAGAAACAGACCCTTCCATCTAACCAGTCCATGCTGTACATAATCCCAAATTAAACTAGTCTCACCTGCCTGCGCTTGGCCCATATGCCTCCAAACTTTTCCTGTTCATTTACTTATTTAAATGTCTTTTAAATGTTGTAATTGTGCCCAGTAGTGACAACAGGGTTAAGAAGAGGGTGAAAGAAAACCAGAAATCACGGAGAAACTCAACAGGTCTGTCAGCATCTACAGAGAGAAGGAGGGTGAGGCTGCCTTAGTAGCTTCACTGGGCTATGTTATGTCCGGCAAGGCAGTGTTTCTACTCACTATCCCTGCTTGGATTGTTGATTAGAGAATACTGGCCATCACCCGTGTACACAGTATTTACATGTTTTATATTTCTTCATCAGAGTAAACGAAGGAAACAACATGATCACTATATACATGCCATTCAGCATCATGACCAGGTAAGAATGCAATCCAACTTTTGTACTTTCACTGAAATCACGGCCATCCAAAATCATCTGTCATCTTTGTATTCACAGATTCACTTTCTGTTGGAAAGGCACCAGCTCACACCCCACTGGACTCTCACTGGAGTACACTCCCACACACACACTGACTCTCACTGGGTTACACTCCCACACACACACTGACTCTCACTGGGGTACAGTCCCACACACACTGATTCTCACTGGGGTACAGATGAATGTGCAATTACTAGCAATAAGAATCTGGATCCATAGATGTTGTTTTCCATTTTGCATTTTTGCATTCTGTTTGTTTTTCATTGTGGTAGAGCAAAGTATCTCTCATTGCTGGTGCATTACATATGGGCTGACCCACTTACAAACGGTTCTGTGGTGATTACATTTCCCTTCCCAACCAAATCTGCACGTTTGTCTTAACTGTTTCTTCTCACCACCTTGTGTCATAGAGCTGTGCTGCATAGAAACGGATGTTTCAGTCCAACTCGTCCAAGTCGGCCCAATATCCTAAATTAACCCAGTCCCATTTGCCAATTTTTGGCCCATATTTCCCTAAACCCTTCATACCCATGTACCCATCCAATTGTTCCAGCCCCCATCACCTCCTCTGGCAGCTTGTTCTGGACATACACCACCTTCTGTGTGAAAATGTTGCTCCTTATGTCCATTTTAAATTTTTTCCCTCTCACCTTAAACCCATGCCCTAGTTTTCGACTCCCCTGCTTTAGGGAAAAGACTTTGACTCATCGCTTTATCCACATCCTTCATGGTTTTATAAACTTTTATAAGGTCACCCCTCAGCCTCCAACCCTCCAGGGAAAATAATCCCAGCCTATTCAGCCTCTCCCTTTAGCTCAAACCCTCCTACTCTAGCAACATATTTGTAAATCTTTGCTGAACACTTTCAAATTTCACAATATTGTTTCCATAGAAACAAAACCAGAATTGCACACGGTATCCAATAGTCGCCTAACTAACGCCCTGTATAGCCGCAACATGATCTACCAGCTCTTATACGCAATACACTGTCCAATAAAGGCAAGTGTGCCAAATGCCGTCTTCACTACCCCATCTACCTGCGACTCCACTTTCACGGAATTCTGAACCTGCACCTCCAAGGTCTCTTTGTTCAGCAACAGGACCTTACCATTAAGTATATAAGTCCTGCCCGGATTTGTCTTACCAAAATGCAGCACCTCACATTTATCTAAATTAAGCTCTGGCTGCCACTCCTCAGACCATTGACCTGTTTGATCAAGATCCTGTTGTACGCTGAGGTAACCTTCTTCGCTGCCCACTACACCTCCAATTTTAGTGTCATCTGCAAACTTACTAACCTTATCTCCTCGATTCACATTCACATCATTCATTTAAATGACAGAAAGCAGTGGCCCCTGCACTAATCGTTGTGACACAGCACTGGTCACAGGCCTCCAGTCCAAAAAGGAACCCTCCACCACCACCCTGTGTGTCCCATCTTCAAGCCAATTTTGTATCCAAATGGCTACTTCTCCCTGTATTCCATGCGATCTATCCTTGCTAATCAGTCTGCCATGTCTGTCTATGAGCTGTGAATTCTCTATATTCAACTGACAAAACTGAGATCTGTGACTTCCAGGTTTGAAAAATCACTGCAGGTTTCTTACCAAACATCCTTGGTCTGGAAGGTTTCAAAAACTAGTCTCTTTCCCTGAGGTAACTTATTTCCTTAACAGCTCTGAACAATCTCCTTCTTCTAGGAGACGTTGTACTGGCGTCTGACTTGAGTCAAGCTTCACCTAAAAGCTTTTGAAATAACATTTTTAAAACACTTTCTCATCCTGGACTGTGCTAAGCCAGTAGCTGAATGATTTTAGTCTCCAGTTGTAAATGACCACAGCATAAACAAACTTCCATTGACACTCCCAGAACATGTATCATTTTAAAGGTCATGGTTCTGGAATGGCTGAATAAATTAATTTTTAAACTTCTTCTCAAACAGTAGACAAACACCCACATGTCACTAGATTACAATCCAAACTCCAAAAAGTATAATTATATATCACATACCTTCAATCACACCTTGCCCCAATGAAGGCAGGAAACGTACCTTTAAGAAGCATTTTCAATTCTAATCAAACATGTTTCATTACTTTTCTATGGCACATTAACAGTAATGCTATTTTAATATCAATATTCAATGAGTTTTATGGGAAATCTTTAATTTATACAGTTGGATGACACTGGAAATCCACTGGAATAATCAGAAGTTCTCATCCTGAGATTTTACCAAAGGATTCTGATTTGTATACATAACAGTTTCTTTTTCTTTGTTGCTGATGTATATTTCAAAATAATGGATATGGTAGAGTAACGTGGCCTTCCAGACCACAGACATCTCTTCCACTTTAGAGAGAGAGAGAGAGAGAGATGATGGTGGTTTAACCTGAGGGTCACCATGCTTCAAGTGAGGGGAGAAGATGAGAAGAAGACTCCTCCGTGATACCTTCAGCCAGTGTAGGAATGGAACCCATGCTGTGGCATTAGTCTGCACCACAAACCAGCTATCCAGTTAAACATGTCCCTCAAAATGATGTACAGCCAGATATCTTCTTCTGTACATTGAATACTTTTGCTGACATGTGGTCAGCTTCTTCAAAAATTCCCACCTTGTCATCCTGCAGTAGAACACCGATGTGACTGTATCAAAGGCCAGTTTGAATGGCCTGTCCCAATTCAAAGCAGGTAAAAATCAATGCGTTGTCAGCATTGGAGAATCAACAATGGAACTTTCCATTCTCTGGACTCCTGCAATGGAGTTGTGATGTGGGTCCAGAGCCCATTGTGGGGATCCCCTACACCTCCCACCCAACCCACAATGTCAAGTGGAGCACAGGAAGGGATGAAGAACCATGTTTTTTATTATATTTTAGTTATATCTTAACAACTTCTGTAACTCAAAAAGTAACACCAGAGCTTGATGACATATTATCCTTTCTGCTGTATTTATTTGTTAAATACAAATAACAATAAATTCAATCAATCTGTATTTCTGTCACCACTATAAATACATTTTTCCCTTGACTATATTCCTTCACATATTGGCATGAAACTCCTGTCTCACTGCTTGCTATGTAAGGTACATTGCTGAGTTCCCTTTTGGTTTGATAAAATCCTGTGAACCTTGCTTTCATGGTTTCCCCAGAGGTAGGTAATAACACCAACAACTCGTCTCCAAAGACAATATTTTGAACTTCTGCTTTTTAAAAAATCTGTTCTAGTTTTCATTGTCTTTTTTTAAGCACTCCCCAAATGGATCTTGGCCAACTCACACGTTTTGGCTAGTTTCTCTCTGAAACTCAAAACATAAGCTAGAAGTGTCATCACTGTGCTTTGGTTTATCAGTTTGTCTTTAATATATTTAAATGGTCCCCTCAGCTCACGTCCACATATCACTTCAAAAGTCCTGAATTATGTGGCTTCATTAGGACCATCACTAATGTAACAGTAACAGTAACAGTAACAGAGGAATTTCTTCATCTCAATCATCAGGACATACATGACAATAAGCTCTAATGTTAGTTTTCAAAGTCTAATACCATCTTTTTAATGCACCTTAAGATTGGTTCATTGTCAAACTAGTCAGCATTTCTTTAAACAGCTGTTGCATAAAACTTGTACCATGATTTGATTGTATTTCTTTGAGCATTCATGTGCTGTAAAAAAAATTAGTAAATTTTTCACCACCATTTTTACAGTGATTTTTCCTACAGGCCCTGTTTTAGGAGCACTTATGAAAATATCTACAATCATTAAGAGTCACCGATCCAGGATCTCCATTTACCAATGTCATTAAAATAGAGTCAGATCTTTCTTAAATTTAGCAAACTCAGATTCCAGCAAGAGCCCAAATGATCTGCCTTGATAGATGTTTTAAATAAAAATTAACTATGTCTTTAACTGAGTTAAACATAATCACACAAAGCTGCAAATCAGTTTCACAATAAAACAGAAGTTTATTACACAAAACAAATAAAAGCTAAATAAAAAGTAAATAAAACAAATGACGCTATCTAAATATACTGCAGCTTGAACATGGTGAAACAAAATGCCATCTCCTCCCAACACATTAGATCAGCTTAGAAACCAAAGAAATTCACCTTCCTGGCCAAATCTTTGGGTTTGACCTAACTGTTTCTTCTTAGTTGTATCTTTCTGTAACTCTCAAAACAGCGATTTTTGACTTTCACAGTTTCGAAAAACCATGGTTACTAACCAAACACCCATGGTCTGCACGTTTTCACAAACAAGGCTCTTTCCCTGCGGTAACTTATTTTCTTAAGTGAACAGATCATTTTCCTTTCTCCAGGAGAAATTATACTCGCACTTTATTTCACGTTCATCTCCTTCATACTGTCCAAAAAGCTTTTGAACTACATTAAAAATCTTATCCCAGCGTCTACTAAACTTATAGCTTAATATTTTCTTTCTACAGTTGTAAACCCCAACAGTATAAACAAATTTCCATTAACACTCCAGGAGGTATATGTATTTTTAAAGGTCATGGTTCTGTAAAGACTGACCTAGTTAATTTTTAAACTCCTTCACAAAAGATAGACAAATACCATTAGTTTAATTTCCAGTCTTTAAAAAAAATATAATGATATATCACATATCTTTTGTCAGAATGTTTTTTGGGAGACTGGATAGACTTTCTGTATTTCTCCCTTGGTAACTGCAACTGCTTCCTGGGTCGCTGGGTGGTTTCCGAATGTCCCAGCAATGTTTTAAGATGTTAGGCTAATGACTCTCATATTTCAGCTACAGCAGTGAGAATCTAAACCGGCTGCTCTTTCTCCTCTAGGCCACACCTGATGAGAATCCAGACCCACCGGTAAGTTTAGTACAATATAATTCCATTGTAGTTTGTTTAAGTCTCATTGTTCCTATCATTACTGCTCCATTCTCCTGCTTTCCCACTTCAAAACATCTGGTCAGATGTTGCTGCTTCCTGTCTAGTATCAGGTACACACTGACAGAGCACACGTATGTCCTCCCAGCAAAACCCACCAGGGATCACAGCAAGACCATTCCAATCTGGAATGGAAGTTTAGGTGTATTGCCTATCTGGAGCAACAGTCCTGTATTGAACCTAGTTTGGAGCCAAAGTCCAAGACTGATCCCTGTCTAAAGTGAGGGCCCGGGACTGATCCTGGACTAGAACGAGAGCCTGGATCTGATTCTGGTCTACAGTGAGAGTCTAAGACTGATCCAGCCTTGAGCGGAAGCCCGGGTCTGATGCTGGTCTAGAGTGAGAGTCCAGGACGGATCCTAATTTAGAGCAAGAGGCCATGACCGATCCCATTCTACAGCAAGAATACGGGACAGATCCAGAACTACGATGAGAGTTTAGGTCTGATCCCATAGAGCATTAGAGTCATCCAGCAAGGAAACAGACCCTTTAGTCCAACTGGTTCAAGTTGACCATGCTTCCTAAACTAAACAGTTCCATTTGCCTGCATTTGGCCCATTTCCTTCTAAACCTTTATTATTTATGTACCTGTCCAAATGCTGGAGAATCCAAGATAACAAAGTGTGAAGCTGGATGAACACAGCAGGCCAAGTAGCATCTTAGGAGCACAAAAGTTGACGTTTCGGGCCTAGACCGTTCATTAGAAAAGGGGGATGAGGAGAGGATTCTGAAATAAATAGGGAGAGAGGGGGAGGTGGACCGAAGATGGATAGAGGAGAAGATAGGTGGAGAGGAGAGTATAGGTGGGGAGGTAGGGAGGGAATAGGTCAGCCCGGGGACGACGGACAGGTCAAGGGAGCAGGATGAGGTCAATAGGCAGGAAATGGAGGTGTGGCTTGAGGTGGGAGGAGGGGATAGGTGAGAGGAAGAACAGGTTAAGGAGGCAGGGACGAGCTGGGCTGGTTTTGGGATGTGAGGCTGGATGAACACAGCAGGCCAAGCAGCATCTCAGGAGCACAAAAGCTGACGTTTCGGGCCTAGACCCTTCATCAGAGAGGGGGATGGGGGGAGGGAACTGGAATAAATAGGGAGAGAGGGGGAGGCGGACCGAAGATGGAGAGTAAAGAAGATAGGTGGAGAAAGTGTAGGTGGGGAGGTAGGGAGGGGATAGGTCAGTCCAGGGAAGACGGACAGGTCAAGGAGGTGGGATGAGGTTAGTAGGTAGCTGGGGGTGCGGCTTGGGGTGGGAGGAAGGGATGGGTGAGAGGAAGAACCGGTTAGGGAGGCAGAGACAGGTTGGACTGGTTTTGGGATGCAGTGGGTGGGGGGGAAGAGCTGGGCTGGTTGTGTGGTTCAGTGGGGGGAGGGGATGAACTGGGCTGGTTTAGGGATGCAGTGGGGGAAGGGGAGATTTTGAAACTGGTGAAGTCCACATTGATACCATATGGCTGCAGGGTTCCCGTGGCGGAATATGAGTTGCTGTTCCTGCAACCTTCGGGTGGCATCATTGTGGCAGTGCAGGAGGCCCATGATGGACATGTCATCAAGAGAATGGGAGGGGGAGTGGAAATGGTTTGCGACTGGGAGGTGCAGTTGTTTGTTGCGAACTGAGCGGAGGTGTTCTGCAAAGCGGTCCCCAAGCCTCCGCTTGGTTTCCCCAATGTAGAGGAAGCCGCACCGGGTAGAGTGGATGCAGTATACCACATTGGCAGATGTGCAGGTGAACCTCTGCTTAATGTGGAATGTCATCTTGGGGCCTGGGATGGGGCTGAGGGAGGAGGTGTGGGGACAAGTGTAGCATTTCCTGCGGTTGCAGGGGAAGGTGCCGGGTGTGGTGGGGTTGGAGGGCAGTGTGGAGCGAACAAGGGAGTCACGGAGAGAGTGGTCTCTCCGGAAAGCAGACAGGGGAGGGGATGGAAAAATGTCTTGGGTGGTGGGGTCGGATTGTAAATGGCGGAAGTGTCGGAGGATAATGCGTTGTATCCGGAGGTTGGTAGGGTGGTGTGTGAGAACGAGGGGGATCCTCTTGGGGCGGTTGTGGCGGGGGCGGGGTGTGAGGGATGTGTCGCGGGAAATGCGGGAGACGCGGTCAAGGGCGTTCTCGATCACCGTGGGGGGAAAGTTGCGGTCCTTAAAGAACTTGGACATCTGGGATGTGCGGGAGTGGAATGTCTTATCGTGGGAGCAGATGCGGCGGAGGCGGAGGAATTGGGTATAGGGGATGGAATTTTTGCAGGAGGGTGGGTGGGAGGAGGTGTATTCTAGGTAGCTGTGGGAGTCGGTGGGCTTGAAATGGACATCAGTTACAAGCTGGTTGCCTGAGATGGAGACTGAGAGGTCCAGGAATGTGAGGGATGTGCTGGAGATGGCCCAGGTGAACTGAAGGTTGGGGTGGAAGGTGTTGGTGAAGTGGATGAACTGTTCGAGCTCCTCTGGGGAGCAAGAGGCGGCGCCGATACAGTCATCAATGTACCGGAGGAAGAGGTGGGGTTTGGGGCCTGTGTAGGTGCGGAAGAGGGACTGTTCCACATAACCTACAAAGAGGCAGGCATAGCTGGGGCCCATGCGGGTGCCCATGGCCACCCCCTTAGTCTGTAGGAAGTGGGAGGAGTCAAAAGAGAAGTTGTTGAGTGTGAGGAGGAGTTCAGCTAGGCGGATGAGAGTGTCGGTGGAGGGGGCCTGGTCGGGCCTGCGGGACAGGAAGAAGCGGAGGGCCTTGAGGCCATCTCCATGCGGAATGCAGGTGTACAGGGATTGGACGTCCATGGTGAATATGAGGTGTTGGGGGCCAGGGAATTGGAAGTCCTGGAGGAGGTGGAGGGCGTGGGTGGTGTCACTGACGTAGGTGGGGAGTTCCTGGACCAAAGGGGAGAAAATGGAGTCCAGATAGGTGGAGATGAGTTCGGTGGGGCAGGAGCAGGCTGAGACGATGGGTCGACCAGGGCAGGCAAATCCACAAACCTATGGGGCTAAACACAATTTGTGAAAATAAATTTATTAGGACAATTAAAAACCACTGACAAACTTCAGAATTAAAAATGAGAATCGGGTGACTCTTGCATTACTTGGCAACTTGCCTGTCTAGGCCCGAAATGCCAGCTTTTGTGCTTCTAAGATGCTGCTTGGCCTGCTGTGTTCATCCAGCTCCACACTTTGTTATCTCAGCACAAGAATGGGCCCTTCGGTCCACAATTTTGCACCAAACATGATTCCAGATGAAACTAATCCCTTCTGCCTGCCTTGGTCCATATCCCTCCATTCCTTGTATATTCATGTGCTTATCTAAGATGCCCTTAAAAGTTGTAATTGTACTCACCTCTACAACTTCTTCCAGCATTATATTACATATACGCACACCATCTGTGTGAAAAAGTTGCCTCTCAGGTCCCTTTTAAGTCTTTCTCCTCTCACCTTAAACTTATGCCCTCTAGTTTTGAATTCCCCTACCCGAGGTAAAAGACCTTAGTCATTAACCTTATCTATGCCCCTCATGATTTTATAAATCTCAACCTCCTACACTACAAGGAAAACATCTCAGCTTATCCAGCCTCTCCCTATAACTCAAACCCTCCAGTCCCAGTAACATCCTTGTAAATCTTTTCTACACCCTTTCCAATTTAATAACATCCTTCTGATAGCAGGGAGGCCATAATTGTAAGCAATACTTCAAAAGTGGCCTCACCAATGTCCTGTACAACCCCAACTTAACTATCCAAATCCTATACTCAATGCTCTGACTAATGAAGGCAAGTGTGCCACAGACCTTCTTCACTGTCTACATGTGATGCCACTTTCAAGGAACTATGTACCTGAACCCCGAGGTCTCTCTTCTCGACAACATTCCCCAGGGGCCTTTCATTACTGTGTAAGACTTGCGATGGTTTGTTGTACCAAAGCACAACATCTCACATTTATCTAAATTAAAGTGAATCTGCCGCTCCTCAGCCCATCGGCCCGGCCAATCAAGACCTTGTTGTATTGCCCACTATACCACCAATATCGGTGTTATCTGCAAGCTTACTAACTGTGCCTTCTAATTTCTCAGCCACATAATTTATATGAATAATGAACAAGTGGACCCGGCACGAATCCACAGCTGGCCATAGGCCTCCAGTCTGAAAAACAACTCTCTACCACCACACTCTGTCTCCTACTGGCCTCCAGTCTGAAAAACAACTCTCTACCACCACACTCTGTCTCCTACTGTCAAGCCAATTTTGTATCCAATTGGACATCTCTCCCTGGATCCTATGGGATCTAACTTTACTAAGCAGTCTACCATGCAGAACTTTCATGCCGGCCTTATCGGCCCATATAGACAGCATCAACTGCTCTGCCTTCATCTATGCTCTTAGTTAAGCTCTCAAAAATGCTCAAACAAGTTTGTTAGGCTTGCACAAAGCCATGCTGACTATCTCTAATCAGTACTTGCCTCTCCAAATGCATATAAATCCTGTCTCTCAGAATCCCATCCAACAACTTGCCCACCACTAATGTCAGGCTCACTGATTTCTCGTGGCTTTTCCTTGCATCCTTTCCTCCATAAAGCCATAGCATTAGACAACCTCCAATCTTCCGGCACCTTACCCATGGCTATAGATGATACAAATGTCTCTGTGAGGGGACCTGCAATTTCTTCCTTAACTTCTCACAATATCCTGAGATACACTTAATCAGGTCCCTAGAATTCATCTACCTTTACACTCGCATCTCCTCTTCGGTAAAGTGGACTGCTTTCATGACATCACTATTTATTTCTTCAAGTTCTGTAGCTTCCACATCTTTCTCAACCGTAAATATTGATGCTAAGTAATCATTTAGTATCTCATCCATCTCCTGTGGTTGCACACATAGATGCCTTGTCGATCTTTAAGATTTCTCTCCCTGGTTGCTCTTTTGCCCTTCATGTACATGTAGAATCGCTTTGGTTTCTCCTTAATCTTATCTGCCAAAGCTATCTCATGTCCCCTTTTTGCCCTCCTCCTTTCCGTCTTAAGTATACTCCTACTCCATTTGTACTCCTCAAGAGATTCACTTGATCCCAGCTATCTATACATGATATAAGTCTCCTTTTTCTATACCAGAACTCCAATATCTCTCACCATTCAATGTTCCCTAATCCTACCAGCCTTGTCCCTCACTCCAACAAGAACTCTCATTATCATGTTTTAAAACTCCCACTTGCCAGTCAGTCCTTTACCTGTGAACAGCACCGCACCCCCATCAACTTTTGAAAATTCCTGCTAATACCGCCAGAATTCTGATAGAATTTAGAAGATTAGTTTTTATGCAAGGCCTATCCTTTTCCATAATTATTTTAGAAATAATGGAATTACAATCACTGCTCCCAAAGTTCTCCACACTGACACTTTAGTCACTTGACACAAGAGAATGTCGAGTTTTTTCCCTACTCTAGTAGGCGCATCTATATGCAGTAACATTTCTTAAACACACAACAGATTCTTCCATATCCAAGCCCTTAATACTGTGGCAGTCCTGGTCACTGTTTGGAAATTAAAAGTCCCCTACCATTACAACTGCCCTACCATTTCTCTTTGACTAATGGTGAGGCCTATAGTACAATCCTGTCAATGCAATCACTCCCTTATTTCTCAGTTTCCACCCAGTCAGGACTATCTGCCAGGAACATCCTTTCTAAAGACAACCATAATGTTTTTCCTAACACCACTCACGCTCCTCTCTTCTCCTCCTTTTTATCCTTCCTTGTTGTCTGCCATGCTCTTGCCTGTCTTGACAATTTAACTTTCTCTTTTTAACTTCAGAACCATCCTCAACCTTCACTCTTTTCTCCCACCTGCTTAGGGTTCTACCCCCCTGCCAAACTAGTCTAAACCCTCCCAAGTAGCACTGGCACATCTCCCCTCCAGGAAATTGATTACTCCTTGTGCAAGTGCAACATGTCCCTCATGTACAGGTCACCTCTTTCTCAGAACAGATCTGAACGATCCAAAATTCTAAATCCCTGTGCCCTACACCAACCCATCAGGCACACATTCATCTTTCCTATCCTCCTATCCACTCTCACTAGCACGTGGCACTGGGAGTATTCCGGAGATTATTACCCTGCTTTTTAACTTCTTTCCTAACTCCCTCTATTCTCTCTGCAGACCGCCAACCCTTTCTGAACCTATGTGACTGGTACTAATGTGTACACCCTCCGGCTGCCCACGCTCCCCTTTGAGAACTTGCTGCAATTGCTCCAAGCCGTCCTTGACCCTGGCACCAGGAAACAACACATCATCCTGGAGTCTCACTCACAGCAGAAATGCTTGTCTGTGAGTCTGACTGAAGAGTCCCCTATCACAATTACTTGATTAGACCTTGACATATCCCACTCAACAGCAGAGCCAGACGTGGTGCCCAAGACCTGGATACCACTGCTATTTTTCCCTGAGAGACTATCCCCCCCAACAGCATCAAAAATGGCATATTTGTTTGAGAGAAGGATACCACAGGAGACACCTCCACTATCTGCCTACCTGTCCTGGCAGTCACCCATCCACCTCACTGTGCCTGCAGTGTAACTGCTTCTCTGAAGATACTATCCATCACATACAGTGCCTCCTGTATGCTCCTCTAATAGCCTCTCCAGCTCATCCAAAAGATTTGATATGAATTGCATCCAAACACCCTTCCTAAAGGCATAGTGTCCAGGGACAATCAACTGTTCCCTGATCTCCTACAACCAAAAGGAGGAGAACACCATTCCACTAATTGCCATTGTTCCCCCTTTAACAATTAACGCATGAAAAGACTTGCCTATAACACCCACACTTCAGCTTAAATCCTAGCGAGGGCACACTCGTGCTGCTCATACTCTGTGCTGGGAGAACTTAATGCCTATCTTTCATCTTATAAGGCCTGCAAGATCCAGCCCTAAGTAGCATCCTTAAAATGCCTACCCTTCGCTTTCCAGCAGTTGTAGATTTTAAGTATTCAAAAATTAAGATTTATATTCTCAAATTCCAACATTTAGCTTAACTCCCAGCATTTTAACACTCTTGTTGGTCAGTCTATAAACTGAAATGCGTCTCTTCAGACCTGATGTCGGGTGGCCATTCTCGGCCCTTGGTCAGCCCTCTGTGGCTCTGTGTGACAGTATGGTGGTCCCTCCACATCCTGGATTTGACCTTTCAAAGACCGCGGTTCAGGGAACCCTCCTGCCATCGTGAATCTGCTCCCTCCGTTGCTTCCCAAATGTTCCCTCTCTGGGGAAATGACAATCCTCTCTTCTACACCTTGACACGTAGATTGCTAGACACAGGCTGGTCTCCCAAACTCTCTCTCTCCCTGGCTCTCCTTCCTTCATTTTGCTTTTTTTTTCACATTAAAAGTTTCAAAAGCAGCCTAAATGAAATATTTTCTACTTTAGAAGACAGAAAAAAATGGTGGAAGAGAAATAGTGCAGACCCCTAGAACTGCCCCTTGGTTGGAGGTCGTTCAGCACTGGAGATGGATTTCCAGTGAAAATATTTAGTTTGGGATTGCTTCTGGAATTTTTAAAGTCCAAAAAAATCTCAGCAAATGAGATTAGATTAAATTAGATTCCCTACAGTGTGCAAACAGGCCCTTTGGCCCAACAAGTCCACACAGCCCCTTGGAGCATCCCACCCAGACCCATCTCCCTATAACCCACACGCCCCTGAACACTACAGGCAATTTAACATGGCCAATCCACCTAGCCTGCACATCTTTGGGCTGTGGGAGGAAACCGGAGCACCCAGAGGAAAACCACGCAGACACAGGGAGAATGTGCAAACTCCACACAGACAGTTACCCGAGGCTGAATTGAACCCGGGTCCCTGGTGCTGTGAGGGTGCAGGGCTAACCACTGAGCCACCGTGCCGTCCTGAAGAGACAGCAGAGACAGAGCTTGGGAGAGATGTTTGGGAGTAACAATCCACACAGGTCTATGAGACAGGATCCCAATCTAGAATGAGAGTCCAGGTTGGATCCTGGTCTGTTGCAAGAGCCCTTGTCTGATCCCACCCTAGAGCAGGAATCCATGTCTGATCTCAGTCTAGAGTGAGAGTCCATGTCTGATGCCTTTCTAGGGCGAGAGTCCGGGATTGATCCCAATCTAGAGTGACAGTCTATTTGATCCCAGTCTAAATTGAGAGTCCAGGTCTGATCCCAGTCTAGAGCAAGGGACTAATCCCAGTCTATATTTCTCCCCAGAAGAGCTACCAGTGTCTACAGGGTGAATGACTCAGGGAATGCAAGTTCATTTCCCATACTTTCACAGTAGGCTCATCCAGAAGATTAAGATGCATGGGATCCACAGTGACTTGGCCATGTGGATTCAGAATTGGCTTGCCCACAGAAAGCAGAGGATAGTGGTGGAAGGGTGTTTTCAAGCTGGAGGTCTGTAACTAGTGGCGTTCCACAGGGACCTGTGCTGAGACCTCTGGTGTTTGTGATATGTATAAATGACTAGGGAAAAATGTAGATGGATGGGTGAGTAAGTTTGGAGATGATACAAAGATTGGTGGAGTTGTGGATGGTGTAGAAGGTTGTCAAATGATACAGTGGAATATAAATCAGTTGCTGATATGGACAGAGAAATGGCAGGTGGAGTTCAATTCAGGTAAGTGTGAGGTCCTGCCCTTTGGGGGAACAAAAGTTAAGGAAAAGCATATAATTAATGGCAGTACCCTGAGCAGCATTGATGTACAGAGGGATCTTAGGGTTTAAGTCCATAGCTCCCTGAAGGTGGTCGTGCAAGTAAATAGGGTGATAAAGAAGGCATACAGCATGTTTACCTTTATTGGTCAGGGAATTGTGTACAAGAGTCAAGATGTCTTGTTGCAGCTTTATAAGACTTTGATTAGGCCACACTTAGAGTGTTGCATTCAATTCTGGTCACCATATTACAAGAAAGATGTGGAGGCTTTGGAGAGGGTGCAGAAGTGGTTTACCAGGGTACCAGTGGATTAGAGGGTAGGAGCTATAAGGAGAGGCTAGAAAAACTCAAGTTGTTTTCTCTGGAGCAGTGGACACTGAGGAGAGACTTGATAGAACCTTATAAAATTATGAGATGCATAGATAGGATTGACAGTCATTTTTCCCAGAGTTGAAATATCTGATAATAGGGGGCATGCATTCAAGGTGAGAGGGGGTAAGTTCAAGGGAGATGTGAGGGGCAAGTTTTTAATACAGAGAGTGGTGTGAGTCTGGAATGCACTGCAAGAGGTGGTGGTGGAGGCAGGTACGATAAGGGCATTTATGGGACTTTTAGATAAGCAAATGAATATGCAAGGAATGGAGGGATATGGACCAAGGGCAGGCAGAAGGGATTAGTTTCATTTGTTGTCATGTTCAGCACAGCATCATGTAACATTACCCGCTAGATAATATCACCCACATTCCAGAGCTAATAACGCTAAAACAAGGCTTTATTTTTCAGTTTGGCCTTTTACTGAAGAACTGTTTTCTTTATCTCACCATTTCTTAACTTGTTTCAGAACCTTGTTAATCTCAAACACTTTGCTGTGGTCAATAGCTTGCCTTCTGAGATGATAGAGATTACTTGTGGTCAAATAGGGTAAATAACCACAGGGTCCTTTGTTCGATGTTGAACCAGACTGTCATGGAATAAATACACAGAATGCTGGAGGATCTCAATAGGTCAGGCATTATCTGTGGAGAGAGAAACAGAGTTAACTTTTCTCTGATTAACTCTGTTTCTCTCTCTACAGTTGCTGTCAGACCTGCTGAGGTTCTCCAGCATTCTGTGTTTTTATATCAGATTTTGAGCATCTGCAGCATTTTACTTTTATCATAGTTTAAGAGATAGTTAGCAAAGTGTATGGGATCTTTGGCTTTAGAATGGAAAATTTAAAAAGTTACATGAAAGATTAATAAATTGTTAGCTCAGAAGTAGTTACCTCCAATCTGAGCATTACAGTTTTATTAATGAGTCAATGTTTTGGAGTAGATACAGTTGTTTTAATAAAATCATGCTAGAGAGGATGTAGAGACTGGAGAAACTGGGAAAATTCTACTTAGAAAGAGAGGTGACCAAGGGGAAAATTTAGTAGAGGCATTCCAAACACTTACGGGTTTGAGAAAACGGATGTGGAGAAATTGTTTTCACTGGAGAAGGGTCATTGAACAAAGGAATGCTGATTGTCCAAAGGGATATTGAATAATGACTTAAAAAGAAAACAAGTTTGGAACCGTTTGGGTAAGAGGGGAGGAATGAGACTAATTGTATAATTCTTTCAAAGAACTGGAGGAGACATGATGGGTCAAATGGCCTCTTGGAATTCTGTAATCCCAGGGCAGACTGTCACAGATTGAGTCTCTCTGTGGCAGAGTCCATTATTTGTTTCAAAATGAACCTGGTGGGTGTTTTATGGAGAGGAGCAAAAAGAAGCTAAAGGGGATGGCTAGATGGAAGCTGGATCAGGATTTGGCCTGTCAGGGTGTAGTGGACAAGTAAAGGAGGTAAGGGCAGCTGCAGGAGCACTAAGATTCATTGATTGTCTACTGCTTTATTTAGACTGATGCAGCAGAAGGCAACTCATCAAACCAGGCCTCAAAATAATTTCATGCATATGAGGGGAAAATGGAGAAAGCTGCAAAAAGGGGATTAGCCCAGTGGTGAATGAATTTTATTTGAAATCTATTTTCTTGTTTTCTTCAGCTGTACAGTAACGTCAGTGAGGCTGTGTATGTCAATGTTACACAGGCCCAAGCCCCGAACACGAAGCAGGAGCAGCAATCCAGTCACACGCCTAGATGTCCTAATGATACACTGAATGCCAGATCTGAGCAACAGTGTGCAGAATCAGCTGAACCTGTCTATGAAAATCTAAAGAGAACTCCATGAACAGATGAGAACCACTTTTGGATTTCCTCTAATTAGAGAGGAAAATTGATCTACAAAGTGCAGATTGAGTAGAATTCCATTAGGTTTTACATTATTGAACGAGATCTTTCAGCCAAGCAAGTCTATACCAATGTGTATTAGGTTTCTCCCATTCTCTCCATTTTGTTTTATTAGCATATACTTCTATTCATTTCTCCACAATAGGTGTCATCCCAATGTGTGTCTATCCCTCCATGCATGTCCGAGTGCATCTATCCCTGTATCTATCCTAAATAAAAACCAAAAGAACTGCAGATGATGTAAATCAGAAACAAAAACAGAAATTGCTGGAAAAGCTCAGCAGGTCTGGCAACATCTGTGAAGAGAAATCAAAGTTAACTTTTCGGGTCCAGTGATCCAGGCCCAGAAGGGCCTTTTGTGTCTATCCTGGCATCTATTATCAGTGTCTGTCAGCCACAGTGTGTGCTGTGCTATCCCAGTATGTTGAAGCTTCCCTTCAGTGCTGTGTACTACTTGCCTCAATTCCCACCCGCCCCAGTAGCAAGTTCCACATTTTCCCCCTGTCTGGGTAGCAATACACACCAAATAATAAAGCAGTGCAACAAAATGCGCATTCTCTTCTCAATGTTCAGAGTTTATAGAGCTCAGGTTTGGTACAGAAAGGCTTTCTCAGTCTGGCTGTGAGATCTGGGATCCAGCTGCCGTTGGATGAGTGGATTATGTACAAACACCACCTTGGGATCAGCCTCTCAATGGACAAGGGTTTAAAATGCTGCTGTAGACAGCAAGGGTGACAGATCACTGCGACAGTCAGAGAGTGAGCATCAGAGTGAGAGGTAGGGGCTTCTTGCATGCAGTTTGTTGTGTAAAAACAGATCTTCTTTGAGTGCTGAATAGAGAGAGATTCTATAGCCTCTGATAGTTTACAGATTTTACAAGACTGAAATTATACGACCTGGCTCCTGGGCAATCCTGAGCTGTCTAAAGAGGGTGTTACTGGTGAGTGGGGAGTCCAGAACTTGGGAGTCATTCTCTAATGATAATGGGTCAGTCATTTAGGACTGAGATGAGGAGAAATGTCTTCTCCCAGATAGTGGTGAGCCTATGAAATTCACTACCACAGAAAGTGGTTGAGGCCAAAACACTGTGTTTTCAAGATGGAAATGAATGTGGCTCTTAGGGCTAAAGGGATCACAGGGTATAGGGAGAAAGCGGGAACAGGGTACTGAGTTGGATGATCAGTCATGATCAGATTGGTAGTGGATCAGACTCAAAGGCTGAATGGTCTATTCGTGCTCCTATTTTGTATGTTTCTTTATTTAAAAGCTCTTGTCTATTATTCCCAATGAGAACTGCCTTCTCACCCCATCGAATCAAGGGAACATACAGACAGACAGCAGTAGAATTTTACAAACAGGCAAAAACTGGATTTTGACAATGTTACTGTTGAATCTAGGAAAATGGAGGCCACAACTATTGGCCCCATTCAGCAGTGCAAGCAGACCAGAAGCTGACGTGTAGGCTGCATACCCGTTGTCTCAGTTAAAGTTGTTTGGGGACTATTGACAGAGTCTATTTTTTTTCAGACAAAAGCATGAGCTGAATTAATGGTAAGCAATGCTGGAAGCAAAATACAGTAAGGCTCTGAAATCTAAAACAAAAAAACCGACAAACATTAGAAATGTATATGTTTGAAATATGATGCCCTGAAAATCAAATATACCAGACACATACCCTCTCTCCTAATCATGCAGTGTCACCTCAGAGAAATCCAGTATCTTAGTTCAGCAATACTTCAGCTTAGTTTGCATCTATCAAGGTGTTTCCTCATAAAAGTGCCCAACAATATCCCAACAATGTGGAACAGCCTCTCAACTCCAGGATTTAATGGTTTACGTAGTTTTGATGATGAAGGGCTGTGAAAGATCCAAAGTGCAACCTTTTCAATCTCCAGCCCATTGCACTTGTCCCTCTCAATGCTGATCCTATGGTTCAGCTCTCTCTTTCTGTCTCCATTCACTTGGTGAAAAAAGTTTTTGCCCTATTTAGGCAAGTTATGAATAACTATCTTGACTGGGCTGAATTTTGTAAGCGAAGTAACAGTGACCGCCCTTGACATCACATTTGATCGGTTGCAAGATCAAGGAGGTCTAGTAAAATTAGAAAAATTAAGTTTCTGTGCTGGTCGGAGATATACCTAACATCCAGGAAGATGGTTGTGGTTTTCGGAGGTAAGTCATCTCAGCTCCAGGACATCTCTGCAGGAGTTCCTCAGGGTAGTGTCCTTGGTCCAACCATCTTCAGCTGCTTCATCAATGACCTTCCCTCCATCGTAAGGTCAGAAGTAGGGATGTTTGCCAATGATTGCACAATGTTCAGCAGCATTTGTGACACCTCAGATACTGAAGCAGCCCATGTTCAAAACTATAAGATCTGGACAATATCCAGGCTTTGAGCTGAAAAGTAGCAAGTAACATCTGTACCACAACAATGCCAGAGAATGAACACCACAATAAGATACAATCTAACCACTGTCTATTGAGATTCATTGTTGTTAACATTACTGAAATCTCCATTATCAACAGTCTGGAGTCGCCATTGAAACTGAACAGTGCTCGACATAAACACTGGCTAAAACAGTAGGTCAGAGGCTGGGAATCCCACAGCACGTAACTCGCCTCCTGACTCCCAGAACGTATCCATCACCTCCTCGGCACAAGTCAGAAGTGTGATAGAGTACTGGATGGGTGCAACTCCAGCAACTCTCAAAAGGAATGTAACGGAGCAGGAATTATTGATGGACATAGAGAAGGTGCAAGGAGTGTTGTTGAAGAGTGAAAATGAAAAAGAAAATGAAGTGTGCAATCTGAAAGAAAAGACAGCAGTGCATGAGATTCCAGTGTGAAATTGTTAAACTCCGTGAATTGAATTGAAATGAATTAGCTTTATTGTCACATGCACTCAAATGAGTTCAGTGAAAAGTTTATAAATTGCCAGCTAAGCACCATCTTGGATACAAAGGTATCTAGGTACAATCCTTAGTTACAGAATAGAGAAATGAGGGAAAACAGTTACATTACAGCTGTGCAGAGTATGACCATGGGTCAGAAAAACAAGAAGCAAAGTTAGAAAGACAACCATCACAGCCTCTCTCCGTAGCAGACCAACTCAGGGGACCTCCATGTGGTTTGACCGCTGGCTGCCACCAGGTTCTCTCACTGGGCTGCCATCCCCGTTTTGCACCGGGCTGTTGCTGCCATGCTCCTCACTGGCCCACTATCCCCACTCCACTCTGGACTGCTTGTCACTGACATCCCCGTTCAGGCTGCTGGCATCTCAGGCGATGGCCGACCCCACTTTAGAGGCAGGGGTCAGGTGTCCGAGGCTAAGAGAAGGGAGACAAGAGAGCATACAGGGAGAAAGTAAAGAGAAAAAGAAGTGTGGAGCGGAGGAGCTCTGGTTGGAGTGTCCTACTCTGCCACCACCTTACCAGGTGTGCTGAGTCCAAAAAGGGGGAAATGTGTTTGATGGTGACATCATGCTCAAGGTGGCAGAAATGGCAGAGCAGGTTGGTCAGTAAGGTGCAAGGTGAGGTCAAAAAGAACCCAATGTAGCCCTGGGAAAGATAGAACGGAAAAGGTGAAAATGAGCAAGACACAATTGAGGGCCATGTGTGAGGGGAGCTCACTCATGGGGACAAAGAGAAACCTATTAAAAGTGCTGGTGTGGGAGGTCACATCGTTGGACCAGGCACGATGGAGGCAGAGAAACCAGGAGAATGGAATGAAGTCCTTATAAGAAATAGGGAGTGAGAAAGTGTGTGGGATTCAGTGGGTCAGTGGAACATTGGTCTGTAGCTTCCTGCCTTAAATATAATTGTTCAGTCCATGGTCAAGATCTGGAATGTACCAGAAGGTGCCAGAAAACGAGTTGTAGAATGATCCCTGAGACATGTGCCATAAACACAACACCACGACAAGGCTTAAACACCACATGGGTTACCAAGGTGAGTGAAGCTGAAAGCATTGTTGCAAGTTAGGATGAACACAGTGAGGCAGAAATCTATGGAATTTCGGTGGAATTTGGGGGAGGTGAGGACAGCTGCTGAAGAAGGAAGATCTTGGGGAATGTGATTTAATTTGATTTCACTATGTGACGAAAATATATCTTTGTAAGTATCTATAGAACATAGAACATTACAGCACAGTACAGGCCCTTCAGACCTCAATGTTGTGCTGACCAGTCATACCGATCTCAAGCCCATCTAACCTACACTATTCCATGTACGTCCATATGCTTATCCAAAGTGGCAGTGCCCTGATCTATTTCCATATCCGTAGCTCCTCTCTGCTCATTTTAGCCATGTTGAGGTGATTGATGTGAGAGGGGGAGGACCTGGTGCTAGTGAGAGATGGGATGGGGCAGGACCTTCATAAGAAACTATTTAAGTGTTAATTTCTTCTCATCCCCACCATCAGATTCCAAACAGATTCACAGAAACAGCCTCCAGCCCTGCCAATTCTCACCCTTAGCGTGCAGTTGTCAATATTTCCTTATCAATCTGTTCAGAGATAGAACAAGGAACAAAGAAAAAGGAACAGTACAGCATAGGAGCAGGCCCTTCAGCCCTCCACATCACATTTTGCCCTTCCATAATAAAACTATCTTCACTTACAGGATTGTATCCCTCTATTCCCTTCCTATTCATATCTTCAACCAGGCGCTTCTTGAATGTTGCTATTGTATCTGTTTGTGCTTCCACCACCTCCTCCGGCAGCACGTTCCAGACACATCTCCAGTTCAGGTACGATGTGAGCACTTGCCTCCCGGCTCACAGGCAAGGACACCACCACTGTGCTACAGGAGCTGTACTGGCCTGCAGTTATAGTCTCACATCACTGCAGTTAATCATTGTGACAGTGAGGCAGTGGAGTGACTAGTTGAAAGACAATAGTGTATGCCCCAAGTTCATGTTGAGCTTTAGTGAAGTAGTGGAAGAAGCTGTGAGTACAGAGATCAGTGTGGGTATGCACTGTAACAATGTTCAAAGTAGGTTCTGGATAGAGTACTGGGCAAAGTACCAGGTTCACTGAAGAGGAAAATGGTTACTCAGTAGCAAAATATATATCCACCCCTAATCAACTCAGTGCAGACAGTGTGACAGCACAACAACATGACAAGGTGACAGTGTGACAAGTCGACAGTGTTACAGGGTGACAGTATGGCAGGGTAAAAGTGTGACAGGGTGACAGTGTTACAGGGTGAGAGTGTGACAGTATCAGAGTAACAGTGTCACGGGGTGACAGTGCTACAGGATGACAGGGTGATAGGCTGACAGGATGATAGAGTGACGGCGTGACAGTGTTACAGGGTGACAGTGCTACAGGGCAACAGTATTACGGGGTGACAGGGTGGTGGTGTGGCAGGGCAACAGTGTGACAAGTCAACAGTGTTGCAGAGTGACAGTGTGATGGGGTGACAGTGTGTCGGGGTGACAGTGTGTCGGGGTGACAGTGTTACAGGGTGACAGGTGTCAGTATGACATTGTTACGGGGTGAGAGTGTGGCAGTGTGACAATGTTACAGGGACACAGGGTGACAGCATTACAGGGGGACAGAGTGACAGGTCAACAGTGTTACAGGGTGACAGGGTGATAGCATTACAGGGGACAGAGTGACAGGTCAACGGTGTTACAGGGTGACAGTGTCACAGGGTAAGAGTGTTACAGGGTGAGAGTGTGACAGGATGACAGTATGACAGGGCGACAGTGTGACAGTGTGGCCCTGTGCAAATGTGACATCATGCCACTGTGCAAATGTGACAGAGTGCAAGGGTGACAGTGTGCCAGGGAGACGGTGTGCCAGTGTGGCAGGGTGACAGTGTGGCCCTGTGCAACTGTGACATAATGGCACTGTGCCAGTGTGACAGGGTGCAAGGTTTGACAGTGTGCCAGGGAGATCGTGTGCCAATGTAGCGGTGTGACAGGTTGACAATGTGATAAGATGACAGTGTGACAGTGTGAAAGGCTGACAGTGTCACAGGGTGACAGTGTGACAGTGTTACAGGGTGAGTGTGTGACAGGGTGACTGTGTGACAGGGTTACAGTGTGGCAGTGTGGCCCTGTGCAACTGTGATATCATGGCACTGTGCCAGTGTGACAGGGTGCAAGGGTGACAGTGTACCAGGGAGATGTTGTGCCAATGTGTGACAGGTTGACAATGTGTTTAGGGTAACAGTGTGACAGTGATAAGCTCAGCGGGTGAAGAGTGTCAGTGAGTTGTGTGAGACAGGAGGAGAGGGCTTCATTTACCACTGGGCCAGCCATCAGCCTTTTCTGAGCATCACCTTTCTAAGTCATCTTCAGCTGTGCTTCTGCGATGATCTGAAGGTCAGAAACAAATGACGACTGGAAGTTGGCAGACAGGTTGTGTGGGACAGAGGGTGACTGCACGTTGTACAGCACGCAGGCCAGATAGAGTGCCCTATTTAATTTACGCTGGGTACTCAGCTCATCTGACAGGAACACTTTTTTTAACCAAACTGTTGTTCCTTGTGGCTTGTGGTTTCCGTTTGCACCGAATTGAGAGATCACAAACCCGTGGCATGTTCCTGTCAGTTTTTGTGTCACAATGTAATCAACCAGGACAGAAACAGAGAGAGAGAGAGAGAGACACTGCAAATACTTCAGGTATAGAGGGCATCTGTGTCAGCATCTGTGATAATGAATCCCAAACAGAGAGAAATGAGTGCTCGACCCTTATTAATGTGAAACTGTGCGGCCTCTCGAATCCTAATTACTAACCTCAAGCCTCTCCACAGTCCAGGAGCACAACAACTATATGCAGCCCTTCACTACGTTCACACTCACCCCCACCCTCACACCCTTATGCCTACAGATCAACATCTCCACATTCTCACACCTCGAAACACATCCCACCCACATTCCACATTCTAACCACACCCCACAGACCGACCCACTCACCCACGACTCCACACTCTCACTCACACACACACACACACACATCACACAGACAAACACACACACACAGACACACACATCACACACACACACACACACATCACACACTCACACATCTCACACACACGCACACACACACATCACACAGACAAACACACACACACAGACACACACACATCACACACACACATCACACACTCACACATCACACACACACACACACATCACACAGACAAACACACACACACAGACACACACACACATCACACACTCACACATCACACAAACACGCACACACAGACACACACATCATGCACACACACACCACACACTCACACATCACACACACACCACACACTCACACACACACACACACACACACACACACACACACACACACACACACACTCACAGACACACACACACACATCACACACACACATCACACAGACAAACACACACACACAGACACACACATCACACGCACACACATCACACACACATCTCACATACACACACCACACACTCACACATACACACACACACATCACACACACACACCACACACTCACTCATCACACACACACACTCACACACACACACGTCACACAAACACACACACATCACACACTCACACATCACACACACACCTCACACACACACACCACACACACACACACACACACAGACGTAGACACATACACAGACACACACACACACACACACATACACACACATTCAGACCCACTCATTCCTATAATTACGGACCCGCATCTACACACCCTCACCCAACAAAGAAGAACAAAAAACAAGAGCAAAGAGCAGTACAGCACAGGAACTGACCCTTTGGCCCTCCAAGCCTACACTGACTCATATTTCTCTTCCATATTAAAGCTGTCTTCACTCACAGGTTCCATACCCCTCTATTCCTTTCTTATTCACATCTTCGTTCAGGTGTTTCTTGAATGCTGCTATTTTGCCTGCGTCCACTACCTCTACTGGCAGTGTGTTCCAGGTACTCACCAGCTCATTTGTGAAAAATGTACCTGACATATCTCTATTAAACTTCCCCCTTTGCACCTTGAGCCTGTGTTCCCTAGTAATTGACACTCCACCCTGGGAAAAAGCCTCATATTTTACACTCTATCCATGCCCTTCACAATCTTATAAACTTCTATGAGGTTGCTGCAGAATCTCCTGCATTCCAGTGAAAACAAACCCGTCTATCCAATGTTTCTTTACAGCTAAAATCCCCCATACCAGGCAACATCCTGGTAAATCTTTTCTGCACCCTCTCCAAAGCACCCATATGCTCCTCTTGCTCAATGTGGGAGCTCAGGGATGCGGCTGATGTCCCTGACTCCTACATGTGCAGGAAGTGTGTCCAGCTGCAGCTCTTGTTAGACCGCATGACGGCTCTGGAGCTGTAGATGGACTCACTTTGGAGTATCCGCGATGCTGAGGAAGTCATTGATAGCACGTTCAGCAAATTGGTCACATTGCAGATTATGATCACTGAGGGAGAAAGGGAATGGGTGACCAAAAAGGCAGAAAAAAAGCAGGAAGGCAGTGCAGGTGTCCTCTGCGGTCATCTCTCTCCAAAACAAGTATACCGTATTGGATACTGTTGGGGGAGATGGCTCACAAGAGGAAGGCAGCAGTAGCCAAGTTCATGGCACCGTGGCTGGATCTGCTGTACAGAAAGGCAGGAAAAAGAGTGGAAGGGATATAGTCACAGGGGATTCAATGGTAAGAGGAGTAGACAGGCGGATCTATGGTCGAAAACGAAACTCCCATATGGTATGTTGCCTCCCAGGTGCACGGGTCAGGGATGTCTCAGATCGACTGCAGGACAGTCTGAAGGGAGAGGGTGAACAGCCAGCTGTCATGGTGCATATAGGGACCAATGATATCGGTAAAAAAACAGGATGAGGTCCTAGAAGCAGAATTTAGGGAGTTAGGAGCCAAGTTAAAAAGTAGGACCTCAGAGGTAGTAATCTCAGGATTGCCACCAGTGCTATGTGCTAGTCGGAGTAGAAATGAAAGAATAGGCAGGATAAATGACTGGCTTAAGAGATGGTGCAGGAGGGAGGGGTTTAGATTTTTGGGACATTGGGACTGGTTCTGGGGAAGGTGGGACTATTACAAATCGGACGGTCTGCACCTGGGCAGGACTGGAACCAATGTACTCGGGGCTGTTTTTGCTAACGCTGATGGGGAGGGTCTAAACTAATGTGGCAGGGGGATCGGAACCAAATGAGGACGTTAGTGGGCAGTAAGGAGTTAGTAACGAAAGCCTGTAAGGAACTAGATAATGAAGTGTGACCAAGGTGAAGAGGAGGCAGAGAGCAGATGATGAATGCAAAGAGACAGGTGGTCTGAGGTGCATTTGTTTTAATGTAAAAAGTTTAGTAGGTAAGGCAGATGAACTTCAGGCTTGGATTAATACCTGGGAGTATGATGTTATTGCTATTACAGAGGCTTGGTTGAGGGAAGGGCAAGATTGGCAACTAAATATCCCAGGATATAGATGCTTCAGGCAGGATAGAGAGGGAGATAAAAGGTGTGGAGGGGTTGCATTACTGGTCAAAGAGGATATCACAGCTGTGCTGAAGGAGGGCACTATGGAGGACTCAAGCAGTGAGGCAATATGGGCAGAGCTCAGAAATAGGAAGGGTGCCGTAACAATGTTCGGGCTGTGCTACAGGCCTCTCAACAGCAAGCGTGAAATAGAGGCACAAATATGTAGGTAGATTACGGAAAGATGTAGGAACAACAGGGTGGTAGTGATGAGAGATTTTAATTTTCCCAACATTGACTGGGATTCACTTAGCGTTAGGGATTTAAGTGGAGCAAAATTTGTAAGGAGCATCCGGGAGGGTTTTCTAGATCAGTATGTAAATAGTCCAACTCGGGAAGGGGCCATGCTGGACCTGGTATTGGGGAATGAGCCCAGCCAGGTAGTTGAAGTTTCAGTAGGGGATTACTTTGGGAATAGTGATGACAATTCCTTAAGTTTTAGAATACTGATGGACAAAGGCGAAAGTGGTCCTAAAGGAAGAGTGCTAAATTGAGGGAAGGCCAACTATAGCAAAATTCAGCAGAGTTGGGGAATGTGGATTGGGAGCAGCTGTTTGAGGGTAAATGCACAATTGATATATGGGAGGCTTTTAAAGAGAAGTTTATTAGAGTGCAGGAGAGACATGTCCCTATGAAAATGAGGGATAGAAATGGCAAGATTAGGGAACCATGGATGACAGGTGAAATTGTGAGACAAGCAAAGAGGAAAAAGGAAGCATTGATAAGGTCTATGCAATTGAAAACAGACAAAGCTTTGGAATAATATCGGGAAAGTAGGACCAATCTGAAATGAGGAATTAAGAGGGGCAAAAGGGGTCATGAAATATCTTTAGCAAACAGGTTTAAGGAAAATCCCAAAGCATTTTATTCATTCATAAGGAGCAAGAGGGTAAGTAGAGAAAGGGTTGGCCCACTTAAGGACAAAGGAGGCAAGTTACGCAAAAAGTCAGAGAAAATGAGTGAGATTTTTCATGAGTATTTTGTGTTGGTGTTCACCGAGGAGAGGGACATGACGGATGTTGAGGTTAGGGATTGATACTTAATTACTCTAGGTAAAGTCAGCATAAGGAGTAGGGGTGAAGTTTGGATATTCTAAAAGGCATTAGGTGGGACAAATCTCCAGGTCAAGATGGGATCTATCCCAGGTTCCTGAGGGCAGCAATGAGAGGAAATAGCTGAGGTCGTAACGGATATCTTTGCAGCATCCTTGAGCGCAGGTGAGGTCCCAGAGGACTGGAGACTTGCTAGTGTTGTCCCCTTGTTTATGAAGGGTAGCAAGGATAATCCAGGTAATTATAAACTGATGAGCCTGATGTGAGGGGTGGGGAAGCTGCTGGAGAAGATACTGAGGGGTAGGATCTGTTTACATTTGGAAGAAAATGGGCTTATTAGTGATAGGCAGCATAGTTTTGTACAGGGAAGGTAATGTCTTATCAACTTGATAGAAGTTTTTGAGGGTGTGACAAAGTTGATAGATGAGGGAAGGACAGAAGATGTCATATTCATGGACTTCAGTAACGTGTTTGCTAAGATTCCCCATGGTAGGCTGATGAAGAAACTGATGTCGCATGGGATCCAGGGTGTACTAGCTAGATGGATAGAGAACTGGCTGAGCAACAGGAGACAGAGGGTTGTAGTGCAAGGGAGTTTCTCAAAATGGAGAACTGTGACCAATGGTGTTGGCACCACTGTTGTTTGTGATATACGTAAATGATCTGGAGGAAGGTATAGATGGTCTGATTAGCAAGTTTGTGGATGACACTGAGATTGATGGAGTAGCAGGTAGTGAAGGGGACTGTTGGAGAATGCAGCAGAATATAGATGGATTGGACAGTTGGGCGGAGAAATGGCAGATGGAGTTCAATCCAGGCAAATGCAAGGTGATGCATTTTGGAAGATCCAATTCAAGAGTGAACTATACGGTAAATGGAAAAGCCCTGGGGAAAATTGATGCACAGAGAGAACTGGGTGTTCAGGTCCATTGTACACTGAAGGTGGCAACGCAGGTTGATAGAGTGGTCAAGAAGGCATATGGCATGCTTTCATTCATCGGATGGGGTATTGAGTACAAGAGTTGGCAGGTCATGTTGCAGTTGTATAGAACTTTGATTTGACCACATTTGGAATACTGCATACAGTTCTGGTTGCCACATTACCAAAAGGATGTGGATGCTTTGGAGAGGGTGCAGAGGAGGTTCACCAGGATATTACCTGGTATGGAGGGTGCTAGCTATGAAGAGAGGTTGAGTAGATTAGGATTATTTTCGTTAGAAAGACGGAGGTTGAGGGAGGACCTGATTGAGGTCTACAGAATAATGAGAGGTGTAGACAGGGTGGACAGCAAGAAGCTTTTTCCCAGAGTGGGGGACTCAATTACTAGGGGTCACAATTTCAAGGTAAGAAGGGAACAGTTTAAGGGAGTTATGTGTGGAAAGTTCTTTACGCAGAGGGTGGCGGGTGCCTGGAACGCATTGCCAGCGGAGGTGGTAGAGGAGAGCATGATAGCATCACTTAAGATGTATCTAGACAGATACACGAATGGGCAGGGAGCAGAGGGATACAGATCCTTGGAAAATAGACAACAGGTTTAGATAGAGGATCTGGATCAGCGCAGGCTTGGAGGGCCAAAGGTCCTGTTTCTGCGCTGTAATTTTCTTTGTTCTTTGTTCTTTGTTCCATGTCCGATGTGGATTTACCCTCAAACAGTGCCTCCAATCAAAATTCTCCAATTCCTGCCTCATATTGTTAGTTCACCTTCCCCAAATTTAATAGCTTCACCTGTGGACTGCTGCAATCCCTATCCTTGAGTACGTTAAACTGATGGTATTATGGCCACTATTCCCAAAATGCTCCCCACTGAAACTTCACTCACTTGACCGGGCTCATTTCCAAAATCCAGGTCCAATATAACCCCTTCCCTGGCTGGACTATTTACATACTGAGTCAAGGAGCCCTTCTGAATGGGCCTTACAATTTCTGCCCCATCTAAGCCCCTTGCACAAAGCGGGTCCCAGTCAATCCAGGGGAAGTTAAATTCACCCAACACAACAACCCTGCTGTATTTACATTTTTCCCAAAGTCTATTTACATATTCTCTCCTCCATCTACCGCTGACTGTTGGGAGGCCTATCATATACTCTCAGCACTGTGATTTCACCTTTCCTATTCCTTACTTCTACTCATATTGCCCCGCTGCATGATTCCCCTGATGTATCCTCCCTCAGTACAGTGATGAGATACTCCTTTACCAGTGAAGCAGCTCCCCAATCCCCTTTACATGGTTATCTACCACACCTGAAACATCTAAATCCTGGGACAGCCAGCTGCCAGTCCTGTCCCTCTTTCAGCCAAATCTCCATAATCAAAATAATAATGTCATAGTTCCAAGTACTAACCAATGTTCTAAGTTTACCTACCTTGTCTATTATACTTCACACATTGAAACACATGGACTTCAGGCCACCTTCCCTGCTCTTTTCTGCAGTGTTTCCCTCCTTGTTCTTGCTCTTAGTCATGTTTGTCCTGGAGAAGCCCTGGGGAAAATTGATACACATCCTCCCTCGATTTCTGCATTTACTGCCCTACCATCCTGGTTCCCATCCCCCTGCCACACTAGTTTAAACCCTCCCCAACCACTCTACCAAGTACCTCCTCAAAGACATCAGTCCCAGCCCTGCCCAGATGTAACCTATCCAGTCTGTACAGGTTCCATCTCTCCTAGAACAGGTCCCAATGCCCTAAAAATCTGAAATCCTTTCCTTCACACCGTTTCTCAGCCAAACATTCATCCTATATATCCCACTGTTTCTACTCTGGCCAGCTTGTGGCATTGATAGTAATCCTGAGTTAACTACCTTTGAGGTCCTGCATTTCAACTTTGTTCCTAGTTCTTTATATTCTGCTTTTAGGAACACATCCCCTTGTTTAACCTTTGTTGTTACCACCAACATGTACCACAGCCACACGCTGTTCTCCCTCCCCCTCCAGAGTGTCCTGCAACTGGTCTGAGACACCCAGGATCCCCGAACACCAGGGAGGCAATGCACCATCCTGGACTCTCGTTTGCAGCTACAGGAAAGCCTCTCTATTCCCCTTATGATTGAATCCCCAATAACTATACTATTTCAATGACTATTTCTCCCTCTCTCTGCAGCAGAGCCAATCATGAATTTGGCTGCTGATGTTATCCACTGAGAGGCGATTCCCCTCAAATGTATCCAAAATGTATACCTGCTTTTCAGGGGAATAGCCACATGAGATTAAAAACAGAAATTGCTGGAAAAGCTCAGCTTGCCTTGGAGCCTCTGAGAAGTAAAAATCAGAGTTAATGTTTTGGAGCCGGTGATCTTTCCTCAGAACTGATGGTGGATGGGAAAATGTTGGTTTATATGCAGGAAATAGGCAGGTGTTGGGTTAGGGAGTAAACGATAGGATAGAACCTGAAGAGAGAGAAGAGCAGTTGGAGAGAAAAGGGAAGTGATAATGATCTGGCTGGGAGGGTGAATAGTTGTTAATGGGGGCTGTTAATGGCTAACAATAGGTAGTGTGTAATGCAAGCTATATGATAACAGGGCCTGGTGTGTGGGGTAGGGGGCTAGGACGTGGGAGAGTTTAGGCCCTAAAATTTATTGAACTCAATACTGAGTCTATAGGGCTGCAGGCTCCCAAAGCAGAAAATGAGGTGTTGATCTTCCAGCTTGTGTTGAGTTTCGCTGGAACATTGCAACAAGCTACAGGCAGAGATGTTGGCCAGGGAACAGGGTGTTGTGTTAAAGTGGCAGGCAACAGGTGGCTCAGGGCATTTCTTGTGGGCAGAATGTAGATGTTCTGTGAAGTGATCACCCAGTCTACACTTCATTTCCTCAACGCAGAGGAGACCAAGGTGTGAGCAGCGAGTGCAGTAGACCAGATTCCTCCAGGTCCACACTGTGTTATCTCCTAAATTCTGGGAAGTGCAGGTGAAATGTTGCTTCACCTGTAAGTTATGTTTTGGCCCTTGGATAGTGGAGAGGGAGGAGGTAAATGGGCAGGTGTTACACTTTCGCCAGATGCAGAGGAAGGTGCCATGAGGCTGTGGTGGGTTGTTGGGGGTGAAGGAAGCATGGATCAGGGTTGTTCCAGAGGGAATGGTCCCTGCAAGAGGTGGATGAAGGTTGGGGAAGGGAATCTGTGTCTGGTGATAGCATCTCACCGAAGAATGTGGAAATGGCGTCTGATGATCTTCTGGATGTGGATGCTGGTGTGGTCAGAGGTAAGAACAAGGGGAACTCTAGCACTGTGGCAAGAGGGCAGAGAAGGGGAGAGGGCAGACCCAGTGGAGGGCCCTGCGGAAAACAGTGCTGGGGAATTCCACCAGTATCCACATCCAGAAAATCATCAGATGCCTTTTCCACTACCGCCCGCAAGAGGGTGGCACGGTGGCTCAGTGGTTAGCACTGCTGCCTCACAGAGTCAGGGACCCAGGTTCGATTCCAGCCTCAGGCGACTGTCTGTGTGGAGTTTGCACATTTTCCCCATGTCTGCGTGGGTTTCCTCCGGGTGTTCCGGTTTCCTCCCACAGTCCAAAGATGTGCAGGCTAGGTGGATTGGCCATGCTAAATTGCCCTGTAGTGTTCAGGGATGTGTAGAAGAGGTAGATTAGACATGGGAAATGCAGGGTTTACAGGGAAAAGGGATGAATCCAGGTGGAGTGCTCTTCAGAGGGGCAGTGTGAACTTGTTGGTCTGAATGGCCTGTTTCCGCACTATAGGGATTCTATAATGCCACCACCAGACACACATTCCCCTCCAGTCCCTTGTCTGCCTTTACAGGTACCGTTCCTTCCAGGGCACCCTGATCTACTAGGTGACACACAATGACCAACTCCAACAAGACAGAATCTAACCATTGATAATGGGAACTGCAGATGCTGGAGAATCCAAGATAACAAAGTGTGAGGCTGGATGAACACAGCAGGCCAAGCAGCATCTCAGGAGCACAAAAGCTGACCCAGGTCTAGGCCCAAAACGTCAGAGTCTAACCATTGTCCCCTTCCATTTAATAGCATGATCATCGTTGATCAGAAACTAAACTGAACTTGTTGTGCAAGAAAAGGTCAGAGATTAGGATTCCTGCAGCAAGTAACTCATCTTCTGACTCCCCAAAGCTTGTTCACCACCTACAAGGTGCAAGTCAGGAGTGTGATGGAATACTCCCCATTTACCTGGACAAATGCAGCTCCAACAACACTCAAGAAGCGCGATACTACCCAGGATAAAGCAGCCCGCTTGATTAGTACTACATCCAACACTTCTAACATTCAATCCCTTCATTCCACAGTAACTCTCCCTCCCAAAATGCTCCAAGTTCATAATACTCATTCTTGAGTTAAACCCCTTGCCGCTCCCTTTCTCTGTGCATGGTATCTGACACAACATCCTTGGCAGAATTCACACTTCTTCCAACTTTATTATGTTTGTTGGAATCAATCTCACTGAAGTGCCACCAGGCATTACCTATGAGCAGGATCTTTGGGACTGTTGTATACTGCTGTATGGTTCCCTCTCATTCATTTCCTTCAAGTCCAATCTTTTTCTTAGCTTTCCCTGTAATGCAAGGCACCGATTAGAGATTGACCTCACCATCTCCAGGCCTTGCAGATCCCTCAATCCATTCAAAATTACATCCATTATGCTGCCATTTTCCATATTTCTTCATTTCTACTTCTGACTTCTGACTTCGGGTCTTCAACTTCTCTGTCTCCATTTTTGGAGGTAGGCTAGTGATGAACATTTATTATAAACTCACTGATACTCACTGTTACCTCATTACTGCACATTCTTCCTCTTGTAAAGACTCCATTCCATTCTGTATGTTTCTGTATCTCCACCTTTTCTGATGACGCAACTTTCCATACCAGCCCTGCTGTAATGTCTCTCTTTTTCCTCAAAAGACAGTTCCTGTCCCCTGCGGTTGACCAGATCCTGGCAAATTTCCCCCAGCTCTGTTCTCACTTCTGCCTGCTGTCAGAAACCGGGGCTCCTCTGTTTCTCACCTAAACTACGATTAACCTCTGCATTCATCCTTCACCATTTCCAACAGCTCACCTCTAGTGTGATGGTACCAGGAATACATCTTCATCTCCCCTTCCGGCATTTCATGTGCACCATTCTTTCAGCATGCACTTTGTCCACTCCTCAAAGAGTACTCAGCCCCCTTCCCACAGCAAACACAATGTTCTTTTACCCCACCCGCCTACTGTCCAAAACTCAGCTACTCCTTCCTTGTGATACATGTACATCTTACAATTTAGTATTCTGCACTGACAGCTCAGAATACAATCCACCCTGAATTGTGGACAGCAACATGCCTGTCAACATTAATGCTTCAGTGCAGCTGTGAGAATAGGCTGTTTACAAGATCACAGGCTGCAACAACCAATTATGAAACAAAGGACAGTGCATCACAGGCCCTTCGGCCCACCAAGCCTATGCCAAAGTATGATGTCTTCCTAAATAATAAACCTTTTGCCTCGACACGGTCTGTATCCATCTATTCCCAATCTATTTATGTATCTGCCAAAATGCATCTGAAATTGCTTTTGTTGTTTCTCCAGCACCTCCTCTGGCAGTGCAATCCAGGCACTTACCACCCTCTGGGTGAAAAACCTGCATCTCAGAGCTGCATTAAGCATTTCTTCTTTTACCTTAAATCTATGTCCCTCTAGTGACATTTCTAACCTGGTAACATAAACTTTTGACTATCCATTCTATGCAATGGAACAAGATTAGTGCTTGGGAAAAACTCCAGAGACAGAACTGTCCCAGTGAAGCCCACTGTTGGTGAAGAATTGGAGGAACGCTTGTGCTTAGGTGCTGGAGTACAATTCTGGGAGGAACTGAGTCCCAGGAAAGGAGAGAGAATGGTAAGAACAGGAGGGCCGTTAAGGAAGTCCATGATGGAGAAATCTGTGGGGTTGGCTTGATTGCTTTTGTTATATGATGAGCACTGTGTACTCAAAGAATCATATTGTACAGAAACAAATCCTTCAATCCAACCAGTCCATGCCAACTTTAATACCAAGTTGAACTAGTCCCAGCTGCCTGCATTTGACCCATGTACCTCCAAACCTCTCTTATTCATCTACTTATCCAAATGCCTTTTAAATGTTGGAACTGTACCCACACTCACTGTTTTCTCTGGATGTTCATTCCACACACAGTCTGTGTAAAAAAAATTTAAATCTTTCTCTTCTCACCTTAAAAATATGTCCCCTCGTCTTGAAATCCCCCACCCTCAGAAACAGGCAGATGGCATTCACCTTATCTATAATCCTCATGATTTTATAAACTTCTATAAGGTCACTCCTCAACCTCCTATGCTCCAATGAAAAATGTTCTAGTCTACCCAGCATCTCCTTACAACTCAAACCCTCCATTCCCAGCAACATCCTGGTAAGTCCTTTCTGAAACCTTTCCAGCTTAATAATATCCTTCCTGTAACAGGGTGACTAGAATTGGATGCAATATTCCAGAAGAAACCTCCAGATTGTATTACTGTTCTAACTGAAACAGGAAAATTTGTTCAAAACCATGACATTTATTCCTTTGGTAAGTCCCATAAATCTCATACTTTGTTTACTTTAGAAATTACTTTGTATGCTGGTCCCCAGCCAGCTTGTGCTATGAATGTTTCATGTGGCCTGGGACCTTAACACAATGTTGCAGATGCTCGGCTCCATTTCTGTCTCTTTCCTGACATGAAATGCTATTCCTGACCATTGCAGCTGCAGACACAGTATGTTCAGAGGCAACATGTTCTGTAACACTGCTCAGCCTGGCAGTGCCACAGTAACAGTCAGCATTCGGTTTGAGAATAGGCTTTACACTGCAGTCATAGTGTCACTACCTCTGGGGCAGGAAGGCCAGCCTCAAGTCCCAACCATCCAGGATGTATCGCATAAAATTTTCAGGCAGCGTGATTCAAATAGTTATGACTGAGAAGAACGTATGGATGTGACTGCAATTCTGTTGCTCTGTGAGATCTTGATTAGCATGTCACACTGCCCAGATATGACAAAGGCTGTAACAATTCTCTCCACAGACACTGGAACAACTTCTGAGTATTTTTAGGATTTTCTGTTTTCTTTCTTTAACTAGCATGTGGCTTTTAGTGTCTGGATCAGCCATATGAACCTCTATCTATTTTTCGGTCATTCAGAACATAAGAACTAGAAACAGGAGTAGGCCATTCTGCCCCTTGAGTCTGCTCTGCCATTTAATGCAATCATGGCTGATCTCATCTTAGCTTCAATTCCACTTTCCTGTCTGCTTCCGATAATATTTTAACACATTAATAATTAAAAATCTAACTTCTCCTGAAATTTACCCAGTGTCCCAGCATCCACCATACTCTGGCATAGTGAATTCCACAGATTCATGACCCTTTGAGAGAAATAATTCCTTCTTGAGAGAAATAATTCCTTCTTGTCTCGGTTTTAAGTCTGCTGACCCGGTTACTTGGAAAGACAAGCATCGATGCAAATAATATGGAACTAATTAGGGCCTTTTTCAATATCTCCAATGATGGCTAAGTTATTTGTGTCTCCTTCAATGAATGCATCTCAGAAACTGGTAGATTTAATCTGTCAATTACTTCAGTTAATTATCAGTTCCATCTTTGCACTTGGCCTTAGGCTGTAAGGGAACTTCAAATGGAAAAGTATCTTAAAGCAACCTCTGGTTGCTACATTTCTGCTTATTTCCAGCTTTGCTTCTTCTTTGCTGACACAGTTCACTAATATTTCCAACAGTTCCTAAAACCGTTCTCCTAAAATGATGAGTACAATTGTGATGTTTTACTCTCTTTAGTTTGTCCTGCACCAATTTATGTTTTTAAGTCTTTCTGATGTGGTTTGACACTACTTCCTGTTCTAATTCCTTATCATGTTCTTGCTGTTTTTTTGTGCAATGTGAAGTACTGCAGTTTGAGTTAATTAGTGCTATAGTCCTGCGATATAGTCCTGCCTGTGAGTTAGACCATGATAGCACACACAGCTTGTTCTTCAATGTCCTTTAAGGAAGACATCTTGCCATCCTTACCCAGCCTGACTCTATGGGGTGGCATTTCCAACACAGTTGACTCCTTGGAGCCCTCTGCAATATCCTGATAAGCCATGCCACCTGGACAACAGCAGACGATTAACAAATGCCTGTATTTCCGTGCCTTGAGAACGAATGTTAAAGGAGTCATGACAGGGAACAAAAAAAACAGCAAAATTATGGCAGTAAAGTTGTGCTCGCCAATGGGTCAGCAATTAGTTTCATACCTGATTGAAATTACAGTGAGGACTAGCGCTTGTTTAAAGAACGAAATAGATGATTTAATCTGCATGCACACACACATACACACACACACGTACTAACACACACAGACACATACACCCTCATACTAACACACACAGACACAGACAGAAGGGTGGCACGCACAAACAGACAGACACACTCACAGACACACACGTACACAGAGGAACACACACACACAGGCACACAAACACACAAAGGCACACATTCATAGGCACATTCAGAGATACACAAGAACACTCACAAACTCACAGAAAGGTAGGCACATTGCATACTCCAAAACATGCTTTATAAATCTGATGGTCAAAATAAAAGTTTGATGTAGAGAGGTCTATGTTAAACACTGTCCCTTAGTGAATTTTAATTGCCTAAAAAAGTCAGATTGCACCCCAGCTACAAAAACTTTCATTCAGCCTTGAATGGAACAGAAGCACAAGTACAAACTTGATCGTCCTGTATCTAGTCAACAGCATAACTCAAACTTCACAAATCTAGCTACAACTATGCCTGAACATGAACCAAAGCTGGATACTGGGTATCAGCGATCCATTGTTCTGACAAAGTTAACTGTCCCCGAGGCTCTGAGAGTTAACTCTTTATGCATCCTTAAGGGTTTGTGGAATTGTCACAAAATTCCTTCATGAAATCTCCTTTAATCTGTGGATTTCCATTGTTTCCATTTCCCAGTTGAGGATGAGCAAATCAGCTGCCCTCTTTTCAACTCCTTCATTGGTCACAATAGGTTTGTGTTGTTTTTACCGTGCAGTTATACTTGCCCATTGACAAAATACTGTTAATTGTTTACACTGTGAGTAAAAGGGAGCCAATTAGAAAGGTCCCTTTACTGAAAAAAGGCCAATTTTATTATCTGCTAATCCAAGAACAACTAGAAAGACGCCATGCATAAAACCTCTGTGAAATTGTGGGTATAGACACATACGCGCGCACACACACACACACACACACACACACACACACACACACACCATCCAGCATAAAGGAAGGCAAAAGAATTTACAGTTTCACATCCATAGGATCTTCCTGAGGCTTTGAGACGATGGTTGGTTAGTCGCTGTCTCAGATCATTGGCAATGATGAACACTGCTATTATCGTTTGTGTTCTCAGTGTTCTGATGTTTTCTTTCAATTGTCATCGCTGGATTTTACTCCTTGAAAGATGAAGAGTTCTCTGCTGGTCTGCAATTTGTGTCTCTTAATTTTGTCTCAAAATAGCTCCTTGAAATATAAGTTTGTTTATGTATTCTGTCAGCACACGTTATGATTTTAATTCGTTAATTATGGATAGGTTTCTATCTCCAACATTGGGCATTGTCATAAAGGTATGAATTAAAATAGGAGCTGAGGACATTGCCATGACTCCCTAATGGGTAAGCTGACTGATTTCTTTGCCTTTAGTTAAAATTGTTGTTTCAGCTCAACTGTCAGTGGTTTCATTGTTGTTGAAATTTGGCCTGTCCCTCATTGAACTGGGGCTGTTTTACTCCCAGTGATTCAAGAATATAGATCATTAACACATTTTCCAGACCAGATAGGGATGGGTAATAAATACTGCCCAACCAGCAGTGCTCGCATCTCTTGAATGAGTTAAAATGTATGTGGTCAGGTGATGTACATGACCATTGTAAGAACTTTTAATCCATTTTAAAAGCCATGTTTAAAACAATGAAAGCCCAAATATTAAATTGGAAGATTGAATCAATAGCCCATTTTCGTAATTCATTCACTGGATGTGGATATTGCAGGCTGGGGGCTTAATATTTCTTGACTATCCTTTGTTGCCATCGAGAAGGTGGTAGTGAGCTGCCTTCTTGAACCACTGCAGCCTATGTTCTATACGTAGGCCCACGATGCCCTTAGGAAGGGAATTCCAGGATTTTGACCCCGCAACTGTGAAGAAACAGTGATATGTTTCCAGTTGAGTTGGTGGGTATCTTGGAGAGGAACTTGTAGGTGGTCGCGTCCACATGTATCTGCTGTTCTCGTCCTTCTAGACTGGGAGGTAGTTGGAAGGCGCTGTCTAAGAAACTTCGGTGAATTTCTGCAATGCATCTTGTAGATAGTACACACTGTTGCTAGTGAGCATCAGTGGTAGACTGACTGTGGATGTGGCATCAGTCAAGTGGGCTGCTTTGTCCTGAATAGTGTCAAGTTTCTTGAGTGTTGTTGGAGCTGCACCCATCCAGGCAAGTGAGCATTATTTTTAATTCTTGACTTATGGATTCAGATGGTGGTCACGTTTTTGGGGAATCAGGATGTAAGTTATTCATGGCAGGATTCCTAGCCTCTGACAAGCTCTTGTTCTCACTGTATTTTCCTAACCAACCTGCTCAAAGAACAGGTGGGACTTGAATCTGGGTCTCCTGGGCCAGAGTTAGGAACAGTACCACTGCACCATAAGAGCCTTGCATTGTATTTATATGATGGCTCCACTCCATTTCAAGTTAATGGTAATCCCCAAGATGTTTCTACTGGGGGAATTCAATAATGGAAACACCATTCATTGCCAAGGAATGATGATTAGATTTTCTTTTATTAGAGATGGTCATTGTTTGATATTTGTGTGGTGCAAATATTTCTTGCCAATTGTCAGCCCATGCTGGGACATTGCTCAAGCCTTGGTTAGGTCAAATTTAGAGATTTGATATTGATGGGTAATTTTTCTGGACTGGAATCTCTGTAAAGTAAATGTGTTGGAAAACAGGTTGACTATGTGTGATATAAGATGTTTCTTGCTGTATTTTACATTTCGATAGTTTAAAAAGTGTTTTCTACAATAAAATTTTGTGTAATTGTTAAGTAAACTTTGGACCCTATCTTTTCCTCCCAATGATGCTGATAATCTTTGTAATGTGAGGCTATGTGATATCAAGATAATACACTGCACTGAGGATAACAACAAAGATTTCTTAACAACTGAAACTTGTTTTGGACTTGTTTGATAGGAAGTAACATTTTGGGGTGAAATGGTATTGGACCTCTCACCACTGTTTGTCTGCAGAGGATCAGGAAATATGTGGGGCCATGTCCAATAGGAAGAGAACAGTGAAACACAATAGTTCAACACGAATAAAGTAGTACTGCAGTTTATTCAAGACAGGAAGATTGGTAAGGATCATCTCTGCCCTCAACATGCAATGGCTTAAATGATATTTAAAAACTCCCCTCAGCAAATGCAAACTAGATTTAGGTTCTACTCGAATGTACATCGCACACTGTAGGATGGTTTACAGTCAATGTTTTATCGATAATAAATGTGGTGATTTATCAAAGATATTTTTATCTCTAGTTATATAAATTTAGATTAGATTCCCTACAGTGTGGAAACAGGCCCTCGGCCCAACAAATCCACACCACCCCTCGGAGCATCCCACCCAGACCCATCTTCTATAACCCACATGCCCCTGAACACTATGGGCAATTTAGCATGGCCAATCCACCTAACCTGCACATCTTTGGACTGTGGGAGGAAACCGGAGCATGCGGAGGAAACCCACACAGACACGGGGAGAATGTGCAAACTCCACACAGACAGCTACCCAACACTGGAATCGAACCTGGGTCCTTGGCACTGAGAGGCTGCAGTGTTAACCACTGAACCACTGTGCCACCCCAGAACCACCGTGCCGCCCCACCAATTTGTTTAATTGATACCCGCTTTGTCATATACAATGCTGCAAGTATCTCCCTTGAGTTGATAAATGTTTTCAAATAAAAATTAGACAGGAACTTGAGTGAAACAATCTGACAGGGCCACAGGGATTGAGTGGGAATGGAACTAACTACTGCAGAATGATGGTTAAATTCTGTTACACTAATGAACAGTGTGCATCATCATTGCTACTGGTTGTTGTAGGAGACACACTTGGGAACTGGGGATTAAGCCTGCTGGGTTCCAGGAGTGCCCTCTTTTAACTACACACGTGTAGTGTAAATTGCTAGTTAAAGTTGCTGTTCATCAGCATGAGACTTTCTTCCTTCTACTGTGTCAATATGAACCGATTCCAACTATTTTGCTCTAATTAGAGCTGGTAAGCCCACAGAGGGCTGAACCCAGCCCCCCTCCCCCTCTATGCTGTAGGCAGTTAATGGCCCAAAGTTACATTGTTGGGTTATAAGCACCAGTGAAGCAGTAGTAACTTTCTTCCCTGCAGAGGGCACTGAGCAGACAGGGTGAGAAGTGTGGGTTCTTAGAGAACACTGGTGATATGTGAGGGGTAGTGTCAGGCGGTGGAAAGAAATGACAGTCTGATTTCTGTTCTTTTGCGGTGTGAATTGTGGCCTTGCATGTAACGCCTGACTCAGTTGGAAAGGCGCCACTCCCACCCCCTGTTCTGCTTAGCACTGTGATATGATGCTTCAGACACTGAGCAGCTCCAATTCCTGAGGCAGTGAAAGGCTTTCACATAGAGATCCCTTCATCTGAAGCTTAAATCTATAGATCCCTTCATCTGGACCCCAAACCTCACCCCCCTTCCCTCTGCCAAACATGACTGATTTCCACTGGCCAGGATCTTGCCCAATTGTATCACTCGCTGGCCTTGGGATTGCAATTTTAAATGGTAGGTTTGTTCTTTTTTTTGGAAACTAACCACAAGTAAACATACACCTCACTAGGCAGATAGGTAACAGGAACTTATTGATTCAGTGACCACAGTGAGTAATTGTGCTGCAGCACGAGGTGTGCTTTATTGTATCAGAGCAGGTTCCCAACATATTAGGAACAATCACACATCTGTGCGCATTTCTCTTCAACTCACAGCTGAATCTTTTCCAAAATCCCCTGAATTGACAGCATTGTTTAAACTTTAGTTAACATTAGATGGCTTAAAAATCTTGATATACCTTAGTCATTTACTCAGAATCCACCTCAAGTTTTTTTTTAAAGATGATTTTAAAACCAACTTGTTCAGAGTTGATCAGAGATAATGGGAACTGCAGATGCTGGAGAATCCAAGATAACAAAGTGTGGAGCTGGATGAACACAGCAGGCCAAGCAGCATCTCAGGAGCACAAAAGGTGACGTTTCAGGCCTAGACCCTTCATCAGAGAGGTCTCCCCATCGCCCTCTCTGATGAAGGGTCTAGGCCCGAAACGTCAGCTTGTGTGCTCCTGAGATGCTGCTTGGCCTGCTGTGTTCATCCAGCTACACACTTTGTTATGTCTGTCAGAGTTGATATTGTGCGCCTCTGAGGACAGTGGAAGCTGAACTAGGGTCTCCCTGATCCAGGGTTAGGGACACTATCATTACATCACCAGAGCCCTGTCTTATTACAGAGATCCCCAGACAGGTAGTGTACCTTTGAGACAGATTACTTCATGACATTTGACATTCCAAGAGTAATAGTAACAATAGATCCACTTGCTGCTACAATATCTTCACCCTATGTAGTCAGTAAGCATGGAAGTCCGTGATCTAATTGCTGTATAAGTAATTAGCTCTGGTAATAAACTTCAACACTCCTAACTCTACAACAACCTGTTAGAAGAGCTAACATACAGGGAACACAAACCACATTATAGTAGCAGCTGTGTTTGCCCCAGAAACCATAACACAGGACAGATCCCGTATTTGGAATGTCAGAATCTGGAATTACTTTTCTTGCTTTTTAAAATTTAAGTGTGAACCATTTTTTAAGAAAAATCACTCATGGGATATCGGCCTTGCTCGTCCCTAGTTGCCCTTGAGGAGATGGTGATGAGCGGCCTTGAACTGCTGCAGTACCATGTCCATGCCAACAATGCCTTTAGAGAGGGTATCCCAGGATTTTGACACAGCAACACTGAAAAAGATGCAATGGTGAGTGGCTTGGAAGGGAACTTGCAACTTTCCATGCATCTGCTCTCATTATCCCTCTGGATGGTAGAGGCCATAGGTTGGAAGGTGCTGTCTTATAGATGGTAGACACTGTTGACACTGAGTTTGGAAGGTGCTGTCTTGTAAATGGTGCACACGTTTGGTACTGAGTGCCAGTATTGGAGGGAGTGAAGATTTGTAGATGTGGTGCCGATCAAGGGGGCTGCTTTGTCCTGGACGGTGTCAAGATTCTTGAGGGTTGTTGGGACTGCACCCATCAAGCAAGTGGTGAGTATTTCATCACACTCCTGACTTGTGCCTAGTAGGTGGTATACAGACTGAGGGGAGTCAAGAGGTGAGACACACACTACAGTAATCATAGCCTCTATCCTGTTCTTGTAGCCACTATATTTATATGGTTAATCCAGTTGAGACTCTGGTCAATGGTAACCCCCAGGATGTTGATAGTGGGGGATTCAGTAATGAAAATTCCAATGTCTCTGATTGGAGATGATCATCGCCTGATATTTGTGTGGCATGAATGTTACATGCCACTTGTCAACCCAAGTCTGGATGTTGTCCTGATTTTTGTTGCATTCAAACATGTTTGGCTTCAGTATCTGAGGAGTCATGAATGGTGCTGGGCATTATGCAATCTGCGGTGAACATTCTACTTCAGACATTGTGATAGTGAAAAGGTCATTGATGATGCAGCTGGATCTGAGATGACTGACCTCCAACAATCACAACCATCTTTCTATGTGCCAAGTAAGACTCCAACTACTGGAGAGTTTGCCCTCTGATTCCCATTGCTTCCAGTGATGCTCGGATCAATATAAATCAGGAGAAAACTCTTCTGCAATGATACTGTTTCCAACCATGCGCAAGTCAACAGTGACTCAGACTGAGCATCACTGCAGGATGTCTCAAGTCTCTGCATTTGGTATTTGTCGAATATCAGTTACAGCATCGATTCCAGAAACCCTTTGGAGCAGCGGAAGTGTCAGTTCATTCGATTTCTGATAAAAAAAACCCTCTTCCTTCTGTTTTTTTTTCACTGTCAACTTCTTCTTTTTCAGTTTCTCAATAGATCAATGCCTTTCAGTTGAGTAACAAAGGGACTTCATCCTTTCAGAGCCTTAAACTGGAATTTGAGGGTGACACCTCGCAATTGGATGCCCAGCTTCTTCTCAGCTCACCTCTGTCCCCTATCCATCCTGACTATAACTCACTGAGCGCTGATCACCCACAAACTGAACCGTGTTAAACCCCCTCACAACTAAGCCTTCCTTACAAAGTCGAAATGAATTGAATTATGAGCAATAGAAACAGAAATTGCTGTGAAAGCTCAGCAGATCCAGCAGCATTTGTGGAGAGAAATCAGCTAATTTTTCGGGTCCAGTGACCCTTCCTCAGAACTGATGAGCCGGCCTTGGTAGAGAATTGAACTTTACATCAGCGACCAGCCCAATTCGAGTTCAGTCTTGACTTTTTTTTCCCCCCCAGGATGTTATTCCAGCAGAGGGAGCCTGAAGCTGCTTAATTTGAGGATCCAATCTGGAAGGAGCGAGAGGCTGCAACACTTGACACAATGATCAGCCTTACAGAATTGTAAAGCAGTCCTTTCGCTTTGCCAAATTCAATCACTTAGTGCCAGGGTTTAGGTTTTGCTGACAAGAGCAGTATTTATTGCCTGACCCTTGTTGCCCTTGAGAAGCTGTTGCAGTTCACCTGCTGCGGATTAATGCACAGTGCCATTAGGGAGGGCATTCAGGATTTTGACCCAGCGACACTGAAGGAACAGCAATATATTTCCAAGTCAGGATGGCGAGTAGCTTGGAGGGGAAATTGTAGGTGGTGGCATTCCCATGTATCTGCTGCCCTTGTCTGTCAAGGCAGTAGTGGTTGTGGATTTTGGAAGGTGCTGTCTTAGGAGCATTGGTGAATTTCTGCAGTGCGTCTTGAAGATGTGTACACACTGGAACCTTTGGAATTCCAGTGAGGAATACGGAGAATCAAGTGAAACACTTTGTCCTGGTGCCAAGCTTCTTGAATATCATTGGAGTTACACTCATTCAGGCAAGTGGGGACCATTCCATCTCACTCCTGAATGGTGCGTTGTAGATAGTCGACAGGTTTTGGGGAGTCAGGAGATGAATTTCTGCAGGATTCCTCACATCACATAGGGCAGCACAGTGGCTCAGTGGTTAGCACTGCAGTCTCACAGCGCCAAGGACCAGGGTTCAATTCCAGCCTCGGGCGACTGTCTGTGTGGAGTTTGTACAGTCTCCCCATGTCTGTGTGGGTTTCCTCCGGGTGCTCCAGTTTCTTTCCACAGTCCAAAGATGTGCAGGCTAGGGGGATTGGCCATACTAAATTGCCCATAGTGTTCAGGGGTGTGTGGGTTATAGGAGGATGGGTCTGGATGGGATTCTTCAAGGGGCGGTGTGGACTTGTTGGGCCGAAGGGCCTGTTTCCACATTGTAGGGAATCTAATCTAATCTGACCTGCTCTTGTCACCATTGTGTTTACATGGCTAGTCCAATTCATTATCTGATCAGAGATAGCTCCCAGGATTTTGATAGCAGTTAAGGGAGATACTGAGTGATGGTAATGCCATAGAATGTCAAACAGAGGTGGCAGGACATGACTCTCATACAAAAGAAGCCTTTCAGTACATTATATCTGTAAAACATGGGATTCCTCCCTACACACCAAAGCTTGGCCTTTAATCCAACATTCATCTGCACCCCCCCCCACCCCTCCAAGGTAAATCCAGCATTAACCTTCATCCAGGCATTTTGATCTATTCACCACTAATCACTGACTCCTTTCAATGACCCAACTTTATATCCCTCCTTCCCATGTCCCTTTTTTCCCATGGGTTTCACTAACAAGCTTGTTACGTTACAGTTTCATTTTGTCCACCATATCAAACGAAGAACCCCATCAGCCCTTTGCACTATCTCATCGAAAATCTCAAGCAAGTTAGAAACTGAGGTGGTCATTGCCTGGCACTTGTGTGGTACAAACCTCACTTACCACTTCTCAGCCTAGGAGGCAGCTGCCCTCCAACAGCCACAACCATCTTCCTTTATGTTCCGTGTGACACCAGACAGCAGAGAGCTACCAACTCCACCCCCATTTCCCTTTGCCTTCAATGTTGTTCAGATGCCATGTTGCCACACTCAGTCACAGGCAGTGACCATCCTCACATATGAAATTTTGGTCTTGTATCTGTATTTGAACCAGAGGAGATTCAATCATGAATTGGTAGCAGATGGCAGCAGTGCTTGCTCCCTTTCAAATAGGAACATTGTCAAATAAGAAACTTTGTCACTGGCATGGTGGCTCAGTGGTTAGCACTGCAGCCTCACAGCGCCAGGGACCCGGGTTCGATTCCAGCCTCAGGCGACTGTCTGCGTGGAGTTTGCACATTCTCTCCGTGTCTGTGTGGGCTTCCTCCGGGTGCTCCGGTTTCCTCCCACAGTCCAAAGATGTGCAGGCTAGGTGGATTGGCCGTGCTAAATTGCCTGTAGTGTTCAGGGGTGTGTGGGTTATAGGGGGATGGGTCTGGGTGGGATGCTCCAAGGGGCGGTGTGGACTTGTTGGGCTGCAGGGCCTGTTTCCACACTGTAGGGAGTCTAATCTAATCAAGAATGGGGCAATTAAAATTAGGGATGCCAAGAAATCACAAATTGGGGAAACACAGTAATTTCAAAGCGTTGTGGGGCTGGAGGAGACTGCATGGCCATGGAGGGATTGGAACACAAGGAGGAGAATTTCAAGTTGTGATTCTGCTCAACCAGCAATTTCTGTTGGTCAACGAACACAGGACTTATGAGTGAAAGAAACCTGATGTGAGTTCGGATGCAGGCAGCAGAAGTTTGGGTGAGCTGTAGTTCAGGAGCATAAAATCAGGTATATTGATGTCCAGCAGCACTGACAAGAGTTGGAAGCAGGAGTCATGTCCAGACTCACAATGATAGTGCTTTTGGGTTCGGGACTCTACTGAGTTCTAAGACCAGACTATCAACTAGCAATGAGATATGCTAAGCCCATACCACCTGTATGTGCAGTTTTCACAGACTGATGGGGATGGATTACTCCAATATCTGGGAAATCATCAGCCCAAGATCTTCAGGCAAAGAGGAGATTTTGAGTAGATGTGTTAGGTTTAGTGGTGGAAGATAGTTAGCAAGACTGGAAAGGATTATTTTGAGCCACATCTCCATTTCCTACCTAATACCTCATCCCGCCTCCTTGACCTGTCCGTCTTCCCTGGACTGACCTATCCCCTCCCTACCTCCCCACCTATACTCTCCTCTTCACCTATCTTCTTTTCTCTCCATCTTCGGTCCACCACCCCCTCTCTCCCTATTTATTCCAGAACCCTCTCCCCATCTCCCTCTCTGATGAAAGGTCTAGGCCCGAAACGTCAGCTTTTATTTTGAAAAGCTACTTCAAAAGTTCGGAAAGATTAGAGAATCTGTACAGAGGAAAGGGATGTTCATAAATACATTTCTGCTCATAGCGATGCGCTTGCCAAATGTGTTTTAAATCACTCCACTCAGAGTTGTAGAGCTGTTTACCACAAAATAAAACACAAAGGAGGAGGATGAGGAGGAAGTTGTGTAATTTACTCCAGGGTACAGGCAACCACCGGAGGAAAGTCAGGCTGAGGGAGGAGGAAGAATGTGATTTTCAGCCAATTGTGTCAGGGGAACCAAGATGAGACAGTGAAGGAGTTCCAACAGACACTGCCCTTGTCCAACAGGTCCAGGGCATTGGGTACCTATGCGTTGATGCAGTGACAGGCTATGGATGGGAAACAGGAGTACTGATCAAGACAACATACGGTAGAAGGGTGTGCAAGGGCCTGAGGTGCAGAGTAGAAAGGTATTCCTTGAGGGAAATTCTACCATTAAAGAGGAGAGTAGGATTCTCAGTCATTGGGATGGCCCAGCGGAATGTGTTACCCAGCCCCTAGGTAACACCCAGGGGCACCTCAAAGTAGCTTGAATGGCACTATCATCACAGAAATCCTGAGTGGGAGCTACCTCAACAATAGGCTCCACGTACAAAGAAAAAACCTTCTTTTGGAATGTAGTTAGTAACCCTGATCAATCTACTAATTTTTATATTTAGCTCTGGAGCTTCCATCGCTCTGGGCATGCTTTCTGCTCATTCTCATTATTAACTCATTTAAACATTGTAGTTTCCCTGATTAAAATTTTTGTTTAACCATAATGCAATCATATAAAGCTTCCCAGTGCCAAATTTAAAGAAAAAATAACCGCTGCAGTTCGGAAGGAAAGAAGAAAAGCTTTATTCCAATTCATCAACCTAAATCACTGCCTGCTGTACTCTCTCATTGCTCCTCACTTTTTTGGAAAAGCCCACTACCCCAAAGCCCCCAACACTTCCATTTATCAACTGCTGCTCCCCTCTCCCCCAACCCTGTCACTGCCTTCAATCCAATTCACCAGAGGGTCGAAAATTTTTGGGCTTCTTTACCCCTCAGGGTTGTGAATGTTCCATCATTGAATATGTTTAAGCCTGGAATCAACAGGTTTTTGGTTTCACGGAGAATCAAAGGGATAAGGGTAAGTGGAGTTGAAGTCCAACTGTGGCCAGGACAATATTGAATGGTGGAGCAGAGTCAATGGGCAAATCGCCAGCTTCTGCTGCAATGTTTTAAATTCTTATGACCATCTTTAGTAGAAGCTAGGTGATGTAGTTCTTTAATACCCTTGCTATTTCTCTGGCAATTCTCTGCCATGACCCTATTGTATTGTTCAGTCTTTAATGGCCATCTCCCGACTTTAATTTTAGCTCTTTTTTAGGGAATACGTTTTAATGGAATCTTTTCTTCTCACTTTTTATATTCATTGATAATTTGATTTTGTCATTTCAATTTTCTTTCTACGTGTCATTTTGTAAACTTCTTTCCTTTTACATTTTGTTTTGTCCTCTTCATTAGGATTCAAATATTCCATCTGCCCTTTTGTTTCTAGAATTTTAACTCTTCCTTTGATTCTTTATGTTTTTACAGTGTCCCATAATTACCTAGCTTACATTTGTTTTTTTTTGTAAAATATATTCCTTTTATATCTAAGATATGCTCATTGATTTACAACTCTTTTTCTGTCCACTTGCTGTACATTATTATTGTAATTTACTGTTAACATGTTCTCATGAAAATACAGTAAATGTGTATAAATTGTCATAAGTAATCTGATGCCGTTTCAATTACAAAATTATAAAAAAAAAGTACACACAAAGTTGAGACACGTTTCATGTTTTGGTTCCAACTAAGGCTTCTTGATTTTATACACTCCTTATTCTGCAGCCCACAAAGCTGCTCCTGGTGCTACAACACCAAGGAGGAAGCATGCTAAAGTAGCCCCTGCTGCCAATACTCCAGCAGACACCATAGACAGGAAACTCTCCCAACTCAATTTTTAATTTCGCTGAGTTTACATTCTTTTGTTCCACATTCATTTCATTGTCGTTTGCTCTTTTACAATCTGTGCCTTTTTCATCAGCCTCAATCTTAATCTTGAACTTCCTATCCTATGAGTACTACTACCAAGATGATCCCATAGTCTTAACTTTTCTATCCATTCTGATTCATTACCCAATACAAGATCTGTCCTCCATCTTTGGTTCAATGTGGGAATTCGGGATAGAAGGTGAAAGACATCCTTTAGCAAGTAAAATCCCAGAGTGGAAAGTTAGTGGGAGAAAATAAAAAGCATGGATTGAGAGGTCAACCTGCAATGAGACCACCAGCAGTGACATTGTGAACCACAATCATTGATGTGAGTGTGGGAAAAGCAGATATTTGGTAATTATTCATAATATAAAGTAACAGTAAGGCCTTTACTTTCTGCTTGTTTCCAGTCTTTTTTTCTATTTTACTTAAAAATACATTATTTGTGATAAAATTTTACTCAAGTTAAAATTGATTGTACCAAAGTGTAAAGGGCAGGGAATTATTTGTGAATAAAAGACTGGGATATTGGAGTAGGTAATAAATAAATTAAATGAAATGCAGCAGTGGTGGCAGGATGAATGATGTGTTGTTATTTTGATATATTCGATCTTCTGGACACCACATTGGCCCAGAGAATAGAATAGAATAGCCTTTATTGTTGCATACACTCAAATGAGTGCACCAAAAAGTTTATTGCATCCGCTGTACCCGTTGTGGCTTCTTCTACATTGGGAAACCAAACGGAGGCTTGGGGACCGCTTTGCAGAACACCTCCGCTCGGTTCACAATAAACAACTGCATCTCCCAGCTGCAAATCATTTTAACTCTTCCTCCCATTCCTTGGGCGATATGTCCATCCTGGGCCTCCTGTAGTGCCACAATGATGCCACCTGAAGGTTGCAGGGACAGCAACTCATATTCCGCTTGGGAACCCTGCAGCCCAAAGGTATCAATGTGGGTTTCACAAGCTTTAAAATCTCCCCTGCTCCCACTGCATCCCAAAACCAGCCCAGTTCTTCCCCTCCCCCCACTGCATCCCAAAACAAGCCCAGCTCGTCCCTGCCTCCCTGCTTCACTTGAGCTGGGACTTGTGTTCCGGTGAAATAAATAACTAGAGCTGTAACAGAGATTTGAAACAAATAGGTCAGGGGAGGGCTCAGGAGAGGCGAATGTCAGCTAACAAAGCCAAAGGATATAGCGGCATTACCATGTAAATATTTAGGTAATGACACTGAGAGTGGAACAGGATGGGACAGTGTACGAATATAAAAAGATAACAGTAAATAGGACCAAAAGGCGAATATATGTTAAAAAGGCAAAATTATTGGCTCTTTACTTAAATCCAAATACAATTCAGAACAAAATATATTATTTAATGGAGCAAACCGAGGTTAGTGGGTACCACCGTATAGCCATTACAGAGACATGATTACAAGGTGATCAAAGCTGGGTGCTAAATATTTAGGGGTGGGTCACTCTTCAAAAGGACTGATGGGAAGGAAAGGGTGGTTGTCTAATTTTTTTAATGGAATAAATATGATACCAGGAAATGATCTTGGATCGAAGATGTTGAATCCATATAGGTGGATGTAAGAAATAAAAAAGGAAAGAAGACACTGGTGGGAATAGTTTATATGGACCCAGATAGTAGTTATACTGTTGAACTGCAAATAAATCAAGAGATAATGGGACAGTCTATTAATCATGGGTGACTTTAATATTCATGTTGATTGGGAATATCAAATTGGCAGAGTTCTCATTAAGGAAGGACTCAGAGGATATATTTGTGACAGATTCTGAAATGATACATTATGGATCTAACCAGGGGTCAAACAATTTTTGACCTGGTAATACGGAATAAGGCAGGTTTAATAAATAATCTGAGAATAATCTCAGAATTTGTTAAATGTGTTCAGGAAAGTTTCCTCAAGCAGTATGTACAGGATGTTACTTGGGAAAGGGCAAAACTCAACCTACTCTTGGGAAATAGGGCAGGACAGGGACTGAGATGACAGTGACCATTGTTCTATTAATTTTAAAATAGTTTGGAGAAGGACAAAACTGGTCCACAGGTTCAAGTTCCAAATAGGGGCAAGGCAAATTTTGATGGAATTAGACAGGAGCTTGCAGATGTTGATTAGTTTGTTTGCAGGGAAAGGGGCCTCTGGCAATTGGGAGGCCTTTAAAAGTGTGATAGCTAGAGGTCAAGGTCTATATTTTCCTGTGAGGGTGAAGGGTAAGGTTGGCAGGGATGGGGAACACTGGATGACACGGTATTGAGGCTTTGACCAGAAAAAAGGAGGCATGGCTCAGGTACAGGTAGCTTGGATCAAGGGAATCCCTGGAGGTATGTACGGGATACATGAGTTTGCTGAAGAAGGAAATCAGGAGTGCAAACAGGGAGCATGAGATAGCTTTGGCTGACAAGATTAGGGTGAATCCAAAGAGATTCTTTAAGTATATTAAAGGAAAAGGAATAATTTGAGACAGAATAGGACCCTCCAAATACTATGATGGACATGTATGTGTGGAACCCTGTGAGATGGATGAGGTTCCCAATGAATATTTCTCCTCTGTGTTTACCGTGGAAAAAGACATAGACATAGAACATAGAACATAGAACATTACAGCACAGTACAGGCCCTTCGGCCCTCGATGTTGTGCCGACCTGTCATACCGATCTCAAGCCCATCTAACCTACACTATTCCATGTACGTCCATATGCTTGTCCAATGACGACTTCATTGTACCTAAAGTTGGCGAATCTACTACCGTTGCAGGCAAAGCGTTCCATTCCCTTACTACTCTCTGAGTAAAGAAACTACCTCTGACATCTGTCCTATATCTTTCACCCCTCAATTTAAAGCTATGCCCCCTCATGCTCGCCATCACCATCCTAGGAAAAAGGCTCTCCCTATCCACCCTATCTAACCGGCTGATTATTTTATATGTTTCAATTAAGTCACCTCTCAACCTTCTTCTCACTAATGAAAACAGCCTCAAGTCCCTCAGCCTTTCCTCGTAAGACCTTCCCTCCATACCAGGCTAGATTGCATGGAATCCAGGGAGAGTTAGCAAATTAGATATACAACTGGCTTGATAGTGGGAAGAAGAGTGTAATAGTGGAAGGATATGTGTTGGACTGGAGGCCTGTGACTAGTGGTGTACCTCAGGGTTTGGTGCTGGGCCTGTTGCTGTTTGTTATTTACATCAATGATTTGGATGAGAATGTACAAGGCATGATTAGTAAGTTTGCGGATGACACTAAAATAGGTGGCATCGTGAACAGTGGGGAAGGTTATCGGAAATCGCAGCAGGATCTTATCAGCTGGGGAATTTGGCCAAGAAATGGCAAATGGAGTTTAATATAGGTAAGTGTGAGGTGTGCATTTTGGAAAGTCAAATCAAAGTAGGAGTTTTGTGGTGAATGGTAAGGCCTTAACAGGTGTAGTGGAACAGAGGGATCTTGGTGTTCAGGTGCAGAATTCTCTGAAAATGGAGTCACAGGTAGACAGAGCAGTGAAGAAGGCTTTTAGCACCTTCATCAGCCAGGGCATTGAGTACAGAAGTTGGGAAGCTATGTTGCACTTGTACAGAACATTTGTGAGGCCATACTTGGAGTATTGTGTTTAGTTTTGGTCACCTTTCTGTAGGAAGGATGTTATTAAGCTAGAAAGAGTGCAGAAGGAATTTACAAGGATGTTGCCAAGACTCAAGGGGCTGAGTTATAAGGAGATGCTGGCCAAACAAGGACTTTAACACGTAGAAGACTGAGGGGGGATCTTATAGAGGTATATAAGATCATGAGAGGCAAGGATAGGTTGAATACACTCAGTCTTTTCCCCAGGGTTGGGGAATGGAGGACTAGAGGGCATCAGTTTAAGCTAAGAGGGAAAAAATACTTAGGAATCTGAGGGGCAACTATTTTACACAGAGGGTGATATGCATATAGAATGAGCTGCCAGTGGAAGTGGTTGAAGTGGGTACATTAACAATATTTAAAAGGCATTTGGACAAATACATGAATAGGAAAGGTTTAGAAGGATATGGGCTAAGTGCAGATAAATGGAGTTAGCATGGATGGACATTTTGGTCAATATGGACCAGTTTGGGCCAAAGGGCCTGTCTCCGTGCTGTAGGACTCTATGACTCTAAAAGGTCTCTCATTAGTGTTTGCGAGAATGAGGAGTGATCTTGTTCCAGAGCGGGCTTGACAGGGTGGATATTGAGGAGATATTTCCACTTGTGAGGGAATCCTAAACTAGCAGACATTGTTACAGAATAAAAGGACGCTCATTTATTACTAAAATACAAAGTAATTTTTTCTCAGAGGGTAGCGAATGTCTGGAGTGCTGTACACCAAAGAGTTATGGAGGCTAGATACGCTAAAAACATTTAAAGAGGAGGTAGATAGATTTTTGAAATGTCAGGGAATTGACAGCTATGCGGAGTTAACATGAAAGAGAAGTTGAGGCTTGAGGCAGATCACCTTAGATCTTCCAGAATGGCAGGACAGCATTGAGGGGCCAAATGGCCTACTCCTGCTCCAATTATGATATTGTCATGTTCTAAAAGGAAATAGTATTCATAACAATGTAGAATTTGTTACTCATTTTGTGAAAAAACTTGCATCAGTAGATATAGACTCCCTACAGTGTGGAAACAGGCCCTTTGGCCCAACAAATCCACACTGAACATCAGAGAAAGCCACCTAGACCCATCCCACTATAGCTCACACCTCCCTGAACACGACAGGCAATTTAGCATGGCCAATCCACCTACCCTGCACATCTTTGGACTGTGGGAGGAAACCTACACAGATACAGGGAAAATGTGCAAACTCCACACAGCCAGTTGCCCGAGGCTGGAATTGAACCCAGGTCCTTGGGGTTGTGAGGCAGCAGTGCAAACCACTGAGCCACCGTGCCACTGCTAACAGTAACAGTAACAGTACTAATCTTAAAAAAGGGTAAATACAAAGGAGTGAAGGCATTGTTGCCTGGACAGTTGATGAACGGTGACAAATATTTAGTAAAATAGCTCATGACTCTCAGCAAAGATATGTTCCAGTGATGAAGAAGGAATTCAAGAAGGGTATAAACCAACCTCGGAAGTTCATGACAGTGTCAAACTGAAAATAAAAAAAACACAATGTAATGAAGATTAGTGTTAAACTAGATGATTAGGAAAATTCTAAAAATCAACAAAGATGACAAAAAAAAAGAAAGAAAGTCAACTTTGAGGATGTTCTAGCATGTAATATAAAACAGATAGTAAGGGCTTCTTTAAATAACAAGGGAAAAGAGAGAGGCCAAACTAAACATTGTCCCCTTAGAGAATGAGTGTGGGGATATAATAATAAGGAAACAGGAAGTAGGAACTGAATAAATATTTTGCATCAAGTGTTTATGGAAATATTAACAGGATAGGGTTGAGGTGGTATATTAACATGGATAGAGAATTAGCTGGATAACAGAAGACAGAGACTGGAATAAGGGGACATTTTCAGAATGGCAACCTGTAAGTAGTGGAGTGCCACAGTTGAGGATGTCCACTTCCATTGGGATGCCCTATAGCTCCCACGCTCTACTTGCTGCATTTTCTAATGCCAAAGCCAGTTGCTGTGCCTGTGTAATGTCCAGTTTGGCTTCAGCTGTAGGTGTTTCTGCATTGTTACATCATTAATCCCAATTACCAAATGGCCTCTCAGCATCTCATTCAGGGTTAAAGCAAGATAACATGCCTCTGCCCCTTAACCCAGTCAAAAATCCTGATACAGATTTCCCCGGTTCTAGAACTGCCAAATAAAACTGATAGCATCCCAGAATTAGAGAAGGCCCGGGGTTGTAATATTCCTTAATTAAATCCATTGATTCTTGAAAGGTTTCAGTATCTGGTGCTTCAGGGAAAGTGAAGTTCCTAATGACCAAAAATGCTGCAGATCCTCAAGCAGTCAGAAGAATTATTCGTTGCTTTTCATCTGCCCCATTGCCATTTGCCTTGAAAGAAAATAAGACATTCTTTCCACACATTGGGCCCTGGTCCTTAACAGCAGGATCGAATGAGTCAAGCTTTCCAAATAAAGGCTTGATGCCAGGAATCCTTATCCCAACTCAAAGACAACTGCTGTGAGTGAACTTTCTTCAGGCACGTACTGTGTCTTATCATCTCCACTGAAATAACAACACAGAGGCCGGTATCCTGTCACTAGGTCACCCCATATTTACACATGCACAGTACATGGGATCTGACCAGCTAGCTCAGAGCCAGTCCCTATCGTGGGGAGAATCCCTGAGAGTCCTGTTTATATCTGTGAGCCAGGGCTCCATGATTGGCCCAGGTTAACAACCCTAATTAGAGATCTCATACTACAGGAGATGCTCTATGCCCTTGTTTCAATCATTAAAACAACTAATGGAGCAATATCTGTGGGAGATGCCAGACAAACCACAGTCCTCATGAGCAGAACTGACATAGGAAGACGATGCACCTCGATGACTGAGAAGGCAGAAGTTGTCTGATGTTCTATAATGGCTCCTGTCATCATAGTTTGACATCTCACTGAAATCTGACCACCGACCCATCAATATTTTGTGGATAATGATAGAATCCCAAAGTCCAAGTGTTAAATAATACTATATCCTGGTTTCCATCATCAGGTTCCATTTTCCAGATTTGTAGTGATGAGGAATTATCTTTGATGGCAAGGTTATTTTTTTAATTCATTCAAGAGATGTGGGCATCTCTTGCTAGGCCAGCATTTATTGCTCATTCCTTAAACCCCATTTAGAATACTGTGTCCAATTTTGGGCCCCACACCTCAGGAAGGACATACTGGCGCTGGAGCGTGTCCAGTGGAAATTCACACGGATGATCCCTGGAATGGTAGGTTTAACGTACAATGAACGGCTAAGGATCCTGGGATTGTATTCATTAGAGTTTAGAAGTTTGAGGGGAGGCCTAATAGAAACTTCCAAGATAATGTATGGCTTAGAAAGGGTGGGTGCTGGGAAGTTGTTTCCGTTAGGCGGGGAGACTAGGACCTGTGGGCACAGCCTTAGAATTAGAGGGGGTAAATTTAAAATGGAAATGAGGAGACATTTCTTCAGCCAGAGTGGTGGGCCTGTGGAATTCATTGCCACGGAGTGCAGTGGAAGCCGGGATGTTAAATACCTTCAAGGCAGAGATCGATAAATTCTTGATCAGGGAGAGTGCAGAGAAGTGGAGTTGAAATGCCCATTAGCCATGATTTAAATGGTGGAGTGGATTTGATGGGCCGAATGGCCTTACTTCCACTCCTATGTTTTATGGTCTTATGGTCTTAATTGCCCAGAAGACAGTTAAGAATCACCCACATTGCTGCAAGTCTGGAGTCATATGCAGGCGAGACTAGGTAAGGATTACAGATTTTCTTCCGTTAAGGATATTAATGAGCCAGATGGGTTTTCTCAACAATTCACAATAGTTTCGTGGTCATCATGAGACCCTTAATTCCAGCTTCTTTATATTGAATTCAAATTCCACCATCTGCCATGGTGGGATTTCAACCAGGGCTCCTCGGAACATTAGCTGGGTTTCTGGGTTAATAGACTAGTGATAATATCACTTGGCCGTTGCCTCCCCTACAACTTTGAACCTGGCTGTTCCCAGTCGAGAATCCGCACTCAGTGACCTTAAGTTGGATGCCTATGAAAGATTGGGGCTGTGTAAGGTAGCAGTGCCTGTGACTGAGCAGTCCTCATGGGGATATCCTCCAATCACCTTGAATGGGAAAGGTGCTAGAAAGTGTGCCTGACAATAAGCAGTCCTTCTTTCCCCTGACTGGGGAACCACAGCCTACAGGATCACAAACTTGATGATCAAAGAGAGAATACTCTAAATTTTGCAATTTGGAATGTTAGAACATTCACAAACAATTCCAAGAGTGACTGTCCAGAAAGAAAAGCTTTCAATGTATCATGTATGAACAATTGAGATTCCAAATTGACATTGAGACCCTCAGAGGGAGCTCTTCCTTCAGAGGGACGACTGAAGTAACCAACTCTTCGCAATGGATTTTTAAATATATTTGTAAGGTAGAGGTAGATACATTCTTGATGAACAAGGCGATGAAAAATTATTGGGGATATGCAGGATTAAAATCATATCAGCCATGGTCTTATTGAATGGCAGAACTGGCTTGAAGGACTGAGTGGCCTACCCTTGTCTCTTGCTTGAATGTTTGTATGATACTTCACGTCTAGCTTAAGTGTAACCAATATGCCATTGTCATCAACTTTTATGCCCTTCCTGTAGTCATGTGACCTCTACCTGAGGCACATGTACTGTAGGTAGCCATCTTAGTAACACTGCAATAAAGACTGTGCTCTGGCCAGATTGCTGCCTTCTGAACACAGAGCATGGTGTCGGAGTGTGGCTGAGATTCAGAGTGGAAATGCTGTAAAAAGCAAGGACATGGAAGTGTTTAGAATTATGAAACCTGCTTTAAGCAACTAAGGTAGCAGAAATGAAAAACAAAGAAGCAGGTCACAACTGAAACACTGGGTGAATCAAAATTGTTCCTGCTTTTCCTCTCCAAGCCCCCATTAAAATGAAAGTGGATAAGAGGTAAAATTGGCAGGATTCTTACATGCAAAGGCAACATTACAAAACAACAACAAATCTAATTAACGTCAATGTCGCTTCACTCTTGTCACTGTTAGGAAGAATCTGTTTCAAAGTATATTTCAATTTGAATCTCTCTGAAGAACTCAAAAAAGAACCACACTGCAGGATTTTTAAAAGCCTTGAAGACATGTTTTAAAACCAAAACAAATGTAACATATGAAGGCTACTTGTGCAACATTATGGCCGAAGCTAGAAAAGAGTTTTGTTGACCTGTTGAGTTTCTCCAGCATTTCCTGGTTTATTTAATTGACCAAAATGTGGCCTCATTAACTCAGCTAAGAGAATCTTGTGCATTTAAACAACTATTAGATGATCTAATTAAAGATGGGATTGGAAATAGATATGAGATCCTGCAGTAAGAGCATGTTGACTAAGAGTGGGTAAATGTACCATTAGGAAAGCAGTTGACAAATGCAGAAGCATTGAGATTGTAAGCCAGCATCTGGAGCATATTTGCAGCAGAACAGACCAGCTCTTGCATTATGCTTGCATTATTCCAGGCCCAAACAGCAGAATGAAAATACTTTGGAGGACATTATACTGAGAAGAAGGCATGTCCAACGTGCAAAAAGCAGTGTTTTCTCTGCAAAGAACTGAATTATTTTGCACAGAAGTATGCAGTAAAAACAAACACCACAGACAGTACAGATAGCCACTGGAGAGATAACAGCTTAAGATTCTGATGAAGCACTATACATCATGAAACAAGTTGGTTCAGTCAGTTTACAGTTAGTTTAAGTGTCAGTGAGACATGGTTCATGACTTTCAAAATGAGGACTACAGAAGGAAAACATTAGTCAAAATAGAATATCAGTTAGATACTAATGCAACATGCAACATCAAGACATTCACAGATATGCACAAAGTGGTACAACATGACAATGTTAAAATAAAGTGAGGTTAACTTGTCCTGTGCTGAGCAGACAGATTACTCATGCATATAATGCAGTATCATGTACAAGGATCTTGAGTTCCAGGTGATAGATGGAAGCAAAAGCCAGTTGAATCAGCTGGAATAAGTCAAAAGTTTGGACAAGTAACAGTCAACATGTCAAAAGAAATTTGCAACATGTTGCAGTGCATAAAACTATTGATCATACACCAGATAACTGAGGAATATAGGGTATTTACAGGGTGTGATGATATATTTGAGATTTATATACATTAATATCCTTTTAAGAGTTTGGATTTAAAACTAGTGGCATTTGGGTGTTGGTCTACCTTTTATGAAGGTGTTCAACAATTAATTAGATCAGTCTTTCTGGAACCATGATTTTAAATCAATATGTGTCAGAGAGCAAGGGACTGAAGACTTCCTGGGCTATTAATGGAAGTTTTTTTATATTACAGGTTTTTATGTGAAAATTAGCTCATTTTTGGGTTTAGAGTAATCAAGTATTGATCTTAGCTTAGAAAAAAACTGATTGGAATGTTTTGTGGCAATTTGAAGGAGGCCTGACTGAAGTCAGATGCCACTAAGGCCCCCATAGTAAAAGGAGATCACTCAGAGCAGTTAAAGAATATATTAAAGCAGAGAAAACTTGGTAAAACTTGCAGGCTAGAATTTTTTGGTTAGAACACTGCAGATTATTATAAGATTGGGAAAGTCTAAGTTCTCACTTGTGTAATATTCCAGGGAAAAGCCCCGACGCTGCACAAATTGAGAAAAAAAATCCTATAGATATAATGTAGAATCATAAAGCCATAGAATAGTACTCCACAGAAACAAATCCTAAGGTCCAATGTGTACATGCTGACCAAGTTTCCCAAAAAAAACTAGTCTCACTTATCAGCATTTCACCTATATCCTTCTAAACCTTTCCTACCCATGTACCTATCCAAATGTCTTTTAAAAGTTGTAAATGTACGTGCACCTGCCACTTCCTCTGGTAGATCATTCCACACACAAAACACCCACTGTGTGAAAATGTTGTTCTTCAGGTCCCTTTTAAATCTTCCTCCTCTCACTTTAAAAATATGCCGTCTAGAGTTTTGAACTCACCCACCCTTAGGGAAAAGACCTTTGCTATTCAACGTATCTATGTCCATCATGATTTTTTATACCTCAATAAGGTCACCCCTCAACCTCTTACATTCTAGAGAAAAAAGTCCCAGCCTATCCAGTCTCTCCTTATAACTCAAACTCTCTATTCCCAGCAACAACCTGGTAAATCTTTACTGAACCCTCAGCAATTTAATAATGTCCTCCTCATAGCAGGGCAACTAGAACTGTACGTAGTACTCCTAAAGTGGCCTCATCAATGTCCTGTATCTGGATGTTCATTAACTGTAAAGTAAGTTAACTAAGTCCACTTTTGTTTGTCATTTATATGAGTAATTTAGATGACAATGTAGAAAGCATGGTTAGTGTATTTGCAGATGACACAAAGATTGATGGTATAGTCAACAGTGAGAAGGTTATATGTGAGGCTGCAGTGCTAACCATTGAGCCATTGTGCTGCTCACGGTGGTTCAGTGGCTAGCATTGCAGCCTCACAGCACCAGGGACCTGGGTTCGATTTCATCCTCAGGTGACTGACTGTCTATGTGGAATTTGCGCATTCTCCTTATACCTGCGTGGAGGTGCTCTCACAATCAAAAATGTGCAGTTTAGGTGGAATGGCCATGTGAAATTGCCAATAGTATCCAGGCATGTGTAGGTTAGGTGGATTAGCCATCAGAAATGTAGGGATAGGATAAGGAGGTGAGACTGGATGGTCTTGGGTCAATGTGGACTTGTTGGACTGAATGGCCTGTTTCCACACTATAGGGTTTCTATGTTACCTAAGATTACCAAGAGGTCTTGGTGAATGGGGAAATGGAGTTTAATTTGGATAAATGTAAGTTATTGCATTTTGGTAAAACATACAAAGACAAGACTTATATAATTAAAAGTAGGGCTTTCAGCAGTGTTGAAGAACAGAGAGAACGAGGGCTTCAGGTACATAATTCTTTGAAGTTTGCGTCACATATAGATAGGGTGGCTAAGAAGGCATTTATCATACTTGTCTTCATTGCTCAGACCTTTGAGCTGGGGCGTTATGTTGAGGTTGTATGGGACATTGGTGAGGCCTCTTCTGGAGTACTGTGAGTCCAATTCTGATCTCCCTGCTATAGGAAGGACATTATTAAGCTAGAGAAGGTTCAGAAAGAATTTACCAGGACGTTGCCAGGAATGGAAGATTTGAATTATAAGGAGAGGCTGGATAGGCTGGGACTTTTTTCATTGGAGCATAGGAGGTTGAGGAGTGACATTATAGAGATTTATAAAATAATAGATAAGGTGAATGTCAGGTGTTTTCTCTAGGTTGGGAGATTTCAAGACTAGGGGTCATATTTTTAAGGTGAGAGGAGAAAGTTTTAAAAAAGACATGGGGGCAATTTTTATTTAGAGAGTGGTTTATATGTGGAATGAGCTGCCAGAGGAATTGGTATATGTGGATATAGTTACAATGTTTAAAAGGCATTTAGATAAATGCAAGAATAAGAAATGTTTGGAAGTATGGGCCAAATGCAGGCAGGTGGACTAATTTTGTTTGGGGTGATGGTTAGCATGGACTGGTTGGGGCAAAAGGTCTGTTTCCATGCTGTATGACTCAATGACTCTACAATGTGATGGTTTTGGAGCATAGATGGGATTTTGCTTGAGTTTTGAAATCTTTCAAACTGTTATATTTAGATAAGTTAGTTTGTTTAATTTTATTTTTATTTTGTTTATATAATAAACTTCTGTTTTATTATTAAAAACAAATCTGCATCTTTGAGTGTTTCAATGAAAGACTGCCATGTTAATTTTATTTTAAAAGACCTGCCACACCAGATTTCAATCTGGGATCTGACTTGTCTAGTAGTACCATCATAACAAAGGTTAGGATGCCCTTCAAGAGAATATAATTTCAAATAGATGAGGATGCAGTATCTCTGAGAAGGTCCAGCTGCCCTCAAACCCAGCCATGAAGACAAGTTAGAAAAGCAGAAAACAAACGATTGATTTAAACAGTGACAACCCTTACACAATGGATTAGCAGCATTGGTAACAGTGAAACTACCTAGAAAGCTTGCGAGCCTGCATGAACACAAAAGATTTGAATAAAGATCTGAAGATTTCTCACTAACCCATAGACACTTACAATACAGAAGGAGGTCTTTAGGCCCATCATGTCTGTGTTGGTCAACCCAGACCTGGCTAAACTAATTCTGTTTTCCTTCCCTTGGTCCACAATCCTACAGGCAAATGAATATCTAAATATTGCTTAAATGTTATGAGAATTTCTGACTTAGCTACCCATTCAGGTTGTGAATTCCAGATTCCTACCACCCTCTAGGTGAAAATATTTCTCCTCTCCTGCTTAACCTTCTACCTCTGACCTGAAGTCTATGTTTCCTGAACACAGACCACACTCTTTATAGAAAAATTGCATTCCTACCCATTCTTTTTGTGCTTCACAATGCTTTTGTCAGGTTCCCTCTCAGCTTTTGGCCCCCTAAGGAAAACCATCCCAGTTTATCTAATCTCTCCTCAAAGTTCAAATACTCCAGCATAGCCAACATCCTGGTGAATCTCTTCTGCACCCTCTCTAGTGAGACCACATCCTTCTTGTAATGTGGTGACCAAAACAACATGCAGTACTCCACTTGTGGTATAAACAGGGTGTGGTGCATTTCCAACAAAACTTCCATACTCTTGTATTCCGTGCATCAGCTAATAATAATAATTATAATAATAACAATAATAATGTCTCAAATGCCTTATTAATCCACCTTATCCTCCTGTCCTGCTACTATCAGGGATCTGTGGATATGCATACTGAACTTCAGTACTTTCCAGGGTCATATCATTCACAATGTGAACCTTGCCTTATTTGTCCTCCCCTAGTGTAATACCTCACATTTTTCTGAATTGAATTCCGTTTCCCAATGCGCTGTCCAGCTGCAGTTACAACCATCCTCCTCACCATTCAACACATCCAAATTTCATTGCATCCACAAACTTCTTGATCGTACCGACTAAATCCACATAATTAATGTACACTAGAAACAACAAACATGGCAGAACCTATTGGAAACAGACTGACAGTCACTGAAACATCCCTCCACCATCACCCCCTGTTTCCTGCCTTTCAGCCAATTTTGGATCCAATGTGCCACTTTGCCTTGGATCCCCTGGGCTGTAACTTTCTTGTTACGGAGGAAAATTATCAACAGTCTTTCTTACATACTACTTGCCCTTCAGGAGATACAGGTCGTTGCAAAAAAAAGTGCAATGATTTGTTGAGTTTGTCATCTATTTGGCACAATTTTTCCTGAAATTGTCATCAAGTTGTGAACCATAGCTCCAATTAATGGCCAATCACATGCAGTTGTCCTGGGGCACTGAACAAGAAGCAACATTCACTACAATCAAATATAAATGATGACATTATCCTGCAGAGTGATGCCAGTGAGATACGAGCAATCTTAATGCAGTAAGGACAGCCATTTGAATTTGTATCCAGAGGTTTAGAACAAACAGGATTACACTATGCTCAAATCGAGAAAGAGTGCCTAACCATTATGAATATCTGTGGATTTTCATTGACCAGAAACTGAACTGGGCTGGCCATTTAAACAGAATGGCTACAAAAGCAGGGCAGAGGCTGGAAATTCTGCAGTGTGTAAGTCACCTCCTGACTCCCCAAAGCCTATCCACCATCTACAGAGTTGTGATGGAATACTCTCACTTGCCTGGATGGGTACAGCTCCAACAACACTCAAGAGGCTTGACACCATCCAAGATAAAGCAGCCTGCTTGATTTGTGGCTCCATTCATAAGCATTTCCTCCCCCCATCACCAGTGCGCAGGAGCAGCAGTGTGCACAGCAGAAATTCACCAAGGTTCCTTAAACAGCCCCTTCCAAACCCATGACCAATGCAGAATGTTGAGAGAAGTAGAGGAAGTGAAACACAGAGCAGTACTGATGAAGGGTCTAGGCCCGAAACGTCAGCTTTTGTGCTCCTGAGATGCTGCTTGGCCTGCTGTGCTCATCCAGCCTCACATTTTATTATCTCACATTTTGTTGTCTTGGATTCTCCAGCATCTGCAGTTCCCATTATCACCAGTATAACACTGGAACGGGTCCTTCAGCCCACCATGTCTGTACTGACACAATGACGCCATTCTAAACGAATTCTATCTGCCTGCAAATGGTACATACCATTCCATTCTCTAATAAAAACCCAAACAACTGGATGCTGTCAAACAGGAATAAAAACAGAAGTTGCTGGAAAACCTCACTGCGAAGCCTCTTCCAGGGATGCCTAACCTGAAGAAGTTACCCTCCTCCCTCCGGACCAACCTCAGGGAATCTCTCTCCCATTGCAACTCTCTTGTAATCTCTTCGGCCTTGAAAGTGCTCGACCATGTCCTGAAGCAAACCAGGTACCACAGCCACATCACCTTCCTCAGCACCTGCTACGGAACCGGATCATTCCCAATGGACTACAGTCCACATTTCAGCCTTCCCAATTTGGCCCCAACCGTGACCACCTCCACACCCAGAATATTCAGACCCTTCAGAAGCATTTCTCCCTGCAAGTCCTGAAACAGACACTCGCAGCCATGCGCCGGCACCTCCACACACTGCAATCCAGCCTGCCCCAGCTCAGAGCCTCCCTTTCACAGACCTGCAAGGGACCTCTGCTGTTTTTTATCCTCCGCAGGATCCACAGACTGAACACCCAGTTTCACTCAGCTTTACTGGACACCAAAAATCTTAAGTACAACAAACTCACTGGCCCCTGCCACCCACAAGAGGATTCCTGCGCCTCCCAAATCCCGAGTCTGTCCCTGCCCCTCCCCCACCATGCACCCGCCGCCATTGACCATGAGGACACGGCCGGAGACCCCACCGATGACGTCACATCTGCCCCCACCGGCCACACCACTTCCGGGACCGCTGCTGCAGTCACCGCCTCCACTTCCAGTTACAACACCTCATACACCACCCTCACCGCAGCTACTGCTGCCCACCCCGCTCCTCCAACCGGCGACGGAACCCTGCCCATGGCAGATGCCAACGGAACCCCGCCCACGGCTGATGCCCTCATCGCTCCGCCCACAACCTCCACAGCCAGCAACCCCAGAGAAGACAGCCATACTGAACCCTGCCACATGTTCACCATCCCCCCAGACCTTCCACTGACTGAGGACGAACGGTCAGTCCTTAGTAAGGGGCTCACCTTTGTCCCCCCACAACCACACATCAACGAATACCAGTCACGATTGGACACAGAACAGTTTTTCCGCCGCCTTCGCCTCCAATGCTTACTTCTTCAACCGGGAACCTAACCCTCCCTCCACTGAACCCTTCACCCGCTTCCAACACAAGTCCTCCTCCTGGACACCGCCCCCAGGCCTCCTACCCTCCCTCGACCTCTTCATCTCCAACTGCCATCGAGACATTAACCACCTCAACCTCTCCACCCCTCTCACCCACTCCAACCTCCCCCCGGCAGAACGGGCAGCCCTCCACTCCAACCCAACCTCACCATCAAACCCGCAGACAAGGGTGGCGCAGTGGTAGTATGGCGCACTGACCTCTACATCACTGAGGCCAGACGCCAACTCTCCGACACCACCTCCTGCCGCCCCCTCGATCATGATTCCACACCCGAGCACCAAACCATCATCTCCAACACCATTCATGACCTCATCACCTCAGGGGACCTCCCACCCACAGCCTCCAACCTCATTGTTCCCCAACCCCGCACGGCCCGTTTCTATCTCCTTCCCAAAATCCACAAACCTGCCTGCCCTGGTCGACCCATCGTCTCAGCCTGCTCCTGCCCCACCGAACTCATCTCCACCTATCTGGACTCCATTTTCTCCCCTTTGGTCCAGGAACTCCCTACCTACGTCCATGACACCGCCCACGCCCTCCACCTCCTCCAGGACTTCCAATTCCCTGGCCCCCAACACCTCATTTTCACCATGGACGTCCAGTCCCAAAAAGCCTCTCTGATGAAGGATCTAGGCCGGAAACATCAGCTTTTGTGCTCCTGAGATGCTGCTGGGCCTGCTGTGTTCATCCAGCCTCACATTTTGTTGTCTTGGATTCTCCAGCATCTGCGGTTCCCATTATCACCAGTATAACACTGGAACAGGTCCTTCAGCCCACCATGTCTGTACTGACACAATGACGCCATTCTAAACAAATTCTATCTGCCTGCAAATGGTACATACCATTCCATTCTCTAATAAAAACCAAAACAACTGTGGATGCTGTCAAACAGGAATAAAAACAGAAGTTGCTGGAAAAGCTCAGCAGGTCCAGCAGCATCTGTGTAGAAAATATCAGAGTTAACATTTCGGGTCAGTTCTGAGGAAGGGTCACCGCACCCGAAAAATTAATCCTGACTTTTTCTTCACAGATGCTGCCAGACCTGCTGAGCATTTCCAGCAACTTTTGTTTTTGTTCATTCTATTCTCTGCCTGTTCATGTATCTGTGTAAATTTCTCCTAATTGTTGTTTGTATCTGATTCACCCACCTCCCCTCGTAGCATGTTCCAGGCAGCAACCACACTCTGTGTAGTAAACTTGCCTCAGATTTCTTCTTTAAACTTTCTCTCTCGCCTTAAACCTATGCCCTGTAGTGTTTTACCTTGGAATCTTTGTCCATAGGTCCTTGAAGGTAGCACGACAGTTTGATGAGGTGGTAAAAAAGATATCATATGGGATGGTAAGAACTGCAGATGCTGGAGTCTGCGATAATAATGTGGAGCTGGAGGAACACAGAAGGCCAGGCAGCATCAGAGGAGCAAGAAAGCTGATGTTTTGGTTCAGAACCCTTCTTCAGAAAATTACAGCTTTCCTGTTCTTGTGATGCTGCCTGGCCTGCTGTGTTCCTCCACCTCCACACTTTGTTATCATGTGGAATGTCCTTAGATGGAGTATGGAAACAAAACAGAGATATTATGCTGGATCTGTACGGGACATTGGTTAGGCCCCAGCTGGAGTTCTGCGTCCAGTTCATGTTCTCTGGAATATCGGTACAGAACTGATGGACTGAATGGCCCCTATCTCCACTGCGGGAATTTTATGATTTCAATGAATAATGCCATGGTCAGCAATCCGAGGGATGCTGCAGTAATGACATTGTTCTGAGCAGTCTATTGCTTTGTGCGCACAGACTAAAGATACAGTGAGGCTTTAGACCTTCCAGACGAGCCTCTGACATGGTCTTTGTTGCCAGGCAAATCCAAGATGAATGTTGAGTACAATGTTAGGAACCCTTCATTGTGTTCATTGGCCTGAGCGAAGTGTTGGGCTCAGAAACTTGTGCGATTCTGTTGATTGTTCTCAGAGGTATGAATGTCAGAGAAACATCATCACAGTCTTGTGATAATGGGAACTGCAGATGCTGGAGAATCTGCTGGATGAACACAGCAGGCCAAGCAGCATCCCAGGAGCACAAAAGCTGACGTTTCGGGCCTAGACTCTTCATCAGAGAGGGAGATGGGGAGAGGGTTCTGGAATAAATAGGGAGAGAGGGGAAGGTGGACCGAAGATGGAGAGAAAAGATGATAGGTGGAGAGGAGAGTATAGGTGGGGAGGTAGGGAGGGGATAGGTCAGTCCAGGGAAAACGGGCAGGTCAAGGAGGCGGGATGAGGTAGTAGGTAGGAAACAGAGGTGCGGCTTGAGGTGGGAGGAAGGGATGGGTGAGAGGAAGAACAAACCACCCCTCTCACCCACTCTAACCTCTCCCCTGCGGAACGGGCAGGCCTCCGCTCCAACCCAACCTCACCATCAAGCCTGCGGACAAGGGAGGCGCAGTGGTAATATGGCGCACTGACCTCTACATCGCCAAGGCCAAACGCCAACGCTCCGGCACCTCCTCCTACCGTCCCATTGATCATGACACCACCCCTGAGCACCAAACCATCATCTCCAACACCATCCATGACCTCATCACCTCAGGGGACCTCCCACCCACAGCCTCCAACCCAGACAGCCCATTTCTATCTCCTTCCCAAAATCCACAAACCTGCCTGCCCTGGTCGACCCATTGTCTCAGCCTGTTCCTGCCCCACCGATCTCATCTCCACCTATGTGGACTCCATTTTCTCCCCTTTGGTCCAGGAACTCCCTATCTACGTCCGTGACACCACTCACGCCCTCCACCTCCTCCAGAACTTCCAATTCCCTGGTTCCCAACACCTCATTTTCACCAAGGACGTCCATTCCCGATACACCTGTATTCCTCATGCAGATGGCCTCAAGGCCCTCCGCTTCTTTCTGTCCCGTGGGCCTGACCAATCCCCCTCCACCGACACCCTCATCCGCCTAGCCAAACTCGTCCTCACCCTCAACAACTTCTCTTTCGAATCCTCCCACTTCCTACAGACAAAAACGGGTGGCCATGGATACCCACATGGGCCCAAGCTATGCCTGCCTCTTTTCAGGTTACGTGGAACAGTCCCTCTTCCGCACCCACACGGGCCCCAAACCCCACCTCTTCCTCCGTTACATTGATGACTGTATCGGCGCCGCCTCTTGCTCCCCAGAGGAGCTTGAACAGTTCATCCACTTCACCAACACCTTCCACCCCAAACCTCAAGTTCACCTGGGCCATCTCCAACACATCCCGAGCCTTCTTGGACCTCTCAGTCTCCATCTCAGGTAACCAGCTAGAAATGGATGTCCATTTCAAGCCCACTGACTCCCACAGCTACCTAGAATACACCTCCTCCCACCCACCCTCCTGCAAAAATTCCATTCCCTATTCCCAATTCCTCCGCCTCCGCCGCATCTGCTCCCAGGATGAGGCATTCCACTCCCGCACATCCCAGATGTCCACGTTCTTCAAGGACTGCAACTTTCCCCCCCGCAGTGGTCGAGTATGCCCTTGACTGCGTCTCCCGCATTTCCCGCAACACATCCCTCACACCCCGCCCCCACCACAACCGCCCCAAGAGGATCCCCCTCGTTCTCACATACCATCCCACCAACCTCCGGATACAACGCATCATCCTCCGACACTGCTGCCATCTACAATCCGACCCCACCACTCAAGCCATTTTTCCATCCCCACCATTGTCTGCCTTCCGGAGAGACCACTCTCTCCGTGACTCCCTTGTCCGCTCCACACTCCCCTCCAACCGCACCACACCCGGCACCTTCCCCTGCAACCGCAGGAAGTGCTACACTTGCCCCCACACCTCCTTACTCACCCCCATCCCAGGTCCCAAGATGACCTTCCATATTAAGCAGATGTTCACCTGCACATCTGCCAATGTGGTATACTGTACCCATTGTACCCGGTGTGGCTTCCTCTAAATTGGGGAGACCAAGCGGAGGCTTGGGGACCGCTTTGCAGAACACCTCCACTCGGTTCGCAATAAAGAACTGCACCTCCTAGTCGCAAACCATTTTAACTCCCCCTCCCATTCCCCAGACGACATGTCCGTCCTGGGCCTCTTGCAGTGCCACAATGATGCCACCCGAAGGTTGCAGGAACAGCAACTCATATTCCGCTTGGAAACCCTGCAGCCCAATGGTATCAATGTGACCTTCACAAGCTTCAAAATCTCCCCTTCCTCCACTGCATTCCAAAACCAGCCCAGCCTGTCTCCGCTTCCCTAACCTGTTCTTTCTCTCACCCATCCCTTCCTCCCACCTCAAGCCACATCTCCATTTCCTCCCTACTACCTCATCCCGCCTCTTTGACCTGTCCGTCTTCCCTGGACTGACCTATCCCCTCCCTACCTCCCCACCTATACTCTCTCCACCTATCTTCTTTACTCTCCATCTTGGGTCCGCCTCCTCCTCTCTCCCTATTCATTCCAGTTCCCTCTCCCCATCCCCCTCTCTGATGAAGAGTCTAGGCCCGAAACGTCAGCTTTTGTGCTCCTGAGATGCTGCTTGGCCTGCTGTGTTCATCCAGCCTCACACTTTGTTATCACAGTCTTGTAGTTATTTCCTGATAGTATGACTGTCAAGTGGAGATTTGAAACAGACGCCTTCAAAGTCTAGGTTGATGCTGAGCAACAGGATGTAACAGGCCCCCGTACTATCTACAGTCTGTGGTTATTCACCTCACCAAAGATCATACGGCCTTTGTTGTAGCATTACATCTGCCCAGATGGAACCTTTTTAACCTCAGTTGCCTTTGAAAGTAAACTGCCCATGTCTGATCTACAATGTGTAGATAATTATTGTGTCATGGCTCAGTGTGCACCTGATTTCAAAACCACATTCAATCTCTTCAACTCTACAAACAAGAAGCTCAGTCTGTTCTTGAATATCACCAAAGCAAAATTCATATTAACCCAGAACTGTTCAGTCAAAAATTCCGTTTGGTAAAGAGGAGACTCTGGAATGTATTGGGCATTTTCCAGATCTTAGCAATCACATCTCTCAAAAGGCCAACTTTAACATGGTGATATTATACCCACAGCACGAGCTCAATGTTCGACAAATTACAGCAACGACTGCTTGACAACAAACACCTTTGCAAATGGATTGAAGATCCTTTATTCCTTTATCCATGGACGGGATGAGGGCGTCGCTAGCCTGGCAGCAGTTATTGCCCATCCCTCATTGCCCAAGGGGACAGTTAAGAGTCAACCACATTGCTGTGGGCCTGGAGTCACACATAGGCCAGACCAGGTTAGAATGGTAGTTTCCTTCCCTAAAGGAGATTAATGAACCAGATGGTTTTTTCCAACAATTGACAATGGATTCACAGTCATCATTAGGTTCCAGTGTACGCAGCAGTTGTTGTAATCACATTCCTGTCATTCAGTGAGACCTGGACTGAGTACCAAATACACATAAGAAATAGAGAAATCTCCCTGTCACAACTTCCAAATTCAATAGAAGGGCTATCAATCAAAAACTGTTGTCTTTGCACAGTCTCAGAGTATGGAACCACAAAGTTCAGGCCCAATGAGGGCAAGTTTCTTCTGTCAAATTATCATGAATCTGTGGAATTCGTTACCGCAGAGGACTGTTAAAGCTGAGTGTAGTTAAGGCTGAGTTAGACAGATTTTAACTCAGTAAAGGAATCAAGGGCTGTCAGGAAAATGCAGGAAATTGTTAAGAATTACATCAGCCACAACCTCCTACAGCTTATACAGAGGCCGTTCACAAGCATTTGGGCAAAACTCTTACCAAATTCAAATTCAGTGACAACGCACTGAATACATTCTGGATGAATGGGAGCCATCTTCCGCACCAGATCCTGATTTCTCAACTCTCAAATAGCCAGTGGGGAACAATAAAACCACATCAGAAACACCTTGAAGCTCTGTCTATAGCAAGACAGCACTGACATTAATGGTGAGAGGAACTCACTACCAATCTTTCAAAATGGCAACAACTTCAACTAACAAACTGCATTCGGTTTTGAGTTGAAGTGCTTTAATGATGATGATGCAGAGTAGTGGCAGAGAAAAGAAGGAAGCTCAAAATTTGTTCTGGTCTACATCACCTTGTGTACGACATCCTGGACCACGCACCCAACAATTTGTCAATTGAGAATTGGCCTGTTCAGTTATATGAAAGTCAAGTTGACACCAGCTTTGACTTGAGGGACGGCCAACCTTTATGGCAGGGGTCAAAAGGTCATAGAGATGTACAGCATGGAAACAGAAACTTGCCCACACTGACCAGATATCCTAAATCAATCTACTCCCATTTGCCAGCATTTGGTTCATATCCTTCTAACCCCTTCCTATTCATATACCCATCCAGATGCCTTCAGGCGACCAGGCTTCACCACTTCCTGTAGCAGCTCATTCCATACATGCACCACCCTCTGTGTGAAAAAGTTGCCCCTTAGGTTCCTTTTAAATCTTTCCCCTTTCACCTTAAACCTATGCCCTCTAGTTTTTGACTGTTCGACCCTGGGGAAAATACTTTGACTATTCACCCGTTCCGTGCCTCTCATGATTTTGTAAACCTCTACAAGGTCACCCCTCAGCCTCCGATGCTCCAGGGCAAATAGGCCCAGTCTATTCAGCCACTCCCTATGGCTCAAACCCTCCAACCCTGGCAACATCCTTGTAAATCTTTTCTGAACACATTCAAGTTTCACAACATTCTTCCTATAGCAGGGAGACCAGAAATACATGCTGTATTCCAAAAGTGACCTAATCAGTATACTGTATAGTCACAACGTGACATACGAACTCCCATACTCAATGCACTGACCAATAAAGGCAAGCATACCAAATGCCTTCTTCATCACCCTGTCTACCTGTGACTCTACTTTCAAGGAACTATGAACCTGCATTCTAATGTCTTGTTATTCAGTAACACTGCCCAGGGCCTTACCAATATGTGTATAAGTCCTGCCCTTATTTGCCTTTCCAAAATGCAGCACCTCATATTTATCTAGATTAAACTTCATCTGCCAGTCCTCAGCTCATCTAATCAACGTCCACGTATATTTTGAAGCAACCTTCTTCGCTGTACACTACACGTCCAATTTTGGAGTCATCTGCAAACTTACTAACCATTCCTCCAATGTTCACATCAAACAATTTATATAAATAACAAAATGCTGTGGACCCAGCACCGATTCACGTGGCACACCGCCAGTTACAGGCCTCCAGTCAGAAAAACAGCCCTCTACCACTATCCTCTGTCACTGTGTATTTATATCCAAATGGCTAATGGAAATGGGTTGCTGGAAATGAAAGATTCGCTGCCATTATATTGGGCTTCAAAGTGACCACACTGGGAGTACTGTGGGCTAGTTTTGTCTCCTTACTGCCCCATGGAAAACATTGAGGTTATTCCCATTGAAATCTAGAAGAATGAGAGGATGAATGCTTCAAGGCTGTTTCCCTAGGCCAAACAGGCTAAAACTAGGAGTCCTAAAATCATGATAAGGTGTCAATGGGGATGAGATATGGGGACATTTCTGCACTCAGGAATTTATCATTCTTTGGAATTCTTTTCTTTAGGGGATAATGGATGCTCAGCTGATGAATACTTTCAAGACAGAGACCAACAGATGTTTTGAGAAAGATCATTAATGGCATTGAGGGATGTGAGGACTGGGCTGGCAAGTGGAGTTGATGCAGACTGTTGGCACTACCCCTTTAGAAAGTCCCCTTGGCTCCCATTTCCTCTTATCTCCAATAAACATTTTTTCATTGCTGCACTGTTAACTAGAGTTTGTGCTCAAATCTCCAAGGAATCCACAACCTTCAGTCTCCAAGGTGAGAATGATGTACATTAAACTAGGGCTGACAAAATGACTGATTGCAACTCTAAAGCACAAAACCAAAGCTTCCCAATTCTTAATGCATTTTTCTCAAAACTGTTGAAACCTGGATGTCACTCATTATCTCACTGAGATCACTGTATTTGCTCAGAAACTTTCATTTCCCTTAACTTTCACTATTGTTCTGTTGTTATTTATAGGCTTTCATAGTCTATAAATTCATAGAATCATTGTAGCACAGGATGCAGTCACTTGGCCCACGGAGTTTATTCTGGCCCTTTGCAGAGCAAATTAAGCTGTATTGTAGAATACAAGGTGTGGAATTGGATGAACACAGCAGGCCAAGCAGCATCTGAGGAGCAGGAAGGCTAACGTTTCGGGCCTAGACCCTTCATCAGAAATGGGGAAGGGAAGAGGTTTCTGAAATAAATAGGGAGGGAGGGGGAGGCAGGTCGAAGATGGGTGGAAAGGAGACAGACAAGTTAAAGAGGTGGGGATGGAGCCAGTAAAGGTGAGTGTAGGTGGGGAGGTACGGAGGAGATAGGTCAGTCCAGGGAGGACAGACAGGTCAAGGGGTTCCTTTTAAATCTTTCCCCTTTCACCTTAAACCTATGCCCTCTAGTTTTTGACTGTCCTACCCTGGGGAAAATACTTTGACTATTCACCCTTTCCGTGCCTCTCATGATTTTGTAAACCTCTATAAGGTCACCCCTCAGCCTCCAACGCTCCAGGGCAAATAGGCCCAGTCTATTCAGCCTCTCCCAATAGCTCAAACCCTCCAACCCTGGCAACGTCCTTGTAAATCTTTTCTGAACACATTCAAATGTCAACGGAATGAGGTTAGTAGGTAGGAAATGGGGGTGCATCTTGAGGTGGGAGGAGGGGATAGGTGAGAGGAAGAACAGGTTAGGGAGGGGGGGAACGAGCTGGGCTAGTGTTGGGATGCAGTGGGGGGAGGGGAGATTTTGAAGCTTGTGAAATGCACATTGATACCATTGGGCTGCAGGGTTCCCAAGCATAATATGAGTTGCTGTTCCTTCGGGTGGCATCATTATGGCACTGCAGGAGGCCCAGGATGGACATGTCATCTGAGGAATGGGAGGGGGCGTTTAAATGGTTTGTAACTGGGAGGTGCAGTTGTTTATTGCGAACTGAGCATAGGTGTTCTGCAAAGCCATCCCCAAGCCTCCGCTTGGTTTCCCCAATGTAGAGGAAGCCACAACAGGTAGAGCATGGGGGTGAGGGAGGAGGTGTGGAGGCAAGTGTAGCACTTCCTGCAGTTGCAGGGAAAAGTGCCGGATGTGGTGGGGCTGGAGGGGAGTGTGGAGTGGACAAGACAGTCACGAAGAGAGTGGTCTCTCCAGAAGGCAGACGAGGGTGGGAAGGGAAAAATGTCTTTGGTGGTGGGGTCGGATTGCAGATGGCGGAAGTGTCGGAGGATGATGCATTGTATCCGGAGGCTGGTGCGGTGGTATGTGAGGATGAGGGGGATTCTTTTTTGGTTGTTATTGCGGGAACAGGGTGTGAGGGATGAGTTGCAGGAAATGTGGGAGACACAGTCAAGGGCGCTCTCGACCACTGTGGGGGCAAGTTGCGGTCCTTGAAAAACGAGGACATCTGAGATGTACGGGAGTGGAATGCCTCATCCTAGGAGCAGATTCGATGGAGGTGAAGGAATTGGGAATAGGGGATGGCATTTTTCCAGGAAGGTAGGTGGGAGGAGGTGTATTCTAGGTGGCTGTGGGAGTCAGTGGGCTTGAAATGGATATCGGTTCAAGGTGGTTGCCCAAGATGGAGACAGAGAGGTCCAGGAAGGTGAGGGAGGTATTGGAGATGGCCCAGGTGAACTTGAGGTTGGGGTGGAAGGTGTTGGTGAAGTGGATGAACTGTTCGAGATCCTCGTGGGAGCATGAGGCGGCGCCGATACGGTCATCAATGTAATGGAGGAAGAGATGGGGTTTAGGGCCAGTGTAGGTATAGAAGAGGGATTGTTCCACGTAACCTACAAAGAATCAGGCATGGCTTGGGCCCATGCGGGTACCCATGCCACTCCCTTTGTCTGTAGGAAGTGGGAGGAATTGAAAGAGAAGTTGTTGAGGGCGAGGATGAGTTTGGCTCAGCTTAACCTGTTCTTCCTCTCACCTATCCCCTCCTCCCACCTCAAGCTGCACCCCCTTTTCCTACCCATGAACCTCATCCCACCCCCTTGACCAGTCCGTCCCCTCCGGATTGACCTATCCCCTCCCTACCTCCCCACCTACACTCACCTCCACTGGCTCCAACCCGACCTCTTTAACTTGTGTGTCTCCTCTCCACCTATCTTCTCCTCTATCCATCTTCAATCTGCCTCCCCCTTTCTCCCTATTTATTTCTTTGCCTCCCCCATTTCTAATGAAGGACCTAGGCCCGAAACGTCAGCTTTCCTACTCCTCTGATGCTTCTTAGTCTGCTGTGTTCATCCAGTTCTACACCTTTTTATCTCAGATTCTCCAGCATCTGCAGTGCCTATTATCTCTAATCGGTACTGTACCTGTGGTCTATCCCTGTCGCCCAGTAAGTTTACTTTGCACAAGTGCCCGCCCAATTTTCTTTGAAGATCATTTTTTATGACTGCTCTCACCAGCCTCATCTGTAACAAATTGCAGGTCATTATCACGAGCTGTATAAAAACAGTTTTTTTTTGCATTGCTCCTTATCCTACTTATCATGATCACATACCAGGTGTGTTTTTCAAGTAAGCCTGTGAACTAAGACAGTGTTTAAGCACATATATCACTTCAGTTTGCAAGGCTTTCAAGTGATAAATAGCCAACAGCTCAGCTCTTTATTTTTTAAATAAAATCAACAGTTAGATTATTATAGAATTATTACTGACATTTACTAAATGCAAAGTTATAAAGTTTTAGTTGAAATACAGATACAAATACTTTGAGTAGGGATAAAAATGCCACAAGAAAATTAAAAGTGATCAGACTCTGCTATCACTTTCTGGTCTAGTTGAGGGTCTCTTTCTAAAGTGAAGAGACTGAAAACTCAGTCAGATTCAGCAGCCGTGATGGCTTCTGTAGTTAAATAGTTGGGGTTTGGTCCAGTGGGTCAACTACACAGAACGGGTCCTGGGAGGAAGTGAAGACTCCTTTCTTTCACTTTTATGACCCTGTAGATTGTAGTTCTGAATAGTCTGGTTCGATGCAGCTGTTCTGGATACAACCCTGTTTTGAAAAGTAGTGACTGTTTCAAGGTGTCCCCCTGAAGTTGCTCAGATGATTCTCCTCGAACTGACTGCTTTCAATCAGCTTTAACACAGTCAAAAATAAATGATTGTGAATGTTGCAGCTCAGTGGTTCTGCGGTTAGCACTGCTGACTCACAGCACAAGTGATCTGGTCTCAATTCCAGCCTTGGGCAACTGTCTGCCTGGAGTTTGCATGTTGTCCCTGTGTCTGTGTGGGTTTCCACCGGGTACTCTGGTTTCCTTTCAAACTCCAAAGATGAGCAGGTTGGGCGGTTAATATGGGGCTACAGTGATAGGGTGAGGGGTTAGATCTGGATAGGATGCGCTTCGGAGGGTCAGTCTGAGCTCAATGGGCTGAATGGTCTCTTTCCACACTCTGATTTTCTTCTGCTGCAGCTATCTCATTCACATCTCATTATACAGACAGAACCTTAGAGTGTCTCCACTAGGAGCTTTGCAAAATTAAATGAATGATGGAATAATTTGTCAACATTTTCCCATACACTTGACCTTTAATTTTATGATCTGCTTCATTGTGGAGTTGTCACATATCTCTCTTGTCTCTTGCTACTGGATATTGTTTTCAGTTAAGGCTGTAAGTACAGCTTAACAGCATTACACAGACACTTTAGAACTTCAACACGAAATTTCTTCACTTAATAGAATTAAGGGATTCTGGTTGTTTGTCAGATTTTCTAGTCTATGCTTAAGTAGGGGTAAGAGTTAGATAAAAACCAGGGGCCATACTCTGGTTAGTTAAGAATGCCTGGAGAGCACGTCTGTAGTTTGGACATGCTGCAGCATGTGGGAAATTCTTGACACTCCTTGTAATCTGGGTGATAATGTGCACAGGAGGTGCTTCCAGCTGGAAGATGTGGAGGTACCAGTGTCGGACTGGGGTGGGCAAGGTCAAAAATCTCACGAAACCAAGTTGTAGTCCAACAGGTTAATTTGAAAGCATTAGCTTTCTGAGCTCTGCTCCTTCCCCATGTGTAGTGTGCAAGAGGAAGTATGCCAACACAAAATTTATGAGCAGAAAGGTAACAACCCTAAAAAATGGCTTGCTGACTGCCTCCTGTTGAAACTATAATCAGTCAGAAAGGAGATGCAGGTTTTTATTGATTAAAAAGCAAGTCCCAGAATTTCTTTCAAGTCACTGATGAAGATAATTAAAGGTTTTATCAGGGTATACAAGAAGTGTGACATTTTAGGTCAGACAATGCGTTTTAGAGATAACAAGGTATAGAGTTGGATGAACACAGCCAGCCAAGCAGGATCAGAGGAGTGGGAAGGCTGATGTTTCAGGCTACACGTGCCCCTATACCTGCCCCCTCACCCCCCATCCCCGGCCCCAAGAAGACTTTCCACATCAAGCAGATGTTCACCTGCACGTCAGCTAATGTGGTATACTGCATCCGCTGTACCCATTGTGGCCTCCTCTACATTGGGGAAACCAAGTAGACGCTTGCGGACCATTTTCCAGAACGCCTATGCTTGGTTCGCAATAAACAACTGTACCTCCCAGTAGTGAACCATTTCTCCCTCGCATTCCTAGGACGACATGTTCATCCTGGGCCTCCTGCAGTGCCACAACGGTGTCACCCAAAGGTTGCAGGAATAGCACCTCATATTCCGCTTAGGAACCCTGCAGCCCAATGGTATCAATGTGGACTTCACAAGCTTCAAAATCTCCCCTCCCCACCACTGCATCCCAAAACCAGCCCAGTTCGTCCCCGCCTCCCTAACCTGTACTTCCTCCCACCTGTCCCCTTCTCCCACTTCAAGCCCGAACCTCATCTCCTACCTACTAACCTCATCTCGCCTCCTTGACCTCTCAGTCCTCCCTGGACTGACCTATCTCCTTCCTACCTCCCCACCTACACTCACTTTTACTGGCTCCATCCCCGCCTCTTTGACCACTCTGCCTCCTCTCCACCTATCTTCCACTCTATCCAACTTCGATCCGCCTCCCCCTTTCTCCCTATTTATTTCAGAACACCCTTCCTGAACCCCGTTTCTGAAGAATGGTCTGAGCCCGAAACGTCAGCCTTCCTGCTCCTCTGATGCTGCTTGGCCTGCTGTGTTCATCCAGCTCTACACCTTGTTACTCAGATTCTGCAGCACCTGCAGTTCCTGCTATCTCTGAATGTGTTTTAGATGTGAGGTCGTGTTTAGAATCTGTCTGTGTTTCAACCTGCAGTCAGGCTAGTTTCATTTTTTTGATCAAAATAGAATGTATCTATAAATACACAAACATCTTGGATGAAAAAATTCAACTCAGATTTGTCTGTGTGTGTGTGTATATCTGTGCGCATGTGTGTATCTGTGCTTGTATGTGTGAGAGAGAGATTGAGTGTGTATGAGAGACTGTGTATGTGTATGTGTGTGTGTACTTGAGAGAGTGCGTGAGTTTGAAGGAGTGTATGTGTGTGGTGGTCTGCACATGTGTGTGTGTGAGTGTGGCAGTGTGTGTGTGTGAAAGAGAGGGTCTGTATGAGTGTGTGTATGTGCACAAGTATGTTTGTGTGAGACAGTGTGTGTGTACATGTGTGCGTGTGTTTAACAGTACACAAACACCCCTTAAATCATGCAAACACAGTCACACACACACGCAAGCACACATGCACATCCTCACACACTCTCGCTATCAAACATACTCGCACACACACATATGCGCACGTACAAGCATGCATGCACATACATATAAATCTACGTGATGAATTACTTCAAGCAAGTTGTTTGTATATTTGCAGATCCTTCAGTCCAAACAGTCCATGCCAACCATCATCCCAAACTAAACTAGTCCCACCTGCCTGCACTTGGCCCGTATTGCTCCAATCATTTCTTATTCAAGTAATTATCAAGATGTTTTTTAAACATTGTAACTGGCATCCATCACATCCTCTGGAAGTTAATTGTATACGCTAACCACTCTTTATGTAAAAGAATTGCCCCTCGTGTCTTTTTTAAATCTTTCTCCTCTCACCTTAAAAATATGCCCCCTAGTTTTGAAATCCCTCACCCTAATGAAAAGACATCTGCCATTCACCTTATCTATACCCCTCATGAATTTATAAGCTTCTGTAAGGTCACCCTACACTCTCCTATGCTGCAGGGAAAGAAGTCTGACTGTCTGTGTAGAGTTTGCACATTCTCCCTGTGTCTGCGCGGGTTTCCTCCGTGTGCTCTGGTTTCCTCCCACAGTCCAAAGATGTGCAGGTTAGGTGGATTGGCCATGCTAAATTGCCAGTAGTGTTCAGGGGTGTGTGAGAGTTATAGGGGAATGGGTCTGGGTGGGATGCTTCACGAGGCGTAGTAGACACTATTTGGGTAACATGAACTTTCTGTTGTAGATGTATAGCGATTTTCTACAGCGATTTCCTGATTCCCAATTTTTCTCTAGTGCGAGAAATACCTGTAATGTCTTTCTTATTCCGTGATGGGACCAATGACATAGAAGGATAGAGAAATGTGTTCCTGCAAGCAGTCTTTGGGTAGGAAATTGGAAATTAGGACTTCAAATGGTGGCAATCTTCACATTATCCTCAATGCCAGTATTAGTGAGAATAGGAATAGGGAGACGGAGCAGATTAATGCACAACTAAAGAGATGGTGCCTGAGGGAGGTAAGACCAGTACAATACTGGACTGCACATCCTCACACCCCACTTCCTGTAAGGACTCCATCCCTCCATCGCTGTCATATATATTCAGATGAGGCCAACTTTGACAAGGGATTCTCCTAAATGTCCATCTTCTTCCTCAACTGAGGATTCCCCAGCTCCGTTGTTGGCAGGGCCCTCAACCAGGTCTAACCATCTCCTGCACTTCTGCCCTCACCCCTCCTCTTCCCTCCCACAACAGCGATAGGGTTCCACTTATCCTCACCTACCATCCCACCAGCATCTACATCCAGAAGATCATCTGATGCCATTTCCGCCACCTCCAGCAAGATGCCACCACCAGACACATATTCCCCTCCCCTCCTTTGTCCACTTTCCACAGGGACTGTTCCCTCTGGGACACTCTGGTCTACACTTCCTTCACCCCCAACACATTCCCACAGCTCTACGGCACCTTCCCCTGTAACTGACGAAGGTGCAACACCTGCCCATTTATTTCCACCCTCCCCAGTATCCAAGGGCCCAAACATATGCTCCAGGTGAAGCAACACTTCACCTGCACTTCTCAGAATCTGGTCTACTGCATTCGCTACTCACAATGTGGTCTCCTCCGCATTGGGGAAACAAAGCGACCGCTTCGCAGAACATCTACGTTCTGCTCACAAGAAAGACCCTGAACTACCTGTTGCCTGCCATTTTAATGCACCACCCTGCTCCCTGGCCAACATCTCTGTCTCTTGGTTGCTGCAATGTTTCAGCGAGGCCCAATGCAAGCTGGAGGAACAACACCTCATTTTCCGCTTGGGGACCCTACATCCCTCCAGACTCAATATGGAGTTCAATAATTTTAGGGTCTAAACTCTCCCATGTCCAAGCCCCACACACCAGGCCTTGTTACCATATAGACTGCCACTACACACCCCTTGTTGTTAGTCACTAACAGTCCCCATTAACAACTATTCACCCTCCCAGCCTGATCGTTAGCAACTCCTTTGTCTGTCCGACTGTCTTTCTCCCTCCTTAGGCTCTATCCTATCGTTTACTCCCTACCCCAACCATCTATTTTCTGTATATAAACTGCTGTTTTCCCAGCCACCGTCCTGAGGAAAGGGTCACCTTAACATTAACTCTGTTTTCTCCATCACAGATGCTGCCAGACCTGCTGAGATTTTCTAGCAACTTTGTCTTCAGTGCATGTTGGATGGTTACATTTCAACAAGAGTGGCAAAGTTTCCTAATGCTGTTGGGGTGGATTTAAGCAAGATTGTTGGGGGATTGAACTCTGACAAGTAGATCAGAGGGGAGAGAAGCTGCGATGGAATTAGAACTTAAACAGCTATTAACTGAAAGATAGGGATGACATCAGCTAGAGAAAAAAAGGACTGAGTTTAGCAAAGTGAAATGGAATATATTTGAAGGAACCCGGGGAATGAGACAGACAAGCTGAGAGCACAGAGAAGCATGTGAGAGTCATAGCTATGTCTGAGACTTGGCTGAAAGATGGGCAGGATTGGCAGGTCAGTGTTCCTGTTCAGATGAGACAGAAAAGGGAAGGTCTATATTGATCAAACAGTTATTTCTAACAGGGAGGAGGGATGCTGTGTCGAAAAAAATCATCAAACGTGGCTATACGTGTAGAGGTAAAAAGTGTAAAAGGGCCAAGCAAATTGTTGTTAAGTGTGTACTACAGTCCCCTAAACAGTCAGGGAGAGCTAGAGAATCAAATATGTAGTCAAACTTCAGGGAATTATAAGAATAATAAATCAGTAATAGTAGGGATTTTAACTATCCAATTATTAACTGGGACAGTTTTAGTGTGCAAGGTAGGGATGGAGCAAAATTCTTAAACTGCATCCAGGAGAATATTTTTAATCAATACGTAGAAAGCCTGATAGGGAGGGGGCAATTCTAGACCTAACATTCAGAATGGAGGAGAATTTTGTAGATAGTGGCAATAACTCAGTTAGATTTAGAGTAGTTCTGGAAATGCATATGGATGGACTCGGAATAATTCCTCAAATCGCTTGGGAAAGACTAGTTTTACAACAAACAGAAACAATTTGGCCCAAGTGGGCTGGGAGCAGCTACTTCAGATTAATTGCTAGAGCAGTGGGAGATATTCAAGAAGGAAATTATGAGAGAACAGGGCAAATATTTTCCCGTGCAAGACCGGAGAATGCTGTATGTCAAGGGACATAACAGTTAGGATTAAGAAGAAAAGAGAAGCTTATGGCAGACACTGAGGGCTCACTACGGCAGTATCCCAAGAGAAGGCTAAAAAGTGCAAGGGGGCTCATTTCAGAAATTAGCAAAATCAAGAGTGCATGAGAAAGCAGGGATGGGTAGGATGAAGAAAAACCCAAAGAGCACATAAAGAGCAAGAAGGTAACTAGGGAACGAATAGGGGACATTGGGGACCATACAGGGTAATCTGTGTGTGGGTTCACAAGGCTTGGGCACAATCCCAATGAATACTTTGCATCACGCTTCACAATGGAACAAGATGCTACAGGTATATTCATCAGGCTGAAGGAACTTGAAATATTAGAAGAATTTAATAGAGAGAGAGAGAGAGAGACAGAGAGAGACAGAGAGAGAGAGAGGAGTTATGATTGGGTTTAGCAGCCTGAGAGAAGGATAGATCTGCAGGCCAGGATGAGTTATAGTCAAGAAAGGAAAGAGATATCAGGAGCCCTGGCAGTGATTTTCAATTCAATCTGGCCATAGATGAGGTGCCAGAAGACTGGAGAACTGCTAACATTGTTGCATTGTTAAAAAAGGAAGGAAGAGACAAACTCAGGAAATTACAGAGCAGTCAGTCTAGCCTTGGTGGTGGAGAAGATTTCAGAAATAATTCTAACACAGAATATCTCTGCATATGGAAAAGCACGTATTAGTCAGGTGTAGTCAACATGGATTTGTTAAGAGAAGGATGTATTAAACAAATTTGACAGGTTTTTCTGAGGAAGTAACCAGGATTGTTGGTGAGGGTAATGAATTTGATGTTGTCTAAAGGTCTCTAGAAAGGTTTTTGGTAATGTCCCTCATGACAGACTGGTCAAGAAATTGAGAGACCATGGGATCCAAGGCAAATTGTTACATGGCATCCAAAATTGACTCGAGAGACAGGAAGCAAGAGGGTGTTGCTACAGGAATGTTTCAGCAGCTGGGAACTCACTTCCAGTGGGTTCAGCTATGAATGCTGCTGGGAGCCTTTGCTGTTTGTGGTGTACATTTAAGATTATTTTGACATAAAAGTAGGGTGTACGATCGAGGAACTTCCTTATGACATGAAATTGGCAGGGAGGTAAATAGTGAGGAGATAGCTGTAAGGTAGCAGGAGGACCAATGACTGGTCAGCTGGGCAGAGCTTGGAAAATGGAATTCAATTCAGAAAAGTGTGCAGACTAATTAGGTAAGGGATTACACTGTGAATGGTAGGACCATGGAAAGTGCTGAAGATCAGAGGGACCTTAGTGTGGATATCTTCAGCTCCCTAACAATAGAAGGGCAAGTAAATAAAGTGGTTAAAAAAGCAAGATAACAAAGTGTGAAGCACATGGGTTATTTGACTTTATTAGTGCAGGCGTAGAATATAAGATCAGGGAGGTAATGCTAGAACTGTACAAAACATTGATAGGGCCACAATACTGCTTCTATTTTAATCACCACATTGTGGGAGGGATGTGATTGCAGAGGAGATTTCCTGGGATGATGCCTGGGCTTGAGAGTCTGAGCTATGAGGAAAGATTGGAAAGGCAGGGGCTGTTTTCCTCAGAGCAGGGAACTTATAAAGGTGTATATGATTACAAGGGATATAACTTGAGTGAATAGGAAGGCACTTTCTCCATTAAATAAAGGGGCCGTTATTGGGGGTACAGATTTAAGAAATGGAAGGTGGAGAGGAGAACTGAAGGCAATTCTTTTTTCACACAGTGGGTTGGGGGAGTCTGGGACTTACTCCCTGAAACAGAGTTTCAGCAACATTTTGATGTTCACCTGCGTTGCCGTAGCTATGGCCAAGAGCTGGAAAACAGAGTCAGCTCTTCAATAGTTAGCGCAGATATAATGGACCAAGTAGCCTACTTTTGTGCTGTAAATGTTATAGGTTTAAGGTTTGAGGGGCAATATTTTAAAATGACCTGAGGGGTAACTTTTTCACACAGTGTGGTGCGTGTATAGAATGAGGTGCCAGAGGAAGGGAGGAAGGCAGGTACGATTACAACATTTAAAAGGCATCTGGATGGGTATATGAATAGGAAGGGTTTAGAGGGATATGGGCCACATGCTGACAAATGGGACTAGAACTGATTGGGTTGTCTGATCAGTGGGGATGGAATTGACCACGGGGTGTGTTTCTGTGCTGTATGTCTCTGTAAGTGAGTCACACAATCATGTATCAGACAATTAGTACGACTAACAACTAATGAAACTCTGCTGCTGTGACTAGGTGGATCCTGTTGGATGTTTTAAGTTGTTTTCCAGCTTTGTTATTTCTCAAATAATATCAAATACTCTGCATAGTGGGAACGTCATTCTGTTCTTTGTTCAAGGTCTGTGGTGACTTTGCTGTTTGCTGTAGGGTACTGGTAACTGACAATGCCTCTTTCTCAGAAGAAAGTGTGGTGACATTCCTTCTATTCTCTCAGGTTACATCATTGGAAACCAGGAGATTTGCATTCCAGCACTTACACCAGACTGAGGTGGCTCACAGAGGTGCTGCTGTGTAAATGAGTACAGAGCCACACTAAGAGATAAGATACAATGTCTCATTGTGCCGCTACAATTGGGGCAGTGGGCGGGCACATCCTGAACCCAAATAGAGGAGGACTACAGATAACACAGTGTGAAGCTGGATGAACACAGCGGGCCAAGCAGCATCAGAGGAGTAGGAGGAGGAGGACTGCAGCCAGTTTGCAAATTTGCAGTAAATGTTTGACATTTCCCTACACTCTTGACCTTTGGGCACTCAGGTGTCCTAGAAAACAGCATGTGGTGTCCAGCTTGAGGCATTTAGACAGAGGTGTGAACTACAGGGGCTAGAGTGAATTACATCCCCTCTAACTCCATTTTAATTTAGTTCCCTTCATCTTCCATCCATTTTTTCACTTTTGTTATTGTTGCACTGCCCCTCGTGGGCAATGCTTGTACTTTGTTGTATGTTTTAATTTGTCAACTGGATGATTTGGTTGAGGATTATTTTAAAAAAAATGAAAATAAAGCTTTGAAGGGGAGTCAGAATTATGCAGGTCTTCTTGTTTTATGTTTTTTTCAAATGTGACAAGTCCGAAATGAATTATTGTATGTATGATGTTGGCTGCATTTGCGAATAGTCCCAAAGCTGTAGGCAAGTTAGAGTGTAAATAGCATTCTGTGGACTCTTCTATGGGATAACTGAGCTTGCTATGTTGCAGTCCTGTTTCTGATTCACGGTATGTGGACGATAATCAGCGGCACAAAATTAAATAGACGTTTAAAATATTAACCCTTAGTTTCTCATTTATGGTACCTATACCAACCAAAATTCCAATAAAAGCAAAATGCATAGAATTGGAAATCAGGCTTATAAGGAGAAAATGCTGGAAATATGCAACAGTACAGGCAGCATTCTATGGAGAGAGAGAAACAGTGGTAGGATGTTTTCCTGCAGGGCATGGATGAAGTAATACAAGTATCCAGTCACCAAGTCACCTTTTATTTACATGCGGAGAGTCCTTGACACTGATCCAGCTTCCTCAGAGCCAGGTCTCAGAGTAAGCAGGGTGTCTGACACTCATGTGCTTATCTGTCAGCCAGGGTTCCCTGATTGGATCAGATTAACAGCTTCATCTCTAACTGCCTTTGAGTAGGGAGTGATGAGCTGTCTATTTGAACTACTGCAGACCATGAGTTGTAGATAGACCCACAATTCCCTAAGTGAGGGAATTCCAGGATATTGACCCAGTAACAGTGATCAAACAATGATAAATTTCCAAGTCAGGATGGCGAGTGACTGGGAAGGAACTTGCAAGTTGGTGGTGCTTCAATGTATCTGCTGTCCTTGACCTTCTAGATGGTGATGGTCATAGGTTTGGAAGGTGCTATCTAAGGAACCTTGGAGAATTTCTGTAATGCATTTTGTAGATGTTACACATCAGCAGTGGAGGGAGTGGATGCTTGTGGATCTGATGCCAATCAAGAGACCGGCTTTGACCTGGAAGGTGTCAAGCTGCTCGAATGTTGTTGGAGCTGCGCTCATCCAGGCAAGTTAGAGTATTCCATCACACTCCTAATGTGCTGCCTTGTAGATGGTAGAGACACTTTGGGGAGTCAGGAGGTTTTGTTACTTGCTGCACTATGTTTAACGTCTTACCTGCTTTTGGAGCCATGCTACTAATATGGCAGGTCCAGTTCAGTTTGTGGTCAGTGGTAATCTCCAGTGTATTGATAATGGGGGATTCAGTGATGGGAATGTCATTAAATGTCAAGGAACAGTGGTTAGATGGTTTGTTATTGGAGATACTTGTGTGGCATGAATGTCACTTGTTACTTATCCTGGACATCATGAAGGAGGGAAGGTCATTGATGAAGCAGTTGAAGATGTTTGGGCCTAGGACATTACCCAAGGAACTCCTGCAGAGATGTCCTGGAGCTGAGATAACTTATGTCCAACAACCACGACTCTTTGTATGACTCCAATCAACAGAGAATTTTTCCCTGATCCCTACTGAATCATTCCCATTTACCAAAAAGATTGATGATGGCAGAGCAGCAGACTTTATTTATTTAGATTTTAGTAAAGCCCTTGACAAAGTTCTGCATGGTAGACTAATGAGTAAAGTGAGGTCACATGGTTTCAGGGTGAGTGTGCCAATTGGATACATAATTGGTTTAATGGTGGAGGGTTGCTTTTCAGATTGGAGGCATGTGACCAGCGGTGTTCCACAGGGATTGGTGCTGCGTCCTCTTTTGTTTATCATTTATATAAATGATTTAGATGAGAATATAGAAGGCACAGTTAGTAAGTTTGCAGATGACACCAAAATTGGTGGCATCATAAATAGTGAAGATGGTTTTCTAAGATTATAGAGGGATCTTGATCAAATGGGTCAATGGGCTGAAAAATGGCAGATAGAGTTCAATCTGGATAAGTGTGAGGTATTGCATTTTGGTACAACAAACAAAGAATAGGCTGATACAATTAATGGTAGTTCCTTGGGTAGTGTTGTAGAACAGAGGGATCTAGAGGTGCAGATACATAATTCTTTGAAGTTCATGTCACATGTAGACAGGATGGTAAAAAGCTGTTTGGTACGCTTACCTTCATGGCTCTGTCCTTTAAGTATAGGAGTTGGGAAGTTGTGTCGAGATTGTATAAGATATTGGTGAGGCTTCTTTTGGAATACTGCGTCCAGTTTGCCCAGTTATAGCAAGGATATTATTAAGTCGGAGAGGGTTCAGTAGAGATTTACCAAGACGTTATTGGGTATAAAATGTTTGAGTTATAAAGAAAGTCTGGATTGACTGGATCTTCTTTCACTGGAGCGTGGGAGGTTGAGAAGCGACGTGACATAAGTTTATAAAATAATGAAATATACATAGAGTTAATGGAGTTGGCTTGGATGGGGGATTTCATGACTGGGGTCACATTTTTAAGGTGAGAGGAGAGAAATTTAAAAGAGATGTAAGAGGCAATTTTTTTTTAACAGACAGTGGTTTGCATGTGGAATGAACTTCCTGAGGAAGTGGTGGATGTGGGTACAGTTACAATGTTTAAAAGATATTTGGATAAGTACATAAATAGGAAAGGTTTGGAGGGATAAGGGCCAAGCACAGGCAGGTGGACTAGATTAGTTTGGGATTATGTTCAACACGGACTGGTTGGACCAACAAACAACTAACAAAGATCAAAGAAAATTACAATACAGGAACAGGCCCTTCAGCCCTCTAAGCCTGCACCAACATGCTGCCCATCACAAATAATCCTCCCAGGGACTGTATCCCTCTATTCCCGTCCTATTCATATATTCGTCAAGATGTTCTTTAAAAGGCACTACCGTATCTGCTTCCACTATCCCCCCGGGCAGCGAGTTCCAGGCACCCACCACCCTCTGTGTAAAAAACTTAGCTCACACGTCACCTTTAAACCTTGCCCCTTGCACCTTAAACCTATGGCCCCGATAACTGACTCTTCCACCCTCGGAGAAAGCTTCTGACTGTCCACTTTGTCCATGCCCTTCATAATCTTGTGGACCTCCATCAGGTTGCCCCTCAGCCTCCACTGTTCCAGTAAGAACAACCCAAGTTTCTCCAGCCTCTGCTCATAGCTAATGCCCTCCATACCAGGTGACATCCTGGTAAATCTTTGTCATACCCTCTCCAAAGCCATCACATCCTTCTAGTATTATGATATGCTATTCCAAATGAGGTCTAACTAAGGTTCTATAAAGTTGCAACATTACCACCAATTTTTAAACTCAATGTCCCGGCCGATGAAGGAAAGCAGGCCATGTGCCTTGTTGACTACCTTCTCTACCTGTGTTGGCACTTTCAGTGACCTGTGTACCTATACACCCAGATCTCTCTGCCTAACAGTACTAATAAGGGTTCTGCTATTTACTGTATATTTTCAATCTGGATTAAGCCTTCCAAAATGTATTCCCTCACATTTTTTCCAGATGAAATTCTGTCTGCCATTTCTCTGCCCAAGTCACCAACCGATCTGTACCCTGCTGTATCCTTTGACAATCCTCATCACTATTCGCAATTCCACCAATCTCTGCGATAATGGAAAATTTACTAATCAGGCCAGTTACATTTTCCTCCAAATCATATATATATATATAAAACAAATGCTGATCCCTGAGGAGTGCTACTAGTCACAGCTCTCCATTCAGAAACGCATCCTTCCACTGCTACACTCTGTCTTCTACAACCGAGCCAGATTTTTATCCATCTTGTAAACTCACCTCTGACCCTGTGCAACTTTAACTTCTGTATCAGCCTGCCATGGAGGGACCTTGTCAAAGGCATTTAATGAAGTCCACGTAGACAACATCTACTGCCCTACCTTCATTGATCACCTTCGTCACTTCCTCAAAAAAACTCAACTAAGTTAGTGAGACATGACCTCCCCTTCACAAAACCATGTTGCCTCTTGCTAATGCACCCATTGATTTCCAGATGGGAGTAAATCCTGTCTCGAAGAATCCTCTCCAAAAATTTCCCCACCACTGATTTAAGGCTTACCCGCCTGTAATTAGCTGCATTATCTTTGGCACCCTTCTTAAACAAAGGAACAACATTGGATATTCTCCAATCCTCTGGGACCAGTAAGGATACTAAGATTTCCCTCAAGGTCCCAGCAATTTCCTCCTTTGTCTCTCTCAGTATTCGGGGTTATATCCCATCTGGTCCTGGGGACTTGTCTACCTTAATGTTTTTTAAGACCCCAAATATCTCCTCCCTTTTGATCTCAACATGACCCAAACTATCTACACACCCTTCTCCAGACTCATCATCCACCAAGTCCTTCTCTACAGTGAATATTGACACAAAATACTCATTGAATACCTCGCCCATTTCCTCTGGGTCCACACATAAATTCCCTTCCCTGTCCTTAAGTGGGCCAACTCTCTGCCTGGCTACCCTCTCACTCGTTATATATTCATGAAAGGCCTTGGGATTTTCCTTAATCCTGTTGGCCAATGATTTTTCATGGTCCCTTTTAGTCCTCCTGACTCCTTACTTAAGTTTCTTTTGACTTTCCTTGTATTCCACCCTTGTTTTGTGTGTTCCCAGCCTCCTAGCCTGGATAAATGCTTTCTTTTCTCTTTTTGATTAGGCTCAGACTATCTCTCATTATCTAAGATTCCCTAAACTTGCCATACATCTCCTTCATCCTTACAGGAACGTGCTGGTCCTGAGTTCACAGAAACTTACACTTGAAAGTCTCTCACATACCAGATGTTGATTTGCCCTCAAACATCTGCTTCCATTCTACATTCTTCAGTTCCTGCCTAATATTGTTGTAATTAATCTTCCCCCAATCTTGCACCTTTATCCATTAGTTCCTTAAAGCTTACTGAATTGTGATCACTGTTCCCAAGCTGCTCCCCTACTGAGTCTTCCACCAACTGGGCAGGCTCATTCTCGAATACTAGGTCCACATGGCCCCTTTCCTGATTGGACTTTCTACATACTGTTTCAAGAAGCCCTCCGGGATGCTCCTTACAAACCCTTACAACTGAAGGGACTGTGTCAGTGCTGTATGACTCTATGATTCCAGTGGAAATGGTATTCAAGGAAAGGTGAATTGGAAAGGATGGGGTTGTTAGTGTGTTTCTCAGTTGTCATTGGACCCATACTGTCCTTCACCAATGTCCTTTTAAATACGATAACATCAGTCAGGTGCTCATCATAATCAAGTCCTCATTATTAGGTCAGGAGCCCCAAAAGCAGGATGCAAATACCACAGCTATGCCAAAGGTCTGCTAAAAACCATATTCTTCAGAGTTACAGGTTTTCAAATGAACAAGTGAAAAAGCATAGCATAGGCACTGGCCCTTCGACCATCGATCATCATACCCTAATTAATCTAAAAACAAACCTGCCATTTTCCAATCTGTATCTCTCTATTTCCTCCCTGTTCATATACCTATCAGGTGGCTCTTAAATATCTTCAATGTGCCCACTTCCACCATCTCTTCTGATAACGCATTCTAGGCTGCTACCACTCTCTGTTTAAAAAAATTCCCTCGCACATTTCCCTTAAACTTTCTCCCTCTGACCTTGAACCTGTGCCCCCTTGTAATTTATCTTCAACTCTGGGAAAAAGCCTCTGAATATCCACTCTATCTACGCCTCTCAAAATTTTGTAGACCTCTATCAGGTCTCCTCGCAGTCACCGTCTTTCCAGTGAAAACAATCCTAGTCTTTTTAACCTTTCGAGACCACGCAACATCCTGGTGAACTTTGGATCAGGCAATAGCAGAGGGACCTTCGCCCTCTGAATGCTGAAAAGTGAAAGGCCAAGTAGGGGGTACATTCAGTGATGGCATTGCCCTGGAGGTGATAGAAATGGCAGTCAATGAAATGTTAATGGAGGCTAATGCAGTGAAAAGTCAAGACAAGAGGAAGGCTCATGGTCGATCTTGAAGAGTGGGTGGAGAATAGTGTTGAAATCAGACCATTCACCTCACCAGGTCGCTTCCATGCCAGAAACAGCAACACGTGAGCAACACACAGCAATACGTCAGCAACATGCACATTATCAGTGGAGAGAACATTTTGTTGGAAGCGAGAATCCCAAAGACCACAAAATATTCATCTGATATCAACTATCACTGAAACGTGAATGAATTGATGTCAGTGGAATCACCTTGAGAGATCAAAAACAATAACCCATAGCAAATTCAGCAATTCTCCAGTTCCCTGTGATCTAAATGGATCACTCAATTTGTCCAGTCATTGGAGACCAACAACACTGGCCTAAAAGAGAGCACATGCGCACACGTAACACCATCTCTGACCCCAGTGCTGTACAACCAATTAATTTATTTTGAAGTATATCTTGTCAACAAAATCTTTTGACTATGTTTCATTTTTATTAGTAGGTCTTAGAGTACAAGAATAAGGAAGTGATGATGAACTTATACAAGACACTTGTTAGACCTCAGCTGGAGCACTGTGTACAATTGTGGGCACCACATTATAGGAAAGATTTTCAGAAGCAGTTTACAAAAAATGTTCCAGGAAAGAGAAACTTCAGTGATGAGGATAGATTGAAGAAGTTGGACTGTTTTCCTCAGAGAGAAGAAGGCTGAAAAGAGATCTGTCAGAGGCTTCAAAATCATGAGTGCACAGAGTAGATAGGGAGAAGCTGTTCCTGCTCATAAAAGAAAATAGAAATGATAGGAAATAAGGTTTAAAATGATGTGCAAACAAAGCAAAGGGCGCTTTGAGAGATGCATTTTCACATAGCGAGTTGTTAGTGTATGGCATGCATTGCCTGGAAATGTGGTGGAGGCAGTTTCAATTGAGGCATTCACAGTGGCGTTAGCCGGTCATTTAATTGTGATCTGCCTTACTGGGGTATGCTAGTTTGAGGCCTGACCATCGGTGACTGTGGCTGGAGATTCCCATGCCTTGGCTATTAACATCAGGACAAACACAGACAGCACTCCCCAAAAAACAAGGCTCAGTCCTGATGCTCATCAGCTTTCTCAAAGGCCCTAAAAGTGTGCATTTTTGGACTCTGCATGATAACCCTACACCAGACATTCCTCTCCGCCATTCAGTTTAGTTTGCCTCCAGCTCCTCATCTTCCTCTCACTTTTTTATTCCAGTCTTGTCCACAGTATCCACATAACAGCCCCCTTAGCATCCATCTCTGTCTGAACCTGTGAATAACCCATTCTTCCCAAGCTTAGGCCAAAATCTTCAAAACCTGAATTGTGAATACTAATACCTGGAATGGGAGAAATGCCTTATGAGGAAAGGCCACTACAAACATCCCTGAAGGTGTCAGCGCAGGTGGACAGGGTGATGAAGAAGGCATACAGGATGCTTGCCTTCATTAACCAGTTTGTAGAATCTAAGATCAAGGAAGTCTTGTTCTAACTTCATAAAATACTGAACAGATATTGCTGGAGAAACTCAGCAAGTCTGGCAGGATCTGTGGGAAGAAAAGAGAGTCAACTTTTGGAGTCCCTTCATCAGAACTGTGACAAGTCTGGACGGCTCCAGGGCTGTTCACTCTGCTCAGCAACATTGAAACCGCCATCCCCCCCGCCCCCCCCAGGCGAAATTATATATCTAGTTCCATCTAACGCCTTCTGCAGGCTGAACTCTATGGTTTTTGTATCCTGCGATCTTTCAACCGGTAGGTTTCTCCCTTAGACAGAAAGAGAGCGAGAGGCAAGCCGAATGCATAGATCCCTGAAAGTTTGCGCACAGGTAGACAGGAGAGCACCCGGAGTCTGTAGCAGCAACGTGAAGCCCTGAGGAAGGGTCACTGGACCCGAAACGTTAACTCTGTTTTCTCCTTTACAGATGCTGCCAGACCTGCTGAGCTTTTCCAGCAACTTTGTTTTTGTTCTTGAAGCACTGAGGAGTTTTCAAATGATATTCCGCCTGGTCTGAAGAGACCACTTCTGCAGAGCCAGGGGGCAGAGTGGGACTAACCTGTTCAACCCCTTGCAGGGAGCTGGCACCCAGTTCGGGCCGAGTGGCCTCCCCTTAGACTGGGACCATTCCGGCAGCACTGGCACCTTCCCAAACTGCCGCTGCTATTCCAGCACGAAACTTCCGTGTCTTTTTTTTTAAATAAGGCACCAGTTTCCAGCTCAAATTATTCAGCGGGACCTTTCACAGGTGGAGCTGCTGTGCGTGGTTAACCAGAATGTGAAATTACAAAGATCACATTACAAAGTACGCCCTCTCTGTCTGAAACCTGGACCCCACCTTTGTTTTACTTTGTGTGCCCTTGTTTGGCAAAGGCTGTGGGCTGTTAATCCCCGCCGTTTGGGGACGAGAGAGGAAGGCTTTCATTCAGAGTGAAGACACTGGGCGGAACCACAGCGAGTCACTCCGGCCCCGGGAGTCAGAGCCGTCACCGCTCTGTAAGGCTGTCAGTGCGGCGATGTGTTAGAGCCTGGGACTAGGCTGCCCTCCGGGAAGATGGTCTCCTATACAGTGACAGTGGCCACTGGTTCCCAGTGGTTTGCAGGCACGGATGATTATATTTACCTGACTCTGGTGGGAACTGAAGGCTGCAGCGAGAAAACCCTCCTGGATAAACCCCTCTACAATGACTTCGAGCGAGGAGCGGTGAGAATCAGTTCTTTAGTACCCCTCTTTCACTTTACCTCCAGGATGATATCTTCTCAAAGGCTCAGCTCCAGAAACGACCTCCATCTCTCTCTCTCGACTACACGTGGCCAGACTCCGGCAGAGGCCCCTTTTGCTCAGGCTCCCTCCCTTTCCCTCCCCTTCTCAATGCCACTTGTTTCCAGTTTAAACTTGTCCCATTCCTCCCCTCTCTGTCGCTGGTTATTTATCTCTTTGATCTTGCCATCAGTGTCCTCCACGGTTTCCCTGGTTTCTTCATTTCTGTCAAACTGAGCCTCCCCCTCCCCACTTTTTGCTCAACCCTCCCCTCTCTGCTATAATTCATGCCTGCTTTGTCCCTCTATCCCTACATCTCTCTTTCCTCTCCTCCCCTACCTCCACTTCCCCCTCCCTTTATACTCTCTCTCCCCGCCCTCTCTTCCTGCCACCTCAGTCTCCCCTCTATCTCCCTTTCCTCAGCCCCCCTCAAACCTCCCCTCCCAGAGAGGGCTGAGATGGTATCTGTGCCTGTAATTTGAGTGGAGCGGTGCCTGTATTTGCAGTGGGACCAGTGAGTCAGCCCCATGCGGCATCTGTGACTGGGCCCTGCCTGTGTCCTGTCTGGCCAGGTGAACCTGTGCTCAGCTGCTTGCTGTTGGCTGCTGCAAACTTCAGAAAACCGATTGATGTGCCCCTCTGCCAGCAGCTGTCATGCCTGGTCTTGTGCCCAATCTCTAACATTCAGTTGTGCTGTTGGAAGCCTGGTGAAATGGAGAGTGAGTGTTTGGCATTCTACCTTCATCTGACCAGAACTCCCTGATTGCTGAGAACCCCCACCCCTACCCCTAACTCCCAGGCAGATAAATCCAGCAGATTCTGTCTCCTGTCAGAAAAAAAATGAAAGTAACATCCTGCTGAAGATCACGTTCTGAGAAGAATCAGATTGCAGCCAGATAGTACCACTCACTCTTGCATGCAGTCTGTATCCAGCCTGCTGTTGTTCTGGGACTCTCTGAAGACCACAGTAATACCGCCATTCACCTTGCTCTCGGTTTCCCAGCCCTTCCAGAATAGGCTCTAGGGCACATTGCTCCTGCTGGGGAAACAGTTTACCCCCATCGTTGCCCATGGATCAGACGCTGAGTAGAACCATGAGGAAATTCCAATGATTATTATTCCCTTTTCACCGACTTCCCTGCTCCATAGATGATTCTCCCCAGTCCCAATCATCATGGGATCAATCTGTTTGATAATTCTTTGTCTTTAATGGTAGCTGCCCTTATCCAGAATAAACATACAGTAAGCTAATAGGGCTCTACTGGTGCAGCAGTAGTGCCCCTATCCCGATCCACGAGGCCCATGTTCAAGTCCCACCTACTACTGAGGAGTGTAATAATAATTCTGCACAGGTTGGATGGAAGTACAATAATTTTAACATGTTGTAATTGTCGTGCCCTTCCCAGTTCAGTAAGCTTATTGCACTGGAGGGGGTGCAGAGGAGGTTCACTAGAATGTAACCAATGTTGAAGCACTTCAGCTATGCAGAGAGGCTTGATAAGCTCACATTGTTTTCTTTAGAGCAGAGAAGGTTAAGGAGGTTCTGATCAAGGCTTTTAAGACTGAATGGAAAGGGTGAATGGAAAACAGCTGTTCCCTTTCTTCAAAGGGTCAATAACAAGTGGGCATCATTTTAAAGTGAAAGGCAGGAGGTTTAGAGGAAATTAGAGCTAAAACTTTTTCACCCAGAGGGTAGTGGGGTTTGGAATGCATTGCCTGGGAGGGGGGTTGAGGCGGAAACCTTACAACCTTGAAAAAGTACTTGGATGAGCGCTTGAAATGTATAACATTTGTTATACGTATAACAATGGGCCTCGAGCAGAAAAGCAGGATTAGTGTCAAAAGACATGTGTTCTTGGCAGCACTGACTTGATGGGCCAAAAGGCCTCTTCTGTCCTGTATGGTTCTCTGATGTCTAGGTTTATGCCGAAAGTTTGCTGACACTGTCCACAGTCAGCCAGCAGCTGAAAGCCAGAGGGGAAGGACCACAAATGTTTATAAACAAACTGATTCTAATTTGGTTTGACCAGATGGCTTGACCTAAATGCATGGTCATGAGTTTGCCTGAGCCGTGTTCTGCCCTAATAGTAGCACAGAATGAGGTTTGAAATTGAAGGCAAGTGGCTTTCTGAAACTTCCATTGAAAGTTTAATGTCAGTCAGAGAGTTCATTTCATGTTTAGTGATGTTACTTTGATGTATAGAGAGGTTCCTGATTTATAATTATTCATTCACAAACTGCTGGGCACAGTCACCCTTCTGAGTTTCCTGAGTCACCCGAGATCCCTGGAAAGTAGATTTTGGAAGGAATTGTCAGAATTTGACAGGGAGCTGTTTATTGGCTTTGGCCCATGCTCAGCAGTTGTTTTGAAGGTAAGGGGGAAGTCAGGCACAGGTCTGTGAGGCTGCGATGTCACTGCATCTTGACAGATCAGTAAAAGAGTGTGTTCTCCAAGAATGATACAGAGGTGTAGGATTTATTTCTGTCTGTGAGCCAATGCATGCTTAACCATACTATCACCAATTCTGAATCCTAGATTTTGGTAATAATCTCTGTTTTGGCACCTTGTAATACATTTTAAAGATGATACATCAGCGTTCCTTCTTAGCCATCATAATAATTATATCCTCTTAGAAACTCCAACAGTTTTGCCAAACACGATCTGACCTCATTGACTCTGTTTTTAACATGTTTCATTTTCGAAGTGCTTACTGCGTTCTTATTTATAGCTCCTGTTTAGAGGGCTACTACAGTTTGGTTCGGCAATAATACATAATTTCTCATTTTCACTCTTACTCCTTTCCTGAAGAAAAGGGTTTTATTTGCTATTCTCTGTCCCCACTGGGATTGTCCCAGAATCCAGGGAACCACAGCCACACTACCTTTACGGCTAGGTACGTTAAAACCAGTAATGTAGACCAGGGGATTTATTAAGTTTTTAGATTCATTAAGTGCTCCAACATTATCTCCTCATTAATGCTTATTTGTTTAAGTTCCTTGTCCGTGTTAAATTTTAGGTTTTCTACTGTTCTGGGATTGTTTCTTTATTTTCCATTGTGGAAACAGATGAAACGTGTTGATTTAATGTTCAAACCATTTCTTCATTTACAATAAACCTCTGTCTCCTCCAATTGGTGAGACACATTTAATTTCTCGACATTCTTCCTACATCCTGATGGATTTTTTATAACCTGTGCTCATGCCACTTGCCAGTTTACTCTCCTATCTTTTTCTTTGCCAATTCCTTAGTGGTCTCCTGCTGAAATCTAAAATGCTCCCAATCCTGAGTTTGCTACTCTTTTTGGAGCATTATAAACCTGTTCCTTTTGTTCAATACTAACTATAATTCTTTGGAATTAAATTGGATAAGTTCTTTTGCTTGATTTATGTTTATAAATCTTTGTTCCTAATCAAAAATTTAAAAGCTGTCCAATGATGTTCAATTTACAGGACACTAAGTATTTACCGAGAGGACTACTATCATTTTGAACATGTTAAATTAAGACCTAGAGAAAATAATTCTCCTTTCAAATAAATTCCTGCTCCAATAGTTAAGCCCAGACTGCCACACAGCCTTCCCTAGCATTTAATTTTATTTATGATGAAGGAAAATTATTTCCAATTTGTCCTCTAACTGAGGATAGTGTGAAGGGGAAAACATCATTAGTTTGGTGCTCAAATTGAGCTCAGAGCTAACCCAGCAGTAAACAAAAGGGAATTTGAATATTTAGTTGGAAGCATTGACCAATTTGTCAGGACTCATTTTAATGATTGGAAAATTAAAAAAGATCTTGCTGGATAAACCTTGATATTGGGCTACTCCCACATTGGAGTTACTTGTGTTTAGAAGATTTCAAACCTGATTTTAGACCAAAATAAGGAAGTGCTGAATATTTATGTTTTCGCTTTGTAGGTAATGTTTGTCACAGCATTTTTTAATCTATCTATTCTTTCAGGGGATGTAGACATTGCTTGTTAAGCCAGTGGTTGTGCCCGCCCCTAATTGCCCTTGAGAAGGTAATGGCGAGCTGTCTTCTTGAACTGCTGTAGTCCATGTGCTGTAGTAGACCAAAGAGGGAATGCTAGAATTTTGACCCAGTGACAATGAATGAGAGTGAAAATGAGAAACTGTGGATTATTGATTAATGAAAAGGTAGCAGGCCTCTAAAAAGAAGCTATTTCCGAGTCAGGATAATGCACGGCTTAGAAGGGAACTTGCAGCTGGTGGGTGTTCCCATGTATCCGCTGCTCTTGTCCTTCTGGGTGGAGATGGTCAGGTTTTGGAAGCTGCTATAAAGGAAGGCTTGGTGAATGCTTCAGTGCATCTTGTGAATGCTATGCATTGAGTATTGTTAGAACTGAACTCATCCAGGCAAATGCGGCATCTTCCATCACACTCCTGATTGACACTGCATTCCGTACCAGCTGTTCAGCTGTATAGCCATGGAGCTGCTGGGAGATCCCACGTATGCGCCTCTGATTCCGCTCTACTTTAAACATCCCACAGACGCAGAACCCAGAAGTCTGTTTAGGAAGAGAAACAATGAGGGGGAACATGGCTGCTGCTTTTTGCCTTGCAGTTGGGGCTTCTGAAGTGCCGTTGTAGCCATGTTGTTGATATGGCTGTTTCTATCATATACTGGCATGTTATAGTTACTTTCTGTTTTTTTTGATGGCAAGACAATCTTTTGTAGATGCCGATATGTTACTGAATACACCACAAACTTTTATTTTTCCGTACTAACCTTTGATGTGGCAATTTATCAACTGATTTCTGGCACTCTAACTAGAGTACAACCGCCCATTTCCTATTATCCACACTACATGTTACGTCCTCAAAGACTCCAATAGATTAGTCAAATATGATTTCTCTTTAACCAAACCACGTAGACTCTGCCTGATAACCTGATCTTAATCTAGGTGTCCGGTGTCTCTTTACAGTCAGTCCTTCAGTAATGCTCCTCTTTGTTTTGTGTAGGTAGACTCATATGATATGACAATGTCGAATGATATTGGCGAAATCCTGTTGGTGAAGATTGAGAAGCGCAAATACTGGGTACAGGATGATTGGTACTGTAAATACATCACCGTAAAAACACCTTCTGGCGAGTACATGGAGTTCCCATGTTACCGATGGATTACTGAAGACAAGGAAATTGAACTACGGGATGGACGCGGTTAGTGCCAAAGCCTGAATCTGAATTTGGGCAGTGAGTGGGAGGAGGTGTGGCATGTTTAATGCTCTGTTTCTGTTTGATTAGCTGGTTGCAGGGAGTTACAGCTGGCCATTCTATCACTGGGCGAGAGTGAGCAGATGCCAGCTAGGCTACCTACTTTTGATTCCATCGAGTGAGCACCCACCTAGCCATACCCAACCCTAGATGTGTAGTGCAGCTGTCAGGCTCTGCAGAGACACCTTCCGTGTTTAAACATTCTGCCTTCAAGTTGTTGAATCACATACATGGGGCCAGAACACCATGAACAATTCTGAGCAGTGCCTTTGGGCTGCAAGGATGGGGGAGTGAGTGGGAAATGATAATGAAATCACAGAAGCACTTTGCATTTGGGAAGATAGAGCCACTTAGTTGAGAAATCAACTGCTTGATAATGTCAGAAACAGGCCACATTCTCAGTAGTGCATAAAGTGTGGAAGCAGGCCATTCAGCACATTGAGTCCACATCACCCCACCAAAGAGCATTGCACCTAGACCCACTGCCCCCACCTCTCCCTGTAACACTGCATTTCCCTTGGCTAATCCTTGGGCAGTTTGGCATGGCCAGTCCACCTAACCTGCACATCTTTGGACTGTGAGAGGAAACTGGAGCACCCGGAGGAAACCCACCAGACACGGGGAGAACATGCAGACTCCACACAGACACTCACCCAAGGGTGGAAGGAAATCCACATCACTAGCGCTGTGAGGCAGCAGTGCTAACCACTGAGCCACCATACCAACCCCGAAATGCAAGTCAGAACTGCTAATCCAGAGATCCACATGATGTCCTGGGGACCTGGGTTCAAATACTGCCACAGCAGATTGTGGAGTATGAATTCAGCAACAAAATCTGAAATTAAGAGTGTAACAATGACCATGAAATCTTTGTTGATTATTGGGAAAAACCCATCTGGCTCACTAGTGTCCTTGAGGGAAGGAAACTGCCCTCCTTACCTGTTCCCATTATCTCCTTACCTGGTCTGGTTTACATGTGACTCCAGACCCACAGCAATGTGGTTGACTCTTAACTGCCCTCTGGGCCATTAAGGGTGGACAATAAATGCTAGCCTAGCCAGTGACACCCACGTCATGTGAATGAATTTTAAAAAAAATTGAAGTCCTCTCTTACCTTTCTAATGCAGCTGTTGGCTAGAACACCAGTTCCAGCACAGCTGAGGAAGAGATTGTCCATTGGCACACATCCCAGATTCCTGATGTATTCCAGATGCACTGGAGCCAGTGTCCCATGAACCAGAATCCCTTTGTCCCAAAGCCGACTTTGAGCTGTATATTAATCTTCCCAATCTGATTTGCCCTACGCTAATTCTCAAGTGACTTAGATGTTGTTCTTGTTATTGGTACCAACATGGACCATGACAACCTGGAACCGGACTGGTAACAGTTGTTCGCGCTCGTGCTCTTTGCCGCAGAGAATAGTATCAATTTCTCGATGTGTACTGTCCCCCAATACTGCTACATTCCTTTTTGTACTCCCCAGTTGAATGGCTTCCCATTCATTGTACCACAGTCAGTTAGCTCATCCACCTGGCAGCCCCCACTCTCAACCAGACAAGCTGCAAGAATCTCAAACCTGTTAGACAATTAAAAAGCTGAGGCTCCTGTGCTTCTGCCTGCTGGATACTATTACATAAATACAAATAACTTTACCGCCCCACCCCCAACTTCCCCACTTTGATGCATTGTATATCTCTGTAATTCAGCCTCCAGCTCATAAAATGTGAGCCAAAACTGATGAAATTTCAAATATTTGACTGAGACATATTCGCTCTGGCCGAAACTGGCATCCAGGAGCTCCCACATGCTGAGACACATCACCCAATTTTCCCATGTTGCTAATTAAGTGTAATCACTGTGAGTGAAGGCTGGTTTAGTATGGAAGAGCAAAATGTGGTGGTGCAGATGTAGAAGGCCAAAGGGCCTATTCTTTGTTCTTAACTCCTTCATTATTTTACTAACTTATACATTAACTGTGTTTTTGATATTTTATTAGTCTTACTCTTTCACTGGAGACTTTGTTAAAAGCTTTGTTTAAGGTTGAAAATGACAGCAAGCATTCAATTCACATTAAGAAAGAGACAGCACAGTTACAATTGTATGCCTTTATTAGAGACATAGAAAATAAGTGCAGGAGTAGACTATGCATGACCCTTCAATACGATCATGTCTGATTGTGCAATCTCAGTATCCCACTCCCACTTTCTCTCCATGCCCCTTGATCCCTTCAGCCACAAAGGCCATGTCCAGCTCCTTCTTGAATATATCTAATGAACTGGCTCCAACAGCTTCCTGTGGGAGAGAATTCCACAGCTTCACAACTCTCTGAATGACGAAATTATTCTTCATCTCAGTCCTGAATGGCCTACCCCTTATTCTTAGACTGTGACCCCTCGTTCCCCTACATCAGCTACATTCTTCCTGCATCTAGCCTGTCCAGTCCCATCAGGATTTTATATGTTTCTGTAAGACTCCCCCCCCGTCATTCTTCTAAATTGCAGCAAATACAAGGCCAGTCGATCCAGTCTTTCCTCAGTCTGCCATTCTGGGAATCAGTCTGATGAACCTTTGCTGGACTCCCTCGGTAGCAAAAATGTCTTCCTCAGACTAGGAGATCAAAACTGCGCACAATACTCAAGCTGTGGCCTCACTAAAGCCCTGTATAACTGCAGCAAGACGTCCTGGCTCTGATACTCAAACCCTCTCGCTGTGAAGGCCAGCATGCCATTAGCTTTTCTCACAGCCTCCTGCACCCTCATGCCAACCTTCAGTGACTGTTGCACTGTGACACCCAGATCGAGTTCCATCTCGCCTTTTCCTAAACTGCCACCATTTAGATAATAATCCACCTTCCTGTTTTTGTGACCAAAGCGGGTAACCTCACATTTATCCATATTATATTGCATTTGCCAAGTATTTGCCCACTCAGCCAGTTTACCCAGTCACCCTGCAGCCTCTTAGCTTCCTCCTCACAGCATGCAGTGCCACCCAGCTTAATGTCATCTGTAAATTTAGAGATATGAGATTGTATTCCTTTGTCCAATTCATGAATGTATATTATGAGAAAATGGAGTTGCCAGAGGATTGGATCACAGACCTGATATCTAGAATTAGAAAAGAATTGAGAAGAAATCAAAGGACTGTGGGCCAATTAGCTTCATGATTGTGGTACGAAAGTGAATGGAATCTTTATTTAAGGATAACAATGGAAAATATTGAAATCCAAAAACAGAATAGAGAACTATCAGGATAGATTTCAAATCCTGAGCTGTTTTCATTGAATCCCTACAGTGTGGAAGCAGGCCATTCAGCCTGTCAAGTCCACCCTGGCCGTCTGAAGAACATCCCACCCAGATCCACCCCCTATATTATCCCTGTAATCCTGTGGCTAAACTGCCTACACACTATGGGGCAATTTAGCATGGCCAACCCATCTAGCCCACACAGTTTTGGATGGTAGCAGGAAACCAGAGCACCCACACGAAACCCATGCAGACTCAGGGAGAATGTGCAATCTCCACACAAACAGTCGCCCAAGTCTCGGATCAAACTGGGTCCCTGGCACTGTGAGGCAGCAATGTGAACCACTGTGCCTCTGTCTCTTGACGAACCTTACTGAAGCCTTTGACAGTGTAAAAGAGAGTAGACAAGTATGTGTAAAATATTTTGATTTCTAAAAAGCTCTTTGTAAGGCATTGCATAATAAATCATTGACTAAAGTTCACCACATCTTCATTTAGAACAAGTCTAACCCTGTGTTGTAGCCATCCTAGAAGTGTCTAATGTGGGACAGTATCGAGGGACCTTTACTCTATATGTAACGTGTGTTGTACCTGACATTAATCGGAGGCAGTGTGAAAGAGCATTACTTTCAATTTAAAAGCGTATTGGAAGCTTTGTGCTGTATGTAACCTCACATTGCCCTACCCTGGGAGTATATGATGGGAACAGTGTCGAGGGAGCTCTACTCTGTTGTTTTACTGTGTTACAACCCATGCTGTCCCTGTCCGGGGAGTGTGTGATAGGGACAGTGCCTATATCTAATGCTGTGCCGCTCTTGCCCTGTGAGTATATGATGGGGGACAAAGCAGAGGGAGCTTCATTGTGTGTCTAACCTCGTGCTGTCCCTGTCATGGGACTGTTTGATGGAGACAGTGTCAAGGAAACTTTAAATTTTGTTTAAAAGAGTAAAGGCCACAACCTTCAGGTAAATGAACATAAAATAAAATCACTACAATATTTTAAAAGGTGAAGAAAAGGAAAAACATAGATTTAGAGTTGTAAAGATATGCAGCACAGAAACAGACCCTTTGGTCCAACTGGTTCATGCAGACTAGATGTCCTAAATTAATCTAGCCGCATTTGTCAGCATTTGGCCCATATCCCTCTAAACCCTTCTTATTCATGTTCCATCCAGATGCCTTTAAATGTTGTAATTGTTCCAGCCACCACCACTTCCTCTGGCAGCTCATTCCATAAACACACCACTATCAGTGTGAAAAAGTTTCCCCTTAGCTCCCTTTTATATCTTTCCCATCTCATCTTAAAACTGTGCCCTCTAGTTTTGGACTCCCCTACCCTGGGGAAATGTCCTTGGCGGTTGACCCTATCCGTGTCCCTCATGATTTTACAATTCTCTATAAAGTCACCCCTCAGTCTCCAACGCTCCAGGGAAAATAGCCCCAGCCTATTCAGTGTCTTCCTCTGGCTCAAACACTCTAACCCTGGCAACATCCTTGTAAATCTTTTCTGAGCCCTCTCAAGTTTTGCAACATCCTTCCTACAACAGGAAGACCAGAATTGGACACAGTATTCCAAAACTGGCCCAAACCAATGTCCTGTACAGTCGCAATGTGATCTCTCAACTCCTATACTCAATGCACTGACCAATAAAGGCAATCGTACCGAATACCTTCTTCGCTATCCTATCTACCTGTGACGACTTTCAATGAACAATACATCTGCACTCCAAGGTCTCAACACTCCCCAGGACCTTACCAGTAGATTTATGAGTCCTGCCCTGACTTGTTTTTCCAAAATGTAGCACCTCACATCAAACACTAAAAAAACAAAAGTTTCAATTATTGTGTTCCAGTATCTCTGCATTATTTTAGATCAAGTCTGTGCAATAAGCACACTTTCCTGCCACTGTCCCGGAATAGGCACCCTCTATAACCGTATGTGAACACTATTCCAGGACAGACATTCTCTATAACTCTATATGAACACTATCCTGGGACAGACACTCTCTGTAACGGTTTATGATCAGAGGACAGGCACTCTCTGTAACGGTTTGTGAACACAGGACAGACACTCGCTGTAACAGTTTATGAACAGAGGACAGACACTTTCTGTAACAGTTTGTGAACACGGGAAAGACACTCTCTGTGATGGTTTATGAACCCAGGACAGTTCTCTCTAACGGTTTATGAATGCAGGACAAACACTCTCTGTAACAGTTTGTGAACACAGGACAGACACTCGCTGTAACAGTTTATGAACGCAGGATAGACACTCTTGTAACGGTTTGTGAACACAAGACAGACACTATCTGTAACAGTTTGTGAACACAGGACAGACACTCTCTGTAACGGTTTGTGAACACAGTACAGACACTCTCTGTAACAGTTAGTGAACACAGTACAGACACTCTCTGTAACGGTTTATGAACACAGGATAGACAATCTCTGGAATGGTTCATGAACACAGGATAGGCACTCTCTGTAATGCTGTGTGAAATGTCATTTTGCAGCTAGATTACCACGCGATGACCAGATTCAAATTGTCCGACAACACCGCCGCAGAGAACTCGAGGAGAGGCAGAAGATGTACAGGTAAATGATTGTGTCCCTGGAACGAGAGTGGTTGCTTTTTTCTGAAGGTGATGAGACCAGTGCATGTGGGAGACCTATCAGTATCTTCCTGCAGTTACTGGCAGAGTGACCTGGTATGGGGAGTGCTGAGTGTTGTAGGTTGTTGTGGTGTCCTGGGTATGCAGTGAATATGGGAATAAGGGGACACGTCACCTTTGTGTCTGAATGTAACATGAACTGCACTTGCCACCCATTGTTCCCACAGTGCATAATCCCAAAAGCACCAGCCGCTGTTCTTCTGGCCTTAACTCAGCTCAGAGCGTCTGTCTGAAGCTGGTGGCCTTTATTTGATTAGCTTCCTGCACCTGACTTGATCAATGTACAGGTGGCTGGTCTCTCATACAGTGAGGTCAGTGGCTCTTTAGCCCTGGACGTGAGACTGAACAAATCTTGACCGCACCCCTCCCCACTTACTTTCCCCTACAGCTTCCCACATCCTTTGTTTCACAAAGTCTGCAGGAATTGTGCTGATTGATACTCACAGCTAGCAGCTGCAGATTGAGAGTTGGAGGGAAGTTAACCGCACCACCTGTTGCATTGTGAAATTCGGAGCTGCCCTGGCAATTATTTACTCAATATAAACAGAAGTGTCCTCTTCTCATTTGCCTGTGCCTTTGCCACAGCTCTGGAGCAGTCAAGTGAACCTCCTGCAACTTTTGGTAGTTTTGTTTTAGATGTTCGATAATTTGTTCCCAGTTTATTGACTGCATGTTTAGATTAGATTCTCTACAGTGTGGAAACAGGCCCTGCAGCCCAACAAGTCCACACCGTCCCTTGAAGCAAGCCACCCAGACCCATCCCCCTATAACCCACACACCCCTGAACACTACGGGCAATTTAGCATGGCCAATCCACCTAGCCTGCACATCTTTGGACTGTGGGAGGAAACCCACGCAGACACGAGGAGAATGTGCAAACTCCACACAGACAGGTCGCTTGAGGCTGGAATCGAACCCAGGTCCCTGGCGCTGTGAGGCTGCAGTGCTAACCACTGAGACACCGTGCAGCCCCATTCACTGTGGGATGCAGTGTTTCACTTAATAAATAAAGCCGTGCAAGTGTTTAATTAAAAACTCCAATTCCTTTTCCAAAGCAGGTATTAAATCTATTTCTACCATCATTTTCAGGCAGAGGAGATTGTTTACTTTGTTTGCTCGATTAATCTGAATTGCCTGTCATTTTGAGCATTCTGGTTAAAACTCCCATTAACAACATGGAGAATACCATGCAATGACTGCCACAAACATTACATCAGACAGACAGGAAGGAAACTAGCCATCAGAATACACCAACATCAGCTCACAGCAAAACAGCACGACAAACTCTCCTTATCATCGGTACGCTCAGACAATGAAGACCGTCAGTTTAACTGGGACAACATACCCATAGTAGCCCAAGCCAAACGTAGACACACACGGGAATTCCTAGAGGCATGGTTCTCCACCTGTACTTCAGTCAACAAACATATAGAATCGGACCCCATATACAAACCCACACATAGAACATAGAAAAGTACAGCATTGTACAGGCCCTTCGGCCCACGATGTTGTGCCATGGAATAATCCTAATCCAAAAATAAATTAACCTAACCTACATTCCCCTCAATTCACTCCTGTTCAAGTGCATGTCCAGCAGTCGCTTAAATGTCACTAATGACTCCGCTTCCATGACTACCACTGGCAAACTATTCCATGCGGTCTCAACTGTCTGGGTGAAGAACCTCCCTCTGATGTCTCCTCTATACCTTCCTCCTAACACCTTAAAACTATGACCCCTCCTGGCAGTCAATCCTGCCCTGGGGAAGAGTCTCTGGCTAGCGACTCTATCCATGCCTCTCATTACCTTGTACACCTCGATCAGGTCACCTCTCTTCCTCCTCCTCTCTAGAGAGAAAAGCCCGAGCTCAGTCAACCTCTCCTCGTAAGACAAGCCCTCCAGTCCAGGCAGCATCCTGGTAAACCTCCTTTGCACCCTCTCCAAAGCCTCCACATCTTTCCTGCAATAGGGGGACGAGAACTGGACACAATATTCCAAGTGTGGCCTCACCAGGGTTTTGTAGAGCTGCAGCATAACCTTGCAGCTCTTAAACTCGATCCCCCTGTTAATGAAAGCCAAAACACCATAACCTTATCCACCTGGGTGGCAACTTTGAGGGAGCTATGTACTTGAACACCAAGATCCCACTGTTCCTCCACACTGCCGAGAATCCTGCCTTTAATCCTATATTCAGCATTTAAGTTCGACCTTCCAAAATGCATCACCTCGCATTTATCCAGGTTGAACTCCATCTGCCATTTCTCAGCCCAGCTCTGCATTCTGTCAATGTCTCGCTGAAGCCTGCAATAGCCTTCGATACTATCAACGGCACCTCCAACCTTTGTGTCATCAGTAAACATACTAACCCACCCCTCAACCTCCTCATCCAAGTCATTTCTAAAAACTACAAAGAGCAGAGGCCCAAGAACAGAGCCCTGCGGGACACCACTCAGCACTGACCTCCAGGCAGAATACTTACCATCTACAACCACTCTCTGCCTCCTGTCAGCCAACCAGTTCTGAATCCAGACAGCCAAATCTCCCTGTACTCCATACCTCCTGACTTTATGAATGAGCCTGCCATGGGGAACCTTATCAAATGCTTTGCTGAAGTCCACGTACACCACATCCACTGCTCGACCCTCGTCAACCTGTCTCGTGACCTCCTCAAAGAACTCAATAAGATTTGTGAGGCATGACCTTCCCCTCTCAAAGCCATGCTGACTCCCTTTAATCACGCTATGCTTTTCCAAATAGTCATAAATCCTATCCCTCAGAATTCTTTCCAAAACCTTGCTGATCACAGACGTAAGACTGACTGGTCTGTAATTGCCAGGGATTTCCCTTACTTGAAAAGAGGAACAACATTTGCCTCCCCTCAATCTTCCGGTACGACTCCCGTGGAGAGTGAGGAAGCAAAGATCTTCGCCAGCGGCTTAGCAACCTCCTTTCTTGCTTCCCGGATCAAAACTGGAAATGACACTGTCACCATAATGGACCAGACAGTATAAATTCCAGGCGTAAAAGAATAACATCGCTTCATTGGAGGCCTCACTGACGATGTTACCTAACATGGTGACGAAACATCTGAACGAGAACAAGCCAGCTTGGCGAGCAAGTCTACAACCTCACCCACAACCCAAGCTATAGATCTTAGCAAAAACTTTAAGGGAAGAGAATGTGTCCAGCCACTCAATGGAACTGAATTCCTTCCTCCCTTGTACTGTTCTGGTGAATCTCCTCTGCTTTTGCTCAAAGCAAAGTGCGTGACCCACAATTGGATACAATATTCCAGCTGCACCTACTCAATATTGTATAAAAATATTAGATGTCACTTTTTTGCTTCAGTGTTTCACACTTTATTTAAAACATAGAGCATGTTTTTTTCTTAAATGGTCCCATTTAATTTCGATCCTGTGCCCTTCCCCAGAGGTGGTCACCAATGATACCGCTGAGGCTGGCTGTTTTGTGTGTTGCAGGTGGAAAGAATGGCACCCAGGGTTCCCACTGAGTATTGATGCCAACTATCACAGTGAGCTCCCCCGTGACATCCAGTTTGACAGCGAGAAAGGAGTCGACTTTGTCCTGAACTACTCCAAAGCGTGAGTAAAGACTCTGTCCACTGACCCCAGCCCGGTCCGCATAGCCCAACTCCCCCCGGATGATTCACTGGGCACAAGTGTTACCTGCCCAAGAGACCCAATGGCCTGAGCATCTATTTCTGGGCCAAACCCTGTGAGCTGACCTCTACTGGGACACTGAAGATTCCGTTCCCTACAGATCCTACCTAGCAAGTGACTGTCGGACCAAGATATATTGTCCCCCGTCTGTCAGCACTGACTCGCAGTCAATGAACAATGGCAAATTTGGAGGGGCAACTAAAAAAACTCACAGCTCCATGCACACCCACGCTGCACCCCCCCAAACACACCCGCCCACTGTCCCCGCACACCCCGAAGCACACCCGCCCACTGTCCCCGCACACCCCGAAACACACCCGCTCACTGTCCCCGCACACCCCGAAACACACCCGCCCACTGTCCCCACACACCCCGAAACACACCCGCCCACTGTCCCCACACACCCCGAAACACACCCACACACTGTCCCCACACACCCCGAAACACACCCGCCCACTGTCCCCACACACCCCGAAACACACCCGCCCACTGTCCCCACACACCCCGAAACACACCCGCCCACTGTCCCCACACACCCCGAAACACACCCGCCCACTGTCCCCACACACCCCGAAACACACCCGCCCACTGTCCCCACACACCCCGAAACACACCCGCCCACTGTCCCCACACACCCCAAAACCTACCCACACACTGTCCCCACACACCCCGAAACACACCCGCCCACTGTCCCCACACACCCCAAGAAACACCTCCGCACTGTCCCCACACACCCCGAAACACACCCGCCCACTGTCCCCACACACCCCGAAACACACCCGCCCACTGTCCCCACACACCCCAAAACACACCCGCCCACTGTCCCCGCACACCCCAAGAAACACCCCCGTACTGTCCCCACACACCCCGAAACACACCCACTCACTGTCCCCACACATGCCCAAACACACTCTCCACTGCCATACACACACACACCCACACCCACACCCACAGACACACAAACTCTATACCCTCCCATATTCCCACAGACATCCCCACACACCCTCATACACGCACAGAGACATCCCACACACATCTACATATACACACATATACACACAATCCTCCATCCCCACACACAAACACACACACACACTCACCTAGATGCACCCACCCTCCACTCCCATACACATGCCACACACACCTCCGTACACACAACACCCACACTTGCACATGCACGCACACATGCACACCCACATATCCACACATCCCCACACATACAATCCCACTCACACTCACACACAATCCCACTCACACTCTCACACACCCACAGACACGCAAACTGTCTATCCTCCCACATTCCCACAGACATCCCCACACACCCTCATACACATACAGAGACATCCCCACGCACACTTGCACATGCACACACAAATCCTCCATCCCCACACACACGGATACTCACATCTCCACAAATGCACACCCTCCAAACCCACACACATGTCTCATGCACGCAGGCATTTGTGCACATGTGCACACACACATACACACACATGCGCACAGACACACAAAAAACCACCACCGCACAGGCACACACTCAACCACAAACACTCCCTCTCCCAAGCACACAAAGAGATGAGAGACAGTCGCCAGCTCTTTCCCCTGTCTTCCCAATGAAGTTAGAGCAAGCAAAAGTAAAGGTAAATGCAGATGCTGCACACCCTCCCCTGACCCACATGCAGTGCTGGAAAGGCACCCCCCCCTCCTCTGACCCACACACAGTGCTGAAAAAGCAAGTCCCCCCATCTGCCTGACCCACACGCAGTGCTGGAAAGGCACGTCCCATCCCCCTGACCCACACGCAGTGCTGAAAAAGCAATCCCCCACTCCCCCTGACCCACATGCTGTCCTGGAAAAGCACACCCCTCCCCCTGACCCACGCGCAGTGCTGAAAAAGCAACACCCCCCTCCCCTGACCCACATGCAGTGCTGGAAAGGCACACCCCTCCCCCGACCCATATGCAGTGCTGGAAAGGCACCCCCCTCCCCGACCCACATGCAGTGCTGGAAGCACGCCTCTGCCCCCTCCCCCCCAACTCACACGCAGTGCTGGAAACACGTTACCCCATCCCCCTGACCCACACACAGTGCTGGAAACACACTTCCCCCACATTCCCCCGACCCTCACACAGTGCTGGAAAAGCACCCCCCTCACCCCCGACTCACACGCAGTGCTGGAAAAGCACCCCCCCCTCACCCCTTGACCCACACACAATACTGGAAAAGCAGCCTCTGCTTCCCCGACCCACACGCAGTGCTGGAAATGCACACCCCTCGCCCCCTGACCCACACATAGGCTGGAAATGCACTCCCCCCTTCTCCTGGCCCACACACCGTGCTAGAAATGCACCCCCCCCCTTCTCCTGGCCCACACACTGTGCTGGAAAAGCCCCCCCCGCTTCTCCTGACCCACACGCAATGTTGGAAATGCACCCCCCCGCCACTCGACCTACAAGCAGTGCTGGAAACATGCTCCACCCCCTACCCCTGACCCACACATAGTGCTGGAAACATGCACCTGGGTCTGTAACTGAATCTGCTTGTGTCAAATCACCCAAGGGTGGAATCAAACCCGGGTCTCTGGCACTGTGAGGCAGCTGTGTTAATCACTGAGCCACCAGGCTGTCCCAGAATGAAAATTGGAAAAAAATGAGTATATTACACATAATGAAACGCTCTTCAGAGGAATTGTTCCAGGTCATTACTCAACCTGGCGGCTGAGGGGCTCAGAAGGTAAAATGGGAAGAGTGGGAGTTTGATCAAGTTTTCTGTCGGAGGTTCTTGCAGGACATTTAGAAAACCTCTCTGCAACTGAGAAGAGTCAGCTTGGTTTTGAGAAAGGGAGGTCATGTTTAGCTAATTTATTAGGGCTCTTTCAGGTAGTAACAAGTAACAGAGATACAAGGGCACCTATCAACATGATGTATTTTGATTTCCAAAATTTACCTGATGAGGTGCCACATCAAAGGTTACTATGCAAAATTATTCACATAACAGTCAATGGGAGATTGCCCATCATATAATACTTCTTTTAGAATATTGGTAAACATATGGTGTACAAGGTAATGAGAGGCATGAATAGAATCGATAGCCAGAGACTTTTCCCCAGGGCACGATTGACTGCCACAAGGGGTCATAGTTTTAAGGTGTTAGGAGGAAGGTATAGAGGAGACAAGAGGAAGAATAAGGATGATGAAACAGACTGGGAATAATATTTTGAGAAGTGAAAAGCCCTTGCAATTCAGAACTTTTGTTGGATATAAACAAATTAGAAGGCAAGTTGATAAAGGATGTCAAATAAAAAGAGTTGGAAAGAAGTTGGTGTATTTATCAATTAATCAGATAGAGCATATTATATTATTACATTATACAGACAGATGTGCACAGAAAAGGTGCTGCCTGAGGCAGGTACAAATCTAAAAGCAGATGAGACACTCAGGAACACTATGCATTTGATCTGGGAAACCTAGAAAATAGAAAGGGTAGTTTAAAATTCCTTGGCTGCTGAAACACTGGTGGTAACAGAAGCTATGGATACATATAGAACATAGAAAAGTACAGCACAGTACAGGCCCTTCAGAGGGAGGTTCTTCACCCAGAGAGTTGTGAGCGCATGAATACTTTGCCAGTGGTAGTCGTGGAAGCAGAGTCATTAGTGACATTTAAGCGACTGCCGGACATGCACATGGACAGCAGTGAATTGAGGGGAATGTAGGTTAGGTTATTTTATTTTTGGATTAGGATTATTCCACTGCACAACATCGTGGGCCGAAGGGCCTGTACTGTGCTGTACTTTTCTATGTTCTATATGTATCCATAGCTTCTGTTACCACCAGTGTTTCAGCAGCCAAGGAATTTTAAACTACCCTTTCTATTTTCTAGGTTTCCCAGATCAAATGCTAGTGTTCCTGAGTGTCTCATCTGCTTTTAGATTTGTACCTGCCTCAGGCAGCACCTTTTCTGTGCACATCTGTCTGTATAATGTAATAATAAAATATGCTCTATCTGATTACTTGATAAATACACCAACTTCTTTCCAACTCTCCAACTCTTTTTATTTGACATCCTCAATCAACTTGCCTTCTAATTTGTTTATATCCAACAAAAGTTCTGTATTGCAAGGGCTTTTCACTTCTCATGATGTTATTCCCAGTCTGTTTCATCATCCTTGTCCCTCCTCCTGTCTCATTCTGGTTGACTACAACAAAATCTGCTCTTATAATAACCAGAATTCCTTTTGCAAGCTCACAATGTTTTCCTAGATCCATGTTCACCTCCAGCTCAGCTTTCAGAGACTGTACTGCATTTTCTTGCCTTCCACATCTTTTCTTTAGTTTGCCAATCACTGTGGACCAGACCGAATCCCCTTCAAATTTCTCAAGGAGATAGGGTCTAGGCTAACTTTTATCGTATTTAAAGACAAATGTAAGGTGCTATGTTCCAGATGTGATTCAATTTGTTGCACTACTCGGCTTTAAGCAAACATTATCCTTACCCACAGTTAAAATACAAACAAAAGAAAGAAGAGCTGGTATAACTATAATTCTACTGAAAATCTCATCAGAACAATAGATTATTCAACCATGAAAAAGTAACTGTTCCAATCCCATAAACACAACCTTGGCAAAGTTAATAAAACAGATTATCTCACACATGATTCTGGCAGCAGAGAGAGAACCCAAGATTTTAGCTGTAGCAGAGAGAGAGAGATGTAACAGCTTCAACATGCAGCTTCAATGCATCAACAGCTACTGAAAGCTAAACGAAAACCCTGACTCTGTGGGAGCCTGACTCCACCCATTCATGTACTTCTATTGTTTCAACATTAAAAACCCCCCAAGGCCTTACAAGCTGTTTATTGGCTTAGACCAGACAATTTATCACCAATGGCTCAAAATCTCTCTTAAACAAAAATCTGAACAAAATACACCTCTTAAACCCTAGTATCATCACACAATCCATGGATTTAAACTCCTGTCTCTTCTTCTCACCCTTTTGGTGATGTTTGCATTTCCCGGTGTCTTTCCCTGCTCTCCCTATAATAGTTGCATTCCTACGTTCCTGGCCCCTTCTGGCATATGTGGATCTTTGATCCCCATATTTAGTTGTTGTTCTCTGAAGCAAGTAGCTTTGTCCTGTGTTTCTATATCATCTCATTTAAGTTCACCTAGCTTATCATTACATGAGTGTATGTTTGTGTGTATGTGTGAGTGAGAGAGACAGGAAGTACATGCGTGAGTGTTTGTGAATGACAGTGAGTGCATGTGTGTGTGTGTGTGTGTGTGTGTGTGTGTTTTGGGGGGGGTGAATGTATGTATGTGTTTGTCTAAGAGAGCATGTGTGAGAGACTGTGTCTGTGTATGAAGTGTGTAGAACCTCCTCACTTTCAATGACATGTTCCAATTTTGTGAATGTGTAACCAATGCCAATAAACCTTGAGAATGCACCTTAATTGTTTGGTTGCCCTACTGTCAAATTACTATTTTTTTTCATCATTTCACTGTAACGCTACCTAGATTTTTCCACTCTTTGCGTGCTTCTCTTATATAAACGCCACCTCCCCAGATTAAAATTCATTTGTACAGAAACAGAAATTACTGGAAAAAATTCGCAGGTCTGGCAGCATCTGTCAAGAGGAATCAGAGTTAATGTTTTGGGTCGAGTACCCTTCCTCAGAACTTAAGAAAATTTATTTGTGTTAGCTTCATACAGTGTTGTAAGCCTCACCAGATTTTCTATGAAACTTCAACCTTAATGAATAACCTGAGTGCAGGGTGTTCATGTGCCAGAAACCAATTAACATGGCTATAGCCCCAGATATTTGCAGTGAATTCTTACATGGACTGCCCAGGTCAGGCGGATGTTCATTTACAGTTTGTTTGGTCTACTAGGGTTTAAGGCAACTCATCTGTCCTTTTATGATTTCCTTTGATTTGATTTATTATTGTCACATGTACCAAGATACAATGAAAAATACTGTTGTCCGTGCTTAACAGACAAATCATACTTTCTACAAGTAATTAGGGTAATAGAACAGAATGCAGAATATTGCATTACAGCTATAGAGAAGGTGTAGGTGAAGATCAACTCTGATATATGAGAGGTTTGTTCATAGGTCTGATAACATCAGGGAAGAAGCTGTTCTTGAATTTGTCAGTAAGTATTTTCAAGCTTTTGTATCTTCTGCCTGATGGAGAGTATGGAAGACGGTTGGGAGTGGTCTTTGACTATGTTGACTGCTTTCCCGAGGCACTGTGAAATGTAAATGGAGTCACTGGAAGGAAGGCTAGTTTGCGTGAGGGACTGGGATATATTCACAAATTTCTAATTTCTTGCTGTCTTGGGTAGAGCAGTTGCTGTACCATGTTGTGATGCATCCAGATAGCATGCCTTCTAAGGTAAATTTATAAAAGTTGGTCAGAGTCACTGTCTTTCACACACGTTGTTATTGGAACAATTCACAGCAAGGCAGAAGGTCTTTCTAATTGATAACTGGTCACTAGTCCATAGACCAATCAGCTATTTGTTGCGAACCAAAGCTGCAATTATACACTACTCTTTGACTACAGTTTATCTGTAAACTATACGTCAACAATGCTGGAACCAGCAGCTATGTAAATAGTGCTTACAATGAGGGTCAGTTACTTGTTTTCAAAACATGCAGCAATCCTTACTTCCAAAACCATTCTTTTCCCATTTTAATCCACCACTAAAAATATAGGAAATGAAAAAAGACATTGTCTTTACACAAGGGAATGGAATTTAACAGTAGGAAAGTTTGACTACAATTGTACAAGATATGGGTGAGAACACATTTGGAGTATGAAAAACAGCTTTAGCTTCCTTAGTTAAGAAAGGACATAAATTCACTGAAAATAATTAAGGCAATATTAATTCAATTGATACCTGGGATTGGGTAGGGGAAGTGGAGACTTGCCTTATAAGGAACATGTGACCATTGGTGTTTGGAAGAATAATAAGTGATTTTATTAAAACACACAAGCTACTGAGGGGATTGGATAAAGTGGATGTTGCAAACATGTTTCATCTTGTGGAAGAGACTAAAATCCGGGATCGCAGTTTAAAACTAGGGAGCTCAGATTCAAGATGGAAATGAGGTAAAGACGTACTATTTTACAGACAGTCTTTAGAGTCACAGTAGGGGCAGAGCCATTTAAAATTCTCCAGGCAGAGGTTAATAGTTTCTTGACTAAGAGAGTCAAGGCTTATGACAGTAAACAGCAAAGTGGAGTCCCAGCTACAACCCGATCACCCACAATCTGATGAAATGAGCAAATGGCCATCAGGTGCTGAATGGCCTCCTCCTGTTGGCTGTGTACAGCCTGTGTTGTCAATTGTCTCACGTCATAAGGTTATATACAATCTGAGGAAGTTGATTTGGTGCCAATGACGGGGTTTGTTAGTGACTCACTGGAAGATCCCAGGTCATCACTGTATTATTATGTGGACAGTCATTTTCTGAGCCCCATCTGGATGGCCATTACCAGCATTTTTGGGGAAATTAGATACCATCCCACTGTTTCCATTCAGTGTATTTTCCCATTGGCTTCTATGAACACAGATTAGACTCCAAAACCTGGGACCCTCCAAGAGTGAGTGGGAGCCCCTATCCCCTTGCCTGCACATCTCCCCCCAATACCTTCCTCTCACGCTGACCCACCATCACCGTCCCAGCTCATCTAATTCACTCAGAAGAATTCCATACCTGTTTCGAATGAAAGGAACTATTTTTTCACAGGATGGAGAATCTTTACGTGAATCGCTTCATGCACATGTTTCAGTCTTCATGGAGTGATTTTGCGGACTTTGAGAAGATCTTTGTTCGTATTAGCAACACGATTTCAGGTATGACATATATCTATTCCATGCTGTAAACACTGTAAAATCCTAGTGCCCCTGGTAGACCTGCTCCCAGCAACCAAGCACCCGTGCCAGGTTAAAACTCAATCCTACACTTGCTCAGCTTTGGTTTAAATAAGATGGTCCTCAAGCAGCCTCTGTCCTTTTGTCAAGTAACTTATCCATCATAAAAATAGAATACTGCAAATGCTGGAAATCTGAAGGAACAGCAAAAGGTGCTGGAGAAACTCAGCAGGCCTGTGGAGAAACAATAGAAATATCGTTTCAAGCCCAATCTCATTTTTTTTTAGATCTGAAGAAACGCGTGTTCTGGTGAAACCCAACATAAGCTGGACGATCAGCACCTCGTTTTCCATTTAGGCACCTTGTATTCTGCTTTAGTCAATAAATTTTAGTTGGGTTTGTGTTGAGGAGAAAAGGGCAGCTGTAGATCAGCGAGGATTTCACTCAAGGAGGGTCCAGCCCTGCACTGTGTTATAACAGTTATGGGGAGAAGTTGGAAGAGGGTAACTGAGGAGGGAGGAGTGATAATGTTTGTGCCTCTTGCAGAGTACGTCATGCAACACTGGCAGGAGGATTTCATGTTTGGATACCAGTTCCTGAATGGATGCAATCCCGTCATCTTTAAGAAATGCAACAGATTGCCAGAGAAATTCCCTGTCACCAACGAAATGGTGCAGATCTGCTTGGAACGGCAATTGACGCTGGAAGAAGAAGTAGAGGTGCAGAGATCCTCAACCTCCAGTTACTGCAGAGATACAAAGGGTAGAGCTGAGGGCAAGGTGCCTGGCACATGGGCTACAGGGAGCGTGATGAGTACAAGGGTGCAGGGAAGAGTGCCAACATGGGGCATAAGAGGGTCCCTTAGGAAGGGGACACCTGTGAGGGACAAGGACAGGGGTAGCAAAAAAGATTAAAATGGCCCGTGAAAAGCTGAGATCACTGATTACAATAAAACTCAACTTCTCACAACCTCCAAAGTCAATCACCTCCACGAGAATCAGCAAAGCTAAAAATCAGCTGTCATTTCCTAATTTCCAAGTCAGCAGCACTCTGATATTATCCAACAGAGATTCCAGCCAATGGCCTTCACCTGGATAGATCCCCAAAGCAGGTGAAGATTGACTGTCAGGACAAGCGTAATCTGGAGAATGCACGGTTTCTCTGCCACGGTGCTACTGGCTGCATTTCCTCTGGGCACATGGTGTCATCGCAGCCAAAATGAGATGCTGTATGCCAGGTCAAAGTAGTCAGCCCTAGTCTGCACTTCCCGTCCTCAGATTGCTTGTTGTGAGAGGGCAGGATATTATCCCAGTACACAGCCTTTCGGAGTCAAGCAGCTTGGTAAAATCCTGGGCTAACCTTAGACCTGAAGGTGGGAATACAGGAAAAACTGCTGTTCAGGGCACAAGGCACCCAAGCACAGATCACTATCTTGGGAATTCACCCCAGCCCAGGTCAGTGCCCAGTATCCCCCCGACACCAGACCAGACACAGCCCACTGGATCAACCCCAGCCCAATTAACTGTCCCCAAATCACTACAGATCATCCCCAATACAGGTCCATGCCCCTGCACAGCCCTGTGCCTTGAAAATTTACAAAGGAAGGATTTTAACATGACTGTGTTACTTTGTTCTTGGGACAGAAAGGAAACATTTACTTGGCAGACTACGAGATAATGGATGGGATTCCTGCCAATTGCACTGACCCCTGCACCATCCAATACCTGACAGCACCCATGTGCCTGCTATACAATAACTCCCAAAATAAACTGGTGCCCATCGCAATCCAGGTAAGTGTCATCTTTAAACAAGAAAATAAAACCAGAGAATAAAGCAGTACCATAAGAGACAGGAGTGAGAACTAGTAGACGCGAGGTTTTAAGACTGTTGGTTGTCAGAGAAAGGTTTCTATTTACAGCCGTTGTGGCTGTCCTATTTTTGCCATCTCTTTGAAACAACTAGCCAATTTCTTCCATGCACACAGTACCTGCAAATTTCTCTTCGTATTTAACCAACTTCTTTCTAAAATTTACAGATGAATCTGCTTCCAGACAGCTTACTCTGCAAATAAAATTATCCTAATCTCCTCTTTACATCTTTTATCAATTATTTTTCCAATTAGATGCTGGTATCCTGTAGTTACCAAGCATGATTCCAGTGAGAACAGTTCCTCTCTTGTTGTTCCATCAGAACCTGTCATTATTTTGAGCAATTCTAATACATCATGTCGATGGCTCAGTGGTCAGCATTCCTGTCTCACACCATCAGGGTCCTGGGCTCAATTCCAGCCTCGGGCCTGTGTGGCACATTCTCCTTGAATCTGTTGGGTTTCCTCCCACAATCGAAAGAATTACAAGTTAGGCGGATTAGCCATGCTAAATTACCCATAGTGTTCAGGTACATGTAGGCTAGGCGCGTTAGCCATGGAAAATGCAGGGTTACAGGGATAGGGTAGGGGGATGGGTCTGGGTGGGGTGCTCTTCGGAGGTGTGGACTTGTTGAGCTGAATGGCCTGTTTCCACACTGTGGGGATTCTATTCTATAAAAAAAATTTTCCTGTTCCAATAGGAACAATCCCAGCTTCTCTGAAAAATATAAAGTTTTATCCTTTATTCCATTCTGGTGAATTCCTAATATACGCCAGGCCTTGACATCCTTCCTGAGGCTGTGTCCAAAATTAGATAGAATACTGTAGCTGGTGCTGGGCACAAATTAGACACTGAGAAGGAGGAAGCTAAGGTGGTTAATGTCCTTTCAATCAATTAAGAGGAGGCATTGTGTGCTGGGTGAAGGTACATTGTTGAATGGGACACGAAGAAGTGTTTTATGTTGCACTTTCCACTCTTTCAGGACTTTTTCCAAGTAACTAGTCAACAACTGCACTACTGTTGTATCACATGACTAAGGAATTGACGTAGGTCATGAGTTTATATCAGTAACACTTCCTATGTCAAAGGATTTGGAGGGATATGGACAAGCACAGACCAGTGAGACTAGTTCAGTTTGGGAAACTTGATCAGCATGGACGAGTTAGACTGAAGGGTTTGTTTCCATGCTGTATGACTCTATGACTCTGTGTTTGCAACCAATGAGCTATTTCTTGAAGTATCTTCACTTCTGTAATGTTGAAAATGCAGTTGCCAGTTTTGATGCAGAGAGCTTCCACAAACAGCAGTGAGATAATGACCACATGAACTGTTTCAGTGATGTCAGAATGTTGGGGACAAGTCCGTTCCTGCTGTTCATATAGTGTATTGTGATCTTCTCTTCATACTTAGCTGAGAAAAGACAGGACCTGTCCACCCAGTTAGTGAACAGCTCATAGTCAGGATATAGATACCAGTCAATACATGGTCATCAACTAGCTGACAGCCTTTTGTCCTAGGTATTTTGATAAGTTACAAAATTAATATGATTAATAACATTCCAATTATATTAATATTAAAAATAACATATAATGATATTAATTTTGATAGCCACATGTGTTCTATATTTATGGTGCATACATATTTCATCCTGACTATCGACTATGTTACAGACCTCTCAAAGAGGTATTGTGTAAACAGCTGTAAGAATCCGTGCAATATCTGGGCCATCTTTCTCTCTCTCTCTCTCTCTGTCACACTCTGTGATGCTCTGGTGTCACTCGGTAGATGCCTCCCCCATCCCTCGTGCTGATTGTCAATTTTAATCTGTACATATCAATACTGGAAAACATCCACTGTCTATCTCTCATTGTCCTCCCTGCTCTTTTGCTATTTCTTGACTTGATCTAAACACCTTCTGTGAAAATCCCAATTGCACCCATCTTTCATTTGCTTGCACCTTTCCAAATTTCTATCTGCATTTTAACAAATTCTGATCTCGTTGTTGCAGCTTTTGCTACCGCTCCCCATTTACTAAATTCAGTATAAGAACACAGAACAAAGAAAATTACAGCGCAGAAACAGGCCCTTCAGCCCTCCAAGCCTGCGCTGATCAAGAACTTCTGTCTAAACCTGTCATCTATTTTTTAAAGGCCTGTATCCCTTTGCCCTGTCCATCCATGTGCCTGTCCAGATATATCTTAAAAGACACTAACGTGTCTGCGTCTACCACCTCCGCTGGCAACGTGTTCCAGGCACCCACCGCCCTCTGCCTAAAGAACTTCCCGCGCATATCTCACTTAAACTTTCCTGCTCTCACTTTGAACTCATAACCCCGAGTAATTGAGCCCCCACTCTGGGGAAAAGCTTCTTGCTATCTACCCTGTCTATACCCCTCATTATTTTGTAGACCTCGATCAGGGCCCCCCTCAATCTCTGTCTTTGTAATGTAAAGAATCCTAATCTACTCAACCTTTCTTCATAGCTAGCACCCTCCATACCAGGAAACATCCTGGTGAACCTCCTCTGCACCCTCTCCAAAGCATTCACATCCTTTTGGTAATGTGGCAACCGGAACTGTACACAGTACTCTAAATGTGGCCGAACCAAAGTCTTATACAACTGTAACATGACCTACCAACTCTTGTACTCAACACCCCGGCCAATGAAGGAAAGCATGCTGAACACCTTCTTGACCACCCTACTGACCTGCGTTGCCACCTTCAGGGAACAATGGACCTGAACACCCAGATCTCTCTGTGCATCAATTTTCCCTAGGACTTTTCCATTTACTGTATAGTTCGCCCTTGAATTAGATCTTCCAAAATACATCACCTCACATTTGCCCGGATTGAACCCCAGTGGGCGACACAGTGGCTTAGTGGTTAGCACTGCAGCCTCACAGCGCCAGGGACCCGGGTTCGATTCCAGCCACGGGCGACTGTCTGTGTGGAGTTTGCACATTCTCCCTGTGTCTGCGTGGGTTTCCTCCGAGTGCTCCGGTTTCCTCCCACGGCTGAAAGATGTGCAGGCTAGGTAGATTGGCCATGCTAAATTGCCCATAGTGTTCAGGGGCGTGTGGATTATAGGTGAAGGCATCTGTGTGGGATGCTTCAAGGGGCAGTGTGGACTTGTTGGGCCGAATGGCCTGTTTCCACACTGTAGAGAATCTAATCTAATCTAATCATCTGCCATTTATCTGCCCAACTCTCCAGTCTATCTAAATTCTGCTGTAATATCTGATAGTCCCCTTCACTATCTGCTACTCCACCAATCTTAGTGTCATCTGCAAACTTGCTAATCATACCATCTATACCTTCCTCCAAATCATTTACGTATATCACAAACAACAGTGGTCCCAGCACAGATCCCTGTGGAACACCACTGGTCACAGGTCTCCATTTTGAGAAACTCCCTTCTACTACTACTCTCTGTCTCCTGTTGCCCAGCCAGTTTTTTATCCATCTAGCTAGCACACCATGGACCCCGTGCGATTTCACTTTCTCCATCAGCCTACCATGGGGAACCTTATCAAATGCCTTACTGAAGTCCATGTATATGACATATACACCCTTTCCCTCATCAATCAACTTTGTCACATCCTCAAAGCATTCTATTAAGTTGATAAAACATGACCTTCCCCGCACAAAACCATGTTGTCCAACACTGGTAAGCCCATTTTCTTCCAAATGAGAATAGATCCTATCCCTCAGTATCTTCTCCAGCAGCTTCCCCACCACTGACATAAGGCTCACTGGTTGATAATTGCCTGGATTATCCCTGCTATCCTTCTTAAACAAGGGACAACATTATAAATTCGCCAGTTGTCCAGGACCTCACCCATGTTTAAGGATGCTGGAAAGATATCTATTAGGGCCCCGGCTATTTCCTCTCTTGCTTCCCTCAAGAACCTGGGATAGATCCCATCCAGACCTGGCGACTTGTCCACCTTAATACCTTTTAGGATACCCAACACTTCCTCCTTCCTCATGCTGACTTGACCTAGAGTAAACAAACATCTATCCCTAACCTCAACATCCATCATGTCCCTCTCCTTGGTGAATACCGATGCAAAGTACTTGTTAAGAATGTCACCCATTTTCTCTGACTCAACGCATAACTCTCCTTCTTTGTCCTTAAGTCGGCCGATCCTTTCTCCAGTTACCCTCTTGCTCTTTATATGTGAATAAAAGGCTTTGAGATTTTCCTTAGCCATGTTTGCTAAAGATATCTCATGTCCCCTTTTAGCCTTCTTAATTCCTCGTTTCAGATTTGCCCTACATTCCCGATATTCTTCCAAAGCTTCATCTGTCTTCAGTAGCCTAAACCTTGTGTATGCTTCCTTTTTTCTCTTAGCTAGTCTCACAATTTCACCTGTCATCCATGGTTCCTTAATCTTGTCGCTTTCACAGAAACATGTCTCTCCTGCACGCTATTCAACCTCTCTTTAAAGGCCTCCCACATATCAAATGTGGATTTACCTTTGAACAGTTTCTCCCAATCTACATTCCCCAGATCCTGCCGAATTTTGATATAGTTGCTCTTCCCCTAGTTTAGAACTCTTCCTTTAGGCCCACTCTCATCTTTGTCCATGAGTATTTTAAAACTTACGGAATTGTGGTCACTGTTTCTAAAGTAGTCCCCTACTGTAATTTCAACCACCTGGCTGGGCTCATTCCCCAATACCAGGTCCAGTATGGCCCCTTCCTGAGCTGAACTACATACATACTGCTCGAGAAAACCCTCCTGGAGGCTCCTTGTGAATTCTGCTCCATCTTGACCCCTAACACTGAGTGAATCCCAGTCAATGTTGGGAAAATTAATACTCCTATACCTTTCCATAATCTGTTTACATTTTTGTACCTCTATCTCACGCTCGCTATTGGGAGGCCTGTAGTACAGCCCCAACATTATTACTGCACCCTTCTTATTTCTGCATTCTACCCATTTTGCCTCACTGCTCGAGTCCTCCGTAGTGCCCCTCTTCAGTACAGCTATGATATTGTCTTTGACCAGTAATGCTACTCCTCCACCCCTTTTACCTCCCTCTCGGGGCGGCACGGTGGCTCAGTGGTTAGCACTGCAGCCTCACAGCACCAGGGACCCAGGTTCAATTCCAGCCTCAGGCGACTGTCTGTGTGGAATTTGCACATTCTCCCTGTGTCTGCATCGGCTTCCTCCCACAGTCCAAAGATGTGCAAGCTAGGTGGATTGGCCATGCTAAATTGCCCGTAGTGTTCAGGGGTGTGTGAGTTCTAGGGGGATGGATCTAGGTGGGATGCTTCAAGGGGCGGTGTGACTTGTTGGGCCAAAGGGCCTGTTTCCACACTGTCGGGAATCTAATCTAATCTAATCTACCTTCCTTTATGCATCGATATCCTGGGACATCTAGTTGCCAATCATGCCCTTCCCTTAACCAAGTCAGTAATAACAATAACATGATACTCCCAGGCACAGATCCAAGCCCTAAGCTCATCTGCCTTATCTACTAGACTTCTCACAGTAAAACAAATGCACCTCAGACCACTTGTCCTTTTCTGATCATCATCTGCTCCCTGCCTCCTCTTCCCTTTAGTCACGCTGACTTCATTATCTACCTTCTTACGGGCTTTAGTTACTACCTCCTTTATGTCCAATAACTTGTCCAATATTTGGTTCCCATCCCCCTGCCACATTAGTATAAACCCTCCCACACAGCGTTAGCAAAAGCAGCCCCAAGGACATTGGTTTCAGTCCGGACCAGGTATAGACCGTCCAATTTGTAATAGTCCCACCTTCCCCAGAACCAGTCCTAATGCCTCAAAAATCTGAACCCCTCCTTCCTGCACCATTTCTCAAGCCACGCATTCATCCTGGATATTCTTCCATTTCTTCTCTGACTAGCACGTGGCACTGGTGGCAATCCTGAGATTACTAGCTCTGAAGTCGTACTTTTTAACTTGGCTCCTAACTCCCTAAATTCTGCTTGTAGGACCTCATTGTTGCCTACATGCACCACGACAGCTGGCAGTTCACCCTCCCGGTTCAGAATGTCCTGCAGTTGATCTGAGACATCCCTGATATGCACCTGGGAGGCAACATACCATTCGGGAGTCTCATTTTCAACCACAGAACCACTTATCAACTCCCCTTACTATTGAATTCCCTATGACTACAGCCCCTCCACTCTTTTTCCTGCCTTTCTGTACAGCAGAGTCAGTCACGGTGCCATGAACTTGGCTACTGCTGCCTTCGCCTGGTGAGCCATCTCCCCCAACAGTATCCAAAACGAAAAACCTGTTTTGGAGGAAGAAGACGGCAAGGGACGCTGCATTGCCTTCCTGCTTTTTTTCTGCCTTTTGGTCACCCATTCCCTTTCTCTCTCTGCAATCCTAATCTGCGGTGTGACCAATTTGCTAAAGTGCTACCACGACCCCCAGTATAAACCCAGGTTAAACAGCCACAAGTATTCATAGCCTTTAATTTTTTCAAGATTCACCTGCCAATATTTCCCACAGTCAACAGGTTCTTAGATACCCCCTTCGTCCTGTTCATAGAAAGTAGATAAATCCTTTCTGGTATATTTGTTTTCCAATTTCTTTTGCAGATCCTTTGAGCTTCTGACTATTTATTTTTGCTTTGCTCAGTTCCAGGGGCAGCACAGTGGCTCAGTGTTTAGCACTGCAGCCTCACAGCACCAGGGACCCGGGTTCGATTCCCGCCTCGGGCGACTGTCTGTGTGGAGTTTGTACATTCTCCCCGTGTCTGTGTGGGTTTCCTCCGGGTGCTCCAGTTTCCTCCCACAGTCCAAAGATGTGCAGGCTAGTTGGATTGGCCTTGCTAAATTGCCCATAGTGCCCAGGGGTGTGTGGGTTGTAGGGGGATGGGTCTGGGTGGGATGCTTCAAGGGGTGGTGTGGACTTGTTGGGCCGAAGGGCCTGTTTCCACACTGTAGGTAATCTAATCTAATCATAACCTAAGTTTCAAAATCACAGAATTTAGATTAGTTCAATTTGGTGGAGTTCATCTAATTAAAAGCTTCAAACTGATCTCTTCTTCGAACTAACAGTTTGAATATCAATTGATTGTCACATGTACCTGAGTACAGTGAAAAGTTTTGTCTATGAGCAGCACAGGCAGATCATAATAAGCAAGGACATATGGATAACAATAGCTGCAAATTGCAGTGGGTCAGACAGCATCCATGGAGAGAGAGCAAGTTCACGTTTTGAGTCTGACTCCTCATCAGGGCTGAAGTGAAGTGTGGACAGGGCAGCATTTTTTTAAAAATTCATTTATGGGATGAGGAGATGTTACTTTTAGGCAGCATTTATCGCCCATCCCCAATTGCCCAGGTGACTGTTGAGAGTCAACCACATTGCGGTGGGTCTGAAGTCAAATGTAGGCCAGATCAGGTAAGGATGGCAGTTTCCTTCCCTAAACAGCATTAGTGAATCAAATGGATTTTTCTGACAATCAGCAATGGATTCCTTGTTATCACTAGGCCAAATATTTCTAATTGAATTAAAATTCCAGCATCTGGATGCTGTTGGGGCGGGATTCAAACCAGAATGTTATCTGGGTCTCCGGATTAACAGTCCACAGCTAATACCACGAGGCCATTGCCTCTCCCTCTTTATGCTGTAGTTGGGGCGGATGTGGCGGTGTTGTTGGGGAAAAGATGTTGATAGTTCAGATTAAGTGATCAGAATGTGAGAATGGCAGAACAATTTTGTATCTAACTACCAGACTGGAAAGAGCAGACAGTCCCCCGGGGGTGAAGAGAGGGAAGAGAGGACATGGTGACAGAGAATGTGACAATTAAAGCTAAAAGAAAGGGAAGAAAAGGGAAAATGTAACATGTAAAGCTGAAACAATGAGGAGAAATGGGAATTGGTTCACAATTTAAAGGCGTTGAAATCAATATTAAGTCCAGGACAGGTTGTCGGTTATCGTCACTCCTGGCAACTTGACGCTCTCAACCGTCTCAGCCTCCGCTCCATTGATGTAGATGGGGGCGTTGTCTCCTTTCTTTCAGAAGGCAATGATCAGTTCTAAAGTTTTGCCAACATTGAGAGAGAGAGGCACCCCACATCACTAAGCCCTCATAATCCTACCACAGTGGTTTTGTCAGCAAACTTGTATATGGCATTCATTCAGAATCTGGCTACACAGTCATGGAAGTGCAGGGAGTACAGTAGGGAACTGAGAATGCATCCATGGAGGGGTTCCATTGTTGAGTGTTATTGTGGTGGAGGCACAGTTGTCTATCTTCACAGATTGCGTCTATGTGTCAGGAAGCTGAGGATCCAGTTGCAGAGGGCGGAGCTGAGACCAAGGACATGGAGTTTTGGTATTAGCCTGGAGGGGATAATGGTGTTGAGGGTGGAGCTGTAGTCAATGAGCAGGAGTCTGATGTAAATGTCCTGGTTGTCCAGTTGTTCCTGGGATGAGTGCAAGGCTAGGGAAATGGCTACTGCTATGGACCTGTTATGTCAGTAGGCAAATTGCTGGAAATCAAGGAATGCTGGGAAATTAGAATTGATGTGGGCCATGACCAGCCTTTCGAATCACTTCATGATTATTGAGCTCAGAGCCACTGGGCAGCAATCATTAAGGCACCTTGCATGTGCTTTCTAGGGTACAAGGATGATGGTAGTCTTCTAAAGCAGGTGATATCTTCGGCTTGCAGGGCAGAGAGGTTGAAAGATGCCAATGAATACGTCTGCCAATTGGTCCATGAGGATCTAAGGTCATGGCCAGGACTCCATCCAGACCCATCACTTTCTTTGAGTTGACTCCCATGAAGACTGATCTGACATCTGCAGTGGTGATGGAGGGAACAGGTGCGCCCAGGACTATCAATAACAAACAAAAGTTTAATGTATCAACGATACAGGGCAGACTTCAAATTGGGTTTAAAACCCAGCTCCTGGACAGGGTGCTTCTTCCTCCCTTGAGACAAAACACTGTGGGAACCAGTCCCTGACTACCTTTAGAGCAATACCTTTGTCCAGTTGATGTGGGTCACTTCCTCACCACACCCAATTACCCATAAACAAGCACACAACATGGCATTCAAAACCTTTATTTTATCGTCCCCTTGAGTTTACTGCCGAGCCTTATTCAAACATTGCCGATAAAGAGGCACTACTTAATTTGCTTGCATGGTTCTACGTGTGCATGATCTCTCAGCCTAATACAATGGATTCTTTCATAATGTTCACCTTTTCTGAAAATGAACAGTATCCCATTCATTAAATGTCAGTGTTCTGTGTGCGAGATTGCTCCTGGCTGGTAAGAGTTATCTGATGTCGTGCCGTCATGTCTATTCTCACGGCCCATTTGTTTTTCCACAGTGAAACGAGAACACAGTCCTTCGGACTTACCTCTAAAAATGAATAAAAGTAGTCTTTATTCGCTCATGATTAATTGCTTGTTCTTCAGTTCCAGGACAATTGAGGTGTTTGCAGACTGTTTATGGTTTTTGTTACGTGTGGCTCAGTAAAAATAGAACAGTTCTTATTCCAACAACAGCAGTTATTTTTGCTTTGTTAGATAAGTAAAATGCATAGAACCATAGACTTTTATAATACAGAAGGATACCATTTGCCCTATTGCATCTGTCCTGGTTCCTGAAAGAGCAACTTAGCTATTCCTATTCTCCAACCTTGTCTCTATTGCCTGCTAAATCCATCACTTTAAAAATATGTATCCAGCTCTCTTTTGAAATCTCTTATTGAATCCATCTCTACCACTCTCCCAGCGCATTCCAAATCCTAGCAATTCTCTGGGTAAAGATGTTTTTCCTGATCTCACTCCTGCCTCTCTTGCTGAAAATCTTGAAATTGCAGCCCCCTAGTTACTGACATACCAACTAGTGGAAACAGAATCTCCTTCTTTAACCTGTCAAAATTGTTCATGACTTTGAACACTTAGATAAGTTTATCACTTAATCTTCTCTGCTCCAATGAGAATAAGCCCAATCTGTTTAATCTTTCCTGGCATCTAAAACCCCTCATTCTTGGTTATATTCTAATTTTGCACTCTGGCCTGGGCCTTAACATCCTTCCTCAAATAAGGTGCCCAGAACTGAACATAATACTTCAATGTGGTCTGACCAATGATTTGGAGAGGTGTAGCATCACTTCCTTGCTTATATATTTTGTGCCTTTATTTATAAACCCAGGGATCCTATAAGGCTTCTTCACAACTGCTTCAACTTGCCTGGCCACCTTCAGAGAATCATGCACATGAACCCCGAGGTCCCTCAACTCCTGTACTCCCCTCAAAGTTTGTCCATTGAGCCTGTATTGTCTCTTCATTTGACTGCGTTGAATTTCATTTACCAGGTATCTGCCCATTTGGCCAACTTGTCAATATCCCTGAAAGTCGCTCAACATCATCCTAACAATTTACTGTTCTCCCTAGCTTAGCATCATGCATAAATTTTGAGAATTTGTCCTCAACACCCATCTTCAAATCATTCATATACATCAGAAAAACCAAGGTGCCAACACCAATCCCTGAGGAACAACATTTTCATCTTGTCTGCAATCTGAGAAATGTCCATCTAAACCTATCATCTGTTTCCGAAATTTTTGCCAACTTCTAATCCATGCTGCCAAGAAAAGATAAATCACACATATTTCTAAACTGCCACATGGTACGGTATCAACTGCTTTCTGAAAGTCCAAATATACAACATCCACAGCATTACCCTCACCCACTGCCTGTGTGACCTTGTCAGAGGATTCAATTAAATTTGTTAGACATCATCTGCCCTTGACAAAGCCAAAGAGTGTGGCTTATCTTTCTCTAAGTGTATATTTACTTTAACCCGCATTTTGGCTTCCATCAGTTTTCCCACTATGGATGTCAAGCAGACAGGTCTATCACTTATCCTTTGTCCCATTCTCAAACAATGCCATCATATTTGCAATCCTCCAGTTCCCCAGGACAAATCCTATGTTATCTATTACTATGCTGCTCAGTTACTTAACAGACACATTTTCATCGGCCATTGTCTCTATCTTAATTTCGTAAAGGCAGAAGCAAAATATTCATTTAGTAACTCTGTTGTACTCATTACTTCAGCAAGCAGTTTACTCTCCTCATTTCTATTCTTCACTAATCTTTTACTATTAATGTGCATATTACTATTTGTTTTCCATCCTTTTCTCATGCGTTCTCTTAGCCTTCCTTATTCTAGCCTTAGCCTCTCTCCTGCATTTGAGATACTCTTCCTGATTTCTTTGCTATTATTATTCCAGTGTGCATCATTTGCCTTCTTTTTCTTCCATATTTCTTAATCAATATTCTTAGTCATCCAGGGTTCACTTGCTTTAGATATCCTGTGTTTACTTCTCATGACCATGTAGCTAGCTGGCACACTATTCATCTCTCTTTTGGAAATCTCTCATTTTTCATCCACTTGTTTATCTACCAAAATAGGTTTCTAATCAACATACTCCAGTTCAACATTTAGACTCCTAAAATTTTCCCTATTCCATCCTGGGATCTTAGTCCTTGACTGATTTTTGCCCTATCCAACTTAATATTGAACCTTATTATATAATGATTACTGTTTCCTAAATGCTCCCCCACTCCAACATTCTCCAGGTGGCCTGCCTCATTTCCTAGGATCAGATCCAGCACAGCCCCCTTCCTGGTAGGACTGGAAAATTCCTGTTCCAGGAAGTTCTTCTGTACACATTGCAAGAAGTTCTCACCTTCTGTGCCCCACACTCTACCTTTTTCCCTGTCTGTCCTTGGGTAATTGAAGTCACCAACTATCACAACTCTACTTCTCCTGCAGATTTCCATAAGCTGCCTACAAATGCTCTTTACTACTTCTTCCCCACTCTTTGAAGGTCTGCAATAATTGCCCAACAAAGTCACCACTCCCCCTTGTATCTCCCCTCCAACAATATAGATTTTAATTCAAAATGTGTACTATCTTTGGCCAAGACTGCTACATCTCCTCCTGTTTTACTTAGCTCATTTCTACTAAATGCCTTATGACACAGCATATTAAGTATCCAGTTCTTTCTGCCTTGAGCCACATTCCTGTCAATGTTATTATGTCATATCCCCTCGAGTAATTTCTGCTTCCAGTTCCCCAATCTTGCTTACAATACTCTGTGCATTTACAGGCATACAATTTAACTCTACCCATATCTCTTTCTGGCTTGTTGGAAGGAAACAAATTCTTTGTTCACTGTCAACTCTCAAGCCTTCCCTCTATTACTTTACTCCATTCCCCATCTTCTCTATTTTGCCCTCTTTGGTACTTCTAAAACCAGAGCTCATTAGTCAATAACATGTGTTTGTAAAATGTTTCTAAGAACACTAGATAACCTAAATATTACACTGAGATAAAAAAAACTCAGAATTGCTTACAACCCATTTATGATATCACAACATTAATTTTCCTTCTCATTGCGTTGACCTTTAATTCCTCCGTCGCTGTTCATTAATTCCTTCCTTGTGGCCTATTCATTTATCCTGCACTGTCCTTTGAGTGCATTTTGTGCAATGCTGATCCGGAAAAAATCACTACACAGGTGGAATTTTCCTTGCACTATAATTCACTCCGTAATTCAGTCACCTTCATCGAAGGACACAAGTTCCATGCTGAGTTAATCATGCCGCTCTGCATGAAACCATGACTGGTTCTTTCCCACACTGTTTAATCCAGTCACTCTCCCATAGCTCTGTGTTCTATTCCACAGTGTCCCCCAAGCTCTGCCTTCTGTTCTGAGGTTTATTTGGGACTTATTTCCTATTACCTTGGCTCTTGATTAAAATCCTGCAAAGGTCATGGATCAAATACCTGACCACCAGTAACGCGAGGATTTTCTTTGCTTCAACAGCTGAAACAAGAACCTGGGCCAGATAATCCCATATTCCTCCCCACTGATGATAAGTATGAATGGTTGTTGGCAAAAATATGGGTGAGGTCAACAGACTTTCACATTCATCAGACGGTCACCCATCTCCTGAAGACTCACCTTATGTCGGAAGTGTTTGGTATAGCGCTCTATCGACAGCTTGCAGCTGTCCACCCTCTGTTCAAGGTAATGCTGCCATGCTGTTTGGCCTCCCTGAGATATTGTCAAACGAATGTAGCAAAAACACCTGCTTATCATGAACTGGGTGAGATTAGGATAAATTCTGTGGCTTCATCCGTGGGAGGGGGCAGCAATCACATTCCCGGGAACAGAAATGTTGCCTTTACACTGACCGTCAGCTTGAAGTTAATGTGATCAGTCCCTGTCTCATTCATGGTGAAAACTCAGCAAAGGTACAAACCCGCTCTGAATGTAGGAAGAGGAGAGGGTGCTGTCATTTTCCATGACAATTTCTCTGTATCAAACCCTGTGTTGTCCCTGCCTGGGAGTGTTTGATGGGAGCAATGTAGAGGACGCTTTACTTTCAGTTTAAAAGCGTAGGGGAAGCTATACTACTTCCAGTTTAAAAGAGTCGAGGGGGCTTTCCTCTATATCTAACCATGTACTATCCCTGTCCTGGAATATTGTTGGGGGCAGTGTAGAGTGACCTTTTAGTCTGTATCTAACCACTGCTGTTCCTGTCCTGGGAGTGTTTGTTGGAGACAATGTAAGCGGGTGCTTGGCTTTGTATCTAACTCAGTGCTATATCAGTCCAGGGAGATTTTAATGGGGACAGGGTAGAAAGAGCTTTAAGTACCCTTGTGGTGCAATGGTAGTATCCCTATCTCTTAGCCAGGAGGCCTTAGTTCAAGTCCCACTTGCTCCAGAGGTGTGCCAGAGCAGCTCTTAATTGATTAGAAAATATTTAGAGAGAGCTTTACTCTATATCTAACCCCATGCTGTGCCTATCCTGGGAATGTTTGCTGAGGCAGTGTAAAAAAGCTATTAGAGAGAGAACAGTGCCCTGGGATTAGTTGGATGAGTTTGGGATGGGATTAATACTAAGTTGACATAGGGCTGAAGGAAGAGTGTTTGGATATTTTAATATTTCTGTTTTCACCGATGTTGAAATACAATCATTCACTCGTTTGCCATTTAACATCTTTCCTCTTCTCTTCCCACTGCATGGATCTTTAGCTGTTGGTGCCTCATGTTCGATTTACCATTGCAATCAACACCAAAGCAAGGGAGCAGCTGATCTGTGAGTGTGGCCTCTTTGACAAGGTAAACGCAGCTGTGAGGAGCTGTTTTCATTGGTACAGTCTCAAGTTATGTGTGTCTGATATTTGTCTGGTTGTATACAGGCGAATGGCACAGGAGGAGGGGGCCATGTTCGAATGGTTCAGCGAGCCATGTCCAGCCTCACCTATAAATCCTTCTGCTTTCCTGAGAGCATCAAGATGCGTGGACTAGACAGCACAGAGGCTCTTCCTTATTACTACTACAGGGATGACGGCCTGAGAGTCTGGGAGGCAGTCCAGAGGTAATTTGGGGGCCGTCTCCCTTTCCCAAAATCTGGATTTCAGGATGGGTTGAACCCAAGTGCTCAGGGCACGGGGGAGATAGTGTTGTTGTGGTACTGTACTTGAATGCATCATCCATTGGCCCCAGGTTCATCTAGGCATCCAGAGGTCCCAGTTTAAGGCTCTAAGTGTTCAAGTCCTCCTGTGGCACCTGATGTGGTCTAAACTCATTTAATAACAACTGAATAGAAACATTAGTCTTAGTATTTATTATTAATTGTTATAAAGACCACATGTCACTAATGTCCTTTCTGGTTTTTTTTTAGCCGGGTCTGGCCTACATTTGGTTCCAGGCACAAATCAATGTGGTTGACTCTTAATTCTGCCCTCTGACATTGTCCTCATGAATCCCTCAGTTCAAGGGCAGTTAGGGATGAGTATCAAATGCTGGCCTTGCCCAAGCTGTCCACATCACAGAACCTTAGAAATGTGGTGCCTCAGAAGGAGGCCATTCAGCCCATCATGCCTGCACCTGTTCTCTAACCAACTGCCAATCTCCTGCCCGTTCCCCATAATCCTGAACACCATTTTTATCCAAATAATCATCCCCTCTTGAATGCCTCAATTGAATCTGCCACCAGCAGACCTCTAGGCGGTGAATTCTTTACCTTAATTACTTGCTGTGTGAATAAATTTACTCTTACATCATCCTTGCTTCATTTGCACATCATTTGAATTCTATGCTCCTATCATTTTTATCTCTTTTACAAGAGGAAACAGTTTCCTCCATCTACTCTATCCAACCTGCTCATGACTTTGAAAACCTCTGTCTGACCTTCATAAAATAAGCGACAGGTTTAGACAGAGGATCTCGATCGGCGCAGGCTTGGAGGGCCGAAGAGCCTGTTCCTGTGCTGCAATTTTCTTTGTTCTTTGTTCAAATCTCCTCTCCACTTTCGTTTTCCCCACCTGATCCTTTCTAAATACCGCTGCCCCAAATGCCTTCCTTTGCTGAGAAAGGTTGTGTGCACTATTGCTTTCCTCACCAGCTGACCTGCAGTCCAGCAATAACTCTGTGTGTTTGCATTGATAAATGAAGGCAAGACGCTTGTGTCAGTAGGCACAGCTAAAACCCAGGACTAATTCTCAAACAGAATGACACCTCCCACAGTGAGGCTTCCAGGATTCATAGGGCTCAGTGATAGTGCTTGGAAGAGTGGCAAATGTATGAAAAAGGGCTTTAAAAATGAAGAGAATGTAATCTCGATAGGAATTCTGAAGAAATTAAAAAGGCACATTGTCATTCTCCAGGTGTGTCAATGTCCCTCAGCAATTTTAAGGCAAATATCTCACCATTTCCACTTCCCAGGTCAGTGTGCACACACAAGTTCACAAAGTGCACGACCATCGACCAACACAGAACCCACCAGAGATTCCAGATTGAAGAAAACTGAGAAGACCAAGACATTAGAATATAACAACTAAGAGCAAAAGTAGACCATTCAGACTCTTCTGCCTTCTCCACCTTCCAATATAATCATGACTGATCTCATCTCAGCCTCAGCTCTACTTTCCTGCCTGTTCTCCATAAGCCTTCAACCCATCACTAATTAAAAACCTGTCTATCTCCTCCTGAAGTTTATTCAATGTTCCAGCGTCTACTATGCTCTGGGACAGTGAATTCCGCAAGATTCATGACCCTTTGAGAGAAATACTTTTCCTTTATCTCTGTTTTAAAACCGATACCCTCTTATCCTAAAACTGTGACCCCTTGTTCTATATTGCCCTACATGAAGAAACATCCTCTCTATATCTACTTTGTCAATCTCCTTTAGCATCTTGTATACCTCAAAGTGCACTTCTGAAACAGTGAGACCTTTCTGTCTTAATTGTTATTGATGAGTGTTCCTTTCTTTCTGACAGTTTTGTCACTGAAGTGGTGAACATCTACTATGATAATGATGAGGCTGTTCAGACAGACACAGAACTGCAGGCCTTCGTGAAAGATGTTTTTGTGTATGGGCTGAAGGACAATAAAAGCACAGGTAACTGCCCGGTAACAAAGGTGACTTGAATAGTATTGAGCAACAGAGTTCCCTCATTGTGCAGGCTTAGCTGCTTGGTCTCCCAGCTATGGAGGAATTCATCTCCATGTTTAGATGTACTTGCTGGAGCTGGGCTGGATACATTAGCACCCTTATGTACCTCACCCATGACTACTGCTAAGGTACCAGTCTTGACACTGCATTTGGGGTCTACATGAATGGGAAAAACCTCACAGCTCAGTCAGGCCCTGACCTCCCGTAGATAATAGGTAGCATTCAACATGTGTCAGGGTATATTCTTGGAGCTCCATGTGTGATCTTGTTTCATATCATTGCACTGCCTAGCCCTGCAGATTTCTTGTCCATCAATGTAACTGTAGCCAAGGTTTCTCTGAACCCTTGGGAAGTTGAGGTAGTGCTACAAGTCAGGAAAGTGAGCAATTAAAATGAGTGCCATCAGGTGTGAAACCGCCTGCGCAATCTATGAGATTCTAGGTCTGTGCAGCTTCTGAATATGAGAATCAAAGAGAGGGAAAAGCATACTTGACCTCATCCTTACCAATTTGCAGATGTATCTGTCTTTGATAGTATCAGGATGAATGACCACTCCACAGTTTTTGTGGAGATGAAGTCCCACTCTAATACTGAGTATACACTGCATTGCACTATCACCATGCTATTTGAGATAACAGAGTTCAAACAGACCTAGCAACTCAAGACCGGGCATTCATGAGGTGCTGTGGGCCATCAACAGCAACAAAATTGTGCTCCAGCACAACCTGCAACATAGCAGCTCAGTCTATCCCCCACTCAACCATTACCATCAGGCCTGGCTCAATGGAGGTGTAGGAGGGCATGCCAGAAACATCGCCAGGTATGTCTGGAAATGAGTTGCCAGCCTGGGGTGAAACCACCAAACAGGACTACTTATCAAACACCATTAAGCAACAAGCAATAAGAGACAGAGCTAAGCAATTCCACAACCAACACAGTAAATCTAAACTCTGCAGACCTACCACATCCAATTAGGAATGGTGGTGGACAATTAAACAACTCATTGGAGGAGGAGGCTCCACAAATATCCCCATCAAAAAGCACAACACATCAGTGAAAAGACAACGCTGAAGCATTTGCCACATCTTCAGCCAGAAGTGCCAAGTGAATGATCTATTTTGGCTTCATCCAGTGGTCTCCAGCAGCACAGATACCAGTCTTCAGCCAATTCAATTTACTCCAATGTGATATCAAGAAATAATTGAAAGCTCTGGATACTGCAAGGGCTATCATAAAATCCCTACAATGCAGGCCATTCAGCCCCTTGAGTCTGTGCTGACACTCTGCAGAGCATTCCATCCCTCACCCTACTCCTGTGACACTGCACACATTCGTAAGCCACCTAGCCTGCACATCCCTGGACACCAAAGGGCAATTTAGCGTAGCCAGTCCTCCTAACCTGCACATCTTTGGACTGTGAGAGGAAGCCAAAGCACCTAGCAAAAACCCCTCGCAGACCCACAGAGAACATACAAACTCCACACAAGCGTCCAAGGCTGCAACTGAACCCAGGTCCCTTGGTGCTGTGAGGCAGCAATGCTGAACACTGAGCCAGTCTGCCACCCTTAGTATTGAAAAGATGCACTTCAGAACTGTTCTAATACAGTTACAACACTGGTATATACCTGACAATGTGAACAACTCCCCAGTTTCATCCTGTATCTAAAAAGTAGGACAAATCCAACCCTGCCAAACACTGTCCTGTCAACCTACTCTCGATCATCAGTAAAGTGATGGGAGGTGTCACTAAAAGCGCTAACAAGCAGCATCTGCTCAGCAATAACCTGCTCAGTGATGCCCAGTTTGGTTCCACCAGGGCCACTCAGCTCCTGACCTCATTACAGCCCTGGTTCAAACATGGACAAAAGAGCCGAATTCCAGAGGTGAGGTGAGAGTGACAGCCCTTGATATCAAGGCTGCATTCAACCGAGTGTGGCATCAAGGAGCCCTAGCAAAACTGGAATCAATGGATATCAAGAGGCAAAGTCTCCAGTGGTTGGCGTCATCCCTGACATATAAGAAGGTGGCTGGTTATTGAAAGTCAGTCATCTCAGCTGCAGGATATCTCTGCAGGAGTTCCTCAGGGTAGTGTCCTAGGCTCAGCCATCTCCAGCTGCTTCATCAATGACCTTCCCTCCATCATAAGGTCAGAAGTGAGGATGTTCGCCGATGATTGCACAATGTTTAGCAGCATTCACGACTCCTCAGATACTGACTCAGCTGTTGTTCAATTGCAACAAGATCTGGACAATATCCAGGCTTGGGCTGACAAGTGGAAAATGACATTTAAATGCCAGGCAATGATGATCTCAAATAAAAGTCAATATAACTACCACACCTTGATATTCAATGGACCCAGCACTGAATGCCCCACTATCAACCATTTTGGGTTATTATTAACCAGAAACTCAAGTGGGATCACTGTAGTATGTTGCTAGTGACCTACCCCTGGACCGGAAGGCCTGGGTTCACGTCCCACATGCTCCAGTGTTGTATAATAACATCTCTAACAGGTTGATTATAAAAATAGGTTAATTTAAAAATAAATAAATAAATGCTGACTACAAAAGCAGGTCAAAAACTAGGAAGTCTGTGGTGTGTAACTCACCTCCTGACTCCCCAAAGCCTGCCCACCATCTACAAGGCACGAGTCAGGACTGTGAGGGGATACTCCCCAGTTGCCTGGATGAGTACACCTCCAGCGACAGTCAAGCCGCTTGATACCAACCAGGGCAAAGCAACCCGCTTGATTGACACCACATCCTTAAATATTCAGTCTCTCTACCAACGACCCTCTGTAGCAGCAATGTGTACTATCTGCAAGATGCACTGCAGAAACTCACCAAAGATACGCAGACAGCACCTTCCAAACCCACAACCACTTCTATCTAGAAGGACAAGGGCAGCAGATACATGGGAACACCACCTCCAAGTTCCCTTCCAAGCCACTCAACATTCTGACTTTGAAATATATCGCCGTCCCTTCAGTGTCACTGGGTCAAAACCCTGGAACCTTCTTCCTAAGGGCATTGTGGGTCTACCTACATCCCTGTGGACAGCAGGAGTTCAAGAAGGCAGCTCACCACCACCTTCTCAAGGACAGCTCAGGACAGGCAATAAATGCTGGGCCCAGCCAGTGACAGCCATCTGCCTCAAGCGAATTAAAAAAATGAAATCACAAGTTAAACAGAAACATCCTGGAGGATTGGGCTGTGTGACAAACTTTCCCACCCTCCTCCCCAGAATCTTTCTCCCTGTTCACCACACACTCCATGTGTGACAGTTCCCTGGAGACTGAGCTAAACCCCTCCCCCAATTTCTCCTGAGCTTTTATCATGCTTTCATCCGTTGTCTCTCGTAAGTTCTGAGGAGCTGGCATTTCTGCAATACCTCTTCATCACTCAGCCTCTAATTCCGTAGCTTTGTGCTGTGCTCCATTGCCCAGATCAAACGGAATCCAGGTTCAGCTTGACCAGGCACTGGACAGTTTGGGGATAACTCCCCTCTAATTGCAGCTTATATTCAGAGATATCCATTCAGTCCAGCAGCAAACTGGAGTCAATCTGGCTTCCATACTCTTCACTGACATTTCACAGTGTAATACAAATGTTAGTCTGCTCTCTCCACTTTGGAACCAACCCTCCTCTTTGGTTTAATATTCAAAACTGCTCATACACACAGCTGAACAGTTATTTTGCATTACTAAATCACTCATGGTATATTTCTATTAATCTATTAACTACCCCAGTAAATTACTTGTGTTTCCAATTGAATAATTTACATGCAAAGCCTGTTATAGGTCAATGCAGACCATTAAAGATGAGGAAGAGGTTGGCAAAGGGAAAAGGGAGTACCTGTTTAAAATAATAAGCCACCAGCAAGTTACCTGTTTCAGAAAGTAAACAACTAACAATCACCACCCACCAGGGGCCCAAACCAACCCTTTTTTATTGTCAAATCAGCACCAAGTTACTGTGTCTCTTCTTTGACTAAACTAACAAAATACAAGCACTGCCCGCCGGAACAGTACAACAATAACCAAAGGGAAGGTGAGCAAAAGAGGGAGATGATTAGATTAAGATTGCATCAGACAGAAAAGGTATACTCTCCAGCCCCCAAGGTGTCCACCTTTTTCTGAATGCTGTTGCCTATCCCTTAAGCATCAGTTATGGAGCGTGTCCCTCGTACATGCTGATCTGGACCAGCATTTACACTGATGTCATTACGCACAATGTCAATATACATAGGACTGTGTGGAGCCTGCTAGCACCCACATCCCTCTGGCTTTCAGCTGTTGCAGCTTTTACATCACTGAGAGAAAACGGCAGCATCCTGACAGGTTTTCACTCCACTTCTCAGCCCAGTTGGAAAACACACGTCCTTACCCGCTCTGGGACACTGGGGAGGGTTGTCACACACTGTCCTTACCCGCTCTGGGACACTGGGGAGGGTTGTCACACACTGTCCTTACCCCCTCCAGGACATTGGAAGGAGTGTCACACACTGTTCTTTCCCCCTCTAGGACATTGGAAGGAGTGTCACACACTGTTCTTTCCCCCTCCGGGACACTGGGGAGGAGTATCACACACTGTCCTTCCTTACCGCCCCCCCGCCCCGAGACGTTGGAAGGAGTGTCACACACTGTCCTTTCCCCCTCCGGGACATTGGGGAGGGGTGTCACACACTGACTTTTCCCCCGCCAGGACAGTAGGGAAGCGTGTCACACACTGTCCTTTCCCCCTCCGGGACATTGGAAGGGGTGTCACACACTATCCTTCCCCCCAGGACATTGGAAGGGGTATGACACACTGTTCTTTCCCCCCTCCCCCCCGGGATATTGAAAGAGGTGTCACACATTAACGTTTCCCCCTCTGGGACATTGTAGCGGTGGAGGGGGGGAAATCACATGTCCTTAGTGTTAAGAACACCTTGGAGCATTGGAATGCTGATGGACCTCTGGGCTATTCAGACCCGTCAGGTAAAACATTTATTCAAAAATCCTCAGTTACATTAGACTAATGACAGATTTCCTTTTACAGGCTTTCCCAAAACAATCAAGACAATTGAGAAGCTGATTGAATATCTGACTGTGGTCATCTTCACTGCCTCTGCTCAACATGCTGCAGTCAACTTTGGCCAGGTATTGCGTTCATATCATTCACAGATTCCTCACTGTTCTTTGACTAGTTTGTTACAATCTGGTGGAACAGTAGATCGGTGCACCTCCATTAAGTGACTGAGGGGCACATATCGGCCAGCAATGCATGGCACCTTTTATTGGAGTTTGGAGAACAGAAAGTGGCCCCAATGGCATTTAGAATATGCATGAAAAGTGAGGATAAGGAGCTCAGCTTAAAGTCACCAGGCAACTGATTACTGATGTACTCGGCGCTGGGGAAGCTTTCTCAGTTCTAGCGTGGATCTTTGGCAGTAGGTAGAAAGTCTTACACCATAAGACCACAGGAACAGAAATGGCCATTTGGCCCATCAAGTCTGCTCCGCATTCAATCATAGTTGATATATTTGTCAACCCCATTCTCCTGCCTGCTTCTTGTAACCCTTGATTTTCTTGCTAGTCAAGAATTTATCTATCTCTATCTTAAATACCCTCAATGACTTGGTCTCTACAGCCCTCTGTGGCAATGAGCTCCACAGATTACCCAGCCTGTGGCTGAAGAAATTCCTCCTCATCTCAGTTCTAAAGTGTCGGCCCTTCATTCTGAGACTGTACCATCTGGTTGTGGTCTCCCCTACTAGTGGAAACATCTTCTCTATGTCCACTCCATCCAGGCCTCTCAGTGTTCAGTAAAGTCACCCCTTATTTAGACATGGAAAGTTCTCAATTTTACCACAGCTTTGTCGGAGTCAGCACCCAAAGTGTCTGATTCTCTGACACCCATTCTTTAAGCTGTGAGCCAGGGCTCCCTGATTGGACCAGATTAAAAGCCCCACACAAGGAATTCATATTCTGTGATATCCAGCTGGCTGACCTTGTTACAATCATGTCAGGGATCACTGGCCTAAGATCCATAAGGATTTCCCAAGACCAGTGAACTAAGTATATTGAGGGAGTGAGGATAGTCGTACTTTGGAGGGTTATAAAAGTTGAATATAATAAAGAAAACTGGAAAAAGATATGGGGCAATGATACATTCATAGGAAAAAAAAACCAGCCAAGGATAAGAAGAGAATTGAGGGAAGATAGTAAAAATGACTCGAGGAACAATATGCAAAAGACACAATTAAAATGTGAACTTTGGAAACCCTGCAGCTGGCTAGACAGAACCTACTCAAAGGGGACCCTTCCCATTTATAAGCTTCTGTTTGACATTCTGGTTGGGAAGGATGCTGATGGTGCTATCCCAGGGAAATGTGGATCTTTGACTCTAATAGCCAGTGGGTGTGAGACCTTGGCACTTGATCAGGCTCCTACCCACCCAATATCTAACTTGTTGATACCAGATCCGCACTAACTTTAGCCAGGTCACTTCCTGCCATGGATAGGGAAAACCAGCTGCAGGAACTGTACTTGGGAGAAATAGGGATGTTGGCGTGGGAGAAGAAGTGCTGGAAAGAAGTGGGAGTTTGGGTCGGGGAGGTCAGCTCCTCCTTTGTGGAGCCTGGTATATTCTCAGAGCTGGTTCACTTCCTGAAGAAAGAGCGATATATTCTTAAGGCTAAAGGGATGGAGAATATGAGGTGAAAGTGGGAACAGGGTACTGAGTCGGATGATCAGCCATGATCCAATTGAAGGTGGAGCAGGCTCGAAGGGCTGAAAAGCCTACTCCTGATCTTCTTTTCTATGTTTCCTCACTGTGTTCATTGAAAAGGAACATAGAGCAGAGGTCAAATCATTGCCAAAGTGTGCGTGCTGAGAAAGGACCATGCTTTAACTGCCTGTCCAGAAGTGCCAGTAAAAATTGAAAGTACTGGGACTCGGCAGGTAGGCTGCCTGGTAAATTTTAATTCCTTATCCACCAGTTGAACCATATTCTCACAAGTGAGGATCAAATTGGAGAGAAGAAACCAATATCCTTCTTGACTGTATTGTTAGTTCTATGTTGTAATTGTTTTTATTTAAAGTATGATTGGTGCTCGTGGATCCCAAACTCTCCTCCCACAATGCGGCAGCCCCCGCCCTGCAAGAAAGGTGTTGTGAATGTGGAGTACATCATTGAGAGTCTGCCAGACAGAGGGCGCTCGTGCTGGCACCTGGGTGCTGTGTGGGCACTCAGCCAGTTTCAGGACAATGAGGTAAGGATACAGTAAGTAACCAATCTCTGTTTGTAGGGATATGATTACAGGAGACTCCCAGGGCAGGAGGTTCAGTGCCCTGTAACCCTGAGACCACATCACCATCACTGGCACTTAACAAAGGGTCATGTCAAGATAGCAATATAAAATAAAAGCTCATTGTACAGGGCATTGGTGAGAATGCTTCGGGAGCACTGTATATAGATTTGGTTACCTTATCTGAAAAAGGATGTATTTGTATGAGTACATCCCTGGGATGAAAGGCTTATCCCCCAAGGAAGGTTGGTCAGACTCAGTCTGTATCCATCATAGTTTTAGGAATGTGGGAGGTGATCTCATTGAGGAGACTCCGCAGGGTGGATATGAGAGGGTGTTTCCCATAGAACACAGTTCTGAAGAAAGGTCACTGGACCTGAACTCTGCTTTCCATCCATGGATGCTGTCAGAACTGCTGAGCTTTTCCAGCAGTTTCTGTTTTTGTTCTCATTTCCAACATCCCCAGTTCTTTGACTATTCAATTTTTGTTCATTTCTTTCCATTTTTCTCGACCTAATTCTGTATTGAATCCATTTAAGATGAATGGAATTTACTCACAAACACCCCACTATCACCATGCTGTGTCTTGTAGTTTCCAAAAATGTAAAGTAATTATACTCTTAGACCATAATGCTGGAGCTTCATCCAATATATTTGTCAGATTGCACCTTGTGTTGAATTATTGCTTGGTATTCTGTTATGTGACCATAGTGTAGTAGCACCTCATCAGGAACTCTGGATAATTTATTACACATGTGTACAAGCATATATATCTCATATCATATTAGAATAACATAACATGAGATGATTTATATAAATATTTATCAAAAATGATTGTTATTTCTGCAGCTCTTCCTTGGAATGTATCCAGATGAACACTTCATAGAAAAACCTGTCAAGGAAGCTATTCAGAATTTCCAAGCGCACCTTCAAGAAATTACACATCGCATTGCAGAACGCAATAAGGATAAGAAGCTCCCATATTACTACTTCTCTCCAGACAGAATCCCCAACAGTGTGGCAGTCTAAGGGTCTGATATACCTCAAACAGAGAGAGAGAGAGAATCTAGTCAATTGGAATAGGCAGAAAATCAGACAGAGGATCTCTGCTTCCTGCTTTACATGTTTTGCAGTCAGCCCCTCTTGTTAAAATCATCGCTTCTGATTTCTTTTTAACCATCTTCTGTTTAAAGTGTTGGTGAGAATGTGAGGTTTTAGCTTTGTCAGGCTTTGGTGCATTGAGCACAGGCAACCCTGCTTTAACCCTGAGAGTTCCTTACCCTCAATCCTGGAGGTAAAGCTCCCCAAATTTACCTCAGCGCAAGCTAGTGAAGAAAATCTGGGCCCCTGGTTATTCTAATTTGGTTCTTGGTTTGTAACATTTTAAACTTGTTTCATCTTTTGGAATGCCGTATTTATTGCCCATCTCTATTTGCCCCTGAAAAGATGGTGAGAAGGTGGCTTTCTTGATCCAGTGCAGTCCTTAAGGCAAGAGTGTTTGTTGTTATGTGGGATGGTCCAGGATTTTGATCTGGCAACAATGAAGGAATGGAGAGCTGAATCCAAATTTGCTGCACAATGGCTCAATGGTTAGCGCTGCAGCCTGACAGTGCCAAGACCCCATGTTCAATCCCACCTTCGAGTGACTGCCTGTGTGGACTTTTTACGTTCTCCCTGTGTCTGTGCCTACTTCTTCTGAGTGCCTTGATTTTTTCCCACAGTCCAAAGATGTGCAGTCTGGGTGGATTAGCCAGGGGAAATGTGGGGTTAGAGGGTAGATGGGTGGGTCTGGATGGGATGTTCTTTGGCGGGTTGGTGTGGACTTGATGGGCCGAATGGCCTGCTTCCACAATGTAAGGATTCTCTATGATTCTAAGTCAAGATGACATTTAATTCATGAAGGGAGTTGAAGGTGGTGGGCTTCTTGTGACAATACTATCCTCATCCTCATTGACAACTGTTGCCAAGTTGGAGAATTCTATCACATTATGTTTAAAAACAAACACAACAGCAATCCCTTGTCACCAAGGAGTGCTTCTTTAACCAGATTGTCTTCTAACCAGGCAGTTAGCTGCAATGAGGAAATCATTTGAGTAGACCAGGGTAGCTCTGAATGTTCCATATTTCACACCCGACACAATTCTCTTGAGAACTGTCCAGTTGAACCCACATCAGCGACAGCCCTTTTGGGAGAAGATTCTAAGCTTCCACTTGTTCTTGTGTGCATAGATTTTCTGATCATTGGAATGTTTTCACTCTGGTTATAAACAGGTTACAAAAGTGTTCCATTTTTACAAAACGCGCTAAGGTTTATAGGTTTGACAAGAAGCAACTCAAGTGAAATTGTTTTACTTTATATCTGTTTCTGTTTCCCTTTCTCTGTAATCTCCTCCAACCCTTCAACTCTCTGAGCTCCGCACACCACCCATTCTGGACATGACTTCATTCTCCATTTTAATTGCTCTATCACAGGTGACTGTCTGTTGGCTAGGTCCGAAACTCTGGAATTGTCCTTTGCGTCTGCTCCTCGCATTCCTCTTTGAGAGGTTCCACCAAACTTTGATCAAGCTTTTGATATCTATCCCCATATTATCTTATGAGACTCAGCATAACAGATTGCTTCATAAAAATCCTCCATGTTTTATTGCAGCAAAGGTGCAGGATGAGTGCAAATTGTTGTTACTTCAGCAGAGTGTCTGCAGGAGCAATTTTAATATCGAGTGTTATTTAGTAGGGTCATAGATATAGGAGCCAAAGTAGGCCATTCAGTCCACTCGTCAGCTGTGCCATTTTGTAAACTCATGGCCATTTGGAGGGCAGTGTTTAGAACAGTCAGTATGGGATACAGCCACTTATGGAGAGCTCCTGTAAAGGGCGTGGCATAGCTCCTTCATGGGAAAGGCTATACGTGTCAAGAATGAGAAGGAGTGTTATGGAGTGATAGATATGAGACACAGTAAACAACAGCACATGACGTAGCACATTTCTGAAGAAGGGTCCTCACTTGAAACATCAACTTTCCTGCTCCTCTGATGCTGCCTGGCCTGCTGTGTTCACCCAGCTCCACGCTGTGTTATCTCTAGCACATAGCTTAGATCTGTATCCCATGCCCGAACCCTCAACAAACTTTCCCTTTTCAAAATGACCATCTCATCACACATACAAAATTAATGGGAAGGAGTTCTCTTTAACAGAATGTGGATGTTACTGGTTGGGCCAACATTTATTGTGAATCCCTAATTGCCATTGAGCTGCCTGGCTTGCTGGTGCATTTCAAAGAGTAGTTAAAAGACAACTGCATCACCGTGGCTGTGGAATCATGTTGGGCAAACCAGGTAAGGATTGCAGTTTCCCTCCCTCAAGTGAACCAGATCATTTTTAATCAGTCCATCATAGTTGTCATGGGCACAATCACTGAGACTAGTTTTCAATTTCAGATGTACTTATTGAATTTAAGTTCTGCCAACTGCCTTGGGGGGGATTTGAACCCACAAATCCAGAGCAGTAGTCTGGGTCTTTGGATTCCCATTCCAGGGACATTATCACCTTAGCTGTGAACAGATGCTTTGTAACATTGTAGTAAATCTTGACACGACCAACCCCCCCCCCCCATCTCCCGCTTCTCACCCCACCAGCACTTATTCATAAAAGTGTGGTCCACCAGTTCATTGTCTATAACAAAGGCCCATTCTGGTGAACCTATATTACAGACTGTAATGCCAAACTGTCCCTTCCTGAGAAATAGCACCCAGATCTGTAAACAGTCCTTTGGATAGGGTTAAACTAGAGCTGGATAAATAAACAAACATGATAACCATCACCTCACTCTGCATCCCACTCTTCTAAGGTGAAAAATCAACATTATCTTTTGAGATAACAAAGTGTGGAGCTGGATGAACACAGCAGGCCAAGCAGCATTTTAGGACCAGAAAAGCTGATGTTTCGGACCTAGACCCTTCATCAGAAAAGAGTCTCTCTCCCACTGCAACTCTCTTGTAGGACCTCTCTCCCACTGCAACTCTCTTGTAGGACCTCTCTCCCTCTGCAACTTTCTTGTAGGATCTCTCTCCCTCTGCAACTCTCTTGTAGGACCTCTCTCCCTCTGCAACTCTCTTGTAGGATCTCTCTCCCTCTGCAACTCTCTTGTAGGACCTCTCTCCCTCTGCAACTCTCTTGTAGGATCTCTCTCCCTCTGCAACTCTCTTGTAGGACCTCTCTCGCACTGCAGCTCTCTTGTAGGATCTCTGTCCCACTGCAACACTCTTGTACTTTGTTATCTCGGTTTCTCCAGCATCTGCAGTTCCCATAATCTCTGATACATTCTCTTTTGTGCCTGTTCACTTGTTTGGAGTGTTTTCTGTGCATAGTTGCCAGCTTCTGAACTATTTAGACATTCCTTTAGGCCAATGAAGAAGAAATCAGACTGGCTCACTATTTAACTCCGTCTGTGTTGGTTTCTCCGTGGCCACAACAACTGAGAGAGAGCCCAAGACAGCTCCTAATGGACACCACCAGCAGCATTTCCTCTAACTTTCTTCTGGGCTGCATGAGCCTCTAAAGTAACACCACTCACTGTGTGCAGAGCATCAGAGCTACTGTGTGCATGCATTTTAGAGAGAACTTCGAGCACTGTCGCATCCCATTGATTGGACTTAATATTGTTTATTCCAACTCTGTTTCCTCCCACCAAACCAATTCCAGAGAAATGCCTAAAGGTGGTGTTTTATTTTTGTTCATGGTCAGTTTTGTGGAACCTTGTTGAATGCCATTTGCACACCTTCATAAAAACCTGTAAACACAGCCACATCCACCAAGTTAGTTACCATCTTACAATATTTAACCAGGTTTCCTAGAACTGACTTACTCTTTACGAAAGCATGTTGGATCTCTCTCATTTCTTATCTATCCAATTATGCATATTCATCCTGTGCCAAATAAAAATAGAATATGGAGATGATTTTAAATTTCTAGTTTATCACCTTCTCTTAGATTATGAAGTGTCTTTGTAATTTTCCAGTCTATGGGAACAATCCCAGAATTAAAAAAAGCTTTGGACAGTCATAACTCTCTGGAGCATGTACGATTTTCCCAGTTTCTTGCTTTAACATTGTGGAATGGGAATGTATAAAGGGGGTTTACTAATGAAGAGTTTACTAATGAAGATAATGGTTCCAGTGATGACACAATGTCACAGCAGTATGTCAACAAAGTGACCTCTTGCTGGGGTCTAGTCCAGCTGATATTTAAACTCGGGGGGTAAGTCACTAAGCCAGAAATTAGCCTGAACATCATCTGATGTAATAAGGAGGAAGATAGTCTCCATGAACCATTGCAACGGGCAGTATGAGCTTCTACAACGAAAACAGGGAGATGCCTCTGGATTAAAGATGGAAACTCTTGCTTTAGACCCTTCTGTATTATAATGCTACACTTTTGATAGTTCATTTTTGGTATTACAAGCTCATAAAATATGGAATGCTTCCATTAAAGATGTCTTTATAAATGTTGCTTGATGTGATGTTTTATTGTATAGTAGGGAATTGAAGGGCTACATCTGGCAGCTGTGACCTATCAATGTGTGAGTCAGTTGGTGGTGGAGGTTTGATCGCACAGTGGGACTATTGTGCTTCTCAGACACAGCCTTCCACAAGTGAACGTGTTTCTCACGGTTCCCTTTCCTCCTGAAATCTGCCTGAGCAGAATCTTGTGCCCCCTCCCCTGGCAGGTTTGGGTGCTGGGAAGCATTTAATCAGATGGTGGGTGGGGAATCTGCCAACTTCCCACTTCCACTCGAACTGAGTTCATGGTGAGAAGGCAAGTGGATACCCCTCAGATGGTATTTAAAGGCCACATCCCCTCCACCTCTGATATTAGCCACACAGTTTGGGGAGGTGTTCAGTGTGTAATGTAAGTAGAAGTACATCTTGGCATGTTTACATTGGGAACCTGAAAAACATTCAGTAGCTGATCCAGTGACCTGTCTTTGGGAGGACCTGTCGATCAACTACTTTTTTGCGGACTGCCCTATCACCATACTGTGTGACCTTTACCCCACTCCCGAACTCCATCTCAGTTCCACATGCCCTGGGGAAGACCCAGAGACAGGCACTAGCACTAAAACAATTGGGACAGAAGACTCCAACATGAGTGGAAGAGAAATGAGTCAAAGGGTGATATGACAGGAAGGTAATGAGTCGATTGGTTTTGGACAATCTGTTGTTTGGGACTCTGTTTCGATTCCAGTCATTGCTCAATGAGCACGGGAAAAGAAAGCTTCTGGTGTCAGATAAGACGTAACTGTAGGTGATGGTGATAGTGATAGATGGTGAATAAAGTGTCAACAACTGAATAACCAGCAAAGGGCTGACATATAATCCAATTAAGTGAGGCAGAGAAATATTCACAAAAAATTAAAAAGATGGTGACGCTGGAGACAAGCCATGAAGAAGGCCTTGACTGCGATCTTGGGTTTGTGTTGCGGTACAGAAATCTTCCTTACTGTTCTGACACCATCACCTTGATAAATTGTTATCATCTCTCTACCTTAACTGGTTTGTACAGTTTTAAATTTGGCATGCAATTCCAGCCATTTAATTTGTCCAACACCACCTTTTTAATTTTTTTGTAATTATCCCTTTGCCTCGTTTAATCAAATTAGAAGTCACGGTGGCTCAGTGGTTAGCACTACAGCCTCACAGCGCCAGGGACCTGGGTTCGATCCCAGCCTCAGGCGACCGTCTGTGTGGAGTTTGCACATTCTCCCTGTGTCTGTGTGGGTTTCCTCCAGGTGCTCCGGTTCCCTCCCACAATCCAAAAATGTGCAGGCTAGGTGGATTGGCCCTGCTAAATTGCCTGTAGTGTTCAGGGGTGTGTGGGTTATAGGTTTGGGTGGGATGCTCCAAGGGGCAGTGTGGACTTGTTGGGCCGAAGGGCCTGTTTCCACACTGTAGAGAGTCTGATCTAATCTAATCCCTTTAGTGGTTATTCAGCTGTTGACACTTTACTTACACTTTAGTCACCTACAAAGACTTGTTCTCTGACACTCCACTCACGCCAGTTGTATGATCTTTTGATCTCTCTGCCCTTGATCTCTCTGTGTCTGTGTGCTAAACTCTCTCACTATACCTGATGAAGGGGCTGCATTCCAAAAGCTAGTGTGATTTCAAATAAACCTGTTGGACTATAATCCGGTGTCGTGCAATTTCTAATATTATCCACTCCGGTCCAATGAAAATAATCCTAATCTACTCAACCTTTCTTCATAGCGAGTGCCCTCCATACCAGGCAACATCCTGGTGAACGTCCTCTGCACCCTCTCCAAAGCATCCACATCCTTTTGGTAATGTGGCAACCAGAGCTGTATGCAGTACTCTAAATGTAGCCAAAACAAAGTCTTATACAACTGTAACATGACGTCAACTCCTGTACTCAATACCCCGTCCGATGAATAAAAGCATGCCATATGCCTTCTTGACCACTCTATTGACCTGCGTTGCCACCTTCAGGGAACAGTGGACCTGAACACCCAGATCTCTGTGTTCATCAATTTGTCCCAGGACTTTTCCTTGCCTCCTTCTGCTTGTCCCATGTGTAAATGAATGTCTGTGTTTGTTTAGTTTTGAATGGGGAATAGAATAGAATATCCTTTATTGTCATGTGTACTCAAGAACAGGAGTACAGTGAAAAGTTTACAATGTCACCTCTAATGGCACTGTCTGAGGTACAGAGTATCTAGATACAAATCATAGGTACATGAAGAGGAATAAAAAAGAAACAAAGTTGCATTACCGTACAGTGATTTATACTATAAGTTAGAAAGACATAGTTAAATGGACAAACATTACAGTCAGATAAACAAATTACAAATAAATATTGCATTACAAGTAGCTCAGCTCAGGAGCTTCCACATATGGTCTGACAGTCCATGCCACACCCCAGACCAACAACTGTTCCCGCTCAGCTCCAAGCCTCCAGCCCACTCCACCCTGGCCCTCAGCTGCTCCAGGCCTCCAGCCCGGTTCACTCTGGCCCTCAGCTGCTCCCGACCTTCAGCCAGCTCTGATCTGGCTCTCAGCTATTCCAAGCCTCCAGCCCATTCTGCTCCGTCTCTCAGTTATTCCAAGTCTCCAGCCCGTTCCACTCTGGACCTCAGCCGCTCCAAACCACTGCAGGCCTCTAACTGCAGCTCCTATCTGCTATTTACTCCAACCTGCTCCACTCTCATCTGCTTTAACCAGCTTCCTGCATCTCCAGGGTTTGGAAAGCAGGAGTTGCAGATTTTCACTACCTTTTGTTCAAGAAGGTACTTCCTCACATTCCTGACCTCGACTGAATTTTCAGATTATGCCTGTTGTTTTGGATTCTGCCTGAGAAGATACAGTCTTCTAAATTTAGGGATTCAATTGTTAATGTCTCTCGATTAACGAAATAGGTCTTATAAAACCTGCTGACTTTGCAATATTTAAAATGCATTCAGAGAGAAATTAGTTTGAGTTCATTTGAGCATAAAATGGGTGAAAATTCAGCAAAGGTTTTTTTGTGCAACTTCCTGTGCCGTGGTCATATTCTTGCTGCAAGTTGCTTCATAGAGAAATGTTAACTGGGGACTATGTGGGTTTGGGGAAAACGAAAAGAAGCTGACTTCAACCCAACAACTTCTGCATTTCACTCGAGCACATCAGCTTCATTCAACACCAGAGTTAAGTGTAGGTCCAGAAAGAGAAGTCATTGTAAGTGATTCTTTGGCTATTAACAGAGAGATAATGACAGAACTGGGCAAGAGCAGTCCATTCCAGCTGGCTGACAGTGGAAAGGTGTTGCTGGGCAATGTTGTGATCGATATTTGGGCTGAAGACAAAGCTGCAGTAGGTACAGCTGATCAGATTGACTGAATCTCAGTGACAAAAAGTCCATGAGGGCGGAGGAGACATACAGAGGGATTGAAGGCAATCAGAGTCCTGACATTGAATTCAAACATCAATGTAAAACTCTCTCTCGCTAACGTTTTGTCTCAATGTCCTTTAGTCAGAACTAATGTCTGAAGGAAGGTCATTGATCGAAAGTGTTAACTTTGTTTCCCTCCAGAGCTGCTGCTGCTATTTGCAGTTCATTTTTTTTTTGTTTTTGTTCGTCTCCCTCTAATCGGGTGATTCATGCATTATTTGGTAACTTGCCTCTCTCAAGGCAGTGGTGTGAATGAAGCTGTACCAGAGATAATAGGAACTGCAGATGCTGGAGAATCCGAGATAACAAAGTGTGGAGCTGGACGAACACAGCAGGCCAAGCAGCATCTTAGGAGCACAAAAGCTGGCATTTCGGGCCTAGACAGGCAAGTTGCCAAGTAATGCAAGAGTCACCCAATTCTCATTTTTAATTCTGAAGTTTGTCAGTGGTTTTTAATTGTCCTAATAAATTTATTTTCACAAATTGTGTTTAGCCCCATAGCAGTCACTTCAGCCAATGGTGACACTGGAACTGGAATGGACAGAAATGTGTAATTCCATTGTCTCACTTTTAATCCCCTCTTTCCCAGCCAGCAAGGGGTGTTGGACTGAAGAGAGAGAAAGAGTGAGACGGTCCCTCTGAACTCATCGCCTGCTTTCACGTGGGAAAACTTTCACGAGCGCTAAACCTGCCGACAAAGGTTAGTGCTCTTGTGATTTACAGGCAGCTTTCAATCTCGGGACTGTGTGGAGCAGACTCCTTCATCCGAGATAACAAGGTGTACGGCTGGATGCACACAGCAGGCCAAGCAGTGTCAGAGGAGCAGGAAAGCCGATGTTTCAGGCCTAGACCCTCTTTCATCACCTGGATGGTGGCATCATTGTCTCCCGAAAGCTGTCTCCCTGTCTACCATTGGCCTCAATACTTCTTCCCATCCCCACATCTGTCCTGTCACTATTGACCTCAATTCACAATGATTCACTGTCCTAGTCTCCCAGTCTCTCAGTCGCACTTCTTCTGCCCAGCCTCTCATACCAGAGATAACTGTGCCACATCCTTTTTTCTTCAAACAGGGATCTTTCTCCAAGCTTGAGTGAAGTTTTGACATTATTTTCTGCTCCATTTCTCTCACTTCTGCCCTCTACCCATCTTTCTGTGCTTATTGGGGATGTGGGTGTCACTGATTGGTACAGCATTTATTGCACATCCCTAATTGCCCTTGAGAAAATAGTGTTGAGTTGCCTTCTTAATCAACCAACCTCCATTTCTGTAGGTAGACCCACAGTGCAGTTAGGGAAGGAGTTCCAGGGTTTTGGCCCAGCAACAATGAAAGAATGCCAATAAATGCCCGAGTCAGGATAGTGAGTTGCTTAGACAGGAACTTGCAAGATGTGATATTCTCATGAGTCTACTGTCTTTGTCCTTCTAGATGGTAGGGGCTGTGGGTTTAGCAAGTGAAACATAGTAAATAGTCAGAGATTCAGTGATGACAATACCGTTGAAGTCAAGGGACAATGGTTAGATTTTCTCTCTTGTTGGAGACAATTATTTTCTGATACAAAGGATACTTGCCACTCATCATCCCAAATCTGGATATTGTGCAGATCTTGCTGTATTTGGACATGAAATTCCTTCAGTATCTGAGGAGTTGCAAATGGTGCTGAGCATTGTGCAATCAGCAGCGATCATTCCATTTCTGACCCTATGATGGAGGGAAGCTCATTGATGAAGTAGCTGAAGATGTTTAGGCCTCGGACATCACTGTGAGGAACTCCTGCAGAGATGTCCTGGAGTTGAGAAGACTGACGTTCAACAACCAGGACCATCTTCCTATGTATCAGGTATTACTGTAACCAGTGAAAAGTTTGCTCCCTGATTTTGATTATCTCCAGTTTTGTGAGGAGTCCTTGATGCCACACTTGGTCAAACACAGACTTGATGTCAAAACAGTCACTCTCATCTCATCCCTGGAATTCAGCTCTATCGCCTGTGACAAAACTTACTACTCCTCCAGAGTTGTTACAGAGCTACCCATCCCCTCACTCCCACCCGCCAATGTCCACATTCAATGTCATTTTTGGCAGCTCCAAGCCTGCCTCCCCTTCCTCTTCTAGCTTTTCAACAGGGCATTTCTGTCTGTGATACCCGAGTCAACTCTATCAATACCCCCAGCACCCATCCCTTCCAATGGCACCTTTTCTTGGTCAAATATCAAAACCAGAAGATCCCAACTTTTAACCGATTGAACTCAATCCAAGATGTTTCAGTAATGACAGGCTGATGCTTCTCAATCAGAAATTTAATAGCAGCATGTTTTTCAGGAGGGGAAAAGAAGTGTACTATTTTAAAGGCGTTTGAATGAGCATTAACACGCTGCCAAAATTACAAAGTTTAACCTTTTCTTGTCTCCTCAATGATTATACTGAAAACCGTTTCCTTTATGTCAACCCATCCTTGGACTTGGAAGTATAAAAGTCCTCTGAAGAAAGACCTCAATTCATGATACACTATTTCCTCAGGCCTTGCTCACTTTATAGTATATCAACTGAGTTCATTTCCTTTTGACACGTCCTGGCAGGCCTGGCAGTTGCATCTCATTGGGGATCCCGTAGCCTTCAGAACTCAATATCAAGTTCAATAATTTTATAATACAAACACCTTTTGCAGATTTATATTCGCAGAAATGTTCTATTTTGCTCAAAAAGCGCACAATTTGTAGACAGTCAGTCAACATGACATTTTATAAATTCCTACTTTAGAAGTCTGATACCAAGTTGAAACACAAATAGATTCTAAACAGGGCCTCACAACTAACATGCATTGTCTGACCTGAGATGTCACCTCTTCTTTGATAAAATCTTTACTTATCTCTGGCAGAAATTTGGAGATTTGCATATTAATGAATCAAAACCTGCATCTCCTTTCCAGCTGATTAAAGATTAAATAGCATCTTAGGCCTGTCTAATTCACTCAGTGTATGACCCTTTCATCTTTTACTTATAAATTCTGTGTCTGTTTGCTTCCTTTGTCAGGTGCGCCTGAAGAAGGAGCGAGACTCCGAAAGTTTGTGTTTTCAATCAAATCTGTTGGACTACACCTGGTGTTGTGTGGTTTTTGACCTTTCTTTTTTAAATACAGATAGAAGTATTCATTTAAGACCTCACGTCACATTGTGTGTGGTACCTTAACAAATGCCTTTGGGAAATTCAAGTATTCAACATCTACTGGCTCCCCTGAATTTACCATACTACAGCATTCCCCAAAAACTCCAAGATATTGGTCAAAAATCATTTCGCTTTCATAAAAACATATTGGTCAGAGTGAGATTTTCTAAATTCCATGGTTAGGACTTCCTCAATTACAAATTCTAGCACTTTCCCAAAGATTGATGTTATGCTAACTGGTCTATAGTTCCCTGTTTTCTCTCTCCTCTTTTTTGAACATCTGAGTTACATTCTCTAACTTATGATCTGCTGTTCCAGAATCTGAAATACATTGGAAAATCATAGCCACTGTGTGTTGATCAAATAGTTTCCCAAATGTCAACCTCCTTCCTTATCCAGTCCCTGACCAGCCCATCTGGATGTACAATTTGTTCCATTCTCAGCAGTAAAAGAACTGTCTTACGCAGCTTGCGCTATGGTGCTGAGTCGTACAACCCAAGCTTCATAAACCCCTCGAGTCTTACAGCCATTCAGCTCTTTGCTTCCCACTCACCATCCCATGTGCCAACACGAAATCTCCCTCCATCCCCTGCAGGAAAAGTGCCATCCTCACACAAGATCTGAGACTAATTCTGTGTCCTCACCACATTATCTCAGTTGTCGATCACTGGGTTCAAAGGCAGACACACTTCACAGGCGCTCATTGATTGTGGGGAGTTTTCAGATAGCTCAATGATTAATCTGTGAGCTATCTTTTCTTTGCATTGTATGATGTGATAAAATGCACCCACCCTGTTGGAAGTGAACTTTCTTAAATATGTTGTAATTGCAGGTAATTGTTATCTGAGGAACAGGAAGCTGTATACAAAATATAAACTGCCTGTCGTATAACGTCTTTCTCTTCTGTACTTTTAATCCATGAAAGTCATTCAAATATTCATTCAACACTTTGACATTTCTGTTCTGAAGAATGCTTAAATGTAATGCATGCACACAAACAATACTTAGAGCATACCTCTCAGAATATACTAACATGGGCCCCACTGCTGATGATTTTCAGATAATGCATTCAATGCCTGTCATTGGCAGCTGTTTACAATATGTCCCTGTCTTTATTCCTTTGGTCAATCTTATAAATGACTCTCCGAATGGTACCAACTCTTTAAAGGGCCCTTTCTGGTGTTCCTGTACCCATAATTGTGTTGTTGAGTTATCCTAAAAGGCTCAAGCCGACGGAACCATGTTGATGTGTCTGGTCATCAAGGCGAAGGGTAGTATCAGACTTAAAAAGAGGGTTATAAAACATAAGATGTTGGAAATACTCAGCAGGTTGGACACCCCCTGTAGAGAGAGAAACAAACCATGTAGGTCATTGATCTTTCAGACATTGCCTGACCCGCTGAGTACATCTAGTATTTTCAGTTTCTCTTTCAGATATTCAGCATCTGCAGGTTTTTTTTTGCAAATGTTCATTCAGAGAAAGGAATAAGGAGTTCCTACAGCCCAGAGCCATTGAATAGACAGCTATACATCTGAAAATGGTGAATGTATTAGTTTCTCTATCTTCTGTAGTTGTTTCTCTGTCTTTTGCAAATGTCAGCTCAGTGTAGCCTGTGCACAGAGTAAAATGAGCCTTGCTGTTGACCCAGGAAATAAGTGGTTCCCACCACATATCACATATCACAGAATGAGGTATTGTGCAGTGTCTCAGAGTCCAGGCATCACACAGTCCATGTACTGCACTGTTTGGTCAGCAAGAGGAAGAAGAAAAGGGAAATATGAGCTCGTAAATTGAGCCTGGGTAGAGCAGTTTTGTCAATAAAGACCATAATGACCAAGAGTAACCCATACAACCAGAGCAAGAGACAGCACCAGAGAAATGAAGGCAGGCACCTCAGCGCAAATGGAGAATTCTGACCCTCTAATTTGAGGGATAATGATGAACAGCCCCAATGCACAATGATTGTGACATCCTGACACGAGTGTAAGGGTTTGTTAAAGAGGAGCAGCAGCAGGATGGGGATTGGTGGCAATGTTTGGAATTCCAATGAAACCAAATCCATGAAAGGTATGGGCCAAATGCTGAGAAATGGAATGACAACAGTCAGGTGCTTGCTATCGACCAGTGCAGACTCGATGGGCTGAAGGGGCTATTTCTGTTCTGTGGACCTTTATGAGTCTATGTTTACGGGCCCATGTCCAAATGTATATTTATTTCATGCCAATGATAATAAATCTAACAATTAAATGATTTAATTTCAAAATAAAAAAAATGCCCATTTGATACGAATAATGGGAGTTGTGGTGAAAGAATTTTGGGGCAAGGATTTGTCTGACTAACTTGACTAAGATCTCGGCTGAGATACCAAGGAAGGTTAATAAGGCCAGTGGAGTTGATGTGGTCAACATGAATTTCTGAACATGAACTGCAGCCACAGACACTGTCCAGCAGTGGGGAGAAACTTGAGAACTTCACAGGAAGCTGCACAAAGATCTTGTTTATGAAATGGTCACGTTGTTTAACTATCAGCAATGTTTGCTAATGTGCCCAAGATTCAGGTGAAACCATTATCGAGCCATGTTAATCGCTCATGATGTGGTTCTGCACCAAAGCCATTTTTACTGTTGCTCTAGTAAAAATTCTTCCCTTTATCATTTCTACAGCAGCCTCCAGCAATCTATCAGCCAACACAAAAGCTGCACTGCAGGTTGAGGGAAAGGTTTGTCAAGGGAGGGCCATGTCAGTGGAGGTCCTTGTCAAGGGAAGGATGTGTTAAGGGAAGGCCTTGTCGAGAAACAAGTATGTAAGGAGATCTCAGACATTCAATAAGAAAAGTAGGGTTGTGATGGCCGGGCATTTTGACTTTCCAAACATAGACTGGAAATGTCATAGTGTTAAGAGCTTGGATGGGGCGGAAATATTAAGTGCGTACGCAAAAGCTTTCTTATTCAATATGAGAATGTACCTACTAGAGAAGGAGCCACACTTGGCTGTCTCTTGGTAAACAAGGCAAGGCAAGTGGCTGATGTGTCAGTGGGGGAGCACTTTAGGGCTAGTGATCACAATTCTATTAGTTTTAAAATATGGAAAAGGATGGAGCTGACAAAAAATTAAAATTCTAAATTGGACTAAGGCCAACTTTGGTGGTATTAGGCAAGAACTTTCAAAGGTTAATTGGGGAGGCTATTTGCAGGTAAAAGGATAGTTGGGAAGTGGGAGGCCTTTAAAAATGAGATAACAAGAGCTCAGAGACCGTATTTTCCTGTTAGTACTAAGGCCATGACTGGTAGGTGTAGGGAATTCTAGATAGTCAAGAAAAAGAGGGATGCATATGGACACAGCTGGGATCGAGTGAATCAAAAGGAGAATTAGGGCAGGAAAATATACTTAACAGGGAAATCAGGAGGCGAAAAAGGGGATATGAGATATCTTTAGGAAATAGAGTTTAGGAGAATGCAAAGAGATTTCATCAGTACAATAAGGGAAAAAAGTAACAAAGGAGACATTAGGCCCCCTTAAAGGTCAACATGGCCATCTATATGTGGAACCATTGGAGATGCGTAAGATACTAAAGAAATATTTTGCACCAGTATCTCCTATGGAGAAGGACATAGAAGCTAGGGAACTTGGGGAAATAAAATGTAATGTTTTGAAAATAATTCATATTACAGAAGGTCTTAAAATGCGTAAAGGTTGATAAATCCCTGGGAGTTGATCAGGTGAACTTCTATGTTCTATGTTCTAGGTGTAACCCAGAACTCTGTGGGAAGCTAGAGAAGAGATTGCTGAGCCCCTTGCTGAGTTATTTGCATCATCAATAGCCACAGATGAGGTGCTGGAAAACTGCAGGTTGGCTTACATGGTATTTAAGAAAGGTGGTAAGGAAAAGCCTAGGAACTATTGACTGGTGAGCCTTACACCAGTAGTGGGTAAATTGTTGGAGAGAGTTCTGAGAGATAGTATTTACATGCATTTGGAAAGGCAAGGACTGATTAGGGATAAAAACTGAAAGAACTGCACAATCTGTAAATCAGGAAAAAAAGCAGAAGTTGCTGGAAAAGCTCAGCAGGGGTTCTGAGGAAGGGTCACCAGATCTGAAACGTTAACTCTGATTTTTTCTTCACAGCTGCTGAGCTTTTCCTGCAATGACTGATTAAGGAAAGTCAACATGGCTTTGTGTGTGGGAAGTCATGTCAAAATGACAAAGAAAATTGATGAAGTCAGAGTGGTGGATGTTGTTTATATAGACTTCAGCAAGGCATCCAATAGGGTTCCACATGGTCGACTGGTTCGGAAAGTTAGATCACATGGAATCCAGGGAGAGCTGGTCATTTGGACACAAAATTTGTTTGAAGGTAGGAGACAGAGGTTAATGGCAAAGGGTTGTTTCAGACTGGAAGCCTGTGACCAGCGGTGTGCTGCAAGGATCGGTGCTGGGTCCAGTGCTTTTTGTCATTTATATAAATGATTTGGATGAGAAAATAGGAGGTATGGTTAGTAAGTTTACAGATAACCCAAGATAGGTGATGTAGTGGACAGTGAAGAAGTTTATCTCAGCGTGCAACATTGATCAGATGGGCCAATGGGCCAAGGAGTGGCAGATGAAGTTTGATTTAGATAAATGTGAAGTGTTGGTAAGACAAAGCCAGGCACAACTTTCACAGTCAGTGGTAGGGCCTTGGAGAATGTTGCCAAATAGAGAAGGGGAGCAGGTGCATAGTTCCTTGAAAGTGGAATCATGGGTAGACAGGGTGGTGAAGAAGGCATTTGGCATGCTTGCCTTCATTGCTTAGAACATTGAGTGTAGGAGTCGGAATGTCATGTTGTGGCGATACAGGACATTGGTTAGGACTGTTTTAGAATACCACGTACGATACTTGCCACCATTCCATAGGAAGTGTGTCACCATGACTGGATGGTTTCAATGAAAGGGAGAATCTGAAAAGGCTGGGGCTATTTTCCCTGAAGAATTGGAAGCTGAGTGATATCCTTGTAGAGGCTTATAAAATCAACAAGTGCATGGGTATGGTGAATAGCCAAAGCCTTTTTCCTAGGGTGGGAGAGTCCATAACAGAGGGTTAAAATGAGAGGGGAAAGATTTAAATGAGATCTGAGAGGTAGCATTTTCACATAAAGATTGGTGCATGTATGGAATGAGCTGTCAGGGGAAGCATTGGAAATGGGTACAAATATAACCTTTAAAAGGAACTTGGGTGGGCTTATGAATAGGATGCCAAATGTTGCTAAATAAGACTTGGTCAGATTGGGATGGCAGGTTGGCATGGACTAGTGGCACTGAAGGGTTTGTTTCCATTCTGTATGACTATGATTCTATGACTTGTTGAGGGAAAGCCTTGTCAAGGGAAGGAGTTGTCTAACTAACTTGACTGGGATCTCAGATGAAGCAACAAGTAAGGTCAACAAGGCCAGTAGGTTTGAAATGGTTCACATGAATTTAATACTGGCAGGAAAATTGAGAGCTCAGAGGCCCCAAAGGAGAGTAACAAGTTGGATCTTGGTGACAGAAAGTTTTGTCAGCCGTGGGATTATTTGGAAGCAGCTTAACCAGGGCTGTCCTGACCTGTGAAGCTGGAAGAACACAGCTAGCCAGGCAGCATCAGAGGAACAGGAAAACTGACGTTTTGGGTCGCGACCCTTCTGTTATCTCAGACTCCAGCATCAGCAGTTCCTACTATTTCTGTCCTGACCTGTACTGGGAGTATTTGGTAGCAGTGCAGGAGTGTTTTCATTCTGTTCCTGACCCATGCTGGACCTGATCATTGCCAATGTGAAGAATCATAGCATCACATAGCACGGACACACTCCCTTTGGACCAACTTATCCATGCCAATCACGTTTTCCAAACTAAACTTGTACCACTTACCTGCATTTGGCCCATATTCCTCTTTCATGCACCTATCCAAATGTCTTTACACTTCCAGACCCCTGACCTGGAGAAACCCAATCTCTGGTTTGCAGGTTCCCTAATTCCAAATACACTTGAGGAAAAGCACTGAAGCCCTCACACACCCTCATAATGTACGCCTCAAACACCTCCTTACACTATACCCAGTGTAACACCAGACTTCCTCTGACAAAGGAGCAGCGCTCGAAAAGTTTATGACTTCAAATAAACCTATTGGACTATAACCTGGTGTCATGAAGCTTCTGACTTTGTCCACCCCAGTCCAACACCAGCACCTCCACATCCGAACACAGCTGATTAACCTCCCTTACAATTCCAACATGCCCTGCCCCTGATCGCTGACCCCACAATTCTCACCCTTGACCTCTGAACCTCAGCGCTTCGCCACTTGACTTCTCTGAACATGAGAAGCCTGATTTTTAACCATTGCGTCCCTTGACCCTAGGATCCCCAACTCCTGGCCATCCCAAACCTATAATCAGATGCTGAATGGGGAAACAGCTTCATGTTTACAAACGATCAGTTCAGAGGCTTCCCCCAGAGGGGACAATAGGGCAGGGTATTTGAGGGGTACAGCATTGAGGGGGTGTTTGAGGGGCACAGTGTGAGGGTCTGCAATGTTATGGTGGTGTTTTAAGATGTCCAGTGTCGGTACAGTGTTAGTGAGTTTTTGGGGGTTACTGTAGTAGGGGTATGGGGGCCATAATATCCTGGTTATTTGGAGCGTATTTAGATGTTATTCGTGGGGCATACAATGTGATGGCATATTAGGGAGGGTATACTCTTGTGGCTTTTTGGCTTTTTTGGCTGGGCTTGCAGTTTCAGGGGCTATGGTGGGTTAACATTTTTGAAATAATGGAGAAATTGTATTTTATCATTTTCAATAAACTTTTGCGACACTAACATCAGCCAATAAAACAAAGTAATTGCTTTCATGTTGCATTTTTTGTCTTGACAAATATTGATATAAATTGATATAATAGTCAGAAAATTATACAAAACTACATTGCATGACATGGCAAACAAAAAATGGCAAAAGAATTGATGAATGAAACACCTGAGGAGGAAGCAGAGTTGGAACAGGGCGTTAGTGACAACACTCAGTATGAACAAATGTCTGATCCTGTATCAAACAGCAAAGCTTTCACCAACTCTGCTCATATCCCTTCGGTGTCAAAAGTGATCCTTCTTTTCACTGACTCCCACAGAAACACAACTGTACAGTCCCCTCTATCTGCTGTCCATCATAGCCTGTAGGCTGATTGTCCAGTTAGGGCATCGCACTGGGTCCTATCCTGCTCTCACACTGAGCCTGAATATTGATACTATGCAGTGAACACAGATAGCATTCTGGCTGGAGATCTCTTTTATGTCAGGACAGTGCAGCACTCTGCTTTACCTTGCTGACTAATGAGCCTTGGCGTCGGGACTCCCTCTCGCTGCGTAGGACTCATTACTAGTTGAGCATGAACAGCAACCTTTTTCATGTTTAATGAGTGTGTTTCTGCTGCTCAAGCTGACAGAGGTTAATGTTTGGGACACACATACCCCATTGCAGGGAGCAACGCAATGGGGTTAAATACAAACGAAAACCTGCCCTTTACACTGTCCTCATCAAACACTCCCAGATGAGGGACACCACAGGACAGATACAGAATAAAGCTCTCTCTCCTCAGTACTGTGGGTCGGGAAAAGTTAGGACCCAAGGGCACAGCCTCAGAGTGAAGGGACAACCCTTTAGAACTGAGCTGAGAAGAATTTTCTTCAGCTAGAGCCTGATAAATATGTGGATTCACAAAATGCTGTGGATGCCAAGTCATTGAGTATATTTCAGACAGGGATAGATAGGTTCTTGATCAATAAGGGCATCAAGGGTTACAGGAGCAAAGCAGGAGAATAGAGTTGGGACGCATATCACCCACGATCAAATTGCAGAGCAGACTTGATGGGCCAAATGGCCTAATTCTGCTCCTATTACTTATGGGAATAGGGAACAGCCAGGCCTTGCATCTGTTTCACCAATGAGGCAGCCATTTTAACAGGTGTTGTTGAGCAATATAAACCTCAGCCCAATGACGTTGGATATGGAAGCAATCTTCAATCAAAAGCACACAGTGTGGAGCTAGCGGAGGATAGCAGGCCAGGCAGCATCAGAGGAACAGGAAATTTGACGTTTCAGGTCTGGACCCTTCTCCTCCTCCTCTGATGCTGCCTGACCTGCTGTATTCCACCAGCTCCACACTGTGTTACTTTGACTCCAGCATCTGCAGTTCTTGCTATCTCTCAATCGAAACCAGCTTTATGCCTCAGGCATTTTGTGCAGAGTAGTAAGGATTCATTGGAGACCTTTTAGCTCTTGGTTTTGGCTGGCTTTCTTCTCCCGGTTGCAAGCATAAAGCCCAGCCTGAAGTTTGGCCTGTGATAAGGCCTATAGATCAACCAAGCCCCACATCTCGAGATGGGTCCAGGCTAGTGCAGGAGGATCGCTCCAGCTGCTCAGTCTCAGATGAAGGACAAAACTCAAAGACGTTTTTGAATTTGGATCTTGCAGATGCCACGCAATGACATGGGGCGAGGGAAGCTGCGACAAGGCCAGGAGGGTAGCCAACAAGGAACAGCAGTCACTAAGACCCATGTTGAAGATGCTTCATACATGGGCTCTGGTGTTGGTGAATACACAGCCATTTATAACATGGAAAGAGGACTTGCTCAGGCTGTCAGAAAAATAAAACACTTTCACAGAGGCCTCCAGTCTGGGACAATATTACAGATAACATTTATAAAGTTCCTCAAAGTAAGTTCCTCATCAAAATTTCTTTTTAAACACGACATGAGGTTACAAACCACAAGAAGCATTTCGGATACACATATAAATTTTATCAATTATTTAAAAGGTGTTTGAGTTTCATTTATTCATTTCTAACCACTTTTCACAAGATTGTTGACAGATAAAAGACTTACCTAGAAATTTGATACAAAGCTCAGAACATGGGACTAACTATGAGGTTTTGAAATTAGTTTTACCACTCACTCTCCCAAGATGCTCAGCTTTAGGAACAGTTTAAAATTTATAACCCTTTTATAAAGTGACTGGTAATATGTCTCACACACCTCGGAATATTGAAAATGAGAAAAGAAAATGCTGTAAGTATTCAGTGTGACCATGGGTCAGTGAATCTGAATATGAGACAGCAGAGTGAGCTCTGAGTGTGAGAGGGCAGGGTGAGATCGGAGTGTGGGAGAGCGAAGAGAGCTCTGCGTGTGGGAGAGCGAAGTGAGCTCTGAGTGTGAGAGGGAAGGCTGAGCTCTGAGTGTGGGAGAGCAGAGTGAGCTCTGAGTGAGAAAGAACAGGGTGAGCTCTGAGTGTGGGAGAGCAGAGTGAGCTCTGAGTGTGAGAGGGCAGGATGAGATCTGAGTGTGGGAGAGCAAAGTGAGCTCTGAGTGAGAGAGAACAGGGGGAGCTCTGAGTGTGGGAGAGCAGAGTGAGCTTGGCTGTGTGAAAGCTGAGTGAGCTCTGAGTGTGTGAGAACAGAGTAAGCTCTGAGTGTGAGAGGCAGAGTGAGCTCTGAGTGTGTGAGAGCAGAGTGAGATCTGAGTGTGTCAGAGCAGAGTGAGCTCTGAGTGTGGGAGGCAGAGTGAGCTCTGAGTGTGGGAGAACAGAGTGATCTATGAGCGTGGGAGGGCAGGGTGAGCTCTGAGTGTGGGCGAGCAGAGAGACCTCTGAGTGTGAGAGGGCAGGGTGAGATCTGAGTGTGGGAGAGCAGAGTGAGCTCTGAGTGAGAGAGGGCAGGGTGAGCTCTGAGTGTGGGAGAACAGAATGAGCTCAGAGAGAGAGAGGGCAGGGTGAGGTCTGAGTGTGGGAGAGCTGAGTGAAATCTGAGTGTGAGAGACAGAGTGACCTCTGAGTGTGGGAGAGCAGAGTGAGGTCTGAGTGTGAGAGGGAAGGGTGAGCTCTGCGCGTGGGAGAAAAGAGTGAGCTCTGAGTGTGAGAGGGCAGGGTGATAACTGAGTGTGGGAGAGCAGAGTGAGATCTGAGTGGGAGAGGAACGGGTGAGCTCTGAGTGTGGGAGAGCACAGTGAGCACTGAGTGCTTGAGAGCAGAGTGAGATCAGAGTGTGAGAGGAACGGGAGAGCTCTGAGTGTGTGAGAGCAGAGTGAGCTCTGAGTGCGGAAGAGCAGAGTGAGCGCTGAGTGTGAGAGGGGAGGGTGAGTTTTGAGTGTGGCAAGCAGAGTGAGGTCTGAGTGTGAGAGGGCAGGGTGAGATCTGAGTGTGGGAGAGCGCAGTGAGCTCTGAGTGCGTGAGAGCAGAGTGAGCTCAGAGTGTGGGAGAGCACAGTGAGCTCTGAGTGTGGGAGAGCACAGTGAGCTCTGAGTGTGAGGGAGAAGGGTAAGCTCTGAGTGTGAGAGAGAAGGGTGACCTCTCAGTGTGGGAGAGCAGTTTGAGCTCTGAGTGTGGGAGAGCAGAGTGAGATCCGAGTGTGAGAGGAAAGGGTGAGCTTCAGTGTGGGAGAGCAGAGTGAGGTCTGAGTGTGAGAGGGAAGGGTGAGCTCTGTGTGTGGGAGAGCAGAGTGAGATCTGAGTGTGAGAGGGCAGGGTGATAACTGAGTGTGGGAGAGCACAGTGAGCTCTGAGTGTGAGAGGGAAGGGTGAGCTCTGTGTGAGAGCAGAGTGAGCTCTGTGTGCGGAAGAGCAGAGTGAGGTCTGAGTGTGAGAGACAGAGGGAGCTCTGAGCGTGGGAGAGCAGAGTGAGCTCTGAGTGTGAGAGGGAAGTGTGAGCTCTGAGTATGGGAGAGCAGAGTGATCTCTGAGTGTGAGAGGGAAGAGTGAGCTCTGAGTGTGAGAGGGCAGGGTGATAACTGAGTGTGGGAGAGCACAGTGAGCTCTGAGTGTGAGAGGGAAGGCTGAGCTCTGAGTGTGTGAGAGCAGAGTGAGCTCTGTGTGCGGAAGAGCAGAGTGAGGTCTGAGTGTGAGAGACAGAGGGAGCTCTGAGCGTGGGAGAGCAGAGTGAGCTCTGAGTGTGGGAGGGAAGGGTGAGCTCTGCACGTGGGAGAGAATAGTGAGCTCTGAGTGTGAGAGGGCAGGGTGAGCTCTGAGTGTGAGAGGGAAGGGTGAGCTCTGAGTGTGGGAGAGCAGAGTGAGCTCTGAGTGCGTGAGAGCAGAGTGAGCTCTGAGTGTGGGAGAGCAGAGTGAGCTCTGAGTGTGGGAGAGCAGTGTAAGGTCTGAGTGAGAGAGGCAGAGTGAGATCACAGTGTGGGAGAGCAGAGTGTGCTCTGAGTGAGAGAGGGAAGGGTGAGCTCTGAGTGTGGGAGAGCACTGTGAGCTCTGAGTGCGTGAGAGCAGAGTGAGCTCTGAGTGTGGGAGGGAAGGGTGAGCTCTGCACGTGGGAGAGAATAGTGAGCTCTGAGTGTGAGAGGGCAGGGTGAGCGCTGAGTGTGAGAGGGAAGGGTGAGCTCTGAGTGTGGGAGAGCAGAGTGAGCTCTGAGTGCGTGAGAGCAGAGTGAGCTCAGAGTGTGGGAGAGCACAGTGAGATCTGAGTGTGAGAGGAAAGGATGAGCTCTGAGCGTGGGAGAGCAGAGTGAGCTCTGAGTGTGGGAGAGCACAGTGAGCTCTGAGTGTGAGGGAGAAGGGTCAGCTCTGAGTGTGAGAGAGAAGGGTGACCTCTCAGTGTCGGAGAGCAGTTTGAGCTCTGAGTGTGGGAGAGCAGAGTGAGATCCGAGTGTGAGAGGAAAGGGTGAGCTTCAGTGTGGGAGAGCAGAGTGAGGTCTGAGTGTGAGAGGGAAGGGTGAGCTCTGTGTGTGGGAGAGCAGAGTGAGATCTGAGTGTGGGAGACAGAGTGAGCTCTGAGTGTGAGAGGGCAGGGTGATAACTGAGTGTGGGAGAGCAGAGTGATCTCTGAGTGTGAGAGGCAAGGGTGAGCTCTGAGTGTGGGAGAGCAGAGTGAGCTCTGAGTGTGAGAGGGCAGGATGAGATCTGAGTGTGGGAGAGCAGAGTGACCTCTGAGTGAGAGAGAACAGGGGGAGCTCTGAGTGTGGGAGAGCAGAGTGAGCTTGGCTGTGTGAAAGCTGAGTGAGCTCTGAGTGTGTGAGAACAGAGTAAGCTCTGAGTGTGAGAGGCAGAGTGAGCACTGAGTGTGTGAGAGCAGAGTGAGATCTGAGTGTGGGAGGCAGAGTGAGCTCTGAGTGTGGGAGAACAGAGTGATCTATGAGCGTGGGAGAGCAGGGTGAGCTCTGAGTGTGGGCGAGCAGAGAGACCTCTGAGTGTGAGAGGGCAGGGTGAGATCTGAGTGTGGGAGAGCAGAGTGAGCTCTGAGTGAGAGAGGGCAGGGTGAGCTCTGAGTGTGGGAGAACAGAATGAGCTCAGAGAGAGAGAGGGCAGGGTGAGGTCTGAGTGTGGGAGAGCAGAGTGAAATCTGAGTGTGAGAGACAGAGTGACCTCTGAGTGTGGGAGAGCAGAGTGAGGTCTGAGTGTGAGAGGGAAGGGTGAGCTCTGCGCGTGGGAGAAAAGAGTGAGCTCTGAGTGTGAGAGGGCAGGGTGATAACTGAGTGTGGGAGAGCAGAGTGAGATCAGAGTGTGAGAGGAACGGGAGAGCTCTGAGTGTGTGAGAGCAGAGTGAGCTCTGAGTGCGGAAGAGCAGAGTGAGCGCTGAGTGTGAGAGGGGAGGGTGAGTTTTGAGTGTGGCAAGCAGAGTGAGGTCTGAGTGTGAGAGGGCAGGGTGAGATCTGAGTGTGGGAGAGCGCAGTGAGCTCTGAGTGCTTGAGAGCAGAGTGAGCTCAGAGTGTGGGAGAGCACAGTGAGATCTGAGTGTGAGAGGAAAGGATGAGCTCTGAGTGTGGGAGAGCACAGTGAGCTCTGTGTGTGAGGGAGAAGGGTAAGCTCTGAGTGTGAGAGAGAAGGGTGACCTCTCAGTGTGGGAGAGCAGTTTGAGCTCTGAGTGTGGGAGAGCAGAGTGAGATCCGAGTGTGAGAGGAAGGGTGAGCTTCAGTGTGGGAAAGCAGAGTGAGGTCTGAGTGTGGGAGACAGAGTGAGCTCTGAGTGTGAGAGGGCAGGGTGATAACTGAGTGTGGGAGAGCACAGTGAGCTCTGAGTGTGAGAGGGAAGGCTGAGCTCTGAGTGTGGGAGAGCAGAGTGATCTCTGAGTGTGAGAGGCAAGGGTGAGCTCTGAGTGTGGGAGAGCAGAGTGAGCTCTGAGTGTGAGAGGGCAGGATGAGATCTGAGTTTGGGAGAGCAAAGTGAGCTCTGAGTGTGGGAGGGCAGATTGAGCTCTGAGTGGGAGAGAGCAGGGTGAGATTGAGTGTGGGAGAGCAGAGTGACCTCTGAGTGAGAGAGAACAGGGGGAGCTCTGAGTGTGGGAGAGCAGAGTGAGCTTGGCTGTGTGAGAGCAGAGTGAGCTCTGAGTGTGTGAGAACAGAGTAAGCTCTGAGTGTGAGAGGCAGAGTGAGCTCTGAGTGTGTGAGAGCAGAGTGAGATCTGAGTGTGTCAGAGCGGATTGAGCTCTGAGTGGGAGAGGGCAGGGTGAGCTCTGAGTGTGGGCGAGCAGAGAGACCTCTGAGTGTGAGAGGGCAGGGTGAGATCTGAGTGTGGGAGAGCAGAGTGAGCTCTGAGTGAGAGAGGGCAGGGTGAGCTCTGAGTGTGGGAGAACAGAATGAGCTCAGAGCGAGAGAGGGCAGGGTGAGGTCTGAGTGTGGGAGAGCTGAGTGAAATCTGAGTGTGAGAGACAGAGTGACCTCTGAGTGTGGGAGAGCAGAGTGAGGTCTGAGTGTGAGAGGGAAGGGTGAGCTCTGCGCGTGGGAGAAAAGAGTGAGCTCTGAGTGTGAGAGGGCAGGGTGATAACTGAGTGTGGGAGAGCAGAGTGAGATCTGAGTGGGAGAGGAACGGGTGAGCTCTGAGTGTGGGAGAGCACAGTGAGCTCTGAGTGCTTGAGAGCAGAGTGAGATCAGAGTGTGAGAGGAACGGGAGAGCTCTGAGTGTGTGAGAGCAGAGTGAGCTCTGAGTGCGGAAGAGCAGAGTGAGCGCTGAGTGTGAGAGGGGAGGGTGAGTTTTGAGTGTGGCAAGCAGAGTGAGGTCTGAGTGTGAGAGGGCAGGGTGAGCTCTGAGTGTGGGAGAGCAGAGTGAGCTCTGAGTGCGTGAGAGCAGAGTGAGCTCTGAGTGTGGGAGAGCAGAGTGAGCTCTGAGTGTGGGAGAGCAGTGTAAGGTCTGAGTGAGAGAGGCAGAGTGAGATCACAGTGTGGGAGAGCAGAGTGTGCTCTGAGTGAGAGAGGGAAGGGTGAGCTCTGAGTGTGGGAGAGCACTGTGAGCTCTGAGTGCGTGAGAGCAGAGTGAGCTCTGAGTGTGGGAGGGAAGGGTGAGCTCTGCACGTGGGAGAGAATAGTGAGCTCTGAGTGTGAGAGGGCAGGGTGAGCGCTGAGTGTGAGAGGGAAGGGTGAGCTCTGAGTGTGGGAGAGCAGAGTGAGCTCTGAGTGCGTGAGAGCAGAGTGAGCTCAGAGTGTGGGAGAGCACAGTGAGATCTGAGTGTGAGAGGAAAGGATGAGCTCTGAGCGTGGGAGAGCAGAGTGAGCTCTGAGTGTGGGAGAGCACAGTGAGCTCTGAGTGTGAGGGAGAAGGGTCAGCTCTGAGTGTGAGAGAGAAGGGTGACCTCTCAGTGTCGGAGAGCAGTTTGAGCTCTGAGTGTGGGAGAGCAGAGTGAGATCCGAGTGTGAGAGGAAAGGGTGAGCTTCAGTGTGGGAGAGCAGAGTGAGGTCTGAGTGTGAGAGGGAAGGGTGAGCTCTGTGTGTGGGAGAGCAGAGTGAGATCTGAGTGTGGGAGACAGAGTGAGCTCTGAGTGTGAGAGGGCAGGGTGATAACTGAGTGTGGGAGAGCAGAGTGATCTCTGAGTGTGAGAGGCAAGGGTGAGCTCTGAGTGTGGGAGAGCAGAGTGAGCTCTGAGTGTGAGAGGGCAGGATGAGATCTGAGTGTGGGAGAGCAGAGTGACCTCTGAGTGAGAGAGAACAGGGGGAGCTCTGAGTGTGGGAGAGCAGAGTGAGCTTGGCTGTGTGAAAGCTGAGTGAGCTCTGAGTGTGTGAGAACAGAGTAAGCTCTGAGTGTGAGAGGCAGAGTGAGCACTGAGTGTGTGAGAGCAGAGTGAGATCTGAGTGTGGGAGGCAGAGTGAGCTCTGAGTGTGGGAGAACAGAGTGATCTATGAGCGTGGGAGAGCAGGGTGAGCTCTGAGTGTGGGCGAGCAGAGAGACCTCTGAGTGTGAGAGGGCAGGGTGAGATCTGAGTGTGGGAGAGCAGAGTGAGCTCTGAGTGAGAGAGGGCAGGGTGAGCTCTGAGTGTGGGAGAACAGAATGAGCTCAGAGAGAGAGAGGGCAGGGTGAGGTCTGAGTGTGGGAGAGCAGAGTGAAATCTGAGTGTGAGAGACAGAGTGACCTCTGAGTGTGGGAGAGCAGAGTGAGGTCTGAGTGTGAGAGGGAAGGGTGAGCTCTGCGCGTGGGAGAAAAGAGTGAGCTCTGAGTGTGAGAGGGCAGGGTGATAACTGAGTGTGGGAGAGCAGAGTGAGATCAGAGTGTGAGAGGAACGGGAGAGCTCTGAGTGTGTGAGAGCAGAGTGAGCTCTGAGTGCGGAAGAGCAGAGTGAGCGCTGAGTGTGAGAGGGGAGGGTGAGTTTTGAGTGTGGCAAGCAGAGTGAGGTCTGAGTGTGAGAGGGCAGGGTGAGATCTGAGTGTGGGAGAGCGCAGTGAGCTCTGAGTGCTTGAGAGCAGAGTGAGCTCAGAGTGTGGGAGAGCACAGTGAGATCTGAGTGTGAGAGGAAAGGATGAGCTCTGAGTGTGGGAGAGCACAGTGAGCTCTGTGTGTGAGGGAGAAGGGTAAGCTCTGAGTGTGAGAGAGAAGGGTGACCTCTCAGTGTGGGAGAGCAGTTTGAGCTCTGAGTGTGGGAGAGCAGAGTGAGATCCGAGTGTGAGAGGAAGGGTGAGCTTCAGTGTGGGAGAGCAGAGTGAGGTCTGAGTGTGGGAGACAGAGTGAGCTCTGAGTGTGAGAGGGCAGGGTGATAACTGAGTGTGGGAGAGCACAGTGAGCTCTGAGTGTGAGAGGGAAGGCTGAGCTCTGAGTGTGGGAGAGCAGAGTGATCTCTGAGTGTGAGAGGCAAGGGTGAGCTCTGAGTGTGGGAGAGCAGAGTGAGCTCTGAGTGTGAGAGGGCAGGATGAGATCTGAGTTTGGGAGAGCAAAGTGAGCTCTGAGTGTGGGAGGGCAGATTGAGCTCTGAGTGGGAGAGAGCAGGGTGAGATTGAGTGTGGGAGAGCAGAGTGACCTCTGAGTGAGAGAGAACAGGGGGAGCTCTGAGTGTGGGAGAGCAGAGTGAGCTTGGCTGTGTGAGAGCAGAGTGAGCTCTGAGTGTGTGAGAACAGAGTAAGCTCTGAGTGTGAGAGGCAGAGTGAGCTCTGAGTGTGTGAGAGCAGAGTGAGATCTGAGTGTGTCAGAGCGGATTGAGCTCTGAGTGGGAGAGGGCAGGGTGAGCTCTGAGTGTGGGCGAGCAGAGAGACCTCTGAGTGTGAGAGGGCAGGGTGAGATCTGAGTGTGGGAGAGCAGAGTGAGCTCTGAGTGAGAGAGGGCAGGGTGAGCTCTGAGTGTGGGAGAACAGAATGAGCTCAGAGCGAGAGAGGGCAGGGTGAGGTCTGAGTGTGGGAGAGCTGAGTGAAATCTGAGTGTGAGAGACAGTGACCTCTGAGTGTGGGAGAGCAGAGTGAGGTCTGAGTGTGAGAGGGAAGGGTGAGCTCTGCGCGTGGGAGAAAAGAGTGAGCTCTGAGTGTGAGAGGGCAGGGTGATAACTGAGTGTGGGAGAGCAGAGTGAGATCTGAGTGGGAGAGGAACGGGTGAGCTCTGAGTGTGGGAGAGCACAGTGAGCTCTGAGTGCTTGAGAGCAGAGTGAGATCAGAGTGTGAGAGGAACGGGAGAGCTCTGAGTGTGTGAGAGCAGAGTGAGCTCTGAGTGCGGAAGAGCAGAGTGAGCGCTGAGTGTGAGAGGGGAGGGTGAGTTTTGAGTGTGGCAAGCAGAGTGAGGTCTGAGTGTGAGAGGGCAGGGTGAGATCTGAGTGTGGGAGAGCGCAGTGAGCTCTGAGTGCGTGAGAGCAGAGTGAGCTCAGAGTGTGGGAGAGCACAGTGAGATCTGAGTGTGAGAGGAAAGGATGAGCTCTGAGTGTGGGAGAGCAGAGTGAGCTCTGAGTGTGGGAGAGCACAGTGAGCTCTGTGTGTGAGGGAGAAGGGTAAGCTCTGAGTGTGAGAGAGAAGGGTGACCTCTCAGTGTGGGAGAGCAGTTTGAGCTCTGAGTGTGGGAGAGCAGAGTGAGATCCGAGTGTGAGAGGAAGGGTGAGCTTCAGTGTGGGAGAGCAGAGTGAGGTCTGAGTGTGAGAGGGAAGGGTGAGCTCTGTGTGTGGGAGAGCAGAGTGAGATCTGAGTGTGGGAGACAGAGTGAGCTCTGAGTGTGAGAGGGCAGGGTGATAACTGAGTGTGGGAGAGCACAGTGAGCTCTGAGTGTGAGAGGGAAGGCTGAGCTCTGAGTGTGGGAGAGCAGAGTGAGCTCTGAGTGTGAGAGGGCAGGATGAGATCTGAGTGTGGGAGAGCAAAGTGAGCTCTGAGTGTGGGAGGGCAGATTGAGCTCTGAGTGGGAGAGGGCAGGGTGAGATTGAGTGTGGGAGAGCAGAGTGACCTCTGAGTGAGAGAGAACAGGGGGAGCTCTGAGTGTGGGAGAGCAGAGTGAGCTTGGCTGTGTGAAAGCTGAGTGAGCTCTGAGTGTGTGAGAACAGAGTAAGCTCTGAGTGTGAGAGGCAGAGTGAGCTCTGAGTGTGGGAGAGCAGAGTGAGCTCTGAGTGTGGGAGAGCAGAGTGAGGTCTGAGTGAGAGAGGCAGAGTGAGATCACAGTGTGGAGAGCAGAGTGAGATCTGAGTGTGAGAGGATGGGGTGAGCGCTGAATGTGTGAGACCAGAGTGAGCTCTGAGTGCTGAAGAGCAGAGTGAGGTCTGAGTGTGAGAGGCTGAGAGAGCTCTGAGTGTGGGAGAGCAGAGTTAGCTCTGAGTGTGAGAGGGCAGGGTGAGCTCTGAGTGTTGGCGAGCAGAGTGAGGTCTGAGTGTGAAAGGGCAAGGTGAGCTCTGAGTGTTGGAGAGCAGAGTAACCTCTGAGCGAGAGAGGGCAGGGTGAGCTCTGAGTGTGGGAGAGCAGAGTGATCTCTGAGTGTGAGAGGGATTGGTGAGCTCTGAGTGTGGGAGAGCAGAGTGAGGCCTGAGTGAGAGAGGGCAGGGTGAGATCTGAGTGTGGGAGAGCGCAGTGAGCTCTGAGTGCGGGAGAGCACAGTGAGATCTGAGTGTGAGAGGAAAGGATGGGCTCTGAGCCTGGGAGAGCAGAGTGAGCTCTGAGTGTGGAAGAGCACAGTGAGCTCTGAGTGTGAGGGAGAAGGGTAAGCTCTGAGTGTGAGAGAGAAGGGTGACCTCTCAGTGTCGGAGAGCAGTTTGAGCTCTGAGTGTGGGAGAGCAGAGTGAGATCCGAGTGTGAGAGGAAAGATTGAGCTTTAGTGTGGGAGAGCAGAGTGAGGTCTGAGTGTGAGAGGGAAGGGTGAGCTCTGTGTGTGGGAGAGCAGAGTGAGATCTGAGTGTGGGAGACAGAGTGAGCTCTGAGTGTGAGAGGGCAGGGTGATAACTGAGTATGGGAGAGCACAGTGATATCTGAGTGTGAGAGGGAAGGCTGAGCTCTGAGTGTGTGAGAGCAGAGTGATCTCTGAGTGTGAGAGGGAAGGGTGAGCTCTGAGTTTGGGAGAGCAGAGTGAGGTCGGAGTGAGAGGGACGGGTGAGCTCTGAGTGTGGGAGAGAACAGTGAGATGTGAGTGCGTGAGAGCAGAGTGAGCTCTGAGTGTGGGAGAGCAGAGTGAGGTCGGAGTGAGAGAGGCAGAGTGAGATCAGAGTGTGGGAGAGCAGAGTGAGATCTGAGTGTGAGTGGGACGGGCGAGCTCTGAGTGTGTGAGAGCAGAGTGAGCACTGAGTGCAGAAGAGCAGAGTGAGGTCTGAGTGTGAGATGCAGAGTGAGCTCTGAGTGTGAGAGGGCAGGGTTAGCTCTGAGTGTGGGAGAGCAGAGTGATCTCTGGGTGTGAGAAGGCATGGTGCGATCTGAGAGTGGGAGAGCAGAGGGAGCTCTGAGTGAGAGAGTGCAGGTGAGCTCTGAGTGTGGGAGAGCAGAGTGAGCTCTGAGTGAGAGAGGACAGCGTGAGATCGGTGTGTGGGAGAGCAGAGTGAGCTCTGAGTGTGAGAAGGAAGGGTGAGCTCTGAGCGTGGAAGATCACAGTCAGCTCTGAGTGAGACAGGGAAGGGTGAGCTATGAGTGTGGGAGGGGAGAGTGAGGTCTGAGTGAGAGAGGCAGAGTGAGATCAGAGTGTGGGAGAGCAGAGTGAGATCTGAGTGTGAGAGGGACGGGTGAGCTCTGAGTGTGTGAGAGCAGAGTGAGCTCTGAGTGCAGAAGAGCAGACTGAGCTCTGACTGGGAGAGGGAAGGGTGAGCTCTGAGTGTGTGAGAGCAGAGTGAGCTCTGAGTGCAGAAGAGCAGACTGAGCTCTGAGTGGGAGAGGGAAGGGTGAGCTCTGAGTGTGGGAGAGCAGAGTCAGCTTGGCTGTGTGAAAGCTGAGTGAGCTCTGAGCGTGTGAGAGCAGAGTAAGCTCTGATTGTGAGAGGCAGGGTGAGCTCTGAGTGTGGGCGAGCAGAGTGAGCTCTGAGTGTGAGAGGGATGGGTGAGCTCTGAGTGTGGGAGAGCAGAGTGAGCTCTGAGTGAGAGAGGGCAGGGTTAGCGCTGAGTGTGGGAGAGCCGAGTGAGCTTTGCCGTGCGAAAGCTGAGTGAGCTCTGCGTGTGTGAGAACAGAGCAAGCTCTGAGTGTGAGAGGCAGAGTGAGCTCTGAGTGTGGGAGAGCAGAGTGAACTCAGAGTGAGAGAGGCAGAGTGAGCTCTGAGTGTGGGAGAGACGAGTGAGCTCTGAGTGGGAGCGGGAGGGGTGAGTTCTGAGAGTGGGAGAGCACAGTGAGCTCTGAGTGCGGGAGAGCAGAGTGAGCTCTGAGCATGTGAGAGCAGAGTCAGGTCTGAGTGTGAGAGAGAAGGGTGAGCTCTCAGTGTAAGAGGGCAGAGTGAGATCTGAAGTGGGAGAGCAGAGTGAGCTCTGATGAGAGAGGGCAGGGTGAGATCTGAGTGTGGGAGAGCACAGTGAGCTCTGGGTGTGGGAGAGCAGAGTGAGCACTGAGAGTGGGAGAACAGAGTGAGGTCTGAGTGAGAGAGGCCAAGTGAGATCAGAGAGTGGGAGAGCAGAGTGAGATTGGAGAGTGAGAGGAACAGGTGAGCTCTGAGTGTGTGAGAGCAGAGTGAGCTCTGAGTGCAGAAGAGCAGAGCGAGGACTGAGTGTGAGAGGAACGGGTGAGCTCTGAGTGTGTGAGAGCAGAGTGAGCTCTGAGTGCAGAAGAGCAGAGCGAGGACTGAGTGTGAGAGGAACGGGTGAGCTCTGAGAGCCTGAGAGGCAGAATGAGCTCTGAGTGTGAGAGGGCAGGGTGAGCTCTGAGTGTGGGCGAGCAGTGTGAGTTGTGAGTGTGAGAGGGAAGGGGGAGATCTGAGTGTGGGAGAGCAGAGTGAGCTCTGAGTGAGACAGGGCAGGGTGAGCTCTGAGTGTGGGAGACCAGAGTCAGCTCTGAGTGAGAGAGGGCAGGGTGAGAACTGAGTTTGGGAGAGCAGAGTGAGGCCTGAGTGAGAGAGGGCAGGGTGAGATCTGCGTGTGGGAGAGCAGAGTGAGTTGTGAGTGTGAGAGGGAAGGGCGAGCTCTGAGTGTGGGAGAGCACAGTGACCTCAGAGTGTGGGAGAGCAGAGTGAGATTGAGTGTGGGAGAGCAGAGTGAGGTCTGAGTGTGAGAGGCAGAGTGAGCTCTGAGTGTGAGAGGGAAGCGTGAGATCTGAGTGTGGGAGAGAAGAGTGAGATCTGAGTGTGAGAGGTAAGGGTGATATCTGAGTGTAGGAGAGCAGGGTGAGCTCTGAGTGTGGGAGCGCAGAGTGAGCTCTGAATAAGAGCGGGCAGGGTGAGATCTGATTGTGTGAGAGCAGAGTGAGGTCTGAGTGTGAGAGTTAAGGGTGAGCTCTGAGTGTGGGAGAGCAGAGTGAGCTCTGAGTGTGAGAGGGCAGGGTGATATCTGAGTGTGGGAGAGCACAGTGAGCTATGAGTGAGAGAGGGCAGGGTGCGATCTGAGTGTGGGAGAGCAGAGTGAGGATTGAGTGTGAGAGGGCAGAGTGACGTCTGAGTGTGGGGGTGCAGAGTGAGCTCTGACTGTGAGAGGGAAGCGTGAGTTCTGAGTGTGGGAGAGCAGAGTGAGCTCTGAGAGTGAGAGGTCAGAGTGAGCTCTGAGTGTGGGAGAGCAGAGTCGGCTCTGAGTGAGAGAGGGCAGGGTGAGATCTGAGTGTGGGAGAGCAGAGTGAGATCTGAGTGTGGGAGTGAAGGGTGAGCTCTGAGTGTGTAGAGCAGAGTGAGCTCTGAGTGTGGGAGCACAGAGTGAACTCTGAGTGAGAGGGGGCAGGGTGAGCTCTGAGTGTGGGAGAGCAGAGTGAGCTCTGAGTGTGGGAGAGCAGAGTCGGCTCACAGTGAGAGAGGGCAGGGTGAGATCTGAGTGTTGGAAAGCAGAGTGAGCTCTGAGTGTGAGAGGGAAGGGTGAGTTCTGAGTGTGGAAGAGCAGAGTGAGCTCTGAGTGTGAGAGGCACAGTGAGCTCTGAGTGTGGGAGAGCAGAGTGAGCTCTGAGTGTGAGAGGCAAGGGTGAGCTCTAAATGTGTGAGAGCAGAGTGAGCTCTGGCTGTGAGAGAGCATGGTGAGATTTGAGTGTGAGAGAGCAGAGTGAGCTATGAGTCAGAGAGCGCAGGGTGAGTTCTGAGTGTGGGAGAGCAGCGTGAGCTCTGATTGAGAGAGGGCAGTTTGAGCTCTGGGTGTGGGAGAGCTGAGTGAGTTCTGCGTGTGACAGGGAAGGGTGAGCTCTGAGTGTGGGTGAGCAGACTGCGATGTGAGTGTGAGAGGGAAGGGCGAGCTCTGAGTGAGGGAGAGCAGAGTGAGCTCTGAGTGTGAGATGGAAGGGTGAGCTCTGAGTGTGGGGGTGCAGAGTGAGCTCTGAATGTGAGAGGGAAGGGTGAGCTCTGAGTGTCGGAGAGCAGAGTGAGCTCTGAGTATGGCAGAGCAGAGTGAGGTCTGAGTGTGTGAGAGCAGAGTGAGCTCTGAGTGTGGGCGACCAGAGTGAGGTCTGAGTGTGAGAGGGCAGGGTGAACTCTGAGTGAGAGAGGGCAGGGCGATATCTGATTGTGGGAGAGGAAAGTGAGCTCTGAGTGTGAGAGGGCAGGGTGAGCTCTGAGTATGGGAGAGCAGAGTGAGCTCTGAGTGAGAGAGGGCAGGGTGAGATCTGAGTGTCGGAGAGCAGAGTTAGCCTGCATTATCTGAACATTGAGTGGGTGGTTGACATTGGAGGCGCTGCCAAAGCAGCCACTTGGAGCTAATCCTGAGGACAGATTGCTGTATGAGTACCCCCTGATTAGACATGGTATGATACACCTCCAGAGCAGGTGGCGTTTCTGGCCTAGAGGTAGAGACACTAACACTGTACCACAGGACCATATAGTCCATACAATCCATGGAATCCGTACAGTTTGGAAACAGGCCCCACAGCCCAACAAGTCCACACTGAAGCTCAGAGCATCCCATCCGGACCCAGGCAAAACGCTCATGCAGCCTCACTTGGATTATTGCTTACCGTTCTCTTAGCCAATCACTGGAAGGATGTGGAAGCATTAGAAAAGGTGCAGAGGAGATTTACCAGGATGTTGCCTGGTCTGGAGCGCAGGCGCTATGAAGAAAGGTTGAGGGACTTGAGTCTGTTCTCATTGGAGAGACGAAGGCTAAGAGGGGATTTAATAGAGACATACAAGATTATCAGAGGATTAGATAGGGTGGACAGTGAGAGTCTTTTTCCAAGGATGATGACTTCAGCTTATACGAGGGGGCATAGCTACAAATTGAGGGGTGATAGATTTAAGACAGATGTCAGAGGCAGGTTCTTTACTCAGAGACTGGTAAGGGTGTGGAATGCCCTGCCTGCCAATGTAGTTAACTCAGCCACATTAGGAGTATTTAAACAGTCCTTGGATAAGCATACGGATGATGGTGGGATAGTGTAGGGGGAGGGACTTAGATTAGTTCACAGGGTGACACAATATCAGGTCCGAAGGGCCTGTTCTGCGCTGTATTGTTTAATGTTCTACGTTCTATGTTCCCCCTATAACCCACCTAATCTCCACATCCCTGAACACTACAGGCAATTTAGCATGGCCAATCCACCTAGCCTGCGCATCTTTGGACTGTGGGAGGAAAGCGGAGCCCCCGGAGGAAACCCACGCAGACACAGGGAGAATGTGCAGAATCCACACGGACAGTCGCCCGAGGGTGGAATCGAACATGGGTTCCTGGCGCTGTGAGGCTGCAGTGCTAACCACTCATTTAAATAAATCCGTCAATTAATAAACCGTCATCTTTCTTTCTACTATAAAAATTTTAAAGGAACTGTTAAAAAGAGAATAAAAAAAAGAACTGGATGCTGTAAATCAGGAACAAAAACAAAGTTGCTGGAAAAGATCAGCAGGTCTGGCAGCATCTGTGGAGGAGAAAACAGAGTTAATGTTTCGGGTCCGGTGACCCTTCCTCAGAACCCAGATTTTTCATCACAGTCCTGACTTGTGCCTTGTACATGATGGACAGGATTTGGGGGCATGTCAGGAAATGAGTTATTCACTGCAGAATTCCTAGCTTCTGACCTGCTCTGGTAGCTATTCTGTTAATGTGGCAGGTCTAATTCAGTTTCTGGTTAATGGTGAACCCCAAGATGTTGGTAGTGGGGAAATTGGTGATTGTAATGCAACTGTAAGTCCAAGGGAGAATGGATAGATTCTTTCTTGTTGAAGGTGGTCATTGCCTAGCCTTTGTGTGGCACAAATGTTACTTTCCAATTTTCAGCCAAAATCTGGAAATTGTCCCAGTCTTGTTGCATTTTGACATGGACTGCTTCAGTAACTGAGGAGTCCTGAATGATGCTCAGCATTGTCACCTCACAGAAACATAGAAGATAGGAAGAAGAATAGGCCATTCAATCTCCTGAGCTTGCTTCACCATCAATATGATCATGCCTGATCATCGAACTCAAAACCCGAATCCCATCCTCCCCGTATGTTCCTTAATCATTTAGCCACAACAGCTATGGCTACCTCCTTCTTGAAAACATATAACGTTTTGGCCTCCACTACTTTCTGTGGTGGTGAATTCCAGAGACTCATCACTCTCTGGGTGAAGACATTTCATCTCAGTCCTGAAAGGTTTTACCATTATCTTTAAGCTGTGACCCCTGTGACCCTTTACCAGAGAGACATTGTGTCTTCAGTGGTTAGCACTGCTGCCTCACAGTGTCAGGGACCTGGATTTGATTCCAGCCTTGGGTGACTGTGTGTAGTTTGCATATTCTCCCCATGTCTGTGTGAGTTTCTCTCTGGGTGCTCCAGTTTCCTTCCGCAGTCCAAAGATGTGCAAGTTAGGTGGACTGGCCATGTTAAACTGCCCAAAGTATAGGTTTAAGGTGAGAGGGGATAGATTTAAGAAGGACCTAAGGAGCAACTTCTTTACACAGAGAGTGGTGTGTATATGGAATGAGCTGCCAGAGAAAGTTCTTGAGGCAGGAACAATAGCATCATTTAAAAAACATTTGGATCGGTACATTGATGAGAAGGGTTTAGAGGGATACGGACCAAATGAGGGCAATTGGAACTAGCTAAGTGGGCACCCTAGTCAGCATGGACCAGTTTGGGCTGAAGGGCCTGTTTCCATGCTATGTTACTCCATGATTCTATGACTCTATCCAGGCATGTGTAGATTAGGTGGATGAGCCATGGTAAATGCAGGGTTATGAGGGTATGTCAGGGGAAGGATCCAAACTCTGCACAGATACAGTGCAGACTAGATGGACTGAATGGCCTGCTTCCACACTGCAGGAGTTCTATGACTCTGGACTACCCCACCATCAGGAATATCCTTCCTGCATCTAACCTGTCTAGTCCAGTTAGAATGTTGTGGATTTCTATGAGATCCTCCCTCATTCTTCCAAAGCCTAGTGACGACCAAACGAACTCAACCTCTCCTCATATGCCAGGAATCAACGTCATAAATTTTCACTGCACTCCCTCTATAGCACGAACATCCTTCCTCACATAAGGAGACTAAAACTACACACAATATTCACTGATGCCCTGTATAATCATAGAATCCCTATAAAGTAGCAACAGGCCTTTCAGCCCAACAGGTCCACACTGGACCTCAGAACATCCCACGCAGACCCATCCCCCTATAACCCACCTAATCAACACATCCCTGAACACTTGGCACATCTTTGGACTGTGGGAGGAAACCGGGGCACCTGGAGGAAACCCACACAGACACGGGGAGAATGTGCAAACTCCACACAGACAGCCGTCTGAGGGTGGATTTGAACCTAGGTCCCTGGCGCTGTGAGGAAGAAGTGCTGACCACTGAGCCAACGTGGTAGCAAGAAACTCTTGTTCCTGTACTTGAATCCTGTACTTGCCCGCTTACTTTCTGCAAGTGATGCACAAGGGCACCAGGACCTCTGTGATCATTCCACGCTCTTAATTTATAAATATTCAAATAGTAATCTGCCTTTGTGCTTTTGCTGTTAAAGTAGATAACATCCACATAATGATGTATCTGTCATGAATATGCCCACTCCGTCTATCTATCCTAATCGTGGTGCAACATCTCTATATCCTCACAATTCACCCTTCCATGCAGCTTTGTGTCATATGTAAATTTTGAGATGTTACATTCAGTTTCCCCATCGAAATCATTGTGTATATTGTGAATGGCTGGTGTCCTTGTACCAATCTCTGCAGTACCCCACTAGTCACTGCCATTTGGAAAAGGACTTATTTATTTCTGCTCTTTGTTTCCTGCCTGCTAACCAATTTTCTATCCGTCTCAAAACACTACTCCTAATCCATTCACTTTAATTTTATACATTAATCTCATATGTGGGACTCTGTGAAAGCTTTCTGAAAGTAAAATGAACGGCATTGACTTGCTCTCCCGATCAAGTCTACTAGCTTCATCCTTGAAAAATTCCAGTAGGCTTGCCGTGCCCTTCTGCAATGTGAACCGTGTCTAATTCTACCACTGTTTTCTAACTACTGTACTATAAAACCATTGATAATGGACTTCCCCAGTCCAAAGATATATAATTCTTTGTTTTCTCTCTACCTCCCTTTTTAGGTAGTGGGGCTACAGTGGACAGCAGTAAACATTCCCACTTCCGACCTTCTGGTGGAGGAAAGGTCATATTTGAAGCAGCTGAAGGTAGCTGTGCCTAGGACACTATCCTGAGGAAGTCCTGCAAATGATAGCATAGTGGCTCAGTGGTTAGCACTCCTGCCTCACAGCTCGAGGAAACTCAGTTTGATTCCACCTTCAGGTGACTGTCTGTGTGGAGTTTGCACGTTCTCCCTGTGCCTATGTGGTTTTCCTCTGAGAGCACTGGTTTTATTCCCCAGTCCAAAGATGTACAGGCAGGTGGATTTGCCTTGCTGAATGCCAGGTTGCAGGATTGGGTGGGGGCTGGTGGTGGGTTGCTCTTTGGAGGGTTGGTGCATACTTGAAGGGCTGAATGGCCTATATCTGCACTGTAGGGATTCTATGCCCTGGAGCTGAGATTACTGACCTCCATCAAACACGACTATCTTCTTACATGCCAGGTATAACTCCAAACATCAGAGAGCTTCCCCCGAATTCTGTTGACTCGAGTTTTGCTGGGGGTCCTTGATGCCACACTCAATTGAATGCAGCCCTGATGTCAAGAGCTGTCACTCTCATCTCACCTCAGCTCTTGAATTCAACTCTTTTGTCCATGCTTGAACAAAGATCAGGAGCTGAGTGGTCCTGGCAGAACCCAAACTGGGCATCTCTGAACAGGTAATTGCTGATCTGATGCTACTCTGATAGCACTGTTAGTGGCACCTTCCAACACTTTACTGATGATCGAGAATATACTGATAGGACAAAATCAGCTGAGTTGGATTGGTCCTGCTTTTTGTGCACAAGACATACACCCACTCCCTGGGCAATTTTCAGCATTGTCAGGGAGATGCCAGTGTTGTAAACTGTACTGAAACAGATTGGCAAGGGGAGTGGCAAGTTTTGGAGTACAAATCTTCAGTACTATTGCCAGTATGTGTCAGGGACCATGGACCTTGCAGTATTCAGTACCTCCAACTGTTTCTTGATATCATGTGGAGTGAATTGAATTGGCTGAAGACTGGGATCTGTGATGCTTGGGACCACTGGAGGAGGCCAAGGGGGATCATCCACTCGGCACTTCTGGCTGAAGATTGTGACAAATGTTTCATCATTATCTTTTCACTGATGTGTTGGGCTTTTTGATGGGGATATTTGTGGAGCCTCCCTCTCCAGTGAGTTGATTAATTGTCCACCACCATTCCTTATCGGATGTGGTAGGACTGCAGAACTTAGATCTGATCTATTAGCTCTGTCTAACACTTGCTGTTTATGCTGTTTGGCACACAAGTTGTCCTGTTTGGTGGTTTCACCAGGTTGACAGTTCATCTTCAGGTTTGCCTGGTGCTGCTCCTGGCAGACCCTCCTGTACTCTCCATTGAACCAGGGTTCATCTCCTGGCTTGACGGTAATGGTTGAGCTTTGAGCTTGCAGATTGTGCTGGAATACAATTCTGCTGCTTTTGATGGCCCACCAGCCTCTTGAATGCTCAGACACAAGTTGCATTTAGCAGGGCGATAGTGTCACACGACATACAACGGAGGCTATTCTTAATGTGAAGGCAGGTCTTGGTCTCCACAAGTTCATCACTACCATCTGAAGAGCAAGTATAAATGCTGGTATAAATGCCAATGGTCACATCACATGAAGGAATATAAAAACACCCCCAACTCACAAAGTTATGTTAGATTCAGTTAAGAGCAGTGGTTTCAATAGCGTAAACTTGCTTATTAGTCAGGAGAGTCTTAGTTGACAGTAAATTGTTTATTCACCTCTTCAGATTATGTTTGCTCACAAATACAGAAAAACTGAGTCAGTGCAAATGCACTTATCTGATTCCGGTTCGAGATAAATTCTTTTTTTTCCACAGCGTATTCGATGATACAAGATGTTATCGCTGAACATCATTCTCACAAGAGATGTTATCATTCACCAAACAACCTAGTAAAGAACAGATTCATTCAAAGATTAACAGAAAACAGCAAAGAGTGTAAATATGTCTAAAAATACAGCAAGTCTTCAACAGGCAGAATAGGTCTTTCAACAATGAGGATGTATAAACATGGTCTTGTGGCAAAACACTATTTCAGGTTATGCTAATCTATAGAGGTTGTTATTACAATGCTATATCAAGAAGACTGGCAAATGTGATCCAGCCCCAGCCCTGAGGTCTGGGTGCCCTCATTTTGCACAGTGATCTTGGCATGGAGTGATACCCTGCACTTGTTAAGGGCACAGAAATGCCTAGAAGGACCACAACATGTTCATAGCACCTAAACATTGACTGATACCAAATGGTCATTCGAGTATAGGCTAACAGTACCAGCTAAGGAAATGTTATTTATAAAGTGGACTGCACTTGTTATTTAGGAGAGTAACTGTGGAACAATTCAATGCAGTTCATTTATTTAATTTTGTTGTAAGATAAATGAAGTTTACAAGGACCTCTTCACGGTACACTCCACTCCTTCCCAGTGGTAAATAAACTTTGCTTGCTGAAGATATAATACAGAAAGCATTGGGGAAAGTCAGCAGGTTTGGCAGTATCTGCACAGAGAAACAGAATTAACGTTTCAAGTCTGCTATGACTCTTTTTAGAACTGAAGAGGGATAAAAATGTTTTATGCTGTTGAAACTGGAAGAGACCAGTGGTCATGCTCTGAACAAAAACCAAAAGAACTGCAGATGCTGTGAACGAGGAGCAGAAACATTGTTGTTGGAAAAGCGTAGCAGGTTTGGCAGTATTTGGGAAGGAAGAATCAGAGTTAATGCTTCGGGTCTGGTGACCCTTCGTCAGAACTGAGTCGCAGGCAAAATGTAGTCTTATATGCAGAAAATAGAGAGGGGAATGGGGCAGAGAGTAAACGATAGGATAAAGTCCAAAGATAAAGAGCAGTTGGATTGACAAAGGAGTTATTAACAATCTGGCTAGGAGAGTGTATAGCTGTTAATGGACACTGTCAGTGACTAACAATAGGTAGTGTGTAATGGCTTGGTTATGTGATAACAAGCCCTAGTGCATGAAGTAGGCGGCTGGGACATAGGACAGATTAGGCCCTAAAATTATTGAACTCAATATTGAGTCCGGAGGGCTGCAGGGTCTCCAAGTGGAAAATGAGGTGTTGTTTTTCCAGCTTGTGTTGAACTGCAGGAGATGGGTCAGACCTGGTTGACGGCCTGTCAACAACAGTGCCAGGAAATCTTTGATTGAGGAAGAAAGTGAACGTTTCGGAGGATCACTTATCGAAGTTGGCCTCATCTGAACATATTCAATGGAGACGGAGGAACTTAGAGAATGGGATGGAGTCTTTACTGGAAGTGGGTTGTGAGGATGAATAGTCCGGGTAGCTCTGGGAGTCAGTGGGTTTATAGTGGATATTAGTGGCCATTCTATCCCCAGAAATAGCAACAGAGACATCGAGAAAAGGGAGGAGTCACAGATAGACCAGGTCAAATGAGGGCAAGGTGAAAATTGGAAGTGAAATCGATTAACTTTTCCAATTCCAGACGAGAAAGGGAAGCAGCATTGATGATATCATCGATATATCAGAGGAAGAGCTGTGGGTGAGGCCAGAATAGGATTGGAACAAGGAATGTTCCACATACGCCATGAAGAGACAGGCATAACGAGGGTCCGTGTGGGAAAATTTTCTCAAGAAGGGTCTAGACCCGAAACGTCAGCCTTCCTGCTCCTCTGTTGCTGCTTGGCCTGCTGTGTTCATCCAGTTCTACACCTTGTTATCTCAGATTCTCCAGCAAATGCAGTTCCTACTATCTCTGAAACAACATAAATATTATAAGCCCATTTTCCAGTATGTGGCCCATAGCCTTGTGTGTCTTGGCATTGCAAGTGCATACCTAAGCACTTCTTAAATGTTATGAGGGTTTTGGTTATGTATGTTGTTGGGGTGCTGTCCCTTTAAGAGAGTTGGTCTTAAAGGCGCAGAGCCAGGCTCTCAGTCTGGGTCCGCTGTGGAGGTGCCAGAATCTGAAAAGAAGCGTTGTTGTTCAGAGTTTTACCTGTGGCTTCCTTGTGTAAGATTCCTGGTTCTCAACATATTGCCAACTTAACAGTTTCTGCCTCGACCACCCTTAACAGGCAATGAGTCCCAGATTCCCACCACCCTCTGGGTGAAACTGTCTGTTTTTCGCAATTTCTCTAAACCACCTGCCATTACCTTCATCTGTGCTGATCCCTCCATCAAGGGGCAGTGTTTCTCCTGTCTACATCAGCTATGCCCCTCATAAATGCTATCCCATGAATGAATAAAAAAAGTCTATTAAAATGCATTTATGGTGAAAGGGAAAGTTCAAACGTGATGTCAGGGGCAAGTTTTTTACGCAGAGAGTGGTGGGAGTCTGTAACGCACTACCAGGGGTGATGGTGGAGGCAGATACAAATGGGGCATTTAACAGACTTTTAGATAAACACAGGAATGTGAGAGGAATGGAGGGATATGGACCAAGTTCAAGCAGAAGGGATTAGTTCAAATTTGGCGTCATGTTCAGCGAACATCATAGGCCAAAGGACCCGTTCCTGTCTTGTACTGCACTGTACTATGTTCAATCTGTGAAATGACAAGAAGATGAAATGCCAGGGCCATGCTTGTGGACAGGGTAGAGGTGTTAGCAAAATGTGCACCCAGCCTCCATTAACAGCTATTCACCCTCCTAGCCAGATTGTTACCCAGGTCTCACCAATGTAGAAGAGACCACATTGTGAACAGTGACAACAGTCAACTAGATTGAAAGAAATGCAAGCAAAGTTATGTTTGGCACCTTGGACAGCGAGGAGACAGGAGATAAAGGGGGAAAGTGTAACATCTTCGGCATTGTATAGGAAGGCGCTACGTTTAGGTGAATGGGTATTAGAAACGACAAAAGAATGAATCATAGATGGAGCAGTCCTTTGGAATGCTGACAATGGAAGGGAAAGGCCAGTGTGTTTGGGATGGTATCCTGCTCAAGGTGACGGAAATGGCGGAGGATGATCCTTTGAATGCAGAGGCAAGTGAAGTCATGGGAAATCCTGCTGTGGTCCAGAAAGGGAGGGAAAGGGTTGAGGAAGAAGTGTGGGAAATGGGTTAGATAGTTGAGGGCCCTGTCAACCACAGAGGGACGGCAGAGGAGACTCCTTGGTTAAAGAAAAACAAAGATATATCAGAAGTGCCATTTTGGAAGTTAGCATTATTGAAATAGATGCAATGGAGATAGAAAAAACTGGGACAAAGGGTGGAATATTTACAGAAAGCAATGAGTGCAGACCTGTAGTCAAGGTAGTTATAGGAGTTAATGGGTTTGTAAAGAATATTGGTTGATAGCCTATCTTTGGAAATAGAGACTGACAATCAAGGAAGGGAAGAATCAGAGGTGAGTTGGTGAAGGTAGATAGAAATTGGAAGTAAAGTTGATTTTTTTTGTTAATTCTTAATGAGAGAAAGAAATGGCACTGATGACATCATCGATATTTTGGAGAAAGTGTGTGGGAGGAAGTCCAAGTAGGACTGGAAAATGAATGCTCCTCATTCCCCACAAAGGGAAAGGCATAACTGGGACACATCCAGATAACTGCTACCACACTTTTCATTTGGAAAAATTGAGAGAGGGCAGCCAAGAGGAATGTGTGATTGGTCACATGGGGAAACACAGACCCTACTAGAATCAAGGATGACCATGCCTAAAGGAAGTGCTCCCAAATGCAAACTTGAGAAGAGTTTGAACAGTGGCTGGAGACACTGTGGAAAATCCATGAGCTGAGGCTTACATGGATAACACATTTAGAGAGGTAGTCACCCTACAGCAGAAGGGGCTGGAGGGAAGAAAAGAAGGGATGGTCACCTGGGAAAGAGGATAAGGCAGGTAGAGCAGGAGTCTGCTGTGGCCCTGCTGACAAATCAATTTCCCATTTTGGAAGCTGAGGGGGGTGGTGATGTCTCAAAGGAATGTAGTCAGAGACAGGGTTCTGGCACCACAAGCGGCTTGAGGAAGAAAGGAACAAAGCTAATGATAGAAGATTTCACGTTTGGGCAACAGACAGGTGTTTATGCAGCTGCAGATGTGACTTCAGGGTAATGAATTGCCTCTTTGGAGCTGGGTCAGGAATGTCACTGAGCAGCTGCAGGACACTCAGAAAGGGGGAGGGCGGTAAGAGGCCATGGCACACATTGGTACCAGTGACATAGGGAGAATAAAAGATGAGGTCTTGCATCAAGAATTCAGGGAGCTAGGGAGTAGATTGAGAAGGAGGGCTTCAAAGTTTGTTATCTCTGCATTCCTGCCAGTGCCATGTGCAAATGAGTACAGAAATAGGAAAATAGGGCAGATGAATGCATGGTTCAAAAGTTGGTGCAAGAAGAAGGGTTTTAGATTCCTAGATCGCTGAAATTGTTTCTGGAGAAGATTTTGAGCAATGCTGTAATGCTTCCAATCTTCGCCCAAGTGAGAAAATGACTAAATGAATATAGCTGTGAATTTGGTTCAAAGTGCAAATCCAACAGGTGAATCTATTTCAAGTGTAACGTTGAGTAGAGGTCAGATTCAGTCCTGAAGTCAAAATCTTTAATTAAGTTAAAACAGCTTGATTCGTAAGTTATTTATCAATTGCTTGAATGAGGGGTATTGAATTCTGTAGTAGGAACTAAGCTTAAAAAATTACTTGCCTGAGGGATTTTTAAATCCAATGGACACTAAGGAACATGAGCAAACATGAAGGTACCTTTGCCTGATAAATAGACAAAGGATGATTCAGTATGTCCGGGAATTTGGTTCAATGTGGTAATTCAAAGAGTCACAAATTCATACAGCACAGAAACAGACCCTGCGGTCCAACTGGTCTGCGCCAGACATTCCAATCTGCTCTAGTTTCATATCCCTTTAAATGCTTTCTATTCCTAAAAGAAGAAGAAAAAATGGGGCGGCATTGTCGCCCGGTGGTTAACACTGCTGCTTCACCACAGGGTTCGATTCCAGCCTCAAGTGACTGTCTGTGTGGAGTGTGCACATTCTTCCTGTGCCTGCGTGGCTTTCCTCCGGGTGCTCCGGTTTCCTCCCACAGTCCAAAGATATGCAGGTTATGTGAATTGGCCATGCTACATTGACCAAAGTGTTCAGGGATGTGTAGATTAGGCAGCTTATAGGGGAATGGGTCTGGGAGAGATGCTCTCAGGATTGGTGTGGGCTTGTTGGGCCAAAGGGCCCTGTTTCCACACTGTAGGGATTCTGTGATTCTTATATGCCCATCCAGGTGCCTTTTAAATTTTGCAATGGTACCCACTTCTACCACTTCTTCTGGCAGCTCATTCCATACAAACACCACCCTCTGCATGAGAAAGTTACCCTTCAGGTCCTTTTTAAATCTTTTCCCTTTTACCTTAAACTGTGCCCTGTAGTTTTGGGCTCCCCCATCCAATTAAAAGCATATTTGGAAAAGCTTAGCAAGCTAGTCATGTATGATTTACCCTTCATAAACCATACTGACTCTGATGGATGCATTTTGGCTTCCCAAATATCTGTTATATTTCTTTAATATAATGAAACAAATGAAACATACAAAATAGCTTGGTTTATAGTTTCCTACTTACTGCTTACTTCGCTTTTTTGGATATCTTTCCAATTCACTGGAACCTCTCATATCCAGGCTTTTTCCATAAATTATAACCAACTGATCCACTAGTTCTGCTGCCACCTCTTTTAAGATCCTAGGATACATACCATCAAGCCCTGGTGACTTGTCTTTCTTCAATTCCAAAAGTGTACTTTTTCCCTAAATGTAATGCAGTGGAAGATAAAGAGATAGCAAGGTGTAGAGCTGGATAAACACAGCAGGCCGAGCTGCATCAGAGGAGCAGGAGGGCTGATGTTTTGGGCCTAGACACTTCTTCAGAAATGGGGGAGAGGAAGGAGGTTCTGAAATAAATAGGGAGAGAGGGGGAGGCGGATAGTAGAGCTGGCTGTTACTTAAATGGAGAAAGACGGCAGAATGCTGCAGCAAAAATGAATTTGGGAGTCTTTGTGCATAAATCTCAAAAAAACTAGGTTGGCAGGTAATAGAGAAGGCAAACAGAATGTTGGCATTCATTTTAAAGGGAAAGGATTTGTCTTGGCCAGTTAGCTCAGTCAGTTAGAGCTTGGTGCTAAATACAGCAAGGTTGCAGCAAGATCCATGTATGGAGCATTTCATCTAGGGGACACCTTTGGCTACTAGTCCAGAATATTAGGCCAGTGTTCTGGGGCTCTTGGTTTGAATCCCATCACGGCAGATGTTGTAATAAAAATCTGCCGTAGACAGCTAGTCTAGTAATGACCATGCAACTACTGCAGATTGTTGTAAAAATCCAACTCATTAATGCCTTGTAGGAAAGGAAATCTGCTGCTTTGGCCTGGTCTGGTATACCTATTACTCCAGACACACAGAAATTCACTCTTAACTGTCCTCTGAGCATTTAGGGGATAGGCAATAAATGCCGGGCTAGTCAGTAACACCCACATCCCATGAATGAAAAATAATAAAACAATTATAAAATAGGGAAGTCTTCTTGAAACTTTCGAAGCCATGAGTTAGACCACACCTAGAGTACTGTGAACAATTTTGGTCCTCTTAGCTAAGGAAATAAATACCGACATTGAAACTGGTCAAGGGAAAGTTCTCTCATTTGCTCCCGGGGATGGAGCAATTTATTTATGAGGAGAGGTTGAGTAGGTTGGGTCTGTATTTATTAGAATATAGAAAAATAAGAGACAACCTTATTGAAGATTCTTAGGTAGACAAAGTCAGAACCGTCGCTGATTTTTCATTATTTTTATTTTTATTCTTTCATCAATTTTGATTCAGAGCTGCGAACTGGGAGTTATGAGCTGAGAATAACTTGCGGACTTTGGAACAACTTGTGGTAAAAGGAAAAGACAGAACAAACAAGTTTCTGTTTGCTTGTGAGGCCAGCCCTGGAGGTTAACAGCAGGCTGATTCTTGATTAGAAAGGTTTCCACAGATGAGGTCAGTATTTGGGAACTGGTTCAGCGAGTCTGGAAGCAACCCCACACTCAAGCAGATGGAAGATGTTGAATGGTAATTGCGGCCTCGGGAAAAGACGTTCCAGTCTATCATGGTGGAACAAGAGTCTGGGTTGTGGTCGAACTGTTTCCAGGAGGAGATAAGTGTGGCTGCTGACATCACAACATGAATATTTGAAAGCTCTCTGCCCAATCTCCCACACTGGCTTTTAGATGCCCAGAGAGTAGAAAGCTAAGCTGCAAATATTGCCACCTTTACCTGAGTAAACTAAGGTGATCCTGATTGGTGGTTCCTGAAAAGTAACCAAGGAGTCCACATCTATGCCTATGCAACAACACATTGCGAAAATCACGTAAGTAATCTAACCTGTCTTGTGATTTCCTTTTATTTATCCCCTAACTATGTTTATTTGTCTACCTTTGACAATCTAAGAAAAGGTGGAAAAGGTGCAGAGGAGATTTACCAGGATGTTGCCTGGTCTGGGACCCAGGCCCTATGAAGAAAGGATGAGGGATTTGGGTCTGCTCTCATTGGAGAGAAGCAGGCTAAGAGGGGATTTAATAGAGACATACAAGATGATAGAGGATTAGATAGGGTGGACAGTGAGAGTCTTTTTCCGAGGATGATGACTTCAGCTTTTTCAAGGGGGCATAGCTACAAATTGAGGGGTGATAGATTTAAGACAGATGTCAGAGGCAGGTTCTTTACTCAGAGAGTGGTAAGGGTGTGGAATGCCCTGCCTGCCAATGTAGTTAACTCAGCCACATTAGGGGCATTTAAACAGTCCTTGGATAAGCATATGGATAACGATGGGATAGTGTAGGGGGAGAGGCTTAGATTAGTTCACAGGTCGGCACGACATCGAGGGCCGAAGGGCCCGTTCTGCGCTGTATTGTTCAATGTTCTATGTTCTATGTTCTTTTGCATGAATGTGGGTTGAAACCAAATGTTTCAGGTTTAAAGTATAGACATTAATGAGATTAACGTTGTTTAATTTTCTTTCTGCTAAAGTTCTTGCATATTTAATAAGTACTTGTCTTTTGTTTAAGAATCAAAACTGGTGTCCAGAATTAATTATTCACACAGTCTGAGTTTGACTATTCAAAAGTCTGTTCGGGGACTGTTGGGGTTAACTATTGACAGTCTCTGACAGTTTAAATTGACTGAGTTGCAAATACAGAGGTAGAAAGTGTGATTTGGTTTGGCTGTCTATCTCCACGTTATAACAACAAGGTAGGTGTGGAGAGGTTGTTTCCACCTGTGGGGTAATCTAGGATCAGACAGCATAATTTCAAAGTAAGAAATTACTTATTTAAGACAAAGGTAAGAAGGAATTTCTTCTCTAAGTGTTTGTGGAATTTGCAGAATTCTTTATCACAGTGAGTTGTTGAAGCAAGTCATGAAATATACACAAAGCTGAGATCATTCAGCTTTGATCTAATCGAATGGCAGAGCAGATACAATAGGCTGAATGGACTACTTCACCAAAGATCCTTAGACAGAATCTTCCAAACCTATGACCACTTCCATCTGGAAGGACAAAGGCAATAGATAGCTAGGAATACCACCCCCTGCAAGCATTAGATCTGAATTTACTGGAATATTTGCCAATTTTATATGTGGAAGTGACACAAGTAGTCTTTTTCTTAATTTAAGGTCTCTGAATGCCCAACTTAATGATGGATTCTAGTGTTTACCTTTTGACAAGTGTCAAACTATTGGGATAGTGTTTTTCGTCTCTCTCTGTTCTTGAATAAAGTTGTTATATTTGCAGCTTTCCAAAATGCTGGGGCCTTTTCAGGGGATTTTGAGAGGGTTTTTAAAATTCATTCGGGGGAAATGGGCATTCTTGGCTAGCCAGCATTTATTACTCAACACATATTCACTATAATCTGATATTGCTGCTTCTCAGCTTCTCCAATTTAAAGCCAATTAAACCTTCATTTAGAGTCATAGAGCTGTACAGCATTGAAACAAACCCTCAGTCCAATTTAATCCATGCCGACCAGATATCCCAAATTAATCTAGTCCCATTTGCCGGCATTTGGTCCATATTGCTCAAAGCCCTTCCTATTTATGTATCCATCGAGATGCCTTTTAAATGTTGTAATTGCACCAGCCTCCACTACCTCCTCTGGCATTTCAATCCATATGCGCACCACACTCTGTGTGAAAAAAGTTACCTCTCACATCCTTTTTAAATCTTTTCCCTCTCACCTTAAACCCTCCAGTTTTGGACTTCCCTACCCTGGGAAAAAACCTCGGCTATTCAAATTATCCATGCCCCTCATGATTTTATAAACCTCTCAAAGGTCATCCCTCAGCCTGCAAGGCTCCTGGGAAAATAGCCCCAGCGTATTCAGTGTCTCCCTAAATCTCAAACCCTCTAATACCGGCAATGTCCTTGAAAGGGCTCAGAAAAGGTTTACAAGTTTAACGACATCTTTCCTATAGCAGGGAGACCAGAATTGATTGCAATTTCTAAAAGTGGCCTAACCAATGTCCTGAACAGCTACATCATGACCTCCCAACTCATACTCAATGCACTGGCCAATAAAGACAAGCGTACCAAATGCATTCTTCCCTACCCTTTCTACCTGTGATTCCACTTTCAAGGAACTATGGACCCATGCTCCAAGGTTACTTTTTTCAGCAACATTCCTCAGGGCCCTACCATTAAGTATATAAGGCCTGCCCTGGTTTGCCATGCCAAAATGCAGCATCTTACATTTATATAATTTAAACTCGATCTGCCAGTCCATTAGTCCACCTGATCAAGGTTCCATTGTACTCCGAGAAAATCTTCTTCACTGTCCACTACACCATCAATTTTGATGTCACCTGTAAATTTACTAACTATTCCTCTTATATTCACAGTTAACTGCTTGATGTAAATGGCAAAAAGCAGTGGATCCAGCACCAATCCTTGCAAATACACCACTGGTTACAGGCCTCCAGTCCAAAAAACAACCTTCCTCCACTACCCTCTGTTTCCAACCTTCAAGCAAATTTTGTAACCAAATTACTAACTCTCCCCAGACTCCATGAGCTCTGACCAGTCTGCCATATGGAACCTTGTTAAATGCCTTACTGAAGTCAATATAGACACCATCTATCCTTCTGACTGCATCAATCTTCTTTGGCGATTCAAACAAGTTAGTGAGAAACAATTTCCCATGCACCAAGTCATGTTGGTTATCCCTAATCAGTCTTTGCCTTTCCAAATACATGTAAATCCTGTCCCTCAAAATCCTCTCCAACAACTTACCTACCACTGACGTAAGATTCACCGGTCTATAATTCCCTTGGTTTCCTCACCAACTTGCTTAAATAATGGCACCACATTAGTCACTCTCCAGTTTTCTGGCTCCTCACCCATGACTATCGAAGAGACAAATATTTCAGCAAGGGACCCAGCAACCACTTTTCCAGCTTCCCACAAAGTTCTGGGACGGACCTGATCAGGTCCTGGGAATTTATTTGCCTTTACACATTTTCAGATGTCTAGCACCTCCTCCTCTGTAATATGGACACTTTCTAGATATCACTATTTATTTCTCCAAGTTCTCTAGCTTCTATATCCCCTAATACTACGGCAGTCCCAGAATATGTTTCAAAAGTTAAAATTTCCTACTATTACATTTCTTAGATCCAAGACCTCCTTACATATTTGCTTCTCAAATTTCCCGCTGACTATTGACTGCGTTCAGGGTGGTACTATAGTACATTCTCAATAAGGTAATCATCCTTTCTTGTTTCTCAGTTCCACCCAAATAACTTCCCTGGATGTATTCCCGGGAATATCCTCCTTGATTACAGCCATAATGATATCTCCAAACCAAAAACATCACTTCCTCTTCTCTCTTGCTCCACGCTTTATCCTTCCTATAGCATCTATACATTAGGACATTAAGCCACCAATCCGATGTTCCCAACTGTGCCCTGAGCTCATCTGCCTTATCTGTCAGGCCTCTAGTATTGAAATAAATTGTTTATCAGTCTTATCCCGTTCTCTGCCTTGCTCTTGCCTGCCTTGACTTTTTGACTTGCTCCTCAACTGTGCCAGCCTCAAATTTATTGCTTTTCTTGCAACTCTTTGGGTCCCCATGCCCTCTACTCTTTTAAAGGCTCCCAAATAGCACGAGCAAATCTTTTAGCCAGGATATTAGTCCCTTTTCAATTCAGGTCCAATGATCCAAAAAAGCAAATCCTTGCGTCCTTTATCAACACCTCAGCCACACATTTATCTGCCCTATCCTCCTATTCCTAATCTCACTAGCACATGGCACCTGGAGAAATCCAGATATTACTATCCTCAAGGACCTACTTTTTAACCTCCTGCCTAATTTCCTATATTCTCTCTTCAGAGCCTCGTCCCTTTCATTCTGCAGTATCATACTCCAGGCACATTGATTTTAGGGGTTCATGATCATAGTAATCTCACATCAGCAGTCAATCATTTGTTAGGAATTTACAGATAGTTTGTTGAGTTTGTTAAGCAGCAGTTTAGATAGAATACGTTAGCTAACAAGACAAAGAGCATATATGACCACAATGACTGAGGATGGCTCACTGGTACCAGATGGTGAACAAGTTGTTGGCATGGAATGAGTCCATCCTGTTAAAGTTGCAAAGGCAGCCTCCTGCTGCCAAGTTGAAGTGTTAGGGAGTTCTTCCTTGGATCTTCCTCCTCTCCTTCTGGTCCATCATCCATCTGGAGGACACAGCTCCCTGATGGGGTCTGCTGCCTACAAGGATAGCCTGATGAGGGCTACCTTCTGCCCCTGAGCACTTGTTGACATCCCATTTCCAGAGGCTGGTAGCTTACCAGATCTGATGTCCTAGGGGACATATTTGTTAGTGTGGTCAGAGAGGGGTAGCAAAACTGAATTAAAAGGAAATTAATGCGTTTTGAGGAAAGATATTAACTTCAGTGAAGTAGAATCTGTATGCATTCAGCTTACAAACATCAAGCAGCTGAAAATTATTGTAGAGGTTGCATTTGGGCCCCCAAACTGTAGGAGTAATATCGGGGAAAGCATTAAAAAGTAATGCAAGTAATAAAGCTATGGATGCAATTATGGGTGACTTCAATCTGCATAAAGATTGGGCAAATCAAATCAGCTACAATACTGTGAAGGAGGAATTCTTGGAGTGCATGCAGGCTGGTTTTGTGAAGCAAAACTAACTAGGGAAAACGCCGGCAAATAAAAAGAGCTCTAAAGAAAGGTCACTCAACTCGGAATGTTTCTGCTGGTTTTTAGCCACACCTGCTGAATTACTCCAGCAATTTCTGTTTTTGTCTTCAGCTCTTTGTTTTCTGTTGAAAAATACCATCCTTGACTGGATATTGTGCAACAAAGGAAAAGCTGATAATCTAGTTGTATGCAGGCCCTTAGGGAAGCATGTTCACATTAGAATTCTCCATTATGGTAGAGAGTGATGTAGTTGTTTCTGAGACCAAATAAAGGAAATTATGATGGTATGAGGCACAAGCTGGCTATGATAAATTGGGCAACAATTAAGTAATCCCAAATTACTTAAAGGGATGTTAATAGATAGGCAAATGGCAAAAACTTAAAGAGCACATGGATGAATTGCAAACTTATTCATTCCAGTCAGACATAAAAACAGAATAGGAAACATATTCAGACCAATGGATAACAAGGGTAATATTAAATATTAATATTAATATCAAATAGTACACAAACTGGCCAAAAAAGCAACAGACTTGTGGATTGCGAACAGATTAGATTCCAGCGAAGGGAGTAGAGACTGATTAAGAGGAGGAAAATAGAGTATAAGAGTAAGCTTGCAGGAGACATACAAACTGTTAGTAAAATATTCTATAGGTACGTGAAGAGAAAATGTCAACAAAGATGAATAGAGGTCACCTACAGTCAGAATCATGGATATTTATAATGAGGAACAGAGAGATGACAGGCCAATTAAATACATACTTTATCACAGAATTCACAAAGTTGGCCACAAATAACATTCCAAACATTTGGGAGAACACAGGGCCAAATGGGAAGAAAAATTGAAAGAAAATAGTATTAGTCGGTAAATAGTATTAGAGAAATGAATAGAAAGGTAGATAAATCCCCAGGGCCTGATAAGCTTCATCCGCAAATACTTAAGGAAGTAGCACTAGAAATAGCAGATGTGGTGGTGGTCATCTTCCAAAATTCTATAGATTCTGCAACAGTTTCTATGAATTGGAGGATAGTTAATGTAAAGCTAAAATTTAAGAACGGAGCTAGAGGGAAAACAGTGAATTATAATGGATAATAAAATGTGAGGCTGGATGAACACAGCAGGCCAAGCAGCATCTCAGGAGCACAAAAGCTGACGTTTCGGGCCTAGACCCTCCTCCCTCCGGACCAACCTCAGGGAATCTCTCTCCCATTGCAACTCTCCTGTAATCTCTTCGGCCTTGAAACCCTCTGATGAAGGGTCTAGGCCCGAAACGTCAGCTTTTGTGCTCCTGAGATGCTGCTTGGCCTGCTGTGTTCATCCAGCCTCACATTTTATTATCTTGGAATCTCCAGCATCTGCAGTTCCCATTATCTCCGAATTATAATGGAGTTACCTTAATAATGATAGTGGAAAAAATGCTAGAGCCCGTTATAAAAGATTTAATTGAGGAGCATTTGACAGATAGCAACAGAATTGGACATAGTCAGCATGGATTCATGAAAGTGAAATTGTGCTTGGCATTGAATTTTTTGAGGATGTGGAATAGATAAAGAGGAAACAGTGGATGTAGTTTACTTGGATTTTCAGAAGATTTTCAGTAAAGATTGCACATAAAAGATTAGCATAAAAAATTAAAATGTATGAGATTGGGGGCTTCCTACTGACATGGATACTGAACTTGTGACTCAGTGCTTAGCACTACTGCCTCAAAGACCCATGGACCTGGGTTCAATTCTACCCTCAGGCAGTTGTCTGTGTGGAGTTTGCACATTTTCCCCATGTCTGCGGGGGTTTCCTCCAGGCGCTGCGTGTTACCCCCCACAGTCCAAAGATGTGCAGGTTAGGTGGATTGGCCACGCTAGTGGTGTAGTGTTCAGGGATGTGTAGATTAGGTGGGTTATGAGGGATAGGTCTGGGTGGGATGCTTTGAGGGTCTGCGTGAAGTTGTTGGGCCGAAGGGCCCATTTCCACACTGTAGGGATTCAATGAACTATAGTTAGCAGACAGGAAACCAACATTAGGAATGAACGGGTCTTTTTCTGAATGGCAGGCAGTGACTAGTGGGGTACTGCAAGGATCAGGGCTTCGACTCCAGCTATTTACAATATGCATTACTGATTTAAATAAAGAAACTACATGTCATATCTTTGTGCTTGCAAATAACACAAAACTGAGTGGGAAGATATGCAGTGAGGAAGATGCAGAGAAGTTTCATTGTGAAGTAAGCAATTACATGGCAAATGTGAGGCTATCCACTTTGGTAGCAAAAACAGGCCGTTGGCTTATCTGAATGGTATTATGTTGCATCAGTCGCTGAAAGTAAGTGTGCAGGTACAGCTTATAGAGAAAACAGCAAATGGTATGTGGGCATTCCCAGCAAGAGGATTCAAGTACAGGAGCAGGGGTGTCCGTGCAGAGCTTTGATGAGACGACACCGGGAGTATTGTGTATAGTTTTGGTCTCCTTACCTGAGGATGGACTTCCTGACTATGAAGGGAGTGCAAAGAAGACTGATTGACTGATTCCTGGAATGGTTGAACAAACGTACAGGCTATATTCACTAGGGTTTAGAGCGATGAGGGAGGACCTCATAGAAGCCTACAAATTTCTAACAAGATTAGGCAGGGTGGATGGGGGAAGATGTTCTCGATGACCAGGGAATCCAGAATTAGGGGTTACAGTCTACTCCATATAGGACGGAAATGAGGAGAAATTTCTTCCCCCAGAGAGTGGTGAACCCATGGAATTCCCTACCACAGGAAACTGTTACACTGAAAACTTTCAAGAAAGATGTAGATATAATTGTAAGAATAAGGGAGGAAGTGAGAAGAAGATACTGAGTAGAGTGATGGGCCATGATTCTATTGAACGGCAGGGCAGACTCGCAGGGGTAAAAGGCCTCCTTCTGCTCTTACATTCTACGTCCTTTGCATTGTGTCAGTCAATTTTCTGAATCCTTTTGGCAAAATGACCAGCAGCAGGTAGTCATGATGCCAGAATGACTGTTGTCCCCTTGTCCATCTCCTGTTAAATGTTCAGTTTCATACTTGTTAAGAACCAAAATTTCTTACTTTCCAAAACAGTTTTCAAGAGGACAACAGTCTCCAAAACTTGGAGTCTGTCAAGTCATATGAGCAAATCTAGAGGCATGACTGAGAATGGAAACTGAGTTTGAGACAATGTTAGATCATCTGCCAATGAGAAATAAGCAGTTCAAAAACTCGTGAGACCTAGCTGCTTCCTCACTCCACCAAGTTCAGGGAAGGATACTTCAGTTGCTCATGGAGGGTGTTCTGTGTGCTCTGGTAACAGCATCTGGAGTCCTTTAATTGGCCAGTTTCTTCAAGGGAAGGCAAGAGCATGGCCAAGAGTAGACATTGGCTGCATCACCCAGAATTCAATCTTGGATGTTAAAACAAATGCCCTAGAGACTCAGGGTCATTTACATGAATGATTTGGATGTGAACATAGGAGGTACGGTTAGTAAGTTTACAGATGACACCAAAATTGGAGATGTTGTGGACAGTGAGAAAGGTTACCTCAGAGCACAGTGGGGCCTTGATCAGATGGGCCAATGGGCTAGGAGTGGCAGATAGAGTTTGGTTTAGATAAATGTGAGGTGCTGCATTTTGGAAAAGTAAATCAGGACAGGACTTGTACACTTAATGGTAAGGTCCTGGGGAATGTTGCTGAACAAAGGCACTTTAGAGTGCATGCTCATAGTTCCTTGCAAATGGAGTCCCAGGTAAACAGGATAGCGAAGAAGGTGTTTGCTGTGCTTGCCTTTATTGTTTAGTGCATTGAATACAGGAATTGGGAGATCATGTCACAGCTGTACAGGACATTGGTTAGGCCACTTTTAGAATAATGCGTGTTAATAATCCCTGTTACAGGAAGGATATTGTGAAACTTGAAAGGGTTCAGAAAAGATTTACAAGGATATTGTCAGGGTTAGAGGGTTTGAGCTATAGGGAGAGGCTGAATAGGCTGGGGCTATTTTCCCTGGGGCATTGGAGGCTGAGGGGTGACCTTATAGAGGTTTATAAAATCATGAGGGGCACGGATAGGGTGAATAGCCAAGGTCTTTTCCCCAGAGTGGGGGAGTGCAAAACTGTAGGGCATGGGTTTAAGGTGAGAGGGGCAAGATTTAAAAGGGACCTGAGAGGTTGGTGCGTGTATGGAGTGAGCTGCCAGAGGAAGTGGTGGAAGCTGGTACAATTACAACATTTAATGGTATCTGGATAGGCATAGAATAGGAAGGGTTTAGGGGGATATGGACCAAAGTTTGGGAAATGGGACTAGATTAATTTAGGACATCTGGATGGCATGGACTAGTTGGACCAAAGGACCTATTTCCGTCTTGTAGAGCTGTATGGTTCTATTTCGTTCCAGGACAATTAGGTCGCATAGTGTATATGGCATCAGTGTCACATTGGGCTAGAGGCAGATCTACCTTTACTACAAGGAACATCTTGGTACAACTGCACAGGGCTTTGGTGGAACTGCACTATATGGTTTTGGTCTCCTTTCTTAAGGGGAGTCATCATTATATTGTAGGCAGATCAGAGAAGTTTCACTTTGTTGATTCCTAGGATGAAGGAATTTTGATTTGAGGAAAGGTTGAGAAAGTTGGGCCTGTACTCATTGGCATTTAGAAGAATGAGAAATACTCTTATTGAAACATAAAAGATCCCTGAGATGGTCTGAGGTGGTGGATGTTGGGAAGATGTTTCCCCTTATGGGGCAATCTAGATCCAGGAGGTATAGTTTAAAGGTTAGCGTCGCAGAGGGTCAGTTGTGTCTAGAAATTCTCTTTCCCAGAGATCAGTGGAGGCCGAATTGCCAAAACATAGATACATATATAAATGATATCAAATATATACAAGGCTGAGGGCCAGGTGCTGGTAAATGGGATTGGAATAGATGATTATTTGAGGACCAGCAGGAACACAATGTGTTTAAAGGCTTTGCTCCCTGCTGTAAAATCTCTCAGTTTTTAATATGCTCAAGGCTGAGTTAGACTTTCAGTGGCGAGGGGTGGGGGTGGTCAAAGGCCATGATAGGGGGCAGGAAGATAAGCAGCAAAATGGAATTAGGGCCACAATCAGTTCAGCCATGACTTTTGTGAGTAGTTCAGCAGGCATAAGGGGCAGAGTGGCCTCTGTCTGCTTCTATTTTTTAAGTTTTCTGCCAGTGATGGAACAGATCCTAATCATGCCAGGTCTGTGAGGGATGAATCAGATCTGGTTTGATATTGTAACACCTTGATTTAACATTTTGAAGCAACACTGTTTCACTGTATTGTGTCCACTGGAACTCTGTATTGTGTCCACTGGAGCTCTGACCTCGGCATAACAACAGTTATCCTGGTTTTCATGTGAAACATCTGAATCCCAGTCCTGGAAAAACTGGTTGTGCTGAAATCTGGAATCTGTAAGATGGCAGCTCAAAGCAGACCCTACAGTGCTGAGTAACAATGATGAACAAATCAAAAAGGGAAACTTTCAGGATAAATCAAACAAACAGAACTGAGGACTTGATTATCTGTCAAACTTCAATAGTAATTTAAATCAGTCCGTGTATATGACATCAGTGTCACATGTGGCTGGAGGCAGATCTACGTTCCCAGTGAGCATCAGCTGGGTCTGAGCCTCTCACACAAATCAGGGCCCCCCACTCAAATACAAACCCCCATTCAAACACAAACCCCTTACTCATACCTGAGCCCCTCACTCAAACACAAACCCCTCACTCAGCTCCCAGCCCCTCACCCAAACAAAACAACAAGCTTAGACCCGAGCACCTCACTCAAACACAAACCCCTCACTCAAACATAAACCCCTCACCCAGACCCAAGCCCTTCACTCAAACACAAACCTTGCACCCAGGCCCGAATCCCTCTCTCAAACACAAACCACTCACTCAGACCCGACACCCTCTCTGAGACCTGAGCCCCTCATTGAGACCCAAAACCCCCGACTCTGTTCGGAGACCCTCAGTCTGACTGGACAAAACTTGCTCCAAACCAAGATCCTCATTCAGACCCAATACCCATGCTTGATAGGTGGGGGGAGCCGAAGGAGACAGCAGGTGATCTGTTGCAGTGGGGTAATTGGTTGCTGCGAGGATGGTATCTGTGGTAACACAGGTTGCTGAGCAGCCATGCTCCTGGTGAGATCCAATGATGGTGCAGCAAGAACACAACAATGTCAAAGAGTAATCAACCAAAATTCCAGCACAAAAATAGGTGTTTAGGCAAAACCATTGGATCATTGCTTTACTGTCTCAATTCAGTCTAACCCCACTCAGTCTTTCACACTTAAACATGGTCTTTTTCCAACAATTATCCTCCTTTACTTCATCATTAAACTCACCCAACCATTCCAATTTCACCCACTGTCCTGCTCCAACTCTCCCCAGTCCCTTGTTTCCACCCACTCTCCCCTACCCATTACAACCATTTCCCCACTCTCCCGTTACCTACCTGACTTTCCCCACTCTGCTACCCAGTCTTTCCACTGACCCATTCACTCTCCTCTTTCTCTCACAGACAGTCTCTGCTCCCCTTCCCATTCTCCACTGTTCCATTTCTCCCCCCTTTCCAATACCATCCTCCTAATCTGAGACGCATCCTCTATTGGGTAGATCACTATTAGTCTGAGAAATTCTAAATGGCCATAATAAAAAATAATAAAAGGCAACACCAACACCAAAGAAATGTATCTTTAAACAGAGCACCCAGCTCTAGCCCTTCTGCCAATATGACTGAACCATACAAGTCAAACACCAGCCACCACAATCCTCCATAATACCCCACCAAAACAGGCCCCGATTGGCAGGAATGACTCATGCCAACCTGCACTGCAGACGGTCAACCCTCATACACATTTCCAGACAGAGTATGACCTCGGTCAGTCACTCCGTGGATGGAGGGTCAGTGTGAGATGGGTCAGTCACTCCCAAGAAGGAGGGTCAGTGTGAGATGGGTCAGTCATTCCCTGGATGGAGGGTCAGTGTGAGATGGGTCAGTCACTTTCTGGATGGAGGGTCAGAGTGAAATGGGTCAGTCACTCCCTGGATGGAGGGTCAGTGTGAGATGGGTCAGTCACTCCCTGGATGGAGGGTCAGTGTGAGATGGGTCAGTCACTGCCTGGATGGAGTGTCAGTGTGAGATGGGTCAGAGTCAGAGTAGAATGGGCCAGTCACTCCGTGGATGGAGGGTCAGTGTGAGATGGGTCAGTCACTCCCTGGATGGAGGGTCAGTCTGAGATGGGTCAGTCACTCCCTGGATGGAGTGTCAGTGTGAGATGGGTTAGAGTCAGAGTGAGATGGGTCAGTCACACTCTGGATGGAGGGTCAGAGTGAGATTGGTCAGTCACTCCCTGGGTGGAGGGTCAGTGTGAGATGGGTCAGAATCAGAGTGAGATGGATCAGTCATTCCGTGGATGGATTGTCAGTGTGAGGTGGGTCAGTCACTGCCTAGATGGATGATCAGTGTGAGATGGGTCAGTCACTCCGTGGATGGATTGTCAGTGTGAGATGGGTCAGAGTCATAGTGAGATGGGTCAGTCACACCCAGGATGGAGGGTCAGTGTGAGATTGGTCAGTCACTCCCTCAGGGGAGGGTCAGTGTGAGATGGGTCAGAATCAGAGTGAGGTGGATCAGTCACTCCGTGGATGGATTGTCAGTGTGAGGTGGGTCAGTCACTCCCTACATGGATGATCAGTGTGAGATGGGTCAGTCACTCTGTGGATGGAGTGTCAGTGTGAGATGGGTCAGAGTCATAGTGAGATGGGTCAGTCACACCCTGGATGGAGGGTCAGTGTGAGATTGGTCAGTCACTCCCTCAGGGGAGGGTCAGCGTGAGATGGGTCAGAATCAGAGTGAGATGGATCAGTCACTCCGTGGATGGATTGTCAGTGTGAGGTGGGTCAGTCACTCCCTAGATGGATGATCAGTGTGAGATGGGTCAGTCACTCTGTGGATGGAGGGTCAGTGTGAGATGGGTCAGTCACTCCCTGGATGGAGTGTCAGTGTGAGATGGGTCAGAGTCAGAGTGAGATCGGTCAGTCACACCCTGGATGGAGCGTCAGTGTGAGATTGGTCAGTCACTCCCTGAATGGAGGGTCAGTTTCAGATGGGTCAGAGTCAGAGTGAGATGGGTCAGTCACTCCCTGGATGGAGTGTCAGTGTGAGATGGGTCAGTAACTCCCTGGATGGATGGTCAGTGTGAGATGGGTCAGTCACTCCCTGGATGGAGGGTCAGTGTGAGATGGGTCAGTCACTCCCTGGATGGAGGGTCAGTGTGACATGGGTCAGATTCAGAGTGAGATGGGTCAGTCACACCCTGGATGGAGGGACAGTGTGAGATTGGTCAGTCACTCCCTGGGTGGATGATCAGTGTGAGGTCGGTCAGAATCAGAGTGAGATGGGTCAGTCACTCCCTGGATGGAGTGTCAGTGTGAGATGGGTCAGTCACTCCCTGGATGGAGTGTCAGTGTGAGATGGGTCAGTCACTCCCTGGGTGGAGGCTAAGTGTGAGATGGGTCAGTCACTCTCTGGATGGAGGGTCAGTGTGACATGGGTCAGTCACTCCCTGGATGGAGGGCCAGTGTGAGATGGGTCAGTCACTCCCTGGGTGGAGAGTCAGTGTGAGATGGGTCAGTCACTCCCTGGATGAAGGGTCAGGGTGAGATGGGTCAGTCACTCCCTGGATGGAGGGTCAATGTGAGATGGGTCAGTCACTCCCTGGATGGAGTGTCAGTGTGAGATTGGTCAGAGTCAGAGTGAGATGGGTCAGTCACACTCTGGATGGAAGGTCAGTGTGAGATGTGTCAGTCACTCCCTGGATGGATTGTCAGTGTGAGATGGGTCAGTCACTCCCTAGATGGATGGTCAGTGTGAGATGGGTCAGTCACTCCCTGGATGGATTGTCAGTGTGAGATGGGTCAGTCACTCCCTAGATGGGTGGTCAGTGTGAGATGGGTCAGTCACTCCGTGGATGGAGGGTCAGTGTGAGATGGGTCAGTCACTCCCTGGATGGAGGGTCAGTGTGAGATGGGTCAGTCACTCCCTGGATGGAGGGCCAGTGTGAGATGGGTCAGAGTCAGAGTAGAATGGGCCAGTCACTCCGTGGATGGAGGGTCAGTGTGAGATGGGTCAGTCACTCCCTGGATGGAGGGTCAATGTGAGATGGGTCAGTCACTCCCTGGATGGAGTGTCAGTGTGAGATTGGTCAGAGTCAGAGTGAGATGGGTCAGTCACACTCTGGATGGAAGGTCAGTGTGAGATGGGTCAGTCACTCCCTGGATGGATTGTCAGTGTGAGATGGGTCAGTCACTCCCTAGATGGATGGTCAGTGTGAGATGGGTCAGTCACTCCCTGGATGGATTGTCAGTGTGAGATGGGTCAGTCACTCCCTAGATGGATGGTCAGTGTGAGATGGGTCAGTCACTCCGTGGATGGAGGGTCAGTGTGAGATGGGTCAGTCACTCCCTGGATGGAGGGTCAGTGTGAGATGGGTCAGTCACTCCCTGGATGGAGTGTCAGTGTGAGATGGGTCAGAGTCAGAGTAGAATGGGCCAGTCACTCCGTGGATGGAGGGTCAGTGTGAGATGGGTCAGTCACTCCCTGGATGGAGGGTCAATGTGAGATGGGTCAGTCACTCCCTGGATGGAGTGTCAGTGTGAGATTGGTCAGAGTCAGAGTGAGATGGGTCAGTCACACTCTGGATGGAAGGTCAGTGTGAGATGGGTCAGTCACTCCCTGGATGGATTGTCAGTGTGAGATGGGTCAGTCACTCCCTAGATGGATGGTCAGTGTGAGATGGGTCAGTCACTCCCTGGATGGATTGTCAGTGTGAGATGGGTCAGTCACTCCCTAGATGAATGGTCAGTGTGAGATGGGTCAGTCACTCCGTGGATGGAGGGTCAGTGTGAGATGGGTCAGTCACTCCCTGGATGGAGGGACAGTGTGAAATGGGTCACAATCAGAGTGAGATGGGTCAGTCACTTCCTTGATGGAGGGTCAGTGTAAGCTGGGTCAGTCACTCTCTGATGAAGGATCAGTGAAGGCTGCGTCCATCCACTAGTCTTGCTGTGTGGACTGGACCCTCAGGTAGGGTTCATTAACTGCTCTAATACTTCAATCCATGATGCAAAGCTTGCATAATGTTGTCTCAGGGAAGGTCAGTGTGATGATGCTCTGCATGCATCAACTGCCCAGTTAAAGTTCCCATCTCTTTTTGTCAGTTGAGTAAAGTACTTTAGGGTTTTCAACATCACTAATTTTGTAATCTTTTATAATCTTTTATATGTGATTTGGGCTTCACTTTTAATTTTTAAGTAAAACTGTACTGAATTCTTACTCTGTAAACTTAAATTTATACCAACAGTAATTTGAAGAAGTCAAAATTGATCGATTATGTGACTGATGGCGGCATTTTCTAGATTTTGGTCCCATTCCCAAGGATAGCCCAGCATGTTTTAACTGGTTGTCATTTGCCCATCAGACATTTACACCCAATTTGTTCTTTCGTTGCTTAAAGAGAGGAATTATCCTTACTGTACTGACCCCAATGTCCATTGAACTACATGCCAGAATGTGGTGTTCAATGAATGGATCTCAGCTGATGGCCAGTATACAGATTGAGAGACTTTATCCAGGGCGAAAGAGCAACTTAATTTTGTTCAGTCTTTTTGTTTTGAGAAACCCTGTGTGTAAGCCTTAAAAGGTTGGAATGGAGCCAGGAATTTGGCTTAAAGGCAGGTGGCTTCCAGAATTTAATACTGCAGTTGAGTGGACAACAGTCAATCACTGAGGATTATGGAGAGAAGGGGATGCACAGAGTGACTGACCAGAGATTTCACTCATGCTATTTGGAGACTTTGTGTTTACATACGAAAGGACATTTTACTGTAATTTGAAGTTACTCTGCCATGAACAGACAAATTGGGATTAACAGTTGTGATGTAATAAAGCTACACTTCTTTCTTTCTTCTGATATATATCAAGGATGTAAATATAATTTTGGAAAGTACCCATTTAAACTATTGAGATTATATCAGGCAACCACTTAAACATTAACAAGAAGAGCAGGTGTGCATGCTGGAATGGATAGAGATAGAGGAAGCTGATGTGCTGAAAATTTTGTCAAACATTAAGATTGACAAGTCGCCAGGCCCGGACCAGATTTGTCCTCGGCTGCTTTGGGAAGCGAGAAATGCAATTGCTTCGCCACTTGCGAAGATCTTTGCATCCTCGCTCTCCACTGGAATCGTACCTGAGGACTGGAGAGAGGCAAATGTAATTCCTCTCTTCAAGAAAGGAAATAGGGAAAGCCCTGGCAATTACAGACCAGTAAGTCTCACGTCTGTCGTCTGCAAGGTGTTAGAAAAGATTCTGAGGGATAGGATTTATGACCATCTGGAAGAGCATGGCTTGATCAAATACAGACAGCACAGCTTTGTGAGGGGTAGGTCATGCCTCACAAACCTTATCGAGTTTTTTGAGGATGTGACTAGAAAAGTTGATGAGGGTCGAGCTGTGGATGTGGTGTATATGGACTTCAGCAAGGCATTTGATAAGGTTCCCCATGGTAGGCTCATTCAGAAGGTCAGGAGGAATGGGATACAGGGGAACTTAGCTGTCTGGATACAGAATTGGCTGGCCAACAGAAGACAGCGAGTGGTAGTAGAAGGAAAATATTCTGCCTGGAAGTCAGTGGTGAGTGGGGTTCCACAGGGCTCTGTCCTTGGGCCTCTACTGTTTGTAATTTTTATTAATGTCTTGGATGAGGGGATTGAAGGATGGGTCAGCAAGTTTGCAGACGACACAAAGGTCGGAGGTGTCGTTGACAGTATAGAGGGCTGTTGTAGGCTGCAGCGGGACATTGACAGGATGCAGAGATGGGCTGAGAGGTGGCAGATGGAGTTCAACCTGGATAAATGCGAGGTGATGCATTTTGGAAGGTCGAATTTGAAAGCTGAGTACAGGATTAAGGATAGGATTCTTGGCAGTGTGGAGGAACAGAGGGATCTTGGTGTGCAGATACATAGATCCCTTAAAATGGCCACCCAAGTGGACAGGGTTGTTAAGAAAGCATATGGTGTTTTGGCTTTTATTAACAGGGGGATTGAGTTTAAGAGTCGTGAGATCTTGTTGCAGCTCTATAAAACTTTGGTTAGACCGCACTTGGAATACTGCGTCCAGTTCTGGGCGCCCTATTATAGGAAAGATGTGGATGCTTTGGAGAGGGTTCAGAGGAGGTTTACCAGGATGCTGCCTGGACTGGAGGGCTCATCTTATGAAGAGAGGTTGACTGAGCTCGGTCTCTTTTCATTGGAGAAAAGGAGGAGGAGAGGGGACCTAATTGAGGTATACAAGATAATGAGAGGCATAGATAGAGTTGATAGCCAGAGACTATTTCCCAGGGCAGAAATGGCTAGCACGAGGGGTCATAGTTTTAAGCTGTTTGGAGGAAAGTATAGAGGGGATGTCAGAGGCGGGTTCTTTACACAGAGAGTTGTGAGAGCATGGAATGCGTTGCCAGCAGCAGTTGTGGAAGCAAGGTCATTGGGGTCATTTAAGAGACTGCTGGACATGCATATGGTCACAGAAATTTGAGGGTGCATACATGAGGATCAATGGTCGGCACAACATTGTGGGCTGAAGGGCCTGTTCTGTGCTGTACTGTTCTATGTTCTAAGTGTGTTACTAAAAAGAAAACAGTGAGGTATTTCTTTCAGTTTAAAATGTAGTCAACAAAGATGAAAAAGGGCATTGAGTAAATCTGCAAGAACAACTGTGGCAATGTCTTACATAATATCCTCAAACATTGCTAATGCATTTCCAAGATTAAGTCACTTTTCTTCAGCATTCTTAAAATCTGCTTTAAATGTTAACTGAAATATATGAATTAGTAACTGTTAACTATTCTATGCCCCATACATTCTTCCCTTACAATAGATTTTTTTCTTTCAATTGTCTTGTTTAGTTATACTATGACTAATAGTAACATTTACAATTGTTCTATAATTGTTACGTTATTCTCATTAGACTCCATTCTGCTAATGTCAACATTAGTAATCCAGAAGCTGAGGTTAATCTCTGGGGATATGGGTTCAAATCTCACCATGATAAATGATGAAATTTGAATTCAAGAACCATCTGAAAATCTAGCCTAATGATGACCTGTAAGTCTGTCAACTGTCCTAAAAACACATCGCTTCACTAATTTCCTTTAGGGAAGAAATTTGCCATCCTTACCTGATCTGTCCGACCTGTGGCTCCTGATCCACAGAAAATATGGTTGCCTTTAACTTCCATCTGAAATGGCCGAGGAAGGCACTAATGTAACCAATACAAAGTGCTTAGGAAGAAACTAAACTGCACCAACCACCTAGCATTGGCCTAAACACCGGAAACAGCAACAGCAACAGTTCTGTTGACCGTACAAAGTCCTGTCCCATTGGCTGGACAGATCCATAGTCAGGAGAAGCATGTCCTGAGAATCTTTAACATTGATTCCAGGACTCTACGAAGTCTCATGGTTTCACTCAAATATAGGCATGGAAACGTCCTGCCGATTACCACATCTATCCAACACCTTTTTCCATGCAGAAAACCATTTGGATGAAACATTGATGGTGGTGAGAGCACAGAGAGCACTCTGGCGAGGGAACTTCAATGTCCATCACCAAGAATGGCTCAGTAGCACATCTACTTATAAATCTGTAGGGGCAGCATTGTGGCTCACTGCGCCAGGGACATGGGTTCAATTCCGGCCTTGGGCGAATGTCTGTGTGGAGTTTGCATATTTTCGCTGTGGCTGTGTGAGTTTCCTCCACGTGCTCTGGTTTCCTCCCACAGTCCAAAAATGTGCAGGCTAGGTGGATTGGCCTTGCTAAATTGCCCATTGTGCCCAGGGGTGTTTAGGTTAGGAGGGTTAGGCAAGGGAAATGTAGAGGTAGGGGTAGGGGTAGAGGAGTGGGTCAGGGTGGAATGCTCTTTAGAGGGACAGTGTGGACGTGTTGGGCCATATGGTCTGTTTCCACACTATAGGGTTTCTATGCTTACTGACCAAACTGGTTATGTCCTAAAGAAGACAGCTGCTCAGCTGGGACCACTGCATGTGGTGGGTAAAGCAAGAAAAAGGAAAACCAGACTTAACCTCCACCTCACCAATGTACCTGTAACAATCATCCCTAACGGTATCATGGGGAGTGACCATACCACAGACTTTTTGGAGATAAAGCCCTGCTTTCACATGAAGAATACCCACCACCACGTTCTGTGGCACTAACACTCTGCTAGATGGGATAGATTTCAGACAGATCTAGCAACTCAAAATTATAGTATCCATGAGGCGTTGTGGGCCATCAACAGCTGCAGAATCATACTCCAATACAATCTGCAACCTTGTGGACCAGTATTTCCCCCATTCAACCATCACCATCAAGCCAGGGTATCAACCCTACATCAAATGGAGAATGCAAGGACATAATCAGACATACCTAAAATGGAGGTGTCAGCCTGGTGAAGCTGTCAAACAGGATTGCTTGCGTAGGAGACAGTCTAATGGAATTATTGTTGGATTGTTAACCTAGAAACCCAGGTATTGTTCAAGGGATTCAAATTTGAATCCTGAAAATGGCAGACAGTGGAATTTGAATTTAATAAAAATCTGGAGTTAGGAGTCTAACAATGACCATAAACCCACTATGGATTGTTAGAAAAACTCATCTGGTTCACTGTTGTCCTCAGACACACTGCTACGTGGTTGGACTTTTATCTGCCAACTAGACAATTATAGGTGGTCAATAAATACCGGCCCAACCAGCAACACTCTCATTCTGTGAATGAATAAAAACAGTATAAGCAGTAAGAGAGAGACAGAGCAAAAGCAATTTCACAGCAATAAGATCACATCTAAACTCTGCACTCCTGCCACATCCAATCGGGAATCCTGATGAATAATTATCTCTGGAGGAGGACGTTCCACAAATCACCCTATTCCTCCAGAGATGCCAAGTGGATGGGCTATCCTAGCTCTCTCCCAGATACCCAGCATTACAGGTGCCAGTCTTCAGCCAATCCAATTCACTCCATGTGATGGCTCATGTTAAGAAATGGTTAGAGGCACTGTCAGAGCCCATAACCTTTGCAAACGTTCAGCATGGCAGCACGGTGGCACAGTGGTTAGCACAGCTGTCTCACTGCACCAGGGACCTAAATTTGATTCCGGCCTTGGGTGTCTGTGTGGAGTTTGTATGTTCTCCCTGTATCTGCGTGGGTTTCCTCCAGGTGCTCTGGTTTCCTCCCACAGTCCAAAGCTGTGCAGGTTAGGTAGATTGGCCATGCTAAACTTGGCCCTAGTGCTCAGGTTGTGTAGCTTAAGTGGATCACAGGGGAATGGGTCTGGGTGGGATGCACTGAGGTTCAGTGTGGGCTTGTTGGGCCGAAGGGCCTGTTTCCATGTCGAAGGGATTCTAATTCTAATTCAATAGTATTAAAATCTTGTGCTCCAGAATTAGCCAAGCTGGTTCAGTACAGTTACAGCACTGGTGTTTAGCTGGCAATGTTGAAAATTGTCCAGATATATCATGTGCGCATAAGGAACAAATCCAACCCAGTCAATTATCATCCCATCAGTCTACTCTTGATCATTAGCGAAGTCATGGAAGTGGTCATTGGCATGGTTATCAATGGAAATAATCTGTTTACTAATGCTCAGTTTGGGCTCTGCTAGAGCCATTCAGCTCCTGGCCTCATTATAGCCTTGGTTTTGAAAGGGGCCACATAGTGTAAAGGAAACCAACAGCAGAAATCTACCAGAGCACAAAAACAGGCAGCTTGCCGAATGAGAACTAAAAACTAAACACCTTAGCAGAAACTCAGAGACCCAGTTGTGCTGAGAGCCCAGACAAACCAGTTGGCTCCCCAGGACACCATGCTTTGATTGCTTTGGCTAGGGTCCTGGATTATAATGGTTTACCAGCTGACTGGTGTCTTTGCATGGGAAGTCATAGACAGTAAGGTTGACCTAGCTTTGAGGGGGGTGGCAGGTGATAAATGTTACACTTTGTGACTGAGCCATTCAGATAATAATAAGGTCATGTTTGGGTTGGGAGGGCTGAGTCACTTATTTCAGCTAAATGGGTCATGTATGGATTAGGTGGATGACATCAGTGCTGGGTTCAATCTCTAGTCTGGCTGAAATAGATTCGGGCTGCTGTTTTCTTGCCATATTGCTGAAAAATTCACAGCACCTTTTTGTGGTTTGACAGGTAATCACCAATGGCCTGCCTGTGAACAAACAACTCAAGAAGAAAATATGATTGGGTGAAATAGCCTTTTCTTGCTCCTATTTCTCATGTTCTCTTCTGGTTGGCCTCCCAACTATCACTCTTCAGATACTGCTGCCCAGGCATCTGTTCATGTCCTGACATTCGTCAAGACTCATTCATCTTTCACAGTGACTTCAGTAAAATGGTTCCCTGACCAGCAACTCTTCAATTTGCATCTTCTCATCTCAATGGTCACGCCCCTTTGGGACCATCTTGCAGAACTCCACAAGCCTTCAAGATAATGGTGTTCCAATTAGGGTCTCGTCAGTATCCCCAAGGTTCATTGCTCTATCACTGACAGCCATAACTTCAGCTGCTGAAGCCCAATGATCAGGAATGCCCTCTGTCACACACTCTCTCTTTCAGATCCCTATTTAATTCACACTACAAACTGATCTAACTAGGCAAGCTTTTCACCCATCCCTAGTATCTCCTTCTTGGTCACATTGTCAATGGGTGACTGATGAATCCCTTGGGAAACACCTTGGAAAGTTTATTATGTTAAAGGTGCTGCACAAATGAGAGGTGTTGTTGGTTTTGGAGCCTTACCAGATACACTTCCTGGCACAGGCAGATCTGAATCACATTCTGAATGGTTGGGGTGAGAAAAGCCAAAGAAATCAGCTCCAGGTGGCACCACGTTGCTGAATGGGTTTCCCCTGAGTGGAGACAGAAAAGCAGAAAGATATTTAGAGATAAAGCAGATCTCAATAGGCACTGGCGTTAAAACCTAAATGAATCAAGTGACAGGAAACAAGTTCTTTACTGAAAGGTTCCTATCAGAGAACTCACTCTGTTTCACAATGTTTTTCAGCTCAGTTGCCCAATGTCCCAGAGGTCACACAGCCAACCCAACCATCTCTGACCATGCTAAACTGTGCACCTTGGAGCTGAGTAACTACCAACTGCATCCCCCAGGCCCTAGGTAGAGCAAATCACACTCACTGAGCTGTGGCAATTTCTTCTAACAAGCAGGTGTGACAGGCTGAAGAAGAAGTGGTGACGAGTGCTTTGAGGGTTGACTTCAGGAGCAATTTGAAACTGGTTAACATAAATGTTCAGTCAATCTCTTTCCTCCTACTTGCATCAATCTTTCTGACTGTGTCGCCCATACACACGAGACTGGTTGCAGCTTCAGAGCCATGGCTCTCTGTTTTTCCAAGAGTTATAAAGTGTGGAGCATGATGCACCAGCTGTGCATGAGACACAGTATCTGTGGCTCCTTGTGACAAAATGTGTAGAATATTGGAGATGGTCGCTTAACATTGGGCAAAAAATAAAAATAACTCTTTTTCACTTTCAATTCTATTTTGAATTATTCCTTGACTGAGGTAACTGATAAATATCAATAATCTCATGAACAATGAAAACAAGATGAAAGCATGGTTCTGTGAGGCCCCTCCCACATCCCTATAATTCCACAGGCCTCTCCCAGCACTGCCAGAAGCCTCTTGATGCCCAGCAGCCAATATTTCCCATAAGCTGCATGGCTGTGAGCAAGGACCTCGGAGGCTCACATAGCCAGAAGGAAAATGAGAGGGAATACTGCCAGTAACCCCATGTTATCTAAAAGGACACTTCCAGCAGCCATGTTCCCTAACAGAACATTTCTAGCAGCCCTATGTTCCCCATCAGGATGCTCCCATCTGCCCCATGTTCCCAGTGATACATTTTTAGCAGAGCTATGTTCACAGTGTGACATTCCCAGCAGCTCCCATGTTCCTAGCAGGACATTCCTAGCAGCCCCACGTTCCCAGCAAGATATTCCCAGCAGGTCTGTGTTCCCAGCAGGACATTCCCAGCATGCCCATGTTCCCAGCAGGACATTCCTAAAAGACTTGTGTTTGCAGAGGGATATTCCCAGCAGGCCTGCGTTCGCTATGGAATATTCCCAGCAGGCCTGTGTTTGTCTCGACAGCTCCATTCTTACACATTCCAGACTGCACTGCCTCATTGAGTTGCCATGAAACTGAACTTCCTCTTCTAGGTCTCCAGTTACAGGGGTTATCAAATTATTGATCTTCCATTTATATTTTGTATCAGATCAGTACAATGGCCAGTGCTATGGATCCCTAAATCTCCACTTTTACCCCAAATCTCATAGCTTTTCACAATCTAAATAACTTTCAGATCTATTATCTTCAATTCAAAATCTATTACTGCAATTTTCTCTGTGCTTAAATCCATCTACCAGTTTCACTCACTCAATTACGAACATATAGACAAGACCAGGCAACTCAATCCTTCCAGCCTGCTCCACCAATCAATGAGATCATGGTTGATCTGATCTTACCCTCAACTCTACGTTCCTGCATATCCCTGATAACCTTGCATCCCCTCGGTCATCAAGAATTTGTTTGCCTCAAAATATTTAAAGATTCTGCATCTGCTGCTTTTTGAAGATGAAAAATTCCAAAAACTCACAGTCCTCTGACATAAAATGTTTTTCCTCATCTCTGCAATAGGTGAACAATCCTTCTATTTTTAAACAAATGACCCTGGTTCTAGATTCTCCCCCAAGAGGAAACATCCTTTCCACATCTAACCAGACCAGTCCCCTCGGCATCTCAGGTTTCAATTAAGTTACCTCTAACTCTTCTAAATTCTTGAGGATAGAGGGCTAGCCTGTCTAGGATTTCCTCATATGAGGTATAATTTCAGGCATTAACTAACAATTCTTCTCTGAACTGCTTCTAATGCATTAACACCCTTCCATAAGTATGGTGACCAGTATTATACACAGTACTCTAGGTGCAGTCTCACCAATGCCTTGTATAACTAAAGCATAACCTTCTATTCTAGCAATCAATTCACCTCACAAAAAACCATGACATGTATTAGCTTCAAAAACAGAAATTGCAAGTAAACCTCAGCAGGTCTGGCAACATCTGGGGGGAGTCTGGAGAGCCAAAGTTTCCAGTCCTTCTTTAGAACTGGACCCAAAACATTCACTGTGCTTTCACTCTACAGATGCTGCCAGGACTGCTGAGTTTCTCCTGCAATTTCTGTTCCTGTTCCAGTCTTCGGCATACACAGTTCTTTGCCTTTCGATATTCTATTAACTTTCCTGATTATTTGCTGTGCCTGCATTCTGCGGTTCATTCACTAGGACACCCAGATCTCTTTGCATTGCAGAGCTCTGCACAATCATCATTTAGATAATATGCTTTTTGTTTATTATTCTTTCTGTCAATGTTGACAATTTCACACCTTCGCACTTTATACTTCATTTGACCACTCACTTAACCTTTCTAAATCACTTTGTAGACTCCTTATATTCTCTTCACAACTCACTTTTCAACCTTTGTGTCATCAGCAAAGTTGGCAGCAATTTCTTCAGTCCTTTCATTCAAATCATTTCCATAAGTTGTAAAGCACTGATCCAATGGCATCCCTCACTTGTGGCACCTTGCCAGCCTGAAAAAGTCTCTCTGCTTCCCGTTAGCAAACCAATCTTCCACCTATACCAATATCTTACCGCCACACTGAGAGTTTTCACTTTCTGCAATAACTTGTGATGAGATACCTATTTACAGACAACCATAACATCACAGAACACCCACATTATGACAGACACATGCATTACAGGACATGCAGGTTAACAGAGAGCACCCTGTGTTCTCACACGGCACCCTGCAGTACTAAAGTCCAGCCTGCAATAAAATACAAATTCAAACTTTACAAAGTATTTCACTAAGATAGAATCTACATCATTTTACACCAACAATAATCTTAAAGACTGGGCTTCAGATAGTTTGAATACCTGTGGTCCACTCCCATCGTATTTGATTTGACAGGTGTACCGGCACTTGTGGTCAGGGTTCTTCATGCTGACACAGATCCGGGTGCTGCAAAATCCCACAGGATAGATCACAGTCTTATCATAAAAGTCTGAGTGATCCGTGATGATTTAATATCCAACAGAATGAAGTGAAGTGTGCAGATTTCAGAATGGAGGCTCAGTCTGAGTTGGTGCACAGCACAAGGGAACATACTCTGGCTGGCAGGTGGTGGTACCTGTTCACCCAGGCAAGGAAGACCATTCGGTTGCAGGTATTCCATCAGGCAAGCAGTCAGCTTCATACTGCGTAGTCCTCCCACTCTATAAATCCTGGCTGCCTGGTGAGTTAACTAATTTAAAGTGTTGGATAACTGGTGTGATTTGAAACACACAGCCACCAACAGACAGACACAGTCAATATAACTTTGGCAGGTTCACAAATACTGTCAGTTCCCAGAAACACTTGGGACGTAAGCGAGGAAAATGTGAAACCACTGAAAGATGGTGAGACCAGCTGTGTCTCATTGGGTATCATTCCTGCTCTGAAGCACAGCTTTCTGGGTTCAAATCCCCCTCCAGAAACTCATGCACAAAATTCAGGTGGAATTGCAGAAGTGTAGTACGGAGGGAGTGTAGGACAGTCACAGATGCTGTCGTTAGGATATGATGTTAAATTGAGACCACATCTACCTTGTCAGGCAGGTCTGTCATCGGGAGAGATGAAGAGGAGCAAAGGTGCTCCCTCAGTGTTCTGGCCAATATTTATCACTGAACAAGGAACTAAAAAAGAGATCCAGTCGTTATCACATTGCTTTTTGTGGGGTTTTGCAGTGTACACATCACTGCCACTGTATCTACATTACAACACTTGTAGGACCATACCCTCCGACCAGGGACAAACACTCAGCAGGCAGGCAGGATTCTGGCCTTGCATTCAAGTAAAAGCCGGTTGATGCAGGGAGAAGGCCAAAGCATCCTCTTCATCTGGCCTCAATGTGAAAAGCAATTTTTTTCTTTATCATTGGCTCAAATCAGAAGTGAGATCAATGACATACTCTGATCTTTACAGAGCAATACAGTATTTTTGTACATTTTGTGTTACAATAATCAAATACAGCATACTCACTGTACTTCCCCCTTAATCCATACACTCAATCCCATGGGACACCAAATCTATCATGGGCATTCCTATGGACAGCCATAGGTTTCCATGATCTTATATTGTACTCTCTAGGCCTTGGGATCTTTCGATGCATCCTTTTAATTTGGATTCCAAGGGTTACTATCTATATTCCTTCTGATCTGTCCTAGATTTGCTTATCTCTCAGGGCTGCTTGATTTCTATTATTCATTGTATTCCATGTGCTGCCTTTACCAAATTCAGTTATTCCTTTTGTATGTCCTACCATGACAATTATATATGTAAAAATACAAAAGACAATTAGTTTTAACTAACTGCTAGGTGATTTGTCTTATTAATTTCTGTTATATAACTACTTCAGCTGTTCGCACTTTGTAATTAATAAGTTGTGACCACTCTATTTCATTCAGGGCTTACCAGGCATCTTAAGAGAAAGCATTCCCTGAGACTAATTAACTTTCACATCCATGTTTAAATGTTTTTCTCCTAATGCTTCTAATATCTTTTTAATTATGTGTTTATCTTTCCCTATTTCAAAGTCTACACCTATGATTATCTGAAGAATCTTTAACTAGGGGCTACTTTTTAAAATTGTGGGAAACTTCAAAAAAACTAATTGCTACAAAATAACTTTAGTTGTTGTTTTAACAGTTGCATAGAGAGTCTCACTGATTCGTGGGCTGAGATTTACATTCAGGGTGCTATTTACTTATTGGGACAACATCTTCTCATTAATGATTAATGACGCTGGAATCGGTCACATCTATCCTTAGGCATCCTGTTTTCAAACTGTCTCGGATGGTTGCTCGTGCGTCCTCCTTGCTGACCTTGGAATAGACCTGTTCAAAGGTACCATTATGTTTCACTTTGATTTTGGGGTAGGCTGTTTAATTTTGCTGATTTCTTGTCAGCCACTTTGTGCCTTTCAAACATGGGCCACTGCTACAACACTCAAAAAGTACTCCGCTGGCTATGCAGCACCATGAGAACTCCTGAAATCCTGAATGGTGCTATATATATCTAAAGCTTTTCTTTTTCCCTTTGTAATGTGTATCATAAACAAAAGCAATCTCCTGAATGGACGTCCTCACATTAGAAACTGAAAGGACAGAAAATTGTTGGACTGCACTCATGGCTAGGCTGAGCAGAGCTGGCTAATCCAAAGTGATGTGGGGGTGGCGGTGTTGGAGTGAGGTGGACAAAGTCCAAAGTCACAAAATACCAGGTGATAGTTCAAACTGGTTTATTTGAATCACAAGCTTTCAGGGTGTAGCCCCTTCCTGGATGTGAGTTTGCTCGCTGAGCTGGAAGGTTCGTTTTCAGATGTTTCGTCACCTTTTTTTTTATTTGAAAAAATATACTTTATTCATAGAATGTACAAAAAATAAAACATTTATACACCTACCCAGTCATGCAAGCCACTCCGGGTTACCCGGGGGTACGTACACCAACTAAAGGAAAAAAACAAAACAGAAAAAAAAAACAAAGCAAAGAACCCGCCCCGGCAGTCGTCACCCTGCACAGTCCCAGTTGGCCCCCTGACCAGTTGGGGAAGGCGCCAGCTGGGCCCAGTTACCAGATAGGGTTCGTTTCCCTTCTCTGGACGAGGGGGCTCATACGGTGGTCTTTCCCCACCGCGCCTTGGCGGCGGCTGCCCCAAGCTTTAGCGCGTCCCTCAGCACGTAGTCCTGGACCTTGGAGTGCGCCAGTCTGCAACACTCGGTCAGGGTCAGTTCTTTCAGCTGGCAGACCAGCAAGTTGCGGGCAGACCAAAGAGCGTCTTTCACCGCATTGATGGTCCTCCAGGCGCAGTTGATGTTGGTCTCGGTGTGCGACCCCGGAAACAGCCCGTAGAGCACGGAGTCCCGCGTCACGGAGCTGCTCGGGATGAACCTCGACAAATACCACTGCATCCCCCTCCAGACCTCCTGCGCATAGGCACACTCCAGAAGGAGGTGATCGACAGTCTCGTCCCCCCCGCAGCCACCTCAAGGGCAGCGTGCGGTGGTGCAGAGATTCCGGGCGTGCATAAAGGATCTCACTGGCAGAGCCCCTCTCACCGCCAGCCAAGCAATGTCCTTGTGCTTGTTTGAAAGTTCTGGCAATGAGGCATTCTGCCAAACGACTTTGGCAGTCTGCGTGGGGAACCACACGACGGGATCCAACCTCTCCTTTTCCCGAAGGGTCCCGAGGATACTACGTGCTGACCACTGCCTGACGGCCTTGTGGTCAAAGGTGTTTCCTTTCAAAAATTTCTCCACGAAGGACAGCTGGTACGGAACGGTCCAACTACTCGCAGCGTTCCGCGGCAACGAGGCCAGGCCCATCCTTCGCAAGACCGGGGACAGGTAGAACCGCAGTAAGTAGTGACACTTGGTGTTTGCGTACTGAGGATCTACGCACAGCTTGATGCAGCCGCACACAAAGGTAGCCGTCAGGGCGAGGGTGGCGTTCGGTACGCCCTTTCCCCCATTTCCCAGGTCTTTGTACATGGTGTCTCTGCGGACCCGGTCCATCCTCGACCCCCAAATGAAGTGGAAGATGGCCCGGGTGACCGCAGTGGCGCAGGTCCGGGGAATAGGCCAGGCCTGCGCCACATACAACAGTACCGAAAGCCCCTCGCACCTGACAACCAGGTTCTTACCCGCGATGGAGAGGGACCGGAGTGTCCACCTGCCCAGCTTCTGCTTCAATTTGGCGATACGCTCCTCCCAAGTCTTAGTTCATGCCCCAGCTCCACCAAACCAAACACCCAGCACCTTCAGGTAGTCTGTCCTGACGGTGAAGGGGATGAATGAGCGGTTGTCCCAGTTCCTGAAGAACATGACCTCGCTCTTACCCCTATTGACTTTGGCACCCGAGGCCAGTTCAAACTGGCCGCAGATGTCCAATAGTCTACTCACCGACCGACGATCGGTGCAGAAGACGGCAACATCGTCCATGTACAGGGAGGTCTTGACCTGAAGGCCTCCGCTGCCTGGGATAGTCACGCCCTTCAGGCTCTCGTCCTTCCTGATGGAGGCGGCGAAGGGCTCCACACAGCACACGAACAAGGCAGGAGAGAGTGGGCAGCCCTGCCTGACACCAGATCTAACAGGAAAACTGTCTGATTCCCACCCGTTGATCGAGACTGCGCTAACGATGTTGGCGTAGAGCAGCCGGATCCAATTGCGGATGCCCTCCCCGAACCCCAATTTGGAGAGGACGTCCCTCATGTAAGCATGAGAGACCCTGTCGAAGGCCTTCTCCTGGTCCAGGCTGACGAGGCAGGTGTCCACCCGCCTGTCCTGTACGTAGGCGATCGTATCCCTGATGAGCGCGAGGCTCTCAGCGATCGTCCTGCCCGGCACAGCACAGGTTTGGTCAGGGTGAATCACTGACTCCAGGACAGACCTGGCCCGGTTGGCAATGACCTTAGCCAGGATTTTGTAGTCCACGTTCAAAAGTGAAATGGGACGCCAATTCTTAATTTCTTCCCTCTCCCCCTTCCTCTTGTAAATGAGGGTGATGATGCCCTTCCTCATGGACTTGCACATTTCCCCTGCCCGAAGCGCACTATCGTACACCTCCAGCAGGTCTTGCCCGACCAGGCCCCACAGAGCGGAATACAGCTCGACCGGTAAGCCGTCGCTTCCGGGAGTCCTATTCCTCTGCAAGGACTTGAGGGCTCTGGCCAGCTCGTCCAGGGATATCGGCCGGTCCAGCCACTCCCTCGTGCCGTCGTCTAAGACCTCCGTGATAGACGACAGGAACGATTCGGAGGCCGTGCTGTCCGTGGGCTTCGTGTCGTACATTCCGGCATAGAATGATCTGCTGATCCTCAAAATGTCGGGCCGCGACGACGTCACCAAGCCGTCGTCCTCCTTCAGCCGGCTAAGCACAGAGCTCTCTTTGTGCACCTTCTGAAAGAAGAAACGCGAGCACGTCTCGTCCTGCTCCACGGAGCGGACCCTGGACCGGAAGATTATCCTGGAGGCCTCTGCGGCGAAGAGCGAGGCTTGCTGGCCCCTCACCTCGCGGAGGTCCTCCGTGACATTGACCCCCATCAACTGCAGAAGGAGCAGGTTCTGCACCCTTTTCTGGAGTCGCGACAGCTTTCCCCGCCTCTCTCTTGCCTTCTGAACACCCTTGAGGACAAAGAACCTCTTGATGTTCTCCTTCACCGTCTCCCAAAGAGGGGTTTCACGGTTCTCCAACCGGCGTACTCCCTCTTAAGCTCCTCGACGTTCTCTGGGGTCAACAGAGTCGTGTTGAGCTTCCACGTCCCCTTGCCGGCCGGCTGGTCTTCCTGTAAGTGACAGTCGGCCAGCAGGAGGCAGTGGTCAGAGAAGTACACCGGCTCGACGCCGGTGGACCTGACCGAGAACGTCCGTGACACAAACAGGAAGTCTATCCTTGAGCGGATAGACCCGTCTGGCCGCGACCAGGTGTACCTCTGCTGCGCTCTGTCTGCAGGGGTGCTGAAGACGTCGAGCAGCTTGGCGTCCTTCACCGTGCCCATCAGGAATCTGGACGTGACGTCCAGTTGACTCCCCCCACCCGCTGTCCCCACGCCGGATCTTCCATCTGCATCAATGATGCAGTTGAAGTCTCCGCCTAGGATGACCGGCCTGGACGTAGCCAGCAGGGGTGGAAGCCGCTGCAGGACGGCCAACCGCTCACTCCGTACCGCTGGGGCGTACACGTTGATCAGCCTCAGGGGAGCATTTCTGTAGGTGATGTCAGCCACTAGGAGGCGCCCCCCCCACCACCTCCTGAACTTGAGAGATGGTGAAGTCGCGCCCCCGCAGCAGAATAGCCAGGCCTGAGGAGCGACAGTCGTTACGCCCCGACCAGATCGAAGGCCCACAGGTCCAGGCGCCGGACCATTTCCCGTACCTGCCGAGGTGCGGTATCCCGCACTCCTGCAGAAACAGGAGGTCCGCCTCGATGGTGGTCAGGTAGGCCAACGTGGACACACATCTCGCAGTTGACTTGACGCTGTGCACATTAATGCTCGCAACTCGTACCCCTATTGTGGGCAGTGACCGCAGTACCCTCCCCAGGTCCAAGGTCCAGCCCCTCCATCTGTCCCTTCATGCCCATTGCCCAGGCTAACTGCTGGACGCTCTCCGGGCTCAGGAAACCGTCCGTGCTGCCTTCCGGGTGGCATCCCCCCGTCAGGGGTGCGGATGCAGGAGGATCCGGCTCCGGGTCAGGCTGGGGACGCGCTGTTTCCTCCTTCCCGCCTGGAAGTTCCGGGGGGCCCTCCGGTGCTCCAGCGGCACTTGACTGGGTGTCGGAGGGAGCCTCAGGACGCCTCCCGTCACCTGGAAGCGGGGTGCTGCTTTCCTTCCCCCTCGAGACCTTTAACTTCTGCTTCGGGTGGGCCCTCTCCGAATCCTCCTCGTCAGAGGAGCTCTTATAGCCCCCCTGTAGCTGCCTCTTCCCGCCTGATTGTTGCGGTTCCTGGGCCCGTCGACGCACCTTCCTCCTCGCTTTCGGGACTGTTGTCCACTCCCCTGGGTCGCCTGTTGCCGCCTCCATTGGCTCCGGGTTGTCGGGGGGGATCGGAGCCTGCAGGGGTGCTTTGCTGGCCTCGGGCCCATCCTGCAGGGCTGGGCCCTCCTGCACGGCCTGGCCCTCCTGCACATTAGTGGGGTCCTTGCTGGGCCCTGGTGCCTTCCTCTCCTCCGGGGGGGCTGGCCCCGCATTTCCCCTGCTGGCGACCTGGGCGTAGGTGGTACCCCGCCGCGGGCATGCCTTATAGAAGTGACCCGCTTCCCCGCAAAGGTTGCAGCTTCTCTCCCGTGGGCAATCCTTTGCAAGGTGACCCTCTTCCCTGCAGTTCCTGCAGATGGTGACTTTGCAGTCGGCCGCCATGTGACCTGACCTACCACAGGCATGGCAGACTTTAGGTTGCCCTGCATAGGTCAGGTAGCCCCTGCTCCCGCCGATCGCGAAGCTGGACGGTGGGTGTGCGACATTCCCATCTGCGCCCACCCTCAGCGTCACCTTGACCTGCCTCTTACTCGTCCAGATGCCAAAGCGGTCCACGATGTCAGTTAGGTCCCCTTCCACCTTCACATACCTTCCGAGGAAGGTCAGGACATCAACTGCTGGCACATGCGGGTTGTACATGTGTACAGTCACCATACGGCTCCTCTGCGCTGGCATCACAAACAGTGGGACAGCGGTCAATACAAAGAGGGGGCCCTCACCTCCTTTCTCCTTGAAAACCTCCAGGAAGCGCTCGCAAAGCTTGGAACTCCTGAAGGTCATGTCGTAAAAACCTCCTCCGGGGAAATTCTGCAGGCAGTAAATGTCCGCAGCAGCGAACCCACAACAGTCCAACAGGACCCTCTTCACGAAGAAGGTGCGGTCCACAGGTGCACCTTCATCCACCTTCTTTACAGAAACACGGACGGTGTTCCGGACCCCCCGGCCTGGGGCACGAGCACTTGCTGCAGCCATCGTTGCAGGTTGGCTGCTCCCCTGAACCAGCGTTAGGCCGAAGCCAGCATTAAGATCCACTGGTCGCAAGGGTGCACAGCCAACCTGACGTCCTCCTTTCACCTCCAAGACAGCACTCTCCTCCTGTCGGTCCACAAGAGAGTGGGTCTTCATTTTGTTCCGGATGTAAGCTGGTTCACTGAGCTGTAAGGTTTGTTCCCAGATGTTTTGTCACCATTCTAGGTAACATCATCAGTGAGCCTCCGATGAAGCGCTGGTGTTATGTCCCGCTTTCTATTTATATGTTTAGGTTTCCTTGGGTTCGTGATGTCATTTCCTGCATTGGTGATGTCATTTCCTGCTCTTTTTCTCAGGGGATGGTAGATTGGCTCCAAATCAATGTGTTTGTTGATGGAGTTCCGGTTGGAATCCCATGCTTCTAGGAATTCTCGTGCGTGTCTCTGTTTGGCTTGTCCTAGGATGGATGTGTTGTCCCGATCAAAGTGGTGTCCTTCCTCATCTGTATGTAAGGAAACTAGTGATAGTGGGTCATGTCGTTTTGTGGCTAGTTGATGTTCATGTATCCTGGTGGCTAGCTTTCTGCCTGTTTGTCCAATGTAGTGTTTGTCACAGTTCTTGCAAGGTATTTTGTAGATGACATTCGTTTTGCTGAGCAAAACGAATGTCATCTACAAAATAGTATCAGTGATAATGGGAACTGCATATGCTGGAGAATCCAAGATAACAAAATTGTGGAACTGGATGAACACAGCAGGCGAAGTAGCATCTCAGGAGCACAAAAGCTGACGTTTGGTCTAGGCCCGAAACGTCAGCCTTTGTGCTCCTGAGATGCTGTTTGGCCTGCTGTGTTCATCCAGCTCCACAATTTTGTCATCTACAAAATACCTTGCAAGAACTGTGACAAACACTACATTGGACAAACAGGCAGAAAGCTAGCCACCAGGATACATGAACATCAACTAGCCACAAAAAGACATGACCCACTATCACTAGTATCCTTATATACAGATGAGGAAGGACACCACTTTGATTGGGACAACACATCCATCCTAGGACAAGCCAAACAGAGACATGCACGAGAATTCCTAGAAGCATGGGATTCCAACCGGAACTCCATCAACAAACACATTGATTTGGAACCAATCTACCATCCCCTGAGAAAAAGAACAGGAAATGACATCACCAACCCAAAGAAACCTAAACAGATAAATAGAAAGCGGGACACAACACCAGCGCTTCATCAGAGGCTCACTGATGACGTTACCTAGAATGGTGACGAAACGTCTGAAAACAAACCTGCCAGCTCAGCGAGCAAACTCACATCCAGAACCTCAACCTGAGCTACAAATCTTCTCAAAACTCGTGTAGCCTCTTCATCAGGTGATGAGAGCGAGAAGCACACAGGCATAGAATTTAGATGTAAAACGATCAAAAAAATCATACAAATGGTGTGTGTGGAGTGTCAAATATTAAGTCTCTCCATTTGATCAAAAGTGTCAGATGCTGTGAGTAAAGTGTCAATAGCTGAATAACAATCGCAAGGATGACCTATCATATGGTTAAATGAGGCAGAGAGATAATTACAAAAAGCATTGAAAAATAAGGTGATGCAGGAGACAAACCAAGTGGCTGGAATGACATGATAGGAACAAGAGTTGCATGCCAAGGGTCTAACCAAAGTCATAAATAATCCATAACTATACAATCAAATTAAGGTAGTGAGGTCACAATTTATCAAGGTGATACTGTCAAAACAGGAGAGTTAAGGAAGATTTTACACATATGGAATAGTGTCGTGGATTCACATATCGGCTACCATCGAGGTATACTACAACACAGGATGGCCGAGCAGAGACTAATAACCGAGTTCCATACCAATGAAGTCGGCCTCAACTGTGATCTTGGGTTCATGTCGTGCTATTTGTGACCCCACCACACTGTTCTGTATCTGTAAAATCTTCATTACTGTCTTATTTTGACACCATCACCTTGACAACTTGTTCTGATCTCTGCACCTTAATTAATTTGTACAGTTTTAGCTTCCTTGTTACTTTGGTTAGAACCTCAGCATGTCACTCTTGTTCCTATCATGTTATTCCAGCCATTTGGTTTGTCTCCAGCACCACCTTATTTTTAATGTTTTGTAATTATCTCTCTGCCTCATTTAATCAGATTTTAGGTCATCCCTTCACTTGTTGTTCGACTGCTGATACTTTACTCACAGCATCTGACACTTTTGATTACCTGTAGAGAGTAATTATTCAACACTCCACTCACACCATCTGTGTGAACTTTTGATCTCTCTGCCCTTGATCTCCCTGTCCATAAATTCTGTGTCTTTGTGCCTCCCTCTCACTACCTGACAAAGGGCTATGATCCATATGGATTTCACCCCGAGACTGATTTACATGTCATACTACTGCACCATGGACTCCCCAAACCTATCATCTCAGGTATGATAATCCCCCATCTTCTTTCTGGACCTTTGTGTGTTATCCAAAATTGACCTGCATCATCCACTGTGCAAAAGTGCTGAATTACTTCTAACGAAGTGTGGCAGTGTGGAAGACAGTGGCAGAGAACCACCTCCCTAAAGTTAAATCCTGGCTCTGACTTAGTTTCATCTCATACCAGCTGGTTAGTTTTATTTATACTGGGAATGTGGGTGTCACCAGCTGGGCCAGTAGGTACGGCCCATCCCTAGTTACCCTTGGAATGGTGCTAGTGAGCTTCAGTCTACACCTACAATCCATTTGACATGGGAGGGAGCTCCAGGACTCAGCAATACTGAAGGAATATCGACCTATTACCAATTCAGAATGGTGAGGGGCTTGGAGGGGAATTTCCGGATACTGATGTTCCTAAGTATCTGTCACATTTGTTCTTCTAAGTGGCAGTTCTTTGTTTGGAATGTGCTGTCTAATCAGACTTGGTGAATTTTGGCAGCGCTTTATTCAGACCCACAGTGCTATTACTGAATGTTAGTGGTGGAAGGATCAGATATTGACGTGGTACAAATTAAGCAGGGTGCTTTGTCCTGCATGGTGTTAAGCTTCTTCAGTGTTGAAGTTGCTCTTATCTAGGAAAATGAAGAGTATTCCATCACACACCTGACTTACGCCTTGTAGACGGGGAGGTGAGTTACTGCCTGCAGGATTCTTAGCCTCTGGCTTGCTCTTGGATCACAATATTTATATCACTAACTCAGTCCCATTTCTGGTTAATGGTAAACCCTAGGATGATAGCGGGAAAATTCAGTGATGGTAATGTCACCGAATGGAAAGGGACAATGGTTAGGTTCCCACTGAGGGAGATGGTCACTGCCTAGAACCAATGTAGTACAAATACTACTTGCATAAAAAATAGATGCAGGAGTAGGCCATTCAGCCCTTCAAGCTTGCACCACCATGGCTGATCAAGTGATTTCAGTAACCCACTCCCAATTTCTCTCCATACCCCTTGATCAGTTTAGCCGCAAGACCCCCAATAATTCTTCTCAATTCGAATGAGTATGAACCCAGTCAATCCAGTCTTTCCTCATATGTCAGTCTTGCCATCCCAGGAATACTTGTCACTTGGCATCCCAATCCTGGACATTGCCCAGATCCTGCTGCATTTGGATATGCACTCCTTCAGCACTTGATGATCCATGAATGCAAACATCTCCACTTCTGATCTTACAACAGAGGGAGGTTCATTGATGAAGCAACTGAAAATGGCAGGGTAGGTACCACTACCCTGAGGAAGAGAGAGTGTCCCCCCACAATCTTGCTAATTTGAGTTTCACTAGAGTTCCTTGATGCTACACTTAGTCAACTGCAGCTTTGATATCAAAGGTTGTCACTCTCAACTCACCTCTGGAACTTAGCTCTTTTGTCCATGTTTGAACCAAGTCTGTGATGAGGTCAGGAAGTGAAACTTAAGTGAGACGAACAGTTTATTGCTGAGCAAATGCTACTTGGTGGCACTGTTAATGACCCTTCCATCATTCTACTGATGATCAAGAGTAGACTACTCCATCCCTACTCTTTCAAACTGAAAGCTCCCACAATAATTTTTCATCAGATAGTCCTGGGGCAAATAGAGCATGGGGTTAGACAGAATAAATCTCTCCCTCCACTGACACCAAACATTCGCAGGACAGGTACAGCATGGAGTTGGGTACAGAATAAAGCTCGCTCTACGCTGCCCCATCAAACACTCCCAGAACAGGTTCAGCATGAGACTAGATACAGGGTAAAACTCTCCATACACTGTCCCCATCAAACACTCCCAGGACAGGCACCTTGTACAATTCCCAAAGCAGCAAAGTAACATCTCAGAATGAGACTGCCCTCTTTTTGCTGAGGGCTTAAATTTGGCACCCCGAAATGGAAACGTCCAAGATTGATGATTTTTTTCTTATGGAATCAGGAATAAAAATGCAAACCTTTCCTAAAACTGTAAATAGTCCTCGAAGTACTATGGAAAAGAATGGCCGTCCACATGAGTCCAGAGGATTAGTCGAATCAGTTTTCAGGTGTTCCTGTCCCTACTTTCTTCTGACACATTTTTCAGACCTAGAATTAATTGCATGTTAGCAATTCAACCAATCTGCAGAAATCAAGCACAAAATGTGAAAATAAACCCTTTAATTTTCAGAACATGACGTGAAACTGTCATAGACAGCTGCTCCACATCAATTTTTTTTATTGTGTTTTTGTACTCGATTGCACTTTGGGACTATTCACAAATGCACGGACCCACACATAAGTCAAAACCTGGGAGTGCCCTATGGACTGCATTAAAAAAAAAGGTCTTGCATGGCTGGGTAGAAAACAACAAATGCTGGAGATCACAGCCAGTCGGACAGAATCCATGCAGAGACAGCAAGTTAACGTTTTGAGTCTAGATGACTCTTCCTCACTCAAGGAAAACATTTTCACTCAGAGGGAGATGGGTGACTAAATTTGCTGCCCAGTTTGGTTGGTGAGGTGGAACCACTCCATTTATTTAGAAGGAATTTGGATCTGTAACCAAAGTACAATAACCTGCAAGGCTCAGACCAGATGGTAGGAACTGTGGTTTTAGAATGGGTGGGTATTTCTTCCAGCCAGCACAAACACAGTGGGCTCCTGAGATGCTGCTTGGCCTGCTGTGTTCATCCAGCTCCACGCTTTGTTATCTTGGTTTCTCTAGCATCTGCAGTTCCCATTATCACAGTGGGCTGAATGGGCTCTTTCTTTGTTGTAATTTTTATGCTATTTCAATGGTTTCCTCATGATTCTCCAAAGTCTGACCACCATCTACAAGGCACACGGAGTGCGATGGAATACTCCCCACTTGCCTGAGATGCTCGACATCATCCAGGGTAAAGTGGTCCACTTGACTAGCTCTACATACACCTTTAACATTCACTCCCTTCACCACTGTTGCAGCAGTGTGTAACATCTACGAGATTCACTGCAGTAACTCACTAAGGCTCCTTCAACAGAACGTTCCAAAACTGCAAGCTCTACCACCTAGAAGGGCAAGGGCCGGAGATGCAAGTCAATACCAACACCTGCAAGATCCCCTTTAGGTCACACACACCATCCTGACTTGTAAATATATCCCTTTTCTTCCACTATCACTGGAGTCAAATCCAGGAACACTCTTCCCTAAAATCTCTGAGCGTATTCTACATTACATTTACTGCAACAGTACAAAAAGGCAACTCACCACCACCTTCTCCAGGGCAATTAAGGAGAGGGAAATAATGACTATTTAGGGACGATTTTCCGAAACTGTTTTTCACAGTGGGGAGTGGAAATCTGAACTCTTTCCTTCAAAAAGCTCACAGCTCCAGGGCCCTGGGTTGAATTCCAGCCTTCGGTGTCTGTGTGGAGTTTGCACATTCTTCCCATTTCTACATAGGTTTCCTCTGAGTACTCCGCTTTCCTCTCACAGTCCAAAGATGTGCAGGCTAGATAGATTGGCCATGCTAAATTGCCTGTAGTGTTAGGTGGGTTATAGGCAGATGGGTCTGGGCGGATGGTCTGAGGTCCAGTGTGGACTTGTTGGGCCAGAGGGTCTGTTTACAACTGTAGGGATTCTATGTCCCAAAGGAACAGGTCTGGTGATGTTGGATGGCTTGGTGCAAGATTGAGAATCTATCCATTTTGTATGAATGTTGGAGAAGTGCCACATTCTAACAAGGATCCTCAGGATCCTGGATATTATCTGAGAACATTTTCAGTTGGCAGTGTCACTGGTATTATATAATGTTCCTGACACCAGTGGACTACCAGGAAAGACTGTATACATTTGGAGGCTCAAACATGGGTAGGATTTAAGACATTATAATTCTCTCGAGTGAGGCTAGCCATGAATTGGGATGGACAGACAAAACCAGAATCTCCATGATAAGCAAGGAATTGGAAGTTCTGCACCATTTTTGTGGTTTTGTGCCTTCCACAGCAAGCCTTGTGATCCCAGAACAATTATGTGAGAACCAGAAAATATATCCTAGTCCAGTCGTTTCAACTTTCAAGAGTTTTGTTTAGTTGCATCAAAAGGTTGCAGCTCAATACAGCCTCAAGAGTATCACCATACTGTCTCAGATTATTTGGTAAATTTTGGGAATGTGCCCAGAATAACATAAACTCATAATATAAGATCCATCCTGTATCTACAGAATTCTTTGCGTATGTTCTCCAAGAAGTGGTAGAATATCATCACACCAGACCTGGGTTTTGGCCTTAAATGGCAATTGAATTTATTATACAATAGGTGAAAGTATGAATAAATAACAGCAATACAAAATGCATATAATTAGAACAGATATTAAATCATGTTAATTTCTCAAAAGGGAAACAATAAATGTTATACAATATACATAATAAACTGCAATTTTTTAATTAAACTTTTGTATACAGTTATTTCTTCCTTTGATATTTGCCATATACAGAATATTCCCATCAGAACCTGAGCTTTGTGAAAGTCTAAGACTAACTCTGAATCCCACAGTCCTGGCAACTTCTCACCACCTAAAGCACTTGTGGATTTGAATAAATGTCAACTGAATTCAAAAGGAGTTGCCATTAATATATGGCCAAATAAGTTACACAGTTAGTTGTACATGAAGGAAGTTTCAAGCAGTAATATGACTGTCAGCAGCTATAGACATATATCTCAGTGACTCAGCAGAGCCCCCAATATCCACGCAGGGCAATGCTGGCTAACCCGTGAAAGGAAAACCCTGAGTTCGAAGATGCTTCATAAACCACATATTTAAAACACAATCTATTTAGACAGGGCTGAATGATAAATATTTCTGAACAAATGTTTCTACTATTTTTTTCTCCAGAGTTCTATGCTCATTAAGCACTTTGCCATGTCAGGCATGAGGAATCAACATCAAACACACCTAATGGAGGCACAGCACAAGTTAGAGACAGAGTAAAGCACCTTTTACATTCCTCATCAAGCACTGCCAGTGCAGGTACAGCACAGGGTTAGGTAGTATGAAGTTCCCTGTTCTCTGCTTCCATCAAACACCCCTAAGGCAGGTCAAGCATGGGATTAAATAAAGAGTAAAGGTCTCTTTACAATATCCTATGAATGACTCCAGAGCAGTAGAGTACGGGGTTAGATGTAGAGTAGAACTCCTTCTAAACTGTCTCTCAAACTCTCCAACAGCTAGTACCACAGAAGTTTAGACATAGAATAAACGGTCCTTCATCAGTGCCCCTTCAAACACTCTCAAGTTAAGCAGCCTTCCATACTTCAACTATCTGTTCAAAGGCTAAAACTAATAGGAGTCCTAGCAAAATTATATTGAGTTATGTCAGAACATAACTGTTCTGTTATTTGGATTTGAACTTCTTGAATGTTGTGTCGAAATTAAAGAGAAAGTGTCAAGCTAAAACATGACAAAAAACTTAATGTTTGCCATATTTAGTTGACAGTACAGGAATATAGCAAGAAAAAGGGGGTCATTTGTCCCTCGAGTCTGTTCCACCATTCACTAAGATGATGGCACATTCTTAACCTAATTCTGCATACACCTTTCCCTACCTCTATACTCCTTCATAAATTCAGCTAATAAAGTTGTTCAATCTCAGATTTAAAATCAACAACTGATCTCCCATTAACCTCTATTTGAAGCACAGTTCCAAATCTCTGCTATTCTGTGTGTGTGAAAAAATTTCCAAATTTCTCTCCTAAACTTATGCACCCTAACCTTCGCCTCCGCAAAATGAAAAGCACTGAAGCAAGAGGAGGAGATAGGGAATAGGTTCACTTTGTAACATAAGAGAAATAGGGCAGCCTTGTTCCAGCTCTGCCACAGATATTATTTGTAAACACCTTCTGACAACAAGCAAATAACAGAATTCAGTCTGACTCAGGTCCCTGACCTCATCTCTCTTTCTGGTACACTGATGACTTTCTTGGTGCCACTTTCCTATTTGCAGTCTAAACTGTAATATTTCATCAACATTACTACAAACATTATTACTCTTCCTTGCCTCCACATGGTTGGGTTTTCTGCAATGGTACCTGAGTGACCTTCTCCTTCCTATTTGTATAATCTCCTCCAAACTCTCAACCCTTGGGGAGATTACGTGATTCTCAAATTCTGATCTCTTGTGTATTCCCAATCATTGGTGACTGTGCCTCAGTTGCCTGGGCCTTAAGCTCTGCAATTACTTCACCACCCTTCTCCACCTCACTACCTTGCTTTCCTCCTTTAAGACAATTCTTGAAATCTACTTCTTTAAATCGACCTTTTGGTCATCTGACTTAATTTATTTTATGACATTCATCTGATGCATCCCAGTACTGTTCATTACAATAAATGCAATACACTTTGTTCATTTTCCCCTCCTCGACTTCTCTATTCTTCATTTTAGAGAACCGACTGTCGTCAATTGCTACTAGAAACACTTAACTACACTTTCCATATTCCACCTCACGTAAGGACTCTCTTCTGTTTTTGCAATTCCTCCTCCTTTGTCACCATCATCCATTCTGATGGTGTAATCTTTGACACAAGTGCTTCCAAGGTATCTTCCATTTTATCCTTGACCTAGGCCTGTCTCCAAGGACAGCCTCCACTTCAGGGTTGTCAGACCACCTCCCGCACACCACCACCACCACCGCTTCCCCCCCCCAAACCCCACCATATCTATCCCATTTCACAGAAATCTCATCTCAGCCCCATCTCTCAGATAGGATTGGGTTCCTTGTCCTTACCTATCATCGCACCCAACTTTGCAACTTCATGTGCTTGACTATTTCCTTCATCATTAGCACGGTCTCAAAAGCAAACACAGCTCCCTATAACTTTCAACATTTCAAACTGTTCTCTCTACAGTAGCCTCATCTATTCCTCCTCTTACCATCAAGATTTTACATAAAACACATGAGATCTTCCCTTTCATCTCCTCCCTTCTAATCGTTATACCAATCAGTTCAGTCTGCAAGCTTCTGGTCATCCGTCACATTAATTCTCTGCTCCATTCCCACCTCTTTGTCTTTCACCTCCTACACTGCCCTTTATAAAAAATTCTTTCGTGAGATGTAGGCATTGCTGACAAGGCCAGCACTCATTGCCCTTGAATTGACTGGCTTGTTAGGGACAATTCAAATGGGAAGTTAACAGTCAACCTCATTGCTATGGGCCTGGATGTGGTGAATAACGATCATGTTATTTCCACTTACACCTCCAAGAGGCCACTCTTTTGGTTCTTTATTTGTTGTGTTACTACTTCTTCTTCTTGCCCTACACCATCATTTTTGTCATTTAATCTCTCCTGCATTCCACCCCAAAACAAACCTTCCCTTTTGTCGTTTCCACACAACAACACTCCTCCATCTTTCCCTGCCTTTGTACTTGCTTAAAATCAGTTTCATTTCTGATTGTTTTGGATTCTGGTGACAGGTTTGTTTCGGATTCTTGTGACAGGCCACTGAAATGACCCAGTTTTCTCCTCCACAGACGTTGCCAGAGCTGCTGCATATTTACATTTTCTATTTTTATGATGGAATACAGAGGGTGAGCTAAAATATGATGACAGCAAAATCCTCAAAAATCTGCATCTCCCTGGAGACCTCAGGAATCCCACCTGTATCCACCAATGGCCAAATTTCTCCACTAGGATAGACAGCAGCACTGACTGTCCTAATCTCAACAAATCAGCACTCCAGATCTCCAGGACATCTTGATTGGATGCTGACAATTCTTTGCTTCCTGCTGTAATTCCATATGTTAAAGAGACAGGCATCTTTCCTGGCACTTTCAAGTAAGATATGGTCACATTCCAAATAGGTAGCGACCTGTAACTGAGCTCAGATCAAAATGTACAATACTAGCCAAGGTCTGTCCCTAAGATTGGCAACTGGCACCCTGGGCCAGTATGAACTGATCAAATGCTTTTACAGAAATATCAGTAGCCATCATATCCCATGTGCTAGATCGCTCCTATAACAGTCACTTGAAAACAGTAATACTCTCCCTGCTTGCATTTCATCAAACAGCCTTTCCTGTGGCAACATCACATTCTCCGTCTGTCGGGGGAGAAAATAAGGATGTTCCAATCAGCCCTCTTCTTCGCCCTCATAATAGCGATCCTGGCAGCAAGACGAGCTCAAGCACTGATATCCATGGAGTAAAGGCTGTGAATCTGAACATAAAGCATCATTGTACACTGGTGTCACTGTCACTCCCCAACCCCACTCTCCATTTAACATTCCAAACAATCAGCAGTATGACCACAACTGCACACTGGACACCCCTATAGACAGTCGCAAGCCATGCTGTTTTGGATGACCATTGCCTCATGCCAAATATCTTGGAACAATGACCTTTCCAAACAATCTCATTTCCACAAATGAATCATCCCTCCCAATGTCTCCATGCTCCCTAACCTCACTATATAGAATGACCTGGGCAGATGAAATAACATCCCTACTGAGGTGGAACCAATATGAAATAATATGTCACTGATCAGAGGAGGTTTTACACTGCCACTGATAGTAATTTTGTTAGCTCACCACTGTATATCTCAGGACTAATCAATGCTCTCCGATTGATGAGAGTTGTATTTATACTGCCATAGATTTCTCTGCATTGACAATGCTTTGTGATGCACTGCAAAGTTATAAGAACAATCCCTGGAGACTGACAGTGACAGGATAGACCACCAGTCATTAACCAAATTACAGTACAGAAGCATGGGTACTGATTGGTTGAAAGCACAGACACTAATAGGGTCAGCACAGACCCTGGGAAACCTATGGGAGTAAGGAGGGTGGGCAACACACACAATGGGAGACTGGCAGGGTAATAATACAGACTCTGATTGTCTGACAGTGTGACAGAATGGAACCAAGGAATTGCTTGGAAGACAACATGAACCCTGGAGACTGATTGGGAGACAGCATTCTGGAAATAGCTGTGGTATCAGGCCTGGGCTTTGTAGTAGTCGTCTGCAGGAAGGACTGAGGTCACCGAGTTGAGGCTTAGGTGCGTGTGTTGAATTTTCATTGGGAGATTAATGAAGGTCAAGTAGAAGGTGATTTGTGTATTATCTGAGATAGCAGATTGATGCAAAATAGCTGCAGCTGTTTCATGAGGGGCTTTGAAGTATTGTACACTTTGTTGGGTCTGTATAGAGGTGTGCAGGATGCATCGTTTGCAATATATTCACCAGTTCTACTCTTCGATTGTTTCATCTGTTTGACATATGCTCCTACTGTGTAGGCAGTTTGTCAAGCTGTGAACGGAGGGGAAAGTTTACATGATCTCTCACAATCATTGAGGGTCCTCTGTTGAATGACAGAGAGGGGCACTGAACTGGAGTGTGAAATAAAATAATAAATTGTGTGAAGTTTCTCAAGATGGAGAAACTAGCTTTGCCTGGAGCGGTTCATGTTCCGATTCTCTCCTATTTTCCTTTTATTTTAAAAAGATATAGAGAGTAAGTACAAAGGTAATTCATAAAGATGATGCCAGAGCTCTCAGGATATTAATGAGGAAAGGCTGACAGCAGGCCACTACTTCTCTAAAGAAACAGAACTGAAGGGTGGCTGGGTAGAGATCATTAACATCATGAAGCAGTCATATGGGGTAAGCACAAAGCATATGCATCAATAACCTCCTTATTTGGAATTTGTGAATTCCTTTTCCATCCACTGTGGGCCTCCCTGTTCAAGTGTCAACCTGCATCTGAGCTGCTAACCCCCTTCTTTTCTGGTCCACCCCTAACATTAATAGGGTGTACAGATCAGTGATAAGTTTTTGTTAAAGGGCTGCTAAAACATCTGCTCTCCGTGCACAATGACATAACGTGATCTGTGCTGCCTGCTGATGCTCTGCCGGAAGTGAACCATTGCATAGTCAGCAGTTACATTACAAACAGGTTCTGCTTTCTGACAGTAACTCGATTGCACCACTGTGCATCAAACAATTACTGGTCACTGCCACAATACTCACAGGATGCCCAACGTCTTACCATCATCTTTGCCATTATCTTTTCCTTTGTCCTTTTTGTCTTTCTTTGACTTTTTCCCCACTGCCTCCTCTCCAACTGAAGTACTGGTAACAGGTGTTGTAGGAAGGTTTGAGACTCCCGGCACTTGGTTGGATCCTCCATGGACATTGTATACAGGGGGAGTAAGCAGAGTGCTGGTCGGTCCTGCAAGGTCAGTCCCATCAGTTAAGTTCTGATGTTGCAATAGCCGCTTCAATAGGAACCTAATGTGCATTTAAAGAGGGAAGTACAACACCATGGCTAGAAACATCCATTTTACGTACTAGCAAATAAACTAGATTAATGATTTAAGAAGACAAGGAAAATTACAAACTTTTAATTGCAAAAATTTATTTATGAGCAAGATCTAGAGACAGATTTTCAGCTTTTTTCAGCAAATATTTTCTTTGGTGATTTAATAATGTAACAGTTTTAGATGCTAAAAGCTTTGGTGAAACAACTTCATATCAAAAGGCAATGTGAACATTTTGAACAAAATTATCCACAAAGATTATGACTCAATGCAAATTTCAACAACCATCACCCATTTTTGATTTAGTACTATGTGTGACATTTTTACTGGAATGTAGTCAACACAACAGCCAGCCATAAGATGAGGCTGCTAAAACATAAAACATAGCAACAATAATTGGAAGAATCCCTTACCGTCGTTCTTCCTTAGTCCGGATGAATTTCTGCTCTATATAAGCAATTTCATCGCATAGAGCTGCATTCTCCTGAAATATAGATCCATTATACCCATAAACACGCTCATAAAGAAAAGTAATCTTTTTGCTTACTTAACTCAGAAAGGTGCATGCTATACTCTATGCTCTATCTCCTTACAGAATGTTTATTGTTTGGCAACATAGTTTACAAAAAAATCAGCAGCTAAAATTCAACTGTCATATTTTTGCCACTTTTACCATTCATTATTTCTCAGGTTCAGCATTTCTAGCCCATCCTGAAAGAAGACTTGATAATCTCTGAGTCAAACTGTATCTCTTCTATCCAATATCTTGGTAAATAAGAGAGAAGTACAGTACAAAAAATTTAATACCAGCTTCTCAAAGATCACTAGTATTTCCACAAATCTCCTTTCCTTAACTATACTTGATACACATACTTACCAGTCCAAAACTCAATGCCTGATTCAATTTATTAATTAGCTCAAGAATGATGACTGAGTAGGTACAACACAATGAAACACATTATAATTACAAGAGTTTAGAAGGATGAGAGAGGATGTGATTGAAATGCCTGAATTTCTAACAGGATTGGACTGATCAAATGCAGGATGGATGTTTTTTCCTGGCTTGGGAGTCTAGAACCAGGAGATAAGTCTCAGGATATGAGGACGGCCATTTAGGACTGAGATGAGGTAAAATTACTTCACTCAAAGGGTAGTGAAGCTGTGGAGTTCTCTACCACAGAGGCTGTGGAAGCCAAGTAACTGAATATATTCAAGAAACAGAGATAAATACCTTTTTGGATGTTAAAGACATCAAAAGTTATGGGGAGAAAGCAGGAAAATGGCATTGCGACACAGGATCGGCCATGATCACGTTCAATGGTGGAGAAGACTTGAAGGGTCGAATGGCCTGGTCAAGCTCCTAGTTTCTATGTTTCTGTGTTACATGAAGTAATAAGCATGAATATTATTTCTGTCACGTTTGTCATGATTAATTTCTTAATTTATATTCTTACTAATCTCATAGTCACATAATGTGGGGCCGTTGGCTCTTCAGTTTTTAATTAATTTTTATGGCTGTTAGAATGTTGCGTTACTTCAGATCAAGGTGCACAGTGAGAGTCTTTTTCCGAGGATAATGATTTCAGCTTGTACAAGGGTGCATCGCTACAAATTGAGGGGTGATAGATTTAAGACAGATGTCAGAGGCAGGTTCTTTACGCAGGGAGTGGTAAGGGCATGGAACGCCCTGCCTGCCAATGTAGTTAACTCAGCCGCATTATGGGCATTTAAACAGTCCTTGGATAAGCATATGGATAATGATGGGATAGTGTAGGGTGAGGGGCTTAGATGAGTTCACAGGTCGGCGCAACATCGAGGGCCGAAGGGCCTGTTCTGTGCTGTATTGTTCTATGTTCTATATGTTCTATGAACTGCATATTGCTGTTGCCAACAGACAGCAGTATAAGAATGCTAATCAAACTAAGGTAAATACTCACAAAGATCAGAGTTTTTACAGTCTTTCGCAGCCGAAGGTATTTAATTCTGTACTTCTCATTCAGAGTCTTCTTCAAAACTTTTTTCAATTTGGGTTTTGATTCCTGGAAGATGGAGGGGGAGGGAAAGTTGGAGAGATGGTCCATTAACTGAGGATTAGGATACTCAGGTGGATGAGTTGCTGGCACAAGGAAAGGCTGTGCAGGGTATGTCTGGAGTAGCTGCTGTCGTTCCTTCTCCGTCTAGAAAGCAAAAACATGCGGCATTTCTAAAGAAATAGGCTTTTCTGACCCCACAGTGCCCCTTCGCTATTGCAGTGTGAAGGCATGCACCTTGTGATTGTGCTCCTCTTAAGTATCTTAAGATGCTTTACTACTGCAAGGTGCCACATAATCGTAAGTTGTTGTAAAGGTGCACAGACTGTCGGGTCAAAATTTTTGACAGGGCTAAAAGAAACTATCCTCAAAAGTTGTATCGGACCAGTTTTTCTCCCGCTTTTCAAAATCGGTGGCTGAGAATCACATAGCACTTCAACTACTGCCACCCCTCCAGTATCATAACAAAGTGGCAGTACATCAGTTAACTATTAAATAATGGTTTGTTGCACTTGAAACCCAACTTTTTTTTTTAAGTTCACTCATTTCTTAAAAATTTATTCATGGGATGTGGGTGTCGCTGAAAAGCATTTGTTGCCTGTCCCTAGTTGCGCTTGAGAAGGTGGTGGTGAGCTGCCTTTTTGAACCGCTGCAGTCCATCTGCTGTGGGTTGACGCACAATGTGTTCAGGGAGGGAATTCCAGAGACAATTTCAATAGCCAAGAGTTAACCCAGCACTAGGCACTGACTGTGTCTATACTTAAACCAGTGCTGACAATATTCTGCAGCGTAGCGAGTTTTGAGAAGATTTGTAGCTCAGGTTGAAGTTCTGAACGTGAGTTTGCTCGCTGAGCTGGAAGGTTCATTTTCAGACATTTCCTCACCATTCTAGGTAACATCATCAGTGAGCCTGCGGTGAAGTGCTGGGGTTATGTCCCGCTTTCTATTTATCTGTTTAGGTTTCCTTGGGTTGGTGATATCATTTCCTGTTCTTTTTCTCAGAGGGTGGTCGATGGGCTCCAAATCAATGTGTTTGTTGTGGAGTTCCGGTTGGAGTGCCATGCTTCTAGGAATTCTCGTGCATGTCTCTGTTTGGCTTGTCCTAGGATGGATGTGTTGTCCCAATCAAAGTGGTGTCCTTCCTCATCTGTATGTAAAGATACTCGTGATAGTGGGTCCTGTCTTTTTGTGGCTAGTTGATGTTCATGTATCCTGGTGGCTAGCTTTCTGCCTGTTTGTCCAATGTAGTGTTTGTCACAGTTCTTGCAAGGTATTTTGTAAATGATGTTCTTTTTGCTTGTTGTCTGTATAGGGTCTTTTAAGTTCATTAGTTGCTGTTTTAGTGTGTTTAGCCCACAAACCCACCAATGCACTAAAACAGCAACTAATGAACTTAAAAGAACCTATACAGACGACAAGCAAAACGAATGTCATTTACAAAATACCATGCAAGAACTGTGACAAACACTACATTGGACAAACAGGCAGAAAGCTAGCCACCAGGATACATGAACAGCAACTAGCCACAAAAAGACAGGACCCACTATCACTAGTATCCTTACATTCTGATGAGGAAGGACACCACTTTGATTGGGACAACACATCCATCCTAGGACAAGCCAAACAGAGACACACACGAGAGTTCCTAGAAGCATGGGATTCCAACCGGAACTCCATCAACAAACACATTGGCTCCAAATCAATCTACCATCCCCTGAGAAAAAGAACAGGAAATGACATCACCAATGCAGGAAATGACATCACGAACCCAAGGAAACCTAAACAGATAAATAGAAAGCGGGACATAACACCAGCGCTTCATTGGAGGCTCACTGATGATGTTACCTAGAATGGTGACGAAACATCTGAAAACGAACCTTCCAGCTCAGCGAGCAAACTCACATCCAGAATTCTGCAGCATCTGCACGTTCACTCATACCACAACTTCACATGCCATGCAGAACTAAATCACTAGTGACACTGGCCACATACATGAAGCAATTTCTTCTATCTCTCTGCTCCTTTCCCAATCTCAATCTCTTTTGTGTCTCACTCATTCACACACCTGGTGTACTGCATTATTCTGAAAACATTGATTTTTTTTGAGAAAGATGATTGGGTCATGGCTGGGAGGAAGCAGGAACAAGGGTTAGAGTAATGGAAGGAGTTTGGTGTAGAACGGCAAGGAGTCTAGAAAACTTGATGGAACTCATTGTGTACAGGCCAATTCTTTTTTCAGAGAGGTAGAAAGCTAGCTTGGGTTATGCTAGTTCCTGCAGTGGCCAAGACAGAGGAATTTATGGGTGACGCAAGAAGTCTGGGAACATTGCTGGGTGCTGTAAAAATGATATCAGGGGTATGCTAACAACAGCCAAGAAGGAAACTAATAAAACTCAGGAGGTTAGGGATATGGTAGATCTGGAGATATGCTGGGAGTTTCACTGAACTTGGATATGGCAGAAACAAAAATGGCCTGGACTTTGGAAGTACTGAAAGTTTAACACCAGCAAAGTAGGTTATGGAAGACTCCTGAAGGGATAATGTGGTTTGGTCCTCACCGGCAGGCAAATTTAATTCTACTGGAACATGGAACGTGATGTTCTTTATTCATAATTTTAGCCTGCTTGCACTCCTCAACAATAACTCCTTAATAATAAATATTAATTAAAATAACTGATTCAGCAATTCTCTTTTTTTTTAAACACAATGCCAGGAGAAACGCTCTGCTTGCATACTTGTGTCCAAGATAATCTCTCTTGTTCCTGTTTCATGTCTGCAGGATCCCCATTTACTTCCTAAATTAAAACGTATGTCTTTAAACAGCCTCTTTCATGGTCTCACGATATCGCAAAGTGTTTTACAGCAACAAAATACTTCTTAAGTGTACTCACTACTATAACGTAAGAAATGTAGACTTTCTCATAAATGGCAATGAGAACCAGTAAGTACCCAGATAATTTGTTCCGCTGATATAAGCTGACAGATAAATAACATTCAGAACTGTTGAGAACTCCTTCAACCTTAGAAAAATTGCCACAGGATCTTTTTTTGCCCATGAGATAGGGCCCAAATTTAATCGCTCATCTAAAGGAGAGCGCAGCCCTGTGGCCTTCCCTCGTTGCTGTACGGTGAGTGTCAGCCTGGATTTTATTCCGAAGACTCTGGTGTGAAACTTGAAACCACAACTTTCTGATTAATAGGCAAGAGTAAGTCATAGCTGACGCATTCTGATTCACTGTCATCCCTCATTCATTCTAGAACACAAACCATAGAGGAACAGGCCCTTTGGCCCATAATGTTGTGCCGAATAGAACACCAAATTAAACTGATCCCTTCTACCTGCCCTTGGCTCATGTCCATGCATTCCTTGCCTATTCGCATACTTTTTAAGAAGTCTCTTAAACACCCCTGTCATAGCAGCCTCTACCACCACCCTTAGCAATACGTTCCAGATTCTTACCACTCTGTAAAAAACTTGCCTCAACATCTCCTTTGAACTCCCCCCTCTCTTATCTTAAATGCATGCCCTCTAGCTTCAGATATTCCAATTCTGGGAGAAAGATATGGTTGATGGTCAGAATCTATGAGTCTCATTACTTTACAGACTTCTATCAAGTCTCCCCTCAGCTTCCGCCACTCTAGAGGAAACAATCCAAGCTTTTCTAGCAGGGGTAGGACTGGCTGCTCAATGTTCCATGGTCCGTTGTTTCCTCTCTTTTGTACAAGTCTTTCATATTGCAATATTTTTCAAGAGTCTCAACTCCTATCTTGATTTTGTCTTGTATCTCTCAACTGACTTGGAAGCACTATTAAAGAGTTGGTCAAGAAGATCAGGAGCAAAACAAGCCCGAAGCAAATAGTTAAGCAAGATATTCTGAGGAAAACATGATATTGAACTGTGTCGAGTTCCATAAGGAACAAAAACTTCATAGTCAGAGTTATACAGCATAGCAACAGGCCTTTCAACCCACCATGTCCATGCTGACCAACAAACACTAAGCTACACTAATCCCATTTACCTGCACTTGGTCCACAGCCGACTATGCCTTGGCATTCTAAGTGCTCATCCAGATGCTTATTAAATGCTGTGACAATGTCTGCATCTACCATCCCCCCCAGGCAATGTGTTCCATATTTCTATCATCCTCAGAAAAAAAACCTTCTCTCATATCCTCATATCAGATATCCTCTAAACTCCTCACATTAAACTTACCTCTCTGGTTTTAGACATGTCTACTATGAGAACAAAGATTCTCACAATCTGTCTACACCTCTCATAATTTTGTATACCTCAATCAGATCTCCCCTCAGCCTCCTCTGCTTCAAGGAAAACAAAGCCAGCCTATACAGTCTCTCCTCATTACTGAGACTTTTCATGCCAGGCAACATCCTGGTGAATCACCTCAGCACCCACTCCAATGCATCATGTCTTTCTGATAGTGTGGTCATCAGACCTACACACAGTACTCCTTCTGTCGCCTCACCAATATTTTATAAAGTTGGAAGAGGAGTTCCTTGCTCCTGTATTCAACATCCAGGCTAATGAAAGTAAGCAACCCATATGCCTTCTCTACCACCAAGGCTAGCTGTGCTGATACTTCCAAGGATCTAAGGACATTTAAACCAAGGTCCCTGTGTTCCTTGGTACTCCCTGGGAACCTACCATTCATTATGCACATATTTCCCTTATCAGACCTCCCAAAATGCATCGGCTTGCACTTGTCAGGATTAAATTCCATCTGTCAATGCTCTGCCAAATTTACTAGCTGATCAACATCAGACTGTAGCCTGAGACAATCTTCCTCACAAAAACAAAAAACACCACCAATTTTCATTTCATTTGCAAACTTACTCATTCTACCTTCTACATTAACATTCAACTTGTTAATGTACATAACTAACAGCAAGGGACCCAGTGCCAATTCCTGTGGTGTACTGTTGGCCACAGGCTTCCAATCACAAATACATTCCTTTGCCTCCCATTTAACAGCCAATTCTGAATCCGGTTTGCCAGCATGCCTTGGAATCCGTGGCCTCTTACCTTACTGAAAACTGCACTAACTGCACTACCATTATCAATAATATTTAGTCATCTTTTCAAAAAACTCAATCAATATTGTCAGACAGGATCTCCCCCAAACAAATTTGTGCTGACTATCCCTGATCAATCCCTGCCTTCCCAAGTGTTGATTAACTATGACGCTCAGAACTTATATCAATAATTTCCCTGCTGGTGACATCAGAATAACTGGTTCCATATTTAACTGGTCTCTCCTTGCTGGGCTTCTTTTATCATTCATTAACGGGATGATGGCATCGCTGGCTAGGCAGCATTTATTGCCCCAAGGGAAGTTGAGAGTCAACCACATTGCTGTGGATCTGGAGTCACATGCAGGCCAGACCAGGCAAGGATGGCAGTTTCCTTCCCTAAAGGACATTAGTAAACCAGATTGGTTTTTCCAACAATCAAAAATGGATTCATGGTTCTTTAGATTCTTAATTCCAGATAGTTTATTGAATTCAAATTCCACCATCTGCCGTGGCGGGATTTGAACCCAGGTCTTCAGAATATTATCTGGGTCTCTGGATTATACAGACCAGTGATAATACCACTAGGCCATTGCCTCCCCTGCTGGAAAAAGGAACCACATTTGCTATCCTCCTGTCATCTAGCCCTTCATCTGTCCCTAAAGAAGTATTAAATATCCCCAGAAGAGACCCAACAATATAGAATAGCTATTGAAAGTGGACACAATAGCAATATTGGGTCAGAAGCTAGGAATACCGCGGTGAGTAACTCACCACCTGACTCCTCAAAGCCTGTTCACCATCTACAAGGCACAAGTCAGAAGTGTGATGGAATACTCCCACCTGCCTGGATAAATGCAGCCCCAACAACACTCAAGAAGCTTGACACCATCCAGGACAAAGCAGCCTGCTTGATTAGCACTACATCCGCAAGCATCCACTCCCTCTGCCACTAACACTCAGTAGCAGTAGTGTGTACTATCTACAAGATGCACTGCAAAAATTCACCAAAGGTTCTCAGACAGCCTCCTTCCAAACCCACAACCACTTCCATCTAGAAGGACAAGGGCAGCAGACATATGGGAACACCACCACCATCTCCAAGTTTCCCTCCAAGCCACTCACCACCCTGGTTTGGAAATATATTGCTATTCCTTCACTGTCCCTGGGTCAAAATCCTGAAATTCCCTCCCTAATGGCTGGTGGGCTGCAGCAGTTCAAAAAAGCAGCTCAACATCATCTTCTCAAGGGCAAGTAGAGATGGGCAAGAAATGCTGCCCAGCCAGCAGCACCCACATCCCACAAATGAATAGAAAAAAAAAATCAAGAGAACCGGAAAATATTTGAAGGGATTAAAACAATTTAAGGACCACAGAGCAGAGGAGTAGAATTCATTGCATAATTCGACAAGGAGTCAGCATCGTTACCATGGGTAAAACAGCTTCCTTCTGTACTATATTATTCTATAATTCTATCAGCAAAGCCAAATCAGGTAATTGCAGACCTTTCATTCTAATGTCAGTTGTGTAGAAGTTACATATTCATCGAGGACAGAATGACAGAACATTCACTGCTACCAATCATGTAGCGTCATAATGGGGAAATTATAGCTTACTAACTTAACACTGTGAGGATGCCATTGAGTGTGTAGATGCAAACTATGTAGACTTCCAGAAGGCACTTGGTAAGATTTCAAACCAGAGTATAGGTGCAAAATTTAAATTGTATGCAACTGACGGTAACCTTGCAACATGGGTTAGAAATTTGGCTGTGAGATGTGGGGTAAGAAGGGATAAAGGGAATGTATTTTGATTGGTCAGATCTCAGTGTTCCATAGGGATCTGTACTAACTATTCAGCTTTTTACTGTGTTTGCAGCAAACATGAAATCGGGAGGCACAGTTAAGTATTACAGAAGAAAAGAAGCAAGTTGTAAAGTCAAATTAAGTGATTTGGCAAAACTATGGCAAACAGAGATCAATGTGAATTAAAAATCATCTGCATTTACAAAGTGATTTACACAACCACGCAAAGTGCCTTAAAATCAAATAGGCACTTCTGATGCACCGTCACTGCTGTAATGGACAGTCAAACTGCATGCAAAATGCCACAAGCAGCAACTTGATAATAATCAGATAATTTGCATTTTTGTGATGTTAAGAAATAAATATTGGCTAGGATACCAACCTTCTCTTCTTTCAAATAGTGAAATGGGTTCCTTTACATCCAGCCAACCAGGTAAGTTGGCCTCAGTTTAATGCTCCATCTAAAACACAAAACCTCCAATAGTGCAGTACTACATCAGCACTGCAGGGGAACGTAGGTATTGGTTTTTGGGCTCAGACTCTTGAGTGGGATGTGAATCCTTGTAAGTCATAGGATAACTCAGTTTCTTACTAATTAACTGATCTACTAAACCAGAATCTGCAGTCTTTGTTTTGTCTTAACGTTTTTAAAATAAAATCATGGAAAATAATTTAGTCAGTGATTCTGGGAGTGGAAGGGAAAAGGGAAAGAAAATAGCAGAGATAAATCATAACAATTAAAACTACCCAAGTTCAAACTTACCAACAAACCGAAGACCCCATTCCTGTTCTCAAGTCTCTTGAAACGCCTGCTTCCTTTTTGAGTCTGCAATACATATTAGAATGACGCCCAGCCACAGCACATTTAACCCACTGGCCCAAACAGATCAGTACTGTAACTTTACATGGAAATTATTTTATTTAGAACTGTTGCAACTTAACAAGCATCAAATTAACAAGAGAAATCTAATCATAAGCACGCTTGAAGAAATATTACCTGTTCCTGCATCTGGTGTCTGAATTAAGCTCAAGTTGTCTTCTCTAATTCAGAAAAATCAGTATTTGCAAAAGCAATGAATGATAGTAGCACAAAAATATTTGTTCGACATCGGTTGCAAGAGTTAAGATTTTATAAATAGCCATCTCACATTTAAAAACAATGGAGCTGGTTTTTGTGAATTTGGTTGATATTCAATGTGCTAACGGATACACAGGATTCTGAGAGTGTAAATACACAAGTCACTAGCACTAACAACACAGATTACTCAGGTTGCAGAGAAATCACATCAGAGGTACATATAAAAAAAGTAAAGAAACAAAGGCAGAAATTGCTGGTGAAACTCAGCAGATCTGGAAGCATCTGTGGGGAGAAAGTAGAGTTAACATTTTGACTAACTTCATCAGAACTCAGATTCGAAACATTAAATCTGCTTTCTTCCCACAGATGCTGCCAAACCTGCTGAGTTTCACTAGCAATTTCAGTTCATCTTTCAGAGCTCCAGCATTTGCAATTCTTTGTTTTATTTATATGAGAAGTAGTTGTTTTAAACTTGTATCAAAAGTTTGAGTCAGAAGTGTGCATACAATTCTGGTCATCTTATTATACAAGGGATACAAGGGCACTGCAGAGGATGCAAATAAAATTGCAAACGTCTTATCAGAAATGTGAAGGTAGAAAAATCAGAAAAAGATTGTTGTGTCTATTTTCTCTTGAAAAAGAGGTGCCCTAACAGAAGGATTCAAAATTATGAAAAGTTTTGTTACAGTAGATGCAGAGAGAAAAATTCTACTTGTGGAAGGGAAGAAAACTAAACTGCAGGTTATTTGTATGAGATAGTCACCAAAAATTGAATAGGGAATTCATAAAACATATCTCGACCCAACAAGTAGGGAGTACATGGAACTCATTACCACAACAAGTGGTTGACACAGATACAGGGCGATACTGACAAAGCTGGGTGGGCAAAGACAAGAGGAAATCTGGTGTAAATAAATCAGATGCATAAGAATGTTGTGTCTGGAAAAATGCCCTGTTCTATGCTCTAAATCCTACTCTAGTGCCTTATGAAGGAAGGGAGTAGAAAATCAGAGAAGATCCTATCCATGGACATGACTGGTTGGAGCAGAAAATGATCTTATTCTTCAAGAATCCAGGCCAACAGCCCAAACTCCTCATCAACATTAGGCAGAATCCAACTTAAGCATCAGAACACTTTGATACCGACTCTTCACAAGGAACAGACAATAACAGAATGAGATATACTGCTTAATAATGGCAACTTACAGAGGAAAATAAGCTGCTGTGTCAGCAGCTATCAGGAAACAAAAGCAGAGCAACTTGGAAATGAATTAGCAAATTAAGTTACAGGACAGGTCAGTTTAAATGGAGTGGCAGACATTTAAGAACATATTTCAGAATAAAGCAGATACATTCCAACAAGAAAAATTCCAAGAAGAGGATTCATCATCTTTTTTCTTTACTCATTAACAGGATAAGGATGTCGCTGGTTAGGCAGCTTTTATTGCCCATCCCTAATTGCCTAGAGGGCAATTAAGAGTCAACCACATTGCTATGGATCTGGAGTCACAAGTAGTCCATTCCAGGGAAGGATGGCAGTTTCTTTCCCTAAAGGGCATTAGTGAACGAGATGGGATTTTCCAACAATCGACAATGGATTCATGGTCATCATTTGATTCTTAATTCCAGATATTTATTTGAATTCAAATTCTACCATCTGCCATGGATTTGAACCTGGGTCCCCGGAATGTTATGTGGGTGTCTGGATTAGCAGTCCAGCGATAATACCACTAGGCCATCGCCTCCCCACGGTGGTTAACTAGAAAAGTTAAACATAGTATCAAACATAAAGAATAAGGATATAAATGTGCAAAGGTGGGTGGCACATCAGAAGACTAGACAGAATTTTTTAAAAAGCACACAATAACTAAAAAAGTAATAACAAGAAAAAAAAGTACAAGGGAAATCTAGCTAGAAATATAAAAATAGATAATAAGAATTTCTATTGATATTTAAAAAGAGTTAACAAAGCATTGGTCTTATAGGAAGTTAGTCTGGGGGTTTTTATCATGGAAAATAAGGAGATCTCTGGTACATTGCATCAGCCTTCACCACAGAGAATACAAGTAACATTCCAGAAATAGCTGTGCTGTAAATCAGAAACGGGAATGCAAAATCAAACTACAATTAACAAGCAAGTGGCACAAAGCAGATCGTTGGGGGTAAAGGCTGACAAGTATCCAGGTCCTGAGAAACTTCATCCTAGGGTCCATCTTAAAAGAAGTGGCTAGCAAGATATTTGATTTAATTTTCCAAAGTTCCCTCATTTTGGGGAAGGCTTCACTCATTTGGGAGATAGCACATATAACTCCTTTATGCAAAAAAGGAGGCAGACAGAAAGCAGGAAACTACAGGCCAGGTAACTTAACATCCACCATTTGGAAAATGCTGGAAGCTATTATCAAAAACATTGCAATAAAATAATTTGGAAAAATTCAAGCTAATCATGCTGTGTCAAAATTATTTTGTAAAAGGAAAATCGTGTTCGATCAGTTTAGTAGAACTCTGAAAAATTAAAATATGCTGTGAACACAGGCTTGTATTTAGATTTCCAGAAGGCATGTGATAATGCACAGAGATTGATTAATTAACAGGTAACAGAGAAAGCATAAATAGGTCAATTTTTGGTTGGCAAGATGTAATAAGTGTTATGTCACAAAGACCAGTGCTAAAGCCTGAACATTTTACAATTTTTCTAAATGACTTGAATGAAGGGATTGAAGTTTTGCTTGCGAACCCTGCTGATAATAAAATTGCAGGTAGAAAAATACCTTAAGAAAAGGACGTTGCAAAAGAATATAAATAGGTTGTGTGAGCAAGCAAAGATCGGGCGAATGAAGTATATAACGTGGCAAAATGTGAAACAGGAAAAATAAAAACATGCTCTGTAAATGGTGAGGTCAATTGCAGACATCTGAGATGCAGAGGGATCTAGATGTCCTCGTGCATGAATGGCAAAAAAAAACACAAATATAACAAGCTACTAGGAAACAGAACATTATTGTTTAATGCAAGGAGAACTGAACACAAAAGTACAGACACTAGTCAGACAACATCTGGAATGCTTTGTACTGTCTTCTTATTCAAGTGACTTGAATATGTTGGAAGCAGTTCAGGCTAAGTTTACTGAATTAATACCTGGATTCATTTCATGTTATCCTATGACAATAGATTGAACAGAGTAAAAGTCAATTTGACTGAAACATGTAAAATACCATTTTTAATAATTCACTCATGAGATGTGGGATTTTCTGATTAAGCTAGCATTTATTGCCATCCCTAATTGCACAGAGAGCAATTACGAGTCAACCATATTTCTAGCATCTGTGGAGAGAAATCAACTGTTAATGAATGTTAGCTCTGATTTCTCTCCACAGATGCTGCCTGACCCGCTGAGATTTTCCAGCAATTTCTGTTTCTGTTTCAGATTTCCAGCAGCTGCAGTTCTTTCAGTTTTTCTTGTCTTTAGTGATAAGGGGCTTGATTCTAAGGAGAGCTGGCAGGCAGTTTGTGGCAGCAAAGAAGACTCTCGAATGGTATTTTGCCTCCCTAAGTGACAGAGTTGCGGATACCTCAACTTATTGATCATTTGGTAAAGTGGGCAGAGTAGTGGCAGATGGAATTTAATCCTGAAAAGTGCAATGTGATGCATTCTGGAAGATCTAATCAGGGAAGGATATACTCAATGAATAGCACGTCCCCAGGGAGTACTGAAGAACAAAGAGACCTTGATGCACAAGTAGGCGGGGTAGTGAAGAAGGCATATAGATGCTTGCTTTCATTCACTAGGTGTAGAATATAGGTCCAAGAAAGTCTTGTTGCAACCTTATAAAGCATTGGTTAGGCCATACTATGTGCAGTTCTGGACACCACACTACTGGAAGGACACAACTGTACTGGAGAGGAGGCGGCGAACATTTACCTAGGATGGAAGGTCTCACTTATTAGGAGCAATTGGAAAGGCTGGATTTGTTTTCCTTGGAGTACATGAGGCTGAGGGCTGACGTGATTGAGGTATACAAAATTATGAGAGACATAGGCAGAGTAAATCTTGACAACCATTTCCCCATGGCAAAATGTCAAAAAGCACAGGGTTAAGGTGAAGAGTAAGGTGGTTTAGAGGAGATTTGAGAAAAACCTTTTTTCACTTGAGGGTGGTAGGAATGTGGAACATGCTGCCTGAGAGGATGGTGGAGGCAGGTACTCCAACAACATTTAAGGAGCAGCTGGATGAGCACATAAATTGCCAGGGCACAGAAGGCTATGGGCAAAGTGTAGGTAAATGGGATTAGTGCAATTGGTATTTGTTGGTCGGCATAGACATGGTGGGCCAAAGGGACTGTTTCTAACTTGTATGACTTTATTTGGAGTGATGCATAGAATCATAAAACCCTTACAGTGTGGAAGCAGGTCATACCACCCATCAAGTCCACACCGACCCACCAAAGAACATCCCACCCAAACCCACTCTTCTACCCTATTACCCTGCACTTCCCAGGGCAAATCCACCTAACCTGCACATCCCTGGACGCTACAGGCAATTCAGCATGGTCAATCTATCTAACCTGCATATTTGTGGACTGTGGATGGAAACTGCAGTGCCTGGAGAAAACCCACACCTACACGGGAAGAATGTACAAACTCCACACAGACAGTCCCCCAGGGGTGAAGTGACAATGGAACGCTCTTGTGTGAAAAGTAATATATCTGTCTTTTTTTAATAACAGCCAGTTGATAACGCTGAGTAACTGCTTGTGTCTCAGTTAGAATTTATATCTATGTTGTTAACTTCCCCAATTTAAAGTAGATATGGCATTCTCATGGTCCTAGAAACCCACAGCATCAAAAAATCTGATTTTACCATAAGGAAATGATTATGGGAACATGTTGTTTCTGTGTCCTTCTCCCTGACATGCATCTAACATTGCTGCTCTCTGTAAATAAAACCAGGCTTCCCAAACAGATGCTCGGACACAGAAATTTCAAGTTGCAAAATGCATTGTCAGCACACTCCATGTCTCAATGGAGGTAAAACCTTACTAAAGGATCTGAAATAAAAATGGAAAGTGCTAGAGAAACTTAGCAGGTTTCGCATCATCCAGGGAGGTAGAAACAGGGTTAACATTCCAACAGGGCTCAGCTTCAGAGCTGTTTTTCTCTCCACAAAATGCTGACCCAGAGTTTCTCCAGCTCTTTGTTTTTATTTTGGATTTTCAGCATCTGCAGTATTTTGCTTTTACTAACCAATCTTGTTCTGTAGCGAAGTCATTTGAATGAGTACAGCTGGATTGACTCCACAATGTCATACAGGAACTGGCAGGATAGCTTACTGCTTTTGGTGGTCAGGGTTCAAAGGGACTTAGCAAACTGCTGCTCCATGTCTTAGTGAGTCACAATTCACAGCTTTCTAGCTCTAGGGAAGGGGCTTCCCCCATTGGGGTCACCAAAATAGCAAACGGGGTCAAACTTCCTCTCGTCCAAGACTGCAGGCAACACCGGCACCAAGCCCACCTCACTTCTGACCTTGCCCTTGCTCCAGGTCCTGCTCTTGCTCCACTCTTGGAGCCGCTCCCTCTCCAGACCACAAGCTCCTTACTGTAGCTGCTGAGGTCTCAGGGCCTAGTCCAAGCCATCACCCACCAGTATTACCTTCACATTCGAGCTGCAGACTGTTTGACCCCAACCCCATCATCCTGGTGCTGTTAAAAGGACGAAGACTCCAACATCAACTACTAAAAGATCCTCAACTGCTTACACAGCTTGCTCCCCATGGACCATAGTGAGAACATAAAACGATAATATATTTATAAGGTACTGTAAAAACACAGATTTCAAATTTATATTCTGTTCTATAACATTCAAACTTTAACTATTTAAATCTATAATGTTCAAACTTTAAAAAAAAATTTATTCAGGGAAATTAGATAGCTTTATGCTTACACGTTGTCACAAGTGAATCATACCATCAGATGTAACAAATAATGAGAACTGGACAGTAAAAACTCTACATGTACGCAAGAGCACTTACCTCTCGATATAGAACTGCTTCCAAGCTAGATTTGGAACTATAGGAAGAAGAGCAAGCTAATTAGTGATTAACATAAGGCAGCTTGACACTGGTACAGATTGGTTATATTTGGATCTTGGGTTGTCACAAAGCACTTCACAGCCAATTATGTATTTTTGACATGAAATTTCTGTTGCAAGATATGACAGACAGCAGCGAAGAGTGACATCAAAATCCCCAAAAACAACAAAAAATAATGACCATATAATATATTCTAGTAACACTACTTGATGGATTCATACTTAAAGAGCTAACAGGGAGAAATCCTCTGCTTTTTGAAACAGGGCTACAGTATCAACTGTATCAGTTTAACATCTTGTCTGAAGGATTGAACCTCCAACTGCATAGCATTTAACCTTTAGGGGACAGTGAAGCCTGGAGGCTCTGTTCAAGACTGGAGTGGGGTTTGTACCCATGGTCTCTAACTCAATGACAGAACCACTCCTACTGAGCCACATCTGGATAAAATCCTTATGATTTGGAATATAATGTGATGCCAAATGATAAATGTCTTTATATTAAAAAGCAAGCACTGGAAATGGTAGTTACACATATAGGCCTTAATCCTTGGTCCATTCCCGCTTATCTCATCCATTTATCTATGTTGGGCAATGTGCCCTGTCCATTTGTCAGTGCCATATTAGGCCCCGCTAAAGTAATGTAGCTATTCTGGGACTTCAATTACTAAATATCAGTTGTGACAGTGATACTGTAAAATTTAAGGAGGGTAGCAATTAATTAAATGGTTTCACGAGAATTTCCTTGCAGAATACGTCTTCAGTCCTACTATAAAGAATGGATTTGCTACACCTCATGTTGGGGAATGAGGTGGGCCAAGTGTCTGTTAGAGAAGCAACTGAGTAAGAATGATCACTTAGATCAGTAATGCTGAAGCGCAAGGAACAGTTCCAAGTAAAACATTTAAACTGGATGAGACCTAATTTCAATAGGATGGGAAGGATCTAACCTGGAGAAAATAGAGGTCTCCATGTTTCTGTGAGCTTAAAGGATAAGGTTGTCAGGAATAGGGAAATCTGGATGACAAGAGACATTAAGGCTTTAACCAGAAAAAGAGGCAGCTTGGCAAAGATACAGGCAGATGGGATCAAGGGAATCTCTGGAGGTATATAGGGGGTACAGGGGTTGACTGAAGTAGGAAATCAGGACAGCAAAAAGGCGGGCACAAGATAGCTTTGACTGAGAAGATTATGGTGAATCCAAAGAGATTCTTTACCTATTTTAAAGGAAAAAGAATAACTAGAAAGGGAACAAGATACCTCGAGGACCAATGTGAACAGATATGTGTGGAGCTGCAGGAGATGGGTTAGGGCCTCAATGACTATTTCTCCTCTGTGTTTACTGTGGAGAAAGGCATGAAGATTCAGGAACTTCAGAAGTTAGTGGCGATATCTTGAGGACAGTGTCTATCACAATACAGGTGTTGGAAATATTGGAATCTATGAAGGCAGATAAATCTCCTGATCCTCATCAGACATATCCAAGAACACTGCCAGAGGCCACAGAAGAAAATGCGGGGCCCTGGCTGATGTATTTGCATCATCACTAGCCATGGGTGAGGTCCCGGAAGACTGGAGGGTAGCGAATGTGGTGTCCTTATTCAAGAAGGGCTACAAAGAAAAATCTGGGAATTATAGACCAGGAAGATCTGTGGAATGCAAGTTATTTGAGAAGATTGTCAGGGATAAGATATGCACGCATTTAGAAAGACAGGGTTTGATTAGATGTAGTCAGCATGACTTCTTACATGGGAAGTCATGCCCCACAAACAATTTAGAGCTCTCTGACAAAGTGACCAAGAAGATTGATGAGCGCAGCTCGGCAAATGTAGTCTATATGGATTTCAGTAAGGCCTTTGGTAGGGTACTACATGGTAGGCTGCTCTGGAAGGTTAGATCGCATGGAATCTAGAGACAGCTGGCAAATTGTATACACAACTGGCTTGATGATAGGAAGCAGTTGGACTGCAGGCCTGTGAGGAGTGGTGTGCCTCAGGAGTTGATGCTGGGCCTATAGCTGTTTGTTATCTATATCAATGATTTGGATGAGAATGTACAAGGTGTGACTAGTATATTTGCGGATGACAACTTACAAGCGGTATTGTGGACAATGAGAAAGGTTATCAGAAATTGCAGCAAGATCTTAGGGAAGTGGGCCAAGAAATGGCTAAAGGAGTTTAATTTTGTAAGTGTGAGGTGTTGCATTGTGGCAAGTCAAATCAAGTTTCATGGTGAATGGTAGGGCCTTAAGGAGTTTAGTGAAACAGAGGGACCTTGGAGTGCAGGTACATGGTTCTCTAAAATAGAGTCACAGGTGCAGAGGACAGTGAAGGTGGCTTTTGGTACATTGGCCTTCATCAGTCAGAGCAGTGAGCATAGAAGTTGGGAAGTTACGCTGCAGTTGCACAGGACATTGGTGAGGGTGCACTAGGAGTATTGTGTTCAGGTTTGGTCACCTTGCTACAGGAAGGATGTTATTAAATTGGAAAGAATACAAGAAATTTACAAGGATGTTGCCAGGATCCAAGGGACTGAATTACAGGGAGAGGTTGGACAAGCTAGGACTTTTTTCTTTAGAACCTAAGAGACTGAGGGGGTGGGGGGGAAATCTAATGGAAGTGCATAATATCATGTGAGGTACAGATAGGGTGAATGCACTTAGTCTTTTTACCAGGATTGGGGAATCAAGGACTAGAGGGCATCACTTTAAGCTAAGAGGGGACAGAATACAGGGGAACCTGCAGGGCAACGTTTTTACTTAGAGGGTGGTACGCATATGGAATGAGCTGTCAGCAGAAGTGGTTGAGGCAGGTACATTAACAACAATTAAAGCATTTAAACAAATACATGGATAGGAAAGGTTTAGAGGGATATGGCAAAGTGCAGGGAAGTGGGGTTAGTGTGCATCGACTTTTTGGTCGACATGGACCTGTTGAGGCCAAAGGGCCTGTCTCCATGCTCTAGGACTCTATGACTAACAAATGACTGACTAAAAAAGGTGTGAAAAAGACTGAGAAAAGGGTGATATCAGTGCAACCAAACCAGGGATGTAACGATGACAAAGGAGCTAGAGATTATGACGAAACAAGAAAAAGAGAATACTTGGTGCATGTCAAGTGAATTTTTCAAATGAGAATCAGAATCAGGTCAAATAGATAAGTTTAAGATGGAAACTGAAGGACAATAAAGTTTGAGAGAGAGAATACAAGAATGGGGTGGCAATCAATGTAAAAGGGAACCCACAAATCTTGTCAGTAGCATGCAATTGGTAAAAGGAAGTAAGAATTGGAGGGAAATCTATTAGGTAGAAATATGGATGATATTTTATCAGAGGCATATGACAAAGCCATCATATTTAGTAAAAACCAACATAAAGTATTCATTAAATTGTAGGATACCGATAAAATACATGTAAAATCGATGGACAGTCTTAACATCGACAGGCAAGAGGCACTGGGAAAGCTGGCTATTGTTTAGAGTAAACAAAATTTCATGGTCCTGTAGTAAATAGGAGAAGAGACCAGGGAAGGGCTTACCATAACCATCCAATCTTTCCATAATACAGGGGAGGTGCCAGAGGGTTGGAGGATGTCATATGTAACATTCTTAATTCAAGGAAGGATGCAAGGACAGACCTAGTAACTACAGACCATTGAGTTTAAGAAAATAGTTAACAAAATATCTATTGCTGTGGGTCTTGATTTTCATGTATTCCAGACTGGATACGAAATGCAGATTTCTTTACCTAAAGGACATTTATGAACCAGATTATTTTAATGACACTCAACAATGATTACACGGTCACCATAAGACGAGCTTTTAATTCCAGATTTTATTGAGTTCACAATTTACCATCTGCCACGAAGGAACTCAAGTCCATGTCTCCAGAGCTTTAGCCTGGGCTTCTCAGCAGAGATGTCAGTTACTAGTACCACTACACCATTTCCTCCACTCAACAAAAAGGACTTGGACATTGAAATGCACGGTAACACATTGTATGACACAAATCAATTAGAAGAGGACATGGATAGGCTTACAGACTGGGTGGGTGGAACCTATGCTTTGACCAGTGAGGTGATGAGATTTGCCAGAAGGGATAGGAGTGACAACTTGACTAAATAGCAAAGTGTTAAGAAGGGTGGACAGATAGAAAGACCTCCTGGGTTGTATGTGCATAGAGCTTTAAAAGTGACAGAGCATACTGACAAGGTCCTTCGTGGCAGATGGTAAAATGTGAATTCAATAAAATTTGAAATTAAAAGCTAGTCTTACGGTGACCATGTAATCATTGTTGGCAAAGCATGTGCGCTTCAGAAATAGAAGCACCAAGTATAAAAGTAGGGAAGTTAAGGTGACCTGCATAAAGGTCTGGTTAAACCACGGTCAGAGAACTGTATCTCAGTCTGGTCACCATATTTTAGGAAGGATGTGGAATATTTGACAGTGTGCAGGAGATTTATTAGCAAGGTTCCAGAAATAGAAAACTTTTGCTACAAGATCAGATTGAAGGAGCTAAGTTTGTTCCACTTAGAGCAAAGGAAGGAGTAATCAGATGGTGTTCATTAAGACAGTCATTGAAATTGCGTTCCCACAAGCTACTCGCACGAGGAACAAGTTGACATGGATTTAAGAGTCTAGGCAAGAGACAAAGCAGGTATTGAGAGTAGAACCATTTTATAGAGCAAATGGCAATGATCTGGAACGGACTCATGACGGTGGAAACAGAAGAAAACAACTATGTCAAAAGGAAATTGGATGGCAAATTGGTGAGGGTAAGGAGAAAAGGAACTGACTTAACTGCTGTACAGAAAGCTGACACAGACTCAAAGGCACAAATTGTCTCTTCTGTACTGTAAATGATTCTAGATCCTGTAGGCCAGATCTTCTGGTCAGCATGGCAGTGAGTGCACCTGCAGGTCTACGAGGAACAAGCAGGGGCATGATATTAATTGAATAACTCATCTGAAGAATTCTACCATTCTATTAACAGGAAATTGGATGAATAGAAAAAACATTTTGTGCAGACAGGAACAACAAGAAATGAAATGGCTAACCAACAACCAGCCTTCTCTACAAGCACTCTGCATCCCACTGCACCTAGTTCAGGTTTGCCTGTCCTGTTAACATTTCACGCTGAAAGCCAGCTTACTTTGACTGTACAAGTCCTCGGTCCAGTATCCTCTGCTTGATTTCTTTAATGTGCAGCGGCCTCCCAGCCTCTTCCAGAACAATCTGTAAAAAAACACAGGAGCTCTTTTCAGCAGCTGAGTCACATAATTCCTAATCCAAATGACAGTACTGAAAAGGACATGCGAAGTTTAGAGTTGAAGTTTACAATACAATCTGAGAAAGATTTTTGGGTAATGCTGTATTGCTGGTAGGCTGCCAATGTTTGCGATGGAATATTCCTGTTTCAGACACACTGAATCAGCAGGCAACTCGGAACCTGATCCCCTGCATTGACATTGCTGGAAAATAACCTTTATTTTGCCCCAATTTCCAATCCCACGTGGTTAGCATTACAATTAATAGAATGTTGTTTTGAAGTCAAGGAAAGCTGTTACCACTGCCTCTGGCATTCAATTTTTTGTTATGTTGTCATGATTAAGTTTCTGATGAGGTCTGAAGCAATGTGATTCTAATGGAACACTCTCCTAGTATCTGTAGCCAGACTAATGCTTAGTCAGTGTTATTGGACAGCACCATTTATTGCTCCTCCAATTTCCTGAAGAGGAGGAAACTATAAGAACAAGAATTGGTGGTATAGGTTTGTGCTGTTCTAGATAGCTATGAGAATCACTGAAAATCCTCAATTGCAAAGTCTGAGCTTAAACAGCTTGGCTAAAGAAGAAGCTAGTTCCTGGCACTGATCTTCTGTACTAGCAACTATGAAGTGTTAAGGTTGCTGGACTAGCAATCCAGAGATTCAATCTTCATGCTCTGGAGATGCGTTCAAATTCTAGCACAACATCTGGTGGACTATAAGTTCAACTAATTAATAATTTGGGAAGTAACAGCTAATCTCAGTAATGATCACTGGATTTTCAAAAAAAGTCTTCTGGTTCACTGTTGTCTTTTAGGGAAGGAAATTAGCCTTTCTTACAGAGACTGTCATGCATATCCTGCAACAGGACTTTGATATAGTTTCTGCAGTGACATATTCAGTTTTTAATTCTTCGGGTTTTCTCGTACAAGCCTCATGTACAGATTGAAACAGGGGCCATTCTGTGCTAGAAGTATGTACAAATCTGAAAAGACGCAAAGGGCTGGGAAGGAAACTGATGCTGGAAAGGAGTACAGGACAATGGATCATAATGGTGGAAGTGAAGATGAGGCACATGGTCACACTGGAGAAATACAAGCAGCAGCACTGTGTGGAGTTTGCACATTCTCCATGTGTCTGCCTGGGTTTTCTCTGGGTGCTTTGGTTTCCTCCCACAGTCCAAAGTCCAAAGGTTTGGTGAACTGGTCACGCTAAATTGCCCATAGTGTCCAGGGATGTGTGAGGGCTAGGTGGATCAGCCATGGGGAATGCTGGGTTACAGGGATAGTGTGGGTCTAGGTGGGATGCTCTTTGGAGGGTGGATTTGGACTCGATGCTTCCATATTGTAGGGATTTTATGATTGAAAAGAATGATGTGTAGGTATTCAGATCAGCAGAAGAATGGTTCTGAGAGTACTCACGAGGAATGAATGTGAGGTCTGATGTGTAGATATTCCAATCAACAGAGATGACTCTAGTAGTGCACAGGAGGCAAAATAACTGGTGCACAGTTACTCAGTGGAATGAGTCTGAAAGTATCTGGGGTGGAGGGCAGAGTGTTGCAGTTGGTACGTCAATACTTTGGATCAATGAGTCAACGAGCACACGGGAGTGTTGAACAAGGGAGACTGTAACAAATCACACCTTGGGTCAATGTGACGCATAACAACCATTGATGGTTCCCAAAACTGACTCATAACTTTACTGATGATAAGGAGGTGGTTGAAAGGGAGACAAATGACCTTTGTGTATCAGACAATTTTGGCAATCTTTCCCAATACGAGGTAAATATTAGTGTCACATCCGTGATTCAATCATTCTCAACATAAAAAGTAATTCATACCACAGGTTATAATGCTGAGTGAATAACAGTGCATACCTGTGCAGCATCCAACCACGTCATGTTTGGTTTGTCATTTACATCAGCTGCTGGTTCACTAGTGGGGAGAAATAGAAAATATAATACTTTTTCATTATATTGTCTTTCACTAAAATGAGCCATGATGAAAGTAATAATAACTGATCACCAAGTCATCAAGTATAAAAATGAATGGCAAGGAGTGAACAGCAGGCTATTGTTCAGTGCCTCCCAAAATATTTTCCAATCTGACTCCATACTAATAGCTGAAGATTAATGTGACTGGAGAAGACAACAAAAACAACAGCAATAAAATAACGTAGTCACATTCAGTACATAATTCCAAAATACGTGCAGCCACACAGGCAGCCATTCGAGATGGTTGCTGAGATCCATTTGCAAATGCTCAGTTTCATGCAAGTGTGGACAACCACCATGATGTTGACGAGAACCTCAATTCAACCAGCGTGTACCAGTGCGCCACTGTGTATGCACATCAATGCAGCATGGCATCAGTAATATTAAAATTGCCAACATCATTTGGGAGGTCCTAAGCCAGTACAAAAACACAACCCAAAGTCTCAGGCCTCCGTTCCATCACTTGTAGTGTCTGCTTTCAGATGCTGGTGAGCAGTTTACTCATTCCAGTCCTCCCAGTAGCTCTGTGAATATACCGACAGCTCCTTCTTTGTGACAGAATCTGCAGCTGAGCTTAGTGCCTCAATGGTCTGTTTCCTTGTAGGGTGCATATTGCTCCACCTAGCGGTAATATTGTTCACAAATACAACCATAAAATGTTTAAATACTAACATAAAAATTATGTCTTCAAAATCTTTTGTAAAAATATTCTTATTTTATTAAGTCCTGTGTGAAGTCTACTCAGTGAAGGTCCACACATCCCACTCTTTCCTACCACACACAAATGGTGGTACAGACAAATAAGGGGAAGATGAAACTTGATGCAGAGTGTTTGAAGTGTTCATGAAGAACAAGGAGAGAAAATATCAAATGAAAGATGCAAAATTAAGGGAGGTGAAACTGCAAAATGAATAAATGACTTCAAATCATTAAAGGCACAGGACAGGCTGAGAAATCAGCTAATAAACTTAATATGGGATCCTGGATTTTATAAGCAAGGGTACTGAATACCTAAAACAGCAATCACAGGATTTGAAGGAAACTTTCATATCCCCAAAGGGCAGGCAAGAGTTTCATAAAGCTAGTGTCTTTGCACTGTCATGGTAGAAGGTAAAGGGAAATGAAGGGGGTATTAGACTCGGGGGTCATTCTTACGCACTGTGTTAGCACAAATATGAGAGACTGAATGGCCTCTTGCTATACTGTAACCATTCTATGATTCTACTGTGCATTCAATAGTAGCTAACCTCGTCAACTAACTACGAATCAACTAAGGAGTAAACATATGGTCTTTTCTGCCTGAAATGACTCAATGTCCAAAAAGGAAATGTGACAGGTTTTAATGCAAGCTGAAGGGAAAAAAAGACCACACGAAATGCATGTTAGGTCAGTTCTTCAAACAGCAACCAAGTCAAATGCAGTAAGCTGAGACAGGAATGTACAGGAAAATAGGTCAGACAAAAGAAGAATGAGAATATAACAGTAATCGATATACTATATATATAAAATTAATACATAGGGAAATAGTAAATGGGAAGCGATTTGTAACAGACCAAGATAGGCGAGCCCTTAAACAAATATTTCATGTCAGTATTTAGTGTGGAGAAAGGCATGGAACTAGAGAACTTGAGAAAATAAATATCTTGAAAACAGTCTACATTGCAGGAGAGGAGATGCTGGAGGTTTTGATACACATCAAGATAGATAAATCTCCGTGACCTGATCAAGTGTTTCCCAATACATTGGAGGAAGCTAGGGAAGGAATTTCAGGGTTTCAAGCAGAGATATTTGTATCATTGATAGCCACAGGTGAGGTACCAGAAGACTGGAGAGTGGCTAACATGATTCCATTATTTAAGAAAGGCTGCAAGGAAAAGCCATGGAACTACAGACCAGTGAGTCTGACATCAGTGGAGGGTAAGTTACAGGAGAGGATTCTGAGAGACAGGATGTCCATACATTTGGAAAGGAAAGGACTGATTACAATAGTCAGCATAGAGTTGTGCATGGGAAATCATGTCTCACAAAGTTGATTGAGTTTTTTGAAGAGATGTCCGAGAAAATAGATGAAGGCACTTCAGTACATTTTGTCCATGTAGACTTCAGCGAGACCTCAACATAGTCCTGCATGGTAGGCTAGTTAGTAAGGTTTGATCAAGTGGGATCAAGTCAGAGCCACCCAATTGGATACAAAATTGGTTTTACAGTAGGAGACAGAGGGTGGCGGTAGAGGGTTGTCGTTCAGACTAGAAGTCTGTAAGAAGCAGCTTGCCACAAAGTGTGGTTCTGGGTCCACTGTTCATCGTTTATATAAATAGTTTGGATGAGAATACAGGAGATATGATTAGTAAGTTTGTGAATGACATCAAAGTTGGTGTAATGAACAGTGAAGAAGATATTCGAAGAGTACACAGGATATTAACTGGGCCACTGGGCCGTGCAATAGCAAATGGAGTTTAATTTAGTTAAATGCAGGGTGATGAATTTTAGTAAGATAAACCAGGGTAGGATGTACACAGTTAACATTAGGGTATGGGGAATGCTGTGGAACAGACAGACAAAGGCTACCTAGTTTCTTGAAAGCAGCATCACAGGTAGACAGTGTGGTGAAGAAGGAGTCTAGCTTGCTTGCCTTCTTTGGTCAGGGCAATGAGTACTGGAGTTGAGATGTCATGTTATAAGACATTGGTAAGGCCACATTTGGAGTACTGTGTACAATTCTGGTTGCCCTGCTATAGCATGGATTTTTATACTGGAAAGGATGAAAAAAGATTGACAAAGATATTACAGTGACTGGAGGGTTTGAGTTATAAGGAGAGGCTGGCTAGGTTGGGACTCTTTTTCCCTCGCACATAGGAGACTGAGGGGTGACCTTATAGAGATTTATAAAATCATGGCGGGCATAGATAAGATTAATTACCAAGGTCTTTTCCCCACGAGTATGGGGGTCCAAAACTAGAGGGCATAGGTTTAAGGCGAGAGGGGAAAGATTTAAAAGGGGCAACTTTTTCCACTCAGAGGGTGGTGTGTATGGAATGAGCTACCAGAAGAAGTGGTGAAGACCAGTACAATTACAACATCTGAAAAATATGTGGCTAGGTACATGGATAGGAAAGATTTTGAGGGTTATGGTCCAAACGCAGGCAAATGGGGCTAGTTCATTTTAGGAAACTTGGTCAGCACGGACAAGTTGGGCTGAAGGGTCTGCTTCTGTGCTGTATGAATCTATGAGCAAAAGATTGTGGAACTGCTGGAAATTACATTAAATCTTGGTAAAGGAGAACTTGACAATTTTGGGCTCCCAAGCTCTCCAAAAAACAATTTTTTCTCAATATTTGCCTTCAGGTCTTCAAATCCCTGTTTTCATCTTTATTCCTCAATTTTGTAGGGTAGTTGACGTTTACAAGATCCTGTGACCTAAGGAGGACTTGGGAACATTGTAAATGAATGAATTTGCAGGATATCCCAAAGTGCTTTACAGGGAATCGGGAACTTGAGACTTGTGATACTGCTGTAATGCAGATGCACTTGGCACTCAATTTCATTAGATTAGATAAGATTCCCTACAGTGTAGGGACAGGACCTTCGGCCCAACAAGTCCACACTGCCCCTTGGAGCATCCCACCCAGACCCATCCCCTGATAACCCACACACCCCTGAACACTACGGGCAATTTAGCATGGCCGATCCACCTAGCCTGCACATCTTTGGACTGTAGGAAGGAACTGGAGCACCAACCCACACAGACGTGGGGAGTGTGCACAAACTCCGCAGAGACAGTTACCTGAGGCTGGAATTGAAGTCAGGTCCCTGGCACTGTGAGGCTGCAGTGCTAACAGTGAGCCACTGTGCCATCCCTAATCGCCCCTATGTGTATACAACAATCTCCCACAAATATTAAAATGAAAAATCAGCAGATAATTTGGGTTACCAATGCAGATTCAAGGGTAAATATTGATCAAAACCAAAAATAAAAGGAACGTACAAAGGGTCTTTGAGAAAAACATGAAGTTCCACCACAATAACAACCTCATCTGAATTGTTCAAGTTAGTTAGCATTTTATAACCCAAGTATTGTCAGATATCCTTACATATTGACTGAAACATGACAGCACTGAACTCACAGCAATATTTACCTTTCCAGTGCTTCACTAGTTCCTGACAAAATCGTCACATTATCCAGTGCCGGGAAAAGAGAATAAGTCCCCTGTCCATCATGGTCCATTTCAGCTTCAAAGTTGGACAGAGAATTCAAGGTGTCAATAGGAGATAATGATGTCTCTGGAGAGTGATTGCTTGTGGACTAATCAGGGTAAAAACACACATAGCAACAATTAATTTCAACATGATTCACATTCTAAGGTTTAGTAAAACCTTATGTTCTGGTCAATGTCTGACCTTATGACAATGCCATTAATCATAACGTGAAATATATTCTATCAATAACCAGCAAAAGATTCAGCCTGCCTACAATCCCAAATTGCTTTTTTAAGCCTTTCTATTAAAATTATTGAGAGGCAAGAGTTCAACTTCAGGATTTCGGGATAGTGTAATGACAGCCAATCAAGATTTCCATTCTTGTTTTACATGGTGTTTGACACAGCCTACAGGCCACTAACATATCAATCAGCCCAAATGGTCTACACTGACTTTCATGTGCCAAATGAGACTCCTTCCACTAAACTTCACCACTAACTTTATCAATATATCCTTCCATTTCTGATTCTGTCATGTGCTATTCTCTTCCCTTCTTCAGTCCTGAAGTTTGATGGCAACTAGGGGCTCTGGTACATCTTTAGGTTTGGCCAGGTACTGCTGAGGTTTACCGTTGCCTTCTGCACTATAGTTTTCAAGACTCTCTCCTCTTTTAGGACTTGCCAGTAGGCTATTGGAAAGATTAACAAATTGATAATCGACCTGTTTGAACATTTTATAAACATAGCTTCCATGGCCATCTAGTCCTGGAGTGGGGCTTCAACCAAGAACTTCTGGTTGAGAGGGTGGGGCACTATACACTATACCTGATTCTGCTTCACCAATATGAAAAGGTAACGTGAAAGTTAAACCTACTAAAGATCGAAATTGAGATTGGAGCTCATGGCGTTTCAAGAGATCCAGATAGAGGCCAAATATGAGGCTCAGTGTCAAGGTGATTTTGTTTTGGCGGAATCTGGAATGTTGCGCACTGATACTGGTAGAAAATTCAGTATGGGAATGGATGTCACCCAGCGAAACAATTATACTGGAAGATTTAGAACACCCTTTACTGGTGCACTTATACAGCCAATCACCAACTACACAACACTGAATGAGGGATGTTTAACATGAAACATTCTCAGATCTTCAGTCAGCGTGTTCTACACGATGATGGAAAATTTCAAATCAGGCTCAACAAGATAAAAACAGAAGTTGCTGGAAAAGCACAGTAAGTCTGGTAGCATGTGTGAAGAAAAATCAGAGTTAATGTTTCGGGTCCAGTGACCCTTCCTCAGGACCAAGATAGTATAACTGAGATAATAACTTCAGTCCAAAATACCCTAATTGTGTGCTAGTTATCTTAATGGTGAAGCTGAAGGAAACCCTGAATGGTCAGACAGGGCATCATTGTTCCTGTAACAGCACTAACTTCTTGAGTCAGTTGAATGGTAGTTGTAACAAAGAAGAACAAATCAATTATACACCGCCAGAGATCCTAAATACTAAAACAAAACTGTGAAGAGGAGCTCTGCTGACTATTGCAACTACATACCTACGCAGCGTTAACATTTTCACAATCCTCCATGTCTACAATGAGATATTGGCAAGTTCATCTCAGAGAACTATTTCATATCTACTGACATTCCACATTTCTTGGGAGAGGCCTTGTCAGAAAAATGCCTCATTTGTGATCAGCTCAACAACAGAAGTTATCCCGTGGAAAATGTTTGAGCTGTGGAAGGACTGTAGGGGTTAGAGGTCTTTGCAGATGCATTTACAACAGTTGTGTTTAGACAGACATCTGAAGGTGCAACTTAAGTCTATAACACCTAGAAACTCTTCAATATTGATGCAACACATGGATTGAGGTAAGCGGTAAGAACACAGGAACAACAGACAGCCATTTAGCACTGACAGCCTGTTCTGGTATCCAATGAGATCATTACTGATCTATGACTCAACTCTTAGAGGCTCTCTTTTGTTCTTTATTATAATACACTTCAGGATACCAAAAACCTAACAATCTTGGATTTAAATTTAGCAAGTCATCTTCCATCAATCACCATTTGTGGAAGACAGTTCCAATGTTTATCCCAATTTCTGAACCCAATCTCCAAAGCAAGGCATCTCAATCTAGACTTGGAGCAGCGCAGGTGCAAAATGAGCCAGTCACCTATACATTAACAGCACAGCGTTAACAGAAATGCAATACACAGAGAGAGTTTCTAGTGATTGTGATCCACACAACATACTTGAAGCCCAAGGTGACAGCTGAAATGTTGTACATACTGAAATGGATCTTCGCCAAAGTAAGCGAATGAATGTGATTGAGAGTTGAATGAGACTGTCAGAGACACCTGTAAGAGTGAAGGAAGGTGGGTGTATGGGTGAGTGAGCGAGCCAGTGAGTGTTCAGAGTCTGTGACAGCCAGTACCCGCCCAGGACATCAACAACACTTTAACAACGGTTTGCTAAGATTTGGTCCAGTCCTCCAAGTCAGGAACCACCATTACAGTTTGGAATTGTGGCTTGAGCTTAGGCAAGGGTTGGTGCTGACCTTCGAGATGTTTGCTTCCAACAGTCATTTCACAGCAGCTAATGCATACAGCATTCTGAGAAAACTAAAGAAAATATGTGGATGACTGGGCATCCGAGTATCAGTCATCAGTTCACAATTAGCTTCTGCACAATTTGGAGCTGTACTTGTCCTGGCAGCGTAGATGCTAGGAATTAAATATCACCTCACAAGCCACGGTTGATCACGCCAATCTGATAATGCAGTCAAATCATCAAAACAACTCCTCCCAAAATACAGGGAACCTTGTTAATCAGTTGCTAGCTTGATTAATTTGATGCAACACATTGGGCGAAGTTGGACACACAAGCCCTGCATAGAGATATGACATGCAAGGCTCATAAGACATAACATGACCATGTTTGTAGCAAATATTGGCTCTAGAGGTACTCCAGCTCGGAGTTGATGAGCTGGAGTCTGAGGTTTGAATACTGTGACACACCAGGGAGGGAAAGAGTTACCCGGGTGCTATATTTCTGGAGGCAGTCATACCTTGTAGGTTAAGTACTTCAAATTTCGCTGGTGATCAGGGGTGGGAGGGTGTCACTACAAGTGAGGCAGTTAGCAATGTAATGAATTTAGCATTGGAAGAGCCTCAGCTCTTAACCATGTCCTGAGGGCTCAGGAGGGTTTATTAATATTTCCAGAATAAGTAACAGGACAGAGAGTGCAGAAAGGGTCAGGAATCTAATTTCAGACACATCATAAATGGGGATAACTATGAGAGGAGTGGAGTGGTGGGGTGCGTCTATGTAGGTTTGAGGGTTTTGTGCTTAAATGCATGCAGTGTATAAAACAAGGTAACTGTGCTTGTAGCACAGACAGAGATTGGCAGCTACAATGTTATGGGCATCAGAAGGGTGTGGGTTGCAAGAGGATCAGGGCTAGGGACTAGATAAATAAGAATAAATGTCCAATCAGAAGGACAGGAGAATGTGTGGGGACACCGTCCTAGTAAGAAAGGGCATTAACTCGACTGCAGGAAACAATAGCAGGCGGGTTGGCGTTGCGATTGGAATAATTACAGAACGCGGTTCCGGGTTGTGTGTGCGTGTGCGTGTGCGTGTGCTGGGACGGCCATTTAAATGTCATCAGGAATGCTGGGCAGAAGGCTCTCCTAAGCAGAACAAACAGGTCACTTCAGGAGACGAAGTTTGGTGTCGAAACCACTGGAATGACTCTCCATGGATAAAAAGCATGATCAGCACATGGTCAGGTCCCATAAAAAATTCAGAGTGAAGCGGGGTGGGCGATCCTGAACAAGAACATGGACCACATGAAAGCTTCAAACTTGCAAACACAGAACGAGCAAAACACAGTCGGCACCTCAGAACATATGCCAAGGCTGCTGTAACCCATGGGTTCTCCTCTCTATCAAGGGTCCAAGAAACGTCTTAAGACGAGATGGACATTGCAGATGTCGTATCCTCAATTCCATCACCTCCTGAAGAAGGTAAGTTTCTGCCAAGATGCTCCGAGGGCAAGAGGTGGGCTACAGTCCTGCATACAGCACCCACATCCGAGCCACAGTCACAGGAACTGGGTCAGGTGCAAAATCACTCCATGTGAAGCTACAGGAAAAGGAATGGACGCATCCCAGGATTTAGAGGGGAAGGGGTGTAGTAATTGGAACAAGGTCAGCCAGGTGGATCTCACAGAATGTGAGTTCCTTTATTGGGGTTGTAAACCTGGTCCAATCAGGGAGTCCTGGCTGACAGATGAACAAGGGAGTCAAGGGCTTTGCTCACTCTAGGAGCTGGCCTGGTGCAAGCAGGCTCAGTGTCACGTACTATGCACGTATAAATAAAGGGTGTCTTGGTGATGGGATACCAGCCTTTGTGGAGTTATTTCAGGTAGAAGACATGGAATTTGTGTGGGTAGAGTTGAGGAACCACAAAGGACAAACAGACCTGCTGGGAATTACGTACAGACGCCCTAGCAGTAGTGAGGATGTGAGATAGAAAATAAATCAGGAGATAGAAAAGCACCAGAAAAGAAAGGCAGCATTACATTAATCATGTGGAACTTCAGTTGGACTCGGGAAATCAGGCTGGCAGTAGATCCCGACAAAAGAGATTTGTGGAATGTGTACGAGATGGTCTTTTTGGATCATCTTGCGGTAGGGCCCCCTGAGAACTGGCAATTCTGTATTTACTAATGTGCAGTGAGGCAGACTCGATTAGGGAGCTGTAGGTGAAGGTATCCACTAGGAGGCAGTGACCACAATTTGACTGAATTCCCCCTGTGGTTTGAGAGGGAGAAGGTGGAATCAGATTTAATGGTATATAATACAGATAACTACAAAAACATTAGGGAAGAATTGGCCAGAATCAATTGGAAGGGGAGCCTAGCAGGGATGACAGTGGAGCAGCAGTGGCAGAAATTTCTGGGGGTAGTTTCAGAAGCATAGCAGAAATTCATCCCAAGGAAGAAGAACATACCCCAGGGAAGATGAGGCGACCTCGGCTGATCAGGGAAATCAGGGACAGCATAAAACCAAAAGAAAAAGCTTCCAATGTGTAAAATAAAAACAGAAAAAAACAGCAGATGCTATAAATCAGGAGAAAAAGAAACAAAAACAGAAGTTGCTGGAAAAGCTCAGCAGGTGTAGCAGCATCTGTGAAGAAAAATCAGAAATAACATTTACTTCCTGTGACCCTTGCTCAGAACTGATGGTAGCTATGCAGAAGATAGGGTTGAGGAGAAGGTAAGGAGTAAATGATAGATAAGGATACAGCCCAAAGAGAGAGAAGAGCAGTTGAGTTGATAACAATACATCAAGGAGAGTGAACAGCTGTTAACGGGGACTGTCAGTGGCATACTGTAATGGCACACTACGTGATAACAAGGTCTGGTTTGTGGGGTAGGGGGCTAGGTCACGGGAGAGTTTAGGCCCTAAAATTAGTGAAATCAATATTGAGTCCGGAGGGCTACAGGGTCCCCAAGAAGAAACTGAGGCGTTATTTTTCCAGCTTGCATTGAGCTTCGCTGAAACACTACAGCAAGCCAGAGACAGATGTTGGCCATGGAACAGGGTGGTATGTTAAAGTGGAAGGCAACTGGAAGCTCAGGGTCCTTCTTGCATGCAGAATATAGATGGTCTGCGAAGCAGTCACCCAGTCTACACTTCATTTCCCCAAAGTACAGGAGACTTTTAGAGCCTATTATTAAGGATAAGATTGACTGGGAACACTATAGTTCGAGTACTGTAGATGGGTCAGTTTTTGTCCAGTGTGTGCAGGAGGGCTTCCTGACACAGTATGTAGATAGACCAACAAGGGGCGAAGCCACATTAGATTTGGTACTGGGTAATGAGCCCGGCCAGGTGTTAGATTTGGAAGTAGGTGAGCACTTTGGTGATAGCGATCACAATTCTGTTATGTTTACTTTAGTGATGGAAAGGGATAGGTGTATACCACTGGGCAAGAGTTATAGCTGGGAGAAAGGCAATTACGATGAGATCAGGCAAGATTTAGGGAGGATAGGATGAGGAAGGAAACTGCAGGGGATGGGCACATTAGAAATGTGGAGCTAATACGAGGAAAAGCTCCTGTGTGTCCAAGAAAAATATGTACCTGTCAGGCAGGGAGGAAGCTGCAGAGTGTGGGAGCCGTGGTTTACGAAGGAGGTGGAATCTCTGGTCAAGTGGAAGAAGAAGGCTTATGTTAGGATGAGATGTGAAGGCTCAGTTAGGGCACTTGAGGGCTACGAGGTAGCCAGGAAAGACCTAAAGAGAGAGCTCAGAAGAGCCAGGAGGAGACATGAGAAGTTGTTGGCGGATAGGATCAGGGTAAACCCTAAGGCTTTCTATAGGTATTTAAGGAATAAAAGAATGATGAAAGTAAGATTAGGGCCAATCAAGGATAGTAATGGTAAGTTGTGTGTGGAGTCAGATGAGATAGGGGAAGCGCTAAATGAATATTTTTCGACAGTATTCACTCTAGAAAACGACAATGTTGGGAATTCCCAACCCTGGGAATTATAGACCAGTGAGCCTTACCTCAGTTATTGGTAAAGTGTTGGAAAAGGTTATAAGGGATAGAATTTATAATCGTCTAGAAAAGAATAAATTGATTAGGGATAGTCAGCACGGTTTTGAGAATACTGAGATACAGGCTACTAGACTAGGTGGGATTGAGGTTCACACGGAAGAGGTATTAGAAATCCTTCAGAAGGTGAAGATAGATAAGTCCCCTGGGCCGGATGGGATTTATCCTCGGATCCTCTGGGAAGCCAGGGAGGAGATTGCCGAGCCTTTGGCATTGATCTTTAACTCGTCATTGTCTACAGGAATAGTGCCAGATGACTGGAGGATAGCAAATGTGGTTCCCCTGTTCAAGAAGGGGAGTAGAGACAACCCTGGGAATTATAGACCAGTGAGCCTTACCTCAGTTATTGGTAAAGTGTTGGAAAAGGTTATAAGGGATAGAATTTATAATCGTCTAGAAAAGAATAAATTGATTAGGGATAGTCAGCACGGTTTTGTGAAGGGTAGGTCGTGCCTCACAATCCTTATTGAGTTCTTTGAGAAGGTGACCAAACAGGTAGATGAGAGTAAACCGGTTGATGTGGTGTATGTGGATTTCAGCAAGGCGTTCGATAAGGTTCCCCACAATAGGCTATTGTACAAAATGCGGAGGAATGGAATTGTGGGAGATATAGCAGTTTGGATCGGAAATTGGCTGGCTGAAAGAAGACAGAGGGTGGTAGTTGATGGGAAATGTTCATCCTGGAGACCAGTTACGAGTGGTGTACCGCAAGGGTCGGTGTTGGGTCCACTGCTGTTTGTCATTTTTATGACTGACCTGGATTAGGGTGTAGAAGGATGGGTTAGTAAATTTGCAGACGACACTAAGGTCGGTGGAGTTGTGGAGAGTGACGAAGGATGTTGTAGGTTGCAGAGAGACATAGATAAGCTGCAGAGCTGGGCTGAGAGGCGGCAAATGGAGTTTAATGCAGACAAGTGTGAGGTGATGCACTTTGGTAGGAGTAACCGGAAGGCAAAGTACAGGGCTAATGGTAAGGTTCTTAGCAGTGTAGATGAGCAGAGAGATCTCAGTGTCCATGTAAACAGATCCTTGAAAGTTGCCACCCAGCTTGACAGGGCTGTTAAGAAGGCATACAGTGTTTTAGCTTTTATTAATAGGAGGGATCGAGTTCCGGAACCAAGAGGTTATGGTGAAGCTGTACAAAACTCTGGTGCGGCCGCACTTGGAGTATTGTGCACAGTTCTGGTCACCGCATTATAAGAAGGATGTGGAAGCTTTGGAAAGGGTGCAGAGGAGATTTACTAGGATGTTGCCTGGTATGGAGGGAAGGTCTTACGAGGAAAGGCTGAGGGACTTGAGGCTGTTTTCATCAGAGAGAAGAAGGTTGAGAGGTGACTTAATTGAAATATATAAAATAATCAGAGGGTTAGATAGGGTGGATAGGGAGAGCCTTTTTCCTAGGATGGTGACGGCGAGCACGAGGGGGCATAGCTTTAAATTGAGGGGTGAAAGATATAGGACAGATGTCAGAGGTAGTAGTTTCTTTACTCAGAGAGTGGTAAGGGAAAGGAATGCTTTGCCTGCAACGGTAGTAGATTCGCCAACTTTAGGTACATTGAAGTCGTCATTGGACAAGCATATGGATGTACATGGGATAGTGTAGGTTAGATGGGCTTGAGATCGGTATGACAGGTCGGCACAACATTGAGGGCCGTACGGCCTGTACTGTGCTGTAATGTTCTATGTCTAGGTTGCGGAATACTTGGAAGTGCATGGTGAAACATGACTGAGTCAACACAGCTTTGTCAAAGGGAGGCCACGCCTGTTAAATCTGTTAGAATTCTTTGAGGATGTAATGAATAATTTAGGCACAGCACAGTCAGTGGATGTGATCAATTTGGATTTCCAGAAGGCCTTTGACAAGGTGCCTCACGGGAGGCTGCTAAGATCAGACCCATAATATTAGGGGGAAGGTACAGCATGGCTAACTGGCAAAAGGCAGAGAGTGGGGATAAAGGGGTCTTTTTCAAGTTGGCAGCCAGCGACTAGTGGAGTTCCACGGGGTCAGTCTTGGGACCACAACAATACAAGTTATACAATAACAACATGCGCGAAGGAGCCGAGGGCGTTGTTCCAAGGTGTACAGGTAACACATAGCTAGCTGGAGGGCCAGATAGTGTTGAGAAAGTGCGGAGGCTTCAGAAAGATTTGATCAGGCTAGGAGAGTGGGAAAAGGAATGGCAAGTGGAATACGATGTGGGAAAGTGAGATAACGTACTTTGGGATAAAGGCTAGGACACTAACTATTTTCTAAATGGGGAAAGAATTCAGAAATCTGAAGCAGAAAGGGGCTTGGGAGTCTTTATTCAGGATTTTCTTAAGGTTAACAAGCAGGTTCAATTGGCATTTATGAAGGCAAATGCAATGTTAGCATTCATTTTAAGACAGCTAGAAGCCAAGAGCAGGGATGAATTGCTGATACCGTATAAGGCTCTGGTCAGACCATGTTTGAAATATCAGGAACAGGTTTGGGCGCAAGGATGTGCTATCTTGGAGAGGGTCTTGAGGAAGTTCACAAGCATGAAGGGCTTGTCACATTCCGTGCAGTTGAGGACTCTGGGGGTGTATTCGATGGGAGTTTAGAAAGATAATGGAGTATGTCGGAGAAACTGAGTGGCTTGAATAGAGTGGGCATGGAATGATGTTTCTACTAGTAGGAAAGAATAGCACCGGAGGGCAGAGCCTTGGAGTGAAGGTATGACCTTTTAGAACTGAAATGAGAAGAAACTTCTTCAGCCAGAGGGTGGTGAATATGCAGAATGCTGTAGAAGCCAAGTCACTGAGTGTCTTTAAGACAAAAATACACAGTTTCTAGATTAGTAAGTGGATCAAGGGTTGCAGGCAGAAGGCAGGAGAATGGCGCTGAGAAACATATCAGCCATGATAAAATGGTAGAGCAGACTCAATGGGACAAATAGCCTAATTCTGCTCACGAATCTTATGTACTTACAGTCTGTAGTCTTCAAATACCAAGAACAGTCCTCTAGCCTCAATATTCCATAGAGAAATACACTTGTGAACTAGACTGCAAGGAACATAGTATTACCACAATCAATAAACTATGATGCTACAGAGCAGATGAATCAGAGGAAAGGCATAGAATGCTGAAATATGCAGGGATATAATGGGTCATAAAGCATGAATCACCAACAGGATTTTGTTCATTAGCCCACATCTGAGATTGTAAACTTTACTGAAATGCAATTCCCAGCTCCCACATTCTTGAAATTAAGCAATAAAAGCTAAAACAGCAGGAAGCCCAATGTCCTGACACGTACAATAGATCCAGAAGCCTCCATCTCACAGGATGGATGATTTCTTCCTGCACTTGTTGCTTGAGATTGTGCATTGAGACAGCACTCAGTACTGGCTCCTGCAGCTGCTGTTTAACTGGGAATATTAACGAACCACAGCTTTTCAACAATATAAAATAACAAACTGTGGACACTTGAATTTTGATAGAAAAATTGCTGGAAAAACTCATCAGGTCTGACAACTCTGTTTTCCAACGTTTGCTATCATTAGATGCTAACATTTCAAATCCAGTGACCCTTCCTCAGAACACTGAGCTTGAAATGTTAACTCTGTTTACTACCTGCTAAGTTTCTTAAGCAATTTCTGCTTTTTGTTACAGCTATTCAATATTCGCCTACTGCATAAAGCCATATCAATACAAGATGATTTTGTCATTGATGCTGGAGGGCACAGAGGAACTTTGCAGTTCCCTGAGAGATAATATTGCTCGCCATATCCCGAGTCAGCACTGAGACTTATCATTATCATTTGGAATTTGTATCATGGGAAGGTCAACATTGACTGTCTATTGAGGAGGATCTGTGGCACAGGTGAACAAACAAACACAGTTGACTCAGGCAGGTAAAGAGGCGGGGGTCAAAGCTGAGCTGACACAAACCACGACGTCTCTCAAGTTAGATGTCCAGTACTGAACAGTTCTCAGGTGCAGTACTGGCCCCATACCCAGGAGGACCGACTGCAGCTTTATACATGGTGTCTTTGTTTGGAGGAAGGGGTGGTTGCCGATCTGTTTTCTGTGTACATGGGGACAACGCAGCTCCGAACTCAATGAGCATTGGGGGAGGGGGTGTGCAGCTCTGCCCTCAGAGCCCCGGCCGGCGGGGGGGGGGGGGGGCAGCTGTACCTTCGACGCCCAGGGAAGGGAGCAGCGTTGCCTTTATTTGGACGGATGAAGGATTGGGGTGGTCGCTTCTCAGCGCCCAAGGAGGGAATGCAGCTCTGCCGTCAGTGCCCAGGATAAGGGTGTGAAGCTCTGCCCTCGGTGCCTAGGGATGGGGTGCCCGGGAAGGAACGCGTTGAGGAGGATGGAATCAGTGCCCAAACATCGGTCCGATCGGTACCAAAATTCAACAGAGCCCGCGGGAAAGGTAGGGCCCGAGGCCTGGGCCCACGACACGGGTTCGGGACGGGAAACTTACCACTGGCAGGAGAATCGGGGGTTTGTGCCCGTGCCGGAGCTGCTCCTTCCCGTGGATCATCGGCGACTTGTGGAGAATCTCCCCTTCCGTCTCCAAACTGTGAGACTCCATAATGGAGCAAGGCCCGTCCGGCCTATGGGGGTAACAGCTCGGACCTTCTCGGGGCCGCTCGGAGGGAGAGAGAGAGTGAGTCGGGAGCATTCGGGACTGCTCGATTAGACTCGGCGTCACTCGGGCTGATTCGGCACTATTCGAGGAAATTCGGGGTGACGCCGGACCACTCGGTGAGACTCGGGACAAATCGGCGCCGCTCACCGTCGCTCGGGAAGATTCGGCACCAATCCTCCGGGCTCTGAGCGATTCACAGTCGCCCGGGTTCCGGGTCGTTCGGGGGCGCTCGGGGAGACTCGGCGCTGCACTGGGTGCTCGATAAGACTCGGGAGGCGTCGTGATCCCTCGCTGGTTAGGGTTTGGGCCGCTCGGGGAGATTTAAATGATTGCAAGATCATAAATAATAACAACTTTTAACAACATAGTGTTTTTAATGTAGTACAACATTTCACAGGAATGTTATAGAACTACGTTAGATACGGAGCTCCCAAAGGAGATGTTAGGTCAGATGAACCAAGCATTGGTCCAACACTAGAGTGGCAGTAACACTTATAGAAGGAGCAAGGCTCGAAAGCTTGTGTTTTCAAATGAACCTGTTGGATTATAACCTGGTGCTGTGTGATTTTTGACCTTATCCACCCAAGCCCAGTACTGGCACTTCACATCTTCATCGCTGGTGACAAAGCATCTCAATTAACTGAGAAAAGTGCCATTTATGGACTGGCTCAGAGAAAGTAAGAACTCCTTATGTTGGAGTCAGAGGTAACACAGTGTGGAGCTGGAGGAACACGGCAGGTCAAGCAGTATCAGAGGAGAAGATTTCCCCTTCCCATTTCCGAAAAATTTCAACTTACCCCTCCCACTCCCTGGGCAGCATGTACATCCTGGGCCTCCTCCAGTACCACAAATAATGCCACCCGCAATCTGAAGGAGCAGCACCTCCTATTCCGCCTCAGGAGCCTACACCTAGTAGCCTAAATGTGGAATTTACCAGTTTCAAAATCTCCCATCCCCAGCCTCATCCAATTTCCATCCCGCCTCTTTGACCTGACACAACCAGTCCATTTTCTCTGCCACCTATCAGCACCCCCCCACCTCACTGACCAATGCCCACCACTCCCTGCCTGCATTCACCTATCACCATCCCACCTACGTTCTCCAGCCCCACCCCTCCTTTCTATTTATTTCAGAGCTCCCTTCCCCCTCCCCATTTCTGAAGAAGGGTCTGGACTGGAAACGTCAACTTTCCTGTTCCTTTGTTGCTGCCTGGCCTGCTGTGTTCCTCTGGCTCCACATTTTGTCATTTATAGACTGTAACATGAATGAAAATCTGTTTGGAGACAGTTAAACCTAGAGTTTTCAGGAAGATATGCATTAGGTTTGGGAGACAACAACACATCCAAGGAGTTAGTAAAAACTGCTGATGCTGGAGTCAGAGATAACACAGTGAAACTGGAGGAGCACAGCAGGTCAGACAGTGTCAGAGGAGCAGGAAGGCTGGCATCTCAGGTCGGGACCCTTCTTCAGAAACATTAGCCTTCCTGCTGCTCTAATGCTGCCTGACCTGCTGTGTTCTTCCAACTCTACACTGTGTTATCTATACTATGTCCAGGGAGTTTGGAGAGAAAAGAGTTGGAGATGAGGCAAAAGGTGGCTTTCAAGTGTTCAATTCCAACAAAAGGTCACCACCTAGAACTGTGACTTTATTTGTCTCCACATGTGCTGGCTGACCTACTGCAAAATGCCAGAATTTTCATATTGTTTCAAAGGAATTAAATTTATTTGAGCAGGGAAGTGATAGTGACCGATTTGACCAGGCAGGATTTAGGGAGAGAGTCCTGCTAACAATATCTGATGATATTGAAGTTGACATGTAAACAAATCATGAGTGAAAGTGAAGGATACAGCAAGTGAATTTTATGGACAAGCTGAGAGGACATGAGATGAGATGGAAGACAAACAATAGATAGATGTGAGTACAGATTAGGCTGACGAGAGTCGCAGAGGATGTTTAACCAGGGGTACAGAGGGAAGAGAAGAGGCAGCTAATCAGATATTGTGATCTTAGTTCTAAAGAAGCCCGTCATATCCTCACACATGTTGCTGGAAGTGAGGGTAGAGGAGATGGTTGAGGGGTTTATAAAAACAGCTAGCTGGTGAGGAAATAAATCAGGGATTATCTGAGCATTCCAGGGTGATCCTGGAGTAGGAGAATGAGCTTCAACAGACAAAAGAAAAATCTCACACAGCATTGAATCCCTACAGTGTGGAAGCAGATTGTTCAGCCCATCAAATCCATAGGACCATCAAAAGACCATCCTATCTCCCATAACCCTGCATTTCCCATGGACAATCCACCTCGCCCGCACATCCCTGGACATTATGGGCAATTTAGCATGATCAGTCCACATAACGTACACATCTTTGGACTGTGGGAGGAAACCAGAAAACCTGGAGAAATGCTGTGCAGACACAAGGAGTATGTGTAAACTCCACACAAACAGCCACGAGAGAATGGAGTCAAACCCAGGTCCCTGGCAGTGTGAGGCAGCAGGGCTAACCACTGAGCTTTTATGCTGTGGCTGATTCGCCCAGTTCTGCTGGTGAATGGCTAAATCCATCATCCACCATAATCCAATCAAGTCTGCATCCCTAGGACTGCATTTGAATGGTGAGGAGGTCCAAAAGAAGGAAGTCATCTCCTTATACTTTCAATCTAACCCACTGCGTTCACTGCTCAAAATGCAGTCCCCCTAACAGTGACAAGACAAAGTGAAGACTGAGTGATTCCTTCACAGAACACCTCTGCTTTGCCGATACAAATGGTTCCAACCTTCCAGTGACTTGCCATTTCAATATCCCATCCTGCTGAAATGCTAACATTTCCATAATCGGCTTTCTGCAGAGTTCCAGCAAAGCCCAACGCAAGCTGGAAGAACACCTCATTTTCTGTATACTCAGTTTACAGCCTTCAGGCCTCATCACTGAGCTTAAAAACTTCAACACACGAACATAGTCCTCTATCCTCCATTTTATTTACCTGTTCCTGCCTGTTTCTGGTTTGCATCAGCTTGCTCTCGGCAAAGCCAACCATTTTTGACCAATCGCATGTTGCATTAGCATCCGTTTTACATCTATATCCACTCTACCAATTTGCTCCCTGCACCCTATTATCTGTTTCACTTCCTCCCCCTTCCCCTCTGACAAAACCATTTAAAAATTTTCAAGACCCTTCGGTTCTGAATAACAGATAGGACTCAGTGTATTAACTTTGTTCCCCTTTTTAAAGATGCTATCACATCGAGGTTTTTCCAGCAGTTTCTGATTTTTTTTAATTTTAGATTTCCAAGCATCCACAGCATTTTGCTTTTACTTTGTAGTTTTTATCAGGAATGTCTTTATATTCTCAGTGTGGTTAAAAACGCAAAGAGTTGGACTCAAAAAATTAAGTTACTGGAAAAGCTCAGCAAATTTGGCAGCATCTGCGAAGAGAAATCAGAGTCAGACCCTTCCTCAGAACAGGACCCAAAACTTTAACTTCTCTTCACAGGTGCTGTCAGAGCGGCTGAGATTTTCCAGCAAATTCTGTTTTTGTTTCTGATTTACAGCATCCACAGTTCTTTTGGCTTCTAGGAATTGGACTTAGTCCTAAAGGATCATTTCCTTCTTCAAGATCTAACTTGTGATAATCACTGCCTAACCCCATTTGGCTAATCTCAACAAGCATAAGGATGATGCCAAAATATGTTGGACTTTTACAGGCTTGAACCTGCAATTGCGGGAACCTGCCAATGAGTATCTATTTCTCAAACAGTAGAAGGAGCCCTTCTCCTGCCATTTCTGAACGGCAACATTTCTCTGTCATTCTCTGGATTTACTCCCCATTCTTCCCCATTTGTTGCACACAGAACTGTGTCTGTCAGACATACTTTTTTAATTTCAAAAATATACTTACTCATGAATTATCAGTAAGTAAATACAAGTACAAAACAGACCCATGCAAACTTTGCAGAAAATACGGTTGAATTTTGACATTCCTCATCAGATCTTCAATTCAGTTCCAACGTGAAGAGTCATAGCATCATATAGCACAGACACACTCCCTTTGGTCCAACTTATCCATGCCAACCACGTTTTCCAAACTAAACTTGTACCACTTACCTACATTTGGCCCATATTCCTCTTTCATGCACCTATCCAAATGTCTTTTAAATATCGTACATGAACCTGCATCGACCACATCCTCTGGCAGTTCATTCCACATACAAACCACCCTCTGTGTGAAAAAGTTGCCTTCAGGTCTCTTTAAATCTTGTCTCACCTTAAAAATACAACCCTAGTTTTGCTATTCAGCTTATCTATGCCCCTCATTAATTTATAAACCTCTCTAACCTCCTAGGCACCAGTGAAGGAGTCCCAGCCTACCTTTAGAACTCAACCCCATCCAGTCCCGGCAACATCCTTGTAAACTGAATCTTCTCCAATTTAATATTATCCTTCCTATAGCAGGGCAACCAGGACCGTACACTCCAAAAGTAGCCTTACCAACATCCTGTATAACCTCAACATGACACCCCAACTCCTGTACTAAATGGTCAAAGCAATGAAGGCAAGCATGCTAAATACCTTCTTAACCACTCTGTCTACCTGTGATGCAACTTTCAAAGAACTATGTACCTGAACCCCTAGGTCTGCCCTGTTCAACAACACTACCAAGGCCCTACCATTAACTGTGTAAGTCCTGGCATTTTTTGTTTTACCAAAATGCAATTCCTCACATTTATTCAAATTAAACTCCATTTACCAGTCTTCAGCCCATTGGCCCAACTGATTAAGATCACTTTATAATCTTAGACAGCCTTCTTCACTGTCAACTGTGTCACCTATTTTGACAATGTCTACAAACTAACTAACTAGTTCTCCTAAATTTCATCCAAATTGTTTACATAAATGACAAACAAAAGGGGACACAGCACCAATCCCTGTGGAACAGAGGTCACAGGCCTCCAGTCTGAAAAACAACCCTCCACCACCACCCTCTGTCTCCTGCCATCAAGCCAATTTGGTATCCAATTGGCAAGCTCGCACTGAATGTCATGTGATTTAACTTTACTAATTAATTTACCAGGCTGAAACTTGTCAAAGGCTTTACTAAAGTTTATGTAGACAACGTCAACCACTTTGCTCTCTTCAGTCTTTTTGGTTACATCCTCAAAAAAATTCAATCAAGTTTATGAGACATAATTTCCCATGTATAAAGCCATGCTGACTATCCCTAATTAGTCCTTGCCTTTCGAAATTTATGTAAATCCTGTCTCTCACAATGTTCTGTATCAACTTACCCATTACTGATGTGAGGCTCACAGGTCCATAGTTCCTAGGCTTCTCCTCACTGCCGTTCTTAAATAAAGGCACATCATTAGCCACCTTCCAGTCTTCCGACACCTCACCTCACTCCATTGATCACATACAGCACTGTGTGTAATTTACAAGGCACATACGGTAACATACGATAGATTACTTGCCATCACCTTTCATTCCTACAAATTCTACCAAATAGAAGAAAAAGGATGCATGGGAAAAAACACTACCCGCAAGTTCCCTTTGGAGGCATACACCATCCTGACTTAGAACTACATTGCTGTTCCATTTGACCCAGTCAATGGGTCAAAATCCTGGAACACCCTTCCCAAAGCATTATAGGCATTCCTTCAATACATGACTGCAATGGTTCAAGTAGGTGTCTCACCACAATTTTCTCCAGAGCGAATGGGATAGACAAATGCTGGTCCAGGCAAAAAATGCCAATATCCCCCCAGTGAATGAATTTACAAATAAATCCCATTACCCTATACTGCTCAAAGTTGAGCCACATTTTAAAAAAAACACTTACCTTAATTATATTGTTTTCTGGTGCTTTATCTCAGTGAAAAATCCTATTTCTGTTCATCATAAAAGGAAACTTATAAAATTCCCATTAAGGCTACAAAGGGTTTTAAAACTTAACAAACCTCATTATAGTTTGGCAAAAGGACTTATTGGTCTTTCCCCACTGCATCTTGGTGGCAGCTGCCCTAAGTTTTAGAGTATCCCTTAGCACATAGTCTGGACCTTAGAATTTGCCAGTCTGGACACTCAGTCATGTCAAATTCTTCACATTGGAAAACGACATTAACTTATGGCTGGAATATGTGTTGTATTGGTGTGTTTCATGTTACCTTACCTGTGATTTACACCTTATAATATCAGTGAATCGATCATTATCTTACTGGTAAGTTATACAAAAGAACAAAAGAGGAGTACAGCACAGGAACAGGCCCTTCAGCCCTCCAAGCCTGTGTGATCATCACGTCCTAACTAAACTAAAAATAATGCTTTATGCCTCCATTCCCTCCCCATTCATGTAACCATCTTGATGCCTCTTAAATGTTGTCAACCTACCTGCTTCCACCATCTCTTCTGGCAGTACGTTCCAGACTCCTACCACTCTTTGCATGAAAAACTTTCCTCGAACATCTCCCTTAAACTTTCCCCCTCTCACTTTGAACTTGTGCCTCCTTGTAATTGAAAATTAAACCCTGGAAAAAAGCTTCTGACTATCCACCCTATGTAGGCCCCTATGACATCTCCTCCCAGCTGCCGTCTTTCTAGTGAAAACTATCCTAGCCTTTTTAACCTTTCATCATAGCCAATGCCCTCAAAACTGGTCAACATCCTGGTGAATCTTTTCTGCATTCTGTCTAAAACTTCCATGTCCTTCTGGTAGTGTGGTAACAAAAACTCAGACAATACTTCAACTGGGGCCTAACAAGGGCTTCATATAGCTGCAACATGGTTTGCAAACTCTTGTATTCCATGTCCTGGCCGATGAAGGCAAGCATGCCATATGCCTTTTTAATCACCTTGGCCACCTATTTGCCTCTTTTAGGGAACTGTGGACCTGCTTATCCAGATCCGTCTGGATATATTAATGTTCCTAAGGGTTCTGTCATTTATAGTATAATTCACACCTAAATTTGATGCTCTAAAATGCATCACCTTGCATTTGTCCGGTTTAAACTCCATCTGCCTTTTCTGTGCCCAAATTGCCAAGCTATCCATATCCTGTTGTATCCTTTCACAATAGTTACACTATCAGCAACTCCACCAATCTTTGTGTCATCTGTGAATTTACTAATCAGACCACCCGTACTTTCCTCCAAATCATTTATATATTCTGCAAACAACAGTGGCCTGAGACTGGTCCCTGTGGAACACCACTAGTTACTGGTCTCCATTCTGAAACACACCCTTCCATCACTACTCTCTGTCTTCTATGACCACGCCAGTTTTGTATCCATCTAGACAGAGCACCTCGAATTCCATGTGATTTTAGTTAATGTACCAATCTGCCATGTGGGACTTTATCAAATGCCTTACCAAAGTTCATATAAGATACATCCACAGTCCTTCCCTCATCAATTATCTTTGTCGCCTCTTCAAAAAAATTCAATCCAGTTGCTGAGACATGACCTTCCTCGTACGAAATCATGTTGCCTGTCACTAATTAGTCCATTTTCTTTTGAATGCGCATATATCTTGTCCCTCAATATCTTCTCCAAAAGTTGCCCATCACAGATGTCAGGCTCACTGGCCTATAATTTTCTGGATTATTCCTGCTTCCTTTCTTAAACAAGGGAACAACATTGGCTTATCTCAAGTCCTCTGGAACCTCACCTGTGGTCAAAGAGGATGTGAAGATGTCTGCCAATGCCCCAGCTATTTCTTCCCTTTTGTCTCACAGGAACCTGGGATAGATCCCATCTGGCACTGGGGAATTGTCTACATTAATGCAATTTAGGATACTTTAAACTTCCTCCTTCAATAAATTGACATTCTCTTAAGTATGCACACACTCATCTCTGACCTCAACATCAGTCATGTCTTTCTTCATGGTAAATACTGATACAAAGTACTCATTTAAGAATCTCTCCCATTTCTTGTGGCTCCGTGCATAACTTCCCTTTTTTGTCCTTGAGTGGGTCTATTCTTTCCCTTGCTACCGTCTTCTAATATATGCATAAAAGCCTTGGGATTCTCCTTGACCCTGTTTGCTGAAGACATTCCATGGTCCCTTATAGCTTTCCTAATTCCACGTTTAAGTTCCTGCCTAATTTCTCTGTATTCTTCAATGGCTTCATCAGTTTGTAGCTGCCTAGAATGTTGTGTGCCTCCTTTTTCCTTTTGACTAAGTTCACAATTTCCCTTATTATCCATGGTTCCTGAATCCTGCTATTCCTATTCTTCAGTTTTGTGGGGTCATGCATGTCCTGCACTTTAATCAACTTGTCTTTAAAAGCCTCCCACATGCTAGACGTAGATTTACCCTCAAATAACTGTTCCCAATCCACATCCTCCAGTTCCTGCCTAATTTGAATGTAATTGGCCCTTGCCCAATTAAACACCCTCACCTGATGGCCACTCTTATCCTTCTCCATGACTACTTTAAATCTTATGGAGTTATGGTGACTAAGCCCAAAATGCTCTCCTACAGAAATATCAATCACCTGTCCTAGCTCAGTCCCTAATACTAAGTCTAATATGGCCTCCTTTTGGTTGAATTGGCCACATACTGCTTCAAAAAGCCCTCGTGGATACATCAAAACAAACTGCTCTCCATCCAAGCCTCCTGCTCTATGGGAGCATCAGTCAATAAGAGGAAAGTTGAAGTTGAAGTTGAAGTCATCCACCACCAGTCATCTCACTTTCTCTAATGAGACAGCAGGACAATGGTGAATTTACCTTTTAAGTCCCAAAAATAAATTAGATTTTTACAGAGAGATTCAATTCCCTTTCTAATGGTCTACATCAAGTTGGAGTGTCCTCCCTGAGTGCTGGAGAACTTCGTGATAGTTTGTGAAATAGTACTGGAAGGTAGCAGCCAGACTTCTAGTTCAACAAGAGCATGACCCTGTGAAGCACAGATAGGAATCTTTGGGCCTGTAGTGTTTTAGTTTCATGGAGAAACAGTCATGACAGCAGAAGCTGTTGTGCGATGTTATAAGTTGGTGATAATAAAGGTCAATGTATCCCATTGCCAAGAGGCACTTTGCATCAAAGATAGCAGAAATCACACTTGGATGCCAAAAGAAATCCAGCAGGCTGTCGCTATATAAGTATGTTGACATGTATCATATGATTGCTTACACAGTACTGCCAGTTGAAATGGCAATGTGTGACTAACTCATGGAGACAGTTATGTGTAACTTACTGTTATGGTCATATGTAACTCTCCAAAACTGTCATGTGTAACTCCCTGATACACTAATTTGTAACTCACTGATATGATCATGTACAACTCCCCAATACAGTAATTTCTAACTCATTGATACAGACATGTGTAACTTCCCAATACAGTAATGTGTTAAGTCCCCAATACAGTAATTTGTAATTCCCCAATACAGTAATTTGTATCTCATTGATACAGACATGTGTAAATTACCGACCCGGTGTTTCAACTCTGATAAGAAGAATGAGCTGGAAATCAGGCTCCAGGCTGCTGTGAACAATGCCAAAAGTGTCAACGTTTTATTGAATTACCAAAATGATTAATTTTTCTCTCTTTTGTAGAACCAGCAGAATAAAAGAAATAGTCAACTCAAAAAATAATTCATGTGTGATGAGCAAGACTTATTAGTACGGTGAAGAGGATTCACACATTTCTACAGTTCATCCTTTTTTATTCAGGAGTTTAATGAGTTAGGGGATTCTGCTTGGAATCCTAACAAATTGGTGAACCTCACCCAGGGATCAGTCATTACAAAGACTAGTTTGTAGGTTAATTAGTAAGCTAAGAGAATGTTATTGTTTATTGCAAAAGGAATTGAACATAAAAGTAGGGACATTATAGAATCATAGAATTTTACAGTAGAGAAAGAGACCCTTTGACACATTGTGTCTGTACCACTCCTGAAAGACTACTCAGCCAGTCTGATCCTCCAGCCCTATCTCTGTAGCCCTCTAAATGCATCATTTTAAAATATATATTCAACCGTCTTTTGAAACCTCTGAATGGAATCTGCCTTCATCAATCTCCCAGGCAGCACAGTCTAAATCCTGACAGCTCTCTGAGTAAAGAAGTTTCTCCTCATCTCACTCCTTGCCGTCTTGCTGACAATCTTGAAATTGTGACCCTGAGTTATTGAAAATAACAACTCATGGACACAAAATATCCTTCTTTACCCTGTCAAAGTTTTTCATAATTTTGAAAGCCTCAACAAGGTCACCTCCAAGAAGAATAAGTGCAACTTGTTCAACCATTCACTTTATCTGCAATCCCTCATTCCTTGTATCATTCTAATAAACCTCCTTTGAACTCTTGCCAGGGCTTTAACACTCTTCCTTAAATAGGGTGCCCAGAACTGAACACAATATTCCAAATGTGATCTGACCAATGATTTGTAGATGTGTGGTATCATTTCCTTGCTTTAATACTCTATGCCTCTATTTATAAACACAACAATCCTATAAGCCTTCTTCACAACTGTTTCAACTTGCTTGGCCATCTTCAGAGAATCTTGCACCCAAACCCCGAGGTCCGTCTGCTGTTGTACTCCCCTCATTATTGCATCTTTGAGCCTGTATTGTCCCTCCACGTTTCTTCCACTAAAATACATAACCTTATTTTTCTCTGTTTGAAAGTCATCTGCCAAGTATCTATCTGCCCATTTAGCCAATTTGTCATTTTCTCTGTGAAGTCATCTAGCGCCATTCTCACACTTTGCCCTCAACACCCATCTCCAAATCATTTATATAAATCAATAAAAAAGCAAGGTCCCAATGCCAATCCGTGGGAATAGCAATTTGCTAACCAACGTGCCATGTGGCACTGTATCAAATGCTTTCTGAAAGTCTAAACATACAACATCCACAGCATTATCCTCAACCACAGCCTGTGTGACCATGTCAAAGAACTCAATTAAATTTGTCAGGCAAGACCAGCCCTCAACTAAGCCACATTGACTCTCAAGTACGAACTTCTTTTTCTGTCGGTATGTACTTACCTTATCCTATATTATGTCTTCCATCAGTTTTCTCACTATTGAAGTCTAGCTGACAGGTCTACAGTTTCTTGGGTTATCTTTTGTTCCTTTCTAAAATAATGGTGTCATATTTACTCTCTCAGCAATCTCAGACACATCCTGGAGTGCTGCCAGCCTTTATAGCAACTCTCCTTTATCCGTCACTATACTGTTTGTTTGTTTCAACACTCAAGACTTTTACTGGGCCATTGTCTCCATCATCTGATTTGGTGAATACAGAAGCAAAATATTCATTTGGTACTTCTTCCATACCCTTTGCTTCACTGAGCAGTTTCCTTACTTGTTCTTTATGGGCCCCATTCAGTCCTTCACTAATCTTTTATTGTTAATATGGTTGAAGAATATTTTTCTGTTTATTTCAGCTCAGTCTGCCATCCTCTCCTCATACTTCCTCTTAGCCTTCCTTATTCCAGCCTTGGCCTCTCTCCTGAATTTGAGATACTTGGTCATTCAGAACTTGAGTATTGTGGAGAAAGAGAATGCTGTGAAAGATTTTTTGTTTTGCAGAAATCGGACAGATTCATGAATAGCAAATCGCAAAGGGAATAATAATTTATAGTCCATGAGAAATTGAATGCTAATTGGATGGCAAGTGGAATCTGACTAGTTGAGGTGTGGCCATGGAGAATATAACCAGAAACAGTCACCTAAAGTTTTTGTAACGAAACCTGCCGACCAACCAATCATGCATTATAAATTATTTCATCCATTGAAATTTAATATTCTTGCATATGGTCTTATGAAGTTAAGAGAAAATGAAATGATAGTGTCTCTTTTTTCAGCAACACTCACACTTGACCAGCTACAATGTGGTTTATCCATGGATTTAACATTATACTGTGTGTCAGCACTGGACAGTGTTAGTGAATCATCAGACATAATTATACAGACCTAAAATGATCTAACACATCAGCTCTTTAATGTAATTACCACAGTGTTTTTTTTAAATAATTTGACTGTAAAGCCATAATTATCACCTATCATACAATAATAATTTTACATCAGCAGTTTAAAGGGGAAGCTGATGGGGTGACATTTGTTATTTATATTTCAAAGGAAAAGATATTCAGTTAGTGGAGCTACTCAGAGTAACAGCTAGCTGTAGAGAAATAGAAACTGAAAGAACTGTGGATGTTGTAAATCAGAGACAAACATAAAAATTGCTGGAAAAGCTCCATTCTGAGGAAGGGTCACAATCTGAAACGTTAATTCTGATTTCTCTCCACAGATACTGCCAGACCTGCTGAGTCCAGTAATTTCTATTTGTCTGTAGAGAAAATAGCTTCCTTTCATTATAGCTACTTTAGAAGTCCAAATAATTTCAAATCCAAATACTTTCTGATCAAATTACTTGTAGATCAGAATAATACAGAATTTTAAATAAAAACTGAAAGGACTGTGTATGCAGAATTTTAATTGCTTTATCTGAAGAGAAAACAAAAGCTGCTGCAATAAACAAGTAAAGGCTCCAGAAGACTTATGTGTAACTGCCACTCAATTTACACTGATTTGTTTGAACCATCCAATCAATCTTTGAAGGCAGATTTCTGGATTGGCACAGCTGCATTTCCTGGTAAAATGTCACATTTTGCCAACTGCTATCCTGTTGTCCAGGGAGCAATTCCTTGACCCAATGGTATTGTTCAATCCAAACAAGCTCCAATCTCTGTTCCACGTAACTATTTATTCATCTGCTAGCAGTAATTCAAACTTTAATACACTCTGCTCAGTTGTCTCGTTATCACAGCTCAAAGGGTTGGATTTCATATTCAGTGACTTGAGGGAGGGCATAGAGGCAAGTCTCTCAACTGGTATCTCTGAAAAATAGAAGCAGATCATTGAACTCTTCACCCTGGTGAAACTGAGAGAATAGGAGAAACTTTAGACTTTAAACTTCATGTTCAGGGTAAATACAATATGGCATTTCCAGTTGTGTCAACAAGCTGCTAAGGAATGAAAGCTTAAAAAGTATTGGTTGCCTACTAAGTGTTATTTAATAGATGTTAGTTTTAGTTAGTTTGTTACAGTAAAATACTTACAAAAATGAAATCTTATTTGCAATTCATTGTTGGGAAATCCATACCTTCTTCTAAAAGTTATTGGTTTCTTCAGAGTTTTTACTTGGGTGGCATGGTGGCTCAGTAGTTAGCACGGCTGCCTCACAGCGCCAGGGACCTGGATTCAATTCCACCCTTGGGCAACTGTCTGTGTGAAGTTTGCACATTCTCCCCATGTCTGTGTGGGTTTCCTCTGGGTGCCCTGGTTTCCTCCCACAGCCCAAAGATGTGCAGGCTAGGTGGATTACCCATGCTAAATTGCCCATGGCATTCAGGGATGTGTAGATTAGGTGGGTTAAAGGGGGAATGTGTCTGGGTGGGATGCTTTGAGGGTCAGTGTGGACTTGTTGGGCCAACCATAGGGATTCTATGATATTAAAAAAATTACAACAGCTTTCACAGAGTTAGAGTTTACAGCATGGAAACACACCCTTAGGTCCAACCCATCCATGCTGACCAGATATCCTAAATTAATCTAATCCCATTTGCCCAATATCCCTCTAAATGCTTCGTATTCAAAAACTCATCCCAATGCCTTTCAAATGTTGCAATTGTACCAACCTCCACCACCTCCTCTCACAGCTCATTCCACACAGTCACCACTGCATGAAACAGTTGCCCCTTAGGGGCCTTTTCTATCTTTCCCCTCCCACACTAAATAAAACCTTTTCAGATGATTTTGCCAAGGGGCAGCACACAGGTGAGAAGTATGGGGAGGCTGGTCTTGGGCGACATCAGAAGTAACAGCACCGGAGCAGGAGAAAAAGGACACTGGCTAGGTAGGCAAGAATGGAATAAGCTGAGATAAATCCACTATCATCATTCAATTCATTTTTATTCCAGATTTTTATTGAATTCAAATTTCACTATTTGCCATGTGAGATTCAAATCCATGTTACATTTATCAGGCTTAGCTGGGCTCTAGATGACCAGTTCAATGATATTACCACTACACCACTACCTGGAGAAGGTGGGGAGAGGTGATTTAAGAAAATAGTTTCCAATTCTCAATGTTATTTTTTCATATCCCATGATTGTGGAGTAGTGCACAGTTTTCACAGGCATCAGCAGGACCTCACTGTGCTCTTGATGACCCAGACTGGTGGATGAATAAACCAGTTGTCCATTGTGTCCTCTGATGTCTGTAGACCTTGGTATTAAGGGCCTTGGTGTTAAGGGAGTGAGGATGAGCACCGTACCAAAGGGAGAAGCCACAGCATTTCTTTTTGAGGACAGTCTGAGGGGTAGATGAGTAAACCAATAGCTGCAGAAGTGGAATACAGTGGTGCAGTGGTAATGTCACAGGATTAGTTGGGATAATGCTGTCACTGTAGACAGGTTATTTATGTCATTGTTTTTTTAGAAGAGAACATATAAAGGCAGAGGTACCAAAGAATCTAGGGAATAACAGTTTAAAATGGAAGGGGAGTGGCCAGTTCTCCCAGTTCAGGTTCTTTTCTACGTTTTCTTTTTAGCTGTATCAGTTACATGATGTTTTAAGTACCAGAAGTGTTCAAACTTCAGTAAAAGATTCCTCTGACTTTCTCTGAATCCCTCTCTAGATGTTGTTCCCTCCTGGCTGTAAGAATCTATGTTTGAATTCACCTTTTTGCCAAGGGGTGTGTTTATGGGATATTACTATACTGAAACAGTTATTTAGCTAAGTTGCTGTATCATTTGGTTAAGTTTTCCAATAGTTAAGTTACTGTAAATTCCACTTTCTTTTGTTCGTGTTTAAACTGTAGTGTTTAAATAAATTTTGTTTTGCTTAAAGCTGAGTGGTTTGGCCAGTTGCATCACTCCTGGAACACTCATTTCACATCTGCCTTGAATTAAGAAAAAATCAGAGTCTTGGCTACCTTCCTAAAATATTCTGAAGGGTTCTGGCTTGGTCCATAACATTGTAATCTGGAGGCCAAGATTAATGTTCTGGGACACAGGCTCAAATCTCATAGCAGATAGTGGAATTTAAGTCCAATAAATATCTGGAATCAAAAGCTAATCTAGTGGCAAAGTGTGGAGCTGGATGAACACAGCAGGCCAAGGAGGCTTTTGTGCTCCTAAGATGCTGCTCCACACTTTGTTATCTCGGATTCTCCAGCATCTGCAGTTCCCATTACCTCTAATCTAGTGGCGACCAAGTTGTAAAAAGCTATGTGGTTCACTAACGTCCTTTGAGAAATAAAATCTGCTGTCCTTAATTGGTTTAGCCTAGTGACTCCAGACCCACAAAATGTGATTGATTCCTAATTGCCATTTGAAATTGCCCCAGCAAGCCACAAAGTTGTCTGGCAGTTCAAGAAAGCAACTCATTATCACCACCTTCTCCAGCACAATTAGGAATGGACAATAAATGCGAACCCAGACAGTGACACCCATATTCCCTGAAATGAACTTTGAAATAGAAATGAGGTGGCAGATGGTAGGATAGTAGGAATTTTGTAAGTGCAGTTCTAAGTGAATGGGGAGATCGTTTTTCAGGGATGAATACAGAAGAAGATACTATTGGAATGAGGATAGGTTAGGCAAATGGTGACTGATACAATGAAGTGACTGGATTTGGCTGAATCTATGGTTAATACGACCAAGACCAGCCAGACCAGGTGACATGACAAAGTTGGGAGCTATCTGTCAGAGTCAGGGAATTTTTACGGAGAGAAAAATTATGGGAGGTTAAGGGATGAATGAGCTCAGAAAAGGGAACATGATGAGTTGAAATAGGAGGTGGAAATCATTGAGAAGAACAGTACAGAGGCTGAGGGATGAATGCTTTTATGTGAATGCTCCTGTGCACAAACCCTGCTGCTTCGCATTAGCTGATGTCATCTTGATGTGCCCAGTATACTATGCAGAGTGGATCCAAGAGATTACCAGCTTGACAGCTTCTTTTTTAATCTGAGGTGATACTCACAATGAAACAAATGAGGTCATGAAAGTCAGAAACAGAGGAGTGGATGTGGAGAAACAGGGCAATAACCATGTCTAATTCATCCCTCAAAACAATGGTTGCAAATGCTGCCCAATGTCTCAGAGAGGTTTTGTAGGCATTGCTGAACAATACTGAATCAATCTACGTCCGCTGCACACGTACCACGAACTTAAAATACTCACCAGCAATCTGATTCCCCTCCAGGTTAATCGTTTCCAATGTTGTCAGTTCAGTTAGCTGTTGGGGGAAAACTGGGAATTTGTTCCTTGCCAGGTTAATGCTTGTCAAGTGTGTCAAGGATTTAACTTCATCGGGGAGCTGTTTCAGGTAATTTCCGGCAAGGTTTAACTCTGAGAAGAAAGAGTTGTTGAAATACTGTAAGCCAATACAATGAATTTAAAGAGAATGTAAGATGACCTGCACTTTCCAACCAAAGCTCTCTGTGACAAAAAGAACTAACCATTTTATCAATGCAGTACTGTTATTCTGTCATGCTCCGCGTGTAATAAAAGGCTAGCTGAATGGTCTAACAATAGTAGAGCACCTGGTACTGTGATTTTCATTTTGTCCTGGTTTTACAGGATGTGGATGTTGCTGGCTGGCCAGCTTTGTTGCATATCCCTAACTGCCCTTTAAATGAGTGACTTGTTCAGCCATTTCAGAGTGGACTTAAAAGTGAGCCCTATTGCTGTAGGCCTGGAGTTACACATCAGTCAGAGGGTTGGATGACTGAGGACCCAGCACAAGGCAGTCAGCATCACCAAGAAGCGGGTGAAAAAAGGACCCCATGGCAGGCAGTTAGAGACAGAGATGGTTTCATTTCAGCTGACTGAAATGATTCTTTTGCTGTACAGAGAAAGGAGCTAACTGTTTGATGGGTCTGTGTTAAGTGGTTAAGGTTTTTTCTATTCTTAAATTTTAACATTGGATAGTTTTTATTATGTAGACAAAACAGCATAATTAATTAATTAAAACACATTAAGAATGGCGGGAAATGTAATGTGTCAAGGCTGCAGAATGTGGATACCATTGCAATTCAAGGTAAACATGACTGCAGTCAGTGTCTGAAGTTCGAGCAGCTTCGCTCAAGGTTTCACCTGGAGGTTGGATTACAAATGCTGCAACACAGCAGGGATGTGGGAAGAGTAACCTGGCTATGTTGTACCTGGACACAATCACACCACTTGAAACAGACAGACAGATAGTCAGTAGTCAGAGACAGGAGGGGGTGACTGTGAGTGGGACAAGTAGGAGATCCCCCAGGGAGGAAGACCAGGCTTTGCAGTTTCCAATACATCTGATGTTCTCTCAGCCTGTCTGGCTGAGAATAGGGGCTGCAGTGTGGATGTGCAATCTGACCATGGCACCATGGTAGAGGTACATTCAAGCTCGGGACCAGCAAGGAATGTGGCAATGGGGAATTGTATAATGAAGGAAATCAACACGATTCTCTGCAGCAGACAGTGAGAGTCCAGGCAGCTGTGTCACCTGCCCAGTGCCAGGTTTTGTGACCTCTATTTGGGACTGGAAAGGAATTTCAGCCTGAGAGAGTGGATTCAGTGGGTGTGGTCCATGTAGATACCAATGATGTAGTTAGAAATACAAAGGATGTCCTGCATAGAGAGCATGAGGAACGTTGCACAAATTAAAAAGCAGAACCTTTAATGAATATAATCTCTGGCTTATTACTGAGCCCAGTACAAATTGCCATTGGGTACATAAAATTAGAGACATGAATACATGGCTCAAAGATTGGTGTGGGAGAAGTGGGTTCCTGTTTGTAAGCCACTGGCACCAGGACTGGGACATGCGGGACTGTCTGCACCTGAACCGTGCTGGAGCCAGTGATCTGGTGAACTGGTGAACCAGGGAAGTAGACCAGGTTTAAACTAAATAGTGAGGCAAGGGATCAAATATTGAAATACGTAGTATTTAAAGAAACAATTTAAGGAAGGAAAATAGTAATATGGAAAGTGAAGTTTACAGAATGGCAAGAAGGGACAGGGAGCGAGAGACAGAGAAAAAACCTAGGAATATACCAATAAACAAGACTAGATATTGTAAAGGTAATAAAGAACAAAACTAAAGGCTCTGTATCTGAAAGTGTACAGCATCCGTAACAAAATAAACAAATTGCTGCCACACCTTAAGTAAATAAATATGATCTGATTGCCAATACAGAAATTTGTCTACAGGATTACAAGGATTGGATCCTGAATATTGACCGGTATATGACATTTGAATAAAGTAGGAAGCTAAGTAAAGGTGCAGGGGTGGGGGTAATATTGTTAATTAAAGATGGTATTTGTGCAACAGTTTAAAATTAATTAGGTCAGGGATCAGGATGCACAATTGATTTGGGTGGAGATGAGGAACAGTAGGGAAAAGAAGTCACTAGTGGGAGTGATTCATAGGCCCATGAACACTAACTACAATGTGGGACAAAGCTTACAAAAAGAATGTGTGATTATAAGAAATAATAAAGAAATGGCACATGACATTAACAAATACTTTGTTCATGCCTTCACTGTACAGGATACAAAAAATATTCCAGCAAAAGCTATAACTCAGGATTTTGAAGGGAGAGAAGAACTTAATGAAATTATAATCATGAGAAAAGTGGTATGAGCAACCTGGGAGAATTGCGGTTGGCAAGTCTCTGGTTCCAGATGGACTTCACCCTAGAGTTTTCAAACAGGTAGCAGATGAGGCAGAAGATACTTTGGTATTAACTTTTCAAAATTCTCTATATTCAGGAAAATTCTCATTGGACCAACTAGTACAAAGATATTTTCTATCTTTATCTTTTCAAAACCTCTTGTTTTTTTCAATATCTTTAACCGTCTTTTTACCTTTTTGACTAAAGGACCCCTAGTTTTAATATCATAAGTAAGATCTTCTCTTTGGGTGGATTTCCTTCCTAACTTGGAGCAGCTAATACTGAACCCAAGGTAGAGGTGGATAGATTCATGTGAGGCAGAAAAAGTAAGGGTTATCTGGAGTGGATGGGAAATTCTAACACAAACAGATGAAGTCAATGACCCTACTGAATGACAGAACAGATTTGAGGAGCTGAATAGTCCACTTCTGTTCCCTATTGCATGTTCACATCTGGTAAGAAAAGATATATTCTTCACAAAAGGGCACCAGTGAACCAGATGGGTTTTTACAATGTTGCTATTCCTTTGTGGTCACTTTTCCCCTTCCTGCGTAGCTGTTTTAAAACTGAATTAATACTCTCTAACTGCCCCATGATCTGATTTTACATTTCATCAACTATTATTTCTTACTTTATTAATCCAGGCACAGGCCCGCACTCAACAAGAACTTGCTGCTAATATTTCAGATATTCCAGTATTTTGACAACTAGGAATAGCTGTAGTTACCCTGATTTTTTTACTGTGTTATTTATAATATTAGAAACATATGACAGTCATTTTAAAAATTGCCAAGCCATTGCTGCAGCTGTTGTGAGGGTAGGGACAGGAACCTTAACCTGAGCCGAGTGATTGCTCCTTCAGGAATAATAACTAGCGTCCAGTCAACGTGAGGAACACTTACCGCGGAGCTGGTTAAAATTGGTCATAAATTCACCAGAGATGAATTTTAGTTCATTGTTTTCCAGTGAAATTAAGTGAATGTTTGCCACAACATTCTTCATGACTTTGAAGAGCGCAACTGGAAAACTGGTTAGTTTGCAGTTTGACAGATCTAGGAAAGCAAAAATAATTTTATATTGGCAAAGGGAAAACAAGGATTCAGCAAATTTTACAGCACAGAAGTAAACTATTGAGCCCCTGGTATCAGTGCTTTCTCTCTGACAGGGTCCATCATATCAGTGTGTCTCTGCGACAGGGTTCATTGTATCAGTGTGTCTCTGCGACAGGGTTCATTGCATCAGTGTGTCTCTGCGACAGGGTTCATTGCATCAGTGCTTTCTGACAGAATCCATTATATCAGTGCTGGCTCTCTCATTTTCTTCCCAATTCCTCCAACCTTTTCATTTTGTCCTTTTCCAGTTCTGTTTTAAAGGTTATTCTGGATTTTCATCCCTTCTGCTTCTAATCAGACTTTCCACATCCTATTAGTGTATACCGTAAGTAAATTTCCTTTGTCTACCAATTTGAGCTTTCATTGTGGATCTTAACATTGTTCTCTTGTTACTCATTTGCTAATGAGCAAAAAGATATTTTCTGTCTTTATCTTTTCAAAAGTTTTTTTCTCTTTGTATATCTTTCCATCCCTTCATCCTTTTGACAAAAAGAGCCCTAGTTTTAATATCAATACGTAAAATCTTCTCAATGCGTGAACTTCCTCCTTATGACCTTAAACTCCTTCCTAGCTTGGATCAGCCAATACAGAACTCAATTATTCAAACATATTCTGTCAATGGTGATACACTTTTAACACTGCCTCTTCAATTTTATATTCTACTCCCATTTTTTAAACTTTGAATACATCACACTGGATTACATTCCCACTTTTTGGAGGGTTTATCTGTAGCTTTTCTCTCTGCTGTTGTACTCTTCTTAGTTCTGTCATTGAGACCCTATTGTTTCTCTTTCTTGGTCCTCCTGAAATAGAAAAGATCATTTTTCCGAGATTAATTTATTTGAGTATCACACTGCTTGAGGTCACGCAGAATCCTTTTCACAATTACAAATGCTCTCTATTTTTGTTATGTTTGTACTTTGGCATGGAGGTCGCACATTTACATTGAGATTATTGATGTATTGAGAAATGCAATGGTGCCAACTGATTTCCTCTTTAAAATGCTATTGTGGTCACATGCAGTATATGACAAACAACAGGCCTTCCAGCACCTTCCACATTATTATGTGGCGATGCATGTGACACTTTGGGACCATTAACAACTATCCAGTCAAAAACAAACCTATTGACCACTTGTCTCTGAACACTATCCTTTTACTTATTTTCTACCCTTGCTGTTTATTTTATTGTCAAACCTCTCAGTGCTTGTTGTTCAAACAACGTGGTGTCACAATCGTAAAATTGTGCATTTAATCAGTGGTGTCTGCTATTTGATTTATACGATAATCAATGTATTGCAACTTTGTGCTTCTCTTCACTTTCCCTGGTATGGGCACAATGGGCCGAATGGCTCCCTTCTGGGACGTGTAAGTTTCTTTTTGGTACTGTATGAAGCCCCATTCTTGAAAATTCATTGGCTGAACATCCACATCCTTCAATAACACAGTCTAATCTCAAGGAATTTCATCAGATTTATTAGACCTGATTTAATCGTTACAAGTGCATGCTGCTTATATAGCCCATGTCCTTTTTTCTGAATATTACTTTGGTTTTGTTCTTTCAACTGATATAGGTGTGGCTGGCAAGGCTGTCAACCTTTATTGTCTGCCCCTCTATGACAGCATTTAAAAACTCACTGACTGCTTATGCTAAGTTGAGTGATCTGTGGTCACTTGATCTATCTCTGACGATTATTAACATAGTTGACAATGAGCGCCCTCAGGCATTCAGATAACAAAGTGTGAAGCTGGATGAACACAGCAGGCCAAGCAGCATCTTAGGGGCACAAAAGCTGACGTTTTGGGCCTAGACCCTTCATCAGAGAGGGGGATGGGGAGAGGGTTCTGAAATAAATAGGGAGAGAGGGGGAGGCAGACCGAAGATGGATAGAGGAGAAGATAGGTGGAGAGGAGAGTATAGGTGGGGAGGTAGAGAGGGGATAGGTCAGTCCGGCGAGGATGGACAGGTCAAGGAGGCAGGATGAGGATAGTAGGTAGGAAATGGAGGTGTGGCTTGAGGTGGTAGGAGGGGATAGGTGAGAGGAAGAACAGATTAGGGAGGCGGGGATGAGCTGGGCTGGTTTTGGGATGCAGTGGGGGAAGGGGAGATTTTGAAGCTTGTAAAGTCCACATTGGGGATGATCTGGTGCTGAGGAACGTGATGTGGCTGTGGTACCTGGTTTGCTTCAGGACACGGTCGAACAGCTTCAAGGCTGAAGAGATTACAAGAGAGTTGCAGTGGGAGAGAGATTCCCTGAGGTTGGTCTGGAGGGAGGAGGGTAACTTCTTCAGGTTAGGCATCCCTGGAAGAGGCTTCGCAGTGAGGTTAAAATTGTGATCAGAGATAATGGGAACTGCAGATGCTGGAGAATCCAAATTAACAAAGTGTGAAGCTGGATGAACACAGCAGGCCAAGGAGCATCTTAGGAGCACAAAAGTTGATGTTTCGGGTCTAGACCCTGTCCCTATCCAAGCAGGTTTGCTCCTTATGATCAATACCTTTGTTAGTTTTCCTGTGTCATCCCTTGGTACTCCTGGGTCAGGGCATTTTTAAATTTTAATTCCACCTGTTTTTCCCATGGCATTTTTTTTGTCTATAATTAAAACTGCAAATTGTCACTGATAATAGGAACTACAGATGCTGGAGAATCCAAGATAGCAAGGTGTGGAGCTGGATGAACACAGCAGGCCAAGCAGCATCTTAGGAGCAGGAAAACTGATGTTTTGGGCCTAGACCCTTCTTCAGAAATGGGGGAGGGGAAGAGGGTTCTGAAATAAATAGGGAGAGAGGGGGAGGCAGATAGAAGATGGATAGAGGAGAAGATAGGTAGAGAGGAGACAGATAAGTTAAAGAGGCGGAGATGGAGCCAGTAAAGGTGAGTATAGGTGGGGAGGTAAGGAGGAGATAGGTCAGTCCATGGAGGATGGACAGGTCAAGGGGGTGGGATGAGGTTAGTAGATAGGAAATGGGGGTGCGACTTCAGGTGGGAGATTTGAAAGAACACAGATATTCCAGAGTGTTGTCACACCAGAGGACATTACTGTGAGAAGTTAGAGATAGGAAGCGTTGAGAATGTGGAAGCATTCACATGCATGGATAAGAATTTTAAATCAAAACAGAAAATGCTCAAACTATTCAGCAAGACATGCAGCAACCTGTGGTGTGAGAGAAATAAAATTAATATTTCAGGTCAATGATCCTTTATCTAAACTGGAGAATTCTAACAAAGTGGCGTTTGTGACCCAGAAGCCAGTGTAGGTCAGCCAGTAACAGGGTTATGGGTGAAGGCACTGCTGTTAATTGGGGTGCAAGCAGCAAAGTTTAAGATCAGCAGAAATTGACGTAAACTTATACACTTTCATTCCAAATATCCCACTCACTTACAATATCCGAGGGAAAGTCCTCATATCATATCACTTTCATCATGGGGTAATTAAATTTTCTTTTTCTCATTGCTCATCCTCTTCAGAATGACCAGGATCTCATTTAATCCCCTTGTAAGGATTGGTTTCTTGCTGAATATCATGACTGTCATCCCCTACACTCACATGGCTGCTCTTTATATCTGACAACAGGACATTAGTATGTGTTTGCTGAAAATGGAACTGAGCCCTAGACCTGGCATATAGTGGTGACAACTGAGAACCCCAGTTCATTTTACACTTTCTATTTTTGATCTGTCCAAGCAGCAGGAGCAGTCTGGCTCACGGGAAAGGAGAATGGCAACAGCAGTGAGAAGGGATAACTTAACTGGAAATCCATCTGAAAGAAAACAGACTGCAAGACACAAACCAACAGAAAATATAGGAAATATTAGGAACACAAATGATGGTTTTGAAATTAAAACTTGAAAGCAATAAAACCATTCATGTATATTAAAACACGCAAAGAGTTTGGATTAAGCTCGCATTCCCAATTGCGTTCTGTCACTGCCACACCAATAAACACAGCTTTTGTGTTACCATAAAAGATGCATCCCATTCTGACTTTTCAGGCAGAGATAGACAGACCGGGAAAGGAAAGGGAGAAAGGATCGATTGGGTAAGAAACCTCTCTGAGCTGTTTCTGAGCAGCTGTTGTCAGGATTGCTGTGTTAAACATTCTGCAATGAATACACAACGGCTCTTCTGGCAGAGTGGCAATGACCCTACCTCTAAGCCAGGAAGCCCAGGTACAAGTCCTACCTGCTCCAAAGGTGTGTGGTGACATCTCTGAACTCAAAAGTTGATTGGAAAATATCTATGAATAGACTGAAATAAGCACACTTCTCTGTGACAGTCTCCCAGTAACACTGCAACCACCAGAACTGAACCCATCATTGTTCCTCCAAGGCGAAGATGGTTATGTTCATCAGAGGATTCCCACTTCAAAAGGTAGTTGGCTGCATGTTCAAAAGGTTCTGCTTCAAAATAAGTCTAAATATTGCAGGAGCTCTGTATGGACTTGTTGGGCAGCTCAGTGGTTAGAAGTGCTGCCTCACCACACAAGGGATCTGGGTTCAATTCCACCCTTGGGCAACTGTCTATGAAGTTTGTGCATTCTCTGTGTGGGTTTCCTCTGGGTGCTGCAGTTTCCTCTCACAGTCTGAAGATGTGCAAGTTAGGTGGAATGGCCATGCTAAATAGCCCATAGTGTCCAGGGATGTGCAGGCTAGGTGGGTTAGCCTTGGGAAATGCAGGGTTACAGGGATAGGGTAGGTCTGAGTGGGATGGTCTTTAGACAGTCAGTGTGAACTTGATGGGCCAAAGGGCCTGCTTCCACAGTGTACAGATTGTATGATTCTATGACTTACTACCTTGGGATTTCCTTTCCCTGTGTTTCTCTGTTGTTGCTAAAAACTTGTTTTTGAAGGAGGCTGCAGTTTTTCTTATTTGGCAGGTAGAGTGAGCTGGGGTGAAATGTTCCCAGGACTCAAAATCAGTACCACAACTCCTAAGTGAAGTCTTCAGGGGGTCCTTAAAAGATAGCTTTGATCCTAGACAAGCTCTCCACGGAGGATTCACTTTGTGGACAGGAAGAGTTCTAATCACATGACCAACGCAACACCATATTAAGTGGATCCTGGCACATCACCATAATTTCCTACTTCCTGATCTTCCAAAGTTTCTGAAAACAGCTCAAATCAAACTGGTTGACCTTTTTCTAAGAATGATTACAGAACAGAAAGATATCAGCCAGGCCAACATGCCTGAGCTGGCTCTCTGCAGGAGCAAATTACCTACTGTCACTCTCCTGTTTTCTCCTCCCTCCACCGTAACTCTGCATATTCCTTTTTATTGGACAGAAACAACTTCACCTTACGTGGCTTGTGCATTTTGTTTGAGAATGGATCTACAGAGTCTTGGGAGGTTCAATGGCTGAAGAGACATCCAAGATACTTTGCAGATCAATGAGTAAACCAAAATGTGACAAGAGCACATTCAGTGAATAGTCTTTGGTAGCTGGAGTACTGATGAAGGGTATAAACCAGAAGTATTGACTTTCCTGCTCCTCTGATGCTGCCATACCTGCTGCTTTCCTCCAGCTCCACACCGTATTGAATCTTTGATAGTTCTCCACTGAGTACACTGATGCTGGGAAACAGTCCAAACAGAATAAACTGGAAGTTTCCGCTATCGATTTTCTGTTTGAGAAGCAGACTCCTGTTCTTTCCCAAACTGATTTCCAGACTCTGTCGAAGGCCACATTTGCTTTGACAATCCTCGCATATTTCTCATTGGACGGCATGCGACAGGATGCCACTGAGCTCAGCAAATGTGAGCATTGCTAACAGGTTCTGCTCATAGACTGAAGCCTGGATTTATAAGGCCCATACTGGGTGGAACGTGAATAAGGAACTCCAACCTCACCTGGTGTTACAATATCCAATATCCCAGCTCCTAAACTCCTCATCACAATGATATGTTAAGATTTTGCAAGTACGTCATACTCTCAAATATCAAAAGTTTCACTTTTATTCAGTTACAGGATGTGAGCACCACTGGTAAAGCTAGTTTATTTCCCAATCCAAATTAGCCTCAAAAAAGGTCTTGAAAGCCTGCAATCTGAGCAGTGTCCAATTTACTGCGGTGGTTTGATACAACTGATAACTCACTTCAGAGGTCAATTCAGTGTCAATCTTCTGAAGAAGAATGACTGGACTGAAAAGTTCACTCAATTTGTTTCTTCACTGATGCTGCCAGACCTGAGTTTCTTCAGCGCTCTTTTTATTTAAGAATCAACCCATGGATCCGGAGTCACATGTAGGCCAGACCAGTTAAGGGAGACAGATTTCCTTCTCTCAACAGTATTAGTGAACCAGATGGGTTTTTACAACAATTAATGTTGGTTTCATGGTCAGCATTACTGAGATTAGCTTTATTAACTAGAACTAAATTCCCTGATGCCATGGTGGGAATTGCACTCTTTTGTCTAGGCCTTTGTTATTATTAATCCACCATGTGACCATATCAGATAGCGCACAATTAATGAAAGTTTGCTTTTGGAATGCCTCACGTATCTTGTGGTAGGCACCAGACAATATGGTACAGTAACACTCTGACACCCACCATGTAGGTTATTAACCCTCTCAGTGGTATCTGCCTCTCAGACTGAAGCTAGTTCCTGACCCTGTGATCTCTGCTGCTGTGACAGGGAGTGTCCACATTGCTCTAACCAAACCCAAGATTTCAGATCCTTGATACTCACTGTTCTCCCACCATGCACAAAACTGAACCCTTCCAACTTGAGAATTAACAATTTGTAAAAATGGAGCAGGGCTCAATCCCAGATCCCAAACAGAATATGGACAGACAGCCCCAGCACACATTAACTTTGAGGCCCCAGTCCTTCCATGTGCCCAGCTCAGCACTGCCACCACCCCCTCCCCCCCAAGCTGCCAGGACATATCAGAAACTCACCTAAAGAGCTGCTGCCCTCCTCCACCGTCTCATTGACAATCCAAGCCACTCTCGCTGCATCTTTTGCCATTGTTTCACAACACTCTAAAGGAGCAGAAAAACTAAAAGATTAAAAAAAACCTTAGAAGAGGTTTACCAGAATGCTGCCTATATTAGATGATATGAGTTATAAGAAGAGGCTAGAAAAACTCGATTACTTTCTCTGGAGCAGCAGAGGCTGAGGGGGACTTGATAAAAGTCTATAAAATTATGGGGTGAATAAATGGGATTGACAGTCAAAATCTTTTTCCCAGAGTTGAAATGTCTAATACAAGAGGGCATGCACTTAAGGTGAGAGGGGAAGTTCAAAGGAGATGTGAGGGGCAAGTTTTGTTTAAAACACAGAGAGTGGTAGGAATCTGGAATGCACTGCTAGGGATAGTGGTGGAGGCAGATACAATAGGGGCGTTTAAGGGACTTTTGGATAAGCACACCATAAGCAGATGAATATGCGAGAAATAGAGGGTTATGGACCAAGGAGAGGCAGAAGGCATTAGTTTAATTTGGCGTCATGTTCAGTCGTAGGCCAAAGGGCCCATTGCTGTGCTGTACTGTTCCATGTTAAACAACCCAGAAACCTCTTAGTGAATCTCTGTATGGAGCACAATTTGGGCATGTATGTTCGCAAATAATCTGTGTACCCCACTGTCATTGAAAGCACAGATGTAGTTAGGTAGAGCAATGCAATTGCTTTCTGCTGTACTGATGCTTTAAGAGGTTTCAAACAGCTTGTTATTTTGCTGGGATCCCACTCCATCATATTCAGGTAGTCACACACACAAAGTCAGGGAGTTATTACTCTGCAGAAGGAGGCCAGTAGGCTCGTCGGGTCCATGTTGACTTCCCAAGAACAATCCAGTCAATCCCAATCTCCTGCTCTATTCCATGCAAGTTTAAGTCCCTCAAATGTCCATTCAAGTTTCTATTGAATTCATTGATCATCTCCACCTCAATGTGCTCATAAGGCGTTAAAAAAATGCAGCAATCCTTCAGCAATCCTTGATTTTCAAACCTATTCTTTTCTAATTTTAATCCACAATAAAAGTACAGAAAACTCATGACATGGTCTTTACAGTTCAATGAAGCAAGGCCTCTCAAGGCCTCACCTCAAAAGGGGCATAAAACATCCTGTAGAGCTGTTACAAAGAAAAGCAGACGAGTTATCACCGATGTCCCACTCAATTTTGTAATCCCTCAACCAACATCACAAAAACTTTTCGTATGAAGAACTGTGAAGAAGAGTCATACTGGACTCAAAATGTTAACTCTGTTTCTCTCTCCAGAGATGCTGCCAGACCCACTGAGCTTCTCCAGCACTCTGTGTTTGTTTCTGTTTTCCAACATCTGCAGTATTTTGCTTTTACTTGTTATCTGTCTCATTGCTATTTCTAGGAGTTTGCTGTGAACATATAGCCTGTTCTGTTCCCAATGTTACGACTGATCACACTTCAACACATAAGACATTGGTTGCAAAATGCTTCAGGACACCCTGAAGACATGAAAGGTGCTGCAGGAATTCACAATTTTCTTTTTCACTGATAGTCAATTCCATTCTGAAACAAGGTTAAATCTGGACTTTCCCTGTGTCTAGTTTCTTATGAATGCTGGCACCATCACCGTCCATTACTCACACCATCTAAATGTCAAGTGACTCTCTCATAGTCACTGTCATTGCCTCACCCATCTCTCTGTAATCAGGTAAATTGCACGGTCTGCTTGATTCACAAAACACTGGGCATCATGTTTGCAGTGAAGCCAAATAGGTGGAAAAGAATGATTATTTTCATCTGATCAAAGATCATAGAATCCCTACAGTGCAAAAAACAGACCCTTTGACCCAACAAGTCCACACCGACCCTTAGGACATCCCACCCAGATCTATCCCTCTATAAGCCACTTATCTGTACATCCCTGAACACTATGGGTAACTTAGCATGGCCAATCCACCTAGCCTGCACATCTTTGGGCTGTGAGAGGAAACTGGAGCACCTGGAGGAAACCGGAGCACCTGGAGGAAACCCATGCAGACACAGGGAGAATTTGCAAACTTAACACAGTCACCCGAGGGTGGAATGAACCCAAGTTTGGCGCTGGGAGGCAGCATTGCTAACTGCTGGGCTGCCATGCCACCCTGTCATGGGATGTGGATGTCATTAGCGAGGCCGGTATTTATTGACCTAATTGACCTTGAACTGAGTGGCTTTCCAGGCTATTTCAGAGGGCAATTTTGAGTCACTCACATTACTGTGGGTCTGGAGTCACATGCAGGGCAGATCAGGGTAAGGACAGGTAGTCTTCTTAAGGTCATGTGTGAACCAGATGGGTTTTGACAAGAATTGACCCAGTCACCATTAGACTTGCTTTTAATTCCAAATGTTTGTTGAATTTCACTCCATTTTAACCATGTACCACGATGGGATTTGAATGCTTGTCTCAAGAATACGACCTTGGGTCTCTGGTTTACTAGTTCAGTGACCAAGAAGGCCACACAAAACATAGATCCATTTCCAGCTGTCCATCCAACAGCTGACAGAAACGGTCTCATTTGAAATATAGAAACTAGGGGCTGGAATAGGTCACTCAGCCCCTTGAGCCTGTTCCCCCATTTAATATGATCAAGGCTCATCCTCTATCTCAATGCCAAATTCCCACTTTCTCCCCATACTCCTTGATGTCCTTAAGATCTAAACATTTAACATTCTCTTTTTTGAATATATTCAATTAATTAGCCTCCATAGTCTTCTGTGGTAGAGAATTCCTCAGGTTCACTACCCTCTGAATGAAGAGAGTTTTCCTCGTCTTAATCCTAAACGATCGATTTGCCAATTGCTTCAAAATCAACATAATGCACGCACGATTGTATGAGCCAGGCTCTATTAGATTCTGCACTTACCACTTGGTGGTCTAAGCGAGATGAACGGCTGGACTGTTAAACCACTGAAACGTTTTGTGCAGAGTAGCCTGTCAGACTGAAATGACGTGACACTGTGTTACATAGCTAATGTTTCTCAGCAACAAGTCCATGGCTTACTGGGCGAACTTGCTGAGCCTGTCAAATCAGCTTCCAGTGACGTGGGGCTGACATCGCCAAACAGAATGTACAGAACGCATTAAGACTCCCGCAGTGCCTGTATAACCCTCGATCAACAGCTCACAGCTGTTTGGAGAACAATAAGACGTATGTCTACTCCACTGTCCACAGTTTCACCTCCAAGCCTCGACCTACGGGCTGTGGATCAGTCCAGCTCGTGGCTCCAGCACAGAGTGAGCAATGGAGGTGGTGGCCTTGCAAGGAAGACTTGCATTTATATAGCACCTTGTACATCCACCCCGCATTTTTTTTCCCTTTATTCATTCAGAATATGGGCATTGCTGGTTAGGCCAGCATTTATTGCCCAGAGGGCAGTTAAGAGTCAACCATATTGCTGTGGGTCCGGAGTCACATGTAGGTCCGGAGTCACATGTAGGTCAGACCAGATAGGGTGAGTTTCCTTCCTTAAAGGACATTACTAAACCAGGTGGGTTTTTCTGGCAATCAACAATAGTCATCATTACACTCTTAATTCCAGATTTTTATTGAATTCAAATTCCACCATCTGCCCTGGCAGGACCTAAACGTGTCCCAGAATATTTCCAGGGTCTCTGGCTTAACAGTCTCACAACAATCATTCTAGGCTATCACCTTCCCTTCAAATCTGGTCATGGGCCAATTAAATATTTTTAAAGGTAGACAACAGGAGGCAAGAAGAACACAGCAAGCCAGGCAGTATCTGGAGGAAAGGAGAAGTCATCATTTTAGGTATTACCCTTCTTCAGGACTGGATGTGGGGGTAGGAGGAGCTGCAGATAAAGTGGCAGGAGTTGGGGGAGGGGTGTCGTGGAATGGTGGTGATAGGTGGACACTGGTAGTCCATAGGACCTGGTTGGTCAATGAGAGGGATGAATCCAGTTGTTGGCTGGAAGGAAGGGTCAGAAGGTGGAATGGAAGGGAGGAGGTCAGGCTGGAAAGGGAGCTGGCGAATGGATGAGAAGGTTATTTGAAATTGGAGGCCAATGTTGAGTCTTCCAGTCGATAGGGTGCCCAAGCAGAAGGTGAGATGTTGTTCTTCAAATTTGTGTTCTGAGTCGCTGCAACACTGGAGGAGGTCAAGGATGGACATGTCAGAGACGGAGTGGGTGGGGGGTTGAAATGGACAGTGACCAGGAGATAAGGTTGGCTGTTACAGGCCAGATAAAGATGCTCGGCGAAGCAATCACCTAGTATACATTTGGTCTCACCGACGCAGTGAAGACACATCGGGAACACCAGATGCAATAGGCTAGGTTGGAGGAGATGCAAGTGAAGTTCTGTCTCACTTGAAAGGACTGTTTAGGGCCCCAAATGGAGATGAGGGAGGTGGTGTGTGGGCAGGTGTTGCATCTTTTACAGTTACAGAGGAAGGTACCAGATGGTTGGAGTGGTTGGTAGGGAGTGTGGTGCAAATTAAGGAGTGGCAAAGGGAATGGTCCTTGTGGAAGGCAGAGAAGGATGGGGGGTGGAAGATGTTCTGAGTGGTGGGGTCGAATTGGAATTGGCAAAAGCGTTTGAGAATGATACATTAGATGCAGAGGCTAATGGGGTAGAAAATGATGACAAGGGGGACCCTACCTTTCTTATGTTTGGAGGTAGGGGTGGTTAAGAGCTGTGTAGTGGAAATAGAACATAGGAACATTACAGCACAGTACAGGCCCTTCGGCCCTCGCTGTTGTGCCGACCTGTCATATCGATCTCAAGCCCATCTAACCTACACTATTGCATGTACGTCCATATGCTTATCCAATGACGACTTAAATGTACCTAAAGTTGGTGAATCTACTACCGTTGCAGGCAAAGCATTCCATTCCCTTACCACTCTCTGAGTAAAGAAACTACTACCTCTGACATCTGTCCTATATCTTTCACCCCTCAATTTAAAGCTATGCCCCCTCGTGCTCGCCGTCACCATCCTAGGAAAAAGGCTCTCCCTATCCACCCTATCTAACCCTCTGATTATTTTATATGTTTCAATTAAGTCACCTCTCAACCTTCTTCTCTCTAATGAAAACAGCCTCAAGTCCCTCAGCCTTTCCTTGTAAGACCTTCCCTCCATACCAGGCAACATCCTAGTAAATCTCCTCTGCATCCTTTCCAAAGCTTAAACATCCTTCTTATAATGCGGTGACCAGAACTGTACACAATACTCCACATGCGGCCGCACCAGAGTTTTGTACAGCTTCACCATAACTTCTTGGTTCCGGAACTCGATCCCTCTATTAATAAAAGCTAAAATGGAGCAGGTGCGGTGGAGGGCTCTCTGGATGACAGGGGAGCAAAAAGAGCATTATTTGAAAGAGGCAGACATCCAGGATGCTTGGGAGTGGAATGTCTCCAGACTGTTGAGCTGCAGGAAGTGCAGCTACCAATTCGTGCACAGCAAGCTTCCACAAACAACAATGTATTACTAACCAGCCTATCAGTTTCTATGATGTTGTTTCATGGATTAAAGTATCTTTCCATTCTCAAATATTGCCATGGAATCTCTTGCATCTACCCAACAAAAGTACAAGAAACCTACATCAAACATCTTATCTGAAAGAAGGCACCTCCAACAATGGAGAATTCGCTCATTACTGATCCTCTGACAATGCGGCACTTCCTCTGTACTAAACATCCGATGGTGCATCACTCCCTCGGTACTAACAATCCGAGAGTGCAGTACTTTCTCAATATTGACCCTTCAACAGTGCACGACTCCCTCAGTACTGACCCCCTGACTATGTGGCACTTGCTCAGTACTGACCCTTCAACAGTGTAGTACTGCCTCAGTACGGACTCTGCAACAATGCAGTACTTTCTCAGTACTGACCCTCTGGCATTGCAATGGTCCCTCAGCACAAAAATCACCAACTGTTACTGCGAACTGAACTGCTGTGAGTGTGTACAAGGGAGGCAGGGTGCACAATGGGGGTAGAATTAGCTAGTGTTTGTACAGTGAGTAAGTGTGTTTCCAGTGGGCAAGGGTGTTCAATGGTTGAGTGCACAGCGAGGGTGAACAATGGGTATGTATTTGGTAAGTGTGCAGTGAGGGTTTACAGGTAGGAGGGTATGCAGTGATTGAGGGTGTAGTGTGAGGTTGCGTACAGTGAGGGTATGCAGTGAGAGGTTGAGTACAGTGAGGGTAATCAGTAAATGAGAGTGCGTACAGTGAGTATGTATAGCCTTCTCTGTCGGTCTCTACTTTTCTGTCCGTCTCCTGCGGAAACAATGTTTCTCTCTCGCGGACTTGGACACTTTGTATCCCGGGCCCTGGCACTTACCTGAAGCCGGGGTCACCGTCAGCCTGGAGCCCCAAGAGGGAAAGGGAGAACGCGAGGCCCAGGCCAGGGACAATGGCCTTCAGGAACTGAGCTCCGAGAGAGAGAGAGAAGGCGGAAAAGAGAAATTAATCTAAAGAGGGATAGAGAGTAATGGCGGAATGAGGGAGGGAAATCAGCAAATAAACAGAGAGAATGACCAGGGAGCGAGAAAGAAAAAGGAGGAAAGTGAAAGGGAAGAAGAGAGAAGAAGTCGCGGGGGGGGGGAGACGGAGACGGGGGCTGGGAGAGATGGGGAGTGAGGGGGAAAGAGACTGGAGATGAGGGAGAATCACTGAAGAGGATTGGGGGAGAGACAGGGAAGGGGACGGTGTCGTGAGGGAGAGACAGGGGAGGGGAGGGTGGGGTAGGGGAGAGACTGGGGTGGGGGAGAGACTGGGGGGAGGGGAGGGTGGGGTGGGGGAGAGACTGGGGGGGAGGGGAGGGTGGGGTGGGGGAGAGACTGGGGGGGAGGGGAGGGTGGGGTGGGGGGGGAGGGGAGGGTGGGGTGGGGGGGGAGGGGAGGGTGGGGTGGGGGGGGAGAGACTGGGGAGGGGAGAGTGGGGTGGGGGGGGAGAGACTGGGGAGGGGAGAGTGGGGTGGGGGGGGGAGAGACTGGGGAGGGGAGAGTGGGGTGGGGGGGGGAGAGACTGGGGGAGGGGAGAGTGGGGTGGGGTGGGGGAGAGACTGGGGGAGGGGAGAGGGGTGGGGTGGGGGAGAGACTGGGGGAGGGGAGGGTGGGGTTAGGGAGAGACTGGGGGGAGGGGAGGGTGGGGTTAGGGAGAGACTGGGGGGAGAGGGGAGCGTGGGGTGGGGGAGAGATGGGAGGGGAGAGTGGGGTGGGGTGGGGGAGAGTGGGGTGGGGTGGGGTGGGGGAGAGACTGGGGAGGGGAGAGTGGGGTGGGGTGGGGGAGAGTGGGGTGGGGTGGGGTGGGGGAGAGACTGGGGAGGGGAGAGTGGGGTGGGGTGGGGGAGAGTGGGGTGGGGTGGGGTGGGGGAGAGACTGGGGAGGGGAGAGTGGGGTGGGGTAGGGGAGAGTGGGGTGGGGGAGAGACTGGGGGAGGGGAGAGTGGGGTGGGGTGGGGGAGAGACTGGGGGAGGGGAGAGTGGGGTGGGGTGGGGGAGAGACTGGGGGAGGGGAGGGTGGGGTTAGGGAGAGACTGGGGGGAGGGGAGGGTGGGGTTAGGGAGAGACTGGGGGGAGGGGAGGGTGGGGTGGGGTGGGGGAGAGACTGGGGGAGGGGAGAGTGGGGTGGGGTGGGGGAGAGACTGGGGGAGGGGAGGGTGGGGTTAGGGAGAGACTGGGGGAGGGGAGGGTGGGGTTAGGGAGAGACTGGGGGGAGGGGAGGGTGGGGTTAGGGAGAGACTGGGGGGAGAGGGGAGCGTGGGGTGGGGGAGAGATGGGAGGGGAGAGTGGGGTGGGGTGGGGGAGAGTGGGGTGGGGTGGGGTGGGGGAGAGACTGGGGAGGGGAGAGTGGGGTGGGGTAGGGGAGAGTGGGGTGGGGGAGAGACTGGGGGAGGGGAGAGTGGGGTGGGGTGGGGGAGAGACTGGGGGAGGGGAGAGTGGGGTGGGGTGGGGGAGAGACTGGGGGAGGGGAGGGTGGGGTTAGGGAGAGACTGGGGGGAGGGGAGGGTGGGGTTAGGGAGAGACTGGGGGGAGGGGAGGGTGGGGTGGGGTGGGGGAGAGACTGGGGGAGGGGAGAGTGGGGTGGGGTGGGGGAGAGACTGGGGGAGGGGAGGGTGGGGTGGGGAAGAGATTGGGGGGGGAGGGGAGGGTGAGGGGGGAGAGATCGGGGGGGAGGGGAGGGTGGAGTGGGGAAGAGATCGGGGGGGAGGGGAGGGTGGGGGGGGAGAGATCGGGGGGGAGGGGAGGGTGGGGTGGGGAAGAGATCGGGGGGGGGAGGGGAGGGTGGGGTGGGGAAGAGATCGGGGGGGGAGGGGAGGGTGGGGTGGGGAAGAGATCGGGGGGGGAGGGGAGGGTGGGGTGGGGAAGAGATCGGGGGGGGAGGGGAGGGTGGGGTGGGGAAGAGATCGGGGGGGGAGGGGAGGGTGGGGTGGGGAAGAGATCGGGGGGGGAGGGGAGGGTGGGGTGGGGAAGAGATCGGGGGGGAAGGGGAGGGTGGGGGAAAGAGAGACTGCGGTGGGGTTGGTGGGGGAGAGACTGGGGGGCAGGAATGAGAGATTGGGTGAAAGAGAGACTGTGGTGGAGTGGGGAGAGAGACTGAGCAGGAAATAGAGACTGGGGGGTTAGTGGGGAGAGCGGAGTGGATGAGGGATTCCCGGAGTGAGCGGTCCCTACGAAAGGCAGATAGGAGTAGGGAGGAAAATATCTTTTTGGTTTTGGAGTCGGATTGTACATGGTGGAAGTGGCGGATGATGTGCTAGATGTGGAGGTTGATGGGGTGATATGTGAGGACAAGGGGAATTCTGTCTTTATGTTTGTTCTGTGCGGTTTGAGGTCAGTAGAGCAGGAAATGCAAGAGATGTGGCTGAGGACATTTTTAATCACCGGAGGGGAAAGTCCTTGGGATAGGAGGATATCTATTTTCGAGATAAAAACCGAAGGAACTGTGGATGCTGTAAATCAGGAATAAAAACAGAAGTTGCTGGAAAAACTCAGCAGGTCTGGCAATATCTGTGAAGGAAAAAACAGTTAATGTTTCAGGTCCGGTGACCCTTTGGTTTTTTTTATATCTTCCAGAGACTGGGGGAATATGTGAGAGAGAAATGGGAAGAAGAAGGAAAAAGACAGAGATTGGGTAGGGGGGAGAAGAAAGACAGAGACTGGAGAGGGGCAGGAAGAGAGAGGTGCAGACAGGAGGTGAGTGCATGACTGGGAAAAGGAAATTGGAGGAAGGGAGAGAAAAATTAGCTGAAGAGAAAGTGATAAATGAGGAAGAGGGAGACTGAGGGAAAGAGGGAAAAATTGTTGATAAATTTCCAGGATCAGATGAGCTTTACCCCAGATAACAAGGTGTGGAGCTAGAGGAACACGGCAGGCCAGATAGCATCAGAGGAGCAGGAAAGTTGATGTTTCGGCCTGGACCCTTTTTCAGAGAAATGTAAGCTTTCCTGCTCCTCTGATGCTGCCTGGCCTGCTGTGTTCCTCCAGCTCCACACCTTGTTATCTCAGGCTCCAGCGTCGGCAGTTCCTACTCTCTCTGAGCTTTGCCCCAGAGTGCTTAACAAAGTAGCTATATAGATAGTTTAAGAGATAGTAGGAACTGCAGATGCTGGAGAATCTGAGATAACAAGGTGTAGAGCTGGATGAACACAGCAGGCCAAGCAGCATCATAGGAGCAGGAAGGCTGACGTTTCAGGCCTAGACCCTTCTTCAGAAATGGGGAAGGGGGTTCTGAAATAAATAGGGACAGAGGGGAAGGCGGATATAAGATGGATACGAGAGAGTTGCAGTGGGAGAGAGATCCACTGAGGCTTTTCCGGAGGGAGGAGGGTAACTGCTTCAAGATAGGCATCCTTAAAAGAGGCTTCGCACTGGGGTTAAAATTGTTTAAGAGATAGTAGGAACTGCAGATGCTGGAGAATCTGAGATAACAAAGTGTGGGGCGGGATGAACACAGCATGCCAAACAGCATCAGAGGAGCAGGAAGGCTGACGTTTTGGGCCTAGACCCTTCTTCAGAAATGGGGGAGGGGAAGGGGGTTCTGAAATAAATAGTGTCCAGGTCCAAAACGTCAGCCTTCCTGCTCCTCTGATGCTGTTTGGCCCTGTTGTGTGCATCCAGTTCTACACCTTGCTATCTCAGATTCTCCAGCATCTGCAGTTCCTACTATCTCTTGAACCCCACTGCGAAACCTCTTCTAAGGATGCCTACCCTAAAGTTGTTACCGTCCTCCCTCCAGAAAAACCTCAGTGGATCTCTCTCCCGCTGCAACTCTATCGTAATCTCTTCGACCTTGAAACTGCTCGACCGGTCTGTCTCTGTTCCATGTATCTTCTCCTCTATCCATCTTCTATCTACCTCCACCCCTCCCTATTTATTTCAGAATCCCCTTCCCCTCCCCCATTTCTGAAGAAGGGTCTCGGCCCGAAATGTCAGCTTTCCTGCTCCTCTGATGTTGCTTGGCCTGCTGTGTTCATCCAGCTCTACACCTTATTATCTTAGCTGTATAGATAGTGCATGTGTTGCTGTTATTTTTCAGATTTCTTTAGACTCTGGGATTATCCTGCTGATTGGAAGGCAGCAAATGTAATCCCACTATTTAAGAAGGGAGGAAGAGGGAGAATGGAGAAGTACAGACCAGTAAGTTTGATTTCAATTGCAGGGAAAATATTAGAATTTGCAATAAGGGATGTAATGAATGATCATTTAGAAAATACTGGCAAAGTGTGGCCAAATCAATGTGATTTTGAAAGGAAAGTCATGTTGGACAGTTTTAGCGTTCTTAGAAAATATTATGTGCAGAAAAGGAGATTTTCTGGACATGCCGTATTTGGATTTTCAGAAGATTTTCAATAAGGCTCCACACAGGAAGGTGGTAAAGAAAATTACAGTGTTAGGGTTTTGGAGAATTTGCTAATATGGATTGAGAAACATTTAATGGACAGAAAGCAAATAGTAGGAAGAAGACCACAAGATACAGGAACAATTAGGTCATTCGGTCCATCAAGTCTGCTTTGCCATTTGATCATGGCTGATATGCTTCTCACCCCCATTCGTCTGCTTTTTCCCTGTCACCCTTGATCCCCTTACTAATCAAGAACCTACCTATCTCTGTCTAAAATACACTCAATGACTTGGCCTCCACAGCTGTCTGGGGCAATGAGCTCCACAGATTCACCAACGTCTTGCTGAAGAAATTCCGCCTCATCTCAGTTCTAAAAGATTGTCTTTTCACCTTGAGCCTGTGTCCTTGGGCCCTGTTCTAATCTACTATTGGAAATATCATCTCCATGTCCATTCTGAAGGCGTCTCAGTATTCTGTAAATTTCAGTGAGATGTCTCCCCCCATCATTCTAAACTCCACTGAGTACAGACCTAGAGTCTTCAACTTCTCCTCATATGACAAGCCCATCATTCCCAGGATAATTCTTGTGAACCTCCTCTGGATCCCCTCCAATGTTAACATATCCTTCCTTAGATATGAAACCCAAAACTGCTCACAATATTTCCAAATGTGGTCTGATACAGTCTCATCTCTGGCACGGGGCGGCACAGTGGTTCAGTGGTTAGCCCTGCAGCCTCACAGCGCCAGGGACCCAGGTTCGATTCTAGCCTTGGGTAACTGTCTGTGCGGAGTTTGTATATTCTCCCCGAGTGAGAGTTAGACCATGAGTGGGACATTGCCCTTGGAAATTAGTGCCCAGAGACATCAGTCCCTGCGAAGAAGATCTTTGGACCTCAGAGTCATATGACTGGTTCTGTCCAGAAACTAAACTTATTCAAAATCACAAAGGGCTGAGCTAGTATAAATTGGAAGAAACTTTTTTCTACAGCGAAAGGTTAAAGGTCATATTTTAAATAACTGGCTGAAAATCCAGAAACAAGATTTTAATCACACAGTGAGTTGTGATCTGAACTGTGCTGACTAATAGAGCACTGGAAATAGATTCATTAACAAATTTCAAGATGGAGTTGGATAAAAACTCTAAAAGGGGTATCCAATTAGTCCCACTCCCCTTATAAAGACTTGTCACTGCAGACAGAATGAGCCAAATGACCCTCAATAATACACTATTATCTGATTCTTACAGTCAACTAATGTTAGTTCCTGTTACACCACGGGGTGGAGGTTCTTCTATTTCTGCAATGACAGGAAACTCATGCATGGAAAGTAACATCTTATGGTGGGAAAACTGTCTGAACATTTCATTGTTATGATCACAGACAGTTAATGAATCAATCAAATCATTCAAAATGGGTGATGAGATGTTTCTTCGGTTACTATTTTCTTTCCCAATAGTTGAAGATTCCAACATCCGAAACTAGATTCAAATGAAAATTTAACAGTCTGAAAGTTACAGCCACCATGTTTCCTTTTAGATGTAACTTACTTAAAAATTCAATCTTCAGCCTTTCTCAAAAGCTTGGGATCTACCAAATAATTTGACATATTCTAATGGCTCAAACTCCCACTATCAACATCTTGAGGGTTAACATTGACCAGAACTGAAATGAACCATCGGCTGGTGGTATAATAGTCATCCCACTGGACTATTGATCCAGAAGACCAAGCTAATAGTCTGAGAATATGGGTTCAAATCCAATCTCAGTTAATAAAACTTAAATCCAGAATCTATGCTGATTGTTGCCAAAACCCCACCTGCTTTGCTGATGCCCATTAGGAAATAAAACCTTACCTGATTAGGCATACCTCGAGATCCACTACAATTTGGTTGACTCTCAACCACCCTCTGAAATGGCTAGTAAGCCATTCAGTTTAAGGGCAGTTAGAGATTGGAAGCAGTCATTTGCTTCTCAGTGATCCTCATATACCATGAAAGAATAAAGGAAAAAAAACAGTGTCTACAAGAGGATGAAAATTCAATGTTGAATGACACACCTCCTGACTCCCAAAGTCTGTTCACTGTGTAGAAACCGTAATGAAGCATTTCAGCCAAGAGTTTTTGTTATTCGTTCAAAAGATATGGATCATGCTGGTTGGGCCAGCATTTATAGGCCGTCCGTAATTATCCACAAGAGGATGGTGATCCTATCCTTTGGGAGATAGCAAGAACTGCACATGCTGGAGTCAGAGGACACAGTTTAAAAATAAAGGGTAGGCCATTTAGAACAGAGTTGAGGAAAAACATCTTCACCCAGAGCGTGGTGGATATATGGAATGCTCTGCCCCAGAAGGCAGTGGAGGCCAACTCTCTGGATACTTTCAAGAAAGGGATAGATAGAGCTCTTAAAGATATTGGAATCAAGAGTTATGGGGATAAGGCAGGAACAGGATACTGAATGTGGTTGATCAGCCATGATCATAATGAATGGTGGTGCTGGCTCGAAGGGCCAAATGGCCTACTCCAGCATCTGTTGTCTATTGTCTATAAACACAGTGTGGAGCTGGAGGAACACAGCAGATCAGGCAGCATCAGAAGAGCAGGAAAGTCGACATTGGGTTAGGACCGTTCTTTTGTAGCCGCTATGTTTATGTGTCTGGTCCAGTTCAGTTTCTGGTTGATAGTAATCTCTATGATAATTGTAGTGGGGGATTTAGTGATGGTGATGGTAATAAACATCAAGGGGGTTATGATAAAATTCCTCTTGTTGTTGAACAACATTGCCATCTTGTGTGACGTAACTGTCATTTATTACCTGTAAACCCAAGCCTGGATATTGTTCAGGACTTGCTGCAATTTAAATGGTTTTGAACATTGTGTAATCATCAGCAGCATCCCAATTCTGACCTTATGATGACAGTGGAAATGGATGGGCATAGGACACTAGCCTGAGCAACTCCTGCAGCAGTGTCTTGGAGCTGAAATGAATTACATCCAAAAACCACAACCGTCTTCCTTTGTGCAAAGTATAACTTCAACCAGCAGAGAGTGTTTCTGCAATTCCCATCGACTCAAGTTTTGCTCTGTTAAACAGAAAAAGGGCAAAGAATGATGGATTTTTTCCCTGCATTATCTCCTTTTGGGGTCTCGTTCACCAGATATCTGTGGGTAGTTGCTGTGCTATGCAGGGTTTGATATGTTCAGTTACAGAACTAGGAGTTCAGGAAATCCTATTTCAGACTGTTGTCACCGGGACATTTCATTCAGAATCTTACCCTGTAGTGATACAGCAGCCCCTACTTTGTCTCAGGTGATCTAGTGGATCCAACCTAGGGTTGACTATTCTGATGTAGTGGATAAAGTCCAGTAGCCACCACAGCACCACTGAGGACATGATTGTCCAGTGGCAACAGGCAGCAGAAGCACTCTGGCTGGACTGGTGGGGAGATATTTGAGACAGATCTTTCTAGATTAGGAATTAAACCTGAACCTCCCTCATCCATGCAGCTGTGTCAAATTGTAAGGTATCATCTGAAAGATGGGCATAAGGTGGAATGATGCCCTCCACTCTTTCAATCTTCTATCAGGAAGTAAAACCAAGCCAACTGTTGTTCCATGTACCTGCCCTTTCACGTACGAGCTGGGCAAGTTTGATGTGTCAATTCAGGTTATACAAGACATTCCAAAAACTTAAGTTTACAGATGACACTGGAGTTCTGAGGAAGGGTCACCTGACCTGAAATGTTAACTCTGATTTTTCTTAACAGATGCTGCCAGACCTGCTGAGTTTTCCTGGCAGCTTCTGTTTTTGTTTCTGATTTATAGCATCCGCAGTTCTTTCAGTTTTCATTGAGTGTTGGAGTTGAGATGTCATATTGGGGCTATACAGGACATTGGCAAGGGCCACTTTTGGAATACTGCATTCAAATCTGGTCTCCCCATAATAGGAGTCATAGACATATACAGCACTGAAACAGACCCTTCCGTTCAACTTGGCCACAGCAACCAAATGTCCTATATAAATCTAGGGTATATATATTTGCCAGCATTTGGCCTATTTGGAAGGATGTGGTGAAACTTGAAAGGATGCAGAAATGACTTAAAAGGATGTTGCCAGGGTTGGATGGTTTGAGCTATAGGGACAGCTTGAAAGAGCTTTGGTTTATAAAATCACGAGGGGCATGGATAGGGTGAATAGCCAAGGTCTTTTTTTTCCCCCCAGGGTGGGGGGAGTCCAAAGTTAGAGGGCACGGGTTTAAGATGAGAGCGAAAAAGATTTAGAAGGCACCTAAGGGGCAAAGTTTTCACGCAGAGGTTGGTGCGTGCATGTTTGGAATGAGCCGCCAGAGGAAGTGGTGGAATCTGGTCCACTTGTAACATTTACAAAGGCATCTGGATGGGTACATGAATAAGAAGTGTTTAGAGGTATGTGGACCAAATGGGACTAGATTAATTAAGGATACTCGGTCGGTATGAACGACTTGGACCGGAGCGTCTGTTTCCATGCTATACAGCTCTATACTCCTGCCAGTCCTCCATTGTACAACCCACTTTCCTTCTGTCACCCATTCTTCTCTTTTCAGTCACCTCGCCACACTAGAAACAAAAAAAAACTCACGAAACGCACATGAAAAGCAAGGCATTATATTTATATATCGCCTGTCACACCGCGACCCCTCAAAAGTTCTTAACAGCCAGTAAACTGCCTTTTTAAAAATGCTGGCGACTGTGAAATGAGCAGCTACGTGCACAGCCACAAACAGCTGAGTAGTTTCAGACAGTTTGTGTCTGAATGAAGAGAGAAACCAAGATACTGGGAGATCCGAGATAATGGGAACTGCAGATGCTGGAGAATTCCAAGATAATAAAATGTGAGGCTGGATGAACATACTGGGAGATCCACTGTCCTGAGCTTCAGAGAAAGGTCAGACTGGACTGTGCTACCAAAGCGTAGCGCTGAACGAACACAACAGGCCGGGCAGAACTGAACAGTCCTGTGTCCCTGAACTCTGTGCCTGCCCCTTTAAGGACAACAGCCACAGGGATTGGCCAAGAACATCGATATCACTTCGGCCGCAAACACCAATCAGAGAGCGGCATCCGGCGGCCAGCCAATAGGCATGGACGAATGTGTGCTGACGTCATGGGAAATCCCCGAAGCCCCAACACGCGCTGGTAATCGACAGAACCAGGGGATTTCCAGAGGGAGGCAGACACACACACACAAGAGAAAGAAAAACATCTCCCAGACAATTATCAGAGAACGGGACCCAGAAGATAAAGAAGGACACACGCACACAGTGAACTGTAACCAGAAATCTGTATAGGATCCACAATTTTCAGAGAGAGAGAGAGAGGACGTAACAGACCCATCCAGGGGACAGAACACGAAGTGAGGACAATACAAACAGAGGGTCACACAGAGAGAGAGGGAGAGCGAGAGAGAGACAGCAGGATCCAAGAACAGGACAGAGAGAGAGGGGGTGGGCAAGCGGACGGAAAAGAAAGAGGACAGGACACCAACACTCAGGGGATTTCCAGAGGGAGGGACGGGAGGAGAGTAGCATAGGGCATACTCAGACAGAAGACCAAGACGGAACATAGCACAGGGAGATCAAGAACTCTGCTGAGAAGCAAGGATTGGCGACAGAGAATCGCGAGAGAGCCGAAGCCCACAGGGGATCAAGACCGTCAGCGGAAGAATTCAAGTAGCGAGGAATCGGGGTGGAGGAAGAAGCAGTTGGAGCCGGATGACTGAACTCTGAAGCCCCATCAGGTAGGGTTTGGAACCAGGCTGCCGTCCCAGTGACAGGACTGGAGGCAACTCGCACACACTGCGTGGTGGGGGGCTGCTGTAAGTGTTTTATTCTGCTTCAGAGACCAGCCGCCTCACACCCCGCGCAGTTAACACCGCCGCAGTTAGACAGTTTCGTCAAAAGCGTGATTCCCGCAGACAACCCGGTGCTCAGGAGACGCCTTTGGGCACTGGTCTCAGCTAGATCATTGAGACTGGGTTTGAATTCCAACCAGATCTCAGCTGGATGTCACCTGAAGCTACAGGGTGGGAGAGCAAGTGCCAGCCTATTGTACTCCTGATAGGTAGTAAATAGGTAGTGAGGGAAATTAGCCTCCTTAGAAAGGACAAAATCTTTCACTAACTTCAGCGTCAGGACGGTGGCTCCGTATTTAGATATTTTAAATCAATCTTCAGTGATACTATGACACACCTCTGGAATAGGTGGGACTTCTGACCCCTGGTCCAGAGGTAGGGGCAATACCACTATACCATAACGACCTATAATAAGAACCTGCTTAGACATGTAATGGCACATCTTTGATGGGACCTGAACCTGGGCCTTCTGGCCTAGAGATAGGGACAACACCACTGTGTTACACAATGATCCTTAAAGCGCATGACACCTTAAGATGCTCAATGTATTTCACACATCGCTGTACATGCAATAAAATGTCGGCTGGTTTCTTGGCGGGCTTTCCCCATTGCTGCAATGTGGAATTGAGTCATAAAAGGCCTGGAAGTCCCAGTTTTGATTCCCAGGCTGTCAGATTAGATCCTCTCAGTCTAAGCACCACTAAGGTGACTATAATTGACTTCTGAGTCAGGAATGGACAAATCACTCAATCCTATTGATGGTGACTGTCTTTCACTCTCTGCCTGCCAGCAGACAAATATTTGACAAAGAAACAACTCTATTTTGTTATGCTGGCCTCCATTGTCAAATAGCCTGCTGGTGCTAACCTTGCCTTGGTCAATAATTCTGAGGACAGAATTAGAGGCAGCATCTACTTTGAAAGAAATTCGACAACAATTGTTTATTGCTAATGACACAAGACTATGCTGAATGCTCATTAGCTGCCGCAATTCCTACATTAAGTATTTACTCGGTGGTAAACTGCTTTGGGATTCTGGAATTGTGAAAGGCACGATACAAATGTAATGCTTTCCTTCTAGAATTAGTGTCACTTCCTGATAAACATCTGATCCCTATCGTTTCTAACTATCTTTTGACAAAGACACTCAGTATTTTGGATGTGATTTCTGCATCTGACTGATATATTATTTCAAATTTTGTGAGATAAGCATTACGGTAAACCTATCAAATGTGTTTGGGTTAAATTTCTGAGTCCTGAGGTTTTATTCTTGCACACGGTGGACTTAGCTGAGAAAAATTGAGTTTGAGTTTCTGGATTCACCTGTTGGTTCAAGCCTGGTAAGACGCAAATATCTCCAGTCTATACAGCTGGGCAAAGTGGCAAAATATTGATTAAAGTCTTTTACCCCTTCATAAATTTGTCCTGATTTAAAACTCTGCTTTGTACTCCACCCTGATCAACACTGCCTCCTGCTTCAACAATGTTTTGATTTCAAAATTCACACCTTTGTGTTCAAATCTCCCTGTATGCTCACCATTCCCAATCTCTAACCTCCTCCAGGTGTGCAACTCTCAAAATCTCTGTCACTTCAATTCTGGCCTCTTGCACCTCCTCACTTCAATCTCTCCAGCATTGGTTTCATGCCCCCAACTGCCTGAGGTACAAAACGTCTGCAATTCCCTCCATAAATTGCCAAACTTTTCCCTTCTCCAAAAATCTTATCTAAATCAAACCTTAAATCTACCCAATTCTGTCCCACTCTCTTCTGATGTAGCTGAATGTGAGATTTAATCTGATAGTCTTAACCATGTTCAATGCAGATTTTCTTATGAGCAGAATTTAGCTGTTGAGACTTAGGAGGGGCAGCTGACATGGAGGTATCATGATAGTCACTGAGGTGAAATCATCACTGAATCACCTCTGACATGTATGTGGAATTTCTGAAGACATCTGAGAAATTTTCACACACTTCGTGTGGAAAGAAAAGTCATCTCACAAGATGGGGAGGGAAATGAGAAACAGAGATGAGATGAAGATAACAATCTGGGATTGAATGAATTTAGCAGTGGCCCTAGGGCATGAATGTGCTTTAACAAAGACCAAAGCAATAGTTGCCCAAGATTAAAATAATAAGCAAGGATACGATGTGGTTTGTGAAATGGTAAGTAAGACGTGAGGATTTAGAGATTCATAAAAATATAATTTATTGAAAAAACACACTCTGGTACAAATAATGATCAAAATGGCAAATAGGACTTTGCAACATTTGGAAATAAAATCATATGACAGCACTGCAACTATTTGGGGTGTTTTGATATCCATGTTCTAAAGAATCCATTGGCTTTTGATGAATAAATACAGGAAATGTAGACCAAATAGTAAAACTCTATTGAGCCTGAGGAATCCAGACGATATATTGATGGAGCTGATAGATTGAAATGTAAATCAAATTGTGGGGATTTAGATAAGGCTGTGGAATACAAATGTGCAGAGGCCATGGTAAATGAATATAAACCATTGATTACATTGTAGTTAGGAGATATTGTATCTAGCTGCATTTGAAGGAAGATGTTGAGGTCACAGAGAGGTCGACTTGAGCAATGCAGATAGATGACCATTTAGCTGTGAATCAGGGGGTTACAGTCTCAATCCTGAATCAGGTCTTGTTAGGTTCAAGTATAACTCCTGGAACCTGACTATGTCATTCCAGCACTGCAGCATTCAGATGAGATGTTAAACTGTCATTTTATGGTAGCTGTAAATGGTCGAGTAACACCATTCTGATGGAGTGCCAGGGGAGTTTATTTACTCCTTGAGCAACAACGCTAAAACAGATGATTGAATCATTGCTATATTGCTGTTTATACAATCTCCTTTGCATACATTGCAACACTGACTTCATTTAAGAAATACATAACTGGGTCTTTTTTAATAAAAGAACTAATAATATGACTTCCCTATCATTATGAAAGACATGATATAAATGCAGCGATTTTTTTTCCTCTATGGCTGGAGAAGCAAGAAGACTTTTCATTGGGAGAAGGACAGGGTAAGAGGATATCTGATAGGGCGCCCCAAAACAGGAGCAGAATCAGGGAAAAGCTTTCATTTGGCAGGAATTCAGTATTTGAATAGAATAAATTGAACATCATGACCAGATCAGTTAAAGTTAGAGTGGGCACATGTTCAAGTAACAACCAGTGGTGCTCACAGTGCTCTGTGTATCTTAATGGCAGATGTCTGTTCAAGCAGCATGCTCATGACTTCTGTAATAACTGTATCAGTTATGGTCTTTAACACACATCCACAGCATAAGGAGGGAATGAACATACATGTCTCCAAGTCCATCAATATATGTATGGAATCCCTGAAACTAGCCAGTCAGAATTCCAAATGATTCGGCACCAGATGGGATTAATCTTTGAAGACAGGGCTCAGCATTGCATGGTAGAGGAGCTGCTGCAATGAGATCACCATGATATTATCCTTGGCCAGTAGTACTTCACCTTCAGGATCTTCCAACACATTCCATACCACTTAAAAAAAAGTCTCCTCAGTTGGCTGTTGTGCTGTTCAGTGTAGCTATTTCTATTTGGTTAGACCTGAAGTAGATTCACATTCAGATCAGTAAGGACAGTATATCCAACCCAGCACTGTCCCTAGATTGGATGTGTTTGCTGGGAGCAGTATAAAAGGAGGTTTACTTTGCATTTAACTCTGTGCTGCCCTGGTCCTGGGAGTGTTTGTTGGGGGCTGAGTTGAAGGAACTTTACTTTCAGTTTAAAAGAGAAGAGGGAGAACAAAGAACAAAGAAAATTACAGCACAGGAACAAGCCCTTCAGTTCTCCAAGCCTGCACCTACATGCTGTCCGTTACAACTAAAACCCCCTGCCCTTCCAGGGACCATATCCTTCTATTTCCATCCTATTCATATATTTGTTAAGATGCCCTCTAAAAGTCACTATAGTATCTGCTTCCACTATCCCCCTGGCAGCGAGTTCCAGGCACCCACCATCCTCTGCATTAAAAAAAACTTGCCTCGTACATCACCATTAAACCTTGACCCTAGTAACTGACTCTTCCACCCTGGGGAAAAAGCTTCTGACTGTCCGGTCTGTCCATGTCCTTCATATTCTTGTGGACCTCTATCACGGCCACCTTCAACCTTTGTCATTCCAGTGAGAACAACTACTTTTTCTCCAACCTCTCCTCATAGCTAATGTCCTCCATACCAGGTAACATCCTGTTAAATCTTTTCTGTTCCCTCCCCAAAGCCAGCACATCCTTCTGCTAGTGTGGCGACCAGAATTGAACACAATATTCCAAATGCAGCCTAACTAAGGCGCTATAAAGCTGCAACATTATCTGCCAAGTTTTAAACTCAGTGCCCCGGCCAATGAAGTCAAGCATGCCAAATGCCTTTTTGACTACCTTCTCCACCAGCGTTGGCACTTTCAATGACCTATAGAGAGCTTTACTCCCTGTCTAACCCCATGATGTTCCTGTCCTGAGAGTATTTGATGGGGGCAGTACACGGGGTTTTACTTTCAGTTTAAAAAAGTAGAGGGAGCTTTAATCATACAATCCTTACAGAGTGGAAGCAGGGCATTTGGCCCATCAAGTCCACACCTACCCTCCTAAGAACATCCCACCCAGGCCCAACCCATTCCTGTAACCCTGCGTTTCCCCACAGCTATTCCACCTTCCCTGCACATTCCTAGTCACTAGGGGTAATTTAGCTTGGCCAATCCACCTAACCTGCACGTCTTTGGACTCTGGAAGGAAACTGGAGCAGCTGGAGGAAACCCATGAATCCATGGGGACAGTGTGCAAACTCCACACAGTTGACGAGGGTGGAATTGAACCCAGGTCCCTGGCTCTGTGAGGAAGCAGTGCTAACCACCATGCTGCCCACTGTACCCATCCCACTGTTGTCCAGATCCTGAGATTTCTTGATTGGAACAGTGTAGGAGGGTTGTACTTTTAGTTTACTTCCTGTTTAAGTGTAGAGGAAGCTTCAATCCATATCCAACTACGTGTTGTACTTGTCCTGGGGATATTTGATGGGGACAGTGTAGAGAGAACTTTACTCTTTACTCTCTATCCACCCCTGTGCTATGCCTGTCCTGGGAGCTTTTGGGAGGTGGATGTCAGAAGTGGGTGAAAAGTTGTTCTGTTTTTGACATCACATCCTCACCATTGAACACGGAATTAAAAGTCATGCCATTTGATTTGTGTAAACCACACCAGCTTCCTATTTCATTCAGAACTGATTCTTCTAAAAGTTAGACTTTGGCCTTCTGCAATATTTCAAATTAGTCATTCTATCACATCTTATTGGCAAAGCTTCAACACCCTGAGAAGAAGGAAGTTTAAAAAATCTCTTCCTTCAGCGTGGAGGGAAATTCCAGGCCTATTTGCCTGAAACAGACTTAGGGCAGTAAAGATGCAAAACTTTAGGAAGTGAATTTATTCAAACCACACAAGCCAGGTATTAGGAATACACACACCCAGCTCATCAACATGATCCCATCCTCATATAAAGATACAACCACCCATTTATACCAATTCATAAATCTGCTTTTTCAAAAGAAATGTCCAAGGGAATGTGGGCATTTCTGGTAGAGTCAAAGGTTATTACTCATTCCTAACTGGCCACAAGAAAGTATTGGTAAGTTGCCTTCTCAAACTGCTGTAGTCCACATGTTGTAGGTAGACCTACATTGCCCTTGGGGAGGGAATTCTGGGTTTTTGACCCAGCAACAGTGAGGGAGCAGCGATATATTTATGAGTCAGAGTGGTGAGTGTCTTGGAGGGAACTTACAGCTGGTGGTGTTCCTATGTGCTGACATTGTCCTTGTAGATGGCATTGGTTGAGGGTTTAGAAGATGCTGTTTAAAGAGCATCGGGCAGTTTCTGCAGTGCATCTTGTAGATAGTACCCACTGCTGGGGAAGAGAGTGAATAGCACCACATCTACAAAGCAATCAGGTGGATGGTCTTGTTGTGGATAATATCAAGCTTCTTGAATGTTGCTGGAGCTGCTAGTATTTTATCATACTCCTGACTTGTGCCTTATAGATTGTGGACAGGCTTTCGAGAGTTGGGGATGAATTAGTCTCTGTAGAATTCCCAGCTTCTAGCCCAATTTTATTGCCACCATACCGTATGCGACGGAGGAAGGGTCATATCGGACTCTAAACATTAACAGCACATCTTTCTCCACAGATGTGCTTGACCAGCTGGGTTTCTTCATCAATTTTTGTCTTTATTTCCAACTTAGAGTCGTATTTTCATTTGTTTGTATATGTTATTTGTTCATGTATATTGCTGGTCAATCATAACCCCCACCCCACAGGATGTTGGTAGTCATGAATTCAATGATAGCAATATTCAAATGATAATCAAAGGGCAATAGTTAAATTCAGCCTTATTGGAAATGGTTATTGCCTGGCACTTGTGTGGCACAATGGTTGTTTGCCATTTGTTAACCCAAGCCTGGACATTGTCTAGTTCTTGCTACTTATAGACACTGGCTGAGGAGTCATGAATGCGGCTGAATATTGTACAATTCTTCCTGTAAAGATAATTGATTAGGCAACTGAAGATGGCTGAGCCTAGAACACTACCCTGACGATCTCCTGCAGAGATGTCCTGGAACTGAGATGACTGACCTCCAACAGCCACAACTATCTTCCTTTGTGCCACCTGTGACTCCAGCTGGCAGAGGATTTCCTCCCTGATTCCCATTGGCTCCATTTTTGCTCTTGCTCCTTGATGCCACACTCGGTCAAGTATAAACTTGATATCAAGGATGGTCACTCTCACCTCATCTCTGGACTTCAGGTCTTTTAATCATGTTTTGTTTCAAGGTTGTAATAAGGTCATGAACTGAGCAGCCCTGGCCAGACCCAAGCTGTGTACCAGTGGTCAGGCTATTGCTGCTTGATGACACCTTCCATCACATCACTGATGATTGAGAGTAGACTGATGACTTGGGGCAACATGGTGGTTCAGTGGTTAGCGCTGCTGCCACACAGCTCTTGGGACCAGGGTTTAATCCACCATCGAGTAACTGTTTGTATTGAGTTTTCAAATTCTCCCTTGTCTGCATGGTGTTTCTTCCATGTGCTCCAGTTTCCCCTCTCAGTCCAAAGATGTGCAAGTTGGGTGGATAGGCCTGCTGAATTGCCCACAGTGTCTAGAGGTGTGTAGGTTGGGTAGATTAGCCATGAGAAATACAGGGTTACAGGAAATTGTATGGACTGGATCTAGATAGGATGTTTTTTGGAAGGATAGTGTGAACCCAATGGGCTGAACGGCCTGCTTCCACACTGGATTCTATGTTGGGCAGTAGTTGCCCGTGTTGAATTTGTCCTGTTTTTGTGTACAAGACACACCTGGACAATTTTCACACTGTCAGATTGATGCCAATGTTGTAGCTGCACTGGAACACATGGCTAAGGGCACAGCCCGTTCTAGAGCAGAATCCTTCAGTATTATTGCCAGAATGTTGTCAGGGCCCATAGCCTTTGCAGTATGCAGTGCCTCCAACATTTCTTGGTGTCACTTGTGTGAATTGAACTGTTCAAAAACTGGCATCTGTGAGGCTGAAAGAACTGCAGATGCTGTAAATCAGGAACTAAAATAGAAGTTGCTGGAAAAAATTGTGGATGCTGGCTGAGGAAGGGTCAACACACCGAAAGTATTAATTCTGATTCTTTTCTTCATATATCTGTGAGGCTGAGATGGATTTAGCACTCTGGATGAAGATTGTTGTGAATGTTTTGGCCTTATCTTGTAAACTGATGTTTCCTCATTGAGGATGGCGCTATTTGTGGAGTTTAATTTTTCACCACCATTAACAATTGGATGTGGCATGACTGTGGAGTTTAGATCTGATCCTTTGGTTATGGGATCACTTAACTCTGTCTATCACTTGCTGCTTATACTGTTTGGCATACAAGTAGTCCTGTTTGATATCTTCACCGGGTTCGCAGCTCATTTTTGGGTTTGCCTGGTGATGCTGCTGGCAAGTCCATTGATCCAAGGTTGATAACCGTGGTTTGATAAAACAAGGAAGGGTATTCTTAATATGAAGACGGGACTTCATTCCAGAAGGACTGTGCGTTGGGCACTCTTATGATACTGCTATAGGCAGAAGTATCTGCAGCAGGCAGATTGAGGATGACATCAAGAAGATTTTGTCCTCTTGTTGGTTCCCTCAGATCCAGTCTAGCAGTAATGTCCACGTAGGCTCAATGGTCTACCTGGTCAGTTGTGATGCTGAAAGCCACTCCTGGTAATGGAAGTTCCCCCACCTAAAGTACATTCTGTGCCCTTGCCACCCTCAGTGCATTCTCCAAATGGTGCTCAATATAGAGGTGTACATGGTAGTTATGTGGAGATTTCATACCATTATTTAGCCAGATGCTCTGAGATGTAACGGTGTCTGAAGTCAATGTTGACAACTCCCAGGGCAACTCCCTCCTGACTGTATACCATTGTGCTGCCCCCTCTGCTGGGTCTGTCATGCTAATGGCACAAGACATATCCAGGGAAGGTAACGGTGACATCTGGGACAATGTACGGTATGATTCCACTGTGGCAGGGCTGTTTTTTGACTAGACTATGGGACAGGTCTCCCTAGTTTCAGCACTAGACCCAAAATGTTAGTAAGGAGAACTCTGCAGGTCGACGGGGCTGCCTTTCCCATTGTCATTTCTGGTACTTAACGCCAGGTGTTCCATCTGATTCTGTTCATGCATACCCCACCTCACCAATATAATCCTACCCTCTGACATGACACACTTAACTCAGCAAAAGACAACATTGGATTGTATTGCAAGATAACAAGGTGTAGACCTGGATGAACACAGCAGGCCAAGCAGCATCGGAGGAAAAAGAAAGCTAATGTTTTGGGTCTAGAGTGTGCCAATCATCAGCCTTCCTGCTTCTCTGATGCTGCTTGGCCTGCTGTGTTCATCCAGCTCTACACCTTGTTATCTCAGATTTTCCAGCATCGGCAGTTCCTACTATCTCTGTTTGGATTGGATTGTGTTGCGTATGTTTCACATTCTTGTTGCTTTTGTCTCTGATAACTCCATGGACAAAGACGTCTGTGGCACTTTGCCATCTGTGGTCAGGCAAGTAAGGATTGCACCGCTGAAGCCTGAAGTTGGCATTTCCCTGCAGCACTAGGGAGTGCTTCACTGTTGGAGCTGATGTCTTTTGGATGACACATTACTCCAAGCCTCTCTTTGCTCTCAGTGGGACTGACAAGATTTTGTAGTGCAATTTTGGAAATAAATAATTCAGCTTTGTTTATTCTGGTGCCTGGCCAATATCTATCCCTCAACCAACATGCTGAGAAGGGATGATCTGGTTTTCACCACACTCCAGGGTATAATAGCTAGCTTTATTCTTTCCTTCATTTACAGGATGAGAGCTTTGCTGGCCAAGCAATATTTATTGTCCATGTCTGACTGTCCAGAGGGTAGTTCAGAGTCAACCACATTGTATTGCTGTGAGCTATGCGCCCGTTGCATTTCCTACATCAGCGATTGCACTTCAAAAGTGTATCATCGGATGTAGGATAATCTGACACTTTGTGATAGTGTGAATGGAGCATTATAGATATGCCAGTTTGTTTTTTGATTGCTTTTATGCTTTTGGGTTATTATTCTGAATAAGGGTGGCATTGGCTGATATTGATGCTGGCATCATGTTGGACATTGTTGACAATACAATTGATGCAAGATGGATGGGAAACAGCTCTGAGAGAGGTTGTGTTAATACATCTTTGCCTGAAAAGAAGCGTGACAAGATGGTGCTGTCAGAAAACATTGCATTCTCGCGAAGGAGATATCTTTTGTGCCCCAGTTTCTCTCATTGAGGATGCAGAATGTTGGATTATGAGGAGAGATAGACTAGGCTTCTGTTTTGTTGAATACAGAGGATTAAAGCTTGATTAATTGGAGCTGTTAAAGATGAATAAATGAGTTGACATGGTGGATGAAACTGATTTCCCCTGATGGGGGTTTCCAGAGCAGGGAGGTATCAACTTAGAATTTGAGCTTGGCCATTTGCGGTAATATCACACAGCCTTTCTGCACAGATGGCAGGTTAGGAATCTGGAATTTCTTCAAAACAAAGCTGTAGATTCTGGGAATCCTTTCAAAACTGTAAACTATATGAACTGATTTTTGTTATGCAAGGTTACAAGACTAAGATGGAGATACAAATTAAGATACATGTCAGCATGATCTAATTGAAAGATAGAACAGGTTTGATGGGTTGAATGGTCTTCCCTGTTCTGAGTGACATGTTTGAGAGGGGATCTGACACACAATGAATCGTAGAAAGCATGCATCCAAGTTCAGCGAGTAATCAGGAAGGTAAATGAAACACTGGCCTCCCTTTCAACATGGATCGGAATATAACAATGACATGCAAACACATAGTGCTGGAGAAACTCAGCAGGTTAGGCTGCATCTGTGGAAGGAGAAGCAGGCAATGTTTCCAGTCCAGTATGACTTTTTATCAATTCTGACTTGAAATGTTAACTGTTTCTCTCTCCATAGATTCTACCAAACCTGCGAGTTTCGACAGTATATTTGTTTTAGATTTTCAGTACCTGCCGTGTTTTGTCTCTGTAATATTGATACCCCCAAAATGATCTCAGTAAGCACATGCACCATATTCATACCAATACTGCAGCAATGTCATTCCATCCTGTTCACTCATATTTATTGTGCTTATTTGAGTGTGGCCATGTTTGTTACTGGCAGAGTGTTTCACAAAGCGTACATGAGCAATAAGAACTTTTTGGGGATGTCCAGAGGCACAGTCAGTAACAATAGGGCAATCTTGCTAAAACTATATAAGGTACAAGTCAGGCCAGACCTTATCTAAGGAATAATATGTTGGCTTCGGAGACATAGGTTGTAGCTGTATTTGTTGAAGTTTAGAAGAATGAGAGGTGAGCTTATTGAAACATAAAGGATTCTTAGGGACTTGACAAGGTAACTGTAATGGAGATGTTTCCTCTGGTGGGAGAATTAAGGAGCACAGGGCATTATCTCAGAGTGAAGGGCTGCACATTTAGACAGATGAGAATAAATTTCTTCTCTCAGCAGGTTGTGTATCTGTGGAAGTTGCTACTGCAGAGGGCTGTTAAGCTGGGTCATTAAGTATATTCTAGGTTTTGAAATATAGATTTTTAATCAGTAAGGAAATCAAGGATTATGGGGAAAAGCAAGAAAATGGAGTTGAGGATGATCAGATGATCCTATTGAACGGTAGAGCAGACTTGATGGGTTGAATGATCTGCTTCTCCCATGTCTTATGGTGTTATAGACAAACACATGGCCTGTCAGCAGGAGGAACAACTTTTACCAATAGAATCTGCTTTAGCCAGAGTTTTCAGGCTAGTTTCCAAATTGTTATCCAGTAATGTCAGCACAGCAAGCAATGAAATCTTAAACCTTCAGATTCCTTTTTGTTTCTTAAACCTTTAGGTCTCCACTGACTACTGGTAAAACCCTCTTTCCCTTGCCGACCTGCTCCCTGTTTGCTGTATCAGTTAAAATGGGTGGGAAAGGCTCTGATTTGCATTTTCAGTTGAGTAAACAGTTGGGGAAAGTCCCTTAGTTCCTCAGAATTGAATCTATCAGATAATAAAACAATCATTTACATGAATCTGAACAATGAAAGTGTGGGAGATAGTAGGAACTGTCGATGCTGGAGAATCTGAGAATAACAAGGTGTAGAGCTGGATGAACACAGCAGGCCAAGCAGCATCAGGAGCAGGAAAGCTGACGTTTCAGGTTGAGACCCTTCTTCAGAAAACGATTTCTGAAGAAGGGTCTCGATCCGAAACATCAGCTTTCCTGCTCCTCTGCTGCTTGGCCTGTTGTGTTCATCCGGCACTACACCTTGTTATCAATGAAAGTGTGGGATCAGTTGTCTTATGTGGTCTGTGACTTGAAGCTATTCAATTTGAATTACTGGCAAAAGATGGAACAACTTCCAGGAGGCAGCAGCTACTGTTCCTGATCATTAGAGGGAAAGAATCTTTCAGCTGCATTGACTCAGTCCATTTTAAAACAGCAACCAAATGATCAAAAATTATTGAACTTCTTGGAATTGTAACTTCTCCTGATTATGAAATACAAGATACTTTTTCTTTGTTTCTTCTTTTATGGAGTTAATGATTATTGAGGTTGTGAGCTGAGACTCAAAACTTTCTTGCTCTACAAACACTCCATGGCCACAAAATTCCTCAACTCTTTAAAAGACAAAGTGAAGCTTCCTCTGCTCTCCTAAAGTGAAATTAAAGCCTTCTCAACACTTACCCCATCAAACACTCCCAGGACAGAGACAGCACAAGGTTAGATGTACAGTAAAACTCTCTCTACTGTTCTAAACTAAAAGTAAAGTTTTCTCAACTATCCCCAACAAACACTCCCCAGGACAGGGCTAGCACAGGGTGAGATACAAAGTAAAGCTTTCTCTACTCTTGTCATCTAAAAGTAAAATACACTGTACTCTTTTAAACTGAAACTAAAGCTCCCTTGGGGTTAGATGCAGCATAATGCAATCTCTAATCTTTTAAACTGAAAGTAAAGCTCACTCTACCATGCACCAATAAAACACTCCAAGCATTGGGGGGATGCACAGGTTTAGATACAGATTAAATCTTCCTCTACTCTTCTAAATAGTAAGTAAAATTCTGTCTACACTGTCTCCATCAAACAGTTCCAGGACAAGAACTGTATGATGTTAGATATGGAGTCAAGTCTCCTCTACTCTTCTAAACTGGAAAGTAAAAAATCCCTCTGCTCCTTGCAACTGAAAGTAAAGCTCTCTCTATGCCTTTCCCATCAAATACTCCCAGGATAGGGGACAGCTCAGGGTTAAATTCAGAATTTTCAGGATTGCAGGCTGTTACTAGTCAGTGGTAGTATTTGGTTATCACTGCTTGTAATCATACACTAGACTTTGGGACCAGTTGGAATTATTTCCAAATTTTCTGATGACACCAAACTGGATGGGAATATAAGTTATGAGGACCATTCAAGGAGACTTCAAGAGGACTTGGGGAGTCAAATTGAATGGTTAAGAAGATGGCTAATGTGAAAGAATGTGAAGTTTTGCATTTTGATAGAACTAAACAGAAAGGCAGAATATTTCTTAAATGGTGAGAGATTAGGGATTGGGTCCTTATCTGTGAGCCACTAAAATTTACCATTTGGCATATAGTGAACAATTAGGAAGCCAAATAATGTGTTGCCTTTCATTTCAAGGATATTGGAGTACAGGAGTAAAAAGATCTTGCTGCAGTTATATAGGGCCTTGTAGAGCTATCAATTGGAATATGGATTTGGTATTCTTATTGGAAGGAGAATATACCATTGAAGGAGTACAGCAAAGATTCTCCAAATTAATGCTTGGAATGATGAGATAGACTTACGAAGAAGCTGGACCTAGATTCATTTAAAGTTCAAAGAATGAGGTGATTACACTAAAACTTACAAAATGTTCACAGGGTGTGTGTAGATAGTCATCAGTCAGTGGGAAACAGTCTCCAGAAAAGAGCTGGACATTTTAGACTGAGATGAGCAGGAATTGCTTCACTCGAACAACGGTGAATCTTTGAATTCTCTACCTCCGAATGTTGTAGAATGTTTAAGAAAGAAATTAACAAGTTCCTGGAGACTAGTAATATCAAGGCATATGTGGCTAGTGCAGGAAAATATTAGACAGCCTAAATTAATGGCGGAGCAGGCTTGGTGGGCCATTTGGCTTACTGCTGCTCCTACTCTTATGCTTCCATATGTCTCAATCTTTATTAAGAACAGCCCTATCAATAAATGATGTTGAATGCAGTCATTATGTGCTGAGCATCTACTCTGTATTGGTCTAATGTGTAAATAATCTCTTCCACGTGCCTGTGTGTGAGAAAGAGGAGGGAGGAGGGCAGTCTGACTGGGGTTTTAGAGTGGTATTGCCAGGGATTCTGAGTTCAAGGTAGGTCCTGAAGAGTGTTATGAAATTGGGGAGGTCATGGGGGTATTCTGAGATTAAGGGGGTCTTGGTGGGTGGGCAGATCTGAGTTTTCTGGGGGAGTTTCTGGAATAGAATGTGCCAGGAACTTTCAGCATGATGTTGCTGAAGTGGGTGGCCAGGTTTCTTGAAACAGTTACAAATTGTTCTCCTGAAGTCAGGGATTCAGCCACATCCAGAAGGAAACACAGGGTGAATTCACCTTCCAGCCCGCTGTCCGGGAGATTTCACACTGGGGCCACCTAATGCCAATACACCCAGAGGCTGGGGGAAAATGTGTACGATTGACTTGCTCTAGCAGTGAGCTGACTGAGTAGAATTTGCTTTCCCTGATATCACTTTCACACACGTAGGTGAGGAGGTGTAGGCAAATATTACGAAATAAATTTCATGTTTCTATCAAATGGGACAATTGCTGTCAACACTTTTCCTGGAACAACCAGGAGGTTTGTAAGAATAGAATTTTTGATAAAAACTCCCCCATATCTTAGTCTTGTTTTCACATGCGGAGGTGGTAACTAAACAGTCTCCAGGCTTTCAACATATCCAGCTACACAAGTACTGACACAGCTGCATCCATCCGGATAGCAATGTGGCTTTGATACTCTTTTGGAGGACTGGGGGGCAGGTCTCTCTGCCCCAAGGAAGGATAGTTTTACTGCCCAGAAGGTGGTTAATAAATGGGTTGAGCTTAGCTTGTCCTTATGGCTCAGTATGACAAAAATGGAGTTTAATATAAAGTTCAGGTACAGATTGCTGACGAAAGGATCTTTTTCTCGAAAGGTGAATCTGTCTCTGGTGAAACCATTTCCTGTGTGCTTGTTGTGAAAGGTATAGATTAGGTTGGGTGCAGCCAAACAATAGGAAACTCCTGCTCGATCAGAATCCACATCCTGTTGCTGGTAACCCGGGGGATTTCCTCCTTGCTCAAGCTTCACTCAGGTGCTACTCAGAACATCACAGCTGAATTAATCCAACATCAGGTCACAGGCCTCTTTACCCATCCAGCCACATGTTACGTGATTCCTCAAGTTTATGTGGATATCACTGGCTGGACCAGTATTTCTTGCCGATCCCGAGTTGCCCTTGAGAAGGTGGTGGTGATCTGCCTTTTTGAACCACCGCATTTCATCAGCTGTGGGTTGACCAACAATGCTGTTCGGAAAAAAATTCCAGGATTTTGACCCAGCAACACTGAAGGAACAGTGATGCATTTCTAAGTCAGCATGGTGAGTGGCTTGGAGGGGAACTTGCAGGTGGTGTTGTTTCCATGTATCTGATGTCCTTGTCAATCGAGATTGAAGTGGTCATAGATCTGGAAAGAAAAGCAGAAATTGCTGGAAAAGCTCAGCAGTCCTGGCAGCATCTATATAACGAAATTAGAGTTAACATTTCGGCTCCAGTGACTGTCCTCATAATGTAATGATTTACTGTCCAGGTTCCTTCCAAGACCAATATTGTCCACCTACAATCTGACCCCACCACCAAAGATATATTACCCTCCCCACCCCGATCTGCCTTTCATAGGGACCATTCTCTCCGTGACTCCCTCGTCTGCTCCACACTCCCCACTAGCCCTATCATTCACCATTCCTCTCATCGCCCGTCCCGGCACCATTCCCTGCAACTGCAGGAAGTGCTACACCTGTATCTACCCACCCCTCTCACCTCCATTCAAGGCACAAAACAAACCTTCCACATTAGAAAAGAGATAGTAGGAACTGCAGATGCTGGAGAATCTGAGATAACAAGGTGTGAAACTGGATGAACACAGCAGGAAAGTTTGACGTTTCAGGTCGAAGAAGGGTCCCGACCCGAAACATCAAACTTGCATGCTCCTCTGCTTGGCCTGCTGTGTTCATCCAGCTTCACACCGTGTTATTCCACATTAGACAGAGGTTCACCTGTACATCTGTCAGTGTGGTCTACTACATCTGTTGCTTCTGATGTGGCCGCGTCTACATCAGAAGCTCAGGGATCGCTTTGTAGAGCACCTGCACAGTACACGACAAACGACAACGCCTTCCAGTCGCGAACCACTTCAACTCCCTTTCCCGCTCTCTGGGCGACATGTCCATCCTGGGCCTTCTCCAGTGCTATAATGATGTCACCCGCAAGTTCCTTTTGATGGTAAACTTTGAACATTTTTCAAAACAGTTATCAGCTTTACAAGCACTGAATTCTCAATTCAGGTTTCATCCACTTTGGAGGTGAGGGCTTTGTTTTCTTGAGGCCTTTTATTAGGGCTGTGAAGTATATAAACACTACTCCTGGATACCACAAAATGTGCAAAGAGGCCAAGTAAAATGCTTACCTTTACCACGACAAGAGTGGGGGCATTTATCAAATGTGAGCTTCAGATGAAAGTAAGCATCTTTAGTGTATTGTCATTGTAGTCATTAGAAATATTCTCAGTTGAGAGTGGACCTGGTTGTTGGTCAGGGATCATTTTATTATAAGCTCAGCTTTCTTCAGAGACACTTAACAGCTCTGAAAGGAGCCGTTGACATCAGATTTTTACATTTCCAACTCCTTAATTCCTAGTTTCTAGTTCCTTCACTGATTGTTTCCTGTGATTTTTTTTTTGTTTTCTTGACCATCTTTACCCTTTCTCTGGGTCTCTATCCTAGCCATTTTAAGGATTTTAAAACCCTCCTGATACCAAACCTGATCTGGGATTGAGCTCCTCTGCTTCAGCCCCACTATTGTCTAAAAGCTTCCTTTTATTTGAGCCAAGAACATCCCCCTTGAGATGACTGCAATCTGCCACAAGCTTCACAACAAATGCCAAGAGTCACCAGCGTCATCAGCACGTGGTCAGAAAGTTGCAGCCATCTTTGTCGGCCATCTTGGCATTTAAAACGTACGCTCCATTTGATTAACTCCTTGTTCACATACCTCTTGCAGCAATGTTCCTGAGGTTTGAACTTCTTCAACTAAGTCTGTCAAGTTCATCTAAATTTTCTCTATGCATCATTGTTCATATGAGTTGTGTACAATTGGCTCCAGACCCTGCGTGTTCCATCCTGCCTGCAGCTTCAATGCTTCTGACCCTGTGAGATGTATTTTTGCGCACATTTGAAGATCTTACTCAAAGATTATAATCTGAGTGTAGTGGATACAGTGCTATATGTCTAATTATTTGAAGTATTGTTTGCTTTTATTGGTTATTCAACTAGCATCCGATTTTGTTCCTGTGTCCAGCCTTCTAAACAGGGCAGAATTTCTTCAACTAACTGTGGCTGTAGTTGCTGACTTTTGTTGGTTGACTCTGTGAAACTCCACCTCCTATTTACTTTCTTCAGCAAAGGGATGCCCTACTGGGTCCCCTCCTGTTGGAATATGTACAGAAAGCTATTGTCTGTATTTAATGTTCAGTACTGAGGTTATGACATGGTCTGTGACCCTCTGAGATATTGATTGGCTTAAGCTGTAGCCCATGGGATGCCAGAATGATGCTGACCACACTCTGCTTTTTCTGAGTGCTCATTCCTTGCTCATTCATGTATTTCCACTTGCCCCAAGTTCCCTGGGACTGGTCACCACTGCCCCATGTAGCAACATGAGGTCAACACACCTATGTCTGAGCATGAACTCTCTTAGTTAGCCACAACTATTTGCAAGGCATGGTAAGAGACGACAACTTACCGGAAGTTCTTAGAGCTAAAAGGGTCAAAGGGTTGAGGGACAAAGTGGGTTCAGGCCACAGAGTTGGATGATCAACAATGATCATGTTGAAGGGTGGAGCAGGCTCGTGGGGACAAATGGTCTGCTCCAAATTTTCTATGGTTCTATGAAGCTAACAGACTCGTGATTCAGTTCTACGTGCTCTGATTTCACTGTGACATCTCTCCTTGCAAACATGCTCTGCAGTTATTCCTTGGCTCTAGGTTTTAACCCTTTCTTCTCCAGAGCCATCTCTGCAGGGATTGGCAAAGAGATAAGAAAATTAGGGAATTGAATACGTGGCTAAAGCACAAGCGTGGGAAAGATGGATTCCATTTTGTGGAGCACTGGTGTTAGCATTGGGGCAGGAACTATACAAAGAATAAAGAACGGTTCAACACAGGAATGGGCCATTCGGCCCTCAAAGACTGTGCCAAAACATGTAATGCCTTTGGACACTTAAAACCTTTTACATCTACACTGTCCATATCCCTCTAGTCCCTGCCTAGTCATGTATCTGTCAAGATGCCTCTTAAACGTTGCTATCGTACCTGCCTCCATCATCTCTTGTGGCACATTCCAGGCCCTTACCATCCTCTCTGTAAAAACCTGCCCCTAGTACCATTGGGACAGGCTCCACCTGAACTTATCTGGGGCCAATGTCCTTGAGAGAAGTCCAAACAGAGTGGTAAACTTTAAACCAGTAAACGGAGAGGGTGGCTTTGGAGAAAGTTAATACATTTTCAAAATCAAGTAATGTGACCAAGACTAAAGAATCCTATTTCAAATATGGCAGGGAATGGCTCAACTCTAAAAAAAACTATTGGTGAGGCCACAGATGGAATACTGTGAACAGTTCTTAATTGACACACTATCGAAAGGATGTCATTGCACTGGAGAGGAGGCAGAGGAGATTCACTAGGATGTGGCCTGGGATGAGAAGCCTGTAATGAAGAGAGACTGGATAGACTGGGTTTACTTTCCGCAGAGCAGAGGAGGCTGAGGGTAGAATCTGATTGCAGTATACAAAATTATGAGAGACACAGACAGAGTAAATCATGGGAATCTCTCATCCTATGGCAGACATGTGACCAGAGGGTGCAAGTTTAAATTGAGGAATAAGTTGTTTACAGGCAGTCTGAGAAAATTTCTTTTTCATCGAGAAAGGGTAGAAATACAGGACATGCTGTCTGAGGGGGTGGTGGAGGCAGGTACTCTCATAATATTTGAGAAGCATATGGATGGGCATTTAAAATGCAAGGGCATAATAAGCTATGGACCAAGTCCGGATAAATGGGATTAGTGTAGTTTGATATTGTCGGTTGGCAAACACACAGTGGGCTGAAAGACCTGTTTCTATGCTGTAAACCCTATCGCTCTATGGCCTCTCATCTTTGTAGCTGTTCACCATTTAGAAAGAATTTTGTTCTCTTCTTTTTACATTCAACGTTCCTGCTCCCACACTTGCCACTATTCAGCATAATCACTAGCTCTTTGGAACACTGCAAGTTACAAACATGGGACAGTGTGACAGCCTGTTTTAGCAATCTTGAGGTCTGAACTTCGAGCCCCTCATCCGTCTATCAGGGGTTTCAGCCAACCAGATGCCAATAGGAAGCAACCAACAGTTAGTCATAATCACAACTGCAGCTTGGGCACAATCTTTCAAATGATGAGGATTGATTTGGAACAAAACCAGTGAGGTTCAGTTCACAAACAGCATGTATCCTTCGTCACTTCACAGGAAACATTATTAAAGACAAACTGACATTGAGCTGCATAAGGAAATAGTAAAACAGGAAAGAGGTAGGTTTTATAAAGAGCATTTTTTAAGGAAGTAGTGAGGTCGACAGAGGTTCCTAGAGTTTGGAGTCCAGGCATCTGAAGGCACAACCACCAAAAGCAGAACAATGAAATGGAGAATGTACAAGAAGCCAGAATTAGAAACTAGCAGTGATCTCAGAGCATCATGGGCCTGGAGGAGTTCCCTAAGATAGGGAAGGGTGGGGCCTAGGAACATTTGAAAGGATGAACTTGAATTTTAGAATTGGTGAGCACAGAGGCAATCTGGTTAGTGAGTAGGAGGGGCTAATGGATAAATGGGACTCAGTATGATTTGGGACACAATGACCAGTATTCTGAATGAGCGGAGTTTACAGTGACCAGCTGAAGTTTAAGGAGGGTATTTACAAGAATAGTTCTAGGAATGAGAAACTTCAGTGATGAGGATAAATTGAAGAATTTGGAGAGAATAAAGCTAAGAGGAGATCAGATTGAGATTTTCAAAATCATCAGACTGGATAGAGTAGGTAGGAAGAAACTATCACGCTCTCAAAAAGAACAAGAATGAGACGGCATAGATGGAAAGTGATGTGCAAAAGAAGCAAGGGTGATGAAAGAAAATGAGATTTCTCAGAAAATATTTTCACACAGCGAATAGTTAGGGTCTGAAATACATTGCCTGGAAATGTGGTGGAGGCAAATTGAATTGAGGCATTCAAAAGGCATTGGATGTTTACTTGGATGGAAATAATGTACAGGTAGTTCTCTTATAACATGATAATTGCATTCTTGTGTGACCTTGTGCTAATAAAAAATCGCCGTAGAAGATTGCATTATAGGGATATCGCTATACCTGTAACAGCAGAAAGTCTGTGCTATCCAAACAGCGTCCACTATTCATCAGTCGCCTTACAGCCAATTCACATTAACAAAACACGAGTTATAGTAGAATGACCCGTACAGGGATTTGGGGAAAAGGCAGGAGACTGGCACAGGATGAAGATGATTTGACAAACTGATACATCATTTGACCCATCATGTCTGTATTTCTTCAGCATTACAATTCTGCGATTCTGTATATGGTGGGGAGGCAGTCCCTGGCCACTGGAAAAATCGAGTGTAGATGCAAGGAAAGCAGAGCTGGAAGTTTTAGGACCTACTGAGCTGAGGCAGAGACAGGTTAAATATCATTTTTTTCCTGCTGTGCTGCTTTGTCTCACCATACAGGTGAGAGACATATATTAAATTAAATGTTTTATATTGTATCTAATATTAAAATGAACCCAACAGTGAATGTATAAAATTTACAAGCTCAGCACAGCAGGAGGTGGTTTTGAGGTTTCTATTGACAAGATGGAACACTAAAGCCTCAATCTATTTGATTCAGATTTGATCTCCTTACTGTGAGAATGTTATTGGCCATGTGAATGTTTCCTTATCAAACTCACGGTGGCATCAGGAAAGCCTTCAGAATGTCCTGAGGGAGTGCTACACCGTCGGAGGGCCAGCACTGAGGGAGGACCGCACTGTCGGAGGGCCAGGTTGAGGGAATTTGCCCTTCGAACACTGCATTATTGGTATTGACAATATTTAGGGAGTGCATTAAGGGCAGGGTTAGTGCTTGGGGAAGTCACCTGAGTGGGGGCTTCAAGGGTTGCTCACTGGGGCAAGGGGTGCAATATTTGGCAAGTCAGTGATGCGCTGGGGTGTGCCTAGACTGGTGAGGCTACAGGAGCTGATGAAAATGTCTCGTCGGGGTTCCTGTTTGGTTTGTGGTCTAGTGTTTACAATGGCAGCATGCTGGGTGTCTGAGTGTGAGCAGGTTGGTGCAGCATTCCGGTGACAGTAATCTCTGTGTTGTTTTCAGGATGGACGATACATACAGTCTGGGAACGCGAGATGTAAGTACAGCACTGTCTTTGAAATGAATTCAGCTCTGCCTCTTCAGCCAGTACATTGCTGACTCTGATCAATATCTTCATTCTCAGGGTGGCAATGATTTTGGACAACTGGACCTCAATCTACTGAACACTGAGGCTGCACTCAGCTCATGTAAGTGGGCTATGGGGGTGGGGGCAGTGGGGAGTGTGTCCAAATTCCAAAATGAGCCTCGGTCCAGCATCTGTACCAGAGTGGAATCTATACCCATCAGCACAAAGTTCTGGAAGCCCAGGCCTGTGTTCAATGTACTGTGGGCATGGGAGGTATAAACTGGGGGCAGTGATTATAGCAGTCACTTTTTGGGTGTAGGGGTATTTGGGTGTGTGTTCAGTGCTGGGGGGTGTATTTTCAGTGTATAGGTGGGGTTCTGTATTTTGAATGTGACGGGGTCCTGGACTCTGGTGTAGAGGGTGGGGTCTGTATTTTGAGTCGGTGCAGGGTATGAGGTCTGAATTTTGTGAGGGCTGGTGAAATAACTCCGCAGAGGCAGGTATCCCATCACCACATCACTCTTTATTTATACGTGGAGAGTCCTTTACACTGCTCCAGCTCTGTCAGAACCAGTTCTCAGTGAACAGAACCACTGATACTCACTCTTTAACTGTCACCTAGGACTCTCTGATTGGAGCTATCAATTTGGTCCAATCAGGGAACTTGTATTCTATGAGATCCGACTGGCTGACCTTGTTATAATCACTGAAGCAGGATGTGGGGTGTACTGTGGAAGATTGGGTGGTTGCAGACTCTGTAAATCAGTGGTACTGATTGACTAGGGTTTGGGGAATTGAGGGGATGAGGAGCAAGCCCAAGAGTGAAAGCCTTGGTGAAGCAGTGACTCCTCTTGTCTTCCAGATCCAGCAGCCGGCCCCTTCCTGACCATCATAGAACAACCGAAACAGGTAAATCCAACCCTTCCTAACACAGAAAATCATCCTATTCCCTCAAGATCTTTTACTCATTTCAATCAGTATCCTCTGGTTATTGGCCATTATGCACAATGGTTTCTCCCTGTCAACTCGATCAAAAACCTCACTTAAATCAACCCCCCCTCCCCCATACCTAAACAAACTTCTGTGCATAGTAGGGAACCACTGCAGCTCCTCAAATCTCTCTGAGGTTCCTCATCCATGGTACTTTCTTCATAAATGGGAAGGCAATGGTCCAGTGGTATTGTTGCTGGGCTGTTAATCCAGAGACCCAGGCGATGTTCTGGGTACCCAGGTTTGAATCCTGCCACAGCAAATGGTGAAATTTGAGTTCAATTAATTAGAATCTAATGACGACCAAGAACCTATTGTCAATTGTTGGAAAAACCCATCTGTATCACTAAGGTCCTTTAAGGAAGGAAACTGCCATCCTTACCTGGTCTGGTCTACGTGTAACTCCAGATCCAAAGCAATGTGGTTTACTCTGAGCTGATACTCTGGGCAATCAGGGATGGGCAATAAATGCTGCCTTACCAGTGATGCCCTCATTCCATGAATGAAGTAAAAAAAGTAAATAAATCTCCTCTGCACTCCAAGTTCTCAGCCTGCAGAATTGGCTGTAATATGCTAGCTGGGGCTGACCTGGTGAATTCTAATGGTTCAGCTTCCTTGCTTTTGGACAATCTGCATACACGTATAAAAGTATTTGTTCTTGACCAGTCTTGTCAACTTGTTCTGGAACCTTCAGTAATTGGTGTGCACCTATCCCCAAGTTTCTCCCTTCCTGCTCCCTCTTCAAACTGTGCCACTGATTTTTATGGCCTTTCCCTGTTCTTCTGACCAAAAATATCTCATTTCACACTTTTCTGCAAGAAATTTAATGCCTGACTATTTCACCAAGCTGTCCCTGTCTTAAAGTCTATTACCACCCTCCTCACTGTCTCTCTGCATTTCTATGGTTCAATTTCTGAAGAAGGGTTGCTGGACCCGAAACATTAACTTTGCTTTCTCTCTACTGATGTTGCCAAATCTGCCAAGTTTTTCCAGTAATTTGTGTTTTTGTTTCCAAGTGTCATGTGAACATTGATAGTCTGCTTTGTGTGACAATGTGCCATGTGTTTGATGCAGAGAGGATTCCGATTCCGTTATGGCTGTGAAGGCCCTTCACACGGAGGCCTGCCTGGAGCATCCAGTGAAAAAAATCGCAAGACGTACCCAACCGTAAAGGTGAGAGCTCGAGGAGGCATTGAAACGATAGAAGTCAGAGCATGAGGGGAGCTTTTAGAGGAGGCAATGTCATAGTGTGAGCATTGTTTAGAGAGGGCAAAGGTCAGAGAGTGCGTGAGGCATGTTTGGAGCATGCATGAGAATCATTTAGAGGGCGCATAGGTCAGTATGTGAGGAGGATTGGGGGAGGGCAAAGGTTGGAGTATGAGTGGAGCTTTGGGGGGAGGGCAAAGGTCAGTGTGTGAGGAGCACTGAGGGGAGGGCATGGGTTAGATCAATGTCTTTTACCTGATGTATATTTGATTTTCCCTTAGATTTTCAATTACACTGGTAATGCAAAGATTGTAGTGCAGCTGGTGACAGCCAAAGACCCTCCCAAACTACATGCTCACAGCCTGGTTGGGAAACAATGCACTGATGATGGAGTCTGTATCGTACAAGTGGGTCCCAAGGACATGACTGCACAGTAAGTTCACACGCACTGAGACTTATTCCATCACAACCTGAATTCTGCAGATGAAATACACTAAGACCCAGTGTAACAGGTCACTTCAGCTTTCATAGTTGGACAAGGTTGAAAAAAAATCCAGAAAGGAAGAACTCAAATTTATATAACACTATTCAAAATTAATCGACCAAAGTGTTTCACAAATTCTTTTGAAGTATTGTCAACACAGTAATGTAATTCAAACATTAAGAATCCTCTGAGAGTTTTTGTCACCTTCATTTTAATTGCCATATTTTGTCATTTTCCCCTTGATCTATATTTAAGCAGTATTTATATACTCACTTGCATTGCCATATCGTCCAGGGCTAGAGGCCCAAAGCTGAAATATGGGATTAGTATAGTCTGATCTTTGGCCAACACAGACAGGATGGATCAAATGTTCTCCAATGCTGTGAATGTCTATATGTCTACATAGAATGTCACTCAGATTGCTCTGCACCTCAGCTTTCTGAAGTCTCTCTCCAATTAAACAACATTCCACTTTTCTTCCTACCCAAGTGGAAAGTCTTGCATTTGCCCCACGTTATACTCCATCTACCAAATTTTTGTTCACTTAAGCTGCCTATATTTCTCCACAGATCCTTTTTGTCCTCCTTGCATCTTCCTATCCTTCTAACATGTGTGGTTTTCAACAAATTTGACTACATTAAACTTCTAAAAAGTGTTTGGAGAATGTAGCAAGGAGGAAAGCAGAAAGCAGAACCCATAGATGTGTATAGTACAGGACACTAATCCTCTGTATCCTGTTCTCTAGGTTTACTAACCTGGGCATTCTGCATGTCACAAAGAAGAATGTTCCGGATGTTCTGTTTGACAGGTTATTTAATGAGACGTACCAGCGCAATCCTTTGGACAGAAAAAATTTTCTGAACAAGGCCATTCTGTCAGGTGAGGATGGCTGCTGTGGGAACATAGAGAGCCCAATTTGACATAACTGCAGGGATTGTTTGGAGCTCTGCTTTCTGTAGCTGCCCTTTTATTTGTGAGGATCTTTGCAGAAGACTCTGAGTATAAAAGCAACAAATAAGGCAAGAAGTGGTGCACTGGGAAAATGTGAGCAGGGTGCCACCATTTGAACATTGACTTCTATAGAGCTGAGTTAATGAGGAATGGAGGACAGTCAGGAGCTTTCAGGAGATGGTCAGTCCCAGTGATTGTGGAGTACTCCAGAGGACGATGCAGCAAGCCCATGGTTCGTAGGCAGGCATATTCTTACTCATTGTGCCAAGATAGATATAGACAGGAGGGCTGTGGTAGTGTCTCTACCTCTAAGCCAGAAGACCTGGCTTTATGTCCCACCTGTTCCAGAGGTGTACATAAGAACCACCTGACCCTTCGAGCCCACTCTGCCATTCAATGAGGTCACGGCTGATCTTTTCGTAGACTCCATTCGACCGACCCGCCCTCTCACCATAACCCTTAATTCCTTTTCTGTTCAAAAATTATCTATCTTCGTTTTAAAAACATTCAATGAGGAAACCTCAACTACTTCACTGGACAGGGAATTCCACAGGTTCATAACCCTATGGGTGAAGAAGTTCCTCCTTAATTCAGTCCTAAATCTGCTCCACTAATTCTGAGGCTAGTTTCACTTGCCTGTGGAAACAACTTCCCTGTTTCTATCTTACCTATACCCTTCATATTTTTATGTGTTTCTATAATATCCCCCCTCATTCTTCTAAATTCCAATGAATATAATCCCAGTCTACTCAGTCTCTCCTCATAAGTCAACCCCCTCAACTCTGGAATCAACCTAGTAAATCTCCTCTGCACCTCCTCCAGAGCCCGTATATCCTTTCTGAAGTAAGGAGACCAAAACTGCACACAGTACTCCATGTGTGGCTTCACCAGCACCTCATACAGCTGCAACATAACCTCCCTGTTTTTAAACTCCATCCCCCTAGCAATGAAGGACAAAATTCCATTTGCCTTCTTAATTACCTGTTGAACCTGCAAACCAACCTTCTGAGATTCATGCACAAGGACACCCAGGTCCCTCTGCACAATTTTTAACTGTTCGAATAATAGTCCATTTTGCTGTTATTCCTACCAAAATGGATGACTTCACATTGATCAGACGTACTCCATCTGCCAGACCTTTGCCCACTCACTTAGACTATCTATTTCCCTTTGCAGACTTTCAGAGCCTCTGCACACTTTGCTCTATCACTCATCTTTGTGTCAATTGCAAACACTGATACACTACATGTGGTCCCAACTCTAGATCATCGATGTAAATGATAAACAATTGCAGTTCCAACACGAATCCTTGAGGCACACCACTAGTCACTAATTGTCAACAGAAAAGCACTTATTTATTCCCACTCTTTTCTTCCTGATGACCAATCCTCTATCCACACTAATACAGTGCCCGTAACACTGAGCTCTTTTTGTCTTATGCAGTGGCCTTTTGTGCGGCACCATGTCGAATGCCTTTTGGAAATAATAATAATGATATCTTTGAGCAGGTTGATGAGAAAATGTTTATATATAGACAGGATCTGTCTGAGGTCTGTTGTCTTCAGAACCAGAGGACATAGCATATGAAGCAGGCCATAGAAAATCGAGCTGAGGAAGAATTTTTGTGCGCACATTGTGGTGAATTTTTGCAATTCTCTATCCCGGGGGAGGTGGAAGCTCAAGACAAGAATCAATAGGTTTTTGGAATCAAATGATGTCATAGGATTTGCAGATAGCACAAGGAGATGATCAACTCTCATCCAGAGTGGTGGGGTAGGTTTGATGGGCTGAATAGCCTACACCTATTCCTGTGTTCCAAATCAGTTCTATTGAACAGCACAAAAGAAGGTGCTTTATGTCTAACCGGTTCAAACTGGTGTTTGTCCTGTCCTTAAGTTAATCATTTGAATCACATTTGAAACACACTTAGTTCCCATCTTCTAACCAATCTGGTTTTACCTTCACCCACTGTCCAATCTAACCTTGCACATTGACCTGGCTCCTGCAATGCATTGGTCATGAGCAGAAAGCTCCAGGAATTTGAAAGCCTCAGTTTGAGACACCGTGAGATTAGGTTTGGCATCTTGGTGAAGTTCTTTGTGCAGGGTAGGCCTCCAGGAGAAAGAGACCTGGGAACAGCCAGGTAAAATCCAAGTTCTGGACTGGGTCTGCTGCATAATCAGGAACTTGGAAGATTGGAACGTGGGAGGAGCTGCTAGAAGGGCTGAATGGCCTCTGTCTTGGGTATTTAGCATCCTCGTCCTGACAGCTGTTAATAAACTGCTGACATTTACAATGTCACAAAACAAGCAATTGGCCTACAGAGATAACAAAGTGTGAAACTGGATGAACACAGCAGGCCAAGCAGCATCTTAGGAGCACAAAAGCTGTCGTTTCAGGCCTAGACCCTTCATCAGAAGAAACCTTTTTCTACTAAGTTGCTGCTTGCCCTGCTGTGTTCATCCAGCTCCAAACTTTGTTATCTCGGATTCTCCAGCATCTACAGTTCCTATTATCTCTGATCACAATTGGCCTACAGGCCTGATGGGGCTTAACAGGATGGATTCTCAGAGAGAGAGCCCCTCCAATCCTCCCACACCCCCAAAGTTGGAGAAGTGGGGACTAGAGGACATGGTTTAAATATGAGAGGTCTCCCATTTAAGACAGAAATGAGGAGAATGTTTTTCTGTCAAAGGAATGTTAGTCCGTGCAACTCACTTCTGTAGGAACCAGTGGGGGTGAGTTTTATACTGAGTTTTGATCCATAAGGGAGTCACAAGTAATGGGCACAGACCATGATCTTATTGAACAGCAGAGCAGCCTTGAGAGGCCGAAGGGCCTACTCCTGCTCCTAAATCCTATGTTCCTAAACATAAACAGAATGGAACACAAGTTTCTGCCAATCAGACATAACAAGCCACTAAAAAATTGACATTGTAATTGTTAATTTGGCAGGTACTGATGAATGAAGATAGATTCCCACAGGAATTAGGATTTGTTTCCTGGAAACTGTTTTTATTCTCCATTGTATTATGACTGGAAAGACAGTGCATCAGTTACTGTGGGGCAGCAGGGTTACACAGCCCTGACAACGGAGAGTTTCATGTACGTTTATATGAGGGTATTAATAACCAACAAGGACTCTCTTCAAAACCAGCTCAAGAAGCACAGCAGTTTCGCCAAGAGTCTGAGCAATTAGCCAAGGAGATGGATCTGAGCGTTGTGAGACTACAGTTCACAGCTTACCTCCCTGACAGTGATGGCATGTATACACGGCCACTTGAACCTGTCATCTCTGACCCCATCTTCGACAGCAGTAAGTAACGGGACAGTATGTGGGGGTGACGCTGTATGTTGTATATGTGTCGGGGTGACAACAGTGTGTGGAGGGGTTTAAAAATGCGTGGGGGAAAATGGATGAATGAGAAGATAGGGTGAGAGGAGACAAACAGGTCAAAGAGGTGGGGTTAGACCCAGTGAAGGTGAATGTAGGTGTGGAGTTAGGGAGTGGATAAGTCGGTCCAGGGAGAACGTACAGGTCAAGGAGGCAGGATGATGTTAGGTAGGTAGGAAATGGGGGTGGGGCATGTGGTGGGAGTAATGGTTAGGGAGGCGGGGATGAGCTGGGCTGGTTTTGGGATGTGGTCGGGGGAGGGGAGATTTTGAAACTTGTGCAGTCCACATTTGATACCCTTGGGCTGTAGGGTTCCCAAGCGAAATATGAGATGCTGTTTCTGCATCTCTCAGGTGGCGTCATTGTGGCACTGCAGAGGGCCCAGGAGGGACATGTCGTCTGAGGAGCTGGGGGAAGCGGGGGGGGGGGGGGGGGGTTTTGGTTAGTTGAAATAGTTTGCGACTGGGAGGTGTAGTTGTTTGTTGCAAACTGAGCATAGGTGTTCCGCAAAGCGGGCCCCAAGTCTCCACTTGGTTTCCCCAACGTAGAGGTGAACATCTGTTTGATGTGAAAAGTCTTCTTCACCTGCACATCTGTTAATGTGATATACTGTATCCACTGTTCCCATTGTGGCCTCCTCATGAACCATTTCAGAATCCCCTTCCCCTCCCCCATTTCTGAAGAATGGTCTCAACTCGAAACATCAAACTTTCCTGCTCTTCTGATGCTGCTTTGCCTGCTGTGTTCATCCAGCTTCACACCATGTTATCTCAGATTCTCAACATCTGCAGTTCCTTCTATCTCTGACACAGAAAGAGCTCTGGAAGATTCACAATCAATTTGTGCCATGTTTACAATGGCTGGGAAAGGCTTTGTTGGCCACTGGATGATTCCAGGCCAATGGGCCACACTTGGGTGAAGCGTGGGGAGGGGAGGGGTCAGGTGACCAGCAATCTGCCCCTGGGTTGTGGGACTACCAGTGAGTTGCCTATTTTCACATGGGGAAGGCATAATTGACAGAGCCACACTGCCAATTGGAATGGACGTGAGAGTAAACCAAGGGTTATCTTTAGGGATCCTTCACTGTTTCTATCAGATCCCACAAGTGCCTGGGATCCTGCATTGAACACATGTTCTTGCTGTTGAGCCGTTCCACGCTGGGGACTGGAAGGCGGTCACCTACCCAGATTGCCCCTTTTGGGGCGAACTCTGGGGTCATTTCCCATCAGGCAGCTGGGAATTGATGAGCAGGATAATTCTGTGATTAATGAGTGATGGCTGGTCACTGCGACTGAACACTGCTCCATCTGGACCAACACGAATGGCCTACCATCGCTGTACCATCAGGGGACCCCTGAGGCCAGTGTAAGAGTGGCTGCTAGCCTGGCCTCCATGCCCAAGGCTCTGTAAATCACCAGAGCCCAGTTCATCAGCATGCTAGCCAGTGGGAGAATGTCTGACCACTAAGCTATAAAGATGACTCCTTTTTTATAAAAAAGTTCACTGCTGATTGGAAAGTGAAATGTTTGGTCTTTTTTTAAAGAAAATCTTTAAATCAGCATCTGTTATTGTGACAGTTACTGACCTTTCATTGTAACTGTACAAAGAAGTCTCACCAAGAATTTTATAATGGAGAATAGACATTGCAGGGAATGGGGAGGGGAAAATAAGAGAGAGATGGGATCAGAGAATTAGAAAAGAGAGAAGGGTATGGGGCGGAGAGAAAGAGAAAGGAATGGGTGATTCAAGAGAGGGAGAAAGGGAGGGAATGAGGAGAGAGGGAGGTATTTTGAGGATTGGAGGTGGATTAAGGGGGGGGAAGGGGAGGGTGACAGCCCTGTTGGAGGGTAGAAGCAGTGTAGAGACTCTGTATGTGCTCAGTCACTGGGGAGATGATAAGGTTGTTTTGTCTGCAGGATGCAGGGCGATATACATCTGGATAGTTAGCAACGTTGACTTCGAAAAGCCTTGGAGAGATCTAAAGGCTGTGAGAGAGGTTCCTGCAGCAAGTATACAGGGCTGTCGTGGCCCAGTGCAGCTCATTGAGAATAGCTGCTTGGTTAAAACCCTCAGGTGATCCATTTCAGACGAGTCAGAGTTTGTTTCTGATTAAGGAGAAGGGTTGGATGTGAGTTGAGAATTTGATGGATTGTGGAAAGGGCATTTGGCAGGGGAGATAGAGAGAATGTGCATGATATGGTTGAGGAAAAGAAAAGCAGCTTTGTTAGAGGGCTGGATGTAACAGTGGAAAAGCTGAGGCTGAGACGTGTAAATACAGACCTTGGGCTAAGGTGACAGTCAAGGGTTTGTGTGAGACAGGCAAAAAAAGACATGAAAACTATCACATGAACATCTGAAAACATTTCAATCGGCATCAGCTGCCTCTGAAAGCAGAGTATATTTGAGTCATTGAGAAATCCCAGCAAAATCCATTGAGTTTCCAGATGAGCTCAGCAGCCAGAGTCTGAGACAATATTAGTCAGTGGGAAAAGTGAAGGCTTTAGAAAATTGTTCAATAGACACATGGCTGAATATCTTAGTAAGAACAAGTCCTAGATTGATGACTATCAAAGTCTAAAGGTTAGTCAATTAGACAACAAAGGGTCTTGTGTTGGGGTGTCAGCCTGGGGATGAGCCAGCCTTGGTGGGAGGCATTGGGGTTGGAGGACTCTGAAGATACATAGCTCAGTTGGTTCTGGAACATCCTAGTGCTAACACAAAGGAAGTTACTCTGCTCAGGTCTTCCCTGTAGAGACAATGGTATAGTGGTAAAATCTAGTAACCCAGAACCTTGGGCTGATGAAAACTGAAAGGAGCCAGAAAATCAGAAACAAAAGCAGAAAGTTCTGGAAAAGCTCAGCAGATTTGGCGGCATTTGTGGAAGGAAATCAGAGTTAACATTTCAGATTCAGTGACCCTTCCTCAGAATGTCAGGTTAATGATCTGGGGGCATGCGTTCAAATTTATATAAAAAAAAGTCTGGAACTAAAAGCTCATCTAATGGTGACCAAATAAATAATGTTGATTTTGCAACCTGCTTTATGTAAAAGTCTTAAAAGCTGCAATTTTATAGTAGGGAATAGGATATGATTTCAGTTGATGGGAAATGCAGGTGGTGTAAAGAGACAGAAGAATCTGAAAGCAATCTCTGATTGAGATAATAGATTTTTTCTTGGGGCTTCTCATTGTGATAGCAGACAGACATGTAGAAAGCTATGAGGATCTTACATGGAGAGAGAGCGAGATTGAAATGATTAAAGGCAGTTAGATATACAAGCCGAGGTTCAACATGGAGCTGATGGTGAGTACTGTGAAACATGGTGAGTGGTGCTTCAAGCTCCTGTGCTAAAATCAGTGGGTAACATGCCTTGGGTAGGTCCCATGAGCTGGTCCATTTGCAGGTCCCTTGTGGAGGGTGGAGGTGACTAGTGGAGATCAGTCATTTTGTAGACTGACTGCTCATGGGCTGATCTCTCAGAGCTACAGTCAAAGATAGCAAAGGTTCATGAGCCAGTACGTGTCTGGGCATTTTGTGACTAATAACAAACACAGTATGGGAAGATTGTCCCAGTGGACTTCCCCTGGTGTTTCCTGCACATTCAATTAAAATAGCAAAGACTCAAGAACGGGAAATTCCCTGCAGTTATTTCTGCACTATTTTATGTGAGTTTACAGACAGGACGTGATAGATGTCTTTTTATTACTATTCTCACTCTGACGCTTCTCACTGCTGACAGATAGTAACTGATGAAAGTGATCAGGGAGTGCAAGGATAGAGTCGGAACTTCCAGCGCTGCATTGCACCAGGCCCGTTTCTATGAAAATGAATGATTCCCTATGTTAGGGATCATGCAGCAGATTTTCATCCATCTGGTTTTTTTGAGTTTAAATCTGCCAAAACGTTTCCAGCAGCAAAATATAGTGGCTGCTGGAAATTGTAAATAAAAACAAAAACTGCTGCAAAGACTCAGCAGGCTGGGTCGCGTCTGTGGAGAGTTAGCGTTTCAGGTTGATGACATTTCATCAGGTTTTTATTTCTCATGGTTTTCCAGATGTGTGTGAAGCTTGCTTTGCTCATTTTTCACGTAATTTAAAGCATGCTTTTTTTTTCCCAATCTTGTCTACTTGGCAGAGGCTCCAAATGCTTCCAATCTGAAGATTGTCAGGATGGACAAAACGTCAGGCTGTGTGACAGGCGGGGATGAGATTTACCTCTTGTGTGACAAGGTTCAGAAAGGTAAGGCTTTTCAGGTCGAAGGACAATAGGCATTAGCCCATTTGTGTTCAGTATTTTGGGCAAAGATACTCCTTATTTAGCCAGGTTTGGTATGGGCACTGTTTCGTGAATGAGGGAGTAGCCAACTGTGATCAGAGTGGCTGTTCTTCACATCAGAATTTTATGATGTTAGCCAGCTGGGAAACTATGGAAATATAGCAAAGTTAAGCCAGTCCCACCTTCAGCCAACAATAGGAATCACTGCAAAGGTACCAGCATGGGGTGCTGGTGGAGGTTATGTTGTCTGATTGCTGACTCATTGATAGACATGCCACAGTGGAACTGTAAGATTCTGACATATGGCCCTGAAAAAGGTCAAGGTTTCTTGTACTGACAATCTGTCCAAGCAATGTTCCCTTCACTGTGCCTCATGCATAAAAATACAGGGCTCCAATTTGATCTGCACTTTTACACTGGAAACTGCTGTCACACAGCAAACATTTTGCACACAGTATAGCTGTATCATTGAATCCTATTTATTCCAAATCACAAAGTACACTGCTGGGGATGCTGAAGCAGAAACTGTGTTAGAACATAGAACATAGAACATAGAACAGTACAGCACAGAACAGGCCCTTCAGCCCACGATGTTGTGCTGACCATTGATCCTCATGTATGCACCCTCAAATTTCTGTGACCATATGCATGTCCAGCAGTCTCTTAAATGTCCCCAATGACCTTGCTTCCACAACTGCTGCTGGCAACGCATTCCATGCTCTCACAACTCTCTGTGTAAAGAACCCGCCTCTGACATCCCCTCTATACTTTCCTCCAACCAGCTTAAAACTATGACCCCTCGTGTTAGCCTTTTCTGCCCTGGGAAATAGTCTCTGGCTATCAACTCTCTCTATGCCTGTCATTATCTTGTATACCTCAATTAGGTCCCCTCTCCTCCTCCTTTTCTCCAATGAAAAGAGTCCGAGCTCAGTTAACCTCTCTTCATAAGATAAGCCCTCCAGTCCAGGCAGCATCCTGGTAAACCTCCTCTGAACCCTCTCCAAAGCATCCACATCTTTCCTATAATAGGGTAACCAGAACTGGATGCAGTATTCCAAGTGCGGTCTAACCAAAGTTTTATAGAGCTGCAACAAGATCTCACAACTCTTAAACTCAATACCCCTGTTAATGAAAGCCAAAACACCATATGCTTTCTTAACAACCCTGTCCACTTGGGTGGCCATTTTAAGGATTCTATGTATCTGCACACCAAGATCCCTCTGTTCCTCCACACTGCCAAGAATCCTATCCTTAATCCTGTACTCAGATTTCAAATTCGACCTTCCAAAATGCATCACCTCACATTTATCCAAGTTGAACTCCATCTGCCACCTCTCAGCCCATCTCTGCATCCTGTCAATGTCCTGCTGCAGCCTACAACAGCCCTCTATACAGTCAACGACACCTCCAACCTTCGTGTCGTCTGCAAACTTGCTGACCCATCCTTCAATCCCCTCATCCAAGTCATTAATAAAAATTACAAACAGTAGAGGCCCAAGGACGGAGCCCTGTGGAACAGCACTCACCACTGACTTCCAGGCAGAATATTTTCCTTCTACTACCACTCGCTGTCTTCTGTTGGCCAGCCAATTCTGTATCCAGACAGCTAAGTTCCCCTGTATCCCATTCCTCCTGACCTTCTGAATGAGCCGACCATGGGGAACCTTATCAAATGCTTTGCTGAAGTCCATATACACCACATCCACAGCTCGACCCTCATCAACTTTTGTTTTATTCATCTGGTGTTCCATCTAATTCCTTGCAGTCTTGGTCAAACCTCATGTAATTTATTTAAATTTTCAATGAAATAAATTTAACTTTATATTCCACAATTTTAACATTTTCTTTTAAGGTTTGAATGGCTCACTTCGTACAGTGCGCATGTTGTGTTAATAATTGGAGAACATGGTGGAAGAATCAAGATATATTGACAAGTAAACAAATGGCTAACTTCTGTTTCCTTGTCAGTAATGACTTTTGAACAGAGCATAAAGTTGCAGAACTATGTAGAGATAACAATTTAAAACTGGGAAGACCACTGTCTGTGGTCCCCACACCAATCTCTATTCACTACCTACTGATTGCATTACTCTGCCTTGGCAACAATGTAATGTTACGCTTGTCTCAGCACAACCTTGGCATCTTGTTTATCCCACGATGAACATCCGACAACACATTCATGCAATCCCTAAAGCTGTCTCTTTACATCTTTTTAATCCTGCCTACCTGTCTCTTGTCTTGGCTCATTAGCAGTGAAACCTTCATCTGGAACTACTTCATTTCTGGACCTGACAATTCCAATGCATTCCCTGTTGGAGTCCCACATTTGCCCATTTGAAAACTTGAGGTCGTCTAAAACTCCACTGCCTGAGTCTCATCTTGAACCAAATCCTATTCTCTGTACTTTCTACCTGACTGATACTATTAACAGTAATTTTATTAAATTCTCATTTTTGTTTCCAAATCGTTCCTTGGCTATGCCTATCGCTATTTTGGTCATCTCCACCAGTCCAACCATACTTCAGGATATCTGCACTCGTCTAATTATGTCCTCTTGCGCACTCTTGATTTTAAACGGCCCACTACTAGTTGCCAAGCATTTAATTGTGTCGGCTTCAAACCCAAGAAGAGACTTCCTACACCTTCAGCAAGCAAACTCACATCCAGAACCTCAACCTGAGCAACAAATCTTCTCAAAACTCGCTAACTACCTACACCTCTTAGCCTCTGTACATTTCCTCCTCTAAGGCACTTTTTAAAACAATCCTTTTTGATCAAGCTCTTGATCATCATAACTAAGGACTTAATAAGGCTCAGTTGTATTCTGGGATCGTTAATACTCCTTTCAGACGTCTTCAAAGTTTCCCTCCATTAAAGAAATTATATAAGTGGTGTTCTCAGTTTAGAATAGGTCAGGTAGCTTAGTGTCAAAACAGTGAGATGAAAGGTTCTCTTTGCAGTTAGTGGCAGAGCCAGTTTTCTACTACGCAAAGTTGACTAAGGTGGTTCCTGATGGTCAGTTCCAGGACACACTGTCAGTTGTTTCTCATGTTGATAGTCATGAGATAAATTGATAAGGCGAGGGGCAGATTTTATTTAAATTGAACAGGCTCCATGGTTTTATTATTAAAGGTTTGGAGTACAAAACAGGTTTTGTTGAACACAACATGAGAAGCAGAAGTAGGCTATTCAGTGCCTCATGTTTCCATTACCATTCATTAAGGCCACGATCTCTCAGCATCTACTCTGTCAAACCTTCTCTGAATCTTATGTATTTCAACGATAATCACTTCTTAGTGTCCTAAATTCCAGAGAAGCTAGCCAATTCTACTCATTTTCTATTACAGCCTGTCATTTCAGGGAATCTAGTGAACCTTCATTGCCACCCCTCTAAGGAAAGTATATCCCTGTGTATGGCAACCAAATGCACACAGTGCTCTATGTAGTCACACCAAAACCATATATCATTGAATCACAAAAGTGATCTGGCTCTACAACTAAGTATTATTACTGAGTGCCATTCTGCTGCTTTTTCCCCATATCTTTGCACATTATTTTTATTCAAGTAATGATCCAGTGTCCCTCTCCGATGCCTCAGTTGAAACTGCCTCCACTACATTTAAAGTAGTCTATACCATACCCTAACTACTCACTGTATAACTTTTTTTCACTTCGCTTCTTTTGCAATTCTTTTGCTTAATTTTCATGAGATATGGATTTAAATCTATGCCTTCTCATTCATATTCCTTTTACAAATGGGAACAGTTTCTCTTTCTACTTACTCTACCAGCCTGCTAATGATTTTGAACAGCTGAATCAAATGTCCCCTCAGCCACCTTCTTTTCAAAGAGAACAGTCCCACTTTCTTCAAGCTACCCTCATCACTGAGTCACCTTTGCAGCCTCTTTGCATCCTTCTCACAGAGGAGTGGTGGTCCACACTTAAGGAGAGATTTCCTAATTCTCAACAAAACTGAGGCAGAGAGACTCTACTTGAAGGCTGCGTTGTCTCTAGGTACCTGAGGGAGTCTAACTTCGTTAGTGGAGAAATGGCTAGAAACAATTATTTGGGATAGAATTAATAGGCACACGAGAAAAAGATGGACTGATTTGGAAGAGTCAGAGTGGATTTGTCAAGGGAAAATTATGTCTCATTAACTTGCTGTAGGCTTTTTGTAGAGGTAACAGAGAGGTTGATAAGGGTACTGCTGTCGATCTCGTGTTCATGGATTTGCAAAGGCATTTGATACATTTCCACACAACGGACTTGAGGGAAGTGATAGATCATGGAATAAAGCAACAGTAGCAACATGGATGCAAAATTGGCTGAGTGATAGGAAACAAAGTGTAATGGTAAATGGGTCTGTTTTGGGCTTGAGGAGGGTTTACAGTGGAGATTCCCAGGGCTGGCGTTAGGTGCCTTTGTTTTCATGATAAATATTAATGATTGGAATCTTGGTATGCAGTGGGCAATTTCAAAGTGTGCAAATGACACAAAACTTGGGAGATTTATAAACTGAAAACTTGCAAGAATTATAAACTGTGAGAACTCCAAAAGGACATTGACAAGTTGGTGGAGTGAGAGGATAGACGTCAGCTGAGGTTCAATGTGGAGAAGGGTAAAGTAATGTATTCTCGTATTCTATGAGGTCAACTTGGCTGAACTCATTAAAATCATTATAGATTGCTTTCAACATATTGAGAGAGACAGTTTGTGCTCATAAATGGATCAAGAACCGTAGGGCACAGTTTTAAAGGGCTTTATAAAAGAAGCAAATGCAATATCTCAGAAAACATTTTCACACAGTGAGTCGTTAAGGCCTGGAATGCACTGCCTAAGAATGTGGAGGAAACAGATTCAATTGAGGAAATTATTTAATTATTAAAATAAAAACAGTATCTTGGATTCTGGCGAAACAGTAGGAGACGGGCACAAAGTTAAAATGCTCAAGACAGCCAGCACAGGCACAATGGGCTAAATAGCCTTCCTCTGTAACAATTCTACGATTTAATGATGGTGTCAACCACATAAACGCACTGGCTTTAACAGCAGGCCGGAAGTTGGGAATATCGTGGCGCGTAACTTAATTCCTAACCCCACTTGCCTGGATGAGCTCCAAGAACACACAATAACTTGACACCATCCAGGACAAAGCAGTCCGCTTGACTGGCTCTACATCCACAAGCATTCACTCCCTCCTCCACAGAAGTACAGTACTACCAATACTGAGCAATCTGCAAGATGCATTGCAGAAATTCACCAAAGATCCACAAACAGCACTTTCCAAACCCAAGACATCTTTCATCTAAAAGGACAAGGGCAGCAGACATATGGGAACACCATCACCTCTGAATTCCTCTCCGAGCCACTCACCGTCTTGACTTGGAAATATATCGCTGTAACTGCACTATCGCTTGGTAAAAATCCTGTAATTCCCTCCCTAATGGCATTGTGGGCCAACCTACAGGTGGCAGAGAGCAGCAGTTCAAGAAGGCAGCTCACCATCACCCTCTGAAGGGCAACTAGGGATGGGTAAGAAATGCTGGCCGGCCAGCGATGCCCACATCCCACAAATGAATATTTTAAAAATGCTGTGAATATTGGTTGTAGCCAGAAGATCAGGAACATTTTATAAACCAGCAAAGGATGACTGAAAGAATTACAGGGAGAGATTGGTGCATGAGAGAAAACCAGCAAGAAATATACAACAAATATTAAGAATGTCACCAAATATCTAATAATGAAAATGGGAGTTAAGACAAGAATAGTTTCTTGAGAAGACGAGCTGGGGAATTAATCATGGGAAATGAAAAAGTGGCAGGGACCTTGTACATGTATTTTGTATCTGTATTCCAGTAAAAACTGCAAAGGTATCACACAATAATTGCAGACGATTGAGACACCAAATGTGAGGAAGGAACTTCGAACGTTATTGTATTGCTAGTGAAAAATGACCAGGAAAGCTAATGAGGCTATAGTTCCTGGACCTGATAGCCTGCATTCTAGGACCATGAAGAAAGTGGCTGCATTGGTAGTAACCTTCCAAAATTCAAAGTTCCCTGGATTCTAGAAAGGTTTCAGATTGGAAAACTAATGTAATACCTCTGTTCAGGAAAGGAGGGAGTCAGAAAGCAGGAGACTATAAGTCGATTAGCTTAAAATCTGTCATTAACAAGATATTAGAATTCACTATTAAGGAATACAAGTGTAACAAGTAATTAGGAAGACAAATGGCATGTTGGCCTTTATTGCAAAGGGAATAGAATATAAAAGTAGGGAAGTCCGTGCAACTGTACGGGGCATTGGGAAGACCCAACATTCTCCCTCATTTTCTTTCCTGCTGTGTGGATTCTGAGGTTGATGTGTGGCAGAAGCTTCTGGAAGTGGAAGCTATGTGTCAGCACAGCAATCAACATGAATGGGTTCCCCAGTGCTGGGTTAGGCTGAGAGAGAATGTTGATGAGACCACATTGAAAATACTGTAACAAAAACATGACTGGATGGAGAAACTGAACAGCTCTGTGAAGAGAGAAACAGTCAATGTTTTGGGTCCAATGACCCCTTCGGAACTCTGGAGTACTTTGTACAATTTTAAAGAGTAATAAACTTGCAGCTTAGGGAACGTTCACAGAACTGATTCCTAGCTGAAAGTTCAGGAAAAGTTGAGCAAGTTGGAACTATTGGAGTTTTGAAGAATGAGAGGCGATCTCACAGAAACAGTTAAGGTTCCAGAGCCAGAAGGCTCTTCACAGGATCATGACTGATTTCAGATGTTAAGACAAGGGATTATGAGGTGATTTTAAGCAAAGTGTTGGTTGTAATGTAGTGAATAAGGGGAAATGTTTCTATTGGAAGAAGTAAAATAGTGCCTTAGTAAGTTAGAACAAGAGGAAGCTTTTATTGTGTTGTTAAAGTTATTACGATCTGGAATGTGCAGTCTGAAGCTCGTGAGAGCAGATCCAATAGTACATTTCTAGCAATGTTTGCCTCTTTCCTCATAGCTCCCAAAAACCACAGGTTGTTACTACCTGAGAGTTTGGCTAAATTTTCCCTCAAATTCCATTTTTGTGTCACTTACGCACATGGGGGTTGTCCCTGAGAGAGTTACTGGAAGCAGTTACTACTGTCCTTCAGTCTGGAAATCGCTGTCTCAACCGATTTGTTCCCACTTCCCTGGGCCTTGAGTTTAGCTGCAGATTATAGAATGTGACCAAAATCCTAGTGAAAATCCACGCAGGGGACATCCACACATTGCCCTCCATTCAGAACCTCAGTGACTCAAACTGTATGTGATTTCCCTTGATGTGCTTTGTGTTTGACCCGTACTGATGGCATCTCTAAGTAGCCCATTTTGCAAATGCCTGCCAACTGTGCCTCTGATGTCCTAATGCTCAGTGGCCCATCATGACAGCAACTGAGGGGATGGTTTTAGACTGAGGGAGTAGGAGATTTAAAACAGAGATGAGGAAAAATGACCTCTCTCAAAGGATTGTGAATCAGTAGAATTCACTTCCTCAGAGTGTGGCGGATGCTGGGACATTGGGTAAATTTAAGGGGGAAATCAACCCATTTTTAATTAGTAATGGGCTGAAGGGTTATGGAGAGTGAGCAGGAAAGTGGATTTGAGGCCAGAATGAGATCAGCCATGTTTGTATTAAAAGACAGATAAGGTGTGAGGGCTGAATGGCCGACTCCAGCTCCTTGTTCCTCCGCTGCTGTCAGCAAAAAGGGTAAGAGTTGAAATTGATTCTGAATATTTTGCCCTCCCCTCCTCCAGTGTTGCAGCTACCTATCGGAAAATTCATTACCAAAATACCTTGCTTTCCAGATGACATCCAGGTGCGTTTCTATGAGGACGATGACAATGGGTGGGAGGCCTACGGAGATTTTGGACCTACAGATGTTCACAGACAGGTAAATAAAAACACTGCAGTTCATTGAAACTCCTCTCCTGATGAACAATTCGGCTACAGGTTACCCTGGTTTTGTGCATGTTCTATCGCTGCTTTACTCTCCCTCACACTGTGCTGCTGGGCTTTGTGTTCTGGGACTGTATGCTAAATAGTAAAAAGTATGAAGAAGTGGGGGGAAAGAGAGAGAGCGAGAGAGAGAGAGAATCCAGGTTTAACATCTGAACACTAATTTATACACCCGGCCTTTCTATTCCTGGACACTCCAGCAGGCTGAAATACCTATTTTCTGTGACATTTATCTGAATACCTTAACACCTTTGAAACTTCAATCAAGTCATGATTTAACCTTCTAAATTCCAGGCACTACAGCCTTTGTTCGCTTTATGCTCTCCTTGTAATGGAACCCCTTGCATTCAGCTGTCTAGTAAAGCTACACTGCTCCCTCTCCAAGGCCAGCATCTGCTTCTGAAGGAGCAGTGCCCAGTGCTACACAGATAATCCACAGCTGTGGTCTTCATATTTCCTCACACTAAAACAGGCCAGCATTTCTTCAGTGTTCTTTATCTGTTTTTTCACATTGTAATAATCTCTGTACCTGGACCCTCTGCTCTCTCTCAAACTGCACTCTCACCAGTTACAAAGTGCTCTGTTCACTCCAAAGAGAATAACTTCACATTTACCTGCACTAAAATAAATTTTCCACTGTTTTATTATTGATCAATCCATATCTCCTGATAATTTTAGATTTTCATCTGCGTTGATTACAACGGTGCCTTCTGTTGGGTCTCTACTAGATTTGTAAATGTGCCTTTTTCTCCTATCTTTTCGGTCATTGATAAATAAATAGCTAAGAGGTCATTCCTCACTGGATTACCTCCCGGTGATTACAATCACTGTCCATTATTCTCACTCTCTGCCTCCTTCCTTTTAGCTAACTTCAACTTTTGCTAACAATCACTTGAAAAAGACCTTCTCAAATGCTTCTGGTATACCATATGAATAACAGTTGCAGACAGTTCATTAATTTAGTCTCTTCTTTAAGAAGTTCAGTCAGGCACATCCTGCTCTTTATAATTCCAGCTCTGAAACTGGGTTTTATGCCTTACTTTCTAACGTAACTTTGCTTCAAAACTATGTCATGAGCCACAAAGTGCTTTGGGCTATGTGAAGTTGTGAGAGGCACTACAGAGAAGTCAGTTCTCTTTCTTTTTTTTAAATCTAACACCTCACTTATAAAACATAGAACATACATTGAAAAGTACAGCACTGTAGAGGTCCTTCGGCCCACGATGTTGTGCCGTGGAATAATCCTAATCCAAAAATAAAATAACCTAACCTACATTCCCCTCAATTCACTGCTGTCCATGTGCATGCCCAGCAGTCGCTTAAATGTCACTAATGACTCTGCTTCCACGACTTCCACTGGCAAAGTATTTCAAAGTACTTGAAGGAGGTACTTCTGACAGTGCAGCTCTCCATCAGTATCAACCCTCCAACAGTGCGACATCTGACTCTCTGACAATGCAGCACTCCTTCAACCGTGATCCTCTGACTTGCAGCGCTCCCTGAGCTCTGATCCTTTGACAGTGTGGCACTCCTTCACTGGAGCGTTGGCCTTGTGTTTTGAACCTGTTTCCTCTCACAAGATGTTTTTTTCTCTGAACTATTGTAACTTGATGATCAGGATTCCAGTCCAGCTGATGTTGACCATATGTTTCCCATTTGAAAGTTACTGTTTAGCAGCTGTGCAAACATCTGTAAATGTGATTTCTCTGTGGGTTTGTTTATTGCTCAGTTTGCCATTGTTTTCCGGACCCCGCGATATTGGAATATCGATATTGAGAAACCAATCACCGTCTTTGTCCAGCTGAAGAGGAGGAAGGATGGTGAAACCAGTGAGGCCAAAGCATTTACATACTGCCCCCGAGTGGAAGGTAAGTCTGCAATCCTGGTCTAGAGCTGGGGGCCCAGATAAACTCTGACCAGCAGAGAGACTTCCAAATGCTATTTCAGAGGTCAACCAATTAAACCTGACCCTTGAAAGAAATCGGGAAGTATATTTTAAAAAAACCCAGCATATCACAACCTCAGGACATCTCAATGCATTGAGCTACTTTGCGAATTGCAGCTAACCTGACAGCTGATTGCCACACAGTGAGGTCCCTCAGATGGAAAATAGCCCAGATTTTACCTGTTCCGTGTTGATGTTTACCACAGATTTCATGGTAGTTGTTTCCCTCAGAGGAGAAGAGGAGAGAATCCGGGTCTGTACATCAATGTTCAGGGTTCCAGAGCAAATGTACACCACACGACAGTGCTCAGGATCACTTTTCAATCTTCAGGACTGCAAAGATTTGTTCAGAACTTTTTGCTCAATTTACAACCCTTGTGGAGATGATTGTGGCCTCTCTTCCAGTCCTGTGTGGCCTCACCTCTCCTTGCCATAAAACCATAAGACAGGAGCAGTAGTAGGCCATTTGGCCCATCAAGTCTGCTTTGCTATTCAACAGGATCATGGTTGATATGGTAATCCTTGACTCCATTTTCCTGCCTTTATCTTTGATTCCCTTACTGATTTGAAAATCTGTTTATCTCAACATAGAACATAGTATATGACCTAGCCTTGACAGCTCCCTGCAGTACAGAATTCCACAGATTCACTACACTTTGAGTGAAGCAATTCCTCCTTATCTTTGTCTTAAATGTGCAATTCCTCATTCTGCAATTACATCATCTGGTCATAGACTCTCCCACAAAGGGGAAATAATCTTTGTGGATAATTGGCTAGGACATCTGAGTAGTCCTTGGTCTCAGTTTGGGTTGAGCCTCCTTCAGCCTTGAGGCCGAGATCAGCCTTCCCCTTGGGCCTGGAGTTTCCAGCTCGGTCTGAGCCTGCCTGCTGCTAGCCCTATTCAAGATAAGGAGCAAGGTTGACAATCTCAATATGCCCGTCAGAGCCAGTGTGTCCAAAACTGGAGTGAGAGCTCATAGGGCCGCAGTACTGATTGATGCACTAAGTTTTTCAAAACAGATTTACTTGTCCTTTTTGCTTTGATCCTCCTCCAGTTAGATATTAAGCAAGAGACAGCGGGGCTATGTTTTTGCAAACGCTGATTTGATGGGAAGCCATTTGCATTACTCCTTTGTTTTCCTTCCAACAGACAAAGAAGAGGTCCATCGCAAAAGGCAGAAGAGACTCCCTCATTTCTCGGATCATTTTGGGGGAGGGGGCTCATCAGGGGGAGCTACAGGATTTGGCGGAAGAGGAGGGGGAGGAGGTGAGGCCTGAATTTTAATCTTATTTGAATTCTTTTATTGAAAGATGGAGACCATTGGCTCCAATGGCTGGGAAACTGCAGAGGAGAGCGGCGGCAAGGGAAGGGAGCAGAAGTTGAATGAACTGGGGGTGGTGTTATCTTGTGTTCAGCAGCTGGCCAGCTGACTGAATGGTGAGCTCCATGAGCACTCTCAGGACCTCTGTTGCTCTCTTTACAGGTTATAACTTCAATTCTATTGGCTTCATGAATAGTTTTGGGAACCCACACTGTACGTTCCAACAGGGAATGCACCACTCTGGGGGACCACAGGGGTGTATGGAACTAACAACTGAGCAGAGCCTACAATACACCACCTCACCACCACACACGGTCCAGAACACAGACAACTCTTCAGGGGAGGCTCGCCAGCTCCCCACTCGGTCAGGTAGGTGAGAATGACACGTGCAGAAATGCAGCGGATGCAGTGTACCAGGATGATCAGAAGGACATTGACAGGACTGTGCAAGAGATCCTGGAGAAGAGGCATTGAAATAGGGGAAGCCACAGCTGCTTGCAAGTGTGAGAATTGTGAGGGTTTCCTGAATAGTTGGTGACAGGAAGCCATGCCCCACAGGGTCAGTTCTGTACACCATGTGGATGATTTTGAGTTTGTGGGAGTGGTGACCCAGTGTGAAGGCAATGTTCAAATCTGTAAAACAGCTTCAAGAGGAAGATTGTACTGCAATGAGTTGGGTAAAAAAGTTCCCTTTTGGACAGTGTGTGTGTTGAGGCAGGGGACTTGGTGCATAGAAAAGAGGTAAAGATCCTAATCAGGCTGTAAAGTAGCGAGGGGCTGATTGAGGAGGAAACGATTTTGAAGGGTTCAGGTACATGTTAATGGAGCACCTCAAGTGGATTCGACCATTAAAAATGACATTGAATCATGCGTTTTGCTGTAAGAGTACAAATGTTTGTACAAAATAGTACATTGAAACAAAATCTCAAGTGATAGTCTCCAAATTAACAATCCTCTGACAGCACTTGCTCAGTTCCAACTTTCTGACAGTGCAGTGCACCCATCGCACTGAGCCTCCCACAGAGCATGCACCCTCAGCACCGACCTGTACTACACTAGAGCTATCAGGTCCTGTAGATCCCTGTAGATGGTGGCAGCTATCTTCATCAGGAGCTGCTGCAGTGCTATGGCATGGCCATCCAACAGGCCACATCCTGCCTGTTACACCCCACTCAGTTTTTACAGACTGTGCAAAGAGCTTTGCAGGGTTAGTAGGAATTGCCGATGCTGGAGAATCTGTGATAACAAGGTGTAGGGCTGGATGAACACAGCAGGTCAAGCAGCATCAGAGGAGCAGGAATACTGACGTCTCGGGTTGAGACCCTTCTTCAGAAATTAGGCAAAGAGTTTTGCGTTCACTTTTACATTAAGAGTCAATCTATCCCCTCTCTTGCCAATCTCATTGTTCACTTCACTCCACCTCTTATTATATTTGGTCTGGCTCTTGCTTGAAGAATTCACTTGATGTGTATCATATAGCCTCTCTTTTGCTTCACCATATTCTTTGTCTCCAAGGAACTCTAGCCTTGATTCATCCTTATTGAAATGTTCAGAACTCGTACCAGAAACTATATTGGGTCTTGTTCGATGTATAAGCTCCAGTTTAAATTATTTTTAAGATTTATAGAATTATACAGTACAGAAGGAGCCCTTCGGCCCATTGAGTCTGTACAGCTAAAAAATACACTCATATCAGTATGAGTCCCACTTTCCTACACTAGGCCCATAGCTGTGACAAATTCTCCACTCGAATTTGATTCGGGAACCGGTCCTTAAACTGGAAAACTGCCAACCACTCTGCTATTCAGTGAGGTGAGAGAGGAAACCAAAAGATTGCAGAACAGATAATCTAACAATCATTGTTGAGAAATTGTGTGTAGAATGACACAGCTCATTTACATTTCAGCTGATCAAAGAAACCCAGCCTAGATTTGTAGAGAATAGGCCATGATTGCTGAAGCATATTGAATGTTTTCAAGAGGGGACTAAAGTTGTAGACAAAGGATGTCCCTGCATGTTGTTTATGTGTCTTAGCATGTATATGGATTGCCAGAAGTCATTTACAAAAGTGCCTCATCAGAGATTGTTGGCAAAGGTGGAAGCTTTTGGGATTGAAGACAAATGATTGACCTGTTAGGAAATGAGCTGAGTGTTGGGAGATCCAGAGCTGAATAATGGGCAGAGTGGTGTCTTACACTGGTCCTATGATCTTGTGTTGTACTATCAAACTATTCACTGTATTTATCAATGATTGCGTAGAAAATCATATATAGTCAAAGTTTACTTCGAGATAAATGATATTGCGCACAGAGTGGATTGAAACATTAAAATTACCAAGAGATATTGACAGGCTGAAAATGAGCAAAACTTTGCAAATTTGTGTTAGCTAAAGGTACATGGGATATAGGGCAAATCAGCTAAAGCTACACAGGGAAACAGGCCAAATTAGCTAAAGTACTAAGGGATATGGGGCATTTGCAGGTAAATGTAATTATACTGTGATCTCATTGAATGACAGAACAGGCTTGAGGACTACATGGCTTTCTCCTGTTTGAATGTGGAGCTTGTTTAGGAGGAGATGCTGGTCACTAATTCTTCCTTTGTTCTACAGAGCAATTTCTTCATATGAGAGCTCTACAGATTACAGAGCGTACAGCCCGAGCTTTGTTGGACTATGCCATCACTGGGGACGTACGCATGCTATTGGCTGTTCAGAGACACCTGACAGCTATTCAGGATGAAAATGGAGACACGTAAGTAATTGTTTATTCCTGAAACAATATGTTTACAGTGATTCTCCTTGGTGATGTATTTTTGATGATATACCTACTCAGTGGTTTGTTTACAGTGATGTACTATGATTCCATTAGAGACTGAAGAAAGATATGAATTTCCCAGTGCCCTCTGCAATCACATAATGAGATTTCACAACTCAAAACTTTTACTACAACAAAAAAATTAAAATCAACATTAATTGCCTATGAACTAATAGTTAGTTAATATGCTGCATTACAGCTAAAGCTACTATCAGAATTCACTTCCTAACATCGCTGAAAACCCCAAAACATATTGATACCTCCTCCATACTCTTGGCAGGAGTCATTTTAAGCCATGTGTATGAGAATCCTGAGCTTCTCCTGCCTGAACAGCCTCCCTTTTCCCTGCCCAACCAGGGTGAAACTTCCAGTGTCCTTTTAAAAGCACTCCATTTCGCACAATCTTTTGAACACAAATGGGTTCCAAGTAACAAGATACACTGTCACAATTCCTCGATTCTGAACTCTTCACATTCTTTGTTTCATCAAGCAGGGTTTCAGCCCTCATCAGCCCTTACTTGGATGAGCCTAAAATACATAGGAGCAGATGTAGATCATTTATTCCATTGAATCTGCTGAGCCATTCAATAAGATCATAATTATAGACAATAGGTGCAGGAGTAGGCCATTCGGCCCTTCGAGCCAGCACCACCAATCATTATGGTCATGGCTGATGATCCACAATCAGTGATGATAATAAAATGTGAGGCTGGACGAACACAGCAGGCCAAGCAGCATCTCAGGAGCACAAAAGCTGACGTTTCGGGCCTAGACCCTTCATCAGAGAGCACAATCAGATCCACAATCGGTATCCTGTTCCTGCCTTATCCCCAGAACCCTAGATTCCCATCTTAAAAATCTATCTATCTCAGACTTGAATCTACTTTATGATTCAGCCTTGACATCTATGATGAAGTATTCCAAAGATTCACTACTCTCTGAGACAAAAAATATCTCCTCATCTCTGTCTTAAATGGGTAACCCCTTATCCTGAGATTATATCCTTTGGTCCAAACTTTCCTACAACCTCTCCACGTCTTCTCTGTCAAGTCCCTTAATTGTCATCTCTTATTCCACCAAACTCTGATGAGTACAGGCCAAATCTACTCCACCACTTGTCATAAGAGTATCCCTCCATACCCAGGAGCAGCTGAGTGAATCTTCTCTGGGCTGCCTCCAATTCCAGGATAGCTTTCCTTAAAGATTCCCTTTCTTTTGACTCGCTGCTTACGGATTAGACCAGATTCCCCCAAAATATTTTAAGAAGGTAGCCTAGACCCTAACTTTTTATTTTTTTAAAGGTAGGTATGAAATGCATGTTCCAGATTTGATGTGACTGTTCAAACTACTCGACATTAAGCAAAACACAATTTATTTAAACAACACAATTAAAATACAAACAAAAGGACGAAGAATTTAGAATGACTTAACTATTGGAAAACTTAACTAATAATAGATACAGTACTTACTATATTAGAACAGTTAATTAGTAATAACATCCCATAAACATACTACTTAGCAAAAAGGTAAATTCAAACACATATTCTTACATGCAGTTTTCCAATCAGGGTGAAACAACATCAAGAGAGATTTCAGAGAATGTAGCAGCTGGGAATAATTTTTATTGAAACCCCAACTCTTCTGGGACCCGAACAGCTTCTTATTGCTACAGGAAGTTTGATCTGTGAGAGCCGGCCACTCCACTTCCATTGTTTCAAAAAACCCTAAAGGCCTCTTATTGTTGACTTCGGCCATCTCCCATAGCCCACTTCGACACCTCTGCTTTTACAATCTCTCTTCAAACAAAAACTCAGGACAAAACAATCTTTTTACTGTGACAGCTGTGGTCTCCTCCCTGAAATCTTTCTGTCTGATTGAATTTAAGAGTCTGTCAGCAGCAAGACCAGGTCCTTTCTCCTTTCTGTCCTAACTTACTGTTAAAACTTACAGCTGACATTTGAATAAGTTTTGATTTACATTTATTGTCTCCATAATGTGTATATCATGTGCGTTGGTCTCCAGGCAGACTTGATATCAGATTACACAGGCCTACTCCAAGCAGATTGCACAGAGGTCCCATCCCCTTCTCCAAGCAACTCCATTTTACAGCAAACTAAAGAAGACTGTCTAAAGTATAACCATCTTATAAAGTCCAGTGCACTCAGCAACAGCATTGAATTTGAAAGGCTTTGAGAAGGATTTGGGGAAGTAAATGGGAAAAGAATAGTTTTGGAGGGCAGTAGGTTTAGAGGCCAGTGGATTCCAGCTGCCATTCCAGTTCTGAAATATCCTAGTTGACTTTGGGATCTTGTGCCCACCTTTGCTGGGGTTGGTGGATTTGTCCAAGAACTGAATGGGATGTGGATATCAATTCCCACAGGGTAGAGACTGGGGTTTGAAGAAAATCTACAGTACCCACAGAGGAAAGGTGAACACAGAGGGAGGAGCCAATCCAATCCATACAGCTCCCCCAGATCAGGTCAACAAAATGTCTCAGTGCTATCTGAGGCTGACACTTTGTTCCAGATACTATTTGCATACAGTGCTGAGCTGCACTTTTAATGGGCTGTCTTGCCTCAACAGTTCATTACATTTGGCCATCATCCATCAACAGCCTCTGGTCGTTCAGCAGTTGCTCCAGGTTATCGTCAGTATTCCAGGGCAGAACATCATCAACATTCCCAATGATCTACGTCAGGTCAGTCTCTGTACATCAACATTCCCAATGATCAACGTTAGGTTGGTCTCTGTACAATAATATTCCCAATGATCTCTTAAAACCTGTATGACTTAAAGGTTTGATCATCTGACCTAACATTTCTCTATGTGGCTCAGTGTTATATTTGGTTTTGGAATTGCTTTCCTTTGCACCCGACATTTATTCAGATTGAAGCTGATTTGACGTTTACATGCTTATCCTTCCAGCCTTATTAATGTAATCTGGCATCTTATTACATTTCACATCAATTAGTTACCCATCAAGTTGCTGTACATAGAAATGTGGCTCTTCTACTTCCAATTTCTGAATCCAGATCACTGAAGGTGTCACATTCAAATATAGCAAAGACAACATATACACATATAGCAAACAAGACCACAGGGATTAGATATACAGTGATGCTGTCTCTACACTGTCCCCATCAAACTGCCCCCAGGACTATTGGGTTATATTACAGAGTGAAGCTTCCACTACGCTGCCCCAACAAACACTCGCAAAACAGGTACAGCACAGGGTTAGATACAGAGTAAAGCTGCCTCTACACTATTGTCATCCAATGCTCCCAGGACATGTACAGCACAAGATAAGCTACAGAATAAAGGTCCCTCAATATTTTCCCCATCAAACACTCCCTGGACAGGTACAGTATAGGGATTTGTTAGAGTGAAGCTCCCTCCAACTGTCCCCATGAATCACTCCCAGGACTGGGACAGCATGGATACAGAGTAAAGCTTCCGCTGCACTGTCTCCCATCAAACACAGCTAGGTCATGGGTAGCATGGGGTCAGATACAGAGTAAAGCTCTCTCTGTACTGTACCCCATCAAACCCTCCCAGGTCAGGGACAGAATAGGGTTAGCACTTTGATCACTGTGCTGTAAGCCTCAAACATTTTGTGATTGCTTTGTTTTCTGTATCCTAGACCCCTTTGCACCTTGGAGTGATCACCCAGCAACACAGGATTGTTGAGGTCTTACTCACTGCTGGGGCTAATGCCACTATTTTGGATCGTCATGGAAACTCTATCCTCCACCTTGCTCTTCACAGAAAAGATGAGAAGATGGTGGAATTACTGCTGGAACATGTCAAACCTCAGGCCCTCAGCAGGCTGATGAAAATGCCAGACTGTAATGGTAATGTTCACAAACCCATCGTTATAACGTCCACCACCGTTTCTGTGCTTTATTAACTTACAGGATGAGGGCATCGCTGGTCCGGCAGCATTTGTTGCCCATCCTTAATTGCCCAGAGGGCAGTTAAAAATCAAACACATTGCTGTGGGTCTGGAGTCACATGTAGGCCAGCCCAGGTAAGGATGGCAGTTTCCTTCCCTAAAGAACGTTAGTGAACCTGATGGGTTTTCCCCAACAATCAACAATGGATTCATGGTCATCATTAGACTCTTAATTCCAAATATCTATTGAATTCAAATTCCACCATCTTCCATGGAGGGATTTGAACCCAGTTCCCCAGGATATTATCTGGATCTCTGGATTAACAGTCGAGCGGTAATACTACTAGGCCATCACCTCCCCCTGGTCTAACACAAGCTGCCAAAGCACAGAAGCCCAGGTTTGACCCCTGGTGGTGGTGGAGTTAACTGACCTCCCCTCCAATGGTGGGACCACTGCAATTTTCCCAGTTTCCCTTGTATTCCAGAGAGGTTGGGATTCCTGCTGCTGACCTTCATGCACAATCCTGTGCATGGCTGCTCAAGTGAAGAGTACCTGTCCTGTGTTACTGTGTCCGCATCCCGAGGTGACTTCTGGCCTCTTAATAGCTATGCCCAGCAAGGTTCAATACCACAGGACATAAAGGAGATCAACTATAACCCCAAACTTACACCTTTTTTTAAGATGTAAAATCTCAGCAAATGTGTAACATAATTTTTTTTAGCCAATCATGGAGAGTCCATTTTTAACCGACTGTGCCTGATCTGATCCCTTCTTTCTCCAGGATTGTACCCTGTGCATTTGGCAGTGAAAGCCATGAATAAAAATTTGGTGCAAGTTCTGCTGAACAAAGGAGCCGATAAAGACGTAGCTGAACAGAAGAGTGGCCGAACGCCCTTGCACTTGGCTGTGGAGGTCCAGAGTCTGAATCTGGCTGCGCACCTCTTGTTGGAAGTAAGTCATGTTAGACATGGTAATGGTGTCTCTGCAGTTGAACATGGGGCACTCACCTCCATGTCCTTTCTCCGCCAGCACGTGTTCTGTAGGTTGCTAACCAGCCTGTTCTCTCGCGCTTAACATCGAGGCCAAAAAAGACACATTTTTAGTCAGTAAGAGAAGAGGCGGGGAAGTGGATGTGAGGATTATCAGATCAGTCATGATCCCATTGAATGGCACAGCAGACTCAATGGACCAAATGACCTACTTCTTCTACTACACGTTACAATCACCAAGAAGTCTGTGCTCTCCAGGGTCTCCCGAGGTGATGTTTTCCGGACGTATATCAGTATGCAGTAGAGAGATAACAAAGTGTAGAGCTGGATGAACACAACAGGCCAAGCAGCATCATAGTAGCAGGAAAGCTGACGTTTCAGGCCTAGACCCTGTTCATCCAGCTGTTATCTCAGATTCTCCAGCATCTGCAGTTCCTACTACCAGTGTGCAGTATTGGTCACTAGCCTACTGGGATGGATAGATTGGTGTTTCTGAGATCCTTAAAGAGAGCTTGATGAATGATGGGGCGAGTATAACAGCATTCCAATGAATGAGCTACAATATTCTGCATGTTCCAATGTTTATGGAGGCAGGGGTCTTGTCACTTAAGCTGCTTTTGAAGTGTTTAAAGTTTTATATCCATATTTTGCAAGTCAGAAACTAGTCCTCAATTCTTTGTGATATGTTCTCCCCCAATTCAGACTGCTGCTTTACCAGCCTCCTTAATCCACCTCTCGCTAAGGTCAGGCCCCACCAAAGTTCTCACAGCTTTTTATGCATCTTTATTTCAGCATTTAATACCTTAAGTCTGCCACAATTTACTCTGTTCACTGCTTTCTCTTACTGCTTTCTGATTATTATCAATCTTTCATTCTCTCTTTCGTCTGAGTCACTTTGTCACTTCCCCATGGTTTGTATTCATGCTTCTACTGCTACTTGGTCACTCTCTCACTCATACCTTCTTTCTCACACACTTTTTTCACTCCCTTGTACACTCTGTTTCTCTTGTGTGTGTATAAGAAGTAGTTAGATGGACCTCGCATCGCAAGTGCACATGGGCCAAGTGCTGACTGGAGATCTCTATGACTGTATGAGACCTTTATTTTCACATCATTGTTTTCGCTCTCTCTCACTCTCTCTGTGCACCCACTGACATGCTCTAGTTCATTAAGTGGAGAGTAGTCAGAGTTAACATTCTGGGCCAAGTGACCCATCCTAACCCTGATTTCTCTCCACAGATTCTGCCAGACCTGCTGAGCTTTTCTGGCAATTTCTGCTTTTGTTTATGATTTACAGCAGTCAGTTCTTTACAGTTCTTTTGGTTTTTATTTGCTGTTGTTCATTGTCCATCTCCCTTAGTCCTGCATTTAAAACAGCACGATTGGGAGCAGATGGAGACAGAGATTCCCTGAGGAATGAAGCTCTCAGGCCCCGAGTCAGACCGGATCCTTCAAACTGAGAGAGTGAAGACAGTTGGTCTGACTGTGCTGAAAGGATCAACTGCTGATCTGTTTGTAAACCCTTGTGCCAAGCAGACGATTCTAATAATGATTTGTTGCTGTTTGTCCCAGGCTGAAGTGGAGGTGAACCGGCCTACGTTTGAGGGGAACACTGCTCTTCACTTGGCTGCAGGATACGGTCTCCCAGCTCTCACAGCTATGCTGCTGACTGCAGGTTTGTTCACTCATGTTCTCAACACTTGATGGGGCCAAATCTCCCTCAGAGTCACAGTGTAAATTAGACACCATATGAGACCCTCTGTGTGTCTGAATGTTCCACTTCCTGAAAACACAGGAAAGGGAAGTCTAGTTGTCATTTGATTTCTACTCTGCTGAGACTGTATCTTTGTTTGAGCCACAGCATCATTGAAGTTTACAGACCAGAAGCAGCCCCTTGGGATCATTGTGTCTGACTGTTCTTGCTGTAGCTTTCACATTAGCCCTTTGTCTTCATCTTTATTTCAGCCTATTTCTTTCATTTAAAAGACCAAAACTTCCTGCCTGAGGGAAAACCATCTCTGCTTCAATACGGTCTATGCAGGAATTTTTGCTCCTATCTTTCCTTCTGTTTTTAATTTGATGCCCCCTCATCACTGTCTCCTCATGTTGAGGAAGACAACTGATAATCCATGCACTTCTTAGTTTTAAAATTGAGTAAATCTGCTCCTCCTTTGCTCCAGTTCCCCCAGTCATATGTAAAAACCCATTCAGGGGAATGATGCCAATATCCTCACTGTCATGGGCTCGTTGATCTTGCACCCAAGTTATGATCCAACCATCTGCAACGAGCTTCCTCCCCAAACCCCACCTCATTCTCTCCAAAGCTCTGTCACACTCTTGTGCAAGAATATCCGAACCCTCTGTCCAACTCCCACCTCAGGCCACAGCTTACTAATTGTGGGTAATCAGAATATATTAGTGACTGAACGATCTGTTTGACTTTAATCTTCATCTCTCCCACCACCAACTGCAGGAGCTGATAAATATGCAGAAAATTATGAACCCAAAATAGATTTGGAGGAAGAGGATGAATCGGATCAGGAGATCTGCCATGGGCACACGCCTCTCGATATCACTGCCTGTGAGAAGGTATGTGGACAACTTGAGGAGGGATCAGGCCATCTGAACAACAGCTAATTAGATTCCACCCCTCAGCTAATCTTTAACAATACCACACAATGTAATCCCTGTCTATGCAATCTAGCCCTTTTAGTGTCAGTATTGATCTATTCTGCGGCCCCTCTAAGCTTATTCCTCCAGAATAGTGCCCAGAACTGAAGGGAGGATTCCAGATCAGGCTTAGCTAGATCTCTCAGCAACTGTAACAGAACTTTTGCCCTGATGTATCTCAGCCTTGTTAAAGGAGCATCCCATTATCATTTCTAAGTTTTTTTTTTTATATACCAGACTACTGACATTTCCCAATTTCTGCAAATAGATTCCAAGTTGCTCAGTTCCTCCATAATTCTGTCTTCGGTCTAAAATGGATGACACTCATTCTCCACATTAGACTCCATGTGCCACAGTTTTAACTACTCATTTATCAACGTGTTCCTTTGTTACAGTTCTGCTCCTATTTTCATGAGCAGAAATGTAATAAAGGAACATGATGATTAAGGGTCAGGCAGCCTAGTGCCATTGGGAAATGTAGATTTAAGAACCGGCTATGATTAGTCAAAAGGAAACTTGGTAAGATGGCTGACACAGGAATGACAAACTGAGGGCTTGAACATTACAAAAATCACAAGGATCTTGTTTTTGATTTGAATTGAATGTACCTTTTACTGCGTTGCAGAAACTGATTGTCTGTCTTGCTCTGTACAGGTTCGTGATATCTTACTGGGAGAAACTTCAAAATGGAAGGATGGGGATCAAAAATTGCCTGAACGCCAGCAAGGTAACTGCCTCTCAATTCTAACCCTGGGCACCATGTGCTCAGTAACGACCCACACCAGCCACTGTACTATGGGAACCCATTCTGCATAACTCCTAACAGCTTTCCTTTCACTCTTCAGTAATCTCCTGTCTGGTCTTAGGCAAAAGATAGAAGATTGAAACTGTTCCTAATCTGAAATAATAGCTCAATAATTAGTCACTGTGTCCCTGATCTCTCAGTTTGGGAATGCTCTGACCAATATTCTTCTCTTGATCAGACTTTGCAGACAAAGTCAGTCTGAATGTTGTTTCCATTCCAAGGAACATATTTGACTTTCACCCTCATGAGCGATGTTTCTGGTTCTCTGCTTTGTCACTGCATGGTACCAATGAACTTAGGAGAAAAAGCATTCATACAGACCCTGTGACATTGAGTGGACCAAATCTCATGTTTATGATCAAGGAACAGAACAGTGTTTTAGGCTCTGTCAAGGATGCTGCACTCAATTACTGTGCATCTATTCCAACAAAGTATTTGGTCCGGTTCTAGAAAATGAAGCAAGGGAAATAACTGATGTAAACAGAGGACAAGAGTCAGGAAATAGTGATCGTAATATAATTAGGTACAGACTTTGAGTGTTGAATCAGAGTGGGCTCCACAATCTGCCTGAGTCTCTGCTCACTGCTGTTCAACTTCATTACTTAATCTGTTCTGAGGTAGGCCTCCTCCACTGTGGACCAGGCCTCTTGGCAATGCTCTGCCTCCCTCAACCAGTGAGGCCTTTGCGTGAACCTATTTCACTGTCCCTAATCTGCATCAGGTTGCAGAATCTGAACATTTGGCTGAGGTTTCAGGGGAGGACAACTGGACCCAGTGCAGTTCCTCTGCACGTTTCCTTCGGGGTGTTTTTGAGGCCCTGGTTATTTGGACTGTAAACTAACTGCTGGCTCTTGTTTTCTCACAGGCAATATTGCATCACTGGGTTCTGAAACCCTGGGAGAACTGAACAAAGTGTTAAACCAGGAGGTGACAGGGTCAGACTGGATGAAACTGGCAGAGAATCTAAACCTTGGCTCTCTTACTGACTTACTCAAAAGTGCCAAGTCTCCAAGCAAGTCACTGTTGGATAATTTTGACGTATGTTTGCCTGGTATTTGTTTCTCAGTTGTATTGACACCGACTGTACAGTCCAGTAACACAATGGGAAAAGGTCAGATTTGCTCATAAAGATTAATCATTTTTGATTATTCCTTCGGTCACGACTCTCGAAGGTCTAAATGAACAAAGTGTTTTATGGGAAGGGTCCTAATTTTAACTGTCAATTGAAGCCCCTGTGTTCAATGCTGAGTCTGTGCTGAAGACTTTCAGCAAAAGAAGGTGCTACACTGAACTGCATCTTGTTCTCTCACTTTCCCATTGAGGCCTATCCCTCCAGCATCTTAATACCCCTATCAAAACCCACAGTCAATAGGGAAGAGTCTAAGGGGACACTCAGAAGGCATTTGATGTGGATCCACAAGAGGTCACTAGCAAAAATGGGGTTTGTGAAAGAGTCCTAACCATGTGATATGTCTAGGATCAGAGGCCATAGTCTCAAGAGTAAGGGGTTAACTATTTAAGTCATAGATGAGAAGGAATTTTTCTCAGAGTTTAATGAATCAGTCAAGTTCTTTACTGCAGAAGAATCATAGAGTTGCACACCAGGGAAACAGACCCTTCATTCCAACTTGTCCACACTATAGACAATAGACAATAGGTGCTGGAGTAGGCCATTCGGCCCTTCGAGCCAGCACCACCATTCATTATGATCATGGCTGATCATCCACAATCAGTATCCTGTTCCTGCTTTATCCCCATAACCCTTGATTCCACTATCTTTAAGAGCTCTATCTATCTCTTTCTTGAAACTATCCAGAGACTTGGCCTCCACTGCCTTCTGGGGAAGAACATTCCATATGTAGTCCCATTTGCCAGCATTTGGCCCATCTAAATGCCTTTGGTGTAATTGTACCCACCTCCACCATTTCGTCTGGTAGGAGTGTAGAGGCTGCAGGTTAAGTATATTCAAGACTGAGATAGCTAGTTTTTATTAGTAAGGGAATCAAGGGTTATGGGCAAAAGGGGCAGGAAAATGCAGTTGAGGATAATCGAATCAACCACAATCTTGTTGAATGGCAGAGCAGATCGATGGGCTGAACACCCTTTTTCTGCTCCTATGGTCTCATGAGTTTAGAAGAAGGAAAGAAATATTGTACAAAATATGGGGATAAAGCAGAAGATTGGTGCTAGGTAATGATGCTTGTTTGAAGAGCTGGTGCAGGCACAATGGGCCTAATGGCTTGCTTTTACACTGCAACAATTCATGTTCAGAGTTAGGATAAAGGGAACGCATTCTTGATTTCTGGGATATGAATAGTGAAATTCCCTATGATCTGTGGGAACTCATATGTATTAAGGACTTACAGAGAATTCTGTAGATAATACAGAATTCTGTAGGTAAGCTTGGATATGACACTCTTAGGAGGATGCAGGTGGGACGAGAACATAGACCTGGATAAGACTAAAACATGGCCAGTGTATGAGCAGTCTGGTGAAATGATGATCAAAGGAACCAGGAATCCCCTTTCCAAAAGAAAACACTCTTTGGTCTGGTTTAATTATGCTGAATTTGTGCTGCCCTCTCTGAGGCAAGTACACCCAAACCTGTGTGTGGTGCCCAGAATTAAACATAGTAATCAGTCTGGGATAAAGGCCAATATTTCATCTAACTTCTATATACCTTCTTGTACCTCCTGCATGTGACCTGTGTTTGTTCACCAGGATTATAGCATGGAGAAGAGCCTTAAACCAGGAGGCCAATCTTTGAGGCAGCAAATTCCTGTTTCCTATGACCACCTCCTGCTAGACTGTTATTTCACTGCCCTGTCTCAATCCTGTAAATTCACACCAGGACTATCCAGTGGCTTACTGTGTTTACTCATTGACAGAATATGGTTTCAAATATTCTGACGTGATAGCTCAATATTGAAAACCGAAGCTGAAACGCTCTCTCTCGGTGTCTCTTCAGATTTCAGGTGGAACAATCGAGCAGTTAGTTAACGCACTACAGTGTTTGGGATTGAAGACAGCTGTGAACATAATCCAGAAAACAGAAACATATAAAGCACTTCAGTCATCAGGTATGTCTCATGTGCTCTTAAAGGGAATGATGGAGTGAAGGAACATTGCTCCCGTGCTTTTCAATGTGGCCATCTCCCAAACCTGATTCATACAGCCACAGTCATTGAAAGTTAGGGGCTAGAGGGCAGTGTGGATTCTGGGGCTAAGGAGAAATGCGGTGGTTGGGGTGGGGGTGGGAGGTGCGGGGTGCGGGGTAAGGAATGAGGAGTACTGGAGAGGTTTTGGGGGCGAGTGGTCTGGCGTGCAGGCTTTTACCCTATGTCCCCTGGTCTGTTGTGGAAGCTGTGATTGAAGAAAGCCTGTTTCTTGCAGATGCGAAGCAATCCGTGGACAGTGCCTATGAGAGCGGCTCACAACAGGTCATCAGCTCAAAAGATCATTTGAGTACCACAGCCCAGACTAGTGACCAACAGATTTAACAGGGAGCAGGATCTCATGTTTCTACAAAACTGAGAGAATTAAAAGAAAGAGATCATCATTCCTACAAAGTGTAACAAGCTGATCCTTTAAAAAGGATACCTTTAAAAAGAACATGTTTGTTATTTGCCTACCTTTGGATTCTGGCCTCTTTTTATTAACAATTGAAAATTGACAGGTGATTTTGTCATTGATCCCAGTGTGTCGGGATTGACTGGTTATTTCAGTCTCACTCACTAATTGCCTTTTTCTGCTGTGGAGTTCCCCTCAGTGCTCTAAAGGGTGAAGCACAGACTTCGGTGTGGATAAAACAACAGATTAATGTTTACACGTTTATGTTTGTGCTGAAGAGTTCACATTCAATAAAGAACACAACTGGATGTTGTCTCTTGCTGTGTTGGCCCTGTGACTGGGTTTCATTGATGGAGAGCAAGGCTGAGAGAGGGCACAATGAAGAGCTAGCCTGACAATGGGTCCAATTCTCTCCTTCATCCTACCTTCCTGTCCACACTGGTCAGGTTTCAGGGTCTCCACACAACCTACTGTGTAAACCACTATATTCCTGATGACACCAACCCTACTCCAGTGTTATTAATTGGATAATGTGGGTACTTCACCAGGAAAGGGCCACAAACTGGTTCTGAATTGGAAGCTCTCTCTCATTACCCTCTCTCAGGACCTCTGATACCTGCCTGGGCCTCACTATTTCATTGCAGAAGAAGAGTGGAAAAACAAAAAGGGGAATGTCTACCTTTAAATGTGGTCACTTTGGGGAAGAAACATCCACAGTCTATCGAGAGGAGCCTCATCTTGAGCCACACTCTGCAATTCCAAACTGATGTTTCTCAGTGTTTTGTGGGGACTGGATAACCAGCAGGAGATTGAGTCACCAGTGCTCAGTTTCCCTCTCAATCTTGTACTGATCTGTTTTATTTATCTTTTTCTTTGTTTAATTTATGATTTTATAGTGTAAGATGCAAAAATTGTAGGAGTAATTATGCGCTGATTAGTTTAAACTTTGATCAATGAAGCTGTATTGCTGGAGTGCCTTTTGAATGATTTTGTTCAGGCCAGTTCTATCCTAAACAGAACGCTTCCACATAAAGCAGATGATTGCTAAAATCATCACTTTTAAAGATATCAATTTATTTTGCTGGAAGAAGTCTCCTGCTGTCATTAACCAGTCTCCTCATGTCAGAGTTGGCTGACTATCAAAAATCGCCATCAACAGAATGATGCAATGTGTACCTTTGGTATAAGTGAAAAGCACTGTTAATATACTTTTGATAATGTTTCTGTGGCTTAAATTCCTTCAAGATGTTTTATAAAATAAAATTTAAAAACCAGTAGATTTGCACTAGGATCTTCATTCATTTTGCTGCTGAATTTATGCACAAGTTGAATGCATTTCTTTATTCTGGTAAGGATTTATCGCTATATTGGACTGCAGCACCAACTATAACGTACAATGGAAACTGAATCATTACAAGAGCAAGATTAAGATTATTTCAGTATCAGGTGGCACTGAAAGATGGAATGAAACATGGATATGACAAGGTGATTAGCAAGAATAGTTGTCTATCAAACCTGCCTTGACACTCGTGATGCCTGCAATATCATAACTACACACTCTGCATCTTTCCTATATAGAGAAATACACATGCATACAGACCTGTGTGTGTGTGTTTCCCTCAATCAACTCATCCTCTGGGACTGGCAGAAGAGATTCCCTGTCATGACAGGGGGGTATTAAAAAATAAATTCAGAAATGTTTGTCTCTGACTCCTCCAGATTAGAATGTCAGTGATCTGATCTCATGAATGTTACCAACAATTACTTATTGATCTGCTTCCCTTCCCTGTGCTGTGATCACTGCCCAACCTGTTGAGTACTCTCTTGTAGCCTGACAATTAGCACCATATATGCCAGGATGGGCATTTGCTCCTTTGGCTGATATTTTGTTGTTCTCTCAGTGTCCTAAGAAGGTACTACTAAGGTTGAATTTTAAGTTTGCACCACACCCACAGTGGCTGAGGTAGATTCTCGAATTCAAGACTGTAAGCTGCTGCTGGCTTCACCCGGCAACTGCTTCCTTTGGCTGAGCATGCCTTTTATTCCTGATTTTGAAATTACAGGAGTCTGGAATCTCACTGAATACAGCATCAAGGTTTCCTGGACAACACTGCTCAGACAGTGCATTGTCAAAAGCATCTAACCCCTTTGTGGTGGGAGAAATATTTACCTCCTCCTCAGCTCTTACTTGCTTTCAGCCAGAAATGAAGCCTTCACTGGTCATTACTCCTTTTCTTTACTCTGTTTAAAACCTCCACACCCCCCACAACCGTATCTGCCCAGTTTGTCCCTAAACGTGCCTTTTATTTCATGAAGTACTGTGTGGCCTCATTAAGCTGTACCAAAGTGAACATGATGATGTTCGTTAGCCTGGCAGTGGGTAGGTAACATAACCTGTGCTCTTGACTGGAGACCAATAGAAATATAGAAGGTAGGAGAAGAATAGGCCATTTGATCTCTTGAGCCTGCTCCACCATTCAATATGATTGTTGCTCATCATGGGGCTAAATACCTTAATTCCATTACCCCCATATCCCTTAATCCCTTTAGCCACAAGCATTACATGAATATCTTTCTTGAAAACATAATGTTTTGGCTTCACCCACTTTTTGTGGAAATGAATCTCACAGGTTCACTACTCTCTGGATGAAAGAATTTCCACTCATCTCAGTCCTAAAAGGTTCACCCCTTATCCTTAAACTATCAGCCCTGTTTCTGGACTCCCCAAAATCAAGAACATCCTTCCTGCAAGTAACCTGTATAGTTCTATTAAACTTCTAAACTACACTGAATACAATCTGAACTGACACAATCACTTCTCATATGCCTGTCCTGCATTCCCAGAAATCAACTTGGTAAACCTTCACCTTCCTCCCTCTGTAGCAAGACCACCCTTCCTGAGATGAGGAGACTAAAACTGTACACAATACTCCAGGTGTGGCTCTCCAAGGCCTTGTATAGTGCAGCAAGGCGTTCTTATTTAACGTCTTTTCTACACTATCCCATACTGCTACTATAGTCCTTGTTACAGTCCCCACTTGAATGGCCCCCTTATACCCCAGCGCTGTCGTTAGTTGGCTGGTTCTTCTTACATTTGGCTGCACAAGTTACAGGAATCTCAAAGCATTGGACAACAGCTGAGTGCTCCAAACTCCAATCCTAAGTTTTGCTCTTTGTCCTTAGTGCACTTTTCCAGTCAGCATCAAATTTTGTTTGGTAATGGCCTATGCATTGTAGGACATTTTATGACATTAAATGTGCAATAAAAAATTCAAGATAACAAGGTGTAGAGCTGGATGAACACAGCAGGCCAAGCAGCTTCGTAGGAGCAGGAAAGCTGACGTTTCGGGACCTGATGAAGGGTCGAGGCCCAAAATGTCAGTTTTCCTGCTCCTATGATGCTGCTTGGCCTGCTGTGTTCATCCAGGTTCTCATTATTATCTCAGATTCTCCAGCATCTGCAGTTCCTATTATCTCTAATAAAAAATTCAACTTGTTTAATGATCAGACTGGAGGCTGAGGTGACTTTTAAATATTAAAATGTGAGGCTGGATGAACACAGCAGGCCAAGCAGCATCTCAGGAGCACAAAAGCTGACGTTTCTGGATCCTGGATGAAGGGTCTAGGCCCGAAACGTCAGCTTTTGTGCTCCTGAGATGCTGCTTGGCCTGCTGTGTTCATCCAGCCTCACATTTTATTATCTTGGAATTCTCCAGCATCTGCAGTTTCCATTATCTCTGACTTTTAAATATTGTTGATTTGTGCTCTGATTAGAGTTTAGCACATGGAAAAAGAAAAGATTGCTGTCCATGTCCCTTCACAAACTTGATGGTGTGTAAGAAGGATGTGATTACATCAGAGAGCGTGCCTGGGCAGCAGCATTTCGGCGATGAGGAGAGAACAATTGGGCTGGGTTTGTCTTCCTCAGGGCAGAGAAAGCTAAGGGAGGATCTGACTGAGGTGTAAAATTCTGAGGGGTATAAGCTGGGTAGACACAGAGAAAGCGTTCCCCTTAGCAGAGGGATCAATTATGAGGGGACACAGTTTTAAGTTAAGAAGCAGAGGTTCAGAGGATATTTTGAGGATATTATTCACCCAGAGGGTGTTCAGTATCTAGAGCTCACTGCCTGAAATGGTGATACACCCAGAAACTCTTCAAGACAATGAACTATTCAGGTGAACACTTGAAATGCCAATGCATGCAAGGCTAAGGGCCTTGTGCTGGAAAATGGGATTTGAAGAGACAGATGATTTATGGCCAGCACAAACACAATGAGCACTTTGCATGTTGTACAAACTTTATGATTCTCTAGCCTGTCTCTTCAAAACAACAGCCCGTTTCCTTAAAACAGTGACCTATCCGTTTGGGACTTGGCCTGTCTCTTTAGCATCATAGGCTGTCCCTTTAGAACACAAGAACTAGGAGGATGGGGGGTAGGCCTTTCAGCCCCTTAAGCCTGCTCCTCCATTTAATATGATCATGGCTGATCTCATCTTGACTTCAACTCTCCATAATCCTGCAAACCCTTACTAATTGAAATTCTGTCTATCTCCTCCGTAAATTTACTCAATGTCCCAACATCCACAGCACTCTGGGGAAGTGAATGCCACAGATTCATGACCCTTTTCAGAGAAGTAATTTTTCCTCATCCCTGTTTTAAATGTACCATCCTTTATCCTTGAACATACGATTTGTTGTTATATATACCGAGATACAGTGAAAAGTGTTGGATTACATGCTATGTAGGCGGATCAGACCATTCAAAGTGCACCAAGGTAGCAGAGCAACATGCAGAATACAGTGTTACAGCTGCAGAGAAGGTGCAGAGAGAGAGATCAGAATTAAAATTTGAGAGGGCTGTTCAAAAGTCTGATAACATCAGGGAGGAAGCTATTCTTGATGTCTGTGTATCCAAACTTCTCTATCTTTCACTCGATGGAAGAGAGTATATACGGGGTGGCAAGGAGTCTTTGATTATGTTAGTTGCTTTCCTGAGGCAATGGGAAGTACAGATGTAGTCAATGGATGGAAGGCTGGTTTATGTGACGTACTGGGATTACAAAGTGTGGAGCTGGATGAACACAGCAGGCCAAGCAGCATCTTAGGAGCACAAGAGCTGACGTTTCAGGCCTAGACCCTTGTTACCTCGGATTCTGCAGCATAGCAATTCCCATTATCTCTACGTGATGTACTGGGCTGTGTTCACGACTCTCTGTAGTTTCTTGAGGTCCTGGGAAGACCAGTTCCTGCACCATGCCAAGAAGATGGGATGCTTTCCATGCTGCATCTACACAAATTGGTAAGAGTCCTTATGGACATGCCAAATTTCCTTAGCCACCTGAGGAAGTTGAGACATTGTTGTGCTTTCTTAACTGTTGCATTGATGTGGGTGGGCCAGGACAGATTGTTAGTGATCATTACTCCGAGGAACTTGACGCTCTTGACCATCTTCACATTAGCCCCATTGATGCAGACACGGGCGTGACCTCAACTCCGCTTCCTGAAGTCAACGACCAGCTCCTTCATTGCTGACATTGATGGAGAGATTGCTGTCTTTGCACCATGCCACTAATCACTCCATCTCTTTACTGTATTCTGACTTGTTGCTGTTTCAGATCGAACGATGGTATCATCAACAAACTTGTAAAAGGATTTGGGGTGGAATTTAGCCACACAAACATGAGTGCATATGGAGTATAGTGGAGGCTGAGTCTGCAACCTTGCAGGATACAAGTGTTGAGGATTATGGCAGGGGAGGTGTGGTTGCCTACCCCTACTGGTTGCAGTCAATGGGTCAGGAAGTTGAAGATCCAGTTACAGAGAAGGGGGCCGAGAACTAGATCTCAGAGTTTAGAGATGAGTTTGTTTGGAATTATGGTGTTGAACATGAATGTGGTCAATAAGTAGGAGCCTGATGTAGTTACCCTTGTTATTTCAGGTGTTCCAGCGTGTAGGGCCCTGGAGATTGCCTCTGCTGTGGACCTGATGTGCCAGTAGACAAACTGCAAAGGATCAAAGCAATTTAGTACGCTGGAGGTGATACGGAGAAAAACCTTTCGAAGCACTTCATAACTATGGAACTCAGAGCTACAGAGACGCTGAGGCACACTGCATGATTTTTCTTTGGCACTAGGTTCATGGTCGTCTTCTTAAAGCAGTTGGGGACTTTGGATCGTCATAAAGTGAAAGATGCTTGCAAACATTCCAGCCATTTGGTTTGCACAGGATCTGAGTGCATTTGAGTAGCCTAATACTACGAACTCTTGTTGTAGATTGATAAACATGAGGAATCATAGTTTTTATGTCTACTTTGTCAATGTCCTTTAGCAGTGAAGTCTTCTGAATTTAAGTGAATATAGGCCTAAACTATCAATTCCTCCTCATTATACAAACACCTCATCTCTGGAATCAATCTAGTGTACTTCCTCTGAAGTGCCTTTAATGCAACTACATCCCTTTTAAAATAAGGGGATCAAAATTGTATGCTATAGTCCAGATTTGGTCTCAAAAATGCCTTGAGCAATTGCAGTAAGACTTCCCTACTTTTAAACTCAATTCTTTCAGCAAAGTTTCCATTTGCCTTTCTTATTACCTGTTGTACGTGCATAGTGGTTTTCTGCAATTCATGCACAAGGACACTCTGGTCCCTTTGCAATGAAGCAACTTTAACTTTCTCTCCATTTAGATGATAAATTACCTTTCTATTCCTCTGACCAAACAAATAGCCTCATACATATTACATTAAACTTCATTTCTTCATTGCAATGTACTTTCCCACCTCTTTTAGTGTCATCTGTAACTTTTGATACAGAACATTTTAACTCTGCATCCAAGTATTGCTATAGATTGTGAAAACTTAGGGCCCCAAGGACCATACACTGTAATCCCAAACAGTTACTATTTATCAACCAGAAAATGACTCATTTACCCCGACTCTTTGCTTTCTGTTGTTTAGCCAATTCCAATTCAAACTGATAAATTACCTCTAACCCCATGTAATTATACCTTAGGTACTATTCTGTAAAATCCTGGCCTGTCCCTTTAAGGCTGCGACCAGCCCAGGGGTCAAGGGGAGGAGCTTACTCTCCATCCGCGGAAGCACTTCCGGCTACGTCAAATCATCCGTGGCGGGAAAGTGAACCAGAGAGAAAGAAAGCCCCGCGGGTGCGAGACAGAGACAGAGACAGAGACGAGGACAAGAAGGGAGGTACGGAGGGGGCAAGGGGAGGAGGGAGGGAGGGAGGGAGAGAGAGAGTGGCATCGAAGGAGTAAGTGACGGGGAGAGTGTGCCTCCTTTGGGTCTGTTTCCGGATGAAGCTGTCACTGACACAACTTTCTCGACAGGTCCCTGCAGCTGGCTTGGTCATGGGTCTCCTGGAGCAGTGTGAGGAGGCCTTTGGGACCTCAGACCTGTACCAGGTTTTGGGTGTGAGGTCAGGAGCCTCGGAGGGAGAGGTCCGAAGGGGATATCGTAAAGTATCCCTCCAAGTTCATCCTGACAGGGTGACGGAGGCAGAGAAGGAAGAAGCCACTGAGAAATTCCAGGTAACTTCAGTTATTTGGCACTGTTATTCGGGAGGCGCTGGAGAAACTGCAGTCACTTGTAACAAGGCACAAGTCAGGAGTGAGATGGAATACGCCCCACTTGCCCCTGGATGGGTGCAGCCCCCACACTCAAGAAGCTTGACACCATCCAGGACAAAGCAGCCACTTGATTGGCACCATATTCACAAATATTGATTCCCTCCATCATTGATGCTCAGCACCCAACTGGGTGTGCCATCTACAAGATGCATAACAGAAATTCACAAAGCTCCTGAGACAGCACCGCCTGAACCTATGACCACTTCCATCTAAAAGGACAAGGGCACTACGTGTTCCCCTTCTAGCCACTCGCCATCCTAACTTGGAAATATTTCGCTATTCACCTTGGTGTTGCCTTGTCAAAATCCTTCCTTAAGGGCATTATGGGTCAACTTACTGCACGTCAGGGCAGCACAGTGGCTAGCAGCGCTGCCTTGCAGCACCAGGGACCTGGGTTCGATTCCAGCCTCGGGCAACTGTCTGTGCGGAGTTTGCAGATTCTCCCCATGTCTGTGTGGGTTTCCTCTGGGTGCTCCTGTTTCCTCCTGTAGTCCAAAGATATGCAGGTTGGGTGGATTGGCCATGCTAAATTGCCCATAGTGTTCAGGGGTGTGCGGGCTGAGTGGGTTAGCCGTGGTAAATGCAGGGTTACAGGGAAGGAGTAAGGATGTGGGGCCAGGTGGGATGCTCTTCGGAAGGACCATGTGGATGTGATGGACTGAATGGCCTGCTTCCACACTGTAGGGATTCATTGTAGCAGTTCAAGAAAGCAGCTCACCATCAACTTCATCGAGGGCAACAATTCTGAATTAACAAAAACAAAAAAAATTACTTCAGTGGTTGAGGATTGTCCTTTAAGTGCCTCTGAAGTCTCCCACCCCCAATTCCAACCCACACAGAAGGTGGAGAAAAAGAGAGAGATTGAGATGCTGTCTGATTCCCAGGCTGGATGTT